>NW_026606067.1:16957500-19910000 GCF_029834395.1 Sorex fumeus
TATATATATCCATATATATTTGTCTCTATGATTTGTTGCCTACTATCTGAACCCCATCAAATATGGTGTGATAATTATGAAAAATGGGTAGGGAGTGTCTTATGATGTGTCCAGGAATATGTTCATTCATATGTTCATATGTGAGGCTCGGCCTGAGCATGTAAAAAGCAGCCTGGAGCGTGGCAACAGTTGAGAAGTGGAGGTCGACTGCCAGAGCTGGGTCCTTTGGGGCGGGGAGGGCTCTCATCTGCCCCCCTCTGGGGAGCCCTGAGTGAAAACATCTTGGCGTGGAGTTTTGTGGCATGGTTATAGGAGCCTCATTTTATGCTCCCTTCCGGGAGAAGCAGCCATGAGTTCTGAAGGATGGCCATTGAGGAAATTATCTGATGTCGGCAGGAGGTGGTTTATGGGTGTTGCAAGAGATTATATGATCATATATTTGAGAGCATGTGAAAGATATTTAACCCTATTTCATTACTCTATGGATCTGTCTTTGTTTCAATACCATGTTGTTTTAATTATTACTACTTTGTAGCACAGTTTGAGGTTGGGGAAGGTGATGCCTCCCATCTTCCACCCCCCCTCCCCCAAGAGTTGAATCTGTATAATGCTTTGGGTAGGATTGACATTTTGACAATATTAATTCTCCCAATCCATAAGCAGGGGTTGTGTTTCCATTTCCTTGTGTCCTCTTTTATTTCTTGAAATAGTATTTTGTAGTTTTTTTTTTGTACAGGTACTTTACCTCCTTAGTTAGTTGATTAAAAGATACTTGATTTTCTGAGACATGATTGTGAATGGGATAGTTTTTTTTCATATCACTTTATTCTCTCTCATTATTTTCATATAGGAAAGCCTATGGGTTTTAGGGTATTGATTTCAAAGCCTGCGAATTTACTATACAATTCTATTGTTTCTAGGAGCTTCTTGGTAGAGGCTTTAGGGTTTTCTAACTACAGTATCATGTCATCTGCGAATAGTGAGACTGATTTCTTTCTTTCCTATTTGGATGCCCTTAATTCTGCTTTCTTGCCTAACTGCTATGGCAAATACTTCCAGTAGTATATTGAATAGTAGTCGTGAGAGTGGACATCCTTGTCTTGTCCCTGATCTTAGTAGGAAGGTTTTTATTTTTTTTCCCATTGAGAATAATGCTTGCCATTGGGCTTGTGGTATATGTCTTTGACTATTGAGAAAAGCTCTTTAAATTTCCATTTTGCTGAGTGTTTTCATCATAAACAGGTGCTGGATTTTGTCAAATATTTTCTTTGCATATATTGATATGGTCATATTATTTTTATCTTTTCTTTTATTGATATGATGATTTGTCAATGACTACATCTTTCCACGTTGCTGCAATAGTGTCAAAGAGCTTCCAGTTGGTGATCGTTCTGGGAGTTCTCTTCTTAAACTTTGCAGCCCTTTCTCTCTGCTCAATGAAGCAGAATTTTGCACGTTTTTCACAGAGGAGACGGTGGTATGATCCCATTTGGAACTTTGAGTCAACAGCGACATCAGTCAGGCAAAGCCATCAATTGAATATGACATGGTCAATTTCGTGTGGGGAACTGTCCACTGGGAGACTACCATGTCCAACATTTAGATTCAGCCTTCTGAAACTGTGAGTTACCATGGATGGTCTTGGTCGACATGATGAACTCAGACAGTCTCTCACTCTGTTCATTCCATTCCAGACCATGGGTCCCAATGTGGAGTTCTTCGGGTGACCTTCTCAGTCCTATCTTGGCATTAAAATAACCAACAATGATCTTGTAGAAGGTGTGGTCTTCTTTATAGAACTTCTCCGGCTCCATGAAGAACTTCTCAATTTCCTCTTCATCCTAGTTGGATGTTGGTGCATAACGACAAAGATAGAAACTGCTGGCAGTGAGCCGCATCTATTCAAGAGTAATCATCTGATTCAGGCTGTTAGGCATTTGAATGGATCAATGCTCATAGCCAAGTTTGTGTTGATAAGGACACCGGCACCACCGATGCCTCTATTGTTGCATGTTCTGAGGAACAGTTCTTCTCCAGAGTTGAAAACGACATGATGTGATCAATTCCTTCTTGTCTCGGTCAGACCATTGATGTCATGCTTGATCTTCTTTTAATCAATGAACGTTAGACAGAGTGGCATCTTGAACTCTCATGAAACCTCAATGAGCTTGGTCACCATGTGAATATGGTCAATCAAGCTGAATACTTTTCAGAACCCAGCTTGCTCACATGGTTGTCCTTTATCTAGTGTTCTGCCTATTCTATTCAGGATGACTTGAGTGAACAACTTATAGATGACAGATAACTGGCAGATCGGGCAAGAGTTGCCAATGCCATGGATGTCTCCCTTCTTGTACAACAGAACAGTCCTGCTGGTTTTCCACTGGGACAGTACCTTGCATTCAGACAGGTAACATGTGAAGAGCTGAGCCAGTGTATTGACAAGTCTGGTGGCAGATTCTTCAGGTGTTCAGGTCTGACCTTGTCTGAACTGGGCGCTGTATGCTTCTTTACCGAAAAAATGGTGTATCAGATTTTGGAAAGGAGAACGTTGGGAACAACATATCCATCCTGCGGAATTTGGTATGTGGGCAGGTGGACGTGGCTATCAAAGAGATCCGAGTAGAAGTCATGGATAATCTTCTCCGTTGTCATTATGGAAGGTGTGATAAGTCGGGCTGAAGCTGAATCTCACCGAGACAATGTTCATGAAAAACAAACTAGTCCATCATGTACCATTTGCTTTCAACAAAACGGACATCTCCAAATGCAGCAGCTATGTGTACCTGAGTCAAGAACTCAACATGAGGAAAGATTTGGCACCAGAAATGCTCAAGAGGAAGAGAGCAGTGTGGAACAACTTCAAGATTGTCGAAGAAGTGGTTAAGAGGATGAAGAACTTCTGGCTCTGGGCACATCTTTTCGGTTCCACCATTCTTCCTGCACTAACATACGCCTCAGATACCTGGGTCCTATGAAAACAGGATGAGAATGCCATTTGGGTATCCCAAAGAAGAATTGAAAGAGCTATGCTTGGAATATCACATTTCACTCAAGTGAGAGAAGGAATCCGGAATTCCAACCTCCATCGATGATCAAGAATCAGTGACACTGTCTCAAGGCATTGAAAATCAGATGGGCCAGACACGTAATGTGATTTAGAGATGACCGCTGGACTAGAACTGTTACCGACTGGATTCCACGGGATGTCAAAAGGACTTGTGGCCGTCCACCTACGAGATGGTCATACTTCTTCGTCAAAACCCTGAACAAACGATTTGAGGCTCTTTGTGTTCCTGGTTCAAGCAAATGCCATTAGGTTACAGAAGCACATGACAGGGACAAATGGAGACGTTACTGGTGCCCACTTGAGCAAATCGAAGATCGATGGGATGACAAGTGATACAAGTGATGTGATGAATTATGCTGTTGACTTGCGAATGTTAAACTATTCTTGCATCCTTGGGATAAATCCCACTTGGTCATGGCATATGATCTTTTTGATGTGAGTCATTGGATTCTACTTGCTAATATTTTGTTGAGGTTCTTCACATCCATGTTCATCAGAGATATTGGCCTGCAATTTTCTTTTTTTTTTTGTGGTGACCCTGTCTGCTTTTGGTATTAGGGTGATGTGTGCCTCACAGAAACTTTGAGGGTGTTTCTGTTTCTTCAATTTCCTGGAAAAGCTTGAAAAGTTTTTGACATGAGCTTTTATTTTTGGGAAGACTTTTGATTAGTGTTTCAACTTCCTTGATCAACTTCTCACTTTTATTAGAGAGATATCATGGAATGGTCAGTACAAAAATGCATTGGGCAATGCTTAGGGCAGAATTCTAGGTATAGTGGATCTTCTTTGCTGATGGTAACTGCCAGATACTCACTTTTTCCAAGTTCCCTAGCAACTGGTTTACAGATGTGTGCTCCTGTTTGACTCAGCAATACCACTTCTGGGAATATATCCCAGAGATGCAAAAAAGTATAGTAGAAATGGCATCTACTGCCCCCTGGCTCCACATAATCTCATCAATGGAAAAGATCCAGAGACTATAAAATAAAGCTCCCAGAAGAGAGCGACACAGTATTTCCTAGAACACGTGGCCACATTTGCAGCCATGTGACCTCTTATACTTTAGCCTACTGATGTACCCAAAGTAGTACACGTGTGTTTGGTTTTAACATACTTGCTTTATTCTTGTATATACGGGCTTAAATGGCACCAGAATGAAATAGAACAACCTGCACACACTTCCCTCTTATTGTGATGGGAAGATGCTTGCTGGTTGGGTGGGTGTTTGAATATTATCTGTAATGAACTATTGTGAAGTATTTTATGAAAATAAAATGTATAAAAAATCATAAAAATAAAAAATATATAAAATAAAATAAATGACATCTGCACCTATATGTTCATTGCAGCACTGTTCACAATAGTCAAAATATGAAAAAAACCCAAGTGCCTGAGAACAGATGACTGGTTAAAGAAACTTTAGTACATCTACACAATGGAATACTATGCAGCTGTTAGAAAGGATGGAGGATAAGGTCATGAAATTTGCACATAAGTGGATCAACATGGAGAGTAACATGCTAAGTGAAATGAGTCAGAAAGAGAGGGACAGGCATAGAAGGACTTCACTCATTTGTGGAATATAAAGTAACAGAAAGGGAGATTAACACTGAAGGATAGTAGAGATAAGGTCCAGGAGGATTGCTCCACGGTTTGGAAGTTGTCCTCACATGCTGGGGGAAAAGGCAGCTCAGATAGAGAAGAGACCACTAAGTAAAGGATGCTTGGAGGGACCGCTCGGGATGGGAGATGTGTGCTAAAGGTAGACTATAGACTGAACATGATGACCTCTTAGTGCCTGTATTGCAAACCACAACATTGAGTTTTAATGATTGTAACTTCAGTTTTCTGATCCTGAAAAGTGAGACACAGAGAGAGAGAGAGAGAGAGAGAGAGAGAGAGAGAGAGAGAGAGAGAGAGTAAAAGGGAATGCACCTTCCACAGAAGCAGGGTGGGGGGTTGGGGTGATAGGAGGAATACTCGGAACATTTGTGGTGGAGAATGAGCACTGGTGGAGGGATGGGTACTCGATCATTGTATGACTGAAACATAAGCACGAAAGTTTAGAAGTCTGTAACTGTACTTCATGATTCATTGAAAAAATAATAAAATAAAAAATGTAAAAAATTATGTCTGATCTCCTCCCGTCCTTTGCATCCTGAGCAGAAGTGACTGGGAAACTTTAGATACGGCATATGCAAGGAGAAAAGTCCTTTCCTGAATTTGGAATCAGGACAGTGACAGCAGGAGAATGGAAAATATTTGTATTAGTGGTCATTGGCAGCTGTTGTGAGTCTATGAGGAAGAAAGTCTTTGTGCTAATAATGGCAGAGTAGAGATGGAAACATCTGGATCTTTGATGAAATCATTATACTCAGTTTTATAACTGAGTTTTAATCATTATAACCTCAGTTTTCTGATACTGAAGTATATCATTTCTGATATTTGAGGTTTTAGCAGTGTTCTTCACATGTCAACATTTATGATTTAATTTTCTGCTTAATTGCCTCCAAATACACTAAAACACAATGAAATGTGCAGGAAATAGAAGACAGTGTTATTGAGATAGCTGTAGTTTAATGTAAATGAGGGGCAAAGCCTCAAGTAATGCAAGTAATAATTGTATGCACCATGATAAGTAACCTTATCATGGTGAATACTGGGCATTAGAAATCATGGCAGTGATTAGAACCAGTCATCTTTAGCCTGAAAATGCGTCAGAGGATGTAATTTTATTTTTTCTTTATTCTAGACTTCCAAACTTGTGACCACTGCTTTAAAACCTGTCATTTCCACTTGGAATGGTTTTCATTAAGATCAGTATATTTTGTTAGCAAGGATGAGGAGTGGGGAACAGAATTTGTTCTTTTTTCTTGTAACTAGGAAAAGTTTTTCAGATGTTCCTTGGGTGCAAAAAGTGTCCTATTATGCCACGGAATCATCAGCACCCCCCCCCCCCCCCCACCCCAGAACCTTTGCTTTCAGATCCTGTGAAAAGGATAACTTCCTGAGTGACTCACTCAGCTAGAGGCACTGGCACCCCTATGGGTTTAGACTGGGGTTGTTTCCTTCACTAAGGAATCTTAGTGAATCCTCAACCTGCCACTATTCAGTGGCATCACTTCCCCAGGCAACCTGTCAAATTGGCTTTCCAGCCCAGGGTGACTGAGCTTTTGAGTCCAGAAAGTATTGAGACTCCTTCATTGAGACACTAAGTGGCTGTTGATTGTGTCCTTGCATCAACCAGCATTTAGAAAAGATAGCCAGGGTACCATGGCATGGAACTGAAGGAAGCAGAAAATATAATTGCATGGATGTGTTAGAGCATACAAATCACATTCAAAATTATAGACAAGCTCTCCAAAAATCTTAGTTTTGTTTTAGTCATATTCTCGAAGGTGTTCAATTTTTGTATTTTTCAGTACTTCTGATAAAAGATAGACTTCAGCAAGGATGTTATAAGAGATATCATTAACTGCAAAAATAAAAGAATGAATCTATAGAAAATTGCAAAATGAAATAAATGCATGTTAAATTTAAATAAATGTTCAAATGATGATGTTCTAAATTATAGCACTTACCTTTCTGAAGGTTGCTGTAGGTTAAAATTGCACTAGTCTATTTGGCACATTGTGTCTCTTGTTTGTGCATGCATGCATGAGGTTGTACGTATGAGTGTGTGTGCATATGTGTGTGGTGTGTGTGTGTGTGTGTGTGTGTGTGTGTGTGTATTAGTAAAAACGTATTTGGAAGCCACTCTTCTAGTGCAGTGAAAATATTGACTTAGTTTTAGCACAGTAATCCAGTCTGACTTTTTCTCATGACTTACACTTGTCATATTCATTAATTAACCTTTGATCCAGAATCCCTAAAATGTTAGCAGGCCAAAGAAAATGAAGTCATATCCAAAGGAAATGCAAAGCTTTTTGTCTCTCTTTTTTGATTCTTTTTGTTCTTCTTCAGAGAAATCTTTTCTTGGTAAAATATCTGGTTGAGGTAGTCTGTGAAAGGGAATACTGTAGTAACTTCTGAGATAAAAAGTTCTAGAAAGGTCCCAATAATTGATGCCAAGTGAATGAATTCTTGCATGTGTACAGATCTAAGAAAGCGCATAACTTAATTGGCTAAGACTTTCTTTTATCAACGAAAATTTCTGCCTGTCCTGTCCTCTGCTTTAAAGGTCCTCCCAAAACCTTCCAGTCACTACTAATCCAGCATCACACAACACACTCATCTGCCCCCAAATGTTTGCAAATATTTTAACTTTCAGTGCTACTTCCAACTCCATTCCAATGCTAAAGAAATCTGTGAGGCATTTATTATTATTATTATTATTATTATTAAATTTTTATTTCCATAAAGCTGTTTGCAATAATTAATTGCATTCAATATTTCAACACCCATCCCACCACCATTACACCTTCCCACCACCATTATTATTTTGTGTTATTTGTTATGAATAGTATGAGATATCTGTAAGGGCCTATCTCTGCAGCGAGGTGCTCTATTCTGAGATTCATTTGTGAATCTCTGGAACATGGCCATTAATGTGCTTAAATGGCACCTGAAGGCAGTCCGTGGTCATAAAAACCTGGACCCTGAAAGGGTGGGGAGATGGGAAGGGGCAGCCCATTTCCGGCTCCTTGAGGCCTGGAGTTTTTTTTTTTTTTTTTGCTTTTTGGGTCATACCCGGCGATGCTCAGGGGTTACTACTGGCTCATGCACTCAGGAATCACTCCTGCTGGTGCTCGGGGGACCATATGGGATGCTGGGAATGGAACCTGTATCGGCCATGTTGGCTGCATGCAAGGCAAACGCCCTACCCGCTGTGCTATCGCTCCAGCCCCGAGGCCTGGAGTTTTGTCACTGGTCCCTCATACCTGAGTTTTTCAGCTGATTCATTCTTTTGCACAGGGGCCTCAGGAAGAGCCTGTGATGATCAGCTGTGAGGGTGGTGGCAATTGGGTTCTGGAGGTTTGTGACACTGGGGTTCATTTGAAGCAGGCGGAGGGACAATGCTTGCATGCTGACAGGTGCCCCAGTGAAATCAGCCTGGTGTAAGGTCCGGAGACATCTTTGCAAAGAGCTGCTCTGATCTGAAATTCATTTGTGAGTCTTTGTGAGGCAATTTTTTTAGGGGAAGAAAATCTATCTATCTATCTATCTATCTATCTATCTATCATCATCATCATCTATTTATAACTACTAATCTTTCAAAAAATGATGAGCTGCCATTCTGAACCAGCACACTAAGTGCTGGGATTACAAGGACCACTTGACATCTCTTTACTCATTGATTTGCTCTAGAGGGTGCCAGTAATGTCTCCATTCTTCCCTTTTGCGTTCTAGTGTAGCCCAATGGCGTCTGCTCGATCTAGGAACATGAAGAGCCTCAAACCAATAATTCAGGGTCTTTACAAAGAAATTTGACCATCTTGCAGGTGAGCAGCCACGTGATCTTTTGACGTCCTGTGGAATCCAATCAGTAATGGCTCTAGTCCATTGGTCATCTCAAAATCGCATTATGTGTCCAGCCCATCTGATTTCCAATGTCTTGGCAAACGAGACAGTGTCCCTGATTCTTGACTGTCAACGGAGGTCAGAACTCTGGATTCTTTCTCTCGTTTGAGTGAAGCGTGATTCTCCAAGCATAGCTCTTTTGATTCTGCTTTGGGAGACCCAAATAGTGTTCTCATCCTGTTTTTGTAGGGCCCAGGTCTCTGAGACATATGTTAATTCAGGAAGAACAGTGCAATCAAAGAGATAAGAGATGTGCTCAGAGCCTGAGATTCTTTGTCCTCTTAGCTATTTCTTCGATGCTCTTGAAGGTGTTCCAAGCTGCTCTCTTCCTCCTGCGCAAGTCAGGTGCCAAGTCATTCCTTATGTTGACTTCTTGACCTAGGTACACATTACTGTTGCATTCGGAGATGTTTGTCCCATTGAGAGTGAATGGAACGTCAAGAACGAGACCATTTCTCACAAACATTGCTTCATGAGATTTAGCTGTTGTTCGACCTTTCCACACTCATGGTCGATGTCGGCCAGCATTTGTGCCACTTGGCAATGTTTGCTGTTATGAGAACGATGTCATCAGCAAAGCTGAGGTGGTTTAGTTGCCGACCATCTATCTTCACTCCCATTCCTTCCCATTCCAGGCATCGCATGACGCTCTTGAGGGTGGCACTGAAGAGTTTCGGTGAAATGGTATCACCCTGCTGAACCCCTCTCTTGACATGAATGATCACTTTCTTGTAGAATGGCAAGATCCTGGTAGTGAATACAGCTCACGGAGGATCCTGATGTATTGAGTTTGAATGTCCTGTTTGACTAAGGCTTTGATGACCGCTTCAGTCTCAACAGAATCAAAGGCCTTCTTTAAATCAATGAACGTTAGACAGAGAGGCATCTTGAACTCCCGAGAAACCTCAAGGAGCTTGGTTATCATGTGGATATGGTCGATTGTGCTGAATATTTTTTCAGAAACCAGCTTGCTTGCATGGTTGTCCTTCATCTAGTGTTCTGCCAATCCTGTTCAAGATGACTCGAGTAAACAGCTTGTAGACGACAGACAACAGGCATATCAGGCGATAGTTGCCAATGTCTTGGATGTTTCCCTTCTTGTACAGTACTACAGTCCTTCTGGTTTTCCATTCATACAGAACATTGCATTCAGACAGGTAGTGTGTGAAGAGCCGAGCTAGTGTATTGATGAGTACTGAGGGCAGGTTCTTTAAGTATTCAGGTCCGACCTCGTCTGGTCCGGGTGCTGTTTGCTTCTTTACTGACAAAATGGTGTGTCAGATTTCAGAAGGGAGAATGTTGGGAATGACATATCCATCCTGCCGAATTTGGTATGTGGGCAGGTGGATGTGGCTATCGAAGAAATCTGAGTAGAAGGCATGGATAATCTTCTCCATTGTCCTTCTGGAAGATGTGATAGATCCATAAGGACATCGGAGTACAGTCATCGTGGTCTTTTAGTTGGTGAAGGACAGGTGGGCATTGCGAATGCTTTTCTTGGCTTCTGCTGCATCTGCCAGCAATGCTTCTCTTATCTCTTTGACATCTTCCTTTATTGCTTGTCTGCACTGCTTTGCAAGCTCAGATGTTTGCCTGTGATTGCCTGAGGCTTGCACCAAGCCACGTTGGCGAATGAGCTCGAGAGTTTTCGAAGACAGGCATCTTTTTGTGGCTATCTCTCTCTCTCTCGGCATTCCTTGCACAATCATGGAGGTACTGAACCAGTCGATTATATTCCTCAACAATGTTGCCAACGAAGGCATTTTTCCCTGTTGCTGCAGTAGTGCCAAAGAGTTCCCAGTTGGTGGTCATTCTGGGAGTTCTCTTCTTAAACTTTGCAGCCCTTTCTCCCTGCTCCGTGAAGCACTAAGGAGATGGTGGTCCGATCTCGTTTGGAATTTTGGGACAATAGTGACATCAGTCAGGCAAAACCATCAATTAAATATGATGTGGTCAATTTCATTGTGAAACAATCCACCATGAGACTTCCATGTCCAACATTTAGATTTGGCCTTCTGGAACTGTGAGTTATCATGGATGGTCTTGGTCGACATGATGAACTCAGACAATCTCTCACCCTGTTCAGTCTATTTGAGGCCTTAGGTCCTGATGTGGAGTTCTTTGGGTGATCTTCTCGGTCCTATCTTGGCATTAATATCACCAACAATGATCTTTTAGAAGACGTGGTCTCTTTATAGAACTTCTCTAGCTCCATGTAGAACTTCTCAATTTCTCCTTTATCGTAATCAGATGTTGGTGTGTAGACAACGGATATAGAAACTCCCGGCAGTGAGCCACATCTATTCAAGTGTAATCATCCAATTCGGGTTGTTAGGTATTTGAATGAATCAATGCTCATGGCCAAGTTCGTGTTGACAAGGACACCAACACCACCAATGCCTCTTTTTTCGCATGTTCCGAGGAACAGTTCTTCTCCAGCTTCGAAAATGGCTTGATGCGGTTGATGCCTTCTCATCTCAGTCAGACCAATGATGTCATACTTGATCTTTCATGCTTGTGCCATCAGGTCTTTGATGGATGTATCCAATGTCAGCATACGTGCATTGAAAGTACAGACAGTCATTTTTGTCCTTCTTTGTTTTGGCAGCCTAGTTCTGTCTTGAGATTTTATTTTCCTCTCCTTCCTCATCCTTCTTAATGCTGCCGTATTGTTGCTCTTCCAAGGTCAGGGGAATGAGACCCATAGTATTGACTGGTTTTGGCATATTGTTATGCCACAGATAGCTTGCCACAGATAGCTCTGCAAGGATTCAAAAAATGTATTCTGAGTCTCAAGGAATGTTCTGTCTTCTCAAGGAATGTTCTAGACAGACAGACCAACACCCCACAATGGCAGCGCAGGTGTACATGCCATCAGTGATGCAGGTGTATGTGTGTCAACTGAGGTATAGTCACACAGTGTGGGAACACAGGATAGCTGGTCGGTCCAGGAGGAAGATGGAATCTGGTAATGCTTCTGCGTCTTGGGGGAGAGCTTCCCAAATGACGCTGCCAACTTCCTAAATAATGCTCAGAAGACCCAGGGGCCACTATCCATGGTACTAAGTCAATTATGAAGGACTGGCCAATGATCAAGCCTGATAATGCAATGCTGCTTGGGCCCAGTAGTGTAGGAGGACACCAGAAACTTCAGGGCCACCAGAACTACTGGTGGTGCTTGGTGGGCTTCCAGGACTACACTCAGCAGTGTTCAAGTGGCCATAGAGTTCCACAAATTGAACTTGGGCCTTCACACATGCTTTGTGCTCAGTGGGGCACAGGGTTGACTTTATGATGCTCAGAGGACCATGTGATGTGGGTAGTTGAACCAGGGTTCGCTGAATACGATTCATTTGCTTTAACCCATGTACTCTGTCTCAGCCTTAATATCCTTGTTCTTCTGTGTGGTTTGAATCTATTGTCTCATAAGATGATATGCTCACGTCTCTTTGTCAAATTCTATACTAATATCAGGAGACCACACCCCCCACAATTCTTTAGTAAAATGACTTTATTTTCCTCCATGTATTTAATATGAAAGGGTCATCAAAGGGGAAGAAGGGCTAAGAAAAGAGACAAGAAGACATGCTCAGTAGTGGAATCAAAACATGCTAAAAGTAGTCTATAGACCAAACATGATTGCCACTCAATGCCTCTCTGGCAAAACACAGTACCCAAAAGAAGAGAGAGAGAACAAGGGGGAATGCCCTGCCACAGCGGCAGGGTGGGTCGGGGGGGGGGGCTGGGGGGTGGGAGGGATGCTAGGACCCGTGGTGGGGGAGGATGGGCACTGGTGGAGGGATGGGTACTTGATCATTGTATAACTGAAACCCAAGCACAAAAATTTATAAGTCTATAAATGTACCTCATGGTGTTTCACTAATAAAAAAATGATTAAATAAATAAATAAAAAGAGCAAGGCTCAAAATTAAAACCAGAAAACTCTTTTGAGCAATCTGATGAGGATGTAAAAATGTACCCCACGACCAAAAATAAAAAAGAATGTTTCCTTTTAAAAAAATAGTTAAAGTCATCAGACCCTGACAGAAGGCTAAGGAGTAAGAGAATAGTGGCTTAT
Source organism: Sorex fumeus (assembly GCF_029834395.1). NCBI lineage: Eukaryota > Metazoa > Chordata > Mammalia > Eulipotyphla > Soricidae > Sorex > Sorex fumeus. Next base: position 16,970,169 of record NW_026606067.1, read on the forward strand.
AATGTGTTAATTCAACTGCAGATGTTTGATCAATCAATATTTGTTGACAACGATGAATAATTGATTTGATCGATCATTTAGTTACCTGATAAGATCTTTCTTTTGTTTTTTTGGCAGCTCTTTCTGGCATCTGTTGTCTTCTTTACAGAAAAAAAGCAAATCTCATTCTCCTGAGTGTCATTTGAAGCAGTCTATTGAATAAAAATAGCTGTGGTTGATTACACTTTTTTCCCCCGGTTCATTTGCTCTTGCTATAGGTTGATTTTCTGAGTACCTGCTTGACACTGGAAGCCTTAGACAATAATGACTTTGAAGTTAACTTTTTACACTTAAACCTTTTCTAAGAGGGACTGGAGCTTACATCATAAGAGATGAAATGATCCAGTAGGCCACCCTGTTTGTTCTCTTAGGGTGTAATGATAGGTGTCTCATTTCTCAAGGAAAAGAGGATGTGGCCCAATCTATTAATTTTTCAACTTCCTAATTCTCACATCGCTTTCACTTTATATGTTGTTTTTTAATCAGTCAGACTGGTAGGGAAGAGGGTGCCATTACCCTGACCTTCCCCCACATATCTGGTAGGTGATATTTAGTGTTTAGATTAGGCTTCCTGATCCCCATCTCAGTAGGGCACCATCGGAGCTCACACAGGAGTCCTCTGGGAGTATAGAATTTTGATACTTTGCAGTTTTTTTTAATAAACTTACCCTATATTTGACCTACCATTTACTGAAGTCAGAACCTTTCATCCCCACTTCTTTTCTGATGATACATTTTTTTTCTTTTAAACTGCAGTAGTTTGGAGTGGACAACAGGGTTGGTCCAGGAGTACATTTCTTTTTCTGAATTAATCAGTAAATAGAGTCCATTTGAGATGACTCAATGGAGAGGAAGAGACAGAATGTTGACCAAACATTTTCAACAATTAATAATATTTCCTAAAATCACTGGTTGTGGATGGGGATAGAATTTTCTAAGACAAATATTTTTGTCATTAATGCTGGCCCATGAAGTTCTGTGTTGGGCTAGTTTGTATTTTATGAGTTCCCTAAGTTTTCACAAGACAAGACTTGTGGATTACTAGCTTAATAGTGGCACATAGTTTTAAAGGTTCCTCACGGAATGGACATGTTTTAATACTAACACCCAGGGAACTGGTTCTAGGAATTGTTTCTCTTGTTATTCTGGGATTCATGTGATTAAATGTCAGAAAAGCTCTGGGTCTATGAAGATCAGGGACAAAGCCTCCCTTAGAACAAACACATTCTGTGCAGTCCTTTCCTCCTTCCCTCTGTGTCCCACCCTTGACTTCATCCTCTTACACTTGGGAACACAGAAGTAGAGGATATTTCACTGGCTGATGCACCACTTATCGAGACTTCAATACTCTCTCCTCTCCTTCAGTTGTTCTGCTGTTTATGAATGATCATGGAACCCCAAGTGTATTCAAGTTGAGCTGTTTGTCTCCCTTCTCCCCTCCCCTATTCTTAGCTCCCCTTCCCTCCCTTTCCCTCTCCCACAGTCTTGGGGGAGAGTTAACTTTTCCACATAAATGTGCTCAGTTGTGTTATTTTCCAAAGCAAGAGGGATTTTTGCTCTGACTAATAAGTCAGTCTACTCTCTAATGTGCAGCAATGCACTGCATTCTTATCTTAAATATTTGTATCTTCTCAGGGACGAGACAGGGATGCCCACTCTCTCCACTGCTGTTCAATATAGTACTGGAAGTACTTGCAATAGCGATTAGGCAGGAAAAAGATATTAAGGGCATTCAGGTAGGAAAGGAAGAAATCAAGCTCTCACTATTCGCAGATGATATGATACTCTACTTAGAGAACCCAATAACTTCCACCAAAAAACTCCTAGAAACAATAGACTCGTATAGTAAAGTTGCAGGTTATAAAATCAATACCCAAAAGTCCATGGCTTTCCTATACGCAAACAGTGAGAGAGAAGAAAGCAACATGAAAAAACAATCCCATTCACAATTGTGCCCCAGAAAATCAAGTACCTAGGAATCAGCTTAACTAAGGAAGTAAAGGACCTGTACAAAGAAAACTACAAAACGCTACTTCAGGAAATAAAAGAGGACATGAGGAAATGGAAAGATATCCCCTGCTCATGGGTCGGGAGACTTAACATTGTCAAAATGGCAATACTACCGAAAGCATTGTATAAATTCAATGCAATCCCTATAAGGATACCCATGACATTCTTCAAAGAAATGGAGCAAACACTCTTGAAATTTATATGGAACAATAAGCCCCCACGAATAGCTAAAGCAATTCTTGGGAAAAAGAAAATGGGAGGAATCAACCTCCCGAACTTCAAACTGTACTACAAAGCAGTAATAATTAAAACAGCATGGTACTGGAACAAAGGCAGAACTGCAGACCAGTGGAACAGGGTTGAATACACTGACATCTCTCCTCAATCATATGCTCATCTAATCTTTGATAAAGGTGCAAGTAATGTGAAGTGGAGTAAGGAAAGCCTCTTTAATAAATTGTGTTGGCATCACTGGACGGCTACATGCAAAAAAATAGGCTCAGAACTCTGCTTAACACCATGTACAAAAGTAAGATCAAAATGGATTAAAGACCTCAACATCAGACCAGAAACCATAAGGTACATTGAAGATAAAGTTGGCAAAACCCTCAATGACATTGAAGCTAATGGTATCTTCAAAGATGCCACGCCACTGGCCGAGCAAGTGAAAACAGAGATAGATAAATGGGACTATCTTAAACTAAGAAGCTTCTGCACCTCCAAAGAAACAGTGACCAAAATACAAAGACAGTCTACAGAATGGGAAAGGATATTCACCGAATACACATCTGACAAGGGGTTGATATCCAGGATATACAAAATACTGGTTAAACTCCACAAGAAGAAAACATCCAACCCCATCCAAAAATGGGGCAATGAAATGAACAGAAACTTTCTCAAAGAAGAAATCCGAATGGCAAAAAAGCACATGAGAAAATGCTCTACATCATTAATCATCAGGGAGATGCAGATCAAAACCACAATGAGATACCATCTCACACCTCAGAGACTGGCCCACATTCAAAAGAACAAAAGCAACCGATGCTGGCGTGGATGTGGCGAGAAAGGGACACTCCTTCACTGTTGGTGGGAATGTCCACTGGTTCAGCCCTTCTGGAAAACAGTATGGACGATTCTCAAAAAATTAGAAATTGAGCTCCCATTTGACCCAGCAATACCACTCCTGGGAATATATCCCAGAGAGGCAAAAATGTATAGTCGAAGTGACATCTGCATTTGTTTGTTCATTGCAGCACTCTTTACAATAGCCAGAAACTGGAAGAAACCTGAATGCCCAAGAACAGATGACTGGTTAAAGAAACTTTGGTACATCTACACAATGGAGTACTATGTAGCTCTTAGAAAAGATGAAGTCATGAAATTTACATACAAGTGGTACAATATGGAAAGTATCATGCTAAGCGAAATGAGTCAGAAAGAGAGGGATAGACATAGAAAGATTGCATTCATCTGGGGGATATAAAGTAACAAAGTATGAGATTAATACCCAAGAATAGCTGAGATCAGCACCAGGAGGATTACTCCATAACTTAGAGGCCAGCTGGTTATCCTAGAGGAAAGGGCTGTTCAGATAGAGAAGGGAGCACCAAATAAAGGATGTTTGGAGGATCCTCCCAGGAGGGGAGATGCATGTCGAAAGTAGACTATGGACTGAAAATGTTTGCCACTCAATGCCTCTTTTGCAGACCACAACACCCAAAAGGAGAGAGAGAACGCAGGGGATTGCCCTGCCACAGAGACAGGGGGGATGGGGGGATGGGGGTGGGAGGGATATTATCCATGGTGGTGGAAAATGGGCACTGGTGGAGGGTTGGGTATCTGATCATTGTATAATTGAAACCAAAGCACAAAAAATTGTAAATCTACAACTTTAAAAAAAATAAAATAAAATAAAGGGGAAAAAATATTGGTATCTTCTCCCTGTTCAAATTAATCTTCATATTCTTGCGATTAGTTTCCAATGCCAGTTGCTACAGGATGGACTGATAATACACAACTTTTGAGGTTATTTATGGCCTCCTCCCAAAATGTTGTGCAGTAAATACTGAATTATTTTTGATGCAGAATGTTGACACTAGTTATAATCCCTGGAATACTATGCAGCTATTAAAAATTATAAACTATACTCTAACGTAGCAGCTGTGTGGAACTGGAGTTGGAAATGTGAAATGAGCCAGAAAGTGAAAGAAAAAACTGCAGAGGGTTTCTTTCATAGGTGGGATATAACCAAATAACCAAAGCAAATGAACTAACAAATGACAACATAAACAATTCTTGAATGCAAAAAAAATATGGTTTCCATGGATAAGTGATGGGAAGAAAGGTTTTAGAGGTTACTTAAACACTTAGGATGTCACCAGAACTTTGTGGTACATGCAATGTGACTAATTCACAGACAGATGCATATAATAGCACTTATGAAACTGTATAGCATTGCAAATCAATTGTTGGTCTTCTAACTTTTAATTAAAAGCACAGGATATTGGGGCTGAAGGGATATTATGCCTGATAGGGCACTTGCCTTATATGCGACTGACCCATGTTCAATCCCTGAAACTGCATATGGTCCCTTAAGCACCACCAGGAGTAATCCCTGAGTGCAGAGTCATAAGTAAATTCTGAATATCACTGGGTGTATCCCCCAAACAAAACAAAACAAAAGAGTGCAGGAAGTTTGAGGTAGGTTGAAGAGAAAACTTGGCCTTTCAGACAGAAAGAGAGGATTGAGAGAGAGGATTCTAGCCCTCAGTGAAAACCTCTTACCCGAACAAGGATGTTTTGGTCTGGGTGTGCTGAACTTTACTGTAATGTTGGAGAGGCAGGAGGGGAAATTTACTACAAGAAATAAAAAGAAACACCTTACATGTTAATATAAAACCAAAGGAGTCTTGAGACTTTTATCCACATAACGTTGAGATCACCAAATTTCTGATGAAGAGCAGTCTTCAGAAAATCAGTTCATCAAGGACTGGAGCATGCCCAGTGAATGGAACTCTGCCCATGTTTCTCTCATTAAGCCCCAAATCTATATTAACTTACACATCTCCAAGCTGCATAGCTAATTGCTAATAATTTGTTTGTTGTATGAGCAAGAGTGTTGTCCTTATATGCTTTCTGCAAGTTAGCACCACTTTAATTCAGCTGCTTATTCCAACCCCCTTAAGCATCTTTTCCCCCTGAGTTAACTCATTCCTTAAGAGCCATCACTCCAAACTCAATTTGTGACTTTCTGCCTTAAAAGTACCCTTGAGTGACCTACATCCATGCTTTGGGATGTACTATTTCTTTCATAAACCTCCCTAATATTATCTACACTGTCTTGACCTTGATATCTTACTTTGACAAATCTTACTCGCCTACGGTACAGCAGCGTCCTCACTCCAGTTCCCTCACCTCTCTGATAATTGTTGTGGGTAGGGGTCAAGGTTGTAGTTGAGTAGACTGCTTTTTCAAATACATAGCAAGAAAAGAAGAAATATGCAGCTTACCACAGTTGCTAAGAATTTCCAGGTATTAAGATGAACTATTAAATTGCAACAACTACCCATCCTCCGGAATTTCAATTACCTAGTAATTTTCACAAATCAGTCACTTGGACTGAAATTTTTTTTTGGCCATCTGGTGTGTGCTGTAAGAATGGTGACGGGGGGAGTTGATCTGACTGTGAGAATGAAGACTTTTTTTTTTAAATGGCCTCCCACTGCTCAGCAAAGCCCATCAAGCAACATCACTAAGCACATCATGATCAGAGAATTCTGAGATGATTATCTTCAAGAGGGATAAAGAATCAGAGTTCTGAGTTTCCCAGTAAAGAAAGAAAGTGCATAATAAAACACTGAAAATGTAATAACTTCAATTCTAGCCTAGCCTACACAAACATGGGAGAAGAAGTGATTTAATTTGAATAAGATGTTTGATCAGCTGCTGTAAAAAATTGTCATTATATCATATTGATGTAGAATAAGAATGTAAGAAAAGAACAGGCTGCTTTCATTTATGTTCATTAAAAGGAGAGAAATTTGTATCCTCCCATGACTGTTGAATAATCTGTAAGCATAATTTTTTGGATTTTTTTAAAGTTTTTTAAAATTATATCACCATGAAATAAAGGTCGTCCATGATTGAGTTTCCATCATACAGTGTTCTTACACCTGTCCTTTCACCCATGTGCATTTCTACCACAAATGTCCCCGGTTTCCCTCCTTCCAATCCCCACTCCCAGCCTGCCTCTACAGCAGTCACCTCTCTCTCTCTCTCTCTCTCTCTCTCTCTCTCTCTCTCTCTCTCTCTCTCCACTTAGGCATTCTGTATGCCATACTGTATGGTTATCATGTATATCCCATTACCTACTTTCAGCACTCAATTCTTGTTCATAGTGATCATTTCCAACTGTTATTATCATAGTGGTCCCTTCTCTATGCTCTTTCCCTTCCCCCAAACCTCTTCCCCCAACTTGTGACAAGCCTCCAATTGTGGGCCAGTCCTCCTGGCCAACATTTCTATTGTTCTTGTGTAAAAGTCTCATAATGTGATTTTTATATTTCATAAATGAGTGAAGTCATTTCTATGTCAGTCCCTCTCCTTCTGACTCATTTCACAAAGCATGATACTTTCCATGTCCATCCATTTATAAGCAAATTTCATTACTTTATTCTTACTGATGGCTGCATAGTATTCCTTTTTAAGATGTACCATAGTTTATTATTCAGTCGTCTGTTCTTGGGCACTCAGATTGTTTTTGCTTACACTATTCACAATATTCTGGCTATTGTGAATAGTGTAAGCATGGACTTAAGAGCAGGCATGGTTGTTGAGGGTATATTTGCATACTGAAAGAGAAGCTGGGTTGCAAAGATGACTTAATTGGGAAAGAGGCTTACATTTCCAAGTAAAGCTCTGCCACCACCCCCTGATGTGACAAGGAATGATGATCTTTGCTTCTCTTGTCTTTGGTTTTTCCAAGTGTGAAGTGAATGACTGAGCTAGAGGGCCTCCAGATTCTCTTTCTATTTAACAGGAATTTATGATTCTAAACCTGTGACTCTCAAGACTGACTCTGAAAGTGTTAGTTCTCCTGTGTTCCCCTGGCTTTCTATTCTTTGGTCTGTTGTAGGTTCTGCCATTTTGGTTTCCACCTTAAACACACAGATGGGTAGAAAGATAAAATTGCTGGAGAAATAGCACAGAGGTTAAGATACTTGTGTTGCATGCACGTGGTTGACCCTGGTCTGATCCTCGGCATTACCTGTGGTCCCCTGAGTACTGCCATGAGTGATCCCCGAGCAAACGAACAAGCCGAACACAGTCTTGTGTGACCGAAGACTCCCCAGCCCCTCCTCTAAACACACACATATACACACCACACAACACAACCCCCCCCCGATACACACATACACATAAATGGCTGGGCTCTAAATCCAAAGTTTCATCGTCAGTAGTTCTGAAGTGGCATCCAAGAGTGCGCATTTTGGGTAAACTTCCAGGTGATGTAAGGTCCTAAAGTCTCATTTTGAGAACTGCTGAACTGAATCTTAAGAAACCATTCTCTTTTTGTTTTGGCCTTTTTGGTCATATCCGGCGATGCACAGGGGTTACTCCTGGCTCTGCTCTCAGGAATTACTTCAGGTGGTAGCTCAGGGAACCATATGGGATGCTGGGAATTGAACCTGGGTCTGCTGTATGCAAGGAAAAAGCTCTGCCTGCTGTGCTATCACTCCAGCCCCAAGAATACATTCTTTACCTGCAGAGAGCAGACATGTTCAGGGGTCGGATAGACAGTGCAGAGGGTAGTATGCTTGCCTTGTACACAGCTGACCAGAATTTCATCCCCTACATTGCATATGGTCTCCCAAACATAGCCAGAAGTGATCAATGAGTATAGAGTCAGAAATAAGTCTTGAGCACAGCTGGGTGTGATCCAAAATAAAACCTAACAAAATAAAGATGTTCAAAAAATTTAGACACTTTCTTGGGAATTTTGACCCAGATTTCATTCTTTCCCTTTTTCCTGTAGAGAGGACTTGAAAAGTAATGGCATAAGGAAGTCTGGTCTGCTGAGACTGGACATTGGAGAACAGCTTCTGAGTTATCTTGAGCCATTAAAACATGAAACATTGGTTAAATATTAAGTAATTAAAACATGAATTGGTGATGGAGGAATTTTATAATGGGTGGGTAACTTGCCTTGTATACAGCCAACGGGGTTTGATCTGTGACACCACGCAGAGCCAGGAGTAAGTCCTGAGCACCACAGGGTATGGCCCCCAAACAAAACAAATGAAAATTGCATAGAATCACAGTAGATACATGGTAAAGTGTTCAAAATGATATAAATACTGGATCTGCTGTTGTTGGTAATGATGGTGGTGATTTGTAGGATATTTTCACAAATCTCACTTGTTAATAAACAGAGGTTCCACGTATCAGGAACAGTGTTTCCCAGACAAACTTGAAATAGGATGCTATGAGGAGCTCTGGAAAGGTTTGATTGAAGCTGACAGACATACAAATAGCACAGGGTCCCGCTACCTGCTCCCACTACCCAGGATGGCAGAACATGGCTCCAGACCTAGTACTGATGCACCTGTGCTACAGCTTTGCTCAGTGCATCTGAATGTGCCCCTCTGTCCTGGATGCTAATGCTTAAGTGGAACTCAGAAAACAGAGAAATGCTATTCATGTGATTGCTGATTTAAGATGAATCATGCTTATTTTTGCTAGTTTTCCATTTGAAAAATGCCAATGGTTAGGACATAATTGGATCCTCAGTATATCCATATTATTCATTCTGTATAACAACTAAATATTCTATGCACATCATCACAAAATTCCAGTCTCTTGTGTGTATATATGTCTCACACAGTGACATTTAGACCTGATTAATGATATTTGGAATGCATGGTATGTTTGGGAGTTAGAGAAGATATGCTATCTCTTCCTCCTCCTTCTCCTTTCTTTCTTTCTTTCTTTCTTCCTTCCTTCCTTTCTTTCTTTCTTTCTTTCTTTCTTTCTTTCTTTCTTTCTTTCTTTCTTTCTTCTTCCTATTCCTCTTCTGTTCAGTGCTTACTTATGGCTCTACTCTAGGAGATCATTTCTCTTGGTGTTCAGGGGACCATAGGGGTGTAGGAGATCAGATCCTAGTGGGCAAAATGCATGTATCTTACCTGCTATACTATCTTTCTCAGTGGTCTCTGATGGTATTTTCTAATATCTCTGCCTTGGTTTTAGGCTGGCAGTTAAGGTGAATGTGTAAATTATCAAGAATTGCATTCTTTTCTGGAGCCCAGCCTTGAATGCTCTTCATGTTCCTTTTAACGGCCCAAATCCTATACAAATTTTAAATTACACTTTAAGGGTCCAGAGAAATACTACAGGGGTTAAGACATATATCTTACATGTGACTGAACTCAGTTTGATACCTGGCATCATGTGGTCCCAAGATAACATTGCTGTGTGCTGCCCTGGAATTCTCAGAGCACTGTTGGGGTAGCCTGGATGGTTCCCTGAAAGGCATTGCATCCTTGGGTTCTCACATTGGGCTGGAGGGCTGAGAATTGCTGGCGATGTGGTCCCTAGTCTCCTGAGAAAAACTCATGAGGACCTCCCAGGACCTAGATTTTTATCCTGAATGAAAGGTTTAAAGACACAAAATTAACAAAACAGTGAATGCAAATATAAAATATATAAAACAAGTGCTATGTTATGCATATGTCACACAAATGGGCAATAAGGGAGAATTTCTATGGCATTGCGGAGATCTTTCTATGTCAGTGGAAGTTGTTGATAAAATTTTTTGAGGAAAGTCTTGACATTGAAAATTTATTCTTTTGATAAGTTTTCATCAAGATCATGAAAAATTAATAACAATTTTCACCACAGTCTTTAAATTCAATATATAGTCACACAAATATGTAATATAGTATAAATAATGGAGAATCATGAACTAGATCATGAAATCTCAGGGAAAATCATGAACCTGCTCACAGCATATTGCACTTGATCACTTGATCACTTCATATCCCGTTACTCATCCATTTGCTCGAGTGTGCACCAGTAATGTCTCTATTTGTCCGTGTTCTCGTGCTAGTGTAGCCCAATGGTGTCTGCTCGCTCCAGGAACACGAAGAGCCTCAAACTGATCATTCAGGGTCTTGATGAAGAAGTCTGACCATCTTGAAGATGTGTGGCCGCGATCTTTTGATGTCCTGTGGAATCCAGTCAGGAAGGGCTCTAGTCCAGCGGCTATCTCTAGATCTTATTACATGTCCAGCCCATCTGATTTTCGATGCCTTGGCAAATGTGACAGCGTCCCTGATTCTTGATCGTAGATGGGGATCGGAACTCCAGATTTTTTTCTCTCACTTGAATGAAGCATGCTACTCCAAGCAAAGCTCTTTCGATTCCTCTTTGGGAGACCCAAATAGAGTTCTCATCCTGTTTTCCTAGGGCCCAGGTCTCTGAGGCATATGTTAATGCAGGAGGAATGGTGGAATCAGAGATGTGCCCAGAGCCAGAGATTCTTTGTCCTCTTAGCTATTTCTTTGATGCTCTTGAAGGGGTTCCAAGCCGCTCTCTTCTTCCTGCGCGACTCAGGTGTCAAGTCATTCATCATGTTGAGTTTTCGACCTAGGTACACAGAACTGTTGCATTTGGAGATGTCAATCCATTGAGAGTGAATGAAACTTCAGAAATGAGTCCATTTCTCATAAACATTGTCTTAATGAGATTCAGCTACAGTCTGACCTTTCCACACTCACGGTCAAAGTCAGCCAGCATTTGTGCCACTTGGCTAATGTTTGGTGTTATAATAACTATGTCATCAGCGAAGCGGAGGTGGTATAGTTGCTGGCTGTCTATCTTCACTCCCATTCCTTCCAATTCCAGTCTTGCATGACGTTCTCGAGGGTGGCACTGAAGAGTTTCAGAGAAATGGCATCAACCTGCCGAACCCCTCTCTTGACATGGATGATCACTTCCTTGTAGAATTGTGAGACCCTGGTAGTGAATCTGTGATACAGCTCACAGAGAATCCTGATGTATTGAGTTTGAACTCCCTGTTGGCTAGGGCTTTGATGACAGCTTCAGTCTCAACAGAATCAAAGGTCTTCTTTAAATCAATGAACGTTAGACAGAGTGGCATCTTGAACTCCTGAGAAACCTCAAGGAGCTTGGTTACCAGGTGGATATGGTCGATCGTGCTGAATCCTTTTCAGAACCCGGCTTGTTCGAATGGATGTCCTTCGTCTAGTGTTCTACCAATCCTATTCAGGATGACTCGAGTGAACAGCTTGTAGACGACAGAAAACAGGCAGATTGGGAGATAGTTGCCAATGTCATGGATGTCTATCTCCCTTCTTGTATAGTAGTACAGTCCTGCTTGTTTTCCATTGGGATGGAACCTTGCATTCAGACAGGTAGCGTGTGAAGAGCCGAGCCAGTGTATTGATGAGTACTGACGCCAGGTTCTTCAGGTGTTCGGGTCTGACCTTGTCTGGGCCGGGTACTGTTCACTTCTTTACCGACAAAATGGCGTATCGGATTTCAGAAGGGAGAATGTTGGGAATGACATATCCATCCTGCAGAATTTGGTATGTGGGCAGGTGGATGTGGCTATCGAAGAGATCTGAGTAGAAATCATGGATAATCTTCTCTATTGCCCTTCTGGATGATGTGATAGATCCATCAGGATGTCGGAGGGCAGTCATCTTGGTCTTGTAGTTGGTGAAGGACAGACAGGCATTGCGAATGCTTTTCCTGGCTTCTACCACACCTGCCAGCACTGCTGCTGTTCTCTGAGGTCTCCCTTTATTGCTTCTCTACACTGCTTTCCGAGCTTGAACACTTGCTTGTGGTTACATGAGGCTTGTGCCAAGGTATGTTGGTGAATGAGCTCAAGAGTTTTCGAAGACAGGCATCTTTTTGTGGCTATCTCTCTCTTGGAGTTCTTTACACAATCATGGAGGTGCTGAACCAGTCAATCGTATTCCTTGACAATGTTGTCAATGATGGCATCTTCCCATATTGCCACAGTAATGCCAAAGAGCTCCCAGTTGGCGGTCGTTCTGGGAGTTCTCTTCTTAAACTTTGCAGCCCTTTCTCCCTGCTCCATGAAGTAGAATTTTGTGTGAAGGAGATGCTGGTCTGATCCCATTTGGAATTTTGGAACAACAGCGACATCAGTCAGGCAAAACCGTCAATTGAATATGATGTGGTCAATTTCATTGTAAAACCATCCACCAGGAGACTTCCATATTCCATGTTTCAGGGCGGCCTCTAATCACTTTTGCAGGTGTTTCCATGGTTCAAACTATATTTGAACTCCATCAAATATGGTGAGGTAATCTTGGAAGATGGGTATTAAGTGTCTTATGATGTGTTGTGGTCACATGGTCTGGGAAGTGGCCTGGAGTGTGGAGGTAGTGGAGGTAGTGGAGGTCTGCCGATGAGGTATTTATCTGGTACTGATAGGGTGGGGCTTCTGGGTGTGATCCCTGAGTAACCAGAGATTGGTGGGAGCAGGCAAAGGGTCTCTTTTCTGGGTCCTGTGGAGCCTGTAGTCCAAGGTCACAAAGTTCCCCTTACCTGGTTCTGTGGAGTTCATTTGTGCATGAGTCGAGGTACAAGCATCTGAAAAGTGGCCTGGAGCACGGTGGTGGCTGGGTAGTGGAGGTAGTGGAGGTAGCTCAGGGGTAGAGCATTTGATTGCATTTTGCACACATACTGATACACCTGTAAAGGCTGCAGGTGTCTCCTTGAGGGGCTCAGGAGGACATTTCTGGAGTTTCTATGCTCACACGTTTCAGCTATGGTCAGGGATCTTCAGGAGGAACAGGAGCTGCAGTCAACACTTCTGGAACTCTCTGACATGCTTGGACCATGCTTCAGCTTATGCATCATTGTTTTTGGATGAAGATAAAGAAAGACACAGAGGAAAGTTGACACTTCCTGGCATGATCCAAGCTGGTTAGCAAGATTCACTGTTGCTGAACCTAGCATCGAGGAGAGAGCCCTTCTCCGCTGTGAAGGCAGAGCACTGAGGAGAAGAACATGTGTCCTGCTGAGCCTCACTTCTCTTCTCTGTGCAATGGAGACGATTAAATGCTCATGTCCAAGGAGGTATCATGAGGCTGACAGGAAAAATAATGTACACCCAGGGATTGGTATGGCATTGGCACAGTTAGGACTTCATGCTTGTTAGTGTCTCTCCAAACTTCCGTACTCAATTTTATGGAAATATTGGAATTGATACCACCCACTGCTGTAAGCCCAATCACTTCAGTGGGTAGTCCTCTTTTCATTGACCCCAAACACATACACCCCTAATCTAATGTTGCATTTGGTCCTGCCTCAGTCCCATCCGTCAGTCAGAGCAGACTTCTCATGAATCACAGATGGTTTATTTTGACACCTCAGTGTCTAGATATAATAGGTTGTCTCATACAATATGTCACAACAGAATGCAATATGCGAGGTGATTAAACTAGTTTGTTTCATACACTTGAACATTTCATGTGTGCCATACAGGATTGGAATACATTTATACGAATTAATCATACTAATTGTTACATGTGTGTAGTTAGGGCCACTTGAATATATTATTCAAATATATGTAAATCAGATGGTAATAACTTAATCACCATGCTCTTAAACACAATTATAGCACTGGCTCTCACCCATGAAATTTGTTTTGATGATTGAATTAAAATTCTCTGAAAGCTTGGCTCTTATCAACAGAGGCATGGCCTAAACCTTTGGAATCATTTATTCATCTAATTTCTGGTGTAGACAATCTGACTTGGTTCCTATTGTCTTTTGAGGAACTTCCAAGTTGGAGACACAGTCCCCTGAAGTGTAAAGCTGGAAGTAGAAGATATTAAGGTAAAGCTTTAAGAGTTCATATGTTTTTCCATAACTGATGAGATCTATTGAGAGGTTGCATTTGAAGCAAACATGAAAATAAATTCAGTTTTATAAAAATTGATTAGGGAATGAATGACCATAATGTCATATAAAATAATTCTCCTTAGGGTAGATGAAATACTACCTCTTTTGGTATCCACATACCAAAATTCCTGTTTCTGTATTCCTATTTGGAAAGTGAATACTTTATACAGACTTGCAAGAAATGAACTCCCATCATATGACATGAGGTATGGCCTATACAAGATGTCTTACTGAGTTAGACATATTTCCAGTCAGAAATATGTCAGTGAGGAACCTGAAATGAAATGTAAGAAAAGCACAAGCTTAGCATTGTCTAGATGGTAATAATAATAATAATAATAATAATAATAATAATAAGATGCTATTGTTATTTTGATCACTTAAACATATGCAACAAACATTACGTCAGAAGTAGAGAAGCTGAAATATTTGGACACATTTGAGAGAAGGCTTTTTTTTTTTCACAAGAAAAGATGGGAGACTTGAGCAATTGGACTTGGTGGGAGGTGGGGTTTGCTGACCTCGCTGTTACCAGCATAAGTGGTATTGATGGTCCAGCTAATATGGTCCAGGCAACATGGTCTAGGGACTTTATCAGTTATTGTAAGTCGAGAGTCTCTTCACTTTTCACAGCTGAGCTGGTATAGTATTGCCCTGTTTGACAGCTGGGGAAACCAAACTTTGGAAAAATTGTTTAAACACTGACTTATGGCTACAGTGCACTAACCCAGATCTGAGCAGCTCTAAAACTCACTGCTTTTTTTTTTTATTAGTGAAACACCATGAGGTACAGTTGTAGATTTTTTTTCAATAATAACATTCTTTATTGTGTATTTCTGTGCCATTGAAAGCAAATGCATCAACTCATGTAATCAAATAGCAGATAATGTTATATTCCTATTGTGAAATTAAAGTGATTGAGATATAGCAAGTTAAGTACTTAATTCAGTTTACATGAGCAGTATGTGAGAAAATTAATATGACTAAATTCTTTGAGGGGATTTATGTTATTTCTACAATCATGGCTTAGTTAAATTAAAATTGTAGATTTACAATTTTTTGTGCTTGGGTTTCGATTATACAATGATCAGATACCCATCCCTCCACCAGTGCCCATTTTCCACCACCATGGATAATATCCCCCCACCCCCCATCCCCCCATCCCCCCCTGTCTCTGTGGCAGGGCAATCCCCTGTGCTCTCTCTCTCCTTTTGGGTGTTGAAACTCACTGCTTTTAACCATTACACAAAAGGAATTAAAACAATCTTGCTAGACCCAAAAAAGGATTCATTAGCGAGATGTGAGACATTTTAATGCACTGCAAAACACTAAAATATTCAAGGTAATGTCTGATGTAGGAAAGGCATATTAAAACAGGGATTACCACTTCCCTGCCCTGCACGATCCAGATGAGAATTGGGTGAAAGAGGAGAGAATGTTGGAACTTTCCTTGAGGTGGCCCTGGGTCTATGTAATAATCGAATATTGGATTTTTTTCTATAGGAATACTGAAAGTGGCTCAGGGGTCTAAATTTTCAGCATGTTTCAGCAGTACTACTTACTATGACTTAAAATGATCATATTTTAAGAAAGAAAGTATAGACACTCTGCCAAAGTTTAATTAATTGAAGTGAGCTTTACCCAAAAGTCTCATCAGGCTATAACAAATGGATCATGTCTAGTTCTATATTTCATACATTTCGTGGCTGAAAATAAGCCTGCTCTACAGACTCCGGTTGTTTTTGAAATTTTGCTGTGCTCAGAGACTGGCATTCTTCTAGAAGCATCTTGCACTCTAACAGAAGAGCCAACTCCTCTCAAGTCTTCTCTTGCCAGAACCACTAGACAGCACCTCTCGCATCCCATCTCATCCAACAGGCCTTTGACCATCTGCCTCCTCCCTCTGCCTCTCTGCCTTTACTATCAACCTCATGATTGAGCGGTTTAATTTCGTTTTCATGAAATGTCTTTCCATTACACCAGTGGTTTTGGTAATTTGTCCCACCTACTGCCATCTATTTTGGAAATTTTAATTTGGCAAAACCCTCTCTAATGTGGTGTGCATGAAAAACTACACAAAAGAAAATTGTACTGAATTGATTTCTGTGGAACTAATTGTTCTCTTGAGTCTTGGCAAATCTGACTGTGTCTGCTTTTCTCATATATGCTTGTAAAAATCCATAGAGTTGTTAATAACATTTTATATCTACACAATGAAGGTTTTCTATTTTTTTTTTTCTGACTGAAGTCAGTAACAGCTTAAAATGTTAATTTAGTTGTATGACATCTACCCAGCTACCTGAATGGGAAAATATTTTGGTCTTAAAGCAATTTTTAGCTTCTCAAAGGTACATATTTAGTGGAGGAAACAAATCAAGCTTCTTTTCTTTACTTTGAAAGCCTATTTCTTTTGCATACTTTCACCATTTTGTTTGATTGAATATAAAAAAAGTTTTACTGAAAGCATTCAATTGAAATTTGTTTAGTCTGTGCTAAAATAACTGTAAAAATTGATACAGCTAATAAAGGAGATGTTCAATAACTCTTAGTCTTGAAATCATGCTGGGAGTGGTTTGCTTTAAACATGGGAAGGAACAGAATTTGGCTTATTTACTAACTAGAAATAATTTTCATTTTGAAATTAACTACCTTGGTGCTAATGATGCTTTATGTCTTAAAGACAATAATTCTCAGCTTTGTTTACAATAATCCTAAAATACATTTTTATCCTACACCTCCAAATTTTATTTTCAAATTACGACAATAAAAATTATGAGTAAATAGCATGTAGTTGAGTTGTTTTTACATTTCATATAGTCTAACAGTGTTTCTCTTTTAATATTTTTTAATTGAGATATTTTAGTATATAACTAAAATATTGTAATTTAACATCTTATCATCACCCCCCAAATCTGGTTCTCATCACCACTCAGCAGGCATTTCTCCTTGGGGAAACACCAATCTGCTCTTTCTAACCTTTTATCAGTTTAATGAAATTTGTCTTTAGTTCATTTTGTATCCTTCCTCATTCTGATGTTCCTCTCTCATAGTTATGATGCTTCATTTTCTATATTCTTGTAATGATTGCTCTCATCTATTTTAACAAGCATACTTAATTAAATCTAAATTAATGTTTTTAGTTTTCTTAAGTAAAGTTAGCATATTTGTCAATAAAAAGACAGTATTAGAATTCCAATTAAACATTTTGCTATTTTTATGGATATTTGTTCAGTTTTCCTTTTAAATGATCTTTAAATTACTTTTCATTTTTGTATCACATGTTTAGTATTCTTCTATCTGAAATATAGTCTATAGTTTTTTTAGTGGTGGCTTGTTGATTATAAATTCTCTGTTTTTCTCTATTGAAATGATTTAATTTTCTGAAAACTTATGAAAGATATTGATTTTTCCATAAATGTATAGAATTAAGTTGGCAATTGCTTTCTTTCAGAATTTTGAAACTAATATTTGTTGTTGAGTTAAGAAGATCTCAAAATGTAATTGTTACTGATGTGTGGCTGATCTGTCATTTCCCTCTGTGTGTGACTATAAGTCTCTTTCTCTGAAGGTCTTAGAAGTTAGTTTTATATGATATAAATATCTGAGTTTCTGAATTTGAGGGCAGTTGTACTCTAACTGGTCTTTATCCCCACGAAGATGACCTTCCTGTATGAACTGCTCTCAGAGCTCCAATAGATTTCTGTTAAACTTTATAGAACTCAATATTTACAAACCTCTGTATTTTCCTCTATCTTAATAAAGGACGTTTCTTCATTCTCTCTTCTGGTTCACCAATTTCTTCTTTAGTTTAGTCTAATCACACAGCTTTAATCCATTTATGGTAACAAATGGCGATATTTTTTATTTCTGTTCCTAAAAATTCCCTTCTGTTGCGTTGCTGTTTTTACCTTCTCCCCCTATCTTTCCCTCTGTTATTGCTACAACAATGAGGGCTCACATACCTTGCCTGGCTGTGGTTTTCTCGTGGGGTGACACATTCCTTTGGTTGCTTGCCAGTCAGCTCTCTGAGGTTATTCTCCTTGGACTGAGTTTAGGTGACCATGCATAGTTTGGTTGTGGTGCTCAGAAGAGTTCTTGCAGTGCCCACACGCTCATCTCCAAGGGCTTGTACTATCTGATCATGGTACTAATGCTTCTTTTTTCTTATTTTATTTTAATTATTTTTAACTTAGTTGGTTTTTTGGACAGTGCTCAGGGATTATTCCTGTCTTTGCACTCAGGGATCGCTCCCAAAGGAGCTGGGGGAATCATATGGGGTGCTGGCAATCCAAACAGGGTTGACTGCAAGGCAAGCACTTTACCCACTGTAGTATTGCTCTGGCCCCTCCTGCTTCTTTTTAAGTTGCAGTATTTTCAAGGGGTTGCACTCCTTTAGTTGGGGTGCTTTCACACACCTGGGCCAAAAATCATTTGCAGGGTTGAGCATCACACCCTGAAAAGCTGCCAGCTTACACCAGAGTTTCTGTCATCTCACTATGTATGTAGCAAAGCTGAGGACTGTGGCCTTATGCGTGTGGGACCCCAAGCCGCCAAGCTCTCTCCTGACTCTGGTTTTCATCTCCCTCTTCCTAAGACTTTTGATTAGCTACATTATTTTTATTATGATTTATATATATTATCCATAATTTGTTCATTTACTTTGATCAGAGTGCAGGCATATTTATTTGGTTATTTCTAGTTTATTTTGCACTTGTGTTACCACAGTGGAACAGAGAACTTGTTAAAATGTGTGGCATTCAGATGTTTATTATCTGAAAATAATATGTTGACTTTCTTCCTAAGGCTTCTAAGGCTAGGGTTAGGCAAAGATTGGAGGCCACAAAAGGTTAACTTGTTGTCTCTTTTTCAGGCATCTCAGTAAAAATTCTTCATTTCCCTGATAGTCTCAAGGTTTTTGTTTGTGTGTGTGTGTGTGTGTGTGTGTGTGTGAGAGAGAGAGAGAGAGAGAGAGAGAGAGAGAGAGAGAGAGAGAGAGAGAGTTCTTGCTCATCAGCGATGTTGGTATCCTGGTGGCTGTGAAATAATGCCTGTGGGAGAAGTGGGGTTTGAGGGAAGTTGTAGCAGAGAGGAGAGAGGTAGAGGGAGAGAGGGAGAGAAGGAGAGAGAAGGGGGAGAGAGTAGTAAAGGGGGGAAGGAAGAGAGAGAGAGAGAGAGAGGGAGAGAGAAGGGGATAGGGAGGAAAGGAGAGAGGGAGAAGGAAAGAGGGAGAGGAAAGCAGAGAGGTAAAGAGGAAGGGAGAGATGGAGAGAGGGAGGAAGGGAGACCTGGAGAGAGGGAGAGTGCTACTGCCTTGCTTGACCCACTTCTGTGTCCTGGGAAAGTGTTCTGTCACATTAGGACTGACTGACACCTGCAGAGCATGGATGCTAGCATCATACCAGCCCCAGAGAGCATGTACTTGAGGCTCCTTGATCTTCCTGGTCCAGGACTCAATCCTCACAGCCTAGGTCTTGGGGAGCTGTGTTGTGGGAGTGTGGGAGTGTGTCCTTACCTCTTCCAAAGTTTCTCTGCTTCAGCATTCACCCTCTCAGAAAAGCATCTCGGCAGGAGATAAAATGGTGAAGTCTTTTTATTTAGGAAAAATGAGGGGAGGGAGAGTTGTTCAGTACTTCTGTGCATACATAAGTGTTAATTGAGGTGCTCTCATAGAGTTTGCAGATTTTGGTCATCTTCTTTCATGTTCTCATCACAATGTTTTTTTCTTTGTTCCTATTCAAGCATCTCTTCTCCTGAGTGTTCTATTCTTCTCTTGCACTTAGAGTCTTAGAGTTCCAAAGGTGTTCTTGTATTCACACCATTAGGCTATCTTAATGATGATGACAGAGTCATTTCTTTAGACCCGTTTTATTACTTCCTGAGAATTCCATTGTGAGATTTCCCTGTCTACCTGCCTGCTTCATTACCATGTCAGCAATTTTCCTCTCTTTTGGAATATATTTCACTTTTAATATAATTTCCAGGGTGCATCCACAATAATTTTTACAGTACTCATATTTTAAAAAACATCATCTAATTAAAATGTATGAAAGATGATAATTTTGCATTTTGTGCTTGTTATCCCCAATTCCAAAATTTTTGTTGGCCGGATTCTGATGACTATTTTTTTCTTTTGGTTCTAAACCTCTTGCATTAGTTCTGTGTGTGTTTAGGGTATAAAATTTATTTTTCTTGGGTCTCTACCTGTAGGCGTGTTTTGAGGCTTGGAATAGAGATTGTTCCTTGGGAGAAAAATTGCATTTACTTTAGACATATTCCTGGACCTCCTACTCTTCCATAAAAGCTTTAATTTTCATTTCCAAGATCTTAAAATTTTTTTGGATCTCATATAAAGCACGAAATTAGAGAGAAAGGTATGAAAATGGATTTTGCTTACAAATTCCCAGGTGAAAATGCCTGGTTTGAGGCTGGCATGTCTCCTGCCTTTGTGTGCTGTTTATAGCTTATTGGTCTTTTTTACACTCTGGAACAGCCCTTTGACAGCGGGGCCTTTTAGAGTCCCAGCCACTTCCCCCTCCCACTCTCTCTAGTCTTGTGCTCCTGCCCAGTGAAGCCCCAGGCATCCTAACAGAAGGCTGTGATAGCTGACAATGACAGTAGCAAACACCAGAAAGGCTCTGAGGTCACTCACCTCCTAGGAGTCCTGCTTTCTCTTTGATCTGGTGAGATAAACTTAGTTTTGGTTTTCTAAAGCACATTTTACATTTTTATGGAAACAAGAGTCATTGTTTGCCGGGAAGGGACATTTTGAGCCTCTTCTCTGGGTGATAAAGGAGTGGAGGAAGCATAGAGTTCTTGTGACCTCTGACCTAAGAGTTCATGGTTCATCCCTTCCCACAGCTCTCCCAGGCAATGCCTGGTCAGTCTGCAAGGCAGGGACAAGATGGATTCTTTACAACTGGTGGCTAAAATGGCAAATTTCAGTGGTTAAAAATGGCTAAAACTTTGCAATTATTTACAGTTTTCATATACCTTTTTTACTTTGTGACATAGCATTTGCTGGATATTTACAAACACTGAGGAAATTAATGAAAAGAATGATAAATCATCCTGGGTGTTGGGGATTAAGACTAGGACCCCATGTACAAGAGAAGAAATACTGATGGCAAATTAAATTGAGAATGAGCTTCTTATCACCAGGGTCTTATGACGCTCCTGAATATGGAGAAGGGGGTTTCACTCAGCCCACAGACAACCTTTCTGAAAATTTTGAATGCAAGGTAGCATGGAGAGGGTACCTGGATTCCCCCAGTTTTTAAATCAGACAACTGTGAAGCGTAGGGAAGGAAGGAAATGGAAGGCGGGGGAGGAAAATGAGGATGGGAGATAACTGGGGTAGGGGCAGCTATCTTGATCATATTGATGGTGTAGAGTATATGTTTATATGTAAGAATGACAGACTGAATAAAAAAACTGAAAGCATGAGGGTACAATTACAGCAACCGAATTTGAAAATGTGTCCATCAAGGAGGCAGGCTGTGAGGTAGGGGGGAATCTGGAGACACCAGTGGGGTGAAGTTGAAACTGAAACTTGTGATGGGGTTGGTGTTGCAACATCATTGCCTAGAAGTCAATTATGAATAACTTTGTAAACCACAGTGCCTCAATGAAAAAAATAAAAAAAAGTAAACGTCAGACAGCAGGTTTTGCTATATTGAGGATGACTTAATATGTCAACCAGAGGGGCCAGAGCAATAGCACAGCAGGTAGGAAATTTGTCTTGCACGCAGCCAACCTGGGTTCTATCCCCAGCATTCCATATGGGTCCCCAAGCACTGCTAGGGGTAATTCCTGAGTGTAAAGCCAGTAGTAACCACTGAGCATCACTGGGTGTGACCCAAAAAGAAAAAAAAATAAAATATGTCAACCAGAAAGAGGGATGGGGGGGTGGACTTGCCCTTCAAGGATAATAAATAAATAGGATTATCTTGTCTTCTACTCTGCTTTTCCTGTTCTCAAGCTCAAAGACTCTTCGGAATTTCTTATCCTTGTCTAAATTTCTGAAGGTAGGAAGTAGAACTTCTCAGAATACTCTTTGTGTGAGAGATTTTTCCTTCTGTTTATTAATTCATCAAATACTTGTTGAATATGTTTAGTACTTTCGGCAGTGTTCTAGAAACTTGAATAGCACACAAAAATAAGCAATGAAAAGCAGAAAACTAGAACCATATTTCTGCTCTGAGAGGGCTGACTTTCTTATGAGACCAAAGTAATTAAATGGATACTTAAATATAGACACTCTAGTTCTGGATCAGAAAAGAAAAGCCAGTGAGAAGTCACTGGTCCAAATGAATAAGGATGTGTTGCTTCTCAGAACCTGTGGTACTGAGGGTTCCTTGGGTCATCCCAGAGGTTCTTGGACAAAACTTAGGAGACTATGTGGTGCTAGGGATCAAACTCATCAGCTTCATGTAAGGCATTTAAGCCTTGTACTATTTTATGGCCCCTGATCTATATCCTTAACAAATTTCTTGATGTTTTGCTTGTAACTCTTGTTGCGGCCACACCTAGTTGTGCTCAGGAGATGTGGGAGGATGCCAAGGGTCAAACCCAAGGTCTAATATGCAAGACATGTTATTTATTACCTGAGTTACATCCCTGACACCTCAGTGGTTCTACTAAAGCCATATCAGTACTACTTTGGAATCTGGTATTTGGAGGTCACAGGCAGATGGGGAGAGTTTTGGAAGATAGCAGCTGAAATGGAATACTGGCAGAAAATATGGACATAATGGCTTATTATGTGTTAGTAGAGGAAGAGGCATGTACTTCTGACACTGGAGCAAGAAGCTAGTTAGACTAACAATACTGGTGGTAAGTCTATGGTATAAGAGTCACTGAAAGTTATGGTGCTAAGTAAGCTCTGGGATTCACAGCCTGCTCTCAGGATGCTTCTGGAAAACTTGAGAGCAGCAGAGTATCATGAGTTTCTCTGAACTTGGAGTGAAACCCCCTTCTCCATATTCAGGAGCGTCATAAGACCCTGGTGATAAGAAGCTCACTCTCAATTTAATTTGCCATCAGTATTTCTTCTCTTGTCCACTCATGGAAGGAAAGTCAGGTACAAATTTTGTTAAACCAAGAAAATACAACAGAGGAAATGCATTCTATTTTCTGTTATGGGTTAACTGATGATCTCCATCCATCAACCCCCAACAGTATGTTCATATCCTAATTATTTAAAGTGACTAATTCCCTAAGTTCTTCTTTAAAATTATTTTATATTTTTTAAAATTGAATCACCATGAGCTACAGCTACAAAAATTTCATGTTTGCGTTTCAGTCATACAGTGAATGAACACTCATACCTCCACCAGTACACATTTTCCACCACCAATGTCCCCAGTATCCCTCCCCCCATACCACCCCTCCCCCTGCCTCTATGGCAGACAATTTCCCTCTTAGTCTCTAATTCCCTAATTTCTTAATCTATAAGGTGGCTGTGATTTCATTTTTATTTTATTTTTATTGAATTACCATGAGATAGAGCTTTGCAAAGCCGTACATGATTGGATTTCAGTCATACAATGTTCCACCACCCATCCCTCGTCCAGTGTTTCAGTACCAGTGTCCCCAGTTTCCCTCCACCCTCCCCCAAACCACCTCCATACCTGTCTGCCTCTATGGCAGGCACCTCTCTTCTCTTTTTCTCTTTCTCTATCTTGTGTTAGGTATTATGGTTTGTAATACAGATGCTGAAATGTATATCTTTTTACCTACTTTCAAAACTCAGTTCTTTTCCAGAGTGATCAATTCCAACTAATTTTGTCTTAATGGATCCTCCTCTACCTTAACTACGCTCTGCCCCCAGCCCCTTGTGATAATTTATGACTATTGACCAGTCCTCCTGACCCATTTTCCCTGGCCTTGGATATTAGTTTCATAGTCTTTTTAAAATATTCTACAAATAAATGCAGTCATTCTGTATCTATCCTCCTTCTGACTCACTAATCAGCAGAAAGATGCAAATCAAAACAATGAGATATCTCACACCACAGAGACTGACACACATCCAAAAGAATAAGATCAACCAGTGCTGGTGTGGATACTGGGAGTAAGGGATCGTTATTCATTGCTGGTGGGGATGCGGACTTGTCCAGACATTTTGGAAAACAGTATGAACTTTACTTGAAAACACAAGAAATTGAGCTCCCATTTGACCTAGCAATACCACTTCTGAGAATATACTCTAGGGATCTAAAACATACAGTAGAAACAACATCTGCACTTCTATGTTCATTTCAGCACTATTCACAATAGTAAGAATCTAGAAACAACCTGAGTGCCTGAAAACAGATGAATGGGCAAAGACATTATAGTACATCCACACAATGGAACACTACACAACTGTTAGAAAAAAATGAGGTCATGAAATTTGCCTATAAATGGATGGATCTATGATTTTGTTTGGAAAAAGAAAATTTGTGACAGAATTCAGCTAAGGATTTGAAATGAACTCATCCCGAATTTTCTGGGTGGGTCCCAAATCCAATAGCCAACAGATTACAGATGGAACAGAGACCAGCATAAGCCAGTGAGGATGGAGGGAGAGATTTGATTTCTGTAGACACAGATCTGAATGTATGGCCACCAGAAGCTGGAGGAGAAAAGCTTTCTCTCCACAACTTCCAAGGAGATGTTGATCCTGCCAACATCATAGTTTTAGACCTTTGGTTTCTAGGAATGAAAGAAGCTATTTCTGTTTTACCAAGATGTAGTAATCTATTGTAGAGGTCCCAGGAAGCAAATACATTTTCCTTACCTCTAGTATTCATATGTTAGCAGTTTTTCACCTCCAAACAATTTCTGTCTTCATTCAGTGCATTTCTGTCTTCATTTAAATATAAGTGGTCATTTGTTAAATGCAGTTTGCTTTGTCCTCATTTCCGTTCCTACTGATCATCTTTCTTTCATTCTTCTTTGCACTTTCCCCTTTGTTCCCTTTATTCTTCTGGGATGTTTATTCTAGCTTATGTATAAAGATTTTCTCTGGATGCTTTATACAGGGGTGGATGAGGGTGACTCTCATCAAACCTTTAGAATAGGACTAAAAAGACTCATTCTGCCATATGCGATGTGGTTTGCAGTCTTTGGAGGACAAGGGAGGACAAGAGTGGTTTTCTGAAACCACATGGGTTTTCTTAGAAATATTGTCACATCCCCAAAGCAGGGGCAGAAAGAAATGCAGATATTCATTATTTCGACAAAAGATGCACCAGTATGACCGAGACTTAAATCTGAAAGCTTTGTAACTTTTCCCACAGTGATTCAACAAATAAATATAGGAAGAAAAATAAATAAATAAAATTATGAAAAAAAAGAAATGCAAATAGTGACAGTGTTTGGACACATCTGCCTGTCGCTTGGTAGCTGGTACATTTCTCTCAATTCAATTTCCTACATTTGATCTGTAAGGCTACCATATCTGAACTCTAGTCATCTTTGAACCTTCTGAACTACTCTCCTGCAGCTCCTTTCAGAGTAATGTCCCACAGTCTCTCAGGGATGCTCTTATTGTGAGTTGAGTCAACATTGCAGTAGTCTCTTAATCGTTTTGGAGGAGTACTACCCAAATGGTGCTCAGTGGGGAGAACTCTCAGCATGCCAAGCTGGTGATTCAGTGCTTGGTCTGAGGATGCATAGGCTCTGTGTTTCTGGGGAACCAACAGGTGCTTGGTAGCTCCCAAGGCTACACCTGGTGATGTTTGGGGCAGATTGGGAATCAAACTCAGATCAAGTGCATGCACCTTAACTTTTGCACCATATTTCTGGCCCTTCACAATTGTTTTATTCTAAAAAGTTCCTTATTGGAAAAACACTACTCAGGGGAGCTGATGGAAACCCCTCCCTCTAGTGGGAACCCCAGTCTTGACACATCTGGGATGCCTAATTGTTCTTCATGGATAGTTAAAGTTTAATTTGTTTCCACGTTAACAACCTCTTTGATTTATAGGCGTTCAAGCAGGGTGCAGATAAGGTGAATGGCAGTCCCTGCTCTCTGCCTCCCTGGACTCTGGCAGTGCTCCATCCCCACCCCCCAAGATTGCCTTTCTGTAGGGGTGCTGAGGTGTGTGTAAGTGGCCAAGAATGATCCTTGAAGCAGGAGCCAGGGAAATGAAAGACACTGGCATTTTTCATGCTCTGAAGGGGTCTACCATGTTAGGCGGAATCTGAAGACTCAGACAAGCAAGGAGGCTCCCTGGAGTGGAGGGGGTGCAGGAGTCTGGGGGTCCCTGTGTGCCAGGATTTTGAACCGTAGAAGGTAGTTCCCTGCCTACCTCACCAGCTGTGTGATCACTGCTGCCCACCCACTGGGGTGGTGAGGATCCAGGAACGCAAAGTCATGAGCAGGAGTCAGGCACATGGTCAATATCCAGTGAGGGGAGGGCAACAATCTCTTGGCTAGAACCCCTCTCCCTCCAGCGGATCTTTGACTTTGTCTTGACTTCCTGAGTCCCCCTTTTCTGTTGGCATACTTGACCCCTGTATTTCTCATCTGCAGAGACAACTGTGATCTGAGGGCAAGTGCAGCCCCTTCACGCATTCCTTTAGACAGATGTTTCCCTCAGTGCATTCTCAAGATCCTGGTGCTTTGAGGGGCTCTACCCCTGTGGGACACGGGGAAGCCTCTGTTTAATGGGGTTCCGGATTCCCTGCCAGCATTTAGCCCCATCATCTCCCAGCACCCTGCAAAAGAGAACAATTTGGGTCTATTTTGCCCTTAAAAGCTATAGCTTAATACCATTTTTTCAGGTGTGTGAGCCAGTGATAAAAGTTCTAATCTCCGCAGGGCATGAGAACAAGTGTTCAGGGACCGAGAGAACACGCTCCCGCCCGGCCTCAATTTCCTGGCTTGTGGCCGTGCGCGCTGAGGCGGGCCTTATCTCACGCAGGCAGCGGGTGCCAGAATGACGCTTTTTAGCCCAGGAAATGGAATCTATTTTGTACTTTGCCTGAAGTTTCCTTACAGTATTTTGGGGCAGCAGTTACATTCTCAGAGGAGAAAACCTTCATTGTGTTGGAATAATACCCTTTTCCCAGTTCTATTCTTGCTGGATTTAAAATATTTTTTACTAGTCATTTGCTTCATTATTTATTTATTTACTCATTGAATGAATTTTTTAAATTGTGCTAAAATATACATGTGCATGCAATCTCTTGGTTAAATCACCTTCACAAAGTCAGGTAACTGTCAACACCATCTATCCTCAACATTAAAATAGAAAATCATACCAAACTGAATTTTTTTGTTGTTGTTTTCACTTTTCCGTGAAGGTGTAGGGTAGTGTAGGGTGGGTATTGGTGGGAGCATACCCAGCAATGCTCAGGGCTAACTCCTGGCTCTGAGCTCATGGATCACTACTGGCGGGCCTCAAAGGACGTTATGGGATTCTGGGGATCGACTGTGGGATGATTTTATCCAAGGCAAGTGTCCTACTTGCTCTTCTATCTTTTAGGTCCCCAAGCTGAAATTCTGCCCTGTTTTATAAGAGCTCCTCATTAATTCTTCCTCCAGCCCCTGGTATCTACTATTCTAATTTCCTTTCTTTGGGGAAGGAATTCCCAAGCAGTCATTGATTGGCTTTCTGAGGGCATTAGAAGGGAAACTGATAGTTTTTGTTGTTGCTTTTGTTGTTTTGGGGCACACCTCTCAGTGCTCAGGGCTGACTCATGGCTCTGCACTCATGGATCATTCCTGGTGGGCTCAAGGGACCATATGGTATTCCAGGGAAAGATCCCAGGTCAGCTGTGAGCAAGGCCAATGCCCTCCCCACTGTACTACTGCTCTGTCCCAGAAGGGAAACTAATTTTGTGAGAGCAAAGGAAAAGATTGAAATGTCTATGCTAAAGGAGAGAATCATATGCAGCTGCTGACCTGGACTCAGGGTTTTAGTGTCATTTTTCTGGAATGTTCTCTCTGAACATTCTGGAGTATTCTGGGACATTCAACCTGAGGCATTCCTATTGTGTGTCGCCAGTGAGGACATGTCTTATCCATGTATCTAACCCCCCACCTAGGCTGTTTAGGGAGATGCTTGTCAGGAAGATTCAGAGATTGCTTTGAAATAGGTTTCCGCACAAGCTTGTCTGCAGACTCATCTCTTTTGATGTCGTTAGCTGTTCAGGTTGGCTTGATTTATTAGACATTCATCTAACATCTCCAAAGTGATAAGCATCTTGCCAAGTGCAGGGGAACTAGAGATAAAGAAGGAAATATCTGCCCCGTGAAAGCCTGTGTGAAATTTTCCTTCTCCTTGCTCCACATCCCCGCCACCCCAAGTCACAGTGTGACCTGCTGTAAAAGTAACCACAAAATTGGTGCCTTCGCACAACTTTCATCTAATATCTTGCAGTGCTAGAGGCAGAAGTGTACCTCTAGAACTCACTGACAACAAATTTGTAAGTGAAAAATCCCTGCCAATACTTGATATTTTCCTTGTTTAATTTTTTAGCTATTGCAATGGGCATGTGATGGATCCTCAGAATTTTTAATTGTATCTTAAACTCATAATGCTTCATTTATCTGTGAGAACATGTGATGTTGAACTATGCTGATATCTTCTTTGTTAAAGTTTTTATTTGGTAAAAATGGTTTTAGTTCAAATAATTTGCATGTTTTTATTTGTTTTTCTATTCCACAGTTGTAAAGAGTCTTGTTTAGCTTTTGTCATTTGGGTCACATTAGGCAGTACTCTGTGCTCAGGAATCACTGCTAGTGGTGTTTAGGAGACTGTGTGGTTCTGGGAATAGAACTCAAGAAGTTGCACACAGGGCAGGCACCTTCTCTGTACTCTCTCCACAGCTAGTCTTTGATGTTGTTGTTTGTTTTTTGGGTTACATCTGGTGGGGTTACATCTCCTGGCTCTGTGCTCAGGGATTCCCCTTGGTGGGGTTTAGGGCACTGTATGGGGTGCCGGGGATCAAACAGGTTGGCGTGGACAAGGCAAGTACCCCACCTGGTGTCCTGTCTTTGGCCCATCCAGTTGCTGTTTGTTTTCTTGTTTTGTTTTTGAAATAAAAGGTTTATTGAAAAGTAGAAGAGAAAAAAATTCCCCAGTTAGGAAGAACTTAGCATAGGACTAAGTTCTCCCGCTATGCTGTGAAGAGCAAAAACTGCTCCTGATAAAGTCCATTTTATCAATGTTTTCTGCTATAGATTTTTTTATTTTCTATCTTGGTTAAGCTTTGCCAAACTCTGTATCTCAGCAATATTTGTTTGCTTTTAAAAGTTACATATTGGGGCCAGAGATAGTACAGTGGGTAGGGTTTACTTAGCATGCAGCCAATCTGGGATAGGTCCCTGATACCCCACATGGTCTTTTGAGCACAGCCTGTAGTGATCCCTGAGTAATGTGTCAGGACTAAGCACTTAGAATAGCAAGGTGTTGTTGTAACAACAACAACAATAACAACAACAACAACAACAATAAAAGCAAATTAAAAGTTAAATGATCTTAGTCAGCTTTCTTTTCTTTTTTGTTTTTTCTTTGTGTTTTTTGGACCACACCCAGAAGTGCTCAGGGATTACTCCTGGCTTGGTGCTCACGGATCACTCCTGGCAGGGCTCAGGAATCAAACCCAGTTTGACTCATGCAAGACAAGAGACTTCCCCACAGTGCCATTGCTACAGCCTTGTGTGTGTGTCTGTTTTTAAATTTTTTATTAGTAAATCATTGTGAGATACAGTTGCAAACTTACAAACTTTCATGCTTGTGTTTATGTATTTCTTTTTTTTAATTATTTTTTAAAATTTTATTGAATCACCGTGAGATATAGTTACAAGCTTTCATGTTTAAGTTACAATCACACAATGATCAAACACCAATCTCTCCACCAGTGCACATTCCCCACCACCAATGTCCCCAGTATACCCCCCTTTCCCACCCTCCTACTGCCTCCATACAGACAATTTCCCCTATACTCTCTCTCTACTTTTGGGCATTATGGTTTGCATTACAGATACTGAGAGGTTATCATGTTTGGTCCTTTATCTACTTTCAGCACATACCTCCCATACTGACTGATCCTTCTACTCATCATTTTCTTCACTAAGGTAGGGTTTACCTTGCATGCAGCCAAGCGGGGATAGACCCCTGGTACCTGGTGTGGTCTATATAATCCATTCTCTATTCCATCTGCCTTCTCCCCACCCCAATCATGAGGTAGGCTTCCAACTATGGACAGTCTTCCTGGTCCTTGTGTCTATAGTCCTTGGGTGTCAGTCTCATGTTATGTTATTTTATATTCCACAAATGAGTGCAGTCCTTCGATGTGTATCCCTCTTTTTCTGACTCATTTAGCATGATACTCTCCATGTCTATCCACTTTACAAGCAAATTTCATGACTTCATCTCTCCTAACTAGTATTCCATTTGTGCAGATGTATCAAAGTTTATTTAACCATTCATCTGCTTTAGGGCACTTGGGTTGTTTCCAGATTTTGGCTATTGTGAACAATGCTGCAACAAACATATAAGTACAGATGTCGTTTCTACTGTGCTTTTTGCATCCTCGGGATATATTCCCAAGATGGTATTGTGGGGTCATATGGAAGCTCAATTTCTAGTTTTTGAAGGGTGTCCATATTGTTTTCCAGAAAGGCTGGACTAGTGTGGACTAGTGGGCATTCCCACCAACAGTGAAAGAGTGTCCCTTTTCCCCCACATCCATGCTAGCACTGGTTACTTTTGTTCTTTTGAATGTGTGCCAGTCTCTGTGATGTGAGATGATGTCTCATTGTTGTTTTGATTTGCATCTCCCTGACGGCTAGCGATGTGGAGCATTTTTTCATGTGCCTTGTGGCCATTTGTATTTTTTTTTTGAGGAAACTTCTGTACATTTCTTCTCCCCATTTTTTGATTCAGTTGGAGGTATTTTTCTTGTACAATTCTACTAGTGTCTTGTATATTCTGGATATTAATCCCTTATCAGATGGGTATTGGGTAATTATTCTTTCCCATTCTGTGGGCTCTAACTGTATTTTGGTCACTGTTTCTTTTGAAGTCAGTAGCTTCTTAGTTTGATGTAGTTCCATTTGTTTATGTTTCCTTCCACTTGCATGGTCAGTGCTGTTTCATCCTTAAAGATGTTTTTAGGGGGTATGATGTCACCAGAAGGTCAATTTGTACCTGTGAGGCGAGTGCATCAGCAGCCTGATGGCACCATCAGGCTTTCAGATGCCCCAAGACTGCTCTGTGCATTTGGCCAGACCCCAACAACTTGGGGCAAAGTTTACCAAGAAAGTAAACAGCCAAAAGTTAGGTATGTGGTAGACACACCCACAAACCACCTCCGGCTCAGCTATATAATTGGAGGCATGGCTTCTCTGGTTCCTAATTGAACTGCTTAATGGCCATGATCCCAGAGACTCAGAAACAAATCTCGGAACCTAAAGGCTTTTGGCAGAAATGCATCCTGTTCCTGCAGTACGTTACTGGCGCTGGGTCACTCCAGGTGGGAATAGGTTTCGTGCCTTGGCCTGTTCCCCTTGACAGCCTGGTGACCACCATTCTCCAGAGGCCACTGGACAGTCAGGTTTGGGCCTGCAGTGAAGAGACACGAGAGCCTCACCAGATAGGGGTGGAACCAGCCCTTTCCTCACCATCCCAGTGAGACCTCGAGTCGCCGCCTACAAACGGCCTCTCTGGCTCCTGATCAAGCTGCTTAATGGCCATGATCCCAGAGACTTAGAAACAAATCTCGAAACCCAGCGGCTTTTGGCAGAAATGCATCTGGATCTCATA
Organism: Sorex fumeus; assembly: GCF_029834395.1. Lineage (NCBI taxonomy): Eukaryota > Metazoa > Chordata > Mammalia > Eulipotyphla > Soricidae > Sorex > Sorex fumeus. The sequence continues at coordinate 17,001,944 of NW_026606067.1, forward strand.
CAAGGTGGCCACCACCTCAGAGATTCTTGGAAAGCCAGGTATGAGCCAGTGGTGATGGGGCAACTGCAGTCTCATGGGAAGTGGGACGGTAATAGCTCGTTCTTCACACCCTAATGAAGTCATGAGTTGCCTCCACGAGCAGTTCTCCAGCACAGCCATGGATCCAGAGGCAAAAGGAAATAGTCCAGAGCCTGGCAGCTTGTGGCAGAAAAGTGAATGGACCATGCTATGGCGCCATGCCTCCCCGAAGGGATAGGGTGTTGCTCCCCTTAGCCTCTCCCCCCGCTTCCCCCCCAGCAGCAAGGTGGTTGCCACCTCAGAGCTTATAAGAAAGCCAAGTATGAGCTGGCGTTGACAGGGCAACTGCAGTCTCATGGGAAGGGGGGGGTGGTACTGGCTCATCCTTTGCACCCTACCGAGGTCTTGAGTTGCCACTCACGAGTGGCTCTCCAGCACAGCCATAACACCAGACGCACAGAAACCAATCTCGTAATTATCTGGCTCTTTGCAGAAATCCAAAATCGTGAGGTCACTATTGTGGCCATGCGAGATTATATGATTCTCATAGCCAGCTATAGAAAACAAAGTATTTCACAATGCCTTTTCAGTAATTCTGTTAGGGGGGAAATTCTGAACAATAATGGTGCATCTTTTGTCGAAATAATGAATGTAATCAATGTAGAGAAGAGTTAAGTGAAAATCATCTGCCTCACAGGCATTGGGAGGGGTGGGAGGGGGGGTATATTGGGAATCTTGGTGGTGAAAAATGAGTACTGGTGAAGGGAGAGGTGTTTGATCATTGTATGATCAAGGCTTAAAACTGAAATCTTAGTAACTTTTCTCATAGTGATTCAACAAATAAATATAAGAAGAAAAATAAATAAATAAATAAAATTATGAAAAAAAAGTAAGGTGGAGTTCATGCCCAATTCAATCAGCTAATCAGTGGCTGAATAAATAGCAGTACTCCTACATTAAAAAAAGATGTTTTTAACTTTAATGTTGTAGTGAGTTCTGCCTACGTTTTTCTTTATGTACCTTATGGATTCATGTCTGATACTGAGTTCTTTTTTTTTTGTTTTCTCTGCATCTATTGACATGACTATATGGCTTTTATAATTTCTTTTATTGGTATCATGAATTATGTCAATTGACTTGAGAATGTTAAACTATCCTTGCATCACCGGGATGAATCCTACTTGGTCATGGTGTATGATCTTTTTGATGAGTCGCTGGATTCTGTTTGCTAATATTTTGTTGAGGATCTTTGTGTCTGTGTTCATCAGAGATATCTGCCTGTATTTCTCTTTCTTTGTGATATCTCTGTCTGCTTTTGGTATCAGGGTGATATTTGCTTCATATAAACTGTTTGGAAGTGTTTCTGATACTTAAGTTTCCTGGAAAAGCTTACAGAGTATTGGGAGTAAGTCCTCTTTAAAGATTTGGAAGAATTTACTTGTGAATCTATCTGGGCCAGGACTTTTGTGTTTGGGGAGGCTTTTTATTACCGTTTCAATTCCTTGATGTTGATAGGTTTGTTCAGGTATTCCAGGTCTTCTTTTTCAAACTTGGAAGGCTATAGGAATCCAGTAATTTATCCATTTCTTTGAGGGTTTCTTGTTTGTGACATAAAGCTTCTCAAAGTAATCTCTGAGGATCCTTTGAATTTCTGTAGTTTCTGTTGTGATGTTCCCCTTTTCATTTCTGATTTGATTTGATTTATTGGGGTTTTCTCTATCCCTCTCTTTGTGATTCTTGCTAGGGGTTTATTGATCTTGTTTATTTTCTCAGAGAGCCATCTCTTGGTTTCATTGATCTTTTGGATTGTTTTTTAGGTTTCCATCTCGTTAATTTCTGCTCTGAGTTTTATTTCCTTCCTCCTGCTTGGATTGGGCTCCTGTTTTTGGTCATTCTCCAAGCTCTTAAGCTGTGAGGTTAGGATAATTATGTGGGCTTGCTCTTCCTTCTTGAGGAATGCTTGTAGAGCTATAAATTTTCCTCTTACCACAGCTTTTGCTGTATCCCATAAGTTTTGGTACCTCGTGTCCTCATTTTTGTTCATTTCCAGGAATCTTTTGTTTTCCTCTTTGATTTCCTTCCTAAACCACTCATTGTTCAATACTGAGCTGTTTAATTTTCAGGTGTTTGATTTGATTTTCTCTTTGTGTGTGTGATTTACTTATTTTCAGCGCATCACGGTCTGAGATCATTGACACAATCTCTATCTTAATTTTATGAAGGTTTGTTTTATGGCTCAGCATATGGTCTATCTTGGAGAATGTTCCATGCACACTTGAGAAGAATGTATATTCAGATTTTTGAGGATGAAGTGTCCTGTATATATCTACTAAGCTCTTTTCTTCCATTTCTTCCCTTAAATAAAGCATGCCCTTGCTAATCTTGAGTCTGGTTGATCTATCAAGAGGTAATGAGGTAGTGTTGAAATATTTCACTAGTACTGTGTTGCTATCGATGTCTTTCTTCAAGTCTATGAATAGCTGTTCTAAATACTTTGCTGGTCCCTCATTAGGTGCATTTAGGGGTATAAATTCTTCCTGCTGTGCAGACATCTTGATCAATAAGAAATGACCTTCACTGTCTCTTGTGATCTTCTTCAGTCTGAAATCAATGTGATCTGGTACCAGAATGCCCACCTCAGCTTTTTTTGGGAGCTGTTTGCCTGTAGGATTGTTTTCCAGTCTTTGACTTTGAGCCTGTGTTTTCTCTGACTGTAGATGTGTTCCTTGTAGGCAGCAGAATGTTGGTTTTAATGTTTTGAACCATCCTGCCACTCTGTGTCTTTTAATTGGTGCATTTAGCCCATTGATGTTGAGAGAGATTATTGTTATGGAGATTTGTCCCAACTTTCTGCTTAAGTTTGGTGTATGTGAGGGGTGTATCTTACCTTAAAGTTAGCCTATTTAGTTGCTCTTGTAAAGATGGTTCTGAGTCTATGAAGTTCCTGAGCTGTTTTTTGTCTGTGAATTTGTGTGTTTTCCTTCTGTTATGAATCAGAGTCTAGTTGGGTAAAGTATTTTTGATGAGGCATTTATTTCATTGAGTTTTGTCACTATATCTCACCACTGTTTTGGGGCCCTGAGGGTTTCATCAGATAAGTAGGCTGTGAATCTTAAGGATACTTCTTTAGAGGCAATTTCTGTCTTTGATTTTGCTGCTTTCAGAATTTTGTCTCTGTCTGAGGTTTTTGTCATTTTGATCAGGGATGTGTCTTGGGGTATTTTTATTTGGATTTCTTCTAGCTGGCACCCTTCGAGCCTCCTGAATGTGGTCACATGTGTTCTTCAGCAATGAGAATGTTGTAGCAATGATGTCTTTGACAGTTTCTTCTTCATCAGGGTTTTCTTCTTGTCCCTCGGGGACTCTGATAATCCTTATGTTATTCATCTTGGCTTCATCCCTATCTTCTCTTGACATCTGTTCTCTGATTGTGAGTCTCTTTTCCATTTTCTGTTCTTTTCTGGAGAGTCTCTGGACTTCATCTTCGAGCTCACTGGTTCTGTCCTCAGCAGCTATTGTTTCTCTGCTGCTGAGGCCTTCCAACTGAATTTTTCAATTCACCTACCAGGTTTTTCAGACCTGTCATTTTCATTTTGTTTGCATTTTCTGCATTTCTACTTTCAAATCCTCTTGTATTTTATTGGCAGTGCGTTCATTGCTTCTTCTAGCTCCTTATGCACCCTCAGTAGCTCCCTTCTAAATTCCTTGTCAGAGAGGTTGTCTAGCACTTCATTACTCTTGGGTCTTCTGGACTAGTCTCTTCACTAACTAAGCTTGGTGGGCTTCTGCATTGCTTTACCATTGTGACCTGTGTGTTTAGACCTTCGTGCTCACTGTAAATATTGTGTTTTTGGTGTAGTGTTAATTGACATGGGGCTAATAACGTATTGGCCTAATGTGTTTCTGGTGATAAACTGCCCTAGTGAAAGCTCCACCTAAGAGGATAACTTATGGGATATGGAAGGGGAGAATAATTTGCGGACATGTTAGTGTGGCTCCGGGAAGGACCCCTGGATACTGGGTGGATACCTGGATGGGAGGAGGAAAGGCATTTCCCGGAATGTTGACTGCTTTCTGTGCAGTCCATAGGTTTTCCCATTCCTCGCAGTTCTAGCTGAGAAACTGGCTGTGCGTGGCTCTGCTCAGTCCTGTGGCTCCGGGAAGGACCCCTGGAGGATACCTGAATCAACTTCTTTGTATTTCAAAGCTCAACTTGGCAGAAGGTCCCTGTATTCAGTCAAAGGAATTTCCCAGAGTTGGCAGCTCCATAAGAGTTGATGGGAATCCCCAGATCTCCCACTTTTCTCTATGCATGAGCATTTGGGTATGTTTTGGGGGAAGGGGCAGTATCTATAAATGAGGCAGGGACTGACCACCCCCAAGAATACTCCTTCCACGCACTTAGGAAAGGCCAGAATCTCATCTCTCTATGCCAAGAACAACCACATTTGGATGATCACGTGGGAGATAATTCTTTCCCGGGAATGGTAGTTCTGAAGGCTTAATTCTTCCTGGCCAGGCTCCCCAGAACACCGTTTCTCTCCTGTCTCCACCACAGTCTCCCAGCTTCTCTCTCTGGGAGTTCAGAGGTTTGAGAAAAGCAATCTCTGTTCTAGGTGGGTTTGCTGGTGTTGCATATTGATTACTGTTACTAATGCTTCTGCAGGAAATCCCTAGAACTTCCTCCCACAGTGTTTCTCCTGTCACTTGGCCTGTACCCACTGGGGAGATGGTCTTATGGAGAGATTTACAGAGAAATCCCTACCTGAGTCTTCTCTCCTCATTTCCCCAGGGCCCCATCTGCTCCTTTGCTTAGCCAGCTGGGCAAGACATACCGTGTTCTTGTCTCTCCCATCTCCTAGGCCCCTTCTGGTTTGGGAGGTTGGGGAGGTCACACTGCCCAAGTATTCTGTGAAGATCTTTTTTGCTGGCAGACATTAACATTTCTTTGCAGTGACAAGTGGCTGCAATGAGCTCACCAAATATTCATGTCTGTGTTTGACAAGCTGATATAGGATGTAGGGTGCACAGATCTAGGGTGCATGGCAGTCATGGCGGGTACTATTGATCAGACTTACAGAGGAGCATGCTACATGACCGTTAGGACAACACTTTAGAAAGTGACAGGCTTGAGATTTCTGCCTGCCTCAAGCCAAAGACCATGGCTTTAGTACATCACTCAATAACACATTAATTATATGTCTAGAACTGTTATACTTCAACATCACAAATGCTTTGCAAGACACCCAGACAAAATGTCACTTCATGTCAGAGCTAGTGCTGGTGAAATACCCATTACTTCCCAATGCAGAATTGTTAGCTCTCAGTGATGTTCAATGACCATCTCTGGTTGCCCTGCAGTATATTGGACTTTTTGATAGGATAAAGAGTGCCTACAATTGACCATACTGGGACAGATGATGTCAGATAACTTCTGGGTACAGGATTGTGCTGGGTAAGTTGGGACTCATTATTTTTTTTAACGTTTTTTTAAAAATTTTATTGAATCACCGTGAGATAGTTACAAGCTTTCATCTTTGGGTTACAATCACACAATGACCAAACACCCATCCCTCCACCAGTGCACATTCCTCACCACTGATATCTCCGGTATATCCTCCACTTTCCCACCCTCCCCCTGCCTCCATGGCAGACATGATTCCCCATAATTTCTCTCTACTTTGGGGCATTATGGTTTGCAATACAGACCCTGAGAGGTTATCACTTTTGGTCCTTTATCTACTCTCTGCACACATTTCCTATCCCAAATGATTCCTCCAGCCATCTTTTTCTTAGTGATGCCTTCTCTATTCCAGCTGTCTTCTCCCCTTGGCTCATGAGGCAGTCTTCAGCTATGGAGCAATCTATCTGTCCCGTGTATCTACTGTCCTTAGGTGGCAGCCTCATGTTGTTTTATACTCCACAAATGAGTGCATTCCTTCTCTGTCCCTCTCTTTCTGACTCATTTCTCTTAGTATGATACTCTCCATGTCTATCCATTTATAAGCAAAGTTCATGACTTCATCTCTCCTGACAGCTGCATAGTATTCCATTGTGTAGATGTTCGAAAGTTTCTTTAACCAGTCATCTGTTCCAGGGCACTTGTGTTGTTTCCAGATTTTGGCTATTATGAACAGTGCTGCAATGAACATATAGGTACAGATGTCAATTTTACTGTGCTTTTTTGCATCCTTGGGATATATTTCCAGAAGTGGTAGTTGTGAGGTCATGTGAAGCTCAATTTCTAGTTTTTGAAGGACTGTCCATGTTGTTTTCCAGAAAGGCTGGACTAGTGGACATTCTCACCAACAGTGAAAGAGTGTCCCCTTTTCCCCCCATCCACGCCAGCACTGGTTGCTTTTGTTCTTTTGAATGTGTGACAGTCTCTGTGGTGTGAGATGACGTCTCATTGTTGTTTTGATTTGCATCTCCCTGATAGTTAGCGATGTAGAATATTTTTTTCATGTGCCTTTTGGTCATTTGTATTTCTTTTTTGAGGAAACTTCTGTTCATTTCTTCTCCCCATTTTTTGATGCGGTTGGAGGTTTTTTCTTGTACAATTCTACGAGTGCCATTGTATATCCTGATATTAATCCCTTATCAGATGGGTATAGGGTAAATATTTTTTTCGCATTCTGTGGGCTCTTTCTGTATTTTGGTCACTGTTTCTTTTGGAGTGCAGAAGGGAACTCATCATTTTTATCATCAGAAGAGGAAAAAGAGAGAGGAGGAATGTAGATATATTTAAAATCCTACTAAGGGCTGGAGTGATAGTACAGCGGGTAGGGCGTATGCCTTGCATGTGGCCGACCCGGGTTTGATTCCTTCATCCTTCTCGGAGATCCCGGCAAGCTACCCAGAGTATCCCGCCTGCATGGCAGAGCCTGGCAAGCTCCTGGCACATTCGATATGCCAAAAACAGTAACAACATGTCTCACAATGGTGACATTACTGCTGCCCACTCGAGCAAATCGATGAACAATGGGAGTACAGTGCTACAGTGTTACTAGGGCTTAGGTATTATTCTAAGCGTGTTCCAAAATTTAGCTTAAGATATAGATCTGATGCAATAGCACAGCGGGTAGGGCATTCGCCTTACACGCGGCCAACATGGCCGACCCGAGTTTGATTCCTCCGCCCCTCTCGGAGAGCCCGGCAAGCTACCGAGAGTATTCGATATGCCAGACACAGTAACAACAAAGTCTCCAATGGAGACGTTACTGGGCCCGCTCGAGCAAATCGACGATCAATGGGAGGGCCTTTACCTTTTATGAAGATCAAAGGAGAAGAGTTTAGGGCTGAAATTGTGAGTTTGTTTTGGAATATGATACATCCAAAGGCCTGTTAGATGCCAGATTGTGTTTGCTTCACACTTATTCTTTCAACTGTGGGTTTTACATCTTTTTCCACATTCTCTATGCACAGAAGGCTTTATAAAAACAAAGCAGGACATTAGAATTATCAGAGGAACAGACATTTAGATGGTTATAAACAGTTTTTGTCCTAAACTTTGCTGAGCAGAAAAAGAGGTTGTGAAGTGGAAGAGTTTGTGAGTGTGAAAAAGGAGTGCTCTAATTTCATTTTGTTTTTAATGAGGAGGAAATTTATCTATTGTGAATTATAGGGCAAATGGGGAATCAGTTGGAGTAGAAGCAAGAGACTTGAGGAGAAATTTTTAAGCATAAGCAGTAGATTTGGCCTTTGCCAGGAACTCAGGGAACTGGCACCCATGGTAAGAAAGGGACAGGCACAGACTAGGGACACAGATATAGACATAGGTCCGGATTTTCAGGAAAAATGTCCAGAAATGTGACTCTTACTTGCTTTGGTTATTTTAGTGAAATGAAAGAGCAAAACTAGCCATAAATATGAAGAGTAGGGCAAAGAGAAACTGGAGGAAAGCAGATGAAAACAATAATGTTTGGAGAATCAGGGATGGAATGGAACAGGACTACATGAGTCTAAATGACCTTAGATATCATGTGTTCTTCCAAGGTCACTGTTATGCTTTGGTTTCCTGTAACCAGTGCTCACAGTGGCAGAAACATCCCAGTCAAGCTTGAGGCATTGCCAGGTAAGAGAGGCTCTGGGGAAGTGTTTAACAAAACAAGAGAGTTGAATTTTGCATTGGGGAATTAAGTACTTAACAGGACAGGGCATGGTGTTAAGTATGATGAATCCTGTGCTCTGGGAGGTAGAACACAGTCATATATATGTAATTAATGTAAAGAAGCAGAGTGTAGACTGCATGAAATGAACACACTGGTTTGATCCCTGATACCACATGGTCTCCCAAGCCTCACCAGGAATCCCTTGAGCAGAGAGTAGCAAGAAATAGCAAACCTGACCCCTCTCTATTCCTCCAACAACCCAAAAAAGTTCGTAGGGAAACTTCATATAGAGCGTGAGATGAGTGAAATGCATTGAAGAGTTGATGCATTAACAGGCAATTACCTTTCCATTAAAATTACTTGGAGAGTTTTTATTTATTTTTTAAATATGACTACATGGGCCTATGTTCCAGACTTTCCAATTAAAATAAGGAGTATGTAGAGTCTGGATGTTGGTTTTTAATGAACCATTATGTGATTCTAGTGGGCATTGAGAAATGAGAACTACTTTGCTTAATGATTTGTTGACCAGAAGAGGGGGAGAAATTTTTGCTCTGAGTTCGGGGATCAGGTTTATTCATAAGGACCTAACTTATCCTTTCCTGTCTGACCTTACACCTCTAGAAGGGCTCTGTGTCCCTGGGAGAAGGGGGATTTCTCCTCTGCATGTGAATTGAAAAGAAAGTCCTTGAGATCAGGAATGCTATCAACCTTATTATTTACCACAAACCCAAGCAGATGGAGCTCTTCAGTCTTACAGATGATGACCTGTAAGGGAGGGAAATGAGAGACACTAATCAGCTAGAGGAGAGGATGTGATGGAGCCAGAATTAGAGAGCCACATTCCAGATGAAGAGGCTCACAGGCTAGCAAAAGGAGTAAGTGGCCTCTCTGAGGAAGCCTGAGAGTCAGAAGCTAAGAGGTCAAGAATGAAGGCCCTTTCTGAAACACTTCCCTGTCTGGGCATTGAAGGACGCTTCCGCCCTGTTCATCAGGAAGTCTTGGCACCCTGCTACTACAGGCTCCTCTGTGCTTTGTCCCTACCATTAAGTGCATTAATGGCCATCATGCAGAGACTCAAAAATGAATCTTAGAACCGAGCAGCTCAGAGCAGAGATGTCTCTGGACCCAACTTATTTAAAAATTTAGAATTCCAGGAGCATGCGCTGTGAACATCTCATACTATTATTTTTTTATTGAATCACTGTGAGATAGATCCTTACAGACATCTCATATTATTTATAACAAAGCAATACAAAATAAATTATTTAGCATATGCCTGTGGGTAAGGCTTGAGTGTTGGTGGGAAAATTTGAAATAATCATGGTGGGAAGGTGTAATGGTGGTGGGGTTCATATTGAAATGTTGAATGTAATCAATTACTGTAAACAATTTTATGAAAATAGCATTAAAAATTTGAAAAAAAGAAGAGCCTGGATTGCAGGTTACCTGGCCCTACCTGGCCTGTCTTCTTTCTTGCACATTTGCTGCTCCCTGCAGGCACACTGATGGTCTTTAGGATCTCTCTTGTCTTTTCATTGCCTACCTGTTTCCCCCTTGGGGCTCAAATTCTGCTCTGAACTTGACTCTGACACTTATCTGGGGTAGGATAATTCCTTCCTCATTATCCAGGACCTGGCTGGCAATAGTCCTATTAGTCTGTTTCCAACTTTGATGGCCACCCACACTTGCCTTCTTGTGGATGGCATAATCTCAAACTCCCTGCCCTATAAAGTCTTCTTATAGGGCAGCCTGCTCACTGTTGCCTGAGATCAACAGAGTAAAGGTCAAACTTGGGCTGGCTGAAGGGACCTGGGGCTCTCTCAAGACCAGATTTATATCTTGTAGTATAGCAGGAAGTGCTCTGGCCTTTCACAAAGTGTGAGTGCCATTACAACCAGGTAATTTCTGCTTGGGGCAGCTTGCCCAGCAAGCTTCTGAATTCAGATGAGGACATTCACTTGCTTTGCAAATAGTGTTCTGGCATGCATTCTTACAGCAAATGACACATATTTGCTTGCTTGCTATGGACTGTCCTCCTCTGTCTAGCCCTGCCTTGAAACTTTGAAACTTCAGTGGGATGATTTATGTCATAATAAAAATATTTCAAATGTGGTCAGATCAGCAGAGGCCTGACTTTCCTTTCCTTTCACTAAGTTCCCACCCCACCCTGTCCTCTGATAGCATTTTGTTCCCCATTTCTCATGGTAAGTGAGAAAATGTTAGGGGTGGCTGATCTATAAAACTTCTTTGTGAACACACATTATTTGATCACATTGGTTTGCAAATTCATTTTCAGGTTCCCCTTCTTACCTTTTCCTGGAACTCTCTGCTAGTATCAGAGCTCTGGGTCTGGAATGGGAATATCTTAGTACTGTACTATGAGACAAATCTGTTGTTTTTTCTAATGTGGGACTATCCACATAGAAAATATGTATTCTACAAGTTGCAATGCATTTAGTAAACGTAGTGTAAAACTTGTTCTGCACTAACAGGAATTACAATGGTAATAAACATTGCTTAAATGATAAATTGTGGTTCTCATCCTATTCCCTGGCACAGGAAGGCTACATCTCCCAGATCCCCTCATGAACTGGCTCGTACATGGGGCAGTCATGAAATGATCAGGAGCCAGAGTCAGAGCCTTTTATGCTCAGGAGGAGTCACAGATGACCTTAGAGAGGAAGCCATTGCTGGGGACAGAGGCCCTGAAGAACTCACCGTTCCCAGACCCATAGTAGTAGACTGTGCATATGAGAGAAAAATCTTTGGTTAGATGGAACAACTGAATTGCTGCTTGTGGTTGTAACACAATACAATCTATTTTTTGTTTTTGTTTTTGTGCCACATCTGGTGATGTTCAGAGATTAATCCTGGCTTTACAAACTCAAGAATCGTTCTTGGTGGGCTCCAATACCTCATGGGATGCCAGGGATCAAGCCCAGACTGACCACATGCAAAGCAAGTGTACTGCCTGCTGTACTATTTCTTCGGCTGCAAGCACTATCTATCTTAACATGATGACCACATTCCTTTCTTGCTTCATCATGGCAAGGGTTTTCAATGGACTCCAGTAATATTTGGGTTTATGGAGATGTTGCGAGGAACATAAAGAAAAATGAATTGGCAGGCTCCTCTTTACCCAACATTTCACTTTTCCATTATCTCCACATTAGGATTCCCAGGAAGATTACTTTTAAAAGTTCATCTTTCTCAAAGGTTATTAGCAAAGCCACAGCAATGTGGTAACAATTTCCTCAAGTCATGGAATGTGTTTCCTCTGTTCTTGACTTTGATTTGAGTTTCATTCATATTCTGGTTTGAACACGACTTCAACCTTTCATTCCGAAGCTCAGTGTGTGGCACATTCCCTCATCTGCTGCTCTCCGCCATGGCTTCTCTGTCTAATGTATTCTCTGTAATTGCAGATAGACTGGAGGAATTACAGGGCAGGAAGCAGGAAAGAGTAGAGATCATTCTCTGAAGCTTTGGACTTCTACTATACTCCTTAGCTCAGGATAAGAGCTCTTGTTTGCCCCCCTTTACTAAAGAATTGAACCCATTTGTATTCTTTAAATATATGTAATTACATATGTTCTTTACTCCACTCATCTGTTTGACCTTAATTTGATTGCTCCAATAGCTCAAGTAGAACACAGAGGAGTAGGTTCTTCCCTAAACATTCATAAAGGTATTTTCTCCTGGGCTACCACCACTTGACACTGAGGCTTTTGCAGATACATGACCTTCATGCTCCCCAGTAAGTCATAGCCTTGCCTTCTGTGTCAGATCACATTACAAGTTTATCATTTCCATTGGTGAACCATTTCCCACTGAAAGCAAATAAAGGTCTGACTGCAGGAACAAATGTGGAAAGTTAAGCCAAACCCAGTGTCTGTGTTAAATTGTTTTTATTGTGTTGTTTATCCTTTGAGCCAGTCATTGCACCTGAAATTCCCCCACCTTGGCTCCAGATGCAGACAGTCAAGACTGAAATTGCCATGACTAGTCAATGCCACTGGTTGTCTTAATAACTGCTCTCAGTCATTAAGATGCCTGGATTGGATTTATTACCAACTATTGGATCGATTATTCAGTGCTCAGCTGTAATTTAAGTCATTCTGACCCTCACTCCTGTCTCTTCATTAAGATGGATGAACTAGAGCACCACCCCCATGCATGGTTGGATGAGAAGGTGCTGCTGGAACAGAAACTTTGGGAGAAAAATATACCCGGGAAGAGGGTAGGAATTAGAAATCTTTGTTCTCCAACTCTAGAATCTAGGGGGACACTGAACCTGGCTGGAGGTGACAGTTCATGCTGAGGGACATCCCCAAACAGAGGTTTGTGTTTGCCAAGAACCACAGATTCCTGGGGCCAAAGCTATATCACAAGGAGGCAGGCTATTGTCTTGCACACAGCCAACTGGGGTTAAATCTCTGGCACCCCTGATGATCCCCTGAGCCTGCCAGGAACGACTCCTGAGCACAGAGTCAGAAGTAAGCTCCAAGCACCGCTGGGTGTGCCCCTCTTCTTCCCCCAAACAATAAATGCACAAAGATCCACAGTTTCATGGATATCTCCAAGGTTCTCTGCTCCCTACCCATGCCAAATATGTTACTGAGAAGTGGGGGTGTCTCTCATTTCTCTGACTGGAGAATGGAGGGTCCTGGAACTTAGGCCATGGTTCCTGGTGGGCCAGCTGCAGTGACCACCAAGCAGCTTCTGGTCTGATGTAGTCAGTCATGATGGTAATGGCTGTGACAAGGCAGTGTCACTGGTCATGCCTCTGGGGCCCAGGGCTCCCTCGACTGATGACCCAGAGAAGCCCTTGTTCCCATCTCCTTGCTTCATGCTGACCTTTTCAGCCCACCTGCCCGACAGGAACATCCATCCACCTGCCTGGCTCTGGAACCCACTCAAGCCTGCTGCTCACACTTTTCAGTTCTGAAAACCCTCAGAAATCCATGCTCCCAAATCACTCGCACTCTTGTTCAAGGGCGTAGGTCATCCTGACATGAGATTAACCAGCTTACTCCCTGGGCTGGTGTGCTCTGGGAAGCAGTGCTCATCATGGAGATTCATGTGCTCACTTTGTGCTAATGCTGGACCAAGAACTTTGCGTGCAAATCTATAGAGCTCCCCGTGCCCACCATTACCTGCCAAGAGGGACATTACAGAGGGAGGACCAGTATAGACCTTTCACTGCATGGGAGTCCTGCTTCCCAGATTCAAATTCTTCCAACTCTCCTGCTCTCAGAAGTTGTGACTTTCTTCAACATTTCAGAAAACATAGTTTTATTTATTTATTTATTTTGAAATTTTTATATATTTTATTTTCATTAGGTATTTCACAATAGTTCATTACATATAATTGTCAAACTCCAATCCCACCACTGAGAACCTTCCCACCACAATAAGAGGGAAATGTGTGAAGTTAGTTGTATTTCATTCTGGAGCCATTTAAGCCTGTATATAAGAGAATACAAGCAAGTATGTTAAAACCAAACAAATGTGTGCTACTATTGGTATGTACGTGGGCTAGAGTATAAGAGGTCACACAGCCGTACACCCAGGACATTCTGTGTCATTCTTTTCTGGGAGCTTTATTTCATAGTCTCTGAATCTTGGCAGTTGATGAGATTACATGGCACAGGGAGCTGTTTGTGGGCGTGACTGCCAAGCTACTGGAAAACTAGGGAGCTGGGAGGAGGAGGCCCAGTCTCCATCCGAGAGGGTTTGGAGAAGAAAACATGGTTTTAGAGCAAGAGGCATACAGAAGAATTGGGTTTGAAAGGCAGGCTGAAACAGTCTCGCCTGGCTCATTCATTCAACACAAAAACCACAGTCTACTGAGAACTTGGCCATACTCTGTACAAGCTCTCATGATGGCAATGAAGGTAGGACAACAGTAGTGAGCCCTTACTGAGCTTGCACTGAGTTGGAACCTGGGTCTTCTTGACTTTGAAGCTATGTTTCTAACCACCATGTTACCAGACAAGTCACTCTCTTGTCCTGCCTTCAAATCTGGAGTAGCTTCACTTAAGCTTAACAGTTACTTTCTTTCTTACACTTTCAATATTTGGTAATCCCCATTATGGAGAAGTGAAGACTAAGAGAGTTGACTTAACCTGCCTGAAAGTCACATAGCTTGTGAATGATAGAGCAGAGTTAAGTTCCATTTTCCCCTTTGTTTTTTTGCCTTTTTTGGGGGGTGGGGTCACACCCAGTGATGCTCAGGAGTTACTTCTGGTCTGCACTCAGGACTTGCTTCTACCGGAGCTCAGGGAATAATATAAGATGCTGGGGATTGAATCGGGGTTGGCAGCACGTAAGGCAAAGTCCCTAACTGCTGTACTATTGCTCCGGCTCTCAATCTTCATTCTCATTGACTTCAAAGCTATGTTTCTAACCATCATGTTACCAGACAAGTCACTCTCTCATCCTGCCTTCAAGTCTGGAGTGGTGTAGGGGACATGAGCCAAGGTCAAGGGACACCTGGAATATGCAGTGCCACCCAGGTGCTGAGTATGTAGTAATGGCTAAGCAAAACAGTGTGGATGATGGAGATGGATGAGTCCAGGGAGCTCACAAGATGGTCACTCCCAGGACTCTGACATTTGTCAAAGTGAGATGGGTAACACTGTGGATGCTGCAGAGTAGAGGAGTGGCATGATTGGACCTAAGACTCAAAACATTTTGGAAAATAGGAATCCTGTCTTGTTTCTCTTTGTAATACCATCATATTCTCCAGAACATGGGCCATGCTTAATGGTTTTGAACGGAATTGCAGTATGTTATTAAAAATAAATAAGAAAAAAATGAAGCACTGTCCCAGGTCACTGATAAAAGCATTAGCTGTGCTTATTAACTTAAATTTGTTATTTCAAAATCTGAGTTGTTTACATGCTGTCCACAATTTAAATGCTCGCATTTTATAAAGCTCATTCCCCAAAGGGTATCTGATGAAAGCCAGATCTCTGCATAATATTGGTAAAATTCCTAAAGCCCAAGAATCTATGTGGCTACTTATTGTCTGGACAGGAAGGATTACTTTTCAGCAGTTTTGTTCCCAAACCTCAAGTTGTGGAAATATTAACCAGGTTCATATGTGTATTGCCCTGATAATATGAACAATTCTTACTATAATCCTCAAGAAACATCCTTCCTCTGTTTCTGGCTGATACATTTTCCTGGCTTGACCTGCCATCTTTTTGGTTCAGCGTTGTTTAGGAGCCATGGTTTCTCTCGAAGCACTGAGAGCCCACTAGAGACAAGCTTCAGGAAGAAGATGGGGTGATCATGATTTCCTACCATCTCCAATGAGACTGCAGGACTCTCCTTTTGAAAAAAAGTTCTAGGATATTGAGCGGAAGTCACCTGGGGAGTCCTCAAGAGGAGCACTTTACTTTGGGGTTTCAAGTCTACCCACAGGCTTCCAGCTTAGCATTAGCTTGGACAGTTCCTTGGACAGTTCCTTCTTGAGAGCGTGGAGTGTGGATGGATTATTTACTGAGACTCTCTTGGGGCACTGCAGGGGGTCAGGGCTTACAAGGCATGATCATAGCAGCCCAGAAACTACTCTGTGAGATGAACTACTCTTCCTTTTTTCAGGAAGGAATGGAGATTCAGAAGCCTTCAATAAGTGGCAAAAGGCATGTGGCCACACAACGGAAGGGAAGCAGATTATATACTTGCAACACCACCTGGCTGGGCTTGTTGGACTGTCTTAGTCCTATGCAAAATGAATTCATGGGTTAGTCTCCTCTCCATGCTACTTCCAACTCCAACACTTTATGACTGAGGGGTTGGAGGACTTGGTTTCGCATTGCACGGGAACTTATTACACAATTCCACAATGCAATTAGTTTCAGGTCCTGTCTTGCTACTTCTACAGACTAAGACCTCTGTTTCAGGTCCTGTCTTGCTACTTCTGCAGACCTCTCATACATGAAGGCCAGTACTTGTCTGTCGCATATGCCCTTTGTTCCTCCCATCACTCCTCTCTGCCTCATTCCAAGGTTGTTTGGTTTATATTCCACCATCACCTCCTGGTTCTCCAATTCTTCCTCAGAAGCCTCTTCTAGTTTCTCTTCATCTACCTGTTTGTACCACTCTTAGCTCTGACAGAGTTCATGGAGAGGTGGGTTACAGTCATCAGATAAGGAAAATGAAAAAAAGAGACCCAAGGATACTGAAGAGATCATTCTTCTTACTTTATCATTTTTCTTTGAGCCCATCCTGCTCCTGGATCATAGATCTTGCCAAGTATAGTTCATGCTCCATTATCCACTCTAATAGAGGTATGTTAGACAACATAATTCAAAACAACAGCCTACCTTGAAAAGTAGAGAATGTGCAAAGAATATAATACCTAGTTCCTTAGTTTCTTAAACATCCTCTGACTTAACCTTTTCTCTCCTGAAACATAGCCACTCATGGCAAGCCATACTGTAGAGGTGAGAAAAAAAATTTAGATTTTTACATGCATGTGTGTGTATGTGTGTGGGTGGGGAAGAGGGTTGGGGTGGTTTTGTTTTACTTCAAAGCAATTTTGTGTTTCTATTTCCTTCTAATTAAGGGTGGAAAAGCCGTGCATTTTAGAAAATTAAACTACTTATTTTCTGAGAGAAACAGTTCATTAGGCCATGAGACCTAAAGTATAGTGTGTGTGTGTGTGTGTGTGTGTGTGTGTGTGTGTGTACCACGCATGCGTGCATTTCATTTCATTGCAGCTGAGCAGAGCAGAAATCAATATTTGGCCACCGGCAATTGTGGGCTGTGCTCACTCATGACAGTTGATATATGGGTGCTGCTACAAGGATGATTGGGGGTGCATCCTATCAATTTTTAGAGCCTTTTTTTGTCTGTCCCAGTAACAGTGACTCAGCATTCCATGTGCCATTTCTGCCCTTGAAAATGGCAGCTGATAAATTGACAGTCTCTGAACCCACCGAACTAAATGCTTTTCTGCAGCCCACAGGTCAGAATCAGGGAAGGGAGATCGAGAGAGAAGGAAACCTTCTGTTAAGAAAGTTTGGGTGTTGGCAGAAAGAATAGGAGAGTACATTAAAACCAAGTCATGGTTTTGGGGGATCAAGTGTCTACTTTCAAGTTTGTTTAAGTGTGTTGTCATTCATGGATAAAGAAAAGTTTTATCTTTAGCTCCGTCGTTCAGGCTCACCCAGTCTAATCAGTGACCCTGTGGACTTTCCCCGTTTGGTGTATTTTGACTTATTTTCCTCCAGCCAGGGCTTTGGTGTCTCCATGACATTCCCTCCATGACATGTCAACCCTCTGTCCTACTTTGAAAAGGGAAACTGAGGTTCAAAGCGCTGTGACGGGTCCAAGCTTACAAAATTATTTGTGTCTTTGTGTTTGTGTGCATGTGTGTGTGCATGCATGCATGCATGTGTGTGTGTGTGTGTGTGTGTGTGTGTGTGTGTGTGTGGCTGTCTGCATGTGTGTCTATCTCTTCAGCCCATGCTATCACTCTAACCCGATAGAGTTGGGGCTGGAGCGATAGCACAGCAGGTAGGGCATTTGCCTTGCAGGCTGCCGACCTGGGTTTGATTCCGTCGCCCTTCTCGGAGAGCTCGCAAGCTGCTGAAAGTATCCTGTCCACATGGCAGAGCTTGGAAAACTCCCTGTGGTGTATTTGATAAGTGAAAAACAGTAGTCTCACAATTGAGATGTTACTGGTGCCTGCTCGAGCAAATCGATGAACAACAGGAGGACAGTGCTACAGTGCTACCTAGCCTGGGGAATCCCAGTTTTGTATTCTTCTGTTAGCCTTGTGCTCTTGATCTCTCTTTAATCTGAGCTAAGCATGGTTGCTAGAATCATCATCCCATAGATTCCCCATAGATTCTTGTGAGAACCATTTTTTTTCATGGATTCAGCTTAACCTCTTTGCCTTTCCTAGAATCCTCTGTACACTCAGGTGTGCATTGACCCACATCCATCATTATTTCCTCCCACACAGACCCTAGAAGTGATAATCTCCTGCTTCTCTAGTTCCTGGTGAATGTATAATCAGCTAAAATCCTGACATCTATTTCCAGGGACCTTAAACTCTTTTGGCTTTGTGACAGTAGGTACTGGCAGTTCTGAGAAGGAAATTGCCTATCAGAATAAGTGCAGTAATCTCTGCTGATGAACATCTTTCTTCTTATAGCTACTCCACTCATCCTTTAAATCTTGTCTCTAATGATAATTTTTTTACATCACTGTCACTGTCACTGTTCTCCCGGTGTTCATTGATTTGCTCTAGTGGGCCCAGTAACATTGTGAAACTTGTTACTGTGTTTGGCATATTGAATACATCACAGATAGCTTGCAAGGCTTTGCCGTGAGGGCGAGATACTCTTGGTAGCTTGCCGGGCTCTCAAGAGGGGTGGATGAATTGAACTCAAGTTGGCCATGTCAGCCACGTGCAAGGCAAATGCCCTATCCACTGTGCTATCACTCTAGCCCATGTAATTTTTTTTACATGAAATATTTTTTTCTAATTTTTCTAATCAAATACCACTGCTCTATCTTTTGATATTTTTGGTTACTTTCTTCCTTTTTTGCAATCATAAATAATTTTTTGCAGTTATTTTTATTATTTGTCTCATGTTCCCTACTGATCCATACTGTACACATGGATTCAATAATACCAAAGAGCTTCACATATAAAAATACACATTACATAATGGTCAAATGCAATAGAAATGAATTGATTTGCAGACATCTTGATTAAGAAGCCCTTTTGTCCAATGTAATTGCTACCCAGTTTTGGTTAATCAAGAAAATAAAGCAGGTTAACACTGTTCATCATTAAGAAAAGACTATGCATATGCCATCAGCTATTTTACTTAAAATCTGTTCATTGGCCAAGTATTCTGATGTTGAGCCAAGGACACCTCCTTGAGGACATTTTCATGAGTTTCTTGCATTAGTCATACCCATAATGAATAATTTAAAATTTCCTATTTCTGTTCCTTTAATGTGGAGAAAGAACTTTGAGACACTTGCAATACTATCTGAGTGCAGTGCCTGTTACCCTGCCATTTCTCTTCCCCCTTCTACTATTGTTTTCTCTACTAATTGATTTGTAACTCTCAAGGGTTTGTACCATCAAAGGTTTTGAAATGTGGCTAGTCAGAAAGAATATGTGCCAGAGCTTGAGGTATTCTTGAGGTGTCTAAGATTTTGTATAAAAGAAAACAACATCATATTTCAGTGATGACCTTGTATGGATGGGTACAGGTTGTAATGATAATAGTTGGATTAGGTAGACTCTATTGAAATGAATTTCACTAGTTTCTGTTACTTTTTGAGTGTGACTCCTAGGAAATATAAAGTAACAACTGTGGTTTGTATTATATCTTTAGCAGGCAGCACTGCTTTGGAAAGTCATGTTAACTGATTTTTTGTAGAACAATCAGTATTACTTTCAGAGAAAACTGATCTCTGTTGCTAAAGACATAATTCAAAGGCTGAGTGCCATGCTTTGCATCTAGGAAGTTCAGGTTCAATCCTTAGCACTGCGGGCCCCTGGAGCAATTCTAAAAGCTATGCCCCTAGCCAGAAGTAGCTCTGAGCACCACTGGATGTAGACACAAAACAAAATGACTCTTACTTCTTTAATGTGCCTAAATACATAATTGAATTAATAAGAATAGCTATTGCAATCAGGTGTTGGAGAAATACTGATTTTCTTAATGTTCACTTTTTCAACTTATGGGAACAAAAATATATGTTGTTTCTTGTGACTTGGGGTTTATCACCTTTGTTAGTACATCAAATATAGCAGAGAGAAAATATGGGCTATTTAATGCCAATTAAGAGGGAGAACTTCTACTTAAATTATAGTTTTGACTCATACAACAATTTAGGGCTGGAAAGATCACTTAATGGGTTAAAGTGGATTTGATCTCCAGACCTCCATAGTTCACCAGCACCAATAAGACAAAACTCTGAATACTGATCAAGGAGTATCTGCTAAGCAGATGTGGCCCTGCCCCCCAGTAATCTTTTTTTGGGGGTTAATGCTCTTAAAATTACTATCATTTCCATTTACTTTCCTAAAATTCTTAAATTGTGCATTTGAGAAACAAATTTAAGGAATGTCCTGATTAGATTGAAAATAGATAAATTTTATGATAAGATATGTTTTATGATAATAAAAGATGAAAATGAATGACGAAAGCTGTTGTCTTGAATATGGTTACTGAGAGTTGAGATGATTGGAGTTAGCAGTTTTCCAAAACTTCTAAGCAAGTTAATCCTTAATGCTTGGAATTGCAAAGGTAATAAACAAAAATATAGGGACCAAGGATGTTGTTCAGAAGTAAAATAGTTTCCTTGAGAGGCCCTGGGTTCAATTTCCAGCACACATACCATCCTCCACTCCCCCCCCCCCCCCACCAATGAGGATGCAAAGGTAAGAACAAGGTAGGAACAAGCACTTCCTTTGGGAGAGAAATTTGCTATTCTTGGTCAGGCTCGTTCCTCCACCTGATTTCTTGGTAAACAGCTAAAGTTCAGATGGAGTGCTTGCTTCCAGAGGAGAAAACAGTCTTCTGCCTAGAGGGCATAAACAGCTTGCAGGTTACATCACATCCAAAGCATGTGTCAGAGAACTGTGCAGTCCATTTATGATGAGAGCAAACTCCAGAAATTGTGATGAGAACAAACTCTAGAAACTGGGGGTGGGGAAAGACTGGTGACGTAGATGGAGAATGGGGTGAGGAAGAAGCTTTAAGCTTAAGAGACCCACCCCTTCCCTCCCTGTGTCCGACAGAATCAATGTATAGTTGAGTGTTTCTACACAAAGGTTGTGCAATGTTATTCTAGCAGTTCAAGAGCCTAGTATATGAAACATTTTTTCATGGATCTTTTCTATGACTTTGTCTTCCTTGGCTGCACTGCTGATTATAGCCACATAGCAGCAAATATCTCACCAGATCTGGTAGAGGATAATCAATTTTTTTTTTTTTGCCAGCAACCCTCTCTAGTAGGACTTTCTCCCTAACTGTTATGGAAAAGGGTGATTTAAACCTGGGTAAAATGAATTTCATGAAGCTCTAACCATAATTTAAGCAAAGGACAAGGTTATACCACTTGACTTTTCAGCTCACTGAATTGAGCAATTAGGAACTCACAATAAAGGTTGATTTTCGGGATAGAACACTTGTAAGTGGATAAGTTTTGCTGAGCACTTTTGGTTGGCTTGCAAATGACAGCAAAGAGAAAAAATCATTTCCAGAGGAGTAAAGTAAAAGTAAAGGCCCTTCCGTTGATCATCGATTTGCTCGAGCGGGCCCAGTAACGTCTCCACTGGAGACTTTGTTGTTACTATGTTTGGCATATCGAATACATCACGGGTGGCTTGCCAGGCTCTGCCGTGTGGGCGAGATACTCTCGGTAGCTTGCCGGGCTCTCCAAGAGGGGCGGAGAAATCGAACTCAGGTCGGCCATGTTGGCGGCGTGCAAGGCAAACGCCCTACCGCTGTGCTATCACTCCAGCCCTTCCAGAGGAGAAAAAGAATAAATGTTTTAATATTTTCTGTCCCACCCTGTTTTATAATGAATAAATGAACCAAGCATATTCAGTTCCTAGGACACTGTTTATGGTTGTTCTGTGTCATAGGTTCCCTCTCTGAATTGGAGTGCAGTGACACAGGACTGTAGTCCAGAAGGGAGTGTGCAGAGGAAGACGATCAGGGTCACTGGGCCTTGCAGATTTCAGAAGTGAAGCGAATGGAACTACATTCCCTGGAGAGCATGAGAACGCCATCATCTCTGCACTCTGCAGCTCAGCCCCTCACTCGGGTTCTCTTGACTGAGAATCTGAGGCTGCATGCTCTGGGGGAAAATCTTGGTTGTAATGGGTCTCTCCTGAAATCTGGGCCTTAATTTCCCCGAGTGTATGGATAAAAATACAAATATGAAGACAGACCTCAGTGTGGTCTTACTTGTGAGAATGTCATCTAACTTGTGAGAAGCCATTGTTGGTTCCTGGACTTGCTTCTTTTTTTAGAGTCAAATGGTCCATTTAATGCAGAGCTGTTAGCATACTAATAGAACATCTCTGGGGGGCTTAAGAGTATAGGTATAGGCCTGCCTGTAGGTGTGATTGATCATTTACAGAGGTAAAGCATTTCAACAGAGGCAATTCCCTTGGGGGGATTAACTCAAGAAGGCACTCTGTCTCCCAGGTAGACTTGCTTCTTGGTGATAATGGCTCAGGTGGACTTGCTTCTTGGTGATAATGGGACAAGCAGTAGAGAAAAGAAAAATATAACTGTAAAGATCTACAAGGTAAAAATTTCCATCCTGAAGAAGAAAGTTATCTTCAGAATGAAAACTTAGCTTTTCTTTTTGTTTGTTTGCTTTTTGCTTTTTTGGCTTTTTGGGTCACATCCAGTGATGTTCAGGGGTCACTTCTGGTTCTGATCTCAGAAATGACTCCTGGTAGTACTTGAGGGACCATATGGGATGCTGGTGATCAAACCTGGGTCAACTGTGTAAAAGGCACGCATCTGCTTTACTGTCGCTTCAGCCCCCTGACTCTGTTTTTTAAGAGTGAGAAAAACCCAGTACTTTGTTTCTTGATCCCAAACCTGAGAGTGAGACAAAAACCTCTATGTTGTTGTTATTCAAATATAGATTTTTAATTTTTTGTTTTGATTTTTTGGGGGCCACATCCAGTGATGCTTAGGGGTTATTCCTGGCTCTACACCCAGGAATTACTCCTGGCAGTGCTTGGGGTCCCATATGGGATGCCAGGAATTGATTCTGGTGAAAGCAAATGCCCTACCTGCAGTACCATTGCTCCAACTCTATATATGTTTATTTTCTTATTGCTTTGGGGCTACACTTTGGTGATGCACAGGAGCCATGCTTGGTAGTTTAAATAAAGTTCTTATTTGTGTAAAGCTTAAATATAGGGACTTGAGTAGTAGTACAGTGGTAGGGCATTTGTCTTGCACGTGGCAAACTTAGGTTTGATCCCCAGCATCCTATATAGCTCCCCAAGTCCACCAGGAGCATTTACTGAGTTTAGTCAGGAGTAATCCCTAAGCACTGCAGAGTATGGTCCTGCCCCTCCCCCCCAAAGCAAAAAACAGAAAAAAGGGGTAAATATAGAATTCTCAAGCAGTGGTTCGACAAAATATTAAGATATTAAGTGTAGAGGCGGGTTCACTTAATCATTTAACTTCCCGTTAGTCATCGATTTGCTCGAGCGGGCGCCAGTAACGTCTCCATTTGTC
This sequence comes from Sorex fumeus, assembly GCF_029834395.1. Classification (NCBI taxonomy): domain Eukaryota; kingdom Metazoa; phylum Chordata; class Mammalia; order Eulipotyphla; family Soricidae; genus Sorex; species Sorex fumeus. Next base: position 17,025,336 of record NW_026606067.1, read on the forward strand.
CCTGTCGCGTGCTAGTGTAGCCCAATGGCGTCTGTTCGCTCTAGGAACATGAAGAGCGTCAAACGGATCGTTCATGATCTTGATGAAGAAGTCTGACCATCTGGTAGGTGGGCGGCCTTGCGGTCTTTTGACATCCCGTGGAATCCAGTTGGTAACAGCTCTAGTCCAGCGGTCATCTTTAAATCTCACTATGTGACCAGCCCATCTGATTTTTGACACGTTGGCAAATGAGACAGCGTCCCTGATTTTTGATCATCGATGGATACCGGAACTCCGGATTCTCTCTCTCATTTGAGTGAAACGTGATATTCCAAGCATAGCTCTTTCTATTCTTCTTTGGGAGACCTGAATGGCGTTCTCATCCTGTTTGCGTAGGGCCCAGGTCTCTGAGGCATATGTTAATGCAGGAAGAACAGTGGAATCAAAGAGATGTGCCCAGAGCTGGAGGTTCTTTGTCCTCTTAGCTATTTCTTCAATGCTCTTGAAAGCATTCCAAGCCACTGTCTTCCTCCTGCTCAGCTCGGGCACCAGGTTATTTGTCATGTTGACTTCTCGACCTAGGTACACATAGCTGTTGCATTCGGAGATGGTCGTTCCCTTGAGAGCGAATGGGGCGTCAGGAACGAGGCAGTTTCTCATAAACATTGTCTTCGTAAGATTCAGCTGTAGTCCTACCTTTCCACACTCACGGTCAAAGTCTGCCAGCATTTGTGCCGCTTGGCTGATGTTTGGTGTTATTAAAACAATGTCATCAGAAAAGTGGAGGTGGTGTAGTTGCCGACCATCTATCTTCACTCTCATTTCTTCCCATTCCAGTCATCGCATGATGTTCTCGAGGGTGGCACTGAAGAGTTTCGGTGAAATGGTATCACCCTGCCGAACCCCTCTCTTGACATCAATGATTACGTCTTTATAGAATGGTGAGATCCTGGTAGTGAATCTGCAATACAGCTCACGGAGGATCTTGATGTATTGGGCTTAAATGCCCTGATTGGCTAGGTCTTCAATGACCGCTTCCGTCTCAACAGAATCAAAGGCCTTCTTTAAATCAATGAACGTTAGACAGAGCAGAATCTTGAACTCCCGAGAAACCTCAATGAGCTTGGTTATCATGTGGATATGGTCAATGGTGCTGAATCTTTTGCGGAAACCGGCTTGCTCTCATGGTTGTCCTTCATCTAGTGTTCTGCCAATCCTATTTAGGATGACTCCAGTGAACAACTTGTAGATGACAGACAATAGGCAGATTCGGCGACAGTTGCCAATGTCATGGATGTCTCCCTTCTTGAACAGTAGTATGGTCTTGCTGGTTTTCCATTGGGACGGAACCTTGCATTCAGACAGGTAGCATGTGAAGAGCCGAGCCAGTGTATTGATGAGTACTGACGGCAGGTTCTTCAGGTGTTCAGGTCTGACCTTGTCTGGGCCGGGTGCTGTTCGTTTCTTTAGCGATGAAACGGCGTGTCAGATTTAGGAAGGGAGAACGTTGGGAACGACATATCCATCCTGTGGACTTTGGTATGTCAGCAAGTGGACATGACTATCGAAGAGATTTGAGTAGAAGTCATGGATAGTCTTCTCCATTGCCGTTCTGAAGGATGTGATAGATCCATCAAGACATCAGAGGGCAGTCATCTTCGTCTGTAGTTGGTGATGGACAGGGGGGCATTACGAATACTTTTCCCGGCTTCTGCCGCATCTACCAGCACTTCTGCTCTTCTCTCTTTGAGGTCTTCTTTGATCGCATCTCTGCACTGCTTTGCAAGCTCGGATGCTCGCTTGCAGTTGCCTGAGGCATGCGCCAAACCACGCTGGCGAATAAGCTCAAGTGTTTTCGAAGACAGGCGTTTTTTTTTGTGGCTATCTCTCTTTTGGCGTTCCTCACACATTCATGGAGGTGCTGAACCAGTCGATCATATTCCTCGTCAATGTTGTTAACAATGGCATCTTCCCATGTTGCCGCAATAGTGCCAAAGAGCTCCCAGTTGGTGGTCATTCTGGGAGTTCTCTTTTTAAACTTTGTAGCCCTTTCTCCCTGCTCTTTGAAGTACAATTTTGCACGAAGGAGACGGTGGTCCGATCCTGTTCAGAATTTTGGGACAACAGCGACATCGGTCGGGCAGAACCGTTGAGTGAATATCATGTGGTCTATTTCGTTGTGGAATCGTCCACCGGGAGACTCCCATGTCCAACGTTTAGATTCTGCCTTCTGAAACTGTGAGTTACCATGGATGGTCTTGGTCGACATGATGAACTCAGACAGTCTCTCACCCTATTCGTTCCATTCTAGGCCATGGGTCCCAATGTGAAGTTCTTCAGCTGATCTTCTCGGTCCTATCTTGGCATTAAAATCACCCACAATGATCTTGTAGAAGGTGTGGTCTTCTTTATAGAACTTCTCCAGTTCCATGTAGAACTTCTCAATGTCTCTTTCATCATAATGAGATGTTGGTGCATAGACAACAAAGATAGAAACTGCTGGCAGTGAGCCACATCTATTCAAATGTAAACGTCTGATTCAGGTTGTTAGGCATTCGAATGAATCAATGCTCATGGCCAAGTTTGTGTTGACAAGGACACTGACACCTCGGACACCTCTTTTATCACATGTTCTGAGGAACAATTCTTCTCCAGTGTCAAAAATGGCATGGTGAGATTCGTGCCTTCTTGTCTCGGTCAAACCAATGATGTCGTACTTGATCATTCGCGCTTGTACCATCAGGTCCTCAATGGATGCATCTTATGCTAGCCTATATGTGCATTGAAAGTACAGACGATCATTTTTGTCTTCCTTCATTGTGGCAGCCTAGTTCGGCCTTGAGATTTTATTGGCCTCTCCTTTCTCATCCTTTTCACTGCTGCCATGTCGGTGAAGCCTTCAGTGTCAGGTGAATGAGACCCATTGTAATTTCTGGTTTTGGCATATCGAATACACAATGGATAGCTTGCCAGGCTCTGCCGTGCGGGCGGAATACTCTCGGTAGCTTGTCAGTCTTCCGAGAGGGATAGAGGCTTTTGGGGCGACCTCTAATCGCCCTCGTAGGTGTTACCATATTTGAACCCTATCAAATATGGTACGGCAATTCCGGAAGATGGGTATTTAGTGTCTTATGATGTGTTGTGTAGCCGCTTTGCGGCTGCGCAGGTCTAGAAAGCGTCCTGGAGTGTGGCGGCGGCTGGGTAGTGGAGGTAGAGGCAGGTTAGAAGAACTTAAATTAAAAAGGTATATGAAAGTGTATTATAAACCTTTGCAAAATCATCACTGTTTTGCTTTCTTCCATTGTCAAGACTTTGCAGTGATGATAGAATCAGGGGCCATATTTTTCATCCCACTCTGTCTCTTATTCTTTAGGGTTGACCTTTCCAGATGAGGGAATGGGTTGGAGGGATTAATTCTGCTTGTCTCAGAAGTAGCACTATGACATTCTTCTCTTTCACCAATGTACTGGGTGTCTCTGGTGCTCATCCCAGAACGCAGAACACAGACTACATCAGGAAAGAGAACAATACATTTGAGAAATTGCTCAGCGTGAAAATACCAATAGTACTTGGAGTAATTTGATAGTAGTATTATCTCAACTATTTCATTGAGAGCGAATGGAATGTCAGGAATGAGACCATTTCTCATAAACATTGTCTTTGTGAGATTCAGCTGTAGTCCAACATTTCCACACTCATGGTCAAAGTCGGCCAGCATTTGTGCCACTTGGCTAATGTTTGGTATTATTAGAATGATGTCATCAGCGAAGTGGAGGTGGTGGTGTAGTTGCCAACCCTCTATCATCACTCCCATTCCTTTCCATTCCAGGCGCCATCATGCTCCAGGATGCTTTCTGGACACTCAGGCCGAGACTCACACACAAATGAAGCCCCAAAGAACCAAGTAAGTGGAACTTTGTGACCTTGGACTCCAGGCTCAATGGGACCCAGGAACAGAGATCCTCTCCTTGCTCCCACCGATTTCCAGAGACCAAGGGATTAAAACCAGAAGCCCCACCCTACTCTGCCCTATCTGCTTCCACCAACCTTCGGCAACCCAGGGGTTACACACAGAAGACCCATCCTACTGGTACCAGATAAATACCTCATCGGCAGACCTCCGCTACCTCCACTACCACCACTACCCAGCTGCTGCCACGCTCCAGGAAGCTTCATAAGACACTTAGGGCTGGAGTAATAGCACAGTGGGTAGGGCGTTTGTCTTGCACACGGTGGACCTGGCTTTGATCCCTCTGTCCCTCTTGGAGAGCCCAGCAAACTACCGAGGGTATCCCGCCTGCACGGCAGAGCCTGGCACTCTCCCTGTGGCATATTCTATATGCCAAAAATAGTAACAACAAGTCTCACAATGTAGATGTTACTGGTGCCCACTCGAGCAAATTGATGAAAAATGGGAGAACAGTGCTTCAGTGCTACAATGCTAGAATTAAAATTGCTGAGAATGTTAAGTATTGAGTATATGATGAATTGTGTTAGTAATCACTAGTTATTTAAATTTTCTTGGTCCCTATGTCCTTGGAAAGTCAGAATCTTGATGTGGAATAAAGGAGATACAAATGTAACACAGAAAGAGTTAAGATGAATCTCAATACCTGAATATATGTCAGAGCTATCAATTTGAGTTCATAAAGAACTTTATCTCTAAAGTAATAAATATACATTAACAGAAAGAGCCCAGATCCAGTGACTTACCTACAGGAAGGAGAACACCTTCAATGAGTGCTGATATCCTCAAGTAACTACCATATTGAGAATCAGAGATTCTCGGAGAAATCTTTGATCCTGGTTCTGGGAATAGATATAAGGAATAGAATTCTAAAACAGCTTGTCATGCCACATCTCAGAGAAGCTATGAGAAATGAAATTTGTGCTAGAAACTCTAAGTAGGCCACTTAAATGAACTTTCAGTAGTCAAAAAAAAGCTTTCAATGATAAGAATACTAATAGTGATTTTGATTGATTAAAACTCATAAGATTTAACTCGATGAATTAATATAATAAAAATGTAGTCAAGTATTTTTGTCTTTGAAATTGACAAGGGAAAATATGAAGCATTTTATACATTTGCTATACGAACTATAGCACTGAGTGACCAAAGGGTATATGGGGTATATGAAAAGACTTGTTTTATTATAGAAGCATTCTAGCTATCACTGTCACTGTCACTGTCCTCCCATTGTTCATTGATTTGCTCTAGCAGGCCCAGTAACGTCTCCATTGTGACACTTGTTACTGTGTTTGGCATATCAATTGCATTACAGGTAGCTTGCCAGGCTTTGATGTGCAGGCGAAATACTCTCGTAGCTTGCCGGGCTCTCCGAGAGGGGTGGAGGAATCAAACCTGGGTTGGTTGAGTCGGCTGCATGCAAGGCAGACACCCTACCCCCTGTGCTATCACTCCAGCACCATTCTAGCTACGAAATGAAAAAATTAATGATAAATTAGAATGTCACTATTGAAGAATGTGGTCATTTAACATCAATGATTGCTAACATCAGAAAGAAAAGTAACACACAGAAAGATGAAACCGAACATAATGGATCTGCTGATGAAAGAACTCAGCATCTGTATTTCTGTCAAAGGAATTGAACCTAAATTTGATCTGGTGTCTAGACCAGCTGCCTACTTGTAGGAAATATAAAGGATACAGTATTATACTGAATGGCATAGTGAGTAGCCAAAGAGAACTAAAGTAGGATACTAGATGAAGCAGTAAAATTACACTTTCCTAAGAAACTATTTCAATAGAAGGAGGTAGAGATTTTACTGTGGAGTGTAACTTAATCTAAACAGAATGACAAGAGAGTATTATATCCTAGAGCAGGATGAGGGGATAAGCAGATGAAAAATTACTATCAGAAGTTATTGAGGTTGAGGGAATTTGTTTTAAACCAACTTAAAAGAGCCCTGCTGAAGAAAAGTCAGAGTGTAATCCCAATGGGTAGGGAAGGGGGATTTGATCAGCTATCAAGGATGATTAGATTATCAAGGAAACGTGAGATTTTTAGTCAATTGATGCATCAAGATTCTTGCTAGAGTAGGACTGTTTCTGTGTAAATAACAAAGTGTAGTTATACTTGAAAATACAGTCTAGAAAAGTCTGTTAAAAGAAGCAGATCTTATCAGAGTATTTAATCAGCTACCTTTAGGATTTAGGAACTATAAATGATCTTAACTCTACAACATATAAAGTGCAAGGAAAAGAAAGAAATAAAGGTAAGGGGACTTGTAGATTAAAAGACAACAGATTAAAATGGTAAATATATTTTAAATGTTGAATATTCAGTTCATCCCTACTCAACACCTGTGGACGGGACATTACTTGAAAATAGGGTATTTGCAGATACAACTATGTAATGAATCTTCTTGGGATAAGGCCATCATGATTTAGAGTAGGCCCTAAATCAATTACTCTTCTGCTGAGAGAGAAGAGGAGGAAATTTTAGACATGTCCACACAGAGTAAAGGGCCATGTAAAGACAGAGGCAAGAGTAGGAGGGCAGTCAGCATCAAGGTATGCCAAGGGTTGCCAGCAGCCACCAGAGATTGGGAAGAACTCAAGAAGTGGCTTCTCTGTCAGGACCTTTGGGAGCAAAATGTTCTCCTGTCCTCTTGATCTTGAACTTCTGAAAATATTTGGATTTTTTGTTTTGTTTTTGTTCTTGTTTTATTTTTTAGCCAGACCTGGCAGCACTTAGGGTTTACTCTAGTTCTGCAATCAGGTATCAGTCTCAGTAGGCTTAGGTGACCATGTGTGTTGCTGGAAATAATCCTGTATCAGTTTCATGCAAGGCAAGCACCTTACGTGCAGTTCAATCCTTCTGGCACCACAAATATATGTTGTTCTAAGATAAACACTTGGTGGTAATTAAAAAAAATGTTTTTATTGAATAACCTTGAGAATTACTGGTATGTGGGCAAGTGGACGTGGCTATCGAAGAGATCCGAGTAGAAGTCATGGATAATCTTCTCTATTGCTCTTCTGGAAGATGTGATAAATCCATCAGGATGTCGGAGGGCAGTCATCTTGGTCTTGTAGTTGTCGAAGAACAGGCGGGCGTTGCAAATGCTTTCCTCAGCTTCTGCCACATCTACCAGCACTGCTGCTCGTCTCTCTTTTCTTCCTTTCTTCCTTCTCTGCATTGCTTTGAAAGCTCGAACATTCACTTGCAGTTGCCTGAGGCTTGCACCAAGCCACGTTGGTGAATAAGCTTAAGAGTTTTCGAAGACAGGCATTTTTTTGAGCCTATCTCTCTTTGGCGTTCCTAGCACAATCAAGGAGGTGCTGAACCAGTCAATCGTATTATTCCTCAATGTTGTCAATGATGGCATCTTCTCATGTTGCCACAATAGTGCGAAAGAGCTCCCAGTTGGTGGTCATTCTGAGAGTTCTCTTCTTAAACATTGCAGCCCTTTCTCTCTGGTCTGAGAAGTAGAATTTTGTATGAAGGAGACGGTGGTCTGATGTTGTTTGAAATTTTGGGACAACAGCGACATCAGTCCAGCAAAACCATTGATTGAACCTGATATGGCAAATTTTGTTGTGGAACCATCCACCGGGACACTCCCATGTCCAACATTTAGATTCGGCCTTCTGGAACGTGAGTTAGCATGGGTGTCTTGGTCGACATGATGAACTCAGACAGTCTCTCACCCTGTACTTTCCATTCTAGGCCATGGGTCCTGATGTGGAGTTCTTCAGCTGATCTTTTCAGTTATATGTGGTCATTAAAATCACCAACACCTGCCCACATACCAAATTCTGCAGGATTAGTATGTTGTTCCCAATGTTCTCCCTTCTGAAATCTGACACGTCTTCAGTCAGTAAAGAAGCGAACAGCACCTGGCCCATACAAGGTCAGACCTGAACACCTAAAGAATCTGCCATCAGTACTCATCAATACACTGGCTCGGCTCTTCACATGCTACCTGTCTGAATGCAAGGTACCATCCCATTGGAAAACCAGCAGGGCTGTACTACTGTACAAGAAGGGAGACATTCACGACATTGGCAACTATCACCCGATCTGCCTGTTGTCTGTCGTCTACAAGCTGTTCACCCGAGTCATCCTGAATAGGATTGGCAGAACACTAGATGAAGGACAACCATCTGAGCAAGCCAGGTTCTGCAAAGGATTCAGAACAATCGACCATATTCACACGATAACCAAGCTCCTTGAGGTTTCTCAGGAGTTCAAGATGCCACTCTGTCTAATGTTCATTAATTTAAAGAAGGCCTTTGATTCTGTTGAGACTGAAACGGTCATCTAAGCCCTAGCCAAACAGGGCACTCAAACTCAATACATCAGGATCGTCTGTGATCTGTATTACGGATTCACTACCAGGGTCTCACCATTCTACAAGGAAGTGATCATCCATGTCAAGAGAGAGGTTCAGCAGGGTGATACCATTTCACCAAAACTCTTCAGTACCATCCTGGAGAGCGTCATGCAATGACTAGAATGGGAAAGAATGGGAGTGAAGATAGACGGACGGCAGCTACACCACCTCCGCTTTGCTGATGACATCATTCTAATAATACCAAATATTAGCCAAATGGTACAAATGCTAGCCGACTTTGACCATGAGTGTGGAAAGGTCGGACTACAGCTGAATCTCACAAAGACAATGTTTATGAGAACCGCTCTCATTCCTGACATTCCATTCGCTCTCAATGGAATGAACATCTTCGAATGCAACAGTTATGTGTACCTAGATGGAGAAGTCAACATGACGAATGACCTGGCACCTGAGTTGCGCAGGAGGAAGAGAGTGGCATGGAATGCCTTCAAGAGCGTCAAAGAAAGAGGATGAAGCTAAGAGGTTGAAGAACCTCCAGCTCCAGGCACATCTTGTCGATTCCACTGTTCTTCCTGCATTAACATACACCTCAGAGACCTGGGCCCTATGAAAACAGTATGAGAATGCTATTCGGGTATCCCAAAGAGTAATCGAAAGAACTATGTTTGGAGTATCACGCTTCACTCAAATGAGAAAAAGAATTTGGAGTCCTGACCTCCGTCAATGGTTGAGAATCAGGGATGCTGTCTCGTTTGCGAAGGTGTTGAAAATCAGATGGGCTGGACATGTAATGAGATTTGGAGATGACTGCTGGACTAGAGCCGTTACTGACTGGATTCCATGTGATGTCAAAAGATTGCATGGCCTCCCACATAGGAGATGTCAGACTTCTTTGTCAAGACCCTGAACGATCGGTTTGAGGCTCTTTGTGTTCCTAGAACAAGCAGACACCATTGTACTATACTAGCATGTGATAGGGACGAATGGAGACATTACTGGCAGCCACTCGAGCAAATTGGTGAGTCACGGGATGTCAAATAATCAAGTGAACTTTGAGATACAGTTACAAAGCTTTCATGATTGAGTTTCAGTCATACAATGATCGAACACCCATCCTTCCACCTTTGCGCATTTTCCACCACCAATATTCCCAGTATCCTTCCTGCCACCCCCACCCCATCGCACCCCTGTAGTACGCATCTTCCTTATTACTCTCTCTACTTTTTTTTTAAATTGTTTTATTTTTATTTATTTATTTATTTATTAATTTATTTATTGAATCACTGTGGGAAAGGTTACAAAGCTTTCAGGTTTATGTCTCAGTCATGCAAATATCAAACACATTTCCCTTTACCAATACTTATTTTTTACCCTGAAGAACCCCAATAAAACCCCACCCCCCACCCCTCCCCGTCCCTGTGAGGCAGATGAATTCTAGTTAGCACTCTATCTGCTTTGATTAGATTCATTGTTTCAATAAGATTCACCACTATTATTTAGAGTTTACCCCCCCCCCCCCCCGCCAAATCAGACATGCTGAAAAAGCATTGTGAAGTGATTTGCTTTCTACAGCTGGGTTCAAGAATTAAATGTTGGTTTTGGATTTCTGCTATTTTACCTATTGACCCTGGAAGTATTTCTACTGAAAGTCAGATAGTTAAGAAATTGGTTTCTGTGTTCTGGAGTCGTGGCCGTGCTGGAGAGCCGCTCGCGGGGGGCAACCGGTGGTCTCGGTAGGGCGTGAAGGGCAGAGCGAAACGCCCCCCTTCCCATGAGGTTTTAGTCACCCCCACACTCCCGGCTCATACCTGCTGTCCACAAGGCTCCCATGTGGCCGCCATCTTTCTTTCCAGAGAGGAGAGGGCGAATGGGGCAACACCCTTTCCCCTCCGGCAGACTTGATGGCCTGGATCAATGCATAGTCCGTTCACTTTTCTGCTCCAAGCTGCTGGGTTCTGCGTTAAGTCCTTGTGCTTCTGGGGCCGTGGCTGTGCTGGAGAGCCGCTCGTGGGGGGCAACTGGTGACCTCGGTAGGGCGTGAAGGACGGACCGGAACGCCCCCCTTCCCATGAGGTTTTAGTCGCCCCCACACCCCCGGCTCATACCTGCTGTCCACAAGGCTCCCATGTGGCCGCCGTCTTTCTTTCCAGAGGGAGGAGGGCGGAAGGGAGCAACACCCTTTCCCCTCTGGGCAGAAATGATTGCCTGGATTAACGCATAGTCCTTTCACTTTTCTACTCCAAGCTGCTGGGTTGTGCATTAAGCCCTTGTGCTTCTGGGGCTGTGGCCGTGCTGGAGAGCCGCTCGTGGGGGGCAACTGGTGACCTCGGTAGGGCGTGAAGGACGGACCGGAACGCCCCCCTTCCCATGAGGTTTTAGTCGCCCCCACACCCCCGGCTCATACCTGCTGTCCACAAGGCTCCCATGCGGCCGCCATCCTTCTTTCCAGAGAAGAGAGGGCGAATGGGGCAACACCCTTTCCCCTCCGGCAGACTTGATGGCCTGGATTAACGCATAGTCCTTTCACTTTTCTGCTCCAAGCTGCCGGGTTCTGCATTAAGTCCTTGTGCTTCTGGGACTGTGGCCGTGCTGGGGAGCCACTCGTGGGGGGCAACTGTTGACCTCGGTAGGGCGTGAAGGACGGACCGGAACGCCCCCCCTCTCGTGAGGTTTTAGTCGCCCCCCCACACCCCCGGCTCATACCTGCTGTCCACAAGGCTCCCATGCGGCCGCCATCCTTCTTTCCAGAGAAGAGAGGGCGAATGGGGCAACACCCTTTCCCCTCTGGGCAGAGATGATGGCCTGGGTTAACTCATCGTCCATTCACTTTTCTGCTCTAAGCTGCTGGGTTCTGAATTAAGTCCTTGTGTTTCTGGGGCTGTGGCTGTGCTCCAAACTTAACTCTGATTTTCAGGGAGAAAGATTGGGTGGTTTACTTCTCATTGATCACTTTGTATATAGAGACATGTCGCGCGGCCGCATAAGCGGCCTCGCGCTTTTGAGAAAAAGTCCTCGTTCCCGCATACTCGAGCTGTGTTTGTAGAGGCTTCTGGTCACCGGGGTTCCATCTGGGGGAGGCGGGATGCGGCGCCTACTCCATCTGGAACTTGCCGGTGATCTCGGCTCTTTTTGGAACCTGTTTTTTCTTTTTTTTTTCCTCCGGGAACCCGCACCCTCCATGTGTTCCTTCTCTTATGCTGAACGCTTCCCTCTCTCTACTTTTGTGCATTATGTTTTTCAATACAGATACTGAGAGGCCATTATGTTTGTTCCTTAGTTTACTTTCAGCACACATCTCCCTTTCTGAGCGATCCCTCCAACCATCATTGTCTTAGTGGTCCCTTCTCCATCCAAACTGCTTATTCCCCTACCACATGAGTCCGGTTTCCAAACCATGGAGTGACCCTCCTGGACTTTTGTTGTACTGTCTTAAGGTGTTAGTCTCATAGTATGTTATTTTATATTCCACAAATGAGTGTAGTCATTCCGTGCCGGTTCCTCCTGACTCATTTTACTTAGCATTATACTCTCCATGTCCATCTGCTTATAAGCAAATTTCATGACTTCATCTTTTTTAACAACTCCATAGTATTCCATTGTGTAGATGTACCAAAATTTCTTTAACCAGTCATCTGTTCTCAGGCTCTCAGGTTGTTTCCAGATTCTGGCTATTGTGAACAGTGTTGCAATAAACATACAAGTGGAGATATCATTTCCACTGTGCTTTATTTTTAAATTTTATTTTATAAGTTAACTCACAAAATTTGATTATATTTAATATTCTAACACCAATCCCACCACCATTACACCTTCCCACCACCAAATTCGGGATGTTTCCATTCCAAACCCGAATCCCTGTCCCAATACACAACTGAAAGAATATATTTTGTATTGTCTGTTATGAAGAACTGCTGAACATACTTGTAAAAATGTGTCTATATAGGAAAAAAGTGTGAATATTGTTCTATTTTGGCAGGAATCATTGAGACATTCTATAGGATATCACTGACATGTTGTTAAGTTTGGGTGATGTGAGCTATGATATATATATATATCTGAAAATATGTATATATGCATATATGTATATTTCCCTCTATGATTTGTTGCCTACTGTCTGAACCCCATAAAATATGGTGTGGTAATTATGAAGAAAGGGTAGAAAGTGTCTTATGATGTGTTTTGCGGCTGCTTTTGTAGCCATGCGGTCCAGAAATATGTTCACTCATAAATGAGGCTTGGCTCAAGTGGCTGGGGAGTGGTCTGGAGTGTGGAGGCAGTTGGGTAGTGGAGGTCGACTGCCAGGGCTTGGTCCCTTGGGATGGGTAGGACTCTCACCCGCCCCCCCTCTTGGGCACTCTGAGTGAAAACAGCCTGGCGCGGTGTCCGGTGGCATGGCTATGTGGGCCTCATGTTATGCTCCCTTCTGGAGAAGTAGCCATGGGATCTGGAGGGTTGCCAAAGATGAGATTATCTGGTGCTGGCAAGAGGTGGTTTATAGGAGTGACCCCTGGGTTGCCAGAGACTGTGGGAAATTGGTAGAGGATCTCTGCTTCTGGGTCCCATAGAGCCCAGAGTCCAAGGTCTCTACTGTGCTTTTGTTCCCTGAAGTGGTATTGCTGGGTCGTATGGAAGCTCAATTTCTAGTTTTTTATGGAATGTCCATATTGTTTTCCAAAATGACTGGACCAGTTGGCATTCCAATAACAATGAATCAGAGTCCTTTTCTTCCTGCATCTGCAACAACACTAATTGTTCCTGTTCTTTTTGATATGTGCCATTTTTGTGGTGTAAGATGATATCTCATTGTTGTTTTGATTTGCATCTTACTGATAATTAAAGATGTAGAGCATTTTTTCATGTGCCTTTTGGCCGTTTGTATTTCTTTTTTGAGGAAGTTTCTGTTCATTTCTTCTCCCCATTTTTTTGATGGTGTTGGAGGTTTTTTCTTTTAACGTTCTGCCAATGTCTTGTATATCTTGGATATTAAGCCCTTATCTGATGGGTATTAGGTAAACAGTTTTTCCCATTCTGTTGATTCCCTCTGTATTTGGGTCACTGGTTTTCTTGAGGTGCAGAAACTTCTTAGTTTAATGTAGTCCCATTTGTTTATGTTTGTTTTCACTTGCTTGGTCAGTGATGTTTCACCCCTTTAGCTTCAATATCATGAAGGGTTCTGCCTACATTTTCCTCCATGTTTGGTGGTAATTTTTATGGCAATAATTTTAGTGGTAATTTTATTGCACATGAGTATATGAGAAATGACTGCTATTGGTGAAAGAATTGTTTATGCAGGGATAAGGTCAGGATTAAAAAGAGGTACATGTAAATCTCCTGAAGCTAAACATTGCTGTTCTTGACCTGAATGTCATGGTATAGGTGATTCTAACCAGCATGAGAATTCCCTTGAGGTCTGCAAATATTTTATGTGATTTTCTGTTTATGAGTCATATTTTAATACTAAAGTTTCTTATTTTGGAGGGGCCACACATAGCAGTTCTCAGAGCTTACTCCTGGCTAAGCTCTCAGGGAACAGTCCTGTCAGGGCTTGAGGGACCATATGGAATGCCAGGAATCGAATTTGGGCAACCACATGCAAGGCAAGTGTCCTGCTCACTGTTCTGTGTCTTCAACACTTTCAATACAAAAGTTTTTAGAGTTAACACACAACATAGAAATTTCTTCACTCTCATATGTATTTACTGCCATATTTCCTAGAAGGAAACTGAATTTATCCTATCTTTTATTTTAGATAAAATCATCTCAGTGATGTCTTTGCCTCTTTCCTTTTGCCAATATTTTATCATTTTTTATCTTCCCATACATCAAAATCATCATTCACTAATTTTCTCAGTTGTTTATCTGATTTCCCCTCCATGACTGTCATCTTGGAAGCCAAGGGTCACCAGAAATGCGGAAATGTATTTCTCTATTGCCCTTTAGCTGAATTGCACAAACCATTTTAGAAGCAATCTTGAACAACCTCCTTCCCTGTCCAATTTAGTTTTTTACCTTAACATCATAAATGATGAATATTCCATATCACAGCTGACCTTTTAAAATATGTTATCAAAATAGAAACTGAAAATAGCAATAAGCATTTCTCTTTGGATTTTCAGTATCATTATCTGCTTTTCATTTTTCACTTTTTAGGATGGATAATCCCTCTTAACCTGCTTCAATTTTTTGTGTGACCATAAGAGGAAAGTTTGTTTCCTTGCATTTTTGCAGCTTATTAGATGTACTGTTTATTGCTCAACTACCCTGAAGTACTTGATTCACAGTAGCAAACATATTCTATTTTTCAGAAACTATGCTGAACTCTAACAAGTTATTTCCAGCTCATGACCAATTTCTCAGTCTTCTGTAATGAAAATCTTTGTACATACTGGAGTTTCATTTGCTTATTTACTAATTTGCTGTAATTTTGCTCCCTGGGAAGACAAAAGAAGAGTCATTTAAAATGAAATTGGAAAGAAGTAATAAAAATTTAAATAATTCTTGGGCCAGAGAATAGTATAGGCATATTGCTGTTGTTTCCTTTAAAAAATAAAATAGTTTTATTTGAGAAATATGAAGGAACAGAAAAATAATTTTAAGTTTGTCACTAGTTCAATACTTACAGAACTGAGAAAAATACGAATCTGATTTCACTTTTATTATAAACATATTGTTTTAGAGTCTTGTTGCTAGAAAATTAGAAGCTAGAACTATAGATATAATGGAGTACCTTGGCATATTTTAAATGTGTTAACATATCCAAAGATCTACATAAATATTTACAAAATAGATAATTTAGAGACAACAATTCAGGAAGTCTGGTGCTTGACAGTAGTTCCTGACTAAGGACTCCATGCTTTACTGATATGTTCTCAGCATTCTAGTCTAAAACCTTGGTTTTGTTTATGTACATAATAGACCCAAGGATCATGAAACTACACAACTAAGGGAGAGCTACATGAGCAACAATGTCAATTAATGGACTTAGAATGTCCTGCTTGAACATTTTAAGTTCAAGTAAATGGGTCAGCCATGTCCTCTCTTGGAAAGCAACTTCAATGAAGTCAAGTTACCTTCCTGAGAGTTTTTACTGGGCAGAGAATTTGAATTAGGTTGTCTTAAGGAATCATATCATCAAGTTATGGTAGCCTGTCAACCCATTTCTTTATAGAGGTATACACATGTCTGAGGAAACTGGTTTTCAACAGCACCCTTAGCTGTCGAAAAAAATATGGCATGTCCATTGTATGTGCAGATAAAGATGGTCACTGTGGTTCTTTGGAGCAGCAATCTGCTGGAAATCCTGTTTAACACTAACACTGGGAGAGGTCTCTGAAGAGATTCTTGCACTCCTCGGAGCTCTGGGTTGACTCTTTTTCTCCTCAGATCTCCTGAACTTTCCTACCTCACATTCGGTAAAAGAAGATGAAAGCATATTTTGTCCGGTTCATTGGTTAGTTACAAGTTTTTAAAATTGTATATTGCTAGAATTTTGTGACCCCATTGTTTTGGGGGGGTCACACCTGGCAATACTCTGCGCTCAGGAAGTACCCCTGGTGGTGCTCAGGGGACCATATGCATATGGGATGCTGGGAATCGAACCCAGGTTGACTGCATGCAAGGCAATTACCCACTGTACTATTGCGCCAGCCCTTTTGTGACCCTTTGGATTTAGGTCTTCCTTTGTGCTTTCAACTCTGAATACCTTTTTAAAGGTTATTTATAGTTTCAGGTGGCAGGCCACATCATTAAATATCATAACATGTTACTCCTTCCTATTTACTGTTGATGTATAATTTTACAGCAAATTCATGAGTGTGGCTTATTCTATTTTTTTTTATGAAATATGAGGCAGATACTACATACCTACCCAGTATGAGAACTGATTGGACAAATCTGTTTCCTGGGGCCTGCTAGTTGCCAATTCTGTTATCACAACTACACAACAAAGACAATTTGTATGTTTAGCTTCTGACTGAGTCCTGTGCCAACAGCTACAAGTACATTTTCTCTTTGTGCTTTGAAAGATAGTATGAAGTGTGATAGTCACTGTGATCATCCCTGTTTTATAGGTGACAACTACAAAGCATCTGGGGAGCTGGCCTAGTGAGTGTCACAGCACAAAGAATCCAGGAAGTCTTGTTTTACAACCTCTATCCTCTGTTCTGCATAATAAACTCCTGTGGACCCAGATGACATTCGTGGAAGGGTTTAGATATACCCACCGTTGTTCTTAAGCATGCTCCATCATGATTGCTATCAACTCAGGCATGATCAAGCCACATCATATTCAATTGGCATTAAAAAAATAACCCTTGGAGATATGAAGGGTGGTTGTGAAGGTATAACTGGCTTGGTCATCAAAACAGCATTATTATCTTGGAAGAGAACCAACCATTGGATTGAGGACATACACTGTAGTTTATATCATCTGTGCTGTCTCTGGGTGGGAGGAGGAAATCCAGGCGATTGAGGATTTCTTGTAAGAAAATTGAGCCCGACTAGGAAATTTTTCCCAGTAATAGCTTCAGGTTTGTCACTCCTGAAACCTCCCTCACCCACTTCTATTTAGAGACATTTTAGTCCCAAGCTCTTCCAGAGCCACATATTGCCAGCAATTTATGAATATAAATTATGTGATTTACATTCCTTTGATTTAATATCGAGATTAAATGTCTTTGTACTCTGCTCCCATTCACCGAAATGAAACAATACATTTCCTTTAAAATCCTTTGTCCCTTATTAGTAATATCTCCCCTTCCAAGTTTGCTTGGCTTTGGCAAATGAAAGATAAATTTTGCTTTAATTTCGTGGCACAGAGAGTGCAAAAGAGAATTAAAACATTAGTTTAAAAGCACAAGGGGATTGAACAGGGAACAGGAATTAAGTTAGTTGAAGCGAATTACCTTTTGGTTGTAAATCAACAGGGGTTTAGATAGATGCAAGGAATTCATTTATGCTTCCAAATAATTATTTTTGCTTTTCAACAATAGCACTCGGCTGTGTTCTTATGGGCATGTTGGCAATCCCCAGCCAATCTTTAATTAAATGGAGGACCCCTCTGATTATAAATATAACCTGAACAGTTTATTATAGAGTGAGATTTGGATATGATTATACATCCCAACCTTTGGTTCACTAGGAAATTAGTCCTTAGCGAATTTCTCATTTAAGAAAATATGAAGGAAAAAAGAGAAGCTTTAGATAATCCTAATAAAAGGACTTATAGGTCCTATTGCAAAGAACACTTTGAAGTGGTGAATGGGAAGATTGAATAGGGAGGCTGGGAAAGAAAGGGCTCTACTCTTTCTCTTGGTAGGGCCACTGCAATCTTGTGCTCTGGGAAGAAGTCAATGGGCAGGTGAGGAGAAGGAATTGCCAGGGATATTTTTAGGCCGAAGAACTAAAATACAGAACTGGGTTTAGCAAGAGAAGAGAGATTACTTCTTCCTCTCTCCATATGACTTCTCTAGTCTCGTATACTGGAAGGAAGCCATGTGTGACTAAGAAACTAGATCTAGTTGGGTTGCTGTGAATCTGGTCAAGAGTTGAACTCTGGCATTTTTATTTATTGGTCTGATTCATGTGTTGTGCTCTCTCTGTACCCAAAGAATTTTGGGAAAAGATCAAAAAGAAGACATGTGAGCTATACTTTGCAAAACATATACATTTGCCAAAGTGATAACTTAGATACCTTGAACACGAGAATAACTATGTCACATTCACTCAATGTGAGTTTTAATTTTGTTTTGGTGCACACCTGGTGGTGCTCAGGGCTAACTCTTGGTCCTATGCTCAGGAATCACTCCTGGAAGTGTTTTGGGGACTATATGTGATGTCAAGGATCAAACCTTGACTCATGTTCACCTTCCCAATTATACTATTTCTCCAGCCCTCAACGTGAGCTTTAAAAAACTATGCCTGATCTCCTTAGGCCCTGTCACTAAATATCAAGAATTCAGAATATAAATAATTAAAAAACAAAGCTATAAAATAAAAGACTAGGTCAAGTCTTTGGATGATGATTATAATAATGATTGTCATGATGATGATTAATGTAACCATTATGATGAAATTTGACTGAGAAGTTATTCTTGGACTTGATTTTGCTAGTTCAATAGAGTGGGACTTGTTTTCTGTCAGACTCTTAGGACATAACTTTTTTGGGGGGACACACAACAGTGACTGATGCCTAATACTCATTCCATAAAAGAGAAAAGTAAGGAAACAAACACATTTTAAGGGTATAAATTGTATTCTTAAGTCAGGAATGGTGCTGAGTAAAATTCCAGTTTTCAAGTGGCACTGGTGAGATCCCAGTGGGCAAAAGGATTACTGACCCCAGAGGTGGTAGGAGCCTGTTCTTAAGAGAAAATCTGTCCCTTCAAGAAGGGCTGAATGCTCTGTTGAGCATTTGTTAGAATTCTTTCTCATGTCTCTGTTGATCTGGTATGCTACCCTATTGTAGGACAGCTTAAATTCCCCTTCTTGACAGGAGAAAAACAGTGTAACCAACCCATTCTATTATAAACTTGGAAAAAGAAGAGGAGATATGCTATTTTGAACTCTTCTCCCAAGGAGAAAAGGAAACGAAAATGTATTGCCTCTACTTAAGTCTGAAGATCAAGGGAGAATCATGAGTAGTCCTGCATAGTATGTAAGGCTGAGCTTGCAAACCAGCTTCCCCTTATATCTCAGACTCAGAACACTCCAGAAATATTTAGCCTCTACATCTGCTCATTTATTCTTTAAGGTTCACAATGGCCTGTTTCAAAGGAATGGCAAACAATTGCCTATTTATTCACTTATTCGGTCTGTAATAAGTTAATATTAGGCATCCCTCCAAAACCACTTCTATTAGGATCACATGGGTCACAGCAGGACATTTCAAACTAGAGCTCTCCAAGAACATTTAAAAACAGGTTGCAAATGCACATCGATTATATTTCCAGTTGCTTTTTAAAACCACAGGGATTTTAACCTCATTACTTTCTTCTTTCGTTTTAATAAAGTAATGGCTGATTGGAAAACACTGCTTGAAAGCAAATATTTAGAAAAATACATACACTCAAAATAACCTCAATCCTGTTGCATATCCTTTTCTCTAGTAATCAAGGACACTATGTAGAAAATGCACTAATAGCAAGTCAAATTTAAAGTACAAGGGACAATTTGAGGATGTGAAAATTAAAAATCTTAAGGTAGTGATAAGGTGCCAAGCTCAGGAGTCTCACTAATGCACACATGACTAGGAAATCTGGGGTAAGATGACAGAAACTGCTGGGGTACAGATGGGAGGCCCAGCGACAGATACAAAGCACAAGGATCTTAGCCAGGTGCACATGGCCATGGCCAGAGATCGAGAGAAGCATTCATGGGATGGAGCAACGCAAGGTCAGGAGCTGGCTGTCATTCATGGGAGGTGAGCAGAATCCATGGGGAGACATAGGGAGGACGTTCTTGGTTGGGCAGTGCCAGGGACAAGCCTGGTGATGTTGTTCACAGGTAAAGGAGAGGCCTGGACACCTGGGGAGAGACTGGGCCATATATTTTGTTTTTTCATTTTATTTTATTTTGCTTTTGGAGTCATACCCGGCAATGACCAGGCTCTGCATTCAGAAATTACTCTTGGTGATGCTCAGGGGACCATATGGGATGCTGGGATTTGAATCCGGGTTGGCCATGTGCAAGGCAAACGCTCTACCCGCTGTGCTATAGCTCCAGCCGCCCAGGTCATATATTTTATAAAATAAACTAACTTGTAATCTTGCGAGTTTTGTATGCAAATATTCCATACAGTTCCCAAGGACCCACCAGGACTGTGACTGTGCCCGCCCACCTGCATACCCACTGTTGATGCAACACTGGGGCCCCCACCTGACACCTAGGCAGCCCTGCCTGGAGGCATGAGTCCCAGTTCTTCCTAGTTTCTTGTCACCGAATGAATTAATTTAATAATGTGTTGAATTTAATGTTTCTAGAAATAATGTGATTCACATTGAAAAGGAAAAGTTCTTTTCATAAAGAAATGCACCTGGGATTTATAAAATTTGGTGAAAATTTTAACATCACAAGGCATTCCCCTTTGAAGTTGGGCAAGATGCGAGAGGAGTTGCTTATTTCAACAAGCACGTAGTAAGTATATTCTTTAGAATATTCCTCTTGAGAGTAAATCAGTTTCATTATTTGATAGTGAATTGATAGTGTGGAAGAGCAGCAGGCAATTAGAGGGATTACCTGCAATTACATGTTGTTTTTTTAAGGGCTTTTCTTACTTTTCTGCTGTCAGCAGTTAAGAATTCATTCCAAATTGCTGGGGGAAGAGAACCCAGAGGATAAAATTTATTACCCTAGGGAGGCCAGTCCTGACTGCTTTACTAAACATCAATTTCCCCAGAAAGCACCTAACAGAAGTGGGGAGAGGAGATGCATGCTCTTCCAGGGACCCATCTCAGCTGGGTGCTGGTGGCTGGATAACTGTGCAGTAGTTGAATTCCCGTGTTAAAAACAGTTATTAATGTAGCGGGGCTCCTCTGCAAGGGGGGCAGGAGCTGATGCCTTTTTGTCACGTGAAGGAGACTGGTTGCTTTTCTGTTGCTTCACTCACGCTTACGCTGCTGAACCAGTTTATGCTTTGTTATCACAGGGAATATATGGCCAAACCTCTTACACTTACTCATCTTACTTTGATTTCTGTCCTTCGTGAAGGTGAGTAGCTTTGGGCTATCAGATAGCATATGCTTTCAGATTTAGGAGAGGGGAGGATAGGATTATGGGATAAGATAGAGGATAAGGATAGGACAGGACAGGATAGGACTGGACTCTGATCGGCTTATCACCCGTCTTTCCTAGTTAAGTTGTGCTCAAGGTTTGTGCTTATACCAAAACATTTCTTTGCCTTCTTTTGTCCAAATGCTTTGTGTGTGCAGCTCCGGAGGTTGGATAAGAGGATCTATTTCCTGGAATAGCCTTCTAGTTGTGTCATTATTCCAAGTCATAGTTTCTTTCCCACTTTGTAAAAGGGAATTGACATGCAGAAAGGCTAAGGGGTTTATGCTAAATCTTGCACTGGTAAGTTATGAAACTGGATTAGAATAGGATCTATTGGCAGTACAGTGTAGAGTTAGACTACATCAGTTCCTGATAACTGATTTATTATAATTTCTTGTCAACTCTGTGATGTCACGTTAATATATTGAAATGAGCCATACTGGGAGTCTTTATGCTAATTATGATGTTCCATATCAGAACATTTCACCCAGTCATTGGGGAAACTACCATTAAACATTCACCAACACACTTCTAGGTCTGTGTAACTTCAAAGCCCATAGTCTTTTCAGTGTTTCAGGTTCTTCAGGTGCTTAACAGTACTGTGAAACTTGAAAGTGTTGTATTTCTGCACAGTTACTCATGTGAGTCGCATATACTATTGATAAAACATTAAGGCTTTGCTTCAAAGTGGGCTAGCTTAGCTGGATCAGGTACCATAATCAGCCACGTGAAGGAGAAATACCTTGGCATTCCTACTCTCCTAACTCATCCTCTTTGGCTGTTCTCACTTATACTACCTCTAGGGGGTTTAGGTGCCTATGGATGCACCTCTACATGGTGTTTTGTTAATGGAGGCTGGTGGGTAGCTAACACTGCTTACTTCACTTAATGGAACAAACGGATGTTGAGAGTGGGGGGAAGTACGGAAATTAGCAGCAGTTCAATCCTGTACTGGTCACTAGTTAAATAATCTGGGCAAACTACTTACCCCTTTCATGTTTTAGTTTCTCTTCATCAGAAATATGGAATCACCCTTAGAGAGCTGGAACTTTAAAAATAAGTGAAAAAGGAAACAACTATGACCCAAAATTCTCCTAAGACCACAGATCTTGTTTGATCGTTGTATGACAGAAACTCAAACATGAAATTTTTGTAACTGCATCTCATGGTGATTCAATTAAAAAAACCCTACAGATCTAAAAAAATACTTAGCACAGTTCTTTTTTTAGGCATTTAGTAAGTGTTTAATAAGCAGTGACTTTTAAATTAACTCTGCTAAAACTGATAATTAAATTCTTTTAAAAAATTGAATCATTTTGAGATACACAGTTACAAAGCTGTTAATGATTGGGTTTCAGTCATACAATGATCAGTTATCCATCCATTCCATACATCTACCGGTGTACATTTCCCACCACCAATGTCTCCAGTTTCTCTACTTCCACTTTTCTTCTCTCTCTTTTTCTCCTACTCTCTGTCTCTCCTTTGGGCATTATGGTTTGCAATACAGACACTGAGAGGTTATCATATTTGTTCCTTTACCTCCTTCAGTGTGAAGTTCTTATCCAGAGTGATCATTTCCAACTGCCTTTGTCCTAGTGGTCCCTTCTATAATTCATTTATCTTCCCCCCCAGCACTTTAAGCAGGCTTCCACAGTGGACTGATCCAACTGGCACTTGCTTCTATTGTCCTTGAGTATTAGTCTCATGTCATGTTTGTTTTTTATACATCCCATAAATGAGTACAATCATTCTTTGTCTGCCCTTCTAATTCTGACTCATTTCACCCAGCATAATACTCTCCATGTCCATCTCTATATAAGCGAATTTAATGACTTCATTTTTCTGACAGCTGCATAGTATTCCATTGTGTAGATATAGCACAGTTTCTTTAAACAGTGTCTGTTTTCTGGAAACAACTCAGGTTGTTTCAAGATTCTGGCTATTGTGAATAGCTAAAAGTCAGACCAAAATGGATTAAGGCCTCAATATCAGATCCGAATCCATAAGATACATTGAAGAAAATCTGGGCAGAACTCTTCATGACATTGAAGCTAAAGGCATCTTCAAAGATGAAACACCACTGATCAAGCAAGTGGAAATAAAGACAAACAAATCAGACTACATTAAACTAGGAAGCTTATGCACCTTAAAAGAAACAGTGACCAAGATACAAAAACAGCCCACAGATTGGGAAAAATTATTTATACAATACCCATCTGATAAGAGGTTAATATCCAAGATATATAAGTTAGCACTGGCAGAAATTTACAAGAAAAAACCATCCAATCACATCAAAAATGGGGAGAATAAATGAGTAGAAATTTCCTCAAAGAAGAAATATAAATGGTCAAAAGACACATGAAAAAAATGCTCTACATTGCTAATCATGAGGGAGATGCAAATCAAAACAATGAAATATCATCTCACACCACAGGGAAACATAAAAAAGAATAAGAACAACCAGTGCTGGTGCAGATGCTGAAAGAAACAGACTCTCCTTCATTGCTGGTGGGAATGCTGACTGGTCCAGCCTTTTTGGAAAACAATATGGGCATTCCTCAAAAAGCTAGAAATAGAGCTTCCATATGACCCAGCAATACAACTTCTGGGAATATACCCTGAGGACCCCAAAACACACAGCAGACATGCCATCTGCATTTCTATGTTTATTGCAGCACAATTCACAACAGCATGATGATTAAATTCTTATATAGTATGATGATTTAAAACACATATATGTATATACATGTAATTATATATATCATTGTTCTTCTACTGAGAAAATCCATGACTGAGAAGAATCAAACCTGAGTAAAATTACTAGCCTAGATATTTATATTTTCTATAGGTAGTAAAGAAAAATATCCTGGGAAATTAAACTTGAATGTCAACTCTTCTTCTATAAATGGGTTGTGGCTTCTCAGTTTCAGTTTCCTCCTATATAAAGTGGAAAAGAGTCACATTGTCCATTTCATGAACTCTTAGAATTGAAGTTTTCATCAGAGTGTTTAGGACATCCTTGAGTACAGTGATTGTTGTTGTTATCGTTATGAATGGTTTTAAAGTCTTTGTGGTTTCTATCTGCACAACTAGAGCTGCTCATATTCACTGGCTCATCTAACCTAAAGCTGAACATTGGGAAGAGGGACTAGGAAAATCCCAACTACTCTGAGAACATGAGAGCTAGTGGTGAAGACTTGTAGAAGCGAATAAAAACCCAGGCTCTTGAAATAATTATCAGCAGGGTTTACATGCAGCAATTTTCTAAAACAAAGGCAGAAAAGCAAGTTTGACTCCATGTGGTCTAGGCAAGGGCCAGGATAAACAATGTTTGAAGGGAGAGTAGTTTGTTAAAATTGACTTTTGTTTGGGGTGATGGTGTAATTGCTTATACTTTTTTGTGCCTTATTTTTCCTAGAAGTTGTGATGCTGCAAAGGAGGCGGGACAATTGAATGTGGACAGAGGTAATTGGAAGCCTGTTCAAACAGTGCCAAACAGTGTAGGAAAGCCTTTTTTTGTGCTGATTGGGATGTGGGAAAATGCATCTGCTTATAATTTAATAAAAACACCCACAAAAATAAATGAAGTTCTGCCAACTTTCTAGCTACTTTGAAGAATTCCCGTAGTGTTAAGAGACTGAGAAATTAGACTTAAAGGCTTACACAAGGACTAACTGGGTTACAAAATTCTGCCCCTTTCCTGTCAAACTTGCCTGTATTCTCTGCCTCCTCTGTGACCTAAACTGAGGCAGATTTATTTGAGTTCAGACTGGACTGTCAGGTAGGCAGGCACAGTGAACTTTCAAAGCAGTCCCAGATTCTCCTGAAAAATGGGGATGCTGCTTAAAGACAGCAATGTGCAGGGTAGAGTGAAAACTCTGTACCCCTTTTAATTTGTGTTTGCTTTTTGAGACTTGGGTTTTTTTTAATTTATCAGTTAAGGGCATTTAATGCTTTTGAATTATTAACTTTTGTAGATTTTGGTGAAATACAGGGTTGCTCCCACATGGCAAAGCACATATACATGTGATTGTATTTTCAGTGGTCCCCAGATTCAGGCTTAGAGTATTTGGTTAAATTACTGGAAGAATTTCTTTAATTTGGGGATCAAGTAACTATATTTTCTTTGGAAAATGTTAACGACTCTTTTCATTTCCTTTGAATTAGACAATGAAATGAAGCACATTAATTTCATTTTCTGGTCCTCACATCTTGAAAGAATCTATTCCAATGGATATTTGTTTCCATTACCCAAGAGTTACCCTGAAATTGTGACAACCAAAGAATGAAACATTGCACATTTTAATGGTGTTGTAATCTTGCTCTGTAAAGCAATGGATTGGAGCCAGTGAGTAGCAACAAGTTACACTGAATTGTTCTGCTATGCTCATGAAAATAATTGGTAT
Source organism: Sorex fumeus (assembly GCF_029834395.1). NCBI lineage: Eukaryota > Metazoa > Chordata > Mammalia > Eulipotyphla > Soricidae > Sorex > Sorex fumeus. The sequence goes on from NW_026606067.1 coordinate 17,050,814, forward strand.
GCAACTTTTGACTTGTGTGCAAGAGTTTATATTTGGTACAATGTGACTGTAGCCTTACTGTCTCTAGATTAAAAGCTATCTTTTGGGTGGCATAAGGGAATTTTGGACATACCCGGTAGTGTTTCAAGGATCACTCCTGGTGGTGTTTGGGGGACCAGATGCTCAGAGTACCATGTGATCAGGGACCATGTGCTGTGCCAGGGATCAAACTGGGGTCAGCTGCATGGAAGGCAAGTCTCTTAACCTCTGTACTATCTCTCTGGCCTCTATAGAATATAATACAAGAAATTTAATAGATGCCTTCTATGTCCTAATTGGTTCGAAAGGGATATGGATAAGGATATGGATAAGGACTTGAAATTTTCGAGAGGGAATAACAATTCTCTAATTTAAAAAAGATAAATGCTGGTTAGCCAGTTGATAAGAATGATATTCATAAAAGTGGGGGCACAGTGAAGATCGTTCCAGGTTCCCATTCAGGCTTGGATAACGTGAATGTTTCCTGACTGCCCTGCAGTGGAGTCTCCATCTGATGGGTCGAGGCATTGCTACCTATACCTGTGTGCATTGTGGCACTGTGCCTGCTCAGTCAGTCAAGTGGCTACTTCTGGATATGATCTCAGCTCAAAGAAGCTTGGCTTCTAAGCATCCTTCCTAGCCAGGGTTAATGTTAACTGTGCCAAGTCAGGTGCTTATTCTCACACGAGAGAAGGGAGATGGCATGAAGCTGACGCTCCAGTTAGAATATAATTGGACATAAAAGCAATTCGCTGAGGCCTGACGCTCCCTTGGCTACAAGCTGGATGCAGCTGAGACTCTGAGATGCTGAGACATGCTGGATGAGTTGAGATTTTTTTTAACTCTGCACTTTAGATACATAACTGTGTCATTCATCACACCACCACTGTACCTGAGGACCTTGTCCCTTTCCCCACTTTCCTTCCCACCCATGTCTTCTTGGTAAGCTCTTGATTTCTTTTCCTCTTTGTCCTCCTTTCTATATTCTTGAGTCAAGGGTTATCAATTTATCCCCCCTTTAATACCTGGCATTCCCTCATTCAATTATTCTATATACCATAGACTTGTGAGACCATCCAGTGTTTGTCTTTTTTCATCTGGCATACTTCTCTTAGCATACTATCCTCCAGTTCCACCCAAGTTGCAGTAAATTATGTGATTTCATCAATAGTTATAGCGACATCGTATTACATCCTGTACATATCCCACATTTTTATGATTTGTCATTGGACACCTAGGTTGAGGTGTTAGTTATGGTACTGAGTAATGGTGTGCATATGTCCTTTGGAGTGAATGTTTTTGTGTCCTAGGGATATGTACTCAGAGTGGGAGTGCTAGGCCACCTGGCAACTCAATTATTACTTTCCTAAGAAATATTCATACTGTTTTCCATATGGTTAAGGACTTGAAAGTTCTACAGATTTATTTGGCCTTGCATTTTTAAACATCTGAAGAACCAGGGACCTCCAATGACAAGGACTAAGTGCAAGAGCTTAGAGGGCTCAGCCTTTCTAATTCATTAGGGCAAGACATCCAAATTGACTTGACTTTTTCTTGCACGAATTAGGTACATGTTGAGAGAAAACTTGAGCCTTTGTTGAAAAGAGTGACTTTTTCATTCTAGATGAAAAAGTATGTTCAATATGGGGAGTAATTAATGAATTCATCTGTCAACTAATTTTTTTGCTTAATTAAGTCACTTGAAGACAGGGATCTAAAACAGCATTTAAGCAAGAGGACTTGAAAAGATGGAGATTAGAGGTGGTGTCGAGTTAGGGCCTTCTCTGTGTGAAATGGAGAGTAGGATGGTGTAGAGTTAGGGCTTTCTCTGTGTGAGATTGAAGTAACTGCAGCTTGAGGTAGGACATGATCTTTCAGAGGGACCCTGGAAAGAGCGGATGGGGTTATATGAGAGCCAAATAACACACTATATGTGTGTGAGTGTGTGTGCATATGGGCACAGGTGCCTTGTTTAAATAAAGATTGTGTGATGGTAGACAAGAAGTCCAATGATTAGTGTCCTTATAAGAAAGCGTGGTGGAGTTGGAGCAATAGTACTGCAGGTAGGACACTTGCCTTGCACGTGGTTGACCAGAATTCAATCTCCTTCACTCCATGGGGTCCTCCAAATCCGCCAGGAGTTATCCTTAAGCAAGAGCCAGAAGTAAGCCATAAGCACTGCTAGTGTTCCCTCCAACCAAATAAAAATATAAGGCCATTGTAAGGTGGGACGAGAGTGAGGTGTTGTGTCTGTCAGCCAGGAAAGATTTCAAGAAGTTGGTAAAGAATCACAGAAAGATGTTAATCCTCAGAGATGCCAGGAGAAACCCACATTGCTGACTTTGATTTTGAACTTCTCCAGTGTTGTGGAAGAATATATTTCTAAAACTGAGGTACTTTGTTATGTGAACCTTAGCAAACTAATAAAGTATGCATGCTCAACTTTCAGTTCTATTATTTCTTATGAGCAGAGTAGGATATGAATATCCATCATGAAAGATAGTAGTCTTTATTTCCCCACTTGATGATCACTGTTAGAAACACATTGAGACTTATTCACTTGGTTTTACCCTTCCACACTTCCTTACTCTTTCCCTCTTTCCTTTGAATCAAGTTTCAGTATACCAGTAACCTTGCTTTTGAACCTTATTTCTGACTCCATAAAAACAGAGAAACAAAATCCATGTAACCCAGCCCTTTTTAATATTCTCAAACAACATTCCAAAGAATTCTCAATCTTTCTCTAAACCAGAGAATGGCCCTGTGGCATGGAGGACGACCCCTGTGACAGACAGATGCTGACATATGTCTAATGCATTTAGCACTTAGTTGCAGCTTCTGGTTAACTGCATGGTGCCCAAGAGAGCTGATTGAATTGGTAGCATGTAAAACCCTGACAGCCTCCAGGGTCTGGGTCTTAGCATGTCTTTATTATCAGGTCTGTTTACAAAGAAGAGTCTTTGGAGGCTTTCCCCCATGTAACAGAGTTATTGCAGAACCACATGTGGTGAAACTCTGCGTGCACCGTGGGCAGCTTGTCTGCTTCTCATAGGTTCTCGGGAAATTGCTCTCAGCAGCTCAGAATAGCCCTTTGAACTTGACCAATTGATTTCCTGGCTACAATGTTTGCTGCTGTGGTACAGAAGGAAAAGAAGCAGCTAAGGGAATGCTGTATGCAGAGGCATAGCAAGGCAGGCCAAGAGCTCAGTGATGGCTTCCCCCAACTCCACACCCTGCACGGGAATGGGGTCTCTCTTGCCCCCTAAAGCTTGTGCTATGAACTTCAAGGAGCCCAAAGCATTAGCAATGGTGGGGTACAGGATCTCTAGCTCTTCACTAGCCAAGCAGACCAAAAGAATTAAAATCCAGTTAGAAAGTATCTGGGGGCAGTGTGTGTGTGGGGGGGATCAGATATGGGTCTTTTTCATTTGAGTCCTAAGCACTCACCCAGTTATCCTGGATGCTCATCATCGATGGGAACTGGAGTACATTGGCAGATACATCATCCTTAGATGATTTGCTCTCTCTTACTCCCACCAAAATTCCTGTCTTCCTTTCTTCCTTTCCTCACTCCCTTCCTCCTTCCCTTCATCCTTCCCCTTCCTTCCTTCCTTCCTTCCTTCCTTCCTTCCTTCCTTCCTTCCTTCCTTCCATCCTTCCTTACTTCCCCATTTCATTCTTTTATCCCTCCCTCTCTTTCTTTCTTCCTCCCTCCCTGTCTTCCTTTTTGCTTCCTTACAAGTCATTTGAATTAGTTGCCCAGACGCACAAGGCAAGAGATATCATGTCAATCTGCACTTGTTTGTTCACTGTAGCACTTTTTACAATAGCCAGAATCCGGAAAAAACCTGAGTGCCTGAGAACAGATGACTAGTTAAAGAAACTGGTACATTTACACAATGGAGTACTATGGAGCTGTTAGAAAAGATGAAGTCATGAAATTTACATACAAATGGTACTACATGGAAAGTATCATGCTAAGTGAAATGACTCAGAAAGAGAGGGATAGACATAGAAAGATTGCATTCATCTGGGGAACATAAAGTAACAAAATAGGAGACTAAAACCCAAGAATGGCTGAGATTAGTACCAGGAATTTTGCTCCATGGCTTGGAGGCCAGTCACACATGATAGGGGGAAAGGGAGCTTAGATAGAGAAGGGAGCACCAAATAAAGAGTGTTGGGAGGATCCTCCCAGGATGGGAAAAGCATGCTGAAAGTAGACTATAGACCAAACATGATTGCCACCCAATGCCTCTTTTGCAAACCACAACACCCAAAAGGAAAGAGAGAACAAAACGGAATGCCCTGCCGCAGAGGCAGGGTGGGATGGGGGGGTGGGGGGATGGGGGAGTGGGAGGGATACTGGGATCATTGGTGGTGGAGAATGGGCACTGGTGGAGGGATGGATACTCAATGATTGTATAACTGAAACCCAACCACAAAAATTTGTAAGTCTACAACTGTACCTCATGGTGTTTCACTGATAAAAATTTTTTAAAAAAAAAAGAGAGATGTCATGTCAAAAGGGAGGAGGTCATTTTTCTGTGTAATTCTTTTTCCCTAGGAAGGTGGGAGTTCTGCATCATTGCCCATATTTCCGCATGAACTGCCTGACAGCAGCCAATAATTGCTCTGTGCCTCATTGAGAAACATCCCCCCTCCCCATTCTACACCTTCTGACCCTCCCCTCACTGCGATGGTCTGGCTCCTGGACATTTGGTGAGAACCTGCCCACATGAGCACATCTTGCTGTAGTCTGAGCTCTGTGGCATGTGTCTCTGTGAGAGACTGTGGGGGTTGGTGGCATTCAGAGACAACCACGGAAATAAGAACTTGCTCTTAAGAGGCCTTCTAGGTTATTCTACATCTGGTGTTTATGTCTTGGCACCTCCCTTAAAATGACCTCCTGCAAAGATATTTGCACAGTGAACTCCTGCAAAGATATTTGCAGAGTCTGATAAAGTTCCAGAAAGGTGCTTGAGCTTGCACAGAATTCCCCCCCCCCCCCAAATCCTGTCAGAGCTGGGAGCACACCTCACATGGCATGAACTCAGGGTTCTTGATGCGTCATGGGACATCAGGGGCATAAGTTCTTATAATTGGGGATACCCCAGCTTTCCCCACTGCGGGTTACCTATTATGGATTAAAAGTGTTATTTCTAGACCAGGCTGTACCTCTGGGGATCATGGAGATCACTCATTGTCACTGTGGACGGTGACAAGCCAGAAAACCACAGGGGAGTTCTGTCCTCAAGTCCCCTCGTCAATTGCAACTGAAAATTAAGGAGCTGCACTTGACCACCCTCAAGAGGTCTGTGTACTCTCACTTGGTAGTCATTTTCTATGTTTGTCTTTGGGGCCGTGTGCCGCATGTATGGTGCTCGGGAGCTATCTCAGGTTCGTGCTAGGGGATCATTTCTGGAGGTGTTCATGTGTTGGAGGGCCTTCTGCACACAAAGCAGAACCCGGGCTGATTTCTCTAGCTCAGTTTTTACAGAGGCAAACAGTGAGCTGAGAGGTAGGCACCAGCACTATAGCCTGTTTCGATGTGGCCTCCTGTGCCTTCAGTGTTTGCCATGACACAGAGAGATGGAAGACAGACAGCGTGATGTGTGAACAGACGAGAATCTTCCTTTAAGCCCCTTGGGAAAATCTTGGAAGGAACCATCTTAACAAACCACCCCCCTGCCTTGCCAACCCCAGTTCAGCTCAGAGCCCTGTTTACAAATAGCCAACCTGTGGCTTTGCAAAAACTATTTTAACCTAATCACCCACTTGGCAACGGAACAACAACAGTAAACTAGGCGTTGCTGGCTTCTGTCTCTATTACACACACACACACACACACACACACACACACACACACACACACGTTTTCTCTCCAGGGTCTCTGCGCTTGGCTTTATTAAGAAACTTGATAGAGTCCATGAGCGTGTGCTCCTTGGCTCCCTTCACCAGAAGGGCTTATGGTGTAAAAAGCTCTGCCCAGCTTTGTTTTTTTTTTTTTTAGACAACCCACGAAAACGGGGCAGCCTGTGGTTTCCTGCCTCGGGGTCCCACCCCCTTACCGTCTCTCACAGCAGCAGCTGCTTCTGGCCTCCCGGAGCAGCCTAGGCCTTTGCTCATGTGTGTGACCTTTTCAGAGGCCCGCTGACAGCTTTGGAAATAAAGCGGATGGTCAAGAACAACATGCAAGTCCGAGATGCGTGAAAAGCAACCAGCTTGACTGTCCAGGGGAGGGTCAGTGGGATCAGCTGTCGGCCTTGGCTGCCGGCAGGAGGCGAGGCTGGCCTCCGCCCCAGGGACCTGCCACGCTTGTTCTGGTTGCATCTGTCATTTGCCGCATGCCCCAGACGACCCAACATGCCAGGGCACGCGGGCCACCAAGAGGCCCCAAGGAGGCTTGTGATACAGCACGTGGGAAGGGTGCCTTTCTGGGCCCTTCACATTGTCCCTGCTCAGGGCACAGTGGTTGTGGAGGACAGAGCCTGGCACCAGGACCATAGATGCAGGAAGAGGGGCAGGAACTCCAGAAAATGGACACTAAGAGGAAACCTTTAAGCCCAGAAGGGGCCCTTTGTGTACAAAACCATTGTAAGTCCCCCCAAAATCAATGAGATGGGTACTTGGATTCAAGTCTTTCCGCACACACGTGTGGTGGAGGTGGTGGTGGTGGTGGTGGTGGTGGTGTGTGTGTGTGTGTGTGTGTGTGTGTGTGTGTATCAGTATTGGAGTCTCTGGGAGATAGCTCAAAGTCAATCAATAATTGAATGGAAATAGAGCATATGTATAGCATGTATGTTACCCTGAGTTCAATGTAAAGTATTTCCCACACCAAGAGTATCACTAGGTATGACCCACGCATACCCTAGACTGAGAATAATCAAGAAAGGCTTCTATGATAGAGCAAAACAATGATGAAGGTTTTGGCATTGGGCTCTTTGTGTACAAAATCACTTTATGTCCCCCCAAATCAATGAGATGGATACTTGGATTCATTGGAGCAAATTTGCCAAAGTCTCTCTCTGTGTGTGTGTATGTGTGTGTGTGTGTGTGTGTGTGTGTGTGTGTCTTAGAGTGTGAGATCATTTGAAGAGGGCACTCCTCAAGGCTGTCATTTCAATATGGATGGACCTTTCCAGAACCCAGTGGCCAGCTGTGCTTCATTGTCACCGGTCCTCCTTTCTGAGCCCCTACAGGTAAAGGTGGCTGTCTGGTTCAGGCTGAACCAGCCATCACAGAGTTGGGCGATGGGATTGGAGCATAGAGGACTGAGCCCTTGCGACATCTTCTCAAACATGATGTGCAGACCAGAGCAGCTGGAAAAGGAACGGAAAGTGAGAAGAGAAGACTGGAAGCTCATGGGGGGCAACTATAGCCTGGGAGAGCTGCATGGACCAGGAGCAGAAGACTCCTGAAAGTGTGTGCTTGCTTTTCTCTGCTTAATTCTCCCCATCTGGGCGACAGCTTTGTCTTGCACATTCCACTCTTTGTTCCACCAATTCCCTCTTTTAGGAACATTATGCCACTAACAGTCAACATTCATTTCCTTTTGGATTCTTTTCTATTGTAGCCCCATTGCATTATAACACCATACCAGTTTTAGGTGTATGTCCTTAGTGTTATTATAATACATTATATATATTATATATTATATATATAATATATTATATATATTATAATATATAATAATATATATTATTATATATTCATATACAGTGTCTGTATATGAATCAGAAGGTTCACCCCTGAAAGCCACATGACATTCTTCATTGTCATTTGATCCTTTGACCCATCCACCTTCTTTCTTTTCCACAACCACTAATTGGGTCTAATAGCCAGAAAGTTTATTGTTTTTTTTGTTTTATTAAGTGCCTCCATTTGTATTTTTTTCTCTTTGTAGGCCCATGTAAAAAAATCATATGGTGCCTGTATTTCTCCATCTCTCTTATTTAGATATCACTAAGTATCTTAATTTGTCTTGGTTTATCCATGTTGCAGATATCTTCCTAGAGCTGAGTCAGATTCTTCTGTCTTTGGACCTTGTCTTCTTTATCCACCAGCTCCCGTTGGACACTTAGGTTGTTTCCAGTTCTTCACTGTGGTCAACACTGCAGCAGACATGCTATCACATATATCTCTTCTAATTCATGTTTTTGTATTCTTTAATAGACTACATTCCTAGTTAATGACTCTGTGATAATGTGACATGGACCTCACACTATCTCATGTAATTCTCATTTCTAAGCCACAAGATAGTTACTGCATTGGCTCCCTCTTGTAGCTCTTATAAATGAGTTGTCAGTGGTTTCTGGACTTGCCCTAGGAGACAGAGCCGGGATTCCACATAGGCAGCCTATCTTGTTAATGCTAGTGGGACCTAGAGTGAGTGCTGATGTATGAGGAATCCCCCTGTGACCAGCCTGAGTTTATGAGACTTTCTCCCCCAGAATAAAGTGCTCAGTAATTTATGGCCTGAGAGTCCAAGCTGATAGATACCTGCACTCCCTGGAGTATTTCGCTGTCCCCCAATGCCACTTGTGTCTTTGTGAGCCCTCTTTGGCAGGAAGATAGTGCTGTGTCACATATCCCTGTGGGTGGCCTTACTCAGGGATCAGTGTAGGCTCTCAGTTTAGTATATGAGAGAGTAAATTAAAAGCAGTGTCATTATTTACTCTTATACATAAATTACATTTGCTTTTGTTCAAACACTGTTTATTGTTCTTCCTTTTCAGCAAGAAACCAGACTCATGAAGTAAAATAATTTTCCTCCAATCACAGAGGAAGGAAAGTACAACATCCAGATCCCCAGTTACCACTTTGTTTAGATCCCATTGCTCTTCTTCACTGCCCCAATTTCCTTGCTCTGGCTGGTGGGACGACAGAATGTGTGTGGGTCAGATGAGGGCTCAGAGGTAAACTTCTCAGGAGCACAGCTTCCAGGACCTCATGGTGCTGTTGAAGTCATACTGAATTATGTGAAAACAACTTCAGCTGTGAGAAATAACTCCTACCCTAAAAAGATTCTGAAACTCAACAGCTTCCAAATCAGATCTATTGGCTACTCTAAAAAATTATTTTGCCAACTCCTCACCTTGCTGCTCAAGCAAATCTACTGCACATGAAACATCAGATGTAAGGTGAGGACCTAAGCATGTGTGTTGCTTTGCACAACTAAAACTAGGTTCTGCTATTCCTAGGAAAGGTATTTTTAGCTTAAGCTGGGGTATAATGAAAGCTCTAAAAATAGCAGTGTGAAAGGTGAGGCTAAGTGTAGGGGCTGAGTTCATCCCAGCCTGGGCAATAAAACAATATTCATGGCCCATTTCAATCTCTGAATTCCTGGCCAAATTTTGTGCTTGAACAGAAGTTGGTTCATCCTATTTGGACCTCACTCAGTTTTCATCTAAGAGATGGTGGTCTGAGTAGCGGAAGGGAGAATAGGTCATTGGAGGGATTTACAGCTGCAGCAACCTTGAGGCAGAGTCTCTGAGGAGTTCTGGTTACACTGTGCTGGAGGCTTGGATATCCAGTGTAGGACCACCCCACCACTCGGCCGTCTCACCGCCTTTCCCACTGGCACTACTCCGAATCATGTTCCGCAGACTTTGGCTGCTGCAATAACAAATGATCTGCTGGCTTGGCAGCAGGAGGGCTCAGGCGTGCCTACAACCTCAGACACAGCCTCAGGCACCCAATCCTGTGTGGAAATGGTGACAGGAGACTCATAACAGATGAGAGCAAGTTCAAGATTTTAATAATTCAAGGCTTTAGAGGGGAGATTGTTTTCCTGGACAGAAAAGCATTGTATTAGGTGTACCACCTACAGTCCTTTAGACTCACACACAAGCTCTCACCACCCACAGTACGCCCTACCATAGGCATGCCTTTGCCAGGGCTCCAGATCGTCTCTCAGAGGACAGGTGGGCATTGTCCAGTTCTGTCCTCACCCTCATCATCCCTGACATGTTTTCTGCTATCCCTGGGGCTGTGGTAATGAAGCAGAAGCTGCAGACTGGGTTCTGTTGACGATCCAATTGACTTCATTCTCTTTTCTGGTCATGAATGTTTGCTTGTTTATTTGCTTTTTAAAAATTCTGGACATCCCTAAATTTTTTTGTGGAGGGAGAGAAAGTCTATACATAACCCTACTTACTGGATCTTTAGCTATTGTCCAGGTGCATAAAAATGAGAAAAATTTTCCATAGCCCTGTCTTCACTTTGATGCTAACAAGGCAGTTATAGGAAGGTGAGCACACTGGGAACTAAGTTTGCTCTAATTCTATATAAACTACATGCACCAAAGGCAATGCTAAGGAAGGTCCTGTCAGTTTTGACATGTAGAGGGCGTATCAGCTACAAAGCTTAGTACAAGGGAAGGCATGGACCATTTAAAATTTGTGTTAGCCCTTGAATCAATGCAAGACTTTTTAAAAAATTTTTGAAGTCTTGATTTTTTTATTATTATTAGTGAAACACCATGAGGTACAGTTGTAGATTTACAATTTTTTGTGCTTGGGTTTCGATTATACAATGATCAAATACCCATCCCTCCACCAGTGCCCATTTACCACCACCATGGATAATATCCCTCCCACCCCCATCCCTCCCATCCCACCCTGCCTCTGTGGCAGGGCAATCCCTTGTGTTCTTTCTCTCTTTTTTGGTGTTGTGGTCAATGCAAGACATTTTTTACTTAACTTTTCCCCTTTGGATCAAGCTCTGGGGGTAGATATTCTTGCAAATGTATGACCATTTTCTTTGTCTCTTACATCTAGGCTGAAACAGACTGTCTTTTCTGCCCTACGGAATCAGAGTGTTCATCCTATGATGGAGAGGTCTTGACTTTGAAGGCTGCAGGGTTGTTTTAGGTGGTCAACTCCATGTCTGTAATTATGTATAGTTGATCTTAAAATCCAACACCACCAGCATTTGGTTTCATTTTGGAGATGATTAAAGATATGTCACTATCCTCCCATTGTTTATCGATTTGCTCGAGCGAGCCCAGCTATGTCTCCATTGAGAGACTTGTTGCTACTGTGTTTGGCATATTGAATACGTCATGTGGATTGCCAGGCTTTACTGTGAGGGCAAGATACTCTCGGTAGCTTTCTGGGCTCTCCTAGAGGGGAGGAGGAATTGAACCTGGGCCGACCAGGTTGGCTGCGTGCAAGGCAAATGCCTTACCTGCTGTGCTATCGCTCCAGCCTGATTAAAGACATAAGCTACCCATTATGAAGCCATTACTGTTCATAAAATCATCAACAAGACCTGCCTTAGGTGTACCTGTAGGAAGTAAGTGCTTCTCTACTCCAACTGGCTTCCTTGCACACCTTTTATTTCCTCAGCACAGCACTCCTCCCAGGCACATGCTCTCATCTGCTTTCTCAACAGGCCCTTATCTCAAACTGCTATCAGGAAGGATCAGAAGAAAGTTCCGGCCAAAAAGATTCATTATAAGTACTATGCAGCTGTTAGAAAAAAATGAAATCATGAAATTTACATACAAGTGTTACTACATGGAAAGTATCATGCTAAGTGAAATGAGTCAGAAAGACAGAGACAGACATAGATTGCATTCATCTGTGGAATATAAAGTAACAAAATGGGAGACTAATATCCAAGAATAGCCGAGATAAGTACCAGGTGGTTCACTCCATGGCTTGCAGGCAGCCGCACATGCTGGGGGAGAAGACAGCTCAGATAGAGAGGTGAACACCAAGTAAAGGGTGTTGGGAGAATCCTCCCCGGATGGGAGATGCATGCTGAAAATAGACTATAGACCAAACATGCTTGCCACTCAGTACCTCTTTTGCAAACCATAGCACCCAAAAGAAGAGAGAGAACAAAAGGGAATGCCCTGCCACAGAGGCAGGGTGGAACGGGGGGGATGGGGGTGGGAGGGATGCTGGGACCCGTGGTGGTGGAGGACGGGCGCCAGTGGAGGGATGGGTACTTGATCATTGTATAACTGAAACCCAAGCACAAAAATTTGTAAGTCTACAACTGTACCTCATGGTGTTTCACTAATAAAAATTTTAAAAATAGAGAGAGAGAGAAAGGGAGAGAGAGGGAGAGAGAGAGAGAGAGAGAGAGAGAGAGAGAGAGAGAGAGAGAGAGAGAGAGAGAGAAGGAAAGTACCTGACATAGAGAAGGGTGGGTGGAGGGAGGTTGGCAGGAGAGAAACTAGGGACATTGGTGGTGGGAAATGTACACTGGTAAGAGGGATGGGCGTTGAACATTGTATGACTGAAGCCTGACCATAAACAACTCTGTAACTGTGCATCTCATGGTGATTCAATTATAATAATAATTAAAAAAACCAAAATCTTAACAATGATGAATTATTATCTATAGTACATCCATTTTTTTCTCCTTAGCCTAATTCAAATTGGATACATTTTTCCCACATATTAATAAATGTTGTAATAACATCAAAAATCCATTATAGTTACTTCCTCATTCATGAGTCTAATTGGGATTCCACAGAATTCAAATGTACTAAAATCTGCTGAGGGAACTGAAGATAGCCATGAATTGCATTTTGGAGGGGGCACCACTGGGGTTTAAAATTAGGGGGAATAGGTTGAGCGGGGCATGTGGTAAAGAGCATGGTGTTGGAACCTTGTATGCCTGCATAAAGCTCTATCACTAATAGTATTGTAAACCATAGCACCTAATGTTTAAAAATAAAAACATAAATTAAGGAGGGTTTTCTTAGACCTTAGTTGGAATTGTGGAATGAACTGATCTGCCCTGGGCTCTGCTAATAGAGAATGGAATGATTTCATAGGGGAAAGTGAGTCCTGCTCCAAGTTCAAGGAGCTAGTCAATGATAAAGAAGAAGTGGGACTCTAGGGTTTACAAAAAGGGAAATGCTCAAGATTGACAGAATGATTAACCCTTTGTCTGTTCATCTATTCACACTTACAAGAAATATTCAGTTGCACGTTTCTACTTTGTGTCCTGCATCGATTAACATTGAACAATGAACAAAGGGTAACTATTTCTGTCCTCCTGGCATTTTCAACCAATGCAGTAGGGATGCAGAGGATAAAAACCAATTAGCCATACCACATGTAATTACAAATTTTGAGAGATTTCCCAGATTATTATTTTCTTATTGTACAAAAGAATTATAGAAGACTCTCTCTGTATGATAATGCATGTTATCATTTTATGTTATATCATGTTATCATATCATGCACGTCACAATAGGTCACATCACTACATGATATATCTGAAACCAATACAATATGTCAACTACATACCAATGTAATTGGGGCACAAGGCAGGGGAGTTCATTCAGGTAGAAGCCAAGACCTATTCTAATTTTAATAGGTGCTGATTTTTTTCTTGTTAGCCTGGAATGTTCAACTCGATAGTAAGTTTTTGAACAGTTGTTTGGTACTTTCTCCTAGCTTCAGTACTTAGAATAGTTTTAGTACTTAGAATTTAACAGTTGTTTAATAAATGAAGAGTGTCTTTAGGTTTGGTGTCTTACTGTAATTATTTGTGAAATGAGTCTTCTTTAGGAGTAATGAATTTATTTTGTAAAAATTACACATTTTTTATAAAAATTTAGTGTAGAAAAATACAGAGATTAAACAATCAACTTTCTAACATCTAAGCATCATCATCATTATTAGCTTTAAGGAGTTATAAATTTTCTGTGCCTCTGCATCTTGAGTCGTTGGACGAATGGGGACAGTGTGCTTTAAACATGAGCTCATTTACATGTCCAATTGAGTAATAATAACAGCTACTTGAATGGGTAATTGAAGTAAACTGGAAGAGTTACACATTATAGTTTATTTCCTCCAAGGTTGGGGGTGGGGGAGTAATTTCTCATTTTAAGATTTCTTATTGAGGGGGGCCACCCTGGTGTGTGCTGGAAATCTAACAGGAAATGAACAGGTCTTATACATGGATATAGCTTTGGGGGCTTATGAGGTAGTACAGGAGGTGAGAGTTACCCTGGTTCGAGTCCCTACAACTCACCATACATGGTTCACGGAGCACAGAGGTACTTGAGTACCCCAAGGTATGACTCAAGAACAGGAAGGAAGGAAAGAAGGGACAGGAGGAAAGGACGAGGAAAGGAGCAAGGACAGGAAGGATCAAGGGAGGCTGGAAGGAAGAAAATTTTAAGTGTTGGGGTTTGTGATTACTTTATAGAAATCTTTTGTTTGGGTTTTCTTAATGGTGTAATCAAATTTAGGAAGAGTTCTTGCCTCGCCCCATGTTAATTTTGGAAAGACTTTAAGTTCTTTGAGTATTTTTGTCTCTAACTGGGAAAATGGCGCAGACAGACCTCTTCATGCTGCTGGATTCATCTCCGGGTTCTGCCGGGAGCCCACCCTCTGCTCACCTCTATCTGCATCCCTCAGGTATATTGAATTTTTGTATAAAACGTTGTCTGGGAATAATAAATGCAGCCACTCAGAGAAAAATTTGAGAAACATTGGCAGTTCCTAAACAGCTGGGAAAAAATGAAAAAGAAGCATTTGAGGGTGGTGTGCTCACTTGTGAAGCTCTGGCTGGACACTTTCGTTTCTGTGACTTTGGTGGCAGGCCACTGAATAACATCATCTTGATTATTTACAACTTCTACCGTGCTAAGTCCAATGGCCATCTGACAGTGCCTTTGTTGCTTAACTTAGCTTCAACCTTTGACATAGTCAATTATTTCCTCCCTTTAGCCCTGGATACTCGATCATTGTAAAACTGAAACCCAACCACAACAATTTGTAAGTCTACAACTGTACCTCATGGTTTTTGAAAAATGAGGCTGATGGGTTAACTGCTCTTTTCCACTCCCAATAAAGAGACTGCACAGCTGTGAGCCCTGAAATTTCCCCATCCTACTCTGTTCTTAGCACTGTGCTTTAGTGAGGGCCTCTTCAGGACAAGTGCGAACTGTGCTAGACTTTAAGGAAGCTATTGTATGTGAGTGGGGAGTCTGCTCAAGGCAGTTGACAGTTTGAATGGTCTAGAGTAATGGGGGTGGTAGGAAGGACACAGTTCTCCCGTGAGGAGGAAGAGAAGGCCCAGGGACGTTCATTTCCTGATCTGATTGTGAATGGATGATGGGAGGAGAGGGAGCTAGTGGGCAAGTCAGAAAAGTGTCCTCTAGACATAGACAGCTCCATAGACTATGAGTCTGTCATCAGAGAGAGTAGACAAGGCCCCAGATCTTCCATACACACGGGCTCAAGGGTGAACCTAAGTCTGCAGACTCCGGAGTTCACATCTCTTCCCTCTCCAACAGTGCGATATGTTTTGCAAAACAAAGAAAAGAGACATCTAGTAGGATGGGGAAATTTCAGGGCTTACAGCTGTGCAGTCTCTTTATTGAGAGTGGAAAAGAGCAGCTAACCCATCAGCCTCATTTTTCAAAAATTTTTATTAGTGAAACACCATGAGGTACGGTTGTAGACTTACAAATTGTAGTGGTTGGGTGTCAGTTTTACAATGATTGAGTATCCATCCCTCCACCAGTGCCCATTCTTCACCACCAATGATCCCAGTATCCCTCCCACCCCCCTTTCCCTCCCCATCCCACCCTGTTTCTGTGTCAGGGCATTCCCTTTTGTTCTCTCTCTCCTTTTGGGTGCTGAGGTTTGCAAAAGAGGAATTGAGTGGCAATCATGTTTGGTCTATAGTTTACTTTCAGCATTTGTCTTCCATCCTGGAAGGATCCTCCCAACACTCTTTATTTGGTGCTACCTTCTCTATCTGAGCCCATCAGCCTCATTTTGTCGAATAAAGTGAGACTCAGATGAGGCAGTTGCTAGCTTCTGATCACACACCTTGAAGAAACATCCTTATGGTCCATTTCTCAGGAGGGGGTGTAGAAAAAACAAAAGGAAATGCCATTTCACATGGAACTAAATTTAAAAGCAATCCCTACATCCTAGGGCTGTAACTATTTATAGAGAGAGCATATTTTTTCCTTGAATGTGGGTGTGACTGGATGAGATGGTGAGGAGGTGACTGTGGTGTAGTACTTTTCGGAGGGATTCATAAATGTCTCCCTTGTGTGTCTTTGACTTGATTAATTTAAAAAATATTTAGCTACACATTCTATTTTTTTTTTTTTTTTGCTGTTTGGGTCACACCCGGCGATGCTCAGGGTTCACTCCTGGCTCATGCACTCAGGAATTGCTCCTGGCGGTGCTCGGGGGAACCATATGGGATGCTGGGAATCGAACCTGTGTCGGCCATGTTGGCTGCGTGCAAGGCAAACGCCCTACCCGCTGTGCTGTCACTCCAGTCCCTAGCTATACATTCTTGATCCTTCAAAGACAATTTTTCTTTTTCTTAGTGTAAAATTAAGTAAGCTGAATCCTAATTAGTAATAATAGGGATCATAGCAATATGAATCGCTGCTATAATCGTACTACAGAATTTTTTTCCTTCCTTCACAATCAAATGGCAAAGGAAGCAGTTAACATCAGTGCAAACACTATCCTAAACTCCTTGGTGGGTTAAAGTTATTTCCACTGACTGCATCCTCCTCGCCTCAGATCCTAGCCTACTTTAGCATTACAGTATAATTTAGGAAAATTTTGTCAGCTCCCCATATTTAAAATGCAATGTAAAGACATAGCCGAGTTAGACTTGAAGGCAGCTGGAAGAAATGAGGAGGAGAGGCCTATTCTGTGGGAATAGTTCTTTGGACTACGGAAATATACATCTTTAAGGGTTGGTGCTCAAGCTGAAAGGGACACTGAAGTTTCCATTAGCCCGTATCTTGATTCTGGAGATAACTATACTCAAGCCAACCCAGGCAAAATTCATTCTGCTAAACTAGATCAAATGTCAGCAAACATGTCTTGTAAAGGGCCAAAGAGTAAATATTTTCAGCACTGAGAGCCATGTGCTCTGCATCATAGCTATTCAGCTCCATTCTCGCACTCTGTGAAAGGGACCACAGTTACTCTGTCAATGAAGGAGTCTGATAGAGTTCCAAATAAGCTGTATTTATAAAAAAATCAGGTAGCTGGCATGGATCCCACTCTCCATCGGCAGAGATTTGCCAACCTCTGTTTTAAACCTTTAAAAGAGAAATTTCTTAAAATTCTCAAGTAAGGCATTAATTGTTGTTTTTAAATGGTGGGACTTTTTTTGCTATGCAATATCATATCCTTTGCTTGTAATACAATTTTTCTTCTGTTCTCTTAGAATTTAGGTTTCTATGACTAAACATTCATCATACCCTAATGCATTTTGTTGTTGTTGTTGAAAAGGCTAAATCCACCAATGGGAGAAATGATGGCAGAGTCACTTTGCTTGGGACTTGGCAATCAGAAGGCATGTGCTCAGACTGAGGCTCACCATTGCTTGCTGTTTGGTATAAGGTAAGTTGCTGAACTCATGTTTCTCATCTGTAGAATGATTTTACTCATGATCATAAACTCATAGATCTGTCTTCAGGATTAAGTGAGATGCTGCTTGCAAAATTGCTTTATCCTGCTGCTTCAATAAATATGAGCAAAAAGGAATGGAGATGACAGAGAGAGCGCAAAAGTTCTATACTCCTGACAGTAATAAAGTATCGTTAATTGTAGACAATAGACTTGAAGAGTCTGTTTAGACATTTTAATGAAGGGGATAAAGCTAATTCTCTATGTTGGGCGAATAAGATGTCAGACTGCCCTTCATAAAATATATCTTTTGATCTTATCTATCTCTCTTCTTTTACATCCTCCCCCACTAGAATATGTGCTCCAGGGAGGGAATAAAACTTGTATGCCCCATACCTAAAGCAGTTCCTGGCATATAATAAATATTAAAAGTAATTTCTCAATGGAAAAGTGAACTAATAAGGCGATTTCCTCTTTCCTGGACATTTCTGATATGTCCAATTTTAAGAATAATACAGTGTAGTTAAGAAAGAAGAAACTCAACAACAATAAAATAATAATTAATAGGAACATACTGGTATGTTGTTAAGAAAAAATCTTCTGGAGAAAAATTACTCCAGGGGAGTAATTTTGTTCAT
Source organism: Sorex fumeus (assembly GCF_029834395.1). Lineage (NCBI taxonomy): Eukaryota > Metazoa > Chordata > Mammalia > Eulipotyphla > Soricidae > Sorex > Sorex fumeus. The sequence continues at coordinate 17,068,842 of NW_026606067.1, forward strand.
ACAATAAGTCCATGATTCTCTGGTATATATAATAGACACAGGTCATTTATCATTCTGCCTGTCTTTTCCTCCTTCTCCACCTTCTTCTCTATTATTATTATTATTATTATTATTTTCTCTTCATCCCACTTTTGATGACTAAAGTATTGGAAGAATGATAAAATCGCCTAATACAATTCTAGGCATTGATCTTTTTTAAACTGAAATAAATATTATAAATAAAACCATTTGGTGACATGAATAAAGCAATCTATAAACAGTTCAAATACTCAAGTGTTGAAATCAATAGGTATGAGAATGTAGTCATCGAGCTCTATTGGTAATTAGTCTCACCCAGTCTAGATAAACCCCCTCTAGTGAAAGAAAGATAGTTGTGATATTGAGTGAAAGTCATATGTCAGAGGACCCATAATGCAAGATGAGATCAGAATAAAAAAAGTTAATGAATTTTTATTGAACAACTTCTCTGTGTTAGCATCACCTCAGTCATTTAGAATGAATGTGACTTGATCCCTACCTTCAGGTTGGTGGTAATAATGCAGGGTGCTAACTGACTTATGCTAAGGAATAAGAAACTCCACATTTTCTCTAAAAGAGATTTACCAAAAATGTCTAGAAGTGATGAAATTTCTCCAATAACCATAACCTCTCTATTCACTCGAGTTTCTTAAAGATCAGCTTCTGATTTGAAAAACCAAAGCCCCGAGCATCTGATGCAAAGTGCTTTACTTCTTTAACATAGTAGATTTTCAGCCAGAGATTGGTTGGAATAGTTGACTTCTATGTAACACTCTCACTTAGTGAACTTCAAAATGGACTGTAGAGGGAATTTAATTTTAGATATAGATATGATTTCTGTTATGGCTTCCTGATGACCACTACCCATGGCAGCTTTACTGAATCTGGACAATGAATGAGAGAAGGACTTGTGAGACAGACTGGTCCATCTTAGCATCACTCTTCACCATGGTGTCTCCACACACAGATGTGGTTCTGTGTGCTTAGGTTTTAGAGCCCCTCATGCTTCTAAACTTTTGGGAAATAAACTTTTTTCAGTTGCTAAGATATCTTGTACAGAAGTTTAACACTTAAAGTTTCAGTTTTAATCCAGAAAGATCAACTTTCCTGTCTATACATTCTAAAGACTCCTTTGATGTCTTTTTTATTAGTCTAAGATTTTCTCAAAAGTGGATCAGTTTTGTTTCTTTTTATTGAATCACTATGAGATACAGTTACAAAACTTTCATGTTTGGGTTTCAGTCATACAATGATTGAACACTTCCCCCTCCACCAGTGCACACTTTCCACCACCAATGTCCCCAGTACCCAACCCCCTTCCCAGCCCTCCCCCTGCCTCTATGGCAGACAATTTACCCTTACTCTCTCTACTTTGGGGCATTATGGTTTGAAATACAGATACTGAGAGGCTATCACTTTTGGTCCTTTATCTATTTTAAGCACACATCTTCCATCCAGAATGATCCCTCCAACCATCATTGACTTAGTGATCTTGTCTCTATCCCAGCTGCCTTCTATTCCAGCTCATGAGGTAGACTTCCAACTACGGAGTAATATTTCTGGCCCTTGCATCTAATGTCTTTCGGCATCAATTTTACATTATGTTATTTTATATTCCACATATGAGTGCAGTCATTCTATGTCTATCCCTCTCTTTCTAACTCATTTTCACTTAGCATGATACTCTCCATGACCATCCACTTATAAGCAAATTTTATGACTTCATCTTTCTAACAGCTTCATAGTATTCCATTGTATAGATGTACCAAAGTTTCTTTAACCAGTCCTCTGTTCTTAGGCACTTGAGTTGTTTCCAGCTTCTAGCTATTGTGAACAGAGCTGCAATGAACATATGGTGCAGATGTCATTTCTACTGTGCTTTTTTGTAGCCTCGGGATATATTCCTAGAAGTGGTACTCTGGGGTCATATGGAAGCTCAATTTCTAGTTTTTGAAGGAATGAATGCCCATATTGTTTTCCAAGAAGGCTGGACCAGTCGTTATTTCCAGCAACAATGAAAGAGAGTTCCTTTCCCACGTGGTCGTGTGAGAACTCATACCTCACACAACCCATACTCCAAGAGTACCACACCACAATTGATGGAGTTTAAAGTAGGAGGCAACCAATCTTGAAGGGAATTTTTTTTGCTTTTTGGGTCACACCGGGCAATGCACAGGGGTCATTCCTGGCTCTGCACTCAGAAATTACCCCTGACGTGCTCAGGGGACCATATGGGATACTAGGAATTGAACCCAGGTCAGCCGCATGCAAGGCAAACGCCCTGCCTGCTGTGCTATCACTTAAGCCCCAGGGAAATTTTTTTTTACATATATATATGTACACACACAAACACACACAAAAGCACACAAGGCTCAACCTTTAACAACATGAATATGTTAGTGATCTCTTATTGAAGGGCTTAATGGCCACTGGGTGAAACACAACAATCTTCACACTCCTCTAAGGAAAACATTTTGTAGAATTTTCAGCAGTTTTTCATAACAAACAATATAAAATAAATTATTTTGGCTCTACTTTGGGGTAGAAGTTGGTGTTCAAGATGGAAACATCCAAAATATGGTGGTGGGAAGGTGTAATGGTGGTGGGATTGGTGTTTAAATATTAAATATAATCTAATATTGTGAACTACTTTATAAAAAATTTTAAAAAATTTTAAAAATAGAAAGAAAAAGAGATTCCCTTTCTCCCAACATCCATGCAAGCCCTGGTTGTTCCTATCCTTTTTGATATGTGCCAGTCTCTATAGTGTGAGATGATAGCTCGTTGTTTTGATTTGCATCTCTCTCATGATAAGTGACATAGAGCAGTTTTTCATGTGCCTTTTGGCCATTTGTATTTCTTTTTTTGAGGAAGCTTCTGTTCATTATTTCTTTCCATTTTTTGATGGGGTTGAAGTTTTTTCTTGTACAATTCTACTAGTGCCTTGTATATCGTAGATATTAACCCCTTATTAGATGGGTGTTGGGTAAATATACTTTCCCATTCCGGGGGTTCTCTCTGTATTTTGGTCACTGTTTCCGCTGGGGTGCAGAAGCTTCTTAGTTTAATGTAACCCCATTTGTTTATATTTGTTTCCACTTGCTTGGTCAATGGTGTTTCATCCTTGAGGACGCTTTTAGCTTCAATGTTATGGCGGATTCTGCCTACATTTTCATTCACGTACCTTATGGATTCAGGTCTGATATTGAGGTCTTTAATCCCAAAAGTGAATCAGTTTGAAACCAGTGATGCAAATAAAACTAAAGCATAGCATCAGATTTATCTTCTTTTGACCAAAATCAGAAAAGGTAATGGTGGGAGAAGTGGACAAAATGAAAAAATATTAAATAATCACTTTCTGTCAGATCTTTATGTATACTCGCACATTACGATAATCTCAAAGTGATAATCTCAAAGTGCTTGTTTATCTTTAAAAATTAAGGAAATAATAAAACCTTTCCTCCATTTTTTTAATTTTTAGTTCACACCTGATAGCACTCAGGACTCACTGATTGCGCTGTGTTCAGGAATCACTTTTGGTGGTGTTTGGGGGACAATATGTGGTGCTAGGAATTGAACCTAGATGGACTGAATAAAGGAATTCCCTTCACTCTATACTATCTCTCTGACCCTAAAAACTATTTTAATATAGAAATATTTAAGATACAATAGCATCCTTTGTCCACAAATCTATGGAGAGGCAATATTATATATTAAAACATATGATTTCCCTCTGTAAGATTTAGTTTTATCACATGAGTCCATATTGCTTTTCATTTGTGTTATTGGATTACTATTGGAAACAAAACTGTTTTATATTGTAGATCAGTTTTGAAAGTACAAACATGTATTCTTTACTGTTCATATTACACTGCAAAAAATGTGACAGTCTTTAATAATTTTTTTTCTTAAAAGAGGAGACTTACCCCCTCCACATACAGGGAGAATTCTCCTATAGTAGTTATGGTGTTGCCAAGAGTTCCTAGGAATGGAAACAGCAGACCTGAAATGACTGTATATGCCAGACTTCTCTTGCTCCAGCACAGCTGCTCAATAGACCAAAGATCAAACAGGAGAGATAATCCTTAGTCACGAGTCACCAGTAAGTATGCCCATATCAATGAATGACTTTGCATAATCTGACTTGTCGATTTTAAATGCATTGTATATTGCAAGCAAAGACTGGTAGAGAAGCCTAGAAAGAACATCAGGCCAGTGACAACATTTTATAAAGCATTAGAAGTGTGTGAGAGCCCTGTTGAATGTTAACTGCACAGCCTAAGAGGAGAAGAAAGGAAACTTGGGTCACTCATTCATTCAGTACATTTTTCTCCTATACTATAAAGGGCTGTGAGCAAAAGCACAGTGGTAGGGCGTTTGCCTTGCACGCAGCCAACATGGCCAACCCGAGTTTGATTCCTCTGTCCCGCTCGGAGAGCCCGGCAAGCTACCGAGAGTATCTCGCCTGCACGGCAGAGCCTGGCAAGCTCCCCGTGACGTATTTGATATGCCAAACACAGTAACAACAAAGTCTCCAATGGAGACGTTACTGGGCCCGCTCGAGCAAACAACGGGAGGTCCTTTACTTTACTTTTACTTTACTATAAAGTAAGCAGGTATTAGCATTTTATAACCTTCAATTTTCAATAAAATTTTTGCTGAGTTAGGAATTACAAAAAGCCACTGGCCAAGGCAGATGTTGGACTTTACCATGCCTAGTTCAGGATTCATTGATACGGCTCTCAAAAAGCCCATAAATTAGCATGTTAGGGAAAGTAGATCAAATAACATCATTTCATATATCTGGCTCATTCATTTTATTTTAACACATTAATCAACTGGTCTTGGGTCTTGATGAAGAGAGACAAAGATAAATACATCTTCATATTGGACCTTTCCCTAATGGATAATTTCTTACAAAATAGTAAGTACCAAAACTGCCTCCTGCATAGTCATATAATCTTGAGAATTACTGAATTAGTCTTAAAATTTTCTCTAAAAAATACAATGTCCTAATTATTTTTCAGACTATTTTTACCAACTCTATAGGTAATTTGTTTTTGTTTTGTTTGGGAACCGTACCTTGTGGTGCTCAGTGCTTCTGGGGAACTGTATGGGATGCTGTGGACTGAACCTGGGTCAATTGTGTGCAACTGTGTGCAAAACAGCCTACCTGCTGTTTTGTATCTCTGGCCCCTAACTCTAAGCAGTTTTAATATTACTCAAATTATCCCCATTAGAAGAAAAACAGAATACTTCCTGTGTATTCTCTGGGTGGTTTGGAAGAGCTCTGGTGGCTCTCCATTTCCCTGTGCCAGGACAGCCAAGGCCATGGGGCAGACGAAGGAGGAAATAAAGTCGCCAGACTGGTTGATGATCAGTTGTCATTTATTCCATTCTCCCCAAGCGCCTGTTTCAGTCTTACTAAGCTCCCCATTCCAGTCTCACACTGCCCCTCATTCCTGTCTCCTGTCTGTCCCATTCATCTCTCTGCTCCCCCTCTCATGGCCGGGTGTCTTGTCTCTCTGCGTGCCTGCTCCTGCATTTCTCCCCTACATTTTTCTCCCTCTGTTCCCCTTGCTAGTCTCTCTGCGCTCCATCTTGCTGCCCTGGTATCTCTCCAGTCTCTCACCAATTCCCCACATTGGGAGTTGTCTACTACACCCTGGTAGCAAAATCAACATATCCAAAACCCTTCCTGACTTCCCATCACGCTCAAGGGTGGAAATACCACCTGAGGTGTTTCTCCAATCCTTAGTCCAATAATTTAATTAACATCTTAATTAACATCTAAATTCTTCTTCTTAATATTAGTTATTTTGTATAGACAGAGTAAGAGATACATTGAGTTTATAGGGTGGCTCTGCTGGGGACATCTTGCTATAGATCTTGGACCACAGTGTTCAGGCCAGATTAATCTTTCCTAACACTAGCATAGTCCAAATCTAGTTATTACTTTTTGGATCATGACAGCATTTGTCCATGACCATGCTCTTAACTTATAGTTAAGTATTATGGCGCTTTGGTCAGGCCCATTTAGATGCCAGGGTAGCTCACTGCTTGCCTTGGGTTCAACCACTCCCTAGTCAGTACTCTGCTTCTGGGGTGCTAGGAAGTAAGGGCACGACTAAGGCTTAAGTCGAGAGAACAGATGCCCAGGAGTGAATATCATTCAGAGTCAATTAACTCCCAAATTACTAAAACATAGCATTAACTGTCTTCCTGTGTCTATACAAAAAGAACATTGCTCTGAATTAACTATGCAAAGAACTTAAGGAGAAGAGAAAAGCAATATTTATAAGTTAATAGAGCACAAAGAAAGAAGTTACAAATTAACACAGAGGAATGGCAGCACTGTAATGGGAGTAAGCCAATAAACCCAAGCTCCCTGTGGCAGGGCAGAAAGGACAAACTAATGTTATCCTACAACTTCCCAACTCATTTTATAATTCCCAAACTGGACAATGTTGGTTGATGATCAGTTGTCATTTATTCCATTATTTCCAAAAAAGGAAAATTATCATCCAATATAAATTACAAGTATGGATGCAAAAGTTCTTGGCAAAGCTGTTAAAAAATCCTTGGTATTTTAGCAAACAACATATAAGAAAGATATTTCTAAAAATGTTGTAATCATAGAAAATTATCCAAAGAATACAAACTTTCTCTAATGTTAAAATCTCATGATTTTATAATATGAAGAAAAGGCATTAAATAAAATCCAAGACTCATTCATGATAGGAACTTTTAGCAAACTAAGAACACAATAAAAATTTCTAAACTTCATAAAATATAATAAACAAAACACTTAAGTAAATGTCATTTTTAATAATGAATGATTGGAAGCATTCCCCTTCAAATAAGAAGCATGTTAAAGATAATATGGAACCCAAGCACTGTTAATTGAAGGAAATAGTTTTCTTCTACAAGAGTCTCGTACAATCTAAAGATAAAATATTAGAATTAATAAAGAAGTTCAGTAAATTTATGGATTTAATATCAGAATTACGAAAGTTGTACTGGATATTTCAGTTATAGCATTGAGAAAGTGCAACAGAAAAACCCATCACTGTTCACAATGACCAAAAATAGCCAAATCATTTTTGAAGAAAAAGTGGGAAAACATTCTCTGTCTGACATTTTTAAAGGTCTGTCAATTAATAAGGTGCACCAGTAGTAAAAAGATTTTAAAAAGTGGCCTATAGAACAAATTAAAGAGCTAGACAATTTGTCTTTGTACATAAAAATAATTTGGTGCAAGACACAATTTGCAAATTGGGGGAAAATAAAACATAATGCAGGAAAAATTGTTCAGTATAGTAAAGAAATGGAATTGGTATTCCATTTCATAAATAATTTCCAGAATGATTGAAGAACTTAGAATAAGAACAAAAACCCTACATACATTAAAATTTTTCTAGTGATCTTTTATTGACTATGCTTATTGATTCAGGGTAAATATATAAATAGAACATTATAAAACATAACAGAAAAATTGAGAACTCTTATTAAAATTTCCTGTAAAACACACTATTTAAGGAGTATAAAAGTTTACTGTGTTTATACATAAATAATTCCCAAAATAAAGAAGAAAAAGATTCCAACAGAAAATTTATGAATAGAAATTTTACAAAATACAGACTAAACAGGAAAATACTCAACATCACTGATCATTTAAATAAACAGTAAAGCTACAATTAAATATTACTCTATATATTCTAATAGAGGCTTCACTGTATCACTGTCATCCCATTGTTCATCTAATTACTCGAGTGGGCGCCAGTAACATCTCTATTCTTCCCAGCCCTGAGACTTTAGCATCATCTCCTACTCATCTTTCCCAATGATTGGAAGTTCTTTCAGGGTCAGGAAAATGAGAACTGTTATACTGTTATAGTTACTGGTTTTCACATATCAAATACGCCATGGGAAGCTTTCCAGGCTCTGCCAGTGCGGGCAGGATATTCTTGGTAGCTTGCCAGACTCTCCGAGAGGCATCACTTTATCATTTGACATCCTGTTATTCATCAATTTGCTCTAATGGGTGCCAGTAATGTCTCCATTCGTTCCTGTCACGTGCTAATGTAGCCCAATGGCATCTGTTGGTTCTAGGAATATGAAGAGCCTCAAACCGATCATTCAGGGTCTTGACAAAGAAGTCTGACCATCTCATAGTTGGGCGGCCATGCGATCTTCTGACATCCTGTGGAATCCAGTCAGCAGTGGCTCTAGTCCAGCAGTCTTCTCCAAATCTCAAATCTCATTACCTGTCGAGCCCATCTGAATTTCGACGCCTTGGCAAATGAGACAGCGTCCTTGATTCTTGACCGCCGACAGAGGTCAGAACTCCGAATTCTTTCTCTCATTTGAGTGAAGTGTGATACTCCAAGCATAGCTCTTTCGATTCCTCTTTGGGAGACCCAAATAGTGTTCTCATCCTGTTTTCGTAGAGCCCAGGTCTCTGAGGCCTATGTTAATGCAGGAAGAACAGTGGAATGGAAGAGCTGTGCCTGGAGTCAGAGGTTCTTCTTCCTCTTAGCTATTTCTTCGACGTTCCTGAAGGCGTTCCAAGCTGCTCTCTTCATCCCACACAACTCAGGTGCCAGGTCTTTCCTCATGTTGACTTCTCAAACTAAGTAAACATAACTGTTGCACTTGGAAATGTTCATCCGATTAAGAGTGAATGGAATGTCAGGAACGAGACCATTTTTCATAAACATTGTCTTTGTGAGATTCAGCTGTAGTCCGACCTTTCCACACTCATGGTTGAAGTTGACCAGCAATTGTGCTGCTTGGCTGATGTTTGGTGTTGTAAGAATGATGTCATCAGTGAAGCAGAGGTGGTGTAGTTGCCGACCATCTATCTTCACTCCCATTCGTTTCCATTCCAGTCGTCACATGACGTTCTCGAGGGTGGCACTGAAGAGTTTCGGTGAAATGGTATCACCCTGCCAAACCCCTCTCTTGATGTCAATGATCACCTCCCTGTAGAATGGTGAGATCCTTGTAGTGAATCTGTAATATGGCTCACGGAAGATCCTGATGTATTGAGTCTGAACACCCTGTTTGGCTAGGGCCTTGATGACTGCTTCAGACTCAACAAAATCAAAGGCCTTCTTTAAATCAATGAATGATAGACAGAGCAGCATCTTGAGCTCCCGAGAAACCTCAATGAGCTTGGTTATCATGTGGATATGGTCAATTGTGCTGAATTCTTTTCAGAACCAGCTTGCTCGCATGGTTGTCCTTCATCTAGTTTTGTGCCAATCCTATTCAGCATGACTTGGGTTAACAGCTTATAGATGACAGACAACATGCAGATGGGGTGATAGTTGCCACTGTCTTGTATATCTCCCTTCTTGTACAGGAATACAATCCTGCTCATTTTCCATTGGGATGGAACCTTGCATTCAGACAGGTAGCGTGTGAAGAGCCAAGCCAGTGTATTGATGAGTACTGATGGCAGGTTCTTCAGGTATTCGGGTCTGACTTTGTCTGGGCCAGGTGCTGTTTGCTTCTTTACCGACAAGATGGCGTGTCGGATTTCAGAAGGGAGAACATTGGGAACGACATATTCATCCTGCAGAATTTGTTATGTGTGCAAGTGGACATGGCTATCGAAGAGATTGAGTAGAAGTTATGGATAACCTACTCCGTTGCCCTTCTGGAAGATATGATAGAACCATCAGGACATCGGAGTACAGTCATCTTGGTCTTGTAGTTGGCAAAGGACAGGCAGGCATTGCGAATGCTTTTCCCAGCTTCTGCCTCATCTGCCAGTACTGCTGCTCTTCTCTCTTTGAGGTCTTCCTTTATCGCTTTTCTGCTCTGCTTTGCGAGCTCGGACACTTGCTTGTGGTTGCCTCAGGTTTGTGCCAAGCCACATTGGTGAATGAGCTCAAGAATTTTCGAAGACAGGCATCTTTTTTAGGCTATCTCTCTCTCGGTGTTCTTCGGCAATCATGGAGGTGCTGAACCAGTCGATCATATTCTTCATCAATGTTGTCAATGACGGCATTTTCCCTTGTTGCTTCAATAGTGCCAAAGAGCTCCAAGTTGGTGGTCATTCTTGGAGTTCTCTTTTTAAACTTTGCAGCCCTTTCTCCCTGTTCCGTGAAGTAGAATTTTGTACGAAGGAGATGGTGGTCTGATCCCATTTGGAATTTTAGGACAACAGTGACATCAGTCAGGCAAGACTGTCGATTGAATAGGAAGTAGTCAATTTCATTGTGGTACCGTCCACCAGGAGACTTCCATGTCCAACGTTTAGATTCGGCCTTCTGGAATTTTGAGTTATCATGGATGTTCTTGGTTGCCATGATGGACTCGGACAGTCTTTCACCCTGTTCGTTCCATTCTAGGCTATGGTTCCCGACGTGGAGTTCTTTGGCTGATCTCTCAGTCCTATCTGGTCATTAAAATCACCGACAATGATCTTGCGTAAGTGTGGTCTTCTTTATAGATCTTCACAAACTCCAGGGAGAACTTCTCAATTTGTCCTTCATCGTTATTGGATGTTGGAGTGTAGACAACAAAGATAGAAACTGCTGGCAGTAAGCCACATCTATTCTAGTGTAATCATTCGATTTGGGTTGTTAGGCATTTGAATCAATCAATGTTTATGGCCAAGTTCATGTTCACAAGGATCCTGACACTTCTTTTGTCGCATGTTCTGAGGAACAGTTCTTCCCCTGTGTCGAAAATGGCGTGATGTGTTGATGCCTTCTCGTCTCAGTCAGACCAATGGTGTTGTACTTGATCTTTCGAGCTTGCACCATCAGGTCCTCAATGGATGCATTTGACGCCAGCATACCTGAATTGAAAGTTCAGACAGTTATTTTTGTCTTTCTTCATTGTGGCAGCCTCCATAGGCCCTGAGATTTTATCAGCCTCTCCTTCCTCATCCTTCTTAATGCTGCCGTATTGGTGGCTCTTTCAAGGTCAGGCGAATGAGACCCATTGTATTTACTGGTTTTGGCATATAGAATACACCACAGGATAGCTTTCCAGGCTCTACTGTGTGGGCGGAACACCCTTGGTAGCTTGCCAGGCTGTCCAAGAGGGATAGAGGCATTTACGGCACCCTCTAATCATCCTTGCAGGTGTTCCCATGGTTCAAACCATATTTCAAAGCAATCAAATATGGTGCAGTAATCTTGTATTAAGTGTTTTATGATGTGTCGCGGGCGACATTGTGGCCTCACAGTCTGGAAAACATTCTGGAGACTGTTGGCGTTTGGGTAGTGGAGGTAATGGAGATCTGCCAGGATGCTGGGATTATATATATATATATATATATATATATATATATATATATATATTAATTCTCTCTATGATTTGTTGTCTACTGTCTGACTCCGCCAAACATTGTGTGGTAATTATGGAAAATGGGTAAGAAATGTCTTATGATGTGTTCAGGAATATGTTCACTCCTGTGTAAGGCTCAGCCCGAGCGTCTGGAGTGCGGCCTGGAGCGTGGCAGTAGTTGGCTAGTGGGGCTCAGTTGCCTGGGCTGGATCCATCCCTCTGGGGAGCCCCAAGTGAAAACAGCTTGGTGCGGAGTCCAATAGAGGTACATGGTAAAATATTCAATAATGGCAAGTGTTGGCGAGTTATTTAGCTGTGGTACTTCTACAAAAGTCAGTGGAGGGTAAACTGACTTGTAAGATAATTTATTAATTCTTGGGATATTTGAAGATGAGCATCCTCTAATATCCAGAAATTGATTTTCTTTGGTAGATACTCTGATATAACTGCTGTACTCAGGTTTTTGCGTGACAATTTCTTGGTAACATCATTCTTGACGCCATAGTATATAGAAATAACCATTGTTCAATTAGCAGAATTACTAAATTGTAATATGCTATTGAAAGGGCTTTTTGAGAGTGAAAAAAATAAATGATGCCTATACACTTCAGTATGGATAAATTTAACAAAGATGATCCATAAAGCAAGTCTTAGATACATATGGAATATTTCCATTTTCACAAAGCCTGCAAAACTGAACATGCTTCAGGATTTGCAATTAGTGAACATATATGCACACACACACACATATATCAAGATTCGTTACAAAAATCTAAGATTTGGTTATTTCTGCGGCAAGGGACTAAGGATGTGATTAGAAAAAATATTCAAGAGCACAATTGGTATTCATGATATTCTAGTTCTATGCTTTTTGGTGAATGTAAATAGTTTATTGTATTTTTTATAACCTAAATACTATATGTTCTTATATACAAGAAATAGTAAAGTAAAGTAAAGTAAAGGCCCTCCCGTTGATCGTTGATTTGCTCGAGCGGGCCCAGTAACGTCTCCATTGGAGACTTTGTTGTTACTGTTTGTTGTTACTGTGTCTGGCATATCGAATACTCTCGGTAGCTTGCCGGGCTCTCTGAGAGGGGCGGAGGAATCGAACTCGGGTCGGCCATGTTGGCTGCATGCAAGGCAGACGCCCTACCCGCTGTGCTATTCATAAAATTTTAAAATAGGAAATTTATATGATTATTTTAAATTAGTGGTTAGATGCACTGGTAATATTTCTTTTAAAAGAACATTGAAATAAAAATAAGACTCCCAAAATAAGAACTAATTTGTATGCCATTCAACAGTATTCTTCATACTATTTGTGACATACACTTGTCACTCATAAAATCTCTATTCTAAGAAGGGTCTGGGAAGGGTCCCATGAAGCAGTGTAATTATTGCTATCAGTATGGTCTTCATTCCCTAAACTGAGCTTGGTAATACAAAATAGGGTTGAGGGTTTTTTGTGTTATTTTGTTTTGTTTTGGGGCCACACATGGCTCTTTGCAGAGGGCTTACTCCTGGTAGGTTTCAGGGAACCACATGGAGTTTGGGGGATTAAATCCTGGTTGCCACATACAAGGATAGTGCCCTGCCCTCTGTATTATTGCTCTGGCTCCCATGGTGAGATTTCATCCATGTTCCTGAGAGATGGGAGTGCTGGTCGATCTACTGCTAGAGGTGCCTTTGTCACCTTAAGCCGGCCCTACAGCAAGTCACAACAGATACTGACTGACAAGAAGCATGCTGAAAGTAGACTATAGGCCAAACATGATTGCCACTGAATGCCTCTTTTGCAAACCACAACACCCAAAAGGAGAGAGAGAACAAAAGGGAATACCCCACCACAGAAGCAGGGTAGGATGGGGGGATGGGGGTGGGAGGGATACTGGGACCCATGGGGGTGGAAAATGGGCACTGGTGGAGGGATGGGTGTTTGTTCATTGTACAACTGAAACCCAAGCACAAAAAATTGTAAATCTACAACTGTACCTCATGGTGTTTCACTAATAATTTTTCTTAAAAAGATTAGTACATTTTCTATTGAGGTGCAGACACTTCTTAGTTTAATGTAGTCCCATTTATTTATGTTTGTTTCCATTTGTTTGGGCAGTGGTGTTTCATCTTTAAAGATGCTTTTAGCTTCAATGTCATGGAGGGTTCTGCCTACATTTTCTCCAGGTACCTTATGGATTCAGGTCTGATATTGAGATCTTTATCCACTTTGTTCTGACTTTTGTGCGTGGTTAGAGATCAATTCATTTTTTTTTCTTTTGCAGGTACCTATCTAGTTTTCCCAGCACAACTTGTTGAAGAGGCTTTCCCTGTTCCATTTCACATTTCTTGCTCCTTTATCTTCTCTTTTCTAAGAATTGCATTAGCTATTCATGGGGGGTTATTTTTCCATATGAATTTCAGGAGTGTTTGATTTCTTTGAAAAATATCATGGGTACCTTAATAGGGACCATATGAAATCTGTATAGTGCTTTGAGGACTATTGATATTTTGATAATGTTAATCCTTCCTATCCATGAGCAGGCATTTTGTCTCTATTTCCTAGTGTTCTCTTTTGTTTCTTGAAGTAGTTTTGTAATTTTCATTGTATAGGTTCTTAACCTCTTTAGTTAAGCTGACTCTGAGGTACTTGATTTTCTGAGGCACCGTTGTGAACAAGATTGCTTTTTTTTTTTTTTTAAAGGAACAGTGACCAAAATACAGAGAGAGCCCCTGGAATAAGAAAGAATATTTACCCAGTACTCAACTGATAGCCAGAATCTGAAAACAACCTGAGTGCCCAATAACAGAGGACTGGTTAAAAATATTTTGGTACATCTATACAATGGAATACTATGCAGATGTTAGAAAGAAGAAATCATGAAATTTGCTTATAAGTGGATGGTCATGGAGAGTATCATGCTAAGTGAAATGAGTCAGAAAGAGAGGGATAGACATAGAATGACTGCACTCATTTGTGGAATCACTATCACTATCACCCCGTTGTTCATCAATTTGCTCTAGCTTGCACCAGTAACGTCGCCATTCGTCCCTGTCATGTGCTAGTGTAGCCCGATGGCATATTGGGGGCTCTTTCAGGGTCAGGGGAATGAAGACCATCATTGTTACTGTTTTTGGCATATTGAGTACGCCATGGGTAGCTTGCCAGGCTCTGTCATGCGGGCAGGATACTTTCAATAGCTTGCCAGGCTCTCCGAGAGGGATGGGAGCTTTTGGGGCAGCCTCTAATCACCTTTACAGGTGTTCCTAGTCAGGCATATATACAGGCAAGATATATATCTAAACACAGGGGATTGCCCTGCCACAGAGACAGGGGGGTGGGGGGATGGGGTGGGAGGGATATTATCCATGGTGGTGGAAAATGGGCACTGGTGGAGGGATGGGTATCTGATCATTGTATAATTGAAACCCAAGCACAAAAAATTGTAAATCTACAACTGTAAAAAAAAAAAAATAAAAAAATAAAGGGAAAAAAAAAGATATATATCTCAGTAGCCTGCTGGGTTCTCTGAGAGTGAGAAATAGACAATAAGAGGTCTATATATAAATATAAAATACATATATAAAATATAAAAATATTTTATATTTGTGGAATGTAGAATCACATAATAAGAGACTGACACCCAAGAGCAGTAGATGAAAGGGCCAGGAATCCTACTCCATAGTTGGAAGACTGCCTCATGAGCTGAGGCAGAAGACAGCTGGAATAGAGAAGGGAGTCAGTGATGGTTGGAAGGTTCGTTCTGGATGGGAGATGTGTGCTGAAAATTGATAAAGTACCAAACATATGTAGCCTTTCAGTATCTGTACTGAAAACCATAATGCCCCAAAATAGAGAGAGTATGGGGTAAATTGTCTGCTCCACAGGCAGGGGGAGGGTTGGTAAGGAAATTGGGTACTGGGGATATTGGTGGTGGGAAATGTGCACCAATGTGCACCAAAAATAGTGGAGAGAGAGATGGGTGTTTGATCATTGTATGACTGAATCTCAAACATGAATGCTTTGTAACTGTATCTAATTGTGATTCAGTTAAAAAAAATAAAACATTTTCTAATAAAGCTGGAAATTCAGTTTTGAGGTGAAATCCTAACATTACTAAACCCTGATCTGTCACTGTTACTGTCCTCCTGTTGTTCATCCATTTGCTCGAGTGGGCCCAGCAACATCTCCATTGTGACACTTGTTACTGTGTTTGGCATATGAAATACATCAGGGATAGCTTGCCAGGCTTTGCTGTGCGGGCAATATCTCTCGGTAGCTTGCCGGGCTCTCTGAGAGGGGTGGAGGAATCAAGCAACATGTGCTTGATTGCTTCCTGGGTTGCTTCCTGGGTTGTCCAGGTCGGCTTCGTGCAAGGCAAATGCCCTACCCACTGTGCTATCATTCCAATCCCTGATACTGAATTTAAAATTAAATACTACAATTCTACCAACCCATGTCAGAGAACTGTGGCCTAATAGGTTCTATGTTCCATGGAATTCTAGAACCTAACATCCTCTCTTGAATTCAGTAGTGGATAACCAGGATGTGTTTGTTGAGGAAATGGGCAATATCTTTTCTCTCTGGCAGTAGCTGAGAAGGCCTCCTGGGAAGTATATTAAATATAACCTCACATTCTATTATGTTCTTTCCCATTGAGAAAACATGCCTTGTCCAAACTGAGCTCTGGTACTACTAGATTTATTGATGATGGCGGAATTGATACTAAGTTGTCTTAAGAGACTGTAAACATCATTTCTTTTTTGGTATTTCTGGAGAATTGCTCTGCAGGAAGCCAGTCATGTAAGAAGTCTACTATTATGAGTCTTATATCACAAAAAGTCCATAATGAGTTTCTTTAAGAGATTATCCCTGATGGACTGAGGCTTCCAGAAATTTGCTCTAATGTGCAGACATGTGAACCAAGTTGCTTCCACCCTCTGGCTAGACTACCTGTCAGCTTAGGATCCTCAAGTATATCTGCCCTATATTGCAAAGAACATGAGAATTATCTTGGCCTGTAGAATTCCAAACCTATAAAATTGTGATTATAATAATATAATTGTTGTATTAAGGCATTAAGTATTGCAGTAGTGTGCTATGCATTAATAACTAAGTACTTGAGACTCCTTAATTTAGTTTTGAATTAATCTAATCACAAATCACTACCTGCTAATGAACCTCATTGTGGGTTGCTTTGAATCAGGAGATGCATGATTTTTTATAAATCCCAAACGTATTATCTTCTGGAAAATGAATAAGAAGAGAATAGTTATTAATTGGTAATATATTTTAGACTGAGTAGCGAAACCATATCCTAGAGCTTACAAAGGAAAGCCAAATCAATCATTTGACCATAAAGAATATATTTAATGCATTGTGGATTGTTTTATTTTAAATAATGTGGAATATAATATAGAATATAATGAAGAGTAATTGGAGAGCTTGTTTGAATACATATACTTAGCTATGCATTCTAATGTAGTCAACCTTGTGCATGGCCCACAAATGATAAAAACACAGCTTTTGTCAATATATTTTAAGTCATTTTATAACCCAGCTGCCATCCATCAAGAATATTGATCTATGTTATTGGAGGAGTGCAGAATATGCTTACAGAAAATTTAGAAAGGGTTTTAATTCTCTGAGAAAATAGCAGCTGACTGTATTCAAGCAGGAGGCCACCTCTAAGGAAAAGTCCAAGACTCACAACGATAGCTCAAAGGACTGGAGCACATGCCTTGCATGCTCAAGGTCCTGAGTTCAATTCCTGGGTTTTCATGGTCTCTGAGCACTGAAGGATGTGTTCTGCTGTCTCTCAGCACTTCTGGGTCCCAGCATTAAGCCATCCAATATGGTTAGTCATATTTCTTTGGGATGATCCCCAGGTCCCCTTAGCATTGTTTGGAAACCTCTCCCACCTCTAAAAAAAAAGCCCAAGAGAGGACAGGAAATGGAAGTTATCCCTTGAGAGAAGAAAGCAAAGAGAGGGATAGCCAACTTTTAAAGAAAGTTAAAGGTGCATCTGAGAGAAAAAACCTAAACACACTGGTAATAAGGGTTAGCACCACGATGTTTAAACTTTATATGGAATACTAATGTTGGGAGGAATTAGGATGATAAAGTTTAGCTGTATCTTAGTAATCCTATTACTGATGGGCATAATGAAGAGCTCTCTGAAAAGGGAGGGAACTGTTTCCTGGACCCCATGAGGAACAAGACATGATCAGTGGCAGGGAAGGTTTCCTGTAGGAGATAGAAGATGGCATTTACCTTCATCTTCAATTTACTCCTCCGGGATCTCCTCCTGAATAGAACTGTAGGGAGCTGTGGTATGATTATCACAAAGTACATTGTATAACATAATGGAAACTATTTTCAAGAAAATAAATTCATAGCCTCTATTCTTGGGAGTCTTTGGATGGAGGGAGCTCCATGGGGGTGTTACTTCTGAGCAAAAGCTAAAGCTGAAGCTGAAATTGCCACGATTTGTCATTAGCCGTGTCAGAAGGAAGAATAGAAGCTATGGAATAGGGATGCTTGAAGCTAAGCTGAGATGATCATGGAAAATGAAGAACTCCGGACTCTAAAACCTATGTTAGATGTTCTAGTCTCCAAGGTCAGTTCCATCAGCATCCCAATCTCCTGTATGAAAAGTGCTGTCTTAGGTTCTTAGAACAGGGACTGAGCAATGTTTTTTTTTTTTTATTAGTGAGACACCATGAGGTACAGTTGAGGTACAGTTGTAGACTTACAAATTTTGTGCTTTGGTTTCAATTATACAATGATCAAATACCCATCCCTCCACCAGTGCCCATTTCCCACCACCACAGATCCCCGTATCCCTCCCACCCCCCATACTCCCCATCCCACCCTGCCTCTGTGGCAGGACATTCCCTTTTGTTCTCTCTCTCCTTTGGGGTGTTGTGGTTTGCAAAAGAGGCATTGAGTGACAATCATGTTTGGTCTATAGTCTACTTTCAGCATGCTTCTCCCATCCTGGGAGGATCCTTCCAACACCCTTTATTTAGTGCTCCCTTCTCTATCTGAGCTGCCTTTTCCCCTAGCATGTGTGGCTGGCCTCCAAGCCATGGAGCAAAATTCCTGGTACTAATCTCGGCCATTCTTGGGTGTTAGTCTCCTATTTTGTTACTTTATGTTCCCCAGATGAATGCAATCTTTCTATGTCTACCCCTCTCTTTCTGGCTCATTTCGCTTAACATGATATTTTACATGTAGTACCACTTGTATGTAAATTTCATGACTTCATCTTTCTAACAGCTACATAGTACTCCATTATGTAAATGTACCAAAGTTTCTTTAACCAGTCATCTGTTCTCGGGCACTCAGGTTTTTTCCAGCTTCTGGCTATTGTAAAGAGTACTGAGCAATGCTTTTATCCTCAAGAGGCTTATGGTCTAATTGGAGGGAACTTCACAGCAATAGGCAGCAAGTGCTAGAAGAAGGAGATAATCCTGATATTGGGAAGAGACAGGTAACCTAACTTGGGGAGTAGGTCAGAAGGGTATGAAGTAAGATGACTGAACTGAGATTTCAAAAACACTTGAGGTAACAGGTGGACTATAAATTTCCTAAAAAGGTTTCTGGCAGAAAAGCCTGTATTATCAAAACTACTGAGGTGTCAGACAGTGTTGTATAGAAGATGCAGTACAAACTAGAGACAGAGAGAAAGACAGAGAGAGACGGAGGAAGACAGAGACAGAGAGACTGAAAAACAGAGACAGAGAAAGGGGAGAGAGAGAAAGAGAGAGAGTCAGGTTCAAGATAAGGGGGAACAGAGCAGTGGGAGGTAAAGATCCTGAGTATAGGAATGTGAGTCATTGGGAAATTACAGGGAGAGCAAGGACCTGGGTGTGTTGATATTTCAGATAGAATATTGGAGTGACAATTAATTTACATAACCTATTTGTAGACTGGTGGGCAAGACTGAATGATAGATAAATAGGGCACTAGTCTCACCCACCCACTAGATTTTAAAAGACCAAAAGGGGCAGTTAGAACACATCGTAAAAAAGGAAGATACTGAGAATGCAGATAAATAGTAAGTAGTTTTCAATCTTTTTTGATGGGTTCATTCTCCTAAGAAGTGCTCAGGAGGTCCCACTGGTGATAATGAATCAGGTATTCAATGTAAGGACCTAAGAATATGATGCTGTTTAGGCTCTGGGGTTTCAGGGATTACCTGGTCCATGCCAATGGTGCTGGGTACCTCCATGACTGAACCTGGAAGTGCTTGATGGACCAGATGATGCTGAGCATCCACCTGAACCACTATCCTGTCTCCTGGCCCAATGATGAGCATTTTAAAAGTGAGTCTCAACTTGTGTCCCACACTTTTCTATACTCGATCTCCACTCATTGTAGGAACAGCCTAGTGCAGAGCTGTTCAAAACCAAAGCTGTCTTGCTTCATTCCTCACCAACAGGATACTAAGAAAAAACACTAGCAAACTGAAAAACTTTATTGGATCTTTTTTCTTCCATTAGAGCAGGGCTGTGGTTGTTGTGAGTCAATAGGTTTACTCAGTCCCTGGATTTTGACTTGGAAATCACATGGAAGTAGGGAAATCAGCAAGAACTGAGGTCAGACAAACACACATACACACACACATTGCACGCTCCTACACACATACATGCACACTCAGAGTACGTGTGATGATTTAGATGACAAAAAAGAAGTCACAAGATGGGCTGTGAGTAGGTGGAAGTTACGAATGAGACAACACAGTGAAGGTGTAGAAATTATTTTACTCATTCACTCATTCATTTACTGGAAATTGTTGAGGCAGAGAAGGAATGTGTGTCGAAGGTAACAGAATGAGATGTGAGAGGGACGATGCCTTGAGGCTTTTCACAGTACGATCTGAGTCTAGTTGCTTTACAGTGGCCTTAATTAGCAACATTTACTTCTTTTTTGTATATTTATTATTATTTTATATTTTTTATTGAATCACTGTGAGATATAGTTACAGAGCTTTTGTGATTGGGTTTCAGTCATACAATGTTTCAACAACAATTTCTCAACCAATGTATATTTCCCACCACCTATATCCCCATATACCTCCTGCCATCCCCCACCCCTACCCCCAGCCTGCTTCTATGGCAGGCACTTTTATTCTCTCTCTCTCTCTCTCTCTCTCTCTTTACTTTTGGGGATTATAGTTTGCGATATGGATACTGAGAGGCCATCATGTTTGGTTCTTTACCCACTTTCATCACACATCTCCCATCCAAAATGGTCCCTTCCATCCATCATTGTCACGATAGCCCCTTCTTTATCCTAACTGCCCTCTACCCAAGTTCTTCAGGCATTCTTCCACTGTGGACAAATTCTCCTGACCCTTGTTTCTACTGTCTGTGGGTTTTAGTCTCATACTATGCAGCATTATTCATGATAGCCAGAATGTAGAAACAAACCCAAGTGACCAAGAACAGATGAATGGTTAAAGAAACTATGGTACATCTACAAAATGGAATACTACACAGTTGTTAGAAAAACATTTGTCATAAAATCTGCTTATAAATAGATGGATATGGAGAGTATCATGCTGAGTGAAATAAATCAGGAGAGGGACAGACATAGAATGACTACACTCATTTGTGAGACATAAAAAGCAACATTTATATCCTGACTCTAAGACTAGCAAAAGTATAGTGCACCATTAACACCATAAATATTTGTAAAGAAGAAAAAAAAGGCTTACTCTTTCAAGACATTTATGCCCTTTTCTATTATAGTGCAATTACTTTAAAATCTGAGAGGAAAAGAAGATAAAAATGGCTGGTAGAATATAAATCTAAGCATAGGAATAGGCCTTTAATGAAGAAAACAATAAAATGGAAATTAGTTCAGTCATCTGTAACATCTTCTAAAAATTCTTGATGAAAAATTAAAATATATTTCCCGGTAAAGGAGCCCAGAAAGTGAGGAAAAGAAAAGACACCGTCTGATAAGAGTGGAAATCTGTGCACTTTTAAGAGTTTTACGACAAAGATATAGGACTTTCATGTTCAAATATAAATAGATTCTGGAGTAAGCTTCTCTACCTACAGAGAAACACCCTGCTCACACATAGCAGTTAGTGTTTGTAGTATAATAAAATATCCTCAAATATAGTAGCTTAAATAATTTATTGTTTCTCATGATCCTTTAAATTGATGAATCAGCTGGGTGGTTAGTCGTCTGGTTTTGTCTGGCCCATAAATTTGGCTACATATTTCTAGCAGCTTGACTGGTCCTAAAGGGTTAGGATGGCCTCATTTATATGTCAGCAGCTTTTGTACTGACTGTTATCCTGACCTCTTTCTAGATGATTCTCATCATGCAGTAGTCTATCTTGGGCTTCCTAATGGAGTGATGGAAATTCCAAGAGGGAGAAAAGGAAAGGTGCAAATCCTCATATGTCTTATTCACAAATGCCACCCTGTCATTCCTGCAACATACTGTTGGTCAAAGAATTACAAGGTCAGATTTGAAGGGTAGGGAAAATACTCCATCTCTTGATGGGAGAAGTGACAAACTTGTAATGCAAAGAGTCATGGGCACAAATATGATTTGTTGGAGGCCATTCTTCAAACAAGGTACTTCAGGTTATAAATCTGTGAAAGATTGCATGCCTAGTATGGCATCTCCGTGTGGACAAAGTTAGTCACATAAATCCAGTCCAGAGGATCAGACTCACCTACCAGGAGAGTTCTTTCCTTCCTTCTTTCCTTCCTTCCTTCCTTCCTTCCTTCCTTCCTTCCTTCCTTCCTTCCTTCCTTCCTACCTGCAAACACCAAAGGTCTGCACTGAGTGATAAACTCTTCTCTAAATTTTACACTCCTTTCAGACTGAGCCCGACTCCCACCTAGGATTCTCTGGAGTAAGCAACCATTTTCTCAGTACTTTTATTTTTTCATGAAAATATATGACACTAAATATAGAAAGATTCCTCTTCTTGTTCCCATGACAACCTTAATTTATATGTTACATACAATAGTGTGAGATACAACTTTATTTCTCAGACTCATTTTTTATAAGGGATGTACTTTACTGTAATGCCAGTGATTTGCTTTTATTGGTGGACAGGCTTCATTCAGGCAAAAACCTGTACGGAATGGAAATGCTGAGAACTTCCCCCAAAACAATAATGGAATATAAGCCATTTATATCCTGCTCATTCCTTGTTTGCAAATTTAAGAGTTCCATAATTTTAGTCTTTCTTTTCTGAGGAGAATAAATAAAATCAATAGAGAGGGACAAGAAGTTTCATAAGAATGGGAGAAACTACTAACTATGGTTTTTGGCTCATTGAAGTTGTCTTGAAACATTATTAAATCTAATCAATGAAATTAGTTTGCTAAAACAAGGAAAACCCCCAAAAGATGTGATGGAGCCAAGTTGGATGGTAAAGATTTTTTATGCAATTCTAGGCAGATCTCTGCAGTGCTTACTGAACCGCTATTTATTATTCTTAGATTATGTCTTGGTTGGTGGGAAGAATCTCCTGATAATTGATTGAATCATGTCTTTGTTGGCACAGTATGGTATCAGGTTAGACTATATTTCTCAGACTTGGTGTAGATCATTGAACACCCTTTATCACATTGGCCTGGAGAATTTAACTAACTTTTTAAGACCCAGATGAATATTTACCTATTAAGCCCTTTCTATACCTTTCCCCCCATACTCATATACTTCCATTTGCTATACATGGCTTGTATTTTGCTAATTTTCATTTCTGTTCTTGTACAGCCTAATTCTGTTTTGATATTAGGGTGTCCCCAGTACCCAGGAACTATACCTGGCACAGTTGGGAACATATTACATGTCTGTTAAACATACATATTACTTATTCTTTAAGCTTTGCCTGATTCCTTGGAGATAGTGCTTTAAGGAGACAATTCTAAAAGGTCAGAGAATATCTAATCTTTATAGCGACCAAATTGGCATTTTAGGTGCTGGAGAGTCACTCAAGAAAACTCAAGTTTGAGTGGGCACTACTCGTTGACTCTGAAGACACACAATAGTGTGAGTTCTCCTTGTAAAATGGGATAAAAATTAAAGCACAATAGTTCAGTGCAGCAGGATAGTTCAGAGACCTGCAGAAGTTACAGCTCAAATAGGAAACATGATGTTGGGCCAATAATTTCTTGTTGACTTATTGTTGCTTGTTGGTGACTGTGGTATGAATTCCTTGTATCTCAGCATCACTTCTTTGCAATTTACCAAAGACTAGAAGGAACCTCTGAGCAATGACTGTGGTCTTTTTGATTCTGTTTTCAGATGATTGTGCAGCTTCATTCCAAGGTGTCATGACTGGTCTCATATAATCCATTAGTCTAAGCCTTTAACAATCTTTCAAAGTGCAAGGGGAGGCTCTTTTGGAGATTTCAGTGTGTATACTGGAAACAACAGTGTTGAAATAGAGTCCATTTTTTGTGATAGATCTTTGCCTTGGTAACTGCAACCACTGTAACCAGGGGAAGCTTCCATTGGATACTCTGTCTCTGCTCTTATCTGTGTGATGGAGAAGGTGAGGTTACTGCCTTTTGGGTGTTGTGGAATATTATCCGAGCATGTAAGAGTGTTGAATCCCTGAGAACTAGTCTGGGTCACATTGCCTTTGCTTATGAGCAAGTCATGATAGTGACTTTTCAAATAAATGTGTGTTATATTTATGAGAATTTTCTGTTTCTTTTTAAAAATGTAATCAGATGACAGAATTCTGCTTTTGCTTCAGCTCCAAATGGTACTTTCTGGGGTAGGGATGGCAGTGCCTATGGTTTTTCTCCTTTGCAGTAGAGAAGTTCTGATCCTCTGTATACACTATTCTAAGTGTATACATTTAGTGTATAAGTGTATCCTCTGTATACACTATTCTAAGTGTATATTCCAACCGTCCTGTTAGTGCACAAATCAGAGGAAAGAAAGGAGACTGGCTGAGTCTGGGAAAGCTCACCTCTCTGTCTAGGGTGCCCTTTCCCTTCTTAGGTGTCTACTATGCCTTTTGCCTGTCCCACCAGCCAGGATTAGTTTTCTGAGTGATTTTATTTGCTAAACTCTACATAGGGCTCTTAGCAGATCTTCAGATAGCCCATGTTCTGACCACATATGAAGGTGTACTACAAAGAACGAAAATTTGAATCTGACAATTTTTTTAAATATAGAATGAGAGTTAAAGTGTAACCCAATACGAAAACCTGGTCTTACACAAACCATATGAAAATATTATCTTGGACAGCCACCACAGAAGTCCTTTATTATCTATTTATATTTTTATTTATTTATTTTTATTTTTAAAAATTATACACAGTTGTTCTTGGATTCTGGGCCAGGAATTGATTGCAATCCCTCAAACATGTCAAGAATGTGCTTTACCACTTTGACATTCTCTCTGGACCCTTTCTGTCCTCTCTCAAATGGATCTGATGCTAGCACAGGGACAAATGCCAACATTCCAGGACCCTCAGGAAGGAAAGTGGTCCATTCAACAGTCTATAACTGTCACTTGATCATGTCACCTTATCATTTGCCCTGATGATTTCCTCATCTGACCATTACTGCATCCTTCTGTTTCTCTCTGGAGAAAGCGCTGACCCAGGCCAGAGAGATTAAAAAAGGGTTTGAGCACCTGTTCTTCATGCAGGAAATCTGGTTTCAGTTTCTGGTACTTTATGGTCCTTTGAGCACTGTTGGGTATAACTCAAACACCAAAAATGTTCCCTGACTGAAGTCCACCTTTGAGATATGTTTTATGTTTTTGCCTAAATTTCTATGGTCCAAATCACATCACTCTGTGGCTTCCAAATGAATGCATTTGACTTTCCACTGGCACTACTGTCCTTTGATGTTATACTTCATGGACAAGGAGTAAGCAATCTATGGCTTCTCTTTATTTTAACATGTTTCTGGCATGAGTTCCAGAGATTAATACTGGCCAAACTAACTACCCAGATGAGTCACCAAGGGTTCTACTTAGCAAGTTTGGGCTCTGATTCCAGGGGTCTGAGGTGGTGCCAGAGGTCCCCGCATTAATAACAGTCTCCAGTTCATGATCTCACTGAGGGAACAAGGCTATGAGATAGCAAGAGAGAGCTAGTGCTTTTCAAAACCCTCTTTCACTTATGACACCTACACTAACAGCTCTACACACTATGACCTACCCAGTGTCAGAAGAAGGTCAAGTGAGATTGGGAACTTTGGTACTGAAAGTCAAAACCTACCCATGGCAAAAGAAACTCTGATTTCTGCAATTGTGTGTGTGTGTGTGTGTGTGTGTGTGTGTGTTTGAGTACCAAACAAGTGGGAGATAGCAGATTTGTCACTCTGAATTGGGTCTCCTTTCCCATACTTTGACGGAATATGTGGTCTATCTAGTTCTTAGCTAGAGAGCTCAATGGGAGGGTAGATAAATAGACCCCATCAAAAGCTAAATGCCAGAAAGTATGGGGATTTCCAGCCGGTTCTCCTTATCTCCCTTTGTTTATTGTTCAGTCTGTCATATCCAGCCACTCTCTTAGAATGAGCTGTGCTTATTTGGGAAGCTCTTACACATCTCTCTTTTTCTATCAGTGGAACTTAAAAATAGTTTGCTTCATGAGTGTAAATATCTTTGTGTTTGCCAAAAAAGCTTTTTAATTTGGGGGAGGGTGGAGGAGAGAGAGGAGATGCTCTATTTAAGTGTTGCTGAAACAACCAGATGGAAAATGAAAAAGACTAACACAAACAAGTTGATTGTTTGCTTCTCTGTTGAAAACAAAAGTAAAAAACAAACAAACAACCCCCAACTCCCCACCCCAAACCTAGCTTGACTTTATTTATTTATTTATTTATTTATTGGCAAAAATTGACTTTTTGTTTTGGAATGTTAATATGGAGCTTAACATTTCTCTTCTTTCCCCAATATATATGCAGTTTTTAAAAATGGCACAGTGTCAGTCTGTTTTTTGCTTTTGGGTTGATTGTGATAGCTGAAAAACTCATGGGAATAATTTCATAGATGAGATTACTCAGTATTCAGTTCAATGGCTTCCTCCTCATTTCTGGCCATGTTAGAAGCATTAAAATTCTTCACTAGCATACTAACTTAACTTTAATACCTTTGTTTTGAATTTCTGCATCTTCACAGCAGAGAAATTCTAAGGTGGATGTTTTGTAGACAAAAATACCATATGGGTTATATCATTTCCTCCTTAATTGACAAGATCATTACAGAGTCACTGTAATTCCTTCTACTTCCTAATGTTTAACTAAAGATCTATTTCTCAATCTCTTTGTCAAGTAATTAATGATCTGTAAACCAGTGCTTATGTATAGTGTATTTCTGCCAATACAAAATACTGCAGCAATTCTTTTGTCATGTGAATTCTACTCTTGCAGATTTTCTTTTTGACTTTCTTTTTTGTCTTTCTTTCTTTCTTTCTTTCTTTCTTTCTTTCTTTCTTTCTTTCTTTCTTCCCTCACTCCCTCCCTCCCTCTCTTGCTTCTCTTTCTTTCTTTCTTTCTTTCTTTCTTTCTTTCTTTCTTTCTTTCTTTCTTCTTCCTTCCTTCTTTCTTTCTCTCTTTCTTTTCCTTCATTTCTTCCTTCCTCCCTCCCTTTCTTCTTTCTTTCTCTCTTTCTTTCTCTTTCTTCCTCCCTCCCTCCCTCCCTCCCTCCCTCCCTCCCTCCCTCCCTCCCTCCCTCCCTTCCTTCCTTCCTTCCTTCCTTCCTTCCTTCCTTCCTTCTCTCCCTCCTCCCTTCTCTCTTCTTTCTTTCTTTCTTTCTTTCTTTCTTTCTTTCTTTCTTTCTTTCTTTCTTTCTTTCTTTCTTCTTTTGGTATTTTAGGCTCCCCCAAAGAGAAGGTGAAGGTTTTTAAAGTATTTTTACATATTTCTTCTCTCCCTAACAGGTACAGTCTGATTCCTTTCCTCCACAACCAGACTCCTTCTACATGACATTATCTTTAGTGATTAACTTATAATGAATAGAATATTCTGGAAGTGATGGTGTGTGTCTGAGACTAGATCATCAAAGGCATTTGGCCTCCATGGTCTCTGTTTCTAGGGAAACCAGCCATGTCGTAAGGAAACGCAAGCAATCCTACTGAGAACTTCTGTCAATATCAGCGAGGAGTCTGGGCCTCTTGTCAACAGCCCGTGAGTGAGCCGTTTTGCTAGTGGATCCTGCAGTACTCTCCAGACCTTCAGGTCACAGGAGCACAGACAAACATCCTTAATAACACTTGACACACATCAAGATAAAATCACCCTGTTTCCAAGTTCTAACCCACAGAAACCCTGATCTATAGTACATTTTTATTGTTTAAGTCACTAAATTTTGGAGTCCTTTGGTATGCAATAATAGATAATACAAGGAATTTGCCCACTATTATCAAAGAACTATCCACCAATGATAAGCAGATTCCATAAACATCTATGGAAGCAGAATGTGTCAAGATTAAACTTAGACCACAAAAAGAAAAGGAATGGAAATGAAGTGGTTTGAAGATTAGAAATCAATAAGGAGTTCCAATACTCTTTATGCTTATCAGCCACACCTACACAATTTCTCATGTTTTCCCAGACTAGGTGAGAATGCAAGGGGGTTGAAAGGCTGCAAGTAGAAGAGGAAATATGAGGTATGGCCCCAGATTCATGCCACACACCCCAATGGGGGCTCATAGTCTGCTGACTTCTTGAAATAAGAATAAGCTGCACAATTAGTCCCACCTATTCTTTATTTACACTATAAATCAAGAGTGATCTGAGTGAATTGATGTATTCAACTTAAATTAGTTCACAAAACAGAAAAAACTGACGAACTTATTATGAGAATAGAGGGTTCATGCAAAGTACATTTTCTCTCCATTATCAGGAATGCCTCATAGTTCAAGTTGATCCTGCAAAGTTCAAGTGGAATAATATTTATTTTAGTAAGTCCTCTTGTGCATTTCTTCTCATTCCTTAGATGGGGCAACTGTTCAGATCAGAGGCTAGAACACTAGAAAAAAAGATTCTCAAATAAAAGCCATGTATGGTTTCAGTCCAACTCATAGTAAAGTCAATTTTTTTAAATTCTTGTTGTTTTTCTCACCTTTAGAATAATGTGGCTTGAAATTGCTTGTTTCCATCAAGTGAAAGTGCCTGAATATATGGATAGAAACAGGGTTCAGAGTTTTATTCATCTTGTGTTTAGAATTATAAAATGTGGAGTACAAGAAAATGTCTAAGTAATCATTTGGTCAATATATTTGGAAACTGAGCCCTACAGAGGCCCCAGTACCCTCAAGAGTACACTGACACTACTACAGTTTTCTCTCTTTTCACAGGTGTCTGTTCTGGCCACATTTACTTAAAGCTATGATTGTGATGAATCTATTGGCTTTATATATTTAAGATGCTGGTATTTAGAGTGTAAGTGAGTCTGTTTCGAGGTGACTCTTCAATTTGGCTTTCAAACTGCTTATAGGATGACTTTCAAATACATCACAGGTCCTTATTCCAAAGGTCATTAGAAATGTAGAGGGGTTTTGTGGTTAGAGCCAATCCTGAACGTAATCTTGAGGAGTTTCATCTTGGTTATTATTGCTCTCCTCCTTCCTATCGTTGACTGCAGCACCATTGGAAGAAGTTGCTGGTCTTATCATGGTTAGTTATTATTGCTAGTACTGTCTGGAATTTTTCATATCTACTCAAGCTCTTATCTTTGGGGAATTGTTGTCCTTCAGATATAAGGAAACCTTTTCTAAAGTCAAGGACAAATTTCATATTCAAAGAACTGAAAAAGGAAAAAGAAAAATTTGGGAACGATAAGAATGTCATTCTCTGTCTACCTTCTTTTACCTAGGATGGACATGGACAATGTAAAAGTGACACAGTAGGTGGCTCCCTTGAGCAGAAGTGAAATGATTTTGATTCACTGTGTCTGCACATCTCTGGCTCCAAGGATCCGGACCAGAAATCTCTTGGGTTGCCAGGGGAAGGGAAACAGACCTTTATGAACCTCTTTTTAGCCCTTGAGATTCTTGCTTCTCCATCATCTCTCCCAGAGCACAGCCCATCTTACTTGACATCTGTGACCAACACACATTCTTTCTATAAACATAAGCTGGCAAAACCCATCAATAATAGAAATATTTCTATATGATGCAAATTCAGATACCATTTTAGTCTTTCCTAGTTTTTTGAAATAATTTTTCATAAAACTCTAAAACTGCTTACTACCAGTATATAAAATAGTGTCAGAATTGAATTGTATTTTGACTGATTATATTTAAAGTTCTTGAAATGATCAGCAGATTCTTGCAATTTTCATTAGGTTAATCGATGACTAGCAGTGGGTCCACTGCTGAATACTTTTATGTGAATAAAATTCAGTTACTTTTAACATGTGGCAAAGTCAGTATGTAATTTTGAAATAAATGGTTATATTTAATAATTGAGCACTTAAATATAGTTTTGACGAAAAAATTTACCCAACCGTTCTATAATTAGACAAAAGTTTGTACTCCCTCTTGTCCACGTTTAAAGAAAATCATTTCTTTTAAATCATTTTCTTTTAAAAGAAAAAGAAAAAGCATACCTTATAACTTTAAGAAAATGTGTCTGTAAATATATAGTAATTGACCCAAAGAAAAAACAAGGGCTAGTGAGTTCATTCTAGAGAATATGCTTCAAATACAGTAGACCAAGGTTCAGGATCTGGCACTGCATGTGATTTCCTGAATACTGCTAAGAGCCACCCAAGCAAAAGCCAGGAGTAGCCCCAAGCACTGATAGTTATAACCTCATAAAAATGAACAAACAAAAAAGGAAAGAAAAGGTTTTTCCCAGGAATAAACAAATGCAGCAATTAAAGAAGTATCAATTTATAATCTTGAGCACACTGAGAGCAAAATGTCAATTCTAAATGATGGCTAATATTATTAATGCAAAATTAAATGCAAAAATAACTATATAAAATGCTGAATGAAAAACACTCAAAATAAAACTTTGATTTCACAAGTTATACTTCTGAGGATTGAAAAGTCTAACTAAGTAACTATCTAGTATTTGGAGTCAGGAGTAAGCTCTGAGCATTTCCAGCTGTGGCCCCAAAACAAAACAAAACAAAACAAAGCAAAAAAGAATGTCTCATCCAATATCAGTCAGAATAAAGCTTCCTGGTGAAGCACCAGGGACATTTCCAATAAAAGTTAGGAGTCTGACCAGAATTCCTGCCACTGCATAATTTTTTCACATTGCTGTGGACTTTCTGTTCTACAAAACAGAAATGGAAAATTGGTCAAAAATGGAAAGAGGGAACATGAATATTTTATGAGAGAATAAAATTATTCACAGATGACTGAATAAATACAGAGAAAATTCAAGGGAATACAACTGGAAGCTCTTAGGATTAATCTAATTGCAGAAAGGGAATGCCTTAGCCCATTTAGGTTGCTCTAACACAAATCATAGACTGGGTGGCTTCAACAACCAACATTTATTTTTCACAATTCTGGAAGGTGGGAGGTCCAAGATTAAGGTGCTGGCAGATTTAGTGTTTGGTGAGGTTCAGCTTTCTGTCATAGGTAGTTCTTTTTTTCCATTTCCTGTGGATAAGAGCTCTCTGGGACTTTTTATAAGGGTACCAATTTCATTCACCAAGGCCTCACTTTCATGACGTACTTACCTCCCAAAGACCCCAACCTCCAAATATCATAGTATAAGGCACTAAGTTTCAACCAGTCACTTGTGGTGAGCACACACAAATTTTCAGACTGCAGCAGACTCAGTAAAAAGTGAAATAATGAAGAGATCACTTGCCTTAAAAATAACTATCAGTTAGAATTAGTGGAAAGAAAAGATAGATGTTTTAGTTTCTGCATAACAACCAAAAGATCAGTCACTGTAATCATTTGATTGTAATATAAATGGAGCTCATTTGAAGAAGAGATATCAAAATCCATCTAAAGATATCACAGTAAACGCAAGCAAAGGGATAATAGTCTTCTGAGATTTCTAGAAGGAATGGCTAATACAACATATCAATGCTTGGGTTAGTTTTTAATGTGTCATGAAGATAATACCTTTATAATAAGAGAAGTTGATAAAATAAAGATTTGGATATAAAATTTCCCCAAACTACCAGTGCTTTCATATATACAATGGAACAGCAGTCTAGAGTGACAAATCATCTAGTATTTGAGAACAGTTTGCATCCTGTGATCTTAGGGAAGCACTTCCCACCTTTTGTGAATTTAAGAAATTCATACCCTCAGATCAGAGTTACCTTCTGTCTCACCTGTGCTGCCTACAATGGCTGATGTGGGGTGCTGAGGAGGAGGAGTCTTTTTGTGGCCAGGTCTGGAGAGGAATGGGTGGGATGCAGAGTAGAGTAACAGGCCTGAAGGGGATGTGGAAAGACTTGCAATATACTCATTGACCCTCTTTTCATTTCACAATTGCTGGCAGGGCTCTGGAGTCAGGGAAACACAGCAGCATTTATGGCTCACCTTTCTTTTGGGTCTGCTCTTTGCAAATGTATGAGAAGTGCTCAGAGCCTCTCCCAGGAGGAAGTGATGGCTGGAGAACAAACTGGAAAGCAGGTCTTATCCCAATCTCATACTGGAGCTGAGAAACTGACCCTAGTTGGTCCTCAGGATCCCAGTCTCTTAAAACCTCTTTTAGGGATTCCCCTGTCATATGCAACCTCCAATCTTGACCATGAATGCATAGTCTCTCCACTAAGGGACCAGCACACATGTCAAATATACAAATCGGCCGAGTAGCAGAGAGTTGGCCAGTGTCTGGGTCCCCACCTGGGCTCTTATTTCTTCCCTGGGATCCCCCACTTAACCTCTCCTGTTAAACTCCTCCTTTTCACCAGTTCATGTTGAATATTCAACAAGTGCAGTCCAAACCAAATATTAGATGATTAGTCACTCTGGAACGCTCCTCTGTCATGTATCTGATAATGTTGGCAGTTTAGGGTTATCCACATGATCCGTCTCTCATTATCACAGCTGACAAAGCGCCCTCTGTATCCACTGCCATATGAACATTACTCACACGAGCTAGATTTTATAAGCAAGAAAAAGCAGAGAAAAGGAAAAAAGAGATTAGGGTAAATGGAATGAGGAGGGGGAAGGCTGATTGGAGCAAACAATGGAGAGATTGTGGCACCACAAGAGAGCGGGTTCCAACCCCCATTTTGCCTCCAGGAGTAGTGCCAATAGTGTTAGTGGGGGAGGTATTGAGAGGCAGAGATGTCCAGAAATCACCCAGGTCTCCAAACTCTCAGTTTTCGGGAACCAGGGCAAATAATTCTCATTTCTAAACAATGAGTGAGAAAAGAAGGTGCTAGGGCAAGAGGAAAAGAGAGGGGAATTCTTAGATGGCACTACAGATGAAGTTAGAATCTTGGTTCTCATAGTGAACTGAAAATGTCATTATTTCCATTTTATGGTGGCTTTTAGGGTCAGGGGTCAGAGCTTGACCTGCAGGGTGACACACAGGTTTATCTAAGATGTGATCCTCGATGCAATCATGTCTTGCCTGCACATAGAAACCCTCGCTCTGAGGACTATGGTGTAGGCCAAACCATCCTCAGACCCCAGCATCTGAAAATGACACAAGGTACCTTTGTCTCTTCTCAGCCAGCTCAATATGGTTGGTGACTGAGATCCTTTGTGTGTTGGGCAGTGATGCCCTGAGAAGCTTGATGGGATGGACAGCTCTTTCTTCTACCCAGAAGATTTGCAGTAGGAAGAGTTCAAAGGAATTTGGATCCAATTTCCCTAGTACTTTCTTGGGTCAGCGTCTTCAGTGGGGAGGGGAGCTTGAAGGACAATTCTGTTTCTGAAGCATGTTCACCAGAATCAGAGAATCTTTATTTGGCTGGTGTGAATCCATACCCACAGCTTGGCCGTAGGGATCTTGCTGTTTCATGGAAGTCTGCTCACCACACAGAAGGGAACATCTTTCCCCTCATGCGAGACCCCTAATTGCCCAAACTTTCTACTTATTTTGAAAAATGATTATGTATTTGTTTTAAAGTTTTTAATTTAGGCACTATCATTTACAAAACCTTTAACAATAAACTTTCAGGCACAAAGTGTCCCAACACTGCACCCATCACCAGATGTAGATTTTCTTTCTTTCTTTTTGTTTCTAATATAGTGAAACACCATGAGGTACAAACTTTCATGCTTGCATTCCAGTTACACAATGATCGAGTACCCATCCATCTACCAGTGCCAATTACCCACCATCAATGATCCCAGTATCCCTCCAACCACCCCATCCCATCCCCCCCACCTCATACTGCATCTGTGGCAGGGCATTCCCTTTTACTCTCTCCTTTTGGGTGTTGTAGTTTGCAATAGAGGACCCCTGCCTATGTGGCAGATTTCCACTTTACTCTCTCTACGTTGATCACATTCAATATTAGAACAAAAGACCCATCATTATTGTTTGGAATTTTCCCCAAGAATCAGACCTGCCAAAAAGATATCATTAGATAATTTGTTTTCTATTGCTGATTATGAAGAGCTTTTGATGTCACGTGGCCACAATAGCAGCCATGCGATTTTGGATTTCTGATATTTTAGTAATAATTCTGGGGGGATTACTGCCAAAAGCCCCTGGGTTCTGAGGTTGGTTTGTGTGCCTCTGGCATAATGGTCATTCAGGAACCAGAGGAGGCATTTGTGGGCAGCAACTCTGGGCCTTGTCAGGGCAGGGAACAGAGCCGGTTCCACCAACCATTCCATGAGGCCCCATGTGCCTCGTCATTGCATTCTCATACCTGACTGTCCATTAGGCTCTGAAAGATGGTGGCAACCATGCCACCACCAACAGGGGCAAAGGCAGAGGGACAAACACCCTTCCCCTCCCGGGGTGGCACAGCACCATAGTTTAATGCACAGTCCAGATGCATTTCTGTCAAAAGCTGGTGGTATCTGAGATTGGTTTGTGTACCTCTGGGATCACGGCCATTCAGGAACCAGAGGAGGCGTTCGTGGGTGGCAACTTGGGGCCTTGTCAGGGTAGGGAGAAGGGCCAGTTCCACCCCCCTCCCCTCATCCCATGAGGTCCCTCAAGTCTCATCACTGCAGTCTCATAACTGGCTGTTCATTAGGTTCTGAAAGATGGCAGCCACCGTGCTGCCGCCACCAGGTGGGAAAGGGAAAGGGACAAACTCCCTTCCCCTCCTGGGGTGGCTTGGTGCCATAGTTTAATGCACAGTTCAGATGCATTTATGATGAGCATTATATTTTGCTCGAATTTTCCCACCACCATTCAAGCCTGCCTTCCAGGGACAGATGCTAGATCATTTACTTTCTATTGCTCACTTTGCATATCAGGAAAGGTTGCGCAGCTGCATAAGCAGCTACACGGTTCAGAAGAATAGTCCTGGTGCCCACATACCGGAGCCATGCTTGTAGAAGCTCATGGTTGCCGGGATTCCATCTGGAGAAAGTGGGGATACTACACTTGCCCCACCTGGGACCTCCCAGCACTATTGACTCAGCATGGGGCCTGGAGAATTCTCTGGGTGTTGAGGTGCCCACCAGACAGCTCTTTTTTTTTTTCCTTAAATGTTGGAGTGCTTCTATTTATTCAGCCATTGAATAAGCTGATTGAAGTGGGCTTTAAGTCCACATTACTTTTTTTTTATTGAATCACTGTGAGATAACAGTTACAAAATTTTCATGTTTGAGATTCAGCGATACAATGATCGGGCACCCATCCCTCCACCAGTGCACACTTTCCACCGCTAGTGTCTCCAGTGTATTCCCTCCCCATCTCAGTCCTCACCCTGCCTCCATGGCAGACAATTTCCCCAATACTCTCTACTTTGGGGCATTATGTTTTGCTCGAATTTTCTCACCACCATTCAAACCTGCCTGCTAGGGTCAGGTGCTAGATCATTTATTGTCCCTTGCTCATTTTGAATATCATGGGTGTTGCAGCAATGCGCTTCTGAAATCCTAGATTGTAGATGGTTCAGTTCAAGAGACATTTCTGTAGGGCACTAATCTGGCTTTTGATCTCTTTCGAGATTTATTTATGAGTCTATGAAGTAAGGCCAGTAATAGAGTTTACAGGGTGGCTCTGGAGTTGGTTCATGGGGGTGACTGCCAGTGCTTCCAGGTAGCCCACCCCAACTTTATGAAAGCCTGGAGATTTCAGTCACAAAATCCACGTATCCAAATTTTCAGCAGATTATATCTAGGTGAGGTCCATCCTGATATGGTGAAGTCAGGCTGGTGGTGATTTTGGAACTTTGGAAGCAAGAGGCTGCTGGGGACTCTGCTTGGGCAGTCACAGGCCAACCTTCCCCCACTCTGATTTACCCCAGTCTGTTCAGACATGTGTAGGTCTGCGATTAACTGTGGCTGTTGATCTTTTTCGAGATTTATCTATGAGTCTCTGAGATAAGGGCAATAAATGAGCTTGTATTGGTGAGCAAGAGGTGGTTTGTGGGCATGGCTCCCACATATCTAACTTTTGGCTACTTAACCTCTTGGTGGACTTGGTCCCAAGTTATTGGGACCAGTCATAGGCACAGAGGCAATTTTGGGGTGTCAGGAAGTCTGAAGGCACCATTAGGTTGCTGATACACTCACCCCACAGGTTCAGGTTGACCTGTTGGCAGCACAATACCCCCTCAGATGTAGATTTTCTTCACAGGTGTCTGGGCCTCTCCCAACCCCATCCCTGAATCCCAGCTGACTCATGACAGTACCTATTGCCACTGGTCATTTATTTTTGCTTTATTATTTTCTTTTCTAGTCAACCTGAGGGATTTTTCTGCTTTTGCCTCTTTTCACCTAACTGACTTCACTCAGCATGATGCTCTCTAGTCCCATCCATGGGATGGGACTTACATGATTTACATGATATTGCTGTGAATTACATGATATTGTCTTTTCATGCAGCTGAGCAGTATTGCATCATGTCTAATAGATTATGTCAGAGGATAATTTTCTACTTCAAAACCACCTGTTTTGAGTGAAGAGGTAAGATGTTTTACTTCTGAGGAGCAATGTTAGATCCACCTTTTAATCAAAACATCTATGTTCCAGCTTCTGGATGCATCAGAATCCTGGCATTTAGGGATTCTGGGATTTCAGGCAAAGGGTTAGCTCTGTTTATCAAAACAAAACTTTCTAAGTGCTATCTTTCGAATGCACCTCATGGGAATAGACACACAAATAGACACATCCAACTATGATTTTTATCTAGAAAATATTTCAAAAGCACACAATGCTCCACTTCACCCTCCTCCAAAAGGAACCAGGAATATCAGCAGCCATTTAACCACGTCAGGGAAATCTCAGCAATGTGGGGCAGCCTTAAGTACTGGTGGAGAAAGTTCCAGTTCTCTGTGCACACCCCAAGCTAGGTCTCCCCGCTGGGTCTGGAGGGGGATCTCTGGAGCTTTGTTCTCACCCATAGTTCCTTGAGTTATTTCTCTGGAATTCATTGTTTTGAAGTTTTATGGGCATTCTTTGGGTTTCCAAGTCAGTGTGTGTGTGTGTGTGTGTGTGTGTGTGCATATGCA
Source organism: Sorex fumeus (assembly GCF_029834395.1). Taxonomy (NCBI): domain Eukaryota; kingdom Metazoa; phylum Chordata; class Mammalia; order Eulipotyphla; family Soricidae; genus Sorex; species Sorex fumeus. Next base: position 17,105,696 of record NW_026606067.1, read on the forward strand.
TGCTGATGCACACATGTGCCTATGTGTAAGTACATGCACAGTCCTTACAATGTGTGTAGTTTCCTGATAATGCTAATAAGGACTTTTTTTCCATGTGACCATTTGTATTTCATCTTGTTTCTTTTCTTTTGTTTTGGTTTGGTTTTTGGATCACACTTGGTGATGCTCAGAGTTTACTTCTGGCTCTGACTCATGATTCACTCCTGAAGAATTCAACGGAACAAAAGGAGTGCTAGGGATTAAACCAGGGTTGATTGATGTTCATGTGCAAGTACCCACCTGCTGTACTATCTCTCTAGCCCCCAACTGTATGCATTTTTTTTGGAAGAATGTCTGTTTAGTTCTTTAGCCTGTTATGATGGGGATGGTTTTTGTTGTTGTTGTTGTTTTCTTTTTTTCTTGCTGTTTTTAAGATTTGTGACTGCTTAAGGTAGCATGGCTATTTATCCTTAGATGTTTTAGAGAGGGTAAATATTTAGTGTGGTGCCCTTTTGTTTTTATGATAGTCTCTTTCAATGTTGGGCATTATTTAATTGAAACTTCATTGGCAACAATTAAGATAAGGCTGTCATTGTCTCATTGCACAGATGAGAATATGGAAGCTATATTTATCATAAAAATCACATAACCATTAAGTTGTTTAACTGAGGATTGAACTACCTTAATCTAATTATCACCTCAGATGCTTTGGACTAAAGCACTATGATTTCTTAGTTCTAATTTTTTGTTATTTGTTTATAGGACACACTAGGTGGTATTCAGGGGTTACTCCTGGCTCTGCATTCAGGAATCACTCCTGGTGAGGCTCAGAGGACCATGTGGGATGCCGGAGATCTGATTTGGTCAACCATGTGCAAGTCAAACACCCTACATGCAGTGCTATTACTCCAGCCCAGTTCTAGTTTTTAGAGCGTATTCTAATGTATAGTCTTTGGGAGTTTTCTGGTTTTGATCCTATTGATAAAGAGAAGATAAAAAGAAGAGAAAGGTGTTGGCACTTACTGAGCCTGGTAGAACTGACTTTTGTCCCATAAATTTTTGTGCACAACAGACTTTCAGATTGGGTGATGTTCTTTTTATTTTTACAAAGAGAAGTTTCGACATCTCAGAGGAGCAAGAACAGCCTCAGCTTTCAAGGCAGATCTGTGTCTTGGTTGATACTGAAGTCCCAGTCTGTTCACACTGCATCCTTTGGTTTGGTGTATAAGTGATTTTTAAGTAAGCACCTGACATTGGTCATTTATGGCTGTGATATGACATTTCCTGTGATCTCAGATAATCCCCAGCTGCTTCTATGGGATTCTTTATGGCACAAATTCTGAGACAAAGGGAACTGAAATATATGCCGCAGGCAAAGTGAACAAAGCATGTTATATTCTTGTTTTAAATTGTGAAGATTCTGCCCTAGATCTACTTGAAACACTGCCTTGGGCCTCAGTAAAATCCAGAGACAGATTTGGGAGTCAGGTTTTATTAATGTCTCTTTTCTATAAAGACAGAAAGGAAAGCCAGGTCAAGCATTCAGTTTCATTAGGCATGTTCTTTTTTTTTTTTAAAGAAATATTCAAACATTTTGAAAAATTTTGTACTCCTTGGTATATTATATGAAATGACAGATAAGCATAGATATCTGGACACTTTGACCCAAAGCACTAAAAACACAAACCTAAAAAGGAAGGTCAGTCTCAGTGCAAATTTACACCATTTTTAGAGAGCCAGTGTGATATATGTCATTGGTGATTCATTCTCGTGAATCATCATCTCAGCTCATTGAGGAATGGCATGATGCAGTCTGCATTGTAGGACACACACTTGTTCTGTTTGAGAAATATCTACAATTCTGAGCAGATGTTTTGTTCCTTACATGATCTATTCTGATCATGGGAATGGGGAAAGTGATTGATGTAAAGTAGCACATCTTGGCTCCCTTCAAGGCAGAGTAGTCCTTTGATATGGCCCTCACTTGATGCTGAGAACTTGTTTTGCCTGGCTACATTGTTCTGTTTTCTTCTCTGTATTTCCTTAGACAATATTGATGCTCATGTGCCCAACCATTCCAGCTCTTGTTTTGACCATTATTAATTTCTTTAGATTTCTGCTCCATTTAAGCCAGTACCACACACACACACACACACACACATACACACATATACACACTACACACACACACACACACACACATAGCCTCACTCTAAAAGTTGACCCAGAATGACTTTGGTTATAAAGATGAAAAGTTTCTGGGAATCTAAAAGTCTCTTATTTCCTTTATTCCCCATAGTTATTCTTTGACTATATCAAGACATTCCCTTTCTCCCAGCCTCCCAGCCAACTCTGACTTCTCCCTCTGTGTCAGATATTATGTTCCATTATTCCAACTAAACAGTTCTTGTCAACTCTCACAAAGGCTTCCATGAAACCCAACCGTCAGTTTGAAATTTTAACCATTCACTATTCTCCACATATCACTCTTCTTTTGGAAGCACTGCATTTTTATTCTCAGACACTCTTCTTTGATTTCCATCCTATTCTCACTTATTTGACGTTCCTAGGCTCCCTTGATCTTGGGGTGTTCCAGATATTAGAGCTTGTCCCTCATCTCCTAGCTTTCTATAACCCATTCTCCAGGCAATAGGATCCAATTTGGGATTTTTTTGGTCAATGATAGCCTGAGAACCCCTGGTGAAGAGTCCCAGCCAAAATCCTTGTCTTGATCTCCAGACTCTTACATACAACTAACCTTACTATGGTAATAAGGTTCAGATTTTATTGAACGATGTGAAGATAAGGCCTCAAAGCCAAGACTACTCACAACATCCATTCAGAGGTGGATTCAGGCAGGCTCACTTATTTACAGGCTGCAACATCAGGTAGGTGATATCCATAGATGCCTAATTTACTCCTTGATCATTTAAATAGTGCCTAGCACCACTAGTTTAGGAAATTCAAATTATGAACTTAATGAGATAAAGCTTCACACCAAGTAGGACACTATTATCAGCAGAATGGCAATTCCCTGGGGTGCCTGAGAGGACCAAATAGGAGTAATATGAGTAGATTTTTCATGTGGCCAGATGAAAAGAGTTCTGGTTGTTCAGTGATATTCATCCATGCAATAATACTGAGCCCTCCATTGCAAATGGTTAGGATGGTCCATTTAGGTTATTGTCTTACTACAACAAAAATAAGAGATAGTGCTTTGGCATGGTGAGAATCTGGGTAGGGGAAGTAATCAGAGACTTTTAGAAACAATAGAGCACTGACACCAACAGCTTTATTTTGTGAGGTATAGGACAGGACATAAGATGTGAGCTCCCTATTTAATTGTTATTACATGTCCAAAGGTAGGTGTGATTTTTAGCCATCTTAATTTTTCTTCTTTAATTTATTTTTTAAACTATTTTTTTTGTGTGTGCTTGTTTGGGGGTCATGACTACCTGTGCTCAGGAGTTACTTCTGTTTCTGCACTCAAGAATAACTCCTGGCAGGCTTGGTGGGGTCCACATAATGTACCGTGGATCAAACCTGTCTCAGATGAATGCAAGGCAAGTGCCTTATCTGCTATACTAACACTCCAGCCCTTACCCAATTTTAATTTTTATTATTTTAAATGTAGGGATATTGCTATTTATTCAGCCACTGATTAAGCTGATTCAAGTGGGCATGAACTCCACATTACTTTTCTTCTTTTCATTTTATGCATTATGATTTGCAATACAGATACTAAGAGATCATCGTGTTTGTTCAGGGCATTCAGTATTTTTTTAATAAATGCATTTATTTAATCATCATGAGAGCAGTTACAAAGCTTTCGGGTTTAAGTCTTGATCATACAGTGATGGAACACCCATCCCTTCACCAGTGCACATTTTCCATCACCAAAAACCCCAGTATACTATAGAAATGATCCCTGAAAGTATGGCCATCATGTCTGTCCGGAGGGGAAAGGGTGTTGCCCCATTCGCCCTCTCCTCTCTGGAAAGAAAGATGGCGGCCGCATGGGAGCCTTGTGGACAGCAAGTATGAGCTGGGGGTGTGGGGGCGACTAAAACCTCATGGGAAGGGGGGGCCTTTCGGTCCGTCCTTCACACCCTACCGAGGCCACCAGTTGCCCCCCACGAGCGGCTCTCCAGCACGGCCACGACTCCAGAACACAGAAACCAATTTCTTAACTATCTGACTTTCAGTAGAAATACTTCTAGGGTCAATAGGTAAAATAGCAGAAATCCAAAACCAACATTTAATTCTCGAACCCAGCTGTAGAAAGCAAATCACTTCACAATCCTTTTTCAGCATGTCTGATTGGGGGGGGGGTAAACTCTAAATAATAGTGGCGAATCTTTTATTGAAACAGTGAATCTAATCAAAGCAGATAGAGTGTTAACTAGAATTCATCTGCCTCACAGGGACTGGGAGGGGTGGGGGTGGGGTTTTATTGGGGTTCTTCATGGTAAAAAATAAGTATTGGTAAAGGGAAATGTGTTTGATATTTGCATGACTGAGACCTAAACCTGAAAGCTTTGTAACCTTTTCCACAGTGATTCAATAAATAAATAAAAAAAAAGAAAAAAAAAACAGTATACCTCCCATCCCACACACCCCCCTACCCGTGTGGCAGATGATTTCCACATTATTCTCTCTCTACTTTGATTACATTCAATATTTCAAAACCAGACCCACCATTATTATTTGGGACTTTACCCCAACACTCTGGAGTGATAGCACAGTGGTAGGGTGTTTGCCTTGTGCGCAGCCAGCCCTGCTGAGCCGGGTTTGATTCCTCTGCCCCTCTTGGAGAGCCTGGCAAGCTACAGAGAGTATCTAGCCCGCATGGCACGGCAAAGCCTGGCAAGCTGCCCATGATGTATTCAATATGCCAAACACAGTAACAACAAGTCTCAAAATGGAGATATTACTGGGCCTGCTCGAGCAAATTGATGAACAACGGGAGGACAGTGCTACAGGACCCCAACACTTAGACCTGACGAAAAGGCAACATTAGACAATTTGTTTTCTATTGCTGATTATGAATAGCATATGATGTCTATCATGACTGCACGATTTTGGAATTCTGAACTTTTAATAATGAAATCTGGAGGGATTTCTGCCCAAAGCCGCTGGGTTCTGAGATTTGTTTGTGAGTCTCTGGAATGATGGCCCTTAAACAGCATGATCAGTAGCCAGAGGGGTTGTTCATGGGTGGTGACTCGGGGTCCCACTGGGGCAGGGGAGGACAAGGACCAGCGCCACCTCCATCCCATGAGGCCCCACGTGTTTTTTCACTGCTGGATGACTGTCCAGTGGCCTGTGGAATATGACGGCCACCAAGTCAGGGAGAAAAGGCAGAGGGATAGCACCTTTTCCCACCTGGGGTGACCCAGTGCCAGTAACCTAATGCGAAGTCAGGATGCATTTCTGCCAAAAGCCACTGGGTTCCGAGATTTGTTTGTGAGTCTCTGGGATCATGGCCGTTAAGCAGTTTGATCAGTAGCCAGAGGGGTGGCATTCAGTATTTTTATCGAAATGGTAAGGCTGGTGTAGCTTTTTAACTGGTTAATAGCTTTGGGGTGTGGATGTGACTGCTGAAGCTTCTGTAAGTACAGGGAGGTGGCGAGAGGTAGCCCATCCCAACCCCGAGGAAGCCTAGAGATCTCAATCACAAAACCCACATACCCAAAGTTTGAGCAGACTATATTTTGGCGAGGTCTGTTCTGAGTTGGTGGAGTCAGGCCAAAAGTATGGCAGTAATTTTTTAAAAAATTTTTATTAGTGAAATAGCATGAGGTACATTTGTACACTTACAAATTTTTGTGGTTGGGTTTCAGTTATACAATCATTGAGTATCCATTCCTTTACCAGTTCCCATTCTCCACCACCAATGATCCCAGTATCCCTCCCACCCCCATTCCCCCATCCCTCCTTTCCTCTGTGGCAGGGCATTCCCTTTTGTTCTCTTTCTCCTTTTGGGTGTTGTGCTTTGCAAAAGAGGCATTGAGTGGCAATCATATTCGGTCTAGATTTTACTTTCATCATGCTTATCCCATTCTGGGAGGATCCTCCTAAAACCCTTTATTTGGTGCTCCCTTCTCTATCTGAGCTGCCTTTTACCCTACCATGTGCGGCTGGCCTCCAAGCCATGGAGTAAACCCTGGTACTTATCTTGGGTATTAGTCTCCTATTTTATTACTTTTTATTCCCCAGATGAATGCAGTCTTTCTATATCTGTCCTTCTCTCTCTGACTCATTTTGATTAGCAAGATACTTTCCATGTAGTACCACTTGTATGTAAATTTTATGACTTCATCTTTTCTAACAGCTACATAGTACTCCACTGTGTAGTTGTACCAAAGTTTCTGTAACCAGTAATCTGTTCTTGGGCATCCATATTTTTTCCAGATTCTGGTTATTGTAAACAGTGCTGCAGTGAACAAACAAGTGCATATATCACTTCGACTATACCTTTTTTTGTCTCTCCAGGATATATTCCCGGGAGTGGTATTGTTGGGTCAAATGGGAGGTCAATTTCTAATTTTTTGTGAATCGTCCATACTGTTTTCCCAAAGGCTGTAGCACTCAGCATTCCCACCAGCAGTGAAGAAGGGTCCCTTTGTCACCACCACATTGTGCCAACACCGGTTGCTTTTGTTCTTTTGGATGTGGGCCAGTCTCTGTGGTGTGAGATGACATCTCATTGTTGTTTTGATCTGCATCTCCCTGATGATTAGTGATGTAGAGCATTTTCTCCTGTGCCTTTTTGCCATTTGGATTTCTTCTTTGTGTAAGTTTTGTTCATTTCGTCGCCCCATTTTTTGATGGAGTTGGATGGTTTCTTCTTGTGGAGTTCAAGCAGTACTTTGTATATCCTTGATATCAACCCCTTGTCGAATGCATGCGTATTGAGCGAATATCCTTTCCCATTCTGTAGACCATCTTTGTATTTTGGTCACTGTTTCTTTTGAGGTGCAGAAGCTTCTTAGTTTAAGATAGTCCCATTTATTTATCTCTATTTTCACTTGCCTGGCCAGTGGCGTGTCATCTTTGAAGATACCATTCGCTTCAGTGTCGTGGAGGGTTTTGCCAACCTTGTCTTCAATGTACCGTATTGATTTCGGTCTAAAGTTGAGGTCTTTAATCCATTTGATCTTACTTTGTACATGGTGTTAGGCAGAGGTCTGAGCCCATTTTTTGCATGTAAGTGTCCAGTTTTGCCAGCACAAAGAGGCTTTCCTTGCTCCACTTCACATTTCTTGCTCTTTTATCAAATATTAGATGATCATGTTTGGGGGCAGATGTTAGTATATTCAATCCTCTTCCATTGGTCTGCAGCTCTGGGTATGGCAGTGATTTTCAATTATGGGAGCAAGCGGCTACTGGGTACTTTGCTTGGTGAGTGCCCAGGCTGATCCACCTTTCTGATTTAGCCTAGTCTGTTCATCCATGTGCAGGTTTGAGATTAACTGCAGGTTTTGATCTCTTTTGAGATCTGTTTACGGGTCTCTGAAGTAAAGCTAATAAATTAGCTTTTATAGCTGAGCTGCAAGTGGTTTGTGGATGTGCTCTCACATATCTGAGTTTTGATTGCTTAATTTCTTGGTAAACTTGGCCCTAAGTTGTTGGAGTTCAGTCAAAGGCATAATGACAATTTTGGGGTATCAGGAAGACTGAAGAAAACATCACTCGCCCCACAGGTACAGGTTGACCTGCTGGTGGCGCCATACCCCCTAACCAACTTTTGAATCACGAAGGCCTTCCCAGCAGTGTCCAAGACCCTGAGCCACTGGACTCAGGAATAGGTAAGTACTCAGTTCCCATGATGAGATGCAGTTCAATGCCCTTGGTACTGAGAGTATGAGTGCCACACCAGCAGGTGTCTGGGTGTCATTCAATGCCAGCAACCAAACTCAGGGGCGCATATATAACAGACATTTCCTCCATCCAGGTGAGTTACCTCTTGAATCCCTCTGTTGCCCAACTTTTTTCTTAAAGATAAGACAAGCAAGATTGAAAGTGACTTAAAAATAACTTGATTCGTTCTCACTTGCTGGCTGGAGGTATGGTTTGATTTATGTCTTCCCAAGTTTTTTTCATGGTTGCCATATCACTCTACTGAAGGAGGAAGAGACCCCCATGGAGATCAGAGGGAAAAAATTAGGGCCATGAGAGAAGGGAACAGTCAGTAGGGACGAGCTGCTGGAGATCAGAAAAGTGCAGTGCTGTGGGAGTTCTTGAGAGCATTCCCAAGAGTCAGTGAATGCTTCATAAGTGTGTCCTCCTATTTCTGTGTTAATGCTTGTCATGACCACCTTTGTGTTTAATTACTCCAATTTGGTACAGAAAAGACAGCTCAATGAGCCTCATTTGCTTTAATTCTGCTTCTGTTGTGTTTGCTCTGTATAAGCCTATGGGGGGAAAATCACTCTGTGCCTGCTTTAATTATTTATTGTATTGGTTGATTCCACTGAAAATACTCACTGTAAGTGTCATTAAAACTTTAGCTGCTTTCTTTCCTGCTCACAAATTTTTCTGCCCTTTTCCATCTTTTTATGCTGAGTCCTTAGTTATTTTATTTTTCCTTTAAGAATATTAATTTTACTTTTGATACAGATGTTCATTTCCTTTGCTCTGTACAGTGCTCTGTACTCCCATGTGAAGACTTGGTTTCTTCATTCCTAAAATTAGGCCATTTAAACAGTTAGGAAACAACTGGAAACCAAAGGTATTTATTTGGTATTGAAGAATTATAGTTCAATGTACACTAATTTAAATGTGTCCCAAGGAAGGACAAAAGTCAGGGTATTTTGGTATTTTATAGGAGGAAAAAAATCGTGATTTTTAAAAAAGAGTCATTTCTTATTAGTAGGCTTAAACGATTCCTTTGTCTCTCGTGGAGAGCCCGACAGGCTGCCGGAAGTGTCCCACCCAAAAGGCAGAGCCTGGCAAGTTCCCCGGGGCATATTCGATATACCAAAAACCATAACAAGTCTCACCATGGAGACATTGCTGGTGCCCTCTCAAGGAAATCGATGAACAGTGCTACAAAGTGTGGCAAATCGAGGCAAATTGAGGACAAATGGAGCAAATCAAGCAATTTGAGGACAGTGCTACAGTGCTACAGGCTTAAAATATGCTATCTAGTTGACCCTTGAGCAAAATGAAGCATATCAAAGACCAGCATATGATGTCTGACTTCCCCTAAATCTAACACAGATGACCTGTGTGCTGAGAGGCCTCAGCAATAACCAAGTCTAATACACATTTTGGGTTCTATATTATGATATACAGCAACTAAGTAAATTGGAAAAAATAGATGTTATTAAGAAAATTATAAAGGATGAGAAAAATACATGTACAATATTATACTGGATTGTTTAATACCATAGGTTTACCTCATCTTTTTACAAGAAAATTCATGCATACTATCAAGGACAATACAGATATAAAACTGGTTACCAGTTCCTCAGAAAGGAAGAACAGGGAGCTGGACTGAGTCTCTCTTCTGAGGGAAGCACAGTGGCAATGCACCATGACAGTGGTGGGGGCAAGTGGAAGAAGATTGGGTGCTGAAAGGAGACCAAAAGAGGTTCTTTATCTAAGCAGGCTTGAGTAGGGATGGAAAGTGGGGACTTTGGTAGAGATAGTAGAGTTGGAAACTTGAACCTGAATTCCACTCATGAAAACATTTTTACAGAGGTGATTTAATTATTTAAAAAAGTCATCTGTTCTCAAACAATCTTTGCTTGATGATTTTTTGTTTGTTTTTGGGTTATACCTGGTGATATATGGGTTAATCCTGGGTCTGCACTGAGGAGTAATTTCTGAAAATGCTTGGAGGATCATATGGGATGCTGGGGTTTGAACTCAGGTTGACAGCATGCAAGGCAAATGCCCTACCCACTGTACTATTTTTCCATTCCCTGTTTGATGATTTCTGAAGACTGTTGCTTTTGGCTTGATTCAAACAAGGCAATATAAGACAATGTGATTTCTCTGCAATGATGTCCTAACTCCACTTTACTTTGTTTATTTATATTTTATTGAAGTAGCGTTGAATTATAATATTTTACATATATTTTAGATGTGTATCATTAACATGTGTATCATTCCCAATGTTCTCCCTTCCGAAATCCAACATGCCATCTCATCAGTAAAGAAACAAAGAGCACCTGGCCCAGACAAGATCAGACCTGAACACCTGAAGAACTTACCATCAGTACTCATCAATACACTGGCTTGGCTCTTCACACGCTACCTGTCTGAATGCAAGTTTCCATCCCAATGGAAAACCAGCAGGACTGTACTACTATACAAGAAGGGAGACATCCACAACATTGGCAACTATCACCCAATCTGCCTATTGCCTGTCATCTACAAACTGTTTAGTCGAGTCATCCTGAATAGGATTAGCAGAACACTAGATGAAGGACAACCATCTGAACAAGCCGGATTCCGAAAAGGATTCAGTATCATTGACCATATCCACACGATTACTAAGCTCATTGAGGTTTCTCAGGAGTTTAAGATGCCGCTCTGTCTAATGTTCATTGATTTAAAGAAGGCCGTTGATTCTGTTGAGACAGAAGCAGTCATAGAAGCCCTAGCAAATCAGGGTGTACAAACTCAATACATCAGGATCCTTCGTGAGCTCTATTATGGATTCACTACCAGGATCTCACCATTCTACAAAGAAGTAATCATCCATGTCAAGAGAGGGGTTCAGCAGGGTAATACCATTTTACCAAAACTCTTCAGTGCCACCCTCGAGAACATCATGCGATGACTGGAATGGGAATGAATGGGAGTGAAGATAGATGGTCGGGAACTACACCACCTCTGCTTTGCTGATGACATTGTTCTAATAACACCAAACATCAGCCAAGCGGCACAAATGCTGACCGACTTCAGCCATGAGTGTGGAAAAGTCAGACTACAGCTGAATCTTAGAAAGACAATGTTTATGAGAAATAGCCTCGTTCCTGACGCTCTATTCACTCTCAACGGAACCACCATCTCCAAATGCAACAGTTATATATACCTAGGTCGAGAAATCAACATGATGAATGACCTGGCACCTGAGTTGTGCAGGAGGAAGAGAGCAGCTTGGAATGTCTTCAAGAGCACTGAAGAAATAACTAAGAGGACAAAGAACCTCCAGCTACGAGCACATCTCTTCGATTCCACTGTTCTTCCTATATTAACATATGCCTCAGAGACCTTGTGCCTACGAAAACAGGATGAGAACACTATTCGGGTCTCTCAAAGAGGAATTGAAAGAGCTATGCTTGGAATATTACGATTCACTCAAATGAGAGATAGAATCCAGAGTTCTGATCTCTGTCAACGCTCAAGAATCAGGGATGCTGTCTCATTTGATAAGGCATCAAAAATCAGATGGGCTGGACACCTAATGAGGTTTACAGACAACCGCTGGACTAGAGCCATTACTGACTGGATTCCACAGGACATCAAAAGATCGCATGGACGCCCACCTACAAGATGGTCAGACTTCTTCGTCAAGACACTGAATGATCGGTTTGAGGCTCTGCATGTTCCTAGAATGAACAGATGCCATTGGGCTACGCTAGCATGCAACAGGGATGAATGGAGATGTTACTGACACCCGCTCGAGTAAATCGATGAATAACGGGGGATCAAGTGATCAAGTGATCATTAACATTGTACATTGTACATTAACATTACATTGCACTTAGTTCTCCTCTGAAAGTCCAATTTTACTGTTGTTTTCTTTCACATGATTTGTCCTCTCATCTTATCCCTCCCTTCTGGTAAGACTTATGGTGAATTGGTATTATAACATAAATTTTTATTTTATTCAATTCATTTGTCCGTTTTTCGTAAACATATGTGGCACAGTCATATATGAATTAGACTTTATGCATTTGGGATAATTGATAACTTGATCATTTGACTTCCCGTTAATCATCAATTTGCTCAAGCGGGTGCCAGTAACGTCTCCATTTGTCCCTGTCACGTGCTAGTGTAGCCCAATGGCATCTGTTTATTCTAGGAATACGAAGAGCCACAAATCAATCGTTCAGTGTCTTGACGAAAAAGTCTGACCATCTGGTAGGTGGGTGGCCATGCAGTCTTTTGACATCCCGTGGAATCCAGTCAGTAATGGCTCTTGTCCAGTGGTCATCTCCAAATCTCATTACGTGTCTAGCCCATCTGATTTTTGATGCCTTGGCAATGAGACAGCGTGCCTGATTCTTGACCATCGACGGAGGTCAGAACTCCGGATTCTTTCTCTCATTTGAGTGAAACGTGATACTTCAAGCATAGCTCTTTCAGTTCCTCTTTGGGAGACCCGGATAGCATTCTCATCCTGTTTTCATAGGGCCCAGATCTCTGAGGCATAAGTTAATTCAGGAAGAACAGTGGAATCAAAGAGATATGTCTGGAGCCGGAGGTTCTTCATCCTCTTAGCTATTTCTTTGACGCTCTTGAAGGCATTCCAAGCCGCTCTCTTCCTCCTGCACAACTCAGGTGCCAGGTCATTTGTCATGTTGACTTCTCAACCTAGGTACACAAAACTGTTGCATTTGGAGATGTTCGTTCCGTTGAGAGTAAATGGAGTGTCAGGAACGAGACTGTTTCTCATGAACATTGTCTGTGAGATTCAGCTGTAGTCCGACCTTTCCACACTCACGGTTGAAGTGGCCAGCATTTGTGCCACTTGGGTAATGTTCGGTGTTATTAGAACGATGTCATCAGCAAAGTGGAGGTGGTGTAGTTGCTGACCATCTATCTTCACTCCCATTCCTTCCCATTCCAGTCGTCGCATGATATTCTCAAGGGTGGCACTGAAGAGTTTCAGTGAAATTGTATCACCCTGCTGAACCTCTCTCTTCACATGTATGATCACTTCTTTGTAGAATGGTGATATTCTGGTAGTGAATCTATAATACAGCACATGGAGGATCCTGATGTATTGAGTTTGAATGCCCTGATTGGCTAGGGCTTCAATGAGCACTTCCATCTCAACAGAATCAAAGGCCTTCTTTAAATCAAGGAATGTTAGACAAAGCGGCATCTTGAACTCCCAAGAAACTTCAAGGAGCTTGGTTATAATGTGGATATGGTCAATGGTGTTGAATCCTTTTTGGAACCCGGCTTGCTCGCATGGTTGTCCTTTATCTAGCGTTCTGCCAATCCTATTCAGGATGACTCGAGTGAACAGCTTGTAGATGACAGACAATAGGCAGATTGGGCGATAGTTGCCAATGTTGTGGATGTCTCCCTTCTTGTACAGTAGTACAGTCCTGCTGGTTTTCCACTGGGATGGAACCTTGCATTCAGACAGGTAGCGTGTGAAGAGCCGAGTCAGTGTCTTGATGAGTACTGATGGCAGGTTCTTCAGGTGTTCAGGAATAATTGAATTGTATAGAATTTATATTTTATTTTTAAAAAATGTTCTATACTGCTTTCCATAGTAGCTACATCTATCTATACCTTTGCCAACAAACCTTCTCTCTACATCCTCTTAAACTCTTATTGGGATTGATTCATTTGATTATATCCGTTCTTGAAGGTGTGAGGTGATATCACATTATTGTTTTCATATTAGTGTGTCTAATACAAGAAACCAGGAATATATTTTCCTTTGTTTACTGGTCATCTGTATGACTTCTTTGAAAATATGCCCTTTCAGATATTCTGACATTTTATCAATTGGGATACTTTTATATTAATAAGTTATATATTTAGAGAGTAAATTTGGATTATTACCTTCTGACCAAATATATGATACAAAATATCTTCCAGTAGGGTAACACTGCAGTACTGTCCTCCCACTGTTCATCAATTTTCTCGAGTGGGCACCAGTAACGTCTCCATTGTAAAACTTGTTGTTAGTGTTTTTGGCATATCGAATATGCCACGGGGAGCTTGCTAGGCTCTGCCTTCTGGGCAGGATACTCTCGGTATTTTGCTGGGCTCCACGAGAGGGACGGAGAAATCAAATCTGGGTCGGATGTGTGCAAAGCAAACACCCTACCAGCTGTGTTATCACTTGCATTTATAGCAATGTACAGAAAAAAAATCAAATAAAATTTTGGATTGTGAAATCTTACCAAATTAAACTTTATTTATTTATTTTTTTATTCCTCCTCACCCCAATCTTACCCTTTTTTTAAATGTTGTCACACTGACAGGGGTTGCACACAGCACATTTTTGGCCATGGTGTTCACTGGGTGTCAACAATTGACAAGCTCACACACTCCGCCATAGAGCACATATCTTTTTTTATTTAGATGCAAGTTTCCTTTGCTATGCAGAAGTTATTTAGTTTTATCTAGTCTTTTTTGTTTACTTTTATTTCTTTCCTTAGAGTCAAGTTCCCCCAAATATCTCTAAGGTGTTTTTCCTATTTTTTTTTTGTTAGTGTTGTTGTTAGTGAAACACCACGAGGTACAGTTGCAGACTTAGAAACTTTCATGCTTGGGTTTCTATTATAAAATGATTGAGTACACATCCCTCCACCAGTGCCCATTCTCCACCACCAATGATCCTAGTAGCCCTCCCACCCCCAAACACCATCTCCCCCACCCCACCCCACTCCACCCCATTTGATCACTCTTTCCTTTGGGGTGTTGTAGTTTGCAAAAGATGTTTTGAGTAGCCATCATGTTTGGTCTATAGTCTAATTTCAGCATGCATCTCGCATACCGAGCAAGTCCTCCAAACATCCTTTACTTGGTGTTCCCTTCTCTATATGAGCTACCGTTTCCCCCAGAATGTTAGGCTGGCTTCCAAGCCGCGGAGCAGACCTCCTGGTAATTATTTCAATTATTCTTGGGTGTTCAACTCCCATTGTGTTACTTTATATTCCCCAGATGAGTACAGTCTCTCTGTCTGTCCCTCTGTTACTGGCTCATTTAACTGAGCATAATGCTTTCCAAGTAGAACAACTTGTATGTAAAGACTTCATCTTTTCTAACAGCAACATAGTACTCCATTTTGTAGATGCACCAAAGTTTCTTTAACCAGTCATCTATTCTAGGACACTCGGGTTTTTAAAAATTTTGGCTATTATGAACAGTGCAACAATAAACATAGAAGTGCAGATGTCATTTCGACTTTTTTTTTTGCCTCTCCAGGATATATTCCTGGGAGTGGTATTGCTGGATCAAATGGGAGGTCAATTTCTAAATTTTTGAGAATCGTGCATACTATATTCCAAAAGGGCTGAACCAGTCGGAATTCCCACCAGCAGTGAAGGAGGGTCCCTTTGTCACCACATCGTGCCAACATGGGTTGCTTTTGTTCTTTTGGATGTGGGCTAGCTAGTCTCTGAAGTGTGAGATGGTATCTCATTGTGGTTTTGATCTGCATCTCCCTGATGATTAATGATGTAGAGCATTTTCTCATATGTCTTTTGGCAATTCAGATTTCTTCTTTGAGAAAATTTCTGTTCATTTCATTGCCCATTTTTTTATGGGGTTGGATGTGTTCTTCTTGTGGACTTCAACCAGTACTTTATATATCCTTGATATCAACCCCTTGTCCGATGTGTACTCGGTGAATATCCTTTCCCATTCTGTGGACTGTCTTTGTATTTTGGTCACTGTTTCTTTTGAGGTGCAGAAGCTTCTTAGTTTAAGATAGTCCCATTTATCTATCTCTGTTTTCCCTTGCGTGGCCAGTGGTGTGTCATCTTTGAAGATATCGTTCACTTCAAAGAGGTGGAGGGTTTACCAACCTTGTCTTCAATGTACCTTATTGATTCCGGTCTGAAGTTGAGGTCTTTAATCCATTTGATCTTAGTTTTGTACATGGTTTTATGCAGAGATCTGAACCCATTTTTTTGCATGTAAGTGTCCAGTTTTGCTAACACAATTTGTTAAAGAGGGTTTCCTTGCTCCACTTCACATTTCTTGCTCCTTTATCAAAGATTAGATGATCATATGCTTGGGGGGGGGTAGATATCAGTATATTCAACCCTGTTCCATTGGTCTGCGGCTCTGCCTTTGTTCCAATACCATGCTGTTTTAATTATTAATGCTTTGTAGTAGAATTTAAAGTTAGAGAGGTTGATTCCTCCCATTTTCTTTTTTCCAGGAATTGCTTTAGCTATTCGTGGGTGCTTATTATTCCATATAAATTTCAGGAGTGTTTGCTCCATTTCTTTGAAGAATGTCAATGGGATCATTATAGGGATCACATTGAATTTGTACAATGCTTTGGGAAGTATTGCCATATTGACAATGTTAATTCTCCTGATCCATAAGCAGGAGATATCTTTCCATTTCCTCATGTCCTCTTTTATTTCCTGAAGTAGTGTTTTGTAGTTTTCTTTGTACAGTTTCTTTATTTCCTTAGTTAAGACAATTCCTAGGCAGTTGATTTTCCAGGGTACAATTGTGAACAGAATTGTTTTTTTCATGTCACTTTCTTCTCTCTCACTATTTGCATATAGGAAAGCCATGGACTTTTGGGTATTGACTTTATATTCCTGCAACTTTACTATACAAATCTATTGTTTCTAGGAGTTTCTTGGTAGAGGTTTTAGGTTTCTCTAAGTATAGTACCATATCTGCAAATAGGGAGAGCTTGGTTTCTTCATTTCCTACCTGGATGCCCTTAATATATATTTCTTGCCTAATCGCTATTGCATGTACTTCCAGTACAATTTTGAACAGCAGTGGAGAGAGTGGGCATCCTTGTCTCACCCCTGGTCTTAGTGAGAAGACTCAGTTTTTCCCCATTGAGGATGATGCTTGCTGTAGGCTTGTGATAGCTGGCTTTAACTATATTGAGGAAAGTCCCCTCTATCAGACCGAGTTTTTTATTTCATCTACCCAATATTATATTCGTGACATTTCTGTGCATACATTTCCAATTTCTGCTCTCATTTCTTCCTGTATTTTCTCGATTGTTTCTCTCATGTCTGCCTTTACTTTACTGGATATCTGTCTCACTGTTTCATTGAGTTCATTGAACATTTTCATTACTTCATATCTGAATTCTTCTCAGAGATCCCTTAGATGAGTAGCACCTAATGAATTTTCTGGACTCTTCATCATCCTCCCCTCGTGGTGGGGATTTGCGTTGCTTCTTTATGTGGTGTGGTGATATGGAGCCTGACAAAATTGCTGGGTATGAGTAAATTACCTGTTGGTGCATGAGTGGACCCCCGCCCAAAATTAGGCCATGCTCACCTCTACACAGGCCACGCCCACTTATGAAGAGGCCACACCCACTTGTGAAGAGGTCATGTCTGCTTTTGAAGAGGCCACGCCCCCTCTGGGTACCTGGTGTGTGTGGTGGGGTACAACCTGGGGGAGTAAGAAGACTGGACACACCGTTGGGGATTAACAGGAAGAGGCTCAGGGATGGTGTGTGTTCCAGGGTCCTAGAGGACGCCTGGGGTGCGTATGTGGGGAAAGCCAAGTCCCTGTTTTGAATAATCTTTTTCCTATTTTTTTATGTATGTAATTTATGGTTTCAGATCTTTTACCTAAGTAAAGAATCCATTTTTTTCTTGTTTTGTTTTTTGGGGGTCACACTCAGTGATGCACAGGGGACTTTACTTCTGACTTTTCACTCAGGAATTATTCCTGGTGGTGCTCAGGGGACCATATTGGATGCTGGGAATCGAACCCTGGTCGACAGTGTGTAAGGCAAATAACCTACCTGCTGTACTATCGTTCCAACCCTACAATCCATTTTAAAAATTAACCTTTGCATATGGTGTTAGTAAACTCATTCCATTCTATTTCATATGATTGCCAAGTTTTCTGGACATCGACTGTAGAGATTTTCCTTGGTTTGTTGTTGTAAATAGTAAACTTTTATTTCCTTTGCTGCAAATTAATTGTTCAAACAGGTGTATTTCTGGCTCTCAGTTTTGTTCCATTGATGTATTTTCTGTTTTTGTTGCAATACTATGCTGTTTTAAGATTCTTTCTCTGAGACGTAGTTTGGAGTGTATGATCGTCACCCCACCCCCTTAAATTTTTTTTCCTTAAATTTTTTTATTAGAGTACTTCTGCTATGTGGAATCTTTTGCAGTTACAAATAAATTTAATGAAAATTTCCATATCTGAAAAATGCCATTGAGATTTTGATAGGAATTGAATTTTGCTTTTAGGAGTAAAACCATTTAAATACTGTTAATTCTTCCATTCCACGACCTTAGATTCATTAAAAAATGATTGCAAAGATGGCAACCTTTTACAGGGTCATTAGTAAAATGTAATTACAATAGTGACTTATAATGCTAATGTGAGAATTCAAAGGATTATAGCACGTTTAGTGCAGTTTTAGCACGGTATCTATTATAATCAGTGATTATGTGATGAGTCACAGTCACGGTCCTCCTGTTATTTATCAATTTGCTTGAGCGGGCCCAGTAACATCTACACCATGAGACTTGTTGTTACTGTGTTTGACATATCTAATACATCACGGGTAGCTTGCCAGGCTCTGCTCCGCGGGCTAGATACTCTCGGTAGCTTGCCGGGCTCTCCAAGAGGGGCGGAGGAATCAAACTCGGGTCGGCCATGTTGGCTGCGTGCAAGGCAAATGCACTACTGCTGTGCTATTGCTTCAACCCTATGTGATGAGTATGTGAAAATTCGTGATACTCTATCCTAAAACTATGAGAACTAAACAAGTAACAAAAGAAGTATCTAGAGTTGCATTCTTCAGTCTTTTCACAACCTGCATCTGTCCTTTATACCACAGACTGTCAGTTATAACCCTGGTGACTGACCAGTAGTTTTCGGTAGTCTGGACTGGTGTAAAGAAAGTCAGCCATAGGGGAATTCACCCTTCTTATGCATATCTTTGGCATGGTTAAAATATGATTAAGGGGCTCAAGCAATAGTACAGCGGGTAGGGCGTTTGCCTTGCATGCTGCCAACCCAGGTTTGATTCCCAGCATCCCATATGGTCCCCTGAGCACCGCCAGGAATAACTCCTGAGTGCAGAGTCAGGAGTAACCCCTGTGCATTGCTGGGTGTGATCCAAAAAGCAAAAAAAATATGATTAAGTTTTTTCTGTATTCTTGGACTTATATATTTCTAAAAATAGCTACGGCGGAAGTAGTGTGCCTTGTTGTATAAAACTCCTTTCTAGAAAATTGCCCCTTGCATGAAACCCATATATTTTTACTGTTAAGATTTAAAAACAGTTCAGTCTGTCCATGAGGTCTTCCTTATTCTGAACCATTGAAATCTAGTCAATGTTCATCCATTGTTGTGCTTTCTTTATATCCTTTGTTCCCTGTCAACTTTGTGCCTTGACACAAATAAGTGAGAAAAATAGTCCTTCCACCCCTTGCCCCCAACTGTCTGGACAAGCCCTCTGGCTGTTTTCATTCTTAAATCTGGGTAAATTACCACAGGAAGCAAATCACCCAGGAGCAGAATAGTTTGAAAGACCTTCCAAGTTCTCAGAACACTGTTTACAGCCTCAATATCCTAGCCTGTTGACTGAGTCTATTACTGGAATACTTCTTGATCTTTTGTCCTATTTTTCCCCCTATGGTTTGAGAGTTTGAGAGTTAGGACAGATCAAAGTTGCCAACCCAAATAAATTCACCCTACTACCATTAACACCATATGACAAGGGAAGAAAGAGGCTCTTAATTGGGTGAAATTTAGGAAGTTGGTTTTGTGTCTATGTGGTCCAAGGTTCTACATTTCCCTTGGCTTAGCCCCAGGCTTGTCATTAAAACAATGTATTAGTTGAGAAAATAGCCTCCTGTGTGCAAAATATGAGAGTACTAAATGGAGTACAATATTATTTAATTCAACAAAAACTTACTGAACAGTTAATGTGGTCTAGGCACATATCACAGAATATTTGAGTACCTACAGAACAGTTAATGAGGTGAAAAGAGAATGAAAACAAGACACAGAGAAAAGTTTAGGTCACAGAACAAAACAAAAGCTAAAGGACTGACACATGAAAAGGAATTATGAATAAGAAATGAGTTAGTAGTAAATCAAGAGATTCAGGAATAGGAGAGAAAAACATATAACCTAAAACCAACTTGATGAAGGAACATAGGGGCCCTCAGGAGGGGCTAACGTTGGGAGGCCCTGGTTTTCATTTCCTGTTGCAGAAAGAATTTGCAAGTGGTTTTAGTAAAAAAGGTAGTTCATTTAGGGGAGGAAAGCCAGTGTGTTCAAAGGGAGAATGAAGAGAAGTTTCATTTTTTTTGTATATATGCTTTTAGTGCAAATTTCTAAAGAAGTCACATATCCACAAAAAATTATTTGAACTAATAAAAGTGTTTGTTTTCCTTGGAGCAGTTTCATTTTTTAACAAATTTTAAGTCTAACAAGTTTCAAGTTGAACTAACTTTGTTTAAAAACAGCAAGTACAAGAAAAAGTGAGAGAGACAGAGACAGAGACAGAGAGACAGACAGACAGACTTACACACACAGAGAACCA
The DNA here is from genome assembly GCF_029834395.1 of Sorex fumeus. NCBI lineage: Eukaryota > Metazoa > Chordata > Mammalia > Eulipotyphla > Soricidae > Sorex > Sorex fumeus. The sequence goes on from NW_026606067.1 coordinate 17,126,115, forward strand.
TCTTGTCCTATTAAATGTTAAATTTAAGTTAAAAGGGGATTGAAGAGGCTTGTACTTACTTAGGCACACATAGTTTGATGTCTGTTGGAAACTGCTTGTGCTGAAAAGGGAAGCCTGTTCCTCCTTGGGTTTTAAGCCTTGTGGATGGGACCTGAAAACATCCATCTGGCCTGGTGCTTCCTTCCCTGTGTCTAGGAACTAAACAGGATGTGCTGATCTGTGCCGGCTCCACCAATCTGCAAATACCTAACTAGGCAGATGAGGTTACTTGATGGTATCTGCCTCATGGAAGATGGCAGTTCATAACTAGAAGACTGTTTATTTTTTTAAATATCATTTTTATTTCATGTTGGCAAACACAAACGTATGTATTATAATATGCTTCACTCTCTCTTTTGCCTCTTGAGCTATCTGTGCTTGTGACTTTTTCACATGGTGTTCTACACATAATAGGTAACTTTGGTTCTGTTTCATTTTCGCAGAATTAAATTGAAATACACATGCATTATATCTAGGCACTCCAATTATCTCAGTTCCTATAAACTTTCTCTCCCACAGTAAATATGGCTATGTATTCATTTTTATTCTCTGAGTTGCTGTAAACACTTCAGCTGAATCTTGACCTTGCTATAGTCCATTTTCTCATTTGGCCTTGTCCTCCCAACAAACACATTTCCAACTATCTTCTTTGAGAAGTTTCTCTTTCTCCCTTCTTCTCCTTGTTTTTTTTAAATAGGAATTAATTTTATTTTGGTCTGTATTCTATGTTCATTTTGGACTGTATTCTATGTTCATTTTCAAATGAAAAAAATAGAATAAATTCCTCTTCAGATAAATTGTATGTCTTGGAAGAAACAAACCTCTTCCTATTCTTCTTTGATCAGAAGCAAATACAATGTAGATAAAATGTCAACACATATTTATCTGGGTTTACTAGTTTTAAAATTCAGAATTTTATGTCATATTAAAAAATTGAGAAATGTTTATGATTTTGTATCATAAAGCTTATTTCAAATACAATTCCTTCATGTTTTAGAGTAGATAAATGGAACCATTGTGAAATTAATAATTAAAATATCTTACTTTCTATGATTATAGCTCTGCTTTTTAATATACATGAACTTATGTATTAAAAGTAGCTCATATTTAAATCTTTTTAAAATTTTATTTTATTTTTTTATTGGTCAAAATATTTTTAGAAAACATTAGCATACAATATTAAGTACAGATTATTGCAAAGCAATTATTCTTTCTTTCTTTCTTTCTTTCTTTCTTTCTTTCTTTCTTCTTATATTTATTTATTGAATCACTGTGGGAAAAGTTACAAAGCTTTCAAGATTAAGTCTTGGTCATACAAACTTGATCAAACACCTTTCCCTTCACCAGTACTTATTTTTCACCACCAAGAATGCCAATATACCCCCTCCCGCCCCTCCCAATGCCTGTGATTTCTATTTAACTTTCTCTCTACTTTGATTACATTCATTATTTTGACAAAAGATGGACCATTATTGTTTAGAATTTCTCCCCAACAATCAGAATTGCTGAGAAGGCATTGTGAAATAATTTGTTTTCTATAGCTGGTCATGAGAACCATATGATGGATATTGGATTTCTCATATTTTACTAGGTAAGTCTGGAGGGATTTCTGCAAAGAGCCAGATAATTACAAGATTGGTTTCTGTGCATCTGGTTTTATGGCCGTGCCAGAGAGAGCTACTTGTGGGGGGCAACTTGTGACCTCGGTAGGGGGTGAAGGATGAACCCATACCGCCCCCCATCCCATGAAACTGCAGTTGTCCTGCCACCACCACCGCTGGCTCATACCTGGCTTTCCAATAAGCTCTGAGTTGGCGGCCACCTTGCTGCGACAGGGGAGGGTGTTGGGAAGGCGGAAGGGAGCAACACCCTTCCCCCCTCCCCCGGGGGAGGCATGGTGTCATAGTTTAATGCATAGTCCATTCACTTTTCTGCCACAAGCTGCTGGGCTCTGAATTAAGTCCTTTTGCCTCTGGAGCCATGGCTGTGCTGGAGAGCCGCTCGTGGGGGGCGACTCATGACCTCAGTAGGGCGTGAAGCAGACTGGGGCTCTTTAACAGTTTAATGGCAGCTCTTTTTGCCTCAGACTGAGCTGTCACCTAAAATAGTCAAATTCAGTGCAAGAGAGCTGTGAAGTTGGAAACTTCTAAAAAATTTCAAGATTGCTCATTCTGCTTTAGACACTGAGAACATCTTCATTATTTTAAGTAAGGAATATCAAACTCAGCTCTCATTCATGTAAGGCACACACTTTATTTCTTACCCACATCCCTGGCCCGGAATAGATGTCTTAATGCCAAAATATAGTCACACTAATGGAATGCCATGCTCATATGGGTTGTATGTATATTTTGACATTGGATAGACCTAGGCTGAAAATTCCTCCTCTCCAGTATAAATGTGTGTGTGTTGTGTGTTAAGTTGGGGGGGGGGGGGATTGGGAGGTATAGGGCAGAGTGATAGTACAGCAGGTAGGCATATGCCTTGCATGTGGTCAACCTGGGTTCGATCTCTGGCACCCCGTATTGTCCCCTGAGCTTACCTAGTGTGATCTCTAAGTGCAAAGCTCTGAGCATTGCTGGGTATGCCCTGCCTTAGATCATATGCATTTTCCTCTCTGTATCCTGCCTTGAGCATATGGGATACAGATGAAAGTTGTTAAAGTGTGCACTTTTTGAACAGAATTTCTTCATGAAAAACACACCTGTCAGAGACATGTTGAGAAGTATGCTTGATAACTGAGATATAGTTTAATGGGTGAGATAACCCCATGTATTAACTTGGCTGAGCATGGGCACTATGATATAGCACAAATGTTATTCAGGGTATGTTCTTTTCTGCAGGAAGTGACATGATGAATTTGTATACTGTGTGAAGCAGAATGTTTGGTGTGGGTGGGTCTCTTCCAATCATTTGAAGGCCTACGCCCTGTTTCCTGACCGAAGATCTGGAGAAAGTTCAGCCTTCATAACCCATAGGTTCTTATAATATCTCTGCTCTCTCTAGATATCTATTTAGAGATACACATATAGAGATACAGGTAGAGAGAAGCTATAGAGTTATATATAGATGACAGACAATTGTATATGTTATGTCTTACTGAATTTAGCTCTCTAAAATATATACTGATATATCCATATAGATATCTCTATACTATACATATTTCATTATCTGTTTATCATCTATGCAGATGGTGTCTGTTTCTCTAGAAAATGCCCTACAAGGAAGAAGTCACCCATGGAAAGGACTGTACCCAAGCCTGATTCATGGCCTGCTGTTCCAGTAACTATCTGTGGGTTAGAAGGTGGAATTAATCATAAAAATATGATTATTTACTTAACTACACAGCAATATCCCCTGATACAGAGAACTTTCAAGGAAATGTCCATTCCCTAGTTATGACCTGACCAATTCAATCAGAATGTTTGGTGTATGACAAATGAAATTAAAAAACATCCAGTTCCCTCCTGTATGTATCAAAGCTTGGAAAATATTTCTCTGAAAGCAAGGTATGGAAAAATAGAATAGAATTCAATTCAAGGATCACTCTTGGTAAGCTCAGGTGTCAAGGTTTGGAAGAATAAAATAACACAAGAATACAAGAATAGTCTCATCCTTCACCAAGTATTTTTTGTTGGAACCTTTCAGGTGGTACTCAGGAGATGAGTCTGGGAGTGGGATATTCCTAGAAATTCATAGCAAACTGGGTGATGGTTCAATGTGGGGAGTTAAGGATGTGGTGCTGCTCAGGCTCTATAGTGCCAGGAATTACCCAGACCACCCTGGGCACTTAGGGACCTTAATAATTTTGAGGAAACCACATGGTGCCAGGGATTCAATCCTGGTGGTAGCAGACAAGGCAAGTGTCTTAATCCCTGTACTTTATCTCCAGCCCTCCAACAGCATATGGATATAATATTTGAAGAAAAATAATTACATGGATTAGATGATTGTGATGTGCTAGGTGCTAGTATGAAACTTTGGACATACTAGTTGTTTGGGTTTATTAATAAATTTACTAGACTCAGAGAGATTCAATGATGTTCCTGAAATCACCAACACAGCATCAGGATTTGAACCTTGTGTCTTAGAACTGCTCCCTTCACCCAAGTGTGTGGTGTGAATGTTTTGAATGTGTTTATACTAGATGAGTAGAGTGTGTGTGCTGAAACAGCCGCCAGACCTCGGCCCCAGGCTCATCTTCCTTCCCCAAAGTCATCCTTGTTCATGCATTACGAGTGATTTAATAGGTTTGACCACCTTCCTCTGTACTTATAAGTTTATTGAACTCTAGATAAGCACCCTACCCCTTCCCTGGCTTCAGATTTCTTTCATATGATTGCTCAAGTCATTCATATGATTCTTGCATTTGAGTTCCCATAATTTGAATCAGAAGAGACATAATCAGAGTCATTCTTGCTCAATGTATACTTGAGAAAAGAGAGAGAAAGAGGGACAGATCTACTGTCTTTCTTTGTCCCTTGCCTGCTGGAGAACATCTTTGGGGGAGCAATAAAACCTGCTGTCCTTCTGCTAAACTTCCTTGTCTCACTGCTGGCTGCCCCCAAGCAAACAGGAACTCTAGGTTCTGAGACCAGCTCTGCAGGCACTAGGCAATCACTCAGGAAATGTTTGCTAAATGAAGAAGGGAGGGGAAATGGTATGAAGAAGTTTCATTGAAAGAAGTTTTATATTCATTGGTGGTGCAGAATGGGCACTAATGGAGGGATGGGTATTCGATCATTGTATGACTGAAATGTAAGCACGAAAGTTTTTAAGTCTGTAACTGTATCTCACAGTGATTCATTAAAAAATAAAAAAATTAAAAATTAAATAAAATATAAAAAACAAAGAAGTTTTATATATAAGAAGGAAAAAAATAGCTTTCCAGAACCAGTGTTTCCTCTAGCAAAAATAAAGATATTGAAACTCAATATTTTTTTCTGCAGCTCAAAATTTTTATATATATATATATACATATATATGCAGATGTATATATATGTATATATATATACTCCAAGCTTCTAAAACAATGAAGTAGCTTTGCCATGTTATCATCATCTTATGTAAATAACACCATGCTTTGTCAAACAGCTGTTTTTGCACTTGCCCTTGTGGGCAATGCAAAACCATTGTCTGAGACCCTTTGGAGAGGAAGGCAGTAAGGGTCCAGGCTATCTGAAGGACAGAAGAGAAAGGAGATGAGTCATGATCCTCAGATGTCAGAGAAAGGGTTGTGGACAGCCTTTCCTTCTCTAAACTCCCAAATATGTCACCTGTTACAATAATTCAGTTAAAAATTAAATTTAAAAACAAGAAAAAGAAATAAGTAAATGTGCAGAATAAAACTTGAAATAATGACATGTGTATGCAAGCAGATCTGAGTTATTTGCCCAAAATACAGCTGTTGAATGAGTAAGTTACCAGATTTTTACTCATTTGAGTTATCTGCTAATTGTTTATTTTAATTACTTAGAGTTTTAGTAATGGTGGTTTGACCATCTTTCAGGTGTTTCAGAATTTCCTATTTTGAATATCTGTGAAATAACAATTTTATGTACCTTTTAAATATGGAATGGAGTTTTTTGTTGATTTGTTTTTGAGTCACACTGGCAGTGCACAGGATCATTCCTTGTGGTTTTTTTAGGAACTGTGCGTGTGCCAGGGATAGAACCCAGACTGGCCATAGGCAAGGGAAGTGTTACTAGCTGTATCATTTTTCTAACCCCAATATTAAATGAAATTCTACAGAGATATAATTGTTTTGAAAATGGTAGAGTGGGTTCATTTCTTTCATTGTCCTGTGGAAACCCTCCACTGTCGCTTTAATTTATCTAAGTTCACAGAATTGCTATCTCGAATGGAAAGGCACTATGCGGACACATGCCACTGATCTGTGTGTGTGGTGATCCCTTATACATGCCCAAATGCACCATGCCTGTATGTGTACAGCCACTGAGGCCACATTCATTCCTATGTGTCTCTTTCATGTTGGGGCCAAAGTCCTTTCCAGGGGTGCCTTGAAAATAAACAAGCTCAACTGATGCTTGTGTTTCCTATATTCATGACAACTGAAGTTTCCTTTCAATAAAAGCCTCTTCCAATTTTCTGTTTATAAAATTATGGCTTTCACAAACCACTTCACTTCTGAAATAGAAAGCATATAGAAAATTGGCCTTAACTTGAGGTGGACTCGCAAACAGCAAATTAACAAAAGAAGGAAGGAGGAGGAGGAGGAGGAGAAGAAGGAAGAAGAGGAGGAGGAGAATGAGAAGAAAGGAATAGGAGGAAGGGAAGGAAGAGGAGGAGGAAGAGAAGAAGAAGAAAAGAAGAAGGAGAAGGAGAAGGAGAAGGAGAAGGAGGAGAAGGAGAAGGAGGAGAAGGAGAAGGAGGAGAAGGAGAAGGAGGAGAAGGAGAAGGAGGAGAAGGAGAAGGAGGAGAAGGAGAAGGAGGAGAAGGAGAAGGAGAAGGAGAAGTAGGAGAAGGAGGAGAAGGAGAAGTAGGAGAAGGAGAAGGAGGAGAAGGAGGAGGAGGAGAAGAAGAAGAAGAAGAAGAAGAAGAAGAAGAAGAAGAAGAAGAAGAAGAAGAAGAAGAAGAAGAAGAAGAAGAAGAAGAAGGAGGAGGAGGAGGAGGAGGAGGAGGAGGAGGAAGAGGAGGAGGAGGAGGAGGAGGAGGAGGAGGAGAAGAAGAAGAAAGAAGAGTAGGAGGAGGAGAAGAAGAAGAAAAAAGAGGAGGAGGAGGAGGAGAAGGAGGAGGAGGAGGAGGAGGAGGAAGAGAAGGAGGAGGAGAAGGAGGAGGAGAAATAAGCAGCTACCTGCTTTTGAGAGTAAAAAACACATCAAACTTGGTTTATGAAGTATGATCCAGGCTATTTCTTTAATGTGGAACTTTCTGGGTGCTGACACTGCCATTCTGCTCTCTTGAACAACTATGCTATCAGCTGTGATATGATTGGGAGATGGAGTGATCTAAATGGATGGTATTTGCTCCTGGCTAAAGCGAATTCTGTTGGAACTTGCGAAGCAAGCAGAACCAACCATCCTTTCTTCAGGAGGAAGGCTAATTAAAGGGGCCTAGGGTTTTGCTCATAGAAAACATAAGTCCCACCTACAAATCAGGGTGCCATCTGTAGCCTGTGACCACCCACTCTCAGCCTCTGCCATTCCTGTTCCTTCACTCCCCTTCTCAGCTGATTTCTTCCTGCTCTGTGCCTTCTGAAGGACTGCTCCCTGAATAGGAAGGCCCAGTTCTCTGTTGCACTGTTTCCTGTTATTGTGATACTTTTTTTACATTTTTATTATTCAGCATTTTATTTTATAAAATTATTTTAGTAGAATACATTTCCACATTTAAGAGTCCCAATGGGAAAATAAGAACTTATCTTTTAAGAGTTTTATATTTGTAGACAGATTATTTTAGGACAAATAAAACAATCACATTTGAGGGCCAAATTTAGAATCTACAATATTTTGATAACATCTAATAAGGAGATCTCTTTCCTAATGCCACTGTAATCCCGTTGTTCATCGACTTGCTCGAGCAGGCCCAGTAACATTGTGAAACTTGTTGTTACTGTATTTGGCATATCGAATACGTCATGGGTAGTTTGCCAGACTTTGCCATGTGGGCAAGATACTCTCGGTAGCTTGCCAGGCTCTCTGAGAGGATCGGAGGAATCGAACACAGGTCAACCACGTGCAAGGCAAACACCCTCCCCGCTGTGCTATCTCTCCAGCCCCTTTCCTAATGAAACTTTAATATATTAAGAAGCTTTCAATGTCTTCTTCCTGGGATTTTGAAATCATTAATGAAAAATATCAGCATTTCCTCCTACTTTTAAAGTCTTCTTAGGACATGTAACCATCATTAGCTGCTGTCAATGGAACAGAGGGGGTATTTTCAGAATATAAGCATTGCCAATTTTCTGCAGTCTTCCTTTTTATTTCATCATCAAATCTTATTAATAATTTGGCTGGGAAAAGACATGTACAAAGACTTTACTTATGAAACAAGTGTTTCCACTCCCCCATCATTCCAGTCTGATTAGATATTGATAATAACAAAAATGGTATTCTCTAAAGAGTTTGATAAATTGAAAGACAAAAGCTCACATGTTATGTAACGATTACAATGAGAATCTTATGGGAAGCTGGGAAACATTATTAACTCACCAAAATATAGAATTCAGTCTCACAATTTTGTTTTTCTTCTTCTTTTGGTGCCACAGATTGAACCCAGGGCCACATACAAGCAAAATATGCACTTTACCTTGACCTCATTTTTTAAAAAACATCACTAAATATCACTTGATCACTTTACTTCCCATTAATCGTCGATTTGCTTGAGCGGGCACCAGTAATGTATCCATTTGTCCCTGTCGCGTGCTAGCGTAGCCCAATGGTGTCTGTTCATTCTCGGAACACAAAGAGCCTCAAACCGATTGTTCATGATCTTGATGAAGAAGCCTGCCCATTTGGTAGGTGGGCGGCCACCTGGTCTTTTGACATCCTGTGGAATCCAGTCAGTAATGACTCTAGACCAGCAGTCGTCTCTAAATCTCATTATGTGACCAGCCCATCTGATTTTTGACACCTTGGCAAACGAGACAGCGTCCTTGATTCTTGATCTTCGAGGATTCTTTCTCTCATTTGAGTGAAATGTGATACTCCAAGCATAGCTCTTTCAATTCCTCTTTGGGAGACCCGAATAGCATTCTCATCCTGTTTTCGTAGGGTCCAGGTCTCTAAGGCATATGTTAATGCAGGAAGAACAGTGGAATCAAAGAGATGTGCCTGGAGCCGGAGGTTCTTCGTCCTCTTAGCTATTTCTTCGATGCTCTTGAAGGCGTTCCAAGCCGCTCTCTTCCTCCTGTGCAGCTTGGGTGCCAAGTCATTTGTCATGTTGACTTCTCTACCTAGGTACACATAACTGTTGCATTCGGAGATGGTCGTTCCGTTGAGAGGGAATGGAGCATCAGGAACGAGGCTGTTTCTCGTAAACATTGTCTTCGTAAGATTCAGATTTCAAACCTCTTCCTCAAAAATTAAATTCTAAAATAACCAGATGACCAGAAACACTTACCTACTATTTCCTCCTTATTGTGAGTTGAATGGCTTGACAGCAGAGGCAAAAAGGTGTGCAATCAATTCTCAATGCATAAGTCAGAAAGGTCAGAGATTCCACAGCATGGCAACAGCTTTGCAGATGCCCATGTCATGATAGTTGAAATATCAGGGGCCAGCAAAGGTTAAAGCCAAGAGTGCCAAAACACCTGCCTTGGCAGCTTTCTGTGTTGTACCCCCTGGAACATAGTCAGTAACAACTTGTCCAAGGCCCCAGTGGCTGTAAGACTGAGGGTTGCAGCCAGTGAATAGTCAATTGCAGAGCAAGGACTCAAGTAAGGAGCAGAAGCAGGCCCAGGAACAAAACACTAACCACCCTCTCAGAAGTCTAGTGGAGAGATGCAGCTTTAGAACCAGCATGACGGCTGGGAGACAGGTGAATATTGTGCACCCCACAATGTCTTATAGAATGTGGGTCCTGAAGAAATGCTGAGACACAAGCAGGTCTGACCACCTGGTTTAGGAGCAACAGAGCTCGGCCTCCGTGGGCACCGCAGAGGACACCTAACCGCCAGAGGACCACCATGTTTCTCCTGAGGGCTCAAGGTCTATCTTGATACTTTAAGTTCCTTATCACATTTTTCAAATCATCTGACAGTGTTGCATTCTCTGGTCTCTCAGACTACTCAGTGGTTCCCTCCTCTCATCTCACTATATTTTTTCCATTTCTTTGCACTCATCACTCGCTTTTAAGCTCAGAGAGAACAGGAAGTGCCTCTGACAGTTTTAAGAACTTGAGCAAAATAGGAGGGCCTTAAGGGTTAGGCACATCCTCTCTAGAGGACATAGCTAAAGTGTGAGAGGGAATGTACCTAACCTCCAAGATTCTCCTATTTTGTTCAAATTCTTGAAACCACATTGTACTTCTTTTTTTAAACTTTTATATCTTTTATTTTTTAAATATTTATTAGTGAAGCACCATGTGGTACAGTTGTAGACATACAATATTTTGTGTTTGGATTTCAGTTATACAATGATCAAGTATACATCCCTCCACCAGTGCCCATTTTCTACCACCAATGATTCCAGTATCCCTCCCACCCCCCCCACCCCCACCCCATCCCACCCACCTCTGTGGCAGGGCATTCCCTTTTGTTCTCTCTCTCCTTTTGGGTGCTGTGGTTTGCAAAAGAGGCATTGAGTGGCAATCATGTTTGGTCTATAGTCTATTTTCAGCATGTTTTTCTCCCATCCTGGAAGGATTTCTCCCATCCTGGAAGGATTTCTCCCATCCTGGGAGGATCCTCCCAACACCCTTTACTTGGTGTTTCCTTCGCTATCTGAGCTGCTTTTTCCCCTACCATGTGCAGCTGACCTTCAAGCCATGGAGTGAACCTCCTGGTACTTACCTTGGCTATTCTTGAATGTTAGTCTCCTATTTTGTTACTTTATATTCCCCAGATGAATGCAATCTTTCTATGTTTTTCCCCCTCTCTTTCTGACTCACTTCTCTTAGCATGATATTTTCCATGTAGTACCAATTGTATGTAAATTTCATGACTTCATCTTTTCTAACAGCTGCATAGTACTCCATTGTGTAGATGTACCAAAGTTTCTATAACCAGTCATCTATTCTCTGGCATTCGGGTTTTTTTTCCAGATTTTGGCTATTGGAAACCACATTGTATTTCATCAGCTCATGAATGTTCTCCTTTTTTTAATCTTCCTGTTAGAGTCCATGCCATGTTTTTTTTAAAATTTTTTTCTTTTTTAATGTTGGTATGAGTGGATTTTTCCCTGTAGATGTTTTGAATTCTTCCATGTCCAAATATCTCCTTCAGCGTTTCTCACTTTGATGGTGGTGTTAGACAACCTTTTGCACCAGAATTATATAAAAAAATCCACCTGCATTTTCTTCTTATGGTTTATGAGTCTGGTTTAAATGTACATATTTAACCCATCCTGAATTTACTTTGGAATCTGACTCACGGTAAGAATTCAAATGCACTTTGATCAAATGGTTAGCCAGTGGACCCCAACACCATTTAGTGGAAAAAGTTTTAGTTTTCTATTGATTTGAAATGACAGCTTAATAGTAGCTTAAATAACTCTGTATTCTCTGGGTCTTTCTCAGTATGTTTTTTGGTCTACTCTTCTGTCGGTCTAATTCTTCCCAGAACCATTACATTTAATTTTTTAATTTTTTAATTTTTATTTTAGTGAGACATCTTGAGGTACAGTTGTATACTTACAATTTTTTGTGCTTGGGTTTCAATTATACAATGATCAAATACCCATCCCTCCACCAGTGCCCGCTTCCCACCACCATTATGAGAACTTTATTACAGTGGAGCTTCTGATCTGGTAAAGCAATTGTTCCTTTCCTTACATCCAATCCTATCATTTTTAAATGGTAACCCACACCTGAAATCCCTTTTAGAATTTGAAATTTACTTTAGAATTTTTTAAATAAAACTTCATAAAAGTGTTAGTGGGACTTGTTAGGCTGCTTTTAGGAATATGTGACTTTAGGATTATTCTCCTAAGCATTTGGTATATTTTATTTATTTATTTTTGTTCATTTATTGTTTAGTTTCAGGACACACCTTGTGGTGGTCAGGGCCTAGTTATGACTCAATAGTCATGATTCAATATTCAGGAATCATTTCTTGTGGGGCTTGGGGAATCATGCGGGATGCTATAAATTGAATGAACCCAGTCAGCTACATACAAGGCAAGTGCCCTACCCATTTTACTATTTATCCAGCCCCCTTTTTATCCTTTTTCATAATAATTTTTTTGACACACCTGACAGTGTTCAGGAATTACTCCTAACTCTGTGCCAAGGAGTAACTTCAGGTACAACCAAGATTTGCAAATGTAAGGCAAGCAACTTAATACTTACTGTGCAATTTGATTATCGAAAATTCTGGGATGTAGATAATTGGCGTGATTCTTCATTTATTCTAATTTTCTTGTGTCCTCCAGGACTTTGATTTCAATTCCTTCTTTTACTTCATGGTTTCTGGAAAATTAAGTATCTGAAAATTCTTTCATTTGTTCTATTTCCATGTGTTTCCCGAGGTTGCTCTAAAGTATCTCTCTGCATCCCATCTATTGTTATCTGGGCTGAGTCAGGTGGCATAAGAATCACAATCGGCTTGCTGAAGGGTTTCCTGATTGGAAGAATGACTAACCCCTTCCATGGTTGTTAAGGTTTAGGGAAGTTGGAGGAACTTACCACACCCTTGCCCCATCCTTCAGCCCCAATAAAAATCTAATCCACTGAAGACTAATCATTTATTTTCACAGTCACCTGAGGTGTTTTTTTTTCTTCTTTTGCTTCTTGGGTTTTGGGGCCACATCCAGAGGTGCTCAGAACTTCTCCTGGCTCTGTGCTCAGGGATCCTCATTAAAAGGGCTCAGGAGACCATATCGAGTGCTGGGGATCAAGCACAGTTCAGCTGTATTGAAGCAAACACCCAACTCACTGTACTGTCTCTCCTTCCCTGATTGTCATGAGCCTGTTAAAATAAGACTAACATTAATTTGGGGCTCACTTTACAGAAACATAGAAGACTCAGGCAGCCATGGTGTGATACATTACCACCAAACTAGGAAAGAGGTATTATTTTAGGGCAGGCATATAGGTGAATAATATGAGCTTCAGATGATGAGAACGACTTTTGGACTTAGACTGTTTTGGTCTAAATTAGGTTTTATCACTTACATGCTTAACAGGTTAGGTAACTGTGTGTACCTGTGTGGTGTCATCTGTCAAAGGGAAAAGAGTAATGGTCCTTTTCCATCCCATATAAGTTATGGTTGGAGGGATTTCTTGGGATGAGAGATGTGTGCTGAAAGTAGACTAAGGACCAAACATGATGGCTTCTTAGTATCTGTATTGCAAACCATAATCCCCCAAAGTAGGAAGGAAGGTGCCTGACAACAGAGGCAGGGGGTGGGATAGAAATGCAGGTGGCAGGAGAGATACTGAGAACATTCACTGTATCACTATCACTGTCATCCCGTTGTTCATTGATTTCCTCGAGCAGGTACCAGTAACATCTCCATTCGTCCTAGCCCTGAGATTTTAGCAAGTGCCACATTGGAAGCTCTTTCAGGATCAGGGGAATGAGACCCATCATTGTTTCTGGGTTTTGGCATATTGAATACACCATGGGGAGCTTTCCAGACTCTGCCGTGTGGGCAGGATACTCTCGGTAGCCTGCCGGTTTTCCAAGAGCGAGAACTAGAGATTAAGAAGTCTAGTTCTTAAACAGGGAGCTTGGTTTTACAGTCTCTGGGTCTTGGCTGTTGATGGAATTACACGGTGCCTGGGAGGTAGGGGGCAGTTGGTTGGTGTAATGTCTAGCTACTGGAAGATGGGAAATCTGGGTGGAGGAGGCCCAGTCTCTATTAGAGCAGGCATGGAGATTTCAGGCCCCGGTCCCAAAAACCTGGGTTCCTCTGTCAGTTCCTTCATGGTGAGGCTCGTCCGAGTGTGTGGAGAATGGCCTTGAGCATGGCTGTGGCTGAGTACTAGAGGTCTTCGACTGCTGGGGCTCTGCTTGGGGCGGGGAGGGAAACTCAATCTGTCCCCTCCAAGGAGCCCCGGTGGGGACAACCAGGCAGTCGGAAGAGAACAATGCAGAGTCTCCTGCTCCCGAGCCTGACTGAGAACATTATTGGTGGAAAATGTGCACTGGTGAAGGAATGGGTGCTTGATCATTGTATGACTGATTAATCATGAAAGTTTGTAACTGTATCTCATGGTGATTCAATTAAAAAAAAGTTTGCACTCGGGAAGTACTCGCTAAATTCAATCTCTTATTACCTTCTCTGGGCAGAATCACTAGCGTTGGCTCTGTTTATCCATGCCTATAAGTCTGTTCTCTGTTAAGTTTTCATCTTCTTACTTTGTTTTTAATTGACATCTCTTTCTTCTCAGCCAACCCCCTATCCCAATCTAGATAAGTACTAGGTATTATCCTTATTACTATCCAATCTCCCATACATACAGTTCTAACCCTACACCCCCTCTGCATACCCTTGCACTGTGTTTGCTTTAGGCTCAAGGGAGAAACTCCTTCCCTTTTTTATCTCAGTTGTTCTACATAAATTTATCCTAGATCACAAGTTTATTAGGAGAGAGATTGGTCAGTTTATTTTCCTTTGTTGAATAGTATATATTTAATAAATTTCCATTGAATAAACACTTTTGCAAACAGCAATCACACTATCGGTCTTTCTCTCTTAAACACCACCACCAACAAAACCCTTCCTTCTTCATTCCTGCAAACATTGCCTTCTGATTTTCTTCTGTCAATTCCTTGGTTTCCTTCATTCTTTCTTTATCCCTCAAGTGTTGAAATTTTACAGAATTCAGATATTGGGGACTGGAGCAATAGCACAGTGGCAGGGTGTTTGCCTTGCATGCAGCCAACATGGCCAACCCAAGTTCGATTCCTCCGCCCCTCTCAGAGAGCCCAGCAAGCTACCAAGAGTATCTCGCCTTCACGGCAAAGCCTGCCAAGCTATCCATAATGTGTTCTATATGCCAAACACAGTAACAACAAGTCTCATGATGGAGATGTTACTGGGCCTGCTCGAGCAAATCAATGAACAACGGGAGGACAGTGCTACAGATATTGGACTCCTTTCTTCTCTAAAAACCTTCTGGAAATCTTATATATCTGTCTTCAAATAGCATTACAAAATTATATTACATTGGTTTCTTTTACATCTTCACATGTCCCACATATGTCTCTTCTCTCTTCATTTCTTCTCCTTCACGATCACGATCATCCTGTTGTTCGTTGATTGCCTCGAGCAGGCACCAGTAACGACTCCTTCATCCTAGCTCTGAGATTTTAAAGTGCCATATTCAAGGCTCTTTTAGGCCTAGGAGAATGAGATCCATCATTGTTACTGGTATTTGGCATATTGGGCACGCCACGGGGAGTTTGCCAGACTCTGCCATGTGGGCAGGTTACATTCGGTAGTCTACCAGGTTGCCCAAAAGTAAGAATGAGATAATAAGATGTAGCGGGGCCACGAATGCGACATCTGGGTGGAGAATGCTCAGCCCCAATCTGAGCAGACTTGGAGATCTCAGCCCCGGGACCCGCATGCTTTTGTTCCTCTACCGGTACCTTCATGCTTGTGGAGAGTGGTCTCAGCATGGTTGTGGCTGGTTCTGGAGGTCGTTGGGTGCCGGAGCTCTGCTCGTGGTGGGGAGGGAACCCACCCCCCCTCCAAGGGGCCCTGGTGAGGACAGCCAGGCATGGGAGCAGGAGACTCTGTGCTGTTCTTTTCCGGGAGCTGGGTTTTGTAGTCTCTGGGTCTTGGCTGTTGATGGCATTACACGGCGCCAGGGGGTCAGTTGGTGGGTGTGACCCCTGCCTACTGGAAGATGGAGGATCTGGGTGGAGGATGCTCAGCCCCCGATCTGAGCAGGCTTGGAGATCTCAGCCCCAGGACCCGCATGCCTTTGTTTCTCTGCTGGTACCTTCATGCGTGTGGAGAGTGGTCTCAGCATGGTTGTGGCTGGTTCTTCTCCTTAATTCAGATATTTATGGAGTTTTGCATGTGGTTACTACATTATTTTGCTACTGGTTTCCTTTGGCTTGTGAGGGCTACAACTTGCTAGCCACATTGTTAATTGCCTGTATATCTCATAAATAGCAAGTCATTTTAATATGCATACCAGAATCTCTGAACATAGGTTTCTTCATACATTTGTAACTGCACTAATTAGTTAATGTATTAGAAATGTTCATTTCCTTAGTAAGTATCTTACAGATAATTTTTTGAGTTTTTCTTATTGAGCACAGTCTTCATAGCTATATTCCAGGGAACCTGCTTTCTGGAAATTAAATTAATGAAGACACTTCTATTTTGTTGTGAGTTAGAGGATATTGAAATGAAAATGTGCGAGATGATGTTTTGTTGCAATTAAATTAATGAAGATATTTCTATTTTGTTGTGAGGTAGAGGATATTGAAATGTGCAAGATGATGTTTTGTTCTGGATTATGGTTGTTAGTATTAGATGACTGAGTATTAAAAACATCCAATTTTCATCCTTCGCAATCAATACATTTGAATACTTAGATTTTTCCATCTGCCACTCTTGTTGGACTGAATAGTTTGTTCCTTTCCCTAAAAGTATTTAAAAATAGTCCTACCTATGCTAGCAATTACTCCACGGCTGGTCTATGTCAACAACAACCTCGGTTTTCTCATTGCAAACTCCTATACCTTGTCCCGCTGCTTTCTAAACTACAAAGTTCATAGAACATGAACAAACCTCTGTAAATTGGGATTGGCTGTAATTTCCGGTCATCTTTCACCTATGCTACATGATAATGATATCTAGCAATTGCTAACCTGCATATGTAACATAATCTCTATTGAAAGCACAGTCTTAAGTAATTCTCACTTGAATATAAAAAGCAGGCATTATTCTATCTACATTTTTGATGGATTAGACCACAGATCATAGGCAGAGATGTAGCTCAGTATAGAGTGTGTGAGGTCCTGGGATTGAATTGCTGTATCACAAAAGCAAAATGAAACAACTAAACCAAAAAACCTACCAACAATTTGACTGAGTAATTTATCTAGGAATCCTCTAGCAGGAAGTAGAAGAGTTGGGATTTAAACCTGTGTCTGCCTAATTAAAAATTTTGTATCATTTTTAACTGATCTGGAATGACGTAGGGTTCCCTTACTCTCTCTTGTTCCTGGTGTAGCACACCTGCTTTATGCTCTAGATTCATTTGCATTTTACATCCAAAACTTGAATTAAAGACCATTCCCCACAGGAAGCATGTCTAGTATGTTGAAGCTCTCCAAAGTCAATGGGAATCTCCAGCTCTATCCAAATGGGAAGAGCTTTGTGGGATCCACTCTGCTCCTCCTCCCTCTTACTGAGTATCAAATTCCCAAGCAGGAAGAAATGCACCTCCTTTAGCTTTATGTGTATAAACAGTGTGAGTCAATATTCATGCTAGGAATTGATTGACTCTTCTTTCTGTGTTTAACAATTATTTTATTTATTTATCGGATCACTGTGACATACACAGTTAAAAAGTTGTTCATGATTGAGTTTCAATCACACACATGGTGTTCTATCACCCGTCCCTTCACCGGTGTGCATTTCCCACCATCAATGTCCCCGATTTCCCTCCTGCACTCCTCCCCCAACCTGCCTCTCTGGTTGGGGCAGGCACCTCTCTCTCTCTCTCTCTCTCTCTCTGTCTCTCTCTCTCTCTGTCTTTCCCTTTGGGTATTATGGTTTGCAAATACATGAACTGAAAAGTTATCATCTTTCTCCCTGTATCTACTTTCAGATAAAAACCCCTGTCTTAATGAAACCTATCTTTACTTGCCAGAAATGGAAAGAATAAGCTAAAAAAGAGAAAGAGAGAGAGAAAAAATTCATGTGCTTTTCTTTGGCTGACCTGTCCCCCTTCTTACCTGCTGGCACCCCACTCTGTGAGGTGACCAACAGCAGGGCAGCACCATTAATTCTCCTGTAGCCAGCTGCTGCCTGGTCACATTGTCATCCCAGGGGTGCAATCTGCCTGACAGGGGCCTGGAAATGCCTATTTATCCTCATTTGTTCTGTTTTTCAGGAACCAGTGTCTCCTTTCGCTTCATGCAATATCCCCAGAAATTCCTCCCAGCTCTTCTCCACCATTTTGTCCCGGACAGAGGCTTCCAGCAAAGCAGCCTGACACACTCCATACCAGGCTGCTCAGTGCTGCTCCAAGCTTCAGTCTGGGTTTCTAGGTCTGCAATTCTCAAACCATGATATTGGCTTAGCACCAGCCAGCTTCCTCTCTATAAGAAGGGACTAGACTATTTTAAAGTTGATGGCTGGCGTCCTCTGTTTTCTTTTTCTTTTTTTTCTCCAGGGAGAGGATTAAAACTCTTTTACAACTTCCACAGAGATACACGTTTCTTCAGCAGTTATTCATTGAGCACTTGCTGAGTTCCTGTTTAGTTGTAGTTATGGAGAATAAAGCAAGTATCAATCGGCATTGGCTCTCACTGGAGGAACCAGTGAAGCAAGTGAATGCAGGGCTGTGAGAGTGACCAAGGTCATTACCCAGTGGGAGTTAGGCAAACACATGGGTCTGAGCTACTAAAGGATTTGCCAACATGCTTTATGGGGTCAATGACTTAGCTGGGCCACCGTGCCTCGGCCCAGATCTGACCACCCCACCTGCCAGATGTGTGTCCTTGGACTTACTTCCCCTACATGTCATCCATAAACCTCTTGGAGGTAAGTCTGGTGAAGTGAAGGGCCCCTTCCCCCCTTGGGTATATTATCAAAGCTCTTCTCCTTGGCAGAGCTGCCACTGATGCACAGGGTGGTGCTGGAACTAAGCCCCTAATGTGGCCCTGCAGTCTGTCATGACAGGGCCATATCTCCCTCTCCCGTGCAGCTTGCACTGCCACCCCATTGAAGTCTTGTATGAGGTAGAAGGATACGGTTCAACCTTTCATTCACTTTGGAGCAACACTTTGGAGCAACTCTTAGCCTTTGGATGTATTAGCCACCACAGTTTACCTGCATAGACCAGAAATCACCACAATGAAGTAATCTTAGTTCTTGTTGGTAAAATGAAATTCTTAGATATTGATGAGTTTTTGTCCCTTCACCCCCACCCACCCTCACTTTTAGAGACAGTATTAAGTATTTCAGGTGTATTTTTTTCTGAAACAGAGAAAACTGAGAGAGGACCTCCCTACTTCTTAGAGAGCCTTAGCTAGTTTTCTGGTTTTCTCTTTTCAGATTTTTTTCCAACTCTAGTTTTTTTTTTCTTAGAGCAGAGCAGGATGACAATAAAGAGTGATTATTTTATATTCCAGAGGTAGCAGAGATGAGGAGACAGTGAAGAGTAATTAAAGGAACAGAGCAGCACTAAGGCCTTTGAAAATGTTTGGAACTAGAAGTCAACAGTAGGAAGATGGAAGTAATGAGGAATGAAACTTCTTTGGGTGCTTAACATGGCATTCTAATGCACCACCTATTCAATTCCAGGTTACTTGAGTGGGAAGCAGTGTGACTGAACTGCATCCCAGGTGTCAGTTGCTTGGCTCCACAGATCATGAGCATAGATTTGATGTAGTATCATCACTGGATGTTTCTTCAATAAGTTTCTATGAAGCCTGCTTCAAAGCTCCTTATAACTCATTTTTCCTGCAGTCTGAAAACTCCCAGGCTCTGGCTTCCTGTATATAAACTAGTGACCAAAAAAAAAAAAAAAAAAGACAAGAAGTCTCATTCAGCAGGGATGGCAAAATCCCTGTCAAATATGTGCATTTTCTTTTCAAAAGCATTAGAACATTTAGTTTTGTGCTGCAGTGGTTTCCAATGCAGAGCATGCTCAGACACATAGGACATGTAAGACATGATTCCTGCAGGCTTGATCTGAGTGGGTGGTATGTGGAGAGACAGGGCTTGTTTGGATCTCTCCTGTGGGAAGTGACCTCAGAGTCTGATTCCAAAGGAACTCAGAGGCTTGGAGGTCCTGTAGAATAAGAAACGGATGGTCTTCTTTTGGTTCTGTGTCTTATGCTCCAATTCTTGTACTTCATTTGATGAATACTGGTTTTGGCACATCAAATACACCATGGATAGTTTGCCAGACTCTGCCGTGCGGGTGGGACACTCTTGGTAGCTTGCTAGGCTCTCCGAGAGGGATAGAGGCTTTTAGGGTGGCCTTTAATCATCCTTGTAGGTGTTCCCATGGTTCACCATATTTGAACCCCATCAAATATGGTGCGGTAATCTTGTTTTTTTGGGGGGGTGTCCCACCTGGCAATGCACAGGGGTTACTCTTGGCTCTGCACTCAGGAATCACCCCTGGCGGTGCTCAGGGGACCATATGGGATACTGGGAATTGAACCCGGGTTGGCCGTGTGCAAGGCAAACGCTCTACCCACTGTGCTACTGCTCCAGCCCCAGGTGCGGTAATCTTGTATTAAGTGTTCTATGGTGTGTTCGGAAAGCATCCTGGAGTTTGGCAGCGGCTGGGTAGTGGAGGTAGTGGAGGTAATGGAGGTCTGCCTGGTTCTGGGAGCAGGCAGAGGCAGGAGCAGGGAGGAGAGGCTGATATGAATACTGGTTCTCAGGGCCGAACTAGGCTGTCAAAACGAAAAAGGACAAAAATGACTGTACTTCCAATGCACGTATGCTGGCAACGGATGCATCAATCGAAGACCTGATGGTGCAAGCACGAAAGATCAAGTATGACATTAGGGTCTGACCGAGACGAGAAGGAATCAATCACATCACGCCGTTTTCGACACTGGGGAAGAACTATTCCTCGGAACATGTGACAAAAGAGGCATCAGTGGTGTCAGTGTCCTTGTCAACACGAACTTGGCCATAAACATTGATTCATTCGAAAGCCTAACAACCCCAAATGGACGATTATACTTGAATAGATGTGGCTCAGTGCGGCAGTTTCTATCTTCATTGTCTAACGCACCAACATCCAATTATAATGAAGGAGAAATTGAGAAGTTCTACATGGAGCTGGAGAAGTTCTATAAAGAAGACCACACCTTCCACAAGATCATTGCGGTGATTTTAATGCCAAGGTAGTACCAAGAAGATCAGCTGAAGAACTCCACATCGGGACCCATGGCCTAGAATGGAAAGAACAGGGTGACAGACTGAGTTCATCATCGTGTCAACCAAGACCATCCATGGTAACTCACAATTCCAGAAGGCCGAATCTAAACGTTGGACATGGGAGTCTCCTGGTGGGTAGACGATTCCACAACGAAATTGACTACATTATATTCAATTGATGGTCTTGCCTGACCAATGTCGCTGTTGTCCCAAAATTCCAAACGGAATAAAACCACCATCTCCTTTGTGCAAAATTCTATCTCACAGAGCAGGAATAAAGGGCTGCAAAGTTTAAGAAGAAAACTCCCAGAACGACCACCAAGTGGGAGCTCTTTGGCACTATTGTAGCAACATGGGAAGATGCCATCATTGACAACATTGATGAGGAATACGATCGACTGGTCATGGACAAATGCTGTCATGATCCAAAAAGTAATAACTAGATTTGGACCCTGCTAGGGTTAGGAAAGATTAATTTGGCCTGATTGCTGTAGTCTGAGTCTGTAGATGTTCCTAGGAGAGCTGCCCTACAAGCCTCAATGTTATCTCTTACCATGTCCATACAAAAATAACTAGTATTGAGATGTTGATAGAGTTATTGGACTAGGGAAAAGAGAAAAACAGCTTAAGGGGTATTTTGCTCTTGGGCAGTTAGAAAGGGCTTTGGAATATCCTAGGTGAGATAATATGACCCTTCCAACTTGTTGGGCACTCAGGAAGGGCTTTCTTGTGTTGATTTTGCTGGGTGCAGAGTCAGCCTAGAGTGCTAGGGAGTTGGAGAGGAAGAGAGCTGGAGAATAAGAGAGCTGTTTGGAGAGGGAAGAGAGATGGAGAGAGTGGGAGAGTAGAAAGCTGGAGAGAGAGAGAGAGAGAGAGAGAGAGAGAGAGAGAGAGAGAGAGAGAGAGCAGGGTGGCAAGATGGACCAAGGAGAGGCTAGCAAGGGGAACAGAGAGAGAAGAATGTAGAAGAATACTGGGGCAGGCACGTGGGGAGAATGGAATAAATGGCATCTGATCAATCAACCAGCTTGGACCTCGTTTCGTTCACTGTCTGCCCCATGGCCTGGCCGCCCTGGTTGGGGGAGCAGTCCGGGCCCACCCCAATTGCAGGCGTCTCGGGGAAGAGCCCCCTGGCTGCCCCTCAAAGAATTTTTACAGGGGCTTCACCAACATTGCTCAGTGTTTACTCCTTGCTCTGCACTCAGGAATTACTCCTGGTGGTGGTCAGGATGGCAAAGATTTTACTAGGTCAGCTGCTTGCAAGGCATGTGTCCTGCCCACTGTACTAATGCTCTAGCCACAAATTTAACATTTTTAAAGCACGTCTTGTGGTAAAGTTCAGCAGTCACTAACTTACTAAGCGGAGTAAAGAAGTTCAGGTGCAAGAAAACATAAGTGCCTTGCCTGGCAATGTTAACTGTATTTTATGGTTGGGCTAGAATTATGTTCACTAACCTCCCCCTGCTCTCCCCAACACACACACACACACACACACACACACACACCCCTAACATTTTTCATTGAGGAAACAAGGACTATACATATTTGGTGGGTTTTGTGTGATTTGCACTGCTCTGTGGTGGAAATTTCCTTGGAATTTTTATGGAATCATGTCTATATTTGGACATGTGCAAGTAAAGATTGGAGCCAAACACTGATGCAAAGACTAAAGAAATGATTTGCCACGCCTTCCTACCCTCTGTTCTAGGGGCCTCCATCTCAGACACCCCAGTGAAACTCTGTTCTAGGTGCCAGGAATGACTTAGAAATGGGAGTTATGCTCAGATCCTGCTCTGATGAAACTGCCCTGGGTCTGGAACGTAAGTCCCTAGAATGAGTTTGTCTTCCCAGGGGATTCCGTGCAAGAGCTGAGAGTCAGGAGTTTTTACCATCACTCAGACTGGAAGGAGGCAGAGATTGAGGCAGGAAATGGGATCTTCTTGGAAGATGAGGATTTCACAGTGGGCGTTATATCATCTGAGATTGGGCATTTCTACACGGTTTGTGAACCCAACTCACAGATATGGATTTGGTGCCTTTGCAGAAATGGGATCATCTGACCCTAAAGATCACACATTTCCCTTATTCTTTACAGAATCAATACTGCATGCCAGAAATGGTGTAATAGTGAAAAGGTTAACATGCTCTGTCATCAGGAAGCTTCTGATGTAGGTCAGATAGATATAAAAACAGCTTTTAGAAACCAACTTCTCTTAATTTCTGAAGATTTTGCTTCTCTTCTTGTCTTTTCCCCACATAGATTTGGAAAGATCTGACCAGATATCTGCTGAATGAGTTCGAGAAACAAAACATGGGTGTGTGGGGCTGTGGATTGGTTTCAGTTATTAATTATGGAGCCCATGAGTGCAAATATGGCCCTGTAGTGGCCCAGTGTTGTAACAACAAGGAGTCTGGTTCTGAGAATTTTCTGGCCTTCTCATAATGACCTATGTAGCCCTACAAATGTATGCCTACCTTATGCCATAGACCCATGAGACGCTGAAAATGAGTACAAATGCATATAGCATCCTTTTCCACAATTGTTCATTTATTTTAAATTGAGGTTAGGTATATGTGTGCTCAACTAAGTGCAGCAGCATTTACACTGAAGAATCTATGATTTATAAGCAATAAGAAACATTCAATAATTTGCTATTCTATTACAAATAGTTTTGAATATTCAAAAATTATTGGTTAATCAACATAAAGTCCGTGTGTAGTGGTATACACTTTGACTTCAACCAATAGATACACCGTCTTGATAAAAATTTATCTCCATTACAAAGTGTGATGCAGTTTTGTCTTTGGCCACCAAAACAGAGTCAAATTTAGTAATTGGTTACAAAGCTTTTCAAATTTTACCTCTGACATTACTCTCTATCTTAATTTCTCTACATTGAAAATATTCCAGGAATTGTGGAAACCAATCTTCAAAAAGAAGATGAATTCTTATCATTGGTACTGGTCAAAAATTCAGTGAATGTGATTCATTGAACAGCACTTCTATTTCCCCAAAGAGCTCAGACTTCTCCTTGACTTAAATCAGGAAATCTTAGCTGAGCCCTGATGCCTACAATGTGTCAGCCCAGCACTATTACTAAAGTTGATGTGTCAAAGATTACAAAGTATCAAAGTATCAGGGAGAACTTTTTAAAATATCTCAAGAATCACAAAGGTTAAGTAATAGCACGTCAAATTGTTGATGGGAAAGCATGAATCATAATATTTAAGTTGGACTGTTAGAGCAGTCAAAGTCAGTGGTAAATTTCTGGCTCTAACAATCAGGCAGCCCTTTTCACGGAATTGAGAAGTTTGAATTTTTGAATCTGTCTTTATGGGTGTGATAAGCTTGTAAAATACCACACACACAAATATACACATGTGAACACACACACACACACACACACACACACACACACACTGGTACATCTTCTAATAATAACTTCTGGAACAAGTCTGTCACCATCAACATCCTCCCATTGTTCACCGATTTGCTCAAGCTGGCCCAGTAACATTCTGAGACTTGTTACTGTGTTTGGCATATTGAATACAACATGGGTAGCTTGCCAGGCTTTGCCCTGTGGGCAAGATACTCTCGATAACGTGCCGGGCTCTCCGAGAGGGGCAGAGGAATCGAACTCGGGTTGCCCATGTTGGCCGTGTGCAAGGCAAACGCTCTACCCACTGTGCTACCGCTTCAGTCCCCGAAGCAAGTCAATTTTTTAAAGGAATGCTCAGAGGACCTATGTGTTGCTTACCCAGAAAAGGCACTTATGAGGCAATATTAGGACATGGTAAAATCAGACACCTTTTGAGTGAATAGAAGATTTGTAGCTTCTTTATAAAGGAAAGGCAATGCATGCTAAGAAAAACCTTTTTGTTTTGTGGTCGTACCCAGCTGTGCTCAGGGCTTACTTCTGGCTCTGTGCAGAGATCACTCTGGGCGGGCATGGGAACTCTATGAGGTTCCTGTAACCAAACCTGGATTGGTCTGCTGCGTGCCCAGCAAGTGTTCATTTCAGCCCTAAAAAATTTCTATTTAAAGTAACTCTTTGAAGTTCTCTTCTTTGATTATTGTTGGTTGAGTTGGTTAGACTATGAGAATGAAACACTACTTTGGAAGAACAAGCCTAGTGAGTGGACAGAGCGGGAAGCCTGAACTATGTTTCACAAAGGAAGTGAATGATCAGAGTATGAGACAAATACCTGACTTTCCTAGTAAACATCCATAGGGAACCTGGAGAGGAGGAAGGGACAATGCATGGCACTGTCCCTGCAGGTTCTTTGATTGTGTCACACCCATGAGTGAAATTTGTTGTTTATTCAGCAGATGAGTCAGCACTGTCTCTGTCACCGGATGCCTCTGTAGCCCATGGTGGTATCTGTAGGTGCACGGGCCATTCCTGGCAGAAGATGAAAATGGGAACACACACACTTGACATTCTACTTGAATGTTGGTAGACATCAGTGATCTTTAAGAACCCACAATCCTGACCCTTGCTACACATCTATCAGCATCATCTTTCTCCAGACTCTGCCTATCCTCAAAGAAGTGGTGGGGGAAGGTACATGACGCTCAGCTGTATCCAGGGAGGTCACGTGCGGTGGAACTGTGATAGGCATGTGACTCAGTCTGGTTCTCTGAATCTGTTGCACAAGTTTACATATAAAACTCACAGATCCCACAGCAGAGAAGTGGGGTAAGGTGAGGTTGAGGGGTATCCTGACCCCATTAATGCTGGAGTCCAGAACATAACACCTAGGAGGGGTGAAGGGAGAGCCCAGGAGCAGGTGAGCATACAGGAGAGAGGGTCCAGACAGAGCCACCTCCAGGCTTGGGGACAGGGACACAGAATACAGCAGGGTGCATTCTTGTAAGAAATGCTACTAAATATTTTCACGCAGA
Organism: Sorex fumeus; assembly: GCF_029834395.1. Classification (NCBI taxonomy): domain Eukaryota; kingdom Metazoa; phylum Chordata; class Mammalia; order Eulipotyphla; family Soricidae; genus Sorex; species Sorex fumeus. The sequence goes on from NW_026606067.1 coordinate 17,151,777, forward strand.
TCCAGGCCAAGCCACCTCTCCAGTCCTGTTAGGATGACATTGTCAGGTAGTCTGAACCCTTCTGGTATTGGCTTCTCTGCTGCTTCATGAGAACATCCCTCCTTTCCCAAGCTGTGAGGGCCAACCCAAACCCAGCTCACAGCTCCCTCACTCCCTCTTTGATTGGATAGGTTCTTCCTGAATACTGCTTTCTCACTCTTTGAATCTTCTATGTGTGCACTTTGTCTAAAGTGCCCTAGATTCAATACCATTTTCTTCAAGAAGCCTTCTGGCATCCTGGAGCCCAGCACAATTCCTTCCCTCTTTGTCTCTACTGCACTCTCTGTCCCCTCACTTCTGGGCACATAGATGTCTCCGTATTACTCTTCAAATCTTCAATAGTCCCTGGCACACAATCCAGAAAGGGGTTGCTGTCCCTTAAATATGTTCATTTGTGTGTATCTTTGTGTGTATATTTGTGTAGTTTTTTAAAAAAAATTTTATAAAATAGTTCACAGTATTTGATTAAATTTATTATTCAAACACCAGTCCCACCACCATTACACCTTCACACTGCCATATTTCACGTGTTTCCATCCCGAACCCCAATCCCTGTCCCAAAGCAGAACCAAAATCATGTAATATGTCCCTCTATGATTGGTTGCCTCCTACTTTGAATCCCATCAAATGTAGTGTGGTACTCTTGGACTGCGGGTAGATGTGTCCTATGAAGTGTTGTGTGGCTGCAAATGCAGCCACGCAGTCCAGTAATAGGTTCACTCATGGGTGAGGCTCAACCCAAGCATGTGGAGAGGGGCCATGAGCAGGGTGGCAGTTGGGTTCTGGAGATTTTTAACTGCCAGGGCTGGGTCTCTTGGGGCGAGGAAGGGTCTCATGCAACCCCCTCTGTGGTGCCCTGAGTGAGACAGCCTGATGTGGGGTCTGGTGGTATGGTTATGGTGAGGGTCATGTTGCTCCCTTCTGGGAGAGAAGGACATGTGATCTGGATGGGGGGCAGGGGGGAGAGCTATGGGCAGTGGATCTCCATTCCTGGTCCAGCTGGTTGAACTCAGCGTGTAGTTTTATTTAGGAATTTATTTCACAGGATAATGCTGATTTGCAAGACTGGCATACAAAGTCACCAACAACCACACCCACCAATGAAATGCCAGGATCCATCGCTGCAGTTCTTTACATCCCCTTCCCAACTTTTTTGCCAAATGCATATATCTATCTTAATTTGGGGACCATAGCTAGGGTGTTCCAACTGGCTTTGTGCTCAGGGGCCACTGCTGCTGTGCTCAGAGAACCAGATTCAGTGACAAGGATCAAAATTGGGGTGGAATGCATGCAATCTCCTGTACTCTCTCTGACCCACTTCAGCCATATCTTATTTTTCATATTTAAAGTGGCTTTTATTGATTTTTAAAAATTGAATTATTTTAAATGTATAACAGAATAAGGTTCTTCTCAACGACAAAAATTCATATCAATATTTTTGATAGTAATGTTCAGTTATAATTTATACTCAGTCATGCTATAATTCTATAAAAGCATGTGTTTGAACATGATTATCTTCTCCACTGTCACGTATCTTCAAAATTAGTGACACGTGGCCATCTAACCATTACAGTACCCATTTTCCCTTTTACAATAATAGCAAAAACTCTTCATGTGGCCTCATATTTGATCCAGAGCTCTCTTGTTTCCAGGGAAATTGGGGCACCCTCCCACGGGAGCCCAGGACTTTCCTGGAAGGTGCTGGTATTGAGGTTGGGTAGAAAAGGGGATGAGATGGTCTAATTCTGTGCTTGGGACCTCATCCCTATTCACATGAATCATTCAGGATGCAAACACTTTAGGAGGGACAGTGCCACAGAGAGCGGGTGAAGATAACCCCCTTTACTTGATATAAAGCAGGAAAGAGGGATCAGCAGATAGCACAGTGTTTAGGGTATATATGCCTAGCACGCTCCAAACTGGGATTCAATCCCCCTGAGTGTTGCCACCTGCAGTCTTAGAGGCCCTGAGCATGGCCAGGATGGCCCGGGAAATCCTCAGAACCACAATCTCCTAGAAGCACCACATCCACAGGGTCATGCATTGAACTAATCACCAGGTTGACTGTGAGTTGCTAGTGGGATCTTCAAACTTCCTGAGCATCATGTGCAAGGCCCCTCAAATCAAAAGCAGATAAAAGGGGAAGCACACATTGTCCCTCTTCCAAGCTCCTGATCTGCAGCATCCTTGCTTTCCCTGAGCTAGGATGAGCCACTCCATAGTAGAGAACACATCAGCCCTCGGGAGGAGCTCAGGCACACGATGTAATTATATGCTGTTGGATCACTGCCTTCCCAGCATCACTCTGTACATCCGTCTCAAAGGGGCCATTCCATTCACTGGAATGGAATTTCACATGAGAATTTAATCAAAGAAATTCGTGTGGTATCTGGTTGAGTGTTCAGGACACTGTCTATCTTCTCAGCAGTGCTAGCTGTGCAAAACATCCTATTTGAAAATAGACTGTTGTGGTGCAAGTAAAGTTGCCAGAGTTAACTCATTTCTTCCCAGTATCGATAGAAAAGAGGCATTTTTTTTCAAGTCACCCTTTAGTGAAACTTGTAGTTTTGGGTCACTGTTTTTATATTCTTGTATTTTTTTCATGGATTTGGTTTACTTCCTCCAGCTGTTGCATAGGAGCTTTGTGTAATGACCTCATGCTCCATGGTGAATTGTTCTGGAAAATTCAGTAATCAATAATTTAGTTGGGTTTATGTACAGTCCACTGCAGTCTCTCTCTGATATCCACAGAGGTAGAATCATGAATGAAGTTAATGGGTCTCTGGGGAAATCAATCTTCCTCCTTGATATAGTCAGAGGGAGGCAGTCATCTGGGTGACTTTTGAATCCTACCTCCCTCTTTTACTGATGAAAGGCTGAGGTTAGAAATTTCTTGCCTGCAAAGATGGAAGCTGCCAATCCTCCCCTTATTACAAGGAGTGGAACTGAGATTTGCTCCCCTTTGATGAGCTAAGGAGTCCTTATAGACATTATCTAAACCTGTGTTCCCATGGGGTTTTGGAGAGGGGCACAAAAAGTCAAACAAAAGTCAGATCAAAGGGAATTAAAGATTTCAATAACAGATATGAATCCATAAGGTACATAGAGGAAAATGTAGGCAGAACTCTCCACGACATTGAAGCTAAAAACATCTTTAAGGATGAAACAGCACTGACCATGCAAGTGGAAGCAAACATAAACAAATGGGACTACATCAAACTAAGCTTCTGCACTTCAAAAGAAATAGTGACCAAAATACAGAAAGAGCCCACAGAATAGGAAAGAATATATACCAAATGCCCATCTGATAAGGGATTAATATCCAGGATATACAAGACATTAGTAGAATTGTACAGGAAAAACTTCCAACCCCATCAAAAAAGGGGGAGAAGAAATGAACAGAAGTTTCCTCAAAAAAGAAATACAAATGGCCAAAAGGCACATGAAAAAATTCTCCACATCTCTCACCATCAGGAAGATACAAATCAAAACAACAATGAGATATCACCTCACATCACAGAGATTGGCAACCAGTGCTAGCATGGATGTGGGGAAAAAGGGGCACTCTTTCACTGTTGGTGGGAATGCCCACTAGTTCAGTCTTTCTGGAAAACAATATGGACAGTCCTTCAAAAATTAGAAATTGAGCTTCCATATGACCCAGCAATACCACTTCTGGGAATATATACCGAGGATGAAAAAAATCACAGTAGAAATGACATCTGTACCTACATGTTCATTGCAGCACTGTTCACAATAGACAAAATCAGGAAACAACCCAAGTGTTCTAGAACAGATGACTGGTTAAAGAAACTTTGGTACATCTGCACAATGGAATACTATGCAACTGTCAGGAGAGATGAAATCATGGATTTTGCTTATAAATGGATAGAAGTGGAGAGTATCATGCTGAGTGAAATGAGTCAGAAAGAGAGGGACAGACATAGAAGGACTGCACTCATTTGTGGAGTATAAAACAACATGAGGCTGCCACCTAAGGACAGATAGATTGCACCATAGCTGAAAGCCTGCCTCATGAGCAAAGGGGAGAAGGTAGCTGGAACAGAGAAGGGATCACTAAGAAAAAGATGGCTGGAGGAATCGTCCGGAATGGGAGATGTGTGCAGAAAGTGGATAAAGGACCAAACATGGTAACCTCTCAGGGTCTGTATTGCAAACCATAATACCCCAAAGTAGAAAGAGATTATTACCACACGAATTTCTTTGATTAAAATCTATGTTCCAAAGACATATCTGCCATGGAAGCAGAGGGAGGGTGGGAAAGGGGGGTATACCGGGGATATTGGTGGTGGGGAATGTGCAATGGTGGAGGTATGGGTGTTTGATCATTGTGTGATTGTAACCCAAACATGAAAGCTTATAACTAAAAAAAAAAGTCAAATAACTCCTCAGCTAGTAGAATTGGGAGTTCTCTTCCAAACCTTTCATAGGAGATGGGAGATTCAAACAAATCAAGTCCTATTGCTCAGTTGGACTTCTACCCCTTTCAAACCAACTTAGGAGATGCCAGGCCTGACTAAAGAGGACAAGAAGAAAAGTGTATGCAAAGAGCCTTGGATGAGTGGCTCAGATGCTCTGGAATCAGGTTAGGCATGTCACCAGCAATTTCCTACATTCTAAAGATATAGAGCCTAGAGCACTGATTTCTCTGCAGATGCTCATTCAATAATCTTCTGATGTCCCTTCACTGTTTTACTCCTCTGTCTTCTTACTGTGTGTGAGGATGGCTGGGGTATGGGAATGTATGAATCATTACATATGGATGTGATGATGCTAGTGTAGGGGGAAGGAATCATGGCAGAGAGAGCTGAGCAGGGATGTGGAGAGCTCAGGAATTGAGAGACAGAAAAATCTGCCTTGGAGAGAAAGATACAGAGAGGGACAGAGAAAGACACACAGAGAGATAGACAGAGACAGAGACAGAAAATATGCAGAGTTGATGTTTGAGAGAAACAGTGATCAAGAGGAGAAGCCTCAGTTGTGACTTGACTTGATGTCACAGAGTTTAAGACACAGCAGTGGGCATGGCCATGGAACTTTTATGTCTTCCTCTGGGCTCATTGATTCTTTTGGAAAAACTATTTTGATTGTGTATTTGTTTTCTACGGCGCTTAGGGGACTGGGTCTCCTTCCAACAGTTCTTGGCCATCAGGTCTAGTGTTTCAATACAAGGGTCCAAGGTTATAATTTTGCTCATCCCTGCAGTGCAGGAGATACCAGTGGCACTTGGGGCCTCCAGGACTACTAGCAATGCTCAGGGGATATCAGGCTTGTATCAAAGAGGATCAAGCATCTTTATCTGTACCATCTCTCAGGTACCTCAAACAACTATTGTATTGGAAGTTCCCCCATCACACAGACTTCAGGGATGACCCAGAGGCAATGGAGTGGGCGCTGTGATATGAAGATCAATAAGGCATTCAAGAACAATGGCAACTATGAATTCAGTATTCAGGAAAGGGTGTGTGTAGTGGAGGGCAACAAGGCACTGTTCCTGGTATAATAAAAAGAGTACACATGAGGGGAGTCTCCATAAAGGATTTGGAATTAAGGTGTCAGCATTCAGGCATGGGCTAGAGTCAATGAAATTTAAACAATGCTCACTGGGTCTTTGCATGGGACTAGGATAGGAAATAATTGAGTAGTGCTGCATTTGGGGTACCAAAATCTAGGAGATATGAGCCTAGAAGATGGACCCCCCAGAGATGGTCCTTCAGTCACTGGCATACCAGGTTGGAGCACACCCTCTACCCTAATGTTCTCTGCAATGGTACAGCCCTCATCAGTGGATTTTTATTGGCTAATTCTATAGTTTATTGTTGGTCACCATGGCCAAGTCAAGATTTTGAATCAGTTACTATTGAGTGGAAGTAGTCACTCAATTGAAGAGGAATTTGAGATTTCATTGAAGATTGCGTCCAAGTTTCTCTCAGTGAGTAACTCAGATTAATGTCAACAGGAGACAGCCTGATGAGTTCCCAAAGTGAGTAATCATCCACTTCCACAGACCAAGAGGCAGACATTTCTCTGCAGTCCTGCTAACACACTGTGAGGCAGAAGTGAATTTTTTTAAAATTTTTAATTGTGAGACACCATGAGGTACAGTTGTAGACTTAAAATTTTTTGTGCTTGGGTGTCAATTATACAATGATCAAATTCCTATCCCTCCACCAGTGCCCATTTCCCACCACCACGGATCTAAAGTGAAACTCATCAGGCCTAAGTTCAGTTTCCCCATCAGAAAGTTCCAACTTCTCAGAAAACAATATCACCCTGGGCAGTTAAACCGACCTGTGGCAACAGTCTATCAGAGTAGGGGGCATGGACAATGGTGTCCAGCCAAGTAGCGAGGCCTAGGGAGTGGAATTACGGGACCGGATAGGGACCAAGAACTGGAAACATAATGCTGGTCCCTGAAGTCACAGGACCGGACATAGACAAGAATTGGAAACATATTGCCAGTTCCTAGAAAAATGCTGTTATGTAATCAAACTCTATATAAACTGCTCAGACTTTGGAGTCATGGTCCTTGTCAAGACTCCACTGCGTTGGATGAGACTTGGACACTAGCTTGAGCTATCGATGAAGGGACTTTGCATTTGCATCCTCGCATCTGGTCTCATCAATGTGCAAGCAAAACTCCCTTCCTGGGACATAAAAACGTCTCTTTAAGAGAAAATTCAGGTTTATAAAGGGAACAGTGATTAGCCCCACAGGTTACTATTCCAAAGGGGCAGTTTGGAGCCTAAGTTAACAAACTTTCCAGCTTTTGAAACTGTAGGGTGCAAAGAACCTTGCAGGACATATGAAAAATTTGTATGAGCAGCACAGCCAGTCTTAATTCCTGTCCCCTCTTTCCTTAACCTATTATGGGACCTAGGACACATCCGTGCATCATTCTAGCCTCTTTGATAGTCGCCATTGTTCCTGAATGTCCTGTTGTTCTTCACATATCAGCCGCCCACTCCACTGCATCTGGATCATCCATGAAGATACACTTCCAATACAATCGTTGTTTGAGGTACCAAAGAGAAGGTACAGATAAAGATGCTTATCTGTAGGCTGGAGAGCACCAGTTTCCCTCCCAGACTTGAGGTCAGGATCAGGATCAGGATCAGATAGGAAACCCTGGGAAGTCTGGTGCTTATACACTCCAGGTCTGGTGAGTTCTGGCTTTTGTGTTGGAATATGCACAGCAGAGATAAACCTGAGATATTAGTGAAATAAATCCTCCACTGAAACAGAAAGTTAAGTGCATTTTCATGATTAGTGGTTCTGCTTGGTGGAGGGAGAAAGAAGCAGGGGTTGGAGGATTGGAGGATATCACAGACAGCTCCCCCTACTTTTGAGGGTCAATCATGGTGCGCAAGGAAGTTGTCTTTGGTGAGTTTTTTGAACAAGAGGGAAAAGAAACAGCCACTGAGACTGTAGATGGATTGGATAAAATGTTATTTATTTATTTATTTATATAATACGTGGGGGGGGGGGGGATGAGTGGGAGGGCACATCCAATAGTGTTCAGGGCTTACTCCTGACTCTGTGCTCAGGGATCATTTTTGGCAAGGCTTGGAGGACCATATGGAGTGCTGAAACCTGAACCCAGGTTGAGAGTTGACTGCATGCAAGGCAAGTGCTCTTCCCACTTGCTCTCTCTCCAGCCCATGCTGAGTGTCTCTATAACTAGGGGTCACTGCCCACTTGGATTTGGGCATACATAAACTGTGCACTCATACAATCAAATAAAATGCAATTGTAAAATTCAACAAAATACCCATCTCCGAATACCCATCTCATACTGTCCCATAAATGGCATAGCACCCATAAAACTCTTAGAAAATTGTTACTATTTAATATTTTATCACTCTAACTTTTCTACCATTTGAATGTCCATATTCTTATATTTTTTCTAGGATATTTTGTTTCTTCTCTTTCTCCCTGGCAAAATGTTGTTCAATGTGATAGAGTAAAATGTTGCTAAAATGTGATAGAGTCAAACAGATTAAAAGTCTAAATACTCAAAAAAATTTGTATTCTTAACAGTTTTCCCATCACACCCATTTTCAAACATTTTACCTCCTTCTAATTCCACTCTTAAAGCAGTGGCAACTGTTACTAATTTCTTTATGTGTATTATGTCTGGGAATTTTCTTTGCATATACAGGATAATATACAATTTTCCTTCTGGCCTACAAACTTCGGCTTGAAAACATCTTGTAGCTTTAGTTTCCTTCAGAAGCTTGAAGTCATCCTTTTCCTTGGACATAGAACTTTCTCAAATTTTTCTTTTACCCATTTTTGGGGTTGAGGGTCATTGAAAATTGTCAGCCAAGGTTGCTTTGGCTGGGGGGAAGGGGGCCCCTCTGAACCCAGAGATACCTTTGTGGTTTCAAGAACTCAACTTTAGTTGTGAATATGCCATGCTTGTGCCCTAACCATCGTGTTATCTTGCACTCCCTTTTTCTTTTTTTTTTTTGTTGAATTTTAAAATTGCATTTTATTTGATTGTATGAGTGGACAAAAATGTGTATCACTCCCTATTGTAGTCTATTCTAATAATTTGTTATTACTGTCCAGGATAAAATCATCCTGAACACCTGTCATTTTGCCAGAAGATATCTTTAAGATGAATTGAATAAGTATCTTATTCAAAGAGTATGTTTCTAATCTTGGTAGATACCAAAATTACCTTCCATATATTATGTGAATTTAAACTTATGCCAGAGTGTTTCCTTAACTTCAACAACGCAGGAATAATTTCATTAACATTCTAAATTGACAGAAAAATTGATATATTTCTTGGTGATGAGTTGCCTTTAAAATATGATTTCCTAGTTAATTGTTGTAGCTTTTATTTATATTATTGGGGAAAGTTTTAAAGAGTTTATATATAACCCTGGCACAGTTTTTACAGTAGTTAGTTCTAAAAATAGTATCACTTTTTTTCTCTAGTATAAATGGGATATTTCATTACTACCTCTAATTTTGGTGTTTGCATAGATGAGGGCTGGAGCAGTAACACAGCAGGTAGAACGTTTGCCTTGCACACTGCTGACCCGGGTTCGATTCCTTTGTCTTTCTGGGAGAGCCCGGCAAACTCCCGAGAGTATCCCACCCGCATGGCAGAGCCTGGCAAGCTCCCCGTGGCATATTCAATATGCCAGAAACAGTAACAACAAATCTCACAATGAAGACATTACTGGTGCCCGCTGGAGCAAATTGATGAAAAATGGGAGGACAGTGCTACAGAGATACAGTGCATAGATGATAGTAATTAATTGTCACAAATTAATTTTTCTGCCATACACTTTCAGGTGGAATTTCAAGAGCCATACAATCATGATAATAAATGCTGATCATTTTGTTTTTATGTTTCTATTTTTTATTCTCTTTGATAGCCACGTTTACCTGCCCACATACCAAATTCCACAGGATGGAAATGTCATTCCCAACATTCTCCCTTCTGAAATCTGACATGCCATTCCATCGGTAAAGAAGCGAACAGCACCCAGTCCAGACAAGGTCAGACCCGAACACCTGAAGAACCTGCCATCAGTGCTCATCAATACACTGGCTCGGCTCTTCACACACTACCGCTCTGAATGCAAGGTTTCATCCCAGTGGAAAAACAGCAGGACTGTACTAGTGTACAAGAAGGGAGACATCCACGACATTGGCAACTATTGCCTGATCTGCCTGTTGTCTGTCATCTACAAGCTGTTCACTTGAGTCATCCTGAATAGGATTGGCAGAACACTAGATGAAGGACAACCATGCGAGCAAGCCAGTTTCCAAAAAGGATTTAGCAAAATCGACCATATTCACACCAAGCTCCTTGAGGTTTCTCGGGAGTTCAAGATGCCACTCTGTCTAATGTTCATTGATTTAAAGAAGGTCCTAGATTCTGTTGAGACTGAAGCGGTCATTGAGGCCCTAGCCAAACAGGGAGCTCAATGTCAATACATCAGGATCCTCCGTGAGCTGTATTGCGGATTCACTACCAGGATCTCACCATTCTAAAGGGAGGTGATCATTGACGTCAAGAGAGCAGTAGTTTGGCAGGGTGATACAATTTCACCGAAACTCTTCAGTGCCACCCTTGAGAACGTCATGCGACGACTAGAATGGGAAGGAATGGGAATGAAGATAGACAGTCGGCAACTACACCACCTCCCCTTCGCTGATGACATCGTTCTTATAACACCAAGCAGCAATATTGCTGGCCAACTTCAACTGTGAGTGTGGAAAGGTCGAACTACAGCTGAATCTCACAAAGACAATGTTTATGAGAAATGGACTCGTTCCTGATGTTCCATTCGCTCTCAATGGAACGAACATCTCGAACGCAAAGTTTTGTGTACCTAGGTTGAGAAGTCAACATGACAAATGACCTGGCACCTGAGTTGTGCAGGAGGAAAAGATGCTTGGAACGACTTCAAGAGCATCAAAGCGATAGCTAAGAGGATGCAGAACCTCCGGCTCTGGACATATCTCTTTGATTCCACTTTTTTTCCTGCATTAAAATACACCTCAGAGACCTGGGCCCTATGGAAACAGGATGAGAACTCTATTCGGGTCTCCCAAAGAGGAATTGAAAGAACTATGCTTGGAATATCATGCTTCACTCAAATGAGAGAAAGAATCCAGAGTTTCAACCTCCATCGAAGGTCAAGAATCAGGGATGCTGTCTCGTTTGCCAAGGTGTCGAAAATCAGATGGGCTGGATACGTAATGAGATTTGGAGAGGACCATTGGACTAGAGCCATTATCAACTGTATTCCACAGGACATCTAAAGATTGCGTGGCTGCCAACCTACAAGATGATCAGACTCCTTCATCAAGACCCTGAACTATCGGTTTGAGGCTCTTTGTGTTCCTAGAACGAGTAGATGCCATTGGGCTATGCTAGCATGTGACAGGGATGAATGGGTATGTTACTGGTGCCTGCTCAAGTAAATCCATGAGTAACGGGATGTCGAGTGATCAAGTGATAGAGTTTCTATTTTTTACCCTTCTCCTATTCCATTATTTCAATGTTAAATAATAGCAATGAAATTATGTCCCTCTGGAGCGATAGCACAGCGGGTAGGGCATTCGTCTTGCACGCAGCCAACATGGCTGACCGGAGTTTGATTCCTCTGCCCCTCTCAGAGATCCCGGCAAGCTACCGAGAGTATCTCGCCCACATGGCAGAGCCTGGCAAGCTCCTTGTGATGTATTGGATATGCAAACACAGTAACAACAAAGTCTCACAATGGAGAGGTTACTGAGCCCACTTGAGCAAATCAACGAACAACGGGAGGACCGTGACCGTGACCTTAATGAATTTAAAAGATGTTAAGTTTGTTTTTAAATTTGCTTACATAGAATTGAGTACACAAAAAGGCTTTTGTAATTCTTTTATTTTCATCAATTTCTCTAATTATTTCCCACGTACTAATTTTTTTTATTCTCCAAATTTTTCTTGATTAGGAAATTTAGAAATCTATTTGGCTTTGGCTTTGTTTGTTGTTCTTTTGAATTTGTTTACTTTTTCTAATACCCAGATTTTGGCCCATCTATTGGTCTTAACATATTCTGGTTTCAACGTAACTCATTTATTTTACTTTTATTTTTACCAAATTCTTGCTACTTTTCTTTTCTCATTTATTTTCTTTTCTGTATTGGGGAACAGTATCTGATGGGGGCTTCTCCTGGCTTAGCCCTGTAGTCCAAAACACTTCTGGTGGTACCTGGGTAATGTGCTGGAACTCAAACCCAAGGCCTTACACATACATACACAAGTGCTCCACCACATCTTCAGCCCTCCTGATTTCTTTCTTTTTGGGGGGGGGAGGGGGGTCATACCCAGTGATGCACAGGGGTTACTCCTGGCTCATGCACTCAGGAATGACTCCTGGCGGTGCTCAGAAGACCATATAGGACTCTGGAATTGAACCCTGGTCAACCGCATGCAAGGCAAATGCCCAACCCACTGTGCTATTGCTCCAGTCCCACCTCCTGATTTCTTCTGTTGGTATTTTCACTCATTATTTCTGATACTTGAACTTGCAATTAGCCTTGTAAACAAACTCTACATGTAGAGGCCTCATGTGTCTGGGTCTTGTCCTTTGTATTCTCTTCTACAGGACATTCTCAGTATCAGGCACAAAAGACATTCTCAGTAATTACTTGATTCAACAAATGCCAAGTAACCAGATCCAAGGCAACAGAAAATGCCCCCTTTCTTGCCCTTCTACCCTGCAAGGCAATTTATTACATCATTTTTATTAGTATGCTCATGGGCTTTTGCTTCAACAGGAACATGAGAACACTTGAGCCAAACACATTCCCTGGCCAGCCAAAAGTCCTGAAGATTGGCTGCTCTATTTCTCAACAGAAAAGTATTTCGATAAACTGTTTGAGTTGGCACTGGGGATTTTAGAACTCTTGCCCAAGGGCACAGGGTTTAGGTCCATCTGCAGATCTGCGTAATAAGAACAACAGCTTGTGTTTTTACAGGGTTGTTTTCTCAATTTAAAAATACTACTAAAAAAAAAACTAATCGTCATCTGAAATTTCAGCATATACAAGACTCTTTTGGAAGAGTTGTTTTTTTCTTACACAGATGATGTCTTTCACTTTCCTGTCATTCCAGAAGAACATAGGAACACCAGCCGACACTGGACTCCATAGGACTTTTTAACAAAGATTTTTATCTTCTGTCAAGAATTAAAAGGCCTAAGTTGTGTGTGGTCCAAAATCATCCCCACACTGAATATTGTTTTGTTAAGCAATATCTATTCACACATACATATTTATGTTATATATTATACAATAGAAACATACATATTTATATAATCAGCATTGAAACATAATCTAGAAAATTCAGTCCATTGCAGTGCACAACGCAGTGAATTTGACAAATGTGGACAATAATGTGAGCTCCAAGAGATTCCATGCATATCATCCCCCAAACATTTCCATTGTTACAAAGTTCTGTGTCCTCTTGCAGTTAGTATAATTCCACACACATTCCTGGCACTAATTGTTAATACCTCACACCTGTCACTAATTTTTCTTTTTTTTTCTGTTTTGGGGCCACACTCAGCGATGCTCAGGGGTTACTCCTGGTTCTCTATTCAGGAATCACTCCTGGTGGGCTTGGAGGGCCATATGGGATGCCAGACATCAATCCCATGTTGGCCGTATGCAAGACAAATGCCCTATCCAGTGTAGTATCACTTCAACCAATCTAGCTTTTCCTTTAAATCCATACCAATGAAATCATATTGCATGTCATGCTTTGTGTTTGCCACTTTTAAAGTTTAATTCTATAAGTACTCATGGGTGTGATATTAACTACCAGTCATTCATTTTTCAATGCTAGAAATAGTCCACTGTATGGCTATGCCACTTTGTATAAACAATCATGAGTTAATGGATATTTGGATTATTCATAGTTCAAGTTTAATAAATAAGAGTCTTTCTGTGACTATAGGTTTTCCTTTCTCTTGCATGCATGTCTAGGAGTAGAAATATGGCTCATATATATATAGGTTTAATTTTATAAACAATAAATTACTTTCAAGAGTGGCTGTATCATTTGTGCATTTCCACCAGCAATGAGAGCTTTAGTTCTTTCACAACTTCAGTGATGATAGTGAATATTTTTGCTTATTACAAAATTTCCTAGCAAATTGTAAGTTCTTTATCACCAAAATGGATTTGCAGGTACTGCATATCTGGAAATGTGCTTAGGGTAGGGCATTTGTGTGGGAACCCAAAGTCTCCTGTGTTAGGATATAAACAAGATATATATTTTTGATTCATAAGATAGATATTTTCTGATAATCCCTCATGCCCATCTTGTCAACAAATGTATATTAATATTATACATACTCCCCTTTTTATTTAATTTAATTTATCTTTTTATATTTTATTTTTATTTTTTAACTTTTTATTGAATCATTAGACCATTACAAAGCTATTCATGATTGGATTTTAGTCATACAGTATTCCAACACCCATCCCTTCACCAGTGTACATTTCCATTTGGCCCAGAAATACCACTTCTGGAAATATACCCTGGAGGCCCAAAAACACACAGCAGAAAACACCATCTGCACTCCTATGCTCATTGCAGCACTATTCACCATAGCCAGAATCTGGAACAACCTCAGTACCCAAGAACAGATGAATGGATAAAGAAACTATGGCACATCTACGCAATGGAATACACAGCTGTTAGGAAAAACGATGTCATGAAATTTGTCTATAGGTGGATGGACATGGAGAATATCATGCTAAGTGAAATGAATCAGAAGGAGAGGGACAGATATAGAATGACTGCGTTCATTTGTGGTCATACTCCTTTCTTGAACTGAGACCTGGAGAAGCCCATTCATTTCCAAAGTTACAAGGTAATTCAGCATCAGAATGAGGTACAAATGCTAGGCCTAATGTTTCCAGGACTTTATGAGAACTTGTGAGAGATCTCATTCTGGAGATTACAACAATTCCCCATGAGTTACCAGGCTTTACCTCTGCCATTCCTCCCAGAAGAGGACCATCAGACCCATCCAGCCCACTGGGCTGAGAAATGGCTTCAAGGCTAAAGCCACTTTGACCCTGACTTGCCCAGACTTGAGTTTCCATTTTGAAAATGAGATTCAGTGTCCATGGTTGAATTCTTTGTCTCAGGGGATTTTCTTTTTCTTTTCCTTCTTCATGATACTTTATAAACCACATCTTCCTCACTGCTGCAAGAGATGCTGCACCAAACTTCTAGCTGTTGGATTATAAAGAAAGAATGCTAAGGAGCTGGTTGAACTAGAGTAGAAAAGTTCCTCAAAATCTAAAGTGTCTGGCTGAGTTCCAGAAGCTTGGGTATTCTTTGGAATATTCTCTGAGGTTAATTTGAGTAGCTGCATGTCCAGAAGCAATGTATTCTACCTCAACAGAAAATGAAGATCTGGCTGCTTTCAGCATCCATTGGTCCTTTGTTCTTGTGAGTTTTCCATATGGATAGAGACATGGTTCATTAGGAAGACAGGAGTCAAAAGCCAGTTTTTTTTTTAACAGCACCTGCAAAAATTACACACTTACTGTTCAATAGACATCCCCAAGGTGTTATCTTGGTATTTAGCTTCTGGGGGGGGGTGGATAAACTGAGACTGGGGGCTATTACCATGCTTTTTATCTGGCAACATCAGTTGGGGGAAACTTGTTGAATGTACTGTCACTGTGGAATTAAGGGGTGTCAGTCAATTTATTGGGTTTCACAAGCTTGAAATTCTATGATCATCAAGGGAGAGAGAGATGCTAGAATGCAGATGAAAATATCACAATTCTGTTTCAATTAGTGAGTTGGTCTGGTCAACATAAAAGATGCCTACAGATTTTAATTGGTCTCAGGGGAAGAGAACAGAATGTTCTAAGATGTCCTTGCTCACCCTGATATTGCATTATTTGGGTCACAGGGCAACAGCAATCTTTCCCCCAGGCTTCACTCAGTGTGTCTGCCTGCAAAACACTTTAAATTCAGAATTGACATTTTACCACCATGTTACTTCAAGACAAATATTCTTCAGTGCAGTTAGCTTTACAGATGCATAGTCTCCCCTTTTATAAGTAGATCATTCATGTTCCTAAAATAGATAGAATACAAATGTTGGGGGTGGAGGAAGAGTAATTAGAAATAGCTTAGATGAAATTTAGATCTGTATTCTCATTATCCACAGCTCTATAAAACAGACTCATTACTTTGATGATCCTTAGAGTCCCCATTGATATACTGGGGTTACTCTTGTGACCTCAGAAACGAATTGGGATACATAATCCTCAAATCCACACTAGTCCAAACTCTGTCTAGAGTATGATATGGTTTGACTTGCAATGATGCTATGATACTAAAGGAGCTTCTCTCTCTCCTATGTTTTCAACTTGAGAAACTCACCTGGTATGTTAGTCAGAATCAACCAAATTTTGCTGTGGATGTTTATTAACCCCAAATCCCATATTTTATTTCTGATTTTCACAGAAATCTGAGAGATGTCAGTCTCTTTGTGGGGGAAGGGGGCAAGATGTTTCAATGGTAATGGGAAATGTGTGTGCATTGACTTTTGAAACACAACTTTGTTTCTGCCATAGTGGGGGGAGGGAGAGAGAGAGAGAGAGAGAGAGAGAGAGAACTCCTGGAACTCCTCGCCACGACCCTTTTACGAAGACAGCAGAAGCCATGTATTACTTCACTTACATTCCCACTAGGCAGGATGCCACATTACCTCCTTACAAATGCGAGAGTGACATTTGTGATATATTCAGTATTTGGAAAGCATTGTTGTTTATTCCTCGAGTGTTATGTTTATCTTTGTTTTTCTCATTATTTATATTTTATCTTATTATTTATATTCTTTTTATCTTGTTATTTTTATATTTATATTTATCTTATGTCCAAACAAAAAAGGGACTCAAAAGAACAGAAATATTCACTCAACAAACTTACTAGGTAGTAGTGTTAAGTAGAGATGCAACATAAGTTAGACCCACATCTAGTCTGAGGAATTAAAAAGTGGGAGACAGGGGTTGGGAAAAATGCTAACAAGTTCAGTTGGGTGCAATTAATAATTATTTGCTATCAAAATGAAGCATGTGACTGACTTGTGGGATAATGGGATGCTCTAATAATTAGACATGCTCAGTGAGGGCGCAGACTTGAAAGATGGTCTTTGAGTTCCTGGGTGGTGGCAGGGTACTGGGAGGACTTCCTAGCAGAGGAAAGGGTGCATAGGATCAGCATCTGAGTCTGTTTTTTTGAGCCAAGTCAACATTATGAACTCCTTTAAGCCTCTAGATTCAAGCTACACTTCTTGAAAATTTATGAATTGGTAAATGTTGAAACTCCCATTTTATAGTACTCCAAGGTAAAGGTAAAGGTAAAGGCCCTCCCGTTGATCGTCGATTTGCTTGAGCGGGCCCAGTAACGTCTCCATTGGAGACTTTGTTGTTACTGTGTCTGGCATATCGAATACTCTCGGTAGCTTGCCGGGTACTCCAAATGCATGGTAAAAATATTGACCCTTGAATGAAATAAAAATTATAAATTTATAACAGATAAGAGAGATGCAACCAAATCACTTTTTGTCAGAGAGTTCAAAAATATCGTGTGTGGCACCTGTGTATATTCAATTACTTTGCTAGGAAAGCTTTAGGCTAGTGACAGCTGCCTCTGCAGGAGGAGCCTCTTGCTCATTATTTCCAGTCCCATAACCTGGAAGACTGACATTTGGGCCTAAGAAATTAGGTTCTCATCTCCAAAATCATTATTTCCAGAAAATGACAGGATGTATGGTAGTAGAACCTTCTGTATGGTATTTTCTCTTGCAGGACTTGTACTTTGGATGTGGAATCTTTTAGAGCAAGTCATATTATGCCATATCATGTAATCTGTTTCATATGTTTTCTGTCAGATCACACAGTATTTTTCCTGATTATATTGAGATATAACTGGCATAGGCACTTAATACTTTGCAAAACACCTTTTTTTGGGAAGTGGACACACATGACAGTGCTCAGGGATTACTCCTGTCTGTGTGGTCAGGGATAACTCCTGGCAATGCATAGAACTCATTATGGTGCTAGAGCTCAAACCAGGTTCAGCCGCATGCAAGTGTCTTACCCCTGTACTAACTCTCTGATGCTGCAAAGCACTTTTAAATATCCATCAAGTGATCTAGTTAATAAAAAATAAACACCAGTGTTGAGGAGTGTGTGAGGAAAAAGACCCCTGCAGTATTGAGAAAATGCAAATTGTCCCAGTCTCTGCGGGTCAATTTAACTTAGTAATCACACTTTTAAACATTTATCAATTTTTTTGTTTGCACAAGAAGACAAATATTTAAATGAATTTATTGCAGTATTATCTTTTTTTAAAAAAATGTTTATTAGTGAAACACCTTGAGGTACAGTTGTAGACTTACAAATTTTTGTGCTTGGGTTTCAATTATACAGTGATCGAGTACCCATCCCTCCATCAGTGCCCATTTTCCACGAGCACTGATCCCTGTATCCCTCCCACCCCAACCCCCCCATCCCCCCCGCCTCTGTGGCGGGCATTCCCTTTTGTTCTCTCTCTCCTTTTGGGTGCTGTGGTTTGCAAAAGAGACATTGAGTGGCAATCATGTTCGGTCTATAGTCTACTTTCAGCATGCATCTCCCATCCTGGGAGGATCCTCCCAACACCCTTTATTTGGTGCCCCCTTCTCTATCTGAGCTGCCTTTTCCCCTAGCATGTGCGGCTGGCCTCCAAGCCATGGAGTGAACCTCTTGGTACTTATCTCAGCTATTCTTGGGTGTTAGTCCCCTATTTTGTTACTTTATGTTCCCCCAGATGAATGCAATCTTTCTATGTCTGTCCCTCTCTTTCTGACTCATTTCTCTTAGCATGATACTTTCCATGTAGTACCACTTGTATGTAAATTTCATGACTTCATCTTTTCTAACAGCTACATTGTGTAGCTGTACCAAAATTTCTTTAACCAGTCATCTGTTCTCGGGCACTCAGGTTTTTTCCAGATTCTGGCTATTGTGAACAGTGCAGCAGTGAACGTAGAAGTGCAGATGTCACTTCAACTACACTTTTTTGTCTTTCTGGGATATATTTCCAGGATGACTCAAGTGAACAGCTTGTAGATGACAGACAATAGGCAGATGGGGAGAGAGTTGCCAATGTCGTGGATGTCTCCCTTCTTGTACAGTAGTACAGTCCTGCTGGTTTTCCATTGGGACTGAACCTTGCATTCAGGCAGGTAGCATGTGAAGAGCTGAGCCAGTGTATTGATGAGTACTGATGGCAGGTTCTTCAGGTGTTCGGGTCTAACCTTGTCTGGGCCAGGTGCTGTTTGCTTCTTTACCAATGAAATGGCGTGTCGGATTTCAGAAGGGAGAATGTTGGGAATGATATCCATCCTGCAAAAATTGTTATGTGGGCAGGTGGATGTGGCTATCAATGAGATCCGAGTAGAAGTCATGGATAATCTCCATTGCCCTTCTGGAAGATGAATAGATCCATCAGGACGTCGGAGGGCAGTCATCTTGGTCTTGTAGTTGGTGAAGGACAGGCGGGCGTTGCAAATGCTTTTCTCAGCTTCTGCCACATACGCTAGCTGCTGCTCTTCTCTCATTGAGGTCTTCCTTTATCGCTTCTCTGCACTGCTTTGCAAGCTCAGATGTTCGCTTGCCGTTAACTGAGGCTTGTGCCAAGCCACATTGGCAAATGAGCTTGAGAGTTTTCGAATACAGTCATCATTTTTTGGCTATCTCTCTCTCGGTGTTCCTTGCACAATCATGGTGGTGCTGAACTAGTCGTTCGTATTCCTCGTCAATGTTGTCAACAATGGCATCTTCCCATGTTGCTGCAATAGTGCCAAAGAACTCCCAGTTGGTGGTCATTCTGGGAATTCTCTTCTTAAACTTTGCAGCCCTTTCTCCCTGCTCTGTCAAGTAGAATTTTACATGAGGGAAATGGTGGTCAGATCCTGTTTAAAATTTTGGGACAACAGTGACATTGGTCAGGCAAAACTGTCGATTGAATATGATGTGGTCAATTTCATTGTGGAACCATATCCACTGAGAGACTCCCATGTCCAACGTTTATATTCGGCCTTCTGGAATTGTGAGTTACCATGGATAGTCTTGGTCAACATGATGAACTCAGACAGTCTCCCACCCTGTTTGTTCCATTCCATGGGTCCCAATGTGGAGTTCTTCGGCTGATCTTCTCAGTCCTATCTTAACATTAAAATCACCAACTATGATCTCTTAGAAGTTCTTCTTTATAGAACTTCTCCAGTTCCATGTAGAACTTCTCAATTTCTCCTTCATCATAATTGGATGTTGGTGCATAGGTAACAAAGATAGAAACAGCCGGCAGTGAGCCACATCTATTCAAGTATAATTGTCTAATTCAGATTGTTAGGCATTCGAATAAATCAATGTTTATGGACAAATTTGTGTTGACAAGACACCGACACGACCGACGTCTCTTTTGTTGCATGTTCTGAGGAACAGTTCTTTCCCAGTGTCGAAAATGGCATGATGTGAGTGACGTCTTGTCATCTCAGTCAGACCAATGATGTCATACTTGATCTTTCGCGCTTGCACCATCAGGTCTTCAATGGATGTATCCGATGCCAGAGTGTGTGCATTAAAAGTACAGACAGTCATTTTTGTCTTTCTTCGTTTTGTCAGCCTAGGACAGCCCTGAGATTTTATGAGTCTCTCCTTCCTCATCCTTCTTAATGCTGCCATATTGTTGCTCTTTCAGAGTCTTCAGAATGGGACCCATAGTATTTACTGGTTTTGGCATATTGAATACACCACAGATAACTTGCCAGGCTCTGCCATGTGGGCAGAACACTCTCGGTAGCTTGCCATGCTCTCTGAGAGGGATAGAAGCTTTTAGGGTGGCCTCTAATCGCCCTTACAGGTGTTCCCATGTTTCATACCAAATTTCAACACATTCAAATATGGTTCGGTAATCTTGTATTAAGTGTTTTATGATGTGTTGCGCGGCCATGTTGCGTCCTGGAAGGATCCGCAGCTGGGTAGTGGAGGTAGTGGAGGTAATGGAGGTCTGCTGGGCTGCTGGGAGCAGGCAGAGGATCTCTGCTCCCGGGTTTGTTCAGCTTGGAGTACAAGGTTGCAAAGTTCCACTTCCCTGGCTCTCTGGGGCTTCACTCATGCTTGAGTCCTGGCCTGAGTGTCTGAAAAGCATCCTGGAGGGGGTCCGTGGCTGGGTAGTGGAGGTAGTGGAGGTAATGGAGGTCTGCCATGATGCTGGAAGCAGACAGAGGATCGAGTCATCCTAAACAGGATGGTCAGAACACTAGATGAAGGACAATCATGCAAGCAAGCTAGTTTCCAAAAAGGATGTAGCACAATCAACCATAACCGCACAATAACCAAGCTCATTGAGATTTCTCGGGAGTTCAAGATGCCTCACTGTCTAATGTTCATTGATTTAAAGAAGGCCTTTGATTTGGTTGAAACTGAAGCGGTCATTGAGACCCTAGCCAAACACGGCGTTCAATGTCAATACATCAGGATCCTCTGTGAGCTGTATTGCGGATTCACTACCAGGATCTCACCATTCTACAGGGAGGTGATCTTTGACATCAAGAGAGGGGTTTGGCAGGGTGATACAATTTCACCTAAACTCTTTAGTGCCACCCTCGAGAATGTCATGCGATGACTGGAATGGGAAGGAATGGGAGTGAACATAGATGGTTGGCAACTACACCACCTCCCCTTTGCTGATGACATCGTTCTTATAACACCAAACATCAACCAAGCATCACAATTGCTGGCCAACTTCAACCTTGAGTGTGGAAAGGGCAGACTATAGTTGAATCTCACAAAGACAATGTCTATGAGAAATGATCTCATTCCTGACCTTCCGTTTGCTCTCAATGGGATGAACATCTCTGAAGGCAACACTTATGTGTACCTAGGTTGAGAAGTCAACATGACAAATGACCTGGCACCTGAGTTGTACAGGACGAAGAGAGCAGCTTGGAACGCCTTCAGTAGCTAAGAGGACCAAGAACTTCCATCTCCAGGCACATCTCTTCGTTCCACTGTTCTTCCTGCATTAACATATGCCTCAGAAACCTGGGCCCTATGAAAACAGAATGAGAACGCTATTTGGATCTCCCAAAGAGGAATCAAAAGAGCTATGCTTGGAGTATCACGCTTCACCCAAATGAGAGAAAGAATCCGAAGTTCCAAACTTCATCGCTGGTCAAGAATCAGGGATGCTGTCTGGTTTGCCAAATCAGATGGGCTGGACACGTAATGAGCTTTAGAGATGACTGCTGGACTAGAGCCCTTACCAAGTGGATTCCATAGGACGTCAAAAGATCATGTCAGAGATGGTCAGATTTCTATCTTTATGAGATGGTCAGATTTCTTCTTTAAGACCTTGAACGATTGGTATGAGGCTTTTTGTGTTCCTAGAATGAGTAGATGCCATTGGGCTACATTAGCACGCGACAGGGATGAATGGAGATGTTACTGTCATCCGCTCTAGCAAATCGATGAGTAACGGGATGTCAAGTGACCAAGTGATCAAGGGATATATTCCCAGGAGTGGTATCTCTGGGTCAAATGGGAGATCAATTTCTAATATTTTGAGAATCAAATACTGTTTTCCAAAAGGGCTGAACCAGTCGGCATTCCCACCAGCAGTGAAGGAGAGTCCCTTTCTCGCCACATCCGTGCCAACACTAGTTACTTTTGTTCTTTTGAAAGTGGGCCAGTCTCTGTGCTGTGAGATGATATCTCATTGTGGTTTTGAAGTGCATCTCCATGATGATTAATGATGTAGATCATTTTCTCATGTGCCTTTTTGCCATTCAGATTTCTTCTTTGAGAAAGTTTCTTTTCATTTCATGGCCCAATTTTTTGATGGAATTGGATGTTTTCTTCTTGTGGAGTTCAACCAGTACTTTGTACATCCTTGATATCAACCCTTGTTGGATGTGTATTCGGTGAATATCTTTTGCCATTCTGTAGACTGTCTTTGTATTTTGGTCACTGTTTCTTTTGAGGTGCAGAAGCTTCTTAGTTTAAGATAGTCCCATTTGTCTATCTCTATTTTCACTTGCTTGGCCAGTGGCGTGACATCTTTGAAGATACCGTGTGCTTCAATATTGTGGAAGGTTTTGCCAACTTTGTCTTCAATGTACCTTATGGAATCCGGTCTGATGTAGAGGTCTTTAAAACATTTTGATCTTACTTTTGTACATGGTGTTAGGCAGAGATCTGTGCGCATTTTTTTGAATTTAGCTGTCCAGTTAAGAAAAGATAAAAACCATATGATCTTATCAGTAGATGCAGAGAAAGCATTTGCCAAGATCCAACACCCGTTTATGATGAAAACCCTCACCAAATGGATGTAGAAGTTACTTTCCTCAGTATAGTTAAAACCATCTACCACAAGCCTACAGCAAGCATCATCCTCAATGGGGAAAAACTGAGAGCCTTCCTGCTAAGATCAGGAATGAGACAAGGATGCCCACTCTCTCCAATGCGGTTTAGTATGCTACTGGTAGTACTTGCAATAGCGGTTAGGCAAGAAAAAGATATTAAGGGCGTTCTGGTAGGAAAAGAAGAAGTCATCTCTCACTATTAGCAGATGATATGACATTATACTTAGAGAAATCTAAAATCTCTACAAAGAATCTTCTAGAAACAATA
Organism: Sorex fumeus; assembly: GCF_029834395.1. Taxonomy (NCBI): domain Eukaryota; kingdom Metazoa; phylum Chordata; class Mammalia; order Eulipotyphla; family Soricidae; genus Sorex; species Sorex fumeus. Next base: position 17,175,072 of record NW_026606067.1, read on the forward strand.
GACTTGTATAGTAAAGTTGCAGGCTATAAAGTCAATACCCAAAAGTTCATGGCTTTCCTATACACAAATAGTGAGAGAGAAGAAAGTGACATGAAAAAAATTCCCGTTCACAATTCTGCCCCAGAAAATCAAGTACCTAGGATTCAGCTTAACTAAGGAAGTAAAGGGCCTGTACAAAGAAAACTACAAAACGTTACTTCAGGAAATAAAAGAGGACACGAGGAATTGGAAAGATATCCCGTGCTCATAGATCAGGAGAATTAACATTGTGAAAATGGCAATACTTCCCAAAGCATTGTATAAATTCAATATGATCCCTACAATGATAATCATGATATTCTTCAAAGAAATGGAGCAAGCACTCCTGAAATTCATATGGAACAATAAGCCCCCACGAATAGCTAAAGCAATTCTTGGGACAAAGAGAATGGGAGGAATCAACCTCCCTAACTTCAAACTGTACTACAAAGCAGTCATAATTAAAACAGCATGGTATTGGAACAAAGGCCTAGCAGCAGACCAATGGAACAGGGCTGAATATACTGACACCTCCCCTAAACATATAATTATCTAATCTTTGACAAGCTAGTAAGAAATGTGAAGTGAAGCAAGAAAGCCTCTTTAATAAATTGTGCAGTATTATCTTAAAGTTAGAGGACAGTATTCAAATAGGAGAAATACATTGTATTCTGGATTTTGAAAGATTATGTGCGTTCAAAAAATGCATAATGTAATCTTGATATATTAGGATGTACATTAAAGGGTAATTAGTAAAAATTACAAGGTGTTTTTGTATGTGTATGTGTGTGTGTGTGTGTGTGTGTATTATCTATACAAAATCCCCAATAGCATCAGTATTACAGCTATCTCTTAGGTGTGGGTTTGAATTGGAAAGAAAATTTAAGAATGTGTTTCACATACTTCCTCAATAAAAAACAAAAGTGACCTTTTGCCATATTTTATAAGCATGAAGATCATCCCCACCACTCACACCAACACACACATTTGGGCAAGCAAACAATGGTTTTGGTTAGGTCTCTCTGTATATGTTTAGCTTCTCCAACACTTGGATATTCATTCAGTTAGTACACGTTTCCAATTCTTTATAAAATGGCTTTATTCTGGTCTCTCTATTGGCTGGTACCTGTGCTTAACCTATAATCATGTGAATAGCTATGCTGGGACTTGTCATTCATGAAACCTGCCCTCTCCCACATACCTGTGGATATTCCCCCACTATTTCCTCTTTATTTGGTGAGCAAACTTTCTAGAATAGGAGATTTTCAATCATTCTTGCACATTTTAATCAAGAAGAATTAAAAAATATAGTTATTTCCTGCACAACAGAATTGAACTCTATTGGTCCACTTCGGCAAATTGTTTCCTATTCCTGGGTTCTTCATTAAAGGATTCAACTAACCACAGAGGTTGAGTGCAGATGCAGAACACTGGATACAGAGGAAACAAACACATGGATATAAATGATTAATGCATCTGTAGATTTTGGTTCCAATAGGAGCTTCTGGGGAGTGGGGGCACGGAGTCCTGAGACTAGTCCCTGCATTCCCAAGGAATGACTATAGCTAAATTGGGATTGGGGGGTAAAATTTTATGCATGTTGTCAATGGATCAGGGCTTAGCAACTCTAACTCCCAGATTTTTCAAGGGTCAAATGTACTAATGTGTAGGTTCCATCCCCCTGAGATCCTGATTTAATTTATGTGGGTTGTAAATTGGGAATCAAAATTATAAATCCAGAAATTTTAATATACAACCAAAGTTGAGGACCATGATTATAACATTTATACCCACTTGGGAGATTTTTTTGCAACAAAATGACTTTTAATTTCTAAATGTTTTTGTCTCTAAATCTTCCTTTCATTACCTTTATGCCCAAATTACTTATGGCAATCATGTATTCCTTCATAATTACAGAAAAATAAAGATGTACATTCTATACTATCACCCTACTTTTGAAAAGGTTAGAATTTCATAGCTCTGTAGGCAGTCAGGGAGAACTAATACATCACACCCATTTCTCAAGGAAACAATTAAGGTCCAGAGAGACGAATACTTTCCCCAAGTATGTCTTCCCAAATGGAAGTGAGGGACTCAACGCAATTTCATACCAACATAAGTCCTGGATGCTTCACTGCCAACACCACTGGATTAGAACCAGGTCATGAAATGAGACTTCTAGCTAATCAGCTTCAGGAAGTTGGGAAAGGGGAAGATCCAGTGAAATCTTTCATTTGTGATTTGATCTGTAATTCAACATCTGGCTAATAATGGCAAAGAGCTGCCTTCACATCTTGTTCCTCCATTATCAGCTGAGACAAGCCTTCTTACCAAGTTGCCCTTCAGTAATAATTAATAATTTTATCCTTTCAAAAACTCTCAGTTCCCCAATTCTTTTCTATGCTATTTAGTGTGAAGTTTTCTAGAGAATGCTATGACCATTGATACTGGATCATTGAACCCCAAGTGTCTGAGGAATAAAAGTTTAAATCCTATTTATATTCAGGTAACTTAGGTTAATATTTATGGAGAGTGGTGCTGTATTGGTCAGTGACAATGACAAGTCACCATCCAGAGAACCATCAATAACAGGAAAGATGTATTTGATCACACTGTGCCAATGAATCATGGGAAGACAGTTTTTTTAAAGTTGCTTGAGAACCACTAGGTACTGCTAAGTCAAAGTGACTGAGGTGGGCTTTGCCAATCAAGTTGTTCTCTGTCCATTGGCATTCCAGCCATGATGACACACTCCCAAGACCTCAGAAGACAACCACTTTTCTCATGCTCTTCAGTTAACAAGGTTTCTGGTCTATTCTGTTTATTTGCTTTTTATCCATCCTTCAAGTCTTTGCTGAATGAGTCAGCCTAAGTCCTCTATCTTACTACTTCCCACCTTCTCTTCTTAGTGAAATGTGTTTAACTCTTTCCCAGTACTTCCGACCTTCAGCTCACCTCAGTTTGGTCTGTGATTTGGGTCTATGACAGAGAGCATGCAGTCTTGTCTGTCCTCTGATGGAGAAAGAGCCAGACCTGGAAATTAGAGAATGGAGGTCACCCCAAAAAAGGTCCTCTGAGCACCGAGAGGAAGGCAGGCTCATGTGAGCAAGGACTTTTAGGAGGGGGGAAAACTGGCTTGAGAGAAAACAGGATGGGATCATGAGAGACTCAAAAGGCAAATGCATGCCCATGGATTTCGTAGCAAACACTGGGCCCTGAGCCAACCATGTGCCTGGCTGCTCATAGAGGTCTTAGAGGTGCATTTTCCATGCTACAAACAGGGAAGCAGCAAGTCCAAATACCCAGGAATTCAGTGTCTAAGTGGCTAAGTGCCAGAGAAATGACAATGGCTGTCCCTGTCAACTTCTAGGAACAGTGGCAAGGATAGCATTGGAAAGCATCTCTGCTTAAATAGGGGACTGGCAGTTGGAAATGAGCCAGTGAAAGTGCTCGTGTTGTTTCTCAAGTCAAATAAGAAGCCACGTGCAGAAGGAGGCCTTGGTGTGGCTCTGGAGCTCTTACTAAGTGACTTTAGATCTCTGGATTTGGCAAAGATTTTGGTGGTGAGACTTCTTTTCCCCAGAGTGTTCAAGATGCAGAACAAATGAGCAATAAGTTTGAGTAAGTAGTTGCCATGTGCCATGGGGAGATCTGAGCTGTAAGGAAGCAAGTGCTCCTCGGAGCACTCGGGGGGGGGGACTTGGCCTTGGGAATGACAGAAAGAAATATGTGGTACAGAACTAGTGGTGCAGCTCTAACCTGGAGAAACAGAATCCATTCTACTGGGAAAGAAATGTGCTCAGGAATCTGAGCAGTACCCAGCTGTGGATCAAGTTCTACTGTGCCCTTCAATCAGGTGCAACAACTGACAGGAGTAACAAAGCCAAGCAAAGATGGGGTGGAATCAGCTGGACTGAAGGGAAATATGAAATGAAAATTTCAGAGTCGAGTAGAATCGTCCATAGGGTGCTGGCCACGAAGCCCCACCTGCCATCCAAGCTTCTAGGATAAACTTCATGGGTTTCTCTGTGTGTTTGAATCATTCCCCTGAGCTTTTCTCACTGGCTTCTTCATGCTTTTCGGGTGAGGGGCAGTTCCTGTGCTCCCGCAGGGACCATAGATGGGTCTAGTCTTCACTCCCACCCCCAGCTCTGGCCTCAGATTCCCTTTCCAGGGAGACAGAGGTTTGGGCTGAGTCATCCCAGTGATGATCGTTCTAGTTACTCTAGGGAGGTGTCCCCAGTTGCCCCTGCTGGAGCACGACCAAGTGAGTAACCCTGAAGCTGTCACATGGACCTGGAATGAAGCTGGTCCATGCCTGGGCCAAGTCCACTCAAAGACCAAGGCTGCTTAGAGCACACAAACTCCGAGAGTTTCCTGATGGGGCCTGGGAAGCAGGCTTGCAGGGGAGGAACTGGGCAACTGAACTCGTAGAAATTGAGCTGAGCACCCCGTGGCAGTCAACTCAGGTTGACCTGATAAAGGAGTTCCTGGAGTAGAAAGGTCCTAGAGAAATGATGCCTGGGAAATGTACCCCATCCGCCCCTTTCCACTTATTTTCTTAACTCTCCTGCATGTGAGTCCTGATACAAGAATCTGTAGCTCTGTCACCCCAGATCAGAGAGAAAAGAGAAATGACTGTTTCCAAGATATAGGATGTATGGACACGTTGAGCCTTTGTCATAAAAAGTAAAGTTATGAAATGTATGGCAAAGGCTCAACGTGACCATCAGGCAATCTGAATACTGCGGACCCACATTCTTCCTGTTGTGGTCTTTGCAATGGCTAAGGTCTATGGAGCTGCACCAGGGACCTGAACCCCCATGCCTGTGTAGTGTCAGACCAAGGAAATTTGATTCTGACCCCGAAACACCAATGGCAAGGCTTGGATATTTATTTGCTCTGATATTTAGAATATTTTTCAACATGGTCTTCCAGGCAATTGATTTTTTAATTTTTTTCTATTGAATCATTATGAGATAGACCATTACAAAGCTGTTCATTATTGGGTTTCAATCATACAGTGTCCAATACACATTCTCTACCAGTGTACATTTCCCAGCACCAATGTCCCCAGTTTCCCTCCAGTTTCCACCCCCCACTACTCAGCCTGCCTCTATGGCAGATACTTTCTCTCTCTCTCTCTCTCTCTCTCTCTCTCTCTCTCTCTCTCTCTCTCTCTCTCCCTCCCTCCCTCCCTCCCTATTTTTCTCCCTCCCCAAGCCCTCCACCTCTCTCTCCTTCTGGGTATTGTGGCTTGTAATACAGATACTGAAAAATTATTCTGTATGGTCCACACAGTGAATATTACGCAGATATTAAAAAAATGAAGTTATGAAATTTGCCTGTATATGGATGGACATGGAGAGTATCATGTTGAGTGAGATGAGTCAGTAGAGGTACAGATATAGAATGGCTGCATTCTTTTGTGATATATAAAAAATAATATGAGACTAATATCCAAGGCCAAGCAAAACAGAGACCAGGAGGATTGGTCAATGGTTGCACCAGGAATAACAAACTGACTCCCTCAAATAATAGAGGGATAACAAATTGACTTCCTCATATGAGACATGAATGAAATAAAGTTCCGGGAGAGTTCAGATGTCGAACTGGGGGCAAGTAACATTTGTAATCTACCACAAGTGTATATGAGGTGGAAGGGTAGGTAAGATAGAGAAGGGTAATAATATGATAATAGTATGATAATAATAGTTACAAATGATCACACTAGACAAAGACTAAGTGTTAAAAGCATGTAAAGGGATATTCATGCCATTAACTTGAGTCTTAACTGTGCACATGAAACCACTAAATTCTTCTATCTTTTCTTTATCCTTTCTCCAACATCTTTTTTTTTTCTTTTTGTGTCACACCCGGTGCTGCATAGGGGTTACTCCTGGCTTTGCACTCAGGAATTACTGCTGGCGGTGCTCAGGGGACCATATTGGAAGCTGGGATCAAACCTGGGTAGACTGCATGCAAGGCAAATGCCCGACCTGCTGTACTATCGCTCCAGCCCTCCCCAACGTCTTCTTTCTTTCTTTCTTTCTTTCTTTCTTTCTTTCTTTCTTTCTTTCTTTCTCTTTCTCGTTATTCCTTCCTTCCTTTCCTTCCTTCCTTCCTTCCTTCCTTCTTTCTTTCTTTCTTTCTTTCTTTCTTTCTTTCTTTCTTTCTTTCTTTCTTTCTTTTCTTCCCTTCCTTCCTTCCTTCCTTCCTTCCTTCCTTCCTTCCTTCCATCCTTTTTTACTCTCTCCTCTGTTCCTCACTCCCAGTTGGACACCTGAACCTTCCTGGAAATTTATTTAATTCAGGCCCTTTGAGGGAGTCAGTTTGTAATTCCTCTATTGTTTGAGGGAGTCTAATTTTTATTCCTGCATTATCTCCATTTCACTGCATTATTCCTGCATTATTCTCCATATTCTGTTCACTGGATCCTGAGCCTGGGGTGCCAGACAGGGCACGTGGAGGAAGATACAAAGATTTCTTATTGCAAATATTTCCTGGTCTGGTGGCTTATCATGTAAAGCAAGTGGGCTGTCAATTGCTATGTGAAACCCTTCTGTTTTCCCAGGTAAGCAGTAAAGGTTTATGCTCTCCCAGTCTCAGAAGTTGGAAGAATACTGTCAGTTTCTCTAAATCTGAGAATTCTGATATATTAGTGTTACATTTTTGTGCCTCTGGCTGGTGTGTGTGTGTGTGTGTGTGTGTGTGTGTGTGTGTGTGTGTGTGTGTCAAAAGAGCAGTTAGTTCTTCTGGTTCTCTACCAACTCACTACCTAGACTCATTTTCTAAAATAGTCAAGATAAGTAAAAGTTTATTTACTTATTAAAATATTAATTAGTAATTCAATGATGATTGGAGGGATCTTCGGGATGGGAGATTTGTGCTGAAAGTAGATAAAGGACCAAACATGATAGTCTCTCAGTATCTATATTGCAAACCACAATGCCCAAAAGTACAGAGAGAATGGGGGAAATTGTCTGCCATAGAGGCAGGCAGAGCATTGGAATAAGGAGTGGATACTGGGCACATTGGTGGTGGAAAATATGCACGGGTGGAGGGATGGGTGTTCTATTATTATATCCCTGAAACTCAAACATAAAAGCTTTGTAACTAAAGATAACTGTGGTTAAATTAAAAAAAAACTACTGAAAAAAGATTAATCAGTGAGAGATCATAGGCTCAGGTGCAGTTGGATGGCAATTTCTGTTTTCTTAAAGAATGCAGGGAGATTTCCAAGCAGTGCTGAATGAATTTTTTAGAGAAATAGAAGGATAAATAACTATGGGAACTTATGATCATTTTCTTAAGTATCTCCAGATTCTATTATTCTTATAAGACACGTTCTCAAAACTGGGAGATGGTCTCAAAGTGAAGAAGTTTCCGTTGTCTATGTCCATCTTTGCTGTATACAGTAGAGATCGAGATAAAGAGCCTTACAGTCATAGACCCTCCTCTACCCAACACCCCTAATTCCTCTTCTCTACAAAGCAAGATGGCATAGAATGAAGATTTCTTTTGCTCTTGAACTTGATTCATTTTTCTACCATGCTTGTTCAATTTCTAGTATTTTTCTGCCCAGTGTTCACCTACCTGGGCCGAGTAGCCATTAGCACTCATTAGAACATTGGTACAGAGAAATAAATCAAGTTAATTCAATGCCAGCTACTTATGTGAATAATTGCTTGGAGAAATAGGAGTCAGAGTAGGTACAGAGTGCCCAGGGAGGTGCAGTGGAGCTGACAGTGGTCACTGGAATGTTAGCACAAGTGTCTGTAGATATGGCCAGGGTAGCTGCAGTGATTGGGACTGTTGCACAAGAGCACTAATAACCTCCAATAACCACCAATAATATTAATATTGATATTAATATCGGTGTTTTTTCAATAACCACAAAATCTTGGACCTGGAGGAGATTCCTAGAAATTACTTAGTGCAGTACCCATGTCCCTAAGCAGTACCCTGGTGTCTGTTCTAGAAAAGTATATTGTCGATCACTTATTCAGTGTCTCTGTGGTTAATATCATTTCTCAGCCTCACAACTATTCTGAAAAAGAGATGTTCTCTAATGGTCTCCATTCTAAATGATGTTTTAGAGGGATAATTTAGCCACAGTCCCTAACAGGATGCAGGTTTCTTGAACCCTGTATTGATGTCCAGGCCAACTTTGCAAATCCTCCTCAAAGAGTGCGCAGCCGTTAACCCAACTGTACACCCCGGCGGGATAATTGATACCAATGGGATCTTTGCAATGACAAGAACCTGCCTCTCCATCTGGGAGAACTGTTTTTCTTTGTGTTCTTGAAGAGAAGACCCTTTCTATGTGACCCCTTTGAAAGGAGATCTGGTTTATATTAGGGGAAAAGGAACCTTTGACTTTAGTGATGGTCATTATGTTTTTTTTGATTTGGGTTCTTAGGTGAGTTTAGGCAATAGTGAGAATCCTCTCTTGGTAAAACTACAATGGGAACATTGTGACCTTTACTATCTCTACAGCTGGAGTGATAGCACAGTGGGTAGGGCGTTTGCCTTGCAAGCAATTGACCCGTGTTCAATTCCTCCACCCCTCTTGGAGAGCCCGGCAAGCTACCTAGAGTATCCTGCCCGCATGACAGAGCCTGGCAAGCTCCCAGTGACATATTCTATATGCCAAAAACAGTAACAACAAGTTTCACAATGGAGATGTCACTGGTGCCTGCTTGAGCAAATCAATGAACAACAGGAGGATAGTACTACACTACTACTACCTCTACACTGTCCCCAATCCTTCCTGATCATCCCACTGCTTAGTATATGTGCTTTTTTATGGATTTTACATTGTGTGCCTTTATACTGCTGTAATGCATCTACTAAACTTATTGCCTCCATTAAGTGAAGACCAACTATTCCAAAGCTAACAAGATAATTTTCACAGTAATATTACTTTGTACTGTTTTGACTGATATAATTTCTTCTCCCTTTACATCATCAGAAAGTATCTAAACCTTTTTTCCCCTGTACTATCTTGGCTGAAAAATTATTAATGCTTTTTGTTTTACAAAGCAGATGCTACTACCACCCCCAGCAGACCATCTCTAAGGAGGATTTTGTGACTGCATGTCTCATATGGCCAAGGGTTGAGATGAGAGAATTTGCCACGCTGGGTCATGGGAAGGCTTATCCCTAAGAGTAGATAAATTTCTGCCAGTTTTGTTAGAGGGGAGGCTGACTTCCTATTTCTTTGAGAGCCATACAGAGAGAATAGGCTCTCAGTGGACTTGGATCACTCGGAGGGATGGATCATTATGTGAGCAAAAAATCCTATGTCCTGGTTTGGAACTGTCTGATTGCAAAGAACAGTGTACAAGAGAGCTGTAACCAGTGTGGACCAAAAGACAAAGGCTCTTCCCAGAAGTTTTCATGGACTTAGACTCCCAAAGTTCATATAAGTGACCCTAAAGTGTAAAAAGCGGCCTTCATAAATCATCCCACAACAAAGATTAGATTTTACATTTATCTTTAGGTTTAGGGAAGATGGAATTGGACTTAAAGGAATTTTTTATTAATACTAGATTGGAATTATGACATTTATGCTATTCCAAATGGCTTCCTCCTCCTTTACCTTATAGTCGAATCATACGGATTTTTTGGCTCATAGCACTTATGAATATGTATCAGAGATCTAGGGCCAAACCTAGTTTGCTGATTTGCTGGAAAAAATCATTTGTACTTAAAGCAAAATTTCATAGCAAAAACAGCAGGCAGAGCTGAGTAATATGAGTAGGGCCTAGGGAATGTGGGCTCTTGAGACTCTTTACCATCCTGGACCATAAACTATATATTTATTTCTTTTTAGCACCTCTGGGATAGATGTTCTAGATGGTCCTTGGCACTGAAGAGTCCCAGAAGCACTATATCCTTGGGTCTTCTAATTGAACTTCCGTCCTGGTTGCCTGAGATTCACCGGGAATAGACATGGGGTCACTTGAACACTGCTTGGATTTCCACAAGTTGCATTAATATAATCCCGAAGTATTAAAACACTTCCATGTCAATGGCAGTCTTTCTTCCCAGGATCATTATTTCCATGTATAAACACATATATATGTATGTCATTTAGAATTCCTTCCTTTAGGGGTGTCACTGGCCTCACAACCTCCTTAGTCACCAGGGATCTCTTATGGTTAGAATGGTACTTCTCTCAAGTGTGTTCTTGAAATGTGAGGCTTCTACTATCTTAGAGGTAAACACTTTGCCTAATCAATGCTCATTGATATATGGTTGTGCTTCTCTGGAAGAGGAACATCTTGACTAATTAGATGTGCTTTGTTCATGAATACAACCTGACTGGCTCAGATAGAATGTGATATCTAGTAGATGATTAGTAAATAAATAAATAAATGGATTCTGTAGTCAGTTGCCTTTCAACCTCCAGTGAAGAATATGTTATCAGCAACATGCCTTATATGCATCATGGGTCTGTATATTTTTCAATCTTCAAAACTATAAAACCCACACAAAAATCACTAGGATCATGCTCAGTGAAATAAGTCAGAAAGAGAGGGATAGACATAGACTGACTGCACTAATTTGTGGAATATAAAATAACATAATATGAGTCTAATACCCAAGGAAGGAAAGTTGAGACAAGGGTTAGGGGGATCACTCCACAGTTTGGAAGTCTGCCTCATATGCTGGAGAATGCAGTTGGGATGTAGAAGGGACCACTAAGTCAATGATGGCTGACGGGCTCTCTCAGGATGGGAGATATGTGCTGAAAATAGACTAAGGACCAAAAACGATGGCTTCTGTATTGCAAGTCATGATGTCTAAATGTAGAGAGAGAGTCAGAAGTAGGGTGTCTGCCACAGAATCAGGGGATTGAATGTGGTGGGAGGGATACTGGGAACATTGGTGGTGTATAATGACACTGGTGGAGGGGTGGGTGCTTGATCATTGTATGACTGAAACTCAATCATGAAACCTTTGTAACTGTACCTCATGGTGATTCAATTTTTAGAAAAGGAAAAAATATATTACTATGTTCAAAGTTTCTTCCAAGGCATTTTATAGCACATAATGCAACTGCTATTGCTTCCTAGCAAGGAAAGGGTTATTCTCAACCTAGAACAAGACCAGAGCAAAGTCCACATGAAATTTAGAACTCTGAAGTTTGATTCCCAAGCTCAATTTCTATGCCCCTTATTTTCCCATTTTTTCCCACTGCAAAAATTGATACCAGTAGCTCAACAGCTTTTGCTGTCTTCACTTATTACTTTCCCACTTACTAAGTATTTTTTAAAAAACTGATACTTTTCTTAACTTTCTCCTACTCATTTCCATATTTATCTTCAATCGTGGGGGACCAGAGATTGCCTCTCACTCTAGGGACTTACAACATTGGTCTAGATATGGGGATTGGCCTTAATTGTAGCATAGGACATTTCTATGATCTGTAAAGGTAAGCCAGACATTGGTACCTAAAAACTTCAAAACCACAAAACCCAAAAGCAATGATTTAGAATTTTTGATCTTTCCTGAAAATTTTCTGTTCTTTTCTTACATTTTTTGTGTTGAGTTTCTTTTTTTTAAAAAGAGACTAATAATAAATTAAAGTATATTGATCACAAGATTTAAGGTCTAGTCAACTAAATGAATCAAAAGTCCCATATTTCTGTACAATTGGCATAATGAGAAGATAAGAAATCAAGAGAGAGTGTCATAAACAACCTTATTTCCTAGATCCCAACTAATATTTATTCAAAGTATGTTTATAATTTGCCCCTGAAGTTCAAGGCTGAATAGAACAATTTGTCATTCCATTTGTTTGTTTTTCTAGAAACAGAAAAAGAAGAACAGATAATAAAATCCATGTTAGCTTAGGGGGATATTCTGTAAATACATCTCCCTAAAATTTGTACTTCCCCCACCCTGCTCCCAAATACATTCCAACACATTGCCTTTGAATCCCAATCTTTCTGAACCAATACCACATGGAACATCTTATTTTGAGTTTGTACTTAATTCAAATTATAACCTTTCTTAACATACATAGTGATGTCACTTTTTTCCCTGTGTAAATCCTTGACTTCCAAGAAATAAATTGACAAAGCAAAATTTCTCTGACTCCTTCCACCTGGCTCTCTGCAGGTGATAGTGCAGAGTTGGCATATTTTACTAAATCATAGTAGGCTTTCTTCAATGAAACTGCCTAAATAATTATTCAGCAATTTATATAAAATTTACTTTGTCATCAACATGAACTAGAAACCGCACAATGGAGTAGGCAGATGACCTTTTGAATCCCATTGATCTGGATTTGAATCCCAGCTGTGCAATTTACCAACAGTATTGTATTAGTCAATGTATTCAACTTCTATGAATAAATTTATTCCTTTGTAAAATAGAGAGGATAGTAACTATCTCACCACTCATGGCATAATTAAACATGTGATATAATGTAACATGTAAATATTTATAAAGTTCTTAACCTAATTTCTGATACATAAAATGTTATTGATAATTATAAACTATTGTTTTGATAAGGGCGCAATGTGTAAAAAGGGTGATAAAGTATGGTTCTACTATTAAATTACTTCCCATCTAATTCAAAATCAAAGCAAACATTCACAAAGTGTGATAAACAAAGAAATGGAATAAAAGCTCAGATATTTGAGCTGATCTGTCAGGGTGATGGGATTTGTCAGTAGGGATCTGGGTAACTGCATACCAATATTGAGTTGCACATCATCAACTTTAATTTCAAGCCATTAAACGCAATAAAAATTAAATACAAGTCATCATAAAGTAAATGACTTAATTATTTTAGTGCTCATTAAATATAAAAATATGCAATGTATTTTTCATATTCCATTTCAAGTATCTCCAAAGTTTTATACTTCTTGTTTTTTCAGTATCATCTTTGGATCCAAATTGGGTCTACATGTTCATTCCATGTTGAGGGAATTTCCAAATTGAATTAAAAGTAGCTCCTCTGCATAGTTTTTCTTCTGGCCCTAAATCTAATGTTATGCAACTGGTCAGAGCTCCCAGGAATGGTCACAGATAAGGCACAAAACTGCAAGTCAGGCTGTAACTCATAATTGAGCAAACATCCTTAAATTCAGAGTCTGTTTCCTAAGTGAGGTTTGATTGGGTGAGGGTTCAGGGAACACATTCATCAAATGTTTTTTCCAACCACAATGTCACCCGCCCCATAATTTTAGAGTAAACAAAGCCTCAGTGAGTGACAGGTATAAAATATTGTAGACAGGGTCAAGACCATTAAGAGGTTGTTGCAGAACCCTTTTGTACTCACCAGGGAGAGAGGTGGTTTGGCAGGCTCCTGTTTGACAGGGAGGTCACCGCCTTGAGGCATGAACCAGGGTGCAGGTCAAGACAGAGTGACTGCAGCATGGTCAGGCTGTGACTTTGGACTTTTCATCAAGGACTGCAGTGCACTCCACCTCTCCGTCCCCTCATCATCTGGCTCCAGATTAGGACAAAGATAGTCTCTGTTGTCTCCAGGAAGGAAGCGAGAATCAGTTGAGAGGGATGGAGAGAGAGAACCTTATCTTTGTTATAGTTTTAAGGATCTTTACAAAGGTTGAAACTTCTCTGCTCCTTCTCTGTGGATTAGTGGTTGGTTAAGAATAGTTGCTGATGGAGAATTGATCCCTTTACAGTGGCGGGCCTGTTTCTTTCAGGAATATTCTTGCAGGTGTTAATCTTCTTCTGGGCTGGAGGGTCAGCTTTGTGACCATAGCACCTAGTACAGAAGTTAACATATAATAATTTTATTTGCTTATGTGTATGCCAAATCTTACAAGGATCATTTTTTCCTGCACTGACCCACTAAGTGCAAAGAACTGGCCTCTGTAATAAGAATTCTTTTAATATCTAATGTTTATGGAATCAAAAACAATGCTGTTCAGAAAGGCTACCTGGTTTGACTAAGACCACCTAGCTAACAAATAGAGATTTAATGCAAGTGTATAACTCTAAGTTGGCACTCTTGGTTGCTAATTTGGGTAAATAAAAAGAAGATAAGTGAATGAGAAAATAATCTGTGGACCTTCTTTGTTTTGATTGAAATCTCTAACTGTGGCTAGTCAAGTTCCTTTCACAACTTCCCAGAGTCATACTAAAAGTAAACTCAAGACACGTTTACCTTCTCTCCTATTTACCCAGGCAACATCATTGTTTATACCATCCTCAGAAAGATGGTTTCAGGGCCCTTCATCGTCCAAATAACCTTGTATGTACACAACAGGCCAATTGCTCTTAAATTATTTCTTGGCTACAGTTTACTTGATCAAATTTGGAAACTATAGACCTTCCTTCCATTTGGTGGGTGTAATTCTTATGGGACCTTTTGCAGCTTCTTCCAAGGAACATCCTTGGGGTGAGGCAGAGCTTAGTTTGCAAAATCAGTTCCCAACTTTTTCTTGACTGCTGACTAGTTCCCATTTCACCCTTTGCCTCTGGGACATATTGAGTGGTTAGTTCTACTCCTTTTGCCTCCAAGCAAATTAAGTGGATTCTCTGAAGATACAGGGTGATACCTCTGAATCCTCTACCTCACCATAAGGTCCTGGACCCAAAGTCTTTATTGTTATCATCCTGCATTCTCATAGTGTGTGTGATACATTTGATAAAAGTGAGCCATTTCTTTTATACCATCATCAGAATGTGTATACATGACTGGCATAGGTATGTTAATAAGGTAAGATAATGCTAATAGCATAGGATAACATAGGATAATAATAGAGGTTGATAATAATAGCTTTTTCTAAGGAATCTAATGGAAAAACCTATATCCGGCCACACGTCTTATAAAGGAGACTCAAGCAATCAGTGACAGATCAGGAGACAGCATAAGAACTCCAGATCTGTAGTGTTTAGCCCAGGGCTCTTTCAGTAAGCCCTGAAGCTTGCTAGTGAGGTGTCTAGAAAGCCACTTCTGCTGTCAAACCTGCAGGCCTCTTAGCTATTGATTGGGATGGAAGGGACTCTGAAAACTGAGTTACAAATAAGACCATGTTGGCCTCAGGATAGGACATTCAGTGGAGCTCCAAATTTCCTTCTTCCTGAAGCTTGAGCATCCCACAAGTTTCTCACGTTGATGCATGCTAACCCTCCTTGTATTCTTTTTGAGATTGTATCATAATGTTTGTGGCTAAACCTATAGTACCACATCATCTTCCAATCCTCTGCACCCAGAATCTTTTTAAACTGAAGAGAATAAAACTTTAAATTTTAAAAGACTAAATTCTCTGTATCTGCACAAAAGGAGCAAATAATCTAATAAAATTAAGCATAAAGAAGATATCTTGTTTCCAATAGGATCCCTCTATAGATAATCAAGGTGCTGGAAATTTATATGCTGACAGAGGCCAGGCAGGAAGTCAATGGACAAAGCAGGTCAGGTGTGAGTGAAGAATGCAGAGTTGGGAACTGTGTGCCACATTGGATGGCTTATCCAGTGATATCCAATATAGCTGTTCATTCAAACCAAGTACTACTGTTATATATTATGAATTGTCCAAAGATGCCAGCATTTTGGGTTTTAAAATATATCTCCTAAGGAAATGCTATCTGCACTTCAATGTTTATTCATAATAGCCAGAATCTGGAAATAACCCAAGGGTTCTAGAACAGATGACTGGTAAAAGAAACTATGGTGCATCTATACAGCGGAATACTATGCAGCTGTTAGGATAAATGAAGTTATGAAATTTACTTATAAATGAATGAATATGGAGAACATCATGCTGAATGAAGTGAATCAGAAGGAGAGGGACAGATATAGAACGCTTGGACTCATTTGTGGAATCACTTAATCACTTAACTTCCCGTTAGTCATTGATTTGCTCGAGCGGGCGCCAGTAACGTCTCCATTTGTCCCTGTCGCGTGCTAGTATAGCCCAATGGCATCTGTTCGCTCTGGGAACATGAAGAGCCTCAAACCGATTGTTCATGATCTTGAAAAAGAAGTCTGACCATCTGATAGGTGGGCGGCCACGCAGTCTTTTGACATCCCATGGAATCCAGTCAGTAACAGCTCTAGTCCAGTGGTCGTCTTTAAATCTCATTATGTGACCAGTCCATCTGATTTTTGACACCTTGGCAAATGAAACAGCGTCCCTGATTCTTGAACGTTGATGGATGTCGGAACTCTGGACTTTTTCTCTCATTTGAGTGAACCGTGATATTCCAAGCATAGCTCTTTCTATTCTTCTTTGGGAGACCTGAATAGCGTTCTCATCCTGTCTGCATAGGGCCCAGGTCTCTGAGGCATAGGTTAATGCAGGAAGAACAGTGGAATCAAAGAGATGTGCCCGGAGCTGGAGGTTCTTCGTACTCTTAGCTATTTCTTCGATGTTCCTGAAGGCATTCCAACCCGCTCGCTTGCTCCTGCGCAGCTCGGGTGCCAGGTCATTTGTCATGTTGACTTCTCGACCTAGGTACACATAGCTGTTGCATTCGGAGATGGTCGTTCTGTTGAGAGCGAATGGGGCATCAGGAATGAGGCTGTTTCTCATGAACATTGTCTTCGTAAGATTCAGCTGTAGTCCTACCTTTCCACACTCACGGTCAAAGTCAGCCAGCATTTGTGCTGCTTGGCTGATGTTTGGTGTTATTAAAACAATGTCATCAGCAAAGCAGAGGTGGTGTAATTGCCGACCATATATCTTCACTCACATTCCTTCCCATTCCAGTCGTCGCATGATGTTCTCCAGGGTGACACTGAAGAGTTTCGGTGAAATGGTATCACCCTGCCGAACCGCTCTCTTGACATCAATGATCACTTCTTTGTAGAATGGTGAGATCCTGGTAGTGAATCTGCAATACAGCTCACTGAGGATCTTGAAGTATTGGGCTTGAATGCCCTGATTCGCTAGGGATTCAATGACCGCTTGTGTCTCAACAGAATCAAAGGCCTTCTTTAAATCATTGAATGTTAAACAGAGCGGCATCTTGAACTCCCGAGAAACCTCAATGAGTTTGATTATTGTGTAGATATGGTCGATGGTGCTGAATCCTTTGCGGAACCTGGCTTGCTCGCATGGTTGTCCTTCATCTAGTGTTCTGTCAATCCTATTTAGGATGACTTTAGTGAACAACTTGTAGATGACAGACAATAGGCAGATCGGGTGATAGTTGCCAATGTCATGGATGTCTCCCTTCTTGAACAGTAGTACGGTCCTGCTGGTTTTCCATTGGGACGGAACCTTGCATTCAGACAGGTAGCGAGTGAAGAGCCGAGCCAGTGTATTGATGAGCACTGATGGCAGGTCCTTCAGGTGTTCAGGTCGGACCTTGTCTGGGCCGGGTGCTGTTTGTTTCTTTACCGACGAAATGGCGTGTCAGATTTCGGAAGGGAGAACGTTGGGAACAACATATTCATCCTGTGGACTTTGGTATGTCGGCAAGTGGACATGGCTATCGAAGAGATTTGAGTAGAAGTCATGGAAAATCTTCTCCATTGCCGTTCTGGAGGATGTGATGAATCCATCAGGACCTCGGAGGGCAGTCATCTTGGTCTTGTAGTTGCCGAAGGACAGGCGGGCGTAACGAATACTTTTCCCGGCTTCTGTCCCATATACCAGCACTTCTGCTCTTCTCTCTTTGAGGTCTTCCTTGATAGCATCTCTGCACTGCTTTGTGAGCTCGGACGGACGTTAGCTTGCGGTTGCCTGAGGCGTGCGCCAAACCACGCTGGCGAATTAGCTCAAGAGTTTTCGAAGACAGGCATTTTTTTGTGACTATCTCTCTCTTGGCGTTCCTCGCACATTCATGGAGGTGCTGAACCAGTCGATTGTATTCCTCATCAATGTTGTCAACAATGGCATCTTCCCATGTTGCCGCAATAGTACCAAAGAGTTCCCAGTTGGTGGTCATTCTGGGAGTTCTCTTTTTGTACTTTGCAGCCCTTTCTCTCTACTCTGTGAAGTAGAATTTTGCACGAAGGAGACGGTGGTCCGATCCCGTTCGAAAGTTTGGGACAACAGCGACATCGGTCAGGCAAAACCGTCGATTGAATATGATGTGGTCTATTTCGTTGTGGAATCGTCCACCGGGAGACTCCCATGTCCAACGTTTAGATTCTGCCTTCTGGAACTGTGAGTTACCATGAATGGTCTTGGTCGACATGACGAACTCAGACAGTCTCTCATCCTGTTCATTCCATTCTAGGCCATGGGTCCCGATGTGAAGTTCTTCAGCTGATCTTCTCGGTCCTATCTTGGCATTAAAATCACCCACAATGATCTTGTAGAAGGTGTGGTATTCTTTATAGAACTTCTCCAGCTCCATGTAGAACTTGTCGATTTCTCTTTCATCATAATGAGATGTTGGTGTGTAGACAACGAAGATAGAAACTGCCGGCAGTGAGCCACATCTATCAAATGTAAACGTCCAATTCGGGTTGTTAGGCATTCGAATGAATCAATGCTCTTGACCAAGTTTGTGTTGACAAGGACACCAACACCTCCGACACCATTTTTATCGCATGTTCCGAGGAACAATTCTTCTCCAGTGTCGAAAACGGCATTGTGAGATTCATGCCTTCTTGTCTCAGTCAGACCAATGGTGTCGTACTTGATCATTCGTGCTTGTACCATCAGGTCCTCGATGGATGTATCTGATGCTAGCGTACGTACATTGAAAGTACAGACGATCATTTTTTGTCTTCCTTCACTGTGGCAGCCTAGTTGGGCCTTGAGATTTTGTAGGCCTCTCCTTTCTCATCCTTCTCAGTGCTGCCATGATGGTGAAGCCTTCAGGGTCAGGTGAATGAGACCAGTTGTAGTTACTGGTTTTGGCATATCGAATACACAACAGATAGCTTGCCAGGCTCTTCCGTGCGGGCGGAATACTCTTGGTAGCTTGCCAGTCTTTCCGAGAGGGATCGAGGCTTTTGGGCCCAGAATACCTGTGCAATGTTGACGACCTTCAATGTTGACGACCTTTATTTGTGGAATATTAAAAAAAACTATAATACCCAAGGTCGGATTACAGCTGAATCTCACAAAGACAATATTCATGAGAAACAGTTTTGTTCCTGATTCACTCTCATCGGAACCACAATCTCCAAATGCAACAGTGATGTGTACCTAGGTCGAGAAGTCAACATGACTAATGACCTGACAACTGAGTTGCGAGGAGAGAGAGGCTTGGAATGCCTTCAAGAGCGTTGAAGAAATAATTGAGAGGACGAAGAACCTCTAGCTCCGAGCACATCTCTTCAATTCCACTGCTCTTCCTGTATTAACATATGCCTCAGAGACCTGGGCCCTACAAAGAGGAATCAGAAGAGCTATACTTGGAGTATCGTGTTTCACTCAAATGAGAGAAAGAATCTGGAGTTCTGACCTCCGTCAACTCTCAAGAATTAGGGACCTTGATAGATCAACCAGACTCAAGTTTAGCAAGGACATACTTCATCTGAGGGAAACAATGGAAGAAAGGGACTTAGTAGATATATACAGGACACTTCATCCTCAAAAAACTGAATACACATTCTTCTCAAGCATACATGGAACATTCTCCAAGATAGACCACATGCTGAGCCACAAAACATACCTCCATAAAATTAAGAAGATAGAGATTGTTTCAACAATCTTCTCAGACCACAATACACTTAAATTAGACGTAAATCACACACAAAAACAGAAAACTAAATCAAACACCTGGAAATTAAACAGTACGCTATTGAACAAATAGTGGCTTAGAAAGGAAATCAAAGAGGACACCAAAGATTCCTAGAAACGAATGAAAATGAGGACACGAGTTACCAAAACTGATGGGACACAGCAAAAGCTGTGTTAAGAGGAAAGCTTGTAGGTCTACAAGCATTCCTCAGGAAGGAGGAGCGAGCACACATAAGTAACGTAATCTCATAGCTTAAGAGCTTGGAGAAGGACCAACAAAAGGAGCACAACCCGAACAGGAGGAATGAAATAATAAAACTCAGAGCAGAGATTAACGAGATGGAAACCCCAAAAAAATCCGAAAGATCAATGAAACCAAGAGTTGGTTCTTCGAGAAAATTAACAAGATCGATAAGCCTCTAACAAAACTCACAAAGAAAGGGAGAGAAAAAATCCTAATAAACCGAATCAGAAATGAAAAGAGGTCATTAAAACAGAAACTACAGAAATTCAAAGGATCCTCAGGGAGTACTTTGAGAAGCTTTATGCCACGGGACATCAAAACCTCGAGGAAATGGATAAATTCCTAGATTCCTACAGATTCCCAAGGCTGAACCAAGAAGACCTGGAATACCTGAACAGACCTATCAACACCAAGGAAATTGAAATGGTAATAAAAAGTCTCCCCAAGTACAAAAGTCCTGGCCTGGATGAATTCACTAGTGAATTCTTCCAAATCTTTAAAGAGGACTTATTCCCAATCCTCTTTAAGCTTTTCCACGAAACTAAAATATCAAAAACACTTCCAAACAGTTTCTATGAAGCAAATATCACACTAATACCAAAAGCAGACAGAGATACCACAAAGAAAGAGAATCACAGGCTGATATCCCTGATGAACACAGATGCAAAGATCCTCAAAAAACTACTAGCAAATAGAATCCAACTACTCATCAAAAAGATCATACACCATGACCAAGAAGGATTCATCCCAGGGATGCAAGGATGGTTTAATGTTCAGAAATCAATCAACATAATCCATAATATCAACAAAAGAAAAGATAAAAAGCGTATGATCATATCAATAGATGCAGAGAAAGCATTTGACAAGATCCAGCACCTCTTTATGATGAAAACCCTAGCCAAAATGAGTATAGAGGGGACTTTCCTCAACATAGTCAAAGCCATCTACCACAAGCCTACAGCAAGCATCATCCTCAGTGGGTAAAAACTGAGAGCCTTCCCTCTTAGTTCAGGGACGAGACAAGGATGCCCACTCTCTCCACTGCTGTTCAATATAGTACTGGAAGTACTTGCAATAGCGATTAGGAAAGAAAAAGTTTTTAATGGCATTCAGGTAGGAAAGGAAGAAATCAAGCTCCCACTATTCGCAGATGATATGATACTCTACTTAGAGAACCCAATAACCTCCACCAAAAATTCCTAGAAACAATAGACTTGTATAGTAAAGTTGCAGGCTATAATATCAACACCCAAAAGTCCATGGCTTTCCTATACGCAAACAGTGAGAGAGAAGAAAGCTACATAAAAAAAATCCCGTTCACAATTGTGCCCCAGAAAATCAAGTACCTAGGAATCAGCTTAACTAAGGAAGTAAAGGACCTGTACAAAGAAAACTACAAAATGCTACTTCAGGAAATGAAAGAGGACATGAGGAAACGAAAGATATTCCCTGCTCATGGGTCGGGAGACTTAACATTGTCAAAATAGCAATACTACCGAAAGCATTGTACAAATTCAATACAATCCCCATAAGGATACCCATGACATTCTTTAAAGAAATGGAGCAAACACTCCTGAAATTAAATGGAACAATAAGCCCCTATGAATAGCTAAAGCAATTCTTGGGAAAAAGAAAATGGGAGGAATCAACCTCCCTAACTTCAAACTGTACTACAAAGCAGTAATAATTAAAACAGCATGGTACTGGAACAAAGGCAGAACTGCAGACCAATGGAACAGGGTTGAATACACTGACATTTCCACTCAATCATATGATCACTTAATCTTTGATAAAAGTGCAAGTAATGTGAAGTGGAGTAAGGACAGCCTCTTTAACAAATTGTGCTGGCATCACTGGAAGGCTACATGCAAAAAAAAATGGACTCAGCACTCTGCCCAACACCATGTACAACAGTAAGATCAAAATGGATTAAAGACCTCAACATCAGACCAGAAATCATAAGGTAAATTAAGACAAAGTTGGCAAAACTCTCCATGACATTGAAGCTAATGGTATCTTCAAACATGCCACGCCACTGGCCGAGCAAGTGAAAACAGAGATAGATAAATGGGACTATCTTAAACTAAGAAGCTTCTGCACCGCCAAAGAAACAGTGACCAAAATACAAAAGACAGTCTACAGAATGGGAAAGGATATTCGCCGAATACACATCTGACAAGGGGTTGATATCAAGGATATACAAAATACTGGTTGAACTCCACAAGAAGAAAACATCCAACCCCATCAAAAAATGGGGCAATGAAATGAACAGAAACTTTCTCAAAGAAGAAATCCGAATGGCAAAAAAGCACATGAGAAAATGCTCTACATCATTAATCATCAGGGAGATGCAGATCAAAACCACAATGAGATACCATCTCACACCTCAGAGACTGGCCCACATTCAAAAGAACAAAAGCAACAGTTGCTGGCGCGGATGTGGCGAGAAAGGGACACTCCTTCACTGTTGGTGGGAATGTCCACTGGTTCAGCCCTTCTGGAAAACAGTATGGACGTTCCTCAAAAAATTAGAAATTGAGCTCCCATTTGACCCAGCGATACCACTCCTGGGAATATATCCCAGAGAGGCAAAAACGTGTAGCCGAAGTGACATCTGCACTTGTTTGTTCATTGCAGCACTCTTTACAGTAGCCAGAAAATGGAAGAGACCTGAGTGCCCAAGAACAGATGACTGGTTAAAGAAACTTTGGTACATCTACACAATGGAGTACTACGTAGCTCTTAGAAAAGATGGTAAAAGGTAAAGGCCCTCCCGTTGATCGTCGATTTGCTCGAGTGGGCCCAGTAACGTCTCCATTGGAGACTTTGTTGTTACTGTGTCTGGCATATCCAATACTCTCGGTAGCTTGCCAGGCTCTCCGAGAGGGGCGGAGGAATTGAACTTGGGTCGGCCATGTTGGCTGCGTGTAAGGCGAACAGCCTACCCGCTGTGCTATCGCTCCTTGTATGTATGTATGAAATTTACATACAAGTGGTACAACATAGAAAGTATCATGCTAAGCGAAATGAGTCAGAAAGAGAGGGATAGACAAAGAAAGATTGCATTCATCTGGGTATATAAAGTAACAAAATATGAGATTAATACCCAAGAATAGCTGAGATCAGCACCAGGAGGATTACTCCATAGCTTAGAGGCCAGCCAGGCATTCTAGGGGAAAGGGCAGCTCAGATAGAGAAGGGAGCACCAATAAAGGATGTTTGGAGGATTCTCCCAGGAGGGGAGATGCATGTTGAAAGTAGACTATGGACTGAACATGTTTGCCACTCAATGCCTCTTTTGCAGACCACAACACCCAAAAGGAGAGAGAGAGAACAAAAGGTAATGCCCTGCCACAGAGGCAGGGTGGGATGGGGGGGATGAGGGTGGGAGGGATATTATCCTTGGTGGTGGAAAATGGGCACTGGTGGAGAGATGGGTATTTTATCATTGTATAATTGAAACCCAAGCACAAAAATTTGTAAATCTACAACTGTACTTCATGGTGTTTCACTAATAAAAAAAAAGAATCAGGGATGCTGTCTCGTTTGCTAAGGCATTGAAAATCAGATGGACTGGACACGTAATGAGATTTAGAGATGACCGCTGTACTAGAGCCATTACCAACTGGATTCCATGGGATGTCAAAAGATTGCTTGGCTGTCCACCTACGAGATGGTCATACTTCTTCGTCAAGACTTTGAATGATCAGTTTGAGGCTCTTCATATTCCTAGAATGAGCAGATGCCATTGGACTGTGCTAGCACATAACAGGGGTGAACGGAGACTTTACTGGTGCCCGCTCGAGCAAATCGATGAGTAATGGGATATCAAGTTATCAACTGAATACCCAAGGATTGTAAAAAAACAACTACAGTTGGAAGCCTATATCAAATACAGGGGAAGAAGGCAGTTGGTATAGAAAAGAAACCACCATGAAAAGATAGTTGGAAATGATCTCTCTGCATAAGAACTGTGTGCTGAAAACAGGTAAACAAACATGATGACCACTCAGTTCATTTATTAGAAATTGAGAGAGAGAGAAAGAAAGAGAGAAAAAGAGAAAGAAAGAGAGATAGATGAGAGATAGAGTGCTTGCATCAAAGAAATGCTGGGAGGAGAATAGCAGGAGAGGAACTGGGGACATTGGTTGTGGGAAATGTACACCAGAGAAGGAATGGGTGTTAGAACACTAGGTAAAGGTAAGGTAAAGGCCCTCCCGTTGATCATCGATTTGCTCGAGCGGGCCCAGTCTCCATTGGAGACTTTGTTGTTACTGTGTTTGGCATATCGAATACGTCATGGGGAGCTTGCCAGGCTCTGCCGTGTGGGCGAGATACTCTCGGTAGCTTGCTGGGCTCTCCGAGAGGGGCGGAGGAATCGAACTCGGGTCAGCCATGTTGGCTGTGTGCAAGGCAAACGCCCTACCGCTGTGCTATCACTCCAGTTGGAACACTATATGACTGAAACCCAGCCACAGTCAAATCTGTAACTCTGTTTATCACAGTGACTAACACTTTTTTCGAATATATTTAAAAATTTAAAAATATATATCCTGGTAGTTAAATATCTGCAGCCCACTTGATTACAAATCACTGTGTCACTTTCATCCTGTTGTTCATCTATTTCATCGAGCAGGCACCAATAATGTGTCCCTCATCCTAGCCCTGAGATTTTAGAAAGTGCCACATTCGAGGCTCATTCATGGTCAGGGAAATGAGACCCATCATTGTTACTGTTTTTTGGCGTATTGAATACACCACGGGGAGTTTACCAGACTCTGCCATGAGGATCTGGGTGGAGGAGACACAGTACTGATCAGAGCAGTCTTGGAGATCTCAGTCCAGGGTCCTGCATGTCTGCCGGTTCCTTCATGCGTGAGGCTCGTTCGAACATGTAGAGAGTGGTCTTAAGCATGGCTGTGGCTGGTTCCTGAGGTCTTCGTCTGCCAGGGCTCTGTTCGGGGCAGGAAGGGAAACTCAACCTGCTCTCCTCCAAGGGGCCCCAGTGAGGACAGCCAGGCACGGGGGCAGGAGACTCTGCGCTGTTCTCTTCCGAGAGCTGGGTTTTATAGTCTCTGGGTCTTGGCCGTTGATGGGATTACACGGTGCCAGGGGCAGTTGGTGGGTGTAACGCTACCTACTGGAAGATAGGGAATCTGGATGGAGGAGACCCAGTCCCAATCCGAGCAGTCTTGGAGATCTCAGCCCCTGGTCCCGCATGCCTGGGTTCCTTATTTATTGATTACAAATAAAAACATAAAAGTACTATGTGGATTGCAAAAGAGGCATTGAGTGGCAATCATGTACTACAGCACCCAAAAGGAGAGAGAGAACAAAGGGGAATGCCCTGCCACAGAGGCAAGGTGGGATGGGGGGAATGGAGGGGTGGGAGGGATACTGGGATGAGTGGTGGTGGAGAATGGGCACTGGTGGAGGGATGGGTATTAGATCATTGTATAACTGAAACCCAAGCACAAAAATCTGTAAATCTACAACTGTACCTCATGGTGTTTCACTAATAAAAATCTGAAAAAAAGTACTATGTGGAACATGTGTCTTCCAGTTCTTATCAATTACCACCGCAATTACAAGGAAAGACCAACTGCTCCATAAGAAGTATAATCTGATGTGTTGTATAGAAGAATCAGAGCCAAGAAGCTGGGAGCGCAGAGATCAGAACCACCACTGGCTCATGTCAGATCTGAGTTTTGTCTGACTTGAGGGCCATGCTCTTCCACACAGTCATATTATCTCTCACACAAAAGATGTCAGAACAAGGGACTCAACTAACCAGATGGGGACACACCACATGGATTCTCTAACAAGATCACAAAAATTCCTTATCCTCCTTGGATTCCATGCACTCCTTTGTTTAGAGAGGCAGCAGGACTGGAGGATAGCTAAGACCTCTGCATCTGGACTAGACACCAGGACTCCATATCTGGACTGCCTTCTCTCTGTGGTACAGCATCCCTGTAACCTAGTACAGTGTTGGAATACAGAAGACTTCAATAGTCAATTGTTATCTTCATGACATGTTTTACAACATCCATTTTGAAACATATCTCCTAATGTCTTAATAAAATTCCAGTCTAATCTATCATGTATCTATTCAGTGCACACACAGGCATTGGATACCTTCCATGAGTGTAAAATGCTGTATCTGTTTTCAGCAATGATATAAGTCAACCATACATCACTTGTATCACTTGTCATCTCCTTGATCTTCGATTTGCTCGAGCAGGCACCAGTAACATCTCCATTGGACCCTGTCACGTGCTAGTGTAGCCTAATGGCATCTGCTCTCTCCAGGAACACAAAGGGCCTCAAATCATTTATTCAGGGTTTTGACAAAGAAGTCTGACCACCTGGTTGGTGGGCGGTCACGCGATCTTTTGACATCCTGTAGAATCTGACCGGTAACAGTTCTAGTCCAGTGGTCATCTCTAAATCGCATTACATGTCTGGCCCATCTGATTTTCGTGACCTTGGCAAACAAGACAACATCACTGATTCTTGATTGTTGATGGAGGTCGGAACTCTGGATTCTTTCCTTCACTTGAGTGAAGCGTGATACTCCAAGCATAGGTCTTTTGACTCTCTTTGGGAGACCCAAATAGCATTCTCATCCTATTTTCATAGGGCCCAGGTCTATGAGGCGTATGTTAATGCAGGAAGAACAGTGGAATTGAAGAGATGTGCCTGGAGCCAGAGGTTCTTTGTCCTCCTAGCTATTTCTTTGATGTTCTTGAAAGCGCTCTAGGTTGTTCTCTTCCTCCTGTGCAGTTCTGGCACCAAGTCATTCCTCGTGTTGACCTCTCGACCCAGGTACACAGAGCTGCTGCATTCGGAGATGTTTGTGCTATTGAGAGCAAATGGATCATCAGGGATGAGTTCATTTTTCATAAATATTGTCTTGGTGAGATTCAGCTGCAGTCCAACCTTTCCACACTCACGGTTGAAGTCGGCCAGCATTTGTGCTGCTTGGCTAATGTTTGGTGTTATTAGAATGATGTCATCAGCAAAGCAGAGGAGGTGTAGTTGCTGACCATCTATCTTCACTCCCATTCCTTCCCATTCCAGTCATCTCATGATTTCTCGAGGGTTGCACTGAAGATCTTCGGTGAAATGGTATCACCCTGACGAACCCCTCTATTGACATGGATGATCACTTCTTTGTAGAATAATGAGATCCTGGTAGTGAATCCATAATACAGATCACGGAGGATCCTGATGTGGAAGTGGTGTAGTTGCTGACCTTCTATCTTCACTCCCATTCCTTCCCATTCCAGTTATTGCATGGTGTTCTCGAGGGTGGCACTGAAGAGGAGGGTCTTTTATGACAACATTTGTTGGAAATGATCACTCTGGACAAGAACTGAGTGTTGAAAGTAGATAAAGGGATATACATAATAACCTTTCAGCATCTGAATTGCAAACCATAATACCTGAAATGAGAGAGTTCTATTCCTGTTTTCTTAGCTAGAAATTCCTCCAGAACCATTATCTATATATTCCTTAGAATAGTAATCTAGTAGATAACTTTATCAAGATACTCATCCAGCTAGTGAGCATAGCATGAACCAGAAATGACAATGGATGTGGGACAGGGACTTCCCAAGAAAGATAATATATCTGGATGAGGGAGAAGGATTCATTTCTGCTCTTCTTTACATGCCCCTGATTTCCTGTGACCTTGTCCCTAGATTGGGTCACTACATATGGCTTACCCTTCAGTGACCCTGGAGAAGCCAGTGGCAGATCCTGGACTCACTATCCTGTACTTGTTTGTGCCTCCAGTATATTTTCTGAGTCAGACTCAAGATGCTCATCGAAGATTCATTCCTGAATTAGTTGGCATTTGAATGATAAGCGAAAGGTGTTTTAATTCCTTTTTTAAAGTGGCTTTTTTCCTAAGATAGATTCCTTATAATGGCATAAGGCTTTCAGGTAAGGAGCAGCCACCTGTTTAAGCTGAGAGCCCCAAAGTTTGGCCTGAACTAGAGGTGCCCTCCTTTAATGAGCAGAAACATGCTCCTCTCTATGCTCCTTTGACACCATATTTAGCTGCTACTCCAGGAACAAACAATTCCAAAGTCCACATGCAAACTGTTATCTCAACCTTAAAGAAAATGGAATGAAAAAGGCATTTTTTCTAAACATTGACCAGATGTGTGAAAAACTTGTTTTAATGAAGGCATCGTGACTCACTTGGCAGTAATGCATGGGTTCTGCTGTTTCAAATTACCTTTTGATGGTTTGAAAAATCCATGTGTTGTTCTGGTGGGAAGACCACATTGGAATGCTGGAACTGAGTGCTTGGTCTGGTTTTCAGACCAAGCTCCACCATACTTTCAGACCACCACTCAGGAGTTTGGAAGCTGAGAGCAAAGCTGGACTTGAGTTTTGGTCTCTATTTCCTTTGTGATATCCCAAATGTCTTAACCATTTTTTGCCACCTCTCCCACCAAGAAACCAGTCCAGGTCTCATGCACACAACCCCCACTTCCAAGCTCCTGAGCAGACTTCCTGTGTTCCAGCTCTGCATCTCCAATTAATGTTGCCTTTCAGATTTGGCCTGCCTTTCTATCTCCCTCTCATTCTTGTCATCCAACCATTCTTTACATCTTCTTTACTGATAGATGCTTAAGCCTGGGGTCACATCAGGGAACATATTGAACTTTAAAAGGCAAGAAAGACTGGGTCTCAATCCTGAGGCTTGGGAAAGGGTGGGTGAAAGGGGGCATATATAAGGGATTGAATATTCATGTCTTCATGACCTTAACCCACAGCTGATGATATAAGGAGGTTTGAGACGAGAATCCTCACTAACAGGATTAGCACCTTCAAAAGAGACCCCAAAGATTTCTTCTACTATTTGGGGATATAGCTAAAAGAAAGTTACCTTTAAGCAGGAATCAGTAAATCTCCATAGCTCTGACTTTAAACTTCCCGACCTTCAGAATAATGAATAATAAGGGTTTATTGGTTAAAGCTATCGATTTATAATATTTTTATTATAAGAACTCCAACAAACTATGTGGCACCAAATAAATCATTAAGAATAATACTAATGTTTAAAATTCTAATATAGATATGTAGTTACAGTATATGATGACAGATATTAACAGGACTGAACCTGTGGATCATTTTTCAACAAATGAGATATTTAATCATTATATATTTCACTTGAAATGAATATAACATTATGAATATAACATTGTATGTCAACTATACCTCGTGAACAAAACCAAAATAAATCCCAAAGAAATATACAAGAGGCTTAGGTGTAAAATACTAAAGAAGGGAGTAGTGGGGCTGGAGCGATAGCACAGTGGGTAGTGCATTTGCCTTGCACACGGTCAACCCAGGTTCGATTCCCAGCATCCCATATGGTTCCCCAAGCACTGCCAGGAGTAATTCCTGAGTGCACAAGCCAGGAGTAACCCCTATGTATTGCCGGGTGTGACCAAAAAGAAATAAAATAAAATAAAATATTTTATTTTAGAAGAAGGGAGAAGTTAACCATACTAAAGAAGGAAGTAGTTAACCATACTACTCCCTTGATGGTCATGGGGAGGCTTTGTGGTGGAATGGTTTTTCAGTTGAGTCTTAAAAGGATAAACAGGTACTCTCAAGAGAAATACAGAAGAAGACATTTCATCATGGTGAGGTCCTTGAAGTGCCTTGTTATTGAACACAACTTGAAGGTAGATAATGAGAGACTGAACAATGCTAGATTATGTGAGACCTTCAATGTCAAATTAAAATCTGCATGCATAGGTGTCAGGGATTACCAGGGAAGGGTTTGAAGGGTTGAGAAATATACTGGATTTTCAGCTTGAAAGGTCACTACAATTGGAGGACAGTGGGTCACAGAAAGGAGCAAAAAGGAGCAAGACAGCCAGCAGAGTTATGACTATGAGTCCTAAATCCCCATGTCCATGTGAGAAATGATCAAGTCCTTAATGAAGAAGGTATCCATGAAATTGGAGCAAAGAAACAGATCAGAAATGTGAAGAAAAGCAGATTCAACAGAACCTTGACTGTGACAGGAGTTGATGGATAAAGAAAAGAAGTAAAGTTGACTTACTTCCTAAGTTTCTAAGTTTAGACTTACTAAGTTTCTAGCTTAGTGAATGACACTAATATCCATTCTTACTGCAGGAAAAGAAAAGCAGTGCAAGAAACTGATGAAGGTAGAACCATGGATGGAAAAATTCTGAGAGTATTAAGGGACAATGAGGCAGACATGCCCATCAAGAAGTTAGTAATGCAGAGCTTTCTGGTGAATATTGACTTCCAGTTGCAGACTAAGTCATGGCAATAGTGTCCTATTTAAACCATAACAGTGGGTGAAAACCTCATTGGAAGGTATAAAGGAGAAGCAGCAAAAAAGACAAAGATACTCTAAGAAATGCCAGCATTTGAAATCTAGGAAGAAAAAGAGAAATATGCAAAGAAGGTAGGGAGGAAAAACCAAGAATGAACTGCCAGTAGGTAAGGCTTGTTTTGTGTAAGGCAGAACTGGATTTGATGCCCAGCACTGCATCTGCATATGGTCCCAGGAGCAAATTTTGAGCACAGTAAATCTTGAGAATGACTGTGTATGCTTCCAAAACAAACCATCAAAATATTTACTTTACTCTCTCAATGTTGCCATTATGTCAGAATCAACATTTCCCTTTGTATGTGAGAAAATCAAGTTGGAATAGTGTGTATACTCTTTAGTGATTATAAGCTATGCACATGCTGATAATGATAAAGAAAAGGTTTCTCCTTAGTTGCAAGTGCTAAAAGTCTTTAGCTAAAAGCATGTTCTTACTTTCTGTTGCTGTTTCTAATATCAGATCATGTCTAGTGGCTAAAACAACACAAATTATTTTTGAAGTTTACTTCATTACTATTATATTATTATTTGGCTTGAGGGTGATACTCAGAACTGTGCTCAGAGATTACTCTTGACTCTATGTTCAGAGAACACTGCTGGTGAGACTCAGCGGGGCTATGTGGAATGCTGGGTATCTGTCTAGGATTTGGTGTTTCAAGGAAGCTGCTTTACTTTTTATACAATTTCTCTGGTCTGATATCATTTCTTAAGGAAAGGCACACCTGGAGATGCTCATGGGTTACTCCTTGCTCTGCACTCAGGAATTACTCCTGGTGTTGCCCGGGGGATCATATAGGATGTCAGGCATCAAACCCAACTTGGCTGGTTGCAGGGCAAGAGCCCTTCCTGCTGTACTAGTGCTCTGTTCCTCTCTATTATTTTTACTGAATTAGGTCCAAATCTGACTGCCTTTGGCTTTAGTATCATACATATCTCTTAGAGCTTAATATATATTTATTAAAATACAATATACTTGGTTACTCTTTAAGGAATAAATCAGAGAATTGGTATAAATACCTCATTAGATAGTACCTATTACCATAAAAGATAAGATAGTCACAGGTTCCAGGGATTAGGGTATGAACATCTTTGGGAGGTCACCATATTCCAATACCTAGAAATATTTTCCTAAATTTTATTCCAACACAGCTTGCTGTGTTTATATTTACCTGTAAACCTCATACACAGTAATTCCCAACATTTTGGAAAATGTTTGAAAAATAATTTCCTAGACCTCCCCCCACCCCCAATTCCCAGTTAATGGTGTCATCACTCACACATATTCTAAATATTATAATGACTGTTTCTAACTCAGATCTCTCGAGTTTGCTCTTTTTTCTGTTGCTGGTTTTATTCATTATGGCTTCTTTATTTCATTCCTGAATTGTTTCAATTGAATCTTAATTTATTTTCTTCACTATCTTCTCCCCCTTCTAGCCCAGTCCTCACCCACACACTTTCTAGAGAAACAAGTGTGATCATATCTCCCTCCGTCTGAACAATACTCAAACCTTGTCCTCATTTCCTTTGAAAATGTTTAAGGAAAACTTAAACAAATTATGTTCCAAATTAAACTGAAAGGTAAAATAGGGAGGGCGGTGATGGTTGTAGGGCAACATCTCCTATCCCCGCTCCTTTCAACCTGGTTATACGTTGGAGCTCTTCTGTGACCTGACCCTGGTAGACTTTGATGTTTCTAGTCTAGGAGAAGGAAAATTTTCGTAGAAGTGAATCTTGATACTTGCACAAATGTCTCATTTTCCCCCAACTTAGGCATGAAGCCATGATGAATTTCAGACCCCATCAACACCCTAGATTTCTGGACAGCAAAAACAGCAAATATATGCAAATGAACCATACCAAATGTCGAGCCTTTTATTTATGAGAATAGGCAAAAAAAATAATAATAAAAGGAGGGCATCCTGGGACTTGTTTATCCTGGCTCAAGGACTGACTGCTTAGGAAGTATGCAAAGCCAATAATGACTAATCTCCTCAAATATTACTTATTACTCATATAGCATAATCACAATAAATGCTCTGAGGCCCATGTACTTTTGTTTTGCTATTTGCACCGTAGTTTAATGTCTACTCAGTATCAAAATGGCAACTCCATTGAAGGGCTATTAGCTTGCTGAGCTAAACTATATTTAAAGAGCAGTCAATTCTATGGATTCCTTGCTTTTAATTTGCAGCTAGGTTCCAATTAAACCTGCATTTCATTTAATCAAGTTAAATTGCAGTGACTGTTAAGTGAGGAAAAAAATTGTAAAAGGACTCTGTGGAGCCTAATTATTCTCCAGCTTGCACTGATGTTGATTAGAAAAGGTGTAGGGTTGTGGAGATGGATGTGGTAGAGAGCATAAATTTATACTTTTCCTATACCAAGACATCACTTAATGTGACTACTTTTTGAAGACCCCCTATTTTCCTGAGCATTGTGGAGACCTGCAAAAATTTATGTTAGCAATGCAACTTATGTATCAAAGAATTTGAAATTACTGTGTGCCGGCTAGACCAAGGGCAGGTCAAATTGAAAGTTCATATAATTCCAGCTGTCCTATTGATAAGTTATCTCAGAGTAGACCATATTGCATGTTAATTGAGCTGATTTTCTTCTCTGTCATAGACTGGATACTAACCCTCTCCACCTTTCAGTGTGATTAGACATGGCTAACATCTACTGCATACTATGTATCTTCTGAACTGTACCACATTTTGTGCACATATTAAATTATCAGTTTTCACAACAATCCTTGTGAGTAGATATTATTATCCCCATTTTGCAGAGCAGAAATCTGAAAGACAGAGTTTCAGTTATTGCTCACATTCACAGGGTACTCCCGGGTGTGCCTAGTGCTTTACAAAAGGCAGATTTCTGGTTCCACAACTGTGAAGATTGGAGAGCTCTTTCTATGTCAAATCCATATTTGCTTATAACTTCTACCCAGCTGTTTGCTTTTGTCCTCTGGATACAAACATAACAAATTTAACGGTTCTTCCCCATGTAGGCTTTTAATTTTTGAGGTTGGTGGCTGCATCTTCCCAGCTGTCTTTTAAATGTTTTGTTTTATTAAAGCACCATTACTTAAAAAGTAATTCATAGTTGAGTTTTAGACATACAATGGTCCAGCATCAATCTCACCACCAGTGTCAACTTCCTTCCACCAGTGTCACTGGTTCCTTCCCCCTTCACACTGTCAGTCTGCCACCTTGACAGGCACATTTTTAAGTTTGGTTGTTTACATTTTAATCTCATTATTTCAGTGTTGATGATTCTGTAGTTTGGATATATAGCTATACCATCCCATAATACCATCAATGTACCCCTGCCCCCTGCCCTACCCTCAACTGTTTCCTATCTTATCTAAGTAGCTTCAGTTCCCAAATCATTTCAAATAAATTTGGTTTGAAATCTATCTAGCTGGTCCTTATTTAGATCTTTCAAATCTAGCAGGTCTTTACTTGGCTGTTATTTGAATTGTAGATGCTGTGCCTTCCTGGTGCAAACAGGAAGTAATTAAGTGTTGTCATTAGGTAGATTACTTCCCCATTCAGAAAATGCAACAAAAATTTATTTTTGCAGACATTGCTTCTTTACTTCTTCTTGCCTGTATCACAAGGCTCAGAAAAATATCCTATCATCTTCAACAAAGGCTGGAGCAATAGCACAGCGGGTAGGGCGTTTGCCTTGACGCAGCCAACATGGAAGACCCAAGTTCGATTCATTCGCCCCTCTCAGAGAGCTCTGCAAGCTACCTATGACGTATTCAATATGCCAAACACAGTAACAACAAGTCTCACAATAGAGACGTTACTGGGACCGCTCAAGCAAATCGATGAACAACAGGAGGACAGTGGACAGATCTTCAACAAAGTCAGCTGAAGTGTACAGTACCTTAATTTCTGACACTCACTATTTAATGATAAGTGTTTTAATTTAATTAGTCGTTACAGAAAACCTGTGATTAGTGACTATTTTTTTCCTATTTCACTGAAGAAACAGAAACAGAGATCTTGAGGCTGTATCAGAGCATTTGACTGTGCAGCAACTAAATGCTCACAAAGAATATTAATTAAACTATTACAGTGACTTGAAAGGTATATATTTAAGAAATTCATATAAAAGTTTTTATAGGTATTTTGCACTCATTTTGCTCTTTGTTTTGTCCAAGTAACATCTTATTTATGAATAAAACACGATTCTGAATCTTTTTTTTTTTTTTTTGCCTTTTGGGTCACACCCAGAGATGCACATGGGGCTACTCCTAGCTCTGCACTCAGAAATTGCTCCTGGCGGTGCTTTGGGAACCGTATGGGATGTTGAGAATTGAACCCAGTTTAGCTGAGTGCAAGGCAAACGTCCTACCTGGAACACTGTGCTATTGTTCCAGCCACACGATTTTGAATCTTGAGTTGAATATAGCAGGAATAAATTGCTCCTTATATTCAGACAATATTCTGGTCCAGTTGCATGAATGTTCCACCAACCCAACTAAACAGGAACCACCACTAAAGCCTGGGGTCAGCAGTTGGGGATCAAGGACTAAGTTATTTGTGATTGTGGAATGTTTGCCTCTTCCTGTAGGTCCCTCAGATATGACATCAAAATCAGCTTTTTTTTTTTTGCTGCAAGATAGTTTTTATTCTGGAAACTAGATAAATTATAAAGGGAACAAAATATAGAGATGATTGAAGACATGAATATAGTACAATTTATATATATATACTTATATGTATATTAGATATGGGTATATATAGACATAAAGAAGAACCTGCCGTCAGTACTCATCAATACAGTACACTGGCTTGGCTCTTCACACGCTACCTGTCTGAATGCAAGTTTCCGCCCCAATGGAAAACCAGCAGGACCGTACTACTGTTCAAGAAGGGAGACATCCATGACATTGGCAACTATCACCCAATCTGCCTATTGTCTGTCATCTACAAGTTGTTCACTCGAGTCATCCTAAATAGAATTGGCAGAACACTAGATGAAGGACAACCATGCGAGCAAGCTGGGTTCCGCAAAGGATTCAGCACCATTGACCATATCCACATGATAACCAAGCTCATTGAGGTTTCTCAGGAGTTCAAGATGCTGCTCTGTTTAATGTTCATTGATTTAAAGAAGGCCTTTGATTCTGTTGAGATGGAAGCGGTCATTGAAGCCCTAGCCAATCAGGGCATTCAAGCCCAATACATCAGGATCCTCCGTGAGCTGTATTGAGGATTCACTACCAGGATCTCACCATTCTACAAAGAAGTAATCATTGATGTCAAGAGAGGGGTTCGGCAGGGTGATACCATTTCACCGAAACTCTTCAGTGCCACCCTCGAGAACATCATGCGACGACTGGAATGGGAAGGAATGGGAGTGAAGATAGATGGTCGGCAAATACACCATCTCCACTTTGCTTATGACATTCTTTTAATAACACCAAACATCAGCCAAGCGGCACAAATGCTGGCTGACTTCAACTGTGAGTGTGGAAAGGTAGGACTACAGCTGAGTCTTACGAAGACAATGTTTATGAGAAACAGCCTCGTTCCTGATGCCCCATTCGCTCTCAATGGAACGACCGTCTCCGAATGCAACAGCTTTGTGTACCTAGGTCGAGAGGTCAACATGACAAATGACATGGCACCCAAGCTGCGCAGGAGGAAGAGAGTGGCTTGGAATGCCTTCAAGAATGTGGAAGAAATAGCTAAGATGACGAAGAACCTCCGGCTCTGGGCACATCTCTTTGATTCCACTGTTCTTCCTGCATTAACATATGCCTCAGAGACCTGGGCCCTACTCAAACAGGATGAGAACACAATTCAGGTCTCCCAAAGAAGAATAGAAAGAGCTATGCTTGGAATATCGCGGTTCACTCAAATGAGAGAAAGAATCCGGAGTTCCGACATCCGTCGACGATCAAGAATCAGGGACGCTGTCTCATTTGCCAAGGTGTCAAAAATCAGATGGGCTGGTCACGTAATGAGATTTAAAGACGACCGCTGGACTAGAGCTGTTACTGACTGGATTCCACGGGATGTCAAAAGACCGCGTGGCCGCCCACCTACCAGATGGTCAGACTTCTTCGTCAAGATCATGAACAATCGGTTTGAGGCTCTTCATGTTCCCAGAGCGAACAGATGCCACTGGGCTACACTAGCACACGACAGGGACAAATGGAGACGTTACTGGCGCCCGCTCGAGCAAATCGACGACCAACGGGAAGTTAAGTGATTAAGTTAAGTGATAAGTGATAGCCATAAACACATAGTTTAGCCTTGAGGAACATGAATTTGAATTCCAAGTATCCATTGTTATTTTATGTGAATAGATACACCAAAGGAATGAGCAGAAGTTGAATTCATGAGGCTGAGTGATTCCCGCTCAATTTTAGACAATGAAGAAGATTTAGAATAGAGATCAGAAAACACATTGACATTCAACAATCTGTTGAAGACCATTTTTTCTTTTATAGTATGGACCTTTCATGATACTCAAGAAAAC
This sequence comes from Sorex fumeus, assembly GCF_029834395.1. NCBI lineage: Eukaryota > Metazoa > Chordata > Mammalia > Eulipotyphla > Soricidae > Sorex > Sorex fumeus. The sequence continues at coordinate 17,211,865 of NW_026606067.1, forward strand.
AGTGAAAGAAAGACTGACAGTATATAGGAACATTTTTTTAAAGAAAGGAAAAGTAAAGAAGCCAGAAAGAAATGATGAAGAATTTCCAAAAACACAAAATGTGCCCACGTCTCCTGCCTGCCCTTTCAGTTACTCTACCTATAAACCAGTTTTATTTTTTTTTGCATTTGATAATTTGTTGTTTCATTACTATGTTTATGTCCCAAATATACAGATAGGTTTAGCATATCTTGCCGCCTACTGTAACTGAGCATGGTATTCTGGTGTATCCACCAGATCCAGCCACTGGTGACAAATTACATGATTTCATCTTTTTTTTTTATGGCGGGAGTGGAATTCTATTTGTATAAATCAAGGCTTCTTTGTCTTTTTTTAGGGGATAGGAATGAAATACCCAATTGTCCAAAGATTACTACTGGCAGTGCTCAAGGTACTATAAGTGGTTCTTGGGATTGAACCCAGGTCTGTTGCATGCAAGATAAATGCTCTAACAACTGTACTCTCTTTCTATTACAATATATCAAGCTTCTTTAGCCAGTTTCTGAACAATTGTTTAAAGATGACTTCTTTAAAAGCTGATCCTGCAATATTCAGCTGACCCTCACATGACTTTCCTAAAAGATCCTTGAAGGGTTGACCTAAGTCTTTAGCAGATGTACTAATCTTTTCACCAGTACCATGATTGGAATAGTCTTCATGGTGCAGAAACATGCTATAAAGATGTACTGTTGAGCCTAAGACCAATCTTCATTATGTATTTCTGCAGTCTATATCTATTCCTTGAAAACTTGCTTCTATGTCAGATAAGGTTAAAGAGATAGCTTCTTCCCTATCCTTCACACAAATTGGATGCTAATATGCACCTTGCAAGAGGTCACTGAAATGAAGTCAGTGAGTCCCTCTCCAGGCAGGTTCAGCACTACAGAGCACACTCTGGGCTCATATTAATGTATGTTACATTCATCAGATGGTTCTTTCTTTCAGTAGAAGACCTGCCATAGATTTAGTCAGGAAGAAGTTGACCCTTGTGACTTTGCTTTATTTTATTGTCAACCCATTGCAGAACTAGGACAACAATAGAACTTGACAAACATTTCTTCAAAGTTGGCATGTCACCATGAAGTTTTCTGTGATAACATACAGGCAACACTAAGAAATCTGCTTTAAAGCAAAAAAGCTATTTACCTACTTTTCATGCAATATTTGTTGCTTAATGCTGGCTTTTCAAGCTGTAGCTCAGATTGTTTTGGCAAATTATTGGAGTGATTCTCGTTCTGTCAAGTTAGTCACCACTAATCTAAAATGCTTTTTCCAGTTTTAATTTATTTTTTAATACAGTTTTAATTTAGTTGTAAGATTCCACAAGGATACAGATGTGATTACATATACACACTTAGGTCTGTAATTATCAAATGGTTTTACTCCCTTAACTGGGTCGTAATCTTTCTTTTTTCCTCTTCTTCATGAGTTGGACATGGGGAAGGGTTGGACTGTAATAGATTTCTGCTTTCACAAGCTAAGTTTTTCTGGATGGGTGACCAGATGTCTGTGTTTGTTCTTTTATTTGTAAAGACAAACTCCTTGTGCTCAATCAGACTCTGATTTATCCAGAAATGATTATTAAAACAAGACAATAGAAAATATTGGAAATAAATTGATAAATTCCAAATATTGGAATCTATTAAGTATGCTATGGAGCATCCCCTTGCAATATTATGCAAGATTAAAGCTGTATTTGTAAAGATTTTTTTCATAGAAAAATCTCTGCGTAAGAAGAATATATGGTATGGTAACTAAAAAATGGGGTGCAACACTTTGTATATAATATATCAACTACTTAAAATATTCGTGGAAGCATAATGGAAACAGATTTACTGAACTATTAATAGTGATTTTCTACAGATTGAGGATTTTTTGTCTTTTTAATTCAATTTTTCTAGATATGAAAAACTACAATGATTTCATTAGTGACTTTTATATTAAAGTGCCAAAGGCAAATTCTACAATATATTATGAGAATAAAATAATATAGTAAAAGGGAGGCAGCTGAACAATGTGGGTGAGCATTGTTGTTTTTATGGTGATTACTCAACTTTAGGAAAACAGTAATAAATTTTTTATTTAATAATTATCCAAGAACTTATTGTGATGATTGTATGCCAAATTAGCACATCACTAGTTCTGCTTCAAGAGATGATGTCAGACCTTAGAACTTCTCCCTGGAGAATAATAATCTGTCCCCACTTCTTAGCTAGTCATAGAACAAGTCTAATAGCTCTAAAATCCATAATCTCCATTAGCTTCCATCATCTTGTTCAAAATCAGTCTTTAGATATAGGGGATTATTGAGACGTATTGACTCCTGCCAACATGCACCATGGCTCACAATTCCTACTAGACCTTCCCTAACTTTGGAGTTAGTTCCTTCAGCACTGTGTGCCATGGGGTGTCCTGGAGGGGATGAGTTATGGTTTTCCCTCTTTCCTTTGTGTGTGCACAGACCTCTGGTGTTCACCTGTGACAAGTGTGGCCACTTTGGGAGATGACATTTGCCCAGGCCAGATGCTCAACTTTAATCTTGCTTCCTCTTCTTTCATGTCTCCCAAGGGGCATAATCCCAGTCTCTAAATATAAATCGTGTCATCTTAAAATATATACTCTCTGCCGACAGTGTTTTTATTTTTCACCCAGATGATATTACCCAAGTTTCTATAAATAAAGATAACTCCAAGTGACCAAATATGGATCTCTACTTCTCTTTCAGGGGCATACCAGGACTCAAGGTGTGCAGGTAGGAGCTGCCCCTCTGCCTTTCTCTGACAAACAGCCCATGACGCTCTGGACTGTACTGTTAACTTCTGAATGTGTACATGGTTGTTTTTTCTCTGTAACAACAGTCATGACCACTAACTTTTCCCGGTATAGAAGTATGCCTATGAGAATAATTAATCCAGGTGAGTGAAGAGTAAGAGAAAGATAAACCTGGGTATGCCCTCAATCTCCAATCGTGCTACCATCTGCAACTTTTAGTTCTTACCATCCATCTCAACAGCATCCCTTCATAATATCAGATGACAACAATGTGTGGGCACCAAAGTGGCTTATACAATCTTGTGTCCTCATTTTGGCCATGCCCCAGGGAACACACAAGGCAGAACTCAATACTTACTCTCACTGATCCCTCTCACACCCTCCAAGAACCTCTAAATAAATGCTGCTTACTCTAAATTCTAAAATTAACCACATTGTACTGAATGTTTACTATGAGCCAAGCTCTGACCACATCTATGAGTAAATTTCATAGTGTCTCTACATGGTCACCATTAACCTGTTGAATAGATGCAGAGACCAAGGTTTTGAGGATCCAAATTATTTACTCCTTTCACATATCTCAGTATGGTCTGAATCCAAATGCACACCCACTAACTTTAATTCCAAATTCCCTCACATTCTTCAGTTTTTAATGTACTGTTACAATTGTTTTCAAAATCATTCCATTATAGACCTTCCTTCAAGAGCAGAAGAATGGGGTCAAGGGTGTGACATGGTATTTGCTCTGGCTTCACTCAAAGTGCCCTTAGTAGAAAGGACAGATTGTTAGTCATCAATTCTGAAATTGAGAAAAATAAAGTGTTGCCTCAGCTGCCCTGGAGCAGGGGGTTGTGGGATGGGATTACTCTTTTAGACTTTGGATATCAAGCAGGCTTCTGAGAAGAGGAGTATCATTTTATACCAGGATTTACCAGGACTGTAGGAACCAGTGCTAATATTAACAGCTCAAGGTGCCTTTTGCTAGAAATGGTGATGAGTGTTTCTCATAAGGCAAACATGCTTCTCCATACAGACTCATCAAAGGAAACGACTCTTTCACCAAATCCAACAGCTAACAACATAGTCATGCTACACTTGATTCTTATCCCAACATATGGATGGCAGTTTGTGGATGCCCACAGGTAAATATTATTTTTAATGACAAATTTAACCAGATTCTGGAATGTAATCTAGTTACACAGTTTGCAATAGTGCTTTCTGTGGCAACAAGGGCATCAACCTTGCACAGCAGACTGCTCCCTCACAGCAGCTACTTGGAATTGCCATTTTGAGTAAAATGTAAATGCTGGGTTGGGGACAATAGTTGATGATGATGGGAAAAGATTAGGAGGGGCACAGGTTTTAGATTCCCAAGAGCCCCCATCTGAATGCTCCAAGAAGGGTGACCTTCTTGCCTAAATTCCAGTGTTACTGTCTTCAGTGGGCCACCTTTAAAGGGTCATCACCAACAGTCTTGATGCTACTTTCAGTGAAAATGTTTTTTAATGCATCTACAAATGCTTTCCTTATTTATAATGCTCAATTACTAAAAGTAAAGTAAAGTAAAGGCCCTCCCGAAATGCTCAATTACTATTATTATTTATTTATTTTGGGCACTTTTTCCAGAATCCCACTGTACTGTAAGTTAACACATGCATTTTAAGGTAGAGAAAAGGAGAATTGAGGTCACAGCACTAGCAGAGGTTGCAACCTCATAGAGAACATAAAGCACACTTTTTAAAGAAATGCAATAAAGACAAAATATTTTACACTTGAGGTTTCAAAGAAGGTGAAGTAATATTCTCTCAGAAGATAAATGCTGTACATAAGTATCCAATATTTGGCAAAATAAGCACCACAATTCAAAAAAGAAATGTGGCATCACTCACATTCTAATAAAGGTAGTGTGAAAACTTCTTTAAAAATTTAGAATGAAAAATTAGTCTAGACTTTGCCTTTCAGGCATACAAAACATAAATTAGAAACTGATTAAAAGATATATGAATTTGAAAAGACAGTTATAAAAATAGAAGATAATAGAAATTCAAGATAAAACCCCAAGAGGTAAGATATTTTTAATGATAGAAGCAATAGAAGAAATCTCAGAGGAATCTGGTAAATTACTCTTTGGGATCCTCTAAACTTTTACTGTTCTATGTGTTTAAAATATTAATTAAAATAAAGCCTCAATAAAATATTTTCCCCAAACTAATTCAGGAAAGACCATAGAAAACCAACTGACAAATTATTAACCAATGTGCATAATTCAAAGCAATTGACCAGTTGAATCCTTAGAGCAACAGTGGAATCAACCCATTTTGCAGATGCAGAGACTGACACAGACTAGCAACGAAATTCATCTTAGGGACTAAATTGTTCCTTCTGGTCTCCCTTTCTGTTATTCATTATTTCTGGACGTTTGATTCACTGCTAGAATCTCTTGGGAGACTCTTCTAGAAGAGGTCAAGGAAAAATTTCCTTTTCTGCATCAAAAAAGATGATCACCTCTATGTATGTAGCCTGGGTAAGACTTATATCTGGGCAAATTCTGTGGAACAATTTTTGTGAAAGGAATTGCAATTTCAGAAAGGAAGGTGGTTTTGTTAAAATTCAATACATATCACTTAAAAGAGTACTGAAAAAAAGTGTTTGTCAGAATATTTTAATCTACACTTTCGTTCTTTTTAAGTCATTCTCAGATCTAATGTTGCAAAGACTGCATGAGTCCTGATTAAGATCAGAATGTGCTGATAATCTTAAAATTGGAGCTTTATTTAAATTCTCAAAGTCTACTATTTAGCTTTTGATACCAAATAAGAAACTTGTAATAGAAATCCCAAGAGTAATTTTGGAGAAAAATGCAATCAATTAAAAGGCATATTTAGAATCACTGTAGTTTATTGTTTTTATTCTGTGGTAACTGTTCTGGATCCTCACCACTGAACGGAAGTGGTTAGGATCCACTTCAGTTGTGTTTCACACTTTTGTTTTCTTCCCTGAACTCCATCTATCCATAATTGATTCATAGCAACCTAAGTCATTTTCATTTTTCTGGGAGGAAGAGGCAAGTTGGTTTACGACTGAAGTTCTGGTGGATAATGACCATGAGACAGGGGAAGAGAGAAAGAAAATTTTCCATAACTGATCTATCTGGAACTCTTCTACCATGTTGCTACATGCTAATTGGAAGTACTTTGAGTGGGATAAGCTTGGATCACTATTGATTTAACATGGTGTCCTTGGTTTTACAAACCTGAGAGGAAGGTGTGCACGAGGACTCGGTTTTATGAAACTCATGCAGAGAGCAACATTTTGTATGAAGAAGCACAAGCCTAGAAGTCTAGGAATGACACAGACCTTGGCTGACTTTGAAACATGCCTTGCCAAGACTTCATTTGCTCACTCCTTTCAGTGTGGGCCAATAGACTGGTAGTAGCTCCCCCTGCCTACTGGTGCTTTTCAGTCTCACTTTTGATGTACAAAATATGCCTTCTGGAAAGATGAATGAATCATATTTGACATCTGAATAACCCAACTGTGATATACTCATTCCAGTTTCTTGATGTACATTAAGGACATCTTTTAGCAATACCACACATATTTTTTTCTATAAATTTTTGTTAGCTGTTTCAAGGGGCAGAGTCTCCTGCCCCCACACCTGGCTGTCCTCACCGGGGCTCCTTGGAGGGGGGAAGGGTTGATTTTCTCTCCCCTCCCCAGCCCAGAGCAGAGCCCCAGCAGCTGAGGACCTCTGGAGCCAGCCACGGCCATACTGGGACCACTCTCCACACGTCCGGATGGGACTCATGCATGAAAGAACTGGCAGAGAAACCCAGGCATGTGGGTCCTGGGGCTGAGGTCTCCAAGCGTACTCGGATTGGGACTGGGCCTTCTCCACCCAGACAACCCCCATCTTCCAGTAGGTAGGCGTCACACCCAACAGCTGCCGCCAGCGCCAGGTTGGTCCCATCAACGGCCAAGAAGCAGAGACTATAAAACCCAGCTCCTGGAAGCACGCGACCGCATTTGCGGCCACGCAGCATCTTATTTTTTCCTTTGGAGAACCTGGCAGGCTACCAAAAGTATCCTGCCTGCACGGCAGAGTCTGGCAAACTTCCTGTGTCGTGGTCAATATGCCGAATACCAGTAACAATGATGGGTCTCATTATCCTAATCCTGAAAGAGTATTGAAATGACTCTTTTAAAATCTCAGGTCTAGGAAGGAGATGTTACTGGTGCCTGCTTGAGGAAATCGATGAACAACAGGATGATCATGATGGTTTCAAGGGAAGCATTTGAATTTTCTCAAATGCACAGGAGGAGTGAGGTGTGATAAGTGGAAGGTTGGCACCCTAAGGCATTGTTAATTGATATGTAAGTTGAACAACCAGTGGAAAACAATACTATCAATCCACGCACAAGGATTTGGAGAGTTATGAGCTCATCAGAAAAGAGAAATAAGATCAGTCTGGGTCAGATATATGAACTTTACCTTATTCCTCAAATGTGTGAGGTATCATGCATCCCCCTGATTTATGGCATTAATATGATTTATATTAGACTTAGTGAAATATGGAAGGGAAATTTCCCAAATTTGTTGCTCGGTACATACATACATACATGTACATGTATATATGTGTTTATATATATGTGTGTATCTTATATTTAAGTATTTATATACTAGACATAGTAGCACTGTAAATCTAAGTGAGAAGTATGGCACACCCCACTCTGATTCTTGGTAATTCTCTTCTCCATCTGTAATTTTTAAAAAATCTTTGAGAATATTCAAAATACACATATTAATATTGAATGTTTCATAAACAACTTAAAAATTGGATGCCATATTTAAAGTCATTTTATACATTACTAGGAGACATTCCTGTAAAATTATAGTTAAGTTAGTGAAATTCATAAGGGATGGCATATGTGGTCTGGTCTACTACTGTGGAATTTGGTATGGAATTGTACATTTTCCTACCAGAGAAAAAATTGCTTTTGGATGTAAGATCAACTTTAGATTTCCAGTTACTATCAATTTTAGTGAGAGATAATGGTTTGCAGGCATCAGACAAAATAGGTTGTATAAAAAGAGTTGATTGGCTATTTTCTTGGTCAGTGTTCCATAGCTGGATTATTTTCATGTGAATTTGCTGACTCTGCAGTGGAGGAATTTTGATTTTATTAATTAAACTATACATTTAGTTGAGTGACAATATTTCTCCTCAATGAATTTAGAAAGTATCAGGTGTTAAATAGTTACAAAGTGGTGAAGGCTTCTGGAGGGCTTCCTGAAAGGGAAAAACTGGATGTTCTGTAGGGCAAACTATAGGAGACAATATACCCTTGATTCTTAAAGGACAAGTGGATTCACAGTGAAGACTTATGTGGGGACATCTCAGAGATGGGTGGAATAACACGAACAGAGGTACAAGGGGTGATGAAAGAAGAGTGGTGGAAGAGGCCTTAGTTCATGCTAAGGACAGAAGGAATGATAAAGTTCAGGCAACCAGGAAGCAGTCAATATGTGGGGTTCAGCAGCCTTTCTAAGTTGAGTTTTTAAGGGGAAATGTGGTGATCAGGTCTGTGGTTTAGAGAAATTGAATGAGGCAGGGGTAGGGAGGATGAATGTTCTCTTTCAAATATCTTAAATGATTTCTAAGTTCTCATGAACTTATTCCAGCTAATCAAAGAATCCAATTCAATGAAGTAATGAATTAAAATTAAGTGGTTTGAAGTCTAGTTTTGCTAATACATTTTCATTTCACTGCCATATATACATATATATAACATATATATAAATTTATACAAAGAGAGAGACACATACAGATGCACACAACACATTCACACACACACACAGAAACAAACAGGGACCAACAGAGATAGTGTGTTTGTGTGTGTGTGTGTGTGTGTGTTACTAAAGTGAATTATCTAATTGTATGGAGAACTATATGATTACATAGTACAGCCATAATTTTTACCTTTGGTATTTCTATCTCAGGACTTCACGATAATTTAAATACATTATTTTCTTGTTTCAGAATTATTCCAAAACAAACCAATCCATTTACGGCTTCCATTCATCATATTTTTCAATATGTTATGTATATATCCTGAAAAATAGACAATACCTACTGTCACTGAGTTTCTCTTAATATTAGAGGGTCATAAATATCAGAGTCTAAAGTATGGAATCAAATAAATCCCACTCTGTGCTGGTAAATGTTCTTAAAAGGTAGCTTGTAATTGAGCAAATTTGGGAGTTGATAGAATGAGGAATAATTGATCCGGAACAGAGTGTTAACTTCTCTCTCTAGGCTTCGCGGGATAAACAGCTCACCACCATTTAGGTTGGTTCTGACCATCCTACTCATCAGAGCCTACTTCCTGAAAAAGAACTGCATGAAATAAATATCTTATAAAGGACAAATATCTTTGTCATTATTTCCAGATGAAGACATGTTGGGCCAGAGAGATAGTATACAGAGATTTTGGTCTTTGTGCTTACCCTGGTTGAATTCCTAGCACCACGGCCAGGAATGACTAATGAGGGATTAGTCATTAGCCAGGATTAGACCCTGAGCATTGCAGAATGTGGCCCCCAAACTAAAGCTCTCCAAAACCCCCCAAAGAGAGAGATTACCACAGATGCTTTATTTAGATTTTAAAGTTTTTCTTTTATATAACTAAAGTTTTATAATTTTAAGAATAAAAGTTAAGGGGCTGGGGCGATAGTACAGCGGGAGGGTGTTTGCTTTGCACGCGGCCGATCGGGGTTCAATTCTCAGCATTCCATATGGTCCCCTGAGCACCGCCAGGAGTAATTCTTGAGTGCAGAGCCAGTAGTAACCCATGTGCATCGCCGGGTGTGACCCAAAAAGCAAAGAAAAAAAAAGAAAAAGAACAAAAGTTATGTAGAGAAATGCACATAAATGAATGTACTAGAATGGAAGATGATTCTATAAAATATTTAATTATGAGTAAATAAATTAATTCAATCACCTAAATTACTTCATATTTGAAAATATATGCAATAGATTAGCTATATTTTTCTGTTTTGTATATATTTATAGATAGTCTTACATTTTATTATTTGATTTTTGTAACTTAAGGATTACCTTTTTTCCCCCAACCCATACAAGCTACAGAGAAGAGCAATCCTCTCTGTGGGAATTTGGCAGAAAGACAGAACTATCAAATGCAGTGATTCTTATCTTCTTGTGCTCTACCATTTTAACCAATAACTTGTGAAATCCTTCCCACAGCCATGTTTTTCTCCCCACATTCAGATGTTTTCAATTTGTGTTTCAATATGATATTGACTCAAACATTTGGCAGATTTACACTTTCTCCATTCTTTCATGCCACTCATTCTCATTTTATGTTTTTCTCATTTAATAGTTGGAGCATGTTTTATGCTTTCTATAAATCTTCATGAAGTTTCTAAACTCAGATATATATATATATATATATATATATATATGTGTGTGTTGAAAATTGCTTTGTAACCACAACACCCAATAAGAGAGAGAGAACAAAAGGGAATGCCCTGCCACAGAGGCAGGGTGGGATGGGGGGATGGGGGTGAGGGGGATACTGGGATCCGTGGTGGTGGGAAAGGGGCAATGGTGGAGGGTTGGGTATTTGATTATTGCATAATTGAAACCCAAGCACAAAAATGTGTAAGTCTGCAACTGTACCTCATGATGTCTCACTATTAAAAATTTTTTAATATTAAAAAAAAGAAAATTGCTTTGTAGCATCATCCTCTGAGGAATGAATGCTGCACTTCATGTTTCTATGTTAATTACTCCTCTGTCCAAGGTATGGGCAGGAATAATAATACAACTTATTTTTAGAAAATTAGGCACATGATTTACAAAACCATCTATAATAGAGTTTCAGGCATACTATATTCTAACTCCAATTCCACTAATAATACAAGGATTCCCCCACAAATGTTCCCAGGTTTCCTCTCAACCCTCAGTTCATAAACTTAAATAACACGTTTAAGTTTAGTTATTGTTGTTTGGGTCCAATATTTACAGTATTGATGGCTCTTGTAGTTTAGAAGTAGACAACTCAATTATTCAACATCAACCTGTCCAAGAACCATGACCCTTGCCCTTACATTACTTCAAGACCACCTCTTCTTACTTCTTTCTTTCCATTTCTTTCCTTCCCAGGAATTTTTATTTCTATAATTTAGAGTCAAGTATTTGCCCGTCGTTTTTATTCTCTGGTCATATTATTCTATACATGACAGATTAGTAAAGGACAAACATGAATGTCTGTCATTCTCTTCCTGACTTACTTCACTTAACATAACTCCCTTCAGTTCCATCAAAGTTTCAGTATGATTTTATCATCTTGTATGGCTGCAAAGTGTTCCATTGTGTATATATACCACACCATCATTCATTGTTCATTCCTAGGTCATTGAATATTTTGACTGATTCCATATTCTAGTTATTGTATAAAGTGCTTCAATAAACATATGTTTGCATATATAGTTTTGAGTAGGGTAGTCAATGATGAAAAACTTAAAAGCATTCCCTCCAAGGTCAGGCACAAGGGCAGAATGTCCACATTCTCCACTGTTACCACCTAACTGAAATGACTGCCAACCTCAGTAGTTGGGGGACTAGAAGGAAATAAATGAAATAACTAACCCAGGAAAAGGCAGCAAATCCCGAGCTGCCCCTGCCGGAAGTTTCCTAACTTCCCCGAGGCCTACCAATCAGGGAATAGGTCAGTTGACAGTTGGGGGTTCAGTGTATAAAAGGGGCATGGAGAGATAGGGGTTTGCTCACTCTCTGGGGAGATGGCCCTGATCAATTAATCGATCAGTATCTGGACTCTGTGCTTGGATAAAATAAAGCTCTGCTGAACGTTCGCATTTGTGTTGCACTCATTCCTTATATCAAAGACACTAAGATTATCAATTTAGTACTAGAATTCTTAGTTGCAGCAATTCGTTAAGTAAAAGAAATCAAAAGTTTCCAACTGGGAAAAGAAGAGGCCAAATGATCAGTTTTTGCAGGTGACAGGATAATTTATGTATATTTCACCAAAAACTTTCAGAAACATTAATCAAGCACAACAAGTAGCAGACAAAATCAGTACACAAAAAATTGCATTCATCAAGTTTGATCCCTTGGCATGCCATATGGTTTCTGGGGCACTACCAGAAGTAATTCCTGATCACAGAGCTAGGAGTACCCCTGAGGAATTACAGATATGGTCCCCAAACCAAAAAACAAAAAAAAAATTTGTATTCCTATTGAAAATAATGAACCATAGGAAAGAGATTAAAAACGACTTCCTCACTCAAAATATTGTCTAAAAACATCGAGTGCCTAGGCGTCAATAAAATATGTAAAAAACCTATGCCTTATTAACTACAAGTCATTCTTATTTTTTTCAAGAGCAGAATGAATATTTATTCAACTGTTTAGAAAAGCTTTTCAACTTTAATAAACAACAGCAAAAACAAAAGAATGCTTTTTCAACAACAGATAATGGAAGGCATACACATCATATAAACTTTACATAAATCTTGAAAACCAAACAAACTGAATTGCAGCATTTACTGATATATATGAAAGTTATAAAACCATAAAGAAGTGATACAATTATTCTTTATTTTTTAATTTTTTTTATTTTATAAGGTGTTTCACAATATTTGATTACAGTTAATATTCAACACCAATCCCACCACCATTACACCTTCCTACCGCCAAATTTTGGATGTTTCCATCCCAAGTCCCTATCCCAGTTTCAAGTACAACTGAAGATATATTTTGTATTGTCTGTTATGGAAAACTGTTTTATGATGTGTTGCATGGCCACAAATGCAGCTGCGTGGTCCAGGAATACATTCACTCCTACGTGAGGCTTCGCTCAAGCATATGGGAAACAGCCTTGAGCATAGCACCAGTTGGGTTCTGGAGGTTTTCAACTGCGGAGGTTGGGTCCCTTGGGGCAGCGAGGGCTACAAGTCATTCTTATGAGAGAAATAGAAGAGGACCTCAGAAAGTGGAAAATATACTATGTTCATGGATTTTAAGAACAATCATTGTCAAAAGAACTGCTCTACTGAAATTATATAGATTCAATGCAGTTCCCATCAAAGTTCTAAAGACATTCTTCAAGTACTTATATTAATCACTAATTAAAATGATACTAAATTATAACACATCCCCAATAGCCAAATCTTTTATTTTTGTGTCTATAACATTTTAATTGTTTACCATTTTGATATTGTAAAAATTTAAAAAGGAATACTTTTTTTTTTTGTATTCAGGAGCACTGGGTTTATTCTCCAATATTTTATTTTATTTTTTTTTTCTTTTTTATTAGTGAAACACCATGAGGTACAGTTGTAGATTTACAAATTTTGTGCTTGGATCTCGGTCATACCACGATCAAATACCCATCCCTCCACCAGTGCCCATTTTCCACCACCAGGATAATATCCCTCCCCCCCCATCCTCCCATCCCCCCATCCCCCCCTGCCACTGTGGCAGGGCATTCCCCCCTGTTCTCTCTCTCCTCTTGGGCGCTGTGATCAGCCAAAGAGGCATTGAGTGGCGAACATGTTCAGTCCAGTCTACTTTCAACCTGCATCTCCCCTCCTGGGAGGATCCTCCAAACACCCTCCACTTGGTGTTCCCCTTTCTATCTGAATTGTCCTTTCCCCTAGAATACCCAGCTGGCCTCTAAGTTATGGAGTAATTCTCCTGGTGTTGCTCTCAGCTATTCTTGGGTATTAATCTCATATTTTATTATTTTATATCCCCCAGATGAATGCTATCTTTCTATGTCTATCCCTCTCTTTCTGACTCATTTCACTTAGCATGATACTTTCCATATTGTACCACTTGTATGTAAAGTTCATGACTTCATCTTTTCTAAGAGCCACATAGTACTCCATTGTGTAGATGTACCAAAGTTTCTTTAACCAGTCATCTGTTCTTGGGCACTCAGGTCTCTTCCAGTTTCTGGCTACTGTAAAGAGTGCTGCAATGAACAAACAAGTGCAGATGTCACTTCGGCTACACGTTTTTGCCTCTCTGGGATATATTCCCAGGAGTGGTATCGCTGGGTCAAATGGGAGCTCAATTTCTAATTTTTTGAGGAACGTCCATACTGTTTTCCAGAAGGGCTGAACCAGTGGACATTCCCACCAACAGTGAAGGAGTGTCCTTTCTCGCCACATCCGCGCCAGCAATTGTTGCTTTTGTTCTTTTGAATGTGGGCCAGTCTCTGAGGTGTGAGATGGTATCTCATTGTGGTTTTGATCTGCATCTCCCTGATGATTAATGATGTAGAGCATTTTCTCATGTGCTTTTTTGCCATTCGGATTTCTTCTTTGAGAAAGTTTCTGTTCATTTCATTGCCCCATTTTTTGATGGGGTTGGATGTTTTCTTCTTGTGGAGTTCAACCAGTATTTTGTATATCCTTGATATCAACCCCTTGTCAGATGTGTATTCGGCGAATATTCTTTCCCATTCTGTAGGCTGTCTTTGTATTTTGGTCACTGTTTCTTTGGAGGTACAGAAGCTTCTTAGTTTAAGATAGTCCCAATTATCAATCTCTGTTTTCACTTGCTCAGCCAGTGGCGTGTCATCTTTGAACATACCATTAGCCTCAATGTCATGGAGGGTTTTGCCAACTTTGTCTTCAATGTATCTTATGGTTTCTGGTCTGATGTTGAGGCCTTTAATCCATTTTGATCTTACCTTTGTACATGGTGTTAGGCAGAGTTCTGAGCCCATTTTTTTGCATGTAGCCGTCCAGTGATGCCAGCACAATTTGTTAAAGAGGCTTTCCTTACTCCACTTCACATTTCTTGCACCTTTATCAAAGATTAGATGATCATATGATTGGGGGGTGGTGTCAGTGTATTCAACTCTGTTCCATTGGTCTGCAGTTCTGCCTTTGTTCCAGTACCATGCTGTTTTGATTATTACCGCTTTGTAGTAAAGTTTGAAGTTCGGGAGGTTGATTCCTCCCATTTTCTTTTTCCCAAGAATTGCTTTAGCTATTCGTGGGGGTTTATTGTTCCATATAAATTTCAGGAGTGTTTTCTCCATTTCTTTGAAGAATGTCATGGGTATCCTTATAGGGATTGCACTGAATTTGTACAGTGCTTTCGGTAGTATTGCCATTTTGACAATGTTAAGTCTTCCGACCCATGAGCAGGGGATGTCTTTCCATTTCCTCATGTCCTCTTTTATTTCCTGAAGTAGCGTTTTGTAGTTTTCTTTGTACAGGTCCTTTACTTCCTTAGTTAAGCTGATTCCTAGGTACTTGATTTTCTGGGGCACAATTGTGAACGGGATTGTTTTTTTCATGATGCTTTCTTCTCTCTCACTGTTTGCGTATAGGAAAGCCATGGACTTTTGTGTATTGATTTTATAACCTGCAACTTTACTATACAAGTCTATTGTTTCTAGGAGTTTTTTGGTGGAGGTTATTGGGTTCTCTAAGTATAGTATCATATCATCTGCGAATAGTGAGAGCTTTATTTCTTCCTTTCCTACCTGAATGCCCTTAATGTCTTTTTCTTGCCTAATTGCTATTGCAAGTACTTCCAGTACTATATTGAACAGCAGTGCAGAGAGTGGGCATCCTTGTCTCATCCCTGATCTTAGAGGGAAGGCTCTCAGTTTTTCCCCATTGAGGATGATGCTTGCTGTAGGCTTGTGGTAGATGGCTTTAACTATGTTGAGGAAAGTCCCCTCTATGCCCATTTTGGCTAGGGTTTTCATCATAAAGGGGTGCTGGATCTTGTCAAATGCTTTCTCTGCATCTATTGATATGATCATATGCTTTTTATCTTTTCTTTTGTTGATATGATGGATTATGTTGATTGATTTCTGAATGTTGAACCATCCTTGCATCCCTGGGATGAATCCTACTTGGTCATGGTGTATGATCTTTTTGATGAGTATTTGGATTCTACTTGCTAGTAGTTTGTTGAGGATCTTTGCATCTGTGTTCATCAGGGATATCGGCCTGTAGTTCTCTTTCTTTGTGTTATCTCTATCTGCTTTAGGTATCAGTGTGATATTTTCGCGGACCCCCAGTGACCCCAAGCCCCAGCGCGCATCCATCCGGAGCAGCGCACACGGCAGCACACCGGCCGCTCCCATCCAGGTGGGTTGGAGGACCCGAGCGGAGCCCCGCCCCTGAACCCGGACGCGCGGCCCGCCAAGCGAGCCCAGCCGGAGAACAGCGCGGATCCCAGGATCCTGGGAGGGAGTGGCCTGGGATTGTCTAGGGGCATGGCCTCTAAGAAGGGGGCGTGGCCTAAAAGTGGGCGTGGCCTACTTCCGGGCGGGCTGCCGCTTAGGCGGGCGCAGGTATATCACTCACTTCAATCAACTTGGACCTGCATCCTTTCATCCTTTTCATCAACTTGCTACCTAATACCAAACAAAATTTCTCACCTCTTCTACTACAATTCAACAAAATCCCACTCGCCTACTCCATTTCCAACAAAAGTTCAGTTGGAAAATAGCTATACAAGTTCAGTAGTAAATAGTAACGCCTCCAAAAGTTTCACTCAATGTCAGTTATAAAACAAAGAATAACGCCTGATTGAGAAGGAGGTCAGACTCAGAAAGGTAAAAGAGGCGCATCTAGCAGCAACAAAGCTGAACGGCTCCTGGCAGCCTCTCCTCACTCAACTAGAACAGTAGCAGCGAGTGTGAAGGACCAAACCACACTGGTCACAATGGTAAAGCAACGCAAAAGCCCACCAAACTTTCTTATTCACGAGGCTAGCCCAGACGACACCAACAGTACTATAGCGTTAGACAACCTCTCTGACAAGGAATTCAGAATGGAGCTACTCAGGATGCTTAGGGAACTAAAAGAAACAATGGAAACCAATGCCAATAAAAGACAAGAGGATTTGAAGGCAGAAATGAGGAAAATGCAATCGGAAATGTCGGACCTGAAAAACCTGGTAGCCGAATTGGAAACCTCAGTGGAAGGCCTCAGCAGCAGAGTAACAGCGGCTGAGAACAGAATCAGTGAGCTCGAAGTTCAAGTTCAGAGTCTTGTCAGAAAAGAGCAGAAAATGGAAAAGAGACTCACAGTTCGAGAACAGATGGCAAGAGAAGATCGTGATGAAGCCAAGAGGGGTAACATAAGAATTATTGGAGTCCCAGAGGGATGGGAAGAAAACCTTGATGAAGAAGAAACTGTCAAAGAAATCATTGCTACAGCGTTTCCAGAGCTGAAGAAAACTTGTGACCACATCCAGGAGGCCCGAAGGGTACTGGCTAGAAGAAATCCGAATAAAAATACCCCAAGACACATCCTGATCAAAATGACTAAAACTTTAGACAGAGACAAAATTCTGAAAGCAGCAAGATCGAAGAAAGAAATCTCTTACAAAGGAGCATCCTTAAAATTCACTGCTGATTTTTCTGATGAAACCCTCAGGGCCCGAAAACAGTGGTGGGACATAGTGAAAAAACTCAATGAAATAAATGCTTCTCCAAAAATACTTTACCCAGCGAGACTCTCATTCATAATAGAAGGAACAACACACAGTTTCACGGACAAACAACAGCTCAGGAACTTCATAGACTCAAAACCATGGTTACAAGTACAACTAAATGGGCTACTTTAAGGCAAGGCAGACCTCTCAAATACACCAAATTTCAACAGAACAATGGGACAAAATCCCATAACAATAATCTCTCTCAATGTCAATGGGCTAAACGCACCAATTAAAAGACATAGAGTGGCAGGATGGATTAGAAAATTGAACCCAACATTCTGCTGCCTTCAAGAAACACATCTCAATAGTCAAAGCAAACACAGACTCAGAGTCAAAGGCTGGAAAACCCAATAGCCAAATCTTTTCTGAGAAATGAGAAAGTGGGAGATATTGTGGTATCTGACTTGAAACTAAACCATAAATCTATAATAATAAAAAAGAGCATGATACTTTAATAAAGATGAGTTATTGGAATTAAAAACTTAAAGATAAACCCTCAGATCTACGGACAGTTAATTTATGACAGTGGAGCCGGGTACGTGAAGTGGTGTGAATATAATGTCTTTAACAAGTGGTGTTGGTAAAACTGGATATCCACATGCAAAATAATGAAAGTGGAAACATAACTCATGAAAAAATCCCATTTCAAAGTGGGTCAAAGACTTTCATATTAGACCAGAATCACTATATAGGCAGAACACTCCAGGATTTGGACAACAACGACATCCTCATGGATATAATACCATTGTAATAGACAGCATAGAAAAAATAAATAAATGGATTATGTAAAATTTCTGTAAAGAAAATAAATATGAGCTAAAATGTAAAGGCATTGTAGTGAATTAGAGAAACTTTTTATGTATTTGTTTTTGAGCCACACCTGGATATGTTGAGTGCTTATTTCTGGATCTGAACTCAGAGATCATTTTTGACAAGCTCAAGAGAACATATGGTGGGATCATATGGGATTGAATACGAATTCACCACATGTAAGGCAATCACCTACCTGCTATACTATCACCCTGGCCCCAATGCTACTTTTTATTTTTATTTTATTTTGTTATTTAAAGCACTTTATTACATACATTTCCAAACATATTCAGATACATATAATCTGCAAAAAAATTACATGGTGCTCACGTGGCGCCCATCTCATCCCAAACCCAGGTCAGCTCAGCCACCGGGTCGCGACCCTGGGACCTCCATCTCTCCCTGCAAGCCCCCAGGTGTCTCCAGAGAAACCTGGAGAGAAGCAGTTTTGAGTGTCTGCCCTCCCCTCTTCACTCCTCACTCGGCACCCATATCATCCCAAAGCCAGGTTTCAGTAGAGGCATGGCCTCTACTGAAGTGGGCGTGGCTTCAAAAGTGGGCGTGGCTTGTTTTCTGGCAGGTGGCTGCTAACGTGGCCACAGGTTGTTTACCCATAGTAAGGAACCTAATCGCCATGGAATCTAGTTCCCACCCTACTCGGCAATATGAAGAGACATAGAAAATCCCCAACACAAGGGGAGGACAACGAAAACAATCGAGAAGAATCTGTTGATACCACTCACCTATGGGACCTCTCTGACATAGAATTCAGATGCAAAATCATGAAGATGTTCAATCAACTCAATGAAACAGTCAGACAGACAGCCAGTAACACCACAGAAAAAATCGACAAACTACTCGAAGAAATGAGAGCTGAAATGTCACGATTAAAAGATTCTGTAGATGAAATCAGAAACTCAGTCTCTTCTCTTAACAATAGAATGACTGCAGCTGAAGAGAGAATCAGTGAGCTGGAAGATCAGCTACACCAAGCCAACATGCAACAACAAACAGTGGCAAGGGACCTCAAAATAGCTCTACAGAGAATCAGAGTCCTAGCAGATGATTCCAAGAGGAACAACATTAGAATCATGGGACTACCTGAACCTCAGGGAAACAATCCCAATGGAAAAAACACCGTCAAACAAATCATTGCTGAAAAATTTCCAGAGATCCACAATGCAGCCATTCTGGTTCAAGGAGCCCGAATGGTGCCAGCTAAAAGAAACCCGAGCAAAAACACTCCAAGACATATCATAGTTAGAATGATCGATGCTGCCGATAGAGACACAATACTGCAAGCAGCAAGGGCAAAGAAGGAAATCACATACAAAGGAGCACCCCTTAGATTCACAGCAGACCTATCAGAGGATACCCTACAAGCCCAAAGGCAGTGGCGAGATATAGTCAAAAACTCACTGAAATGAATGCTTCACCAAGAATACTCTATCCGGCTAAACTCTCACTCAAAATCGAAGGAACGGTAAACTATTTTCTAGATAAACAGCAGCTCAGGAACTTCGTAGAGTCAAAACCAAACCTAAAACAAGGCCTAAAGGGGCTACTATAAGACAAGACAAACCCTACAACCACAACACACCCGCACAGAAAGATGACATAAAACCCCATAACCATTCTCTCTCTCAATGTCGACGGTCTAAATTCACCATTTAAGAGACACAGAGTGGCAAAATGGATACAGAGACAGAACCCAACATTCTGCTGCCTACAAGAAACTCATCTCAACAACCAGAGCAAACACAGACTCAAAGTCAAACACAGACTCAAAGTCAAACGATGGGAAACAATTCTGCAAGCACACAGCTCCTTAAAAAAAACTGGGGTGGCCATACTAATATCTGACAACATTAATTTCACGTTGAAAAAGATTAGAAGGGACGGTGAAGGATATTTTCTTTTCATCAAGGGATACGTACAACAGGAAGAAATCACACTCTTAAATGTATGTGCACCTAATGAGGGAACAGCTGAATAATTCAAACAACTGCTAACAGATTTTAAGGAGGACATCACTACCAACACAATAGTACTTGGAGACTTCAACATCGCCTTATCACCTCTGGATAGATCAACAAGAACAGAACCTAGCAAGGAATTATTGGCCTTGAAAGAAGAAATAGAAGAGAAAGGGCTTATGGACCTATACAGGGCTTTACACCCCAAAAAGAAAGAATACACACTCTTCTCCAGTGCGTATGGAACATTTTCCAAAATAGACCATGTGCTAGGACACAAAATATACCTCAACAGAATCAGGAAGATAGAAACAGTATCAGCCGTTTTTTCAGACCATGATGCACTGAGGATAGAAGTGAATCACACAAAGACACGGAGAACCAAATCAAAAACCTGGAAATTAAACAACTCGATGCTGAACAAAGAGTGGGTTAGGAACGAAGTCAAGGACGAAATCAAAAGATACCTGGAAACAAATGAGAATGAAGACACAAACTACCAGAACTTATGGGATGCAGCGAAAGCTGTATTAAGGGAAAAATTTAAGCTTTGCAAACATATCTTAGTTCGGTAGAAACGATGCACATAAACAACTTGACCTCACAGCTCAAGACCTTAGAAAAGGATCAACAGAAAGAGCCTAAATCAGGCAAAAGGAAAGAGATCATAAAACTTAGAGTCGAAATCAACAACATGGAAAACAAAGAAACAATCTGAAAGATCAATGAAACCAAGAGCTGGTTCTTCGAGAAAATAAATAAGACAGATAAACCACTAGCAACACTCACAAAGAAACAGAGAGAGAGAGAGCCCTAATAAATCGAATCAGAAATAAGAATGGGGATATCACAACAGAAACTAAAGAAATTCAAGAGATCATCAGAGACTACTTTGAAAGTCTGTATGCCACGAAACACAAGAACCTAGAAGAAATGGATAAATTTCTGGATTCCTATAATCTCCCAAAGCTGAATCAAGAAGATATAGAGTACCAGAATAGACCTATTCACATCAAGAAAATAGAAACTGTAATCAAAAGTCTTCTCAAAAACAAAACCCCGGCCCAGATGGATTTACTAGCGAATTTATCCAAACATTTAAAGAGGACCTATTGCCAGTTCTTCTCAAGCTTTTCCAGGAAATTGAAAAAACAGAAACTCTCCCGAACAGTTTCTATGAAGCCCATATCTCTCTAATACCAAAAGGAAACAAAGACACAACAAGAAAAGAAAAGTACAGGCTGATATCCCTGTTGAACATGGATGCGAAGATTCTCAACAAAATACTAGCCAAGAGAATTCAATAACTCATCAAAAAGATCATACATCATGACCAAGTGGGATTCATCCCATGAATGCAAGGATGGTTCAACATTCAGAAATCAATCAACATAATCCATCATATCAACAAAAGAAAAGATAAAAAGCATATGATCATATCAATAGATGCAGAGAAAGCATTTGACAAGATCCAGCACCCATTCATGATGAAAACCCTTGCCAAAATGGGGATAGAGGGGACTTTCCTCAATATAGTTAAAGCCATCTACCACAAACCTACAGCAAACATCATCCTCAATGGGGAAAAATTGAGACCCTTCCCCCTAAGGTCAAGGACGAGACAAGGATGCCCACTCTCTCCACTACTGTTCAATATAGTACTGGAAGTATTTGCAATAGCGATTAGGCAAGAAAAAGATATTAAGGGCATCCAGATAGGAAAAGAAGAAATTAAGCTCTCACTATTCACAGATGATATGATACTATAGTTAGAGAACCCTAAAACCTCTACCAAGAAACTCCTAGAAACAATAGGCTAGTATAGTAAAATGGCACGCTATAAAATCAATACCCAAAAATCCATGGCTTTCCTATACGCAAATAGTGAAAGAGAAGAAAGTGACATGAAGAAAACAATCCCATTCACAATTGTGCCCCAGAAAATCAAGTACCTAGGAATCAGCTTAACTAAGGAAGTAAAAGACCTGTACAAAGAAAACTACAAAATGCTACTTCAGAAAATAAAAGAGGACACAAGGAAATGGAAAAATATCCCCTGTTCATGGATGGGGAGAATCAACATTATCAAAATGGCAATACTTCCCAAAGCACTGTACAAATTCAATACAATCCCTATAAGGATACCCATGACATTCTTCAAAGAAATGGAGCAAACACTCCTGAAATTTATATGGAAAAATAAGCCCCCACGAATAGCTAAAGCAATTCTTGAGAAAAAGAAAATGGGAGGAATCAACCTCCCTAACTTCAAACTCTATTACAAAGCAGTAATAATTAAAATAACATGGTACTGGAACAAAGGCAGAGCTGCAGACCAATGGAACAGAGTTGAGGATACTGACATTTCCTCCCAAACATATAATCATCTAATCTTTGGTAAGGGGGCAAGAAAAGTGAAATGGAGCAGGGAAAGGCTCTTTAATAAACTGTGCTGGCAAAACTGGACTGCTACTTGCAAAAAATGGGCTCAGATCTCTGCCTAATGCCATGCACAAAAGTAAGATCGAAATGGATTTATGACATCAATATCAGACCGGAATCCATAATGTTTATTGAAGACAAAATTGGCCAAACTCTCCATGATATTGAAGCTAATGGTATCTTCAAATATGTCATGCCACTGGCCGATCAAGTGAAAACATAGATAGACAAATGGGACTATCTTAAACTAAGAAGCTTCTGCATCTCAAAAGAAACAGTGACCAAAATACAAAGACAGCCTACAGAATGGGAAAGGATATTCACCAAATACACATCCGACAAGGGGTTGATATCAAGGATATACAAAGTACTGGTTGAACTCCACAAGAAGAAATCACCCAACCCCATCAAAAAAATGGGGCGAGGAAATGAACAGAAAATTTCGCAAAGAAGAAATCTGAATGGCAAAAAGGCACATGAGAAAATGCTCTACATCACTAATCATCAGAGAGATGCAGATCAAAACAACGAGGTATCATTTCACATCACAGAGACTGGCCAACATCCACAAGAACAAAAGCAACTGGTGCTGGCATGGATGTGGCGAGAAAGGGACCCTCCTTCACTGCTGGTGGGAATGCCGGCTGTTCCAGCCCTTTTGGAAAACAGTATGGACGATTCTCAAAAAATTAGAATTGAATCTCCCATTTGACCCAGCAATAAATACCACTCCTGGGAATATATCCCAGAGAGGCAAAAAAGGTATAGTCGAAGAGACATCTGCAATTGTTTGTTCATTGCAGCACTCTTTACAATAGCCAGAATCTGGAAAAAACCTGAGTGCCCGAGAACAGATGACTGGTTAAAGAAACTTTGGTACATTTACACAATGGAGTACTATGTAGCTGTTAGAAAAGATGAAGTTATAAAATTTACATACAAGTAGTACTACATGGAAAGTATCATGTTAAGCAAAATAAGTCAGAAAGAGCGGGATAGACACAGAAAGATTGCATTCATCTGGGGAACATAAAGCAACAAAACAGGAGACTAATACCCAGGAATGGCTGAGATTAGTACCAGGAATTTTGCTCCATGACTTGAAGGCCAGCTACACGTGCTAGGTGAAAAGGAAGCTCAGATAGAGAAGAGAGCACCAAATAAAGGGTGTTGTGAGGACCCTCCCAGGGTGGGAGAAGCATGCTAAAAGTAGTCTATAGACCAAACATGATTGCCACTCAATGCCTCTCTTGCAAAACACAGTACCCAAAAGAAGAGAGAGAGAACAAAGGGGAATGCCCTGCCACAGAGGCAGGGTGGGACAGGGGGGATGGGGGGTGGGGGGGATGCTGGGAGCCTTGGTGGTGGAGGATGGGCATTGGTTGAGGGATGGGTACTTGATCATTATATAACTGAAACCCAAGGACAAAAACTTATAAGTCTATAACTGTACCTCATGGTGTTTCACTAATAAAAAAATTAAAAATAAATTACATGGTATATATTTGTGACTGTTTTTTCACTTGCTACATATATACAACAAGGGCTGGAGCGATAGCACAGCGGTAGGGCATTTGCCATGCACGCAGCCAACATGGCAGACCCGAGTTCGATTCCTCCGCCCCTCTTGGAGAGCCCGGCAAGCTACCAAGAGTATCTCGCCCGCACGGCAGAGCCTGGCAAGCTCCCTGTGATGTATTCGATATGCCAAACACAGTATCATATATTCGATATGCCAAACATTTTAAAGTTAATTTAATTTTTTTATATTCTTTTTTTTTTTTTTTTTTTTTTTTTTAGTGAAACACCGCGGACTTAGGGACAGAGATTCTCTTCTTGCTCCCACCAACTACAGGTGACAAAGGGATTCTAATCAGGAGCCCCACCCTACCCTGCCATGTCTGCTCCCACCAACCACCCAGGGATCAGATTGCACACAGAAGACCCACCATACCCAGATAAATACCCCACTGGCAGACTTGCACTATCGACACTACCTCTACTACCCAGCCACTGCCACACTCCAGGATGCTTTCCAGACACATCAAAATACACTAAATACCCATCTTCTGGAATTGTCGTACCATATTTGATACGGATCAAATATGGTAACACCTACAAGGGCGATTAGAGGTCGCCCCAAAAGCCTCTATCACTCTCGGAAAGACTGGCAAGCTACCGAGAGTATTCCGCCCGCACGGAAGAGCCTGGCAAGCTATCCACTGTGTATTCGATATGCCAAAACCAGTAACTACAACTGGTCTCATTCACCTGACCCTGAAGGATTCACTGACATGGCAGCACTGATACAGATGAGAAAGGAAAGGCCGATAAAATCTCAAGGCCCAACTAGGCTGCCACAACAAAGGAAGACAAAAATGATCGTCTGTACTTTCAATGCATGTATAGGCTAGCATCAGATGCATCCATCGAGGACCTAATGGTACAAGCGTGAATGATCAAGTACGACATAATTAGTCTGACCGAGACAAGAAGGCACGAATCTCACCATGCCGTTTTCGACATTGGAGAAGAATTGTTCCTTGGAACATGCGATAAAAGAGGTGTTGGAGGCATCGGTGTCCTTGTCAACACAAACTTGGCCATGAGAATTGATTCATTTGAATGCCTAACGACCCGAATTGGACGTTTACATTTGAATAGATGTGGCTGACTGCCAGCAGTTTCTATCTTTGTTGTCTATGCACCAACATCTCATTATGATGAAAGAGAAATCGACAAGTTCTACATGGAGCTGGAGAAGTTCTATAAAGAAGACCACACCTTCTACAAGATCATTGTGGGTGATTTTAATGCCAAGATAGGACCGAGAAGATCAGCTGAAGAACTTCACATCGGGACCCATGGCCTAGAATGGAACAAACAGGGTGAGAGACTGTCTGAGTTCATCATGTCGAACAAGACCATTCATGGTAACTCACAGTTCCAGAAGGCAGAATATAAACGTTGGACATGGGAGTCTCCCGGTGGACAATTCCACAATGAAATAGACCACATCATATTCAATCAATGGTTTTGCCTGACTGATGTCGCTGTTGTCCCAAAATTCTGAACGGGATCAGACCACCGTCTCCTTCGTGCAAAATTCTACTTCACAGAGCGGGGAGAAAGGGCTGCAAAGTTTAAAAACAGAATTCCCAGAACGACCACCAACTGGGAGCTCTTTGGCACTATTGCGGCAACATGGGAAAAAGCCATTGTTGACAACATTGATGAGGAATACAATCGACTGGTTCAGCACTTCCATGATTGTGTGAGGAACGCCAAGAGAGAGATAGCCACAAAAAAACGCCTGTCTTCGAAAACTCTTGAGCTTATTCGCCAACGTGGTTTGGCGCATGCCTCAGGCAACCACAAGATAAAGTCCGAGTTCACAAAGCAGTGCAGTGATGCTATCAAGGAAGACCTCAAAGAGAGAAGAGCAGAAGTGCTGGTAGTTGCGGAAGAAGCTGGGAAAAGTATTAGTAACGACCACCTGTCCTTCGCCAACTACAAGACCAAAATGACTGCGCTCCGACGTCCTGATGGATCCATCACATCCTCCAGTACAGCAATGGAGAAGATTATCCATGACTTCTACTCAAATCTCTTCGATAGCCATGTCCACTTGCCGACATACCAAATTCCACAGTATGGATATGTCGTTCCCAACATTCTCCCTTCCGAAATCCGACATGCCATTTCGTCAGTAAAGCAACGAACAGAACCTGGACCAGACAAGGTCAGACCTGAACACCTGAAGAACCTGCCATCAGTACTCATCAATACACTGGCTCGGCTCTTCACTTGCTACCTGTCTGAATGCATGGTTCCATCCCAATGGAAAACCAGCAGGACCGTGCTACTGTTCAAGAAGGGAGACATCCATGACATTGGCAACTATCTCCCGATCTGCCTATTGTCTGTCATCTACAAGTTGTTCACTCCAGTCATCCTAAATAGGATTGGCAGAACACTAGATGAAGGACAACCATGTGAGCAAGCCGGGTTCCGCAAAAGATTCAGCACCATAGACCATATCCACATGATAAACAAGCTCACTGAGGTTTCTCGGGAGTTCAAGATGCCGCTCTGCGTGACGTTCATTGATTTAAAGAAGGCCTTTGATTCTGTTCAGATGGAAGCAGTCATTAAGCCCTAGCCAATCATGGCATTCAAGCTCAATACATCGAGATCCCCCGTAAGCTGTATTTCAGATTCACTACCAGGATCTCACCATTCTACAAAGAAGTGATCGTTGATGTCAAGAGAGGGATTTGGCAGTGTGATACCATTTCACTGAAACTCTTCAGTGCCACTCTCAAGAACATCATGCGACGACAGGAATGGGAAGGAATGGAGTGAAGATAGATGGTCGGCAACTACATCACCTCCACTTTGCTGATGACATTGTTTTAATAACACCAAACATCAGCCAAGCGGCACAAATGCTGGCTGACTTTGACCATGAGTGTGGAAAGGTAGGACTACAGCTGATTCTTATGAAGACAATGTTTATGAGAAACAGCCTCGTTCCTGATGCCCCATTCGCTCTCAATGGAATGACCGTCTCCAAATGCAACAGCTATGTGTACCTAGGTCGAGAAGTCAACATGACAAATGACCTGGCACCCGAGCTGCGCAGGAGGAAGAGAGCGGCTTGGAACGCCTTCAAGAACGTTGAAGAAATAGCTAAGAGGATGAAGAACCTCTGGCTCCGGGCACATCTCTTTGATTCCACTGTTCTTCCTGCATTAACATATGCCTCAGAGACCTGGTCCCTACTCAAACAGGATGAGAACACTATTCAGGTCTCCAAAAGAAGAATAGAAAGAGCTATGCTTGGAATATCATGTTTCACTCAAATGAGAGAAAGAATCCGGAGTTCTGACATCTGTTGACGGTCAAGAATCAGGGACGCTGTCTCATTTGCCAAGGTGTCAAAAATCAGATGGGCTGGTCATGTAATGAGATTTAAAGATGACCACTAGACTAGAGGTGTTACCGACTGGATTCCACAGGATGTCAAAAGACCGCGTGGCCGCCCACCTACCAGATGGTCAGACTTCTTCATCAAGATCATGAACAATCGGTTTGAGTCTCTTCATGTTCCCACAGCGAACAGATGCCATTGGGCTACACTAGCACATGACAGGGACAAATGGAGACGTTACTGGCGCCCGCTCGAGCAAATCGACGACCAACGGGAAGTTAAGTGATTAAGTGATTTAAGTGAAAGACCATGAGGTACAGTTATAGACTTATAAATTTTTGTGCTTGAGTTTCAGTAATACAATGATCAAGTACCCATCCCTCCACCAATGCCCATCCTCCACCACCTAGGCTCCCAGCATCCCCCCCACCCCGCCTCTGTGGCAGGGCATTCCCCTTTGTTCTCTCTCTCTTCTTTTAGGTACTGTGTTTTGCAAGAGAGGTATTGAATGGCAATCATATTTGCTCCATAGACTACTTTTAGCATGCTTCTCCCACCCTGGGAGGGTCCTCACAACACCCTTTATTTGGTGCTCTCTTCTCTATCTGAGTTTCCTTTTCACCCAGCACGTGTAGCTGGCCTTCAAGTCATGGAGCAAAATTCCTGGTACTAATCTCAGCCATTCCTGGGTGTTAGTCTCCTGTTTTGTTGCATTATGTTCCCCAGATGAATGCAATCTTTCTGTGTCTATCCTGCTCTTTCTGACTCATTTCGCTTAACATGATACTTTCCATGTAGTACCACTAGTATGTAAATTTCATAACTTCATCTTTTCTAACACCAATGCTACTTTTTAAACTTACAATGCGTACGAATTGATTTTTCCCACTATAGAACAGAGTAGGAAAATCATAGTCTCTTCTTCAGAATATCTTTCCTGGAATCCCTGACTCTGACCTAGAAACAAGAGCAAAATGTACCTAAAGGAATGTATATATTATATATATATATTATGTGTGTTGGGGGTGGTAGTTTGGGCTACAGGTACTGGTGCTCAGCTCTTGCTCCTGGCATTGTCCTCAGGGATCACAGCTGGCAATGCTGGTGAGACCACATGAGGTGCTGAGATTAAACTGGGGTTGGCCACACACGCAGCAAGCACCCCATACACTCTTCAGCACCCAAGATGAACTCAATTTCTTGTAATATATATTAATATTATATCATTTGTTTGCTTTTGGGGATCATACCTAGTTCTATTCTCAGAGACCACTTCTAGGTCTTACTTAGGGGTACTCCTGAATAAGTACTCAGAGGTCATGCTCTGTATTGCTTGGGGGACCATTTGCAGTGCTGGAGTTCAAACCAAGATGCAGCTACAGATACATTATAGGCAAGAATCTTGACTTTTGTATTCTGTTTTCTCTCTGGCCTAACCTGAGTTTTAAATATGACTTCTCCATTGAAGCTAAAAACATCTTTAAGGATGAAATAGCACTGACCATGCAAATGGAAGCAAACATAAACAAATGGAACTAAGAAGCTTCTGCGCCTCAAAAGAAACAGTGACCAAAATACAGAAAGAGCTCACAGAATGGAACGAATATTTACCCAATATCCATCTGACAAGGGATTAATATCTAGGATATACAGGACACTAGTAGAATTGTACAAGAAAAAACTTCCAACCCCATCAAAAAATGGGGAGAACGAATGAACAGAAGTTTCCTCAAAAAAAAAAATACAAATGGCCAAAAGGCACATGAAAAAAATGCTCCACATCACTAGCCATCAGGGAGATGCAAATCAAAACAACAATGAGATATCATCTCACGCCACAGAGACTGGCACACATTCAAAAGAACAAAAGCAACCAGTCCTGGCATGGATGTCGGGAAAAAGGGACACTCTTTCACTGTTGGTGAGAATGTCCACTAGTCCAGCCTTTCTGGAAAACAATATGGACAGTCCTTCAAAAACTAGAAATTGAGCTTCCATATGATCCCACAATACCATTTCTGGAAATATATTCCGAAGATGCAAAAAAGCACAGCAGAAATGACATCTGTACCTACACGTTCACTGCAGCACTGTTCATAGTAGCCAAAATCTGGAAAAAATCTAAGTGCCCTAGAACAGATGATTATTAAAGAAACTTTGTACATCTGCACAATGGAATACTATGCAACTGTCAGGAGAGGTGAAGTCATGAACGTTGCTTACAAATGAATAGACATGGAGAGCATCATGATAAGTGAAATGAGTCAGAAATAGAGGGGCACACATAGAAGGACTGCACTCATTTGTGGAGTATAATACAACATAACATGTGGCTGCCACCTAAGGCCAGTAGATACATGGGACAGATAGATTGCTCCATAGCTGAAAGCCTTCCTCATGAGCAAAGGGGAGAAGGCAGCTGGAACAGAGAAGGGATCACTAAGAAAAAGATGGCTGGAGGAATCGTCCAGGATGGGAGATATGTGCAGAAAGTGGATAAAGGACCAAACATGGTAACCTGTCAGGGTCTGTATTGAAAACCATAATGTTCCAAAGTAAAGGTAAAACGGTAAAGGCCCTCCCGTTGATCATCGATTTGCTCGAGCGGGCCCAGTAACGTCTCCATTGGAGACTTTGTTGTTACTGTGTCTGGCATATCGAATACTCTCGGTAGCTTGCCGGGCTCTCCGAGAGGGGCGGAGGAATCGAACTCGGGTCGGCTATGTTGGCCGCTTGTAAGGCGAACACCCTACCCGCTGTGCTAGAGAGAGATTATTGCCACACGGATTTCTTTGATTAAAATCTACATTCCAAAGACATATCTGCCATGGAGGCAGAGGGTAGGTGGGAAAAGGGGGTTATACTGGGGATATTGTTGGTGGGGAATGTGCACTGGTGGAGGGATGGGTGTTTGATCATTGTGTGATTGTAAACCAGATATGAAAGCTTATAACTATCTCACGGTGATTCAATAAAATGAATAAATATATAAATAAATAAATAAATATAACTTCTCTCCTTTCTGCATATGTGGTAACATATAGAGCACTTTCTGCATGGATATTCAATGGGAAGAAGCCTCCTCACTATGACTCTATGATTTTTCAAAACCCCTTGGCGACCAGGAAATGTTGGCTCCTGAAAGCCTCCACTGTGACTTCCTATCCCAGTATTTCATACATTTTTGACCTTTGCTTTCTGAATGTTGGGTTTGCTACTGACTGTCATGTCATCAATCCCCCTAAATAGAGACCATAACAATTTTGTTTTGGAATTTTTCAGGCAGAAATCTCAATCATTATTTTTGTTTGTTTGGTTTGGTTTTTGTTTTTCACTTTTTGGGTTACACCCAGAGATACTTAGGGGTTACTTTTGACTCTGCGCTCAGGATACTGGTAGTGCTAGGGGGACTATATGGTATGCATGGGATGGAACCCAGGTTGGCTGTGTGCAAGGCAAATGCACTACCTGCTGTTCTCTCACTCTAGCATGAAATCTCCAACCATTTTTATGATCATAGCTACATGTAAATGCCCTTAAATATCCAAGTGTAGAAAATAAAACATTAACCATTTGGTCTCTCTCTCCTTTTGGGTGCTGTGGTTTGCAAAAGAGGCGTTCAGTGGCAATCACGTTCTGTCTATAGTCTACTTTCAGCATGCATCTCCCATCCTGGGAGAATCCTCCCAACATCCTTTTCTGGGTGCTCCCTTCTCTATCTGAGCTGTCTTTTCCCCAGCATGTACGGCTGGCCTGCAAGCCATAAAGTTAACCTCCTTGTGCTTATCTCGGATATTCTTGGGTGTTAGTCTCCTATTTTGTTACTTTATGTTCCCCAGATGAATGCAATATTTCCATGTCTTTCAATATTTCCCCCTCTTTTTAAAAAAAAATTTCTACAATGCTTTGGGAAGTATTACCATTTTGACGATGTTAATTCTCCTGATCCATGAGCAGGGAATATCTTTCCATATTTTCATGTCTCTTTTGTTTCCTGAAGTAGCGTTTTGTAGTTTTCTTTGTAAAGGTCTTTTACTTCCTTAGTTATGCTGATTCCTAGGTACTTGATTTTCTGGGGCACAATTGTGAATGGGATTGTTTTTTTCATGTCACTTTCTTCTCTATCACTATTTGCATATAGGAAAGGCATGAACTTTTGAGTATTGATTTTATAGCCTGAAACTTAACTATACAAGTCTATTGTTTCTAAGAGTTTCTTGGTAGAGGTTTTAGGGTTCTCTAAGTATAGTATCATATCATCTGCGAGAATTGATAGCTTGATTTCTTCCTATCCTACCTGGTTGCCCTTAATAACTTTTTCCTGACTAAATGCTATTGCAATAATTCCAGTAGTATACTGAACATCAGTGGAGAGAGTGGGTATCCTTGTCTCATCCCCGATCTTAGCGGGAAGGCTCTCAGTTTTTTCCCATTGAGGATGATTGTTGCCGTAGGCTTGTGGTAGATGGCTTTAACTATAAGGAGGAATGTCCTTTCTATACCCATTTTGGAGAGGATTTTCCTCATAAATGGGTGCTGGATCTTGTCAAATGCTTTTTCTGCATCTCGTGATATGATCAAATGGTTTTTATCTTTTCTTTTATTGATATGATGGATTATGTTGATTGATTCCTGAGTGTTAAACCATCCTTGCATTCCCGGAATGAATCCCACTTGGTCATGTTGTATAATGTTTTTGATGAGTTGTTGAATTCTATTTGCTAGTATTTTGTTGAAAATATTCGCATCCGTGTTTATCAGGGATATCGGCCTGTAGTTTTCTTTTCTTGTGGTGTCTTTGTTTCATTTTGGTATTAGAAAGATATGGGCTTCATAGAAACTGTTTGGGAGGGTGTATGTTTCTTCAATTTCCTGGAATCGCTTAAAAATAACTGGAAATAGGTCCTCTTTAATTTTATGAAAAATTTGCTAGTGAATCCATCTGGACCTGGGCTTTTGTTTTCGGGTAGACTCTTGATTAAAGTTTCATTTTTTTATGTCAATAGGTCTATTCAGGTATTTTAGATCTTCTTGATTCAACCTTGGGAGATTATAGGAATTCAGGAATTCATCCGTTTCTTTTAGGTTCTCTTGTTTCATGGCATACAGACTTTCAAAGTAGTTTCTGATGATCTTTTGAATTTCTTTGGTTTCTGTTGTGATATTCCCCTTCTTGTTTCTGATTCAGTTTATCAGGGTTCTCTCTCTCTCTTTTTGTGAGTTTTGCTAGTGCTTTATCTATCTTGTTTATTTTCTCAAAAAACCAGCTCTTGGTTTCATTTATCTTTCAGATTGTTTTTTTTTTTGGGGGGGGGGGGTTTCCATGTCGTTGATTTCTACTCTAAGTTTTATGATCTTTTTCGTTCTGCCTGGTTTGGGCTCCTTTTGTTGATCCTTTTCTAAGACCTTGAGCTGTGAAATCAAGTTTTTTCTGTGGACCCTTTCTTGTTTCCTGAGAAATGCTTTCAGAGCTACAAATTTCCCCCTTAACATGGCTTTAGCTGCATCCCATACGTTCTAGTAGTTTGTGTCTTCATTCTCATTTGTTTCCAGGTATGTTTTCATTTCGTCCTTGACTTTCTTCCTGACCCACTCGTTGTTCAACATTGAGTTGTTTAATTTCCAGGTGTTTTATTTGGTCCTATGTGTCTGTGTGTGATTCACTTCTATCTTCAATGCATCATGGTCTGAAAAGATTGTTAATACTATTTCTATTTTCCTGACTCTATTGAGGTATGTTTTGTGGCCTAGCACATGGTCTATTTTGGAAAATGTTCTGTGTCAACTGGAGAAGAATATGTATTCTTTCTTTTGGGGGTGTAAAGTCCTCTATAAGTCTATTAATTCTCTCTCTTCTATTTCTTCTTTCAAAGCCAATGTTTCCTTGCTGAGTATTATTCTTGTTGATCTATCCAGTGGTGATAAGGTGATGTTGAAATCTACGACTACTATTTTGTTGCTAGCAATGTCCTCCTTAAATTTTGCTAGCAGTTGTTTTAAGAATTTATCTGTTCCCTCATTAGGTGCGAATACATTTAAGAGTGTGATTTCTTCCTCTTGTACGTATCCCTTGGTGAATAGACATTGACCTTCTCTGTCCCTTCTAATCTTTTCCAACCTGACATTTATGTTGTTGAATACTAGTATGGCCACCCCAGCATTTTTGAGAAAGCTGTTTGCTTGTAGGATTGTTTTCGTCCTTTAACTTTGAGTCTCTGTTTGCTCTGATTTGTCAGATGAATTTCTTGTAGCAGGAGAATGTTGAGTTCTGTCTCTGAATCCATTTTGCCACTCTGTGTCTCTTAATTGGTGAATTTAGACCATAGACGGTGAGAGAGATTATTGTTATGGGGTTTTGTGTCATCTTTTTTTAAGTGTCTGTTGTGCTTGTAGGGCTTGTCTTGTCTTATAGTAGCCCCTTTAGCCCTTCTTTTAGGGTTTGGTTTTGAATCTATGAAGTCCCTGAGCTGCTGTTTATCCACAAAATAGTGTACCGTTCCTTTGAGTTTGAATGAGAGTTTAGCCAGATAGAGTATTCTTGGTGAGGCATTCATTTCAGTGAGTTAAGTTTCACTATATCCCACCATTGCCTTCAGGCTTGGAGGGTTTCTTTTGGTAGTTCTGCTGTGAATCTAAGGGCTGCTCCTTTGTATGTGATTTCCTTTTTTGACCTTGCTGCTTGCAGTATTGTGTCTATCCTTGGTGTCCATCATTCTTTGTAATATATATATATATATATATATATATATATATATATATATATATATGTCTTGGAGTGTTTTCACTAGGGTCTTTTTTAGCTGGCACACTTCAGACTCCTTAAATCTGAATGGCTGCATTGTCCAGTTCTGGGAACTATTCAGCAATTTTTTTTAACCGTGATTTTTTTAACCGTGGCTTTTTCACTGGGATTGGTTCCCAATGGGTTGGGGATGAACAGGAAGAGGCTCAGTAATGGTGAGCATCCCAGGATCCTAAAGGATTCCTGGGGCACCTATGCAGAGAAAGCCAAGTCCCAGGTTCTAATATTGACGGATAAACTGACCTGGGGGAGGAAGAAAACCTGGCACAGCTTTGGGAACTTACAGGAAGAGGGATGGTGAGCTTCCCAGAGTCCTAGAGGACGCCTGAGTGCATGCACGGAAAATCAGCTACTTTTTAAATTAAATGTTTTTAATGTAGGAGTACTATTTATTGATTTCTTGGAGGCAAGATGGCGCCCACTCCGGTTGAACCCCTCACGCTCTCCTGAACCCGGCTCACTATCTCTCTCTGGGTGATGTGATGCTCAGTGTACTGGGCGTGGAGTTCCGTGTGTAATCCCTGGTGGAGCTCTGCACATGGCTCCTACTGGACATCGCTGGCTGCTTTTCGAGATCGGGACAAGTGGCATCAGCGGGGAGAGGAAAGACCACAGAGACACTGACTGCATCAGCTCCTCCCCAGGCTCGGCAGAGTCATGGCACCATAGAGCATGGAGCACCGACAGTGGTCCATGCAGTGACTTGTCCACTGCGGGACACTGTCTGCCAAGCACCGAGTGACTTGGAACTTAATTAAAATTTTTTAATGTAGGAGTACTATTTATTTATTTCTTGGAGGCAAGATGGCGCCCACTCTGGTTGAACCCCTTGTGCTCTACCAAACCCAGAGAGACCTGACACAGACCCTATGCAATGGGATCTTGCTCTGCCATCTGTTCCACAGGCTCCAGGCAGCTCCATCCACCTCAAGGAGATCAACCTGGGGCCACAGATGCCCCAGGTGCTGCCAGGAGACGTAGGTAGGTGCGTGTTGTCAGTGTTCAAATTGTTACAGCAGGCCAGTCACCAGGACTTACATTCGGTAGAATGAGAACACCTGCAAGGACAATTTGAGATCACCCCAAAAGCTTCCATCTACTCCCCGGAAAGCCCGGAAAGCTACTGAAGGTATCCAGCCCACATGGCAGAGCCTGGCAAGCCACTCATGATGTACCAAATATGACAACAATGGTAGCTAAAATGGGTCTCATTTCCCTAACCCTGAAGGAGTCTCCAACTGAATTGGGAAGAACAAGAGGGCTTGTACTAAGCAGACGGCGTGCAAGTCAGTAGGCAGGAAGGCGCCCTGCAGACAGCTGACCACCAAGGTGGCCTGAAAATGCATGCCAGCCACAGGGATGTGAAGGAGCCTCACCACTACTGGCCCGACACCTCAACACTACGCAAGAT
Source organism: Sorex fumeus (assembly GCF_029834395.1). NCBI lineage: Eukaryota > Metazoa > Chordata > Mammalia > Eulipotyphla > Soricidae > Sorex > Sorex fumeus. The sequence continues at coordinate 17,247,572 of NW_026606067.1, forward strand.
CCACCAGCTGCCATTCCAGCGACTGGTGTGCGAGATCAAGTAGGACTTCAAGACTGACCTGCGCTCCCAGAGCCTGGCTGTCATGGCACTGCAGGATGCATGCAAGGTCTACCTGGTGGGGCTCTTTGAGGACACCAACCTCTGCGCATTCCCCGACAAGCGAGTCACCATTATGCCCAAGGACATCCAGCTGGCATGCCACATCTGCGGAGAGAGAGCATAAAGCTTACGATGCTAAAATCTCAGGTCTGGGACAAATGGAGATGCTACTGGCACTTGCTTGAGTAATTGATGATTAACAGGATGACAGTGACACTGACATTGACTATTTATTCAGCCATTGATTAAGCTGTCTCCTGCCTCCACGCCAGGCTGTCCTCACCGGGGCCCTTTGGAGGAGGGTGGGTTGAGTTTCCCTTCGCACCCCGAGCAGTGCCCCAGCAGCTGAAGACCTCCAGTTCCAGCCACAGTCATGCTTAAGACCACTCTCCACACATTCGGACGAGCCTCACACATGAAGGACCTGGCAGAGGAACCCAGGTGTGCGGGACCCGGGGCGTAGATCTCCAAGCCTGCTCGTATTGGGACTGGGCCTCCTCCACCAAGATCCCCCATCTTCCAGTATGTAGGCGTTACACCCACCAACTGCCCCTGGCGCTGTGTAATCCCATCAATGGCCAAGACCCAGAGACTATAAAACCCAGTTCCCGGAAGCTTATCATCTAGTTCTTACGCTGGAGAACCTGGCAGGCTGCCAAAAGTATCCTGCCCACACAGCAGAGTCTGGCAAACTCCCCGTGGTGTATTCAATATGCCAAAAACCAGTAACAATGATGGGTCTCATTCTCCTGACCCTGAAAGAGCCTTGAATGTGGCATTTTCTATAATCTCAGGGCTAGGACGAAGGAGATGTTACTGGTGCCTGCTTGAGGAAATCAATGAACAACAGGATGACACTGATACAGTGATTAAGCTGATTGAATTGGGCATGAACTCCACATTACTTTTTTTAATTAAAAAATTAATTGAATATCCATGATATAGACCATTACAATGCTGTTCATAATTGGGTTTCAGTCATACAATGATCCCAGTACCCATCCCTCCACCAGTGTACATCTCCCACCACCAATGTCCCCTGTTTCCCTACCAACATCCCCTAACACCCCACTCCCTCACCTCCAGCCTCCTTCTATGGGAGGCATTTTTCTTCTTGCTCTCTCCTTTTCCTTTTGTGCATTATTGTTTGCAATACAGGTGCCAAGAGGTCATGATGTTTGTTCAGGGCATTCGGTATTTTTATTGGGACAGTAAAGCTGGAGTAGCATTTCAATTGGGTGGCCTCTTAGGGGTGTGGATATGACTGCCGAGGCTTTCAGAAGTACAGGGAGGTAGTTGGAGGTAGCCCATCCTGATCCTGAGAAAGCCTGGAGATTTCAATCATAAAACCTGCATATCTGAAAAAAACCCTGCATATTTGAATTTTCAGCAAATTATAAATTTATGATGTCCATTCTGAGACAGTGGGGTCATGTCAGGGGTATGGCAGCAATTTTGGATTGTGGAAAGAAGCAGCTGCTGGGGGCTCTGCTTTGGCTGGCACCAGGCTAACCCAACCCCCTCTGATTTACCTGATCTGTTCAGCCATGCATGGATCCGAGATTAACTGCAGCTTTTGATCTCTTTCGAGATTTATTTATGGGTCTGAAATAAAGTCAACAAATGAGCTTGTAGAGCTGAGCCTGATTATGGTTTGTGGGTGTGGCTCCCACATACCCAACTTTGGCTGGTTGATTTCTTGGTAAACTTGGCCCCAAGTTGTTAGGGTCTGGCCAAAGTCACAGCAACAATTTTGGGGTAACAGAAAGCCTGAAGTCACCATTAAGCTGCTGATGCAATCACCCCACAGGTACAGGTTAATCTGCTGGCAGCAACATACCCCTGTAATTAATATTTTTAATTGAATCACAGTGAGATATACGGTTACAAAGTTGTTCATGATTGGGTTTCAGTCATATACTGGTGTTCAAACACACCCAAGCCTTCACCAGTGTACATTTCCCACCGCCAGTATCCCCAGTTTCCAGTCTCTGTATCTCTCTCTTTCTCTCTCTCTTTCTCCTTTTGGGCCTTATGGTTTTCTATATAGATACTGAAAGATTATCAGATATATCTCTTAACCTATTTGAGCTATTTTTGAAGAAAGAGAAGATACCAACATTGCTTAAGACCCTGTGGGGTATTGCTCTGATGTAACTCATTTCACCCAGCGTAGGAAAATAGTCCTGAGACAAGGACACAAGGGAAATCATGTTTAGTGAAAAATTTGACACCAGTGGGGAAGTAGTCTTCTGTCAGCCACCGTTTTGAAAAAATCTTAAGCAGAAGTCATAGGTTCAGATAGTTGTTGGGACAGGTAGTGTAGCAGAAGCAATCTAGCTGAAAATCATGAGGATCTTTCTACGATGGGCTAGATCAGTTTCCCAACCTTCACACCACATCTTTCCACTTCAGCAAACCAGAATCTCTTCTTTGCCACTTGGTCAGTTTTTCTGCTCAAACATCTAGTTTAGCCACTCCTGTGGTTGGCTGGAAATACTAGAAATACCAGAAAATTCACACATACACCCTCCCCCAGACACTCTTACCTGACATCCCCAACCTTGAGTTGATATCCTCTGAACCATGTGTTCAGGGGAAATCTCCAGAAAAATCAAACTTACTTCCTTACTTTTTACAGCTGTCTTCTCTGTCTCACCCCACTCCTGTCCCAACAGTGTGTCTTGTCATAGTTTCCCCAAATAAGCTACTTGTGCTTTAATTTTTTTTTTGGTTACCTCAACATCTCTTTCAGAAAGAAGGGGCACAAACTAAGACAAATATTCATTGAAATATTGTGAGGCTCCTGGATTCAGCCAGTCTCTAGAAGGGAGAGAAACTCAATGTTGTGGAATGCCCAGGGCAGCCTTGGAGTGAAGACTGAGAGCTGTAGATGACTTCTGCTGCTACCACGATCTTTGTCTCTATTGCAGCTTCCTCTCTGATTGAAACGGAGGAGTAGGGGTGGCCTAGGGAAGCCTTAGGAAGTCTTAGGAAGAGGACACAGAGGATCACAAAAGGAATGAAATAGATGGGGCAGGACAGAGAAAAATAGCTCCCCCTTCAGTACACTTTTTATCTGCTCGATTAGGTCAACCGAGAGCAGATGGTTCTTAGTACTTCTCTGAGAGATAGTGCCTGTCAAGAGAGTCACATTTTCCATGTAAAACCCAAACCTCTGCAAGTGAAAACTGGCAGTTCCTTGCTTCTCACCCATAAAGACATGAGCACCCAAGCACTTCTCCTGAAGCAGCAAGAGACCTGGGTTTGGAGTCTCCCCTCCAGCTGTGAGGCTTCTGGCCTGGGAAGCAGATCCTCTGAACTCCCTGTGAATCTCCTGGACAGAAAGGCCTCTGCCAGCTCTTTCAACCAGTACTCCTAGGAATTCCAGTTCTGTTTGTAGTAGATATTTCCTACATGAGTTGTGTGATTAAAAATAGCGAGTAGATGACAGCATACTAAGAAATTCACTTTAATAATGTAGCAACAGCAAATTGCCCATTTTTTTCTGCTTAAAATACCCTGCTAATCTAGTTTGAAGAAAATGATTGCCAATGGTTGATTCCATAACCTTCCTTATGCCACATTTCCAGGCATCCCTACCAGCGTTGGATTTTTCTCTCATTATTTATTCTTTCTTTCTCGGGGAGAGAAAGGCTTTTTTTCTTCTTGGGGCAGTGGGAGTTAGTACCTGTGTTTATGTAGTTTACTTGTTGCTTCCAACTTCATTTACTATCTGTAGGAAATTTGGAATATAGCCTTCACTCAGAGCTGCCACCTGGAGGGTTGGACTTTGATGTGGAAGCCAAGTTCCTACCTTCACTGTCTGGCTACCAAGGCTGCATTTCTCGAGTTTGGATAAATCAAGTTGAATGTGATTCGCAGAACAGCAGGTATGGGAGCTGGACTCAGTAAGAGGAAGGGAAGGTAGTCAGAATTGAGACTTTCTGGGAATACAAACTTCCAGCCTAGCAATCTTCATCAAAAACATGAGAAGGAAGGGTTATCTGGAAGTCTGCAGGCTGACTTATAAACTGAGATTTGAACATAACTTTGTAAGAAGAAAATAAGGAGAAAAGGTGTACTTTTGAACATTGTTACCCTTGAACATGTCAGAACTGGGATCTAATCTAGCTCTTTGTGTGTTTCCAAACATATGAACCATGCAATAACAACAGATATGATCTCATTTTTTCTGTTAGATTCCTAGAGAAACAAATAATAATCTGATTAGGGGATTTTATTAGTGTGTTGCCAATGCGGCAGAGTATAAAAACTACTCACCAATGTCATATAATCAAGTTAGTAAAATATCTTTGTTCAACTGAACATATTTTTTTTTCAATTTAAGATTTCTCCTGGGGACACTGGTGGAGGGAAGTTGACACTGAGAGAAGATTAATGCTAGAGCATTGTATGCCTGAAATGCAACTGTGTATAACTTGAGTAAATCAAGGTGACTTAATGAAAAAATTTTTTTAATTTAAGATTTTTTACTGTGCCATGACTTAGATTCATTAAGTGCTTTGCTATTAGCCTCATCTAGTTAGATTTTTGGTAATGAATAACAGTGATTATTTTGGAGTAGTGTTAATGACTTAGCATATTCATAGAGATGAAAAATATTTAATTGTAGAATCTGATCCATTGTTTTACATGAATGAGTTGTTGCAAAATTACAGTTATTAGAAATTATAAGGTATTCAAAACTCAGAGGACATATTTTCTTTATATTCAAGGAGCTGAACTAAACTGGAATTAAATGGCAAGGATTTATGTTTATCACTATGACTACAGAATTTCTTTAAAAGGTGAAGTGACATGACTTACTCTCCAAATACAAATACTGAATTCTTTAAATTACATAAATTAGAAAAGTGGGGAAAACCAACCTACTAGTACCAGATAAAGCCAGGGTATATTTCTTATCTTTTTCTATTCCTTCTTCCTATCACTGAATCCACTAACCTGATATTAAGAATCACAAATCGCTTAATCACTTAACTTCCCATTAGTCATCGATTTGCTTGAGCGGGCGCCAGTAACGTCTCCATTTGTCCTTGTCACGTGCTAGTGTAGCCCAATGGCATCTGTTCACTCTGGGAACATGAAGAGCCTCAAACCGATCGTTCATGATCTTGATGAAGAAGTCTGACCATCTGGTAGGTGGGCGGCCACACGGTCTTTTGACATCCCGTGGAATCCAGTCAGTAACAGCTCTAGTCCAGCAGTCATCTTTAAATCTCATTATGTGACTAGCCCATCTGATTTTAGACACCTTGGCAAACGAGACAGTGTCCCTGATTCTTGATCATCGACGGGTGTTGGAACTCCGGATTCTTTCACTCATTTGAGTGAAATGTGATATTCCAAGCATAGCTCTTTCAATTCCTCTTTGGGAGACCCGAAGAGCATTCTCATCCTGTTTACGTAGGGCCCAGATCTCTGAGGCATATGTTAATGCAGGAAGAATAGTGAAATCAAAGAGATGTGCCCGGAGCCGGAGGTTCTTCCTCTTAGCTATTTCTTCGACATTCGTGAAAGCGTTCAAAGCCGCTCTCTTCCTCCTGCGCAGCTCGGGTGCCAGATCATTTGTCATGTTGACTTCTCGACCTAGGTACACATAGCTGTTGCATTCAGAGATGGTCGTTCCATTGAGAGCGAATGGGACATCAGGAACGAGGCTGTTTCTCATGAACATTGTCTTTGTAAGATTCAGCTGTAGTCCTACCTTTCCACACTCACAGTCAAAGTCGGCCAGCATTTGTGCCGCTTGGCTGATGTTTGGTGTTATTAAAACAATGTCATCAGCAAAGTGGTGGTGTTGAAGTTGCCGACCATCTATCTTCACTCCCATTCCTTCCCATTCCAGTCATCGCATGATGTTCTCGAGGGTGGCACTGAAGAGTTTCGGTGAAATGGTATCTCCCTGCCACACCCCTCTCTTGACATCAATGATCACTTCTTTGTAGAATGGTGAGATCCTGGTAGTGAATCCTCAATACAGCTCACGGAGGATCTTGATGTATTGGGTTTGAATGTGCTGATTAGCTAGGGCTTCAATGACCGCTTCTGTTGCTTCAGTCTCAACAGAATCAAAGGCCTTCTTTAAATCAATGAACGTTAGACAGAGTGGCATCTTGAACTCCTGAGAAACCTCAATGAGCTTGGTTATCATGTGGATATGGTCTATGGTGCTCAATCCTTTGCGGAACCCAGCTTGCTCACATGGTTGTCCTTCATCTAGTGTTCTGCCAATCCTATTTAGGATGACTCGAGTGAACAACTTGTAGATGACAGACAATAGGCAGATCAGGAGATAGTTGCCAATGTCATGGATGTCTCTCTTCTTGAACAGTAGCACGGTCCTGCTGGTTTTCCATTGGGATGGAACCTTGCATTCAGACAGGTAGCGAGTGAAGAGCCGAGCCAGTGTACTGATGAGTACTGATGGCAGGTTCTTCAGGTGTTCAGGTCTGACCTTGTCTGGTCCAGGGGCTGTTCCTTGCTTTACTGACGAAATGGCGTGTCAGATTATGGAAGGGAGAAAGTTGGGCTCGGCATATCCATCCTGTGGAATTTGGTATGTCGGCAAGTGGACATGGCTATCGAAGAGATTTGAGTAGAACTCATGGATAATCTCCATTGCCGTTCTGGAGGATTTGATGGATCCATCAGGACATCGGAGGGCAGTCATCTTGGTCTTGTAGTTGGCGAAGGACAGGTGGGCGTTACGAATACTTTTCCCAGCTTCTGCCGCATCTACCAGCACTTCTGCTCTTCTCTCTTTGAGGTCTTCCTTGATAGCATCTCTGCACTGCTTTGTGATCTCGGACTTTAGCTTGTGGTTGCCTGAGGCATGCGCCAAACTACATTGGCAAATAAGCTCAAGAGTTTTCGAAGACAGGCGTTTTTTTGTGGCTATCTCTCTCTTGGCGTTCCTCACACAATCATGGAAGTGCTGAACCAGTCGATCGTATTCCTCATCAATGTTGTCAACAATGGCATCTTCCCATGTTGTCGCAATAGTGCCAAAGAGCTCCCAGCTGGTGGTCGTTCTGGGAGTTCTCTTTTTAAACTTCGCAGCCCTTTCTCCCCGCTCTGTGAAGTAGAATTTTGCACGAAGGAGATGGTGGTCTGATCCCATTTGGAATTTTGGGACAACAGCGACATCAGTCAGTCAAAACCATTGCTTGAATATGATGTGGTCTATTTCGTGTGGAATCGTCCACCGGGAGACTCCCATGTCCAACGTTTAGATTCTGCCTTTTGGAACTGTGAGTTACCATGAATGGTCTTGGTCGAAATGATGAACTCAGACAGTCTCTCACCCTGTTCGTTCCATTCTAGGCCATGGGTCCCTATGTGAAGTTCTTCAGCTGATCTTCTTGGTCCTATCTTGGCATTAAAATCACCCACAATGATCTTGTAGAAGGTGTGGTCTTCTTTATAGAACTTCTCCAGCTCCATGTAGAACTTGTCGATTTCTTCTTCATCATAATGAGATGTTGGTGCATAGACAATGAAGATAGAAACTGCCGCAGTGAGCCACATCTATTCAAATGTAAACATCTGATTCGGGTTGTTAGGCATTCGAATGAATCAATGCTCATGGCCAAGTTTGTGTTGACAAGGACACCGATGCCTCCGACACCTCTTCTATCACATGTTCCAAGGAACAATTCTTCTCCAGTGTCGAAAACGGCATGGTGAGATTCATGCCTTCTTGTCTCGGTCAGACCAATGATGTCGTACTTGATCATTCACACTTGTACCATCAGGTCCTCGATGGATGCATCTGATGCTAGACTATACGTGCATTGAAAGTACAGACGATCATTTTTGTCTTCCTTCATTGTGGCAGCCTAGTTGGGCCTTGAGATTTTATCGGCCTCTCCTTTCTCATCCTTCTCAGTGCTGCCATGTCGGTGAAGCCTTCAGGGTCAAGTGGATGAGACCAGTTGTAGTTACTGGTTTTGGCATATTGAATACAAAAACTCCTCGTGGCGTACCAATATGCCAAATACCAGTAACAATGATGGGTCTCATTCTCCTAACCTTGAAAGAGCCTTGAATATGGCACTTTTTAAAATCCCAGAGCTAGGACACTACCTCCACTACCCAGCCTCCGCCACACTCCAGGATGCTTTCCGGACCCACACGGCCGCAAAGCGGCATTGCAACACATCATAAGACACTAAATACCCATCTTCCGGAATTGCCGTGCCATATTTGATAAAGGTAAAGGTAAAGGCCCTCCCGTTGATCGTCGATTTGCTCGAGCGGGCCCAGTAACGTCTCCATTGGAGACTTTGTTGTTACTGTGTCTGGCATATCGAATACTCTCGGTAGCTTGCCGGGCTCTCCGAGAAAGGCGGAGGAATCGAACTCGGGTCGGCCATGTTGGTCGCGTGCAAGGCGAACGCCCTACCCGCTTAGGGTTCAAATATGGTAACACCTACGAGTTAGAGATCGCCCCAAAAGCCTCTATCCCTCTCGGAAAAACTGGCAAGCTACTGAGAGTATTCCGCCCACACGGAAGAGCCTGGCAAACTATTCATTGTGTATTCGATATCAAGAAAGTTGTCATTTAATCAACCATGGCGATTTTCATGCAGCAGAATATGAATGCTTGGTCTTACCAATTGCTCCTTCTGGGATCAGGAATTAGCTCATATTTTTTTCCCTTTATTCTATTTTATTTTATTTTTTTTTAAAGTTGTAGATTTACAATTTTTTGTGCTTTGGTTTCCATTATACAATGATCAGATACCCATCCCTCCACCAGTGCCCATTTTCCACCACCATGGATAATATCCCTCCCACCCCCATCCCGCCATCCCCCCTGTCTCTGTGGCAGGGCAATACCCTGTGTTCTGTCTCTCCTTTTGGGTGTTGTGGTCTGCAAAAGAGGCATTGAGTGGCAAACATGTTCAGTCCATAGTCTACTTTCGACATGCATCTCCCCTCCTGGGAGGATCCTCCAAACATCCTTTATTTGGTGCTCCCTTTCTCTATCTGAACTGCCCTTTCCTCTAGGATACCCGGCTGGCCTCTAAGTTATGGAGTAATCCTGGTGCTGATCTCAGCTATTCTTGGGTATTAATCTCATACTTTGTTGCTTTATATCCCCCAGATGAATGCAATCTTTCTATGTCTATCCCTCTCTTTCTGACTCATTTCGCTTAGCATGATACTTTCCATATTGTACCACTTGTATGTAAATTTCATGACTTCATCTTTTCTAACAGCTACATAGTACTCCATTGTATAGATGTACCAAAGTTTCTTTAACCAGTCATCTGTTCTTGGGCATTCAGGTTTCTTCCAGTTTCTGGCGATTGTAAAGAGTGCTGCAATGAACAAACAAGTGCAGATGTCACTTCGACTATACATTTTTGCCTCTCTGGGATATATTCCCAGAAGTTGTATTGCTGGGTCAAATGGGAGCTCAATTTCTAATTTTTTGAGAATCGTCCATACTGTTTTCCAGAAGGGCTGAACCAGTGGACATTCCCACCAACAGTGAAGGAGTGTCCCTTTCTCGCCACATCCACGCCAGCATCGGTTGCTTTTGTTCTTTTGAATGTGGGCCAGTCTCTGAGGTGTGAGATGGTATCTCATTGTGGTTTTGATCTGCATCTCCCTGATGATTAATGATGTAGAGCATTTTTTCATGTGCTTTTTTGCCATTCGGATTTCTTCTTTGAGAAAGTTTCTGTTCATTTCATTGCCCCATTTTTGGATGGGGTTGGATGTTTTCTTCTTGTGGAGTTTAACCAGTATTTTGTATATCCTGGATATCAACCCCTTGTCAGATGTGTATTCGGTGAATATCCTTTCCCATTCTGTAGACTGTCTTTGCAATCCCTATAAGGATACCCATGACATTCTTCAAAGAAATGGAGCAAACACTCCTGAAATTTATATGGAACAATAAGCCCCCACGAATAGCTAAAGCAATTCTTGGGAAAAAGAAAATGGGAGGAATCAACCTCCCGAACTTCAAACTGTACTACAAAGCAGTAATAATTAAAACAGCATGGTACTGGAACAAAGGCAGAACTGCAGACCAATGGAACAGGGTTGAATACACTGACATCTCCCCTCAATCATATGCTCATCTAATCTTCGATAAAGGTGCAAGTAATGTGAAGTGGAGTAAGGAAAGCCTCTTTAACAAATTGTGCTGGCATCACTGGACGGCTACATGCAAAAAAATAGGCTCAGAACTCTGCCTAATACCATGTACAAAAGTAAGATCAAAATGGATTAAAGACCTCAACATCAGACCAGAAACCATAAAGTACATTGAAGATAAAGTTGGCAAAACCCTCCATGACATTGAAGCTAATGGTATCTTCAAAGATGCCACGCCACTGGCCGAGCAAGTGAAAACAGAGAGAGATAAATGGGACTATCTTAAACTAAGAAGCTTCTGCACCTCCAAAGAAACAGTGACCAGAATTAGCTCATATTTTAATGGTTAAAATTGCCCTACTTGTCTGTCATATATAGTTCATATACTTGTTTTCAGATTAGTAGAGCTTACTCAGAACTTGGTCATCATTAATGTACCATCTCCCACCTCTGTATTTTCTCTGAAAGGATTGGAAAATGTCACTAGCAATGGATCTTTCCAAACCTAAGTCCCAAAGCTAGACTTTTCTTAACCAGCTTGTTTTCAGTCAAAACATGGTTTCAGCTGCCAGTGATTGATATTTTTAAGGATAGGAAAAACATATTTATTACCTTGAGTTCAGTAAATACTATAGTAAGCTAAAAGAACTGTAACCACACTATTAAATTCTCAGGGTCGATTATATTAGATGTAACCATTCATCTTGTTGAGACTGGCTGAAAATTCATATCTGTATAGGATGAACTAACTTCCAGATTCACTACGAACACACAAGCCTTTCAAACTCCCTACCTTTGCCATCTTGTCTTAAGTATAAAACTTCAGAGTAGAATTTACAATGTAGATTTCTGTTCTACCTCATGGTCTTTGGAAATGACTTGAGGGTCCCTTCACTGTCATCTCTTGTAAAGCTATGGTGATATTTTTAGGTTGTCTTCCACCTCCTTTTATCTCAGAAGAGAGAAGAGAAACACAGAATCTATTGCGAGAGGACCTGGGTTAGCATCTCAGGTGGAGTCCCTTATAGAGGTCTCATTCGATACATCATTCAGCCTTTGTTCACCTTTAGTCTAATGAAATAAAGATAACCTCCTCTCCTTCCCATGGTAATTGGAGAAGTTAAATGAGCACAGGACCCAGAGTTTGACAAATTTTATGTCTTAGGATAAATCTTAGGAAGCTAATCTAGGGTCATTTATTTGGTGAAAACTTTCTCATGCTTCTCCCATTTGGGGACAACTTGCTGCATAAAAGTCCACGTCCAACATGCATACTGAACTCATTCAGTTGAAAATGTGTCTTCTTAGTCACCTTTGATTCCCCTTTTAGCCTTTGATAAAATTTTTTGAACCATCTTTGCGTTGGATCCAACCATCCTCTACCATCCATACCTCTTCCTATGGTTTGCTTCTCTATTGGCTCCTAAAGGCATATGGTCTTTCCAGGATTATATGGTCATGCCCATAAAGGGATGGTCCTTCCCCACTTGTACATGGCAGTGCACAAGAGATTCCATATCTTAACTGCTAAGAAGTTTGCAGATATGATCGCTGGTGATCATCTGAAAACATGAAATCACAAAGGTGTTGACACCTCATTTGTTGAGTAATTCGGTGGCGAGGTATTCATGATCTCCCGCATAAGAAATGACATAGATTTTTCAGATTCAAATGCCAATTGCCTTGACAGGGAGGTGGAAGGGCCTGATGCATTCATCCTCAGTATTTCTTTGAAACTCACCTCTTCTGTAGTACTTTCTCAGCCTACTCCAATCAGGGCCAATTTGATCCTCTGCTCAGTCAATCTCAAGTACTCTATCTATATAGGAATCCACCAGCTTCCTAAGATTTATGCAGTTGGTCATCAGAACAGACCCTAGCTAAACCAAGTGTTGAATTGTCCCTGTCTGTTTAAGCCTGTGACTTTAGCATGATTATATACTTAAAGAAGACTTTATTGGGATGCCTCATCAGCGCCAGACAGAAGGAATTCATCAAATGAAGACTGTCAGGTTGAAATATGTAGGAGTTTTTCATTTTTTTAATCAGTTAAGCGTGGGGGTTAGAATCATTGTTTTGAATTATTCACTGTTTTTTAACCAAATAAAATTACTGGATGTGGGGACCAGTATGTGGTTTTACAATTCAACACCACAGCAACCTCGTGATCAGGCTAACGCTTGTGAGAAATGAAATATAGAATTTAATGGAAAGGTAGTAGAAAGAGTTGGAGTCTAGGCTTTAACATCTGAAACTTGCATGAGAGTGCATTCCATTTCTTATCTCACCCCACCCTGTTGCTGCCATCTTGGAGGTTAATGCTTTGGAAAAATGTTATATTTAAAAAATTACACTTGTGAGGCTATTCGTCAGATCTGTTCCCTTGCTAGTAGTCTTTATCTGGCATTCTGGACTTCTTAGTTTAATAATTATTGTTATATTTATGAAGAAAGTATTAAATTGTGTTGGATGATCCCTTTTGGGGGTATTTAAGCTTATACTTGGGGGTGGTGGTGTTGAGACACAGTGTGCTAGAGATTTAATTGAATACGAAGAAAGGGTGGATTATGGAGGGGACAGAGAGAAAAGAAGAAAGAGTTATAGGGGCCAAGAGGGGTTCTTGATCCACTCCCAGTGGATACCCTGGCCTGGGATTTTTCCTTTCAAGGTCCAACTGACAAAATAACATGGACTGATAGATGGCCTTAAAGCTCAGCTTGGTGGTGCTATCCTGGGTTTCTCTGTGTCAGAGTTAAGACGCAGAGCTGACTGAACAACTCCTGACCATACCTGTGTGTAGAGGGCATCAAGGTGAGGAGCAGCCTGGTTTTCTGGCATCAGATAAACTGGGAGAGCCATGCTTTTCCCGGCCCTCTGGTAACATGGGTTGCTCAAAGCCCCCATCTCTAAAGTGTTCGCCTCTGGGGAGTGGAGATAAACCATGCAGAAGCCTCTGGACATTCAGCATAACACATAGGTCTCCACTGAGGTTGCTGGTAATCAGATGCCACTAGGTTCGAAGTTAGGGTTCTGAGTTATTCTCTGCTCAAATTTCTCTGGAACCCATCTTAAAAGAAGCCATGGTAGTTCTAGGTAAGAGAAAGAGCTGTGACTTGAGTACATGTAAGTATGGGGGCAAATGAATTGTCCTTCTCTGCTTGGCTCCATGTTGGCTGAGACAAGCTCAGCCCTTGGAAAGATGCTCTAGACTTACCTTGCTCTGTTCCTGGGATGGTTCTGCCTTTGGGATGTCAGGTTCTGGAATTCTCCTGTGTATGTGTCAGGGGGGAGAAGGGAGATAAATAAGGCTTTTCTCATTCTGATCTGTGAGCCAGACAGCTCCCTCCAAGCCCTAGCAAGAAGTAGACTGAACACAATAATTTATCATTCTCTTTCAGGACTTGAGGTCTGGCCAAGAGTGGAGGGGACTACCCCCTAGGTAGTACCCCTAGGCAATCGGCCTCAGGCTGGCTGCTCGCTACCCCAGGAACATGTCCACATGCCCCTTGTTGCTGGCTGGGCCTGCTTTCCCACAGGGTGATATGATTGTACATTTTGAGTCACCATGAGGCTAAATGCTGCAGGAAACAGCAGAGAAAAGATGATCTCACAGACTATGACTGCCAAGTGCAGCCTGTAATGTCACGGCTGAAAGCCGGGCCAGCCCAGAAACAAAGGGAGGGGAAGTTTTGAAAGAAAGACCTCCCTGAGAAGGACAACCCTCTCTGCGTGTGTCCTGTGAGGTCAGGCTGCCACTGTGTTTCAGGTGAAAGACTAAATCACCAGCCACGGCTGTATGTATTCGACTCCATCCTGTCCTCTCTGAGTGTTAATATGGGGAGAAGTTCATTTGTCTCTGACTATGCTCATTTGCAAGGAGTAGAGTGTCCACAGGATTGGGATGGGCAAGGAGTCTTTGGTCATTCCTCTGAAGCTTCAAGTAAGGCCCCCAAAAAGAGCGGCAAGAAGGTAAGGTGTAAGTGACTCATGGCAAGAAAAGACACTAAGAAATATGGGCATGGATTATGTATATTGGCAGAAAAGGAAAAGTCTTTGGTGATACCTGGATTGCAGCTGGTACAATTAGAAAGCAATTGTCTGTTTTGTGTGTGTCAATATACACTGAGTGAATGACACATGTGGACATGCCTTGCTTTTACATTAGGTAAATTCATTCGCTACCACATGCATTGTGTGCATTGCTTATTACAGATACTGTACACTACAGCCATTATAACATATAGTACAGGCAACACGGGCTGGAGCAATAGCAGGGGTGGAGCTATAGCACAGCGGGTAGAGTGTTTGCCTTGCACCCAGCCGACCTGGGTTTGATTCCTCCACCCCTCTCGAAGAGCCCGACAAGCTACCAAGAGTATCCTGCCCGCACGGCAAAGCCTGGCAAGCTACCCGTGATGTACTCGATGTGCCAAAAATAGTAACAAGTCTCACAATGGAAACGTTACTGGTGCAGGCTCGAACAAATCAATGAACAACAGGAGGACAGTACTACAGTGCTATAGGCAACATACATCCCATGTATATTCACTAAATTCATTATATACTGATCTCATTGCACACTGTGTGTACTACACATTTGAGTCACCATAAACAACATGCAATATACACATATGCATTACATACTATGTGCACAAAATATATTATCCATTAAGAGCATTATTAGGTGAATTAGTTAATACTTAGATTACATACTATTATTTATTATGGCTATTAGACACTGGCATATTACACAGCAGATGCTTTGCACTCTTGATGATTTACCCATGCAGGCATCATACACTGGGTACTTAACCCATTTCGAATGAAGAAGTCAGACAGTGGGAAGAGAAGACAAGGTGTGAAACGAGATTTTTCTTCAGGGAACTTAAAATCTATTTCCTGACAACCAATTGGCTCATAAATAACAAAATAACTTTTCATGCTTGTAGCATGGGAAGTTTCTCATTATTGTGCCTACTGAAAAGTCCAGGAAGTCTTCAAGGATGGCTTGGAGGGATATGAAGTGGGATTTATAACTACAGTATATATGTGAAGTTTCCACTGTGGATATGGAAGATGCTGGACCCCCAGGGCACTGGCTTTGACCCAAATGGCAGTTCTTCAGTGTAATGAAGAGGATTAAATTAGCTGTCATTAAATAAGTGTAATATAAGGCCCTGGTTTTCAAACACACTTCATTTGCTTATTAAAACCAAATTTGGAAAACCCAAATGGTTTTAAACTAGTATTTGTAAAAATAACACAAGAAGAAGTGAAAGAAAAATTATAGACTGAACGACTTATGAATATGTGTAAATATTAAGTAAAGTTCAATTAATTATGCTCCACATTAAGAGAAGAGTTAAAACAACATAAGCCAATGGGAATTCAAGGAAGAATAAATATCAGGATACATAAACTTAATCATATTCACAAGTCTATGGAAAAATCATGTTTGTTTATATATAGCACTGCACTGTCCTCTCATTGTTCATCGATTTGCTCGAGAGAACACCAGTAATGTCTCCATTGTGAGACTTGTTGTTACTGTTTTTTGCATATCCAATACGTTACGGGGAGTTACTCTCAGTAGCTTGCCGGGCTTTCGGAGAGGGGTGGAGGAATCGAACCCGGGTCAGCCATGTGCAAGGCAAACGCCCTACCCGTTGTGCTATGACTCCAGTCCACTGCTATCGTTCCAGCCCACGTTTGTTTATAAGAATGATAAAATTCTATGGTAAAAATAGATATCCTTTCCTTGAGAAAATATCAATGGGTACATATTAAAATAATTAGAGACATAAAAGTATACTTCGAAAGTCCTAGAGTGTTAAAGATAACTCAAAAAAAGACCTCAGCAAGACAGAAAATATAAGGACAGTATGCAGTATTAATAGCATTCGTACATACAATCCTTAGAATATATGATTAGTGAAGAAGCACATTTGCAATAAAAAGAGATGCAAAAAAGTTTTCTTGGTAATTATCCCATAAAATATACATTCTCACAAAATTTCATATATTCAAGCACCTTTTGAGTATTCATCCTTGCTCCAAATTGGAAGTAACTCAAATACCTATCAACTCATGGAAAAACAAATTGCAGAATATTCACACAAAGCAGTTCCTCTCTGCAATTACAAGACGATAATTAGGAATTCGTTCAACAACATAGACACATCTGAAAAGCTACTTGCTAAATTGAAGAAATTAACTCAAAGACCATTTACTGATTGAACAGATCTATATGAAACTCTACTGAGGCAAACTAGTCACAGTGGGACCCAGAGGCCAGGGATATCTGCTAATGGTACAGGAAAACTCAGGGGCAAAGAAATTGATAATTTGATTGTCATCATAGTTACATAACCCCATGTATTTGCCCAAACCCATTCAATTGCATACCCCAAATGCTGGACATGCAATACGAATAAATTATAGCTCCATAGAGCTCATCTTCTAAACAACTTTGCTTTTCACTGGAATTTCTTATTTTCGGGAAACCCAGCAAAGACCAGTAGAGCTGACAAGAAAAAGAGGTGCTTTATATAAAATTATCTCATAGAATTCAATGTTCTTTATTTTAATTTTAATTTTTTTAATTTTAAGTTTTATTGTCGTTTGGGTCACATGGTTATAATAGTCCTAACATTTATGGTTTTGATGTACAAAGTTAGTGCACTTTCACCATTTCCAAAGTGCCCTGGACCCTCCAGCACTATCCTTATTTTTTTCTAGTTCTCATCTTCTTCCCTTCCTCCCCGTTGCTGCTTACTAATTGCAGTTTTGCAATCCAAGTCCAAGGGTTTGTCATCGTTGAATACTGTTTCCTTGTTTTGTTTCTCTGTTTACCATAGATGAGTGAGATCACCTGGTATTTATTCTTCTGCCTTTGACTTGTTTTGCTTAACATGATGCTCTATAGTTCCATCCAAGTCGTAACAAACTGAAAGATTTAATTTTTTCTTATAGCTGTATAGTTTGCTGCAGGTTGACTTTAGGTTGACCTTGCGACCACTCACTACTTTTGGACTAGCTGGGTTGAGCAATAGCACAGTGGGTAGGGCGTTTGCCTTGACGCAGCTGACCCATGTTTTATTCCTCCGTACCGTATCTTACCTCTTGGAGAGTCTGGCAAGCTACTGAGAGTATTCCGCCTGCAGAGCAGAGCCTGGCAAGCTCTCTGTGGTGTATTGATATGCCAGAAATAGTAACAACAAGTCTCACAATGGAGACGTTACTGGTGACCACTTGAGAAGATCCATGAACAACAGGAGGACAGTGCTATAGTGCAATAGCTGTATAGTATCCTCAAAATGGTTTATTTAGAGAAATTTGAGGGGAGAGAGACAGGATTCTCTATGAGGGAACTAAAATTTCTCTAAGCTGAAATTTCATGCCTCAAGTTGAGATGGGGGTGACCTCCAAGGTGGAGAAAGACCACTTGTTTATAACTTCTTTGTTCATGTAGTTATAAGTGATTGAATATTTGGGTTGTTTCAGTGTCCTGTTATATTAAGTGCTATAATGAATATAGGTTTGCAAATACCTTTTCTAATTAATCATTTTTCATATTTTAGGTGAATGCCAAGAAGTGGAGTCACTGGTACTTATGAAGCTCTATTTCTGCTTTTTCTGTGAAGTCATCATACAAGTTTCCATAGAGGCTAAACTAGGCGACATTCCTACCAACAGTTTAATGAAGGTTCCCCTTTTCAACAGGTCACACCAACACTGCTTGTTTCCAGACATTTGAAGATGTGCCATTCTCACTGGTGTGAGATGATACCTCATTGTCAGTTTGGTTTTCATTTTCTTGCAACTAAATTATGAAGAGGACTTTCTCATATATCCACTATGTTCTTTTCAGAGAACAGTATGTTACTCTCCTCTTCCCATTTTTCAAAGGGACTACTAAGTTTCCTAGATGAACATATTTGAATTTATCAGTATTTGGTAGAGTCAAAGTTTTGAAGCAAAAGCGGGGCACACCAACTTTTCTTTACTCTTGCTGACTTGATTAACTCATTCATTTATTTTTCATCTCTATTCCTCTATGTGGTTGCGTGACAAATAGGTTGCAGTTAAGGATAGAGGTGAGTGAGTGTAAAACTCTATTTTTCTCCCTTATGTCAAAGCTATGATTATGACTTGGCCTTAAAGAATCATAAAATCCTAGTTTTACAGTAAAACTGTTTGTCTTAAATCATTTTCTCTTGCTCTAATCTAAATCTCACCCACCAAATAGGTAAAGTTGCTTTTTCTGCATGCTTTAGAACTCTGCATAAGCACATGAATTTTCCTCCATTTATTTTCACACCATCATTACTGCTACCTGTTGAGCTTCAAAAATTTTTATGATGATATCAGTAAGAAAACAAGCTCCTTTCTAAGATAATGAACTTCATTCTCAGGTTTGGTTTCCTTTATTTCATTTCTCTCATAGCTGCTGTTTTCTCACTTTTCAGGATCACGGATAGCACTCCTCCAAACTTTTTATTTTGGTGACATATAAGGATACTCCTTATTTTTTATCTAGTTTCAGTGAAGAAACTAAATTAGAAAGTAAAAGATATTATAAACATGTGTCTAAGCATAATTTATGTTCTTGAATACACAAGTCTTTTAAGAGGAGTATGGAGGCCATTATTCTCCTCATCATTGGTTTGTGCATGTTTATCTATGATCTTTGTGAGTGTTTGTGTTTGTCTCTGATCTTTGCTTTACTGCTTCCACATTTCTTTCCAGACATTGCCAACAACATTGCTCTTACTGCTATTGTTATCATTGTCATTTAAACATAGTGAAAAACCTGTAATCAAGTTTATATTATTTTCTTCAAACCCTTAATTTAAGACTGAAAGACCAGTATAAGAAAAATATGAGACTGAATCAAGTTGACAAAATATGACAAGTATTTCCAGAACCATATTATCAAATACTAGGAATCCTGCTGTTAAATGTTGTGGTGTGCAAAATGGATTATAGCCCAGATCTTGCCAATGATTTTTGAGCAATGACTCATCCTTGAGGCAGGCAACAGAGGAATGGAGTGTTTTCTCCACTGTTAACTTCAGTGAGCATTCGTTTGTTTCTCGATATAATTTATTTTATATGCATGTCATTTTGGTATACCTCCCTAATTTTCACTTAAATTGTTTTGTATTAATAATATACTTATAGTAACCAATATCCCCACTAATCCCAATCTTTATTCACTAATGTGGAAATGATCATTAGTATTTATTATCACAATTGACAAAAAGCATAAAGAAAGAGATATCTGAGCCTTGGGACCTAAGATGAAAAAAAGTCATTTGATAGGAAAACTATCCTGCTTGTCTTGTAACAAACAGAATAAATTCTCCACTTTTTAAAAAGTCGACTTTCTAAAATTCTTTGATTTCTCCTATTTTTTTAAAATTTGTTTTAAATGTTAAAATCAACTGAATCTAAGGTTTACCTCATAGAACTTGGAGTCAGCACGTTTGAATTTTAAGTTGACCTCTTATATCTAACCTCAGGCAAATTATTGGATGCTTCATCAACCGCAGTTTTCTCACATTAATACATAATTCATAACGTTGCCAAGAGGGTTTATAAATAATAAATGGTAAATAAATTGTTATTAAATGAAAAAATGCCTAGGTGCTGCTAACACATATGGAATTTCTTCCTGTTTAATATTCTTGGGAATCTTTAATAGGAGTGATTAGCAGAGGTATCTGGTTTGTTTCAGACCGATTGAAAAATTGATCCCAAAGACTTTGAAGGAAGTGATTGCTGTTTTGCTGTTTCTTTTTCTATCTTTTTGATAGAACACCTTAAAACTCCCTCCCATCCTCTTCCTTTCTTCGTACAGAGCCAAAGGTTGGCTGATTAGTGGAAATGTGTTTCAGGTGAACAAGGCACCCCATGCAGGGTCAGTTTCCTTATCACCTAGAAATTGATGACCCATTGATTTCCTCTTTTCAGGGAATTGCCACCTTATAGGACTGACTGAGTTTAGGCAACATGCTTGACCTGGGCTTTTCCAAGGACCTGGTTAAGAGCATCCTAATAACCTATATTTCCTTCCTTTATCCTTTTACTTCCTCCAAACTGCAGGATACTGGAGCTTCCTTCCTTTGACTTTATTGATAGTGGAAAATGGAGAAGTGGAAAACTCCAGGAAGTCACTGTCCTCCCGTTGTTCATCGATTTGCTCGAGTGGGCCCAGTAACGTTTCTATTGTGAGACTTGTTACTGCGTTTGGCATATGAAATACGTCACTGGTAGCTTTTCAGGCTTTGCCGTGTGGGCGAGATACTCTCGGTAGCTTGCTGGGCTCTCTGAGAGGGGTGGAGGAATCGAACCTGGCTCGGCCAGGCTGACTGCACGCAAGACAAATGCCCTACCGCTATGCTATCACTCCTGCCCAGGAAGTCATACTGTCTAATAGTGGCCAGACACAATTACCTACTAGAGATTGTTTTCTTTATAAATTAGCTGAAAACTTTTGAAAATTTAGCTGCAGATCTAGATTTCAATGTGTGATTTATTGCTTGAGCAGGCCCAGTAACGTCTCCATTATGAGATTTGTTGTTACTATGTTTGGCATATCGAATATGTCACGGGGAGCTTGCCAGGCTCTGCCATGAGGGTGAGATACTCTCGGTAGCTTGCTGGGCTCTCTGAGAGGAGCAGAGGAATTGAACCCAGGTCCTCCGGGCTGGCCGCATGCAAGGCAAATGCCCTACCGCTGTGCTATCACTCCAGCCTGTGTGATTTATTATGATGGTTTGTAGCACTGTCCTCCCATTGTTCATCGATTTGCTTGAGCAGACACCAGTAGCATCTCACAACAAATTGTGAGACTTGTTGTTACTGTTTTTGGCATATTGAATATGGCATGGGTAGCTTGCCAGGCTTTGCCATGCGTGTGAGATACTCTCTGAGATGGGCAGAGGAATTGAACCTGGGTCTGCCATGTCGGCCGCATGCAAGGCAAACACCCTACCTGAGAAACATTTATTCAGATAGGACATTTTCCTTCAAAATCAAATCATGGAGAGATTTATTTTCTTACTTGATTATAGCGAGTGATTATAATATACTTATAAAAGATAGGAGGGGTTAAGGATTGGTGTTTTGCTGGACAAGAGCTGAGGGTTAAAAGTAGGTAAAGAATATTCTAGATAACCTTTCAGTATCAATATTGCAAACCACAGTGCTCAAAAGGAGAGAGAGAGGGAGGGAGGGAAGGAGAGAGAGAGAGAGAGAGAGAGAGAGAGAGAGAGAGAGAGAGAGAGAGAGAGAGAAGGAAAGTGCCTGCAATAGAGGCAGGCAGTGATTGAACTGTAATGGGACACTGATGCTGGGAAAAGTACACTGGTGGAGGGACAGGTGTTGGAATACTGTATGACTGAAATCCAATCATGAACAGCTTTGTAAATAAATAAATACATAAATTAAATTAGGGCTAGAGTGATAGCACAGCGGTAAGGCATTTGCCTTACAAGCGGCCAACATGGCAGACCCGAGTTCGATTCCTCCACCCTCTCAGAGAACTCGGCAAGCTACCGAGAGTATCTCGCCCGCATGGCAGGGCCTGGCAAGCTACCCGTGACATATTCGATATGCCAAACACAGTAACAACAAGTCTCATGATGGAGACGTTACTGGGCCCGCTCGAGCAAATCGATGAACAACGGGAGGATCGTGACTGTGACTGAAATTAAATTAAGAAAAGGATTTGTGTTTGGACAAAGAGATTGGGCCTGTGGGCCGCCTTGATGGGAGTCTTACCTTACTGGGCAGAGTGTGAATGTGTTGTTGATTGATAAACCTAGATGAGGACCCCCCCCTCCACGGCCCTTTGAGTCTAGGGGAAATGATGAGCTTTGTCCTGCAAAGTCAGACCCAGTGGAAACTTTAGAGACATATCATTTTGAATACAATGTACAATTTAAAAGATTTCTTTGGTTAAAGGAAGTCATTGACACAGTTATAATTCTATCTTACCCAATTTTCTGGTTCACTGGGTTCATATTGTGATTATATGAGTTTGGGGGCCTACTAATCTTTAATGGGCTCTTTCAAAAGCCATAAGACTGAGCTTATGGGTTGATTGTAGCTTACCCTATCAATCATTCTAACATCTGATACTTTCTCACCTTGGACTCTGCTTCTCAGCTTCCCTCTGGGCCACTCAGTCTCCATATATTCACTAGCTCCCTCTGTCCTCCCTCTAAATATTCTCTCCATGAACCCTGTTCCATTGCACCTTCTGTAAATAGAAAGCCCCCACTCACTGCTCTCTGGGTTTTGCCATAGCATTGTAGCACTGTCCTCCCATTGTTCATCAATTTGCTTGAGCAGGCACCAGTAATGTCTCCATTGTGAGACTTGTTGTTACTGTTTTTGGCATATCAAATACATCAAAGGGAGCTTGCCAGTCTTTGCCGTGAGTGCAGAATACTCTCGGTAGCTTGCCGAGCTCTCTGAGAGGGACAGAGGAACCAAACACAGGTCAACCACATGCAAGGCAAATGCCCTACCCACTATGCTATCGCTCCAGGATCTGGGTCTTGCCATATCTGCTCTAATCTCTTTTCAAAGAACTTATATCCTCTCAAGCACGAAATATATTATTCCCTGAAATTCTCATTGCTTACTGACTTCCCAAAGAACTAGATTCTTTGATTTGTTCATGGATGTATCCCTAACACCTATGCCACCACATAAAAAGAAATAATAAATATTTCTGGAGCTGAGTGAATGAATACAAGGATTCCAGATCTCTGCAGTTAACGTGAAATCTTCATCCCCCCTCTTGGTAGCTCATGCGGTAAGCTATAACTAAGCAATATATGCATATGTATGTGTCTCCCCCAAGACTCATTCGTGATTTATAGATGTTCTCCATGTATTAGAAAGGTATAAATACTGGGGGTTATGTTCCATACTTACAGCAAGGTGGGCTTAATCTGAGTCATCTCACTACAAAAGGAACAATAATAATAATATAGTAATTTATGTAAGGAAAAAATGAATTGAAATAAAATAAAATGTTTATACACTATGAAATGGGGTAAATATATGTCTTTATGTTTATATGCATATGGGATTTGGAACCTAGTGTTCACTGTTGATCAGATTCCCTGGTCTGAATTTCTTGGACATCTCATTCATAATAAAATTCTTTATTTATCATCTACTATGTGACTAGGTCTCTGAGAGGCAGGGATATACATCACCTCCTCACTGAGCAAGTCCCTCTAGCCAGGTGAAGGAGAGGACACTCACAAGAGGCCAGGGCCTTTATTGGAGTAGTAGACAACACTGCCCAACCCATGCCCATCAGCAGCACAATCCAGGGACTGTGGCTTTAGAAGTCAGCCCTATTTTCTCCTTTAGTATACAGGTCACCTTCTTTCCCAGTTCCTCATCCAATTTCTAATACTCCCACGTGTGTGTGTGTGTGTGTGTGTGTGTGTGTGTGTGTGTGAATGCGAGCATGTGCATGCACATGTGTATGCATATGTGCTCTGGCCACCCCTTCCGAAGGTTCATGACACATTTTCCAGGGTCGCCTAGGACTTGAATCACCAACTCGCAATTCTGACTTTACTATCCAGCAACAAAACCTTAGTCCATCTTGTTCTCTTCTCCTTTAATTCTCTTACAAGTCAGCAAGGGGTCACTTCAAGTAGGAGATGCACTTTGCCCCATTTAAAGGATAAATTATGTGCTAAAAATAGTGTTTAGGGCCATTCAAAAGGTCTTTGGATTTATCCCATATTATATCATGGATCTTGCAGGCTATCTATCTTGATTAGAGGTTAAAAATAGTGCAGCTCTCCTAGGAATGGTTTTGTGACAATGGCAAAAATCAGGAGACTCTTGTAGAAAAGGTGGGTTTATGGATTCCATTTTGATTACTGAGTCTACAAGTTCCATGCTAACAGTTCTCATGATCCTACCTGGGTCCTGGCCCAGAAGGACTCACTGTGCATGGGGAGTTCACTGCTACCTGCTTGGTGAGGTGGGAGAAACTGTTCTACTCTTAAATTCTTTTGAATTTCTTTCCCCACCACTTGGTAGAAGGGATCAGGGGCCACAATGAGGACATTTGCTTGGGCAGATATCTGAATTATTTCCAGTTGGTTGGAGGAAATCGCAGCTCATGTGCTATGGTGCTGTTTCAAACAAAAAGCCCCTCCTTCAGAGAGTCTCTGGGTTGAGACCCCAGAGATACAATCCCAAGGTTGAGAAGCTTTCAGCAGGATGGTCATATATTCAAGGCTGGAAACTAGAGTAAGGATCCTATGGAAAACGAAGGAGAAAAGAGTAGACTGCAGCATCCTGTCACAGGACTGTGAGTCAGCATGGTGCTGGCCTGGGATATAGGGGCAAGTAGCATCACCACCACCTCACCCCACCCCCACCCTGGCTGATACCAGCCTCACTGCTGAGTTATTTGTGTCAATGAGTCACAGAGAACATAGGCAGGAAAGACCCGTGAGTGTTGCTGGCACAGCCCCATGTCTGTGACTGCATGGCTAAATCTGGGCCTCTGGCAGAGATGTCTGGTGATCCTCTGGGGTTACAGACTGCAAGGGCAGGAAGTTCTAGAGAGGGTCCCAGTCTCCCAAGCATGGGGCAGAATTTCCACCAAACTTCCAGGCTTGGACCTTAATGATCCAAGTTGGGGAGAAATCTGTGTTGGACCTTAGTGAATGAGAGAATACAATGTGAGAGGTCAATTCTGGTTCCAGGGCCAAGCATATGAGTTGGGATTGAAAGGTGTAACAAAAATGAACTTCTGAAATGAAACGAGGCTCTGAAATGAACTGAGACTCATTTTTCCATGCTCCAAAAAAAGGGATGTCCTCTCAATTTTATTGCCTCTGGGAGCAGTAGGATTATTTTAGAAGTCATCAAAACTGGAAGTGAAAAGAACACCTCCCAACTATGATCTGACTAAACTGGCCTTCCCTCTGCTTACTTTTCTACAAAGGTTCAAAGGGGATCTGAGATTGAATGGCCTTATTCCATCAGTCACTGCTAAAGACACCTCAATGAGCCTGATTTCCTTTCACTTAGCTCCATTAATCCAATGGACCCAGACTTGTAGGCAACTAGGTCCTGACTTCTGCTCAGGGAAGCTCAAGAAGGATAGACAGAAGAGGACATCAGTGTCCCCCAATTTGGTATTTATTGAGCCTCCAAATGGGAGTCAGGGGCAAGACACTTGCCAGGCTAGTCTTGGTGTTTCCTTCATCATTTTCTTAACAGCGTGGGGTACTCTTATTGCCATTCATTATTCAACCAACATTTAGGACTTCCTGCTACTTGAAGGTCTTCCATGTCGTGGAGGTTTCCACAACCTCCCTAGAAAGCATTAGTCACTTCCTGTCTGCCTTTCCAGGGTGCTTGATTCACCCTGTCCTGTCTCCTGCAGAGGTCATGATAGTCATCACTCTCTGTCCCAGAGATTCATGATATTTCCACTTGTAGGGAGAACCCACTGTATTCAGCTTTGTGCCTCTGAGTTTTGTGACTATGGAGAACTATTGATTAAAAACAAGCAATGGTGGAGTTCATGCCCAATTCAGTCAACTAATCAGTGGCTGAATAAATAGCAGTACTCCTACATTAAAAAAAATAAGCAATCAATGCAAGCAAATGAATAAACAATCTGGTGATCTCTTCAAGTACAGGTTGCGTGATTAAGGGCATCGGCTTGGAATTCAGACAGACTTGGTTTTCATTCTGGCTCTTAGAATTCCAAGCAGTACCATCTGAGTCAGGGTCTGAAGCATTTGCACCTTTATAATCACTGAAGATGATAATACTCCTTACCTCATCATGTTACTGGGGGTTAAACAAATTGCACAGAGTAAGTACTCCCATGACTTTTGGCAAAATGCTTGTGTACTGGGATGAATGAATGACTGGGTGGACTTAGTGTGGGAGAATCAGTGAGCAATAAAGATTTTATTTTAGGTTTTGTTTTCAGTGACAAGCAAAGAGAAAGAGTCAGTGAACATTAGATTTTTCCTTCATCCTCTCAAACTCAAACTACTCAAATGTACTCCCTAATTTTCATCCCCTACCTAATGGAAGAGCTCCTATGCAACAAGAAGGATGCTGGGGCAGAGCCAAGTGCAACTGGCAGGTTACTTTATAGCCCAAAGAAAATGCAATGGATGGGCAATGGATGTCAATGAATATATAATCAAGTAGAGAGAAGTTTCTGCATTTTTCGACTAAAAATGTTAGACCTTGGGACCAATTCTGTTTTATTAAACACTGAGATGTCCATAATATAAATAACCACTTTTTTTGTGAGTCGGCAGCAATTTCTGATCCAGAAATTGATCCAGAGATTGATCACTTGGTGATCAGTCTGCATAGCTTCTCAATTAAATCTTTAATGGACATCAAATGAGCTTTTATTAAGGACCCCTCATTACCCACCTCTGGTTTTTTAGCTTCCTCTAGTATTGTGATCATACTCTTGAGAGCTTCTATCCATAGAACTCTTGGCTTCACTAAAAGGCATCATGCGAAAAGTTTCCTTCAGGCTGGGAAATTTCTTTCAGTGATGATGGGGATGGGAGGAAGGGTCATGTTTAAACACAGAAATGCACTCCAAAGCATGGCCTCAACCAGGAGCACATAGATAATTGAGACTTTGGGGGCAGGAGAATATAAAGTAAAGGGACTGAGCATAAGGGAAAGGATGGAGGGAGAATAGGTAGGTGTGAGTAGGTAGGTAACATGCAAAGTGGGTGGGTGGAGTTGGGTGGGTGAGGAGAATGAACTATAGAGTGCTCTGAGCAAGTGAAGACTAGACAGGAAGATACCTATGTCTATCCACACCTCATTTCTTGAATCTTTGGCTTTTTACAGATTTCTCCTAACTGGATTTTTGGTTTCTTCCCTTTCTACATCCTCCCATATTCCTCTGTCACTTCCTTATAAACTGAAGCTGTTCTTGATTTAACAACAATAAAGTGTTTTTTCAGGTTGTATTTGAACCAGGTTCTGTATATTCTCCTTTTTCCTTCTTCTGACAGATGTCTGTCAGATAACCTGACATCTCCATATGGCCTTGGACCTGGGGGTGTGTGCCTCTTGCCTCTGGCTTCCCATTAGGTTCATCTGAGGGTGATTCCCAGCAAATAACTGGTTAGCCTCAGGGAAAGGTTGGGTGTTTACCTCTCCAGCTTTCTCTCTGTGTGGCCACCCAGGATCGGCCGGGTTCGAAAGAGCGGGATAGACACAGAAAGATTGCATTCATCTGGGGAACATAAAGCAACAAAAAGGGAGATTAACACCCATGAATGGCTGAGATTAGTACCAGGAATTTTGCTTCATGAATGGAAGGCCAACCACACGTTCTAGGTGAAAAGGAAGCTCAGATAGAGAAGAGAGTACCAAATGAAGGGTGTTGTGAGGACCCTCCCAGGGTGGGAGAAGCATGCTAAAAGTAGTCTATAGACCAAACATGATTGCCACTCAAAGCCTCTCTTGCAAAGCACAGTACCCAAAAGAAGAGAGAGAGAACAAGGGGGAATACCCTGCCACAGAGGCAGGATGGGATGAGGGGGATGGGGGGTGGGGGGGATGCTGGGACCCGTGGTGATGGATGACGGGCACTGGTGGAAGGATGGGCACTTGATCATTGTATAACTGAAACCCAAGCACAAAATTTGTAAGCCTATAACTGTACCTCATGGTGTTTCACTAATAAAAAAAGAAGAAATATATAAAATAACTGTCCCAATGAAAAAAATTTATTTTTAAGTTTATTTCTTCCAAGTTTATTATTTCCTCGGCAGCATTGCATTTAAGTAACATAAAAGACCTGATCATGTAAAACCAAATGAGAAAAAAAAAAAGAACATCCCAAAGATATTTCTATATGTTAGATCTCTCAATATTGCTCTCCTCCACATGAGGCATTAAGAACTAGGTCATTCAGTGACCCTTGTATCTGAGCCTAGGTTCCTAAGTGTCCGAGCACTGAGAAGCCATTTTTCTTCGTTCCTTATAACCCCTTAAGGTAACATGCAAAGTGGGTGGGTGGAGTTGCAATTCCCTTTATTTTCAGTCTCCTTGAATTATGTTAGTTTGCATGTATCCTGAGTTTTCTTTGGGGACACTAAGAATGTGTTTACCATGTACAGTCCTAGGGATTGGCCACACACCCAAGGAATATGTTCATTAAGAGGGGCATCTATTGGTTTTAAAGTCCCTGATTCTGGTGGTCCAAAGATTTTCATACCTTGACATGACTTGACTCCAACCGTCAAGATGGAAATAGTCCAGATTTAGTCAAATATTAAAAATAATTCAGCTCCCATAGTTCCCATTGTTCCAGTGTCTCTTTTAAGAAGTGTAATTTTTTGTATGAGATCATGATGAACTAATCTTAGAAAGGCATGGGGATTTCTAAACCAAGTCCTGGAGTCTGTGGGAGGACTCCAGTAACCAGAAAAACAGAATTAGAATATTTGCATGTTTAACACGATGCTTTTTAACACTTCATTGATTTATGCTGATATGGTTTACCTTAAGTCAAAGGCCATTGAAGTTTATTTGTATTGATTGAAATATCACTAATAAGATGGGGAGATATCATAAATGGCAGTTTTCCAAATCAGAAATTAGAGAGTGAGGTTCGTGCATGGCAGCCATGCGGACCACTCCTCTCATCGAAGAGTTTTTAATTGCTGTGTAAAAGGAGACATTCACACAAGTGGAAACTCAGAAGAGTAGTCACAGTATCAGGAAAACACCAAGAAGCTCCAAAAAGGTAGATTACAGAAAACATCCGAAATCATCCAGGATCTTGAGGTCATGTGGTTTTATAATTTCAGAATCCTATCCTATTTTGGACACATCAGTTACATTCCTGGGAAGTGACTGCTTCAGATACTTAAGATACTATTAGTTTACACCACAAGGATAGCAGCAAAGGCAGTTAGAGAAGAACAATGCCTCTTCTGAGAACTGTAAAGTCTTACTGATCCTCCAGTTCATTTCTCAGAATAATCGCTCAAATGTACAAGGGGCCTGTCCTAGCAGTCTTAACAAGGATGTACTGAGAAGTCTTTGAGAAACTGGTTTAGGTTATTTCTTCATGATAATCTCATTTAAATCCTATGCTCTTGCCAGATTCTCTCTTGGCAAACATTCCCCCATGGGACACAGGTACAAGGACACAAATGAAGCAATGTTCTCCCAGCAGCATTCCCCATTGTGTCACAGCCTGGTGTGATGTTCATGATAACCACATGCAAGTTCTAACAAAGTAGAGTGTAAGAAGAGATGATGAGCTTTGACTTCACAACCCTGGGTCTAATCTAACACAGTACCTGATATAGTAACCAGTTCTCCATTAGTGAGAATGGTCATTCTTACTACTCTTCTGGAACTCTAATTGAGCCCCAAATTGCCTCTTTCCTTCTTGTTTGTCAGAGTGTCATGTTAAGGAAACAACAGCCATGGAACAGTCTTGCTGCCAGAGAAATAAAGTTCCTGAGATTGAGTCTCAGAGTCCTAACAATCTTTTCTGAGGGGGTTTGAGGGTGAGACTCACCCTCAAAGGAAAAGTTTCAACGATAACTATCAGACCCCTTGCTGACTCCAGCATTCTGTGCACCAACAAAAAATGGGGCCAGACATTATGGATTTAGTCCACAAATCCAATGGCTCCATCTTAGAGACAAAGGTTAATGGGTTATTTTTATTTCCCATCCCCTCCTCACAACCTGGGAGAAAGTAGAACTCCTTTGATACATTTTCTTTAATGGAAAATTGTAAAATGAGTAAGTCGATCTATTTACTTGAGTGCTGGTTAGAGTCATATATGACTCTATCACTGTCACTGTCCTTTCGTTGTTCATTGATTTGCTCGAGTGGGCCCAGTAATGTCTCCATTGTGTGACTTGTTGTTACTGTGTTTGGCAGATCAAATACATCATGGGTAGCTTTCCAGGCTTTGCCGTGAGGGTAGGATACTCTCAGTAGCTTGTCAGGCTCTCCAAGAGGGGCAGAGGAATTGAACCTGGATCCTTTGGGTCAGCCATGTGCAAGGCAAACGCCCTACTGCTGTGCTATCACTCCAGCCATGAAAATGTGCTGAGTCTGCTAGTTATTCGTCCATATCACTTCATCATTGATCTCCTCTATGCCCCTATCATTTTTAGGCACTCACAAAGCATCTTATGTAAAATATTAGCATTAACATCTATTTACCCATCTGTATCATTGAAATGTTGGTTAAAGTGAATAAATATTCTTATGTTCTTTCTCCTACCTGGATTTGGAAATAGTTGAAATATTCTGAAGAGGCCTGCTCTATTGAAAGAAACATGGATGTTTCACATGGAGTTACATCTGTCTCCAAAGAGTCATGTCGTATGGAATGCAGAAACAGTCTAACTCTGATGTGGGCCTTGGGCAATAGATCTTGTGTTCACCAGTAGTAACAGGATCCTCCTTGAACATTTCAAAGCACTCAGAAAGCTGGAATTACCCTCCAGTGATTCCTTCTCTCTAAGGTAAGAGAAAAGATTGAAGACTATTAGGTAAATCAAATAATTTCCCACTCATTCAGGCAGTATTTAAATTTTTATATATTTTTCCCTCAGAAATCAAAAAGTAAGTCCACATTTGCTCTTGTTTCTTCCAAAAAGCTGAGCTGCATTTGAGAGATGAAAACTCTAGCTGGTTCTGCCCATGGAGTTCTGCTGCATTAAGGCCACTTTATCTGGCATCGAGGGAGGATAATAAGGAAGCTATTTAGGCAAGAGCAGGTGATAGGGGCGCATGTTGCTATTTTTCCGCAGGCAGAGGCTGGGAGTGAGTTTTTCATAGTCAGGCCTAGGGATGTGAACAGTGATGACTTAGGCAAAAGCAGAGTCTTTCCATGTGCCTGTTTAGTTTTGTTCTAGTAAAGGAAACAAGTATGACATGAAATGAGATATCTGAGGCTAACGTGACTTGTGAGAGACTGGACCCTTCCCATAATTACACATTCAGTTTAAATTCACTCCACAAATGTTCCCCAAGCCCATAATTTTGACCTGAACCTCTTTTCTTCTCTGTCTGCAGGTTATATTTCACTGTTGCTTTATGCCACAAATTTCCATTTAGCTCTGCTTATGTTGGCATGAATGGCTTATTTTAAGGTTCTCAAAGATAATCACTATGTTTCTATATAATATAATATCCTACTGTAGATATGGATGGCATTGAAAACTCATATGCCAACATTTCTTCTACCAGGTCAGAAGTAATAAGGCATGGTGGTGGTTGTGGGGTCGTGTTGGTGATTGGGAGGGGGGCATCTCTTCTCAGAAAGGCAGAAAGGTGATTAGATTCTTAATGAGAGCAAAGTCCAGACAGTATAGTCCTATCTCAGCCCACACAGACCAAGTGACAGAAAATGAGGAGAGGGCTGACACCAGGCACAAAAATACCTTTCCCATTAGCTATCTCATTTTCATTGATTTTGAGGAAGTGATTATGACTAGTGATGACTAATGTTGCTCAATGAAAGTAATTCCATATGAATTCTTAATTCAATTTCTACTATGGCCACTGACATTAATGGTCACCCTAATGAAGGAGTACAAAGGGGCAACTGAAGTGGGAGGTTGAGGAGATGGGAAGACACTTGGATTAAGGAATTAGCTGAAAAACTACCACCGTAACCATTATCTGTTTCTTTAGGGAGACTGATACCTAGAGATAATGAAATAACTCTCTGAGGTAAGATCTATTAGAATTCCTTTAGGCAAATAATTATGTTGATTTTCAGTATACATGTTATTAAATTGATCCTTCTCCTACCTGTCTGGTAATATTTATTGTTCAATCAGTTGGAGAAGAATTCAATGGGCTCAGGGAAATCTTTCCCTGCACCTTACCCCTCATTCTAGGAGCAGCCTGCTCTACTTAGTTTGTGACCACATCACTTTAGCATAGGTTTCTATGACTTCGGCAACCTTGACTCTTACCTGTCTCCATTTCTTCTGATGAAAATCTTTGCTATTACATTACATCAACCCAGATGACCTAGGACAGTCTCTCTCAACTTAGTTCTAGTTAAAATAAACCATCTGCATATAATGAAGGCCCTGGGAATTATGATATGGGCACTTTTTAGGAGGGTCATTATTACATCTATCATAAACTCTTTTAGTGCTCATTCTACAGTTTTTACTATATCTTGATAATTGTTTCTTCTTTGATCTCCTGTGTGTCTCAACAATAAAAATAACATTCTCAAGACTTTATTTGTGTTGCAATGACTCTAGTCTGAGTTGGACAATATTGCTTCATCTTCAGAGTCCAATACCTTGCAGAATAAAGTTCTGAAAAAAGGTTTTTGAAACATTACAGTAACTTTGACAGGAATAGATATCAAAGTACCCAGTGAAACGTGTCAGCCTTATTCCTAAAATTAAGTTAGGTGTGGTAGCAGAGTAAGACACTAGGAGTTTACAATGCATGTACATGTGAGTTTAAAAAGTGTGGGTGTGTGATGTGTGCATTGAGTGCCCAAAAACCCTTACCCTGGCCAACCAAAAGTGACAGATGAATGAAGGAACAAGGGATGGAGGAATAGGGCCCCAGACTGGTAATCAGTGACTGTTTATTTTTCTTTCTTACTTCTCTCATACAGCATAGTTATACAGAAATCATGAAGGGTGGGGTACACATAGGTGGGGTTGAACATTATCATAACAATTAACAGTTGTCAAGCCCATCCTTCAGGGGAAGTTCTTTTAGATTAACTAGGGGACAAAATCTCATTTGGGTGTTCAGTGCTCTATATTATTAGGAGATCCGCTCAAGGGCAGGATTCCCTCTAAAGGCAGGATTCCTTCTTATTTCTCCTTTCCTCAGCTAATAATCCATTTAAACAATCATATTGAATACTAATATTTCTAGTCATTTTGTATGATCACAGTAAAAGATTAAGCTTTAAAAATGGCTCCTGGGTCATCTCGCTATATATCCCAGACTATAGTCCTCAAGCCAGGATAGTCTTTTCTAACCCCAGCAGGGTCCTTACTCAGTTACTTTTCCTTGTGTCATGACAGAATTTGTCCATAACTATGTTCTTAACTTATTATAAATTTTATAGCACTTGGCCTGTCCCTTTCCTATGCTAGGGTAGCTTACAGCTTGTCCTGGGTGTATCCAAGTAGGATAGACCCAGGTCCTCGCCAGGACCCTCCTTTTGGGGGCCTTAGGAAGTAAAGGCAATGGAGGCTTAAGTCACATAAATATGATGAATGCCCAGGATTAAATATTATTTGGAGTTAATTAACTCCCATGTTACAAAAGCATAGCATCCTGTGTCTACATGAAAAGGACATTGCTAAACCACACAAAGGACATAAAGGAAAGGGAAAAGAGATATTGGACTTGGAGTGCCTGAGGGAATTTGATGTGCCTCGGGAGCACTGTGGTGGGAGTCCTGAGAGAGGAGCAAGGGCAAACCAATGTTATGCAACACATACACATAGGATAGATAAGTACTACATCATGGTGTGATTAAAAGTAAAGATTATCCATCTGTATGTTATCTGTGTTTCTCAGCTCTAGCTATACATTAAAATTATCTGTGAAACTTAGTAAAACCATAGATGCCTTGTAGCTCACCCACAGAAATTTTGATTAGAGTCTATATTTTGGTCAGAGTCTATATTTTTTAAGAGTCCCAGCTTATTCACATGAGAATCCAGGATATGAATCACCGTAACTAGTGTTATAGAACATAATTAAAAGAGACACTTGGGAAAGCCAGAGTGGGAAGAAAGCCCTTTAGTATAATTGGAATATGTTTAGAACTTTGAATCATAAAGAGGATTTGGATGGGCAGTGATGGAGAGGGAACATTCTGATTGGGGGTGGAGAATAGAGACAAAGTGATCTAGCTGTTCCATAGCTGCTGATTGCATGTTAAGAGGAAGATGGGGTGGGGGACCACATGGAAGGAAAGATGGGAACTCTGTCGGGAGTGACCCCAGCTGGCTGCATGATGGCAAAAGAATCAGTTTTAGTGACCAATGTATGGACATTGAGGGAAGTTTGCTGAACCTACAAGCTTGGGTTGTAGTTGTGCCCACAAAACAGCTCTAAGTTTACCAAAATAACCTTGCAGAAAAATTAAGACCAAAAATATGCAGTTGTTATAAGATGGTTCTCTTAAGACTCCTACAGGAAAGAGGTGCCTATATTGGATCCTCGTGTCCCTGGATCTGTTACCTTGGAGTTTCACTTTAATGGCTATATAGTATCCCCGCCTTCCTTAATCCCCAGACTCTTGCATTTATTTTTCTTTGTGACCAGTCTTTCCCCACCTTTCTTAGGAATTCTGTTTTCTTTCTAAAGAAATTGGATCTGGGTGGTGATAAGGATTACAAGATAGAGGTGTAGGGCTCAAGAAATAAAAGATATCTGGGACTGGAGAGACAGTACAGTGATAAAGGCATTTGCCCTGCATTTGGCCAACCCAGGTTCTATCCCTGGCACTACATATAATTCCCCACATATGATCCCACACCCAGCGATGCTCAGGGATTACTCCTGGCTCTGCACTCAGGAATCACTCCTGGTGGTGCTTGGAAGACCATATGGGATGCCAGGGATTGAACCTGGGTCGATCGCATGCAGGACAAACGCCCTACCTGCTGTACTAATGCACAAGAAAGAAAAATTTCTGAAGTGAAAAATATCCTATGTGGTGAGTTAAAAAGTGATTATGCTTGAGTCCTGCTCAAAATGACATAATGACAAAATGACATAATCAAGAATTGATTATGTCATAATCAAGACATAATCAAGAATTATTTGTTGGAAAAACTGGCTGGAGAGTCCCACAGCTCCCGGAGAATGCTCCAGGTCCCAAACGGAGCTGATATCACCAGGAGGTTCCAGATGGAGTAGATGCTGCATCCCGACTTCTCCAGGTGGAACCCTGGTGACCATGAGCCTGCAAGTGGGTACCAGGACATTTTTTTCAAACTGCAAAGGGGCCACCCCAACTCCCAGGCAACCTGTGATTCTGGAAGTCACGCCCACAACCCACCCTGCAGCGCCATCTTCAGCACACAGCAACAAAGAAAAAAACCGGCTGAAGGGCCTCACAGCTCCCGGAGAATGCTCCAGGTCCCAAACAGAGCCGATATCACGGGGAGGTCCCAGATGGGGTCGGTGCTGCATCCCGCCTTCTCCAGATGGAACCCTGGTGACCATGAGCTTGCAAGCGGGTACCAGGACATTTTTTCCAAACCGTGTGGTTACTTATGCGGCTGTGCAACATCTCCTTAATACAAAGTGATCAATGGAAATTAAATCATCCAACGTTTCTCCCTGAAAATCAGACCTAGGTCTTTTGCAAACCACAACACCCAAAAGGAGAGAGAGAACAGAGGGGACTGCCCTGCCACAGAGGCAGGGTGGGATGGGGGGAATGGGGGGGAGGGATACTGGGATCCGTGGTGGTGGGAAATGGGCACTGGTGGAGGGATGGGTTTTTGAAATAAATAAATAAATGAATAAAAGAATTATCTGTTGACTTTAATCCCCAAAGGGTCAGGTAAAACAAAATTGAGTAAGTTTATTTATGGTGCACTTAAATATGGTTCTATTATAAGAAGTGTTTAGGAAACTAATCACAAAATTATGGAAAAAGAAAAACTCTAGGGCTACTCAATAAGTACTTATATTCTGTTGATTTTCTCCATCAATAAGTTGTCAATTTGTCTACCCAACTGAGAACAAAGAAAACCAACCAGAAATCTATAAAGGAAAAAAAATGTCTATAGAATGTTAGAAGGTAAAACCTTTCCCCCTCTTCTTTGGGATCATGAGACCCATGTTTGTGTCATGCTTGCCCCACAATGGAGCTATTATTAAAGAGGTGAAAAACAACAGAAGTAAGACCTAAGGATTGTGCCCAGAGGCACAGCAGACAAGAGAAACAAAAGTTTCCCAGGAAAGCAAGATGATTCCAGTATAACTCATCTAACAAAAGCTCTTCCGAGAATGAAGCCAGTAACCCTAACTGCATCTTGAAGGGAGTTGGAGGCTGTGCAGTTAGAGTGATGCCAGCAGCTGCCATGTGTTCCTGTGCCAGGGTTACTGTCTGCAGATTTTGGTAATGTAATCTCCTGGATATGTCTTGGGCAAATCACAGTCTACAGTAAGATGACTAGCTGGTTCCCAAGGTTATATCTGATGCTGCCCAGGTCTTCATGGGCTTGTATTAAGGAAGATTCCGCCTGTTTGATGCCCTCCCTGTGATGCCCGCAACCTCCATGGCTAGATATACTGGCCCCTTTTACTTCAACCTCGGTCTCCAGGGCTATATGGAGACCATATGTATTTAGTATAAAATATTAAAACAGTTTCAGCACAGCCATTCCTGGCAGGAGAGGCATCTCGGAGTTGGTGAAATCTTCCAGAAGATTTCATCAGCTGACCCCTGGGCAGAATAGCATGAGTCTCTCCCCAGTGCTAGCAGAATTCCTCCCTCTGTCAGGATCACAGCTCTTCCATCGAATGCCACCACCCCCTGCAAATCCAGAGCACTCAGGCACAAGTTTCTCTTGGGTGGAAGGTAGAGTGTTGAACTCTCAGACCCTGGTTCACATGCCAACATGTCCTGATGGTACCTTTCTGCTTACTGCGTGTAAGTTTAAGGGAGTTTCTAACTTGGAATATTAACTCAGTTCTGGGACCTGGATTCCTGTGGATGAACTTACCAGAGCCTGATAGCTTGTCCTAGCTTCTAAGAGGTGCCATTTCCTGATTTCCAGTGTATTCTGCTCACCTTTGCATAAGTGACCAATCCAGTTGAAGTACCTGGAACTATGTACTCCATGGAAGTGTAGAACAACAAACTCCATGCCCAGTGCTTCCCTGAACCTCTCCTGTGAGTTGAGCCTTCCCACCAAGCAGCTCTGGTTGTGTGAAGTGTTTCCTGAGGCAGAATAACTTCTATAGTTCTGTATATTTCTAGACACAGGAGGAATCTGTTGAGGAAAGTGTCAACCACCCAATCCTGTCATTTTGTTGTTATTATGGATTGAGGTACTATGATTTGCAATATTGTTAATGATGATTCCCTGTGTACATTATTCCAACACCACCAGCAGAGTACCTACCTCTCTTTCCAATGATCTCAATGCCCCTCACTTTCAAACTGCTCCTCCCTCCACACGCAGTTGTGTTGTGTGGATCAGTTCTCTCATTGTGTTGTTTTTTGCCCTTTACTGTCTATCTTTAAGATATTCATATATAGAAGAAATTACTCTATATCTATCCTTTTCCTATACACTGTTGGTTGTTGTCTTACCAATTATATTAATTTCAGCAGGTTTAATAAAAGATTTTCTACGGTATTTGGGGTAAATAGACTACCTCTGATAGCTACATCCCTTCCACTCCCCAGTCAAAGGATTCTGGGTAATGAGGAATTCTGAGCAGAATAATGTACAACAAATAGAGGAATTCAAGATCCAGAACTTCTAAGCTAGTGTTTTTCTTGCTTTCAGATCCTGTCTTCCAGCACTCCATGGTGCCTAATACTTCAGGGTGAGACCAGACATTGACACAAGCCAAGATTTTTGAGGAAAAGGCAGGCAATGATATTCTGAGCTTCATGTGTCTCAGGGTGGACTACAGGTAGTCATTATAGGTGGGTAATTGGAGTCTGCTGTTGGGAAAAGGAAAATGCCCAGAAAACCTTTCTTCCTTGCAGTCCTCATTCAGAGTTGGGGATCTCACAGAGAATTTCAGCAGAGCATCCCCCACTCCCAACCTACCATGGGCATAGCCTAAAGATCACTCTCTAGGGTGAGCAGCATATATCCCATGCAGACAGGTGGGATCACAAAGGGAGTACACAATTCTCTTTGGGGTCATTGCTTCGGTTCTCATTGAAATGAGAGCTTCTTAAAAGTTACTCAGATATATGGAAACCGTATACTCAGGTATATGAACAAGTTGCGGAGGTATATGTAAAGGCTTGACCTTGACTTCCTTGGAATTGCTGCTTTTAAATGGCAGACAGCTCTTTATAGATATTGGAACCCTAACATTTTAGTTCTTTCTACTGAGCTGCCACAAAATGAGGTCCCTGGAGCAGTGACACCTGTATTTGCAGCTAAAATGTGGGTCTCAGCCCTCATTCAACATCAATGGAATCAGAGGTTCTAGTTGTAGTTTATCCATCTGAGTTATCTAGCTTGGTGGGGGATTCTGACACATGCTGAGTCTGAACAGTGTAACATGAGGTTCCAATCCCTCCACCTTTGAGTGGTAAGGTCTTATTTTAATGATATAGTTCAGCTGTCATAATTCCAATATCATTTTGTTGCAGAGGTTCACATTAAGGCAGTCTGACAAAATTATTCAATTAGCAGTAAGAATTCAAGATGCCGCTCTGTCTAACGTTCATTGATTTAAAGAAGGCCTTTGATTCTGTTGAGACTGAAACGGTCATCGAAGCCCTAGCCAATCAGGGCGTTCAAACTCAATACATCAGGATCCTCCATGAACTGTATTACGGATTCACTACCAGAATATCACCATTCTACAAAGAAGTGATCATCCATGTCAAGAGAGGGGTTCAGCAGGGTGATACTATGTCACCAAAACTCTTCAGTGCCACCCTCGAGAATGTCATGTGACGACTGGAATGGGAAGGAATGGGAGTGAAGATAGATGGTCGGCAACTACACCAGCTCCACTTTGCTGATGACATCGTTCTAATAACACTGAACATCAGCCAAGTGGCACAAATGCTGACCGACTTTGACCATGAGTGTGGAAAGGTCGGATTATAGCTGAATCTCGCAAAGACAATGTTTATGAGAAACAGTCTTGTTCTTGACATTCCAGTCACTCTCAATGGAATGACCATCTCTGAACGCAACAGTTATGTATACCTAGGTCGAGAAGTCAACATGACGAATGACCTGGCACCTGAGTTGTGTGGGATGAAGAGAGCAGCTTGGAACGCCTTCAAGAACGTCGAAGAAATAACTAAGAGGACAAAGAACCTTCAGCTTGGAGCACATCTCTTCGATTCCACTGTTCTTCCTGCATTAACATACGCCTCAGAGACCTGGGCCCTACGAAAACAGGATAGAACAATATTTGGGTCTCTCAAAGAGGAATCAAAAAGCTATGCTTGGAGTATCACACTTCACTCAAATGAGAGGTAGAATCCGGAGTTCCAACCTCCATCAATGCTCAAGAATCAGGGACGCTCTCGTTTGCCAAGACTTTGAAAGTCAGTTGGGCTGGACACGTAATTAGATTTAGAGACGACCACTGGACTAGAGCCATTATCGACTGGATTCCATGGGACATCAAAAGATCGCGTGGCTGCCCACATACGAGATGGTCAGACTTCTTTGTCAAGACCCTGAATGATCGGTTTGTGGCTCTTCATGTTCCTAGAACGAACTCATGT
This sequence comes from Sorex fumeus, assembly GCF_029834395.1. NCBI lineage: Eukaryota > Metazoa > Chordata > Mammalia > Eulipotyphla > Soricidae > Sorex > Sorex fumeus. The sequence goes on from NW_026606067.1 coordinate 17,287,308, forward strand.
CATTGGGGCTATGCTATCACACAAGAGGAATGGATGGAGACGTTACTGGCACCTGCTTGAGCAAATCGATAAGTAATGGGATATCAAGTGATCAAGCAGTAAGAATGGAGGAGGGATGTGGAAGGAGAAATTCCAAACCACTAACTCGGGAGCTTAGGAGAGAAACTAGTGGGTGAAGAGCAGTGGGGGTCTGGAGATTCCTTTGCTACTGTCTCTGTTTGAAACCAGAGGCTCTTTTATGAGTCAGGGTTCCCGCCATTCCTTGCTTGAGAAGACCTCAAATTGATTTCAATGCTATGCTCAAACTGATATCATTATTGGAATAATTTGTTAATTTTTACTTAAGTTAAATTTTAGCTCCCACACAGCCAAATTTCATCTATTTTTATGTTTCTGTTTATGTTGATTATTTAAATTATTCTCTACCACTTCCACCCTTGCATCAGTGGGGTGCAGGTGACCCCCCCTTTTCATATCATTACAATGTTAATGCAAAATAACATTTCAATTCATTAGGATGATTATAATAGTCACACATATAACAAGAACCATTTTCTAAGACAAATTACACTTTATGAATAACATCATGACCACTGATAAGTCATTTATTCATTGCTCAATCATGAACAGTTAATTGTTCTTCATTTTTGGAGGTAACAATGATCACTGGAAGTCAGAGCTGAAACTAATTCCTTTGGATGCATAGTTGTCACAGGTCTCACAATTACATTTTAGCCTCTTCCACGTACTCTGGATTCTATTAAAATAATTTGCTATCCTTGGCCGTGTTTTCTTTGTCAAATAGCACTCTACTGCTATTACTATAATAAGATCCATTGAGAGAGGCAGCAAATGCTTTGTTAACAATCTATTCATACAAATGAAACCGCCATTGTCCACCCAAATTGGAACCGTGACAAATAGCGTCATCAAGTTTTTCTGAAATCTCTTTGTTCTCTTTACCCATAGTTTACCTATTTATACCCTATGAGCTCAGTTCTGTTAGTTTTAAATGCATTGCCTCACAAGTGAAATTAGATGAATGAAAAGAAAGGGTTGTTCCCATTAGGGTCCATCTTCCTGGGTACTTCCCTTGTTAAAGACTTTAATTAACTCTAATCTATCTGCAGGCAAAATAAGTCAGTAAACCTTAGGGTGAGAGCAGAAAATCATGCCAGGTCACAGAATTATGTCTATCTTCTTAGATAGACTGCCTGATTCCAAATTTGGCTTGATTTTCTATTTTACTCTTTCTAAGAGGAAAAAGCTATTGAAATCTTTTTGCATGAACTTCTGCTTGGAGCCCACTTACCAATGCAGTCCATATCTGTCTCTGCATCTCAGAAAAAAATATGACACATTTATAGTCATCCTTGTTACTGATCTCTCACCTCGTGGTTTCAAGTTAACAAAATCCCATTATTCTAGTTCAACATTTCACAAACTCTAGTGTGTATCTAGATCCAGTTGGGGGACATTATATATTCCTTTTTAAAAAAATGAAGTGTGGCTGGAGAGATAGTATAGCAGGTAGGACATTTACTCTAAATTTCCAATCAAATCAACATTGGTTTGATTTCTGGCACTCCCAGAAGCCCTTAGCACTGCCATGTGACCTCAAACCAAAAATAAATATTGGAAGAACGTTGACTTATAACATATAGGTTTCAAGTGTATAGACATATGTCAATATCTATACATTGTGCTTGTAAATAAAAATCCAGTTTCCATCTACCACCATGCAATTGACATTGATACCTTTACCAAGTTTAAACATCCTTTCCTTTCCTTTTGTACTTATGATCTAAGAATATGTTAATGTTCTGTTTTGTTTATTTTTTGTTTTTAATGCACTACATAAATGAAATATACAGTGTTTTTTCTCTCCTGATTTATTTCACTTAGTGTAATACTTTCTAGGAACATCCATGTTATAAATGGGAGGATTTTATAATTACAGTGTAGTAGTATTCCTTTGTGCATATGTTCATATCTTAATCTAAGTACCTGTTGGTAGGCACTTAAATTGTTACCAATATTTTATAGATTGCAAAGCTCCATATTCAAGAGTTTCAGATTCAGAAGACCTGGGGATTTCAGTAACTTGCATTTCTAAAAAGTTTATAGGTCTGGTTTATATGCTGGTACAAAGATCACTCTTTGAGAACAACTGTTGTAGGAAGGCTAGCTAATGCCTACATCTGGATTCTTTGTGAAGATGTAGTCATGATGTTCTCTCTTGAATGCAGTGTTTTGTTTCTTTCCTCTATCATTCTTTCCCTTTATTGAATCATATCTCTTGCACGCTGCTATACTGTTGTGATTTATTGTTGGAGGAAGCCCAGTTAATACAAATCTCTCACCATCTTCCCATAAATTTTATTTGGTACAGAGAATTGACCTGGCTCAGGGGAAAACAACTCATTTCCTTGCACAAAGTAGCACCTTTGGAGGGCATTCAGACCTCATAGTATCTCTCAGAAAATTAGTTCACTCCATGGTATTTACTGATAGATGCCCAGACATATGTAATAGGATTATAGATCAGCCTCATTTAAGATAAAGTTTGCTGGGGGAGAGCAGAATTGCTCCCTGTGGGACTTAAATTAGGTACAAAGCAATTAACTTTAAGCAACAAAAAAATTGGCTCTATAAAAATTCCATTTCAAATCAGTTAAGTACGAGCTCATTATCAGTTACCTTCACTACGTAAGAGACAATCAAGTCTCCTGAGATGGAAAATGTGCACTCAATTTTGAGTCACCTCTCCAAATATGGAATGCACGAAGTCTTACTTAAGAATGTTCTCAAGCACTAGTCTAAAATGTTACTGACTGTGCTTATTTATTCATTCAATTTCAGTAAATCTTAAGCTAATGTAGTCATGTTCTCTCAGCAATTTCTTTTTTTTTCCTTTTTTTTAGACTTGATAGAAGAAGGTTAATTAGTTCAGGTTTAATCTTAGATGTCATTATTCTTTATGGGGTAATCTAGGATTGCTTTGAATGCAACAAGATTCCCATCTTACCATTCAAAATAGTAGCAGGTTACCAAGAGTAGATAGATGTATTCCCAAGAGCAAAAGACCATCATAATCCTTTTATGCATTTATTTGCTAAATATTGATAAATGCTTTTTTCTTTAGCCTAGTGTTATATAATCTTGTCTCTCAGCAATTTCAACGGAACTGCATTACAATGTTTTTAAGATATTCAGATTTCATGTTTGGGTACATAATATATGTTCATTTAATTAAACCTTCTTTTTCATTTATCAGTAAAGTTTTATTGATTGCACTTTATTCATCTTATCCAGAAGGTCAACATACTTACATCGATGATTGCTTTTTATTTTACATTCCTGTTAGAATAACATCTTTTGGCATTTGCCTTGCATGCGGCGGACCTGGCCGACCCAAGTTCGATTCCTCCGCCCCTCTCAGAGAGCCCAGAAAGCTATAGAGAGTATCTTACCCGCATGGCAAAGCCTGGCAAGCTACCCGATATCCCGTATTCGATATGCCAAACACAGTAACAAGTGTCACAATGGAGACGTTACTGGGCCCACTCAAGCAAATCGATGAACAACGGGAGGACAGTGACAGCGACAGTGATACCATTTAATTGATTTTTTGTTGGCTTATACAATACTCTTAATTTTTATATATTTACTTTTTATTATCAATCCATTGAATATTATAATAAAATTTTTTCCACAAAAAAATTTAAATAAACTATGAGTAAACAAATCTTCCTTAATCTAGTAGAGGGCAACCAAAAGCCCTCTGATTCTGGTTTGTTTCTTACACCACATACAATTCCCAAAATCCTGCAAGGATTTGCCCTCCTTCACAGCTGGTGGGAATACCGACCGGTTCAGCCCTTTTGGAAAACAGTATGGACAATTCTGAATACAGCTGGATGTAGCCCAATTTACCCCACAAATATTTTACTTCCTAGAGATATACCCTTTATTTTTTTCTTTTGTGCTTTATTTCATTGCCTTTTATATTCAGATAAATTAAAATAATGATGATCATTTCTGATTGCCTTGTTTTATGCTTCATTTTGTAGCAGAGTACTGGAATTATTTTTTTGTGTGTCATGTACCAATAGCCAAGTCACGGAGTGATTCTTGGGGATCTAAGACTGCTTTTGCATTTTGTATTACATCTTTAGGAATTGGCAGTAATTTAAATAAAATATTCATTTATTTATTTATTTATTTATTATTAGTGAAACACTATGAGGTACAATTGTAGACTTACATATTTTTGTGTTTGGGTTTCAGTTATACAATAATCAAGTACCCATCCCTCCACCAGTGTGCATTCTCCACCACCAATGAACCCAGTAGCCCTCCTACCCCCCACCCCCCACCCCACCCCACCTCTATGGCAGGGCATTCCCTTTTTCTCTCTCTTTCCTTTAGGGTGTTGTGGTTTGCAATAGAGGTATTGGGTGACCATCATGTTTGGTCTATAGACTCCTTTCAGCACGCGTCTCAGATCCCGAGCGAGTCCTTCAAACACACTTTACTTGGTTTTCCCTTTTCTATCTGAACTGCATTTTCCCCCAGCATGTGCTGCTGGCTTCGGATGTGGAAAGGAAGGGACCCTCCTTCATTGCTGGTGGGAATGCCGACTGGTTCTTCCCTTTTGGAAAACAGTATGGACGATTCTCAAAAAAATTAGAAATTGAGTTCCCATTTGACCTGGCTATACCACTACTGGGAATATATCCCAGAGATGCAAAAAAAGTATAGCCTAAATGACATCTGCACTTCTATGTTCATTGCTGCACTGTTCACAGTAGCCAAAATCTGGAAAAAAACCAAGTGCCCGAGAACAGATGACTGGTTAAAGAAACTTTGGTACATCTACACAATGGAATACTATGCAGCAGTTAGAAAGGATGAAGTCATAATATTTGCAAAAAAAGTGGTTCTCCATGGAAAGTATCATGCTAAGTGAAATGAGTCAGAAAGAGAGGTAAAGACATAGAAAGACTGCACTCATCTGGGGAATATAAAGTAATAGAATGAGAAACAAACACCCAAGAATAGTAGAGATAAGTACCATGAGGTCTGCTCCATGGCTTGCAAGCCAGCAGCACATGCAGCTCAGATAAAGAAAATCTTCTTTTCCTACATAGCACGATTGATTTTATGCTCAAAGTGGGCATCCAGTAGTAAAGTGTGTATTTTGAAAAAAATTACTTTGAAGAGAAAATACTAAGAATAAAAAATGAATAGATAAGTCATCCATGAATGCATGACATTATAGAAAGTACACAAACCAGAAAACAAAATACAATATCTGAATTTCATTCAGAACATTAAATAAATCCAAATCAGCTATGGGTAGCATCTAGACAGCAGAAGCAACTATGTTCTATCAGTGTCTGTATTTGTCTAGGAAACTTTCAACTGCTAGATATTTGTTAAGTTACTCTACAGCTCTTCATCAATAAAATACTCAGAAAAAAATTGAAATCAGGTTGTTTACTACTTTTTATACAGAGTTTTTATATAGCTTCTTGAGTCCAAAAATCATGTGTTCACTTTTGTATAAAAGGCATTAACAGCATACATTAAGTATTTGATAAATGTGTAGAAATACAGATTATTAAAGTAGGAGAAGTTTCTGGGCTCAAAAATATCCCCAGGCTCAGAGAAGAGCTACAAAGACAAGCACATTACTTCTAACCAAGAAGAAAAACTCTGGCAAGAGATGCAATCTAGTATTCTATTTCCAGACTGGCTATCCCAAGTCACCAGGCATAGAACTATAAAGGATAGTAGTATACATTGTGTGTAATTTCCAAACATGTATTTTGAGAAATCCAGTTGTAAGAACCAGACATTATTCTGTTCAATATAGGGGTAAATGGGAAGAGTTTCCTTACCTCTTCAGAAATTCCTCTGTGTTTTCAGACTAAAGAGCATTCCCAATTAAAACTTTTAACTCCAGTACTGAATAAAATGTGAGGGGTCAGAGCAATAGTACAGTAGGTTATGCATTTGTCTTTCATGTGACTGAGCTTAGTTTGATCCCTGGGACCCTATATGGGCTCCTGAACTCTGACAGGAATGACCCCTAAGTACAGAGCCAGGACTGAACCCAGAGCACTGTTGGGTATGGCCCCCAAATCAAACAACACAAAAAGAATAAAATGTGATATAGACAATGCATTGTCATATGTTTGGAGAACAGCATGAGCCTACAGTTGTCACTTACAACATGGTACAAAAGGTAGAGAGCTGCTCTAGAAATAGATACTTTAGGTGCTCTCATCCACCTCTCTATTTACAGTCTCATCAGTACCTTTCCAGTCAACCCAGAGAATTCCTATGGATCAGGCCCCTTCCCAGGCCTTTTCTCCCTGATAATTTTCCTTTCAAATGTCCACAGGAGTCTCTGTGAGGGCCCTTGGTCTCTGTTACTGTTCTGAAGTTGACCGTGGCAAGCCATGGCATCAACATTTAAGCCACGCCTGGGCTGAACAGCTCCATCTCCCTGAAAGTTCAAGATGGTGGTAAGGTTGATTCATGACTTCACTGCAGCCTTTTCTTACCTGTAGAACGGTCAGGAAAACAGAGGAAAGTAGTGTGTTATTAGTTCCATTTTGAACGATTGAAGGCATAAAGACATAGCCTGTATGGTAGCAGAGGAAACTTGAATGGTAGGAGTTTCTAGAAAAGAAAATAGTTGGCTTGTCAATGAAGCAGGAGACAATGGGAACTGGGACATCTGCATCACCAAGGAGGCACATTAAGAAGTCCTCAGAGAGGGACTTTCTCCCCTTTTCCCTGATATGCACTGCCAGTGGTGGGAAAAGGGTTGTACAGGAAGGATATGGTCACAAGATCAAAGTGAGCCCCAAATTGCCAGGAGATAGTGAGAAAATTGAAGAGCCATTATTCTCTGACTCAGGGCCACAACATCCTCTGATTTCCAAGCAGTCTACTTTAGGAAATGAGGTCAAGAGACAATAGATCATCCTGTGACATTAGTTGATCCAATGACTGTGGGAAAAACTCCATTTCCTCTTTTGGAGAAGAGGTGTAATCAAGACATCAATGTTTAATTATGTCCACCATTATCTTATTGAGGGAGCCAATTATCATCATGTAAGTGGACAGGGTAGAGAATATATGTACACACATTAAGCTCTTCTCTCTTGCCCAGATCCCTTACAGAATGCATTAGATGCATAGACATGGCTAAATTGAATGGGAATGGGATGCAGAGTGGATGTTTTCAGGTAGGTGTGACTCTTTCTGCTTTCTTCTTTTAATTTCCTTTGCTTTTTTCCCTATTTTGCTCTAGGAGAAATATTTGGGTAGTAAGATTCAGAGATGGGTGTGAAGAAAACAAATGAAGTTGAACATGAGGAATATTTGAGGCTGAAATGCAAAGCTGACCCAGAGTGAGGGTGAGCATATGGAATTGGGAAGCTTGTTAGTAGAATCATGGACGTTTTGAAGAGCAGGAGTATAACATGGAATTAGGCACGGGATTAATCCTGGGTGTCATCTCTCAGCAACTTCAGAAGTGAAGCTGCTAGTTCAGGGAGCCAGCAAAGAGATATGCACGCTCTCCAAAAACTCCAGAAGCCTTAGGATTCCTACCTAGAGAGAGACAGAACTAGAGAAATTTGAAAGAATACTGCAAGATCCAGGCTTCAGTCACTAATCAATCAAGTTGTGACTTCTCTTTTCAGAATTATGGATTAAGAGAAAAATAATCTCAGTCCTTGGAGCTGAAGAGATAGTATAGCAGACCCAGGGTTTAATCCTTGGCACCCCATATGGTCATCCTGAGCCCTGTCAGGAGTGATACTTGAGCACATAGCCAGGAGTAAACCCTGAGTGCTGCCTTTGTAGCCCCAAAACAAGAATAAAAAAGAAAGGAAGAAACTAAACAGTTATTTTACATTAGCAAGTTTAAGAATGGGAAATTGTTTGGTACCATAGTTTGCTTTGTTTGCAAATCAGGAAAGCTCTTTGGGAAATATTATTAAATTTTTACAAGACACTCTTTCATACTCAACAATGTAAGCATCATAATGAATTTAACACATTGCCCTGAATTTTTCCTAAAATGATTACTTCCTCATTGAATATTTTTACATATTTGCTCCATAATTGAAGTCAGATGACAAGATCAAAGAGATGGAAATTGTGGGGACTTTGGATACATTTTCCTCAATGGATTTGTTAGCAGTTGAACTCACTGAAACTCTTGCCAATACAAAGAGTTGCAGACGAGAATTTCTCAGGGTGAACTCAGAGTGGGAAGTTTGGAGACTGAGTAACATTGACTGATCCTGGACATGTAGAGGACTGAAGTGGAGAGTCTATTCAGATTCCTTTAAGGAAATTGTCATCCCAAACCAAAAATGAGAAACTGAGGTTGTGTAACGTGTACCAATAAAGTACTAGATGTAGTACTACAAATATGTATATATACATGCACTATAACACTGTCCTCCTTTTGTTCATTGATTTGCTCAAGCAGACCCATTGTGAGACTTGTTACTGTGTTTGGCATATTGAATACATCACGGGTAGCTTTCCAGGCTTTGCCGTGTGGGCGAGATACTCTCGGTAGCTTTCCGGGCTCTCTGAGAGGAGTGGAGGAATCAAACCCGGGTCAGCTGGGTTGGCTGCTTGCAAGCCAAACACCCTACCCACTGTGCTAGTGCTCCAGCCCAAATACATACGTAAGTATAATATATGTCCACTATAGCATTGTGCTCCCATTTTTCATCAATTTGCTTGAGCAGGCCCAGTAACATCTCCATTGTGAGACCTGTTGTTACTGTGTTTGGCATACTGAATACGTCGTGAGTAGCTTGCCAGGCATTGCCATGTGTGTGAGATACTCTCGGTAGCTTATCGGGGTCTCTGAGAGGGGTGGAGGAATCGAACTCAGGTCAGCCTGGTCAGCTGCCCTATTCGCTGTGCTATCGCTCCAGCCCAATACATGTGCATATGTACTATATATATATATATATATATATATATATATATATGCAACACACATGTAAAGTATTTCCTTCCATTTAAATCTTAATTTCCTCTTATAAGATTTGAGGAAATTAGTTTTGAGAAGGAAATCAATAAAGAAAGAAAGCAAAAGTGGACTAATCTCTCCAATGCTGACTGGGAGCTCGGGAGAGATAAAACTGGTTTACACACAGTACCTGAGAAAAGATATTGAACCAGTATAAATTTGATTCAATTTTGACCATGGCACACTGCTTATTCACATCTTTAAGAGAGACTATCTCCTGATACCAGAGTGATAGTACATCAGGTAGGGCACTTGCCTTGCATGTGACTGACCTGGGTTCAATTCTAGGCATCCCATATGATCCCCCCAGTACTTCCAGGAGTAATTCCTGAGTGCAGAGTCAGGAGTAACCCCTCTGCATTAGTGGGTGTGCCCCCTCCCCACAGAAGAGACAAATCACCTCTTATCCTATCCTCCATTCTTTCTTTACTTCACGTTACATGAAATGAGATCCAGGATTCACTGTCAAAGAAAATGGATTTTAAAAGTGAGGTATTCCCAATCAAGTGTGTCGTTGAGTGATAGCATAGGAATAGGAACAGATCCCAGACACTTCCAATAGCTCCAAGATGATACTATGTCACTGGAGAGTAGTGATTAGCTCTTGATCTTGGGGAAGACTAGATAGATAAGGACATTTGTAAGCTGTGAGACAGATTCTGCCAAAAAGAAACAAGGGAACATACAGTACATAATAAGCGTGGCAAAGTGAATGGAGTCTTGCACGTTTGAGAGCTCAACAGGAAAAACCATGGTGGTGCTGGGGACCCACCACCCAGGAAAGAGCCATCCTGGTGGCAGGAAATGAGGCCATGGAATGAACCCAAGTTCCTACCATGAAGTCTATGTCTAAGAAGGTCTTACAGAGCTTCTACAGGAGAAGGAGGAGGGGCACAGCACTGATTATTATAATCCATACTGCTGCTTTAAAATAATAAGCTGGGACAGAATTAATGGTCTGAAAAATAAAAGAGGCAGAGGTGACTAAAACCATGACCTAAGTCCCCCAGACTGCATAGACTTGGAGGCTAAATCAACTTTTTACAGAGGCAGAAGAAAGAAATGAATAGAAACCATAGATGAGGTAGATAGCGCTGAAGTCTGTATTGAAGGCAACCATAATGCAGAGGACCAAGCACAGCCAAGAACACCCCAAATATTAGAATAACACCATTAGTGTTCTCTGACCTAGACAGCTGACAGGCCGGCATGATCTATGATCTTTCTGGATCTTTCATTAAGTTTTCATCACTTCACTTGTCTTCACCATCACTGCCCGAGGGAATATCTGAGATTTGAATTTGAAAATGAGATTACAAAATTAAATATTCTTTCTATAATTTTTTTCTCTTCTTTCCTTTCTCATACAAATGGTGATAAATAATAAGGACTTGAGATCCTTTCACATTTAGTTAACATTTCCAGTCCCAAACATTTCAGAAAGGACCTCCTGCTCCTTTATTATTTCCAAATCTACCTTTTATTCTTAGACATATTCCTCTTCTCCCAAGAAATAGGGTGTTTTCTGAGTCTGTAGAGGAGTCTTTGGCCTGGGTTCTCAGAAAATGAAGACAGAAGACAGAGTTTTGGGGGTGTTCTAAGGTTATATAAATCAGAGAAGCACTGATACAAAATGGGTTTTTAGGAGGATTGGTTTGGGAAGGGTTCAGAGGATTTGCAGAATGCAGAAAGTTTGGAGAGATGCTGTGAAATCAAGAAGTGACATTAAGTCAGGGACCAAAGATGAGAACCACCCCCACTAAAAAAATACAGAAAAATAAACTGACAAAGCATGATCCTGAAGGGAGAAATTCTGGTTCCTTTTTCCTCTCTTCTTTTCATGCTCCCTTGGGTTTATTCTTAGTGTTCCTGGACCACTAGAGGGAACATGGTCATGTCAATGAAAAACTTGAGTACCTTTGCATAAGTAGAGGTACTTTGTTACATGGATGTCACATCTGATTCAGAGAACTTTCTCCTTTACATCTGTGATGAGAATCTCCTTGGATACAAGGTATTTGCTGATTGCTACCATGGCTGTTTGTTCTGCACCCTGCTGTCTGGTCTTGACCAGCAACTGATGATGGCGTGTCAACCTCATCACCCTCCCAACCTCTAGACTTAATAAGCAATTGTGAACCTTTGTTTCCTCGTGGATGTCTGCCTCAGACTCCAGTTCCTCTCCACAGTCTGTGTGGTATGTAACCCTAATTTGAAGCACTTGCTTCTAAACCTGTAAATAATTTTGTTTCCTATAGATCATATCTGGCACACAACCTTACAATGCTACTGTGCCCCTGAAATAGAGACCCCAATATAAGCCCCAGTGGGCAAAGTTTCCCAGATAGTTCTTGAGCAAATTCCACCATTTTGGGAGTGAATTTCCCCCAAAGAAACTAGAAAATAGAACCCCAGAACACTGGGCAGGCCCCTTATGACTTATTATCCTCAAACTAGCATCTCTGCAAATATCTGAGCAAGCTTGAGGTTGTACCCTTGAATGGATTGCACTATTCTAAAACTAACAGGGGCTGCAGAGCTAATACAGAAATTAATGTGCATACATTGCATGCAGCCCACCCCATTTATATCCCCAGCATCAAATATGGTCCCTTGTGCACTACCAGGAGTAATTCCTGAGAATAAGTAAGTAAGTAAATGGAGTAAGAGTAAGAGGTGAACACATTCATATGTGGCTCCAACCCTTTCCCTAGCCATGACCCAGTCTTCCCCTTACTTCCCTCCAAAAAGTCTAAAAGGTTCCTTTGGTGTCAACATTATTAGAGGAAAGAGGAAAAAGTTCTTTAGTCATTGGAAAAGAATTCTCTGGGAACACAAATTTCTCCATCCCAAGAGCTCTGGAACTTCTATTCCCTACACTAACTCCTCCCTCAGCTGCCAAGCCAGTACCAATAGATTGCACAAAAAGGTCACAGACATATTTAAAAGCTTACTAGAAAGCCTACCACTGAGCGGTGTCTCAAAGCCTGATACCTTATGGAAATTTTATCTTCCCCAGAGGGGTAAAATAATGCTGTTACATTGACAGAGAAAAGTCACAATATAAGTAAATTTTCATTGTGTTTCATTCAATTATGGATTTTCCTTTCATCATATCCCAGTGCATTTAATCCAAGGACCCAGATCTTCATGGGACTGAAGTCAGCCTGATAAGAAAAATCTTCAAGGATTCTGTCCATTCCTTCATGAAGGCACTCCCAAATCTTTGGTAGCATGACAGGCAGTAGTTGTTTTCTTTGGTGGTAAAGGATGCTTATAATTAAATGTACCAGTGCTTGGTTTCTTTAGTGGTAAATGATGCATAATGTTAAATGTGCCATTCCAACCACTCTTGGGTTAAAGTTCTGTCCCTAAGTAAGACTAACCTTGTTATGCAGCCATCTTCTTCCCAACTAAACTTTTTTTTTCTTTTTGGCTGCACGTATCAGAGTAGAGATACGTTGTTTTGGACGATCACTCTTTGCAGGCTCAGAAGGTTATGTAGGGTACTGGGGATCAACCCCAGCTGCCTTGGATCAGCCTGAGGCAAGATAAGTGCCCTACCACTGTACTCTCTCTCTCTAACCCCCAAATGAATTTCTTTATCTGAAACACCCACTTCCATTCCCCTCTGCTCCAGTTTCTTAGCAGCCCTTGGTCTACTTCCTGTCTTTATAAGTGGAATCTCTGGGTATCTCAGCAAGTGGAATCATGCAGTAGTGGTTCTTTGACAACTCATTTAGTTATTTTTTAATTTACTTAATCTTGGATTTATCTTGTTTAGCTGACAATTGTTAACCATCAGTTTCCTCAGCAAACTGACTTATATCATTGCATACAGTCTATCGATGTAGTGGGACTGAAGGCAACATTCTTCTATTACCTGGCAAGTAGTTATTGAATCCCAACCATATGGTTAGCAGATAGATGTCAGCATACAGAAAAGGGGCAAAACCATGTGTTCATATTTGTGTACACAAGCACATACCTATACACAGGTTGGGTTCTATCCTCATTGTTCCATTTGCATGTTCACATGACTTTGATATGGGTGATACAAACATGATGCCTGAAAATTCCACTTATGCTAAGTCCTTTTTGATAGGAGGACATAGTATATAGTGAATTGAGCTTTAGAAATTCTCTGTTTGAGCATGGTACTGGAACAAAGGCAGAGCTGCAGACCAATGGAACAGGGTTGCATATACTGACATCTCCCCTCAAACATATGATTATCTGATCTTTGATAAAGGAGCAAGAAGTGTCAAGTGGAGTAAGGAAAGCCTCATTAACCAATTATGCTGGCAAAACTGGATGGCTACACGCAAAAAAATGGGCTTAGATATCATCCTAACACCATGTACAAAAGTAAGATCAAAATGGATTAAAGACCTCAACATCAGACAAGAATCCATAAGGTACTTTGAAGACAGAGTTGGTAAAACCCTCCATGACATTGAAGCTAATGGTATCTTAAAAGATGTCACGACACTGGCTGAGCAAGTGAAAACAGAGATAGACAAATGGGACTATCTTAAACTAAGAAGTTTCTGCACCTCAAAAGAAACAGTGACCAAAATACAAAGACGGTCTACAGAATGGGAAAGGATATCCGCCGAATACACATCAAACAAGGGGTTGATATCAAGGATATATAAAGTACTGATTGAACTCCACAAGAATAAAACATCCAACCCCATCAAAAAATGGGGCAATGAAATGAACAGAAACTTTCTCAAAGAAGAAATCCAAATGGCAAAAAGGCACATGAGAAAATGCTTTACATCATAATCAATAGGGAGATGCAGATCAAAACCACAATGAGGTATCATCTCACACCACAGAGACTGGCCCACATCCAAAAGAACAAAAGCAAATGGTGCTGGCACAGATGTGGCGAGAAAGGGACCCTCCTTCATTGCTGGTGGGAATGCAGACTGGTTCAGCACTTTTGGAAAACAGTATGGAAGATTCTCAAAAATTAGATATTGAGTCCCCATTTGACCCAGCAATACCACTCCTGGGAATATATCCCAAAAAGGCAAAAAAGTATAGTCGAAGTGACATCTGCACTTGTTTCTTCATTGCAGCTCTGTTTACAATAGCCAGAATCTGGAAAACACCTGAGTGCCCGAGGACAGATGACTGTTTAAAGAAACTTTGGTACATCTACACAATGGAGTACTATGGAGCTGTTAGAAAAGATGTCACTGTCACTATCCACCCACTGTTCATCAATTTGTTCATCAAGCAGGCCCAGTAACATCTCCATTGTGACAATTGTTACTGTGTTTGGCATATCGAATATGTCACGGGTAGCTTGCCAGGCTTTGCTGTGAGGGCAAGATACTCTAGGTAGCTTGCCGGGCTCTCCGAGAGGGGCAGAGGAATCGAACTTGGGTCAGTCATGTTGGTCGGTTGTAAGGCAAATCCCATACCTACGGTGCTATCACTCCAGCCCACTAGAAAAGATGAAGTCATGAAATTTACATACAAGTGGTACTACATGGAAAGTATCATGCTAAGCGAAATGAGTCAGAAAGAGAGGGGTAGACATAGAAAGATTGCATTTATCTGGGGAACATAGAGTAACAAAATAGGAGACTAACACCCAAAAATAGCTGAGATAAGCACCAGGAGGTTTACTCTATGGCATCGAGGCCAGCCACACATACTAGGGGAAAAACCAGCTCAGATAGAGAAGGGAGCACCAAATAACTGTTGTTGGGAGGATCCTCCCAGGATGGGAGAAGCATGCTGAAAGTAGACTATAGACCAAACATGACTGCCGCTCATTACCTCTTTTGCAAACCACAATGCCCAAAAGGAGAGAGTGAACAAAAGGGAATGCCCTGCCACAGAGGGAGAGTGGGATGGGGGGCGGATGGGTGGTGGGAGGGATACTGGGATCTGTAGCGGTGGAAAATAGGCACTGGTGGAGGGATGGGTATTTGATCATTGTATAACTGAAAGCCAAGCACAAAAATGTGTAAGTCTACAATTGTACCTCATGGTGTTTCACGAATAAATTTTTTTTAAATTAAAAAATTTTAATTTAAATCATTAATCAGTAAAAATATTGTTCATTAGCTTCACCAATGCCTGTAGCATTTCTCGTCCATTAAAAATTTGTCTCGCTCATTCCAACCAGGTGCAGCCCACTCCCAAGGCCTGGGACTCTCTCTGGGCATGCACAGCTAGCTCGATCTCATAGAACAGCCGGCTTTTCCCCCTGATCTGCGCGGGACCAGTGCAGGGACCCTTTCCACTACATATGCCCTAGGAACCATAAACTACCTTCTTAGATGGAATCTTCTCTATTTTAGCTCAGCCACTAGAAACACAGTAGCCAATAACTCATAAGCCTATCTCAAGTCACACTGCATATCAAGCAGAATAGTAACAGTGAACGTGAAGGACTAAGCCACAATGATAAAGGACTTGTCACAATGATAAAGCAACACAAAAGCCCACCAAACTTTCTTATTGAAGAGGCTAGCCCAGAAGACATCAACAGTACTGTAGTGTTAGACAACCTCTCTGACAAGGAATTCAGAAGGGAGCTACTTAGGATGCTTAGGGAACTAAAAGAAACAATGGAAAGCAATGCCAATAAAAGACAAGAGAATTTGAAGGCAGAAATGAGGAAAATGCAATCGGAAATGTCAGACCTGAAAAACCTGGTAGGCTAATTGAAAAACTCAGTGGAAGGCCTCAGCAGCAGAGTAACAGCTGCTGAGAACAGAATCAGTGAGCTCGAAGATGAAGTTCAGAGACTCTCCAGAAAAGAGCAGAAAATGGAAAAGAGACTCACTATTCGGGAACAGATGGCAAGAGAAGATCGTGACGAACCCAAGAGGGGTAACATAAGAATTATTGGAGTCCCAGAGGGACAGGAAGAAAACCTTGATGAAGAAGAAACTGTCAAAGACATCATTGCTACAACGTTTCCAGAGCTGAAGAAAACTTGTGACCACATTCAGGAGGCCCGAAGGGTACCAGCTAGAAGAAATCCGAATAAAAATACCCCAATACACATTCTGATCAAAATGAACAAAACCGTAGACAGAGACAAAATTCTGAAAGCAGCATAATAGAAGAAAGAAATCTCTTACAAAGGAGCATCCTTAAAATTCACAGCTGATTTTTCTGATGAAACCCTCATGGCCGGAAAACAGTGGTGGAACATAGTGAAAAAACTCAATGAAATAAATGCCTCTCCAAAAATACTTTATCCAGTGAGACTCTCATTCATAATAGAAGAAACAACACACAGTTTCACAGACAAACAACAGCTCAGGAACTTCATAGACTCAAAACCAGGGCTACAAGAACAACTAAATGGGCTACTTTAAGGCAAGAAAGGCCCCTCAAATACACCAAATTTCAACAGAACAATGGACAAAATCCCATAACAATAATCTCTCTCAATGTCAATGGGCTAAACGCACCAATTAAAAGACATAGAGTGGCAGGATGGATTAGAAAATTGAACCCAACATTCTGCTGCCTGCAAGAAACACATCTCAATAGTCAAAGCAAACACAGACTCAGAGTCAAAGGCTAAAAAACAATCCTACAGGCAAACAGCTCCCATAAAAAAGCTGGAGTAGCCATTCTAATATCAGACCGCATCGATTTCAGAGTGAAGAAGGTCATAAGAGACAGTGAAGGCCATTTCTTATTGATCAAAGGATCTGTACAACAGGAAGAACTTACAACAATAAATGTATATGCACCTAATGACAGACCAGCAAAGTACTTAAAACAACTACTCATAGATTTGGAAAAAGACATCAATAGCAACACAATACTAGTGGGAGACTTCAACACCGCTTTGTCACCTCTTGATAGATCAACCATACTCAAACTTAGCAAGGACATACTTCATCTGAGGGAAACAATGGAAGAAAGAACTTAGTAGATATATACAGAACACTTCATCCTCAAAAAGCTGAATACACATTCTTCTCAAGCGTACATGGAACATTCTCTAAGAGAAACAACATGCTGAGCCACAAAACATGCCTCCATAAAATTAAGAAGATATCGATTGTATCAACAATCTTCTCAGACCATTGTGCACTGAAATTAGAAGTAAATCACACAAACAACAGAAAACTAAATCAAACACCTAGAAATTAAACAGTGAACTATTGAACAACGAGTGGCTTAGTCAGGAAATCAAAGAGGAAATCAAAAGATTCCGAGAAACGAATGAAAATGAGAACACGAGTTACCAAAACTTATGGGACACAGCAAAAGCTGTGTTAAGAGGAAAGTTTATAGCTCTACAAGCATTCCTCAGGAAGGAGGAGCGAGCACACATAAGTAACCTAACCTCACAACTTAAGAGCTTGGAGAAGGACCAAAAAAAGGAGCACAACCCGAACAGGAGAAAGGAAATAATAAAACTCAGAGCAGAGATTAACGAGATGGAAACCCAAAAAACATTCCAAAAGATCAATGAAACCAAGAGCTGGTTCTTCGAGAAAATTGACAAGATCGATAAGCCTCTGGCAAAACTCACAAAGAAAGGGAGAGAGAAAACCATAATAAAACAAAATCAGAAATGAAAAGGGGATCATTACAACAGAAACTACAGAAATTCAAAGGATCCTCAGGGAGTACTTTGAGAACGTTTACGCCACGGAACATCAAAACCTGGAGGAAATAGATAAATTCCTAGACTCCTACAGACTTCCAAGGCTGAACCAAGAAGACCTGGAATACCTGAACAGACCTGTCACCATCAAGGAAATTGAAATGGTAATAAAACGTCTCCCCAAGCACAAAAGTCCTGGCCCAGATGGATTCACTAGTGAAATTCTTTCAAATCTTTAAAGAGGACTTACTCCAAATCCTCTTTAAGCTTTTCCACGAAATTGAAATATCAAAAACACTTACGAACAGTTTCTACGAAGCAAATATCACACAGATACCAAAAGCAGACAGAGATACCACAAAGAAAGAGAATCTCAGGCCAATATCCCTGATGAACACAGATGCAAAGATCCTCAAAAAACTACTAGCAAATAGAATCCAACTACTCATCAAAAAGATCATACACCATGACCAAGTAGGATTCATCCCAGGGATGCAAGGATGGTTTAACATTCGGAAATCAATCAACATAATCCATCATATCAACAAAAGAAAAGATAAAAAGCATATGATCATATCAATAGATGCAGAGAAAGCATTTGACAAGATCCAGCACCCCTTTATGATGAAAACCCTAGCCAAAATGGGTATAGAGGGGACTTTCCTCAACATAATTAAAGCCGTCTACCACAAGCCTACAGCAAGCATCATCCTTAATGGAGAAAAACTGAGAGCCTTCCCTCTAAGATCAGGGACGAGACAAGGATGCCCAATATCTCCACTGCTGTTCAATATAGTACTGGAAGTACTTGCAATAGCGATTAGGCAAGAAAAAGATATTAAGGTAGGAAAGGAAGAAATCAAGCTCTCACTATTCGCACATGATATGATACTATACTGAGAGAACCCAATAACCTCCACCAAAAAATTCCTAGAAACAATAGACTTGTATAGTAAAGTTGCAACCACGTGGGCTGGAGCAATAGCACAGCGGCAGGGTGTTTGCCTTGCACGCGGCCAACATGGCTGACCCGAGTTCAATTCCTCCGCCCCTCTCGGAGAGCCCGGCAAGCTACCGAGAGTATCTCACCCGCACAGTAAAGCCTGGCAAGCTCCCCGTGACGTATTCGATATGCCAAACACAGTAACAACAAAGTCTCCAATGGAGACGTTACTGGGCCCCCTCGAGCAAATCGATGATCAACGGGAGGGCCTTTACCTTACCTTTACCTTAGTAAAGTTGCAGGCTATAAAATCAATACCCAAAAGTCCATGGCTTTCCTATACGCAAACAGTGAGAGAGAAGAAAGCTACATGAAAAAAACAATCCCATTCACAATTGTGCCCCAGAAAATCAAGTACCTAGGAATCAGCTTAACTAAGGAAGTAAAGGACCTGTACAAAGAAAACTACAAAACTCTACTTCAGGAAATAAAAGAGGACATGAGGAAATGGAAAGATATCCCCTGCTCATGGGTCGGGAGACTTAACATTGTCAAAATGGCAATACTACTGAAAGCATTGTATAAATTCAATGCAATCCCTATAAGGATACCCATGACAATCTTCAAAGAAATGGAGCAAACCAAAAATGGAAAAATAAGCCCCCACGAATAGCTAAAACAATTCTTGGGAAAAAGAAAATGGGAGGAATCAACCTCCCTAACTTCAAACTGTACTACAAAGTGGTAGTAATTAAAACAGCATGGTACTGGAACAAAGGCAGAACTGCAGACCAATGGAACAGGGTTGAATACACTGACATCTCCCCTCAGTAATATGATCATCTAATCTTTGATAAAGGTACAAGTAATGTGAAGTGGAGTAAGGAAAGCCTCTTTCACAATTTTTGCTGGCAGAACTGGATGGCTAAATGCAAAAAAGTGGTCTCAGAACTCTGCCTAACACCATGTACAAAAGTAAGATCAAAATGGACTAAAGACCTGAACATCAGACCAGAAACCAGAAGGTACATTGAAGACAAAGTTGGCAAAACCCTCCATGACATTGAAGCTAATGGTATCTTCAAACATGCCACGCCACTGGCCGAGCAAGTGAAAACAGAGATAGATAAATGGGACTATCTTAAACTAAGAAGTTTCTGCACCTCAAAAGAAACAGTGACCAAAATACAAAGATAGTCTACAGAATGGGAAAGGATATTCACCGAATACACATCTGACATGGGGTTGATATCAAGGATATACAAAGTACTGGTTGAACTCCACAAGAAGAAAACATCCAACCCCATCAAAAAATGGGGCCATGAAATGAACAGAAACTTTCTCAAAGAAGAAATCCAAATGGCAATAAAGCACATGAGAAAATGCTCTACATCATTAATCATCAGGGAGATGCAGATCAAAACCACAATGAGATACCATCTCACACCTCAGAGACTGGCCCACATCCAAAATAACAAAAGTAACCGATGCTGGTGCGAATGTGGCAAGAAAGGGACACTCCTTCACTGTTGGTGGGAATGTCGACTGGTTCAACCCTTCTGGAAAACAGTATGGACGATTCTCAAAAAATTAGAAATTGATCTCCCATGTGACCCAGCAATACCACTCCTGGGAATATATCCCAGAGAGGCAAAAATGTATAGTCGAAGTGACATCTGCACTTGTTTACTCATTGCAGCACTCTTTACAATAGCCAGAAACTGGAAGAACACTGAATGCCCAAGAACAGATGACTGGTTAAAGAAACTTTGGTACATCTACACAATGGAGTACTATGTAGCTGCTAGAAAAGATGAAGTCATGAAATTTATATACAAGTGGTACAACATGGAAAGTATCATGCTAAGCGAAATGAGTCAGAAAGAGAGGGATAGACATAGAAAGATTGCATTCATCTGGGGAATATAAAGTAACAAAATATGAGATTAATACCCAAGAATAGCTGAGATCAGCACCAGGACGATTACTCCATAGCTTAGAGGCCAACTGGGCATTCTAGGGGAAAGGGCAGCTCAGATAGAGAAGGGAGCACCAAATAAAGGATGTTTGGAGGATCCTCCCAGGAGGATGCATGTTGAAAGTAGACTATGGATTGAACATGTTTGCCACTCAAAGCCTCTTTTGCAGACCACAACACCCAAAAGGAGAGAGAGAACACAAGGGATTGCCCTGCCACAGAGGCAGGTTGGGATTGGAGGGATGGGGATGGGAGGAATACTATACATGGTGGTGGAATATGGGCACTGGTGGAGGAATGGGTATTTGATCATTTTATAATCGAAACCCAAGCACAAAAAAATTGTAAATCTACAACTGTACCTCATGGTGTTTCACTAATAATAATAATAATAATAATAATAAAACGTTCTCAGTATAATAGGATTCTATAAAATCTTGAAAACTTATTCACTAAAATTAATAAGCACATTTTAAAGAGTAAATAAACCCACAAGAACGGGTGAATAATCTATCACTGTTGTCAACATGAAAAAGCAGTCAAATCTTAATTTGCGGTATTGCCAAATTTACCCATTATTTTGCCATTTCAGTCTCATTTCTCTGAACACACTATTCAGTTTTAAGTAACTCTCTTTCTGATGTAATAATATACTTTCAAGAATGAAAAAAAAAGAAATTCTCTCTTTGGGTCAGTATCTGGAGGGAGCAGTTCATTTAAAAAAATTCTAAATAAGTGCTAAACATTTAGCAATTTTTTGAGAAGTTGGAACTTAAGTCATAGACATCTATTTCTCCGAGTGTCTATCACTTTAGATAGTTCATTGTATCCTGTTAAAAGGCAGTCAGCTATTTGCCATCTGTACTGAACAGCTGCTGTTTTCTTCGTTCCAAGCAAAACATTTTATTATAGAGAAATTGGCATATTGTGTTTGCCTCTTTCTTTTTTTCATATCTCTAGCTGGGACTATACTAATCAGAGAAGGAAGGGAACCATCATGTTCTAACTCCTAGCAGGTCAGGTGAATCTCAGCGATATCACATGTCTCCTCTTCACCAAGTTAGTATTAAGTCGCCTGGCTAAGCCCTAGAGACTTCTTATTGGAGACATCTGGCCTGATGCTATTTAGGAAGAGGAACACACATATAAATATCTATGGGACTTCCTGCTAAATGGATTGGAATGAATGCAAATATTTATCTCTGTTCCTACTTAAATGGTATTCAAATGAGAGCAGGGGCAAAAGAAAAGTACAAATCAACAAAGAGAAAAAGAACAGGAAAGATGATCTCACCAAATATAAATGTCAACAAAATCTTGAAGTCTAAAATTAGTTGGATAAGTAGTAACTAGTTTATTAGAATCCAGAAATAATCTTGAAAAGGGAAGTACAAGAAATGAGTTCTTTTGATATGCAGAAGCCTGGAAAGGTTCAGGAATTGGAAGTCATAGGTCTCCATGAAACAACTATTCATATTATCATTCCCCAGTAATGTCAAGTAAGCAATAATGAGCTTCTGCTCCCACACACAAACATCCTAGGGTCTCCTAAACTCACCTTTTGATGTCTTTCTCTTTTAAAAGGTGTTTTTTATTAGCATCAAATGTTACATTGATGATAGTCTGGAAAATATCTTAAGACATAAGGATGAAATTGTATCTTATGTGGGTCTTTTCTGTCTATGTATATTTCATAATTACTATTCTCCAAATTTTTACTCATATTTTTCTCTGTCATACATTTAGACAAAACTGCTTACCTTTAATATCTTTATTTGTCAATAAAAATCACAGCATTTTTTATAGCTGAATAGTAATACTCAGGTATAATAATTTTCCATTGTTAAGTTATATTTAGGTTTAGTACTGTGTTCAGTTTTATCATATTACAATGAAAATAAAATGATAGACTTTTGTAAATTTTATGATTATTTCCTTAAGATTATTGAAAGTAAATTACTATTTATAGGAGTACCAATTTATAGCACTCCTCACAATACATGAATATCTTTTCCTCTTCCTTTAGAACACATTGAGAATTATAACTAAACTTTTGACACTTTGCTGCTAAAACTGCATCTTATTATTTTAACTTATACCTGATTTCTGTTACAGTTTTGATGTTAACAGATTATATTTTGAATACTTACCACAATTCTTCCATTTTTACTGAGATACTTATTAATTTATTTTTATAGTTTGAATTGATGAACATTGACAATTATTCTGTCATTATTTGAAATATTTCCTCTAGTTTAAAATTTTTCTCTTTGTGATCTGATTGGATTTTTAATATTTTTTAAATAGGAACAGAGAGCCAGGTATCACCAGATATTATGCAGATATTAGCATAAACAGATAAAAGAAAAAAGATAAAAGAAACTAGGAAGAAACAAATAGACCAAAAAAGATCAGGGAGAGAAAGAATTACAGAAAGTTATAATAGTTTGAGTTCAAAGAACATGACGCATTCATGAGAAAAAAAGGATGCTATTAAAAATTAACATCATAGAAGATGAATATTTTTTCTAAAAATCTACACATTTTGTAGAGAAGTTACAATGTTTATAAAATATGACACAAAACAAGAGAAAAAAGGAGTTGGGAATTTATATACAAATTATTAAGGTATTCAGACTGAGGGTAGACAAATAAACAGATATGACCAATTAATAAAGTCAAACTTAGTAAATAAACAGAAATGCCAAGGTGCCATGAGCTTGGGAGTGCTGCTAAGGATCAGAGACAAGAATCAGATAGAGCCACAAAGGGAACGTGGGGTCAGTGGTAAATTTGCAGGGGAGAAAAAGGTCTTGATCTCTCTTAAGTAGAGTGTTAGCATGAATGGCTGAAGTTGAGAATAAGGAGGAAGGACACTTTTCTTTCCTTTACCTCATCCATAACAAGAATTTTTTTAATGCTTGTTCACTTTCTCTTTCTGTTTCAGGCCCTTCCTTCACCACTGCTACTTCTTACAGCCATGACAAAACATGAGGATATTAGTATTAAAATCAAGGGCCACATTGGAAGAAGTAATGAATCTCTCTTAGCTTCCTTCCTTCTTAATTTTTTTCTGAAAAACCTCTATTATTCTACCAAATGGCTGAGTTTTTTCCTTATAAGTAAATAATATTCAGGTCCTTTACCCTATAAGATAAGAGAATGGGTTAAGAAGAAAAATGAGTGATTTTTTAAAAAGCTGAATCATCATATCTAATTTTTTTTCAAAATAAAGAGAATCTAGATAACGTAACTAGTCTCTAGAATCATTTAGAATTGACTTTGTAGTTTTGTTTAAAAGAGTAAGCAAACATAATTTTAATGTTAAAATAGTAAACAACAGAAATGCCCTGTGCAACATTTTATGCTCATTTGCCAAAAAAGTATTTATTTTAAATTTCATTAGATTGATAATGGCTTTATTTAGTGAAGTCTTATCAGCCATGTAATTTGCTTAGAAAAACCTAAATTACTAATCACTGTAACTCATTAACTCATCTAATCATTGTATATCACCTGATAGAAGAACTCATATTTGAAAGTTGATTCAACTACAATTTTCTAGAGTGAGTAGCAGAAAATTGGCCGCTTAATGGCACCTTTCATTTCTACTAATCAGTAAAACTTAGCGTTTATTCCTGATCTGTTTCCTTGAATTTAACATGCTAAGTGGAACCATCCTTGTGTCTTCCCAATATATGAAATAGATCATTATAAACCACTGGTATGAACACTTGGTCTTTATCACTATAGACCAACAAAGTCTTTTATTTTTTTTCTTGACCTTGTTAGCAAGACCATAATTAGACTTGTCACCTGACACTCCAGCTGTAAATCCTCATAAATCAGCATCATCAGAGTTAAAGAATAGCTCGCAGCAACAAGATTATTTCTCAAGACTAAACCCTGCCAATCAGTTCCATTCATTGTTCACTGAAGGGCTATTTTAGAGACATTGTCTCAATTATTCACTGTCTTTCCCCACATGGGTTCAAATCCTGCAATTGCTTGAAAGGAGGCAGAGAACATAGGAAAGTGTTAATAGGATGGGGGTCAAGGGGCAGAGAGGGAACATTCCAAGCAAGCCAAGCCACTTGTGGTTGTTGGTACAAATTACCTTAGTGAGTCATCTCTTCTGAATCACTCCTCCCTGCTTGGAAGAGACTGAGTGATTACCTAGCCCCAGCACCCAGAGACTGTTTACAGCCAACCAGCTACCAAGTGAGGCTACATAGGAACCTGTGTTACTCAAACTCGTAATTACAGTTGTCTGTAGTCAAAGCTAGGCACTTAGTCTTAGAACAACTTACAAGTATGTCACCTTTTGCTGACTCTGTTTTGATACGGGTAGCAGCTTTATTACCAAAACACAGTATGCCCTGCATTCCAGTGGGCCCTGTTCATTTCCCCTCCTGTCACTCTGTCACTATTATTGTGGTTTCTCTCTGCTGCTCCTGCTCCCCAGATGACCTGGTAGAATGAACCTAGATTTCTAAAGCATTACAAGCGTTATTTTACTGAAGCAAATTCCTAATATCTACCAAGAAAAATAAGTATGTTCTTCTCCCCCCAGAGATTTGAATTGGATAGGAGGAAAAGAAGAATTGTAAACTACTGTATGCTCCAAATGCATGAGCCTGTCCTAATAGCTTCACAGTTACAGTATTTATTTATTCACAGGAGCCATACTATAGAGCAAGTGGCTGAGTTTTGGCTCATCACAGAACTAGGCCAGCACTTAGAACAAATTTGTTCACCTAGGTCTGCTGGAGAGGCAAGCTGGCAACATAATATCAGTCTCTGAGCATTAAGAAATAAGTGGTTGATGATGAGAGTAATGAAGACATATAGTGGGGTTGTTATAATGCACCTTACATAGCTAGTTAGGCCATATATTTGAGATTATTGTGTGAATACAAAGTGCTATACAAAGGTCATTCCTACTCAGAGGATTCTACTTATTTCTCTTCAGTAGTGCACATATCATCAAATACCCAACAACTCAGAATCACCAGTTTCCGAAGCAGAGAGGTAAGACTGGGACAAACCTTCTCCAGAGCACTGAACAACCCAGGATGAAACATGATTTTTGGAATCTGAGCCTCATGCCAACCAGAATCTTTGTATTATTTTTCCCCGTTTTTTTTTCACATCTTCTATTTTTTTTTCTCTCTTTCAACTGCAACAGAGTCCATTGACTTGATTCATAGGCCAGAGTCACAGTCAGCTTCAGGGCTATATAACAAATGCCAGCAAAGAATGACTACTGTGACAAATGTGACTTTAGAAGGTTAATGTCTGTAATATGGAACCTACTTTTAAACCCCATTAAAGAGAATGAAAACTTTGTAATAGATGCTGGACTAACACGGTGGGGTGTCATGAGATGTGTACACACAGATATGGGAAATTATTCAGGACTCCCTGGTAGGTGAAAAAAAAATCAGCTGCCCAAGTAGATTCAATATGTTTCTGTTAATATATTTTAAATACGCCTCTCAACATAATTAGACTGCATAAGCATGAATATGAAAAAGTGTTGGTATCTGTGTTCAAAGATACTTGAAGAGGCCCAGATCACTCTTTTTCATGCTTTTCCAAGGGTAGATTTGAATTTCACCAGAGGAAAAACTTTCACACATTGTTCACTATATTGTTCCAAATGTATACACAATGACTTCATGCATATTGATATCTGTCTAATAAAATCAGAAGCAGATCTTAAAATGTTTTATTGTTGAAGTTGGGAAGTCTTTTTATAAAACAGAAGAAAATTGATGGTCAGAAAGAGAGTATATTATAAACAATGCAGTATGAAGAACTTGAGTTCATAAAATGAAAGGACCCATGACATGCCTAGCCAAATGAATGAATGAATTGTTCAGTCCATCATCTAAGTATATTATCACAATATTTCAAAATGTCATTGATTAAAAGAATGTTCCAAAGATTCCCTGAGAAAATACTAAATATTAAATTCTGAAATTTGAATGGCATTGGACTAGTTGAAAGCAGTACCAGAAGAAAAGTCTCTGAGGTTGGTCAGGATTGTCAACTTAAAATGCTCAATTATCTGCCTATCAAACTATACATGATATGTTATGATAATAGAAAAATAGATACTCCAAGGTGCCAAGATTTAAAATGCTACTTTTCATATCCCTCCTTCAAAACAGATGCTGGAGATAAGGTTTAGCTAAATGAAGTAGCAAACTGTAAAAGAATAAAGCATTAAAAAAGTAAGGGTCACAGAATATAGGAGATATGAAAAGTTCTAAATTGTTTGCAGTGGTAACTTTGAAATAACCAGTAAGCACCATACCCTTAAGGCAATTAGGGAAGTTATAATAGGATAATAAAGGACTTCAAGCAGAATGTCTTTAAAGAAAACAAATAAAACTCAGATTACTCAATGTCTTTAGCTGGATAGAAATTTTGAGGCAATTTTCTAAAGGAAATATATGTACACAGAATATTGTGAAAACATCAAAAACATTTGATTAATAATCATAAAAGTAAAATGTTTGCAGCTCAAGTGGTAGAGCAAATGGTTTCTATGCACAAGACTTTGGGTAGGTTCAATCCCCAGCATTGCATGGCCCCCTGAACACTGCTGTGTGCCTTTCCCCCACCCCCATAAAATAAACATGTGCTAGCTTGTCAAAATATAAAATAAATAAAAAAGAAAATGTTGCACTTTAGATTAATTTTAATCACAGAATACTATTTGTCTCAACAGAAAAGAATGTTTTGTAATTGTAATAATTTCCATACTGATTCTTGATTTAACCCCAAATGTGATTTTGTACTAAGAGAATGGTGAGATGATATGTGGGAGAAGCAAGTGGGATAAAACTATTAAGTTCTCCTCTAGTCATCAGCCTTGGTAAAGGAAGCAAAATCTGCTGTATGGAGAGTAGGCAAAGAAATGAATAATTTTGGAGCTTGCCTGAAACTTTATAAAGAGACAGCTTAAGGATTGAAAAGGTCTGTAACATGGAATAAGACCTTAGTATAAGGGGAGAATCGCAGAAAAATATAAAAAAAATTAAGTTTTGCATTTACCCTTTAATTTTTTTATATATGCATTTGCATTAGGTTGGTGAAAACTACAGTTATTTCCCAGCAATTGGAATCACAGAAATAAAAAAAAATTCAATAATGGACATGGTACATTTTTATAAAATAAATTATTAACATTTAACATGATTTATATACCTTTAAATAATTTCAGTCGTAAAAAAGTTGTGAGGTTTCAATATATATGTTTTTAAATGAGAGCACAGTCCATATTTGGCATGAAAAACAAAAACTGAAAAATTCATAGGAGCATTTATTATTTTTGTATGAGATTAAGAAATGACCTTATTCTGCCTAGAGAATAATCTACCTTCACCTCTCTTTCCAAGTGTTTGGGTGATTAGCATGTGCTAATTAATGAAAGTAAAAGAATTTACTTGTTTAAAAAACACATGATGTTTCCTCAAGTCAATGATGGTAAACTTTATAGTTTTGCCAAGAACTAAAGAAATTAGATTAAAGTCCAGAGGGACGAATTCCAATTAGACATAAGAAAACATTGCTAAATTCTGGAGCTCACAGCTAGTCAGGTTACACAAAGTATTTTGAAACAAAATCGACAACCATCTTAGAATATTAGTGCTGAAAGGAATGACCAAAATAATGGATTCTGAGCCAATTCTCCTCCGATTAAGAAACTGTTAGAGACTTTCTATGTCTGGCCTCTGGGGTGGAGTGGCTGATGGCTTGGGTAGCATTCAAGCCTCGGGACCCCAGAGTCACGCCACATTCCTGCCACATGCCTGCCCTCTGCTAGATAATAGTCCAAGCTTAGACTAGACAAATCTGTTTCTTCTTTTGTTTCTACACCAGCTCCCTGTCTATCTCTGTTTCTCTCTCTCTCTCTCTCTCTCTCTCTCTCTCTCTCTCTCTCTCTCTCTCTCTCTCTCTCTCTCTCTCTTTCTCTCCCTTTCTCTCTCTTTCTCTCTCTCTCCCTTGCCTGCTGGAAAATCATAGGATAGACTCTACATGCCTGTGGATTTTTGCCTTACTGAGTCTTGCAGACAAGTGTGTCTTTTTTTTGAGTGCTATGGTCCTCACTGTTACCAGATGCAGCCATGGAAGGAGGTAGGCATGATGTAGCATTGCTGTGGGCCAACGTTCTCTCTACTTAACCTCATGCTTCTTTTAAAAATCAAGTCCACTCTAGCAATTTTTTGCTTTGTCTGCCTTGTTCTGTTTAAGAATTTGAATTTAATCAAAAGTTTCTAACTGGGTCCCTTCCATACTATTTATGAAACAAAATCGAATTGTTAGCTTTGTAAAACTAAGTTTGGGAAAGAACTTAAGACAGCTGACTGGCATTGGGCCACATATCCAATAACTGTTAGGAGAATTCCTGAGCAAAGTGCCTGGTGGGTGGGTTTCCTGGTTTTTACTGCAGTTCTTTGGCCTCTGAAGTTCTGTCTATGGATTTGGAAGTGAGAAAGCTGTAGAAGCATAAGCATGGCAGTGTTTGTTGAAAGTTGAACATGGTGCTTCTGAAAGTGTATATCAAACATCCAGCTTTCTTCCTCCCTTGACCTGTTTCCCATTCCTTCCTTAGTAAACCAACATTACAGCTTTCTGTGTCAGAGAAGGAAAACAACTTTGTCAAGATAAAAAGTACATATACAGTTTTTGTAGGAAAAACAAATACCTCTTCATCTCAGGGTCTTGTCATTTCTTGACAGTTCAGTTTGAGATCGTTTTGTTTGCTTCACGTATCAAGGCAGCAGCAAGATCTAGGCAGTGGTGATCGTTCTCTGCATATGTACAGAATTACATATGACATACACACATGGCATGTTTCTATGACATGTTTTCTAGCAATAGATGTATAACCAGAGTAACATAGATCAGTGTTCCTCAACTGGGCCTCCCTAGGGACACCCAGGATATTTGAGGGGGACCACATGTAAAAGTCACTTAAATGGGGAATCATGGTAAGAGATAAAGGGGCCAACCAGTACGACACGGAGGTCACAGGAAGAACACAAGTCTGGAAAGGAGGCCATAGTCGGAAAAAGTGAAATATTCACCTGAATACATAAACTATTATATCACTGTCACTGTCCTCTCGTTGTTCATCGATTTGCTCTAGCGGGCCCAGTAACATCTCCATTGGAGACTTTGTTGTTACTGTATTTGGCATATCGAATACATCACGGGGAGCTTGCCAGGCTCTGCTGTGCGGGCAAGATACCCTCGGTAGCTTGCCAGGCTCTCCGAGAGGGGCGGAGGAATCGAACTCGGGCCGGCCATGTTGGCTGCATGCAAGGCAAATGCCCTACTGCTGTGCTATCGCTCCAGCCCAAACTATTATATATAAACCAAATAAATAAATTTTGCACCAGACATATTATAGATTAATATAACTATATATTGCATAATGTAAACTATATATTTTATATATGTACTAATATAATTAGATATATAATATTATATATTTTTCTATTCTCTAAGAACACAAGCAGAAAAATCACACATGTGAGAACAGAGAGCTGCGCCTGTGGAGGAGGAAGGAAGGGAAAGTTGCAGAGTGGGTGAGTGGGAGTGGGGGTGCACAGGGCTCCCGTAACGTTTTGGAAAAGTGAAAGATGACTTGCTGAGACAGACTTTTTTTCCAAGAAGTTCAAAGGCCTAAAGTATGGTCGGTGATACTTTATTCTAAAGGTGAATTTCTCCCGTTTTCTTCACTCTGTAACAATGAGAGTAGTTCTGATACACCAGACATCTTACATAAAAGATGAGGTGATGTGGGCTAATAAAATGTCATGGTTTGATCTTGAAAGCAGAGCCAACATCTGACATAAGCCAGTGAGGGAAAGGAAAGCTGAGCTGGATGTGGGCCCACCTGAGGTTGCAGTACCTCAGACTGAAATCTGTATTTTCATTTTCTGTTAAATAATTAAAGAGTTTTCTGGAATGTCAACCCAAGGTCATGGTGGCTATGCTCATGTCTTCCTAGAGGGGCACCAATTGTACCCCAGCAGAATTTGTGAGGCATTATGCTTCTATCATGAATTAAAAGTTTCTGGTGACTTAATTTAAAATAATTTATGTTTTCAGTGCTAACTTTTTACTCTGGGAATATTATTTTCTCCCTCTACCACTACCATCAAGTAGAGGCTTAGGACTGATTGAAGAAATCATGGCCCCAAATAACTGCCAGATTTCACATTGAGCTAGTATGATGAAGGCCTTCCTTCTACATTCAAGGCAGGAATGAGAATTAAAATAGCATTAATTTAACAGAGAGCAGTGGAGTTCCTGGGGGTCACTCCAGGGGGTGAGATGAAAGCTGCCATTATAAGAACACTTGGAGAGCACACCTGGGAAGGCTAATACCACCTTCAGGTAGGGCTTTAGTGAGTATTAGCAGGTAAGGGTGCAAAGCATGGAGAGGTATGTCTGGCCAGAGAAGATGCTTACTGAATAGTGCCTGCCAGGGTTTTGATGTTCACTGTAGCAAAAAGTGCAATGTTGGTAAGAGGACAGGTAGTGACAAAGAGCAAGAGTGCTAGTAGCAGTTGAAGGGAAAGTGATTGCAGTGTCTAATGCCATATAACTAATTTACTTGCTAAGTAGATTAGGGCTAAATGCAGTAATTAGGCAGCAGACCTATTTGTTTAAAACAAATTAAGTGGTTTCTTGACCAGATTAGTTTGCTATCTGATTTGCTCCAATGGGTACTTGGAAGAAAGGAGGCTTCCCAAATTACACATTTGCTGCTTCCTCCTACCAGCTGAGATTAGCAACCATAAATAGTTCCCCCCGGGCAGCACTGAGAAGGGAAAGGCTGTGTGGGGGCTCACCACTTGCCTGACCTTCCAACTCCAGTTCTCTGCTAACTGCTGCCAATCAGTGGTCAACTGCCTATTCAGCTTCTGCGGCCTCAATCCCAAAGTGTCCAGAGTCCACCAAGCAGCAGCCCTCCCGAGATCCCTTTCAGACCCTCATTACCTGTTCAGGGCAGCTGGGTTTCCATGAAACATGTTGGTGTGACATCAGTGTAGAACATTGCCACTCACCTACAGAAAATTGCTCCTTCTCTTTCTAATGGTCTTCCTGGATTCTGGCTCTGTAGTCCCACCCCTCCGTTCCAGGTACTCAATGGTCTCCACTGTCCTCCACTCCTCAGCTCTCCTTCCAATACCTCCCTCTCTCTCGTGACTCCATTCTTCCTCAAGTGCTTTCCCGTCAGTATCCACCCAAGTGCATTTTCAGGGAGCATCTGACCTGCTCTGGGTCCTGCTGATGGGAACAGATTGTCCTGGAGGCTCTGGGTCTTGGGAGTCAGGGTTTGAGCCATCATTCTGCTCTGAGGAGTCTGGAAGTTCCTGTACATAATAGGGTGCTCAAGAGTATCATCCCAGCCTAGGGTGCAAGCAACACTCAGTTCAGACTCCATTAAGTTTCCTTTTCATTTTGAGAGCCAGACAAAAGGAAATGAAAAAAGAAAGACATCATTACAATTCTGTCTCTTCTTCCCCTCACTCACTTTGACTCCATTCATATGCTTCTAACAACTGCCTAGCACTACTTTATTTTCCAAAAGCATGGTCAGAGTTGAGCTGTATATATAATTTACACATTTCTTCTATCACTGTGTTTTATTTCCTTGTCATCCAGCTTAATGTATGAGTTCTGGAGGCAATTGTGTTGCCTTGTTCAACATAAAGAATGGTGTGCTTTGTAGCTTTTACTTTATGCAGAAGGTTGGAGAAGCAAAAAGCAAGTATAAATGAACCCCATTTTCAATGAGCCATTGGTATATAGAATAACATGACAAGGAACTGCAAAGTACCAAAGGCGTACAAACTCTTGGTCCTAAAATATAGAAAGGAAACTGCCAGCAAAGAAGAGAAATGGAAGGGGAAGTAAGAAGTGGACTGGGGGTAACAGACGCAAGGGTCAGGAGTCTTGGACTCATACATCATGTGAAGATGTGGTATGTGAGCATGAGATCCAAACCACAATAGTTAGACATAAAGAATATGCCTGTAGGAAGGAGCTAGCAGACAGAAGGGGATCTGGTGAGAGTGGAGTAGAAAAATTGACACTGAAACTCTACAATAGACACATTTATAATTCATGATGCTTAAATAAAATATTTTTAAAAGAAAAAAAGTATGAACCAATGTGCATACAGTCAATGGTGGAAGAATGGTGACATCATTTTTGAAGTATTACCAGAGAGAGACTTCAGAGGCAAAGAAATTGGCAGTGGGCCTGAAGATGAGGAAGACAGAACTATCAAGCACCATAGATGAATTTTTAAGAAATGACATTGATAATTTAACACAAGACATTTCCAGGGATCACTAATGACTCTCCATGATTAGAATACATTAGGTCTGTGGGGGAGTAGTGGTGAACATCTGGAATGATAGGCTGAGATCAATGAACACCAGAAGGAAGAGAACCAGCTCTTTGAGGTAAGTGGAGAAACTATATGATGATGTGACTGGAATGTTCTTTATGATAATCCACTCCATACAAAACTTAGATCAAAAAAGGAAGTCCCAGAATGGCTGAGAACCATTTTAAGGGCTTTGAAAATTGTCTTGGATTGATGTCATGGAAACTGAGCCAGAACCCTAACAATGAGACAAAATGGAAGCAAAGGAAAGAATGATTTCAGACACTACTTTGTATGACCTCAAAGGACTTGGCAAAAGGTGTGATTTACAAAGCATGTATTTGCATTCTCCAACCAAGAGCACTGTTGACTTCTCCAGCAAAGACCCTACCAAAAGCCTATTATTACTTTAGGACTTCAAGTGGAGTTTCTACCCCACCCCCTCCACAAATGCAATTACGCGTAATAAAAATATGACAGCTAATATGGTTAGCCCACAGCATATGGGTTATTCCTCTGCCGTTAGCATGACATCAGACTTCTCTAAATTTCATTATGGTCATTTAGAATTTCCCACAAAGAACTCATGCTGAAACCCTAAGTCTTGGCATTATTCCCTAGAGCCAGGAGCCCACATGTGTCCAAGGAGAGGGCTGGGACTGATGGGCATGCTTAACAACCTTTCATCAGCTAATGATGTATGTGTTGTTTGTTTGTGAGTTTGTGTGTGTATATGTATGTGTTTGACTTTTTTCAGGTGTGGTGTCTGAAAGTTCCAGGCCCTGATTTATTGTTTTAATATATGGTTTAATGATGGTCATTGTGCAAAGACCCTTCGCTCTTGAAACACAAGCCCTGTGGTGGGCTAAGTGTTATTACAGAAGAGGCATAGAAATAAGAATCACACACCAAAAAGTGTAAAGGAGAGAATAGAGAGAGGAAAATAGAGACTAGAAGACAGAGAAAGAGCAAAGAAAGAAGGGGAAATAGAGGAAAGAAGAGAGACAGAAAGTGCCTCGCTATACGGAGAGCATAGAAATGCCTCCTCCCTCCTCTTTAGAAAGGGGAAAAGCTGCCCTGTGGGGAATTGCTAGGGGCAGGACTTTTAGGTGGCATAGGACCATTCCCTGTACCTCTTTTCTCTCATTTATGTGCCTTTGCTTTTTATGTTGTGCATTTCTTCTCTACCTACCTCTGTTATGTTCTTTTCTCCACCTCTGTTTCTGGATTCTTTATACTATTCCTCTTTACCACCATTTAGTGCTATGAGTGCTTAGCTTGATCTTCTGAAGTGCACACAAAAGCACTCTCACCTGCCTCTGACTCCCAGACAGCCCCAAACATCACTTACCCATGACATATTTCAGCCCAGGCTCTGTTATTTCTATGCCTTCTTCAGGTATAGGGACCAGTGCAACTATACCTGAAGCATATGTATGAAAAGAAATAATCACAACTATTTTGCCATCTTCCTGGGTCAGGTTAGTGACTAGAAGCTACTGACTTACGTTGGCGTGCTGTGAGAACAAGCACCAGGCTCAGAGATGAGCACTTTTATCCATTTTCATGTTCATTGCTAAGTCCCTGTGAAATGGGATTGGAGAGATAGAGAGGGTGATTGCAGGGGAAACAATATCTTATACTACCAGAAGCCCAAATAGGTGTATGCATTTATGGCTCATTGATTTGTCAAATAAACATCCATAGAGTGTTTATTACCACTATTTTCACTGCCCAGCCCTGGCCACGCTCCAGGCCACTTTCTAGCCTCACAACACATCATAAGAAACTTAATATCCATCTTCCAAGATTACTTCACCATATTAGATGGAGTTCAAATATGATTTGAACCATGGGAACACCTGGAAGAGTGACTA
Source organism: Sorex fumeus (assembly GCF_029834395.1). NCBI lineage: Eukaryota > Metazoa > Chordata > Mammalia > Eulipotyphla > Soricidae > Sorex > Sorex fumeus. The sequence continues at coordinate 17,322,214 of NW_026606067.1, forward strand.
GAGCCCTAAAAGCCTCCATCCCTCTCAGAGAGCCTGGCAAGCTACTAAGAGTATCCTGCCCTGGTGGCAGAGCCTGCCAAGCTATCTGTGGCATATTCAATATGCCAAAAACAGTAACTACAATGGGTCTCATTCCGCTAACCCTGAAAGAGCCACCAATATGGCAGCGTTAAGAAGGGTGAGAAAGGAGAGGCTGATAAAATCTCAAGGTCAAACTAGGCTGCCAAAACAAAGAAGGACTAAAAGGACTGTCTGTACTTTCAATGCACGTATGCTGGCATCGGATGCATCCAACAAGGACCTGATGGTGCAAGTGTGAAAGATCAAGTATGACATCATGGGTCTGACTGAGATGGGAAGGCATCAACCATATCACGCCATTTTCTACACTGGAAAAGAACTATTCCTCGGAACATGTGACAAAAGAGGAGTCAGTGGTGTTGGTGTCCTTGTCAAAGCTTGGTCATGAGCATTGATTCATTTGAATGTCTAACAACCCGAATCAGACGATTACACTTGAATAGATGTGGCTCACTGCCAACAGTTTCTATCTTCATTGTCTACGCACCAACATCCAATTACAATGAAGAAGAAATTGAGAAGTTCTACATGGACCTGGAGAAGTCCTATAAAGAAGACCACATGTTCTACAAGATCATTGTCGGTGATTTTAATGCCAAGATAGGACCGAGAAGATCAGCTGAAGAACTCCACACTGGGACCCATGACCTAGAATGAAATAAACAGGGTGAGAGACTGTCTGAGCTCATCATGTCAATAAAGACCATACATGGAAACTCACAGTTCCAGAAGGCTGAATCTAAACATTGACATGGGACTCTCCCTGTGGACGGTTCCACAATGAAATTGACCACATTATATTCAATCCACAGTTTTGCCTGACCCCTGTCGCTGTTTTCCCAAAATTCCAAATGGGATCGAATCACCGTCTTCTACTTCATGGATCAGGGATAAAGGGATGCAAAGTTTAAGAGAACTCCCAGAATGACCACCAACTGGGAGCTGTGTGGCACTACTGCGGCAACACACAAAGATGCTGCTGTTGATGACATTGATGAAGAATACTACCGACTGGTTCAGCACCTCATTGATTGTGCAAGAAACACTGAGACAGATAATCACAAAAAGACCCCTGTCTTCGAAAAATCTCAAACTCATTGCCAACGTGGCTTGGTGTGAGCCTTAGGCAACTGAAATTGAACATCCGACTTAACAAAGCATTGCAGAGAAGCAATAAAGGAAGACCTCAAAGAGAGAAGATCAGCAGTGCTGGCCGATGCAGCAGAAGTTAGGAAAAACATTTGCAACGCCCACCTGTCCCTCGCCAACTACAAGACCTAGATTACTGCCCTATGATGTCCTGATGGATTTATCACATCTTCCAGAAGGGCAATGGAGAAGATTATTCATGACTTCTACTCAGATCTCTTTGATAGCCATGTCCACCTGCCCACACACCAAATTCCGCAGGATGAATATGTTGTTCCCAACGTTCTCCCTTCCAAAATATGACACACCATTTCATCGGTATAGTATCCTTAAAAGGATCTAATGTTGATTTTCAATAGGTTTACAGAAAACATTATGCATAACATAGAATACTATTCCAAGTCTCCAAAAGTTAGTGTTTAACTTCGATTTACATGGTTGGGTTTTTGTTAAAACTAAGAGTAGTATGATTTCAAAGAAGTATACAAATAAAATGATGACCTCTTCCAAAGTATAAAAGTTATATTTTTAAGTTGGTTTATCTAAACTGTGAAACTTCAGAATTCCTAATTATATCAAATGAACTCTACTATAGTCTTCTGATTTGACTCATGAAGTGAGATTCCAAAGAATGAAATGGAATAAAAGTGTCAGCATCCTCTGAAAGACAGGTCACATGGAACCAGATTTCTACCCTTTGACGGCTATAAAAATATTTAGCATGTATAATATGTTATAAAAATATAATATAATATAAAATATTTATACATTTAATCATGTATAAAAATATTTATACATGATTAGAACATCTAGTACTAACTGGTGGGCTGGAGCGATAGCACAGCGGTAGGGTATTTGCCTTGCACGCAGCCAACATGGCCGACCCGAGTTCGATTCCTCCACCCCTCTTGGAGAGCCCGGCAAGCTACTGAGAGTATTTCACCCTCACGCAGGGCCTGGAAAGCTACCCGTGATGTATTCAATATGCCAAACACAGTAACAACAAAGTCTCCAATGGAGACGTTACTGGGCCCACTCAAGCAAACCGATGAACAACGGGAGGACAGTGACAGTGACAGTACTAATTGGTACAGTCATAAATAATACAAATTTACTTTGAAATTACTCCACAGATATTATATCCTTTATTAGAATAGAACTATGTTTAAGATGTGTTTATTTTTAAGTATTAAATTAAACCTGTATTGATAGAACTGAACAAGAACACTTTTTCCCAAAGTATATAAGAAATAAATATTTGGGTTTGAAGTGAATAAAAAATAAATTTGACTTACTTAAATATTGGCAAAATATTCTATTAAAGTACACTCCAAAATATAAAAAAGAAACGAACAGCACCTGGCGCAGACAAGGTCAGACCCGAACACCTGAAGAATCTGCTGTCATTATTCATCAATACACTGGCTCGGCTCTTCACACACTACCTGTCTGAATGCAAGATTCCGTCCCAATGGAAAACCAGCAGGACTGTTCTACTGTACAAGAAGGGAGACATCCATGACATTGGCAACAATCGCCCGATCTGCCTGTTGTCTGTCATCTATAAGCTGTTCACTTGAGTCATCCTGAATAGGATTGGCAGAACACTAGATGAAGGACAATCATGCAAGCAAGCAGGGGTTCAAAGAGGATTCAGCATGATAGACCATATCCACACGGAATCAAGGTCATTGAGGTTTCTTGGGAGTTCAAGATGTCGCTTTGTCTAACATTCATTGATTTAAAGAAGGCCTTTGATTCGGTTGAGACTGAAGCAGTCATCGAAGCCCTAGCCAAACAGGGCGTTCAAACTCAGTACATCAGGATCTTCCATGATCTGTATTACAGATTCACTACTAGAATCTCACCATTCTACAAGGAAGTTATCATCCATGTCAAGAGAGGGGTTCCACAGGATGATACTATTTCACTGAAACTCTTCAGTGACGAATGACCTGGCACCTGAGTTGTGCAGGAGGAAGAGAGCAGCTTGGAACGCCTTCAAGAACGTCAAAGAAATAGCTAAGAGCACCAAGAACCTCTGGCTCCAGGCACATCTCTTTGTTTCCACTGTTCTTCTTGCATTAACATATGCCTCAGAGACCTGGGCCCTACAAAAACAGGATGAGAATGCTATTTGGGTCTCCCAAATCAGAATCAAAAGAGCTATGCTTGGAGTATCACGCTTCACTCAAATGAGAGAAAGAATCCAGAGTTCTGACCTCCGTCAAAGGTCAAGAATCAGGGATGCTGTCTCATTTGGCAAGGCATCGAAAATCAGATGGGCTGGACACGTAATGAAATTTGGAGACAACCGCTAGACTAGAGCCATTACTGACTGGATTCCACAGGACGTCAAAAGATCACGTGGCTGCCCACCTATGAGTTGGTCAGACTTCTTTGTCAAGACCATGAATGATCATGTTCCTGGAGTTCTTGGAGTGAGTAGATGCCATTGGGCTATGCTAGCACTCAACAGGGACAAATGGAGATGTTACTGGCGCCCGCTTGAGCAAATCGATGAGTAATTGGATGTCAAGTGATGAACTGATCAAGAGTGCTTTCTATTTAGCATAATACATCCCAGGCTCGTTGAATACAAAAATAAATTGGTATAGAGGCACAAGCGATAGCACAGTGAACAGGGCACTTGCCTTGCACCTGGCCAACCCAGTTTTGGTCCCTGGCACCCCATGAAGTCCCCTGAGCTTGCCAGGAGTTATCCCTGAGAACAGAGCCAGAACTAAGTCCTGAACACTGTCAGTGTGACTCAAAGAATTTTTAAAAACATAAAACAATTAATTTGTATAGATACTATCTCTCAAGAAATATTAGTATCAAGTTTAGGCAGATGTTAAAAAACAAATCATTCAACCTCAACAAAAAAATATGGTGGCAGACAGTGAATGTCAGATAGTATAGGAACAGGATCATAAAGGAATAAGAATTTCTTTAAGTCTTAGTACCTGCATAAAGGAGAAGCAAGGCAGATAAAATAGCATTAAGTGCACAGGAGTACGAAAGAGCCCAGACTTTCTGGATGCAAATAAATAAATTAGAGATAAATATAAAATACATGTACTTATGTGTATATGTAGACATGTAGTAGTAAAAAGACAATAAAACGGATTTAAATCTATTTAGGTGGTACCCACTTAAAATAGCATCGATGAATTGTTGAAATCATACTAAAGGAGATGAGAGTCATGGAAGATTTCAGAATTTTAGGGTAACAAAAAAATCCCAGATCTGGAAACCACGACGACCATCCTGTTATTCGTCGATTGCCTGGAGCAGGCTCCAGTAACATCTCCTTCATCCTAGCCCTGAGATTATATTCAAGGCTCTTTAGGAGAATGAGACCCATCATTGTTACTGGTATTTGGCATATTGGGTATGCCACGGTGAGTTTGCCAGACTCTGCCGTGTGGGCAGGCTACATTCAGTAGCCTGCCAGTTTGTCCAAAGTAGGAATGAGATAATATGATGTCATAATAAGATGTCGCGCGGCCACGAATGCTACTGCGCGATTCCAGAGCTGGTTTTCATAGTCTCTGAGTCTTGGCCACTGATGGGATTACACGGCGCCAGGGGGCCATTTGGTGGGTGTGACCCCCGCCTACTGGAATTTGGAGGATCTGGGTGGAGGATGCTCGGCCCCAATCCGAGTAGGCTTGGAGATTTCGGCCCCGGAACCCGCACGGCTTTGTCCCTCTGCCAGTACCTTCATGTGTGTGGAGAGTGGTCTCAGCATGGTGGTGGCTGGTCCTGGAGGTCTTCGGCTGGAAGAAACCAGCCTGGAAACCACAGTGGAAGAAAAACTATTTCTTGGTTCTAGTTGGTTTCTAACACACAATGTGTTCCAGGACTTTTCCTCATAGCAACCAATTTTCAAATTCTTTGGACACTGACCAGCTGTCCTATAACTTAATCTTATTCTGTCACTAACTCACATGAATTGATATCAGAGTACACAGGTTTTAAGGTTCAGTTCCCCACTACTGCCTTCATGTGTAATGAGTCCCCACTGTGCATCTACCTGACATGGCCTCAAAGTCTAGGATTCTCATTACCCTTCCAATCAGTTTGGACTTTTGCTAGTATAGTTCACATTTTTTTTGAAGAGCAGGAGCAAATTTATTGTAGGTGTGTTATTGTTTTTACTACAACATAATTAATTTTGCATGATAATAAATAATAATTATAATTGTAATTTCACAAATTTTAAACTGACCTAGGTTTCCCCAACCATCTTGATATTTTGTGAATGATTTATTTTTCTTTTCTTTTTTTTATTTATTGAATCACCGTGAGATTCACAAAGCCTTTCAGTTCAAGTCTCAGTCGGTCATACAATGATCAAACACCCAACCCTCCACCAGTGCACATTTTCCATCACCAAGAACCCCAGTATACCCTCCCTCCCACCCACACCCCCCCACCTGTGTGGCAGATTTCCACTTTACTCTCTCTCTTTCTCTACGTTGATCACATTCAATATTACGACAAACGAACCAACACTGTTATTTGGAATTTTCCCCAACATTCAGACCTGCCACAAAGACATCATTAGATAATTTGTCTTCTATTGCTGATTATGAAGAGCATATGATGTCGTGTGGACACAACAGCGGCCACGTGAATTTGGATTTCTGATATTTTAGTAATAAACCTAGAGGGCCAAACCGCCCCCAGCACCATCTTATAGCATACAGCAGAGAAAAAGAAATACGGCTGGAGGGCGCCACAACTCTCGGAGAATTCTCCGCGCCCCATCCAGAGCCGATGTCACTGGGAGTTCCCAGATGGGCTTGGTGCTGTCTCCTCACCTACTCCAGATGGAATCCTGGTGATTATAAGCTTCTACAAGCATGGCTCTGGCATGCAGGTACTAGGACGATTTTCCAAACCACAATAGTTCACATTTTTAAAGAAGCATCTGTCTACACTTAACATTTTCTTTTAATGGACATTTATTACAAATGGAGCAGAGGGATGAAGAGGTCCATCGGGTAAGATATAGCTCATCCCAGAGTTAAAGGGTCCACCCTTCCCTCATATGGTTGTGTTAACCAGCCTGGAATATCTCTCAACCCTGCACTTGAGGTAATTTTCCTGGAGCTCTGTAGTCATGTTGGCTTGATTGGTTACAATCTCAACCACCAGCTACTCTTTACTTACTGCATATGTGGCTGGAACTCAAAGTCCCAAGCTTGTAATCATGGCTTGATCTTTCTGGTGACCTGCCATATGCTGGAACCATGTGGATGCTTACTCTGAGTTCTCTGAGTAGAACAAATGATGTTCCTACCACTTAGGAAGTTGCCAGGCTTTTCAGAGCTCTGGGTCAAGGAGTGGGTTGCTGAGATCAGGGCATAGTTCTTACTACATTACAAAGAAAGTCCAAGCAATATGATTCAGAAGTGGAAAAAAGCAGGATCTGGCCACTGGTACTGTCCTAGGGTTAGATAGTTAATAGTTTAGGTCTCAGTCACAGTTACACAGCTAGCGTCAGCAGCTAATGACAACACATTGCCACCTGAGCATGGTCAAGTGTAACTGTGGACAAAAATAGGTTGGAAGCTGTCTAGATCTCCTGGGCTGTACTTCACTGGCCCTTTCCTAAGTGGAGTCATGAATACTCATGTTTGCGAAGATGGGAGCCTCGTGTCCACAATGAGACTGTGCTCTTCTACAAGCAAACCCTCTTCTTCCAAGGCATGATGTTCTAATCACTGTTCCAAGGCCACGAAGCAGAGTGCAAAAAATGGGCCAGGAATTCATTAAAGAAGGTCCTTAACCCACCAGCAAGTATAAGGAAACTAGCGCTTGCTCTGCCCATGGAAAGGACCAAGGTTAATAGCAAGTCTGTACTGATGCAGCAGAAGGTGAAAGCTACCATTCAATGACTCAGGTTCTTTCCTTCAGTTGAGTCAGAGTTCCCTCCACCATAGTCGTTGCACCCTCTCTCTCCTATCTCCCGGTCCCCTCAGGTGGTATGTTCCCGACTGAATACTAGTCCTCATGTTCTTTGTATCCACTGTCTTCGGGAATTCAATATTTTAACATTATGTTTCTTTATATCTCACATATGAAAGAGATCATTTTTTTGTCATCTCTCTCCCTCTCACTAACTTCACTCAGCATAATACTTTCCAGGTCCCTCCAGGTGGCAGCAAATTTCATGACTTTATATTTTCTTATGGCCAACTAATATTCCACTGTGTATATGTATTTTAGCTCCTTTAATCTAGTCATCTATTCTCAGACACTTGGGTTGTTTCCAGATTTTGCCTATTGCGGTTAGTGCTGCAAAGAGCATAGGGGTGGGAAGAAAGGTTGGGCCAGTTGACATTCCCACCAGCAGTGAATGAGAGTCCCTTTCTCCCTTCATCCTTGCCAGCACGAGTTGTTCTTGTTCTTTTTGTTGTGTTCCTGTCCCTGTGGTGTAAGATGATATCTCATTGTTTTGATTTGCATCTCCCTTATGATTAGTGATGTAGAGTATTTTTCATGTGCCTTTTTTTTTATTTCTTTTTTGAGGAAGTTTCTGTTCATCTCTTCTACTTGGCTTCTTGGGGGAGGATTTGGAATGAAATTTTCACAGAATCATGTTTTCTGAAAACTTTATCTCATAATACATCTGCAGAATTCTCACATACTTGTGGAGAAGGCAGAGGCAGGGTACTAACATGGACCCACTTGCCAATTGGACTTGTACTGCTTTAGAAATCCATCAAAGCTTCAAAGCAACACTTCAACGTGTCCCTTGGTCAAACCCCACCTTGTCCTAATGGTCTTTCTTCTGTCCTAGGGATGCTTCTGTAATCTAGGGGCTGTCTGAGTGACAGTAGTTTCAATTGATTAGGAAATATACCTGAGACCTATTCCTGTGAAGATAGTTTCTCCTGAGGTTGATGCTTTAGAGAAGTAAACGCTTATGGTTGATGGCACAGGATCCCATTTTAGGAAAACTGGAATGATAGCACAGGCTCTTGGATTAGAGAGACCTGGGATGTCAGCATAGCTCCTGGAATAAAAAGGCCTATATTGGATTCAATGTGAATTAAGGGGAATGGTTTCATATTTTTATTTTCCAGTGCCTCATTAGTAAAGTGATTATTGAGGGGTTCCTCTTCTGGAAATACTTGAAGGTCACTCCTGGCAGTTCTCTTTTCAATTCTAAACTGAAGGTTTTGAAAAAATATGTTGGTGTTAGGTACTTTGGTTTAGAAAAACATATTCAGTTTCTGGTATGCAACACTAATTTGATGTCTCCGTATACTCCATCATTATTGTTACCAAAATTCTGGTTTTACCCATCACCACACCATAGACCTTCTTCGTCTGTTTCACATGTCATAACCCTCCCGTGACCACCCATTTATTTTTTTCTACTTGTTACCTACCTTCTTCACATGGCAAAAAAGAATGGCAGAAAAAGCATGCAGTTCATAATCCAGCTTCTAGGAAGCTAATCAATAAAAATGAGTAATTGTTATTATTAACTTCTATTTGGAGATGAGTCATGGAGATGACTGGGATCTTTTTCTTTTGGATGTCATAGATGATTCCAGAGGATTATTGCTGAGTTCCTACACCCAATATCAAAGTCAGCAAGTCATCTTACTATGGCCGCCTGGGGGCCAGGAACTTTTCGTTGGTTTCTTAATTCAATATTAAATAAAATTCTTGGGGAAAGACTTTTCCTCTACATTTCTGTCACTGTCACTGTCCTCCCGTTGTTCATTGATTTGCTCGAGCAGGCCCAGTAACATTGTGAGACTTGTTATTACTTAAGTTAAAATGGAGCTAAGAGATGTTGGGGGAAAGTATGCTGTGCCATAACTCATCCTTGTATCTTAGGGTTCAGACCTAAGCAGAGCACTCATTTCCATCCCTTTGCCTCTTCATGCAACTTTTACTACGTGTGCATAAGGTTTGGGATGGCATTTCCTGCTGGTCTGTCTAATTCCTAACCCAGAGATTTCCCATGGAGAGCGTAATTTTGAGAATTTCTGCAGCTCTCAGGTTTCATGGCATAGCCTTCTATGTTATAGGAACTCTTACAAGTTTCTCTTTGTTGAAATGGATCTACGTCTTGTCTCCTTAGAGTCTTCCTCCCTCCACCAACATCTCTCCCCAGTTGTTGGATGTCTTGGAAGCTCATGGAAAGATAAGACACACATCTCTAGTCTCAACTAACCTCAAAGTAGGATAAAGAAAAGCAATACAAGAAGCCAATCTCAGTCTCTATCTCTGTATGTCCTCACGCCAAGAAACAACACCCAAGTACCCAACAGATGTTCCTCCACTGCTCTCCATATCGAAGAAAGGCTTGCTGAAATGGGAAGAAATCCTTTTGCTCTAATTCCCTAGCCTGCCATAAAGTGGGTGAAAAGCTATCATGGAGGCAACCTAGCCTTTGCAGCCACAAGTGTCTGAGGCTCTGGCCTCGGAGGACACTTTGTTGGGTTTCATAATTAGGTCATCAGACACAATTTGGATGAGCTCTGAACATTTTGTATGTCTTTCCAGACCTCAGAACTGTTTGATCTTCTTTCTTGAAAGTCCCCATAAGGGAATAAATAGATGACTGTATAAGAAAGGTATTTCAACTTAAAAAATAAATGTGAACAAAATGATTGTGATTTTTCTGAGATCCAGCTTCTATTTAAAACAGCCTTTGGTTGAATAACCAGGAAATTATACTTGGATTTAACCCTCCTCATTCCTTTTCCCACTTTCCCTCTGATCACAGTGGTTTTGCTACCATATAAGTTCCCTGGACAGAGCTTGAGGTCCCAAGCATGAATGGATTCCAAATGATGCTTCTTGCTGTGCTGAAGCCCTTTAATGCGAAAGGACTTGCACGGGATCATTCCAGATACTTGAATCTTGAGCTTGAATTAAAGTTCAAGATCACAAGGTGCAACAGGTTTGCTTCCAAATATGAGTAAGTCCACATAGACAGGGCAGCCTACCATCTGGTATGGAAGACTGAGCTCCTGATTGGGAGTAGGTGTGGGTGGAGGAGCACTGTAACACTGTCCTCCTGTTGTTCATCGATTTGCTCGAGCAGGCACCAGTAACATCTCCATTGTGAGACTTGTTGTTACTGTTTTTGGCATATCGAATATGCCACAGGGAGCTTGCCAAGCTCTGCCATGCGGGCGGAATACTCTTGGTAGCTTGCTGGGCTCTCCAAGAGGGACTGAGGAATCAAACCCAGGTTGGCTGTGTGCAAGGCAAATGCCCTACCAGCTGTGCTATCGCTCCAGCCTGTGAGTGGAGGAGACGCAGGAAAATGTTGAGTCAAACACCAATGATTGAACCTAAAGATTCTCTTCTGTATGAATATAGATAAGCTTCAGGACACATTCACAATAGTAATATTCTGGCCTGGGTTCGAGACAGGGTAAGTGTTGCTGAGAGATGGGTCAGGCATAATGTTGATATCAAATGCAAAATCTCCTTCGTCTTGGTTGATGTTCTCAACATGCAAACATTACCCAGGAAGGCCATTTCACCAGTAACTCTATTTTGTTATTTCTGTTTGTATGTTGACCTAACTTTCATAGGTTCTTGTGTGCACTGTTCCTGATTTCTACTCATTTTCAAGAAAGGAAATGTCCATCACACTGTCCTCTTCATGAGTGCTTAGCTTCTTATAAATGAGTCCCAATTAGCCCTCATTCCTATAACTCAAAGGAACTCCTGCTGATTCTGACTCTCAATAAATTGGATGCCTTCACTGTAAGTAATTAAGTGGGCTGAACACAATTGTCAATGCTCTGAGAGCCAAAATGCTATCTTTTGTTAAAACAAGCGTAGCTCTTTTTTTCAGAACATAATGAAAAAATAGGAGGACAGAAAAGCCTTTGAGAGAAGCACAGATAACTCGTATACCTGGGATTTCTTATTAATGTATTTGGGTGGCTTATTATGTCAGGAAGAATGTTTTCTTATCTTCAGGACTATTCTGCAGAACAGAGGAAGTAATCCCAGTGAAATATTGATCTATCTAGGTGTAGGTCCCTAATAGAAACAGTGGGTTATTCATGTACAGCTGAGTGTTACATTTGCTCCGTTCTCTTTATTAGGTTTTCTGGTCTTGTCTGAACAATCTCTGCTGGTAGATGGAGGGTGCTGGTCACTACTATTCATTTTGCAGAAAGGCAGGGGACTATTGTCTGAGAATGGTCCCTTATAGGACATAGACTTTAACAAATTTAGTTATTTTTGAATCACTGTTAATTACAAAGTTACAAAGATATTTATGACGAAGTTTCAGGTGTATGATGTTCTACACCAATCCCTTCACCAGTGTCCATTACTCTTCACCAATGTCCTGAGTTTTCCTCCCATATTCTAGTCTGGCTTTGTGGCAGGAACTTTCCCCCCTGCCGTAGTTCAGGTGTTCCCTTCCCTGACTTCTCCTCTCCCTCATCCTCTCACCCCCAGTGGAAAGCTTCCTACTAGTTCCCCTGCTCTTTGTTCCTATTGACTTGCCTTTGGGCATTTGATATTCCTTTAGGGAGTTTCTTTATACCTACATACCTACATATGAGAGAGATCATTCTTTTTTTTTTTTTGTTTTGGGGCCAAACCCAACAGTGCTCAGGGCTTACTCCTGGCTCTGAGCTCAGAGATCACACTCAGAAGACTTTAGTAGGTTCAAGGATTGAACCCAGGTGAACCACATGCAAGGCAAGTGCCCTACCTGCTGTATTATTCCTCCAGCCCTGAGAGAGATAATTCTGAGTCTGTTCCCTCTGACTGATTTCACTCAACATGATACTCTCCAGATATGTTCACTTAGCAGCAAATCACATAACTTCATCGTTTCTTATCTCTGAGTAGTATCCCATTGTGTATTAGAGTTTCTTTATCCAGTCATCTGTTCTTGGACATTTGGGTTGTTTCCAGATTTTGACTGTTATTAACAGTGCTGCAGTGAACATAGGAATGCAGATGTCTTTTCTACATTGTGCTTTTGGACCCGTGGGGATATTCCCAGAAGTGAAATTCCTGAGTCATATGGTAGCTCAATTTCTAGTTTTTGGAAGAATGTATAAAACTCAGGACATAGACTTTTAGATGACATTTTACTCCAAAAAAATTTTTTTTGCCATTTCAGTTGGAGTTTCCATGTCAGATAAGTGGAAAATAATTCCCATGATAAAAAAAAATAGTCTGAGCAAGTTTGAGCTGAGTGAAGCTGAGAAGTCTGGTCCAGTGTTTTTGGAAAACAATATGGACACTTCTCAAAAAACTAGGTGTAGGATAACATTGCCACAGGGAGCTTAGGTTTATCAGGTTACACCCATCACAGTGCTCCCAAGTCACTCCCAATCCTCTTTTTATCTGTAAACTCTTCTCTGTGCTCTCCTCCCCAGCCAGTTAATCACCTTTTCTCCCTAATCAGATTCTGTTAGCTTGTAAGATCAGATCCTTCTAAGGACACTGAACTTGTATTGTAAGTTATGTCTTTTGCATAGTTTATCTTAAAGTAATGTCCTTTCTGTATAGACACAGGAAGACAGTTAATATTATGCTTTGTAACTTGGGAGTTGATTGACTCCGAATAATATTTACTCCTGGTCATCTGCTTTCTTGACTAAGTTGCCCTTAATTCTTAGCACCCCAAAATCAGGGTCCCAACGAGGGACTGAATGGACCCAGGGCAATCTGTGAGCTACCCTGGCTTCGAAATGGGCCAGGCCAAAGTGCCATGATACTCAACTACAAGTTGAGGGTATGATCATGGACAAATGCTGTCTTGATCCAAAAGTAAGTAACGACGAGACTAGAACACTGCTGGGGCTAGGAAGACTAACCTGGCCTGAGAACTGCAGAATATATAGTGAGATGTCCTCAGGAAAAACCAAACCTTAAGTTTATATCTCTTACTGTGCTCATACAGAATGATGTTGCTAGAACTATTGGAAGTGGATTTACTACAACTATTTAAGTAGATTACTAGCTGAGGAAAGAACACACCCTTGTTGGGATCCCACTCTTGAGCAGATCTCCTAGTAATCTGAAATAATCTCTAGATGAGATTTTATTCTTGAGTTAATCTCCTCGAGGAGTGGGCTTACCTCTCTTTGCTGATTTGTTAATGTTCAACCCACCTTTGTGTTACCACCCTACGTGATTGCTACATAAACTAAGACTGTAAGCTAGGAGGGGCCTTGGGCTAGAGAGAGCGAGAAGGCTGAGGCTGAGGAGGAGGCTGAGGCTGAAGCTCAGACTCAGGCTCAGGTTCGGGCTTGGGCTCGAGAGAGCAGAGACTGAGGCTCAGGCTGAGGTTCAGGCAGAGGCTCAGGCTGAGGTGTGGGCTGAGGCGCAAGTTTGGGCTCTGGAGCTCAGGCTCCAGAGAGCAGAGTCAGAGGTGAGAGAGAAGATTGGAATAAACTACAGTTGGTACCGACCAGCCTGGCCCTCATTCCTTCCTTCGCCTGCCCATCAGCATCGACATCCCTGGGGTGGGGTAAGTGACGTGAGACTACGAACGGGGGCAGCAGGAGACACAGAGCATCGCCGGACCTTTTGAAAACACACAACTAGATATTGAATTTCCCTATGACCCAGAAATTTCACTTCTTAGAATCTTCCCAGTACTCCCAAATTCTAATCAGAAAAGACATTTGTATTCCTATACCTATTATCTCATGATTTACAGTTGCCCAAATCTGGAAACATCATGTTTGTTCTAAACCAACTCAGAGCTCTGGTTAGCTGATACACAAAATAACTCTGCAGCAGGATTTCTCAAAGATGGTCCACCATGCAGCCCTTTCACAATGATTAATATATGGGCAGGACTAGTGTTCCATGCCATCTACTTTGAGAAATGATACTTTCATAACAATTATTTTTTTCCTTTCTTTTTTTTGTGTTTTATTTGGGGATAAAATTTTACCTTGAAGACTATACTCTAAACAGATATTAGAACTCTTCACACGCTGCCAGATGGATTCTATCTCCAAGATTCACCCCAGTTGTTAGGAAAGGTCATGAATGGTGTGTATCCACCACTGGTCTCACCTGCTTCCTCCCATCATCCTCTCAGGTTATTTGATGACAAACCTGAATTTCTGAAAGATCTGGACTTTGGGGTCTCAATTATTCCTGTCAGTGCCACTCTCAAAAGCTAGAAGATGCTCTTTCTCATGCTGTCATTGTTCAGAATATGAAGTAGAAGCCTTGAGAGAAACTGTCTTCCCAGGACACAATAAGTTTCTGACTTTTCATTCTTTTCCAAGTTTTCCTTTCAAGAATTTCTCCTTTTCTTTTGACATCCAAGCAACTGTCACATTTCACATTTAAAAAACAAAAGCAAGTCAACAAAAATATGTGTTTTCTACTTTTCAATAACTGTAACTCTAAACTAAAGCTTCTTTTGCAGTTTGAATTTTTGAATTCCACTCTGCTTTCTATAACCATAGTGTTATAGTTGTCTCTTTTTAAAGACAAAAGATAAATGGTGGATTTACCTAGTGAAAAACATTCCTAGCAATAACATAGTATCAAAAGTGTCACCTGGCCCAAGCAAGTGGAAACAGAGATAAACAAGTGGGACTACCTTAAACTAAGAAGCTTTCTGCACCTCAAAAGAAACAGTAACCAATATACAAAGACAGTCAACAGAGTGGGAAAGGATATTCACCCAATACCCATTGGATAAGAGGTAGATATTAAGGATATACAAGGCACTAGTTGAACTCTACAAAAAGAAGACATCCAACCCCATCAAAAAATGCCAAGGTTAATGATGAAATGAACAGAAAATTTCTCAAAGAAGATATCTGAATGTCAAAAAGGCACATGAAAAAAATGCTCTTCATCACTAATCATCAAGGATATGCAGATCAAAGCAACAATGAGGTATCACCTCATACCACAGAGACTGGCCTACATTCAAAAGAACAAAAGCAACCGGTGTTGGAGCAGATGTGGAGAGAAAGGGACTCTCTTTCACTGCCTGTGGGAATGCCAACTGGTTCAGCTCTTTTGGAAAATAGTATGGACGCTTCTCAAAAAACTAGAAATTGAGCTCCCATTTCACCCAGCTATACCACTTTTGGGAATATATCCCAGAGAGGCAAAAGAGTATAGTAGAAATGACATCTGCACTTGTATGTTCATTGCAGCACTATTTACAATAGCCAAAATCTGGAAAAAACCTGAGTGCCCAAGAACAGATGACTGGTTAAAGAAACTTTGGTACATCTACACAATGGAATACCATACAGTTTTTAGAAAAGATGAAGTCATGAAATTTGCGTATAAATGGATCAACATGGAAAGTATCATGTTAAGTAACGTGAGTCAGAGAGAGAGGGAGAGACATAGAAAGATTGCACTTATCTGTGGAATACGAATTGACAGAATGGGAGACTAACTCCCAAGAATAGTAGAGATAAGGACCGGGAGTTTTACCCCACAGCTTGGAAGCCGGTCTCAAATACTGGGTGAAAAGACAGCTCAGATAGAAAAGGAAATACCAAGTAAAGGGCATTTGGAGGACCAGCTCAGGTTGGGAGATGCTAGTGGAATGTAGACTATAGATCAAACACAATGGCCACTCAATGCCACTAATGCGAACTAAAACACCCAAAGGAAAGAGAGAACAAAAGGGAATGCCCTGCCACAGAGGTGGGGGGTGGGGAGAAGGGGTGATGGTGGGAGGGATATTGAGATCATTGGTGGTGGAGAGATGAGTACTCGATCATTGTATGGCTAAAACACAAGCACAAAAGTTCATAAGTCTGTAACTGTACCCCACGATGACTCGCTAATAAAAAAAATGTTTTTAAAAAGTGTCACCTGGCTTAGAGTCCTGTAGAATGTTCTGGTCTTCTGCCTCCGTTCAGGTCCTGTGGCATATCTTTCCTCATCTGTGTGTAGAATTAACCTTGCATGCCAAGTATCTTTCAGCTGAACTGCCCCAATATTGTGGCTACATAACAAACTCCAAATGCAGTGGTTTCAAAGAATAATAATTTCCTTCTTATCATCTTGAGAGTTGGTTGGGATCCCTTGGGGAGTTCTCTGCCCTGCACAGTGCCGACTGGGCCATTTACGTTCCTCTGCTTAAAACCAGGTACTTGCAGAAGTTTGGATGTCTATTGTCACCTTTTGATATGTCTGCTGTTTGTCTAATACGTAGGGTTCTTCATCTCCCTTGCATATGGTCTTTCTTCCTCCAGATGTCTAAAGAGCTCCCTAAGACCATGAAGGATGGGTTCCAAGAGAGCAAAAACTAAATTTATTCCACCTTATTTTATAAATATAACAAATCCCAAGGTCAACCTAGATTCAGGAGGGGATAGAAAGTATACCTCTTTTTTTTTAAATTTTTATTAGTGAAACACCATGAGATACAGTTGTACACATACAAATTTTTGTGCTGGGGTTTCAGTTATACAATGATCCAGTACCCATCCCTCCATCAGTGCCCATTCTCCACCACCACTAATCCCAGTATCCCTCCCAGCCCCCAGCCCCCCCAACCAAGTATACCTCTTGATGAAAAAAGCATCATGATCAACAGCATGAGCCAATAAAAATATGAAGGAAAAGAATATTCATCGGAAAGAGCAAACAAATCAAAAACAGCAACTGGAAAAGGCCATGGGGCAGTGCCACTGGCTCCTCTGGAATTGAAGAGTGCCACCAACCACTCCGGTTTTTTTTTTTTTTTTTTTGCAGGGACAATCCTGAGCTCACTCTGGGTCCAGACAAGTAATCTGTGTTATATTGTGATGGTTTCCTACAATGGAGTTCTAGCTTTCTTGTGACATGCTGCTGGATGTGGTGAGATACTTTGATGCACAGCTCGATCTGGCCCCAGTGAGACCCAGGGACCATGCTGCTGGATCTGATGAGCATGGTCCTGGATCCTATGAGATTTGGAGTGTGCTCTGCTAGATCTAGTACAAGCTGCTAGAGCTGATGTGATGGGGTGGGAGGAGGGAGGGCCGAGGTAGGAGTGAGGGTGGGGGACATGGACTCTGGACACAAATTGTTCTGCATGGTGTAGGGGTAAAGCCAGCTTCTCCATCTAGGTGGGCCTCAGTTTCCCTTTCTCTTCTCACGCCTGAATGGGGAGGGGGGAATAGGGTCCAATAGTGAACCACTTCACACAGCTCCATCAATGGCAGCTGCTATTCTGATGATTTTTGCAGTGCACTCAGGTGGCAGCAGAGCAGAGGCCCAGATGTCTTCCACCATGGGTTCCAAGTGGGTATTTAAGAAACGGATGACTCATATGTGCTGTTGAGTCAGCCGTGATCAGGGTGGCTGAGGCATGCTGGGTCCCTGGGCAAGGCCACTGATGCCCCCTTAGAGTGGGGCCCAGGCTCATTCTCAACATCCTGCTGGTCTTCAGACCCTCACTGTGTCAGGACCAAGAGGACCCAGAGCAGCTGCTGAAAGCCAATCAAAGTGCTCCTCTATTTTCTCTTAGAGGTTTTATACCATGGACTCATGCAATTGCTCATGTTTCCTGCAAACCTAGAAGAAACTTCTAGAGAATACTTTCTCATGGATGGTAACAGACTGGGAGATCACTTACTATGCTCCCCAACTTT
This sequence comes from Sorex fumeus, assembly GCF_029834395.1. Classification (NCBI taxonomy): domain Eukaryota; kingdom Metazoa; phylum Chordata; class Mammalia; order Eulipotyphla; family Soricidae; genus Sorex; species Sorex fumeus. Next base: position 17,340,045 of record NW_026606067.1, read on the forward strand.
GTTCTATCCTCTCCCCTTCAAAATAAGACCTACCTCTTTCACATATATGCACACAAATGTACAACATGCAGAAACACATGTGCACACATAAGCACATGTCCACAGATAATTGCACAAAGAAATGCATATGAGAATATATGTCCCTGTCCACATTCTTGTCACATGTGCATACATGCATGCACACACCTGAATGTACACACACACACACACACACACACACATACACACACAGACACACACACACACACACACACACACACACACACACACACACACACACCTCCAGGGCCTTCCACTTGAACAGACATCTCCATCCCTGTATGTCTTATGTGCCACGTTTTGAGCAGTGTCAGGCTCAAGGACGGTTCTCTGCTTGGATTACAGCTGCTCTGGCCCTGTGTTACTGTACATCAGAGGCCATTATGGAGACTATTGACAGAGGCAGAGAGAAGGAACCTAAATGAGAAAACACCTTGATACTGAAGCCAACTTGAGCCAGTCTGCAGCTCGGGAGATTCCCTTGCTGGCTGGTGAGAGAGGACACCAAGGAGGGGAACTGTCATGCAAGGCTGTCCCCATGACCCAGGTGATATTTTTCCAACTTATTTATTCCAACCTGGCAGCCAAGTCGAGGGCTGGTCAGACCTCTCTGTATTGTTGGCCTTTCCCCCGATCCCTCCCCTGTCCCAAGGGCCCATACTGAGCAGGTGGCAAAGTCCTAGGAACCGTGCCTCCTTGAAGGACAGGCAGACCCCAGGGATGGCAACCAGATGACATCATGCTCTTTCACTGTTTCCCCACAGGGAAGTGGGGCAAGTGTCTTGAGGGCAAAAGTTGTTAGTGGCCCCAAAGCAGGCTGCAGCCAGGACCAGGACACTCATCCCTGCACAGACCAAGCCTCCAGGTCTTCCCCCCACTTAGTGCCACCACCTGTGAAATGGGCAGACTCCTTCAGACAGTGTGTCTCTGCAAAAGAACCCTGAACCAGAGCCAGGCCAGAGCGTGGGGGGACTGGAGCTTAGAGACACAGTGCTCACAACTCTCTTCCTGGTATGAGAGTGGGGAAGCCTGCCCTGTCTCCTTGCAGAATTTATGCCAACAGTGGGTCTTGTTTGAAGTGGATCAGTCACAGCCAGAGGGATAGAAATAGGATAAACTCAACCAGGAGGGGGTCTCCAGCATTTAGCCGGGACAAAGAATAAGGGCCCAGTGTAGGGATTGTCTGTGAGGTGAGTGGGGTTCAGAGAGCTGTGGAAGCATTGCCTCAGGGGAACTAGAGAGACCATGCTGGATATTGAGCACCCCATTCCCTAGGGCCCCCACTGACCAGCAGCTTCAAAACAGAGGTCTGAGCTGGACTGTGTGCAGAGCAATCCCAGAAGCACAGGGAAAAGCCACAGGCTGATCTGGCCCTGCACTGGCCAGCCAGGTGCAGGGTTTCCTCTTGGGTCTAAGAAAGATGGTCCTGGGCATCTGTGGGGTGGAAACTGGACCTTCCTGGCAGTACTGTCATCCCTGGAATGTCTAATGGCCTGAGGATGGGACTGGGCTTTTCAACGATGTAAACAGTTGAAACAGTTGTTGACCAGGAAGGAGTCTGCTAGGTTTGCAGGCCAACTCAGATGGACTTTTCATGACCCAGCCTCACCCTGCAGTACATAGCATTAGGCTCAAATGTGCCCCCTGACATTTGACATGACACATCTCAAGCTTCCAAAGTCGTTAGGACATTATCTCTTTGGAGCTCCTAAACTCAAGCCACTGCCCGATGGCAGCTCCTCTGTCTCCCCTGGCCCAGTCCCCTGCACAGGAAATCAGCAGAGTGGAGCCTCTCCACACCCCACCACATGCCCCTGCAAGGAGACCCCATCTGCAAGTCCAAGTGGGGAGAGAGGTCCCCAACTCTTGCAAGTGGAAGTGTGTATTTGCAGTGGAGCATGCCTAGCAATGCTTGGGGCAGGCCTGGCTCTGCACTTAGGCATCCCTCCAGCAGTGTTTGGGAGACCACATGGTGCTGCTCTATTCCTCGTACTCTCTTCCATCTTAGATTTGTGGATTATGCTGTTACAAGGCATTCCACCAGCCCAATCTGAAAGCTCCTCCATGCTGGCTCTAAGCTGGTCCTCAAGAGTGTTCTGAAGGGGCCATTCCTGACTCTATCCAGCTGCTGTGCTAGACTTTCCCACTGGCTTCTTAGGTCAAGTCCTCACCAAGCCCTGATCTCTAGTTATAGCCCCATGGTGATTTGGAAGGGTGCACACATTTGAACTTTTCAGTGTGACATGAAGTTTGGGGGAAAAGGAGCTGTGAGCTTCAGTTGGGTCAGGAAGCTGGTGAGGGCATACCTGCTCCTGCCCATGCAGAGCTTGGCCTTTCTGTTAGCTTCTGGACTGAAGAAAAATCTTCTCAAGCTGGGAAACTTTCCTCTTAGAAGGCCTCCTATGTGCCAGACCATGGGGGTGCCATTGCAAACATTTCCACCAGGGTGGGGATGGTCCTCCTACCAAGTCTACAGAGGTGGGGCCAAGGTCATTGCCAGGCCCTACACCCTCAACATCTGTGGGAGCAGATTCTGAAAGCCAGTCCCCGGTGCTCACCCCTCCCTCCCCCGCCCCTGACTCTAGTTTTTCCTTCTCTCTACACGGGCACAGAGAAGGCATTCTGAATATTCAAGGGAAAGCCTGTCCCCTCACCAAGTCGGGCAGTCATAGTGTGTTCTGGAAAGAAATCTGCCCTGCCAAGTGGCCCAAGGCCCAGGGCAGGAGAGGCAGGTCTAGAGATGGCCAGGCAGCTAGATGGAAGCAGGTTCAGGCTCATCACTTCTGGAGATACAGGCTCATCACCTCTGGGTGGTCTGAAATTGAACCCCTTGTGGCAAGGTGATGTCATTCAATTCGGAAAAAGTGTGCTGTCTGCTCTCAGCCTGACGTTGCTTGTGTAAATAGCACCTCAGTGTGTCTTCTCAGTGGCCTCAAGGACCGAAATTAAGAGCTCGATGAACTCACTGTTTAGTGTGTTATACCAGGAGGATCTGTTTCACTCACCCAGAGGCTGCTGACTGTGACCACACACACACATTTCCTGCAAAGGAAGTGGGGCCAGTTGAAATGGCCTTTGGCTCAGTGGGCAGAGCTGGAACTGGCAGCAGCTGGGTTTCCTTCTGCCTTCACTTTCTCTTCTCCCTTCTCTGCAAATGAAGTTCCTCACTTTGGGGTCCCACATTCATCTTGCGGGGGTGGGGGGGAATCAGGGGCTTCCTGTTTAGCTCTCCCCACTCTGACTGGATATGTTTTTCACTTCCTGCGAGGAGAGAGAGAGAGAAAAAAAATTTTTTTCCTTTAGTTTTTGGGTCACATTGTTGGTGCTTAGGGCTTACTCCTGTCTCTCCACACAGGAATCACTTCTGGAAGAGCTTGGAGACATATGGGGTTGCTGGGAATTGAATCTGTATTGGCCACATGCAAATCAAATACCTTACCAACTGTACTATCTCTCTGGCACTGAGACAGATTCTTACATGCTTGATGGGTCTCCAGTTTTTTCTACAGATTCTCTTAGAACCAAAACGATCAAGAATATTGGACTCTCTAATTCAGGAAAATAGTCCAACCTCTTCAAAGTCAAATTCAAGTTCCACCAAGATTTTGATATCACATTGTCCTGCTTTATAAACCTGCTGGCTCTTCCCTATTTTCTTCATGCTGAAGGTCAAGATTACAATGATGCTGTCCCAGGGATGGACCAAGTGCTTAAAGTTCTTCATGACTGTCCAGCCTGCCAGAATGTGAATGATGGTGTGCATGTGTCTCACCAGGAAGCCTCCAGCCTAATCTGCTCTTCACCTCCATCGACTGTCTTCTGTAATACATCCACTGCTTGTGGTTGTCTCAAGGGATGCTCCACACCTGGGACCTGGGTTCTTTCTAGAGACAGCGCCCCCATGATTATGATCTGAGAGAAACTCAAATCCTCCTTCTGTCTGATGCACTGGCACTCCATGTCCTCAGTCTCAAATGAAGACATTAATCACATTTTAATTTTAATTTTTTTGCTGTAGACTTCCTCTCCATAGCAAGCTTGAGTCACCCTGGGAGCACTGTATTCCATGTGAAGAAAAAGCCTCCCATTCAGTTTTTTCTTCCCACTGCTTTTTAGTATTGCTTATTGCCCAGAAGTTGAAGAAATAAAAGAGAATGGAAATTGCAGCATCAAATTGCTTGGTTAGTAACCCAAAGCAGGGCCTTGCCTCTGTGCCCCAGCCACCACAAATGCCTCTTATCAGCACCTGCCTTTGAATTTCTCAACAAAATCAATTGATATTTCCTAATTCCTGTTATCTTCACCTAAATAGTAAACCAGAGCAGGTGTAGACTCTAGACAGGAAAAATATGACTTTTAAATATGACTGATAAAATAATAGCTGAGGAAGCAGGACCTTCACAGATAAAGGCTCGTGACCATCTCCATCTGGGATGCTGATCAGAGTGATTTGTTTTCTTTTTTAAATTCAACCATAATTGATTCCATCCCAAATCTGCAAAAACAAATGCTCACTTCCTGAAGGTGAAACAAGTACTCATTATGGAACAAGCATGTCTGCATATGAACAAGTAAATTATTTACAGATCTCATTTGATGGATGAAGGATAGAAACTCACCACCAGGATGATGAGCTATTAGTAATTCTTTCTGTCATGTGTGGTCTTCGCAAAGTGACCTACAGTTACTAATTACGTAGTTCTTTATATCAAACTTCAGAGACCCTGGGAAGGCAGGTCAGGGAGTAAGGATTGTTGGAAAATCTTCAGCAACTTTTGTTGTGCATGAACAGGGGCCCTCGTCTCTCTCTGAGGGAAGGATTAATGTGTAAAGCCACCTTCCCTTGGGGATAAAGAACTTGTGATTTTGGTCACAGAAACTGTGCTAAGTCTCACAGCACCCCTTTGACCAAGATTCTTTGTTGATGAAAGTCTGCAACCAGTCCTTGATATTGCTCGCTAGCAAGATTTTTCTTCTCTTTCTAGGTTGGGGGCAAGTACTAGAAGTTTGGACATGAGGAGCTCTTGTTCCTGTTCCGACGAGTTAATTAAATAGCTGAGTGACCTTAGTTAGGCCATTCTTGCTCCTGGAGTTCTTCATTTGCCACAATTGAAAGACAACATCTAAATATATTGATTAAATTAGATGAAGTTATCGGTTTGATATGAGAATGAATAATTGTAGGATAACATTGATTTGTCCTTCCTCCATAGCCTCAGGTAGTTTAGGTTTATTGGGTTGCTCCCATCACAGTGCTCCCATTCCTCTCTGTTTATTTGTAACTTCTTCCTTTGTGCTCTATTAATTTGTAAATATTGTTTTTCTCTTCTCCTCAGTACTTTGTATAGTTAGTTCAGAGCAATGTTCTCTTGTATGGACGCAAGAAAACAGTAAATGTTATGCTTTTGTAGTGTTATTGGCTCTCAGTGATATTTTCCTCGTGGGCATCAGTTCTCTTGACCAAAGCCTCAGTTGCCTATACTTCCTAGCAACCCCCAAAGCAGGGTCCCAACGAGGGACTGGATGGAACCAGGGCAAGTGGTAAGCTATGTGCTACCCTGGCATCGAAATGGGCCTGGCCAAAGTGCCATAATGCTTAACTATAAGTTAAGAGCTTGGTCATGGACAAATGCGGTCATGATCCAAAAAGTAATATCTAGATTCTGACCCTGCTAGGGTTAGGAATGATTAATCTGGCCTGCGCTCTGTAGTCTGAGTCTGTGGCAAGATGTTCCCAGGAGAGCTGTCTCAATGTATCTCTCACTGTGTCCATACAAAAATAACTAGTATTAAAGATGTTGATAAAGTTATTGGACTGAGGAAAGGATTAAAACACCTTAAGAGGTATTTTTCCCTTGGGCAGTCAGGAAGGGCTTTCTTATGTTGATTTGGCTACCTTAATGGGTGCAGAGTAGGCCCAGAGTGCTGGGGAGTTGGGGAGACCAAAAAGCTGGAGATAAGAGAGAGAGGCAGGGCCGCAAAATGGGGCACTAAGAGTCTAGCAAAGGGGACAGAGAAAGAAGGATATATAGAAGAAGAATACTGGAACAGGCACGTGGAGAGAAAGACTTCAGGCTGTGAGGTGGAAATCGGAGAGATGAGCAAGAGAGACAGAAGGAGATGGGAATGAGGGGCAGTATGAGACGAAAATGGGGGCACTCAGAGAGACTGGGGCAGACATGTGGGGAGAATGAAATAAAAGGCATCTGATCAACCAACCAGCCTGGTCCTCATTTCCTCCTGCCATCTGCCCCATGGCCTGGGCTGCCCTGGCTGGGGGAGTGGCCTGGACCCACCCTGAACACAGGCACAGGCATTCGCAGGCAAACGCAGGAGGCTCCCAAACGAGGGAGAGAGCCCGTGGGGCTTCCCCGGGCTACCTCGAGATTTTATACAAATAATGACCTTCAGCACATTCCAAATAAATTACACATTCATAAGATTTTGTTACTATTATATATTTTAGAAAATAGCTTCTTTCCATTCTATCCTACTTACCTATTCCTTGGTCAATATCCCCTGTTTATATTTTAATCAGACACTGTGTATCCCCACAGTTTATGCTGTAGGTTTGAACTTTTTTCTTTTACTGAGATTCAGAATAGCAGAGTAGTTGACATGAGCAATTCTAGTTTTCAATAAACAAAAGTTCTAGCTTAATTGACACATCTACCATATCTACCTCTGGCCTTGATGAAATAAACATTAGTTCGATGAACAACTCCTCCTGCCATCAGAAAATATAATTAGAAGGAATACAGGAAGCAGTTTCCAGCTGCTGAACAACAGAATACTGGGAACAGAGATTCCTGAGAAAGGAAAAATTCACAAGGTGAAAGTCACACTGCCTCAGCTCTCTGCTTATGGAAAATCTGGCTACTTCAGTGTCAGGAAAAAAGCTGAGTGCAGAAGAGTCTCTTACTAAGGATCATTGTGTGGGACTAGAAAAGACAAAGTCTGAGGCTCAGGGCACAGGAGAGAAGGAACAGTGAAGAAGCTCTTCTTTCTATTTGAGGGTTCTCCAAGAAAGAAGGGTCTGCACTTCACAGAAAGAGACAAAAGGCGATTTATCAGACGGTTGCTGCAGCCAAGGGTTGTTTGCGTAGCAAAGATGCTTGGCCTCTACGAGTGCCAAATCCCACTGGAGTACAAGCTGAGGTATCACTAATTCCCTGCATAACCAGGGGAGATACTAGGAAGCCCACCTATGAGAGGCTTGGAAGGAACATGCCCTGGACTGAGGCCTAGTCTATGCTGCCACATGAACATATTGATAATACCAAGCCTTGATGAGATTAGAAATGGAGATGGGATTAGTAGCTTGAAATCTCAACTGCCCCCTACCCCTGTAAATCTTGGAAGACAGAATCTCCCCAAAAAATCTGTAGAAGCATGGATTCTAACTATAGATGTTTCTGAACAAAGCAATTAACCAGTGGCCGAATACCAGCTTGAGCACAGCAAACTGATCTTCAGAGAATGATGACTAAATCCAGAACCTCTCTGACACTTGCTCTACAACTGAAAGTAGACACAACAGTCAATGGGAAAATGGGACTCTATGATCCATAGAATGGACAATGACCTCAAGAAGGCTCAAATGTTCAGTTACTCAAACAAATAAGTAAAAACACACCTGAGAATTAATAGGAAATATGCGAAAGCACAGCGGTAGGGCGTTTGCCTAGCACGCAGCCAACATGGTCGACCCAAGTTCGATTCCTCCGCCCCTCTCGGAGAGCCCGGCAAGCTACCGAGAGTATCTCGCCCGCTCGGCAGAGCCTGGCAAGCTCCCTGTGAAGTATTCGATATGCCAAACACAGTAACAACAAAGTCTCCAATGGAGACGTTACTGGGCCCGCTCGAGCAAATTGACGAACAACGGGAGGGCCTTTACCTTTACCTTTACCTTTATGCTCTGAATTAGCAAAAAACTAGGAAATAGTAGCATATAGAGAAAAATATATAAAATAGAACCAGATGAAAAATTTGAACTGAGGAGTGAAATCATTGAAATAGAAGATTCAGTTCAAGAATGGAAACAGAACATTCGGCACATTTTTACATGTGCTTAAGTTCAAAGTTTGCAGCAAACACTTCCACCTGAAAGGTAGCAACCCAAACAGGCAGCAACATGCCATTTTACCTTGGAAAATTGTCACACTAGCCTCCAAACAGAATATTTATGCTTGTTTTATATTAATGAGCAGAGTAAACAAAAGAAAATAGACTTTTATTTGGGGACGGTTAAAACACCACACACACACACACACACACACACACACACACACACACACACATTCCTTACCAAATCCAAATGAAATTGAGGAAGGCTAAGGAGAATTATTATCTAAAAATAAAGCTTTTGAAAATCTTATAAATATGGGTATAAACATCTAGAGTACATCATTTGGGTAAAAATATGTGAGATTCTATCCTTGTGGAGAAATCCTAAAGAATATTCCCAGTGAAGATTAAGAACAATTCAGATGATCCTCAAAATCTTCAAAAGGCCTTGTGACAGAAGCATCAGTCAGATGTTCAAAAAACAGCTGAAATCATTTCTATTTATTTTGAAAATGTCTTTTTGCTTTGTATGATCTTCAAGGAGGATGAAAAAGTAACAAGCAAACTACTATTAAGGATTGAATTGTACTCAAAACTAAGTAACTTTGTAGAGAACAGACCTATTCTCTCCTCTTTGTGATAAGTGCTTTGTGGATGGAAGTTTCACACATACATATGTGCGCACGTGCACACACACAAGCGCGCGTGAGCGCACCAGCATATACGCAATGAATTATGACTCAACTATAACATGAAATCCTGCAATTTGCAAGAACATAGATAAACCTATTAGACTTAATGAATAAATCAGATGGAGAAAGACAAATGCCATATGGTTTGACTCATGTGGTATGGAGAAGGCCAAGAAATGAATGAACCAAGAAAAACACCAAAAAGAAACTTATGGGCTCTAAGATCAAATTAAATATCACCATAGTGGCAGACCGGGGTGGGGGGAATTTTGGGAGAGTGGGAGGGAAACTAGGGACATTGGTGCTTGGAAATTACACTGGTGGAAGGATGGGTATTGGAACATTGTATGATTGAAACCCGATTATAAACAGCTTTGTAGTGCTCTATCTCATGGTGATTCAATAAAATTAAAAAATTAACATAAATATCACCAGAAAAGGAAAACATAGGCAGATAAAATAGGAAAAAAGGAATGAATTGAATGGTGAAAGAGAGAATTAGACTTCTCATGGTAAACTTAATGTAATGAAGACACATGCTGTTCTGTAACGGTGCACACCTAAAACTTGTAACAGTATAATGCACTGTTACTTCAATAAAAATTGATATGAAAAGAATGCTAGGGTCAGAGATTGTGCAGCAGTCAGGGCACATGCTTAGTGAGCAAATGACCCAGGTTTGACTCCTGCACCACGTGATCCCCCAGCACCGTGGTACATCCTAGCGCCCCCCCCCGCCCCAAACCCTTGGGTGACCCAAATATCCCAAACACTGCAGGTTCTGAGGAGAAGACAACCTCTGACCACCTGCTTTGAGCTGTCTTTCCCATTGGTATAGATTTTCTTGCTGGTGCTTCCCCTCCCCCCAGAGCACTTTGAGGGAGGATTTCTTCCTAAATTTTCAGTTTCAAAAATCTTCTTTCTGTTGTTTGCTTGTTTTGGCTTTGTTTTGGTTTGGAGGCCACATCCAGAGGTGCTCAGGGTTTATTCATGATTCTGTTCAAAGATTATTCCTGGCAGTACTCAGAGGACCGTGTACCCACTGGACTACCTCTCTGGTCAGTCAGTATGAATTTTTAATCATCTAAGAGACCCTCATCTAGATGATGAGAGGAATTCAAGTTTCTTTGATTCCCAGGAAGTTTATTATGGAGTCTTTTCAGAGATACATTGGAGAGAGATCTCTGAGTATGTGTGTCATGGACCTCAATGATCAAAAGTATATTTATGTCCAACTTTTCTGAAATCCACTTGCTATAGAGAGCAGGGTGTTCTAATGAGCAGCATCTAATAAGGTGGCCTCATTTCTGTGAAACACAGGAATACCTAGTGGATTACTAGTTCTGCAAGGCTTTTGATAGTGAGGTCATCAGAGACATCTGAATAAACAGATGACTAGTAGAATCACCAGAGATTATAGTTTCTAATGCTAATACTCTCTTCTGACCTGAAACCATTTTGCTTTTGAAATTTCATGTGTCTTGGAAAAAATTAAGCAGTTGCCTTAAACACTTTTAAGGTCTCTTCTTATCCTGGTATAGCATTTCTGCAATGGTTGTGCATGAAATGATTCTACTGAATTATTAGTGTGTATAAAATATTACTAAAATGCATGTCAGATACAGAATAAATGACTCCTAATTGACCAGAAGGAATAGACTGGGGTTACGCAGACTCAGGCACTGTTCACTGGACAATGTTTTGTTTTCTTCCCCACAAACTGCAAGTCATCTAGATCCCTGCATGTAGAAATCTGAGGTGTTTTCACATCTACTGCATGTCTTGTGACTCATTTCATAGTGTGACGTTTTACATGAGAGAATTTCCAGAAAGCTGAGCAACCTTCTGTTGAAATAGAAGGATCTTAGGTGTATCAGGTTGCACCCATCACAGTGCTCCCGAGTCATTCCCATTACTTTGTCTGTAACTACTTCTTTGTGCTCTATTCCCCAACCAATTTGTAAGGTCTCATCTTTCTAGGACACTGAACTTGTACTGTAAGTTAATATTGCCTTTCTCCTCTCCTTATGTCTTTTGAGTAGTTTAATGCAATGTCCTTTTTGTATAGATACAGTAAGACAATATTATGCTTTGTAACTTAGGAGTTAATTGGCTTTGAATATTATTCGCTCCCGGGCATCTGCTTTCTCAACTTAAGCCTCAGTTTCCCTCCTTCCTAGCGGCCCCAAAAGCAGGGTCCCGATGAGGGACTGGATGGAACCAGGGCAAGCCAGTAAGTTATGTGCTATCTTGGCATCGCAATGGACCAGGCCAAGGTGCCAGGATTCTTAAATATAGGTTAAGAGTTTGATCATAGGCAAATACTGTCATGATCCAAAAGTAATGACAAGTCTAGGACCCTGCTAGGAATAGGAAAGATATGTGGCCTGAGCATATCTGAGATTGAGATCGCCCTAGGAGAGCAATTCTATAAGCTTAAAGTATTTCTTACTGTGTCCATACAAAATGACTTATATTATGTATGCTTATATGTTGGTCGGACAAGGAGAGGAGAAACATACCCAGGGAATTCTGTTCTAGGGTGGGTTGATCTGCTAAATGAGAATCTGTCCTAGAAGCAGCTTTCCCATGTGTCCTGACTAGCTTGGATGAGACTGAACATTTCTCCCCTTCAACTGCCTTCTCTCAGTAATCTCAGGTGCTAGCCAGGCCTGATCTTTGGGATGTAGATTTCAGGCTCTAGCCAGGCTAGTCTTTGGGATGCAAAACTCAGATAGTAGTCTTTGGGATGTATATTCCAAGCTCTAGCTGACTGGTCTTTGGGATGCAAATCCAAGTGCTTGTAGCTTATGAAAGTGCTTGTGAAAGGTTTCAGTCTTGGTTTTGTATCTTCTTTCTAGAGGCCAAATTTACTGGCCTGCAGATGTAAAGAAACAATGTATGTTTTGCCTCCTCAATGTTCTTTCTGTAACTACTTTTGATGACATCACTGTATTGTGCCCTTTAGAGGTACCATGATCTATATAAGGGAGATTTCAGGGCTCTCTGGGGGGACACGTGCTTTAGAGAACCTGGGAAGATGTGCTGAGAGAACCAAAGGGACAGGTCTGAGAGAATGGGGACAGAAGCTGAGAGAACCGGGAGCACGTGCTTGAGAGATCCTGGGGCCTCCATGACATACATTTCTTCCATGTAATAAACAGCTACTAAGACAAACCAGCCTGGCCCTCATTTCCCTCCTTCGCCTGACCATCGCCATCGACCTCCCTGGAGTGGGGAAACAGCCTGAGACTATCGAATGCAGGCAGCGGGAGAGATAGGCTGCTGCCGTCCCTTTGCCCGTCCTTTTTTGTATGTTTACACAACATTCTCCAGACCCTGTTTCTACTACACATCTTGCTTGCTTCCTGGTTAGCCGGAGGACGGCCAGTGTTGACTCTACTGAGCTAGAGTAGAAGCTGTAGCTCGTTCAAGAGTGCGGGTCTGATCCTGATGTCGGTGGGCCCCACGGGTGACTTACGTGAAGCGGGGAGGAGAAAGACAGTCACTTTCTCCCCACCCACCTCTGCCACTCGGGACCCAGGGTTACTGGGTTCTTGTCTAGCCTCGTAGAAAGAAATTTCAGGAGTAGACAAGCAGTGAAACAAATAGATTTTATTTGGAGGATTTTTAGGTATGGAGGGAGGGAGAGAGAGTGAGAGAGTAAAGTTAGACATGAAAGCATGAAAGTACACATCTTAAGAGGGGAGATGCGGGCGACACATGTGCTCGGGAACCACATGTGTTCGGCCACGTGGGTGCAAGCAGCACATGGGCTCGGGCAGCAAATGCGCGCCCTTCCTTTGTTCAAGGTGGCCTTTATAGGGTTTCTCCAGCCTGCCCCCACGTGGGGCTTCTTTCCAGGTAAAAGTTCATTGCTAAGGAGGTTACCAGGGAGATCCAAAAAGAGGAATTTTATGGGGAGGCCTATATCCTGAGGGTCTGCGGATGGTCTTATCAGGCCATTTTCTGTATCCACAAGTTGGGTCATTCCTAGAATTCTTCCATTGCAAAGGGCCTTTCCCTATCTACCTGCCTACATCAAATCCCCCCTAGAGATTCCACCACCTTAAATCTTTAAGGGAGAATGGCAGAAGGTCCATCTTCTGGAGCTGCTTCATGCTGACAATGGGACGCTGGCCCTGCCTACACAAGGGGTGAAATCTCATGCTACCTCAGCTTTTTAGTGGCCCTCAGCAATGAATTGGTTTGGTTCCTGAAGTTATCTGAAAGAAAAGATCAGTTCGATTAGACTGAGGGATATCACTTTGAAATGGTTAGACCCTGGGAGGAGTAGAAGATCCTTTCTGACCCAGTAAGGACAGAGTTGTTTGCTGTCATAAAAAACAAAGGTTAAAGCAACAGAAACCAAAGCAACATAATGCCATACCCATATCTATCATTAAAATAATGGAAAGGAATAACTCTACCCACAGGTTTGGCTGATAGAAAAATGACTTCCTGTGTCCAGATATTTCTACTGGACACAGAAACACCAAGCCATTTTCTGTCTTTCTCAGTACAGATTGGAAAAGCTTCTGCCCATACACTGAAGCTATCAATAAGAACAGATATTTATACCTTGAACGTATGAGCATTTGATCATCTGCATAAGGTCAAGCTGCTGATCCTCCTCTAAGTTCCTTGATGCTGAACAGGTGTTAGGAGAGGAGGCTCAGGATTTCCTCTAGGTTCATTAATGGCACAGAAAGCACAGTTCTGAATTACTTCTACCTTACTTGCTGTTCAGTCCCTTCCCATAGAAGATGGTTCTCACTAGTGTTAAAACATAACCCTTTAATAATATTCCATTGCATTGGTCCAGGTGTTAGCAACTTTCCTTGTTGGGTACATCCATCAACTTCCTCTTGGAAACCTCCAATGTCCATCGTTCCTCTTCTGCAGAGCATTCTGGCTTAGAGGAAATATTTTCTGGTGTTAATCCCATGAATGCAACAAAAATTAAGAGCTGTTAATATCCTTGTTCTCTCCAAATGACTGTTCACAGAAAATGAGATGGATGCAATAAAGTATAGAAAGAAAATTCACGGTATTTTAGAACTAGATATTAATCCATTCTAATTTAACCAGTTTAGATGCCCTTTCTTGACACTTTGGCCAATTCACAGACTGGGGGAAAGCAATTCTGCACTTTGAGATGAGCTTCACCCTAATAAAGCTCTGGCTTCCAATGCTTGAATCAGACTAGTGACAGCATGTATAACATTGCGTTCCTTTACAGATTAGGCTGTTTACCTACAGACAGTAAACCAAGTTTTATCTAAATTTCCCAAAAGGGGGTACCTTTTAGATCAAGATTAAATACATTTATTCAATCTCCTCTGTAGAATTAGAATATGATTCTTACAAAAAGCAAGTTGCAGAAACATGGTTTTCTCTCCACCTTCATTTTAAAACGTTGCAAGATAGTTTAACAAACCTGGCTTGTTCTTTTGCATAAACACAGTAAGATTAGAGAACTCTCCATTTGGGATACCCCATTATTTACTGAGAAGTCCTAGGGATCGGCTAAAGACAGGAGACACACCAATAGTGGCATTAATCTGATTTGGCACATCAGAGCTACCCAGGCCTGGCCAGAAGATGTCCCGCGATGAACTGGATGGATGGCCTCCAGCCTTCAGTTTGAACTGGGTATAGCTTTGGGCCTTATTTTCCACAGAGATGTCCTGGCAGAAAGGAGTCCATCCCATCCCTTCTTCAGGGCTGGGAGAAATCTTGGTTTCCAGGTTTTTCCTTGACGCTGAGAGTAGGCCCAGACTGAGTTAGTAATTGCAGAGTTCTGGATTCCTCATTCTCCATAGAAGTGATGATTACCACTCTTTCCTCGAGCCGGCCTGCCTCTAGGGTCGCCCTGAGGTTTGTAGGGTACTTGAAAACAGTACCTGTTAAATCCCTGCTCCTGTCATTTAGACAGATCCCCTGACTGTTCCCTGGAAGAGGGCTTTGGGGTCCCATAGTTGGTTTTCCCTGTCTGCATGAGGGGTAGACCCTATTACAGAGAGGAAAGACTTATCTGGATTTATGCAAACCAACATAGTGCCATGAAACATCAAAAAACATACTGAAGGTACAAAAGAAGAGAAAAGCATGCATTTCACTTTACTCACAGAGATGTAATACACCTGTTTGCTGTGGGTCCTAGTCAGAGAAGCTAAAATCTGTAGAGATAAAGCATACCGTTTAACATGTTTTCAATCCCACATGGAAAAACTTTAACTTCCCATTAATAAGAGCACTGTACCAGGAGTCCAGTGTACAGTTTAACATGTCTAATTCATTTAACCCCATGTCAAAAACCCTTGATGTCCTGCAACTTTTGAAAAATTCAATTATCTTAAGAGCACTGTAACAGGAGTCTGGATAATCCGTCCAGTATCTTTCCCATAGATCTTACCAAAAATTACTAGAGCAATTCTGCATGTGATTTAAAGCATTTCTTATAATAGTTTGACCAGTTCCTTTTCTTTAAAACAACCTCAAACCTTCTACACATTCCTTAACATTCATTCTGTCTTGTAACTTTCCTTCATCTCGTTTCAAAACCATATTTACTTTAACAGAATTCCTTTCCTTTTTCCCTCTGATATCTCCATCCATTATCTTTCTGACTTAAGACACACATCTATATTCCCAAGAGTCATCCCACAACTGACTATCTCCCAAGTTTGGAACACTAGTTACCAATCATCTCATTTAACATTGACAAAAATGCTCTGCAGTACCATTTCAAAAGCATTATATCAGTTCCATAGGTATGTAAAAAAGGCTTTAGAAATGTTCACAACTAAAGTTCTTACAACATACATTCACTGGGCACAAGTTCACTTCACATTAGAAATTAACCAAGAGACATCTTAGAATTCTGATTTCTAGGAAAACATAAATACAAAAAGATTAAACACTCAGATTGCCATAGAACAGAAAGCATTTCACACTTGTGTACAAAGTTCTCTGAAGGTCAGGACTAGGTTGATACCTGGAGACAAAACTTGGCATGAAATAAAGTTACCATAATAATAGCATGCATTTTCACATACAGGACAGGCTGATTAATAGTCAGTAAAAGTTCCCACATTTCCATGAGATTCTCCATTCTTATCTCAAACTCTATACCAAGGCACAATGCTATGGCTTAACTCTATCAAGATGGCATCTGAGATCACTTATAATTCTTTGCTAAGTACCTCTAGAAATTTTAGTTACAAAAAGTCTCAGAGATCAAATAAAAAACACTGGTAGGATAAGTTTTGCAATCAACTTTTTAACTCTAGAAACTCATGTTTTAAAATAAACATGAACCTGTTTTTATGTACCACATTATTTCAACTCACAAGATTTTCTAGGTCAAATATTCTAATCCAATGCAGATACAAATATGTACATTGATATAACAGCATAAAACCTTTGAACCACCAATTAATATAAAACATGATAAAACCCTCTTTGACTTAATTTCAATAGTTCTTGTCCCTTAGTTATTTAAATCATAAGCTTTCTACACCAGATACTTTTATCAATTCCACAAGAATACAAACATGTTTTCAGACACAGAAAAAGCCCTTTAGTTTTTTCAAACTTTGATATTAGCATAAGAAAAAGCACTTGGACTGTCAATGTTTATGGCAACATAAGAAAACTATTTATGAATATGAGGAAACTTTATTTTAGTGGCTTATATACCTCTGTTTGTAAAACAGCTAAATTCCTCATTACAATTGGCTGAGGCTTGTAAGATAAAGCCTTGCATTCTCTGAACTTTATTTCCCTTTAGTTTCAGGTTCTAGTTCCACAGCTCTTCTAGATAGTACAGATTCTTAAAAGAATTACAACTGTTAACCATTAATGTTCTTCTAATAGGAAATTTAGATTGAGAATTCTGCTTTCTCTGTAGGCTCAACCTTCTGATAAGAAATCTTCATTTAAACCTTGTCGAGCAAGTTCCAAAAACAACTGCATTCCTTAAATCACTGAGTTGCATATCACTGACTTCTCTAGAATTTCTACTTCTGATTTCAACCTGGTTCCAGCACTCAAGTGTTCCAGACAGACAGACAGACAGACAGACAGACAATGAACTGACTAAAGACCACCACACGTACATGTGCACACATCTGCAGTTGACCGATCTGACCCTTCAAAAATGGCAGGGAGAAAACTGATGGACTGAGAAAGGAAGAAGCAGTCCCCAGGGCAAAGATGCCCTGTCGGCCAATTGGGTACACTGCTCCGCGTTTCCCAGCCTGACCAGCCAGTCTCCTGTTTGTTAAAAATGGGTCAAGAAAGCGCTTTTGTTGATATAAGCCGGCAAAATAAACTATGACAAAGATGTTACCATATTTTGGCCAAGGCTAGTTCTGACGCAGGGAGCTAGTATCATGATCTTGCATTTTTCCTGCCTCCTCTGCTTTGATAATCCTATCTTTTTGTTACCTGCAAATATCTGACTGCAAAATGATCTGGCAATGCAAACTGCCATTCACTGTATATCCTTTCCAATATTCTAACTTATACTCAGGCCACGTGGTGTTACAGAGGTCAACAAGATATCCCTTATCTAAACCACCTACTTGGAAGCTCTTCTGATGTTTTAACGAGCAACCCAAAGGAGAATATTTAGGTACTGATGTAGAATTTCCCATATTTCCTAATTGCAAGCAATAATCTATGAAAAAGATGGTTCCTTGGCAAAACTTTTCTTCAGGTCTATCCAAGGAGACTTGAACCCCTCTACTCTGGCCTCTCCCGAGGGGATTCTAACCCCCCGTAAATTGGCCTTCGGCTCCTCCCAAGGGGACTCTAACCCCTCGTGGATAGGCCCTTGGCTTCTCCCAAGGGGACTCTAACCCCTCGTGGATAGGCCCCTTTGTGCAAGGTGGCCTTTATAGGGTTTCTCCAGCCTGCCCCCACGTGGGGCTTCTTTCCAGGTAAAAGTTCGTTTCTAAGGAGGTTACCAGGGAGGTCCAAAAAGAGGAATTTCATGGGGAGGCCTATATCCTGAGGGTCTGAAGATGGTCTTATCAGGCCATTTTCTGTATCCACAAGTTGGGTCATTCCTAGAATTCTTCTTCCATTGCAAAGGGCCTTTCCCTATCTATCTGCCTACATCAATCCTAGATAATTAAGCACCTTTACAAATTTTGTTTTTGCAGGAGGCCACACCCAAAGATGCTCAGGGCTGACTCCTGCATCTGTGCTCACGGATCACTCTGAGTGGTGCTTGGAGGAAATTATACAGTGCTAGGGATCAAATTAAGCACTTATTCTCTTGGAAGAATTCTTTCTTAAGGTGCTTGTGTTTGCTTGGTGGCTTGTCTGGTTTGAATCTTCCCTTTACCATCTACTCTCATTGCTCTTTTTTGTTTTTCTTTGCATATTTGTTTTACACAAAATGGCTTAGCTGAAGGCATAGGGATGTTGCCATGTTTTAAGTGTAGATAATCTAAGCTCCTCTGGTTCTCAAAAGAAAACATTTGCTTCCAACTTTGGGATGATAATGCCTCAGATAAATTTGATTTTCATGGACTAGATGGGTGTGAAAATCTGTATTTAGAAATTCAGACTTTATTCAGGCAATAGACTATTATTTGCTCTGGTGAACCTCTTGCTTGAGATAGAAGGACTGTGTGTACTGCAATTAGCTCCACCCTCAACTCTGAATTGAAAGTCATATATTATCAAACCGTTCCCACCCTATGAAAGATAAAAGGCCACTTTGCTTCTTGGACTTTAGGCATTTGGGTCTGCAAAAAGAATAGGGGTGGAAGCTACAGGGCTGGTGAAATTTCGGGTGTGATCAAGTATATGAAAGCACTTTGTAAAGGACAAAACAAAATGTGATCAAAGCCTAATTATGACACAGCATTGCAAAGTCATTGAGGGGTTGGATACTATCCTCTAAATTGTTAAGTTATTTCAGTATAAAATGTTGTCATCTCTCTCAAAATGACTTTCAAAAGCATTATCAGTGGGGAGCCACCAGCCTGTCAGGATAGAGAGCAAATTCTGATGACTAATTCAGTGATCACATGGCCCAGCTGTTACCCTAGAACTTTCCAGGGAGGCTAGTATAGTGCCCGATGCAGAACAGATGCCTAAAAAGTGGACTGAAAACATCTATTTTGCAAAACTTCTCTTTACTCACAGAACATTTAACAGTAGTTGCCACAGAAAGCAAGCTACCCCTCCTTCTATTTCCCCAGGATTTCTTTGGGGAAGGTGCTCTATCCCTGTCCTACTTGTCTCCCCAACAGAATACTCTATTCCAAGCTCAATTCCAGCTTGAGTCCCTGAACACCTAAAGCCTTTCACCTGAGTTACAGATTCATTAACCCAGACTTTTTAGAAATGTTATTATTAGAACTTTAATCACCCATGTCCTGCTTTTAAGTTCTTTCTAAAATTACCTTCTGGCAAGAATAATTATGTCAGTCAGGGGCCAACCAAATATAGTTGTGGCCCTCGCACCAACTCCAGACGGAGTTTCCAACCTAGATCTATTATTCAGTTTCAGGGCGGCTGTGTTGGCCCCACCCATTCTTAGTCCCACCTTCCATTCAGATGGTGCCAAGCGACAGTGTCCCAAAGAGAGTCCCAGATCCCAAGGTAGACGGCAGAACCAGGGCTCTCATATCACACATTGTGAGATCAGAGTCTTACATGTTCTGCTAGAACCATGTCTGCCAGAACTACAGAGAGAGAGAGAGAAAGAGGCAAGATGGTGGGAAAAGAGAATCCAAGTCAAGGGCCAGAGTTCAGTGGTGGTTCAGTTAGCAGGGACTGAGAGAGCACTGATATTCAGGCTGCAAAATAGAGATCCTGGGGAAGCTAGAAATGAAGAGTTACTGACAAATGCTTAGGTAGCAGGACATGACTCCTTAGGAACAATGAGCTCAGCCATGCTGCCTTTCCTTCAATCTATCACAAGAGCTTTTGGGAGCACTCACATGTATTTAGAGAGGGAGGCTCTCTGGGAGCATTTTATTTATTTATTTTATTTAAAAAATTATTCTATTGCATCAGTGTGAGATAGTTACAAGGCTTTCAGGTTTGAGTTCCAGTGATACAATGATTGAACACTCAGTCCTCCATCAGTACACATCTTCTACCACCAAGGTCCCTAGTATCTCCCCCATCCCACCCCTCCCCCTGCCTCTATGGCAGATAATCTCCCCCATACTCTCTTTTCTATTGCTTGTTATGAATAGCATAAGATGTTATGTAGCTTCAAGAGTGGCCGCACGCTCCTGGCATTCTAAAAGTTTAGATAATTCAGGTCTAGAGAAATCTCTGCAGTGAGCTGCTCAATTAGATTATATTATGTGTCTTTGGATGATGGCTGCTAGGAAGTTTAAGTAGCAGCTGGAGGCAGTTTGTGGGCCTCACCTCCATGGTCCTGTGAGGATGGATGGGGGTGGGGGAGAATGAGAAGGACTGGCCCATCTCCTATAGTTTGCCATCACTGAACTGCATACTTTCATTTCTCATTGGGTTCTGGAAGTTGGTGGCCACTGGGGGTTTTGGGGGGCAGATGGAGGGATGATGCCCACTCTGGGAGAATTTTAGTAATGATCCCTCAGACTTCTCCACACCACTCTCCTCTATGCTGCATTTTAGCTTTCTTTCTTTCTTTCTTTCTTTCTTTCTTTCTTTCTTTCTTCCTCTCTCTTTCCATCTATCTCTCCCTCCCTCCCTTCCTTCATTATTTTCTTTCTTTTCTTTTCTTTTTGTTTTGTTTTTTGCCACATTGATAATGCTATGAATTCAGGAATCACTCCTGGCAAATTCTTGGGAACCATATGGGGTGCTCAGGATTGAACTCTGCTCAACTGTGTGCAAGGCAAAAGCCCCCTACCCTCCAGGCTATCATTCCATACCATGATGCATTCCTGTATCTCCTTCTCCAGACTGCCAATACAGGCCAAAATCCCTGACCATATGATAGAGTCTGGTAGCATTTCTTGACCTGGCTCCCCACCACAGCCTGCAGGAGGCCAGCCAAGTCATCCTTGATTTCCTGTGTTCAATTCACAATACTTAGATCTTATTTTTGATCTTCCAAGCACAGAACTAAATGTTAGCATTATAAAGATTTTTATCCCCAGAAGAAAGGAACTGAATTGGCAGAGATAAGCCAAAGCTCTCATATGAGGGGAACTGCAGGCAGGAACACTTAAAGGTCAAAGAGAGGACAAATGTGGGAGCTTGTGAGGAGGGGGTCAGTGAGCTTGACAGGGTTTTCAATAACCTGGACAAAAGGACCACCTGGAGACTTGACCAGGGGAGTGAAGAATTTCAGTTAAGTCTTTTGGCAAACCTGGTCAGCTGACTGGAGAAGGGTTTGCTATGGCTTGTGACAATAGCCACACAAGATTTTGATTTTGATTATCCTCTGTTGGTGATAATGAAGATGGGAAGGTGAGGGGATCTGAGGTGCACACAAGAGAGGGTGTATACAAGGCTGGTGAGTGATTGGTGAAGGGAAGTCAAAAGCTATAGCAAAAATTCCCTCTCCAATGTGTCCAGCTTAGAGATGGGGCAAGGTGGGGGGGGGGTAGGGGGTGAAAGAGATAAGGTGCAGGAGCAAGGATTGTCTTTGGGGTATTGAGGCTCACCATTGCAGGTCATTATACCAATCAGCATCATCGAAATGGCCAGTTCTCTGAACTTTGGCCAGAAAGAGGAATCTTCCCAGAAGGGGAGCTCATGTTTTGCTTCTTTTAGAGAGAGCAAAAATTCAGTTAAATTCAGTAGTAGCAGTGTCTTCACAAAGCATTTTACATAAGTCTTTTCTTCTCTGAATTCAAATGAGGTGCATTCTTGCACTGGTCCATGGACCATACTTTGAGAAGCCTGTGTTTGGGTTAAAGGATCTGGGGAGTCTGGACTGGAAGGACAGGTAGGAGCTCAGTACATGATCCCCTCCTCACACCCTAGGCTGTCCTGCCTCCATTTACTCCTCAAACTGTTCTTCTGTCCCATCAACATGCAATTGTGTATCAGAGCAAAGTGACCGCCACTTTTTCAATTGACCCACTTTTGTTCTGCTAACCTCTACAGCCATCCTCTCCTCCCCAGATCAGTCTCTGGGCTAACAGTGATTGCTTTTGTACTTTCTTCCTCTCATTTCAACCAGAAAGTCAACATGTCATTCAAGCATCCATGTCTTCCGTTCTAAAACAAAACAAGCAAAAGTTTCCAACTACTCAATCCCCAAATATTCAATACAGCAACTTAATTCTCACCTTGTCTTAGTAACAAGACTCCTGAAAAAAGAATCTTGAACACTGTGTCCTCCTATCACCTCTCATACTCTGCCCCCCTGCCCCATCTATACACCCACCATATTCTCTTGCCACAGGTACCTGGTAATCTGTGCTGCAAGACTATGCAGCTGTTAGAAAAGGTGAAGTCATGAAATTTGCATATAGTGGATCAACATGGAGAATATCATGCTAAGTGAAATGAGTCAGAGAGAGAGGTACAGACATCGAATGACTGCACTCATTTGTGGAGTATAAAGTAACATATATGGCAAAGCCTGACAAGCTACCTGTGACATATTTGATATGCCAAAAACATAACAAGTCTCACAATTTGCTGTTAGATGTTACTGGTGCCAGCTTGAGCAAATCAATGAACAATGGGAGGATAGTTCAGTGCAGTGCTAAAGTAACATAATGGGAGACTAACACCCAAGGATAGTAGAGATAAGGACGAGGAGGATTGCTTCATGGCTTGGAAGCCAGGCTCACATGCTGGAGGAAAAGACAGCTGAGATAGAGAAGAGACCACCAAGTAAGGGATCACTCATGATGGGAGATGTGTGCTGAAAGTAGACTATGGACCAAATATGATGGCCACTTAGTACCTGTATTATGAACCATAACACCCAAAAGGAGAGCAAGAGTAAAAGGGAATGTGCCTGCCTCAGAGGCGAGGGGTGGAGGAGGGAATGGGGGGTGGTGGGAGGGATACTGGGAACATTGGTGGTGGAGAATGAGCACTGGTGGAGGGATGGGTACTCAATCAGGGTATGACTGAAATGTAATCACGAAAGTTTATAAATCTGTAACTGTATCTCATGGTGATTCATTATTTTTTTTTAATCTGTGCTGCACTCAGCATAGAAGACCCCAGTCTAGGTAATATGCCGGGAGTTTCCAGTCTACTGGGAAGCAGAGAGCATGATGCAGAGAATTGGATATTTGGATTTTCACAGTCAAGCATTCATTATTCCTTCTGGGTCAAGAGGCACGGAAAGAGAAACCATTAGGTAGCCACAAAAATAGAACCATTTTAGTCTCTGATATGGCTGTGTGAAATGTGGCTCCACTTTCTTAACAAATCCACTTCTTAACTTTTATGAGGTTTTATGCTGAGGTTTTATAATTATTCCACTGTATATTGATTAACTTGGGAAAGCAAAAGTAACAAGAAATAATAATTGCAACAAGATGCCAAGATGACTTTGTAGATTTAAAATTAGTTTCTCAATAAGTGATATAAATTGGTAAAACAATCTGTAGTTACTATGAGACTTGATAAACTCAAAATTCATAATGTTTAGATAAAGATTAAATATGCACTGGGGGAAAACAAAAGAATTCATATCTCTCTTGCTTCAAACAAAGAGGACACAAACCGGAAGCTCAGAAATATGTCTCAGGTTTATTTTTTATCTCCAATTGCCAGATTGTTTTTAGAACCCCAAAGCCAGAAATCTCTCTCTTGGATTATTGATTTTTCCTAATAAATTATGGCATACAGGGAAATTTGTTTCCCTTTTGTAGCAATAACCCTATGTTGATTTTTTCTTTTATAATTAAAAAATGTTGTGCTCAAGATTTATTAAGTGCATTCTCATCACCCTTTAAGAGTAGTTTTAAACTCTTGGGGAAGAAAGCATTTAAGAATGAAGATACACACTCAACTCAGTGAGACTTCAGTGTAAAGAAAAGGGAAGCATTATCAGGATACAATATTCATCTCCCAACTTCCTTTCCTCTCTGCCCACAGAGGCAAGGAAAGATACACGAGTCCACATTTTACAGAGGAGAACCTATTCAATGTTTGTGTCAAGAGAGATTTATTTTAAGGAGCAGGTTCATTTGATTTTGTAAACAGAGAAGAATATCTAGGATTGGCTAACAGACTGGGGATCCAGAAAGTATCTTAGGATGAGATATCTGGTGGTTGAATTTTTCCTGCTTAGGATTGATCAGCCTTTGCTCTACAAAGCCCTTAAAGTTATTAGATGAGACCCACACAATGAGGGAAGATTGTCTATTGGACTAAAAATCTACCATTTTAGTGTCAGGCTCATATAAAAATGAACACTTTGCCAGAAATCATCAGAATTATGATCCAGCATCTCCCTGATGTTGAGTCTCCAAGCTGGCATGGGTACTTATCAGAGGTGAAGATCATGAGGGTGAAAGATCCACAGGGAGGAGCTGTGTGCTCAGAGGACAGAGATAGTCTCTGTTCCTCAGACCTGGGGTGGAGTTGGAGGGGTGGAAGGCATCCAGGTTCTTCATGGTCTGAAAAGAAGGACTTAGTGCTGAAACTTGGAGTCTCTGAGAGCTCAACCTGACTTATCTTTTCCCAGAAGTCCTCTGACCTAGAGCAGAGGTAGTCAAGTTGCTGAGTCAGAAAGCCCTCGTAGAGAGGCATGAAGTGAGTTTTGGTCCTGCCTCAAATGTGGAGAACACACCAGAGAGGAGCTGACCACATGTGGATAAAATGGACTTTGAGAAGTTCAGAGAGAGTAGAGTTCAAAATGGGAAAAATCTTATAACAAGTCATTTAAAATACCCCAGCTGTGTGGAGGCTTAGGAGGACAGGACAGAGTTGACAATATCACAAAGAAATGAATGACATGTGGTTAACATACAGGCCTTTGGCAGGAGATTTTTTTTTTGGGGGTTCCATTGTTACCTTTAGATTGCTTGAGTTCTATTATTACCTCTACAGTGTGTAGCCCAAGGGGAATTCCTAAGACTGTCTTTACTCCTGTTTTCTTATCTCTTTAGTATCCTCATTTTTAAGGCAATGAAACTACCCATTTATATATGCATATGGGAAAGATTTAAATGTTAATTCATCAAAAATCTAGAACAGAGTTCTTCAACCATTGTATGCACATAGAAAGTTTGAAGGACACTCATCTGGATTGCAATGGCACTTGACCCCCAACAAAACTCTTAGTTATATGGTGTTATAATTTTTCAAATTCTGTATGTATCTTCAGAATCAGCTCCACCAACATGCGATTGTACAGATAAAGAAAGCAAATGATAGCATCATTGCTACGCTAAAGGGAAATGTGATAATGATTTAGAAGTGGTACAATCAGGAAGTACTCAGGGTTGAGATTAATTCCTCCATGTCAGACCTAATATCAGTTCTGAGAAATTTAGAAATTTAGGAGAGCCAGACTGAAGGTGAACCTTTTGTAATTTGAGACACACTGTCATGAGACTTTGTCAGCCTCTGAGTGGGGGGACTGACTGTTGGGTCAGGTTGTGTTTGCATGTTTGCAGGTAGGAAACCTGCAATGACTGTTCTGCCTGGCTGAAAGCATATGATGATCTTTGATGGAGCTGCCTGTCATAAGAACAGGCCATTCATCACTGAGGAAAGTGTTGCTGGAGCACCGGAGCCAATACGTTAATAAGTCTCTGGCTTGTTATTTTTATAAAGAAAATAAGATTATGGCCTGTGAGCTACATGTCTGGGCTGAACCACATTTTTTCCTCTGACAAAGCCTTGGCCTTGGTGATTAGAAAAGAGAAACCCTAACAGAAGATTGGGGCTAGGGGGTATCAGTTCACCTTATCTGAGTCAGGGCGTTTAATCCATCCACCTCTACTGAGGTCCATTTAGGTATGGCTGAAAGCAGAAAAGAGGCGTGAGGTCAAGTCCTGAGGACAAACCCAGCTTTAGCAGATCCCCAAACTCAGGACCTCAAATTACTTTACAGGCAGAATCATGATCAAGGATTAAAATACAATAGAACTCCCAAGCCAGCCAGAAATCTTTCTATAAAGGCAAAGATCACTGTTTCCACTTCATTCAATAGCCCCCTCCCCCCAGCTGCTGTCCCTTTTCCCTCTGGCTCATTCTAACACACTTTGAAAACCACTGGCCTAGATAAGCAGTGAAATCCTCTCCAGGCCAAACAGTCTGAGGTCCCAGTGCCCATGGCACCAAAATGACCTCAAATCAAGGAGCAATTACAGGTTTGAGAATAGTCCTGCTCAGTGGAAATACGTGAATCATTTCACATTTTTCTTTTAGGGTCAGGGGAATGAGACCCATTGTATTTACTGGTTTTGGCATATCTAATACACCATGGATAGCTTGCCAGGCTCTGTCATGTGGGCGGGATACTCTCGGTAGTGTGCCAGGCTCTCCGAGAGGAAAAGAAGCTTTTAGGGTGGCCTTTAATCACCCTTGCAGGTGTCCCCATGGTTCAAACCATATTTGAACCCTATAAAATATGGTGCGGTAATCTTGGAAGATGGGTATGAAGTGTCTTATGATTTGTCCAGAAAGTGGCTTGGAGCATGGCAGCAGCTGGGTAGTGGAGGTAGTGGAGGTCTGCCAATGAGGTATTTATCTGGTACCAGTAGGGTGAGGCTTCTGGTTGTAATCCCTGGGTTTCTGGAGATTGTTGGGAGCAGGCAGAGGATCTCCATTCCTGGTCCTGTTGAGTCTATCTCTGAATACAGCTATGTGTACCTAGGTCGAGAAGTCAACATGATGAATGACATGGAACCTGAATTATGCAGGAGGAAGAGAGTGGCTTGGAACGCCTTCAAGAGCATCACAGAAATAGCTAAGAGGACGAAAAACCTCAGGCTCCAGGCACATCTCTTTGATTCCACTGTTCTTCCCGCATTAACATATGCCTCAGAGACCTGGGCCCTAGGAAAACAGGATGAGAATGCTCTTTGGGTCTCCCAAAGAGGAATCAAAAGAGCTATATTTGGAGTATCATGCTTCACTCAAATGAGAGAAAGAATCTGGAGTTTCAAACTCCATCAACGATCAAGAATCAGGGACACTGTCTCATTTTCCAAGGCGTCAAAAATCAGATAGGCTGGACACGTAATTGATTTGGATACGACTGCTGTACTAGAGCCATTACCGACTGGATTCCATGGGACATCAAAAGATCACGTGGCTGTCCACCTACAAGATGGTCAGACTTCTTCCTGAAGATCATGAACGATCAATACACTGGCTCAGCTCTCCACTCGCTACCTCTCTGAATGCAAGATTCCGTCCCAGTGGAAAACCAGCAGGACCGTACTACTGTTCAAGAAGGGAGACATCCATGACATTGGCAACTATCGCCCGATCTGCCTATTGTCTGTCATCTACAAGTTGTTCACTCGAGTCATCCTAAATAGGATTGGCAGAACACTGGATGAAGGACAACCATGTGAGCAAGCCGGGTTCTGCAAAGGATTCAGCACCATCGACCATATCCACCCAATAACCAAACTCATTGAGGTTTCTCGGGAGTTCAAGATGCCGCTCTGTTTAACGTTCATTGATTTAAAGAAGGCCTTTGATTCTGTTGAGATGGAAGCGGTCATTGAAGCCCTAGCCAATCAGGGCATTCAAGCCCAATACATCAAGATCCTCTGTGAGCTGTATTGCAGATTCACTACCAGGATCTCACCATTCTACAAAGAAGTGATCGTTGATGTCAAGAGAGGGGTTCGGCAGGGTGATACCATTTCACCGAAACTCTTCAGTGCCACCCTCGAGAACATCATGCGACGACTGGAATGGGCAGGAATGGGAGTGAAGATAGATGGTCGGCAACTTCACCACCTCCGCTTTGCTGATGACATTGTTTTAATAACACCAAACATCAGCTAAGCGGGACAAATGCTGGCCGACTTTGACCGTGAGTGTGGAAAGGTAGGACTACAGCTGAATCTTACGAAGACAATGTTTATGAGAAACAGCCTCATTCCTGATGCCCCATTCACTCTCAACGGAACGACCATCTCTGAATGCAACAGCTATGTGTACCTAGGTCGAGAAGTCAACATGACAAATGACCTGGCACCCGAGCTGCACAGGAGGAAGAGAGCGGCTTGGAACGCCTTCAAGAACGTTGAAGAAATAGCTAAGAGGACGAAGAACCTCCGGCTCCGGGCACATCTCTTTGATTCCACTGTTCTTCCTGCATTAACATATGCCTCAGAGACCTGGGCCCTACGTAAACAGGATCAGAACGCTATTCAGGTCTCCCAAAGAAGAATAGAAAGAGCTATGCTTGGAATATCACGTTTCACTCAAATGAGAGAAAGAATCCGGAGTTCCAACATCCGTCGACGATCAAGAATCAGGGACGCTGTCTCATTTGCCAAGGTGTCGAAAATCAGATGGGCTGGTCATGTAATGAGATTTAAAGACGACCACTGGACTAGAGCTGTTACCGACTGGATTCCATGGGATGTCAAAAGACCGCGTAGCCGCCCACCTACCAGATGGTCAGACTTCTTCATCAAGATCATGAACGATCGGTTTGAGGCCCTTCATGTTCCCGGAGCGAACAGATGCCATAGGGCTACACTAGCATGAGACAGGGACAAATGGAGACGTTATTGGCGCCCGCTCGAGCAAATCGACGACTAACGGGAAGTTACGTGATTAAGTGATTAAGTGACTCTTTTTTTTCCCTCTTTCTTTTTCCCTTTATTTTATTTATTTTTTTTTTACAGTTGTAGATTTACAATTTTTTGTGCTTGGGTTTCAATTATACAATGATCAGATACCCATCCCTCCACCAGTGCCCATTTTTCACCACCATGGATAATATCCCTCCCACCCCCATCCCCCCATCCCCCCCTGTCTCTGTGGCAGGGCAATCCCCTGTGTTCCCTCTCTCCTTTTGGGTGTTGTGGTCTGCAAAAGAGGCATTGAGTGGCAAACATGTTCAGTCCATAGTCTACTTTCGACATGCATCTCCCCTCCTGTGAGGATCCTCCAAACATCCTTTATTTGGTGCTCCCTTCTCTATCTGAACTGCCCTTTCCTCTAGGATACCCGGCTGGCCTCTAAGTTATGGAGTAATCCTCCTGGTGCTGATCTCAGCTATTCTTGGGTATTAATCTCATACTTTGTTACTTTATATCCCCCAGATGAATGCAATCTTTCTATGTCTATCCCTCTCTTTCTGACACGTTTCACTTAGCATGATACTTTCCATATTGTACCATTAAGTGACTCTTTTTTGTGAAGATCCAGATGTATATTTTCTTGTTTGGGTTTGGGACCACACCTGTTGGTATAGGAGGTGTGGGGAGAACTACATGCAGTTCTAAAATCAGGGGCTGGTGGGGGTCACTCCTGGTTGCATTGGGGACAGTATGAAGGTGCTGGGGATCAAATCCAGGCCTCTCACATGCAAAGTTGGGCTCTCTGACCCATCTAGGTGTATTTGGGACACTAGAAATGCAAATTTCCATTCATTTCTAGAGTTCTTCAGTCAGGTGACAGGTGCCTCCCCTCCTGAAATAGACTGTTACATATGTTCAAATGTCTCAGAGTCCTTCACAGGTCAAAGAACATCCTCCCACCTTCACATAAACATTTTTTGCTGTTGTTATTTGGGAACATGCCCAGCATGTTCAGGAATAACTCCTGGCTCTGCATTCAGGAATTATTCCTGAGGGTTCGAGGGAACCCTATGCGATACTGGAAATTGAACCCAGGTCAGCTGCATGCAAGGTAAATGCCCTACTCTCTGTGCTATCTCTCGGGACATCCAATAAACATTTTTATTTAGGAGGGATGGTTTGGGTCACACCCATCAGTGTTTGGGATATTACGCATGGTGCTGGGAATTCCAGGAGTTGACCAAATACCAGACAAACCTCTTAACTCTCAGACTACGTCTCTGTCACTTTCCTTTTACTTTCATGGAACCTCCTCTGCCCAGTGTCATAGACAGTAGGATGAGTCTATGAACCTACTTCTGCTTCCATCACCCCCACATTTAGCTACTACTCTTGGGAGCATTTTCTTGCTGGCCCTCTCTAGCTCTGGAGAGTATCTCAGAGCACTACTCTTGAAGACTCAGGAGCACCACATTTTCTGGTCTTACTCTAGAAGTTCTGAGAAAAGTGGATTCTGACTCTGTCACTATCACTGTCATTCTGTTGTTCATTGATTGCCTTGAGCAGGCCCCAGTATTGTCTCCTTCGTCCTAGCCCTGAGATTTTAGAAAGTGCCACATTCGAGGCTCCTTCAGGGTCAGGAGAATGAGACCCATCATTGTTACTGGTTATCAGCATATTGAATATGCCACGGCGAGTTTGCCAGACTCTGTCATGTGAGCAGGATACTTTTGATAGCCTTCCAGGTTGTCCAGAGTAAGAACTAGATAATAAGATGTTGCATGGCCGCTGGGTTTTATAAGACTCTGGGTCTTGGCCGTTGATGGGATTACATGGCGCCAGAGGGCAGTTAGTACGTGTAACGCCTACAGACTGGAAGATGTGGGATCTTGGTGGAGAAGGCCCAGTCCAAATCCGAGCAGGCTTGGAGATCTACGTCCCGGGTTCCGCACACCTGGGTTCCTCTGCCAGTTCCTTCATGAGTGAGGCTCGTCTGAACGTGTGGAGAGTGGTCTTAAGCATGGCTGTGGCTGGAACCAGAGGTCTTCAGCTGCTGGGACTCTGCTTTGGGTGGGAAGGGAAACTGAAGCCACCCTCCTCCAAGGGGCCTCGGTGAGGACAGCCAGGCACTGTCTCTACTCCCAACTTGTCTCATTGTCCCCCACACAACTTTCCAGGACACATAAAGAGAGGCATTCAATAACTAGACTGTAGGTTGGAGATATATCACAGACGGAGGGCACCTTCCCCAAGCACTCAACATGGATTTGGTCCCCAGTACTGTTCGTGCAGCCCCAGTGATTCCTAGCACTTTGGGCTCATGGTACCACAGGAGCCACCCTGGAACCACCAGCCAGATTGGCCATGAATCCTCTTGAGGGCCCCTAAGCCTCCTGAGCACAGCTTGGAGGCCTCACTAAGAATATCTAGCATGTTTATTTATTTAATAGTACCCTCAGCATACATTTTACATTAATCATCTTCATTTGGTGGCTTTATTTAAAACACAGCTCTTTCTCCAAAAGTAAACTGGCTTGCAACATACAACCACTATCTGATACTCAAATACGATAGAGATGCTCCCTGCCTCCTCTGGTCTGAAATTGAACCTGGAATTCTTACTGGTGACTTCTATAAAGGTCAGGGTCATAGTTGCTGGCTGTCTGCATCACATGTTCAAACCTAAGGACAGTAATTCAGATAGTACTTTTACATTTGTGATAAAAAAAAAACCCAAATCATCTTTTGTACAAAAGAAGCATTGAAGAGCAATGGCTGAAATGCATCCATCTGGGATTTCACTTGTTTCTGCTATTCCAGTTCTGAACATGAGCTATACACTTACAAACACTTATTTAAGTACAATCATATAATTAGTATATGTTAATACCTTCACTCCCATGTTTAGGTTTGATAAGTGATCAGTAATTTTGCCTTCTAACCTACTTTTTTCTTTAGCTTGGGTGGCTTAGATTCTCAGTTGCTTAAATTATAATAATCCACCAGCTTTAAATCATAATAAAATAATCATCTCATTAAATGAATTATATTTCCTTTTGAAGTTGGTTTTTCTTTCTGATCTCTCAGACTGTAAAGAATTCTACAGTTGTGTAAATCCCCATTTTGTTTGGACATAGATAACAAAGCATTAGCAAAGAATTCATCATTTATAGATTAAAAGTAGATTTAAATGGAGGCACCCCATGCCCCAAGCAAGAATATTGCTTTTTAACTGGCTGCCTTTACCAGCAAATAATCATCCTGTTCTTCAGCCCTTGAACAGGGGCATGGGGACTTTTTTACCCCTTATGGGCTGGGGTATTATTAGCATTGCACTGATAAATCAATGAAAACAGTGACCAAGGTGAACAAATAACAACACAGAAAGAGAATCAGGATCTCTGTTTGCTCAATCTAACCCTGAGTTAGTGAACATTGTTTCAATAATTATCTATGGGTAGGGGAAGGCAGACAGGACTTTAAGTAGATACAGTCCTGGTTTTCCCAACTAATAATCTGATTTCTTTTTTTCTTTTCCTCTCTTTACTTTCTTTTTCTTTTCTGTTTTGGACCACATCCAGTGTTGCTCAGAGATTGCTCCTGGCGGTGCTCAGGGGACTATATGGAATGCCAGGGATGGAGCCTGTGTCTATAGTGTGCAAAGCAAATCCCCTTCCAGCTCTACTACAGTTCAGGCCCCCTCTAGTTTTCTGATCCCTATGGGAATTGCCCAGAACTCTTCCTTCCTGGCCAGGACTTGCTGTTCGCCAAGGTTAAGGACCAGGTGCTGTGACCTAACCTCTCATTAGTGATCATCAAAGTAAACACGCAAGCATGTTTGTGGAAAGGAAACTACAGTCTTTTGCTATTACAGATTCCTTTTTAATCTTTCACTGCGAGTTGAAACACCACTGTGCAAATTGGACGTGTATGTATTTGAATGTACACATTCCCTGCTTCTATGTAATATATAATATATATCCAGTCTATGTTTTAAAAAAATCCCAGATATTTCCAAGGGGATTTCTCTTAATAACTGTCCCGAGGGCCATACTTGGTGGTTTCTTCTGGTTTTAGAGTTGCCCTTAAAGCAGTCCAGTGACTCTGTAGCTGCTATTTAGCTTAATTATTAGGCCCAAGGGCCTAAACTCTGCTTTCCAACACATCTCTACTTAAGAGAGACAACTCCTATGAGTATTCTATGGAAATACTCTACAGGAGTCGGAGAGAAATGACCCTGTGTCTTCAGGGTCCTGGGGCGCAAACACGACGCCGCCCAAAACCACCACCAACCCATATCCACTTCTTCTCGACGCCTCCGGACAACTTTCGCTCAGCCGTGGAGGCGTTTTCACCCCGACTTGAGTCCGATTCGCTGCGCGCTGAACCTGCATAACCCTCGGGACCGCGAGCTCTCGGACCCAGGCAGTGGGGAGGGCCCGGGAAGCGATGTACTCCGCGGACACCTCACAAGCCAGCCTGAATCTGGGGCACGGCGTTCTCCTCGGGTTCCTTTTCCTTCCCTTGGGACTGTTCCAGAAGCGCCTGGAGGACGGTGCTGGCGCGCCCCAGGCAGGCTGGATGGCCGGGAGGCGGCTGATAGTAGCCTACCACCCGGCGACCAAAGAGCGAACGTAGCCCCAGGCTAGAAAGGGAGCAAACAGGAGGGGACTAAGTCCAGGGGGCGTGACCGCGCCCCCTCCCGCCCCAACGCCGAGTCCGGGTCTGGCGGTCCCCTTCCTGCAGCTTGTGGAGCATTCCACGGAGCATCAGGTCTGCGCTCAGGCTTCCGCCTCCCAACAGTCCTCCAGGCTCGGCCTACGAGCAAGTTCGAGATCGACTCTGGAGAGGAAAGCGGGATAACGGCGGCAGGGCCTTGACCCCGGCGCAGAAGGAGGCCCGGGCTGCCGCGCCGTCGCCACGCGGGGGAGCAGTCTGGGCAGCCGGAGGGGCAGCGACACCTGCGGGCCGGAGAAAGGCGCGTGCAGGAGGCGCGGGGCGCGAGGGCCGCGGCCGAGGCGGCATCACTCCCCAGCTCCCCAGCTGCGCCCCTACCCTGTCCCCAGCGCGTGGAACCGGAGCAGAGACACCTTCGAAGGCGCGCTTAGGTCCGTGCCCCCGCCGGGGACCTAGTGCAACCGGTAAATTTTAGCTTAGGGTGCATCGAGGTTCCTCGGGGGACTCCGAGAACCCAGTTTTCCCTGCGGGGAGGGTGACTGCTCAGTCGTTTTGCTTTTGAAAGTTACTCCGATACTTTCGATCAGAGTCAGAAGGAAAAATGGAGAGGCGGCGTGGACTGTGCGACTGGGGGGTTGCGGGGGGGGGGGAGGGGGAATCCAGTTAAGCGGACAGAGACAGTAGTAGGCTGAGCAGCGAGTGTAGACCATTGACAATTCAGCTCCTGAAAGGGTTAAGAGCACCCAGCCGGGCTGGGTTTACATGTAAATAGAGAGCAGCTGCTCAGCGCGGGCCAGTGCTGGCCCATTTAAGTGTTTGATTGGTCGCCAATGACATCACCGCCCAGGTTTTAACTCTGAGGACCCGAGACAACGTCGGCTAATCCCGCCTTAATAAGCAGAGACCACGCCCCTGGATCCTCCCTCCGCGGCCGTCCATTGGCCGCGGACCTCTGTGAGGTAGCGGTTCGTGTTCGCCGGATTTCCATTGGCTCCAGGCACTGTCGGTCGGCGTCCGGCCCGCCCCCTCAGAACCTTACATTTACAGTGTAGCAAAAGAGAAAGTAACTATGTTGCTGCTGGAGATCAATGAAGCCCGGTGAATGGGGGCTGCCTGTGCGAATCCTTAGTGGAAGCCGAGCGCCAGATCGTGGAGGGCTACACTTATTGATGAAGTAAGTGGAAGTCTTCACGCCTACTCCTGAGCACCCGCGAGTATCAGGAGTTGTGAGTGTGAGTGTTGTGTGCCTGCGTTTGTGCGTGCGTGCGTGTGTGTGTTTGTGTGTGTGTGATGAGATGCTGACTGGGGAGTTACAGCAGGTGAGGATACAGGGATTCGCTTTTGGCTCAAGCCGTCCTGTACGTGTACTCTGCAGTCTACTTGGATGGGGGGGGGGCGGAATAAAAAAATGAGATTTGTTGGGATGCTTTGCGGCAGTTTTAAATGCCGAGGGCTTCCGAGTGCACTGCGTTGCGAAGGGGGAGTGTTTAAGTGCCTGCGGAGTGAGGAAGGAACATTTCTCTAACCGCTTAATTTTCTTTGCAGCTCCTATCTCGACACGGGAAAGGCTAGGAAGGGATGGGGAAAGCTCGGGGCTTCTCGGGGAGGCTTCCTGGGTCGGTCTCGATGTGTTTTTCACCGGCGGTCTGTGCACCCGACCCTCTGCTGCAGGGATGCAGATCTCCGTGTAACACTCCTTGCTGGTGTGCGAGCCGCGCACTCCCTGTGGAGCTGGGGGGCGGGGGCACCCCAGCTCGCGTTTCCATGAACGCGCTGATACCCCACTCTCCGATTCTCGAATGAGCCTTAACAGGTAACAACTGAAAGACTTTCACCCGCCCGGTCTGGCTGAGAAACTGTTAGCGCTTCTGGAATAGTACTTGTTCTTCAAAAAATACTACGCAAGGGAGGGAGGCAGGGCGGGAGCGAGAGAAGGGATTGGATCTTACGCTTCCATCCAAGGTGGGTGAGAGAAACCTGAATCCTGGGGCTCTGCAGTTTGCTGAATGCGTGTGTGTGTTTGTGAGTGTGTGAGCGCCCGCGTGCAAGTATGCGTGTGAGGATTCAGCCTATGACACTTTGGCTCTGTGTCAGAGAATACTGATGGTTGTTATGTAGATGAATGATGGGTGATAATTTTCCAGACGGCTCTTAAAGTTCCTTTTGGGGAGCAGCCGTACATGAGGTCAGGCTTTTTTTCTGTGCTAGAAGCTAGTGAGGTGGGCTGTTGAGTGTCCTGTACCTAACAGAATGGGAAAAGGTGGCTCTCTACAGGTGCCCATGGTGAGATTAGAGAAAGACAGGGTGGGTTCTGTCTCACAGCCCCTTTAGCAGAGATAGGCTCCTCAGAAAGTGTGCTTACACTTTCTGTCATCTCTTGAAGGGGCTGAATAATCTGTGCAGAGTGAAATTTAATGTATAGTGGCTGCCTCACATCCAGAGAGGCTGCGATGCATGCTGCGGTGCCATTGGGAAACTGCAGGGATGAGGGCTGGAGGGGACATGGAGCAAAAGGTGACTGAACTGCCAGGGTTGGGTTTCAGGACCTTCCTTGTAGGATAAGCATTTGCCATGAAAGGGGAAATGCAGGTGCATTTATGTGATATTTTATTATGTCTCTGCTATACTTTTTCAAACTACTTGGTCCAGTAGAAAGCAGGAGTAGCTCCTCCGTGGAGAGGTTCATTTGGAAGGTTACTTGCATGACTATTTGCAGGAAGTTGATGTGTCTCCTGAATGGTGGTTCTGCTGCCGTGTGTCTGTGTGTCTGTAAGGTTGGCCAGAGCTCCTGGTGATCCCTTCACCTTCTCAGTGGGAAAAGGCATTAGTGCAAAGTGCACAATCCAAGGTGGAACAAATGAGTCCTTCTCAAATGGTGCCATTTTCTTCTGCCTGGGAGCATACCTTGGGAAGATTCCTCCTACGAGCTTTCCTGACCATCTTAGGTTCATGAAAGCTTCTACTCCCTAGCATTTGCATAGTTCATGCTGGCCACAGCAGGCAGAATAGATGGGATGGAAGTGAGAGGAGAACACACACACACACACACACACACACACACAGGCCTGGGTTCACATCCCTTTTCAATCTGTAAAAATGAGTTTCAGATTTTGCATGCATGCAGCATGCAAAAGTGTACTTGGGAACTTAGTGGGATGCAAAAGTCTGTCCCAGGAAGGGTCTGAGGCTGCCTTTTGTTTCCCATGACTTGATGCTTTCTCTCCCCCTCCACTTCTTTACAGACCCTTGAGTTCCTCTTGAGTGGCCAGTTTTCAGCCTCCTCATGCCTCCATCTCCTTTAGACGACAGGGTAGTAGTGGCACTGTCTCGGCCTGTCCGACCTCAGGATCTCAACCTCTGTTTAGACTCCAGCTACTTGACCTCGGCTGCCCCAGGCAGTAGCAGCCAGCCCCCCATCCTCACCACCACCGCCGTGTCCCTCAAGGCTGCGAATCTGACGTATATGCCCTCATCCAGCGGCTCTGCCCGCTCCCTGAATTGTGGCTGCAGCAGTACCAGCTGCTGCACTGTGGCAACCTACGACAAGGACAGTCAGGCCCCCAGCCCGGCTCTTGCCCCTGGCCCTGCCTCCACTGCCATTGGAACCTCTCCACCCTGCCCTGCCAACCAGATGGTCAACAATAATGAGAACGCAGGTGCTCTGAGTCCATCAGGTGGGGTGGGCAGCAGCCCTGCATCAGGGACCCCCAAACAGCTCACCAGCATCAAAATCATTTACCCCAATGACTTGGCAAAGAAGATGACCAAAGGCAGCAAGAGTCACCTGCCGAGCCAGGGCCCTGTCATCATTGACTGCAGGCCCTTCATGGAGTACAACAAGAGCCACATCCAAGGAGCTGTCCACATTAACTGCGCCGACAAGATCAGCCGCCGGAGACTGCAGCAGGGCAAGATCACTGTCTTAGACTTGATTTCCTGTCGGGAAGGCAAGGACTCTTTCAAACGGATCTTTTCCAAAGAAATTATAGTTTATGATGAGAATACCAATGAGCCAAGCCGAGTGATGCCCTCCCAGCCACTTCACATAGTCCTCGAGTCCCTGAAGAGAGAAGGCAAAGAACCTCTGGTATTGAAAGGTAATGTCCTGGGCCCTCATCACCCAAGGTCCCCTGAAGCTTGAGTTCCTGTTGGCCTTGTTCTTAAAATAAGCCAGTACTTTCCTCTTTCAGGATTCAGAAGCTCCCAGCATGACTCTTGTCTTCCCTTCCCCATCATGATGGGAAGGTGAGAAAACCCTTGATAGTGTGATCCTGGGAATTGGGTCTGGGTTTTTGGTTCTGCTTCTAGTTGGCATTGGCAAGTCATTTCACCTGTTGTGACTCTTCCTCTTTATTTCTTAAAGGGGGTTCTAAACAATCCAATGGTATCTCAAATCATACCTGATCTGGCAGTGCTGTCGCAATCAATAGCTAGTTGTAATGGACTTGTTATTTAGCTGTGAGCAGTGTTGATAGAACACGGGAAGCAGTGGGGAAACTGAACTGCAAGTAAACAAGTGGGTCCTGATTCTTTTGTGTAGGAAAGTTTTTCTGTTTTACCCCTTTTTCTTACCTGGGTTTTACATAAAGTGGCCATCTAAAAGGACAGAGAGCCTTACCATAAGATTCCACAAAAAGCATAAGTTGACCCAAAATAATCATCCCTTTATGCAGAGAGTCACACTTCTGAGATCCTCCCCAACCCATCATGTACTCTGGCTGCACTGGACAGCAATTCACATTATGGCTTCTCAGTATGGTGGGTTACTTGCTTGGCATGAAGTATAAATGACTCAGTGTTCTCTGCACCCTAATCTAGTAGGGGATACTCATGTGAGTCTATCCCATTTGTGTCTCTGCTATCAGAGATAGTTCTTGGGGGCACTTCCCATCACTTCCTCCGGGCTGTATTCTACCTAGTGGTGGTGATCTATAGTCATTTTGTTTCTTCTCTTATTTTTGAGCCAAGGTACACAGTCTGGGCCACATCACCAGCCAGTGTCCTGAAGTCTGTTGACCAAGGGTGTTTCTTTGAACATCTTGCACATATAAATTATAATAAGCCACTGGGGTGGGCCAGGTAGTTGTCATTGGGACAGCTGTGCCCTCCTCTTTCTTGACTTCCCAATGGTGTATTCCATCTTTTGTTAAGTAGCTTGAGAAATAAGATTACCAAATATATATATGTGTATATATATATATAAGTATATATATATATACAGAGAGAGAGAGAGAGAGAGACAGGGAGAGAGAGACAGACACACACAATACCTCCTCAACCCTCCATTGCCTTTAAATTTGCTCTCATTGGCTCAACTACTGAAAAAGTACAATTTCTTTGCAGCTGGTGGGCTATGAGAGGAAAGAGAACATGGTGGAGGTCACCTCTAGCGAGTTCTAGCCATATTGCGGTATCTTGTTTTATTGATCATAATGAGTGTTTTTTCTTGGACTTAAAATTGATGACATTTCCTCTGTATCTGTCTCTATTCTATTTCCCTAACCTCTTATATTTTCAACTGGTTGGTTGAGGGTGATTCCCACTCATTGTTTTTTTCAGCTAAGGAAATACACCCTACAAATTTTCCATCTGTGATCTTTGTCTTGGAGAGCAAGAAGAGAAAAAGAGGGATGGGCCAGGGTCTTGATGAACAAGCATGTCCGTTATTAGATGGAGAAGATATTGAATGTGTATATGATCTGAGGTGGGCATTGGGACACCAGTGAACACAATCTTGTCCATGAACCTGGGGAGGTTTCGAGGAGCTCTGAGCACCCTCTGTTTTGAGGTGGACATTGCTGTCTATGGGGATACCCATCAATCACTGAGAAATGAGTCTCCAAGGCGCTACTGATGAGAGTGGGGTTCCTCTCCTGCTTTCACAGGGATGCGCCGGGAGGCGGGCAGCCTGGGCTGGTTCCTCAATGTCAGTGAGATTGCCCCAATGGGCGGAGCTGGTCATGCTGCTGACCTCACCACGGGGCACCCTGCACGGCCACTGGGCGGGATCTTCACTTCAGGTTGGTGAGACGCAGCAGCGGTTTACCCGGAGGACTCGCTGATGGTAGAGGTTGGATTCTTTGCAGCCCTTTGGGCTTTTTCTACAACTATTTGGGAGTGTGGTTTAGAAGCTCTAGTTCAGAAGCAAAAGGGTCTATATTGCATTTTATTCTTTATGATTGGCTTTCTTCTTCCAGTCTTGTTGAGGGAATTGGTCTAAAGTCAGAACCAAGATGGGGAGGAAAGGAACGCAACCAGTATTAGAATGTCCGAGTTCTCTTTCCGTCTATTAATACTAACAATTGCAATACCATAGTGCCATCGACATAAGGGAGGTGGTGGGCACCTTCAGGAAGAATGACCAGCAACTTTACTGAGGTTCTCCAGTGGGTCAAACTCTGCACTGGTCTTACTGTTCAGTGGGTTTTAGTCTGGGCCACCCTCTCTCTGAGTGATCTAAGATATATACATACATTTTTGCAGCTGTAGAGGTCCTGATACCATCTTGGAATGAGGGATTTTTGCAGAGCTAGGGAGTTTGGGGGACAAAGTGTCTAGAGTATGAGGGGAAACTTCTACAGCTTCACAAATTTATTATCTGAGATCTTAGAAGAACAATTTTAGGTAATTTATGTCTGGCCCATATGATTCTCTGGTTTATATTTGTAAACACTGGTTACTACCCTCCTTGTTCAAGTTTTACGATCCCCCTGCTCCAGGGCCATGTTCTCCATTTTTGGTGCTGCTGTCAGGCAGGCTGCCGCACAGTTGCCATTTCCGTAATGCTGTGTCAGGTTGGGAAGAGGCTGATCACAGGCCCAGAAGCCCCTGGGATTAAGTTTCTCTTCTAATTTACAGTCTCCCTGTGGTGACCTATGTCTGAAGCCACATTTTATTCTCATCTTCCCAAGAATAAATGGTCCTAGAACTGTGCATCTACTCAGCCTGATAAAAATGATCCCAATGAACTGGCAATTTAGGAATCCATGAGTCCTTGAAGGAATCATCATCCCTTTCATCCAAGGCTGATTTTTTTTTTCCATATTGTTCCTAACTGAACCTAGTGTGACTAGCAGGCTGCCCAATTCTGGCTCTTCTGAGATAGAAGTTTCTGTGTTGACCATGCTGTTCAGAAGTCTGGCTTCAGGGAAATAATCCCTCAATTGCCTTTGCAGCTCAGGGTTATATACCGCTGTGTCCTGAAAGACAATCCAGACCAGAGGATTGCAACTTGTCTGACTTCTTATCCCCTCTTCAGAAAAGCAAAATTAGTCAGCACCCCCCTGAAATCTACCTTCTTCAAATTAACACAGTAACTCCACCCCCACCACTACCAATCACACAAGGCTACTACAGCCCTCCCCCCACCATTCCAGTACTCTCTGGGGGTGGTATTGCCTACTTTGGGAATAAAAAAAGACATTACTTTAAACACTTTTCTTATAAACATTTTCTAAAATAGTGTAAAGGAGAAAAGAGTAACAAATCTCCGTATCTGTATCATCCAGATGAAGCAATTGTTGACATCTTCCCTGATGGCTTTCCCTTCGCCCTTGATTGGTTGCGGAATATTTTATGATAGAGATGATACGTGAAGGTATTTAGACTAGATGTATGTGATGTGTGAAAAGAATAGGCTGGGAATTTTTTTTAGGAGGCAACAGCACTGTGGCACACTTGCATCCATTTGCCCTTTGGGGACAGTTTCACAAACATAGAATTCCCCTGTGACAATGAGCACAGGTCTGTTAGACACTCCAGCATCTCTTAAGGGGAGTGATGGTGGCCTCCGGGCATGTGTCTTAGATGCTGGGACTGAGGCTTCCAGGAGGTGGCCTGAGAGATATCTAGCCTGTACTCTCCCCACTGTCCTGGGGAAACAAAGAGCTGATGCTTCAGCTTTTTGGTCCCTGTGGATTTGCCTCTGTATTCTGGACAATTTTTGAGGAGCAGGTGCAGGAGTCACTGCAGGAAGCTGGAACATGGGGAAGGTTCATTCATATGAGAAATTAGACTTTTAAAAAATTTCTTTTAATGAATCTCCGTAAGATACAGTTACAGATTTAAACTTTCATGATCACATTTCAGTAATACAATGATCAAGTACCTATCCCTCCACCAGTACCCATTCTCCACCACCAATGTTCCCAGTATCCCGCCCGCCACCCTCACCCCATCCCCATATTCCCTTTTACTCTCTCTCTCTCTCTCTCTCTCTCTCTCTCTCCTTCCCTCCCTCTCTCCCCCCCCCTTTTGGGTGTTATGGTTTGCAATACAGGTAGTAAGTGGCCATCCTGTTTGATCTATAGTCTACTTTCAGACTTTTATAACATCAATTAGAAGGAAGCACACCCATGTACCCCCCCTTTTTTTTCATAGTGAAAAAAGAATTTTGAAATCAGCACTTTAGGCAATGCTGGCTTTGGTGACAGAGTGGCTGGTTGTCCTCAGAGAGCAAAGATTTTTGTTGAAAACATTGCATCTGTGTTCTCTGTAGGGCACCAACAAAACATCTCCTCCTCCTTGTTGCTCAGGGATATTATGAGGAGTCTGTAAACCAGGAATGAAGTTCTGGGGCTCCCCAGGCTACTGCTGTTCTCAGGGCCTCTAGTTTGCACCCAGACATGCCCTGTAGCAAATAATGGGAGATTCATCCAGGCCATGGGCTCAGTCTGTCTTGGTTCTAGCCTCTCTACACCAAGCATGCACCCTTTTGCCTAATTCTTTATT
Source organism: Sorex fumeus (assembly GCF_029834395.1). Lineage (NCBI taxonomy): Eukaryota > Metazoa > Chordata > Mammalia > Eulipotyphla > Soricidae > Sorex > Sorex fumeus. The sequence goes on from NW_026606067.1 coordinate 17,381,917, forward strand.
CCTTTTGTTTCCTCAGTCAAAAGAGAAAGTCTCTAATAGTAGGCTAACAGTAGAAACAGTGGGTGCTTCAGTGTTTGTTTAGGAGTTAAGTGAATTAATGCACACAGGGCGTATAGAGCATTTCTTTCTGTGTGAAGAATGCACTACAAGTGTAGCTTGAGATTATTATTATTATTGTGGATCAGAAATTAGGGGGCCAGTGAAAAGGCAAGTTTGGCTTCTTTTACAAAGGAGCATAAATAACAAGGTAGGAAGCTCTGACTATGGGTGTGAATTTGTGTGTACGTGTTTGTGTGTGTCTGTCTGTGTGTGTTGCTATAATCTAAAAATAGGTCTGTGGCTGTTACTTAATTTAAGTAGCATACAGTGGGAGTGCCAAGTAATTACAAAAACATGTTGGGTCAAGAGGCCAGAGTAATTTGGGCGTATCCTAGAATTATTTGTTTGTAGGGAAATTTGTCAAAATGTGATGATAAATCTGTCCACCTAATGTCCCATAACCAAATAGTGAAAGTATAAAACTATTAAGCTTTGCTTTTTCTGGACGCTCATCAGACTGATTTATTTTTGGAATATGGATTACAGTCTGACTATAAAAGGGTGGGTGGAAGGAGGGGTGGGGGGGCATGTGTCTCATTTTGGAAAGTTCTGGAAGCTTTGCTCTGTGATGAGATGAAGTTTGAAGGGAAAAGGAGTGAGTTGGTTGACAGATCTGCTCTTTTTTTTTCCTGTCCAGAGCATTTTTCCTGAACTGGTTTACAGTTATATTTTCTCTGATCTCTGGATACACAATCCTGCTTCCTAATTACAATGTAAGTGTAAGACTGTATGTCAACTCCTCCCTTCCCTCCTGGTTCCATTTACTGCTCATTTGCTCTGCTTGGGAGCAACTGAGTTCAAATCCAGACTTTTCCACTGACCAGCTGTAGTGTTCTCAGGTACCTCAGTGAACTCTAGCTCTAGTGTTCATCTAAGATTGATTCTAACCCTGCAGGACAACCCAAGACAAGGGAAATAAAAGCCTAGAAGACTCTCCATCAGTCCTACCCCTGGGTCCCTATCACAACCCCCACCCCTTTCCTTCTCAGAACCATTAATATTAGAGGTGGGAAATGGGTTGGCAAGTTGTCCCAAGAAAGCATGTTAAATATGAACCACTTGTCTCCCCTGAGTCTGATCAGTTAAGTTTACCCTCTGGTTTATCAGGATGGGTAGAAGAAATTTCCCTCCTGGCAGCAGTAGATGATCTTCAGTTAGTAAACAAGCAGGATAGGGAAAGGCAATGTAATAGGTAAAGCAGTCACTTAGTTCCATTTTAAAATGTGTGTGTGTGTGAGAGAGATGGAAACATGGTGGTCCAGATTTTTCTTAGGACCTCTGGGAAGTTCTGTGTGGAATTATTGGCCATGACCCAGAAGCACCCTAACCCTGGGCAGCCTCCAGGCACTTGGAGTGTGTCTGCCAGCAGAAGCCCATGGTGCTTCCTTAGACTTTGGATCAGAACTTCAGCAGAGCCCTTGAGTGGCACCCAGGTGATTTTATTCAAGGAGGTACATATGGGAACATGATACCATCAGCGTGGAAATCCGAACCCCAGAGAAGTCACTTCATCTTTCCAGGACCGAGAAACTTGGGGTTTATACTGATAAAGAACTTCAGAGGTCCCCTTATTTCATATAGGGTCACTGCAGCTATTTGTTGGCAGCAATTACTGAGGGAATGAACCTCAGATAGTTCCTCCCTCTAGGGATTCTGGTCAAGTTGGTCTAGGCTATAACCTGCACATCAAGAATTTTCAAAGCTCCTGGGGCTAAAGTGACAGCACAGCGGGGAGGGCATCTGCCTTGCATACAGCCAACCCGGGTTTGATTCCCAGCATCCTTATGGTCCCCTTGAGCACTGCCAGGAGTGATTCCTGAGTGCAGAGCCAGGAGCAACACCTGCGCATCACTGGGTGTGACCGAAAAAGCAAAAAAAAAAAAAAATTTTTTTTTTCAAAGCTCCCATTGTGTTTTGAGAACCAATGATCTAGTTTGGGAGCTGTAATGGAAGTTGGGGAGCAGGTTCATTGCTTGTCCAAGGGCACAAGCATGATTAATTGTAGAATCTTAATTCTTTTTTTCCCAAAATAGATCTTGCCAGGTCAATTGATTGCGTGTTATTATGATAACAGCAGTTAATGGATATATATATATATATATATATATTATCATTAAGTACTTAGAAACTTGATGCATTTCAAATTAAATATTGAGATTCAGTTCAGAACTCTAAGCACCTAAGTTTAAGTTTACCGGAGTTTACCTAACTCTAAGAATGTAAGCTCATCTTTAGAAACCAGCAGCTCATGAGGTTTACTTGGATTCTAGAGACAAGTATTACTGTTGAGTCCCATCTCCTAGGGAACCTAACGGTTTGAGGAAGAGCTAGAAAATTTGTCAAAATGTACCTCTTTAGTCAAGTTTGGTGGACTTTTTGTAGACTGGTCTGCAAGGATATGCAATTATGGGGCTATTGAAAATTCATTCATTCACTCAGTGGATATTCAGAAATATCTTCTATATACCTGCAAATAGGTGTTCTACAAGCTCAGTGTTGTTTTAAACCTGAATGCCAGAAGAAGAGCGTATCTGATCTGTATCCAAATCATTTCCTCCCTAGCCATCAGGAACCTGTTGGCATTTTTAACTGATTTCTACCATACAGCTTTCTTTGGGGAGGAGTTCATATTCGAGAAATATCTTTCTCCTGGGACATATAAGTTGGCATGAACTTTGATATTTTTTTCTTTTCTTTCCCCCTTCAAGATGGTCAAACTGTTCTAAACAATAGAGTCAATATATTTTCTTTCCAATTTGTTAACCCTCAAACTAGTGATGTGTTGTGGCTGCTGTTCAGTTTTCAATGGAAAAGGAAATATTTTAGTTTCTGGGGAAAATGAGGAGAAATATTTTCTCTTTCTGCATCATAAGTTCAGAGCATGAATCTTCTCTGTGTTTTCAAGTGGAACTTTGTAATTTGAGTCCCACTCTGTAGATATGTTGCTGATAGGAGTAGGCCTGTGTTTATTTTTTCTTGTATGCTCTCTATGAAAACACAGCATGCTAAGTAAACAAGCTTTGTAAACAATATTTCAAAGAAAAAGTTTTTCTCTGCTTAGAAAAAAATTGCAAGTACAATTTTATTAAATGGAACTGAAAACACAAATCTCTATGATTTCAGCATCTGTATTCTTTCTCCTAACTCACCCGTGTCCTTCAGGTAAAATTTCTCTGGTTATGTTGCAGTATACTATAACATCCTACAGTTATTATCATAGAATCTCACCAAGTCAGAAAGATTGAAGTGTAAAGAAAATTATGTGTATGAACCTTGAGCTGAATATTTTGTACAACATAAAAATATATGCACTTGATCTCCTCATCAATGTCATAATTTTCAATTTATGACATCTTGAACTCCGTATTTTCATCCATAAACTCTTTCTATATTCATCCAGATGATGTCTGTGTCATCAATTCTCACTTCAAAGTTGGTGGGGGGGAGCGGATATAGGTTTCATTGCCCCATACCAGGTCAACAAGACACATGTCTTATGTAACTTAAAGGCTAAGGAACCTTGAATAAGGATGTGAGCTGAGTAGCCTAGGACTTTGATACCAGATTAAGGCTGTGCCTTGGGCAAAGTGGCAGATAACTAATGGAAGGAAATGGTTGAGAAACTTACCAAATTATTTGTGTGGTCTTAATGTTTTAGTGGTGGTGAAGACTTACTCTTTTTTTCTTTTGACCTCTTAAAACTGGAATTCATGGAAAAGAAAAAAAAAGCCATAATCTTCCTGAGCCCCCAACAAAGGCTTGCCTTTTCTTTATGTCTTTCCACCCAAAATTCCCCTGCCTCCCCTTAAATAAATAGAGCTGCATGATCCAGAGCAGGAGTCTCACAGCCCTTCCTTCTGTTAGGACTTGAACTTCTCTCTGCTCACTCAGAGGGAAGGGAAGGAAAGAAGGCCTCTCCACTTTGCTGGGGAACATCGCTCTCCAATTCTGTAGAACTTGAGTGCCTTCTAGAGAAGGAACTATCCCAAGTCCTTTGAATCATGGCCCCAGGGTTCCCCACCATTGGGCTACCAGCTGTTGTTATTGGCCAGTGGGAGGAAATGCTAATTGGAGGACAAGGAGGAGGGACGAGAGGAGAGGCCTAGAGCCCAGGAGGCAGCCAAGTCCTGGATCCCTGGACTCAACTGTGAGTTTTGGTCACTTGTCATCTCAGAGCCTCCTTCCCTCTTCACATATTCAGGCCCGACACACACTTTGAAGGGACAGTTGCTTGGGTCTTGTATTTTTAGTCTTATTAAATTAGCATACTTTTCTGACATGACTTTATGAAAATGATTTTATGGTTCTCCTGAAGTAATGAATTCCTTTGACAATGAAGCGGCATTTAATGACATAGAACTGCTTGGCATCTGACTAACCCATCATCCCTGAAATCAGAAAATTGTTTTCTGCATAGTTGGGGGAAAATGAATAGCTACTGACTGACTGGCTTCTCTGTGCTGGTGCTACACTGGTCAGCTTTTTCTTCCTTAGAACTCAGTGTACCTTCTTGAGAGTTATTTTATATTCCCAGTTTTACAAGGAGGGTTTGTGAGAAGCTGGGTCAATATTTGTTTCCCTGATGTTCAACAGTGAATGGAAGGACAAGAATTGGTACCTCATTCTTAAGATCTCAAAGCCCATTTCTTTCCTCCCGGGCCAGCAGCCCCTTGTCTGACAATAGGTAAGCTCCAGATGGCATCCTTGGCATGTTTACAAACTCTGCTACATCTCTAAGGTGCCCAGAGTGATAATACTTGCTCCTCTAAGCACCCCTCACACATGCTAATTTCTCCTCCACTCAAATCCCAAGGCTGAAAAGAGTGGTCTACTCCATTCCCTTTGGGAAGACCTGGCTTCTGGTGATCTTCCCCTGTACCCCTTTTTCATCATAGCCAAGGATTTTTAAGAAGATTCCAATTGATTACAGAAACTTTTGAAACCATAATCAGATCTCTGACTTTGAGGAGATGCTTATGATAAGGCAGACACTCTGTGCTGCTCTGACTCTGAGGTCTCCTGATTGCCCTGAATGGGAGAGGCGGAGGCTCAGAGAGGTTGTTACTTGCTTTATGGGTCCACTCTGCTAGTTCGGGTGACACTCTGGTTTGGGCTTCTTCCATTTCTGTTCAGTCATCTTCAATTGTGGAGGACCTTAGAAAGACACTTTCCCTGGCGGCCATGCCCATGAGGGTGGCAAGTTCCTTCTTCTGTCCATGCTGTGTACTTACCCACTTTCTAGGATGAGAAGAGGGTGTGACTGGTTCATGGATGGATTGATTAAGAAGATGTTCTGAAGATGGATGCCATGCGTGGTTGCATTCTTATGTTTTTTATGCGTATACCTTCCAGATTACATTCATTGTGGATTTCTGCCCCTATACTGTGTGAAGAAAGAACCTTCAGTAGGTTTTCATTGCTCTTTGGAAAAGTTAGTTTTGCTGGAAACATGGGCAGGATTGTGACCCAATCATATGTGCTGTTTTTTTTTCTATGAGTTTTATTCTTTCCTTCAATAGCCCAATCTTCCTATAAACACAGCTCAAGGTTCCTAGGAGACTGGCAGGACAGGCTCTAGGGGAGGGAAAGGTTGTAATTAACCCCCTTGCAGCAGGACCTGGTTCTGGAAGCAGCTTTCATTTTGTAGAATAATCAAGCTTTCATTCCATCTGCCCAACTTTTCAGATTAGAAGAGGATTGTTTTCCCAGAATACATACATAGCTGGTAGCAGAGCTGGGGAAGGATTTATGCTTCCTAACCCCTGAGTTCTGTATTTTTTCAAATCCCTGTAGGTGTATAATCCTTCAGTGTGTATCAGAGTTGTTATTAAATAAGCAAATCTTGTGGGTTTCAGTATTCAGCCTGATCTCACTACACTTTCTTTCCCTTTGTACTGAGCTTATGCAGTGACTTCTCAAGGCCCCATATGCTACTTTAGATGTATTCAAGCTTCCTCTCGGGAATTTCTTTCCTAGCAGAGGGAGGGCAGCATGGAGATCAGCAGCACAGAGGTGAGATCCAGACTATGGAGTTTGAATTCTGGTTTTGCAACAGTCACTAGAAACACAAACTTGCGCAGATAAACATCAGTGTGCCTTGACATCCTTACCTATAAAATGGGCAGAGTAATGGTGCTTTAATCAGTGCACAAATTGAGAATTAAATCAGCTATTATGTGTGCAATGCTTTGAATGTTGTAACACACTTTACATATTAAAATTGACCATAATTATAACATTCATTTTTCTATGAGTTTTATTCTTTCTTTCAACAGCACAATCCAGTCTTCCTATAAACACAGCTCAAGGTTCCTAGGAGACTGCCAGAACAGGCCCTAGGGGAAAGATATCAAATATCTATAATAATAATTGATCATCTTTTGGTTAGAGTGACAAAATTTGACACAATCCATTACTTTTATGACTGATACAATTTAAGGATGCATGATCTTTGATACTTGGCAGATCCCACTATTTAAAGTTTGGAAAAACCCAATGTTTCTAGTGGGATGGCTAGATGACTACCTCAGTAATTTCCTTCTGAATCATTGAACCCTAGAAGATGATATCACAGTTCTATGTAAGGAAATCTTATATAATTAAATGGTAGCAGATACTCAAATATATACCCACGGCTGGAATATCAAGAAAATTTTAGAAAGATATATTAAAACTCTTAGTTTCATTTTTGCATATTCTTTTTTCATTTTTACCCATATTTGTGCACATCTTGCTACATTTCTCATACTGAAAGTAAAATTCATTTTCACTTTACATTGCAGGGACTTTTACTTCCTGTATCCTTGCCACCATTTTTATTCTTTGATGTGGCATCTGATTTTATGGCTGCATAATTTTATATCTCTGAGTTGCCTCTGAATGAAGTTATGATCAAATACTTGATTTTGAAGATCTAAGAGACAACTCTGGAAGGAATCGTTTCCACCCTGCATTTAGGGGAGTAAAACATGGGCACCAGGCTCCTTGGATTCCTCAACCCCATTCACTACTTGTCGTTTCTTCTAATCTCTTCAGAACATAATGGTCAACTGCTTGCCAAAGATATTGCCTTTTGGAGCAGATGCTGTCTCTTATATCATTAGTCTTCATATACAGTCAGACTATGTGGGAGACCCATGGATCCAGAGGCATGTGTGAGCTATCTTGAACTTCCACCTTGGGAACATAGGGAGGGAGCTCAGTCACATCATGTCACATCAGACAGAGTTCATTGTGGAGGTGAATGATCTGGTCAACACCTCCTGTTTCATAAACATGAGTGTCACAAAATGTTGGTAAATTACTTTGAAAGGATCTTTTTCACAATGGCAGCAGAAAGAGCTGCATGCCAAGAGATGCTGAGTAATCAGTGTTTGTGTTACCCCTTCTCATCATCTTCCTAAATGCTTGTCTTTCAGTGCCAGGCCTTGTTGTTTCCAAAGCTTAAGCAAAAGCAGTTAAAAGAATACAAGGTAGTGGAAAGACAATTCCCATTAGTTCATTCTGCCAAATCAAGGTAAAAATGGCCTTTAAATAGGAGCTAATTCTCTGACAGATAATTAGCTTGTCTCCCTTGATAAAGCATGTGAATTGGATTGAATGTGTTATAATTAATCTTGCATATTCTGGAAAAATACATTGTCTGCCTCTATTAAGTGAATCTCTTCCTTCCTACCTTGAGGGTGACTGAGAAGTCTAGTCTTTTATCCAGTGGGAACTAAATGAGTTGAATGGGTATTGGTTGACTCTCCCATACAAAGACTGGGGGAAGCTCACTGTGAGAAGCACCAGGAAAAGAGACTAAATTTCATCTTTCTTATATGCACCTTTAAAGACTTTGAGAATGCTTTGGGATATAATAATAATTGCCTTAAAACCAATCTTTGACCAGTGATGTTCATTTGGATATGCAAGACAGAGAGTTTTACAGTGATTGAAAAGTTGGTAATTCACTTCACACTTAGCTGGTGACTCTGGAGAGTGGCATGCAAGGGAGAAGGGGCACCAGAACTGCCACTGAACCCACAAGTCAAAACTCTTTCCTGAAATTTCTGTCCCTGCCCTAGACATTTGGAATGTCTTGACACATTCCCATCTGGCTATTCAGTGCTCTTGGGTTGTTTTTGGTCATTGAAAGATAAAGCCATGGTTTCTTGATCTTTTTTGTGTTAAAATGCATGTTGAGGAGATGAGGGAATATGGGACTGAAGGAGCACCTGGCAGATAGTCATCCCAATAAACTCTACTCCAATCATTTCTTTGCCTGAGAAGACAGCAGCTGTTGATAGTTTACCATCTCAGATTTTAGTTATTGATCATGTCTGTGTGTGTGTGTGCGCGCGCACACTCATGGACTCATAAACACACTCTTCAGTTTCTTAGATAGGGACTAGGGTGCCAGTGAACTTTACCATTTTTAAAGGATAATAATTCTAGGGGAGATTGGGGTTCACCTGATTGTGCTCAGGGCTTACTCCTGACTCTGTACTCAGAGATCACCCTGGCACTGGATATTGAACCCTGTCTGACCACATACCAGCTGCATTCCAGGTCTTACATGCTGTACTAGCTCTGTGGCCCCTAAATGGATAACCTTTATCATTTCTGTCTGTTCAGTGTGTCAATCACTCGCTCCTAGTGGCTACTGAGTTTCTGTGCTCATACACTGCCCCCAATTGAGATGTGCTACATGGACAAAATACGTGCTGAATTTCAAAGATATCGTACTTGAGAAAAAAACTGTAAATATTTTCATGAATATTAGTTTTAATATTGATTACATCCTGAAGTGATACCATTTTGGGAAATGTTAGGTAAATTATATTATTGGTGTGAATTTTACCCATTTCTTTATACTTCTAAATGAAACTGTTGGAGGGAAAATCTTGTTATGGAGTAACTAGCTTTGCATTTTTATTGAATGGTGCTGTCTCATGGTAGCAGTAAGAGTATTATTGTTTGGGGTAAGGGTATAGGATTTGAGTCATACCTGGCAGTGCTCAGGAGTGACCCCTGATGGGGTGCTCAGACTGGCGCACCCACATAAAAGGCAAGAACTTTAACCACTGTACAATCTCTGGCCCCCTGTAAAAATATTTGTGTCCCTATTCTTTGAGGAGGAAAGTAGACTGAGAGAAACAGTTGTTATAGGACAACAACCTCCCCATCTTGGCAGCCTTGTCTTCATCCAGGAAAATTATCCAGAGTCACATAACAGAAAGAGACTCCGAGATGATTGGTTCGGGAGCTGGTGCTCTGTGCCAAGACAGAACTGTTCTATAATGCAGACTGGGTCCCAACACTGCCTAGGTCCAGTCACCTCCTGGGTCCAATCACCGACTCAGTTTGATCACAGACTGAGCCCGGTCACAGACTGAGTCTAGTCACATGATCAGCGATGCCTACATGGTGCAGCTTCGGGAAAAACTCTGAGCCCTGAAACTTCCTTTTAGCTTCCTAGCTGACAGGCCTGTGGTGAGGGAGAGTATTGTTTTGCTAATCAGGACTGCTTCCTCTAGGAGCCCCCAAACCTCCACTCCATGTATGTCTTCATTTGTCCTTAGAAATAAGACTACTATTTGGTAAACATTTTTTCCTGACTTCTGAGAGTCATTTGAGTAAATTGTGTAACCTGTGTGTCTGTGTGTGGGGGGAGACGGGGAACTCCTGGCTTTGAGCAAGCTTGTTGGTGACCGTGGCCTAATGCTGTGAGTCTGTGCTGAGTCTCATGTTGGTATCACAGCTGTGCTGCTGGATTTTCTAGAAAGCATCGTCTCTCATCAGGAGGCCATGAGTGACAGGGGTGCAGTGACGGGGAAAACTGAGAGCTGTGGTATAACTTGTGTCTTTCCAACTCCCCATCTCCTGAGTAACAATGGTTGATTCCATTTTAGGTTGGAACAAATGGCTCTGTATTTGACAAATGCTTCTGCCAGTGGGTTAAGCAGGCAGGTATCAGGGCCTGCTTGTTCAGGGCCCTTTGACCAGAAGCTCTTGGGTTCTCTACTCCCTCATCCTCCAGGCAGAGTTACATCCTCTGTAACTCACCTGTGTTCTATCACCTCTTCAATACATGCAACTCTTAAATATCGATGTGAGGCTGCTATACATCCCATCAGAAATAGCTATCGATGGCTTGTGAATAGGCATAGGGACTATTAAGTGGAATTTTGTTTTTAAAATAATTCACCTTTTCTAGAGTTATACTTTCCTAGTATCTGTCTTATTTCCTTTCACTAGCTTGGTTTTCACATCAGTTGGTGCCCTCTTGGATTTTTTTTCACATCACTTAATGTCTATGGTGGCTTTTGTTTAAATGTTTAACCCAGGATTTCATATGTTTTCTTTTTCTTTCTTGTTATTGTCAGTTTTTCCTTCCTGGCTCAAAATAGACTCTGTGTGTTTCTGTGATTCTGCTAATCATTCCCTCGTGCTTGTACTCTGGTCCTGGCCGTTGTCCTGCAAGGCCAGCTTAGGTCATTAGCTCCTAGAAAGTGTGTATTTTTAAGTACGCTATGCTCCCCCACCCCGTGAGGAACATTTCTAAGAAAAGACATATTTAAACTCTACTTAAAGCTACAGATGAGAAGCTTCCCTTAACAGTGAAAACTAGGTTAAAGCAAAAAAGTTAGAAGCTGTCAAAGAGATTTCTTGAAATGTCCAACCAACCTTCCTTCTTTCCTTCTTTCCTACCTTCTTTCCTTCCTTCCTCCCTTCCTCCCTTCCTTCCTTCCTTCCTTCCTTCCTTTCTTCCTTCCTTTCTTTTTTCCTTCCCACCTTCCCTCCCTCCCTCCTCCTTCTCTCTCTCTCTCTTTCCTTCCTTCTTTCTTTCTTTCTTTCTTTCTTTCTTTCTTTCTTTCTTTCTTTCTTTCATTCTTTCTTTTTCCTTCCTTCCCCCCTCTCTTTCTTTCTTTCTTTCTTTCTTTCTTTCTTTCTTTCTTTCTTTCTTTCTTTCTTTCTTTCCTTCTTTCTTTCTCTCCTCTCCTTCCCCTCCTCAGGCAGATATTACTGACAGTTTCAGTATTTGTTGGCATATCTTTCCTCCTCTCTAATAGGTAGAGCAGGTTCGTCAGAATCAACTAAAAGGGTACAAAAAATTAGACATTCTTCTATCATGTTCTGTCCCTGAGAATTTCATCTTGCAGATACCAGAAGCTCCAGGAACCCTTTTCTATCTTTTTTTTTGGCAGTGGGGAGGAAAGAAGGGGATTCTCATGCAGTGCTGAGCAGGCTTGGGCCCCTCCTAGTGATTCTTGGCCAGCTGGATGGCGGTTCAATGCATGGGTATAAGGTTGCAATGTTGGGAAGCAATGTATGGGCCCAAGGAGGAAGTGTTGATGGTCTCTGGGACCACATCTGCTGGTATTTTGGGACTTCCAGATCTCTCTGCAATAGGTCCCCTGCAACAGGGGGCAGGACCACCCAGAGCTGGGGATTGAACTAGGGTCAGCTTCATGTAAGTTATGCAACTTAACCTTCATATTACTCTCCAGCCCCCTTTTCTATCATTTAAGAGACCCCAGGATGTGCTTGCTTCCCTTTAATATGTACAGTCAATGTGTATGCGTTACATCTCACCATGTCTAATGGCCGATCCAGCTAGCTTAGAGATGCCATGCCTGATTTTGTAAAGTTTTATACACTGTACTTTGCTCCCAACTAAAATCATCTCTTGGTGTATGTGTGTGGAGGTGAACTAGGGGCCACTCTCACTGTTCCCTGAAACTCCGCAGCTGAGGACTCTCTCTGACACCTCATTTCTTTCTTGAGAGAGTTACATCTCCACTATTTATGGCTTATGTACAATGTCCCAGGAAGAGGTTGAGGGGGCAGCAAGGGGGTTAAAAGTCACTAGCTGTGAATTGTATTGGAGTCCAGTCCTCTGAAGGTGTCACCTTTTGTCACATTTACAGCTTGCATGTCATGACTGCAGGCTGTGTCTCTCAGAGAGGTCTTGGCTTTCTTCCTGTCCAGGGGAGGGACCCTGGAAGATCTTCTACTGAGTCTACCTGGCTGAGTCCACACCTAACCTGTAAGCAAGAGCTGCATGGTGGCATCACAAAGGGATTTTGGACTCTCATTCAACTTGGCTTCTTGGCTCGAAGGTGGAGCATTTATATGTGTGAGGCTCCGGGTTTGATCCTGGCATTGCAATAAAAACAAACCAAAAACCTATTCTTCTGCCTGTCCTCCTGCTAAATTTCCTCTAATGTTCATTCACCTTTGTGTTCTTTATTAGATTCATCTTTAGAAATAATTTATATTTATTAATAAAATTAATATATAAAAATTGATTTCTATTTATTAATAAACTTATGATTATAAGATATGTATAAACATACACAAATTTCCCAAATTCCTAGAATAATTCTAAAAATTACATAGTAGGCACTTTATAGTAGTTTCTGATCTCTTTCCAAAGGCTTATTAAATGAGCATCTCTCTATATAATTCAGGAGTTGTTCTAGGTGATAAACAGTAACTACTTATAATTCTAATCAATATCTTTTAGCTTATTTCACTGTTTTCCCACTGTTGCTCTGAGGAGGCCTATAAGTATTATCATTAGCCCCATCTTACAAATGGGGACAAAAAGGTTAAGTGACTTTGGTCAAGGTGACACTGCTAAAAATTGTGGACTGCCTAAATCTCAGTGTATTTTTGTCTTCTTCTGAAACAGAAGTTCCCAAATATGTTTGGTTATTTCTATACCTCCTTTTTAGAAAACAAAAGTCACTCGGTGACCCCTAATAATCTACCTTTTTTAAAAAAATTAGTGAAACACCATGAGGTACAGTGGTAGACTTACAAACTTTCATGCTTGGGTTTCGGTTATACAATGACTGAATATCCATCTCTCCACTAGTGCCCATTCTCCACCACCAACGATCCCAGTATCCCTCCCACCCCCACACTCCATTCCCCCCACCCCACAGAGACTGGCCCACATCCAAAAGAATAATCTACCTTCTTTAAGCAATCAGAAAGCATCCTCAACTGCACCTGAGGCTAGGATCCCACCCTGCAGCATCCCAGTACCCTTTCAAGGGATGGTATTGTTAAGCAGTACCCCAAAAGCTTAGATGGAGGTGCCCACATTTTATAATCATAAGGGAGAGAAGAAAATCCTTGCATCACTTGGCAATGAGGCCTCATCTGAGTTGGGCAGCCTGTCCTTGCACTGGCCCCTGGGCATGGAAAATGTTGTCTACTACACCCCTGTATGTGGCATTGCCTATTGGGCCCCTTGTCATATAGGCAATTTATTGCTCACCAGAAAGTCCTTATATGACTGTGACCATAGAAACTAATTTTGGAGGGAAGGTACAATAGAGAGATGGGTAGGGCACAGGCTTTGCAGAGGCTGACCAGTTTAATTCCCAGCACCCTTCGGGTCCTCTAGTACCATCAGGAATGATCTGTGAGCAGAGTCAGGAGAAAACCCAGGCAGTACTGGGAATAGCCCGAAAACAAAGTTAATTTTAGATCCTGACAGATTCTTGGAATACAATGGATCTAAACGTCTCAAGATGTAGTGACAGAGCTCAAAAGAGGCAGGCAGAGCACTTAGCTGTAACCGGAAAATAAGGGAAACCCTTTTGAGGGGCTGCAACTGTTTGAATGAAGGTCTGAATCCACTTTGTGAGAAACCTGTGCAGAGTTTCAGGTGTAAAGAGCAGCAGTGTGTTGGCCCGGAGGTAGGAAGGGACTCCCTGATCACCACTTGAGATGTTGCTCCCACTTTTGCTGTTGCCCATAAATATCCAGTTTGCTGGAATTGGCATATGAAAAATAGAAGAAATGTAAAAAGGATCCACTCCTCTTTTCTCCAAGTAGCAATAGGGATCACAGAACTAGGACCGAGTGGCAGCCAGGGAGGAAGGAGGCTGTTGTCCAAATATTTACTGCCCTTCCACCTCCTTCCCAGTCCTCCTGTCCCCCTGAGAAATGTCAGGCAAGACTTCCATGGGGTGTGGCTGGGAAGTCTGGTGGTGTGCTCTGTGAGAGAACCCAAATAGTCTTTACTCCAGGTTGAGCAAACAATGAGCTGGTGGGTCCACCACTGAGCCTTAGGGTTATCAGGGTCATGTGGACTATCTACAGTTCCTGCCTGCCTCCTCATGCAGAGAGGCTTTTTTTTTTTTTAATTAAATCGCCATGAGATGCAGATACAGAGCTTTCATGTTTGAGTTTAAGCAACACCTATCACTCCACCAGTGCACAATACCCATCACTCCACCAGTGCACATTTTCCATCACCAATGTCCCTAGTATCCCCCCACCCCATCCCAGTCCTCACCCTGCCTCCATGGCACACAATTTTCCCAATACTTTCTCTTTACTTTTGGGAATTATAGTTTGCTCAAATTTTCCCACCACCATTCAAGCCTGCCTGCCAGGGGCAGGCGCTAGATAATTTATTTTCTGTTGCTTACTTTGAATATCATGAGAGGTCACACAGCCGCAAAAGCAGCCACATGCTTCTGGAATTCTAAGATTGTAAATGGTTGGGGTTCGGAGACATCATAGAGGAGCCTCTTGATGCTTTAATTTGTAGAAGATTCCATATTGATTTTCCTAGTCCAGTCCTTGGGTGATCTATCCCTGAGATCCAGTGGGCTTGGGTGGATCAAAGCATTAGAAGAGTTTCATCTTCACATTCAACTTTATTCCGTATTCAGGCTCACTACAGGATTCTATTAAGTGACTTGGAGAAGTGGTTTCTAGGCTTTTGGTGAACTGAAAATGTGGGGGGTTGGTATAACTCAAATTTTGATGTGGACACTTGCTCCTTTTCTGACCACTTCCTGAATTCTCTTAGCCACAGTCCTTTGACCTCAGGCCATATGAGGATGCATCTTCCTCCTTCAGACTGCTTTGAACTTTGGGGTTCCATTCAAACCCAGCTGAAATGCATTCACCATTGGAGCCAATAGACCATTGAGTGAATGACCCCACCCAGACTTTGCTTGTGTAGCTTGTCATGCTTCCTGCCTGCCCACCCTCCCACTGCTGTCATGGATGATTCTAGATGACCTTTGGTGAATGTAATTTCCAAGGAGAATGTTTCACAGTAGAAATATGCTGTCCCTTGAGGCTTGCTCTTGGTATTTCTAGAGATTTATTTAATTGGACTCTACTTAAATCCCTTTGGGAAACATACTTTTGCTGTGAAGTTGTGATGTGTTTAATTTGGGTTCTAAGATAAATGTAGGTCGGGGGGGTGGATTATTAAGCACAAGCTTTTCTTTTGTATGGTGCACTTGTTTAATGAATAGCTTTGCTGGGTTTTCCTATTTGTTTGTTTAGTAATGCTTCTTTATTTAAACTTCTTCAGCACTGCAAAGCAAAGTGTGTTTTCCCCTTCTTCTGGATCTGAAACAATAATGGAGTATCTGGCCTGGCTCATGAGAAAAGCTTTGTGTTTTACTCTACTATGCAGCTCACTTTCTTCCCTCCACAACCTTCCAGTTTGATCTTGGATTCCCCCCTCCCTTAATCCATCTTGAAGAATTAACCAATATTGAGCTCCTTTTCAGTGAGCTGAGAAGGTGAAGGCTGTCATAGTGTAATGTCCCCAAGACACAGAAAAATTTAAAATAAATGTTCTTTAGCACCCAGAAACTGCAGGGAGGGCAGGATTTTGGGTAGTTCTGATGGGGCGGGGGTTTGGGGCTTCATCTAAGAGGAGGTGTGTCTTTCAGAAAGGGGCAGGCTACTCTGCTGAGAGCTGATTGGTGGAACTAAGATTCTGGAAGACTCCATCAACTTCTTTCATAGGGGCATGCTGGTCCTTTAGCTATTGCTTGCTGGATTGTATAATTCTGGAAATATATGCAGGAAATAGGACAGCAATTTAGGCATGATAATTTTCCACAATAAAGCAAATTAGCACCTTTGACCACAGAGAATAAGACAAACCCAGAGACTGTCCAGGTTTTAGGGTTGGCTGAGCAGCCATGAGTTAGCTTATAGGCTGGCTATTGGTCCAACACAATATTGCTCCCACACCCTGTCTTCCAACATGTGAGTTTAAGTTGACGGAGATGTGAAGGACTGTTAGTAAGGACATCAACATTTCATGGGTACATAAAGACCAAAGGCTGGGATACTGCAGTCATTAACAGGCATCCCTGGGTATAGTGTCAATTGTGACAATTGTAATCAATTGTAATCTGTTCTGTAAATTGTGTCAATTGTAATCTGTTCTGTTCTTGCCTATGTTACCTTTTATATATAAAAGAGCCTAAGCTATATTATTCTATTCTTTCCAAGGCACTGTAATGGCCCCAAAGTATTCTGTTCTTTCATGCTTCCTGCCCTGTTATATTCTAGAAAGTCTCAAACTGTTTTACTTAGGGGACTGTCCAACTGAGGAGTGGGGGTTCCTTGCTTGTGCGAAGTAGGAAAAAGAGGGGAACAGCCTCAAGAAGGAAATCTATTGCTTCCCTCCCATTCCACCTCTCCCCCCCCCCCCCCCCCCCCCCCCCCCCCCCCCCCCCCGTCACCCGGGAGAAGTTCCTGGGAGATTTAGGACTGATGAGTCTGTGATGAACTCCATGGCACAGATACTCTTGTTTCAGAAGCCCACAGGCAGCCGTCATTTGAAGTCCGCCTAGCCACTGGTTTCTCAGAGCCGTGAACTCAGGCTGGTTCTCTGCAGGAAAAGAAAGTCAGTCCTAAATCTTACCCGGCTTTTCTGTTCCTCACCTTCCCTCACAAAAAAAGAATTCCAGGAGGAGAGGAATGGTGAGGTAAAACAATAAAGGGTTGGGGGAGACAGGTAGACCATGATAGTGCTCAGGAGAGAAGCCCATGGGCTTCTTCAGAGCAGAGAGCCAGTCCACGTTCTGGGCAGGGATATGCAGGTCACTCCCTCAGAGTAGGGAAAGGCTCATATCTCCAGAGGAGAGATATGGGCAGCCTTGTGTGTCCCTCTTCCTCTACCAAGTTAGTTTAATATAGTTTTTCCTGTCTGGTGTCCCCACAAATCCCAGTCCATTGCTAGGGTGGCTGCCAATGGGGAGAGCTGGGAGCAGAGCAGCTGATCTTCTTTTTGGATGGTGTTTGCCCGGCCTCTGCTCCAGGGTGGCACCTCTCCCATGGGGTCTGGCCACCTCTCTCAGGAAGTCTCCCAGGCTTGGTCTGGAACTCTGCATCTTGAGGGGGTTCTAGGCTCCTGAGAGTGTCTTTGTATAGAAGGCCTTGATGCCACTGGGCTGGTTCACATTTTGGACAATTTTCCCCAGCATACCTTCTCAGAGGCCCCCTCTCTGCCTGTAACAGTGCTTAGGGATGCCTATTGGAGAGAGTTCATAGAGGAGTGGAATGCTGTGGTTCTCTGAGGTAACAGGGGTGTGTGTGTGTGTGTGTGTGTGTGTGTGTGTGTGTAAGGATTTTGGCTCTGTACACCTCCTCTTGACTCTTTCAACATAGGTCTGGAAGACTTTCTGAGAATTGTTTGGAAATCCAGGCCTTGGAAGCACCTCAGGTAGATGCTTCTTTCCAGTACTGCTCTGCAGGACCTCGGTGAGAGGGAGGGCTGGAAGGCTGCAGTGAAGGGAGGAGGAGAACCCAGCTAAAGGCCTAGATCTCTCCTTTTCAGGAGTCCTGCAATAACAGGGTTGCTGGGCTGGAGATTCTCTTGTCTCACCCTTTGAATTCTGCTCTCAGCAAAGTCCTCTGCTGGAGAAAGAAACTTAAGCTGTTTAATTGTTGTCTTTGTGGAAAATTACACGACTGTCTTCAGCTGTTGCTTCTGGCTGTGCTTTCTGTTCTAATGTAAATAAAGGAGGCAACAGATTTAAAGGAACAGGCTCTATTTACATACTTGTGAAGTAGCTTCTCAAACAATCTGCCCCTGTTTTGGCAAATACAAACAGATGAACCAGGTGATATCCTTGTGTCCTTAAAGCCTAAGAGAGAGAGAGAGAGAGAGAGAGAAAGTGTGTGTGTGTGTGTGTGTGTGTGCGTGTGTGTGTGTGTGTGTGTGTGTGTGTGTGTGTGTGTGTGTGTGTGTGTGTGTAGGGGAGTCTGGGGCTGTTGTTCAGGAGCTTAGGACCTGCCTCCCTTCCTGGGAGCTGCTGTATTTTTTGCATGTGAGATTGAGAGCCTCCAGGATGGACTTGCAGTTTATCCCTGCCTTCTGGTGCTAGCTCTATCCTAAGAGAACACATAGGTCCCTAAAGTAGCTCTGGAGCTGGGACCCTAGATTCAAATGGGGGGTGGGCTGTGATGATCTTTTAAACATGGAGGAAAGCATGCCAAGGTTTGGGGTTCTCTGGAGGCACTCCATGCAAACTTCATTTTCATTTCTCTCACCCCACTTCCTATGTCCTGTCTCGCTCTGACTCAGTTCATTTTTTCCCCCCGAGGTAAATTTTAAGGCAGGAATTTTGAAAAATTCCTTTTAAGTAGTGGTGGGGGGATAATACAAAGACTTTCTCAAAGAGGAAGTCATGCATTTTTAAATGTGGCACATTAAAAGTGCTCCTAAACAAATGAATAATTGAAAATAAGCATAGAAAAATATAGAAGCAACTTTTTAACTGAAAACATGTCTGTGGTACTCTAAGGAGAGAACAGAACAAAGAGGATTGTTTTTAAGTTCTTGGCAAATTGTATAGCCAAATACTAGCTTACTTCCAGAAAGGTAGAACTTTGTAATACCAACTTATGGTGGGCGAGATAACATGCGATCTGAAGGTAAAAAAATTAGTTATGATACCCATGTTATACTGAGTTTACCAGCAATTTCTATTTCACGTAAGAATCCGTGCTCTAAATTATGATTTCTGTCCAGAAAAGTCAATAAGAGGATAATACTATTAACCTTAATTCAAGAAGATTGTAATATTTTAGGAATATAACCTAAGCATTTTAGGAAGTTTTCTTTTATTAGACAAAACAGCACAATCTTGTTAGATGAACTAATATTGAGTATTATTATTATGTCACCAGTAATCCACCGGGAACATACTTTTCTGAGGGACATTCTTGAAGCTATTTCTACTAATGATTTGTCACTAAGTGGACATCAGGGAGATTTTTATCTTTTAATTTTCATAAATTATTTCCATAAAGAGACAGGTTGATTATCTCATTGCCTTTCCTCTATAGCTTCTCTTGGTGTCAATTGTATCAACACATGACCTGTATTCCTGTGACTCATCCTGTGTACAAAGAGATTCATGTAAAACTCCTCCTGCTAAGAATTGAAGTTCAAGTAAATCTAGCAAAATAGATGTGTCAAGAAAAGAAACTATGAGCAAACGAATACGTATCAGTAGAACAACTTTCATTGTACAGTGTGGCTGCACCTATATTTATAATATACCCAAGTTTTATAGAGAAGTTTGTAACCCTTCAATTGAGCAATTAAAGTGATGAAAAATTGGACTGGAGAGATAGTACAGCAGTTAGGATGCTTGCCTTGCATGAGGTAGACCCAGGGTCAAGTCCTGGTACCTTTGATTTTAAGTTCAGTATATATTTTGCATATCTATGTCATATAAAATTTTTCTCTATTTCTAAGATTGATAGGAAATGTCTTTTAAATTTGCTGAGATATATTTATGACTATTTGATAAGCCTAGAAGAGGTTTTTTATTTCTCCAATTCTCTCGACGTCTTAGGGCACATATATCCGAGTATAATGTGATTTCTAAGGGTGATCTGCAACCACAAGCCCCAGTTTCTGTCTTAAGCCACTTCCTCTGCACTTGGTAGAGGAAACCAGGACCCAGGCCACACAGAAAGGGCTGGGGGAGGGTGCCTACAGCCTCTGCTTCCATATCCTTTCTCTTGCTTGGAATTGATTCTAGCTGTTTCTATTCTCTGCATTGCTGAACCAACTGTGCCATCCTTCAATATTCTACTAACACCTAGGAAACCTTGCTGTCTTTGCTATTCCTTAGACGAGTCTGGCCCACATGGCTACATGGTTGGAAAGTCTTAAATAAACAGGGTGTGTGTGTTACAGGCCATTTGAAGTTGATCCAGAAAGAGCCAATCAAGCATGTCCCAAATCAGTCTATGGACATGCATTTGGCAGGACCACTATTGTAAATCCAAGGTGAAGTTCTCTCACTGCTGCCATCTATACTATTGACTCCTTTCCACCATGGACTTTTAGAACCATCCATGGGGCTGAAGAGATTGTCCACTGGATAAGGTATTTGTCTTGCAAGCAGCAACTGCAGTTCAAGCACCGCCAGGAATGATCCCTGAGCACAGAGCCAGGTTTAAGCCCTGAGTACCACTGGTAAGGCCCTAAACAAAATTTAAATTAATTAAATATATGTATAAGAGATAATGTGTGTCTGCTGCCAGTTAGACCAGACAGTGAAATCTGCATGAGGCAAGGAGCTAACAGATATATATCAAATACATCAAATATATATATGTTCCTTAGATACTAACTCAAACAATCAAGAAACACAGGTTTTGTTTTTTTGTTTGTTTTCTTACAATTTATTTTCATTTTTCTTCTGAGTTCTATCTTTTAACAGGTGGGAATTTTTGTATGTGAATACAGCACTGGAGTACTCTGACACAATGTTCCACTAGCCATACTTAGAGACTCAGACTCTGCCCTTCGCCCCCAATGCAGTTGCTCTCTTCCCTGGGTAACAAAGCTGCTCCTTTATCCCCAGCTGCTTTCTTCACACACACTGTCTCACCTTTATTGCCTTTAGAACTTTTAATTTATTTTTATTATCATTATTAGTTTTTTTGGGGGGGTGGTTGGGCCACACTGAGTAATGCTCAGGGATTATTCCTAGTTCTGCACTCAGAAAGTACTCCCGGCGGTGCTCAGGGGACCATAAGGGATGCCCCGTTACCTCATCCACTACAGCATTGCCCATTCCCATACCCTCCATTGCTTTTAATGAGTCTTTAATGGAGCTCTTTGTTAGGAAAGAGATCCTAACATATTGGGCAGGGGGAGCAGAGGGAGGAAAACTAGATGATCAAACAATGAAGGAGAAGTCATCTGTTACTGAAGTTAAAATACCCAACTTTGGGAGAGGGCTAGAGATAGATCTAGTATAGTGGGCAGGGGGCTGGCCTTGCACCACCGGATGTGACTCACCGCCCCCCCCCCCCCCCCCGCCCAATAAAGTGAAATGTTCATATTTGCCTGTGGAACAGGAAGTCTATTTCATAAAAACAAGGGACAGAAGTTATCTCTGAAGGTTCAGCCAATACCTGAACTTTTCAAATCCTTGTCCTACCCCAGGGAGCGCTTTTCTGCCCTGTAAAGGATGAGTGACTTAGAGCTTATTTAGGGTTTTCTGCTCTGGAAGACTGTCATAAACTCCTACTCATTAGGCTTCTTTGCTGCCACAAGAATCTTAGGCAAAATGGATCTTGAGTGTCTGCTTTGATGTTCCACGTTTACCTGGAGGACCCACTGCACGGCCTCACTGGAGCTCCTTTTAGACCACTAAGGTTTTAACTCCCATTAGTAGAGTAAGACCACTTCATCTCCATCCAGAGCCTAGGAGATGAGCACTGCTATTAACTTCATATTCCAGATGGAGGAACTTGTGCTGTGAACAACTCTTCTCAGGAATAGAGCCGGGGAGTGCTAGGAGTCATGAGTTTAAACTCTACTTCTGGAGTCTATATTCTCAATTACTGGCCTCAAAGTACCATTTTTTAAAAAAATATGGGTCACCATAAAAAAAATCTATATCTATATCTATCTATCTATCTGTCTCTCATCTGTCTGTCTGTCTGTCTATCTATGAGGAGTGTGATCAGCCTGCTTGCAGTAAGCTTGTGGAAGAGCCTAAATTGCCCTCCCTGCCCCACCACTTTTGGGCGTCACTCCCTTTGGACAACCTTCAGTGAGAGTTTTCCTCATATTTCTGCAAACTGCTCCCTTTTCAGCTGCGCCTGAAACGCTAAAGCTTGCATGGAGAAGTGGAGTCTATCTTTAAATATGGAAATCTCTTGCTGCATTTGGGTGTGTTTAGTTAGTTGGTCACTCAGAGTTCTGCTTCCCATGACCAAGGGTTCCTCTGTCTCGAAGCAGCCATAATCAAAATGTTAGCGGGAGACCCAGAACACCCCTGTAGGGAGAGGTTTCCCACTCAGTCTGGTATCTTATGTTTCTGTGGGAGTCTCCTAAACTGATGCCCCACTATGGGCAGACACATTGGGGGGTGTTTGTTCATTTTTTCCATTGGTTGCCTGGTTTTCTTTGTTGTTGTCATCAGAATCAACATGCTGACCATACTCAGGGGAGCACAGAAACTTATGGGAGAGAGTTTGAAAACCCTTGCCTCTGGCTTATTACTTATGCCTAGAAAACATTTGCATGGAGCCTTTGGCAGTTGCTGGGTGCTCAAGATTAGCCAGACTGTGTGATTCTGGCTGAGGGGAGGGAAGGAGGGAAGGGTAGAGAACACTTTTTTTTTTTTTGCTTGTTTGTTTGTTTGATTTGCTTTTTGGGCCAAACAAATTTGTTCTTACCCCTTACTCTGCACTCAGAAATCACTCCTAGCAGGGCTCAGGGGACCATAAATGGTGCCAGTGATCAAACCAAGGTCAGCTGTGTGCAAGGAGAGTGCCATGTCCACTGTACTGTCTTCAGTTTAAACTGCTCAGTCCTGCTCTGGGAAATCCAGCTGTTAGAATGGATTCAGTTTTTGTTGAGAATGTGAGGGTAGAACTTTGGCATCGTGCTGATCTAGTAAGCTTTTCTTGTAATGAGTGCTTGTTCTTTGGTGTTAAGGCTGCCTTTGGGGGTTGGTTCCTGGTTCTTTTTTACATACAAGAAGGTTAAAAGCTCTGAAACCTAGCTTCTCCTTAAACGTTTAATATTAAGTACATTGGCAGGGCAGAGGGGCCCAGCCAGCTTTGCATGGTGGGCCATGTATGGTGCCAAGGTTTGAACTGGGGTGGGCTGCATGGAAGGCTTGCACCTTCACCCCACTGCTAGCTTTCCAGGAAACTGATTTCTTACCCATCTCACAACCCTAAGAGGCTGTTCACAGGTCTGTCTCACGAGTCAGCCTGCCTCTTCCCCCCTCTCTCCACCACCAAGTTCCGCTCATTCTCCACCAGTCATCTGTAACTGTGTTGCAGAGTCCTCGGATAAAAAATAATGAATATGAATACAGAATAATCAAATCTCACAAGCAATTAGCACTTCACTCTAGTGGTAAATGATGGTTCGGAAAAACAGAACCTCCCCAAAGCCCCAACTCCTTCCTTTCTTCCCTCCACAACTCTCACTTCCAATTCAAGGGAACAAATCCTCCCTCTGTAAAATCATCGCTGTGAGATTCTGCCACTTGATTTTAAGTCTTACCCATACCCAGAGAGGTGCCCTTCATTGGGCTAAATGGTAAATGTGCACAAACCATGATACCTAAACTGAGCAGGAGACTACTGTTTCTTTCTACTGCTTCCAAGAAAATTGCCTTGTTCTGCTAATAGATTGAATTCAATATCCTCTGCTCTCCACTTTGCCCCAGATTAGTCTACAAGCAGGGACCTCACAGTGTAAGAATGACTTGCATATACCATGTACCCAGAATTTTGCACAAGAGGACCCTCTGTGATTCAGAGCACTCTGCGTCTGTCTCAAATACTCTCCCAACCCCCAATGGGTTTTTTCCTCCCACTAGGCAAATGGAAGGCCCATGCCACCTGTTAGCATTACATCATTGGCTCCCAGAACACAGTTGCGCCAAAGGCCTTAAACAAAGTAGTTCTTGTATTGTTTGCACTCAAAGAGCTGACATCATGCCAACTGATGTCATTGTATGTCTTTGTGTGACTGCTATGGCAACAGGGCAGGTGGGGAGCCTCCAGCTGATGTCATTGGGAAAGTAGGTGTAGAGGCAGAATTTTAAAAAGCTGTGCACTGCTTTTTACTGTGTGGGGGGTTTTCTGGCATGCATTAAAAAAAAAAAACCTAGCTGCTTTTAAGACAAATTATAGCATGAGTACCCTAAATAAGAACAGAGAGAACATTTTTTGTTCCTCTCTGCCTTCAAGACTTCATTTTGTTGTTCTTTACTTTCTTCTTTTGTGGAAAACTGTAACAACTGCTTTTTACTTAGGGGAAAAAAAAAACCAGTTGATTTTGTTCCCATCACAGAATCAGTGTGACCCTGTGTGCTGGGATTTCATGAAGGCAAAGCTGAGCAGATTTTAAAATAAATAAGTCTTTGGAGTTTGTGATGGCAACAGTAGCAATTTAGAAACAATCATTTTAACTACTCATTAATGATTTTTTTCCTAGTTTTCCATTTCTTTGGTGTACTTCAAAAATGATTGCCTTGGGCTTGACCAATGGTATTATTATGATTTCAGAGCAGAAGACACTAATGATAGGGCAGGAAAGGCAGAGCGTCATTTTAGAAATCAATGAGAAGTATAACTAGTTTTCTTTCTAAAAAGCACAGGGAAGTGTAGATGCTTCTATAAAAGTCCTCATTAATATCATCCACTTTGAACTTTTTTTTTTTGATCACTGGGGGGTCTCATTGGTTTAGTGTGTGCGATGGCTAACAGCTTTGCGAGTTGCTCTAGGTCATCACCCAAAGCTTCCTGCTGTGGTTGCCAGTGATGAAACTAGCTGTGGGGTAGAAGTCAGTTTCAGAAGCTCCTGGACAAATGAACTCCAGGTGCCGCTTCAGTACAACTAGGTCCTGTCAACACAGTGCATCCTGCTCTCTCTCTCCTGATACTGTCAAGATGAATGAAAGCCTCCATTTCTGGGGTTAAATGCAGGATTTGGGTGGCTTTTAGCTTAGATACCCCCACCTTCTTTATAAAGTCAAGGTCTGAATTAGTCCAGATGTTTGATTAGAATTAGCAAGTATTTGGGGAGAATATTGTCAACTCAGATTTTGTGGCACTTACATGGATATTGTATAATAGGAATCTCATAAGAATTCTTTGAATTAATTTATCTATGTACATGTGTGATTCAGCTAAAAAATACAACCCGAGGTAAAGGTAAAGGCCCTCCTGTTGATCATCGATTTGCTCGAGCGGGCCCAGTAACGTCTCCATTGGAGACTTTGTTGTTACTGTGTCTGGCATATCCAATACTCTCGGTAGCTTGCCGGGCTCCCCGAGAGGGGCGGAGGAATCGAACTCGGGTCAGCCATGTTGGCCGCTTGTAAGGCGAACGCCCTACCCGCTGTGCCAGGCTAGTCCGAAAGTAGTGAGTGGTCGCAAGGTCAACCTAAAGTCAACCTGCAGCAAACTATAAACTAAAAAATACAACAGGAAAAATTAAATAATACTGTAGTATCTTTACTTTCCTCAGCTTAAACAAGAATTTTTTTTTTTTGCATGATCTTTTGGCTCTTGATCACATATGTGGCAAATGTTTATAAAGTGGATTTTCCATGTAATGTATTTTTCTTTCTTTATTGTATTTTAGCTAGAATGATTAAAGTAGTGCTAACTTTCACAGTTTTATTGCACAATGTTAATTCACCTTCACTATCCATTTAATATTTAAAAAAAAACGGTTTCATGTTCCTTTCATTGCTTTTAATGGCTACTAGTATATCACTGGATGAAAACTGCAATGTTACCCATTCATGACATTTCATTTTTGTTTATAACTTGTCTTTTTCTATATAGTAGACAATGTATTAGTGAACATCTTTCTGTTGATTGGCGAATATCTCTGGATAGATGATTTCCTTAATATATATCCTCCTATGTAAATATTGAATTTGTTAAAAAGGGGAGTTTTGTATTTTTTATTTTTTTGCTTTTTGGGTCACACCCGGCGATGCTCAGAGGTCACTCCTGGCTCTGCACCCAAGAGTTACACGTGATTGTGCACGGGGGACCATATGGGATGGATGCTGGGAATTGAACCCCGGTTGGCCACGTGCACAGCAAACACCCTAACCACTGTACTATCGCCCCAGCCCACAGAAGATTTGTATTTATAATGCAAAAGCTTCACCATTTTAGACTTTTTGCACTAGACCCTTAATGTAAGGAGGCAGAATGGAGTCAAAGGAACGTATTCATGATTCTATTAGAGATTTCCTGATAGTTTTATGAACCCTTGGCCTCAGAACGGACTGGGGTGAGGCGGTTTCCAGGTTTTGTTCTAGTAGATGTGAGGGCAGGTAACATTAGAGTCCTCAAATGAAAATATCACAGGAGAGATCATAAGCTATCTCACCTTATCCTTTCTGTATTTTGTCTTTCTTTAGAAAGTGTTACTCTGTTCCTTCCACCTCTGACTAATTACATAAATGTTATAAGTGAAAAGATTCATTCCTGCTGAGAGATCATTGAGTACCAGACTGGGTGCTGACCACTTCATATGTGTGTAATCATTCTAAAGTCACAATCATGCTAAGAGGGCAATGCTGTTATCCTCATTTTTTCCAGCTGAGGAAACAGACCTACAGAGACACATTCTCTTGCCTACGTAACAGATCCAGAAAGTGGGACAACTGGCATGGCAGTCAAGATCCTCTGGCACTTCCAAGGTCCCTCCTCATAAGCAGTTTCCTGGATTTGGAGCAGATTGTCAGAATGGATGAGATGGGTTGATGAGGATGCAAGAGACAGGTCAGCTGTGCTCAGACACTAGCACAAGCTTCTCACCCGAGGATGTCATCCATGCCTGCTCACCTCCCCCAAGGGCAAGATTGTATGTAGGCCACTGAGCATAGGGCTCTTTGAGGTGAATCAAATTTGCTGCTGGTGTATTGGCTGGACACTGCCTGGAACTATTTCTAGGGAAACCTGTCCCAGTTTGTGTTGAAAGCACTTGCCCAAAGTACCGAATGGAGCCATAGCCTCAAGCATGTCCAGGGTACCCAGATGGACCTGTGGTTTTGTTTGGATCTTCAGAAAGCAATGATTTTCCTAAATAATATGGCACACAGTTCTTCTGGTGGCCTCTCCTGGCAGCTCTGGCTTCCAGAGATAGTCACACTCGCTCTCTGTGCTTTGGTTCCAGGTGGACTTAGCAGTTTTAAGCAGAACCATGAAAACCTCTGTGACAACTCCCTCCAGCTGCAGGAGTGCAGGGAGGCGGGGGGCGCCTCTGCGGCCTCCGGCTTGCTACCTCAGTCCATCCCCACCACCCCGGACATCGAGAATGCAGAGCTGACCCCCATCTTGCCCTTCCTGTTTCTTGGCAATGAGCAGGATGCTCAGGATGTGGACACCATGCAGCGACTGAACATTGGCTACATCATCAATGTCACCACTCACCTGCCCCTGTACCACTACGAGAAAGGCTTGTTCAACTACAAGCGTCTGCCAGCCACCGACAGCAATAAGCAGAACCTGCGGCAATACTTTGAAGAGGCTTTTGAGTTCATTGGTAACTATCTCTCCAGGGTTGTTCTTGCAGTTTGCCTCTTCTCCCATCCTTTTCCCTCCAGCTTATACTTTAATATCCAGGCCAGGGTTTATATTCCAAGGTTGCAGGAAATTTGCTCCAAGATGAAGTCTGGGTTTTCTCACCTGGTGCAAGATTTTCTCCTAAGTCTGAGTCCATCAAATGCGTAGATCCATCAGGATGGATGTAGAAGGCAATTCTGGTGGGGATCTGTCCCCTAAAACATCTTCCTCCCTCAAGTGCTCAAGGTAAAAGTGTTAGAGACTAGTCACTGAGACCTTTTACAATATAATTTTGGAAGAATGGATGGAAAGTAGGAATTAGAGGTCACTGCTAACACCCCTAAGCTTCTTACCAGAGGTAATATGTAATAAATAAGATCCCCCCCCCAGATCCCAAGTCTACCATACTTATCAAAGCCTTCATCCAATATAGGAGCTGATTTTATTTCTTCACCTTGAGTTGTTATTTTGTAGTTGGCATGCCTCTTTGTGTGAGTTTGTGGCAAAGGTGGCATTTGCTAAAGTGTTGCTTCTGAAGAACCTTTTCCTAAAAATTAAAACAAATATGAATGCCTTTCCACAGTTGGTCAGTGGAGGGCTATGACTTTCTATCTACCACCTTGTCTCTGTTCATAAGCCATGGGTTGCAAAAGGACATAAATGTGAGTACTGGGGAGATGGAACTCAGTTGCTCCATGGTCGCAGAAGTTAGAATAATCAGTCCATGGTGCCCAAATAGTTCCCAATGGAAAATTTCAGCAAAAGTGCACAGCAATTTCTAGCAGGAAGCAACCACAGTCTCACCATCAACTTTTGCTATTTATGTGGCCTTAAACTACAATAAGTTCCTAGGATCACTTAGGAGCACCTAACCAATTCTCCATACTTTTTATTTTCAAGTGACTTCAGCCTTGATTACCGTGAACTGGAAACCCAGTAATTTTCCTATTAGATTTTTTTCTTTTGGAGGGTAGTGGGGAGGGAGTCACGCCCAGTGGTACTCAGAACCTACTTCTGATTCAGAGATCACTCATTTCAGACATGGGTGACCATATGGGTTGCTGGGGATTGAACCTGGTTCAGCCGCATGTGAGGCAAGTGCTTTACCTGCTAGTTATACTATTTTGGTGGCTCAAATTTTCCTAACATTCGCTAAAATTTTGATAAAATTGATTTAACTGTGGCAAAATTAACTGTGGCTCAAATTTTCCAACAAATTGGCCTGTTTCAGGAAAAATGCTCTCACATTTGGTGCTCTGTTGTCAACACAAAACTAATAGCCTTGGGTTATGCAGTCATTAAGTCTGCTGGATTTTTCTTGAGTTTGCAGCACTTGTCATTTTGCCCAGATGCTTGGTTTGCTAATTTTGTCTTCATTGTTAGACCGTGGAATACATTGTTTGGACATTTGGAGGAAACTGGGAATGACTGCTGCACTTAAAAAATAAAATGACTTCTTCAAGGTCTTAGGGATTATAGTGTTAGAGACAGGAGCAGAACCATGTGCTCCTGGTTCTCTGTAACGAGCTATTGCTGTGCTTACCATGCTCTGTTAACTCCTGATGCATAACTTGTGGATATAAAGATCCCTCAGATTCTTTTTTGTTGTTGTTGTTGCTTTTTGGGTCACACCTGGAATTGTTCAGGGTTACTCCTAGCTCTGCACTCAGAAATCACTACTGGTTGTGAACAGGGGATCATATGGGATGCCGGGAATTGAACCTTGGGTTGACTGCATGAAAGGCAAATTCCCTACCCACTGTACTAACACTCTGGCCCTGCCCTCAGATTCTTTATAACTGACCCAAGGAATTCCTTGAGCTTCAAGGAATAAGTATTTGTCTCCATGTTGAGGAGGAACTTCCTGCTTTCTATATGATGTTATGACTGCAAGTTTATCTGACTTAATCCCAGTGGGGGGAAGTTAGGAAATTGTTTTCCATTTAATGAGTAGCATAAGATATACTTATTCTAAGAGGATTTCAATCAAAGTACCCACATTCCTTGTAGATTATTCAGGCTTACCTACTTTTTCAAAAGGAAAACCAAACAAATAGCAAATAACCTGTAACCTGAAAACAACTCTGTGTCACAGGCCGAGCAGGATCAGGGGATTTCTATTGTTATGTCATTGAACAAAATGAAATATTAAAGTTTTAGGAAAATTACAGCAAGTTTTATAGACATGTTCATGGAGAATTTAAAGTAAGTGCAATCAGGGTTTAGGATTTAACTATGCCAGTTGCTTCAGTCCTGACATAGCACAGCACATAGCACTGTCTTCCCATTGTTCATTGATTTGCTCAAGCAGGCCCAGTAATGTCTCCATCATGAGACTTGTTACTGTGTTTGGCATGTTGAATAAGAGATATTATTGCCATGTTCCCTGAGTCTTTTTTTTTCATTTTTTATAATTTTATTTATTGAATCACCATGAGAAAAACATATGATGTCACATGGTTGCAGTAGGGGCCACGCTATTTTGAAATTCCAAAATCTTAACACTTAAATCTGGAAGGATTTCTGCCAAAACCTGCTGGGTTCCAAGATTTGATCCTGAGTCTCTGGGATCATGGCCATTAAGTTTCTTGATCAGGAGCCAGAAAGGCCATTTGTGGGCAATGACTTGGGGTCTCGTTGGAGTGGGGAGGACAGGACCGGCTCCACTCCCATCCCATGAGGCCCTGCCTGTCTCGTCACTGCGGGCCCAAACCTGACTGTCCACTGACCTCTGGAGGATGATGGCCACCAAGCCACCAGGGGGAAGCAGGTGGAGAGACAACACCCTTTCCCCCCTGGGGTGGCCCGGCGACAGTAACCTACTGTGTGGTCCGGACGCATTTCTGCCAAAAGCCGCTGGGTTTCGAGATTTGTTTCTGAGTCTCTGGGATCATGACCATTAAGCAGCTTAATCAGGAGCCAGAGAGGCCATTCGTGGGCGATGACTTGGGGTCTCTTTGGGACGGGGAGGACAAGACGGGCTCCACTCCCATCCCGTGAGGCCCAACAAGTTTTGTCACTGTGGGCCCAAGCCTGACTGTCCGATGGCCTTTGGAGGATGATGGCCACTGAGCTGCCAAGAGGGAGCAGGTGGAATGACAACACCCTTTCCCCCCTGGGGTGGCCTGGCAACAGTAACTTACTGTGGGGTCCGGACGCATTTCTGCCAGAAGCCACTGGGTTTCGAGATTTGTTTCTGAGTCTCTGGGATCATGGCTGTTAAGCAGCTTGATCAGGAGCCAGAGAGGCCGTTCATGGGCAATGACTTGGGGTCTCGTTGGGGTGGGGAGGACTGGACCAGCTCCATCCCTACCCTGTGAGGCCCTTCGTGTCTCGTCACTGCAAGCCCAAACCTGACTGTCCAGTGGCCTCTGGACAATGGCGGCCACTGGGCCACCAGGGGGAACAGGCCAAGGCACAAAACCTATTCCCACCTGGGTTGGCCCAGCACCGGTAACCTACTGCAGGGACCGGATGCATTTCTGCCAAAAACCGCTGGGTTTCTAGATTTGTTTCTGAGTCTCTGGGATCATGGCCATTAAGCAGTTCAATCAGGAACCAGAGAGGCCATGCCTCCAATTATATAGCTGAGCTGGAGGTGGTTTGTGGGTGAGTTTCCCACATACCTAACTTTTGGCCATTTACTTTCTTGGTAAACTTTGCCCCAAGGTTTTGGGGTCTGGCCAAAGGCACATCAGCAATTTGGGGATATCTGGAAGTCTGAAGGCACCACCAGGCTGCTGATGCACTCACCTCACAGGTGGTACAGATTGACCTGCTGGTGGCACCATAACCCCAGTTTCCTGGGGTTATGATAAGATAAGATTATAAAAGATAAGTCTTTTATTTATCAGTATTCCCATTATTCAGAGAGAGGGGTGAGGTACCAGGAAGTCATGGAACTCACTTCTAGAGCATGGTGAGTGGACAGTTCGATAGAACCAGCTAGTACTTTGCTATCACCGTTTCATCACTGCTGCTTGCACTCTTGCTGTGAAGGTTGATGAATAGTGTGTGCTGAAAGAAGTTGCAAAAGGAGGTACTTTCTTAAAATTTAGTTATCTCAGAGAAGTGAGTTTCATTTGTAGATTTTTCAAATGAAATTTGTTCAATGTTCCATCTTTTGGTTCATTGGTAGGTAGCCGGTGAGAGTAATGGAAGTTAAATCACTACTCTCCTTATTCATGCTCCATCCTTACTCTTCATCTAATTGGTATTCCTTTGGGGATGCCACTTTGTGATGTCTTTTCCTCTGGAAGAGTCATTAGGAACCCATTCAGGCAGTACTCACAAACAATTCTTTTGAGCTTTTTAAATACCAGAATACATTTAAAGTACTTCCACTTTCAATTGTTCTGGAATTCTTCCATTTCAGCATTGCTGCTGTGCTAGAAAGGCACATGGAGCTGGGGGAAGGGAGGATAAATTGGGCTGTGTGTGGCACACTGGGCCTGAGCTAACTTGACAGCAGTTGGGCCTTCTGGTGAAGAATTAGAGTGAGTCCCTAGTTGTGTTGTGTCCATTCACCTCAGTCTGGGTGGAGTAAGACTGAATCTCTTATCCTGTCATGTGGTTCCTGTGCAGAGCAATTTGATGGTCTAGAGAAGTGTTTGTTGCTCTGTCCTAGGTAAGAGAGACATTGTTAACAGCTTTCATTTTGATAAGGTACAAGTGGTTCCCAGAGCAGGTGTGCAGTCGGATTGGGATTGTGCAGACTGAAAGGTTGGGAACTACTGGCCGACCACAGAAGTTATTGTTTCCCCTGTGTGTTGCTCAGTGACAGTCCTCCGGAGTAAAAATGTTGAGTCTTACAACCTGACAAGTGGGATGAGTGTTCTTAATCGGAAGGCTCTCCTGAAGCAATAGCTTTCTGAGTATTAATTACTATTCATTATTTTTCCATCAATAATAAAGTTAATGGTGTGGTGGCTCTAGCTTTGGTGGCTGCCCTTGTCCAGAAGGACACTAATTTTGACTGATGCCTTCACCTAATGCTCCCTCTACTCCCTCTACTCCTTTTGTAGAAAAGAAGTTTCTTACTCCTGCTAGTATTACTTAGCCATAGTCAACTATTGGAAGATGCAACCAGTTTTACATAATTAGCTAGTAACTTCTACTGCCTTAAAATCTCTTTAATAGATTCTCTCTCTACCTGTGGCATTGTCGGGACTGGAGAGCAGTTCATCTCTCTCCTTCCAGTTCATTCTTTTTCCTTCACCTATTGCATCTCTCATTTCCAGAGGAAGCTCACCAGTGTGGAAAGGGGCTTCTCATCCATTGCCAGGCTGGCGTGTCCCGCTCGGCCACCATCGTCATTGCCTACTTGATGAAGCACACACGGATGACTATGACTGATGCTTATAAATTTGTCAAAGGCAAACGACCAATTATTTCCCCAAACCTTAACTTCATGGGACAGTTGCTGGAGTTTGAGGAAGACCTGAACAACGGTGTGACGCCGCGGATCCTTACACCAAAGCTGATGGGCGTGGAAACGGTAGTGTGACAAACTTCTAGATGGACAGTCATTAGACCAAGAGGAAGGAAGATGTATTCTTTGTTTTCTCTTTTCTTTCTTTTTTCTTTTCTTTTTTAAAAAATGGGGATAAAGTTTGTGAATGGAAACAAACTTGTTTAAAACCATTTTATTTTTAACAGATATGAGAAGAATTTAACTTTTGATGCCACTGAGATTTATTTCCCATGAACTGATAAAGCAGGGAAGAGGCTAAAGAAGTCATTTTTTAAGTCAATAATAAAAATATAATAAAACTTGTTTCTTCCCCTTTTCCTTTTAAGCTATTTGTAGAGTTTATGAATACATAGTCTGTGCAGGTTCATAGACCAAGGATAATACACTTTAAAGCAATTAAAAAGAACCAAAAGTAAGTAGAGATATTGAATCATGAGGACCTGGGGTTTGCCTGAGCTGGTTATATAGAAAACAGAACCCAACCCAACCCACCCTGTCCTAGTTCAAGGAGAGTGGGCAATTATGTGGTCTAAGAACTCTTCACGTTTTTTAAAAACAAAGAATACTATTGATTTTGTGTGTTTCATACTTGGATTATTCTCCCCTTCCTCCACCCTCTTCTCCAGGTTTCAGAGATTTTATTTTTGAAATAGCAAGAAACTGACCATTATACCATACGCTTTCACTGGCTTCTTGTGCAATAATATGGTGTTTTGAGTGTGAAAAGAGTTTGATCTGACGCAGAATAATAGACAAATAGTGCAAGTTTGCCAGCTTGGAGAGAGAAAGTAATTAAACAAACCAATTATTTTTCTTCCCACATTTTTCCTTTTCGGGGGGGAGGGAGGTTATTTGATTCTGGTTACAGTGCCATAAACTTGTTAAATATGTATATCAGAATGTAAAAAAAGACAAAATTTATTTAAAAATATTTTTCGCAAAAAAATTGGTGTGTTTCTGTTGATTGTGTAAAATTTTATTTTCATTATATAAATGGAACTCACTTTGGGATGTGTCTTTTTTTCCCTCTCCTTTTCTTTCTTCAACTCAGGTCCAGTCCAAGCATCTCTTACCTCTGTCTGATAACTTGTAACACATCACATCATGAGTGTCAATAAGCAGAGGTTTTTACAAGCCTTGTCAGGGTGGGGAAGGATGAGGGAGGGCAACAATTCTCTGTTTTCAGTAGAAGACCAAAAAGCAAGAAAGTCAAAGAGCTCCAGATCTGCCCTATCACCATTGCCTTTGTCTTTACTACCCTCATCAACCCCTTCTGCAAGTGTAATCTGTCCCTGAGGGGGTCCTCAGGCAAAGTCTCATTAAAGGACTGAGATCCTTTTACACTAGCTCTTGAGCCTTGATAATTAGGTTGCTACACAGAATGTAGGGTTAGAACTGTTAAATCCCCAGTGGTAAGTTGTGAAATATTTATCCAGCATGCCTTTTTGGGGGCTTCTCTGGGTCCCCTCCAACCCATGATGTTTGCTTATTTGTTGTCTTGGTTACAGCTAATCACACAGTGTCCACTGTAGTATGTTGTTAAATTCTCCCCTTTATTTGGCAAACAAAACTCAGCTCCCAAAATACAGCTTCACTATCACAGCTGGAGCGACATAGAGCTGATGTTCCCTCCCATTCATAGACGGGCTGGTATGGAGCTAGGGGAACACTATCCAAGTGTTTTCTACCATTTACTCAAAGATAGATCTAGAAGATTGTAAAGATTCAGAGAAAGCTGACTTGCCTGCGGTGAGTAAAAGAGATGAAGAATTCTAGTAGTCCAATTCCTTCTCACCACATTCAACATACATATTTTTGTAAGTTCAACATAAGTATTTTGCTTACAAATGTCATCACAAAATATTTTTTACATTTTCACTGTTCTTTTACTAGAAGGGATTTCAATATTTCATTAAAAGACCAGAAACTGGCTTGAACAGAATGAACATAGTTGTGAGTTAGTGTATAGCAAAGTATTAATCCAGTTGAAAATCTTAATGATGTTTTCTACTCTCTGACATAATAATTTTCTTGGTGCTTGAGCATATTTGAGGAATTTTTTGATAATTAGTGATATAAAACATGTTTATTAGACATTTTTCTTTGTTCTAATTCCAAATGTTAAATTCCTAAGAGAAGTTAGGAATAAATAGAATAATATTAGTTCCTTTTCCTTTTTTCATTTTACCAAAAGAAGAAGAAAACCCAGATTCTCTCTAGCTTCAGGGGAATGATTTATGTTTTTTGAACTTTGATTTTGAGAAACTGTTCTGGGCAGACAAGAATCTTGCCAACCAGCATACCAAGAATTCTGCGAAAGGCTCAGGTCTTTTTGCTAATCTGTTTTGAGTCACTTAGTCTTTCTTCATTTCTTCATGAGGAATGTTAACTACTTTGTGAAAAGAAAATGGATTAGTTAAGCCATTGCTCTAGAAATTGAGTGCTGTCTTCCTGAGAAAGCGATCTCTCAGGCTGACCAATGCATCTAAGGCTTTCAGAGTCCCACAAGCGTTGTTTCATGCAGAGTTGATTTAATTCTTTACTAGAATGAAAATGTGAAAACTCT
Organism: Sorex fumeus; assembly: GCF_029834395.1. Lineage (NCBI taxonomy): Eukaryota > Metazoa > Chordata > Mammalia > Eulipotyphla > Soricidae > Sorex > Sorex fumeus. The sequence continues at coordinate 17,417,412 of NW_026606067.1, forward strand.
ATTAATTTTAAAAAGGTACAGAAAACATCAATATCTTAAGTGACCAGGAAAATAACTCCAACTCTATGTTTATTTCAATATTTTGTAAACTTCCACTATTAACGCAGGATATAGATCACATTTCATGGAAAATCTTGCTAGCTACTTTGGGAAAAGGATATACAGGACAGAAAGTGGGGCAGGGAAGTTAACAAATGGAGAACAAGTGCAAGGGGAGATATAAAAGAAGAAATGTACACAATTATATACTACATGTTGACCATAAGTGAGGACAAATAACCTCTTGAAGGGTAAGAAAATATGTGAACCAGAAGGAAAGGGAGCATATGGCAAAGTCAAATCAATAAATTACATCAGAGTAAAGAAAGTGGATCTAAGTAATTTCTTCAGATGGTGGCCAGGTTAGAATTTGACTAAATTTCTCTAGTGAGATGTCCTGGGAGATGAGAAATATGGAAAGATAGATAAAACAATAGAATTTCCCCCACCTGTATGTAAGCTGGAATTTAAGAATAAAACAACACAGTGTGTTATATTCCTTCAACTTTAACACTCAGCCCCTCTCGGAGAGCCCAGCAAGCTACCGAGAGTATCTTGCCCGCACGGCAGAGCCTGGCAAGCTCCCCCTGACGTATTTGATATGCCAAACACAGTAACAACAAAGTCTCCAATGGAGATGTTATTGGGCCCGCTCGAGCAAATCGATGATTAACAGGGAGGGCCTTTACTTAACTTTAACACTCAATCCCAGAAAATATGGGTTTAATTTTCAACTCTAATTGGAAACAGGTACAGAAGAACACTGAAAAATCACATGAAGCACTCTTCTCTGACCTGCCTTTAAATAGAGATAATAAACTAAATACCCTGACTCTTCAGGATTTCTAATCTCTCTCTCTCTCTCTCTCTCTCTCTCTCTCTCTCTCTCTCTCTCTCGCTCTCATTCTCGCTCTCGCTCTCTGTTCTAGTGGACCTTTGTTGAGATAAATTAAAAAAAAAGATTTTAGCATCTTTTCCATACTTTAAAAACTCTGAACACCCTGGTCCATATATTTGTATGTGAAATATCCCAACAAAAAAATGGAGTCCCACAGGAACATTAGCCAATTAACAGAAAGCCAGTTTTATCTCTCCCCATATGTTTTCTGATTTTGGAGCCCCCACTGTTCACTTCTCAGTGGAACTGTGATCCCTTGTGGGTAGGGACATTGTAATTCTCCCCGAATTTTATTTGAGATTCCTAATTTCTTTACATTTTGTTTTTGTTTTTGTATTTCTTGGGCCAGACTCAGCAATGCTTTGGACTAAACTCCTGGCCTATACTCAGGGATCACTCCTGGCGGTCATGGGGGACCATATAGGGTGTCGAGAATCAAACCTGGGTTAACTGGGTGCAAGGTAAAGGCCCTACTCTTTGTACTTTCTCTCTAGCCCCACATGTTCCTAATTTCTTTTATAACAATTTCAGTGTTTGCTGCAAAATATATGTGCAGGGTTTAATCTGAAGCAGAACCACTGTGTAATATAGATGAGGGAATTATTCTAGAGATTTGACTCTACCAGAATGTCCAATTATGGAATCTAATAAAGAAGTTGATAGTAGTGAGTTACCTCTGTGTTCAATGATGATCTGTAGTCTCTGTGGCACAGTGGAGCCAAAAGTCAGAGAAGATGGTTGGATGGGCATGAAGCAGTCATCAGGAGGAAAAAAACTAGCACCTCCATTTTCCTTTGTTAACCTCAGCAATGGATGATGCCAGTAGAGCATATAAACCTCTTTGTTGGAAAAGGTTAAGTGTCTTTAAGTCCACAGGCCACAGAAAAAATTTTATGAGATCATCATGAGTTTTAGGACGTAGTAGAGCAAAAATAAAGATTGTAGAGATTGTGAGCCTTGGTGGTATTTATTTTTCCAACTATTATGTGATATCTTATATTCTACTTCCATGGGGTTGTAGAATGTTTTTACTCATGTTCAACTTTGAAGTTTGATGGGTAAAGAGCATTTATTTCTTTGGGCAGTTTAGATGTATTTTATGATCCATGAGGAAATTTATATTTCCAGACTCCTATTCAAAAGAATAGATTGTTTTTCCTGAAGGTGTCATCATTTTGCTCCAAAATCTTAAATGACTGTTCTATGGTTTACTTATAAATCAGCAGCTTCATACAGGATTTCTGTCTAAAACAGACGTCTCTGGCCTTATGGGACCTACTGACTCTAGATATAAGAGCAGTTACCTGACATTCTTGAACTATTTCAGAGTCTTCTTTTGTTCTGGACCTAAATTTCTGTACACAATTTCAGGGTGTGTGTGTGTGTGTGTGTGTGTGTGTGTGTGTGTGTGTGTGTGTGCATGCACATGTGTATGTGTGTGCATGTGTGCTTTTTTCTGACACCAAACAGTTCTTAGATACTAGGTATGTATCTTTCATGTTTTACAATTCAACTCAATTCTGGTACAATATAGCTGGTGAAGACATCACATCACATAGATTAATGGCTTAATATTACAGGACTGCATGTGATCTTTCAGATGTCAAGGCATACGCATAGTTTGTCCCCTGCACTTCTAACCAGTCAGTCATGGATTGGAGGTTCCATTGACGTTCTCCTCGGGTTTGATTGATATGCTAGAGTTGCTCATAGGACTCAGATAAACAGTTCACTTAATAGATGTTCAGGTTTCTTTAACCAAAGGACATGACTCAGAAGCAGCAAGATGGAAGCAATGTAAAAGACCAAGGCTGGAGGAAGGACATTGGCCTATGCCTTTACACAGCACATTGGCCTATGCCTTTACACTATACTCCTCACATTTCCATGTGTTCACCAGTTCAGAACTTGCATTAATTTCTTCCTTTTAGTTCTTTTCTGGAGGTTTTATTAAATAGTCATGATTGACTAAGTCTCTAGCCATTGGGGACTGAACTCAATTCCAGTACCCTTCCCTTCCCTGTAGGTTCAGGATGAAACTGAATTTTCTAACCCTCTAAACTCAGGGTTCCTGATTCTCACCCTTAGTTTCTTCATCTTATGCAACATAACAAAACACTGTAAAAACCTTTATCACAGGAAATATCAAGGTTCAAGGAGCTCTATGTAATAGGGGAAGAAAGACAAATTTCAATATTTCATGACCTATTCACATATAAAAGTTTATTGTCTTACTTGGGGGACAAACAGGACTAGCATGCTCAATAAGGAATTCCCTGTAAAATTCAAGATGACCCACTAGACATCATCTCTTTTGTAAAAGTAGGAGAATTAGCAACAATTTATCCTTTACCATGACATGATACCTTTTTTTTTTCCTCCAAAGAAAGTTTATATTTATTAGAGCACTTTTTTAAAAAAATTTTATTGAATCACCACAAGATAGTTATAAGTTTTCATGTTTGGGTTACAATCACACATTGATCAAACACCCATCCCTCCACCAGTGCACATTCCCTACAACCAACATCCCTAGTATACACCCCCCTTTCCCATCCTACCCCTGCCTCCATGGAAGATAATATTTCCCATACTATATCTCTACTTCTGGGCATTATGGTTTGCAATACAAACACTGAGAGGTTATCATGTTTGGTCCCTTATCTACTTTCTGCACACATCTCCCACCTGATCGGTTCCTCAAGCCATCATTTTCTTAGTGATCCTTCTCTATTCCAGCTGCCTTCCCCCCTTTGCTTATGAGGCAGGCTTCCAGTTACGGAGCAATCTTCCTGTCCCATGTATCTACTATCCTTAGGAGTCAGTCTCATGTTATGTTGTTTTATATTCCACAAATCAGTGCAGTCCTATGCATGACATGATACCTTGACATGCTTCGAACACTGAACTCAGACGTTTGACCTGAAGGCCCCTATGAGAATTATTTCAAACTTTCCAGCATGCACGTCTTTTAACAAGATGTGTATATATCTTATTAAATATATAATATGTATATATGTGTGCATATGTATATATAATAACATTATGTTCAAGTAAAGTATAATATAAAACTAAAACAATCTGGGGCAGAGAGATAGCATAGTGTGTTTTTGACCAGTTTGGATCTCCTGTACCACATGGACTCCTGAGCATCACCAGATGTTGTCCTGTAGGTCCCCTGACACAGCCAGAATGACCTCATGGTAACTGGCACCACAGGGTGTGAGCAGCACCACATCCTCAGGCTCTGGCATTGAAACAGTACCCAGTTGGCTAAGTATAGCTGTGAGTGGCCTCCAGTTCCCATGAAAACCACCCAGAACCCCCACCCAAAAAAGAGCCTAGGTGTGCCTACTATAATCTGTCCATTCCTGACCTTTAATAACAATAGAGAAATAAGCATCTGTCAGATCAATGCTAATTATCTCTTTTTCTCACTATCAATTGTGTTGATTTCTTCCTTCTGTGAAACCACAAAGGAAGGAGCAGCTTCAGTTGAAGCAACCTCCTAATCCATCACTATTCAGAATTCATCCATGTCTGCATTGATCAATTTTGTGAAAGTACTGGGCCTGGGGAACAACTCCACGTACTTTTTTTTTACTTTTTCTTGGTGACATTACTTTTCTCAATTCCTTTGGAAGAGCATGTAACTTTTCGTTTACTATTTTGACCTACAAAAAAAAATAAACAAAGCTCCTGGAAGACAGCAACACAGTTTTTCCTACAGCAACCTCTTATACTCTAGCCCACTGATGCACCTTCGCCCCAGAGAGCCCGGCAATCTACCGAGAGTATCCCATCTGCAGGACAGAGCCTGGCAAGCTACCTGTGGCATATTCGATATGCCAAAAACAGTAACAATAAAGGGCCTCATTCCTCTCACCCTGAAAGAGCCCCCAATACACCACTGGGCTATGCTAGCATGCGAATGGGACAAATGGAGATGTTACTGGCACCCACTCGAGAGTAAATCAATGATCAACGAGATGATAAGTAATGACAGGTGATGAGTGATTTTGACCTACAGCTCATTGTTGGATAACAAATGACTAAAAAGAATAGCTTAAAATAATAAAATATAATTTGCTCATGAACATGAAATGTAATCAGATTCAACAGTGAAAATATCTCTGAAATGCTCATTAGGGTAAAAAAAGCCATTTGAAGCTAGAGGATCTACTTCCAAGTTTGTGTGTTCACATACTTCTTAAGTTCAGTCAAGGATGTCCACCGGCTATCGTGATTTCTCTTCATGTGGGATTCTCCACGAGAATGCTTTTGAAGTTGCTCCAAGGAAACACAAAACATGGCAGATGATTCTCAAAAGCAAGTACTCTCAAAATATTGGATAAATTCTGCAAGGTTGTTGTGTTTTTTTTTTTAAATCATCTAACCACAGAAACCCCATAGCCTGTCGCATTTAGTGAATTATTAATACAAGCTCAAATTCAATGGTTGCTGAGGAGGAGTATTACAATCCACCTTTTAATGAGAAGAATGACAAATTATTTTTGACCATCCTTAATTCACTGCATTTCACTTTTCAGAATAAATGCAGGGGCTGGAGTGATAGTAAAGCAGTTGTTGCATTTACTTTGCACGTACCAGACCCAGGTTCCATATCCAGCACTTCATTTTATACCCCCAAGTGAACACAGCAATGAGTAATACCTGAGTGCAGAACCAGGAATAACCCCTGACTATCCAGGTGTGATCCCCCAAAACCTGTACAAAATAAAGTTTAGATAAGAAAAATTAAGTCTACAAGGGGCAGTAGTATGGGAATGACCTCAATAGTGTTACAGTTCAGGGATAATTTTTAAATATTATTCTTGATGCAATGATTATGCTTCATCCTCAGGGCCTACACAATAGGGAATTGGAGTGAATGATACTAGAACATGGAATCTGCTTAGTGATGGCTTGTGCTTCTTGTTCTAATAGGTGTGTCAATTTTTTAAGAGCCAAACCACCCATCTTTTTCCTTCATCCATATAACATTTCTATAATGTAACATATTTCAGTGACTGATCTGAGAGGCATCTTGTACTCCACAACTCGTGGCTAATTCTCTTAACTTCCTTTTCTCCCTTTGGCTTGATATATTACATAGACAAACCAGAAAACTTCTCAAAAGTAAAAATAAAAAAGAAAGAAATCTCATGATCCAATTCATCATTTTGCTACATGATCTATCAGGTGATGTCTATAGAATCAGTGACCCAAATGCTGGCCTGATATTGGAACTTGGAATTAAACCTCCCACTGGGAGAATGAATGTCTCATCTGGTTAGACACAGCATGAGCTTTCAAACCGTGCCCTCTAGAGAGTGCTTAACTCCTTGCTGGTCTCCTATGGGGCCCTGAAAATAGACTGGTTTACTCAGAAATAAACCTTGAGGCAGAGATTCCAGAATAATAAATTGATCTGGTAATAGCTTTAAAACTGTCAAGGAGGAAGGAATTGGGAAAGGGTAGGGAAAGAAGCCCACAGACTTGTGATTAACAATTATTCTGTGAAAAACTGAGGCTTAGTTCTAAAGCAGATAGGAAATTCAAAATTATCCCCATGGGGTAAGGGTGCTGGAAAATTTATCCATTGATATTGAATTTATTCGTTCATTCCAGTCATTGCATGAAAACATCTTGAGTCAGAATAACTCACCTCAGCTGGTGGAGCAAACCAATGACTCCTTGTGATTCCTTGCCCTTTTGACCAGTTTCTCAGTTCTGATGAAAACCAACATATGCATAACAGCAGAACACGTGTTCCTACATTAGGTTAGAAATACAGATGGTCTACTTGTCTCCTGTCTGGTTTCATTCATTGACTTCATTTTCCTTCATTCAACTCACATCCTTCTTCTACTTCTTGTTTTTTATTGTTCATTTTTTAAAAATAAGAGTTAACCAGCTATATCACCCCATTCAAAATTTTAGATTCCCTGGATCAACATCTCAAACTCTTCACCACTGGTAAACAAGGAGTAGCATACCACATTGAATGGGATGTAAAGTAGAAGGCAATTGATCTCAATTAAGAAAAGATTAACACCTAAGGCTTAACCTGAAATAACATGTTATTAGTCTCATATACAAGGGATCCACGGTCACAGTATCACGGTCCTCCCATTGTTCATCGATTTGCTCAAGTGGGCCCAGTAATGTCTCCATCATGAGACTTGTTGTTACTGTGTTTGGCATATCGAGTACATCACGGGTAGCTTGCCAGGCTCTGCCGAGCGGGCGAGATACTCTCGGTAACTTGCCGGGCTCTCCGAGAGGGGTGGAGGAATCGAACTCGGGCCGACCATGTTGGCTGCATGCAAGGCAAACGCCCTACCGCTGTGCTATGTGTGAGATAAACCAATCTTTACGCTGTTTCTTCAAAGGAAATATTTTTGATCATTTTTAGCAAATTATTTATAAAAAGCAATATAAAATAATTTAGGACCTGCCATTGGGGCAAGCTTGGGTGGTAGTTGGAAAAATGGGAATAATGGTGGTGGGAAGGTGTAATGGTGGCAGGATTGGTGTTGGAATATTGAATGTAATAAATCACGAACAACTTTATAAAAATTAAATTAAATTAAAAAAATAAAATAAAGTTAGATTTGCTCAAACACAATCTACTTCCAGAAGAGATTTTATTTATTTATTTATTTTTAAATATAAAATTTATTGGATCACTGTGAGATACAGTTACAAACTTGCATGATTGCATTTCATTTGAATAATGCTTGAGCACCCATCCCTCCACCAGTGCACATTTTCCACCACCATTGTTCCCAATGTCCCACCCGCCAATCCCCCCATCCCATGCCCTGCCTCTGTGGCAGGTACAGTCTTTCCAGAAGAGATTTAGTCTGTGATGATTCAAGACTATAGATCTTGCTTTCCTTGCCTCCCCAACTCCCTCCCTGCCACCCCCACCCTCACCCCGGCCAAGTGCCTTTCATTCCATCTTTTGTAAGTTATTCTTTACTTTGGACATCTCTGGTTCACTTCATTCATTTGTTGTCAGTGCTGGTTTAGGATGAGGTATATTTGGGGGTGGGGGTATGGTTCAAGTGAATTTTAACTGAAGAGAATTTCTTGAAATTCAGTTGTGTTTGATGAAGCTGAAATCTTTCTCATGAGATGACTGAGTTTTCTACAAACACAGGTTCTCTATAAGCCCTTTAAGAAACACTAAATCATAATTATTTGTGTTTGAATCATTTTCTGACTGGATAAAGCTAAGGTTCAAATGAGATAGTGAGCCCTTAAGTCATCTCTTTCCTCATTAGAACATTTCTTCCTAGGGAATAAATGTGTTCTCCTTTTAGATCAAATGCCAACTGAGGTGTCTCAGAGCATCAATTACTACATTCTTTTCTTGAAAATTCCTCTTGTGTAGTTAAAACAACAACAACATCACCAACAGCCAAGTGAAATCTAACGAAATTTAGGTCTAGGTGTTGAATGTACTATGCAACACTGATCAAATCAAATCACCTATCTGAGTCTTAGTTTCCTACTTGACATTCTTGTAAGAATTAAATGTATACTTATGGGCAAAATATACAGACCAACTGTACAATTTATACATAGCTTTACTTAATACAGTTTCCATTAACTAGCGTCCAACAATGACTAAAATTATTATGTATAATAAAATATTGAGAGACCAGAGTTACATAACTTTTACTATCATAAAGTCTTAAATATTTTATTTACTATTAGCTGTTATTAATCTCTTACTGTGATTATTCTACCCATCAAAGTTTATCACAGATGTGTATGTATAGGAAAAGCAGCATGTACATATTTCTACGGGGAACAGTATTATCTGCTATTTTTGTCATCCAGTATGAGTCTTGGGGTCATAGAACACAGACACTGAAGCTAAGGAAGAATTTCTGTAGCATGTAGCTAACACAGACGTCAGAGACTGACAAATTTTACTTGTCTAGATGAGAGTTCTTGGAAAATTAAATTCCATTTTCTCAGATCCACTAAATCACTGAGGAATTGCCTGAGTGCTATTTCATATGACTCATCTCCTACCAAATCACAAAGTAGCTAGAGGCAGGGGCCAAGGCCAAAAGAAAAGAAGCAAGTACAAGTATTCATCCTCTCACTCTCTGCTCTCATTCCTTATGGATGTCACTTCCGCAAGAGCTGTGTAACAGAACATTTCCTTTCTCCTAATTTGGAGCCTGGTGGCTGGGATTCCTGTGTAAATGATTTTCTCACCACGAGGCAGCATTTTGCCATAACACCTATCCATTCAATTGTTCATTCAGCAGACATTTGCTTCATTTATAGTCTGCAATATCCCAAATGGTATTTTGCTGTAAGAAGTGGTTTTGATTGCCTATTCCAGAAGTTAGAAAAGTCTCAGGAATTTACCAAGTCAGCCCACATGGTTGGCCAAAGATAGAGACTCTGGATCTGTCTCTCCCCAGGAGAGACAGAAGAGGACTGAGACAGAAGTGGGTTCCATGGAAACAAGGAATACAGGACCACATCCAGCCACATTCTCTTGAGGACATAAGTCCCCAAGTTTCAGGTGCCCTTAGAATGAACGTCTATGAGACATGGTGACCACCAACACAATTGGATAACCCAAATACATTAGCGAGCAGTTTCATTCCCAGCCTAGAACCATCTAATTCTCATTCCTTCACAAACTTTGTGGAATAGCAGGACATATCCCCAAACTTACCTTCATACCTTCCAGTGTGGTGTTTCTTAACCCTTTTCCATCTGGGGCCTACCTCTGTCCTTGTTTATTTTCTGTGTACCCCAATCCTCCCAGTTTTCCTCCTGGTTTTATGTCCCACTTTTATGTGATTTTTCCAACCATGCCCCCCTTGGAATATCTATGGCCTCTGGTTGAGACATGCAAATCTAAAGCTTGTGCCTGGGGGCATTGCTCCAATGTCAAGCAGACAATCTGTAGCATCCAAATAAACTGCCTTTACCCAGGTAAGTTCCCAGGAATCTGAGAAGTTATAGAGTACTCTGATCTTTGGGTATTAGAAAGACCAAAAGAATAGTTGGACAAACACATAGACAGGCATTGTGTCACTGAGCTCACAGACTCCCTGGCTGTACAGGTGTGAACAGCTGACCTTTATCCTCTCCCTTCCCAGACCACTGTGATCCTCCTGGACAGGGTTTTGCTGGGTTGAAACTTCATTGGCTTATTTTGGGTTCCTTTTTAAAGGTTTCTAGTTAGGGTTGTACTGGTTCAGCAGAGGAAACAATGTGTTTCTAGCCTGCTACAGAGATGGCAAAGCGACAGGTCCAAGGGTCACTTTTGGGTCCTTGGCTTCCAAGGACGTATTTCATACTTGCCATGGAGATGTAGGGGCCACAGTTACTCAGGATCACCTTTCCTGGGGCCTATTTTCATGGACTCTGGTTTTTCTCTCTGCAAACTTACATCTAACCAATGTGGTGAGATGGAAATAACTACACCAGTTATTTTTCAGTACTCCTAATCTCATGAGAAAATCATGGCACAGTGCCAGATGTATCCAAATGCAGAGTGAAGCTAGCTGCTGCCCTTGGGGCCTTTCCACCAGGACTCTGATGTGCTCCCCAATAACACCACATCACTACAGCCCCTTGCAGTGGGAGGGCTTTGCAAGGCATGCATGACACCCTTCTTCACCCCTGCTCCCTTGCTTGTTTCCCAAGTTGTTTCCGTTCCGTTTCCTGACACTTGCTCTCTGTCCCCACCTCGGTCCTCAGCTGATCTGTCCTTTGTAAACTGGCTGGTGGCAACCCTGTGGTTTGGCTCCTCGGGCCCTATAAATGTCAGGAGGCTTTCCTGGGGTGCATGAGGTGCTTTTCACTTCTGAACTGTGCTTGACAGCCTGCAGAGGCCTGAAAGGCCAGAGCATTTTTAGCTTGAGTTAAGCAACATCCAAATCCTCTAGGTTGAAGCTAAATCCCCATTTGCTGCTCCTGGAGTGGTCGCTGCGGGCACAGCATATCCTTAGCGCCAAAGGCACCAGCACAGATGGGGCTGCTCTGGGCTGGTTCTCCTATATTTAACACGGCCCTAATTACCCACAGGTCTCTGAGTGAGGAAGGCTGATGAGCAGTTCAAGTTCCCTGCATAGAAATAGCCCCAGAATAGTGCTAGTGTTGTTTCTAATTGCAATGGATGAGCAGACTCTCATTAATCCTCCCCTATCAGCGTGCAAACTGGCTGCCCCAGAATAGCCCTGATCTCAGCCAGCCCACAGCCAGCTTTGAGTCTGGTGGTTTTGTACATATTTGGAAAGGGGAGGCCCTCCTCCCTGGGGCTGAGTGTGTGGAACTGGGGGTGAGGAGCAGTGTGCAGATTCTGAATCTTAGGATATTGAATCTTAGGAGCAGGGTGCCTAAGAGTGCGGAATATCACGCTGCACTGGGGCTAGCAATAGAGCTGTGAAGGACCTGAAACACGTCCTTTATATGACCCCTCTCGTTCTTGTGACTTGTGACCTCTATGTGAATATTTTACTCTTTTTAATTTTCCTTGCTCTTCTCTCCCTCTACTTGGTGTAAATTTTTTTTCACCACTCTTTTATACCTTAGCACAAATGTGACACTAATATATCTTACTTGTTTATTTTTTATTCAAAATTTTATGACATTAATAGTTTTTCACGTGTTTATGTCTTGTGAGTTTTCACTTTACATAACCTGCCCCATTAATCAATGGTTTTCCATGGACTGGTGCTCATCTTCAGTTGAAAAAAGCTAAAAAAATTTGCTGAGACACCCCTTTACCCCCACCAAAGCAATATCAAAACATTAGTTCCATGAAAGAAAACAGGGAAAGGAGACTCAGCAAGTAACCATTTGGGAGCATCCCAAGATCTCAGTTGTCAAAATATAGATCTGGGACAAAACAGGTCTCTTTTTTATCATTCTGAGAGATAGTGGGTTTCTTGTTGGGGGAATGGAATTTCTTATTGATGGATGGAGATGACGCCATGGATGTAGAAGACTGGAATCAGGTACATTGAGCGATCAGTCTTTGTGATATCAGGCATGCTTACAAAGGGAGGCAACTTGGAGAAAACCTAGTCAACCTAGTACAAGTAAGAAGACAAATTGTAAAATCCTCAATACTTATCTTGGGGAGAAAAAAAATAAACCTTTCAGAGCAGAGTGCTTGAAAACAACATGAGAACCATTTTTTTCAATCTTTACCTCTTCCCAGTCCTTTCCCAATCTTTACCCTACCCCTGTATGTGCTGGGCTCTAAGGGATATGCAGTCACCTGAATGTCATGATGCTCTCAAGTTGCATACTCATGAATCCCAGTTGTTTATCCAACTGTGTTTACAGTAAAGATACACAAGAAGAGTAAAGTAGAAAAAAGATTTATAAATCAGCTTGATTGATCAGCTACTGGGTTCTAGGCACATTTAATAATTCATGTATCTGTGTATAAAATTTTATTTACTTCTCAGATAAAATAAACCACAAGTTACTCCATATATCTCTGAAGCAAAGAAAAGCTGAGAAAGCTTTCCCATGGACTCATTTCTTATGCTAGAAACTCCTCTTCCAAAAGGAGCAGTTTGATATTTACTGCTCACCTGGCTAAACAAACTTAAGCATGCTTAAGATATGTGCTTACTTAAAGGTGACGGTTTTCCTTACTATTTCTGTTCCCTGAGTAAGAGCTAAACAATATCATTACATCTTGATATTTGTATATATATCACTTCATAATGATTTTCAAAATAAGATTTACTCTGTGCAAGAAGTCCAGTATTAATAAAAACCTTGAATATTGGGATCTTTGTAAAGTACATTTAAGCCAGCTGTTAATCTTGGAGAGAATCAACTAGATGTGTTTACATATTTAGTAGCTGCCAGATAATTGGAAATAGCCATATTGCTGAAAATGTCCCACTCAACCACCTATTTTATAATTATTGCCTTGGTTAGAAGTCTACCAACTCATCAGAGAGTGTTCATGATGGAAATAAATGCAAACAAATCAAATCAGAACCTTTATTCCATATCAAGCTTTAATTTGAGATGAATTTTTTACAGTAGTTCTGCATCAAGAAAATTTAGAAGCAAGATTCTAATATATCACTTACTTAAAACTACTGAGCCCCAAGGTGTCCTAGCAGAAACAATCCTGCAATGACTATAAGCATATAGCCCCACCTATGGGAAAGTGGGAAACAATTCAATAACAGGTCTGATAAATACTTAGTTTCTCTAAATCTGAAAAGGATTGAAAAGGATTTTAAAATGATCACACTGAAGTTGTTTAAGTATAAGGGAAAGAAAAACACCAGGAGAAAGATAATAGCATATTGTAAAGATGAGCAGACATATTTGAAAGTAAAAAATTCTCAAAGATAAAATTGTTTAAATATTATTCAATGTACAGATTCAAGTGTAGACTATGTTTGCTGTAAAAAGAAAATATTGGAAGGTAATTTCAATTTGAAAACTATTTTAAAGTTCACTAGATGAAAACAAATTAGGTAATTTGAAGAAATATTAAAAAATCAAGAAATGTTTACTAAAAATTTTAAGAAGAGAGACTAACAAATGTGACAACATGTGTTATTCACAAAGGTGGTAGATAGGATTCAGTAATTAAAAGGAGACACTGGAGGCCAGAGCAATAGTATAGCAGGTAGTGCGTTTGTCTTGTACGCGACCAACCTAAGTTCAATCCCCGGCATCTCATATGGTCCCCTAAGCACTGCCAGGAGTAACTCTTGAGCATCACTGAGTGTGAATCCTTCTCAAAAAATAAATAAATAAAAAAGGAGGCACTGGATGAAGATAGAAAAAAGAGCCTCTAGTACTATGTGATACATTAAAAATGATACAGATATTGTAGATAATTATCAAGGAAATATCAAAGAAAATTAGAAAAACTTGAAAAAACTCCAGAGAAGGTTCACATCTAGTAAAGAATTTATTTGGGGACAATTCCTATATGAAAATAATTAAATATTGGCAATGTAGACACGATCTAAAATAGTAACAAACTGCTTATGTTATTTGTAATTGTGTGTGTGTGGGGGGGGGGGGGGGAATGCATGATACCCAGAAAGGAAAGCATTTTGGGATGCTTTAACCCTAACACATCTCCCAGTTCTGAAAGAGGTGGCTGAGAAAGAAAGGTTGAGCTGATGCTTTGGTTCACCCAGTGGACTAAAGGACCCTGAAAATCAAAGTTCTTCCAAGAGAGATAAATGCTGGTCAGTATTACAGAAGGGGTGTGAATAGTGCCTCAAGAGATCAGAGACTTGGACCAGGGCACACAATAATCTACCAAACCACAAGAATTTTATAATCCAGCTGTTTCAATTATTTATAAGATTAAGTTTTTTTCTAACTCTATACTTAAAAATTAACAAACCATTCAAGTAAACTTGTATTGAAAGGGCATTTAATTTCAAACAACAATTTCCCCCATTTTCTGCACCTTTTCAGAGTAATGAAGTCACATTTACACATGAGAAAATTTCCTTTATTTTGGAGTCTGAGTTTTTTTTAAATTTAGCTATTCAAATTTTATTTTATTTTTATAAAGTTGTTCACAATAGTTCATTATAGATATTGGTTTATTCAAATATGTATCCCACCGCCATACACCTTCCCACAACCATAAGAGGAAAGTGTGTGAAGATTACTATATTTCATCCTGGAGCCATTTAAATCCTTGTATGAGAGATTACAAACATATATGTGTTTTTTAAATTTTTTTAAAATTTTTGCTTTTTGGGTTACACCTGGGGTTACTCCTGGCACTGCACTCAGAAATTACTCCTGGTAGTGCTCAGGGAACACATGGGATGCTAGTAATCGACCCAGGTTGACCACATGCAAGGCAAATGCCCTAACTGCTGTGCCATCTCTCTAGCCCCCAAACATATATGTTAAACCCAAACAAATGTGTGCTACTTTGGGGACATCAAGGGGTTAGAGTATAAGAGGTATCGAGGCCATGAATGCTGCTGCATACTCTAGGATGTTCGGTGTTGCTCTCTTCCGAGGACCTTTATTTCACAGTCTCTGGATCTTTGCTGTTGATGAGATTATATGTCACCAGAGGCAGTTTGTGGGTATGACTGCCAAGCTACTGGAAAACTGGGGAGCTGGGGGGAGGAGGTCCTGTCCCATTCCAAGCGAGCTTGGAGATCTCAGTCTCGCATACCTGGGTTTTTCTGCAGGTTCTCTTGTAGGTGAGGCTCATCTGATTCTGTGGAGATCAGCCTTGAGCATGGCTGTGTGGCTGGGTTCTGGAGGTTTCAGCTACCGGTGTTCTGTTGGGGCAGGGAAGGAAACTCAACCCATGTCCACTCCAGGTTGCCCCAGTGAAGACTAAGTCTGAAGTTTATTTCTATACTGTAGTTTATTTTTTCTTTCCATAGTTTCACTGAATGTGTAACCAGGTTAAATTGACCTCCTAACTATTGATTGTTTGGAAATTTCATTCATTCATTCAAAAAAAATTATTTACTGCTCTCTGAGTTCCAGGCATGATGTGATTAGAATATACTTAAGAACAATATGATTGACTTAAACTATATTTTAAGTTTTATTGCTTTCAATTACTTCTACAATGTTGTGTTTCTCCTTATATTTCAATATTATAATCAAGTAAAACATAAAATGTTTTACATATAGCATACATGAAATCATAATTTGAGTATAAGAATCTTGAGAGCAATGACCTCAAATGAGATTTTAATTCAAGACAGAATTGTCTTATGAATCTAGTACGGAGGACATCTTAGAGGAAAGGGCTGTAGCCCTGTTCCCTGTTGCACTATGAGCTCTGTCCTCAAAAGAACTCTTACATTAATAGGCCAAGAGTGGAGTTAATAAAACCATCGGAAAGAAATATATAAAATTGCTTTTGTCTCTGGAGAGATATTTGCAGAGTCATTCAAGGTATCAAGCTGTATGCTGGGTTTGTTGTACTGTATTTTTTTTTGTTATAAGGAAAATTAAACTAAAGGCTCTCATTTCAGGCCTTTGGATTACTATAAAGCCCCACCCTGCCCAACAGCGCAGTAGCCCCCAGAAGCTATGAGGTAACAAATAATCAAGAAAATCAAAAGACTGCTGTTCATACTCTCTATACTCTTACTTAGTCTGTATGTTATGTAATAAGGATCAAATTCAGCCTCATACATGTAAAGTTTGAGTACCCTGCCCCCAAACCCACCTTTTATTTATTTATTTTTTTAAAAAAATAACTCTCCTAACAATTTAGAACAATTGTTAAGAGAGTTTGTTGGAAGTGGATTAAAGAGCTCAATATCAGACATGAATCCATAAGGTACATAGAAGAAAATGTAGGCAGAACTCTCCAAGACATTGAAGCTAAAAACATCTTTAAGGATGAAACAGCACTAACCATGCAAGTGGAAGCAAACATAAACAAATGGGACTACATCAAACTAAGAAGCTTCTGCACCTCAAAAAAAGCAGTGACCAAAATACAGAAAGAGCCTACAGAATGGGAAAGAATACTTACCCAATACCCATCTGACAAGGGATTAATATCCAGGATATACAAGACACTAGTAGAATTGTACAAGGAAAAAACCTCCAACCCCATCAAAAACTGGGGAGAAGAAATGAACAGAAGTTTCCTCAAAAAAAAAATACAAATGGCCAAAAGGCAAATGAAAAAATGCTCCACATTGCTAGCCATCAGGGAGATGCAAATCAAAACAATGAGATATCATCTCACACCATAGAGACTGACACACATTCAAAAGAACAAAAGCAACCAGTGCTGGCGTGGATGTGGGGAAAAAGGGATGCTCTTTCACTGTTGGTAGAAATTCCCACTATTCCAGCCTTTCTGGAAAACAATATGGAAAGTCCTTCAAAAACTAGAAATTTAGCTTCTATATGACCCCGCAATCCCACTTCTGGGAATATATCCTCAGGATGCAAAAAAGCACAGTAGAAATGACATCTGTACCTATCTGTTCATCACAGCACTGTTCACGATAGCCAAAATCTAGAAAAAACCCAAGTGCCATAGAACAGATGACTGGTTAAAGAAACTTTGGTACATCTACACAATGGAATACTATGCAGCTGTCAGGAGAGATGAAGTCATGACATTTGTTTATAAATGGATAGACATAAAGAGTATCATGGTAAGTGAAATGAGTCAGAAAGAGAGGGACAGACATAGAAGGACTGCACTAATTTGTGGAGTATAAAAAAACATAACATGAGGCTGACACCTAAGGATAGTAGATACACAGGACAGGTAGATTGCTCCATAGCTGGAAGCCTGCCTCATGAGCAAAGGGGAGAAGGCAGCTGGAATAGAGAAGAGATCACTAAGAAAAAATGGCTGGAGGAATTGGTCGGGATGGGAAATGTGTGCAGAAAGTAGATAAAGGACCAAACATGATAACCTCTCAGGGCTCTATTGAAAACCATAATGCCCCAAAGTAGAGAGAGATTATGGAGAATCATGTCTGCCATGGAAGCAGAGGGAGGGTGGGAAAGGGGGCGTATACCGGGGATATTGGTGGTGGGGAGTGTGCACTGCTGGAGGAATGGGTGTTTGATCATTTTGTGATTGTAACCCAAACATTAAAGCTTATAACTATCTCACAGTGATTCAATAAAATTAAAAAAGAAAGAAAGAAAGAAAGAAAGAAAGAAAGAAAGAAAGAAAGAAGAAAGAAAGAAATTCTGATTTAGTAAGTCTGAAGTAGACTTTTGCATCATAATAAATCCTGAAAAATGATGATTGATACTGCTGATCTTTATACCATAAGGAGATTATAGAAATTTCAATAAATGTATTGTTTTATATTTGAAAAAAAGAGAGTTTGTTGGAAGTTTTCCTTGGAGGTTAACCTAACCTTTTCTATAAGCAACACATTGGAGAAATCTCATTGTATCCACCTTTTAAATACCAGTGATTTTCAGGTGAGATTGAAAGGGGAAGGGACTATAAAACTGATGAAATTATTTAACAAATATAATCTTATTCTGTTCCTAATAGGAAGTGAGGAAAACACTTCTGACCCTGGTTGAGATTCCAGACCAAGATATTGCCAAGGCAGAGGGTTGAATATAAAACTCCCTTTGCCAAAATGACCATGACACATGGTGTAAAAAAGATGACCTGAGCTCTTTGGCATTTCCAAAGAACACCGCTCCATTGTATTTTCCCTTTTGATTTAATTTGTTGTTTATGTAGGCAGAACCAAATGTACTGGCTTGATGTAGATAGACTGAAAAACTGGACACTAAGAAAGAGAAAGAACAGAGTCTTCTCTCTATCTTGTCCTCTATCTAGTAACAGTTACTGATTAATGTATTGCATCTGATTAGCATGCACCTATTCCTTCACTGCTAGTATATATTATGTACTAGCCACGTTGTCCCAACATTAAGAGAGGATTATGTAATAGAAATTATAGGAGCAAGCCATACACATATGGGCATGAAGCAGTTAGGGGATACACAACCATGCTAGTATAGTCTGAAAGAAGTAATAGGAGCCATTTGGATATTTCAAGGCAGTCATCGATCCTTATGTTTGCATATGGTGTGAGGACAAAATATGCTCACCAATCTGAGTTTCTTTTCTATAATAGAATACTCTGTGCTATTGTTCGATAGCACAGCAGGTAGTGCGTTTGCCTTGCATGCAGCCAACATGGCCAACTCGAGTTCGATTCCTGCACCCCTCTCTGAGAGCCAGGCAAGCTACTGAGAGTATCTCGCTGGCACGGCAAAGCCTGGCAAGCTACCCATGACATATTCGATATGCCAAACATAGTAACAACAAGTGTCATGTTGGAGACATTACTGGGCCCACTCAAGCAAAGTGATAAACAATAGGAGGATAGTGATACAGTGATAATAGGATACTCTATCTGTACCAGAGCATCAAAAGATGATTGAGACAAGATAAAAGTATTAGCAATATATGATCATTTAATCTTTGATAAGAGAACAAGAAATATGAAATGGAGCAACGAAAGTCTGTTTAACAGGTAGTGCTTGTAAAACTGGACAGTGACATGCAAAAAATGGACTCAGACCTCTACCTAACACCATGCACAAAAATCAGATAAAAATGGATTAAAGAACTCAAAATCAGACCAGAATCCATAAGATACATGGAAGAAAATGTAGGCAAAACCCTCCATGATATTGAAACTAAGGTATCTTCGAAGATGAAACACCACTGACCAAGCAAGTGGTTGCAAAGATAAACAAACAGGACTACATTAAACTAAGACGCTTCTGCACCTCAAAAAAAAAAAAAAAACACAGCGACCAAGATACAAAGACCATCTATGGAATGGGAAAGTTTATTCACCCAATACCCTTCTGGCTAAGGGGTTAGTATCAAAGATATACAAAGCACTGGTAGAACTTTACAAGATAAGAACACTTGTATCCACTGGTCATTAAAATATGTAAAGGGATATATAACCCCATCAAAAATGGGGAGAAGAAATGAACAGAAACCTCCTCAAAGAAGAAATTGAAATGGCCAAAAGACATGTGAAAAAATGCTCTTTATCACGGAGATGCAAATCAGAACAAGGATGAGATATCATTTCACATCACAGAGACTGGCACCTGGCACACATCCACCCTCATCCTCCCACGCGCCTCAAAAAAAAAAAAAAGAACAACTGGTGCTGGTGTGGATATGGGGAGAAAGGGACTTTCCTTAATTGTTGGTGGGAATGCTGACTGGTCCAGCCTTTTTGGAAAAAAATATGGGCATTCTCCTAAAATGAGAAATTTAACTCCCATTTGACCCAGCAATGCCACTTCTGGGAAAATACCCTGAGGATTCAAAAAGACACAGCAGAAACACCACCTGCACTCCTATGTACCCTGGAGCACTAGTTGCAATAGTGAGAATCTGGAAATAACTTGAGTGCCCAAGCACAGTGACTGGAAAAAGAAACTATGCTACATCTACACAGCAGAATACTATGCAGCATTTAGAAAAAAATGAAGCCATAAAATTTTCTTATAAATGGATAAATATGGAATTATGCTGAGTGAAATAAGTCAGAAGGAGAGAAACAGGTATAGAATGACTGCATTCATTTGTGGCATATAAAAATTATATACTGGAAGACTAATATACAAGGCCAGGGAAAACAAGGGCTAAGAGGACTGGGCAATGGTTGGAATCTACCACAAGTTTCTGTGGGGAAGAGCGTAGGTAAGATAGACAAGGGACCAGTATGACAATGGTTGTTGAAAATGATCACGCTGGAAATGAACTGGGTATTAGAATATGTAAAGGAATAGACACAACAACCTTTCATTATCTGTATATTATCTGTATTGCAAACCATAATGTCCAAAAAAGGAGAGAGAGAGAGAGAGAGAGAGAGAGAGAGAGTGCCTGTCATAGAGGTATGGGTTGGGGGGGTGATGGAAGGGAAATTGGGAACACTTATTAATGGATGGACATGGAGAGTATCATGCTGAGTTAAATGAGTCAGAAGTAGAGTATCATGAAAAATGTACACTGGTGGAGGGATGTGTGTTGAAACACTGTACACTGTATGACTGAAACCTAATCATGAACAGTTTATAAGGGTCTATCTCACAGTGATTCGATACTAAATAAATAAATAAATAAAATACCACATATGAGTGAAAAAAGAAGTAAAAACATATTACCAACGAACTATATATACTGTAACACTGTAGCACTGTCTTCCCATTGTTCATCGATTTGCTTGAGGGGGCACCAGTAGTGTTTCCATTGTCAAACTTGTTGTTACTGTTTTTGGCATATCGAATATGACACAGGGAGCTTGCCAGGCTCTGCCGGAAATATATATCTATCACTATCACCCTCTTGTTCATCGATTTGCTCGAGCAGGTGCCAGTAATGTCTCCATGTGTCCCTGTCACGTGCTAGTGTAGCCCGATGGCATATTGCGGTCTCTTTCAGGGTCAGGGGAATGAGAACCATCATTGTTACTCTTTTCAGCATATTGAGTACGCCTTGGGTAGCTTGCCAGGCTCTGCTGTGCAGGCGGGATACTCTCAGTAGTCTGCCTGACTCTCCGAGAGGGATGGACGCTTTTGGGGCAGACTCTAATCACCTTTACAGGTGTTCTAAGTCAGGCATATATGCAGGTAGGATACTCTTGGTAGCCTGCCAGGTTCTCTGAGAATTGGAACGAGACAATAAGAGGTGTGAGTTCGTGTGGAGAGTGGTCTCAGCATGGCTGTGGCTGGGTCCCGAAGGTCTTCAGCTGCCAGGGCTCTGCTCGGGGCGGAGAGGGAAACTCAGCCTGCCCTTAGATACACACATTATACATAGATTTAAATCATAAAGTAAAGGCTTTTTCTGATCATAAAAAACTGGTGCCTTTTTCTTAGTTGATTGCTCTGATGAGGACTTCAAAACTATATTGAATAAAAGTAGAGAAATTGAACATCCTCGTATTGTGCCTGATCTCAAAGGAAAAGCTCTTAGCTCTTCACTATTGCATATGATGTTGGGTGTGGGTTAGTTGTAGACATCTGTTAATATCTTGCGATATGTTCTTTCTATACATATTTAGTTGATTTTTGCCATAAATGTATGTTGGATCTTGTAAAAAACTTTCTCTGCATCTATTGATATGTTCATATGGTTTTTGTCTTTATGGTCATATTTTTTCTGTTGATATGGTATATTATATTAATTGACTTTCCTATATTGAATTACCCTTGCATCCTTGGAAGGAATCCCACTTATTTTTGGTTCATGATCTTTTTGATATATTTTTGGATTTAATTTGCTGAGATTTTGTTGAGTATCTTTGCATCAATGTTCATTAGGGATATAGGTCTGTAATTTTCCTCTTTAGTGTTAATTCCAACTTATTTTGGTGTTAGGGTAATTTTTGCTTTATATTATAAATGCCTAGAGCTTCTATTTGTCTGATAATATGATAATTTCTCTAACTGATAACCTTGCTGGGGAGAGGATTCTTGGTTGGAGGTCCTTTTTTATTTAATATTTTGCATAAGTCATTTCATTTTTCTTGCTTATAGTTTAATTTAGAGAAATATACTATTAATCATATATTTTTCTTTCTGCATATGAAATTTTTGCTTCTCTCTTGCTGTTTTTAGGAGCCCATTTCTATCTCTGGTTCTTATAATTTTGATTACATGTGAATTTGTATTGTTCTGCTTGGACTTACTTTGACACTCTTTTGAGCTTCCCACCCTTCTTCAGATGGGTAACATTGGGAGGTTCTGGTTGGGAAAGCTATTATTTATTCAACTAGCCTTTCTTTCCCTGTCCTCTTTCTTCTATAATTTCTATGATTCTGAAGTTGTTCTCCCGAATATTATCAATAATATCATTTATCTTCTTTACCCTTTTCTTAATTTTCTGCTGCCTCTTTTCTCCTGGTGGAGTTGTGTGCCATATCTTCAAGGTTGCTAACTTAAATTCCAGCTTCATTCATTCTGCTACTGAGACTTGCTACTGTATTCTTTAGTTCCTTTACTTTTATTTGAATGTGTTATTTCATTTTTTTCATCAGATTTTCTTTCAAGTTTTTCATCAGATTTTCTTCAAGTGATTTTCTGGTAAATGTCATTTTCAGATTATTAAGTATTGATGTGATTTTTTTCTCAAGTCTTCAAGCAGATTAGTAAGGTTAGATGAATTGAGGAATAGAAGAAGTTTTCACCTTCTGATGACAAGGCTGAGTTCCTTCACTTGTTTCATTGTTCCTGGTGTTCAGTTGTATGAGACATGTTTGCCGGTCTATTCTATTTCAGGGTTTCTCTCACCCAGTAGGTGTAGTCTGAATCAATCCTAAAATTTGTACAGAGCTGGGCTTCTGCGTGTGTTCTCCTCTATAGCTGCATGTGTCTGAGCCTGCGGCCGGGTTACATGGACTCCAAAACTGCTTGGTTGGTCTGATCTGGGTACAGCTTTGTTCTGACGGTGTTCAGCAGCAGCTGTGTTCTGGTCAATCCGAGGTGGGGGAACTTTCTTTGGGCTCTGACTGAGCTGTTCTGGTCTGAGTATGGGTTGATGCACGTTGTGCTCTTAAGTGGCTGTATGCAGTTCTGTGTCCCAGGAGAGACCTCTAGAATTTAAATATAGGATTGGCTTAGTGTTGACATGTGGATGGAAGTGGAGGGCTTGAGGTTGTTTTTTCATACTAATGATAAGCATTGCTCAGATTGCACATCTATTTGGGATGGCTTGGATGGGCCTGTAAGGGGTGGGGAATGCTTTCAAAATTTCTCAAATTCTTTGCTGTAGTCATTCTCTTGATAGCATCATGTGTTTTTAGTTATTTTCAACATATCATCCAGTTGCCTGCATAAAATCCTGAACATTACATGTCCTGGTATTATCTTGTAGATGTAATTGGTCCAAGAGGACTCCACTGACAACCAAAGTTCAGATTAGAATAGTCAGTGAGGGCCACAAGGTAAGTGGCTTTCTGACTGCCTGAGTGTTTACTGAGGTTTATTTACACTTGGGGTGTCATGTATTACAGCCAGTTCATGCTTGAAAGTAGTTAAGGCTTTTGGGTTAGTTGGTTGGTTTAGCTCTGTGCCTTACAACACACCCAGAATTTTCTGGTGACTGCTTCCTCTCCCAAACCTCAAACAGCACTGGGATCCCAGTTGCCGTTTGGAACTTATAACTCTCTTTGTATCCACATTAACTGGATGGGGAACAGGAACTTGAACAAGATTAAGTGTTTAAAGTCATATGTATGTCCAGGAATTTAGTATTGGATGAGAGAAGAAATGCTGTACCCGTGCTATGAAATTCTGGGAAAAGGCATGTGGGAGAAAAAAGAAAAATGAAACATAGTCAGCCCAACTGAACTGTACTGAGAAGTGCAGAGACTTTTTTCTGGGTGTCTGTGTCCTTCTGGGTGTCTACGCCTTTTCAGCTCCTGGCTTCACCCTATTCCTTTCTTGACTTTTCTGAACTGCTACAAAATCATTTCATAGTATTTTCCCCTTTTTCTTGCTTTATATTGTCCTGAACCAAAGTCATTTTTGTTACTTATTCCTGCAAGAAATAACTGCACAGACCTAACAACACCCACTCACAGTGTTGTTGGGTGATGCCGGTAGGTTGTCTTAAAATCAGAATAGACTGGTTGGTCACACTATTAGTAGTTGTGATCTCATTTCAAAAAGTCAAGGTGAAAGAAGAATTAGACTCATTGTCCTTCAACATGAGTCTGTCAACTTTAGACCATGAGACCATGTTCAAAGTGGGTAGGCCTCAGGAGACAACAGAAGGATGAAATATAATTGAATATGCATTACACATGACCAGAAATCGGCATTTAGTCCTTGAAGGAAACAAGAGACAAGAAACAAGAGACTGGAAGGTCTGCCACTTTATTAATCACAATATACTGACAGTTAGCCATGTAGTCGTTAGGAGCCAGGTATCACATTTCCACATGGTGAGAAGCCGCCTGAACCGTAGGTGTCTGAGGTCTCTTTAGAAAAGAATATATGAGTCACCGATGCTCATAGGGAGGCTGTTCTCACCCACGGTTGTAATTGTAAATTTAATGCATGCTCTTGAAACATGGTATTGAAAATAGAATGCCACTTATTTCCAGTCAAAGTATTGGTTTAGTTTTTACAATGACTCTTTCGTTGTTTCATATAGCTGTCATCATGCTGTGGCAATAAAATATGACATGTTGTTAGAAAATAAGGATGTTTCTGCTTTCCATAATAAAAAAAAATTGTCCCAAAGATATCAGTCAAATTTCGAGATAGTATGCCTGTAATTACCTTTAATATGCTTCTTTTCTCTGACAACCTAACTCTCTCCTCCTGCTTCCTTTCAGTCATTTGGTCTTCACCTAAGCTGTTCACCCTTTGTATAGGCTATACTCCAGATTTTCAGCTCTCACTGACAAATATACACTCATGCCACCTGGCATTTGCCTATGTGTAGCTTTGCTTGATGGTTACTTTACAAGTCCCCCACCCCACCCAACACACACACACATACACCCCACTACCACCACTCTTGTGAAAGGAGAAATAAAGGGGCATGAGAAAACAAGAGGGAGGGAGCCAACATTCCTTTTTAATTTTTGTTGAATGTAGTTATAGTTTTCTTAATTCTTTGTTGAATGTAGTTATAGTTTTCTTTCTTACTGGATGACTGAGAGTCATTTTATTTCCAACACTGCTGCTAATTGTTAATATGCTACTATCCCAGCATGGTGTATGTATTTATTATGCTGTAGTGAAGGTTTCTGGTTTTCTGCTTCATCAATGAGGCTCATAGGTACATATGTCAATGAGGCAACATAGTACATTTACAAACATAGTATTTTTATGGTGGAAAACCTGGTTGCATTTCAATAAGCTCTTTACTCAAGTGAAGTAATTTGACATGCCTTTCTGAGATGGTACTGTAACACTAAAACTGTCCTCCCATTGTTCATCTATTTGCTTGAGTGGGCACCAGTAACATCTCCATTGTGAGATTTGTTACTATTTTTGGCATATGAATAGGCCACCTGGAGCTTGCCAGGCTCTGCTGTGAGGGTGGGATACTTTCAGTAGCTTGCCAGGCTCTCCAAGAGGGATGGGGGAATCGATCCCAGCTCGACTGTGTGCAAGGAAAATGCCCTACCCGCTGTGCTATCACTCCAGCCTGAGATGGTACATTCATGGTTAAAATGAGACTTTCCTGTGCTTATTTTTACCTTTTATGTTAGACTTTCTGTAAACAACAATGTAACTTTTTAAAAAAGTCAATTTACACTTGAAAACATTCCTCCCATGAAATTGGTTGTGTCTTGAAGGAGAAATCATTAAATCCAATGAGCAAAGTTATGAAAATAGAAAAACTTGATCCTTCAAATTAAGGAAAAATGTTATCATCTGATTGTAAGGATTATCTTAAAATTTTTCTTTTTAAATCAAAATTTGAAATATTAGGATGGAAAAGTGAAAAGTGGGAAAAGAGATAGAGGAGTTGAGATTTTATGATGACATGTGTTAATCTTCACCCAAGGAGCAAGTTTACTACTTAGCTGACTTTTATCTAAATTCAGGAGCAACGTACCCAAGGAGGAAACAACCTTAGTCTAAACTTACACTGAGAGCCCTGAGTCACATATAACAACACAGGTTAATCAAAACTACATTTAACATTTTCCTAAACTGTTTGTATAAGTAATTATAATTAGTACTAAATTTACTTCACAATTTTCATCCCCTGTGATTGTTATCTAATCAGTATTAATATGATCAACTTTCTTTTTCTAAATACTTCCCTTCAGATGATGGGAAATTACTGCAAATACGTGAATTGTGTCTGATGTTAACATCCAATAATGTTTTTGTAAAGGAGAGTGGGGTCAGGTTAAAGAAGTTAGTTGCAAGAGGAAAGATGCTAGGGATAAGATAGTCTATATTTCCTGTTTAGCCCATCTTGTAATTGTGGCAGTCAAGTAATTTTATAAGTCAAACATCCACTTTTAATTCCTAATCTGAATTTTCTGGGTTTACTATACACATCTCTCTGTCATCATCCTCCCACTCACCTCAATCCCATCCTAGTTAGAAATAGTTAGAAGAGTTCTGGTTCTGATTTGGGTAACAGTAATTATTAGCTTCTTTAGGTCAACTACCATATGATAATACTTTTCAATTAGATAGCATTTTTAGTCTATGTGTTCTGCCCAAGATATAGTAACATATACTAGATACATAAAGATATAGAATGTGGTGTCTGCTATTGAGCTACTCATTGTATACTGGGAAAACTTTATGTCATAATTTACTTATACACGATGAAAAGAATGGATGAAGCTTCTTAGATTTTTGGGGGGGAGGTCAGGATCATAGTTTGTTCTTAAAATTTGATTGCTAAAATTTGTATATAATTTTGAGTCAGTCTGTGACTTTACCATTATCTCTTTTTGGAGTGATTCTTTTCCGTGCTTGAACTGAAAATAAAGCAAAACAATTTTTTTGTTATCTCTACTGTGTGAAATAAAAATAGATAGAAAATTTCACAATCTGGTGTTTTCAACCCATTAAAATAAAAGACAAACAGCATAGTTCAAAACTCTCTTCAGGTTATTACAGGTTTATTTATACACAAATATATATATATATAATTTCTCTTATTCCTTCAGTTTTTTTATATTGCCTTTTTATTTGGGGAGTGAGAGAAACAAAGGAGGAATATTTCACGTAAGCTTTTCTCCCACAATAAAACTTCTAAAAAATGTCGAGAGAATGAAAAGAACCAAATAATCCTCCATCTCCAACCTCTTGGCTCTGGTAATGTTTCAGAATATGTTGCATGTTGGATTTGAATGCCTAGCATCAGGAATCCTCAGAGAAGTCCAGAAGGCATACTACAGTTTTTAAGAGTTGTGTAAAGTCTTGATAAAAAGACATGAAGACAGTTTAGAAGAAAAAAATAAATCAGATCGATAAATTAGAGTCCTCATCTGGAAGGGAAAGCAATAACAGAGTTTTAAGTGGTTTAGGTCTAAATTACAAAGAATTCTAGTGACTAGCATGTTTTAGCATTTTAGCACTTCTTTCTTTGAATTTCATTTTCTCAGGGCCGGGGCGGGGGGGGGGGGGGGGGCGGGGGCGGGGTGCACAGCTGGCAGTACTCAGGGCTTACTCCTGACTCTGCAATCAAGGATAAACTCCTGGCAGACTTGGAGGCCTAATGGGGTGCTGGGGGTCACACTCGGAGCAGTCACATGCAAGACAAACATGTTGCTCTCTGTACTCTCTCTTTGGCCTCCGCTAATTTGAGTTCTTCTAATTGACAAGTTACCACTCTAAACCAGCAGGTGTTTTTTCCATCTTAATATTGATAATGCAGTTGTCTATTTATTATTTTTCAGATGGTCTTTTTGGAGTCATGAGGATTCTATATATTCCATCTTCTGGAGTAGGGTAAGCTACGTGCTAATCTCAGTTATAGATTGTTAATTGTTCTATCACTGTTTTCTGTATTTCAGGATAGTTGTTAAAACATAGAAAGTGAAATAAGTGAGAAATGCTTGGGGAGAGGGGACTTTTATTCTCCCAGTAACTCCCCTTTCATATGCTAGTATTTATCTATATAGAATGCAAGATAGACCTTAGGGGCAATGTGTAGCTCAGATAAGATTAAATTAATAATTTCTCTGGTAATTGATCTGGATGATATCACTTTATTTTTCTAGTTGAAGGCTTACTTCTGATGTTACATTGGATATGTGGATTTAAAAGTAGTTAGCCACACCCAAGGATAATAGAGATAAGGTCCAGGAGAATCATTTTATTGCTTGGAAGCCAGCCTCACATCCTGGGAGAAAAGGCAGCTGGGATAGAGAAGGAACCTCTAAGTGAATGATGCTTGGAGGACTTGCTTGGGATGGGAGATGTGTGCTGAAGATAGGCTATAGACCAAACATGATGTCCATTTACTACTTGTATTGCAAACCATAACATCCAAAAGGTGAGAGAGAGAGTAAATTACAGGGGTGGGGGTCAGGGGGAGGGACTTGGCAGGAGGGATACTGGGAACATTGATGGTGGAAAATGGGCACTGGTGGAGAGATGAGTACTGGATCATTGTATGACTGAAATGTAATCAGGAAAGTTTGAAAGTCCGTAACTGTATCTCACCGTGATTTATTAAAAAAAAAGTAGTTAGCCAGAAGATGTTTTGTGAACAGAGAAACCGTAAATATCCAAATGACTTAATATTTTTACTTGTTATTTGTACATAAAGCCCCAATCCTATAATTTATGAAGGAGAATATCCTCAAATCTTAAAACTATAAAAATAAGCTCTATTTTAAGCAGCATTTTTAGCAGAATTTTCAATGATACTTTTATATCATGAGAATTTTTAAGAATCACTATTAAGTCAAATGGAATAACTTGGACTTCATCTATAGTTTTGATTATGCATACTGTCCTAGAAACCAAAATAACCACATAAATAAGAACAATAAACAAAATCATTACTATTTTGGTACACAAAAAGTGCAGAACATTTGGGAATGAAGAAAAAATAGCTCATAAGTCTCTGCAAGTTGTTAGGAGCCAGGAGGGGCTTACTAGAAACCAGGAGGGGCTTGCTAGGAGCCAGGGGGGGGCTTGCCTTTCACAGTATATTTGTGACATTCAAGGTTTAAGATGGGTTATTACGGATGTGACAAAAGCTGCTCTTAAAAGTGAAAGAAAAGTCTTTCATAAGACTTGCAAAATCTGATGATATTAGTGTGGAATTGGACTCTGCAAGAAGTTCATGCCTTTGTATTAGTCAGCATCTCCAAAGAAACAGAAGCTGTAGTGAATTGCACATACATATACAGAGCAGCATTTATTTTAAGGTACATACTTCTGTGATTGTGGCATGCAAGTCTGTAATTGACAGAGTACCCTGGAAGACAAGAGGACAGGACTATAGTTTCAAGACTGTAGGTGTTCTTCTGGAAGAATTCTTTCTTTTAAAAAAATGTTTTTAAATTGAATTACAATGAGATACATACACAGTTACAAAGTTACAATGGTTGAGTTTTAGTCATACAATGTTCCAATACCTGTCCCTTTGCCAGTGTACATATTCCACCACCAACTTCCCCAGTATCCCTCCTGCCATCCCGACCCACCTCCAGATTGCTTTTCTTCTCTCTCTCTCTCTCTTCTCTCTCTCTCTCTCTCTCTCTCTCTCTCTCACACACACACACACACACATTATGGTTTGGAATACAGGTACTGAGAGGTTATCATGTTTGTTTCTTTACCTACTTTCAGCATGTAGCTCTTATCCAGAGAGATAATTTACAACTCTCATTGTCATAGTAGTCTCTTCTCTATCCCAACTGCCTTCTCCCCCAGTACTTGAGGCAGGTTTCTACTGTCCTTGGGTATTAGTCTCATACTATGTTTTTTATACCCCACAAATGAGTGCAATTATTCTATGACTGAACCTCTCCTTCTGTCTCATTTCACTCAGCATGATTCTCTGCATATCCAACCATTTATAAGCAAATTTCATGACTTCTTTTGTCCTGGTTAAAAAACTGCACAAAGGAATATTAGGCAGATTGATTTCTTACTTGACACATAACTGGCCTCATTTCATTCAGGTTTCAGTGGATTGAATGGGGTTCACTTGCATTGTAGGGAGAGAAATTTACTTTGCCCAAATTATTCTTATTTAAATAGTAAACTTGTCTAAAAACACTCTCACAGAAACATCTGGGATATTTTTGACTACAAACCTGGGCACTGTTGTCTGGCCAAACTGAAATATAAAATAATCTGTCATACCATTTGCACTAAGATTTTTACTTTTGTTATATTCTAAGAATATGAATAAAAAAAGAATATGAATAAACATAGATATAGTTTAGAAACAATTTGCAGAGGCATATTTAGTTAAAGAACCATATATACTATATATATGCACATATTATATATATCATAGTGGATGGAATTTGAAATGATTTAACTTTGAGATAGGTGAATGTTTACATAATCTTAGGATCTAAATTCATGGAATGTCATTTAGTGATGAAGTCACATGTTTTTTTGAAGATTATTTAGCTATATACAAATTTTTCATAGTGTAATTACTAATACCCAATACAATGTTTCTGTCCACCTTTCACTCCTCCTCTTCTCTTTCCTCTTTTCTTCATATCCTGATCTCTTCCCCAGAGAGATATAAAAATGGTACTGCATTATTCTTCATAACATTAACGCTTATTTGAAAAAATTGTATGAACCCATTTTAAGTTTATAATAAGGAAAAAATGGGAAGAGACTTCATTAAGTTTTTCTATCTATATTTATTTACTTATTTATCCAGACAGGAAATGGAAATTCTCTGCAACTTAAAGATAACTTACTCCCATTGCAGCTTTACTTTATTGGTTCTCACTTTTCCTCCCAGGGGACATACAAGGAACAAATATTTTGCATATGTAGAGGTTGAACCACAGGAGAGGAACCTCCACATTATAGAGACACAAAGTTTATATGCCGGATGACGGCACAATCTATTCCACATTCTTTTGGGGGAAAATATCTAGAGAATTGTCTTAATTCTTGAAGTAAACAAAGTCTGGAGAAAGAAGAGGAAATTTCCTAGATTTTTATTATCCTTAATATATGAGTCTAGGAACCAAAGAACAAGTACAGAGGTTAAGGCTCACCTTGAATGCAGCTAATCTGGTTTGATCCCTAGTATCACATATCTTCCAGAACATCACAGGATGCAGCTCTGGAGGACCCCCCTGAGAACTGCTGGCCATGGTCCTGGACTTCACCCATCATCACTGGGGTGTCCTTGGAATTTCCCCAAATAGCAGGGTAAAAGTAGCACCACATCATTGAGTATTCATATTGAATCACCAACTTGGCTGAGAATTACCTGAAGGGAACTTGGGCCTCCTGAACACAACTTGGGAGACTGCTACCCAAAAGAAAGCAAATAAATGTATCCCTTTTAAATAAACTATCTTTATAAAAATTGATTTTTTATTGAGGCATCATGATTTACAAAGTTATTCATGGCTTGTGTTTCAGGCATAAAATCACACCACTAGTGTCAATTTCCTCCATCAATGTACCACCACCACCCTCTAATCCCCTTGCCTGCCTCTCAAGAGCCACATTTCCTAAACATTTTTTTTAAATTGAATCAGCAGAAGATGCAATTACAAAGCTTTCATGTTTAAGTTTTAGTCATACAATGATCAGCCATCCCTCCACCAGTGCGCATTTTCCACCACCAATGTTCCCAGTACTGCCCCCTATCCCAACCCTCCCCCTGCATCTATGGCAGACGATTTCTACCATACTCTCTCTCTACTTTTGGGCATTTTGGTTTGCCAGATACGAGAGGCCATCATGTTTAGAACTTTATCTACTTTCAGCACAGATCTCCCATCCTGAACAATCCTTCCAATCATTGGCTTAATGATCCCTTCTCTATTCCAGCTGCCTTCTCCCAAACCTCATGATGATGACATATGAGTTCAGCTTCCAACCATGGAGCAATATTCCTGGCCCTTATGTCTACTGTCCTTGGGTATTATTCTCATATTATGTTATTTTATATTCCACAAATGAATGCAGTCATTCTATGTCTGTCACTCTCTTTCTGACTCATTTCACTTAGCATGTTATTCTCCATGACATCTACTTACAAGCAAATTTCATGACTTCATCTTTCCTAACAGGTGCATAGTATTCCATTGTGTAGATATACCAAAAAACAATATGGGCATTCCTTAAAAACTAGAAATTGAGCTTTCACATGACCCCACAACACCACTTTTGGGAATATATCCTGAGGGTGGAAAAAAGGACAGTAGAAATGACAATGTGCACCTGTATGTTCATGCAGCACTGTTCACAATAGCCAGAATATAAAACAACCCGAGTGCTTGAGAACAGACAACTGGTTAAAAGCCACATTTTTAAGTTTGGTTGTTGTAATTTGGATCTCATGCTTCCAGTGTTGAAGGTTTTATGGTTCAGATATATAGATGTTCCACTTTGATGGAGATAAATTTTTAATCCCCCCCAGAGAAATTTCTATCTCTAATTAACAAAGAATGTTTCCCATTCCATCATCTTTTAATCTAGGTGAACAACAATGTTTTTCAGAAAGCCCCGAGAGTACAGAAGCATGAAATATTTATGATTGACTATTTCTCTACAGTCTTCCATTTATTGTCATCATAGAATAACTGACACTAGGCTTGTTAACAGCTAGAAACAACATGTTCAGACGTTGAACAATAAGAATTGAGGGATTGTGACCAATGAAGCAGGGGGAACTGGTGAACTGATGAGGTAAGTCCCAAATTTTCTTGTTTATTTTTTTCTGTGTTTTCTAAAAGCAAAATACAGGAAATAGGCATATATGTGTGTATGTATGTGTGTGTGTGTGTGTGTGTGTGTGTGTGTGTGTGTGTAGAAACATTTTTTTAAATGAGTGACCATAGCACTCTTTTTATTTTATTTATTTATTTATTTTTTGGTGGGAGATGAGATGGGTTCCACCAAACAATGCTCAGTGGTTACTCTGGCTCTGTACTCAGAAATTACTCTTGGCAGTGCTCAGTGGACCACATGGGTTGCTTGGGATTAAACCCAGGTCAAGCATTTGCAAACAAATTGCCCTACCTGCTGTAGGACTTCTCCAGTCCAGCACTCTTTTCTGACTGCAAACTCTTCCTTAAGGAAGAAGTTACAAATGCAAATTAAGAGCCAAGGAGGCAGCTCAAATTTGAAGGAAGTATCAGTACAGTGAATCAGAGTTTTGTAAACAAATCTCCATTGGGATTCCTTTGGTTATTTATCTCATTAGTAACACGACTTTGCATTGAGTGAGTAGGTAAGTTCAGAATAAGAACTTTAACACCCTTCACAGTTCAAAATTCAGTTTATTGTTGAGAGAGGAGACTTTTAGAATGGGCAGAAATTTAGAAATCCATCCCAGAAAAAGACCACTTCTAAAATGTTGAAGTAAATTTCCTCCAAACACGAGAACATAAGCAAAGGTTTTCAAAACTTTGGAAAGTTACCAAAAGATTGGAACATTTGGAAGAGCATTTATCTAAAAAAAGCAAGTGAGTCTCAGTGATGAGTTTGGTGGTGTTTCATCTTACGCTGTTTATATTTTCTTTTGTTGCTGCTGTAACCTTTAAATGAATAGACTCCTAAACAGTAACCATTAAAAACAACATAGAACTGGTTTGGACCTTCCCAAGAGTCCTATTTCATTGAATTGCCATTACAAGGCTTCTTTGGAAAGCTCACTTCTCAGGGTTTGTCTTTATTTGACCTGATTTTGAGAGAATTTGCTGAAAACAAATATATGCCTTTGAGGCATTGGCCAGCTAATTAGAGACAATTGTTTAAAAAGGCAATGGAGGATAATCATTAGGGCAAACAAAAAAGTAATCCTCAGAAACAAATGGTTAAAGGGAAAGCATGGACAGGAGATCCCCCATCTTCCAGAATATAGGCATTATGCCCACCAACTGCTCCCTGTGCCATGTAATCCCATCAATGGCCAAGACCCAGAGACTATAAAACCCTGCTCCTGGAAGAGAACACTGCAGAGTTTCCTGCCTCCGCACCTGGCTGTCCTCACTGGGGTCCCTTGGAAGAGGGTGGGTTGAGTTTCCCTCCCCACCCTGAGCAGAGCCCTGGCAGCTGAAAACCTCTGATTCCAGTCACAGCCATGCTTAAGATCACTCTCCACACATTTGGACGAGCCTCAAGCATGAAGGAACTGGCAGAGGAACCCAGGTGTATGGGACTCGGGGCGTAGATCTCCAAGCCTGCTTGGACTGGTACTGGGGCCTCCTCCAACCAGATCCCCCATCTTCCAGTATGTAGGCATTACACCCACCAACTGCCCTTGGCACCATGTAATCCCATCAACGGCCAAGATACAGAGACTATAAAACTCTGCTCCGGGAAGCATGCTGTCGTGTTTGTGGCTGCGCGACATCTTATCTAGTTCTTACTCTGGAGAACCTGGCAGGCTACCAAAAGTATTCTGCCCACACAGCAGAGTCTGGCAAACTCCCCTGGCATATTCAGTATTCCAAAAACCAGTAACAATGATGGGTCTCATTCTCCTGACCCTGAAAGCACCTTGAATGTGGCACTTTTTAAAATCTTAGGGCAAGGACAAAGGAGACATTACTGGGGCCTGTTCAAAACAATCAATGAACAACAGGATGACAGTGATACAGTGATGGACAGGAGGTCCTTAGGGATAGCACCATATATTGTGTGGCTCAAACAACAGAAATGTTTTTGTTTGTGTTGCTCTTGTGTGTATTTGTTGGGATGAGATGGGCGGGGGGGAGGTTATCCCAGAGATTCTGCAGGGTGTGGAATAGGGTGTTGGCGGGAAATGACAACTGGACCACTCCAGGTGGTGCTGGAGGCCATGTGGTACTAATTTGAGGTCTAATTTAAGGTCTCACAGGAAATACATGTGTTTGCCTCAGTGAGACATATTCCAAATTCCATGAATTTATTTTCTTATAATTCTACAGGCCAGAAGATCAAAGTATTGGGAGGACTCATTCCTTATGGAGACTCTCGGCAGTCATGCACTTCCTTTGGTTCTGGGTCATTTCTGGTCATCTTTAATGCTGCTTGACTTACTTCAATCCTTCATTTCATCATTAGTACTGCATGGCCTCAGGCACAACTTAGTGACTTATTTCAGTTGACCAAAAAAAAAAAAAAAAGAACGTGAAGATGGCCTGATTATAATGATCCATCCAAAAACACAAATAAAAATAAAAATTGAAAAATAATCAGAGCCTCAGAGTCCTGTGAAGGACTTAAAGGCATAATGTCAATTTTTATTTATTTATCTTTTTAATTTCTGGGTGGATCCATAGCACAGCAGTAGGGCGTTTGCCTTGAATGCAGCTAGCCCAGCCGAGCCGGGTTCGATTTCTCCACCCCTCTCAGAGAGCCTGGCAAGCTAATCTCGCTCACACAGCAAATCCTGGCAAGCTACCCATGACGTATTCAATATGCCAAACACAGTAACAACAAATGTCACAATGGAGCCATTACTGAGTCCACTAGAGCAAATTGAAGAACAATGGGAGGACAGTGCTATAGTGCAGTGCTTGTTAATTTTTATTTATTTTTAATTTTTAATTTTTTTAATGTAGGAGTACTGCTATTTATTCAGCACTGATTAGGCTGATTAAATTGTGCATGAACTCCACCTTACTTTTTTTCCCATTTTTTTTATAATTTTATTTATTGAATCACCATGAGAGCAGTTACAAAGCTTTTGGGTTTAAGTCTCAGTCATACAATGAAACACCCATACCTTCACCAGTACCCACTATCCACCACCAAAATCCCCAGTATACCTCCATCCCACACCCTCCCCTACCTGTGGGGCAGATGATTTCCAAATTACTCTCTCTATACTTTGATTACACTCAACATTTCGACACCACACCCACAATTATTATTTGGAATTTTACCCCAACACTCAGATCTGCTGAAAAGGCAACAGTAGACAATTTGTTTTCTATTACTCGTTGTGAATAACATACGATGCTGTGTGACTACAGTAGTGGCCGCACAATTTTGAAATTTTGAAATTTCAACAATTAAATCTGGAGGGATTTCTTGCCAAAATCTTCTAGGTTCCGAGATTTGTTCCCGAGTCTCTGGGATTATGGCCATTAAGCAGCTTGATCAGGAGCCAGAGAGGCCGTTTGTGGGTGGTGACTCGTGGTCTCGTTGGGATGGGGAGAAAAGGGCCAGCTCCATCCCCCCTCCCATGAGGCCCCATGTGTCTCGTCACTGTGGGCCCAAACCTGACTGTCCAGTGGACTCTGGTAGATGGAGGCCATCGAGCCACCAAGGGGGAGCAGATGGAGGGATAGCACCTTTTCCCCCCCAGAGTGGCCTGGCGACAGTAACCTACTACGTGATCTGGACGCATTTCTCCCAAAAGCTGCTGGGTTTCCATATTTGTTTCTGATTCTCTGGGATCATGGCCGTTAAGCAACTTGATGAGGAGCCAGAGAGGTTGTTCGTGGGCGGCGACTCGGGGGTCTCGTTGGGATGGGGAGGAAAGGGCTGGCTCCACCCCCATCCCGTGAGACCCCATGTGTCTTGCCACTGAGGGCCCAAACCTGACTGTCCAGTGGTCTCTGGAGGATGGTGGCCACCATGCCACCAGGGGGAACAGGCCAAGGCATGAAACCCATTCCCACCTGGGATGGCCCAGCACCAGTAACCTACTGAAGGGACCGGACACATTTCTGCCAAAAGCCATTGGGTTTCGAGATTTGTTAGAGTCTCTGGGATCATGGCATTTAAGCAGCTTGATCAGGAGCCAGAGAGGCTGTTTGTGGGTGGTGACCCAGGGTATCGCTGGGACAGGGAGGAAAGGGCCGGCTCCACCCCATCGCATGAGACTCTGTGTGTCTTGTCACTGTGGGCCCACACCTGACTGTCCAATGGCCTCTCGTGGATGGCGGCCACTGAGCTGCCAAGGGGTATCAGGTGGAGGGACAACACCCTCTCCCCCCTGGGGTGGCCCGGTGACAGCAACTTACTGCATGGTCTGGATGCGTTTCTGCCAAAAGCTTCTGGGTTTCAAGATTTGTTTCCGAGTCTCTGGGATCATAGGTGGCAACTTGCGGTCTCGTTGGGATGGGGAGGAAAGGACCTGCTCCACCACCACCCCGTGAGACCTCATGTGTCTTGCCACTGAGGGCCCAAACCTGACTGTGCAGTGGCCTCTGGAGGATGGAAGCCACCGGGCCACCAGGGGGAATAGGCCAAGGCACAAAATCCATTCCCACCTGGGCTGGCCCAGCTCCAGTAACCTACTGCAGAGACTGGGGCGCATTTCAGCCAAAAGCCATTGGGTTTTGAGATTTATTTCTGAGTCTCTGAGATCATGGCCATTATGTAGCTTGATCAGGAGCCAGAAAGGCCATTCTTGGACGGCAACCCACAGTCTTGTTGGGACAGAAGGAAAGGGC
Source organism: Sorex fumeus (assembly GCF_029834395.1). Lineage (NCBI taxonomy): Eukaryota > Metazoa > Chordata > Mammalia > Eulipotyphla > Soricidae > Sorex > Sorex fumeus. The sequence continues at coordinate 17,454,918 of NW_026606067.1, forward strand.
CAGATCTATCCCCATCCCATGAGGTCCAGCGTGTCTCATCACTGCGGGCCCAAACCTAACTGTCCAATGGCCTCTGGAAGATGGCATCCACCAAGCCGCCTTGGGGGATCAGACGGAGGGGCAACACCCTTTACCCCCTGGGGTGGCCTGGCGACAGTAACCTACTGCGTGGTCCACACACATTTCTGCCAAAAGCCGCTGGGTTTCAAGATTTGTTTCTGAGTCTCAGGGATCATGGCCGTTAAGCAGTTCAATCAGGAACCAGAGAGGACTTGCCTCCAATTATATAGCTGACTCATATTATATATGAGTCTCCCACATACCTAACTTTTGGCCGTTTACTTTCTTGGTAAAGTTTGCCCCAAGTTTTTGGGGTCTGGCCAAAGGCATAGCAGCAATTTTGGGATACCTGGAAGTCTGAAGGCACCATGAGGCTGCTGATGCACTCGCTACACAGGTAAAGATTGACCTGCTGGTGTTAACATACCCCCCTTTTTTATGAATCACCATGAGGTACAGTCACAGACTTATAAACTTTCATCCTTACGTTTCAGTCATACAATGATTGAGTACCCATCCCTCCACCAGTGCATTATGGCAATTTTTAGAAGAAGAGAAAAAGGATAAAGAGTGACTGAAAGTTGTAAATTTGATGGAAAACAAGTTGCACATTCAAGAATGAAAGTTCTTGACTTATTAGGCAAAATTGGATATGAAACAAAATTTTAAGACTAAGAAAAGTATATATAAACCTGGTTTAGTTATAATACACAACAGTGCACTATAATAGTCAGCAAATACATGTAGCAATCACTTGATCACTTGATATCCCTTTCCTCATCTGTTCGCTTGAGCGGACACCAGCAACAACTCCATTTGTCCCTGTCATGTGCTAGTGTAGCCCAATGGCATCTGCTCGCTACAGGAACATGAAGAGCCTCAAACCATTTGTTCAGTGGCTTGACAAAGAAGTCTGACCATCTTGTAGGTGGGCAGCCACTCATTCTTTTGACATCACGTGGAATCCAGTAACAGCTCTAGTCCAGTGGTCATCTTCAAATTGCATTATGTGTCCAGCCCATCTGATTTTGATGCCTTGGCAAACAGACAGTGTCCCTGATTCTTGATCATCCATGGAGTTCAGAATTTCAGATTCCTTCTCTCACTTTAGTGAAGCATGATACTCGAAGCATAACTCTTTCGATACCTCTTGGGGTGACCTGAATAGCGTTCTCATCCTGTTTTCGTAGGGTCCAGGTCTCTGAGGAATATGTTAGTGCAGGGAGAATGGTGGAGTTGAAGAAATGTGCCCATAGCTGTAGGTTCTTCATCCTCTTAGCTATTTCTTTGATGCTCTTGAAGGCATTGCACACTGCTCTCTTCTTCCTGCACAGCTTAGGTGCGAGGTAATTTGTCATGTTGAGTTCCCAACATAGGTACACATAACTACTGCATTCGGAGACGTTCATTCCATTGAGAGCAAATGGAATGTCAGGAACTAGTCTGTTTTTCATAAACATTATCTTCGTGAGATACAGCTCTGTCTGATATTTTTCCCACACTCATGATCGAAGTCAGGCAGCATTTGTGCCACTTGGCTAAAATGTTTGGTGTTATTAGAACAATGTCATCAGTGAAACAGAGGTGGTATAGTTGCCAACCATCTATTTTCACTCCTATTCCTTCCTATTCCAGTTGTCGCATGACATTTTCAAGGGTGGCAGTAAAGAGTTTCAGTGAAATGGTATTGCCCTGCCAAACCCATCTATGTCAATGATCACTTCCTTGTAGAATGGTGAGATTGTAGTGGTGAATCCGCAATACAGCTCATGGAGGATCCTGATGTATTGAGTTTGAATGCCCTGTTTGGCTAGGGCTTTGATGACTGCTTCAGTCTCAACAGAGTCAAAGGTTTTCTTTAAATCAATGAATGTTAGATAGAGTGGCATTTTGAACTCCTGAGAAACCTCAATGAGCTTGGTCACCTTGTGGATGTGGTCGATTGAGTTGAATCCTTTTGGGAACCTGGCTTGCTCGCATGGTTGTCCTTCATCTAGTGTTCTGCCAATCCTAATCAGGATGACTCGAGTGAACAGCTTGTAGATGACAGACAACGGGCAGATCAGGTGAAACTTGCCAATGTCGTGAATGTCTCCCTTCTTGTACAGTAGACACACAGTCTTGCTGGTTTTTCATTGGGATGGAACCTTCTATTAAGACAGGTAGCATGTGAAGAGCCAAGTCAGTGTATTGATGAGTACTGATGGCAGATTCTTCAGGTGTTCAGGTCTGAGCTTGTCTGGGTTGGGTGCTGTTCACTTCTTTACCAACAAAATGGTATGTCGGATTTTGGAAGGGAGAACTTTGGAAATGACATATTCCATCCTGCAGAATTTGGTATGTGGGCAGTTGGATGTGACTATCAAAGAGATCTGAATAGAAGTCATGGATAATCTTCTCCATTGACCTTCTGGAAGATGTGACAGATCCATCAGGATGTTAGAGGGCAGTCAGCTTGCTCTGTATTTGGCAAAGGACAGAATAGTGTTGTGAATACTTTTCTCGTCTTCTGTGGCATCGTCTACTCTTCTCTCTCTTTACTTATTTATTTATTTATTATTTATTTATTTTTTATTAATTAATTTATTTATTTTGAATACCCATCCCTCCACCAGTGACCATTTCCCACCACCACGGATCCCAGTATCCCTCCCACCCCCCATCCCCCAGCCCACCCTGCCTCTGTGGCAGAGCATTCCCTTTTGTTCTCTCTCTCCTATTGGGTGTTGTGGTTTGTAAAAGAGTTAAGCCTGATTTTCAGGGAGAAATGTTGGATGATTTACTTTCTATTGATCACTTTGGAGTAAAAGTCCTGGTTCCCGCATGCTCGAGCTATGCTTGTAGAGGCTCATGGTTACTGGGGTTCCATCTGTAGGAGGCGGGATGCGGCACCTACCCCATCTGGGACTTCCTGGTGATCTCGGTTCTTTTTGGGACCTGATGCATTCTTCAGGAGCTGTGGAGCCTCCCAGCGGCCTTTCTTCTCTGCGGATATGTGCTGTAAAGATGGCGCTGGGGTCTTCTCTCTTTGAAGTCTTCCTTTATCGCTTCTCTGCACTGCTTTGCAAGCTCGGATGTTAGCTTGTGATTGCCTGAAGATTGCACTAAGACACATTGGTGAATGAGCTCGAGAGTTTCTGAAGACAGGCATCTCTTTGTTGCTTTCTCTCTCTCAGCATTCCTCACACAATCAATGTGGTGCTGAACCAGTTGATAGTATTCCTCATTGATGTCATCAACAATTGGTATCTTCCCATGTTGCTGCAATAGTGCCAAATAGCTCCCAGTTGGTGGTCATTCTGGGAGTTCTCTTCTTAAACTTTGCATCCTTTTCTCACCACTCTCTGAAGTAGAATTTTGCACAAAGGAGATGGTGGTCCAGTCCCATTTGGAATTTTGTGACAATAGCAACATCAGTCAGGCAAAAGCGTCGATTGAATATGATGTAGTCAATTTCGTTGTGGAACTTTCCAGGGGAGACTCCTATGTCCAACATTTAGATTCGGCCTTTTGGAATTGTGAGTTGCCATGGATGGTCTTGGTTGACATGATGAACTCAGACAGTCTCTCACCCTGTTTGTTTCATTCTAGGTCATTGCTCCCAATGTGGAGTTCTTTGGTGACCTTCTCGGTCCTATCTTGGCATTAAAATCATCAACATTGATCTTGTAGAAAGTGTGGGCTTCTTTATAGAACTTCTCCAGCTCCATGTAGAACTTCTCAATTTCTTCTTCATCATAATTGGATTTTGGTGCGTAGAGGATGAAGATAGAAACTGCCAGCAATGAGCCACATCTATTCAATTGTAATCATCTGATTTGGGTTGTCAGGCATTCAAATGAATCAATGCTCATGGCCAAGTTCATGTTGACAAGGATACCTTTACCACCGATGCCTTTTTGTCACATGTTCTGAGGAACAGTTCTTCTCCAGTGTCAAAAGTGGTGTGATGTGGTTGATGCCTTCTCGTCTTGGTCAGATCAATGATGTTGTATTTGACCTTCTGTGCTTGCACCATCAGGTCCTCAATGGATGCTTCTGATGGCAGTGTAAGTGCGTTGAAAGTACAGACAGTCATTTTAGTCCTTGTTCATTTTGGCAGCCTAGTTTGGCCCTGAGATTTATCATCCTCTCCTTGCTCATCCTTCTTAATGCTGCCATATTTTGGACTCTTTCAGGGTCAGGGGAATGAGGCCCATTGTTTTTACTGTTTTTGGCATATCGAACATGCCACGGGTAGCTTGCCAGGCTCTGCTCTGCAGGCGGGATAGTCTCGGTAGCTTGCCAGGCTCTCTGAGAGTGATGGAGGCTTTTAGGGCGGCCTTTAATCGCTCTTGTAGGTGTTCCCATGGTTCACACCATATTTGAACCCCATTGAATATTGCAGTATTCTTAGAAGATGTGTAGTAAGTGTCTTATGATGTGTTGTGGCTGCATGGTCCGGAAAGTGGCCTTAAGCATGGTAGAGGCTGAGTAGTGGAGGTAGTGGAGATGGAGGAGGTCAGCCAATGAGGTATTTATCTAGCACCAGCAGGGTGGGGCTTCTAGGTGTCATCCCTGGATCGCGCGAGATTGGTGGAAGCAGGCAGAGGATCTGTGTTTCAGGTCCCATTGAACCTGGAGTCCAAGGTCACAAAGTTCTGCTTACCTGGTTCTGTGGGGCTTCACTCATGCGTGAGGCTCGGCCGAGCATCCAGTTATAATATGTATAATACATAATAGTGCACTATAATAGTCAGCAAATACATGTAGCAATAACTATCACTATCACTATCATCCCAGTGGTCATTGAAATACTCGAGCGTCAGCCAGTAACGTCTCTATTTCTCCCAGTCCTGATATTTTAGCAGCCTCTTTTTAATCATCTTTTCCAAATGACTGGAGGCTCTTTCAGAGTCAGGCGAATGAGATCTATTATCGTTACTATATTTGGCATATAGAATACACCAGAGGGAGCTTGCCAGGCTCTGCCCGTGTAAGTAAGATACTCTCGGTAGTTTGCTGTGCTCTCCCAGAGGCATAAATGGGTAGGAAGTGTTTTATAATGTGTCATGCGGCCGCAAAGCGGCTGCGCAGTCTGGAAAGCATCCTGGAGCATGGAAGTGGGTGGACAGTGGAGATCGGCTGCCGGGGCTGGTTCCCTTGAGGTGGGGAGGGCTCTCACCCACCCCACAGCCTGGTGCAGAATCATGGTTCTGGTGGCATGGTTCTGGGAGCCTCCTTTTATACTCCCATCTGGAAGGAGCATCTGTGAGTTCTAGAGGGTGGCTGATGAGGAGATAGAGCATTCTACTTCTCATAGCAGAATTCACATCCTCTTAAGGACATCTGATAGTCTCCTTGGTAGATGATTGTTCAGACTAAAAATAAGTCTCAATGAATTTAAAAATAATGGAAAAGATACAAAGTGTGACTTTTTTCATTCCAAATATAATGGTATGAAATCAAATATGTATAATAGTAAGAAACTCTGAAAACTTATAAGCATATGGAAATTAAGTGAGTCACGCAAATAACCAATAAGCCAAAGTGACAAATAGAGGGACAAATATTTTTACTTAATATTATTAAAAGTAAAAAATACTTAATAATAAATGAGAACAAAGAAAAACATATCTAAATGTACAGGGTGCAGTTACAGCTATGCTTACAAGGAATAATTGTAAATGTCTTATGTGAAAATATAAAGTCATTATGACTTAATGCCTCATTTTGAGTAACAAAGAAGAGTGAAAAGAAAAGGAAACCCAAAGTAAGTGGGAAGGAAATAATGAGTCAAAAATAAATAAGAGCAGAAAATTGGAAATCAATAGAGGATATTTAAAAAACAAAACCTAAAGCAAGAGTTAATTTCTTTTAAAAAAATCTATAAAATTGAAAATATTTTAGCAAGACTGGTAAAATGAGATACTTATATTAATAAAAGGAAACATTACTATCTACTTAAGAAATAAAAGTCTTATAAAGAAGTACTATAAAACAGCATATGTCAATAAATTAGATTACTTAGGTAAAGGACGGGAGCGATAGCACAGCGGGTAGGGCATTTGCCTTGCATGCAGCTCACCCGGGTTCGATTCCTACACCCCTCTCAGAGTGCCTGGCAAGCCACTGAGAGTATCCCACCCACATGGCAAAGCCTGGCAAGCTCCTCATTGTGTATTCTATATGCCAAAAACAGTAACAACAAGTCTCACAATGGAAACGTTACTGGTGCCTGCTTGAGCAAATCGATGAACAATGGGAGGACAGGGCTACAGTGCTACTTAGATAAAATTAATATATTTGTAGGAATATGCACAGAGTGGTCAAATAATACAGCAGAGACACATGATTGAAAGTATGAAAATCAAAAATTAAAGAATTAGGATTACCTTCTCCTGACGCTTGAATGTATCACACTCTGCCAGCAATTTCCAGGCTATACTCACTTGGCTTGTAAGCTGTTTATATTTATGGCTCTGGTTACAGTAGATTGGAAGAGGAATTCTGGAGTTATGCATTGATGTTTTGGTGTTTTTATTTTTCCTTCAATTTTGGTTTACATTTAATGTATTTTTATTATTGAAATAAAATGACTTACAGCAGTGTTAATATTTAAGCTTTTGACAAAGTTTCTGGCCCACACCACCAAGCACAAAACATCCAACATTTTCCCTCAGTCACTTCTAGTCCAAACAATCTCCTACCCGCAACCCTGGGTTCACTTGATAACCTCTTCTGTTATGTTGTCAGAGTCCAACAATTTGTTTTCATTGGACATTGCCCATTCCTTTGCTTCGTTTACATAGAACATGGATGAGATCATTCGGCAACTGTCCTTCTCCCTCTGACTTATTTTACTTAACATGATCCCCACCAGTTTAATTCAATTTGTAGCAAAGGGAAACAAATTAATCTTTTCTTATAGCTGAGTACTATTTTGTTATGTCCATATAGTAAGATGTTTTTATTTATGCATCCATCAGTTAACATTTGAGCTGTTTCTGGGCCTTTGCTACTGTAAGTAGTACTACAATGAACACAGATGAATGTGTAACTTTTCAACCAAATGAATTCGCATTTTGGAGATAAATGCCAAGGAGTGGAATCCCTCAACAATATAATAATTCTATTTTTAATTTTTTAAGAAGTATAAATAGTGTTTCCCACAGAAACTGAGTGACTAACAGTGGTTGGTATTTGTCAACACAGTTGGCAATCCCATCAACAATGAATGAGGGTTGCTTTCTCATTGCAAGACTGCCAATAATGGTTGTTGCTGAACTTCTTGGAATAAGCCATTTCCTCTCATGTGGGACGACAGCTCAATATCATTTTGATGTGCATTTCCCCATAATCAGTGATGATGAACACTATGTTTCTTGGTAACCTGTATGTCTTCTTTGAGGGAGCATCTGTTCAGTTCCTCTCCCTAGATTTTGATGGAGTTATTAGATTTCAGGTGTCAGGTTTTGTGAATATTTTATGAATTTTGAATGTCACCCTTTTTTTAGATGTATAGTAGGCAAATATTTTCTCATCCAATAAGGTGTCTTTTATTTATTTATTTTTAGGCACACAGAATCTTGCTTTACTCAATGACTGATCAATATTTACAGTCACGAGGAGAAAGGCATTTCTTTTTTTAAAATTTACTATTGTTTTTCAATGAATCATTGTGAGATACAGTTACAGACTTCTAAACTTCAATGATTAGGTTTCAGTCATACAATGATCAAGCACCCATCCCTCCACCAGTGCTCATTCTCCACCACCAAAGTTCCCAGTATCCCTCCCACCACTCCCATCTCCTCCTAACCCTGGCCTTTGTGGCAAGCACATTTCCTCTTACTCTCTTTATACCTTTGGGTGTTATGGTTTGCAATACAGGTACTAAGAAGCCATCATGTTTGGTCCATAGTTTACTTTCATCACGCATCTCCCATCCCTAGTGAGCCCTCTAACCATCATTTACTTAGTGATCCCTTCTCTATCCCAGCTGGCCTTTCCTCCCAGCACATGAGACCAACTTCCAAGCTATGAAGTGATCCTACTTGCCCTTATCTCTACTATCCTATCTGAGGTGTTATCCTCCTATTACATTACTTTATCATCCACAAATGAGAGCAGTCCTTCTATGCCTGTCCCTCTCTTTCTGACTCATTTCACTTAGCATGATACTCTCCATGACCATCCACTTATAAGCAAATTTTATGACTTCATCTTTCCTAACAGCTGCATAGTATTCTGTTGTTTAGGTATACCAAAGTTTCTTTAACCAGTCATATGCTCTCAGGCAATCAGATATTTTCCAGATTCTGGCTATTTGTAAATAGTGCTGCGATAAACATACAAGTGCAGATGTCATTTCTACTGTACTTTTTTATGCGGTTCCAGGATATATTCCCAGAGGTGGCATTATTGGGTCAAATGGGAGCTCAATTTCTAGTTTTTGAGAAATGTCAATATTGTTTTCCAAAAAGGCTGGACCAACCAACATTCCCACCAGCAGTGAAGGAGAGTCTCTTTCTCCCCACATCCATGCCAATATCGGTTGCTTTTGTTATTTTGGATGTGTGCCTGTCTCTGTGGTATGAGATGATATCTCATTTTTTATCTGCATTTCCCTGATGATTAGTGATGAAGAACATTTTTATGTGCCTTTTGGCTATTCAGATTTCTTCTTTGAGGAAGTTTCTGTTCATTTCAGGGAGGAGTTTTTCATCTTTCCTTCATAAAGTTTTGATGATTTCCCACTTTTTAACATGAGGTAATTTCTCTGGGTACTTGTGGACTTCTTTAGTCTTCACTGTTCAGTTCATAACCTTTATCTTATGGATCTGGCCCATGAGAATATTCTTGTTTTTGAAGATATTTCCTTCACGTTTAGGTACAGGCTGTGATACATGTGACATATCCTTTATATATTCCTGTGAAATTTTATGATATTTCTCCTTATAGGAAGAGGTATTGAACAGGGAAAACTTGTGTGCATGTATATGCTTTTGTGTGATTTGTGTGTGAAAGAGAGAAAGACAGACAAGAGACAAAGAGAAGAGAGCTTGAGACAGTTAGTTGACTTATTTCACATAATTACTTTTCTCATGTGATTTGATATCCACTTGCTTAAATAATCAATTGGTTGTTCCCATTAAACATTTAGCCTTGCCAGCCAATCAGGACCACACCAAACAGATGAACTCAGGTTTTGAGTTAAGTGCTCCCCCCACCAACTTACTGTTTACCTATGGGCAAGTAGCTTGATTTTTTATTGTACTTTGGTTTTCTTCTCTGTAAAATGAATTCAGTGATACATATACAACTGATAGATTTTTTTATGGGATGCGTGAAATAAAATTCAATATAATCCACAACATAGAACATGCTCAATATTGTTAGCTATTTTCAAGATTATTATTGTTACTCCTAATAGAGATATGGCTGTTGTCATATCATGGTAGACAAGAATTGAGTCCCTCTCCTCACACTGAATTTTTACTCAAGCAAGGTAACTTTGTTCCTTCAATTACTTGTCATAGGGCAGGATAATGGAGTCCCTTTATTCTTTCCAGTTTGCCAGTGATCCTTTTAAAAGGAAATGAATAAGAAAAATGAATCAAGTAGCAAAACTTTATCATTCTAAGAAGCTTCATCTTGAGATGGTCAAGATAGCATTAGTTTCATTGGCAAGGAGGTCAAGCATGTGAATGATACTCAATAGAGATCTAGAGAGGGGAGGAGAACACTGGCATGGTTAGTACAATGTCATTAAGCTTCTCAACAGTGTGAATATAGAAAAATGTAAATACATTTTACTAAAAAATGTAGATACATTTTACTAAGTAGGAAATATAAAGTATATTTTAATCTTCTTGGCTGTTACTCATATTCAGACTCTTCAAATACCCCCATAGGCAGATACCCACAATTCAGACAGATGAAACAAAAGGTATGTATGGTATTACGTATAATTGTTTAGAAAATCAAGTTTCAGTCATATTTGTCAGTGTCTTGTCAAGGTCTCACATCTGGTAATTAGCAAAGTTGGAAGTCATATGTAAGTCTTCTTCATTAAAGTTATTATTGATGTTAGTCTATCCCTGTGGAAAAATTTATTTAAAAACTTGAAAAGAACTAAATCAGGAGTAATAAAAAGATATTTTATTCCAGAGTAATACCAAATAAAGTGAACTTTTTTTTTTACAAAATTACAAGATTAATGCACAAGAGAGATAAAAACTGCAACATGTCTTCATATGGAAATCTCTTTCATTTGTCATGTAATACAATTCTTTAAATTGATCTACATTGCTGTTTTTAGCTTCTCCAGGAAGCTCTGTTATTGACAGACTGAAAATTCAATTGCCTTCAGTGTCCTTTGCAGGAGGCTAACTTGAGACATTACTAGTTATTCTCCAAATGGATCTTTGTATTTTTTGGTGTCTGGATTTGGAGAGGGAGTCCTGGACTCTGTGTGTGTGTGTGTGTGTGTGTGTGTGTGTGTGTGTGTGTGTGTGTTTATAAGTGAGAGAGAGGAACAGAGAGAAAGAGAGAGAGAAACAGGGGAGGGGATGAGGAGATGTGTAGCTGATGAGTTCTTCATAGGATTTAGGATTTAAGGATTTAAAGGATTTGGATTTTTCCCCTGATCATCAGTATCATGGTAACCTTTCCCACAAGGTGCATTTATTTTGTCTTATAGGGTACAGCTAACAGGAGATGTTGTAGTTTTGTATTATTTCATAGAACACCAGCCAAATAATAACACATTCTTGAAATCCATATGGTGCTTTAGAAGATTGTGGGTAAAACTATGGGCACACATTGCTTTATTTCAACATGTCGCATAATGAGGTAACTTGGCCAAATACACAAGATAGAATTGTGCTCATTTCTGCATGTAGAGGAGCAATAAAAAGGGAAGAAAATGTTCAGCTGCTCAGAACCACATTTTCCACATGATTTATTGTCTAGCACCTTTATGTACTAGATGCATAGTAGTTTCTTAATAAACAGTTGCTGTTTGATTTGATGATGGATATTTTCTTTCTTTCTTTCTTTCTTTCTTTCTTTCTTTCTTTCTTTCTTTCTTTCTTTCCTTCCTTCCTTCCTTCCTTCCTTATTTCTTCTTTCTTTCTTTCTTTCTTTCTTTCTTTCTTTCTTTCTTTCTTTCTTTCCTTCCTTCCTTCCTTCTTTCTTTCTTTCTTTCTTGCTCTATTTCTCTCTTTTCTTCTTTCTTTTCTTCTTTCTTTCATTCTTTCTTTTGATAGAAGAAATATAGGTCTCCAAATAAGTCTGAAATTTATCAAGACCTATTTGGGCAGCCCCTTTGACCTGCAGCACCAATGGGATCAGGTGGCTGGAAAGTGAGAAGAACATGAGTCATGGGTCGGTGGGAAGGTTTAGGCCTCTGTTTCAGTGAGGCTGGGAGGGCGGTGACTGAGGTCGAGGAGAACGTTCTCCTTCCTATTCAGGCAGTGAGCCTGGAATCCATTTCCAGCCCACTCCAATCAAAGAAACAAACTGGAATGGACCAAATGAAATGAAATAATCAAATCTAACCCACAGCCAACAGAGGAGGCCATCCAAAATGCAAGAACAAATAAAACAAAAACTGCTGGCAGAGCTAAGAGGAAAAGGAATGCAATTCAAAAGGGAACTGAAATTACTTTTAATAGACCTTGGTAAAGCTGCTGAGAGACCTCAGTCTCTCAACTCTCCATATTATTTATTGATTGGACTGACATCATGCTGAATCACAGGTCTTTATAAAGTTGCACAAGCTTTGGATTGCAGGATGTAGCCCAGGAAAGAAATTTCTTTCTTCTTGGTCTCTTTCTTCTTCGGTTATATTGGTTGGTGGTGTTTCAGGCCTCAGTTTTCTATTCTGGGAATAGGGATGAAGTGCACAGGCATTGACACTGTTCTCTGAATCAGAACTATGTGTAAATGTTAGCCATTATGCTCAGATAAGACTTGTAGTTCTCATATTTATTAATGAAGTCTTCCAAGGAAAGCCTACCTCAATACTTTTTACATAGTCTATTAAGTCAACATATGTGGAAAATGAGAGGCCCAATTCATTCTCAAAAGTTACTATGTTCAGTGAGTGAGTACAAAAGTGACCATGATATCTCTCATAGAAAATTATTGGATTCATAAATAGCCTGTAAAAACTAGTTGCATCTAATAGAACTTAGTGTCTAGTTCTGGTTTTGTCATCAGCTTGTTCTAATGTCTCAAACAACCCAATTTATCTTTCTTCAACTGTAATATGATGGAATTAGATAGGTGCTGGTCTAATTGTAATATTTATTTCAGTTCTTACAGTCAGAATTATAGTAATGAAATGTGTACATCGCCTCTCTCTCAAGAAGCAAAAAAAACATTGGCTTTAAAGAAACATGAAAAATGGTTTGTTTTTCACTCCATTAAGAATAATCCCTGGTTGCCAAATTAGTGACATGGTAAATTGAGGTTGCAGTATTCAGTATCTCTCCTTGGCTGGTACAAACCAGTAATCAATCCTCAGCTTATGAAACATAATGTTCTCTTTAAAACAAAGACACCCCAGTAGTATAAATAATAATGTACATCTAGGAAAAGGTAGAAGATATTTTTTCCTTGCTTGTTTTTAAAGAAGCAGAATATTAGTTTGAAGCTAAAGAAAGAAAATGTTTAATGAAATAGCAAATAACCATTGGTCTGTTCACATTTCTGCTTGTATTTCTCCATACTACCCTCCCTGCACCTCACTATGAATCTTCAATCTTGTATTCAAGAGGCTAAAGAGTATAAAATCTAAAACTGTGTTCTCCACTCCTGTAAGACACATCTCAAATATTTCTTTTTTTCCTATTATTGTAAGAATATTTGATGGTAACGGAGCGGTAGATTTGCTCTTGTTTATTTCCCAAAACTAAATGGTCTAAGATAGGAGCCCACCAAATTAAGATACTTTCTTTTTTACATAATTGGTGCTTTATGGTTTTTAAACACCACCTGTCCCAAATTTGAATAGAATGGGTTTCCCAAAGGGTAATGACCAGAAGAACATATTATCCCACAGCTGACCACACCACTTTAACCCTGGTCATGGATTTGGATTAAATGTAAGGTGGCTAGGAAAAGAGAGAAGGTCACAGGCCTATGGTGAGAACACAATAGAATGATGGGAAAGGCAAACAATATGGAGAATGAAAGAGTAGTTATGGTGTGGGGCAGTGAATATTACCAGCTAAGCCCATAAAAATGCCGAGAAAGCAGCCCACCACACAATATGTGTGTTGAGGTCTTTTTGTTTTGTTTTGTTTTGAGGCCATACCCAGCAATGCTCAGCAATTACTACTGGCTCTGCACTCAGGAGTCACTCTGGCAGGCTCAGGAGACCATATGGAATGCCGTGAATTGAACCTGGGTTGGTCTTGTGCAAGGCAAGAGCTCAACCTCATGTATCTAGACCTGTGTTGAGGTCTTAGATGTACTCAGCATTCTCCACAATAATAATGAAGTTATTCAAATCATAAAGCCATGATTTCAACTCAAGAATTTATTCAACTGAAGAATATACAAAAACACTGATTCAAAGAGAAATGTAAATGTCCGCATTTATTGCAGTGTTATTTGCACCAAGCAAGTGTGGTAATAACGTGAGGTGAGTATAAGAAGAAATGGCATGTATATATGCAACGGAATACTATTTAGCTATGAAAGTCAAAATTCTGCCATTTGCCACAACACAAATGGACACAAGGTGAAACAACACAAATGGATACTTGGTGAAATATGTTAGATGAGTAAAGACAAGGACTATATGATTTCACTTTTATGGCACATATTAAAAAAGATAAAACTATCAAGAATACTTGATAAGGTGAGGAGCAATATAAGCTTTCAGATTCTAAAGCCAAATTAGCAGTTAATAGAAGAAAAGGTGAGTGAATAAATCAGATCAAAAGAGTCTATCAGATGATGAAGCATAGATTAGGCTTTTGGTGGTGAATGTAATATAGTCTATATAGACATTGACTTATAAAGATGTACACAATAAAAATTATATAACATGTAATGCTACTTCAATAAGAATAAGTATAAAATATTTCTTCAGTACTTGTTAAGCACTAAGTTCTGGAATAGGTGCAGAGAGTAAAACAGGAATTAAATTTAGAAGTACCTGGTTGACTGTGACAGTGAGATTTGGGCTATGCCACGCTGATGACTTACTAAAGTTTTCTACCCAAAGCTCTGTGTTATCTGCAAAGGATTAAGGGTGTGATCCAACAGCTATGTCCTTTGATGTGTAAAAGTTTCTTTTCAAACTGATTTTGTCTTTCTCCAAAGAAGTTCTTTGGTATCTTTGTTATATTTTTCCTGAGGTTTGTCATGACTCTTCCTCATTTACTTTGTTGGGAAAATTGTGCTTATTCTTTGATATTCTCCTGTATATTCTTTTCCACATAGCATGTAGCCAGTTCTGCATCGGTTAATTGTACTTCACTTATTCTTTTTAGTGTGCCTAATCACAGCTCAATATCAAGTTTGATCCTGTGGTTTATAAATATCACAACAACCTTTAAACAACATGTAGAAATAATTGTTGATTTCATATTCTGTGCTCATGATCTTAATCTTTTGCCACTTTTTTTCATGTCTGGTTTAATTCAAAGGCATGACAAAATATACTGATGTTTCATTAATGTTTCTTATTTGATCAAATATAAACCTTTCATTTTTTCTCAGTTGAATCATTATGTAACCACAGCTAAAGCATCTTTATTCAAAATCAGCAGGAAGTCATGGTTAAATTGATATTTGATGCTTTGACAATAGCACTGCAATATGCATACATAAAACATATCAGCTTTTATTATTGAGATTTCTTCTATCTTATTCCAAGAGATTTAGCTCAACTTTCCTCAGTTTCTTTGCTATGTGTGTGAGAGGGAAAGGAGAGCGGGGGTGGGGTGGGGAGTATGGGACAAAATTTTTTTAGAAATGTTTATTGAGACACTGTGATTTACAGAGTTGTTTTAGGCATACAATGTTCCAACACAAATCCCTCCACCAAGTTCCTTGTCCCTTCACCAATATCCCCAAGTTCCCCCCCACCCTTAGCCTGCCTCCTTAGTAGGTACGGTGTATGGGAATTTTTGCCTGTAAAGAATTTTTCTGTCCCAATACTGTGTGTGATACTTTTGAAAGTATCTACAGGTATCATTTATAAATTGAAAGAATTTTCTCTTTATGTCCAGATAACTAATAATTTTTACCAAGATGTACATAAAATTCTGTGAAGCATTTCCCTGCATTAACTGAAATAAACTTCTAATTTTATGCCATTGACTCTATTAATGTTGCAAATTGCATTGGGCTATTTTCTTTTTGTTGTATTGGGACACATTTTCTTCTTCTTCTTCTTCTTCTTCTTCTTCTTCTTCTTCTTCTTCTTCTTCTTCTTCTTCTATTGAGTCACTGTGAGATACACAGTTACAAAGCTGTTCATTATCAGATTTCATTCAAACAATATTCCAACACCAATCCCTCTACCAGTGTACATTTCTCATCACCAATATCCAGAGTATCTCTCCCCCTGTGAATCTCAGAAACAAACATAACAATTTGAAACTGGGAGATGGCTCAGTGAGTTCAAGCCCATAGAAAATTCATCCCACGTTGATATCAAGGATATACAAAGTACTGGTTGAACTCCACAAGAAGAAAACATCCAACCCCATCACAAAATGGGGAGATGAAATGAACAGAAACTTTCACAAAGAAGAAATCCGAATGGCTAAAAGGCATATGAGAAAATGCTCCACATCAGGGAGATGCAGATCAAAACCACAATGAGTTATCATTTCACACTACAGAGACTGGCCCATATCCACAAGAACAAAAGCAACCGGTGTTGACGCAGATGTGGCGAGAAAGGGACCTTCCTTCACTGTTGGTGGGGATGCTGACTGGTTCAGCCCTTTTGGAGAACAGTTTGGATGATTCTCAAAAAATTAGAAATTGAGCTCCCATTTGACCCAGCAATACCACTCCTGGGAATATATCCCAGAGAGGCAAAAAAGTATAGTTGAAATGACATCTGCACTTGTCTGTTCATTGCAGCACTCTTTACAATAGCCAGAATCTGGAAAAAACCTGAGTGCCCGAGAACAGAAGGCTGGTTAAAGAAACTTTGGTACATTTGCACAATGGAGTACTATGTAGCTGTTAGAAAAGATGAAGTCATGAAATTTACATACAAGTGATACTACGTGGAAAGTATCATGTTAAGAAAAATGAGTCAGAAAGAGTGGGATAGACACAGAAAGATTGCATTCATCTGGGGAACATAAAGTAACAAAATGGGAGACTAACACCCAGGAGTGGCCGAGATTAGTACCAGAAATTTTACTCCGTGGCTTGGAGGCCAACCACACATGCTAGGGGAAAAGGGAGCTCAGATAGAGAAGGGAACACCAAATAAAGGGTATTGGGAGGATCCTCCCAGGATGGGAGAAGCATGCTGAAAGTAGACTATAGACCAAACATGATTGTCACCCATTGCCTCTTTTGCAAACCACATCACCCAAAAGGAGAGACAGAACAAAAGGGAATGCCCTGCCACAGAGGCAGGGTGGGTTGCGGGGGATGGGGAATGGGAGGGATACTGGGATCCGTGGTGGTGGGAAATGGGCACTGGTGGAGGGATGGGTATTTGATCATTGTATAATTGAAACCCAAGCACAAAAATTTGTAAGTTTACAACTGTACCTCATGATGTCTCACTAATAAAAATTAAAATAAATAAATAAAAATTTAAAATATTCATCTCACAAACCAGAAGTTCAGAGAGTTGATTTTCTCAGTTTCAAGTCATTCTTGGGTCATCAGAGAAGACCCACTAAGCTATCACGATTGTTAATTTTTGGAGAGAGAAGGCTATGCATAAATCAGAGAGGAATTTTCATAGGAACAGGTTGCCTGGAGTAAAGGAAGAGATACAAAATCAGTTAATAGAAGGGAATAGCTTTGAAAATGAGATGTCTAGTTTCTCCAAAGACATAAAACTCACATAAAACTCCCCATTGTCAATTCAGAGATGGCAGTCTGGGTGCCTTTGGCTTTCTCCAGGATTTAACTGATGCTGGTTCTGCATATGCTGTGTAGGAATACCAGGATGCAGGCTTTGGTAAGGGTTGGGGTGTCTGTGTCAGACTGTGTCAGTAGAAGGATCAGAACACATGGAAGCATATGGACTTTCTCTCCAACACCATTTCGGCTGGCCACTGACCCCTGTCTAAACACACACATTAACCTGAAAGTCCCACTGGCGTCTTAATGATGCTATCAGTTCCCTGGGTAAACATCTCTTCTGAACAATTATAAACAAATGATCTCATCTGCACTACACAGTACCACTGTGATCTGAGGTTATATAATCCCTCTCCTTCTCTTTCTCCCTCTTTTATAATCTCTCCTTTCCCTCTCTCCTTTCCCTCTCTCTCTCCACACACATACACACACACACACACACACACACACAGAGACACGTGCGCGCGCATCTGCACACACAAACATACTTTCTAAATGTCAACACACTCTTCTGTCTGAGCTAAAAAGATTTTAGAAATAAGCTAGATCTGATTTTCTGGACTGCTGCAGAATAATACTTCATTTTGGCATGAGGGGATTGAATCAAGTGTATATATGCAAGTGTTTATATATGTAAGTGTGTGTTCTACCACTGAGCTATAACTCCAGTCCTATAGGTAGATTTTAAATGTGTGATTCTTAGTTTCAATAAAACAAGTTTGGGATTGATTTATAAAAGTCATCCAAAGGGATAATCACTATTTCATGGGAACCTTAGAACTGGTGCTACTCAATGCTGAGATCCAGGAAGAGAATAAGGCATCCATTGCAAACCAGCAAGCCTTTCCTGCCCCTGCTTCTGGGGGCTTTGACCGAGTTCCTACAGTTGCTAAAAGGCCAATTTTCTCTACCCATTGGAGAATTATATTGCATTGGTAAAATTGTAACCTTATGCATGAGAATGAAGACACAAATTTTCACAAGCGAAGTGCTGCTTGCCTCCACTGAGGTGAGCTTATTGTTTTAAGCTTTTGCTCCTTTGTGTGCTTACTTGGATACTTTTTATAGACTGTAGGTGTTGGGGACAAGGAACATGTTTAAAGCTGTGACATCATGTAATACTCAATCTTCATATTTTTTCTTTTATAAGTTATTTTCTTAGAGAAGAATACAAATCATGAAGCTAGAACCTGAAAGATAATACAGTGGGTAAAGCACTTACCTTACATGCAGCTGACCCAGATTCAATTCTTGAGCACTGAGCCAGGAATAGTTCCTGAGAACCACAAGGTGTTACTCCCCCATGACCCCAAGTTATTTTAAAAAGTAAATCAATAGCCTGGGGGGTACTGTCATTACCAGTTTTTTTCATGCATTTGGAAGTTTATATATGCTTTTTCTTTCTTTTTAAAACCTTTTTAAATTGAACACTGTGATAGACCATTACAAAGCTGTTAACGATTGGATTTCAGTCATACAGTATTCCAACACCCATCCCTCCACCACTGTAATTTCCCAGCACCAATGTTCCCAGGTTCCCTCCCATCACCCCCCATCCCCCACCCCCTGTCTGCCTCTATGGCAGGCACCTCTCTCTCTCTCTCTCTCTCTCTCTCTCTCTCTCTCTCTCTCTCTCTCTCTCTCTCTCTTTCTCTCTCTGTCTCTCTCTTTGGATATTGTGATTTAAAATATTGGTGCTAAAAGGTTATCAAGATTATCTCTTACCTACTTTTAACCTTCATTGGCTAGCATGATCATTTCCAACTATTACTATCATAGAGATCTCTTCTCTATCCTACCTACCCTCACTCCCATACACACTTTTGGTTAGTTTTAACCATTAACCAGTACTCTTAGGCCCTATTTGTTCTGGCTATGGATATTATTTTACTACTATAAATATTTTTATATAACACAAATGAATTCTGTCATTCTATATCTGTCCCTTTCCTTCAGACTCACTTCATTCAGCATGATACTATCCATGTCCATCCATTTATAGGCAAATTTCATGACTTCATTTTTTTCTGACAGCTGCATAGTTTTCCATTGAGTAGCTGTGTCATAGTTTGTTTATCCATTCATCTATTCTTGGGCACTCAGGTTGTTTCCAGATTCTGGCTATGGTGAATGGTGCTGCGTTGAACATAGGAATTTACACACACACACACACACACACACACACACACACACACATTTAAGAAGTGCTTTTATATACATTCTGCTTTGACAGGAAGAATCTTGTCCAATGAGGAGGAAAAACAGCCGTCCTCTGCATTCATAGGTGCAAATCTTAAAACCAAAAATGCATAGATAAAATGGAGAAACCTTAAGGACATTTTTTAGAAGAAAAATAAAAAGTAGAAATAGAAATCAAGTGATTCACACTCCTAATGTCTCAGAGTATTGGTCTTTTGAATGCCAAGTAGAATCTGAATTATCTGTGTGCCCTGGACACTTACCACTTATGCCTGTGGACTGGCTCAGTAGTTCACAGAACATTTCAGAAATAACAGTCTCTTATTTTCTACTTTGCAATGTTCCACTTTATTATTCTACAATAAATTTAATCACATATTCACATAACTAAAATGAAACTTGACTCCTGAAAAACATACAAATAAAAGTGTGTTAGAAGAAATTTATTTGTATTTTGCTACATAATGACTGCAATTACACTAAAATCATATGAAAATCTTAAGATGCATAAATGTACGTGTTAATTCTTTGTGAAGGTGGAGACTATGACTAAAACTGATACAACAAATATGTTACCTCGCAGTTAAAGATTCATAAGGACGACTTTTCTTAAATGGGATTTTAGATTTTATTTTTTTTTATTAAAAAAATTTTTTTTAATAGTGAGACATCATGAGGTACAGTTGCAGACTGACATATTTTTGTGCTTGGGTTTCAATTATAAAATGATCAAGTACCCATCCCTCCACCAGTACCCATTTCCCACCACCACGGATCCCAGTATCCCTCCCACCCCCCATCTCCCCCATCCGAGTGCTACTAAATTTTTAAAAAAATTTTTTTTTGTTTCTTTCTTTTTTTTTTCACAGTTGTAGATTTACAATTTTTTGTGCTTGGGTTTCGATTATAAAATGATCAGATACCCATCCCTCCACCAGTGCCCATTTTCCACCACCATGGATAATATCCCCCCACCCCCATCCCCCCAACCCCCCTGACTCTGTGGCAGGGCAATCCCCTGTGTTCTCTCTCTCCTTTTGGGTGTTGTGGTCTGCAAAAGAGGCATTGAGTGGCAAGCATGTTCAGTCCATAGTCTACTTTCGACATGCATCTCCCCTCCTGGGAGGATCCTCCAAATACCCTTTATTTGGTGCTCCCTTCTCTATCTGAACTGCCCTTTCCTCTAGGATACCCGGCTGGCCTCTAAGTTATGGAGTAATCCTTCTGGTGCTGATCTCATCTATTCTTGGGTATTAATCTCATACTTTGTTACTTTATATCCCCCAGATGAATGCAATCTTTCTATGTCTATCCCTCTCTTTCTGACTCATTTTGCTTAGCATGATACTTTCCATATTGTACCACTTGTATGTAAATTTCATGACTTCATCTTTTCTAACAGCTACATAGTACTCCATTGTGTAGATGTACCAAAGTTTCTTTAACCAGTCATCTGTTCTTGGGCATTCAGGTTTCTTCCAGTTTCTGGCTACTGTAAAGAGTGCTGCAATGAACAAACAAGTGCAGATGTCACTTCGACTATACATTTTTGCCTCTCTGGGATATATTCCCAGGAGTGGTATTGCTGGGTCAAATGGGAGCTCAATTTCTAATTTTTTGAGAATTGTCCATACTGTTTTCCAGAAGGGCTGAACCAGTCGACATTCCCACCAACAGTGAAGGAGTGTCCCTTTCTCGCCACATCCACGCCAGCATCGGTTGCTTTTGCTCTTTTGAATGTGGGCCAGTCTCTGAGGTGTGAGATGGTATCTCATTGTGGTTTTGATCTGCATCTCCCTGATGATTAATGATGTAGAGCATTTTCTCATGTGCTTTTTTGCCATTCGGATTTCTTCTTTGAGAAAGTTTCTGTTCATTTCATTGCCCCATTTTTGGATGGGGTTGGATGTTTTCTTCTTGTGGAGTTTAACCAGTATTTTGTATATCCTGGATATCAACCCCTTGTCAGATGTGTATTCGGTGAATATCCTTTCCCATTCTGTAGACTGTCTTTGTATTTTCGTCACTGTTTCTTTGGAGGTGCAGAAGCTTCTTAGTTTAAGATAGTCCCATTTATCTATCTCTGTTTTCACTTGCTCGGCCAGTGGCGTGGCATCTTTGAAGACACCATTAGCTTCAATGTCATGGAGGGTTTTGCCAACTTTATCTTCAATGTACCTTATGGTTTCTGGTCTGATGTTGAGGTCTTTAATCCATTAAATGGGATTTTTGTCTTGGATAACTTCTGCAAAAAATGAAAATAGTGATTCAGATGAATTGTGAATTCCAGGAAAAGATCAGGATATTTTTGAACTGTGAAAAATATACTGTAGGGCTAAACATGTAAGGAAGTTATAAGCTAGAACTGTATAATTCTAAACATCTTTTTATCAACAGTAAGAAATTTTGATACTTGTGTTATATCATCCTATCTGTCACAAAGTATCTAATATTCCTGGACTCTACTTAGTAAATGCCAATGGTATTCCCAATCAAACATGTCTCTACAAAGCTCCAAAGTGAAAGAAAGAGCCAGAGGCAAGGACTAAGGGAGAAAATTTGTTTGACTTATTTTTGGCAGAAAAACAATAACTGTCTCTTGAGAAATATCAACAATAATCTGTTCCTCATGTTGGTTTGGAACTTGAATTTACACCGTGTGCCTGGTTTTTAAAAAGTTAAGTTTATTATTTTAAAAAAAGAGTTTCAGGTTAACCTTTCATGGAAAAAAGACCTTTTATAAAAGAAATACTTTCTTAACCTAGGCTTCGAAGAATTTGCAAGATGTTAATAATTTTTAATGCAAAAAATAAAAGAAAGGCAAGTTATCATATATGAAGGTAAGCAGAAAAATAAATTATAGAATTAAACTCACAAAATGTCAAATACTCGAATAATTGATATGTAGGGAAACATATCATATATATGTCTGTGTATTTCTTTTTGTATTTATTTTTCTATAGGGAGATATATGTTAATTACAGATAGATGAATATGCATACATTGGTTAAAATATGTGTACATTTAAGATTTAGTAGCTGGAATAAAGGGACATAAATGTGGCTAAAGTTAACATAGAGAGACAAAGGGAAGTCTAAATAGTTGAGATGACACTACAGACAATTAGATTTCAGAGAGAAAATTGATACACATTGCTTAAAGACATAATGTGCATGCCTTTTCCAAGATCTTTAAGATGACACCATTGCTAATATTGAGGAAATATAATAAAACTCAAACAAGATAAATAGGAAATCTAGCCTGAAGCAAAGCACAGGATAGATATATGAGAATGTATAAGACAAAGAGGCTATCTTAAAAACTGGCAGAGAGAAAATTAGAGCTCCTACCAATGAATGTCATTTATATTTACACTCTAATAGCAGTAAGATGAATGAGTCAAGCAGAATATTCATTACTCAGAAAGAAAGTCAATGTAGATATAAAATTATTTACGCAGGAAAATATGTCTTGCAAAAACAAGTATAATAAAAATATGTACTATCAACAAATAAAAGAAGAATGTTCATCAAGGATAAATCCTTCATAAAGATAATTTCAAAGGTCAACTTTCAGAAGAAAGGACATGATTTCAACAAGAGGAATTGAAATGCAGAATGGAAAGGTTAGGAAAAGTGGTAAGTAGATTAGGAAATGTGAAGAATGAACAACAACAAAATGTGAAGTAAAACTAATCTGTGGATTAAAAAATCATCTTATAACGTAAGTTTTGAACAAGAACATAAGGAAGTCTGGAGGAAAAACTAAATGAATTCCAATATTCTTTTACTATAAAAGAACAAAAGGATAAAATTAATTTTATCTTATTTAAATATGTTATATTTTTCCAAACTACTACTATTAGAACAACAGAAATAGAGTATACAGCTTCCAAAGCAGTAACAGTAGAACATGATCGACCTAACTTGGTCATACAAAACAAGATCAAGGAAATTAAATTTTGTAAAACAAAAGTAAAAAGCAACAAAAGAGAATGAGAAAATGAAAAACAAACTAAGATAATGAAAATAAATATAAACTTGACTGTAAGAGTAATAGACAACATTAATTGAATGTTTTTCTTCAAACTCAAGGGATAATATGACAAAAACAAAGCCCATATTCTGTGTTTTTTTGCAGTTAACAAAGGACATACATTAAACCTTGAAACAAAAAGTATATTAAGACTAAATAATGATTAAAACTTCAATTATAGATTATAGGCAAAGAGAGAAATTCTGAATTATGTGAAAGAAAAATTGACAAAACTCACAAAGAAAAATAGAGAAAATCATCATAGAAAATAACAGAGCAATCATCGAACTAACCATTGTTATATTTGATTATCATGGAGTGCAGGCAATTCTAAAAAAACTTAATCACTTAACCACTTAACTTCCCGTTAGTCATCGATTTGCTTGAGCGGGCGCCAGTAACGTCTCCATTTGTCCCTGTTGCGTGCTAGTGTAGCCCAATGGCATCTCTTCGCTCCGGGAACATGAAGGGCCTCAAACCGATCGTTCATGATCTTGACGAAGAAGTCTGACCATCTGGTAGGTGGGCAGCCACGCGGTCTTTTGACATCCCGTGGAATCCAATCAGTAACAGCTCTAGTCCAACGGTCGTCTTTAAATCTCATTACGTGACCAGCCCATCTGATTTTCGACACCTTGGCAAATGAGACAGCGTCCCCGATCCTTGATCGTCGACGGATGTCAGAACTCTGGATTCGTTCTCTCATTTGAGTGAAACGTGATATTCCAAGCATAGCTCTTTCTATTCTTCTTTGGGAGACCTGAATAGCGTTCTCATCTTGTTTGCGTAGGGCCCAGGTCTCTGAGGCATATGTTAATGCAGGAAGAACAGTGGAATCAAAGAGATGTGCCCGGAGCCGGAGGTTCTTCGTCCTCTTAGCTATTTCTTCGACGTTCTTGAAAGCGTTCCAAGCCGCTCTCTTCCTCCTGCGCAGCTCGGGTGCCAGGTCATTTGTCATGTTGACCTCTCGACCTAGGTACACATAGCTGTTGCATTCGGAGATGGTCGTTCCATTGAGAGCGAATGGGGCGTCAGGAACAAGGCTGTTTCTCATAAACATTGTCTTTGTAAGATTCAGCTGTAGTCCTACCTTTCCACACTCACAGTCAAAGTCGGCCAGCATTTGTGCCGCTTGGCTGATGTTTGGTGTTATTAAAACAATGTCATCAGCAAAGCGGAGGTGGTGTAGTTGCCGACCATCTATCTTCACTCCCATTCCTTCCCATTCCAGTCGTCGCATGATGTTCTCGAGGGTGGCACTGAAGAGTTTCGGTGAAATGGTATCACCCTGCCGAACCCCTCTCTTGACATCAACGATCACTTCTTTGTAGAATGGTGAGATCCTGGTCACATTTCACCATCTGGTTGGCTGGCTCAAAGCATGCATTGGTGATCTCTGCAACAGAAAGCTGTTCATGGTAGGCTTTCTCAGCAGAGATGACAGGGACGTATGTGGCCAGAGGGAAGTGGATTCGGGGGTAGGGCACCAGGTTGGTCTGGAATTCGGTCAGATCAACATTCAGGGCCCCATCAAATCGGAGGGAAGCAGTGATGGAGGACACAATCTGGCTAATAAGGCGGTTCAGGTTAGTGTAGGTTGGGCGCTCAATATTAAGGTTTCTACAACAGATGTCATAGATGGCCTCGTTGTCCACCATAAAGGCACAGTCAGAGTGCTCCAGGGTGGTGTGGGTGGTGAGGATGGAGTTGTAGGGCTCAACCACAGCAGTGGACACCTGGGGGGCTGGGTAAATGGAGAACTCCAGCTTGGACTTCTTGCCATAGTCGACGGAGAGACGTTCCATCAGCAGGGAGGTGAACCCAGAACCGGTTCCCCCACCAAAGCTGTGGAACACCAAGAAGCCCTGAAGCCCGGTGCACTGGTCAGCCAGTTTCCGAATTCAGTCCAAGACGAGGTCAATGATCTCCTTGCCAATGGTGTAGTGGCCACGGGCATAGTTATTGGCAGCTTCTTCCTTGCCTGTGATGAGCTGCTCAGGATGGAAGAGCCGGCGGTAGGTGCCATTGCGAATTTCATCAATGACTGTGGGCTCCAAGTCTACAAACACTGCCCGGGGCACATGCTTGCCAGCGCCCGTTTCACTGAAGAAGGTGTTGAAGGAGTCATCTCCGCCCCCAATGGTCTTGTCACTGGGCATCTGGCCATCAGGCTGGATGCCGTGTTCCAGGCAGAAGAGCTCCCAGCAGGCATTGCCAATCTGGACACCAGCCTGGCCAACGTGGATGGAGATGCATTCATGCATTACGAGGTCTTGCCGGATCCGGACAGGAGGAAGCGAAGGACGGGAGGCGAGGGTCTCCCACGGGTAGACTACCAAGGAGTCTGGGGTAGAAGCAGTGCCTCAGGCAACCGCAAGCTAACGTCCGAGCTCGCAAAGCAGTGCAGAGATGCGATCAAGGAAGACCTCAAAGAGAGAAGAGCAGAAGTACTGGTAGATGCGGCAGAAGCCGGCAAAAGTATTCGTAACGCCCACCTGTCCTTCGCCAACTATAAGACCAAGATGACTGCCCTCCGACGTCCTGATGGATCCATCACATCCTCCAGAATGGCAATGGAGAAGATTATCCATGACTTCTACTCAAATCTCTTCGATAGCCATGTCCACTTGCCGACATACCAAATTCCACAGGATGGATATGTCATTCCCAACATTCTCCCTTCCTAAATCTAAAAAAACATTACTGTTAAAATGTCAGTTTCCTGGAATATTTCCCCCTGAATCTAAACATTTACAGCAACTATTGATTTGCTTTAATAATGTGTGCTTAAGTTTTAAATTAGTTCATTTTAAGTGTTTTTTCTTTATAAACACTGCATTCTTTTATAGACACGTTGGGTTCCAAACAAAGGTGGAAGTCACTTCTCCCCGTTTCTGTAGATTCAGTCAAGCATTTGTTTTGAAATTGTCACTGTTCAAAATCATCGGTAAGTTTGTATTATCCCAGCCTCTATTTTGCTAACAGTACTGGGCATGAACAATAGATAAGAAAACATCATTCTAGGATGATTGTAAAGACAAAGGAAGTGGAACCTAAATTACTACAGTTGTTATTGCCTCTGACTCAGGAGGATTTTGTGTTAAAAATTTTTAAGTGAAATTCATTCATTCCCATATCCGTTGCACTTTTTCCTATGCTGAAAACTTTTACAAAATCTCTGAGCAACTAGAATGATTTCTCAAACTTAAAATCCTAAGTGTTCTAAAGAACATTTTTTTGTTTGGTTTTTGGTTTGAGGGCCACATATGGAGGTGCTGAGGGTTTATTCTTGGTTCTGCACTCACTCCTGGGGAAATCTCAGAGGACCACATGTGGTACCTGGGATTGAACCAGGTTAGCTGCAAGCAAGGTAAGTACACTACTTGTTGTGCTGTCTCTCTGGGTCCCATTTTAAAATTTTTAACTATTCATTGGTAAGAAAGTAAGTCTGAACTATATGAGTTTTCAATATTCTTTTAATTTTGGAATTTTCTGTTCTCTTTATGATCAGAGTCTAACAACCTTTTAATCTTGAAACCAGCAGTTTTTATGAATACTTTCACCTGAAATTGTGCACATCCAGAATTGGGCTTTTACAGATATAGGATAGTTTGTCTGTGAGATGAGAAACAATGGCCACTGTTCAAATGGCAAGAGATTTGTTCTGTGTTTCAAATCTGCAAAGGTGGGTAAGAGAATAGGATGGAGAGAGACTTCCTAGTGGCCAGATCCAGGAGCTGGTTCATTCATTTCTGAATGGATGATTGCTTTGTCGCCAAAAGGACTTAGAGATTGACTTACAGTGTCCTAAATAAGATTTATGTATTTGGGGGGCTCATTTGATTATTCTAGCTCCAGAATTATTTTTTAACATCCTGAAAGTTTGTAGGTAGTGAGTAGTTTGGGGTGCCAGGAAAAGGAATTGGATTAGTGTGTCTCTCTCAGACTACTATTAAATTAGTTTGTGGTCTGTGGGCTTTTTTATGTTATTCTGAGTGTAAGTGTAACACAATCTGCTTCATGACTTTATTCTGCTCCTTCCTTTGGTTCATTCTGCCAGACCGTCCTCCTTTTAAATCACCATTCCCCTCCCCGCCTTTGAACTCTTGTATAGTGTCCCCCTTCTATACCCTTTCTCTAGTTAAAGAGATTTTGGAGATGTGTGCTGAAAGTAGATAAAGGACCAAATGTGATAGTCTCTCAGTATCTGTTTTAAAAACCATAATGCCCCAAAGTAGAGAGAGAGAGTATGGAGGAAATTGTCTGCTATAGAGGTAGGAGGAGGGGTGGTGTGTGTGTGTGTGTGGGGGGGATACTGGGGACACTGGTGGTGGAAAATGTGCACGCACGCACACATACACACACACACACACACACACACAGAATACTCTTGCTGATATCTAGAAAAAAAGAAAGAGATTTGTGCTCTCACCCTTAATCCTTCTGCCCAAACTTTTACTGCAATTAAAACAGCAAGCTTTCCAGTCCCACAAAAGCCTCATGGATTGCAATTCTGCTCCACAGGAACTTGCAAACATACAATCATGACCTGAGTTCATGCCTTCTTGGCATCCACTCCAACAGGAAGATGTTAAGAAGAAAAGTGAGTTAAGACACCAGGTGCCACCAAAGCAAAAAAAAAAAAGGCTTTTTGGCTGACCTCAGTTAGAGCATTATGTATTGCCAAATATGTGCAGCTCATTAGAGTTGCAACAGAGGTCTGAAAGGTGAAGAGTGTTGGTCTTGGAGCCCCATAATTACCGTTTAAAGTCCAGAGTTGTGTTCTACCATCTATATTCCGTGTGATGACAGGAAACTGATCATTTGAGACAATCTTAGCTACTTCAAGAACTGTAATCAATTCCATCTCCGTTTGTTCCCCTGAGCACCACCAGGAGTAATTCAGAGTGCAAAGCCAGGAGTAACCCCTGAGCATCAATGGGGAGTGAGTCAAAAAAGCAAAAAAAAAAACCCAAACCCCCCAAAAATGTACTTCAATCAAATAAGTGGTGGTGGATAGCGTATTGTATTCTTTTATATCTGAAACTATATTGTTAATTGTATTGTAATTTGTAGTGCCTAAATAAAGACTAAAAAAGGAAAAAAATAACTTCTAAGAGACTACCTGTATTTCCTGGGTAATATATACCTACCATTACTAGTCAAGTTAGTGTTCTAGAGACTGCTGATAACTCTACTTGATACCCTGGAATCCAAATAGATAAATCCAGTAAGGAAATCACACATCCAGGTGATCCATCAAACAGGTGTGAAGTGACAGAGGAAGCAGCTTTGACTGAGCAATTCTCACTTCACTAATGGCTTTGTAGTTGATCAGTTGATCACACTCACTCTTAGAAAACCTGCTCAGTTCTTATCAAGAGGCAGAACTTTTCATTTGTACAGTGATATGTAGTATACACGAAAGAAAATACATTGCCATATATGTTTTAAATACTGATATTGAAACTGATATCTGTGCAATCATCACCCAGATTAAGAAAACATTGGCAGCTGGTCCTCTGTGACTCTCCCATATGGTGCCTGCTATCACCTTCCTCCCAATTATTATTCTGACTTTTTAGATAATTTCTTTACTGTAAATGAGTGTTTTTGCTTTCTTTATCTCTCTGTATAGTTTTAGCCCTTTTTGAAAAATGACTATACCACAATCTTTAAAATTTCTATCATTGATATCCATTTGAGATGTTTACAGATTTTGAGTTACTCAGAGTGGTCTTATAAATATTCTTGTAAATAATTAAATTGCTCATATCTGAGAATGTGCATCTGTGCATAAATTTACTGCATAATTCCAAACTGTTTTCCAAAATTCTTGAAGCTGCTTTCTCTTCCACTAGCCACAGACAAAAGTTTCCATCTTTCCAATTACTTGGTATAATCAGATATTTGCATGTTTCCAATCTGGAGGGCATGCCACTGCACATATTTGTGTATTCAATTTGCATTTTTGACTAATTATTATGTAAGATTTGTTTTGCATATTATTTGTCATTAAAGTTTCTTTCATTGTGAAATATTCATGCATGCTTCTTCCTACTTTTTATTTAATTTTATTTATTTATTTATTGGTTTTTGGGTCACACACAGCGATGCACGGGGGTTACTCCTGGCTCATGACTCAGGAATTACTCCTGGTGGTGCTCGAGGGACCATATGGGATACTGGGAATCAAACCTGGGTCAGTCACATGCAAGGCAAATGCCCTACCTGCTGTGCTATCACTCCAGCCCCTTTCTTTCTACTTTTTTTTTTAGTGAAACATCATGAGGTAAAGTTATAGACTTACACATTTTTGTGCTTGAGAATCAGTTATACAATGATTAAGTACCCATCCCTCGAGCAGAGCTCATCCCCCACCACCACGGGTCCCAGCATCCCTCCCACCACCCAGCCCCCCCAACGCACCCTGCCTCTGTGGCAAGGCATTCCCTTTTGTTCTCTCTCTCTCTCCATCCTGTGGTTTGCAAAAGAGGCATTGAGTGGCAATCATGTTTGGTCTATAGTCAACTTTCAGCATGCTTCTCCCATCCTGGGAGGATCCTCCCAACACCCTTTATTTGGTGTTTCCTTTTCTATCTGAGCTGCCTTTTCCCGTAGCACGTGTGGCTGGCCTCCAAGTCATGGAGCAAAATTCATGGTATTAATCTCGGCCACTCCTGGGTGTTAGTCTCCCATTTTGTTACTTTATGTCCCCCAGATGAATGCAATCTTTCTGTGTCTATCCCGCTCTTAATGACTCATTTCGCTTAACATGATACTTTCCATGTAGTACCACTTGTATGTAAATTTCATGACTTCAACTTTTCTAACAGCTACATAGTACTCCATTGTGCAAATGTACAAAAACTTTTTTAACCAGTCATCTGTTTTCGGGCACTCAGGTTTTTTCCAGTTTCCGGCTATTGTAGAGTGCTGCAATGAACAAACAAATGCAGATGTCACTTTGACTATACTTTTTTTGCCTCTCTGGGATATATTCCCAGGAGTGGTATTGCTGGGTCAAATAGGAGCTCAATTTCTAATTTTTTAAAAATTGTCCATACTGTTTTCTAAAAGGGCTAAACCAGTCCACATTCCCACCAACAGTGATGAAAGGCCCCTTTTTCGCCACAACCACGCCAATACCGGTTGCTTTTGTTCTTTTGGATGTGGGCCAGTCTCTGTGGTGTGAAATGATATCTTATTGTGGTTTTGATCTGGATCTCCCTGATGATTAATGATGTAGAGCATTTTCTCATGTGCTTTTTTGCCATTCGGATTTCTTCTTTGCAAAAGCTTCTGTTCATTTCCTTGCCCCATTTTTTGATGGGGTTGGGTGTTTGCTTCTTGTGGAGTTCAACTAGTACCTTGTATATCCTTGATATCAACCCCTTGTCGGATGTGAAATCGGCGAATTTTCTTTCCCATTCTGTAGACTGTCTTTGTATTTTGGTCACTGTTTCTTTGGAGGTGCAGAAGCTTCTTAGTTTAAGATAGTCCCATTTGTCTATCTCTGTTTTCACTTGCTTGGCCAGTGGCGTGACATCTTTGAAGACACCATTAGCTTCAATGTCATAGAGGGTTTTGCCAACTTTGTCTTCAGTGAACTATATGGATTCCGGTCTGATGTTGAGGTCATTAATCCATTTTGATCTTACTTTTGTACATGGTGTCAGGCAGAGATCTGAGCCCACTTTTTTTGCATGTAGCCGTCCAGTTTTGCCAGCACAATTTGTTAAAGAGGATTCCCTGCTCCACTTCACTTTTCTTGCCCCCTTATCGAAGATTAGATGATCATATGTTTGGGGGGAGATGTCAGTATATTCAACTCTGTTCCATTGGTCTACAGCTCTGCCTTTGTTCCAGTACCATGCTGTTTTAATTATTACTGCTTTGTATTAAAGCTTGAAGTTAGGGAGATTGATTCCTCCCATTATCTTTTTCCCAAGAATTGCTTTAGCTATTCGTGGGGGCTATTGTTCCATATAAATTTCAGGAGTGTTTGCTCCATTTCTTTAAAGAATGTCATAAGTATCCTTATAGCAATCACATTGAATTTGTACAGTGCTTTGGGAAGTATTGCCATTTTGACCATGTTAATTCTCCCTATCCATGAGCAGGGGATATTTTTCCATTTCCTTGTGTCCTCTTTTATTTCCTGAAGTAGTGTTTTGTAGTTTTCTTTGTACAGGTCCTTTACTTCCTTAGTTAAGCTGATTCCTAGGTACTTAATTTTCTGGGGCACAATTGTGAATGGGATTGTTTTCTTCATGTCACTTTCTTCTCTTTCACTATTTGCATATAGTAAAGCCATGGATTTTTCGGTATTGATTTTATAGCCTGCCACTTTACTATACAAGCCTATTGTTTCTAGGAGTTTCTTGGTAGAGGTTTTAGGATTCTTTAAGTATAGTGTCATATCATCTGCCAATAGTGAGAGCTTGATGTTTTCCTTCCCTACCTGGATGCCCTTAATATCTTTTTCTTGCCTAATCGCTATTGCAAGTACTTCCAGTACTATATTGAACAGTAGTGGAGAGAGTGGGCATCCTTGTCTTGTCCCTGATCTTCGGGGAAAGGCTCTTAGTTTTTCCCCATTGAGGATGATGTTTGCTGTAGGCTTTTGTTAGGAACATATTTTATTCTTTTATTTGAAGAACTAAACTTCACAATACTGTTTTTTTTATTTAATTTTTATTGAATCACCGTGAGATAGAGAGAGCATTACAAAGCTGTTCATGATTGAATTTCAATCATACAATGTTCCAACAACCAGCACTCCACCAGTGTAATTTCCCAGCACCAATATTCCCAGTTTCCCTCCTACCTACCCCAGCTTGCCTCTATGGCAGGCACCTCTCTCTTCTTTCTTCTCTCCCCCCTCCTCTCTCTGTTTCTCTCTCTCTCAATTTGGGCATTATGGTTTGCAATACAGATGCTAAAAGGTTATTATGTATATCTTTACCTTCTTTCAGCACACAGTTTTTATTCAGAGTGGTCATTTCGAATTATTATTGTCATACTGAACCCTCCTTTACCTTAACTGCCCTCCACCCCACACACACTTGACTTCACAGTACTGTTGCTACTAGGGTTTTCAGCATACATTGTTCCAGCACCTTAACAATCACAATGAGCAACCACTTTCCTCCACCAATAATCCCCTCCCCTCCATACATTCCACCCAGGTCCACTCAGTTCTGTAGGTCAACCCTCCTGGTTTGCTGTCTTTAGTGATTTGTTACTCCATTTCTATTTTTCTTTAAAGCCCACATGAGAGAGATCATTTCTCCTACCTTTGGATAGGCTGGCTTATTTTATAGAGTATGTTTTTTTATGTGTTATGGATAGTAATAATTTTTAGATGTATATTTTAGAACATCTTCTATGTGACATCTTGCATTTTCACTCTTTAATATAATCTCTTAGTTAAAAGAAGCTTTTAATTCAATGGTAGCCAAATTTATATTTGGCTTTTATCTGTGTAGCTTATATTTTATATTTAGTTTAAGAAATATTTCTTAATGTAAGTTATGAAAAACGTATGTTTTGTTTCATGTGTTTTATTTTATTTACTTATTTTTTAATATTTATTTTAAAATGTTTATTTTAAAATATTTTCATTTTATTTATTTCTATTTTAAAATTTTCTCTTACCTACTATTTTTTATTTATATTTCTGTCCTTTTTTATGTCTTCAAATGTTTATTAATTAATTTTCAACATTTTACATATTATTTCCAATATGAGACAAAAGCTAAAATTTTCTGTCTGCACTTTATGTCTTGTGTAAGTTTGCTATGTGGAACAACATTTTTTATTATACTAAAGTATTTAAACTTTTTCTATCATTTAATAGTTTGCAGTAGATTTTTAAATCTATGCATTCCCTTATTTAGATAATGGTGGATTTGTCTGACTCATTGTAGTTTGTAAACTTTTTCTTTATTCACTTTTGGGTTATGTTTTGAGATAAACACAGTTTTTATTTTACATCTATTTATTGAATTAAGCCTTTCAAATTGGTCAGGGTGCTAGTTCAAAAGTCTATAGCACGTGCTTTGCATGTTTGAGGCCTCCAGTTTAAGCCCGACACCACTGGCCTCGGTGGCTCCCAACACCGCTGGGCTAAGGAACATGGCACTGCTGCTCTGAGCATTGAAGTGCCCAGCACAATTGTTAGAGCATCACCAGAAGCCCCTCAGTTTTTGAACATTGCTTTGGACCCTCCTCCCCAAGTATATTGTTTACATTATGAAGCTATCTTTTCCTATAGTAAATGTTTTTACTTACCTCTTTTATATTATTTATTTATTTTTTATTTTTGAACTACATTTGGTGATGCTCTGGGGGTTACTCCTGGTTCTGCATTCAGGAATCACTCCTGGTGGTGCTCCAGGGACCATAATGGAATGCCAGGGATCAAATCAGGGTCTGCAGCATGAAGGGCAAAAGTCCCACCCACTGTACTATCTCTTTGGCCCCTTAAAATTTGACATATATTTTCATAAGTGCCATAACATCATCTTTCCTTTTGTTAGAATTTGAATAATAGCTTTTATACATTTTCATACCTTTTTTAAGACTAGTGAGATGGAAATTATTTTTCAATCAATATACCACCAATCTCTGAGCAAATTCTTAATTGGAGAAAAAAAGCTAAGAATTTTCATGATTTTCAAGTTTTTTCAAAATTTTATAATGAATGTTTATGCATGTGAAATCTAATGTGACAGTGTACCATTCCTTAGATACCTAGCTCTTTCAAACCCTAACATTTTAATTATTTGTACTTTATTTTTTTCTCCATTATCAGCTTCTTAGAGCATATATAGCAAAGTGTAAAATCATTAGTATAGAGTTTTGTGAAATGGTTTGAATTTCACAAAATTGGATACAGCTTATATAGAGAGCTTGGTAAAGTTCTGTAAAATTTGGCAACTTTAGGGCAAATCTTGGTTACTATTGTCCTGTCCTCTTTCTCTCAAAGATAACAAAGATCCTGGTATTTGTTCTAGTGTTGTAGACGTGATTATTGTAATTTAGCATGTTATGAACAGGATGATACCACTGCAATATTCTTTGCATGTGTCTTGTATAGAATTCATGCATACTGTTGTTTCCAATCAGTGGTTCATATGTTGCTTCATACTGTATTAATTTATCCATTCTACTTGTGAGTGGGTCTTTGGGTTGCTTTCAACTTGGACTATGAGTAATGCTACTGGAACATTCTTGAATATGTGCTTTAGCATCTATTTACTTGACTGTATATCTGGGAAGGAGCAGAACTGCTGAATCATCGGGTATATACATCTTTATCTGCAGTAAATACTGTCAAATAATTTTCCAAAAGTGACGGTACCAATTTAAAAACCCACTGGTGAAATATTTGTGTATATTTTGGGCCTGGTTATGATTTTTAGTTTTATTTCTTATTTATTTATTCTCTTTTTGCTTTGAGTTCTGAGCAGAGGTGGAACAAAGTGTGAATTTAATGTGACCCAAGAGTGTTGCATTTTAGTGAAATAGAGACATTGATGATCTCATCTCCATGTGATCCACAGACAACACAATGACAAGAAATGAAGCTGGGCTACTTTTGCAATTCAGCATGATTCTTGACTGAATCTCTAAGGAAAAACCTGGGGTATTTTCATCACTGAAGTGTCATCAAAAAGAAAGGCAAACACCATAGTTGTCAGTTCTAAGATGTGCGTTTTCCTAGATCCTGACATCTCTGAATTGAGATGCAATTAAAATTGATGACCTATTGTGACTGTGTGCTGCAAGGTTCACAGACAAATAGTGCTTAGTCTGATTTATCACATCTAAATGCGGAAGAAACAAAATAATTCTTCAGAAGTCCTTCTGGTTGTTTACATCTACTGGTCTCTGATTTTTCTGGCAGGTGTGAAGATGTGAGGCTAAGATTCTCCTCAAAAAGAGACTTTTTGTCTAGCTGTGTGTCATGGGGTTCACTGCCTGAATTTAGACCTACCTTCATGGTCTGTTTCATATTTTAGACGGGGAACACAAGTTTGAGGTGACTTTCATTCACGGATAGAGCAAAGGGTAGCAGCTGAAATCCTAGTCATCTCAGAGTGTCCCTTTGCTAATAACTTAGCAAGACTGATGTCAAACCCAAGGAAGACTCCTCTAATAAGTGACGTCCAGAGCCCACATGGGGGTGGCACAACCCGTCAGGATGGCTTCTCAGTGTGGTTTCTTCCCCTGGCTCTCTTCCTTTTTAAAGAAAATGCTGATAATCTCCAACACAATTCATTTCTATCTCTAACTCAAAACCCCTTTCACTGCACATTTGGTCCCCATTTTTAGAGAAACCAGGCAGCAGGATAGAGATTGGATACTACAACTCTTGCTTTCCAGCTGTCCAGGAAGACCCCATCTTGGGGGCAGGCAGAGAACAGAGACAGGAAAGGGCAGTAATTTAATTGGCATAAATTACTGATCATATCTTGAAATAATATATTGTAAAGGGATAGTACTACTGCTAGTTGGATATTTTTTTTCCAAAATTCTTTATTGCCACACTGTTTTCTTCAAATTGCTTGTAATTGGTTTATCAAATAATGGAAATTCTTTCTTTTTGGTTTATGGACCATATTCAGCAGTATTCAGGGTCTACTTCTAGCTCTGCATCTGGTAGAACTCGGAGAAGCCATATGGGGTATATGGGTTACATCCTGAACTGACCACATGCCTACCCACTATACTACCCTCTCCAGCTCCATGTAATAGAAAATTTTGAATGGTGAATAGTTCTCTGCTGGAGATGGCACCCCTGCCTCCAGAGCTTTATGAATTGTACTATTATTCTTACCCTGAAGTTCTTTGAAACCCACATCACATTATTTTCTGCTATTGATATCCCCAATATTGTATGGCATGTCAGTCTATGGCCAAAAATCAGGGTTACTTACATAACATTCAAATATCTCTGGTGGTGGGAGTGGTAAGAATTATACACATGCAGATATTTGAGACTAAGTCCATGAAATTTCCTTCCTCATCTCAGACTCATGGGCTTGTGCAGAAGATTATAATAAAAGCCAGGCAAGAAGAAAAAGCCCAAGAGTTCTGCTTCTGTTTGATTTGGGGACTATACCAGAGGTGCTCAGGGCTTACTCCTGAATCTGCAGTTAGGGATAACTCCT
Organism: Sorex fumeus; assembly: GCF_029834395.1. Classification (NCBI taxonomy): domain Eukaryota; kingdom Metazoa; phylum Chordata; class Mammalia; order Eulipotyphla; family Soricidae; genus Sorex; species Sorex fumeus. Next base: position 17,491,460 of record NW_026606067.1, read on the forward strand.
GGAAGGCTCAGGGCAATAAGCAAGGCAAAGCAGCCTCCCGTCACACTAACTTTCCAGTCACATATAATGGAACTGTATGGGGTCATGGGATTGACCTCAGGTGAATACATGCAAGGGAAGTACCCCACCTACTCTACTATCTCTCCAGCTATGCTTTTTCAATGGATAAATTCAGTGTGGGAGCACAGATCAAAACCTAATGATGGTGATATTATGATGGCATGTAGCAAGATCCTGGAAGGTAGCAGGGAGAAATACCCCAAGTACAGTGGCAATGACTTGGCCAGATGTCCAGTCTGCAGAGAAAATGACCAGGAGGTTAAAGACAGAAAGCACATAGGTGGAGGTAAATCCAATGAGGACCAGTTATGGCTCTTGATAAAGTCACCCTGTCACCCTTAAGGTCTGTAGTTTGCTCCATTCTTCACAATTTTCTAGCTTTATCTTTAAGAAGGAGGGAGATCCTCTTTTATTAGGCATGCAGATAAGTGGATTGCATCGCATTTATCTTGGATCTATAGAGGGATGCGGTTTGCACATAGGTGTAGAGAGAGATGTGTTCCATCTTGCCTTCAGAGAGAAGGCAATGTCCCAGATCCTAGGTTCGTGGCAAGCTGCCCACAGCCATCTGTTAGCTCTTTAAGGGAGAGACCACTTGAGCTTTTTGATGGTGTTCACACTTTTCTCAAGGGGACTCTATGTCAAGGACTAGGCAGATGGTACTACAAGGGTCGGGCTATTTCTGTCCAGCACAGAACCCTATAATGGACAGATGATGGTATGGAGTCTAAAGTAGGGCTGACAAAGACTTTGTCACAGTTTGATGACACTCCAGCCGGGTACTATTTCCTCCCTTCCCTTCACAATCACATTCTTCCTCCTTTAGCCTTCTGACCTCCTAACTGCAGAGTTAGGGCAGATTTTTACAAAAACACAATGAAAGAAAGCAGTGTTCTCTCCCTTAAATACCTCCCAGAGCACTGGAAGGTGAGAGTTGCAGTAACCAGTTGGTACGGAAGGCTTCAGAGGCTGAAATTCACATGGCTGCTAAGAGAGAGAACAATAGATATTACATTAAACAAGAACAGTTATATATAAAAAATATTGTAAAAAATAAGTCAAGCTAGTTAATATAATCATGCAGATGTAGACACTCAAGCATATTATTTTTTAAAAGAGCAAGCAAACAAAACCACAGTGATCACAGTGATTCAGACACACTAAGTATAAATACATCTATATGTGTGTGCATTGCGCATGTGTGAATGTCATCTCAACATGAAAAATACTTTAAATCTTGAAATTATTTCCCCATTTCCTCTTGGAGAACTGAAGAGTACATCTTCGTATTCATAGTTAAAGACAAACTGATTATAGAATTAAAATAAGAAGGGATGTAACTTACTGCTTATGTGCCAAAGGGATTGTAATAATGATGTCAGCTAAACAGACTGAGATCTCCATTCAACTATATCAAAGCCACATGTTAAAAGCTGTAAGACAGGATTCAAGAGCCAGAAGATACTCCTCCAAACCCCCATGGGACATCAGTGATCCAAGCCCAAGGAGTACATGGGGCTTTGGACTGGTTCTCTAGAACAGAGACATGCATTTTTTATATGTGATCTACAAAAGCCCCTTCATGGGTGGTCATGTGGCTTAGCCTGCAGCAGCCAATTCCGTAACCAATAAGGTTTAGTTGGCCTGGATTTTGTCTTGCCCTTAGGTCAGTGACTTTTCTATGCAGCTAGCAAGAGCATCTGAACAGGAAATCATATCATCTTACTTTCTTGCCTAAAAACTTTCAATGGCTTCATGAGATTATGTTTAAAATGACACCCATGTGCTGGTATGTTCTACATGTGTGATGACTCTTAAAAGGTTATTGTGGAGCATTCACTCATTCACCCATTAAATCAAGCACTTCTGGACAAATGCCCACCAAGGAAGGAGTCTTTGGAAGAGCCCCCTACCCCAAGTTTGGTGCTCCTCTTCACCTAATTGCTTCTCTTTCTTCCCCAAGCCTCAAGGGAATGATTTCCTTCTCAGTTCTGTCTATCTTGATGACCAAACACTGACATTAACTCTAGCCCCTATTTTGGCATTCTTCCTAGCCTCATTTTCTTTTCCTATGATAATTTGTCACTTTAAACAAACTTTTTGCTTCCAATAGGCTATCCCATATTTGTTTTGCTCATCATACTATTTCTAGTGCCTACCTCTTAATGTAACATCATTGATTAACTGTTTATGCAGGTAAGATGGTCATAATAATGATGAGGTTGGTGGCATGCCTGTGATAAATATTCTGTATATAAAACAAACTGTTCACTAGAGTCATCCTGAATAGGATTGGCAGAACACTAGATGAAGGACAACCGTGTGAGCAAGCTGGGTTCCGCAAAGGATTCAGCACCATCGACCATATCCACACAATAACCAAGCTCATTGAGGTTTCTCAGGAATTCAAGATACCACTCTGTCTAACGTTCATTGATTTAAAGAAGGCCTTTGATTCTGTTGAGATGGAAGAGGTCATCAAATCCCCAGTCAATCAGGCCATTTAAACTCAATACATCAGGATCCTCAATGAGCTGTATTACGGATTCACTACCAGGATCTCACAATTCTACAAAGAAGTGATCAACCGTGTCAAGAGAGGGATTCGGGAGGGTGATACTATTTCACCCAAACTCTTCAGTGCCACCCTCGAGAACGTCCTGTGATGGCTGGAATGGGAAGGAATGGGAGTGAAGATAGATGGTCGGCAACTACACCACCTCCATTTTGCTGATGACATCGTTCTAATAACACCAAACATCAGCCAAGCGGCACAAATGCTGACCGACTTTGACCATGAGTGTGGAAAGGTCAGATTATAGCAGAATCTCACAAAGACAATGTTTATGAGAAATGGTCTCGTTCCTTACATTCCATTTACTCTCAAAGGAATGACCATCTCCAAATGCAACAGTTATGTGTACCTAGGTTGAGAAGTCAGCATGAAGAATGACCTGGCAACTGAGTTGGCCATGAGGAAAAGAGTGACTTGGAACACTTTTAAGAGTGTAGAAGAAATAACTAAGAGGACGAAGAACCTCCAGCTCTGAGCACATCTCTTTGATTTCACTGTTCTTCCTGCATTATCATACGCCTCAGAGACCTGGGACCTACGAAAACAGGATGAGAACGCTATTCCGGTCTCTCAAAGAGGAATCCAGAGAGCTATGCTTGGAGTATCACGCTTCACTCAAATGAGAGAAAGTATCTGGAGTTCCTACCTCCATCAACGCTCAAGAATCAGGGACGGTGTCTCATTTGCCAAGGTTTGAAAATCAGATGGGCTGGACACGTAATAAGCTTTAGAGATGATCGCTGGACTAGAGCCATTACTGACTGGATTCCACGGGACATCAAAAGATTGTGTGGTTGCCCTACGAGATGGTCAGACTTCTTTGTCAAGAATCTGAATGATCGGTTTGAAGCTCTTCATGTTCCTAGAATGAGCAGATGCCACTGGGCTATGGTAGCATGCAACAGGAATGAATGGAGATGTTATGGCGCCCGCTCGAGCAAATTGATGAGTAACGGGTTATCAAGTGATCAAGTATCAAGTGATATAAAACTCCATTGAGGGTTTGATATGACCTCCTTGCTTTTCTGGTGGGGAAAGTGAAATCCCTGAGGAGTTGGAGCATCTGCAGAAGAAGTATGGACTTTGATAGAATGGGCCAAGAGCACTGATCTCTCCCTGTAGGCTTTTACCTTGAATTCAATTTGTCATCAGTCTTTCAACAGAACATTTAACTTGACAAGGTGTCAAGGGGAACTTTGGACTCCAGAGGACTTCTGTATTCCATCATTCATTCTGGCTAAGGACTGTGCTCCTGAGAAACTGAGTAAAGCCTCACTTGGTCTATCAGGAGGTGCTCTGTTATTCCAGTTTACATGCGGAGCCTGAGAGCATACGAGCATTGTCAGTGGTCAACAACTATTGACCTGAAATATGTATTTATGTGGTAATAATCAGATAAAGAATAATATGAAGGAAAAAATTACAAAATATAGCTATGGGACAGGGACTTAAAATATAGAGGGCTTTATTTAGAACAATAACTAAATACATTCAACATTGCTAACTTCATTGGGGTCAGTGCTTTACAGTATTGACTCAATCCTCACCAGACAGTACTTACCACTGACTCACTCATGAGAACACTGAGCTCCAGGTGGGAATCATGGCTACCTGCAGCCCATTAGTGGTGGGCGAGGTTCAAGTTCAGCAGGAAGGCTGACACCTGCATCCTTCCCCAAGGTCACACATACCAGGGACAGGTCATTAAATAACCACTGGGATGAAGACAAAAGGGGCAGATTTGAGTTTCATGATTGAGAGGAGGGCTTTTGCATGACAGAAACAGACAAAACCACCAGGAGAGAAAGGATGGGAAAATGCCCACAATTGCCTAACCACAACCCTCCCACCCCCTCCCCCAACACTTTCTTCCATTGCACTCCCTGTTTACTAGTTTAGCTCTCATGGTCTGATTACTTTTGCTCATGGACAATATTACTTTTATTCTGTTTGGTTCAATCCAACATTGAATTTGCAGAACCAAAACTTTTCTAAAAAGTTGTAAGATGATTAGGGGGTGAGTGGAAGGAAAGCTGGGGACATTGGTGGAGGGAAGTTAGCACTAGTAGTGTCTGATTAACTGTGTAAATCATGGTGCAATAATAATTAATTAACAAGGGGGAAAAAAAGGCCCTCCCATTGATCATCGATTTGCTCGAGTGGGCCCAGTAACGTCTCCATTGGAGACTTTGTTGTTACTGTGTCTGGCATATCGAATATGTCATGGGGAGCTTGCCAGGCTCTGCCGTGTGGACGAGATACTCTCGGTAGCTTGCCGGGCTCTCCGAGAGGGGCGGAGGAATCGAACTCGGGTCGGCCATGTTGGCTGCGTGCAAGGCAAATGCCCTATCACTGTGCCATTGAAAGAGTAAGAATGATTAAAGATAAAAAAAAAGAAACCGTTCAAATTCTTTACTCAGATACCTCTTTTGTAGACATTTGGGCTATTTGCTCCTCCACCAATTCTCTTTCTCTACATAAATCTGTGTTTCTAATGAGAGAGAACACACAGAGTATACTCTATCTATAATATGCATATTCATACACACATATGCGTTGATACACTATACATGTTTTCTGAATGATTCAAAAGCATATGACATGTTGAATATCTGTTTCTGAGAATAACGAAGTTCTATATAGGCACAATTCAGTTAGTAACTTCAGTACATTTAATATGAATGGACGTTTTCATCTGCTTTTCTGTTTTTATCCTTTCTTCGTTGTTTTTATCCCTTTTTTCTTTTTGTTTCTGGGCCACACCTGGCTATGCTTAAGGCTTTCTCCTCCTGACTTTGAGCTCAGGTATCACTCTTGGCAGGGTTTGGGGGTCTCTATGGGGTGCCAAGGATTTATGGGTCAGCTATATTCAAGGCAAGCACGCTACCTGATAATACCACTCTGACCCCTGTAATTCTTTTAAAAATCAACACAGGAATGTCCTCTACTTGACATTCCATGTGGCTGTTTATATGGATTTAGACATCCTATATCTGGAATATTTCCACAGTTTTTATTTGCTTTTTGTTAATTTTTGAAGGCCACAGTGTTTTTCAATCTTCCTGACAGAACAATTGTTCTTTGGGATTTACCTGGTACTTCCTCATTACTAAATCCAGACAGCATGTTCCTGGTCTGCATTGAACAGGGATGATGCTGCATCTTTCTCACGTAGCACATCTGGAGAGACATCATGACTCTCTGACTCACTGGCAACATATGGAATTTTTATCACACTGCCAAGCAGTTGCCAAATTCTCAGCTGCACACTCATGATTTTTTTCTTTCAATTAATAGTTAGTCTGTGAAAGGAAGGCATTTGATCATGCAAATATCAATTTTATTGGCATTTTCATGGATTTGTAACCATTAACAATTCTTGACCAAAGAGATCTTTCCTATCTTTCCTGTGACAACACATAAAGATAATTTCTCATCTCCAGCACTTTTCATATTCTCCAGCTGGAAGTCATCATTTTACAAAGGGAGTCCTTCTTTCTCTCTACTTGAGTATTTATTGTTGTCTGTATATGTGTATATCTGTGTATGTGTGCATATGTGTATCTGTCTCTCTGTGTGATCTCTGGGGGACCTGGAGGCCCCACATGGCTCACTCGCTTGCTGCCTGCATTCAGTGATCTCGGGATACTTCCCCAACCGGGACAGCCAATGCCATGGGCAGATGAAGGAGGAAACAAGGCTGCCAGGCTGGTTGATCATCAGTTGCCATTTATTCCATTCTCCCCACGCACCTGTTCCAGTCTCACTAAGCTCCTCATTCTATTATCACACTGCCCCTCATTCCCATCTCCTCCTATCTTTCCCATTCATCTCTCTGTGCTCCCTCTCACAGCTGCAACTCTCGTCTCTACATGTGTCTGCCCCTGCATTCCTCCCCTACATTCTTCTCCCTCCCTCTGTCCCCTTTGCTAGTCTCTCTGCACTACATCTTGCTGTCCTGGTCTCTCTGTCTCTGTCTCTGTTTCTGTCTCTGTCTCTGTCTCTGTCTCTGTCTCTGTCTCTGTCTCTCTCTCTCTCTCTCTTCTCTCTCTCCTTCTCTCTCTCTCTCACTCCCCTGCATTGGGGGTAGCCATCACACTCCCTCTGTCCTGCATATATGTATCTGTCCTGGTAGCAAAATCAACATATGAAAGCCCTTCTTCTGCTCAAGGGCAAAATACCCCCATGGATATTTCTCCTCGCCTTAGTCCAATAACTTAATCAACATCGTAATTAACATCTAATTCTACATAATATTAGTTATTTTGTATGGACACAGTAAGAGATACATTGAGCTTGTAGGGTGGCACTCCTGGGGACGTCTTCCTATGGATCCCAGGCTACAGTGCTCAGGCCAGAGCACTAGTAGTGTCCTACTAATCGTAGCAGTGTCCTACTCCAGTTATTACTTTTTGGATCATGACAAAATTTGTCCATGATCATGCTCTTAACTTATAGTTAAGTACTATGGCGCTTTGGTCAGGTCCATTTCAATGCCAGGGTAGCTCACTGATTGCCCTGGGTCCATCCAGTCCCTTGTCAGGACCCTGCTTTGGGGACACTAGGAAGTAAAGGCAACTGAGGCTTAAGTCAAGAGAATAGATGCCCACGGGTGAACATCATCCAGAGTCAATTAACTACCAAGTTACAAAAGCATAGGATTAACTGTCTCCCTGTGTCTATACAAAAAGGGCATTGCTCTGAATTAACTATCCAAAGGACTTAAGGAGAAGAGAAAAAGAAATATTTACAAGTTAACAGAGCACAAAGAAAGAGGTTAAAAATAAACACAGGGGAATGGGAGCACTGTGATGGGAGTAACCCAATAAACCTAAGCTCCCTGTGGCAAGGCAGAAAGGACAAACCAATGTTATTCTACATCCTCTGTTCTTCTATCTGCTTATATTTCTTTCAAATTTATTACCATTTATCTATTACCAATATGAAATTATGGATTACCATTTATATTTATTGTCCTCATTATTAATTTTTGTTTTGTTTTTTAATCTTGTGCTGACTAGAATCATTTTTATTTCTCACTGTGCTCAGGGCTTAGTCTTGGTAGTGTTCAGGGGGCCATATGTAGTCATGGTGATCAAACTGTTGTCAGCCATATGCAAGACAAGATTCTTATATTCTCTCTCTAGCCCCAGTCCTTTTTTTTTTGGTTGGCCAGTGGGGAACCTCGTTATGGGTTCCTATGTCTTTGAGACATGTCCATGCAAGTTTCTGGCATTTTCTGTATTTCAGACAAACCAGCAAGTTCCAGGCATCTTGCCCCTATCCTGAGACGAGATCTGAAATCTTTCAGTCTCCTGGGGATACCATCTTTGTTGTCAAGGTCTGGGCATTAGAAATTCTCATTGTTTTTAAGGTGCCTTTACTTCGAAGGCTCTTAAGTGTGAAGTATATGCACATAATATAAATGCAATGTAAACATATTCATGTGTATACATGCACATCTTCATGCATTAAATACATATGTGCTTATTACATGTATAAGTCATTTATTACATAAGCACAAGTACTTATCCATAAGTACTTATTTTAGAAATTGTGGGTTTGTAATGGTAGATTCAAGTCTATCTATCCTTATTTGGTTATTTCTTTCCTTCCACATTTCCTATTTATGTCTTTTTCTTCCGCAGCAAAATCTTTGGAATCCATTGACTTTGCTGCATTTTTCTCATTGGCTCTAACCTAGTACACCCTTTAAATAATTTCTGAATTGCCTTGGACCTACCACTATAAAACATAAATCTATTAAATATAGTTCAGGATGTTTTTGTTCTCCACTTATCAGATAGTCAAATACTGTGTTAGTGTAGTTACTTGAACTAGTTTATCTTTTGTACACCAATTCTTCATTCAGGTTCCAGTACACAGCTGAAACCCAGTGGGTTTTGTCCTTTTCAAGTTAGTTTTCAGTTTGGGGGTTTTCTATCCTCCAGTACTACATTTATTGGTATAATTCTATAATTTTAGCTTTTAATATGTGGATTAAGTAGCTGTCTTCTAAAGCAAACAGTTGTCAAAACAGTTACATCACAGATGCATTGCTCTTTTCTGCATTCTTTTCACTCCAAACAATGCCAACTTCAAACCTTCGTTTAACCATTTTTACAGTTTTCTAGCTTTTTTTGGGGGGCGGGGGGAGTACACCAAATGGTGCTCAGGAATAACACATGGATCTGTGAATCAAAGGCAAGAATATCATTAAAAAGGGCTTAAAATGACAAGAGTCATGGGGAAGAGGTGAGGGGATGAGAACCACAGAATGAACTAAAGAGGTATTATTGGCTACAATGGACTGTTAAAGGACAATCACCTACTTTGAGAAAATAAAAAGGAGAAACTAGTGTGCTTGAGGTGTAGACTCTGGTTGCTGGTGAAAATTCAGTGACTGTGGAGAATAGTCAGGCAGATGGAGGGAGAGGTGACTTTACATACTGTGTACTTTCTCAGCAATGCCAAGACAGCGTCAATGACATCCCATTCATTTCTCAGCAGAAGGAAGCAAGCACTTCCTATCCCCACTGCATGGAGACCCAATAGAAAGGTCAAATAGGGAGCAGGATGGTATACAAGCAGACTGCAGAGAGATGTCTGGGACATCCTGAAACACCCTATATATAATAATTTAATATTGGAAAGAAAGGGAGACAGATAAGACTTTAAGTATTTTAAGTATAAATAAACAGGTATGTTTTATGTGAAAGCCTCATTATTATTTTTTACAGGTCTGCACATGTATATCATTAATATTATTACTATTTTACAAATATGGAAGGGGAGATGAGGCTTTAATTTACTGTCTCAGCTTGCTTAGTTTGTCACTAGAAAAGATTGCCTACTTACCTTCCAGAGACTCGACCTCTTTCTCCATTACATTGGGGGGATAAATTTTAACATGTAAATTATATATGCTGGGGGGTGGGACACAAATACTATCCAATGTAGCCTCCAATATGTAGATAGTAAATGGTAGAGCCAGAAAGAGTGTATGAAGACTTTTTTTTTCTTCCTGTCCTTACTGCCTATCTAAAAGTTTGTTGGGGACAATATTTTTAGTTTTTTTCTAGAGGATGGGGACTTTGTGTAAGTGGAAAAACACATTCTAAGATTTTATGTCCTATTCAAGAAAATTTCCAGTGAGAAGGGAAACCCTTGGGTAGCCAGCAAAAACCACTAACGCAAATGCAACAAAAATATGAGGGCTCTGAATAGTTTCATTCTTTGGTCCATGTCCCCAAACCAGAGATTACTTTCCACAGTAGAGATTTTTCATGCTCCACTGTATCCCTTGTATTAAAACAGTAACTGATACACAGTAATGATTAACTCAGTTCTTGTTATATTAAATATATAAATGAGGAGAAGCTAGTTGGGGACATTGAGGACTCAAAACAGCCCTCCAAGTGGTGGCTTTCCATGCCACCCAATGTCACCATCACAGACTACCAATTAGAGGTATGTTCTATTGAAAAAAGTGCACAGTATGCAGATTCATGTACATGTAGTCACACACAAGGCCACTTAGGGACACCTAGTATGGCCTCATATTGCCCTAAGGTTGGCTCAATCCCAAACACAGTGAAGCCAGTCGTGCTGAGTTGTTGGAAGCACTGGAAATAGCCTTCCTGATTCCTGGACCCAAGCCCATGACTGTCTCTTTCCAGTGGATCAAGTTTCTCAGTAGAAAACCAACAGGACAAGCTCCAATATTTCCAAATCTTTCACTTCCACTTTCTGGACTGAAAAATTGGTTTTGGGTTTCCTATAAATTTCCTTGTAGAGGGCATGACAAATTTTACTCTTATTTTTTCTTGCTTCAAATGTCCCTTTGTAGGGAGTCACTGAATTTCCAATTCAGTGGTCAGCTGCCCTGACCAAGAAGGTACATGAAGTTACGGTCAGGACTCTAGCAGAAAAAGCCACATCATTCATAAGAGGACATTTAATAGCAGCTTAATCGTGATGATTTACATTTTGGCATCAATGAAACAGAACATTACTGCAGAAAGAGCCGAGTAGCACCTGGCTTCCTTACACAGAGAGGGTTTGGCAGGCAGGACAGGAAGGGGACCAGAGTCACAAGGTCAGTCAGAAAAAAATTCTCTTTGCACCTGGCCACTGATGACCACAGGCATAATAGATGTCATAACTTGATCTTTTTCACTGTAAATACCTAATTCCTTTTGGGAAAATGTTGTCTTTATGACCATACTACAAAATAGCCTGTGATACAGAATTTCACATAGAGTAACTGGAACACGAGTGAATGAAAGAATCAGGTTGCTAATTTAATGGTGAGTTTAAAAAAATCCCAACCTACTTTGCCAATTAAAACTTTTCCAAGTTTTTGTCAGACTACAGTTGTCTTTAGCAATGTCAGATTTCCTAGGAAATTCAGTGAATGTTGTCATTTAGGCATTTATTCAGAGAATAAGTCTACGAATAGATTGCTCTGTGGTCTTTGCTTTGGAAGACATATGAGATGTGAACAAAAGAGCCCTTGGATTTTGGTTTATAACAGCGCATACCAAAGGAAATACACACAGCAGATTCATGAATGTAAATTTCCAGTCAGTTAAAATTAAAGAGTGACATTGTATTAACTATAAACCAACACTAAATTACTTAATTTACTTTATATTCAGACATTTTGGTGGTATCTACTGATCATTTTCCCCAGATGTATATAAATTCAACCCATGTGCAACCCCTCACCAAGACCATGCTTTGAAGGTTTTATCAGTAATAAGCCAACCTTCACCCACAAAGTTACAAATGTTTGAGTTTCTGTCATGCAATGTTCCAACACCAATCCTTCCACCACTATACATTTTCCATCAACAATGTCCTCAGTTTCCCTCCTGTTACCCATCCCAACCCCACTCATTTTTCTCCTCCTTCATTCCTTTATCAATAACCTACTAGCTGTACATGGTGCTAGGTATAAAAAGACAAATAAGACAAACTGTTGCCTGGGTGAAATCAAAGAAACATGACGAATGATGAAATAATGGAAATAAAGAGCAAGTAGCCTGACATCTGGATCACATATTCAAAGTATAAGAGATAAGCTGTTTGTTTTGAAAAACATAGTGAGAATTTAATGGTTTTCATGGAAAATACCCTGCCACCTATAGGATCATAGATATCCTTGGGTAAAAAAATAAGGGTAGACATTGTTCATAATAACAAGTCTGTCAGGAACACTCATATTATAACAGAGAACAACTGAGATCATTTGAAATTATTACACACATACCTACTTACAAAATAATTTTATTGAGATAAAATTCATATATTATCATTTAAAGTATATAATTCAATGGTTCTTAATTTATTATTGGGCTGGAGTGATACCACAGCAGGTAGGGCATTTGCCTTGGACGCAGCCAACATAGCTGACCCGAGTTCGATTCCTCCGCCCCTCTCGGAGAGAGCCCGGCAAACTACTGAGAGTATCTCACCTGCATGGCAAAGCCTGGCAAGCTACCCATGATGTATTCAATATGCCAAACACAGTAACAATTGTCACAATGGAGATGTTAGTGGGCTTGCTTGAGCAAATCAACGAACAATGGGAGGACAGTGACAGGACAGTGATATAATTACTACAGTTATTATCAGTTTTAGAATATTTTTATATCCTTAGAAAACAAAATAAAATCCTATTTTTTATCATATCCCTAGTCTCTTTCTCTTCTTCCTTACATCCCTAAGCAACTGTAAATTTAGTTTCTGTCACTATTTCATTATCATCTATGCAACTTCCTACCAAACCAAGTCATATAATATGTGGTGGTTTTGACTTTGCTTTATATTTATTTTATTAGTGTTCCAATAAGAGGATTGAAATAGAATTAACATTTATGATATTGGTCCATAAAGTCACTGCACCACCACCAAAGTGCCCAATACCTTCCACCAATGTCCTTATGTTACTTATCACTGTATCACTGTCATCCCATTGTTCATGGATTTCCTCGAGCAGGCACCAGTAACATCTCTACTCGTCCTAGCCCTGATATTTTAGCAAGTGCCACATTGGAGGCTCTTTCAGGGTCAGGGGAATGAGACCCATCACTGTTACTGAGTTTTGGCATATTGAATACATGGGGAGCTTGCCAGACTCTGTTGTGTGGGCAGAATACTCTCGGAAGCCTCCTCAACCTCACTCTACTGCCTGGTTGAGTTTTGTCATTCAAGGCAATGACCTATTGAGCCATAGAATCAAACAACCACTTTTATTTTCAGAAATCCAGAGTAAGTAAGCTGCAAACCCTTTCAGCCTGGGATAGAATAAAACTATTACTCAATCTATCATCTAAAATGCAAAGAAAGCATTGCCAGTTAAAAATTCCCAAGAATCAAAAACCTGAGTGCCCAAGAACAGATGACTGGTTAAAGAAACTTTGGTACATTTACACAATGGAGCACTATGTAGCTGTTAGAAAAGATGAAGTTATGAAATTTACATACAAGTGGTACTACATGGAAAGTATCATGTTAAGCGAAATGAGTCATTAAGAGCGGGATAGACACAGAAAGATTGCATTCATCTGGGGAACATAATGCAACAAAAAGGGAGACTAACACCCAGGAATGGCTGAGATTAGTACCAGGAATTTTGCTCCATGAATGGAAGGCCAGCCACACGTTCTAGGTGAAAAGGAAGCTCAGATAGAGAAGAGAGCACCAAATGAAGGGTGTTGTGAGGACCCTCCCAGGGTGGGAGAAGCATGCTAAAAGTAGCCTATAGACCAAACATGATTGCCACTCAATGCCTCTCTTGCAAAACACAGTACCCAAAAGAAGAGAGAGAGAACAAGGGGGAATACCCTGCCACAGAGGCAGGATGGGATAGGGGGGGATGGGGGGTGGGGGGGATGCTGGGACCCGTGGTGATGGATGACGGGCACTGGTGGAGGGATGGGCACTTGATCATTGCATAACTTAAACCCAAGCACAAAATTTGTAAGCCTATAACTGTACCTCATGGTGTCTCACTAATAAAAAAAGAAAAAAAATTCCCAAGAATCATTATAAAACAATTCACTAGAAAACACATGGCTTTAAAGATTTTTAGATTATACTGAGAGCATCTCACCCATACAACAAAGCCTGGCAAGCTACCCGTGACCTATTCGATATGCCAAAATCAGTAACAACATCTCTCACAATTTGTTGTGAGACTTTACTAATGCCCGTGCAAGCAAATCTATGAACAATGGGAGGACAGTGCTACAGTGCAGTACTACCCCATTTCCAGTCTGGGATGAGGCAGGCTGAGAAAAGGACATACACTTGGCTAATAACTAGATGAGAAATGTTTAGTCATCTCTATATTCGTGACAAAGAGGTCATTGTTGTTATATCCTATTTAGTGTTTCCCACACAAGCAACACCTTTTGAAGAAGTATCATTACACATTATGAATTGAACTATCATTATAAATGTAGTGATATGATAGGAAATTGATAGGATCAGGCATCAGAAAACTGTTTAAATCCTGCGCCAGTCCTTTATTTTATACTCTTAGGCAGATAATATACTAATCCAAGTTTTGGCTTTCACTTCTGTCAAATTGACCAATGTTACACAGTTCGCATGGTTTGCAAGACTAATACGAATTAAAAATATTCTCTGTGAGTGATAAATTATAAAAATAATAATAAATGTTACTATATCAAATATTGTTGAATTCTTATATTTTCTTCCAGTCCCAAATATGCAAATAGAGAAAGAATGAAAAAAGAAAGAAACAAACAAACAAACAAAACAAACAAAGATAAAGACAAAAAGAAAGGAAGAAAGGAAGGAAGAAGAAAGGAAGGAAGGAAGGAAATCAAAAGAAAAAAGAATATTAAGGCTAGAGATGAAAATTTGATGATTTTTTTATAGTTCCTTAATCTTATTCACCAATTATTGTACTATTGTAACCTTAAGCAAGAGAGTTGTTCAGGGTTATAACATGCATCATTGTCTGAAATTTGGAGATATCTTGCAAAAACATCTATTCCATCTTCTGTATTTGTGCATTAAAATTCTCAAGAAGTACAAGTTAAGGAATGCACTAATTTTCTATAGGCAAGTAGTCTTCATAGTGGATAGGATAGATTGAATGAACACCAGCCAGATTACTAATTTAAGTTTGTGAAATATGATGCTTTTTAAGTGTGTTCTAGTAGAAATATACAATACTAGGATATATATATGGATATGTTCATGTATATAAATATATTCTTGTGACAGCCCATTCTCAAATACTCATAAAAATCTAAATCTCATATAAAATAGAAAAATAAGTAAAGGCTAGGACAAAATCCTGTCCTTTGGCATTCCACTTTCAGCAAACTTTAGAAATGAGAACTCTCCCTCATCTGGGGAATGATGGGAAGCTAATAGTTTCGTTTCAGCCAGAGTGTTATAAAAACACGAACAACTGAACTCTATGTGCATTCCATTTCCCCCTTGTGATTCCCATTAAGAACACATCAATTAAGAGAACTTACCATTTGGTATCACAGAACTCTTGAAAATTGTATAAAATTCAAGTTGACATTCTCTCCTTTCCCTAATAAGGACCGAATGATTGATTCACACTGATTGCATATTTAGTCTGTCTGCAGCTGCATACACATTATAAGCAATATAACCAAACAGGGAAAAATGTGTTCAAATCAAAGAACAAAAATCTCTTTTCTCAAACAGAGCATGCTATGGGTGGTTGATTCTAATTGAGAGATGATTTAGAAAATCTGTGATCCAACAGAGGAGTGGCAGTGTGGGAGAGAACGAGATGATTATAAGTTTTCTCCAATCCTAGAGTCAGACAATTGGCTCAGAGAACCTTAAATGAACCTTCTAGCGAAAACATTACTGCTACCAGAAGGACGGACAAAGTTCGCCAGTGCCAGGTTGTCCAGAATGACATCTCTGAGACAGAAGTTTGTTAAGGGGAAGGCCCACTACTATGAAATGTTCCTTGACATAGATTTCTGCTGCCATCTTTCTACCCTTTAGAAATGCATCAAAAATGGCTGGAGATTCTCCCAGCACAACTTCTTAGAAGGAAAAGGAGCAATTCGACCTTCTGGGTTTGAGTGATGGCTTGGTAAAGAGAATTTACTAAGAGTGCAGGACAGTTGAGGTCAGAGAAGAGCCAGCTGTTAAAAGAGATTCCACTGTTCAGACTGACACAGCAGAGAGAGAGAGAGAGAGAGAGAGAGAGAGAGAGAGAGAGAGAGAGAGAGACTCTCTTAGCCCACTTGGGGACCCTTTGCTTTTGCATTTTCGGGCTGCTTCTCGGTGGGAAGTTTCTGCTCTCTGTAGATGGGTAAATTCTACATGGGGTGGGATGGAGTGGTGAACCTGAAACACATATCCAATTCTGGGAGGGAAGTACCTTGTATATAAAATGTTCTGTAAGATTTATATAAAATAATCTGAGCCTATCCTGGGCAGAGCATGACTGGACCAATTCTCAGAATCGAGCAGCAGAATTGAGCAACAGTGGGATTTAGGGTCTCCTGGACACAGCTGATTATATGAACTAGGACAACACAGCTAATTCTGCTGACAGGGAAGGTCTCAGCCTGGAAGGCATTTTAGATATGGGAATTAAGTGATGTATCTTTTAGGGGGCTTGTACTGGACCTCTCCACTCATTGTAATGACAGATCAAGGCTCTCCTTCTACCCCTGTCTCAGCAATGGATATAGCACTCAGCCTATGGAGTCAGGTTATCAGAATTACAAAATACTGGGTTTTGCCTTAAATTAATGTGCTTGATCTTGGATAAGCTTACTTAACCTCTCCGTGTCTTGTGTAAACTTCTCTTCCTTTGTAAAATGAGAAAAATAATTGAAGCCCTAATCAATTTAAAGTGAGAATTCAATGTCCTAATGCACAGAAAGCACTTTAGGAATATCAATAACTGATAAGTGAGCTCAAATCACTCCAGAACTGATAGCTGCAATCATCACTCCTTTCTTATGACACCTGTTGTTATAGCTAATGCTATTTTGATGAGATTGACCTGAGCACTGTCTGGGGCTAGGGGTCTCCAACAATGAAATCTGTCCCCATTCTGCACTCTCTTTCTTTCTCCTTGGTCATGCAGCCAAGGTATTTACAGGCAAGGTTATCAACTGTCTCCTTCCCAAGAAGATAAAATGCATTACCTCAGAGTATAAATAAGCATTGGTTCTCCACATAAATGCAAAGAATCTGCTATAAAATTCTCACGGTGTTTGAAAATAAAACACTGATAGCGGTAAAATGGTAGAAAATCACATTGCAATAAATCCCCAGTCTAGAATTTCAAGTTCATTGTTGTGAGCTAAGCAAACTCTTGTAAATTAGTCCACAATCCTGCATAATATCATTGCTCTTTTTTTCAGGTTAGAACCATTTTTGTAGAGGAATTAGCTAGAGTGCTTTGTTTTAGTCAGAAAAAACTTGGAGCAGCCAGAAGGGTAGGATAAAAGCTTATCTCCATTTTACAGGGAAGCAACTGAGGCTGAGAGACTGTTCCTGTGGGTAGCCTTCAGGAGAAAAGATGGATGGATCAATCGGATCAATAATCCAGATGCAGACTGAGGTTGCCTGTTCACAGGTACAAAAAACTCTTGCACTGTCATCTAGAATGGCCCCTCTGCTCTTACCTCTCCCTTTTCTGTGATGTAACCTTTCTGTTAGCACAGCGGGTAGGGCGTTCGCCTTACACGCGTCCAACATGGCCGACCCGAGTTCAATTCCTCCGCCCCTCTCGGAGAGCCCGGCAAGCTACGGAGAGTATTCGATATGCCAGACACAGTAACAACAAAGTCTCCAACGGAGACGTTACTGGGCCCGCTCGAGCAAATCGACGATCAACGGGAGGGCCTATTCAGAATATTACGTAAAAAATTGTAAAGGAGTAAAAGGAAGACTGGAGCAATAGTACAGTGGGTAGAGTTGCCTTGCATGCAACTGACCTGTTTTCAAACCCTGCCACCATATCTGGTCCCTAGAGCATTGCCAGGAATGATCCCTGAGTGCAGAGACAGGAGTAAGCCCTAGGCATACTCGGTGTGGACCCCAAACAAAACAAAGCAGAACAGAAGGACATCCATTTCATGTCAACTGTTACTGGTGGCTGTAATGTTTTCCTGATTTCCAATTTTTCTGTAATCAACATTTTCTAGGATACAGTAAATTCTTCTCAAAATATAAAAATTCCAAAAAGCTGTTCAAAAGTCCGCCCCCTCTTTAAAATGTTGGAATAATATTGCATGATAACATTACCTACATCTGAGTTATGCATCTTTATAAATCAACGACTGTTAGCTAAGTTAAACTCATCATTTAAGTCTAACTCTATCCTTCTTCACTCAATCGACTCCATATATCCAGTTGATATACCATTCTTACCTTCAGAAAACTACTAATTTGTTCTTATAATCTAATAGGTAAGTTTTTGTTTAATTTAGTTCATTTGTTTGTTTTGTATTTTGACCTGCCACATGAGTGAAATCAGATGGTGTCTGTCTCTCCATCTGTTCACTAGGCATGGTACCTTTATGCCTATCCATGTTTCTGCAAATGTCAGGATATTATTATTTTTAAATTTAATAACTAAATAGCCACCCACTGATTCAGAGCTCGTGGATTTGGTTCTTTCTCTTTTGGAAACTCTCTTTTTCCTATTTCTGCCTCTTTCCTTCCCTTTCCCTCACTCCTTCCTCTTTTTCTCTTTTCCTCTTTGTCTTTCTTACTTCCCCCTTAAATTCCTATTATATAGCAACTTCTGTGCTATGAGGTTGACTTAAAAATTTCATGAATCTTCTGCTGTGTCCTCAAATTTTCTAGTTATTAACTGGAGGATAGCCAATAAAATTTCATTCTTAAAAGACCATAGAAGTATTCTCATTGCTTAAAACTTCAAATAATACTCAAGTTCCCGGGGACAAAGTTAAAATGTCCTTTTATATCTTCCTCTCACTCCCAAAGGCTAGTATTCTCTCTATACAGTTTTTTAAATTTAGTAGATATTCTTAAATATTCCTTATGTGACATACTTTATAAGTAAATATTTGTATTTGTAAAAAAGTATTTTTAACTGTGCCAAATAACTCCCCAAACCATTTTTAATCATAAAAAACTAGTGGATTACTATCTTGGGATGTCAAAGTTTGCATGGAGGAATTTCAGGTAAAGGAGAACAGCTGGGAGGGCCATTTCTATCTGTGTCCTTGTCTGAAGGTCATAGACCAGGAGACCTTCAGACCCAGGCCAGTCATCACCGTATGGTCACACACTTACAGTAGCAGCACAAACGGGTTGTTGGCTGTTGACCCACATGATGACAGGTGCAAGTGCCGTGTATCACATGTGCCTCCTAAAAATAGGATCCAGAAAGAAAGGACTAGTGTCCAGACCTCTGGGTGGCATACGGTAAGACATTCACCCCATTAATATGTTGTGGGAACTGCACTTGTTTAACATAGTAACACCTGCACCCCTACTGACAGCTGTGCTGAGTTCTTTGAAGAATCAGTCAACTTGATCAAAATGGAAAATTAAGGATTTATTAAACAGTCATGATCACAAGAAAGCCCAAAAGATATGGTGAGAAGACTGCTTTGTATGGAGAACTGACTCTTTCAGTGTATTGGGAAAAGCTTTACCTGTCCTTTTCTCCTCTTTTTTCGGCCAGGTTATTTTCCCATCACATATTGAACTGATGCAAATATAAAGGACACTTGCCTATTATTGTCATATTTCTTATAAAAGAAAACCCCTATTACCCCACTTTCTTCATCTCATTTTCATGACAAAAGAGAAGAATGCTTTATAATAGTTTATTGGAGGGAATAATTACCCTCATTTTTAATCAGGTACTATAATTTACAATACTATAAATATTAACATTCCAGGTTAATATTCCAATATTAACATTACAACACTGCTCCCACCACCAGCGTCAGCATCCCACCCACCAATGTCTCAATGTTCCTTATTTTCAACTCCTCATCACATCTTCTTGTTGTAGGCATCCTCAGAGTCTGTTGTCATTGGTCCTTTGGTATTCCCTTACTATGTTTCTCTATAAGCTACATATGAGAGAGATCACTCTGTATTTGTCCCTATTCCTCTGACTGTTCTCTTTCAGCACCACTTCCAGTTCCATCCATGTAGCAATGAACTGTGATTTCATCTTTTCTTGTAGCTGAATAGTATTCCCACAACATATTCTACAGTTTCCTTATTGACTCACCTCTTGGGTGAATTCTTTTCATCCAGAAATAGTAAAAGAGGATAAGAAGTAAGTAACTCCTGTTGTTTAAGGAAAACAGTGATGGTAGAATATTTCACAGAAGAAACTGTTATTATTCCAGCAAGAATTCAACTGAATATCTGTATTAGCACAACCATACTAGGCTGTGTGAGTAGGGTCCCTCCAGATCCTTTATTTGAAGAGGGATACAGTTGCTAAATAGCAAGAGTATGCAGGTGGCACCTTCTCTTGTTCCTACTCCCAGTGCCCCATAAATTTTCATAACCATAGCCAGAAAAGAACCCATTTTATGATGACCAACATTATCATCTCTACTGGGAGGTAAGAGTAGGAAGGAAACAATTAGATCGAATGGTAAGCTATTTGGTTCTCAACTGAAAATCACCAAAGATAGCACACTATGATCACTTCACATGCTTCATGGGTGCAGTTCTCCCTTAATGTTTTCATAAATGTAGCTTGATTTCCTGAAATTCTTTATACATGTTGGAGGCAAAAGCTCTCTAGTAGGTGATAAGTGACTATTTCTATATATTGGGAGAAGTTGGAAGAATCCAAACTATGGAAATGGCAGATCTTAGGCAAGAACCATGCTATACTGTTAGAAAAGATGAAGTCATGAAATTTACTTACAAGTGGTACTACATGGGAAGTATCATGTTAAGCAAAATGAGTCATTAAGAGCAGGATAGACACAGAAAGATTGCATTCATCTGGGGGATATAAAGTAACAAAATGGAAGACTGACACCCAACAACAGCCGAGATAAGTGCCAGGAGGTTTACTCCATAGCCTGGAGGCCAGCTGCACATGCTAGGGGAAAAGGCAACTCAGAGAAGGGAGCACCAAATAAAGGGTGTTGGGAGGATCCTCCCAGGATGGGAGATGCATGCTTAAAGTAGACTATAGACTGAATGTGATTGCCACTGAATGCCTCTTTTGCAAACCACAGCACCCAAAAGGAGAGAGAGAACAAAATGGAACGCTCTGCCACAGAGGCAGGGTGGGATGGGGGGACAGGGGCGGGGGAGGGATACTGGGATCAGTGGTGGTGGAAAATGGGCACTGGTGGAGGGATGGGTACTCGATCATTGTATAATTGAACCCAAGCACAAAAATTTGTAAGTCTACAACTGTACCTCATGGTGTTTCACTAATAAAAATTAAAAAAAATAAATAAAGGGAAAATATGAAAAAAAGAATGGTGCTATAAACTATGAAGACTTCCTCAATAATTTCATTCACTTCTAAACTCTATCTCATGTAGCTATAACTATCCTAGTTATATTATATGTGATACTGAAATTATTTTGAATTGTTACATGTTTATTTATGGTTATTCCAGTCACTGCTAAGTTCCTGAGGGCAGGCACTTGAGCTGTCTGCATTTTGATTCTCTCTTATCTGGTCAATGGTCAGTCCTCTTAGGCTGACTTGGCAAGGTGACGAGGCATTGTGTGTGACACATGGTGTTTATTTACATGCACTGCTTCCCTCACCTAGAATCCTGTCAAACTCTTGAAGATGCACTATATAGCCCCTGAGCAGGGACATTCCTAGATGGGAGAGCAACCCCCAGGAACCTCAGACACTGTGTGCTGTCTGTGTGCTGGGCCTCCAAACTTTTCCAAATCCTTTTCCAAGGCACAGTCAGTTCCTGGAGAAGGGAGTTTCCCGGGCTCAAAGCGCATGGCCTTAGACCTGCATTCCTGGATTTGACCATCTGTAGGGCAGCATGAGGGTCTGAAACATCTGGACAGCCACTGGACCCAAATGCTTCTATCCTGTGTCCAGTCTCCCTCATGTCACCTTCCTGAAGGGCAAGCCGGATATTTTAGGTGAACTGGAGCTGTTTTGGAGCAGGCCACTTGCAGGAGGTATTTACATCCATGGACCAATGGAGAAATCCATTCCCCAAGCCAAGACTCTGTAGAGTGAAATCAGAGTCACAGAGCAAACCAGGCCAAAGTGGTCAGGGAGAAGACACACATTCGCCAGAGGGAGTCAGTGACTCCTTAGTCAGAGACTATTTATTCCTGCCCCTGAAAGGCTGTCTACAATGACCTCCTTGCTAGATCTTGTCATTTGTAGCATGCAATCAGAAACAGTTTTTCCTACCTTTGGAAAATACAGGAACAGTTAAAGATAGATTAAATTGCACAGGTAAAAATTCTCACCAAAAATACTAAAAATTCATTCAATGTTCAGGGGACTCCCAGCTGTTTGGCTAGTTGTCTACATGTGTGTGGTTGTTGGGGATGTTGAAATATTCCAAATTACATTTACGTTTGTGGATTCATTGTACTGGATTAAAATCCCAAGAGTAAGAGAGAAGGACTGATTCTTTTTTTTTTCTTTTGCAGAAATGTAGGTATTAACAATTGATGTGGGCCATAGAGACTGTTGGAGGCAAGTACCAAGGAGAAATCAATGGAACATATATAGAGTTTTTATTTTTGTGAAGGCTGAAATCTGTTTTCACTTCAGAGCTTCATTGGGTATGATTTAGTATCACTGGTTTTCCTCTCTTCTCACTCTACAAGTTGCCTGTCCCCCTTACTCTTAAACCTGTGACGGTTCCAGGCATGCAGGTGAATGTAAGAATTAATGCATACTCTATTGAGTTAATTTTTTTGCTCTAATTTTTGACTACACAAGTTAAAGTTCTCCTGATTCATAGTGGTTGCTGTCCACATTAGTGAAGGATGCCTCACTGGACAGCCTCAGTGTCCCCAGTGATGGACATTGAATGTGCTGAGTAAGAAACAAGTCTTTGTTATTTCAAGTCACTCAGAGTTTTTAAAGATTTCATTTTATTTTAGGCATCATGGTTTACAATGCATAAAACATCCCAGCCCCACACCCTCCACCAGAGTGTTCATTACTTTCCAGTATTGTACCTTGTTCCCTATTCTATTCCTTCCTGTCCACTCATAAGCTCCTACTGAAGACAAGTTAAAAGTTTCTGTGACCTTGGGGTATTTGTTACTTCCTTACTATGTTTCTTTATATCCCACATACGAGAGAGATTCTTCTGTGTCTGTCCCTCTCCATCTGGCTAACTTTACTTAGCATGACACTCTCCAGAATAATTTACACAGCAGCGAAGTGCATGATTTTGTCTTTTCCTATAACAGAGTAGTGAACACACTGTGTATATGTACCATAACTTTTTTATTCAGTCATCTGTTCCAGTACACATGCATTGTTTCCAGATTCTAAACCATTGAGATTTTAGTTGCTGTAGCCACATTTCTCTTATCGGATAAATACTGGATCATGAAAATGAATTTAAAAGTTCAAATATTTAAATAAATAAATAAATAAATAAGTTCAAACATTGAAACCACAACCAGAAGGTTTCTTCCTCTTCCTCTTCTTCTTCCTCTTCTTCTTCCTCTTCTTCCTCCTCCTCCTCCTCCTTCTCCTCCTCCTCCTCCTCCTCCTCCTCCTCTTCTTCTTCTTCTTCTTCTTCTTCTTCTTCTTCTTCTTCTTCTTCTTCTTCTTCTTCTTTCTTCTTCTTCTTCTTCTCCTCCTCCTTGTTCTCCTCCTCCTTCTCCTTCTCCTTCTCCTTCTCCTTCTTCTTCCACACCCAGTGATGCACAGGGATTACTCCTGGCTCATGCACTCAGGAGTTATTCTTGGTGGTGCTCTGGGGACCACATGGGATTCTGGGAATCAAACCTGGGTCAGCTGCGTGCAATGCAAACTCCCTACCCGCTGTGCTATCACTCCAGCCCCCTACCAGAAGTTTTGATGAGAAAAAAAGATAATTTTGCATAAAGGAACTTTAGGATCATATTTCCTGAACAGAAAATATTTCTACTTTGACATATCCTAGAGTGCATTGATTCCAGGTCAATTCTTTCACATGGCTCTTTGTAAAACATGATAGGGTGATATTGAGTCATCCTTTTGAATAGTTAATTGGGTAATCCTACTAATGGGGCATCATTATTCCTGAACATGTTTTTCTACTTTTCCCCTAACAATCATTGGGAAAGAGTTCTTCTTTAAGCTAAGTCAACATTTTCATCTAATGTATATTCAGTTGCCCTGATTTTTTTCTCAGAGCCATAGAGAACATGTGTCATTCTCTTTTATATAATATTTCTGAATAATTTAAACAGCATGAACACTCTAAATTATTTCTCTATGTTGAACAGTTCCAAATTCCTTCAATCATTTCTTAGGTTGAATGATTTTAAGAACTTTATCTCTTTCTCAAAAGAGTAGGCACAGTCCCTAACCCAGGAGTATGTATAGTATAGTTCTAACTGTGACCTAACCCACTGGGAGCAAAATAATATTTATATACCGAGGGGGCTCAAGCCCAGTTGAAATTTACATTTACAAACAAAAGAGCTCCAACTAAAGTATATGGATTTTAAATTGTTTTTAATTACAGTATTAGTTTAGCTTGGAACTTCTTACCAATTGTAACACTAGGAAATGGTAACATTCACCAATTACAATGTTGTGCTAATAACAATGGAACCCTAGGGGCTGGAGTGATAGTACAGTGGGTAGGGCGTTTGCCTTGTACAAGGCCGACCAGTGTTCTATCCCTGGCATCCCATATGGTCCCCCAAGCACGGCCAGGAGTAATTTCTGAGTGTAGAGCCAGAAGTAACCCCTGAGCATCACTGGATGTGTCCCAAAAAGCAAAAATAAATAAGTTTTATTAAAAAAAAGAATGGAACCCTAGTGACACCACTGACATATCAACCTGGTATTAAAGATTTTTTGAGTTCAGTCATCAAGCTTTGTCATGCTCTCCCGGTTCTATTATCGTGATGCTTACATTTCTCTGTCCAATGCACAGTTTTAAGAGAAAAATCTCTGATGTGGATTTACCAATTTATGTAAACTCAGTTGCAGAATATCTGATATTTATTTCATTTTCCTTATCTGCCAGTCTATTGAAAACTGGTTACAAAATGATGCACAATACGTTTGCAGTATTCTGCTTCTACTAAAACCAGGGTAGGTACAATAAATGCTCCCTATTCCTATGTACACACAATTCCTTCCAAAATCCTTAGGATAACGAACACGTTAATCTGTGTTCATGTGTTCCCACTTTGGAGATGCTATACTATGATTTATCCAATGCATGTTATATTCTACATGTTTCCTTGAAGCAAACAGTGTGAGTTACATTGTTATATAATATAAACCTTTAAGTATCATGAGATGAAATTTGTTGCAACAAAAACTAGAAAAAACTTGTACTTTCTGAACTTGTACTTATCCTACTGAATATTTGCCTAGTTATTTTAGTGCTGTCTTAAAAGTCATTCTATTATCAGAAAAGGCAGGTATAAATTAGGAGTTCACAGCAAAGAATTTATAATTTAACAAATTCAAGGATCTAATATTCCCACTTTTTAGAAGGCCCATGAATTCACATGCCACATTTGTTTGTGAATGTTTACTATTGCTGCATCTTCTCTTTCTTCTCTTTCTTCTAAATAGTGCCCTTCCCTATTCTTTCTTTTCTTAATCCCATTGCTCCAGATTCTCAAGGGACCTAGGATCCTAAAAACATTGGTGGAAAAGAGAAAATATCTTTTTTTACCCTGCTGCCTTGTTGAATTTTATGTGTAGTAAAATAGTCAATAAATGATGCTGAGGCCCTGGACAATGAAACAGGTCACAGAAGTTCTGGGAGGAAAATTCCAAGGCTGATCTACTTTGTGGATACAGATGAGACCTTGAGCAGCAGACCCTAAGGAGATTGGACCCCTCCCCATGAAGGAGACTCCTCAAATTCCCTGGACCTCTCCCTCAGTCTGATTAACTTTAGTGATTCAGCCCAAAGAAGACCATCACCACTCCCAACCTCCCTGGTAACCTCTTTAGCAACGGACTTTTAGCTGGGAAGAAGCCCCATATGGGGGCAGGTTAAAGAAACCTATAAAGGCCACCTTGAAGAAAGGAAGTGCGTGCATATGCTGCCAGAGTCCATGTGCTGCTTGCACCTACGTGGCCGAGCACATATGGTGGCTGAGCACATGCATCGCCCGCATCTCTCCTGAGATGTGTACTTTCATGCTTTCAGGTCTAATGCTAGGATATGTGTATGGACTCTCTCCACCCTTGGAGAAATTCGTGTTTTCTCTTGAGTGCATTTCTCCATTTCTCTCTCTCTCTCTCTCTCTCTCTCTCTCACACACACACACACACACACACATACACACACACACACCCTCCACACCTTAAAAACCCTCCAAATAAAATCAATTTATTTCAAAAAATGCTGCTGAGTGACTAAAAAATACATGATGTTGATTCATCTCTTCTAAGATTAGCCTTTTTATTCCTGCTCAAAATGTGTCTTAGTGTTTTTCCTGCACTGAGCAGTGGCTCAAAGAGATGGTATACCAGCTTTGCATGCTGGACACACAGATTCATTCCTGGACTGCATCATGCCCCCACCCCAGCAATGCTGCGAGCAACCCCCGAACACTAACCCAGCAGGAGTAGCCTGTGAGCATCACTAGGTACAGCTTCAAATCAAACAAGAAAGAGAATGTTTCTGAGTCCTTTTGATGTAGGCAGGCAGATACAAGGAAGGACCCCATGGCAATAAAATTTTGGCGCTTACAGTGAAATTTCAGGAAAGCAAGGCTAACCCACCTTGTGGGTACAGAAAGCAAGACCCTTCAGCAGCAGACCCTGAGGAGTCTTCACCCCTCTCGATAGAAAGGGCCTGAAAGAAAATCCTCGAAATATTCAATCCTCAACCCTCTTCTTTAATTTGATTAGCCCTTATAGTTTAACCCAAAGAAGACTCCATAACATTCCAGACAAAGGCAACCCGAGAAGCTATCCATATACAAGCAAGTCCTAAAGCCCATTCAACTCTCTCTCCACACTTGGAAAAGCCTGCTTTCTCTCTTTTAGCACATTACTCTCTCACACACACACTTTCTATCCCTCCTTCCCCTTCCTAAAATTTTCCAAATAAAATCTGTTTTACTTCACTGCTCATATATCCCTGAAATTATTTTCTGTAAGGCAAGACAAGAAACCAGTGAACCCTGGGTAAGGCCTGGAACTGACTTGCCTTTCCTGCAAAGAGCAATTCCTTGACCCAACATGAGTCCGTGGCTCCCCGAGACATTGGGTGGTGGCAATCAATTCCTGTGAGAGAAGAAAAAGCAGGCATCAGGTATCTCTTGACAGACACTTTGTGGGGCTGGTGGATCTCTGAACCTTACTGAGCAGAGGGTTTACTGAAGACTTTAACTTCAGAGTGACACAGGTGGATCTGGAGGAGGTGACCATCTCTCTTCTCTCTGCCTCACATAAGCCACCCATGGGGGCCACCTACTTCACCTTTCCTTCCTGAGCTCCTTTTTGAGATTTGGTTCTTCTGACACTATTATCCCTGTGTGCATGTGTACTTTGTATTTATAAATTCCAGTGCTTTCATGGTCTCACCTTTGTTTGCATGCATACACATTGATTTTATTCATTTAAACAATGCTTCACATTCCTCCTGAGAACTTCAGGCATAATTATGTACCCATTCAGAGCACCTGGAGCACAGAGAAGACTGAATGACAACTCAGAGCACTGTGCCTTTGGATCCATCCCAGTTTTACATAGTGATTTTGCTTCCCTCAGGCTGTTCGCAGCCAAAGACCAGAATAGTGAAGTTACTCAGGAGAAATGGAGATTTCTGTAAAGGGCCATTCATGCTCAATTCTGCAAACTAACAGGCATTTTCTGCTCAGCAACTGACCATTCCCTTTGCAGAGATTGCCTTGATGCCGTCCTACCCAGCTCCCTTACACAGTCCTGCCCCAAGGCTCCTTTGATGAAGAGGTTTTGCCCTAGTTCCTGTATCAGATATTATGAGCTGTGGGAGATGAGAAAAAGGGGAGCCATAGACCCCAAATCTAGCGTGAATTCTTACCACCTGGTCTTGAGCTTCCTAAATTCTTCCTCAGGAGGGTAGAGACAACTAAGCCCTCTCACGAGATGATCATCCTGTTTTAGCCTGGAGGTGAGGCTATTTTTTTCATCTGCATGGGCACAGGAGACTATAATCATAAAGATTTCTTAGCAATGGAGTCTTTTTGTGTTGGAAATCGAGACACTTAGGATTTCTGGGGCTGTGGCTACCACCTGTGGGTACTTTGGAGGGCTCTGTCAGCAGCAGTTCAAACTCCAGTGCAGGCTGAGACACCAGGAACATCCTTTCCAAGAAAATCTGCCTCCCACTGATGTGGCAAGAAGGAAGAAAAAGAAAACAAAAAACAGGACCAAAGCAAACAGTCTGAGACACCAGCATTTGAGAAGTGTGGAAGTGGACATTGAACTTTGAGGCACTGTTTGTTGCATCAAAAGTAGTCAGAGGGCAAGAGGCAAAGTGGTGATAAAACATAAGAAATGTTATCAATCATGGAAGCCACTGTGGAGGGGATTTCTGAAAAACTCCAACTACTGTGATGCTATCACAATGTCACCAATCATGGAAAATCTCCAACCACTTGAAGTTGTTTTCAATCTCTCAATTACAACAAAACCATCATCAACCTACACAGTAGTATAGCGGGTAGGACATTTGCCTTGCAAGCAGCTGACCTGGGTTGAATTTCTGGCCTCGCATATGGTTCCCTGAACACTGCCAGGAGTAACTCCTAAGTGCAGAGCTAGGGGTAACCCTGAGCATTGCAGAGTGTGACCCCAAAAGAAAAAAATAACCCAAAAAGCAAACAAAAACCCCAGGGAAGATTGGAGGATCTTACAGTCCTACAATTACTCTCTTTGGGGACATCTCTATTCCACCAATGACCAATTCCCTGGGTTAGCGAGTCATTTAAATTCTGTTTGGTCTGGAACCAATAACAAAATACTCTCCTACTTACAGTTGTGGATTGATAGAATAGAGTCATAGACAGTAAACCAGCTTCTCCCCATCCCAGTCACTTTAGTTTTTATCTCTGGAATTAGCTACATAAAACTCTTTTTTGTAGAATGTTGGAAAAAAAATGTCAAAGCAGAAAGGACAATTCAAATTATATCCTCTAAGATCTGCTTGACTGGACCTGACAGTAGAGCAGGATCAGTTTCTTCACTAAAGCTTTATTCTGTATAACTCACATAATTCAGAATCAGATTGAACATACATTTTACCTGGAGTACACATGAAGGTAAGCGGCATATCTACTAGTTATGTACTTTTGCAATTATTCCACATCAAAAACATTATCATGGTCTGGCAATTCCTAGGATGGAATTCTCTAGACTTAATTTTTTTCTGGAAAAGCAAATATGGATGAAATTGGCCTAATACTAAAACTCAAGGAGAAAAAGAAACCTACTATATGTATGAGGAGGAGGAGGCAGCCACAATAATATTGGATAAATTGCCTCCAAATAATCATTTCAGCAACTGTAGAGTTACATAAAATAAAGAGTAGGAAGTGAAAGAATGCAGAGTTAGGAAATACTGTTTCTATCTACCCCCTCTATTTCCTGTTATCATTTCTTTTAGTTTTTCACTTAAATGTCACATATCCAGGATGAACCACTAGCCTTGCTAAAAAGAGTGGAGTCTGGTTCTTGATTCATTTCTCTTTAGCATTTAGACAAGATTTGGTTTGATCCTGGATCATCAAAGGCCAACTCATATACATTTCCTCCTGGATTGTTCCAGAAACCTTGAACCTGGTTCTCTGGCTCACTAATCTTCCTGTGTGCTTCTTGCTTAGCAAATGCCAGTGAAGCACCTAGTCACTAAGCAGACACATTGGCTGTTTGGAGCCTACTCCAACACCTGTATGAGTGATGATGAACTGCTATATTTTTCCTGTTTAGAACTTAAATGTGTTTCATAAATTGACTACAGCCTTGGGATGTGGAGTATGTTCCAGGCCTGATATTTTTATATCCTCAAGTTGATGCATGTTCCTTGAGAGCATTGAGAGCAGTTCCTACTCTTATTTTTTTGGCTTTTTGGGCCACACCAGGTGATGCACAGGAGTTACTCCTGGCTGTGCACTCAGGAATTACTCCTGGCGGTGCTTGGGGGACAAGATGGGATGCTGGGAATCAAACCCGGGTCGGCCTTGTGCAAGGCAAAAACCGTGCTATCACTCCAGCCCCTTCCTATTCTTTATGTGTTTTTGTGTCCTGTCTCTTTGTCCATTGTGATGTTCATTCGATAGCACCAGCTGATAATGAGTAGGGGTCATCCCATTCTGTTAAGCACTCTATCACTAAGGTAAATGAAAATCCCCTCTAAAGGGGCTACAATTCTTCATTTCATTTTATAAGAAGAAAAGCTAGGACCTTAGAGAAGAAGAATCACCAACTGGGACTCAAATTCGTCTTCATTTGTTTGACTTGGGACTCTGAGTCCCTGATTCATGAATAAATAAATAAATAAATAAATAAACGAGTGCATTAGAAGTGAACTTAATTCCCCTCTCTCATCTACTCTCTCTGTTGATAAGATATTTGCACCTCACCCCCACTTCCCTCCTCACACACACACCCAATAAACACATCCATCCCTTGTTTCAGCCTATGTGAATTTCTCTGACTTCTTCAGCCTCCAAGGAAAGCGTGTGGACTAGCCTTGCTGAGGGTCCTTCGGAGGAACTTTTCCAGGTCACGCAGAATGCCCGGGTTACACTCTCCCTGTGGATGTTTGCCGAGCGAATTGATGACATTCCCTGTCTGAACACCCAGAGGGCCAATCTGTCTGTTTTTGCATGCTGAGAAAGCAAAATGAAGTGTTTGACACTGAAAATGAGAGAAAAGAATAAAGTCACTACAGAAATAAACAGGCCCTGCCCCTCACCGCCTCCCCTGCATCCACACACACACATATCCTAGCTAAGACTGAAGCACTTTGCGTGGAGGATGCAGACCCTTTCTCTGGGCTTCTTCCAACCATATGAAAAATCATTGCACTAGAAACAATTGGTTCCAAGCCAGAGGGCATGAGCGCATTGGCATCAGGGCCACACACTGCCCCCGGCATGTTCTCTTCTTTCGGAAGTGCTGGGGCCTGTGGGTCCACGTGGCCATGGACAGGAGGCTTATGTAACAGTCACCCTCCAGGAGGCACTGACCTACACTCTCCTCCAAGAGTGCATGTCCCTTCCACAGTCATGATCAGGAGGCACCCAGCACAGTGCTGTCAGAACAGAGTCCAGGCAAGAAATGTGGGTCCTGGAGCTGGAGCAATAGCACAGCTGGCAGGGCATTTGCCTTGCACGTGGCCAACCCAGGTTCGATTCCCAGCATCCCATATGGTCCCCCAAACACTGCCAGGAGAAATTTCTGAGTGCAAAGCCAGGAGTAACCCCTGAACATCACCAGGCATGACCCAAAAAGAAAAAGCAAAAAAAAAAATCTTAAAATAAAAAGGTAGTTTATTAAAAAAAAAAAGGAATGTGGGTCCTTGAAGAGTCAGGAGAGAGCATTGTCAGGGAGAAGAACCTACAAAGAGAGTTACAGTGCTTAGGTGGGCTGTCCTACATGGTAGGGCTCTGGGCTGTACTGATAGATAAGTAAAGCAAAGGCATTGACTGCTTAGAAACTCAGCAAGTTACTGTGAGTACATGTCCGTGTGTGTGTGTGTGTGTGTGTGTGTGTGTGTGTGTGTGTGTGTGTGTGTTCATATGCATAATTATTTTGGGGATTACCAACTAGTCCATTTCTCTTGACTTTGTTCAGAAAAAAACCCTAGCATTATGAAGTAAGGTGTCTGCTTAGACCACCCAATTCTGGCCCTCACCATCTTGGGGAGATGTCTGGCTTCCTGAAATTGTCCACTTCCTCTTGTGGCAGATAGATCCTTCATTGGCTCCTCAGGGAAGCTTTCAGTCCTAGCATTCTCTAATTCCAGTGCCCTAGCCTCAACTTTAGGGGCGCATTTCCATCAACTCTAACATTAAGAAATAAAATGTTATTGTTAATGACACATCTGCTTTTCCAGATGTATACACTTTCTGATTTGCCAGTGACACCCGAGTATGCCTATGACAGCAGCAAACCTTCCCAAGTTTCCTAAACCCAAGTCAAAGTACTTATGCGTGACCTAATACAGATTCATTTAATAATTCATTTATCTCTGACTCTATCACTCTCTCCTTCTGTGAAGGAGGAAAATTAATTTTAAAACATGTTTTAGAAAGAAATTGCCTTCACATTCTAGTCAGTGTTGAAATTCAATTAAATCGGGAGAGATCACAATTAAGATGCAACATAATTATTCTTCATTTTATGTAAATGAGATTTCCTATTGCAAAGAATCAATACACTTTGCTTAAGCACCTATCAATTGCCTATCAAAGTTCCATTCTGTATCTTTTTAACTAGATCCCTAATCTCACAAGCCAAATGGAGAAACTATTCTTGAAAATTCAAAAGTGAAATAATGAGACCACTCAGCTTTCCCTTGAATTCACTGTGTAGTGCTGCCACACCAATTGATTGCAAACTACGAGTGTATTTTTTTAAAAAATCCATTACAAACAAGTAAAGTTTATAACAAAGACCATTATTCCATGCCTTCAAGAATCCCAGTGATTTGAAAAACATCTCCACATTTTTTTGAGATTTCTTTTCTATTACCTCTTTTTAATCGATGATGTCATGTGCTTTTTTGTCTTGGATATCACTGATTCAATTTTTAGCACTTTAGTTCTGCTGGTGAGTTCTGCTACTATGCTCTTTAACTTCTTCAAACCTGTTTAAATGAATTCTTTTAACTTTTCCATCAGTCTTCCTTAGAGTTTATTGACTCTCTCTGCCAATGATTTCCTCAGTTCAATGAGCATTGAGAGAACTTTTGCTCAGAAGTCATCCCTGGACAGCATGAAAAACATTGCTAAGTCTTGTAGAAACTAATCCTTATACAGAGTTTCCCTCCTGCAACCAATTCCAAGCTCTCTCAAAACATATGCTTTGGTCCACAATTTAAAACAGAGAAGTAGTAGTCATTATCCCTCTTGGGGAAGGGAAGAGAGAAAAATCTGCACATTTCTACTTAAAATCCTATTTTTAGTTAATTCACTTAAAAGAAAAATCACAAAGAGCTGTTGTTCACAAAGGCACGTCTGCTGCCACTCTAATGTTACACAACAAAGCAATCCAAAATGTAACGACTTTAAAAAACAGGCATTTATTATCAGTTGAAGGTAAGTAAGAAGGTTATTATTTTGCTGATTCAGGCTGAATTGGCTCTATATTCAGAGACTGGGGCCCATCATTTTGGTTTGTTTCATGCTGAAAGGACAGAAGCCATGAGAATACCAAGTCTTCTCACAGTAACTGGCTATTCTCATGGTGACTGGCTAGAGGACAAAACCAATTACTCAATCATTGTTCACTCCTCAGGATGGGTTCTGTTTCATGAGTCACAACCTGTCCCATGGATGGTCCATTCAAAACCAAGCTCATGGTTACTCCATTATCAATGAGTGGCAATGCACATGCTATGCTTTGCCAGGAAGAATTCTTTGAGAAGAGATTGACCCAAACTTAGTATCAACCAAATGCCTTTAGTAAAGCTGTTTAAAGATCCAAACACAATATCTTGAATATCTATGATTCTAGGGATTGCTTTTTTCTAAGTGTTTAAAATCTTAGTATATGCTGATATTTGAGTAAAGTCAACCCTTTTCCAATAGCTAGTTTCTATTCAAAATTTCTTCAGAAAACTCTTCAGAAAATTCTGCTTCACTTATTGGTGCATATGATCAGTATTTTAATCAGATAGAGGCAAGAGTGATGTTTATTTCAACTTAATCTTTGACTTAGTTTATCTGAAGATGATGTTGACTTTTAGTCAACTCAGTGTCTAAAAACATTTTTTATGTCAGTGCTTTTGTTTTTTTTTCTATCGTGAAGTAAGCATTTAGTCTTCTAGAATTCAATAGTTTTATTTTTCTCTGGTTCTCGTTCTGTTCCTTTTCCCTTTACCTTCTCATAAAATACAAGATAGAAAATTCAGAAGAAACCAGCAATGATCATCAATCAGTACAATGAGCCCATCTCTGTTCTCCCTGGGCTCTATCTTCTCTTCATCTAACTTTGCTTTAAAGAGAAATTTAGTTCTAATGATTTTTCTTCACTAAGTTCTTTTCAGGCAATTTCTCAATATTGCCACTAATAAAATATTGCACCAGACATTACTTATTTTGAGGTGGCTGCCTGGTCATTGTTGGATGCTTAACTGTCTCTCTGTCCACTCCACCACACCCAAAAGTGCCCTCCAGTGTGACTGTCCCATATCACCCCAATCTTTGATAAAATTAAATCTACCGCATATTGAATGGAGCTCCTTTGCGGTAACAAATATTCAATATAAAAACAATAAAAATATTGGTGAACTCATATGAGAAAGAATAGTTAATAGTTCAAAATAAGTAGATCACAGGTCTTGGAATATAGTCAAATGGTCAGGCCTTTAATCTTCAGGACCTTAGTTTGAACTCTAACACCGAATGGTTCCTAGAGGCAACACCTTGGTAGACCTCAGCTCTGCCAGCTGAGCACTGAGTCATCCATCTCAGTTGGCCAAATATCAACTATCTCTGGGATTGACCCCTGAACCCCTGATCACTACTTGGAAACTCCCTCAAATAATTCAGAAATTCATAAAATAAGACATATTATAATAGAAAATTAGTATATTTAAATATATATATATATATATATATATACTCACTAAAAAGTTCTATAAAGCACAGCAGCATAGTCCTGCCACCCAGAGGAACTTTTGAAATGAGAGATTATAATTTATGATCACTAACCAGACAGAGACACCATTTACCAGGCTTATTGTGCTTCCCACTCATTAGTCCTCATAATCATACATGCTAGCTACCATTATTATCATTTTACATCTGAGGAAACTGGGCACAAATATTGTAAGTAGAATCTTAGAGCTAGCAAGAGTCAAGCTAAGACAAAAGTGATATGCCTTTTGCCTAGGAAGGGTGTGTCTGGCATGTTTTTCATACCAAGTTTTCAAATGAAAGGGGTTGAATAAGGCTCTTTTGGAAGGAGTAAGCCATACTCTGGTTGGGTAGAATTGACCAGATCCTGAATTACCATTGTATGCTGTAAGTTTTTGACTTGGACACACATAGGCAAGGAAAAAGAGATGCTCAAATAGCATGATTGGAGGAATTCATTGGAGGAGAAACCCTGCCCTGCCATCAGGCTTTGAGTTTTCAACATTGTTGCATACTTTTAAGCATTTAGGATTGAAATATAAGTGATGGTAAAAAGGTTTTGAACTGCAGCATGAGAATGAGAAACAGGAGAGCACTTCTCCTTGGCTAGATAATCTTGTCTATGAGGATCTTCTTCAGATTGTTGATGTCCATCTGCACTGTGATCTTCCACACAAGGATCCCCAACTACTACCACCTTGGTGCATCTCAGCTAGACCTACATACCTGCCACATACCTGTATAATTACCAGAATTTCAGAACATCAGCACCAACACTGAGCAAAACTAGCCAAGGCAATGGCCACAAGAAACGTATGCCTCTCAGAGCCATCCAGACCCTCTGCACAAAAAATGCTCTACTCTAATACAGCTCACTATAATTCTAGGAGAATTCTATAATGCTATAATTCTAGGTTCTTTTTAAGCTGTGAAGTTTAATTTTCCTGACTGATGTTTGTTGCTCTGAGCACTGCAGATACTCCCCCCTATGCAGTATGGATAGGAGCAAGAACATGAGTGATCCATTGGGGGCAATCTGCTACCAGGATCCCAGAACCCATGGCTTATGCTGTTTTTTTTTGCTCTGGGACAGTATATACAGGAAGAGAAATAAATGTTCTAGTCATTCCAGCTTTGCCTTGGTGCTGTGTCTGGAATAACAGCAGTCAGAGACCTTCTGCAGCACTGTGTACACTCTGGTAGTCACTTACAAACTCCAGGTTCTAATGGTTGTATTGTACTTGGAGGACATGTTTAATTTGAAATCCACTGGCAACTAACCAGAGTCTTTACATTTTATTTAATTAGTTGATACTCCTTTGCATGCCCTTTTAAAACTCAATAAAGAGGAAGGAAGAATAACTTGAAACAAGCATTCAGTACGGGGATTTAGGAGAAAAGAAAGTCACCCCAGGATATTATAAAATAATAAGTATGCCAGTTACTTTCGAAGCAGTATGAGAAATTTTTATTTATAATTGGAAACTTTATTTGTAGAGAAGTATTCATTTTTCTTATTGTTGAGGGCAGGAGTAGGCTTCACTCAGCAGTACTCAGGGATAATTCCAGGCTTTGTGCCCTAGTAACCTCTCGCATCTCCCAGTAAAAGCCAAATGTTCTATTGTTTAATTTTTATTTTATTAGTTTATAGCACTGCAGTGAGTCATTTATGGGTTATGAAAAGGGTACCATAGTTAGGTCAAACACTAACATTAGTGGGGGCTAGATGAGAGATACGAACATGCTGTACTTTCTTTCCAACTCTCTTATAAAGTTAAAATTATTCCAAAATAAAACCTTTGAATTGTTAAGGTTGGTGAATTTGATATGGGGTTAGTTGGTGTTACTGTTTTTGGCATATCAGTACCTCACGGGAGCTTGCCAGGCTTTGCCATGTGGGTGAGATACTCTCGGTAGCTTGCCGGGCTCTCCAAGAGGGGCAGGGAATCGAACCCGGGTCATCCACGTGCAAGGTAAATGCCCTACCCGCTGTGCTATCGCTCCAGCCCCATGCAGTGCTAAAACAACAGAAATTTATTCTCTCATACTTATGAAGTCCCAAAATTCCTAAGTCAAGGCATCAGCAAAGCCAAAATGCCATCAAAGCTTCTCAGAGAGAGCCCTTCCTTGCCTCTCCAAGTTTTAAGTGTCTCCAGGCACTTGTTGGCGTGTGGCTAGCCACCCACTTCTAATAAATAGCTTCATCTTTACAGGCCTTTCATATTTGATTTTGGATCTCTTATAAGAATGCTTGCCATTGAATTAATGTCCACTGGATAATACAGCATTCTTTAACTTCTCAATCACATTAGCAATGCTCTCTCCCATGCAGGTCATGGAGATAGAACATGGACATAAAAAATAATCTTTACATAGTGCCCAAAAGTAGAGAGAGAGTATGGGGAATATTTTCTGATAGGGAGGCAGTAGGAGGGTTAAAGAGGGGTGTATTCCGAGGATATTGGTAGTGGGGAATGTGCACTGGTGGAGGGATCATTTCATAATTGTAACTCAAACAAGAAAGCTTGTAACTATCTCAAAGTTATTCAATAAAAAATAGAAGAAGGAAAAAATATCATCATTTGGAAGAATGTTCTTCAGCCTGTTTACATATACACACCAGGGAAAATAGGAACATTATTTTTCAGATTACCTATGGCTAAGACAAAAGCAGAAACCAATGTGAATCATATTTTATTTATTAAATTCTGTATTTCAAGATTATAATTGTTAGCAAGCATGTCATCTGCTTCTTCATAGAACAATAGCAATGCTCTCTCCCATGCAGGTCATGGAGATGAACATGCAGTATAGAACATGCAGTAGCATGATAGAGGTGAAGAGAGTGCAAATTTCTTGTGGGCCACCTTTCTGCAAACTTGTGATGGTCCATATGCTGTACATAGAAGAATAGTAATTTGGAGGGTTAAATGCACCAGTACGAGCATGAGTGCCCACAGTCTAGCCACAGAATAAAGCTATTCTACACCATCCTTAAAAGACTATGGAAAAGAAACTGTTTTAGGATCCTAGTGAGAGAGGGGGCTTTGAGGCCGAAGACTAGTAAGTAATCACAGTGGACACAAAATATTATCTTCCATTGGCCAAGTCCATTGGAAATCAGAGACACTGAAGGATGGAGATTCAGGGACTAGGGGTCACTCACAGCAGCATAGAGCAGACCCAAGTCAGGGAGGAGAATGAATCCTGGAAATGGAAGGATGGATCCAGGGAATGGAGAACTAGCTCATTCATGTACAAATTGTATGAATAAATGGAAGAAAGGATGAGTAGGGGACCTAAAAAATGATAACTGGCTTTTTGATGAATATCTGTTACTAGCAGATAACCAAATCAAAGGAAAATACATTATTAGATTTTAGGTGTACACATGTATATAATCAAGAGTATATAGTCAAGAGTGATTCAGTTTTAAAATTATTTTTGGTGTGTGGGCACATCCAGCATTGGTGTTCAGAGGTGGGGGAACATAGTGCTAGGGATTCAACCCAGCTTCTGAGCATATCATATGCTCAGCACGCTGTGCAATCTCTCCAATGAAGGGTAACATTTTTTATTTACGCATTTTTATTTTGGCTGCAGTGATAGCACAGCGGGTAGGGCATTTGCCTTGCATGCAGCCAACTTGGGTTTGATTCCTCTGCCCCTCTGGGAGAGCCCTGCAAGCTACCGAGAGCATCTCACCCACACGGCAAAGCCTGGAAAGCTACCCATGACATATTCGATATGTCAAAAACAGTAACAAGTCTCACAATTTGTTGTGAGATGTTACTGGGCCTGCTCGAGCAAATCGATGAACAGTGGGAGGACAGTGCTACAGTGCATTTTTATCTAAAAGTAACATTTGTCTTGTATTCGGGGAACACTCCTGACTCTGTACTCGGGGATAACTCCAGGATGTGCTCAGGGGAATATATTTGGTGCCAGGGATCAAACCACGTCAACTGCATACAAGGCAAATGTGTTACCACCATACTATCTTCTGGCCCCAAAGAGTAAACTTTCAAAATAAAGACTCTTGAAACCACATCCAGACAAATAATTAATAATGAAGCTTTGCTTATCCCCCTAAAGTCCATTTATATATTCTATCTAGTTATAGAGCTATCCAACTTCCATAAATAACCAATGGTCTTTTTGCAATCCTTAAGTAATACTTCCTTTAATTTATTTTGGATTTTATTTCCTAGTCATCAGGCTGGAGTAATAGTACAACGAGTAGGGCATTTGCCTTGCACACGGCCGACCCGGGATTGATTCCTCCGTCTCTTTCGGGGAGCCTGGCAAGCTACCGAGAGTATCCTGCCCACATAGCAGAGCCTGACAAGTTCCCTGTGGCATATTTAATATCAGAGACTGGCCCACATCCAAAAGAACAAAAGCAACCAGTGCTGGCGCGGATGTAGTGAGAAAGGGACCCTCCTTCACTGCTGGTGGGAATGCCGACTGGTTCAGCCCTTTTGGAAAACAGTATGGATGATTCTCAAAAAATTAGAAATTGAGCTCCCATTTGACAGAGCAATACCACCCCTGGGAATATATCCCAGAGAGGCAAAAAAGTATAGTCGAAGTGACATCTGCACTTGTTTGTTCATTGCAGCACTCTTTACAATAGCCAGAATCTGGAAAAAATCTGAGTGCCCGAGAACAGATGACTGGTTAAAGAAACTTTGGTACATTTACACAATGGAGTACTATGGAACTGTTGGAAAAGATGAAGTCATGAAATTTACATACAAGTGGTAGCACGCGAAAAGTATCGTGTTAAGCAAAATGAGTCAGAAAGAGAGGGATAGACATAGAAAGATTACATTTATCTGGGGAACATAAATTAACAAAATAGGAGACTAACACCCAAGAGTGGCAGAGATTAGTACCAGGAATTTTGCTCCATGGCTTGGAAGTCAGCCACATATGCTAGGGGAAAAGGGAGCTCAGATAGAGAAGGGAGCACAAAATAAAGGGTGTTGGGAGGATCCTCCCAGGATGGGAGAAGCACGCTGAAAATAGACTATAGACCAAACATGATTGCCACTCAATGCCTCTTTTGCAAACCACAGGACCCAAAAGGAGAGAGAGAGAACAAAAGGGAATGCCCTGCCACAGAGACAGAGTGGGATGGGGGGGATGGGGTTGGGAGGGATACTGGGATCAGTGGTGGTGGAAAATGGGCACTGGTGGAGGGATGGGTACTTGATCATTGTATAACTGAAACCCAAGCACAAAGATTTTTAAGTCTAAAACTGTACCTCATGGTGTTTCACTAATAAAATTTAAAAAAAAACAGTAACAAGTCTCACAATGGAGACCTTACACTTGCCCAATCGAGCAAATCGATGAACAACAGTAGAACAGTGCTACAGTGCTACCTAGTCATCATAGTTTAGAGGTGCCTATTAAAATATCCTTAATTCTCTTTGGTGAAATATATGTTAAATACCTTTTACCATCTTAACCATTTTAACTGTATGTTGCAGTGCTATTAACTCCATTTACATTATTGATAATCCCTTTTTTCATTTGCTGAAATAAAACTCTATACTAATGAAACAATAGTCCATTACTTCTTCCCATAATCCCTGCAAACTAACTTTCTTTGTTCTGTCTCAAAAAATTTGATAATTCTAGTACTTCAAATAAGTGGGAAAATGCTTCATTCCTTTGTGATTATTATTTTACTTACAAATCATTGTCAAGACTCATGTACATTTTACCATATTAGGATTTTATTTCCTTCAGGGGTATGGTGCCGCCAGCAGGTCAATCTGTACCTGTGAGGCGGGTGCATCAGCAGTCTGATGTTGCCTTCAGAATTCCAGATACCCCCAAATTGCTGCTGTGCTTTTGGCCCCAAAAATTTGGGGAAAAGTTTACCAAGAAAGTAAACGGCCAAAAGTTACGTATGTGGGAGACATACCCACAAACCACCTCTGGCTCAGCTATGTAATTGGAAGTATGACCTCTCCAGTTCCTTATCGAACTGCTTACTGGCTATGATCCCAGAGATGCAGAAACAAATCTCAAAACCCAATGGCTTTTGGCAGAAATGCTTCCAGTCCCTGCAGTAGGTTACCGACGCTGGAACAACCCAGGTGGGAATAGGTTTTGTGCCTTGGCCTGTTCCCCCTGGCCGCCTAGTGGTCACCATCCTCCAGAGGCCACTGGACAGTCAGGTTTGGGCCCATGGTGACAAGACACACGCGGCCTCCAGGGATAGGGGTGGAGCCGGCCCTTTCCTCCCCACCCCAACGAGACAGCTTGTCACCACCCACAAACGGCCTCTATGGCTCCTGATCAAGCTGCTCAACGGCCATGATCCAAGAGACTAAGAAACAAATCTCGAAACCCAGCGGCTTTTGGCAGAAATGCTTCTGGACCCTGCAGTAGGTTATTTTCTCAAGGCCACCCCAGGGGGGAAAGGGTGCTGTCCCTTCGCCTGCTCCCCCTTGGCGGCTCGGTGGCTGCCATCTTCCAGAGGCCATTGGACAGTCAGCTTTGGACCCGCAGTGACGAGACACCCGGGGCCTCACGGGATGGGGGTGGAGCCGGCTCTTTCCTCCCCATCCCAACAAGACCCCAATTCATCCCCCATGAAAGGCCTCTCTGGTTCCTGATTAAGCTGCTTAATGGCCATGATCCAAGAGACTCAGAAAGAAATCTCTGAACCCAGTGGCTTTTGGCAGAAATGCGTCTGGACCACGCAGTAGGTTATTGTCACTGGGCCATCCCAGGGGGATAGGGTGTTGTCCCTCCACCTGCTCCCCTAGACAGCTCAGTGGCCACCATCCTCCAGAGGCCACTGGACAGTCAGGTTTGGGCCCTTTGTTACGAGACACACAGGGCCTCACTGGATGGGGGTGGAGCTGGCCCTTACCTCCCCGTCCCAACGAAACCCCAAGTCGCTGCCCATGAACAGCCTTTCTGCCTCCTGATCAAGCTGCTGAACAGCCATGATCCCAGAGACTCAGAAGCAAATCTCGGAACCCAGCAGGTTTGGGCAGAAATCCCTCCAGATTTAAGTGTTAAAATTTCGAATTTCAAAATCGCACGGCTGCTACGGTAGCCACGCAACATCATATGTTATTCTTTTTTTTTTTTTTTATTGAATAACTGTGGGAAAGGTTACAAAGCTTTCAGGTTTATGTCTCAGTCATGCAAATATCAAACACATTTCCCTTTACCAATACTTATTTTTTACCATGAAGAACCCCAATAAAGCCCCTCCCCCCACCCCTCCCCGTCCCTGTGAGGCAGATGAATTCTAGTTAACACTCTATCTGCTTTGATTAGATTCATTGTTTCAATAAAAGATTCACCACTATTATTTAGAGTTTACCCCCCCCCCCCAAATCAGACATGCTGAAAAAGCATTGTGAAGTGATTTGCTTTCTACGGCTGGGTTCAAGAAATAAATGTTGGTTTTGGATTTCTGCTCTTTTACCTATTGACCCTGGAAGTATTTCTACTGAAAGTCAGATAGTTAAGAAATTGGTTTCTGTGTTCTGGAGTCCTGGCCGTGCTGGAGAGCCGCTCGCGGGGGGCAACCGGTGGCCTCGGTAGGGCGTGAAGGGCGGAGCGAAACGCCCCCCTTCCCATGAGGTTTTAGTCGCCCCCACACTCCCGGCTCATACCTGCTGTCCACAAGGCTCCCATGTGGCCGCCATCTTTCTTTCCAGAGAGGAGAGGGCGAATGGGGCAACACCTTTTCCCCTCCGGCAGACTTGATGGCCTGGATCAATGCATAGTCCGTTCACTTTTCTGCTCCAAGCTGCTGGGTTCTGCATTAAGTCCTTGTGCTTCTGGGGCCGTGGCCGTGCTGGAGAGCCGCTCGCGGGGGGCAACTGGTGACCTCGGTAGGGCGTGAAGGACGGACCAGAACGCCCCCCTTCCCATGAGGTTTTAGTCGCCCCCACACCCCCGGCTCATACCTGCTGTCCACAAGGCTCCCATGTGGCCGCCATCTTTCTTTCCAGAGGGAGGAGGGCGGAAGGGAGCAACACCCTTTCCCCTCTGGGCAGAAATGATTGCCTGGATTAACGCATAGTCCTTTCACTTTTCTGCTCCAAGCTGCTGGGTTCTGCATTAGGTCATTGTGCTTCTGGGGCTGTGGCCGTGCTGGAGAGCCGCTCGTGGGGGCAACTGGTGGCCTCGGTAGGGCGTGAAGGGCGGACCGAAACACCCCCCTTCCCATGAGGTTTTAGTCGCCCTCACACTCCCGGCTCATACCTGCTGTCCACAAGGCTCCCATGTGGCCGCCATCTTTCTTTCCAGAGAGGAGAGGGCGAATGGGGCAACACCCTTTCCCCTCCGGCAGATTTGATGGCCTGGATCAATGCATAGTCCGTTCACTTTTCTGCTCCAAGCTGCTGGGTTCTGCATTAAGCCCTTGTGCTTCTGGGGCTGTGGCCGTGCTGGAGAGCCGCTCGTGGGGGGCAACTGGTGACCTCGGTAGGGCGTGAAGGACGGACCGAAACGCCCCCCTTCCCATGAGGTTTTAGTCGCCCCCACACTCCCGGCTCATACCTGCTGTCCACAAGGCTCCCATGTGGCCGCCATCTTTCTTTCCAGAGGGAGGAGGGCGGAAGGGAGCAACACCCTTTCCCCTCTGGGCAGAAATGATTGCCTGGATTAACGCATAGTCCTTTCACTTTTCTGCTCCAAGCTGCCGGGTTCTGCATTAAGTCCTTGTGCTTCTGGGACTGTGGCCGTGCTGGGGAGCCGCTCGTGGGGGGCAACTGTTGACCTTGGTAGGGCGTGAAGGACGGACCGGAATGCCCCCCTTCTCGTGAAGTTTTAGTCGTCCCCACACCCCCGGCTCATACCTGCTGTCCACAAGGCTCCCATGCGGCCGCCATCCTTCTTTCCAGAGAAGAGAGGGCGAATGGGGCAACACCCTTTCCCCTCTGGGCAGAAATGATGGCCTGGGTTAAGGCATAGTCCGTTCACTTTTCTGCTCTAAGCTGCTGGTTTCTGCATTAAGTCCTTGTGTTTCTGGGGCTGTGGCCATGCTCCAAACTTAACTCTGATTTTCAGGGAGAAAGATTGGGTGGTTTACTTCTCATTGATCACTTTGTATATAGAGAGAAAAAGTCCTCGTTCCCGCATACTCGAGCTGTGTTTGTAGAGGCTTCTGGTCACCAGGGTTCCATCTGGGGGAGGCGGGATGCGGCGCCTACTCCATCTGGAACTTGCCGGTGCTCTCGGCTCTTTTTGGAACCTGTTTTTTCTTTTTTCTTTTCCTCCGGGGTCCCGCACCCTCCATGTGTTCCTTCTCTTATTCTGAACGCTTCAAAGATGGCGCTGGGGGGCGGGCTGTGGGCGTGACTTCCGGAATCAGAGGTTACCTGGGAGGTGTAGTCCGGCAGATTTGAGAAAAAGTCCTCGTTCCCGCATACTCGAGCTGTGTTTGTAGAGGCTTCTGGTCACCAGGGTTCCATCTGGGGGAGGCGGGATGCGGCGCCTACTCCATCTGGAACTTGCCGGTGCTCTCGGCTCTTTTTGGAACCTGTTTTTTCTTTTTTCTTTTCCTCCGGGGTCCCGCACCCTCCATGTGTTCCATATGTTATTCTTAACCAGCAATAGAAAACAAAATATCTACTGTTGCCTTTTCGGCAGATCTGAATGTTGGGGTCACGGTCACGGTCACAGTCCTCCCGATGTTCATTGATTTGCTCGAGCGGGCCCAGTAATGTCTCCATTGTGACACTTGTTACTGTGTTTGGCATATCGAATACATCACAGGTAGCTTGCCAGGCTCTGCAGTGCGGGCGAGATACTCTCGGTAGCTTGCCGGGCTCTCCGAGAGGGGCGGAGGAATCGAACTCAGGTC
This sequence comes from Sorex fumeus, assembly GCF_029834395.1. Classification (NCBI taxonomy): domain Eukaryota; kingdom Metazoa; phylum Chordata; class Mammalia; order Eulipotyphla; family Soricidae; genus Sorex; species Sorex fumeus. The sequence goes on from NW_026606067.1 coordinate 17,535,949, forward strand.
TGCCATATTGGCTGCATAAAAGGCAAACGCCCTACCGCTGTGCTATCACTCCAGCCCAAGTGTTGGAGTAAAATCCCAAATAATAATGGTGGATCTGGTGTCAAAATATTGAATGTGATCAAAGTATAGAGAAAGTAATGTGGAAATCATCTGCCCCACAGGTGGGGGGGTGTGGGATGGGGGTATACTGGGATTGTTGGTGGTGGAGAATGGGCATTGATGAAGGTATGGGTGTTTCATTGTATGACAGACTTGGACCTTAAAGCTTTGTAACTGCTCTCCCAGTGATTCAGTAAATAAAATTATAAAAAATGAAAAAAAATTCTTTTCTTTTAAACAATGATATTCTATCTATTGAATATATAAATATTTTTAACATTTTGTTCATAGAATGATTTTAGCTGTCATGATTAATATTATATAGTAAGTCTTTCTTAATCTAATTTACCCCAGAAAATATTAAATATCTGTAAACATCTGCTGAAAAACTAACTCTTGGAATGCTGGTATTTGTAATTCCTGAAAATTTGCAACAAAATTTTAAAGCTTTATCAGTTTTGAGCCCAATGCCTTTGGCAGCATTTAGATGGTGATATCATGGACTTTCAACAGGGGCACAAATTTCATATCCTGATTTTATTTTGTGTTTTAGTATTATTACCCATTAATGATACTGCAGTTATTCTGATCCATGCACCACAAGCAGCAATTTGTATCTTCAGATACTTTAAAGAGAAGGAAGCACCCCAACGATACCCCAAGACATCGCCCACGAATGGCTTCTCTGGCTCCTGATCAAGCTGCTTAACGGCCATGATTCCAGAGACTCAGAAACAAATCGCGAAACCCAGAGGCTTTTGGCAGAAATGCGTCTGGACCACGTAGTAGTAGGTTATTGTCACCAGGCCACCCCAGGGGGGGAAAGAGTATTGTCCCTCCGCCTGCTTCCCCCTGGCAGCTCAGTGGCCATCATCCTCCAGAGGCCATTGGACAGTCATGTTTGGGCCCACAGTGACGAGACAGTTTGGGCCTTATGGGATGGGGGTGGGGCTGGTCATGTCCTCTCCACCCCAATGAGACCCCAAGTGATCGCCCACGAACGGCCTTTCTGGCTCCTGATCAAACTGCTTAATGGCCATGATCCCAGAGACTCAGGATCAAATCTTGGAACCCAGCAGGTTTTGGCAGAAATCCTTCCAGATTTAAGTGTTAAGATTTTGGAATTTCAAAATAGCATGGCCCCTACTGCAGCCATGTGACATCATATGTTTTTCTTAACCAGCAATGGAAAGCAAATTGTCTACTGTTGCCTTTTCAGCAGATCTGAGTGTTGGGGTAAAATCCCAAATAATAATGGTGGGTCTGGTGTCAAAATATTGAATGTGATTAAAGTAGAGAGAGGATAATGTGGAAATCATCTGCCCCACGGGTAGGGGGAGGGTATGGGATAGGGGTATACTGGGGTTGTTGGGGGTGGATAATGGGCACTGATGAAGGTACGGGTGTTTCATTGTATGACCGAGACTTGGACCTGAAAGCTTTGTAACTACTCTCCCGGTGATTCAATAAATAAAATTATAAAAAATGAAAAAAATGTAAGGTGGAGTTCATGCACAATTCAATCAGCTAATCAGTGGCTGAATAAATAGCAGTACAACTACATAAAAAAAAAAAAGAGAGAAGGAAGATCTTGTTTGTCTCCAGGAGAGACAGAATTGGATTACTTAGCAAGAGGTATTTTTTCAAAGGGCCGTTAAAAAGGAAATGGAAAAATAAAACCTTTTAAAAACATAATGGAACAAATATGTTAACTTCTTTGATTAATATTGTCAGTAGATCAGAAAATAAATTAAAATGGTTTACAAGTGCTTATGCCAAGAGGAATGTGTATTTACATAAGCCTAATTAGCTGGTAAAAAAGACATAATTTCACCCAAGACAATAATCTGTAGGAGACTGCGAAAAGGAAAAAAGGATACAAAAAAGAATAGCAAGTCAGAGAATCTTAGTTTTGATTTTTTTTCTCCATTCTTTAGCCACTATTTGAGCTAGGAAAATTGGTTTAACCTCAGCATCCTCGTAAATGAGATAGAAACAAGAAGCCTGTTAATAAGGAGGTCCCTGTTATCAGAACAAAATATCTAGACACATTATAATGACATGACAGTTCAGTTGGTTTTTTTTTTTCAGCAAATCTTTACTTTTCCCTCTCGACGTGCTATAGACACGCATTCAGCCTGTGCTCTTGCATGCATCTGGAAGATGACAGTGTGTCTCTCAAATGCTCCTGGCCAAGTTCTCCCATCATCCTTGTCTGAAAAGCCACATGGGAGTGCACATGAAGGTGGAATCCACTGTCATTAGCAAATGTTCACCCTCAGTCCCGCTTCGGGGCTCTCCAAACCATTGTCCTTACCATGTGGCCTCTCTGGCCCTGTGGTTACGCAGTGAAGTGGTTCTTAGTACCAGTTTTAAAGGCCAGTCCCTGTCATAAGAGCCTTCAACTATCCAACCAAACTTGTGTTCTCACACATCTTCATAAAAGACAAATAGTGGCAAGAACATAACTCTTTCCCTAAATTAGCACATCCCACACCCCCACCCTATCTCCTGCAGTACTCCAAGTAATGGTGTTTTGGGGCACATAGTTCACAGAGATGAGTGAGAAAAATTTCACTTTGACTTTCCTACTTAAACAGTCTGGCTCCATCCACCTTCATTCCCTGTTCCCTTGCACCTGGGAGTCCATGGGGTGAGTTAGAGTTGAGGAACCACAGCCCTCCATGCAGGTGGGACCTGCAGAGAGCCCTTATAGAACCCTGTTTCAATGACTAAAGTAGTGTGATGGGGACAAACCTGAACTTCCACTTCCTTAGGATGAGTTTCCCCACACTCAAGAAGTATCTCTAGTGCTTTATGCTTTAAAGAGCCACCAGAGAACTTTGGAAGGAGGAAAGGGGTGGGGTGGGGGACAGAATCCAAAAGACATGGACTGAGATTAAGAGCCATTCCCCATGCGGACACAGTGGTGTAGGAATATAAAAGGTGGGTATTAAGGAGGAAAAGTGGACAGGCTAACACTCTAAAGCCACCCAAGAATGGAAGGGACCTCCTGCAAAAGCTGAGTCCAGGAGGGGAGAGATGCTTAACAAATGGAACCTATGTGGCTCAATTCTAAGGGCAGCTTTGTATTGTGTTAAACACAGTCTGTTTATACAAGCAGATTCAAAATTGGAAGGAGTAACAGGACATTTGTGCTAAGATAATTTGTTTTCTTTGCTTCTTAGTGAATCTTAGACACTGGCTTTATGAACTTTTGAATCCATTATATTCACCTACCAACCTTACATCAGTTAACCTCTTTAACACAAATGTCTCTGTGTAAATAGTCAGTTTGTACATTGTCAGGTAAGTGTGACTATTAAATAAAATATTCCACATAAAACACTTAACACAGCATCTGACAGATTCTAAGTGTCTGGCATAAATGCTGATTTCCTGTTCCACATTTAAAAATGGAGTCATGCTGGTGAAAGCAGTTGGCACCGTGTTACAGAAGCTTGGAAGGAAAATTCTTGGTGCAAGATCTCCAAGCAGAACTTCTAGGACAGGCTAAAGTTTTGGAGGATTCATAGGTTTGAAACCAATTTTATAAGAAGCATTAAAGAAGCTCCTTTAAAGGACAGGATATGTAAATACCTCATACTACATTTGGGAACTGACTCACACAATTGAATTAGGGGAGCTGAGAAGGGGGATAACTGAGTCTCTGTGAAAGGTAGGTGACTCCACCAGTTTTTATGTGTGTGGCATTGGAATTGTGTTCATAACAAACTTTAGTAATACTATTGTAAATCAAAATAATTAAAAATAATAATAAAATAAAGGAGGGACAAACTTTCAGCATGAGCCATTGAATGTGCCATTCTCATGCTGCATATGGCTGCCCTCTCCTAGATTAAGCATGGTATGTTTATGTCTAGTTTGCTAAGGAATTTTATATATTTTAAATACTGAATTGATGTTTCACATTGAATGCCTTATGTTGTATCAGTTTTATTATGCCCATAGGGACTTTTATTGTAATCGCTTACTTTTTCTGCATTAGCAGACACTTAAGAAGTATCTGTATTATGAACAACCAATATTAGAATATTAGTTGTAACATAGAACCAATATTCTCTTTGGGGGATAAAATACTTTGTACTTTTATAGCTGATCTAAACCCATGTATCAATATTTAAATTTCTTTTTAATCTGGAGCCATGGCTTTAAAATTGACAATGGCCAAGCAAAGGTAGTTTCCTTTCAGACAGTGCATATTGATTAACCTCCACCTATACTAGTCATTCTGAAGTAACAACAACTTCTGAAGTAATTTCTGATCAAGATATTAGCCTTGATATTTTAGACATTTGATGACAGAAGAATGCAACAACTTTTGACAATAAATATATTTATGGTGTATGGGCATTTTTGAAATTCCATTTTATACTTTCAACCTCTTGGTAAGACAACTTCTAAGTCAAACTCCATAGAGTTCCCAAATTATCCAGGGTATATTTAGCAAATTAAAATTAATATTGGGCATGAGCATATTGAAAGATTACACTACTCTGCAAGCCCCCAGTGGGTGCCAGATTCTTTGAAGAGATCCATTTCTCTCCAAGATTCATGAGCTACCTCTCAACAAATTTAATTGGATATTTATTGAAATTAATGGCAGCTGCAGCTGATTGAGCAGGCTTGAGTTGAAATTTTGCAGTTGTATTTATGGTATTTTCCCCTAGACTTGTCTTTCCACGTTTCATGCTGAAGATACATGTAGAATGGATGGTACCAAGAACCAACTCTCCTCACCTTTCCTGGTAGCTCATCACTGTCCAGATTTGATAAGCTCATTTTCATATTTAGCCTTGAGGATTTAGAGCAGAATAAATTTCACTGGCACAAAATGTCCACTAAAATCTTGTATTTGTTTATGTATTCCCTTGCCAAACTCATCAACAGTGATTTTTGCCCCAGTTTACCTTTTTTTCGAGTGGAGTCTAAACTATGCATAGATATAGAAACTACCTGGGACAGTTGCTGGAACTTGAAAATAGCTCTATAAAAACAATTTCATTGTATGTTTTTTACTGGGAGATTCAAATTATATAACTACATTGTATTCCTCTTGAGATTAGCAAACTACTTTTAAGACTATAATAAAAGTAGTAGACTCTGCTTTAACAAGACACATAAAACCTAAAGATGTGGAAGTCCTGCTTTGAGAAAGTGGGAGATGCATTTCTCTCTTATTCCTTCAATCTTTCCTGTCCCCAGTATTACAACATATTCTGGGGGATTGAAATATAAGATTATGAAAATAAATGAATAGAAGGTATAATTGTATGGAATAGAGCAGCTTTCTAAAATGTGCTTAATTAGGTTTATAATTAATCTTGTAGTTGCTTTTCAAAGCAACTATGTAAATTCTCTTCCTTGTTTCTATCCTTTCTACCCTTTCCTTCCTTCCCTTTTCCCTCTCTCTGTTTCCTCTCTCTTCCCTCTTCTTCTTTCCTTCTCTCCTCCTCCTTCCTTCCTCCTTCTCCCTCCCTTCCTTCCTTCCTTCCTTCCTTCCTTCCTTCCTTCCTTCCTTCCTTCCTTCCTTCTTCCCTCCCTCACTTCTATTCATCCTTGCTTTCTTACTCTTTTTCTCTCTTCCCTTCTTCAATAAATACTACTATGAATCAGACATAAGACTAGGTGCTATAATTTCTAAGTTAATTAAATTAGGAGTTCAGGACTCAATAATACATTCATTGGTGAAGAAAACACTATTAAACACTATCTAAAAGCCTAGTAACTCATAGTAGTTATTTATGAACATTGTCCTAGAAACTCAAAGTAGTTATTTATCCAGATTCTAGAGTAAAGCTCTTAGTTCAAATCTTGCCTTTTGTGACTTAATCAAATTATATTACCTGGCACATTGTTTTACTTCTTTGTATTTTAGTTGCTTATCTTAAATAGGGGTATTAATTGTACCACTACTTTAAAGTCTAAATCGATCAACTTACATAAAATCTCTTGGAACACCGTGTGGTTTACAGCTAGCCTTTATACAAATGTGTACCTTTATTACTGTCAGAGCAGAGACAAAGAAAATTGGCATACAAGAAAATAAGAACTATGCATCTGTAACACTGGGGACCACTCCAGGAATGACCAAGTGGGAAAATTTTATTGAAGCCTAATAAATCAGAGAGGTTTAGTACTCTAGTGAGTATTGCTGGCTGGAGACCAAAAGTTTGGGCAACAGAAAAGTGCAAATGCAATTGAAGTCATGAGCATTGTTTGGGTCCCTTGAAAAAACTTGCAGAGTAGAGAAATAGATTTATGATTATTATGCAGAACAGCAGAAATTTAAGGGAAACCAAAGTGAGAGGAGTTTTGCGAAGAATTTCTGACTAAGGAGAGTAGGGGGGAAGTTTGGGAAGGGCTACTGCGGTGACAGGGACAAAGCACACTAGGTACGTCTTCTTATAATTGATTTTTCCCCTGATATTTTGTTGACATTTTAAAGATCTGGGTTTATAGCCTGTGTGGAGAGATAGTATAGTGGGTAGGTAGCTTGCCTTTCACACAGTTGACACTGCCAGGAGTGATTCCTGAGTACAGAGCCAGGAGTAACCTCTGAGCATTGCTGGCCATGGCAAATCCAAATTTCCACATACAATAGAAGAAAACTGGAGTCATAGGCTGAGCAGCAAAGGATGGAAGGAGATTTTAAGAGATGAGTAATGACTGTGCTATTCCCATTCAAATGGCTCTTAGTCTCCTGAGACTAGACTCTCAACCACACCTTCATTGCATTGATTGCATTGCTTTTTCTTTAACAATTTAGATAGGTCCAATTTGAAATATTGAATTTTCCAGGCTACATATTAGATAGTGTACACACTGAAGGCCCTGAGTTTGATGGACAAACACATGGCCGTTGTACCCATGGGAAATATCAAACTTTCTTAAGGTTTATTCATCATTGAACTTGCGCAACTTCTACATGCCAGGGAGGATGGACCCCACACAGATCCCTGGCTCACAGTTAGAAATCTGGAGCCCTATGTCCCAAGTGTGGGGTATATCAAATAAGCCCTACAAAGGTTGTAACCCAAACTCAAATCAACCTAAATCTTGATTGCAATAAGATCACAATTATTAAGCTGCCTGTTCGAAGATAATATGATTTCTCTCCAGAAGATGCATCTAGAACCTCTAAAAACTGACATTTAGGGTTATTGGCCATTGATCTCTCATCATTATATGTAATGCCTTTAACATTGTGTTATTCTTGAAGCAAATAACAAAATACACTGATTACTATAGTTAGCAGTTACTGTTCATCCGGAATGACCCAAATGCTTTTCAATCATCACTCTAAGTCAGCTATCTAACAAATGTGAGGAGCACATTACTTACTCTCTAAAACTATGCTCTAAAATCAGTTGTGACACCAGACAATCCAGCATGAGATTTTCTGCTCTAAATGCCACAAAGAACTGTGTAATTGTGCCTCTACGTGAAATCAGCCTTCCACTTGCTCAGATTTCTTTCTGATGTAAAAAGAGAAAGTATGAATGTATTTTCTAATAAAGAGGGCTTTTTTGTTTGTTTGTCATTGTTTGTTTGGGGACCATACCTAATGGTACTCAGGATTATTTCTGGCTCTGCACTGAGGGATTATTCCTGGCCGGACTTGGGGAACCAGATAAGAGGCTGAGGATTAAATTGATGTGGGCCATGTGCAGGGCAAGTGCATACTGGCTGTACTATCTATCCATCCGTTATTGAAGAGGTTTATTTACCATTGTCTTTATATTCATTATGCATAGTCAATTCAATAATACAAAATTTCAATAGAGAACATTAATTTTTATTAATTCATAATAACTTTGATATGATTTGCTGCTCTATATATGGTCCTCTTTATGCTACACGTTGAAAACTGATGCCTGTGGAACAACTACAAAAGGTTTATATTCTGACTTCTGCTATTTCAGTGATCCAGAAGTCTCACAAATCCAAACAATCATTCATGAGTCTGTAGCTGGCTAATTTATAAGCCTGCAATTAGTATAACAAGAAGTCTCCAAATGAACCTTAATATCCTCTGAAAAATGCAAAATAAATGGACCCTATTAAGGGCGCTGTGTCTGTTTGACAATGATCATTGCTAAGAAGAGTAAAGAAAGACAGCTAATTAGGTTGTGTTACCACAACCTAAATTAGCCAGCTTTACTCTAGATTAGGGGTGGACAAAACCATAGCCCATGGAACAAATCCAGGCACTGACCACTTTAGCTCTGGGCTGAGAACCTTTTAAATTTTTTAAAATTGTTGACTAAAAAGCCTAAAAGATTAACTCTATGAACCTTTAAAAAAGAGAAAATTGTGGACCAGTCTCTGCTGTTGATACCTGCAGCATGTCCTTGGAGGTGATAGAAGCATAAATGAACAAAGTCCTCTTCTATCACCTTTAGAAATCAAGCCTTGTAATTTTAGCATGGTTCTACCTAAAGAGAAACTCTTTGCTACCCCTTTTGAAAACCAGCATGGTTCAAGAATTAATATTTCCTAATCCCAGAGAGGCCATACTTGGAGCTAGGGTGTAATATCCCAGTGCCAAAGGTCAAAGACCACTGCTCAGCTTGGTGGGTGTGACAGTGAGCAAGGCAGTCCCTGAGACTGGGACTGCATCAGGCTCTCTGGCCAAAGCTACTGGTTAATGGCTGGCAGAAGGGAAAAGTTGCTGGTGCTCCTAATATTTTAGTATTTATTGACTCTGATATATATCTACACCTGGGCATCCATTATAAGTAGTTGACTCAGGAATTGGTTGCAGTAGTTCCTAATTCTCCAAAGGGGTCCCACCATGGGACCTTGATGGACCTGGGATGAGCAGAAAAATGGGCATTGAAATGGGACAGTTAGAAAGCATAAAACCATGGTCTTGATGCAGCCTCTTATGGCTTAAGAGACAGGACCCCCTTGGGGAAGGATGCGCTGAACTTTCCTGAGGACTTAGTCTGGGATTTATGGTAAAAGCCTTGCTTTCCCTCAGAACCCAGAGAACAAGGCTTTGGAATCTATATCTCTTACTGTATTTATCCAAATAACTGCAAGTATTAATAAGAAGTAAATTCATTGTTAATATTAATTACAACTAAAGAGAAAGAGAAAAACAATATAGATGTTCTTGGGAGACAGAGTGTCTCCTTGAGTTAAACCCCTTAAGAGAATTGCCTCCGCTGAAATGATTTACCTCTCAACTCTATGCAGTCCTATACCTTGAGCCCCTCAGATGTCCTATAAGCATGCTAACAGCTCTTCATTAAATGGGACATTTTTACCATCTATCCCTCATGTCTTTTTTCCTCTATTGGAGAAGTCTGGAGAGGTTGCTCTCAGCCACCAAGCACATAGCATACCCACATTGAACTCACAGCTGGCATCTTTGAGTGGGTACAAGCCAAAAACCATTGGGCACCTAAAGGTAAGGACAGAGTTCAGTGCACCTTAATTCTAGAAGTGAGTGGGAAAGTAGGATTTTGGTCTCCTGGGGAGTTCTGAGGAGGCAGCTCTTGGCCGGTAAACACGCATTTGCACATCCACATTTTGAAATCACAGTGAAACACTGTCAAATGAAATTTTTCTTTTGAATTCATCCCCAGGTTGTAAATAATACAACCTGTCCCCTTTTCTGAGTTTCCACCTCAGCTCTACCTTAGACTTGAAATCTTATGGACACTGTAGTAGGAAGTAACCATCTACTATGTACTCATTTTGGACCAGGCAATACTTCCTCAGGTAGGAACACCTGACTCTCCCAGTAAGTTACAACTCCACTTTTCTCTGGTCTTCTCTATGCTCACTCCTCCTTCACAACTCATCATGATATTTATACTGAGTTTTTCATGAAACTGTTAAGATTTGTGGGCAAAAATAGAGTGCTCCAGTGAGTGACTTGGCCATGGCCAAGGGAAGGAATAGACTGTGTGGGGTGAATGACAGGACTAAGTTTCGTGTTCCCTCTTCGTAATGAGGAGAAAATAGCTGAGGGAGATTGAAAATTAGATTAAGCCATGACGTTGTTATGTGGTAAACTGGGTTCAAATCTGGAGATATGGCACGGATGTTAAGACACTTTCCTTGCATGCAGCCTATCCCTGGTTTGAGTCCCTAACACAACATATGAGACAAATACAAAATTCTAGAATAGTGGGGCTATTGTTCAAAGAGAATCATTACTAGGTATGATTCCCTGGGCACGAAATCAGGAGTAAGCCCTGAGTATCACTAGATGTGGCCGAAAAGGAAAACAAAAACAAAAAACTGAGATTAAAAAACATTGGAATTTTGTTTTATTTATTTGGAGGTTTTGGACCACACCAGCAGTGTTCTAGGGCTATTTACATCTGTGTGATCATTACCTATCAGTGCACAGGAAACTATTCAATGCTGGAGTCAAACTAGAGTTGGATACATGAAAAACAAGCACTTTAATCTCTTTTCTATCACACTGTTTCCCAGATATTGAAATTTTAAGAATTATAATTAGTTTTTTGTTTTTGCATAGGTGTTCTTTGGGGAATTTAGCAATATTTGGGTGAGCAAAAGCTACTTCTGTAAGCTGTCTACACTGAAGTTCTTCAGGCTCTTATATCTTATTGGATTTGCATGGGCAGTGAATAAATGTAACATTAAGAAAAATAAAAGAAATTCAATTTATACAAAAGAAATGCATCTGTATACTCAGGAAGTAGGAGCTTATGCTGGTGTAGTTCAGTCTAGAATCTGACTCTGTTCCACCATCTGTGTTTGGGAGGGACCATGACTTTGATAAATGCCTCTGAGGAGTCTAGGTTGATGACTGGATGACATGTCTCCAGATTCATAGGTCCAGAGCATACAGGAGTTTAATGGCCCATAAATATTAGCTGCTGCCTCCTCCTTGGTCAGAAAGCTCCCGAATCCATTCATCTCACTGCTCCACTGCCTCCCTCAGCATATTGCATATTTCCCAGGAATGTTTTATGGTTCATTTGAGTTCCTACTGAGATCCACAGGCCAGTGTTATAAAAGGGAAAAGAGGTTAAAATCGCACCCTCTGCACAGTGCTCCTGATCCTCACACACTTCTGCCCAAATCATTTGAACCCTCTTCTTTAAACTGCCTATTCCCAAAGTATGACACGTGCTAAAAATATGAATGAACTATATCTGTGACAGTCCAGAGAGTGCTAGGGAGTTGAGATGTTCAAAGAGAAACAAATTTGGACCTTACTCTCTAAAGTGATCCTCAATACAAAGGAAGATGAATAAATTCAGTCATGGAGAAACATTCCAGTATAAAACAAGTGAATTGGAACAGGCATAACCTCAGAACATAGCATGGTGGTGTCCACAAACCATATTTTATGATATTTTGTTAGACAAATGAATGAACATAGATCTAATACTATAGGACAAGCTTTGCAAACTTCTCCAGTATTTGATCCTCAAATCTCTAAGTTTCACTCAACTGTGTTAATAGTAGCTTGGCCAAGCTGTCTTGTAGCCGGAATCTACGAGTTTTAGAAAGATCATATTAAAAATGACCAACTTCAAGGTCACAAGGCAAGTAAGAGATTCTTATTCTAAACTCAATAATGATTTCAAACATACTGCCTGAAATATGATCATCTGCTCTGAAAGTACATTTTTGTCCTTGAAATACACTCTTTGGTATAAAACCAGTGTTGGTATTTTGAAGATCTATGCTTATGTATTTTAAATAAGCTCATCTGTTTTTCAAATCAACTCCATATCCCACACATATCCCACACATATAAGCTGAACTTGTAAAGAATATTAAATCACGATGTAAAGACAATAGGTAATAAACATGCAGTATGGGCACAGGTGGGGTGGGGTAAAGGAGATATCACAAAGGTCAGAGAGCATTCCTGGCATGTACAAGCTAGTCCCTGACACTGTGTGGAAGTGTATGGCACTGTGTGGCACACGTCCACTCTCAGGCACCCCTGGATGTGGCCTTTCTATAAATCCAGTTAATTAATCTATGTCACTACACATAAGTAATCAAGATCTCAGCTTAATCTTCACACGGGATTCTTTCCTGAATATTTACTGTGTCCAAAGTTCCCTATACTTTTCAATTTAATTTAATTTAACTTAATGCACACTTGGCTGAACTCAGACATTATGCCTGTCTCTGTGTTCATGGATCACTCCTGGTAGTGCTCAGGGGAGCACGTGTGTTCCTAGATCAAACCAGAATTGGTAACGATGAAGGAAAGTGCCTTATCTCTGTACTCTTTCTCTCTCTGGCCTCCCACCTTTATTTTTAAAGCCATCAATAATAAGACTTATGGCCCACCTTAAATTAGTATGATCTCAACTTAATTTTGTTGTTTTGGGGTCACAGCTAGCAGTGCTCAGGGCCTTCTTCTGGCTCTGGTCAGAATCACTTCTAGGGAGACCAGATGGGATGCCAGGAATCAAACTGGGACCAGCCTACCTGCTGCACTATCACTCTGGAACCCTAATCTCAACTTAATCATATCTGAGTAAGATCCTATTTTCAAATAAGGTAACGATCCAGGCACAAAGGTTTAAAACTTAATCATAGATTTTTGTAAAGCACAATTTTAACCACTACAGATTGATACACAGTTTTGGCAGCTGTGGAATTCCTTTTATGAGACAAATACAAAATGTAGAATGGTGGGGCTAGAGTGATAGTACAGTGTGTACAGCATTTGCTTTGCATACATGGTTTGATCCTCAGCATCCCATAGAGTCTCCTGAGTACCACCAGGAGTAATTTCTGAGTGCAGAGTCAGGAGTAATCCCTGAGAATCGCCGGGTGTGACACAAAAAGTCAAATTTTAAGGAAAAGGAGAACAGAATGTGTTTTTTATGTGATCAACAAGCATAATGAATTCAGAAAATTATGTGGAGAATTGCATGGTTTCTTTTTTTAAAAAAAAATATTTTTTGAATCACCGTGAGAGCAGCTACAAAGCTTTTGTGTTAGAGTCTCAGTCATACAATGATCAAACACCCATCCCTTCACCAGTGCACATTTTCCACCACCAAAGACCCCAGTATACCCCCCATTCCACCCCTACCCCTACCTGTGTGGCAGATAATTTCCACATTGTTCTCTCTCTACTTTGATTACATTTAATGTTTTGACACCAGTCCCACCATTATTATTTGGAATTTTCCCCCAACACTCAGACCTGCCAAAAAGGCAACATTAAACAATTTGCTTTCTTTTGCTGGTTATGAATAGCATATGATGTCATGCAGCCTTGAGAGAAGCCACATGATCTTGGATTTTAATTTTAATAATTAGGTCTAGAGAGATTTCTGCCAAGAGCCACTCTATTCCAAGATTCGTTTGTGTGTCTCTGGGATCATGACCCTTATGGAGTTTAATGAGTAGCCGGGTAGAGGGGTGAGGTGGGGGTGTTTGTGGGCAGGGTTCTGTCAGGGTGGGGAAGGAATAGGACTGGCTCCTTCCCCTATCCTGCAAGTGTTCCTTCCCCACCCTGCATGTGTCATCACTGCTGGCCCATACCTGGATTTTCCAATGAGCTCTGGAAGATGGAGGCTGCCAGGATTCCTGGGGAATAGGCAGAGGGACGACATCTTTTCCCATCTTTGCCTAATGCAAAGTCTGGAGGCATTTCTGCCAAGAGTCGCTTGGTTCCGAGACTTGTTTGTGTGTCTGTGGGAACTTGTTTGTGTGTCTGTGGGATCATAACCGTTACAGAGCTTATGCTTCCTTTTCTTACATATTAATATCTTCATTCAAAAATCAAAATCATTAAAGGCTTTGATGACTATTCTATTGAAAGCATCACTATACATTAACTTTGCAGAGTGAAATTATAAAAATTAATATTATTATAGCAATGCTACCTAAACCACTATTAAAATGTAAAGAAAACATCACTACACCAAATCCCTAGTACGCCCTATAAAATCTACACAATTTCTTTTTAATAGATTCTTTTTTCACATTATTCACTTTTTTCCCCTATTTGTCTCTGATCCATTAGCCTGTGATGTCCAAGAGAGCAGGATCTTGGAACCTTTCTTTGCCGACAAAGATTTGTTCATTGTATATAATTCATTCATTCATCATTCATCATCCTGTTAATCGTCGATTGCCTCGAGCAGGCACCAGTAACGTCTCTTTCATCCTAGCCCTGAGATTATATTCAAGGCTTTTTAGGAGAATGAGACCCATCATTGTTACTGGTATTTGGCATATTTGGTGCGCCACGGGGAGTTTGCCAGACTCTGCCCTGTGGGCAGGCTATATTCGATAGCCTGCAAGTTTGTCCAGAGTAGGAATGCGATAATGAGATATCATAAAAAGATATTCTGATAAGATGTCGCGCGGCCGCGAATGCGGCCGCGCGGTTCCGGGAGCTGCATTTTGTAGTCTCTGAGTCTTGGCCGCTGATGGGATTACACGGCGCCAGGGGGCCAGGTGGTGGGTGTGACCCCCGCCTACTGGAATTTGGAGGATCTGGGTGGAGGATGCTCGACTCCAATTCGAGTAGGCTTGGAGATCTCGGCCCCGGAACCCGCGTGGCTTTGTCCCTCTGCCAGTACCTTCATGTGTGCGGAGAGTGGTCTCAGCATGGTGGTGGCTGGTCCTGGAGGTCTTCGGCTGCCGGAGCCCTGGTCGGGGTGGGGAGGAAAGCTCAACCCGCTCCCCTCCAAGGGACCCCGGCGAGGAACAGCCAGGCGCAGGGGCAGGAGACTGACTGCACTGGTCTCATCCGGGAGCTGCATTTTGTAGTCTCTGAGTCTTGGCCGCTGATGGGATTACACGGCGCCAGGGGGCCAGGTGGTGGGTGTGACCCCCGCCTACTGGAATTTGGAGGATCTGGGTGGAGGATGCTCGACTCCAATTCGAGTAGGCTTGGAGATCTCGGCCCCGGAACCCGCGTGGCTTTGTCCCTCTGCCAGTACCTTCATGTGTGCGGAGAGTGGTCTCAGCATGGTGGTGGCTGGTCCTGGAGGTCTTCGGCTGCCGGAGCCCTGGTCGGGGTGGGGAGGAAAGCTCAACCCGCTCCCCTCCAAGGGACCCCGGCGAGGAACAGCCAGGCGCAGGGGCAGGAGACTGACTGCACTGGTCTCATCCGGGAGCTGCATTTTGTAGTCTCTGAGTCTTGGCCGCTGATGGGATTACACGGCGCCAGGGGGCCAGGTGGTGGGTGTGACCCCCGCCTACTGGAATTTGGAGGATCTGGGTGGAGGATGCTCGACTCCAATTCGAGTAGGCTTGGAGATCTCGGCCCCGGAACCCGCGTGGCTTTGTCCCTCTGCCAGTACCTTCATGTGTGCGGAGAGTGGTCTCAGCATGGTGGTGGCTGGTCCTGGAGGTCTTCGGCTGCCGGAGCCCTGGTCGGGGTGGGGAGGAAAGCTCAACCCGCTCCCCTCCAAGGGACCCCGGCGAGGAACAGCCAGGCGCAGGGGCAGGAGACTGACTGCACTGGTCTCATCCGGGAGCTGCATTTTGTAGTCTCTGAGTCTTGGCCGCTGATGGGATTACACGGCGCCAGGGGGCCAGGTGGTGGGTGTGACCCCCGCCTACTGGAATTTGGAGGATCTGGGTGGAGGATGCTCGACTCCAATTCGAGTAGGCTTGGAGATCTCGGCCCCGGAACCCGCGTGGCTTTGTCCCTCTGCCAGTACCTTCATGTGTGCGGAGAGTGGTCTCAGCATGGTGGTGGCTGGTCCTGGAGGTCTTCGGCTGCCGGAGCCCTGGTCGGGGTGGGGAGGAAAGCTCAACCCGCTCCCCTCCAAGGGACCCCGGCGAGGAACAGCCAGGCGCAGGGGCAGGAGACTGTCATTGTATATAAGAGACACATAATATACTTAATGAAGGAACGAATGAACGGTGAAAATGTTGGCATGCAAGGAAACTTTCTGAATGCATTATTTTATTTTATTTTTTGCTTTTTGGGTGACACCCTGCTATACACAGGGTTTACTCCTGGCCCTGCACTCAGGAATTACTCCTGGAAATGCTCAGGGGACCATATGGGATGCTGGAAATGGAACCTGGGTCAGCTGGGTTGCAAGACAAATGCCCTACCCGCTGTATTATTGCTCCAGCCCCATATGAATGCATTAATTTTTATTCAGAAGAGTTTCATATGATTTCTAACTGAGTTCTATTTTCCATCATGTTCTCTCACTACATGGCGCCAGGGGGCCAGTTTGTGGGTGTGACCCCCCTCCTACTGGAATTTGGAGGATCTGGGTGGAGGATGCTCAGCCCCGATCCGAGTAGGCTGGGAGATCTCAGTCCTAGGACCCGCATGCCTTTGTTCCTCTGCCGGTACCTTCATGTGTGCGGAGAGTGGTCTCAGCATGGTGGTGGCTGGTTCTGCAGGTCTCCGGGTCACACCCACCAACTGGCCCCTTGGCGCCGTGTAATCCCATCAACGGCCAAGACTCAGAGACTATAAAACACAGCTCTTGGAAGAGAACAGCACAGAGTCTCCTGCCCCCACGCCTGGCTGTCCTTGCCGGGGCCCATGGGAGGGCAGCGGGTTGAGTTCTCCTCCCTGCCCTGACCAGGGCTCCGGCAGCCGAAGACCTCCAGAACCAGCCACCACCATGCTGAGACCACTCTCCGCACACATAAAGGTACCTGCAGAGGAACAAAGGCATGCGGGTCCCGGGACTGAGATCTCCCAGCCTACTCGAATCGGGGCTGAGCATCCTCCACCCAGATCCTCCAAATTCCAGTAGGCGGGGTTCACACCAAACAACTGGCCCCCTGGCACCGTGTAATTCCATCAACGGCCAAGACTCAGGGACTATAAAACACAGCTCCTGGAAGCATGCGTCTTATTATCTCATTCCTACTTTGGACAAACTGGCAGGATACTGAATGTGACCTGCCCACACAGCAGAGTCTGGCAAACTCCCTGTGGCGTACCCAATATGCCAAATACCAGTAACAATGATGGGTCTCATTCTCTTAAAGAGCCTTGAATATGGCACTTTCTTAAAAATCTCAGGGCTAGGATGAAGGAGATTGGGGCCTGCTCGAGGCAATCGACAAATAACAGGATGGTCGTGATCATCGTGATCATGATCGTTCTCTCACTAATATCTTGATGGACAATAGTAGAAATAGTTGACCTATAGATTCAAACATAGATTTCCAGGTTGTGGATTTATTCTGTGTTAATTGTTATAAGCTGGGAATAAGTCATATTCTTTCAATCTCCATTTTTATATTTATAGAACTATTGCATTTTCTTGATTACTAAGGTAAAACAATGCTATGACATAAAAATTGTTAATAGATTACTAATAATTTTAGCATTTTAAATAATTCTCTATCCAAGGGAAGCAAAAGTAATCAAATATTAAGGAATGATAAAAATAGTAAAATTATAAGTTGAAAAATTAGTGACAATATTGCATCATTGGTAAATTTATTGCTCAAATATGAACAGCTTTGTTCTCAGTAAATGACTAACTCCATTATCAATAATTTCAAAAAACACTGATAAAGTACCAGGGAGAAAAGATAAGAGAAAAGCAGAAATTGATAATAAATAAGAGAACTAATAATAGCAGTAGTGTTAGAAGATAGCAAATAATAGGTATAAGGAGAAATCAATGAAAACTAGAATATGACTACAAATGTGTACCCAGAAAAAAGTATTGCCTTTAAGACAAGTACAAGGAAAAGGAACAAAAATACTCAAGTGAAATTAGATTAGTAACATCAAGTTCTGGAAATACACTGGTTCTTTTACAAAGTCGCACACCAAATGGCCACTAGGAGTCCAATCTCTCTCTGAATCTGTCAGTTCAATCTCAAATAACCATTTATTTTCTTCTGAAACTCTAGGTCATAAATACATGACCATTCATCTCAAGTGTGTAAACACACAAAAAATAAAAGGCCGGCAGTCAGGCCGCTTCCCCACTCCACGGAGGTCGATGGCGATGGTCAGGCGAAGGAAGGAAACGAGGCCAAGCTGGTTGGTCTTAGCAGCCGTTTATTACATGGAAGAGATGTCATGGAGGCCTCAGGAATACTCGAGCACGTGCGCCCTTGTTCTCTCAGCTTCTGTCCTCAGCCCCATCTTCCCAGGTTCTCTGATGCACGTGTCCCCCCAGAGAGCCCTGAAATCTCCCTTATATAGATCATAGTACCTCTAAAGGGCACAATATAGTGATGTCATCAAAAGGAGTTACAGAAAGAACATTGAGATGGCAAAGGATACATTGTTTCCTTACATCCACATTGTTTCCTTACATCCACAGGCCAGTAATACTGGCCTCAGGAAAGAAGATACAAAGCCAAGCTGAAACCTTTCACAAGCACTTTCACAAACTGCAAGCACCTTGATTTGCATCCCAAAGACCAGCCTGGCTACCACCTGAGATCTGCATATCTAAGACCAGCCAGGGTTCTGAGAGAAAGGGGAAACTGTCTCAATATACTGAAATCATTTACTGAAGACAGTTTGAAGGGGAGAAAGCAGTCTCATCCAAGCTAGTCAGGACACACAGGAAAACTGCTTCTAGGATGTGTTTCTCCTCTCCTTGTCCAACCAACATATAAGCATACATAATATTAATCATTTTGTATGGACACAGTAAGAAATACTTTGAGCTTATAGAATTGCTCTCCTAGGGCCATCTCGATCTCAGACTGCAGTGCTCAGGCCAGATATCTTTCCTATTCCTAGTAGCAGGGCCCTAGTCTCGTCGTTACTTTTGGATCATGACATCATTTGCCTATGATCAACCTCTTAACTTAGAGTTAAGAATCGTGGCACCTTGGCCTGGCCCATCGCGATGCCAGGGTAGCACATAACTTACCGGCTTGCCCTGGTTCCATCCAGTCCCACGTCGGGACCCTGCCCTTGGAGTGCTAGGAAGTGAGGGCAACTGAGGCTTAAGCTGAGAAGAGAGATGCCCAGGAGTGAATAATATTCAAAGCCAATTAAATCCTAAGTTATAAAGCATGATATTAATTAATTGTCTTCCTGTATCTATACAAAAGGACACTGCATTAAAGTAAACTGCTCAAAAGACATAAGGAGAGGAGAAAGGCAATATTAACTTACAGTACAGCTTCAGTGTCTAAGCAGGATGAGATCTTACAAATAGGTTGGGGAAGAGAGCATAGAAGAGGTTACAGACAAAGTAATGGGAGTGACTCGGGAGCACTGTGATGGGTACAATCTGATAAACCTAAGCTCCGTGTACTCCAACATCAAGTATCCAATCCTGAGTGAATCCTCTTGGAAACCCTTAATCTCAATTTATGGGACAGAAATATAATTGATCTAACTTGGGCATTGTAAAGCCTTTCACCGATCAATCATGGCTGGGTAAAAGTGGGTTGTAAAGTTGTACTTAGGTTTCACCTTATGACCCCTGGGTGGAAGGAAAGGTGTGATGCTGAATGAAAGTGATATTTCTATACCAAAGCAAGCAGGGGATCACTAAGTCATTAAATCAACCTTTCAGGGCACAAGAATTATTTGGGGGGAATGGAATTTGGACCACACCTTTTGGTGCTTCCATGCTTCTCTATTTCAGTAGTCACTCCTGGAGGCTCTTGCAGTAGGAGGATTGAATCCTGGTCAACCACATGCAAGAAACACATCTTAAGGCCTGTTCTGTCTGTCCAGACCTGGATTAGCATTGTTTATGCTCGTCCTTTCCTTTTCCTTTTTCCTTTAAAGGTAACCCACCTTTGGGAATTGTCAAACGACTTGCCTTTCCAGAGTCCTAACTTACATCTTTAGTGAACATTTTTGAGTGACTCAAGCCATTGAATTTAATTACAATATGATTTTTATTGCACACATTATCATAATCAAGTATAAAATTCAATGAGTGGAAGGAGCATGACAAACTATTTAAGACAGAGCTGGGCATTAGTTAGTTGGCAAACATCAGTGAGGGCCTGGATAATTCTGAGATGTCTGTTCATAGGAAAAAGGGACTCTACTCACTGGAGACCAAGGTGATACTCTTCTCCAGAATCAGGATATGAAGTCCAGAAGGTCTGGACTTAAATCTTAAATCTGGAAAATGCAATGCCTTACTTATACCACATTTTAGAGGTATCTGTTCACCTGTTCAAGGTCACCTGTTCACTTTAATTTTAGCATACCTCTAATTCAGACAGTTTTACATGGCATGTCTGCATGTCTGCATCTTCACAAACAAGTTGCTGCTGTTGATGGATAATATATGTCAGTCTCTTCCTCCACCTTCACAACAGGGGACTTGTTCTCTATCTCAGTGGCCTGTAAGTTATCAGATAGGGTCATTACTATGTCATTACACCTAAAGTTTCAGTCTGTCGGGATCATAATATGGTTATGTAAATCAGGATTATATTTCATGGTTCTCTAGCTGATATCTTCCATCAAGTTCATTCTCAGTGTTTTCCATCATGAATTCTTTTCTGACTAATTCAGGACACAGTGACTTTCCATCCTTCATTTCTATAATCACATGACCAACTTAGTTGTAAACTCTATTAGCATGATTCATAGTTCAAAGGTTACTGCCTATGCAGCAAGCATCTCAGTGAAAGTTGAGATGACTGGAAGAGCATGTATCAGTTTAAATTTTTTATATAACAACTTTCATATGACAACCTGCCTGACTGATATGTTCAAATGATGTGCTCCCAAAACCTATATGCCATAACTCATGTTACTTTAATGAGAATAAGGTAAAAGGTAAGGTAAAGGCCCTCCCGTTGATCATCGATTTGCTCGAGCGGGCCCAGTAACATCTCCATTGGAGATTTTGTTGTTACTGTGTTTGGCATATCGAATACTCTCGGTAGCTTGCCAGGCTCTCCGAGAGGGGCGGAGGAATCGAACTCGGGTCGGCCATGTTGGCCGCTTGTAAGGCGAACGCCCTACCGCTGTGCTATCACTCCAGCCCTTAATGAGAACAAATTTTAAAATAAGTACCAGGATATTTTGGATGAAGAGAAAATAATATAGTTACATTATTTCTATTGTTGTTGTTGTTTTGTTGTGATGGCTGTGCTTGGGGGACTTTGAGTGCTAGGGAATGAACGCAGAGCTCTACAACACAAGGTATGTTCCTTACTACTTGAGTCACCGCCCTTGCCCTGGGCTTTACTTAATTCAGTACTTTCATTAATACCTGTAAGTTCAGAAATTCACTTAGAATACTCATGTTTTTCTTGAGGTAAATTAACAGTCAGATATTAAATTATCATTGATGAATATATGCAGGAAAGTAAATGTAGAATTCTTTTATATGCTTTAACTTTTTGAGTTTATACAAAATTTTTTGTGGTGAGGGAAAATGAGTACATTTAAGAAGTTTGTATCACCATTAAAATATTTTCAAAACCTGAGATCTACACAAGTTGGTGAAATGTTTCTAATAACTAGGAGATGTTTAGTCAGACTTAATTTACAAATAACACATGTAGCTCTTCACTTTAAAAGGCTTGAAAGCTAAAAATATTCAAAGTCAAAAACATGCCAATATAATATAATCTTGTGTCTCATAGAGTTGATTTGCACTTGAGCATATGCACAAGTTGACTAAATGAAAAAGAGAAATATTTATAATTAAATTAGAAGACTGTTCAGAGGCAGTCTTTCTTATCTCTTTTAAGGGACTAAACCATGAAAAATTAAGAGCAAACAAAAGCTTAAGATAAGCTCTGACCGGGGTATGGGAGGTGGGAGGGACACTGGGATTTATGGTGGTGGAAATGGGCACTGGTGGAGGGATGGGTATTTGATTATTGTATAATTGAAACCCAAGCACAAAAATTTGTAAGCCTACAACTGTACCTCATGGTGTCTCACTAATAAAAATTTTAAAAAAAGATAACCTCTGACCCTAAGATAAAAGTGACATTGAAATTGTTTCTAAACTTAATTTGCTGAATATTTTAACAATGCTAGTGAGGTTTGTGTTAATGAAGTCCCCATCCAGATGAACTGGCACAGACAATTGCCTAAAAAGCAGTGTTGAATGGTCACAATATGCTGGTAAATCTCTTTAAAGATCACAAATAAGATCCCATCTTTCCAGCTACAAGATCAGAAGTGTTGCCTGATGCCTGCAATAAGGATCAAAGTCACTCTTCAAGAAGCTGGGGAGAGACTTGACTTAGTGATATGTTTTCAGATGTGTTGGGTGATGATGAAGCATGTGCAGACTTTGAAGTGATGCCTGTCCAAAACACACGAGGGAATTCTTGGAGAGGTAAGCACTCCTTCTCTCTCACACTCCATCAACAGGTAAATCTACAATCTGCAAGAAAAAATGATTGGGTACAAGCTGATAAGTCTGTCCTGAAAGAATAACTTGTCAGAAATTCTGGAAAATTGTCTTTTCTTCATGATTCACACCAAGAAGGAACAGAGGCCTCTCTAGAAGGTTCAAAACTTACATTTGTAGCTCACAACCTCAGACTTTAATTCACTTATTTATTTGTAAATTATAAATTAACAAATTCACAAGGAAAATAAGCACAGGACACCTGGTACAGCTTAGAACATCCCTGACATTATGAGAAAGAAGTGTAAATAGCTCTCATTCTCATTCAGGAGTTAGGAATATATTTTTTCCTAATATACTAGTCATTGAGTTTTTAAAAATTATTGTTCTCATGGCATTTGTTAGTTTGTAGAATGAATGAATATGACAGTAAAAATAATTAACAGCAACAAATGCCATTAAGATGGAGTCTAAGGATATTATCAAGAGATAGTGTTCTTGCCAGTCTGTGGTGATTAAGAAAGGGTTTCTGTTGGATAAGTACACTCGATGGTCCTGACATGTTTACACGAGGGGCAGTATTCAGGGAAAAGAAAAGAAGAGCAAAGCAAGCACTCACTGGCAGAGGGAATGATGTGTGGAGAGAAGAGGGCGAGGGAACTAGATCACGAAAGCCCACCCCAGTTTAGGGTGAAGACTGTTGCCTGGGGCCTTGGGGACTGTACAGGAATGTAGGCAGGGGAGAGGGACCTGCTTGAGATTTATCCGCAGACAGTGAAGGAGACGTGCTGCCTGGAGGAGAAATGAGCTGCAAAAAGATCAATTATAAGGCAGTTAGCAAGTTCTATAGAAGCAATAAGGAGGACCCAGCTCACTTTCGGACAGTGGAGATGGAGGAAGGGAGCAAAGTGATAAATTCTCCTCAGGCAGATCTGTAGAACTCCAGCTAAGCAGGGCAGAAGGCAGGAATGAAATCAATCCAGGAGGTTATTTGGTCTATGGTGGTGAAACTTTTGACAGAAATAGCAAAGGATGGTCAGACTGTGAGGAAATTTATTTAATTTGAATATTTGGATTTTTGAGGAGTTGGCAGGAATGAGAGAGAAGGAGATTTATCTAATATTTTAGATAATGGAGAAGGTATCTCTAAATGAGTCCCACCTCACCTCAGCAGCGAGGAGAATGCTAAAGACATGACACTGAAATCTTTAACTTCAAGAAGTCAGGAGTCTTTTTCTTTCCTTCCTTTCCTCTTCCTGTTTTGTCCTTTTTTTTCTTATCTGCTCCATTCCACTCCTTTCTTTTCTGATTTTATTTTTTTCTTCCAGTTTTATTCACACATCACTTTTCACAATCCTATTAATAAAAGCATTTCTGAGATATAGTGCTATTGTCCAATGCCCAATATCCAAAACATCAGTGTCCCTCACTAATGTTTCAGAGCTTCTCATCTCTGCCTTTACCCACTCCCCTGACAGACTCATTCTGCAGGCCGAGTCTCAGGTGTGTCCGTATAATAAGACAATGAACATTGTCTAATTGCTCTTGACTTACCATATATTTCACATATGAGAAAGGCCATACTGCACCCCCCTCTCCTTATAACTGACTTCACTCAGCCCCACACCCTTTTCTTTCATTCACCTTGTGGTAATTGTTTTTTTTTCTGCATCACTATATTTATTTATTTTTTTAAATTTTATTTTATTTTTATAAAGTAGTTCACAATATTTGATTACATTTAATATTCTAACACCAATCCCACCACCATTACACCTTCCCACCACCGTATTTTGGATGTTTCCATCACAAACCCCAATTCCAAACCAGAACCAAAATAATTTATTTTGTATTGTTTGTTATATATAAACCTCTGAAAATGCTCCAAAAATGTTTCCCTAGAGGAAATTGTGTGAAGATTGTTGTATTTCATCCAGAGGCCATTTAGCCCTTTTATAAGAGATTATTAAATATTTCAAATGTTGACCCTTTTGTGCATATATATGTGAAAAAAACATATTTCCCTCTAATATTGGTCACCTTCTACTTTAAACCCCATCAAATTTGGTACGCGACTCTTGGAATATGAGTCCATTTATCTTGCCTTGGGGCTTAGTAGTACTCAGTTTCTATACTCATATGTTCTTGTACACTTGATCAAAGAAAGGGCTTCAGTGATATTATTTCCATCTCATTTAAGTCATTATCTATAGATGGCCAATTGTCACTATGACAACTCTGCACCATGATTGAAAATATAAAAACATTCTGTCCATTCAGATATGGAAGTGCATCGTGCCTTTCAGAAAGCTCCTGTAGGGAGAAAACTCTGTTTTTAACACCTGCTCTCCATGGAACAGTTATGAAAGATAGCCCTCTTTTTTGAAAAGAAACCACCAATTCTTTATGACATGGCATCACTTGGACACACTGACTGACCTTTAAGTCAAAGGGCTTAGTAGAGTTTCTAACGGCTGATCTTGGAATCCCTGAGTACACGCCCTGCATGGGTTACCCTTGCATTATGCTCCTGACCTGGTTCAGGCTCTGACCTCAGTCCCTCATCATCGAAGTAAAGTGTTGCTCCCTTCTTATTCCTTTAAGGTCTGCAAGAGGACTATCACACCCTCAGTCCTTGTGGTGTGTGCATATGTATGCAAACACACACAGCACACCCCTACATGTCCTACTTATTTGACCTATTCATTTGAACTCTATTTCACAACACTTTAAATATTGATTGCAGCTCTAAATGCTCCTGCTCCTGGGGTGTGAGATGCAACATGGGGCTTGCTCTTGGCTCTAAGATCAGGGATCATTCCTGGCAGAGCTCTAGGGACCATATGAATTGCAGGGGATCCACTTAGATAGTCTGCAAGGCAGACACCCTACCAGCTGTACTATCGCTCCAGCTTTTGGATGATATTTTTTAACTCGGTGGTTTTATTTATTTGTTTATTTTCCCTGAATCAAAACCAAACTGGACTGCTTGTAACTTAAGAGTTCCGTGAATCTTCCTGAGCATCTACTCCTGGAGGAGACAGAGGAGTTTCACTTGTAAGGAGTTTCACTGAAAGATTTTCCAGAACTGGGGCTGGAGCAATAGCACAATGGGCAGTGTGTTTGCCCTGCACGCGACAGATCTGGGTCCAATTCCCAGCATCCCATATGGTCCCCTGAGCACCGCCAGAAGTAATTCCTGAGTGTATGAGCCAGGAGTAATTCCTGTGCATTGCTGGGTGTGACCACAAAGAAAAAAAAGATTTTCCAGAACTGGGATTGCTTTTTTTGGAAAACAGAGAAAGTCAGGGGTAACAATATAATAACTTCTAAACCATTAATTCTATTGTCTTTCCATGAGAGAGAAACAACATTGTACCTGCATCCTTGCAATTTTACTTCTTTACCTCTACTCCAAGGGCCCAAAATCCCTGTTCTCCAAAATCATCTATGCTCTGATATTCATCGCATCTTTATTCATAGTAGTCAAAATATAAGAACAACCCAAGAGCTCAAGAACAGGTGAGTGGGCAAAGAAACTAAGGTCTATAAACACAACGGAGTACACTAGATGGAAAGAAGAGATCATTTAACCTTCTGCTGTGTGCATGGATCTGGAGTGTATCATGCTGAGTGAAGTCAGTTAGACATAGAGAGATGGATACATAATGATCTGTCCTATATGTATATACAAAGAAACATTGTATGAATAACAAATGGCTAAAAGTTATAGAATAGGATAACTGGTCTACAGAACTAGGATTACTATGAAGGGGGCATGTGGAGATGGTGACACAGATAATGATGAAAGTAGGACACAGTGTTGGGAAGTTGCAGGCATGTAATCCTCTCTTTAATGATGGCATAAACCCTGGTGCCCCAGTAAAGCTTAAAAACAGTAATAATTAAAGGAGTGAAGGCAGGAAAGCAGCTACTATTTTACCCACTAAATAGTTCTACTGGTCAATTCTGGGAGCAGAGAGCAAGTCAGTGATAAATTACAAGAATGCATTAGTTCTGTCCAAATAAAGACCACATAGAAGAAATGTGTGTGAAACAAGGAACATTCTGCACAACTGCTTGATACTTTTATGCACTTCAGCAGCAATTCAATCTGATGTTCCGGGTAATTTGAAGGTATTTCAGAGTTTCCTACAATCTTTATTTCTGCTTCTTTTCTATAACAAATGTCCATACATCTCTGAGTTTCCTTCCAGTGGTCATTGTTTTTCTTGACCCAGACCTATGCCAATAACACTGAATTTAAGTATGTGAAAACCCACAATTATTATTTTGTCATTATTTAATAATTATGATACAATTACTATGCAGTTATGCATTTCTCTATCTAAATTTTCAATCTTATATATAAAATTTATTATTACTTTGCTTGGTTTGTCCATAATTATCACTACATTTACTCTAACTACATTAAATTCAGTAATTAATTTGAAGATGGTTGTCATCATTGTGATATTGAACAGTCATATATTTTTTCATATTTCTTCTGGTTTATTTTTATCTTATTTAATAAATTATTAAATTTTACTCTGAATACTAACCTCATTTGACTCACTTGTATTCTTTGTTGCCTTTTTAGTACTATAAACAAATTCTTTTAAAATAGTATTTCTTCTCTTTGATTTTTTGTTTGACTCTGGTTTCACATCCACTGGTGCCCCAGGCTGACTCAAGGGACACCACATAGGGTGCCAGGGATAGAACTTGGGTGGCCACTTGCAAGGCAAGTGCCCTATCCACTGACTCTGGCCCTCAATCTTCTATTGTTTTTACACAAGAATTTATAACTAAAATTGTGATTTATAAATTCTTATAATTTACATATAGTGTTGTAGAATTAATTATAAAAGTATTGTTAGCATGTAAATGCAATATTTGTGTCCCTTTATAAACTTGTAAGTACATTTTATTTTTTAATTTTTTTAAATGAACATACAAGTGCAGATGTCATTTTTTAATTTTTATTAGTGAAAACCATGAGGTACAGTTATAGACTTACATATTTTGTGCTTGGGTTACAGTTATACAATGATCGAGTATCAATCCCTCCACCAGTGCCCGTTCTCCACCACCAATGATCCCAGGATGCCTCCCACTCCCCCAATTCCCAAAGTGGACCAAAGCTTTCCTTGCTCCATTTCACATTTTTTGTTCCCTTATCAAAGATTAAATGTTCATACATTTGAGGTTGTGCGTACGGATATTCAACCCTGTTCCATTGGTCTGTGACCCTGCCTTTTTTCCAGTACCATGCTGTTTTAATTATTACAGCTTTGTAGTAGATTTTGAGGTTGGGGAGGGTAATGCCTCCCCACCTCTTTTTTCCAAGAATTGCTTTAGCTATTTGTGGGAGTTTGTTGTTCCATATAAATTTCAGGACTGTTTGATCTATTTCTTTGAAGAATTTCATGGGCATCCTTATAAGGATTGCATTGAATCTGTATAATGATTTGGGGAGTATTGCCATTTTGACAATGTTAATTCTTCCTATCTATGAGCAGGAGATATGTTTCCATTTCCTTGTGTCCTCTTTCATTTCATGGAGTAGTGTCTTGTAGTTTTCATTGTAGATGTCCTTTACCTCTTTAGTTAGGCTAATTCCAAGGAACTTATTTTCTGGGGCACGATTGTGAATGGGATTGTTTTTTATGTCACTTTCCTCTGTCTCATTAATTGCGTATAGGAAGGCCATGGATTTTTGGGCATTAATTTTATAGCCTGCAACTTTACTGTACAAGTCTATTGTTTCTAGGAGTTTCTTGGTAGAGGAGTTAGGATTCTCGAGAAATAGTATCATATCATCTACAAATAGTGAGAGCTTGATTTCTTTCTTTCCTATCTGGATGCTTTAATGTCTTGTTCTTGCCTAATCACTATTGCAAGTACTTCCAGTACTATATTGAACAGAAGTGGTGATAGTAGGCATCCTTATCTTGTCCCTGATCTTAGAGGAAAGGTCCTTAGTTTTTCCCCATTGAGGATAATGCTTGCCATGGGTTTGTCATAGATGGCTTTGACTATCCTGAAGAAAGTTCCTTCAGAAGTCATTTTTGTGAGAGTTTTCATCATAAACGGGTGCTGAATCTTGTCAAAAGCTTTCTCTATGTCTATTGATAAGATCACATGGTTTTTAGCTTTACTTTTGTTGAAATGATGGATTATTTTGATTGATTTCCAAATGTTAAACCATCCTTTCATCCCCGGGAGGAATCTCACATGGTCGTGGTGTATCATCTTTTTAATGAGTTGTTGGTTTCTGTTTGCTAATATTTTGTTGAGGATCTTCTTACTGTGTTCATTGGGAATATTGACCTATAGTTTTCTTTATTGGTAGTGTCTTTGTTTGCTTTTGGTACTAGGGAGATATTGCCTTTAGAAGCTGTTAGGGAAAGTTCCTGTTTTTTCAGTTTCCTGGAAAAGCTTGAGAACTGGCAATAGGTATTCTTTGAATGTTTGGAAGAATGCACTAGGGAATCATCTGGGATGGGGCTTTTGTTTTGGGGAAGACTTTTGATTACAGTTTCAATTTCATTTATATAAATGGTCTATTCAGATATCCCAAGTCTTCTTGGTTCAATCTTGGGAGATTATAGGAATCTAGGAATTTATTCATTTCTTCTAGGTTCTCTTGTTTCGTGGCATACAGACTTTCAAAGTAGTCTTTGACAATCTTTTAAATTTCATTGATTTCTGTTGTGATGTCCACATTTTCATTTCTGAATCAGTTTATTAGGACCTTCTCTCTATCTTCCCTTGTGAGTCTTGCTAATGGTTTATCAACCTTGTTTATTTCCTCAAAGAACCAGCTCTTGGTTTTATTGACCTTTCGAATTGTTTTATTTGGGGGTTTCCATGTCATTATTTTCTGCTCTAAGTTTTATTATTTCTTTCCTTCGGCCTTTTATTTGGGTTTCTTTTGTTGGTCTTTTTCTAAGATCTTGAGCTGTGAGGTGAAGTTATCTATGTAGGCCCTTTCTTCCTTTCTTGCAAAGCTATAAATTTTCCTCTTAACACAGCTTTAGCTGTGTCCCATAGGTTCTGGTAGCTCATGTCTTCATTCTTATTTGTTTCCAGGTATCTTATGATTTTGTCCTTCACTTCCTTCCTTACCCACTGATTGGTCAACATTGAGTTGTTTAATTTCCATGCGTTTGATTTCTTTCTCAGTGTCTTTGAGTGATTTGCTTCTATTTTCAGCGCATCGTGGTCTGAAAAGATTGTTAATAGTACCTCTATCTTCATGACTCTTTTCAGGCATGTTTTGTGGCCTGGTGCATGGTTTATTTTGGAAAATGTTCCATGTGCACAGGAAAAGAATGTGTATTCTTCCTTTTTGGGGCTGTAAAGTTCTGTATAGTCTATTAGCTCTTTTTCTTCTATTTATTCCTTCAAAGCCAATGTTTCCTTGCTGAGTTTTGTTCTTGTTGATCTATCCAGAGGTGATAAGGAGATGTTGAAGTCTCCAACTACTATTTTGTTGCGAGCAATGTCCTTTTCAATATCTGTTAGCAGTTGTTTTAAGTATTTACCTGATCCCTCATTAGGTACTTATACATTTAAGAGTGTGATTTCTTCCTGTTATATGTATCCCTTGATAAATGAAAATGGCCTTTGCTGTCCCTTCTAATCTTTTTCAACCTTAAATTTATGTTTCTAGATACTAGTATGACTACCCAGCTTTTTTGATGGAGTTGTTTGCTTGCAGGATTGTTTTCCATTCTTTAACTTTGAGTCTGTGTTTGCTCTGACTGTTCAGATGAGTTTCTTATAGACAGCAGAATGTTGGTTTCAGTTTCTGGATCCATTTTGCCACTCTGTGTCTCTTGATTGGTGCATTTAGACCATTGACATTGAGAGAGATTATTGTCATGGGGTTTTGTGCCATCTTTCTGTAAGGTTTGGTTGTGCTTGTAAGAGTTTTCCTTCTTATCTTATGGGAACATCTTTAATCCTTATTTTAGTTTTAGTTTTAAAGCTATGAAATTCTTGAGCTCTTGTTTGTCTACAAAATGGTGTATCATTCCATTGAGTTTGTGTCAGAGTTTAGCTGGATAAAGTATTCTTGGTGAGGTGTTCATTTCTCTGTGTTTTTCCACTATATCCTACCATTGTCTTCAGGCCTGGAGGGTTTCCTCTGATATGTCTGCTGTAAATCTAATGGATACTCCTTTGTTTGTGATTTTCTTCTTTGACCTTGTTGCTTGCAGTATTGTGTCTCTATCCACGGCATCCATCATTCTGACTATGATATGCCTTGGAGTGTTTTTTATTAGGGTCTGTTTTAGCTGGCACCCTTCTGGCTCCTTGGATCTGGATGTCTGCATTCTTTAACTCTGGGAACTTTTCAGCAATGATTTTTTTCACTGTGACCTTTTCATTGGGCTTGCCTCCCTGTCCTTCTGGTACTCTGATGTTTCTAATATTGTTGGTCTTGGCATCAGCCTCTAGGTCTCTGATTTGCCTTAGAGCTATTTTGAGGTCTTTTCCCATTGTTTCTTGTTGCCTGTATGATTTCTGTTGCTCATCTTCAAGCTTTGGCTGCAGTCATTCTACTGCTGAGGGTGCCCAGAGTTTTTAATTTCATCTACTGAATCCTTATTTGGGACACTTCTTTTTGTAGCTTTTTTATTTCTTCTCTCATTTCTTCCTGTATTTTTCACGACTATCTGTTCCACTGTTTCTTTCATTTCTTCCTTTAATTTTCTAAATGTCTGCTCCATTGATTCTTTGAGTAGTTCCTTGAATATCCTCAGCATTTCATTTCGGAATTCTTTATCAGAGAGAACATATTTGTGGGTAACCGCTGTTGAGGATTCAGGACTTTTTCTTCGTCCTCTCCTCATAGTGGAGATTTGTGCTGTTTCATCATGCTGTTGTGGTTGTCTAGAGGTAAAACCTTGGAATTCACAAGAACTTTTCCCTTTTATTTAGGGAAAGTATTCTGAATAAGGTCAGCCCATGGTAGTTACCCTTCTTTCCTTCTAGAATATGTCCTTCCTCTCAGGCATTTTCCTGTGGCTTATGACAGGAAGCGTTGGAGGAATTGTTCCTTTATATTGGGCTTGTACAGCTTCTTGTATACTGGTCTTTTGTTGTAATTGGAGCAGGCCAGTGGGTTACTGTCGTATTGTGGTTGAGGTGGCCAGGACTTTTTTCACAGAATTAGGTGAATAAGGCTGGAATGTGAGTCGAGCGTGCTGGAGTGAGAAATATCTCATTTTCTTTTAATGTTAACAGTGTTTTTTAAAATTGTTGAATAGAAATATCATTAAGAAATAATCATTTGTTACTTTATTACTTTAAAAAGATGCTTCTAAGATGCAAATATTGCAAGCTTATAGTTATGTTTTAAGTCAAACTAATAAAAGATGGGTTATAACAATAGGTGTTTGATTCTATAAATTAGAACTTAATTCTTTGGGGTAATTCTCTTTGTAATTTAAAATGTTGAGGGATAATTATATTAATTTTCTAAATGTTAAATAAACATTTATTCTGAAATAAAATTAAAAACAAACATTTATTATTCTTTCGAAGCTCTTTTTTAAGTTTGCTAAATGCCAGTTTTTGTTTCCATTTGGTTAATAGTAGATGTTTAGTCTATTATTTAGTATAAATAAATTTTTATTGGTTTTATAAACTATATGAGAAATATTTCCTAAATTTTTAATTTTTTAAAAAATTTTTATTAGTGAAACACCATGAGGTACAGTTGTAGACTTACAAATTTTTGTGCTTGGGTTTCAGTTATACAATGATCGAACACCCATCCCTCCACCAGTGCCCACTCTCCACCACCACTGATCCCAGTATCCCTCCCACCCCCATCTCCCCCATCCCACCCTACCTCTGTGGCAGGGCATTCCCTTTTGTTCTCTCTCTCATTTTGGGTGCTGTGGTTTGCAACAGAGGCATTGAGTGGCAATAATGTTCGGTCCACAGTCCACTCTCAGCACGGATCACCCATCCTGGTTGGATCCTCCCAACACCCTTAATTTGGTGCTCCCTTCTCTATCAGAGCTGCCTTTTCCCATAGCATGTGCGGCTACACTCCAAGCCATGGAGTAAACCTCCTGGTACTTATCTTGGCTATTATTGGGTGTTAGTCTCCTATTTTGTTACTTTATGTTCCCCAGATGAATGCAATCTTTCTATGTCTGTCCCTCTCTTTCTGATTCATTTGCTTAGAATGATACTTTCCATGTGGTACCACTTGTATATAAATTTCATGACTTCATCGTTTCTAACAGGTACATAGTACTTCATTGTGTAATTTCCACGTGTTTGACTTGGTTCTCCGTGTCTGTGTGTGATTCACTTCTATTCTCAGTGCATCGTGGTCTGAAAAGATTGTTGATACTATTTCTATCTTCCTGATTCTATTGAGGTATGTTTTGTGTCTTAGCACATGATCTATTTTGGAAAATTTCTTGTGTGCACTGGAGAAGAATGTGTACTCTCTCTCTTTGGAATATAAAGTCCTGGATAGGTCTATAAGCCCTCTCCTATTTTTGTTTCAAAGTCAATGTTCCCTTGTTGAGTTTTGTTCTTGTTGATCTATCCAGAGGTGATAAGGTGATGTTGAAGTCTCCAGCATCTGTTGTGTTGCTAGCATGTCCTCCTTAAAATTCATTAGTTGTTTTAAATATTTAGCTGTTCTCTCATTATGTGCATATACATTTAAGAGTGTGATTTCTTCCTGTTGTACATATCCCTTGATGAATAGAAAATAGCCTTCTCTGTCCCTTCTATTCTTTTTCAACTTGAAATTGATGTTGTCGGATACAAGTAAGGCCACCCCAGATTTTTTGAGGGAGCTGTTTGCTTGCAGTATTGTTTTCCATCCTTTAACTTTGAGTCTGTGTTTGCTTTCACTGTTGAGATGAGTTCCTTGTAGGCAGCAGCATGTTGGGTTCTGTCTCTGAATCCATTATACCACTCTGTGTCTCTTAATTGGTAAATTTAGACCGTTGACATTGAGAGAGATTGTTGTTATAGGGTTTTATGTCAACTTTCTGTAAGGGTCTGTTGTGCTTGTAGGGTTTGTCTTATCTTATAGTAGCCACGTTAGCCCTTGTTTTAGGTTTGGTTTTGAGTCTATGAAGTTCCTGAGCTGCTATTTATCTAGAAAATAGTGTACCATTCCTTCGAGTTTGAGTGAGAGTTTAGCCAGTTAGAGTATTCTTGGCGAGGCATTCATTTCAGTGAGTTCTTTTTACTATATCCCACCATTGCCTTTGGGCTTGGAGGGTTTCCTTTGATAGGTCTTCTGTGAATCTAAGGGGTGCTCCTTTGTGTATGATTTCCTTCTTTGCCCTTGCTGCTTGCAGTATTGTGTCTCTATCAGTGGCATCGATCATTTTAACTATGATATGTCTTGGAGTGTTTTCGTTAGGGTCTCTTTAGCTGGCACCCTTCATGCTCCTTGAATCTGAATGGCTGCATTCTCAAGCTCTGGGAATTTTTCTGCAATAATTTGTTTAACTGTGGCTTTTTCATTGGAATTGTTTCCCTGAGCTTCTGGTACTCTTATGATTCTAATGTTTTTTCTCTTGGATTCATCTACTAGGACTCTGATTTGCTCTCGAGCTATTTTGAAGTCTTTTGCCATTGTTTGTTGTTGCGTGTTGGCTTGGTGCAGTTGATCTTCCAGTCATTCTACTGTTGAGGGCACAGACTGAGTTTTTTATTTCATCTACAGATTCTTTAATTCGTGAAATTTCTTTGTGTAACTTTCCAATTTCTACTCTCATTTCTTCCTGTATTTTATTGATTGTGTGATCCTTTGTTTCTTTCATGTCCTCTTTCAATTTACTGGATATCTGTCTGATTATCTCATTGAGTTCATTGAACATCTTCATGACTTCATATCCGAATTCTTTGTCAGAGAGGGCCCTTAGGTGAGTAGCACCTACTGAGCCTTCTGGACTCTTTTCATTGTCCTCCCCATGTGGTGGGGATTTGCATTGTTTCTTCATGTTGGTGTGTAGGTATGGGAACTATGATGTTGCACTAGATTTCTTGGTACACTAAACTACCTGTAGCCGCCTGACTGTCGGCCTTCCTAAAATTATGCCACGCCCACTTCTAAGGAAGCCACGCCCACTTCAGAAGAGACCACGCCCCCACGGGAAACCTGGTGTGTGTGTGGCATAAAGGCTAGGTGGGGAAGAAGACCGGAACAGCGTTTGGGGTGAAGACGAAAAGGCTCAGGTCTGCTTTTGTCCCAGGGTCCTAGAGGATGCCTGGGACTGTGCAGGGTGAAAGCCAAGTCTCGGGTTTGAATACTGGTGGGCAGACTGACCTGGGTGAGGAAGAAGCTAACTTTTTAATTTTTGAAGCAATTTGTAGGTTAGACAGAGATTTGCCTCTGTAGTTTTCATTAACTGGCCTTTAAAACCAGCATGATTTGGGGCGTTGACCGGCCCGCCCGCTCCTCTCTGGAAAGAAAGATGGCGGCCACACGGGAGCTTTGTGGAAAGCAGGTTTGAGCCGGGGCTGGCGGGAGCGGCAGGGACCTCATGGGAAGGGGGGCTTTGTGGGCCGTCCCCCACGCCCCACCGAGGTCGCCAGCTGCCCCCCACGAGCGGCTCTCCGGCTCGGCCACGACTCCAGGGCACAGAAACCAATCTCTTAACTAGCTAACTTTTAATAGAAATTCTTCCAGGGTCAATAAGTAAAATAGCAGAAATTCAAAACCGCGCGGCTGCAATAGCGGCCGCGCAACCTCATTTTATTCTTAAACCAAGTTGTAGAAAGCAAATCATTTCACAACGCTGTTTCAGCATGTCTGATTGTGGGGGGTGGGTCGTAAACTCTAAACAATAAATGTGCATCTTCTATCGAAATAATCTATCTAGTCAAAGTAGATAGAGTATTAACTAGAACTCATCTGCCTCACAAGAATTGGGAGGGGTGGGAGGTGGGGGTCTATTAGGGTTCGGGGTTAAAAATGAGTATTGGTAAAGGGAAATGTGTTTGGTATCTACATGACTGAGAACTAAACCCGAAAGCTCTGTAACTTTTCCCACAGTGATTCAATAAATAAATAAACTATAAAAAAAAAAGGAAAGAAAAAAAATAAAACCAGCATGATTTTGCTATTTTACTTTGTTTTGTAAAATTCAAATTCAAATTTATAAAATAGTGTTTATGATACTGAAAACATAAGGATTTTCTTATTTTATTTAATATGCTTAAAATATTAATTAAAAATATTTCAAATGTATTGTCAAAATCATTTATTTTTTAAAAAAAATAATTGAGGTACAGGACCAGAGAGATTGTACAGTGTATAGGATATTTGCCTTGAACCCAACATGATCCATGGCAAACCATATGATTCCCTGAGTGCCACCAGCAGTGATCCTTGAATGCAGAGCTAAGAGAAAGCCATGAGCACTGCCAGGTATGACCCCAAACCAACAAAAATAATTTAAGGTACTTAAAATTTTCTCATCTATTTACTTGTACATTCATTATTTTACTTTGAATTGCTATTGCCATACTTTTGTTAATTGTAATTATATTTGCAGCTAAACATATTTTATTTTATTTTTTTAATTTATGCTAGATATAACAGCAATTTTCAGCAGTTTTTACTGCTATTTGCTTTTAGATTTCTCTATTGCTCTTTACTTGTCAATGTATCCATTAACTATTCCTTATTTTTCAATTAAAAATTTGCAGGCAAGGCTCTATTGTTATTTACAAGTATTATTTTAACTACGTGCATAAACTTTGTAACTCCTAAGACTTATTCACTTTTCATAATTAAATACCTCTTAATGTGTTTTTTTTTAATTTTTATTAGTGAGACACCATGAGGTACAGTTGTAGACTTATTACAAATTTTGTGCTTGGGTTTCAATTATACAATGATCAAATACCCATCCCTCCACCAGTGCCCATTTCCCACCACCACGGATCCCAGTATCCCTTCCACCCCCCAACCCCCCATCCCACCCTACCTCTGTGGAAGGGCATTCCCCTCTGTTCTCTCTCTTCTTTTGGGTCTTGTGGTTTGTAAAAGAGGCATTGAGTGGCAATCATGTTTGGTCTATAGACCTCTTAATGTTTTAAATTTTTTTCAAATATTTTCTAGTAATTGTTTTCTAACATTTTTATTTCTTTGTATAATAACTTATCAAGTTTTAATACAGAAGTAATAGAACTATCAATGTATTTGGTATCTATGCCTGTTTTACTGCATCGTGCTTAGGAAAAGTGTCTATATAACAGCTCTTGGGAGTTTATTGAACTCCAATTCATTTTTAAAGATCTGCTTAAGTTGCAGAGAGTGTCTGCCTTCTGCAAATCATCATTATCTAAGCTGTATTTTGCAGACATGCTGCCTTAGGAAAATCAGAGAAACTGTTGGCTCTATTTTTTTTCTTTTTTTAACTGAAGATTCTAAGTATTATAAATTTTCAAGGGTGAAGAAATATTTTAACTCTAGAACATCAGTCATCATAAAGCTTCATACAAAACTTTCATATATTTAAAAAGTCTTTCCTTCCTGAGCACAGAATATGTAAGTCTACAACTGTACCTCATAGTGTCCCACTAACAAAAATGAAAAAAAAATAAATAAAAAGCCTTTCCTTTTTATTCTAATACTGAACACATACAAAAAGGTATATGATAAGCTCATGCTATTGGGGGAGATATTCCTTTGCCAATGTTCTGTTACGCACCAAGGCTAGCTGAATGAATTTGTATTAAATACATACACAGTGTTACATTAGACAAAATAATTATTCACCATTTTATGTATTTATTTATATGCAATAAATGGTGTGATTTTATTTGTAAGAACAATGAGAGTTCTCTATTTCAAAAACTTTATTTTTTTTATAAACTTAAAAGTGCACTTTTTAATGTAAAATGTTGGCATCTCTGAATAAGAATGTATATTCGCTGATATTGGGCTATACTTTTAATTGACACCCCCCAATTTTGTATAAGAGTGTGGTGAATCTTTAAAAAGTGGAAAAAATTAAAAAATAAAAATAAATAAATAAAAAGTGAAGACTGAGAAATAATGCAGGGGTTAAGGCACCTGGGTTGACCCTGGCACAGCATATGATGGCCCCAGGTACTGCCATCAGTTACACCTGAGCAGAAAGAGAGTGTCAGGAGAAGGTTCTGAACTCCTCTGGTGCAAGCTCCCCACTTTCAAAAGATAACTGTGAATCTTGCAAAAAATGAAATAAGAAGAAAGCAGTTCTGAGCGTCTGCCCCCCCCCCCCCTTCACTCCTCATGGGGCACCCATCTCATCCCAAACCCAGGTTTCCGTAGAGGCGTGGCCTCTTCACAAGTGGGCGTGGCTTCAGACGTGGGCGTGGCCTATTTTCCAGCGGGCGGCCGCAGGTTGTTTACCCATTTTAAGGAATCTTGTCCCCAAGGAATCTAGTCCCCAACCTACTCAGCAACATGAAGAAACAAAGAAAATCCCCACCACAAGTGGAGGACAATGAAAACAATATAGAAGATTCTGTCAATACCGCTCACCTAAGGGACCTCTCTGACATAGAATTCAGATGGAAAGTCATGAAGATGTTCAATCAACTCAATGAAACAGTCAGACAGACAGCCAGTAACACCACAGAAAAAATTGACAAATTACGCGAAGAAATTAGAGCAGAAATGACAGGATTAAAAGATTCTATAGATGAAATGAGAAACTCAGTCTCTTCTCTTAACAATAGAATGAACGCAGCAGAAGAGAGAATCAGTGAGCTGGAAGATCAGCTGCACCAAGCCAACACGCAACAACAAACAGTGGCAAGGGACCTCAAAATAGCTCTACAGAGAATCAGAGTCCTAGCAGATGATTCCAAGAGGAACAACATTAGAATCATGGGACTACCTGAAGCTCAGGGAAACAATCCCAACGAAAAAAACACCGTCAAACAAATCATTGCTGAAAAATTCCCAGATCTCCACAATGCAGCCATTCAGGTTCAAGGAGCCCGAAGGGTGCCAGCTAAAAGAGACCCGAACAAAAAAACTCCAAGACATATCATAGTTAGAATGATCAATGCTGCCAATAGAGACGCAATACTGCAAGCAGCAAGGGCAAAGAAGGAAATCACATACAAAGGAGCACCCCTGAGATTCACAGCAGACCTATCAGAGGAAATCCTACAAGCCCGAAGACAGTGGCGAGATATAGTCAAAAAATTCACTGAAATGAATGCTTCACCAAGAATACTCTATCCGGCTAAACTCTCCCTCAAAATCGAAGGAATGGTACACTATTTTTCAGATAAACAGCAGCTCAGGAACTTCATAGACTCAAAACCAAACCTAAAACAAGGGCTAAAGGGGCTACTAAGACAAGACAAACCCTACAACCACAACACACCCTCACAGAAACATGACACAAAACCCCATAACCATACTCTCTCTCAATGTCAGTGGTCTAAATTCACCGTTTAAGAGACACAGAGTGACAAAATGGATAGAGAGACAGAACCCAACATTCTGCTGCCTACAAGAAACTTATCTCAACAGCCAGAGCAAACACAGACTCAAAGTCAAAGAATGGAAAACAATCCTGCAAGCACACAGCTCCTTCAAACAAGCTGGGGTGGCCATACTAGTATCCGACAACATAAATTTCACCTTGAAAAAGATTAGAAGGGACAGTGAAGGCTATTTTCTCTTCAACAAGGGATACATACAATAGGAAGAAATCACACTCTTAAATGTACACGCACCTAATGAGGGAACAGCTAAATACTTAAAACAACTGCTAACAGATGTTAAGGAGGACATCGCTACCAACACAATAGTATTTGGAGACTTCAACATCGCCTTATCAACTCTGGATAGATCAACAAGAACAAAACCCAGCAAGGAATTATTGGCTTTGAAAGAAGAAATAGAAGAGAAAGGGCTAATAGAACCTATACAGGGCTTTACATCCCCAAAAGAAAGAATACACATTCTTCTCCAGTGCGCACGGAACATTTTCCAAAATAGACCAAGTGCTAGGACACAAAGCATACCTCAACAAAATCAGGAAGATAGAAATAGTATCAGCCATCTTTTCAGACCATGACGCACTGAGGATAGAAGTGAATCACACACAGACACGGGGAACCAAGTCAAACACCTGGAAATTAAACAACTCAATGCTGAACAACGAGTGGGTCAGGAACGAAGTCAAGGACGAAATCAAAAAATACCTGGAAACAAATGAGAATGGAGACACAAACTACCAGAACTTATGGGATGCAGCGATAGCTGTATTAAGGGGAAAATTTATGGCTCTGCAAGCATATCTTAGGTCTGTAGAAACGATGCACATAAACAACTTGACCTCACAGCTCAAGACCTTAGAAAAGGATCAACAGAAAGAGCCTAAATCAGGCAGAAGGAAAGAAATCATAAAACTTAGAGCAGAAATCAACGACATGGAAAACAAAGAAACAATCCGAAAGATCAATGAAACCAAGAGCTGGTTCTTCGAGAAAATAAATAAGATAGATACATCACTAGCAACACTCACAAAGAAACAGAGAGAGAGAGCCCTAATAAATCGAATCAGAAATAAGAATGGGGATATCACAACAGAAACTAAAGAAATTCAAGAGATCATCAGAGACTACTTTGAAAGTCTGTATGCCACGAAACAAGAGAACCTAGAAGAAATGGATAAATTCCTGGATTCCTATCATCTCCCAAAGCTGAATCAAGAAGATATAGAATACCTGAAGAGACCTATTCACATCAAGGAAATTGAAACTGTAATCAAAAGTCTTCCCAAAAACAAAAGCCCAGGTCCAGATGGATTTATTAGCGAATTTTTCCAAACATTTAAAGAGGACCTATTGCCAGTTCTTCTCAAGTTTTTCCAGGAAATTGAAAAAACAAAAACTCTCCCAAACCGTTTCTATGAAGCCCATATCTCTCTATTACCAAAAGGAAAAAGACACCACAAGAAAAGAAAGCTATAGGCCGATAGCCCTGATGAACACGGATGCGAAGATTCTCAACAAAATACTAGCCAATAGAATTCAACAACTCATCAGAAAGATCATACATCATGACCAAGTGAGATTCATCCCAGGGGTGCAAGTATGGTTCAGCATTGGAAATCAATCAACATAATCCATCATATCAACAAAAGAAAAGATAAAAATCATATGATCATATCAATAGATGCAGAGAAGGCATTTGACAAGATCCAGCACCCATTCATGATGAAAACCCTTGCCAAAATGGGGTAGAGGGGACTTTCCTCAATATAGTTAAACCCATCTACCACAAACCTACAGCAAACCTCATCCACAATGGGGAAAAAACTGAGACCCTTCCCCCTAAGGTCAGGGACGAGACAAGGATGCCCACTCTCTCCACTACTGTTCAATATAGTACTGGAAGTACTTGCAATAGTGATTAGGCAAGAATAAGATATTAAGGGTATCCAGATAGGGAAAGAAGAAATTAAGCTCTCACTATTCGCAGATGATATGATACTATACTTAGAGAACCCTAAAACCTCTACCAAGAAACTCCTAGAAACAATAGGCTTGTATAGTAAAGTGGCAGGCTATAAAATCAATACCCAAAAATCCATGGCTTTCCTATACGTAAATAGCGAAAGAGAAGAAAGTGACATGAAGAAAACAATCCCATTCACAATTGTGCCCCAGAAAATCAAGTACATGGGAATCAGCTTAACTAAGGAAGTAAAGGACCTGTACAAAGAAAACTACAAAACGCTACTTCAGGAAATAAAAGAGTACACGAGGAAATGGAAAAATATCTCCTATTCATGGATGGGGAGAATCAACATTGTCAAAATGGCAATACTCCCCAAAGCATTGTACAAATTCAATGCAATCCCTATAAGGATACCCATAACATTCTTCAAAGAAATGGAGCAAACACTCTTGAAATTTATATGGAACAATAAGCCCCCACGAATAGCTAAAGCAATTCTTGGGAAAAAGAAAATGGGAGGAATCAACCTACCTAACTTCAAGCTCTACTACAAAGCAATAATAATTAAAACAGCATGGTACTGGAACAAAGGCAGAGCTGCAGACCAATGGAACAGAGTTGAATAAACTGACATCTCCTCCCAAACATATAATCATCTAATCTTCGATAAGGGGGCAAGAAAAGTGAAATGGAGCAGGGAAAGCCTCTTTAATAAATTGTGCTGGCAAAACTGGACGGCTACATGCAAAAACGTAGGCTCAGATCTCTGCCTCATGCCATGCACAAAAGTAAGACCGAAATGGATTTATGACCTCAACATCATACCGGAATCCATAATGTTTATTGAAGACTAAGTTGGCAAAACTCTCCATGATATTGTAGCTAATGGTGTCTTCAAAGATGTCACGCCACTGGCCGAGCAAGTGAAAACAGAGATAGACAAATGGGACTATCTTAAACTAAGAAGCTTCTGCACCTCAAAAGAAACAGTGACCAAAATACAAAGACAGCCTACAGAATGCGAAAGGATATTCACCAAATACACATCCGACAAGGGGTTGATATGAACGATATACAAGGTACTGGTTAAACTCCACAAGAAGAAATCACCCAACCCCCATCAAAAAATGGGGCGAGGAAATGAACAGAAATTTTTGCAAAGAAGAAATCCGAATGGCAAAAAGGCACATGAGAAAATTCTCTACATCACTAATCATCAGAGAGATGCAGATCAAAACAACAATGAGATATCATTTCACACCACAGAGACTGGCCCACATCCACAAGAACAAAAGCAACCGGTGCTGGCGCGGATGTGGCGAGAAAGGGACCCTCCTTCACTGCTGGTGGGAATGCCGGCTGTTCCAGCCCTTTTGTAAAACAGTATGGACGATTCTCATAAGATTAGAATTTGATCTCCCATTTGACCCAGCTATAGCACTCCTGGGAATATATCCCAGAGAGGCAAAATGTATAGTCGAAGTGACATCTGCACTTGTTTGTTCATTGCAGCACTCTTTACAACAGCCAGAATCTGGAAAAAACCTGAGTGCCCGAGAACAGATGACTGGCTAAAGAAACTTTGGTACATTTACATAATGGAGTACTATGCAGCTGTTAGAAAAGATGAAGTTATGAAATTTACATACAAGTGGTACTACATGGAAAATATCATGTTAAGCGAAATGAGTCAGAAAGAGTGGGATAGACACAGAAAGATTGCATTCATCTCAGGAACATAAAGCAACAAAACGGGAGACTAACACCCAGGAATGGCTGAGATTAGTACCAAGAATTTTGCTCCATGACTTGAAGGCCAGCCACATGTGCTAGGTGAAAAAGAAGCTCAGATAGAGAAGAGAGCACCAAATAAAGGGTGTTGTGAGACCCTCCCAGGGTGGGAGAAGCATGCTAAAAGTAGTCTATAGACCAAACATGATTGCCACTCAATGCCTCTTTTGCAAAACACAGTACCCAAAAGAAGAGAGAGAGAACAAGGGGGAATGCCCTGCCACAGAGGCAGGGTGGGACTGGGGGGATGGGGGGTGGGAGGGTTGCTGGGACCCGTGGTGGTGGAGGATGGGCACTGGTGAAGGGATGGGTACTTAATCATTGTATAACTGAATCCCAAGCACAAAAGTTTATAAGTCTATAACTGTACCTCATGGTGTTTCACTAATAAAAAAAAATGAAATGATAGGTAAGGTATATCAGGCACCTAAGTGCACACAGAATTAAATTCTTTCCTTCATATCCCTCAAACATAACTTAAGTTTGTGCTCCTTAAATCTCTAAGTCTGTCATCTTAAGTTCTTGGCCAAATTAACCTACTCAAACACATATTGGTGGGAAGTGCAGAGGCAATCTACTTTATATTCCTGATTAGTATTCCTAAATCTTTGCTCCCTTGCCCCCGAGCAAGTGAATTTGAAGTGTCTTCCCTCAATGATTGATTTTTTTTTTGTAGCTTAAACCCCTGGTCTCTTGCCCATCCTCAATGTACCCCTCCCTGACTTCTACGAAGCAGGGCAGCCTCTTTGAAGGCTTCAGGCGAGCAGTGGGTAGCGTGGGAGCATCATGGTGTTCGCACCATCTGTGGTTCTTGCCTCCTCAATTGCTCTCTTCAGATTTGCAGTGCACAAGAGCATTTGCTGGCGCAGCCAAGGCTCACATGATAAAGTGGTTCTTGTATTTATTCTACAGTGGAGCGATGGAACCAAATTCAAGTTAAGGAAAAAAATCAACTACTTAGCTGTAACTTGGTTTATAGGCTAAAAATAGAATTTCCCAACCTTCATTCTTAACTCCTTTGCCACTTGACCTTATCAGGATCCTTTATTTCTCTTTGAAACATGAGGCAGCCAGTTTCCTTCCTACCAGGCACATACCAGTCTGCAAACATCCCCTTTATTCATTGAATCTTCTATCCAGTTCCATTTCTAGGAAAAATGTCCTTCCTCTGGCTACTTTGTTTTTCTTCTCTTTTTTTAAAAGGTAAATGGAAGCAATATGTGCCTTGTCTTTAGAATTCGTTAAATACTTATTGTCATGCAATACTTTGACAATGTCAGCCTAAATAAAGCGGTAAACTGAGACAAGCTCAAATGACAAGGAGTTAGCCTTAGGGGACATGTAAGATGCTGGTAAGTTTATTGAAAGTATGGGGTGGGCAGAATTTATGGGTAAGGTGTGCAAAGAGGGGAGAGTCTGAGATAATACAAGCAGTCAAGTTCCTTGGCTTGAGGATGGGGAAGAGATTCTTGCCTCATTAATCAGGAGATAAAATTAGATCTTCTGTAAATCAGGTATTTGTGGTAAATCAGTCTTTTGTATAAATTCTCTTCTAAGGACACGGGTACGAAGTTCTGCTTTTCATAGCGTCTGGTTCCATTGTAGATTAAAATCTTTTTTATGGCAAGTACTTTTCCAAAAGCTGGGCTGAGAGATAAATTAAACACTATTCTGTCCTTAGGGATGCCACTCAGCTGAAAGAGGCTAACTGAAAAACACAAATTTCAGTGCAACAGGTAGGTATTAGCAGAGAGATATTAAAAAAAGAAACCTGAAAATGGGAAGGCAGGAAAATGGGGAGAATAAGAAGTGTGGATGAAATGATTCTGGATCTTATACAGGAAGATGAAT
The DNA here is from genome assembly GCF_029834395.1 of Sorex fumeus. NCBI lineage: Eukaryota > Metazoa > Chordata > Mammalia > Eulipotyphla > Soricidae > Sorex > Sorex fumeus. The sequence continues at coordinate 17,580,418 of NW_026606067.1, forward strand.
GGAGATTTGCATAAATTAATAGGGAACACTCTTTGTTCAGAGCAGAACATGCTAAACTCAAGATGTGAAATGGACTAAAAGTCATGTGTCTCATAAGGACCATCAGTCAACAATAGACTGCACAACAGTAGTTCCCCAATGCCTGTTACCTAATGACATCATCACATCTAGCACTTGACCTTGGCAGCAGCCTCTTGCATATCATTCTTACAGTCTCTAGAAGCAGCATTTCCCCTGAGGCATGGTTTGATCTCCTTTGTTGCTACTCATGGTCCTTAAGCATAGAACAATTTCTGTGTAGAACAGGCACTAACCTGGGTCTGTGTCTTCTTACTCCATGATGATCCACAATAAAATTGCCAGTTGCCATCAAGTGACTCATGACTGTAACAGTGTTTATGTCAAAGCCCCAAGGGGTGAGAGCAGATGGGGCAGGAAATGAGACTAGGACTGTAATCCTTAATGGGCATATATTAAGTTAAAACATTTGGGTGAATCCAGGATTAGCTGGTAGTGAGGAAGCAAAGAGATTTATTGATAAGAGTAAGAGGTGATTCATTTTGTTTTTTAGAGCCAAGACCTGGGTAGGGGATTGTTGGCCAAATATGACTCCAGAACACCCAGGTTTAGCTTATCAGAAATGGAGACCACAAGTTTGACAAATTGCATTCTCCTAGCTATAGAAATCCTGATATTTAAGAACATCCTAAGACATGTGTGATGAAAAACTGATTTGGGGATCCCTATGTAGAGAATGGTTTAAAGGAGGAAGAATTTCCCTAGGAGGCTGATTAGCAAATGCTTAGCCCTGGAGATCTGCTGAAGCTCTGGGAAGACCAGGAAGCCCTTAGGGTTGAGCAGCTGCTTCTCAGAGACTGGGGAGAGGGGGATTCTCTCCCAAGATGGTCGAATACAAACCTTTTCTCACTCATAGTCTCTTTGTTTTCTCATCAAAAAATTGATTTAAGGAAAGTAATTATTGTCTAGGTAACTTCAGGCACTGTAAATATAACAATGAAGACATAGATAAGTACCTAAAAGCAAGGGTAAGATTGTTTAAAACAGTTCAATATTTTATAAGAATTTAAAATATGGCAACCTGGTCAAAACAGACGGGAAAAACTGGTCTGTGCAGGGGTGAACAGGGGATTGGGGTGGGGGGCATCCATGAGGCTCCCAAGCCAGGGCGAAAAAGTGGGAGGAGAGGACAAGTGCTCGGCTCAGGCAGGGAACTTAACATCCTCATTGTTAACCAAGTATGACTTTCAAAAGTGGAAATTATTGCCCTCCTATTAAATAAAAAGTGACCACACCACTGACTCTAGTTTAAATTAATGAAGAAATAAGTGAGATGCTATACTGGTACCAAAAAACGATTATATATACATATACATACATATATATGTATATATATCATCACTGTCATCACTGTCATCTGTCATCCCATTGTTCATCGATTTACTCAAGTGGGCACCAGTACTGTCTCTATTCATCCAGCCCTGAGATTTTTAGCAGCCTCTCCTTACTCATATTTCCGAATGATTGGAGACTCTTTCAGGGTTAGGGGAATGAGACCTGTTGTTGTTACTGTATTTGGCATATCGAATACACCACGGGGAGCTTGCCAGGCTCTGCAAGCGGGATACTCTTGGTAGCTTGCCTGTGTGAGCGGGACACTTGGTAGCTTGCCAAGCTCTCTGAGGGGCATAAATTTATATAATGTTGTTTCCTACTATCTGAACCCATCAAACATGGTGTAGTAGTTATGGAAAATGAGTAGGAAGTGTCTTATAATGTGTTGCGGCTGTGCAGTCTGGAAAGGGGCCTGGAGTGTGGAGTGTGGTGGCAGTTGGGTAGTGGAGGTAAGCTGCCGAGGCTGGATTTCTTGGAGCAGGGAGGGCTCTCACCTGTCCCGTTCTGGGGTGCCCCCAAGTGAAAATAACCTGGTGCAGAGTCTATATATATATATATATATATATATATATATATATATATATATATATCACAGCTGGTAGAGCATTTGCCTTGCATGTGGCCAACCCAGCCAACCCAGGTTCGATTCCTCCTCCCTTCTTGGAGAGCCTGGCAAACTACCGAGAGTATCTCATCCACACGGCAAAGACTGGCAAGCTACCCGTGACATATTCTATATGACAAACACAGTAAAAAGTGTCACAATGGAGACTTTGCTGGGCCCACTCAAGCAAACTCATGAACAACGGGAGGACAGTGACAGTGACGTATAATATATATATATATGTATATATATATCATATACTACCACACCTATATGTGCTTTAACCCTTTTGAGCATCTCCCCAGCCCTGAGAGGGTAATTTGTTTCCAGCATGAGTGATGTGCAAACTTTCTTTGGTTAATATATTCCTGGGCTGGAGCGACAGCACAGCAGGTAGGGTGTTAGCCTTTCACGTGGCCAACCCAGGTTCGATTTCTCCGTCCCTCTCAGAGAGTCCAGCAAGCTACCAATAACCGATAGTATCCCAGCAGAGCTCAGCCAGGGAATTGACAATGTCCAATGAAAACAAACCCCATGACTCTGACCACAGTGTTCTCTGTGGGGAAAAGGTGAAGGAAAGGAAGGGTGTGATGGATTGAAGTAGATGTTCACTCGCATTCTGACGTTGAGTAAGGTGTAGTAACATAGGTATTCCTCCAAATATATGAACTTCTGCATTCCTGAATGCTGATTTTTATCTCAACAGAGTCTCCTGCCCCCGTGCCTGGCTGTCTTCGCCAGGACTCCTGGGAGGGGGGCGGGTTGAGTTTCTCTCCCCACCCCGAACAGAGCTCTGGCAGCCGAAGACCTCCAGAACCAGCCACCACTATGCTGAGACCACTCTCCACAGGCATGAAGGTACCAGCAGAGGAACAAAGGCATGCGGGTCCCGGGGCTGAGATCTCCAAACCTGCTCGGATCGGGGCTGAGCATCCTCCACCCAGATCTTCCATCTTCCAATGGGCAGGGATCACACCCATCATCTGACCCCCAGTACCGTGTAATCCCATCAATGGCCAAGACCCAGAGACTATAAACCCAGCTCTTGGATATCTTATTATCTTCCTTACTTTGGACAACCTGGCAGGATACCAAATGTTACCTGCCCACACGGCAGAATCTGGCAAACTCCCCGTGGCATACCCAATATGGCAAATACCAGTAACAATGATGGCTCTCATTCTCCTAATCCTGAAAGAGCCTTGAATATGGCATTTTTTAGAATCTCGGGGCTAGAACAAATAGACGTTACTGGGGCCTCAAGGCAATCGACGAACAACAGCATGATCATGATCGCGATCTCAACAAATTAGTAATGAAAATAAGGAAAAGTGTATGTTTGTAAGCTTGTGGGTATATGTGCATCTTGGTATGAAATTGGGACAATTAAGTGTGGAAGAGATGGCTGTTTCACACAAATTCTTTGGTAGGTTATTTAATTTGCTATAGCAGTTGGCATCCTAAAGGACTTGCAAAGCGGAAAGAAAAATCAAGAGACAAATTTCAAAGCAATTTTTTCCATCGATTGCATTGGATCAGAAAGCAGAGCGCTTCATCTGGTAAGAGAGCAAAGGCTGTGCTCACGGGCTATTTCCAGCTGAGAGATTTGGGGGTTGTGCTTTCGATTTGATTGTTTTTAGGGTGGAAGTTAAACGAAGAAGAAAATGAGATCTTTCCAAGCCTGCCAGAAAGAAAATGAAAAATACGTCACTGTCTCTCAGTGCACAGATGTGACCAGGCTGCCTTGGGGCTCTGTCAAGAGGGCAGACAGCGTGGGTGAAATTGAGGTGGATTGCTTGTCCTGGTAGACCCTAATTTGTGGCCAGAGGAAAGAGACTCAGAGGACCGAGCTTCAGGATTTCCCTAACCACAGGGCCTGTGGGGGCTCATTGTGTGATTTCTGAGGGCCGGGAGTGAGGATGGTGAGACTAAGACTGGGTCTCTCTCCTCTGAGAACCACAGATGAGTCATCAGAGCAGGGCGAGCTGGTGTTTTGCTTCCCAGTGAAGGAAGCAACCTTGGCTAAGGTATATTTGTTTACAGTGTAGGAAATTGTAGTCTATACACCATTGTTGCTCATATTTTCTCGAAACATTCTATTTCAACTAAATTTTAAAATCTTTATATTATTACTATTGCAACATCGTTTCCATGGTGTAAAAGTTTATGCTTTAGACATTCAAAGTTGCTGAATCTCTATCACCTCCAAATTGCCAAAGATTCTTCCCCACTGTCTTTCTGTCCCTTCTAGTTCACACCCCAACAGGTCTCCCTCTGCTCAGGAACCTCGGTTCTGTTGTCAGAGTCTGAAGGTTTGTTTTCATTGATCACTGTTGATGCCCTTTCTCTTTTTCTTTTTATACAACATATGAATAACATTATCTGGCAATTGTCCTCTCTCTGATGCATTTTTATCCTTACTGGGTTATTTTATTTTTAAAATTTTAATATTATTATACTTTAGGTAATAAGATTACAAAAGCGTTCAAGTTTCTGCGAATGATTTTCAATGTTACGGAATACCTCTTTCACTAAAATGCCCATGACTCTCCCCTATCTCTCTTACCTCCAGTATAGGGTTCCTTGTCCCAATCATGGCCCCATTGTTTATTGACAGCTATGATTTTAGACACATCATCACCTCCCTTATCATTACCTATGTGCTCTAGAACCCCTACTGATGCTCCTGTGTTACTTCCCAGCAACCTTTTTGTTCTCCTCAATCCCCAACCACAAATCTGGCACTTTCAGATCTATATTCCAAGATTTTTTCTATAGATACTGTTTATTTCCTTGACTTGTTTTCTCTAAATACCACAAATACCACAGATGGGCTGGAGTGATAGCACAGTGGGCAGGGCATTTGCCTTGCATGCAACTGACCCGGGTTTGATCCATCTCGGAGAGCCTGGCAAGCTACCGAGAGTATCCCGCCTGCACAGCAGAGCTTGACAAGCTCCCCCTGGAGTATTCAATATGCCAAAAACAGTAACAATAAGTCTCACTTTTTGTTCCTGGAGCAAGCAAACACCATTGGGCTACACTAACACGTGACAGGGATGAATGGAAATGTTACTGGTGCCTGCTGGAGCAAATCGATAAACAACAGGACGACAGTGCTACAGTGCAGTGCTAAATACCACAGATAAGTGACATAATCCTGTATTTGTCCTTCTACCTCTGATTTATTTTATTCAGCATGATACCTTCCAATCCCTTCCAGGTTACATTGACTTAATTGATTTTTTTATGAATGTTTAGTATTCCAATATTTATCTATCACTATCGCTGTCACTGTTCTCCCATTGTTCATCAATTTGCTCCAGCAGGCCCAGTAATGTCTCTATTGTGACACTTGTTACTGTGTTTGGCATATTGAATACGTCATGAGTGACTTTCCAGGCTTTGCCGTGTGGGTTAGATACTCTCGATAGCTTGCCGGGCTCTCCAAGAGGGGCAGAGGAATCGAACCTGGGTTGCCCAGGTTGGCTGTGTGCAAGGCAAACGCCCTACCTGCTGTGCTATGGATCCAGCCCACAAATTTTTATCTATTTATCTGTTGTTGTATATTTGGTTGCTTCCATATCCTGGCTGTTGTACTGAGATGAAATGAATAAGGATGTACAATTTTTAATTATTTTTGTGTGTTTTAGGGATAGATAGATAGGAGTAATATGAATAAGGTAGCACTGTAGCACTGTTCTCCCGCAGTTCATCCATTTGCTTGAACGAGCACCAGTAACATCTCCATTGTGAGACTTGTTACTGTTTTTGGCATATCTAATACACGATGGGGGGCTTGCCAGGCTCTGCCGTGAGGAGTAGGGTAGTTGGATCAAATTGAGCTTCATTCCTACTTTTTTGTCTAAAGCCAATAGATCGGCATCTTTAATCCCCATTCAGCATAGAATGAGACTAACATATAAGGAGACTGTCAAATTTTATGTCCTTTAGACATCTATCAGTGATCTCACAGGCCAGCATTTATCCAATAAAATGTCATCCCCGCTTCATTTTCCCAGGGGATTGCCAATGGGTGAGCCATTGTTGACAGAGTCCTTAAGGATGGTTAGTGAGCACATCAACATCCAATAGTGCATGAAGTTCAGAGGCTGGGGTATTTCACACAGCTTTCAGAAGGCACCTTCACATATAAAGTCCTGAAAATTTCCTTTTTTTTTTCATTCTGTTTCTACATCCAAAAGACCCCAAGCAGGCTTATTCTATTTTTGCCTGGTGCTTTATGTAGCATATATTTGTTACCAATTCTCTAATTTCTAGTTATATGATTTTTGCCTGGATGCATTTTACAAACCCTTTCCATTATAATACCTAAAGTATTTTGCCTAAAATTCTCTCCAATCTTTGTGTTTTATTGTTGTTGTTGGGAAGAAAATTCTCAAAATTTTACATTCCTACTATCAATAGATGAGAGTACCTTTCTTACCATCAACACTGTTGTTTTCCGTTTTCTTAATATTTGCCTAAATAACTGGTATGAGGTGACACCTTATTGTTGTTTTGATCTGTGTCCCTCATACTAAGCGATAATAAAAGCTTTCTTAAGTGTACATTGACCAACCATCTATGTCTTCTTCATGGAAGTGTTTTTCATTTCTTCTCCCCATTTTTGATGGGGTTATTCATTTTTGGTTGCTGAGCTTTGTGAGTGCTTTATAGAAATTTTTATGTTAGTCTTTCATGAGGTCTTGTGAGGGAATATCTTCTCTCAATCATCCGTGTGTCTTAAACCTAGCATGCATGTTTTTTGACATGCAGAACATTTTCAATTTCATATAGTCCCACTTGCTTATTTTTGTTTTTGTTACCTTTGCCAGTAATGAGCTCTTTGATGTTCAGATTGTGGAAATTTTGTCCTGCGTTTTCCTCAATGTATTTAATGGTTTCTATTCTACTTTCTAGGTATTTGATACACTGTGCATGAATTTTGTGTATGGTATGAGATATGGATCCAGTTTTCTCAAAATTAGCTGTTGAAGAGGCTTTCCTTGCTCCACTTATTATAACATTTTGTTTAACTTGACACCCTCTAGTTTGAATTCTAGTAAATGATTAATAAATATTTGCATTTAAAAAATAAAAACAGTAAGTGAAATTACTCAAAACCCTCTTCCCATGAGGAAAATATGTACAATCATTTATAGGTTCATTGAGCTGAGATCTCTTGCAATGACAGAAGAAATACCATGAACAAAGGCAGTAACATAACACACTAATTTGGGGTTAGTGTTGTCAACAAAGTCTTATTATTGCTTTTAGGAACAGGGTAAGGCTTAGGGAGCTACCAAAAGTCTACTACTGAGTTTCTCCTATTCCAAACTAAATGCAACAGGAAATCAGTTCTCTGAACTGCCCTAAGAAAGAGTACAAGATACACCTGGATAATTTGTCACCTGGCAACCACAAACTGAGGGTGTCCACAGTCCTTACTTGAAAAATAAATGCACAAACAGAATATGAGCCACCTGCTTACTGCTGGTTGATAAATTCTGATGAAATATCACGTCGTGTAGACTCATGCCTTTTAAGGTGGGGTACACTTAGATAGTAGAAAAGCATATGGTTCTTTCCCCCGGATACTTCAGACACTCCTCTGGTAGTAGCAGAAGGTAGTAGGTGTTTGCTGTCCATCAACCAGACTCTGAAGGATCTATTTCTAGTAGCATTCTTGCCAGTAGCATAAGATCCTTTATCTTCTGCAGTATTCGGCATTTCATGAAATCTCTCCCTCTGAGGAGACTCTTGTAGGAAAAAGTCCATGTTACCATGATGACTAATGAAAGATATATGTGCAGCTCTGAATGATCACAGCTGAATAATCCCATGGGGTGCTAAGCTCTGTGATTGAAAATTTCAAGATCAGAAAAAAAACCTACATTTGTTAATATAGAACAAAATGCGTGCATCTGGTCACTCATCCTATGGATGATGTCACTCACTATTGATGATGTCAGATTTTTAAAAAATCAGTTCGTTTTCTTCTCCCGGGGACTCAATTATTCCAAGCACAATGCTCCTGCCAGAAGCACGTAGATACAACAGCAGTCTCATTTCATCTATTAGATTTCTTTTCTCCACTCCCTTAAGGTACAGAGACAAATGTGGATTTACTAATCAAGGCCTGAGTCATCGAATATATAACTCAATTTCTCATCCTTGTTCACTGAGCCAATGGTATGAACAAACAAATTTTTTACGTCAATGTGAAAACAGACAGATTGGGGCACTGCATTCAAAAATTACATCAATCTGATGAGAACCAATCAGACTGTCGGAGCAGAAAGATTAGTTGAACAACCAGTGTTCAATGTCAGACATATAATCTCTGGAGATGTATTTTTAAAATGCAGAGACATCATTCTCAGTTTTAAAACAAAAGACCAGTATCCATAATGAAAACAAAACAATCTTGAGGTTCTGGGGTAGAAGATAAGAAGCATCATAGGAATTATTCTGTGCTAGTAAGAGAATCAGTTGAATAAAAATCGTTGATATTCTGTTATGAACAGTAGGCACTCCATTCTGTGTGAGCAAAAGTTACACCATTTTGTGAACATTTTTCATTTTGTGGGTGATACAGTTAGCTAGTAAGTTATTTGCAAGCCCACTGATAACCAGATGTGGCCCCTCTAAGCCTGACACATTTCCTTATCAATGCAGGGCAGATACTTCCCTCCTTGAACTCAGACTGTCCAATCCTACTGACAAAACTCCAAATTGACTGGTCAGTGGACCCTTAACAGACGTACTTCTGATAGCCCTTGTCAAACCAAACTCTGATGGAGGATCTCTGGAGGAGATCCAGAGATCTCCTCCCTGTCTCCAACGGACTTGGGACCTGGTATGAACCTCTGGCTCTCCGCCTTGTCCGCAGTGTGCCTGAGACTGGGATGGACACTGTCCGACTTTTCTCCAACCTGTCTAAGGGACAGTGCTGATAAGGATCTCCAACCCTCTGCCGTCCTCACATCAAATGGACCCAACAATCCAAAGCTGAGCCTGCAGAGCTCACGGAACGCCTAATAAATGCCACATTAAGAGCACCTGCGTTGTGGCTTCAGTCAACTAGATGTGAAGATATGATTTGGGATATTGTAATAGTTATCTGAATGTTTTAGTTGGATTTGCTTGCTTATATGTGTGATTTTAGTGATAGTATTGTGTACATTGTTATTCAATAAATTAGAAGTGTTTAAGAATCCCTGACTCCACTTGTCTCTATTATGCTGACGACAGATCAGATTTTCTTGAAGTCATTTCTGCATTGAACTGGACATTTTGAGTGCTTAGGTTGTTTCAATATCATGACCAACAATAGGAATGTAAAGATTAGTATGTCTTGCCTGCCCAAAATTTCTCCAGGTTACAAAAGGCCTGAAGAGGTGATGGTAATGATATACATATTCAGAGAATCTTGAAATCATCAAGTTGAGGCACTTCTAGAGAGCCCACCAGGAATTTCTGTGATGCTAATACAGAGGAGTAGATTTGCAAGAAAAAGACAAAGAAATGGGGCTGGGGCCTAGATTGACCAGCGAATGAAACATGTAAAACAGTTGTTGTTCTCCTTCTGGATCTTAAGATTTATATATTATGCTTGAGTTGCCAGAGAGAAGAGAGCATTTGTGAGAATACAAGCATGTGCGAGAACACATAGCATTTGTGACAACATAAGCAATGTGAAATTCTACTCAACATCTCTGCTCAGGTAATGGTAGTTAGCATAGTTCCTCATCTCTTAAGACAGGTAGGACCCGCTCAGTTCTAGCAGCCAATATTTCTATTTCATTTTACAAATCAGGCAACAGAAGCTCAGCACTGTTCAATAACTTGCTCAAGTGCACAGCACTAATACATGGAGACTTAAATTACAGAGCTTCCTTCCTCATCTCTGACCTTCTTCCAGCAGCTAAAAAAAGCAAACAAACAAGTGCACATGGGATATTCTCCAAGATAGACCACACACTGGGCCACAAAATATACTTCCATAAAATTAAAATTAAGAGAATAGAAATTGTATCAATGATCTTCTCAGATCTTGATGAACTGAAAACATAAATGAATCACATACAGACACGGAAATTCAAATAGAACACCTGGAAGTTAAACAACTCACTACTGAATGAGTGGTTTAAAAAGGAAATCAAAGAGGAAATCAAAAGATTCCTGAAAATGAAGAATGAAGACATAGTTACCAGCACCCATGGGACATGGAAAAAGCAGTGATAGTAGAAAAGTTTATAGCTCTACAAGCAATCCTCAGGAAGGAAGAATGAGCCTATATGAATAACTTAGCCTCACAGCTTAAGATCTCGGAGAATGACCAACAAAAGGAGCCCTAACCAGTGAGAATGAAAGAAATAATAAAACTTAGAGCAGAAATTAATGACATGGAAACCCCCAAAATAATCTTAAAGCTCAATGAAACAAAGAGCTGTTCTTTGAGAAAATAATCAATGTTGATAAAACACTAGCAAGACTCACAAGGAAAAAGAGAGAGAGAGTGAGAGAGAGAGAGACCCCTAATAAGCAGAATCAGAAACGAAAAGGGGAACAATACAACAGAAAACACAGAAATTCAAAGGATAATTGGAGATTACTTTGAAAAGCTTTATATCACAAAATAAGACAACCTTGAAAAAATGGATAAATTCCTGGACTTCTAAAATCTCCTAAAGCTAACCCAAGAAGACTTGGAATACCTAAACAGACCTTTCACTATCAAGGAAATTGAAACAGTAATCAAAAGTCTCCTGAAAAACAAAAGCCCTGGCCCAGATGGATTAACTAGTGAATTCTTTCAAACCTTCAAAGAGGACCTACTCCTAATCCTATACAAGCTCTTCTAAGAAATTGAAGAAACAAAAACACTTCCAAAGAGTTTCTATGCAGCAAATTATCACCCTCATAACAAAAGCAGACAGAAACAATGCAAAAAAAAGAGAATTACAAGCCAATATCTCTGATGAATACATATGCAAAGATCCTCAACAAATTCTAGAAAGTAGAATACAACGGCTCATCAAAAAGATTATACACCACAGCCAAGTAGGACTCATCCCAGGAATGCGAGGATGATTTAACATTCTCAAGTCAATCAACATAATACACTATAGCAATAAAATGAAATATTAAAACCAAATGATCATATCAATAGATTCAGAGAAGGCATTTACAAGACTTACAATTTCAGCACCCACTTATGGTAAAAACTCTCAGCAAAAGGGGAGTTGAAAAAACTTTCCTCACTTTAGTCAAAAACATCTACCACAAGGCCACAGCAAGCATTATTCTCAATAGGAAAAAAACTAAGAGCCTTCCCTTTAGGATCCGGAATAAGACAAGGTTGCCCAGTCTCACCTCTTCTATTCAATATCAGTACTGGAAATACTTGCCATAGTAGTAAGGCAAGAAAAATATATCAAGGGCATCCAGAAAGAGGTCTTCGGCTGCTGGAACCCTGGTTGGGGAGGGGAGGGAAACTCAACCCGCTCCCCTCCAAGGTGCAGGGGCATGAGACTCTGCGTTGTTCTCTTCCAGGAGCTGGGTTTTATAGTCTCTGGGTCTTGGCCGTTGATGGGATTACATGGCGCCAGGGAGCCAGTTGGTGGGTATGACCCTTGCCTACTGGAAGATGGAAGATCTGGGTGGAGGATGCTCAGCCCAGATCTGAGCAGGCTTGGAGATCTCAGCCCTGGGACCCGCATGCTTTTGTTCCTCTGCAGGTACCTTCATGCGTGTGGAGAGTGGTTTCATCATGGTGGTGGCTAGTTCTGGGGGTCTTCAGCTGACAGAGCCCTGGTCAGGGCGGGGAGGGAAACTCAACCCGCTCCCCTCCAAGGGGTTCCGGCGAGGACAGCCAGGTGCGGGGGCAGGAGACTCTGTGTTCTCCTAACCCTGAAAGAGCTTTAATATGGCACTTTTTAAAAAATCTCAGGGCTAGGATGAAGGAGACATTACTGGGGCCTGCTCAAGCCAATCGATGAACAACAGGATGGTCGTGATCATGAATGTGATCCAGAAATAAAAGGAAGAAATCAAGCTCTCACTATTTACAGATGACATGATAATATACTTAGAGAACCCTAAAGCCTCTACCAAGAAGTTCCTAGAAACAATAGGTTTGTATAGTAAAGCGTCAGGTTACAAAATAAATACCAAAAGTCCATGGCTTCCCTATATACAAATCACGAAAGAGAAGAAAGAGATATTTAAAAAATACTGCTCACAATAGAGCCAAGAAAATCAAGTACCTTGGAATCAGCTTAACTAAAGAGGTTAAGGACTTAACAAAAAACCTACAAAACACTACTTCAGAAAATAAAAGAGGACACTAGGAAATAGAGGCACATCCCCCACTTGTGGATTGGGAAGATAAACATTGTCAAAATGGCAATACTCCCCAAAGCATTATACAGATTCAATGCAGTCCCTATAAGGATACCCATGAAATTTTTCTAAGAAATAGACAAAACACTTCTGAAATTCATATTGAGCAATAAACCCCCATGAATAGCTAAAGCAATCCTTGGAGAAAAGAAGATGGGTGGCATCACCTTCCCCAATTTCAAACAGTACTACAAAACAGAAGTAATTAAAATGCATGGTATTGGAATAGAAACACACCTGAAGACCAATGGAACAGAGTTGAATAGTCTGACAGTCTCTCAAGGGTATGATCACTTAATCTTTGATAAAGGAGCAAGAAATGTGAAGTGGAGCAAGGAAAGTCCAACAAGTGGTGCTGGGAAAACTGGACAACTACATGCAAAATATATGAACTCAGACCCCTATCTAATGCCAAGTACAAAAGTCATATCCAAATGGATTGAAGACCTCAATAACAGACCTTAATCCATAAGGTACATGGAAGGAAATGTAAGCAGAACCCTCCATGATATTGAAGCCAAAGGCATCTTCCGGGATGAAAACCCACTAACCAAACAAGTGAAACAAATATAAACAAATGGGATTACATTAAACTAAGAAGCTCCTGCACCTCAAAAGAGACAGTGACAAAATATAGAAATAGTCCATGGAATGGAAAAAATTATTTACCCATTATCCAGCAGGTAGGGGCTTAATATCCAGGATATACAAGACACTGGTAGAACATTAAAAAAAAAACAAAAACAAAAATCTCCAACCCATCAAAAAATGGGGAGAAGAAATAAAAAAAAACTTCCTCAAATAAGAAATTCAAATGGTCAAAAGGCACATGAAAAATGCTCTACGTTGCTAATCATCAGGGAGATGCAGATCAAAACAACAATGAAGTATCAGAGATATATACCACAGAAACCGGCACACATCAAAAAGAACAAGAACAACCAATGCTGGTGTGGATGCTGGGAGGAAGAGACTCTCATTCATTCTTTTTGTGGGAATGCCGATTGGTCTAGCCTTTTTGGAAAGCAATATGGACATTCCTCCAAAAACTAGAAATTGAGCTCCTGCATGAACCAGTAGTACTACTTCTGGAAATATATCCTGGAGATGCAAAAAAATACGGTAGAAATGACATCTGCACTTGTATGTTTATTTCAGCACTGTTTACAGTAGCCCAGAATCTGGAAAAAACCCGAGTGCCCGAGAATAGACAACTGGTTAAAGAAACTTTGGTACATCTACACAATGAAAATGCAGCTGTTAGAATAGATGAAATTGTGAAATTTGCATATAAATGGATGGACATGGAAAGTATCATGCTAAGTGAAACTAGTCAGAAAGAGAGGGACAGGCATAGAATGACTACACTCATCGGTAGAATATAAAGTAACATAATAGGAGACTAACACCTCAGGACAGTAGATATAAGGGCCAGGAGGATTACACCATGACTTGGAAGCCAGCTTCACATGCTGGGGGAAAAGGCAGCTGGGATAGAGAAGGTACCTCTAAGTAATGATGGTTGGAGGGATCTCTCAGGATGGGAGATGCGTATTGACAGTAGACTATGGACCAAACATGATGGCTGCTTAGTACCTGTATTGCAAACCATAACAACCAAAAGGAGAGAGAGTAATAGGGAGTGTGTCTGCTACAGAGGCAGGAGGTAGGAAGAGGTGAGGGTGGCAGGAGGGATACTGGAAACATTGATTGTGGAGAATGGGGACTGGTGGAGGGATGGGTGCTTGATCATTGTATGACTGAAATGTAATCAAGAAAGTTTGTAAGTCTAATTGTATCTCATTATGGTGATTCAATAAATAAATAAAATATATAAATTCTATTATACTAAAATGTTTAAAAATAAAAATGAGAAAAAAGAAAGGCTTAAAATATTAAAAAATACAGAAATACAGAAAGTATGGATTTGGAATTCTGTGTATGGGAAACATTCAGTCACAATACTTTAAATCACAGAACCTCAATCAATTAAAAAATTCAAGTACAGAAATAAAATTAAATTAAAAATAATTTCTTGTTCTGTGATAAAAGGTATTTTCAGCTTCCTTCCTTAAAAGAACTGGGTACTGGCTTATCACTGAGTGTGTTTTCCCTCTAAAAATCCTTTATTTTTGTTGGAAATATGTTATAACAGGAGTCATCATATTACATTTTTATCTTACTATAAATAGTCAGGTTTAGTAAGGAGATCACCATAGCAGATCTAACCCTTTCATGCAACAAATAGTATATATTTGTTGGGGTCTACTGGTGAGAGAATTGGGATTGTGGGTACTAGTAATTCTGAATCCACCCATAAATTGTGACTTTTTAATTCATTTCTTCTCTCTCAAATTAAATTACACTGTTCAGTGAAAGAAGCTCAAGAATGCCTTTTTGCTCTCCTGGCAAAGCCATGTACTGACCATGAAGACATAACTATTAAAATCCTATATTTATACAACCACAACTTGAGAGGAACACTAAGGCAGGACATCAGCCTGCAATACACTACTCATCCATCTATTCATCACTTCAACCTGTGGGAATGAGGGGAAATCAGAAATGGAATAAAAAGGAGAGCAAGAAGTAGAGTTTACTGCAACATGGTTCTGAACTTTCTTATTTTCTGTTCCTGTCTGCTTGACATCCACTAGTCACAGAGACTAGCTAACAGGTAAAGTCATTCCGATCTCCCCTATGAACCATCCTTTACATGTTCACAAAAGTTCTATCATAAACTCTCCAACTAATCCTGAGGTTGTTTCCCCCTCATCACCTCTATTAAACTATCACCCATCAAGTCAATTTTTACTCATACCTAAATCAAATCAGTACAAGCTACCAAATGACTGAGGACAGTCTCTAGGTCACCCAAATCAGCTGGAAACTTTCAAACCAACCCATTTTAAACCAGTTTTCTTGCCCTATTTTGAGTATATGTTGGAAATTCCTATGAAGGTTGTGGTCTCTGTTTTACCTTATTCTTTCTTCTGCTTTGTGATAAAACCTGATGCTTTCTCAGGTAGCCCTGTCTGGCATATGTTTCCCTCTCTTGAAAACTGTTACTGTTACTGTCCTCCCATTGTTCATTGATTTGCTGGAGCGGGCCCAGTAACATCTCTATTGTGAGACTTTGTTGTTACTCTGTTTGGCATATCGGATACATCACGAGTAGCTTGCCAGGCTTTGCCGTGCGGGTGAAATACTTTATGTAGCTTGCCGGGCTCTCCGAGAGGGGTGGAGGAATCGAACTCGGGTCGGCCATGTTGGCTGCATGCAAGGCAAATGCCCTACCCGCTGTGTTATTGCTCCAGCCACCTCTTGAAAACTACTTAGAAAAAAATTATTCTTTTTGTATCATTTATAATTTAAGATGTACGCACAAATAAAGCAGTTTGTTGATGTATTATTCTAAAGTACTGTAGCACTGTAGCACTGTTCCCCCATTATTCATCGATTTGCTCAAGCAGGCTCCAGTACAGTCTCCATTGTGAGACTTGTTACTGTTTTTGGCATATCGAATATGCCACGGGGAGCTTGCCAGGCTCTGCCGGGTGGGCGGGATACTCTTGGTAGCTTGCAGGGTTCTCCGAGAGGGTCAGAGGACTCGAACCTGGGTTGGACATGTGCAAGGAAAACTCCCTACCAACTGTGCTTTCACTCCAGCCCCTAAAGTACTGTAAAAAAAGACATTTTAACAACCAGAAGAGTATCCACTGCTTTCTCCAATGGTTCCTTTAGTGAAAAATTTAATGCACATCCACCAATAGAATAAAATAAAATGGAATAAAAATGATAGTGATTTCTACATCTCAGTTTATAAAGCTTCAATATGAGTGTCCTCTGCTGTTCAGTGTTCGAGTCCCACCATTTCAAATGCATCAATCAAGTTCAAGCAAGAAGAAAGGCTGAGGTTAGAAGTAAGAAGAATTGGAAGTAAGGAGATAGACATTTTATTCTTGCATCTGTGCTGGAGGTCATCATGTTGAGTTGGACAGAAATTAGTGAGGAGGGGGGATCCTTGAGGCACACCACTGACAGATGCTAATACATTTCAAGATGGTTCACCATTAACTACATAGTGTGTCGATTGCTTTACTTCTAGGGAAAATATGCAGATAACATGGAAAACTCAGCTAAGATTTAGAGGAGTTCTGACTTATGAGCTTGATTAGCTGTTTTCTTCTTAGTATCTATCAAATAGGCTGGACACGTAATGCGATTTCAAGATGACCACTGGACTAGAGCCGTTACTGACTGGATTCCACGGGACATCAAAAGATCACATGGCTGCCCACCTACGAGATGGTCAAACTTCTTTGTCAAGACCCTGAATGAACAGTTTGAGGCTCTTTGTATTCCTGGAGCTAGCAGATGGCACTGGGCTACACTAGCATGCGACAGGTATGAATGGAGACTTTACTGGTGCCTGCTCAAGCAAATCAATGAATAATGGGATGTCAAGTGATCAAGTGATCTATTACTGGATAATGAAAATGAGTTAACCAACTTTCCTTCCAGGTGGTCAACTATGTTTGATACACAGCACCATCTATAGTCCTAAGTGCTGCCAGAATGACCTCTGAGCACAGAGTCAAGAGTAATCCCTGAGAACAACCAGATATGCAACCTCCCACTAAAAAACAAATAAAAAAATACAATGAGAAGATCACTGTTGGTTTGGAATAAAAGTCCCTTAATATAGTTTTGCTCTGTAAGAGGACTCTCAGGTCTATACAGAAAATAGATCCATTGTTAGGGCTAACATGTTCAATTGGACTTGATGACATCTGTGGACTTGTCCTACACATAAATTAGAGGAAAGAATATGATTTTTTTTATTTTTTACTTTTTATTAGTGAGACACCATGAGAATATGATATTTTAAGGTTGATAGATGAGTACACATCAAAGCTTTCAAAATTTTCAATCATACAATGTTCCAAAATCCATCCTTTAAACCCTCTCCCTCCCTTTAAAATAAAGTGTTTGGAATAAAAGTAAAAGTGTTGTCAAACATCCCACTAAGAAGTAGTCAGAAAAACAAAACAGGCCTATGCTTCTAGAGCACATGATACTTTTTCACATTTGAACCATTCTCTAGAAACAGACCTTGATTTGGATCCTAAATCTGTTATTTCTATGTGACAGTGAGCATGTTTATTTTTACTCAAAGTCCATATGGAATATGTATCTGATATAATGTATAGAACACAGCAAGGTCAAGCTCTTTACATAGTACATCTTTCAAAACCATTCACTATTATTTGCTACTTGAAAACTGCTGATTCCCTTTTCCTATATTCTTGTCTTTCACACTGCAAAGAAATTTACTCTAGAAATGTTCCCTTTCCTGGGGTCTGTTTTAGAAATGGTAGTTTCAAATATCAGCTCTAAAACTCATGTAGGTTGGTTAGTTGGGTGAAATTGATATAACTTCATCCTCACACCTTATGTTCCTCATTCCTATTGAGAGGGAAAAATTATGTTTCACATGTGTTAGGAAGATTAAAGGCTCA
The DNA here is from genome assembly GCF_029834395.1 of Sorex fumeus. Lineage (NCBI taxonomy): Eukaryota > Metazoa > Chordata > Mammalia > Eulipotyphla > Soricidae > Sorex > Sorex fumeus. The sequence goes on from NW_026606067.1 coordinate 17,598,367, forward strand.
TAAAATACTTTCAGTATTTGATTGCTCTGCCAACTGGACACCTTCTTCTCATTTCTGTTTCTCAATTCTTTCTGCTGTAAGAAGCAGGTGGTGATGTCTATGCTTCATGTAGGCGTGTTAATTCATATGGAGGACACTTGAATGACTCTTGAAACATAATAAGTGCTCAATAAATACTGCAATTATTGCAATCTGCAATCAGTGTTAATAAGTGAGTGCAAGTTCTTACTGTTTCTGATGAAAATGAAGATGAAGGTGGCGGTGGTGGTGATAATGATGATGGATCATGTTGATGACAATGATTCTGGTACTACATGATAAAGGTGCCGCTGGTAATTGTGGTGGTAGTGGTGATAAAGGTAGTGGCCCTTTGTGAAACTGATGGTAATGATAATTGTTTAGAGTAATGCTGATGGGTGAAACTCAGGTAACCAATACAAACAATAGTTATTCTAGAACTGAAAAGGTTTGGAAACAAGCAGTGTATTTTATCCCTATCAGCCTATCTGCTTCTAAGAAAAATCTCAATAGCTGAGCATTGAAAATTCTACTGCGGGACATCCCAGTAAAGAAATGATGGGCAGTTCCGCATAGAGAAGTTTTTCTCCTGTATTTCTACTAAATGTTTTACTTTGAGACCATTTTTCCAATTTCCAAGGTAGTCATCCTCTATTTTTTGTTTTTGTCAGTTGGAGCCACATTTGGTAGTGTGCAGGGAATATTCGTGACCCTGTTCTCATAGGTAACCCCTGAAAGTACCTAAGGGACTATGTTGTTGCCAGGGCTCAAAGGGATCAACTGCATGCAAAGCAAGTGGTTTAAACCCTGTACTATCTTTCTGGCCTCAATTTCTTTTTTTTTTATAACACTTCCATTCATACCCAATCATTCACTAGGATTTAAAATTTCTACCTCAGAAGCATTTTGAAATCTTCTTTTCTCCTTTTTGTATCACTTGGATGTGCTCAGTGCCTTGGACATCTACTTTCCAGCTATATGCACACTTCAGAGAGGACCCCTCCCAGTCCACCAATTATATAGTGTTCCAACTCTTTCTGACTGTGACCCTTTTTACATCTCTTTTCCTTCCTGTATCTCCCTCCCAATTGGCACCATACATTCATGAAGTGGCCTCCCATTTATAAGAATTTTTGTTGTGACCCCTTTGAATATCCTGAGTCCTCCCAGAGGTCCAGGCTGAGATGCACTTGTTGTATCCTGTCCTTCCACCTTACTTGCTTTTAACATCATCTTGTTTTTATGAGGGAATCTCTGCTCCCAGAATTCAGATGATATTATGTATTCAGGTGTTGCTCTGTGCCTACCTCCCTACACATTTTCTTGCAATACCAGAATCTCTCTTACTTCTTGAGCCTGCATCATGATGGATGAAATCCTGATTTATTTCAGACTATCTCCAAAGTTATAGGTCAGTCTTACCCACTTCTACTTCCATAGTCAGCCCTTTCTATTAGGAACTTGAGTGCTTGCCAAGGCTTGAATTCCTCTTTGATGATGTTTGTTGCATTCAAAATATTTGATTGGTTTTGTTTCAATAAATTCTTTTCAAAATTTCAGCCGAAGCTGACTTCCCCCTTCAGTTATACACAACTTCTCAGTGTGCTCCCTAAAGACCCGGGTCTCTTACAATTTCAAGAATGACTTAACCACTTCCCACTCCCCACCTCAAAACATATGGCTTGTGTTTTGTCCAAATATTGCTTCCATTTTCTGTTCCTCCTCAGCATAAATTCACACATCTTAAATATCCTTATCACACACACAAAATTGTGTAACCATGATGACAGGTTAATTAGATATTGTGGTGAACATTTGGCAAAATACACAAATATTGAAGCTTTATATTATGCACCGGAAGAGAACAATGCAGTCTCCTGCTCCCGCACCTGGCTGTCCTCACAGGGGTCCCTTGTAGTGGGGCGGGTTAAGTTTTCCTCCCCACCCCAAGCAGAGCCCTGACAGCTGAAGGCCTCCAGAACCCAGTCACAGCCATGCTTAAGACCACTCTCCACATCTTCGGATGAACCTCACACATGAAGAAATTGGCAAAGGAACCTAGGTGTGAGGGACCTAGGGCTGAGATCTCTAAGCCTGCTCAGATCAGGACTGGGCCTCCTGCACCCAGATCCCCCATCTTTCAGTAGCTAGACAGTTACACCTACCAACTGCCCCAAGTACCATGTAATCCCATCAACAGCCAAAATCCAGAGAGTATAAAACCAAGCTCCCAGAAGCGTGCAGCTGCATTTGAGCCCCATATGACCACTTATTGTCAAGTTCTCATTCTCAGAGAATGCAGCAGGCTATTGAGAGTATCCTGCCTGCATGGCAGAGTCTTACAAGCTCCCCGTGATGCATTCAATATGCCAAAACCCAGTAACAATGATGGGTCTCATTCCCCTGACCCTGAAAGTGCCTCCAATGTGGCACTTGCTAAAATCTCAGGGCTAAGATGAATGGAGATGTTACAGGTGCCTGCTCGAGGAAATCGATGAACAACAGGATGATAGTGATACCGTGATATTATGCACTAAAAGCACTAAAACTAGACAATTATATCTCAATAAAAAAACACTAGTGTGTTTAGTATGGTTTTAAAACTCTTCTGGGAACAGGAGCCAGAGTAATAATTGAAATAATCTCTGTTCATGCCTTCATGGAGCAAATATCTGAGAGAGAGGGAAGAGGGGAAAAGAGAAAAAGAGCATACACAAGAGGTGTATGACAAATTCATAAACAGCAATAAATAGGGCAAGTGTGAACTGTAGTAACACCAAGATGACAAACAGGAAAAGACCACATTGATTTGAGAACAACTTAGATGTGGGCTGTGATGCCTCCTTTACTGTGGTTACTTGCTATGATGTAGGACATCCCCAAATCTGGTAGGCTATTCTGGGAGTGTTAATGTGGGTACTGCTGAATGAGATTAGCATAACCCTGAGGAGATGGGCCTTATACAACCTATTAAAAGCTTGACAAAAACAAGATGAGGAAAGAGACTTTGCTCTCTCTGACTATGAGCTGCAATGTTCCTGTTCCCCTTGCCTTTGGGTCCAAAGTAGCACTAAGCCGTAAGTTCTTCAGGGTCTCCAGAGAAGATCTGGAGTTCTGCTACAAATCTCCAACCTCTCATCCTCCATAGTAGCCACACCAACCCTTCACAATAATATATTTAAATCTACAAATTTCTAGTGCCAGAGTGATAGTACAGTGTGTAAGGCACTTGTCTTGCATGCTACCTACTTGTTTTGGATCCTGGGCATCCCATACAGTTCTCTGAACACTTCCAGAAATGACTTCTGAGTTACAGCTAGGAGTAAACCCTGAGCATTTCCAGGCATGCCCCTCCCCTAATAAAATATATAAATATCCATCTTTATCTACCTAATCACTAACTCGTATCACTTTTTCTAGAGAGCCATGGCTAATATATGAGTGTTGAGAAAACACTCTGAGATTACTTGTACTTAGTAATGGGGCAAAGGGATAGGTATAAAGGGCCGGAAAAAGATACTACCAATTAAACAGAATATGGGGGTAAATGCCAAAGAGCCCCCAAAGAAGGCCTTAGCATGAGACTACATCAGAGAGAGGCAGAGGTCAGATTGTGTGAGTTTGAATGTTAGGGAAGGAAGTAGTACTTTTACCCTCAGGCCATTAAAACTGGGCTAACCAACTATCTATGAATATTTCTGTGACAAATGAATTACTGGATAAGTTGTTAATTTCACAAAGAGCAAAAGAAATTAAAAGAACTTTAAAAAATGATGATATTTTATTAAAGCCCTTATTTTGCGATGACTGTTATTTCAAGGGCCCAGCAGATGGAGTTGAAGGGGAAGATAACAGACAAAAGCAGGACTGGGTCTTATAAGAGTAGATGCATAACTTTGGTACAAAGAATTTCCTGGCATCTTCGTGGTTACTTTTAAAAATCTGTTGTTGCAGAATATGTGTGCACTAGTACAGAATACATTCACCAAAAATCATAAGCAAAGAATCATCTGACTCCATAGGAATAAGCAAACTTTATCTCCTCCCAGGAAACCAGTCGGCCATAACTTTACACAAGAGCACCCTCTTCTGTACAGTTGTAGCCCCGGACTTTAGAGCACAAGAGGGCTCTTACAATCTCCATCCACAGGGGCCACAGCCCAAGAAAAGTCAGTCCATACTAGCTTTCATTCCTGTCTCCATACTCTGCAAGCCATACACGGTGGGGTAGCTGCATAAAACAGGACAGGGTTCAGCACTGGGGTAGTTGATGAGAAGGAGAAGGGGGGAAATGTTCCAATTAATAAAACCCTGCATCATAGGGATTTTTCAGGATGCTTGGGTTGGCCATCCTTAGAAACTATTGTAGCAGAATGATTGATATCTAGTCTATGAGGCAGAAAATTGCCTCATAGATTAGATATGAGATGAGAGCGGGAAACCAGTACAAGCCCTACAGTGTGTTTACCTTGTGAAATAAATGTGGGTCATGTGAGCAGGCTCTGCTATCAATCTGTATGATTTCTGGGTAGACTTCTTCAGAACAGAGCCCCTTGTACAATGTATAATTACAGCAAAGCACCTGGTATATAGTAGCACTTAAATATTTATGGAAAAAAATAAAAACATTGGCCTCCCAAGTCTTTCAGAGAATAGATACATGTAACTTTGTCAGCTGTTCATGTCTTAGTGTACTGGGTATTTCAGAAAACTGTGACCATAATATAACAGCTTTGAGAACAGCCACAGAAAACACCCCCAGACTTTCTTTATTTAGCTCACCACTGAGCTGGTCGTTAGTGCAGTGCCCTTGGTTTCAGTTTTTCTTGTGCATCTGAAGTACCTCACTCAGCTAGGGGACTGCTTCTGGGATTGACTTCATTCAGGGATTTCTGCTCATTCCCTCATATTTTTATCTTCTTTCTGGAAAGAAATAACTGTCTTAGGTATCTTATGGAAATAGCAGTGGTTCAAGAAATAAGCCCAAGAATACAAATCCTTTGCAAGAACCTGCCACTTCCCATTTGAAGGCAACACAGTGATCAAAACAAATGTCATAGAAAAATTCACTATTAGTGGAGCAGCAGCTTATATTTCTTCATGTGGTCCCAAAAAAGGGATGATTATTATTTCTGAACATGAATTTTATCCATCACGCATCACCTTTACTGTAAAATGAACAAATTGAGTCAGGATTAGCATGTGTAGAGAACAAAACTCAGAGCAGAATTCTGGAACTGGTCAACTGAATATCTCTGTCTCCTGAGGTCAAAGCCTCCAGTATAGCCGCGTCTCTGGTGAGGTCAGTAACATTAGCTGTGTTTTTGTAGAGTCAGAGATTGAAGTAGTCGAGAGAGGCAGAAAATTTCTTAAAAATAGACTCAAACTTAAATCTCTTCTATTCCAGATCCTATCCTCTTTACCATGGTAACTAATATCTGAGTCCTCCCCTGGAAAACTAACCTGGACAAGTTCCACATTTATTCCTTAGATGGAATTAGAAGAGATCTAGCTCTCTTTTGAGAAATTTATCTTCCATGTGTTAGGAATTAGCTTCCCTGTCTTTCTGCTGATCTCAAGGATGTCCAATTTCCATGGATGCAAAGTTAATAACCTTCCATTCTTTTCCTCACAGTTGTCACTGCCCTTGGTATATAACTATAAGAATTAAAGATAAACTGACCAGGATGAGAAAAATCAATGCTTTCAAAAGCAAATATATTTAAAAATAAATACAAGTTACCAAAAAGAAAACGAGATATTTTATTTGCACCAAAAACAAGGTGAAGATGAAGGGATACAAAGATAAAGTCTAGGGCTTAAGATGCTTGACTTGTATTCAGTGGGCAAATGCGGTCCCATGAGTACCATCAGGAGTAATCTTTGAGCACAGAACTAGAAGTAATTGCTGAGTACTATTGGATGTGCCTCCTCAAGGCCCAAATTGAAAATAAACAAAAACCAAAGATGGAAACTTGAAAGAAAAAAATCTGTCTGGTGAAAACATCAGGATGTGATGTGATTGTATATACCCAGCATCTTAAGTTCAGTGCAGGTAGCACATTTTAAGAACAATATAAGATACTTACCTTACGTTTGTCCAATCTTGATTTGTGTTTGGCTTCACATATGGTCCCTCAGGCACCCACATATGATTTGTCAAGCTCTGTCTGGAGTGAACCATAAACACAGAGTCATGAGTTAGCTTTGAGTATTGATAGGTGTGGCCCACCTTCATATACACACCCAAAGACAGAAATAGACAGAAGCTCTCACCACAAGAAAACGTATGCAATTTTATATACAAACAGAGGTTAATTAGAATCATCATGCTAATTATTTTGACATATAAACAAATATTATATAATTAGGTTTTATACTTCTAGTGAATCAACCATTTCTCAATAATAAATTTAAAACGTACTTAGAACTAACTGCTTAGAATGAAGAAATCTAAAACAATATGACTGAAGGAATGTTTGATCATGCTCAATCTCTTCCTTTAAAGAAAACAGAAATTTAGAAACAGAGCAACACAAAACAATTTGTGTTGACGCATGAAAAAGCTACCATATTGGAAAAGAATCTGTGGTTATTGTAGATAAAATTAGTGCTAAATGGCAGAAATTAAACAGTGTTACTGGACTTGATGATTAGAGTATAAAATAATTGAGCTACTCAAATGTTTTGCTGGTTCCTTTGCAAGACAGCAGATATTACTGAAGTTTCTGGAAAGTGTAGGAAAATCCTACACAAATAAACCTTCAAAGAGAATAGAATTGGAGGCAAATTGGGCTTGCTTACCTATAAGATGCTTTCCACATGTGCAAGTTCTAGAGAATGTCTTTGTATATTACAAATATAATGATAATAGCGATAATTAATCATTTTTATTTTGTTTCATAGGTTAGAAAATGCCATCATTTTACCAAAAAAAATCCACGAGGCAGGTGAAATTAGACCTTCATTTCCAGTGTATACAAAAACAAATCCTACAACCCCCACAAACAACAACAAAAAAACAACCCACGATGCTGAATTGAGTGATTTCAGTATTTCTCATTGTTTTTATTGTGCAATTTTCACCTTTAGCCCACTTGGAATATCCTGGGAACACACTAGTTGAAAAAAACTGCTCCATTGCATACTATAAAAAATAGATGAAGTAAGATTCTTGCAAGTAGCACCTATAAATTAATTGTCTTGTTTCTGTGGACTCTGGCATGAACAGCAGTTAGTGACTCTTCTGGTCTCAGTTCATTTCTCCCTTTATGTAGTATACAACCGAGAACATCCTCAATAAGCCATCGAGTCTTCCCTCTTTCCAAGGGTTTCGCTTCACACTTCCCTGAGACCTCCCAAGGAAATAGGTTTCCTTAGATGTCAAAGTACAGACATCTAGTTTTCTTTCTTTCCTTGTTATTTCTTTTCTCCCTCTCTCCCTCTCTCCCTCCCTCCCTCCCTTCCTTCCTTCCTCCCTCCCTCCCTCCCTCCCTCCCTCCCTCCCTCCCTTCCTTCATTCCTTCCATCTTTCTTTCTCTTCTTTTCTTCCTTTTTTCTTCCTTTCTTTATTTTTAATTGAATCACTGTGAAATACAGTTATAAAGTTGTTCATTGTTTCAGTCATGCAATATAATGTAATGAAAGAAGGAAGGAAGGGAGGAAGGAAGGAAGAAAGGAAGGGAGGGAGGGAGGGAGGGAGGGAGGGTTTCAGTCATACAATATTCCAATGTTCCAATGGGAAAGGGAGGGTTTCAGTCATACAATGTTCCAATGTCCCTTCACCAGTGTTCCCATTTCCCACCACGGATGTCCCCAGTTTCCCTCCCTCCTAACCCTCACCCTGCTATCCCCCAGGCTGAGAGCACTTCTCTTCTCCTCCCTTTCCCTCCCCTTCCCTCTTCTTCCCTCCCCTCCCCTCCCTCTCCCTCCCCACCCCTCCCTTCCTCTCCTCCCCTCCCCTCTCCTCCCACCTGAAGAGCTTAGCATTGAAGTCACAACTCAAACTTTTTCTGGCAATTTGTTCTTAGGGTTTTTTTCAGCTGTCTGTAAACACTTTGCAGCCTTGACTTCCCCAGCTGAGAGAAGGCTAATGAAAATGACAAACCTGGCATTGATTTATTGCCACATGGGTGATAACAATAAATAATGATGGCATTGCTAATGTCTTTGTTCTTTCTCACCACTCTCTACTCTCCACAAATTTCCGCTTTTGAGTCTAGGAGAAAATGGTGAGAGTGGGGAAGTTTCCTTCCTCTTCAGGACTTTTTCCTGCTCGCCATCACCATCCAATCCTTTCCATGGGAACTGCTAAGAGGGCTAGTTCAAGGTCGGAAGAATTTCTTGTGTCTTCTTCCATCAGGTCTCAACAGTACCCAGGAAGGCAATGCCATCCTCTGCCTTACACAGATGGATAGCCTAGGCCCCCAAAGTCTAAAAGATTAATTCAAGGTCATATCACTGCTAGACTATTGATTAAGGACATTTGAAAGAAATAATAAGGCTCTGAATGCTCTTCTTCTTCTTCCTCCTCCTCCTCCTCTTCTTCCTCTTCCTCTTCTTCTTCCTTCATCCTCTTCTTCCTTCATCCTCTTCTTCTTCCTCTATAATTTGAGTGCTTAAACCATAGCCATATAGCCAACACTTACTGAATAGGTGAGAGCATATCCAAAATTATGCTCTCAGGCATAACTCAGTGAGAGTTGAGGCAATGACTGTAGTGGGCACCACCTTTGAGAAAGGAACTAGTTCATGCAGAGAATAATATTCTGGTGCAATATCCTAGCAGTACTCCAGGAGCTCCCAGGAATCTGCTATAGAAGCCAGGACGGGGTCAGTTCTAAAGTGCTGAGGTCCAACCTTTTATAGGCTAATATGGATTTGTTCACTCAGACCACTTCTCAACTTCATTCCCTATTCTTCTACCTCACTTCTTTCCTTTTGTCTGTCTTCCTTCCTTCCTTCCTTCCTTCCTTCCTTCCTTCCTTCCTTCCTTCCTTCCTTCCTCTTTCTTTCTTTCTTTCTTTCTTTCTTTCTTTCTTTCTTTCTTTCTTTCTTTCTTTCCTCTCTCTTTCTTTCTTTCCCTCCCTTTCTCCCTCCCTCCCTCCCTCCCTCCCTCCCTCCCTTCCTTCCTTCCTTCCTTCCTTCCTTCCTTCCTTCCTTCCTCCATTCCTTCTTTCATTCCATCATTTTAAACTGATTTTCAACTGGCTTACACTTCTTTTCATAGAAAAAACCTATAGTATAATGTACATCTTTTATTGGAGAAATGAATACTCTTTAGCAATATATACTTAAATCAAGCAAAGTCAAATCTTAGCAGAAATCTCTTCTTTTCACCAGATTTCTTATTACTAACCAATCTAATGCTCCATTTTCTAAACCCTAAATTCTGTCCGCATGATTTTTCTGTTATATTTTCTTTATCCCAATATCTGAAATTATCTTACTGGTCTTTTTGTTAGTTAATTGCCTAGCACCCTATCTACAAGGGCTGGCTTATTAACTGTTTTATTTTGTTTGGGAATCACATCTGATAGTACTCAGGGATTTCTCCATACTCTGCATTCAAAGATCACTCTTGGTGGGTATCAGGGGACTATATGGGTTAACAGTGATCCAATACAGTTCAACTACATGTAAGAAAAATGCCCTATCTTCTGGACTATATCTCCAGTCCTAGGTCTGTTAATTTTTTAAATGTTGAATCTAAAATAGCAGCTGGAATGTAGGAGGAAAACAAGAGATAGTTGTTGAATGGATGCATAAATGAACAAATTTCTTCACTCGCATTCCAAAATAATCTCTCTTCACAGACTTATACAATCAAAGAGTGGTAGATAAAAAAATCTTCAGAACTTCAGTGGTGGTACAGTTTTGAAGGTTCAGTCTCTATGTTCACCAAAAAATAAACATTAATACTATTATAACCATGTTACTTAGACTACAATAAAAATACATTTGAAACTAAAATGTGTTGAATAATTCAAGAATTATTTGCTCAACAGGATATTATAATAATGGTTATGTAATTGATACAACTTAAATTTTCGGAGTTCAAGTTATGGGAAAACAATTTATGGTTCTTGTTTATTCTCAAAAGCCTTTCTTCCTCAAAGTTACTCCTGTAATCCCAGTTTTATGAATGGTAAAGAAAATTTAGGGGAGAAAAAGAGATAGAAATTAGAGAAGTTTCTATCAAATCCAAGTCCATCTACCTAGCAAGCACATTTTACTATTATATAGTGCTAACAGGATAAATAGTTCATCCATGTAGCAATTACAATTTTGAAAAATTCAAACAAAGCATCTAAAGAGCTGATTTTTCAAGTTCAAGAGCATTTGGCACAGAGCTGCAACACTTGAGAAAATAAGCAAAGATCTAAACATAAAAGTAATCGTGCAGAGACTGTCCTGGGAGCATTCTTGAAGAGGATACAAGTTGATCTGTCATGGCTAAACTACAGTTGTTTAATTAGGGTTGCATTAGTTCTCGAACCCTAATCCCAACTATGTGAACTTTTTCTGGGTCAAAAATCTCTGATAGTTTAAAGCTGGGATGCAAATAAATGAGTGAGAGTTGAGAAATATATTCTAGAAAATTACCTTTATGTTTTTTGGTTGACACAACCCACTGTGCCCCACATGCTATGACCGACTAAGGATCATGGCCCTTCTTACTCAAGGAAACATGTCTATGGCATGGAAGTGTCACCTTTCACAACCCCAACTTCTCAACTTTGCTTAAGAGCATGCTTGAAAGACAAAACCTTCTTGCCATTTCATGTTCGATTGGAAGAGATTGAACAATACCGAGTAATACAGACAACTGAAAATTACAAAGATCAACTTGGTGATGCTGGAGTGACTTCAGTACAAAATCTTCAGTACCAATTTATGGACAGGACAACCCAGCGTATTCACTGATTGAAAGTACAGAAAATGGACTTTGTCTTTTGTTGGAGTCTTGGAGGAAGAGAGCAAATAGAAGCAAATGCATTACAAAAAGTCATGGATTTCAAGGATATCTATCAGTTCAGTTCTATCCTTAAAGAGTGGCAGGAATACTAGCTAAAGATACATAAAAGTAACATCCTCAAGTTGCCTTCAACATACCTGGTTCTCATTAAGAGAAAAACTGACTTAGGTTGTGAGACTGAACAGACATAACAAGGTTTAAATCATTTGCCTTGCGTGCAGTCAGCCCTGGCTTGATCCCCAGCACTTCATATGATCCCCTGCACACTGCTGGAGGTCACAGCTGATCAAAAGCTAGGAAGAGTCTCAAATCCAAAGTCTCTAAAAGAATAAGGTAAATATTAGAGTAAATATGTTCTCATTAATCATATTCTCCACTTATAACACTGATATCTCCTTGCCCCCATGCTTACCAAAATAGAATATCTGTTTTTAGGAGCCAATTCATCATCTGAGCCTTAATTTCATTCTGAAAGTGTATCAGCAATTTCCTATTTCATTTATCCAGAATTTAGCAAAGTATCTACCTCCAAAATAAGGGGAGGGTGAAAAATAACAGAATCAATGACAATTCAAGGCTCAAGTGCATGCCCAAGTGCACTCTCTTCTGCTTGATCCCATCTTTTTTTCAATATGTACAGTGCAGTCCTTTGCTTGACAGAATGGTATGGAAATTACCTTGACTCAAGGTAGAAATATATAAATCCATGATCATTAAAATGTACACATTTACTGGCCAGAGAGATAGTACAATGAATAGGGCACTTGTCTTGCACACAGTCAACATGGGTTCAATTCCTGACATCCATGAGCACTACCAGAAATGATTTCTGAATGCAGGTTCAATAGTTACCCAGAGAACCTCTGGGTATGGTACAAAAACAAACAAACAAAACAAAAAAGAAAGAGAGAAAGAAAGAGAGAGAGAGAGAGAAGAAAGAAAGAAAGAAAGAAAGAAAGAAAGAAAGAAAGAAAGAAAGAAAGAAGGAGGGAGGGAGGGAGGGAGGGAGGGAGGGAGGGAGGGAGGGAGGGAGGGAGGGAGGGAGGGAGGAAAGAAAGAAATCACGACCAATAAGAAAGACAAAATGTGCATATTTAGTCTGTGAGAAAACCAATCCTGTTTTCTACACTTATTTTCAAAAGAAGACTGTTTTCCCCAGGGGAAATCCCTGTTTTTGGTGCTTTACCTGAAACAGATGTTGTCACCTGTTGGGCATCTTTACCACCAGATGCTAGCCATCAGTAAAAACAGCCCCTCCTTCAGCAGGCCCATTTCCTGTGCCTCATGAAAAATTGTAGCAAAGCATATGGGAGAGATAGGAGGGGAATTTCAACTTATTTTCATTGAGAAACTTAAGATATTATTTGAAGTAGGAGTTGGGTAAACTCTTTCTCTACCTTTCCTTTATGGTCTCATTCATCTTCTCTATGAAATTTATTACTTTAAAAAAATCTGACGTTTCACTAATAAAAATTGCCAGTCAGTTACTGTCCTCCCATTGTTCATCGATTTGCTCGAGCGGAAAAAAAAAATTAAAAAATAGGAGTTCATACGCAAAAAAAAAAATATCTGACCTGCTTTGCCTTCTGGATTTCCATGCCCTACTTAGAACCAGCTGTCCTGTCTCGTCTACCAGGTAAGGAGAACACAAGAGCATAGGGAAAAACACATTGCATTTGTTCAAAATCATGCAAATGTCTCCAAAGTTCAGAATAAGATCCCAAATGCAAAAGTGAATAAACCCAGGGGATAAATTAAAATTTATTTTAAAAAATAAATACTTATTCACTCACTCTAGCAGCTTTTCTGAAATAAAACCAGAAACTACTCAGACTCCCTCCTCATTCCTCTTGGGAAAAATATTCCTCTTACAGAACTTATGATCTGATCAGAAAGAGTGAAAAAAATCACTAAATGTTTTGAAGGTAAGATACACATATTGTAGAAGATGAAAAGCACTTCAACAATAAGGATCTGAGTGACTTGGAAATATGGAGATAGGAAGACAGAATTTTCCTGGTCACAGGCACATGGGTGCAAAGGGCTAATGATTCAGAATCAGGAAAAAAGCAACATTATGTGGGATGGGGGAAAGAAAAAACGACCCTGTGGACAAAGAGACAAGGCCAGACACCACAGAACATATAGACAGGCATATGGATTTCATTTTCACTCTGAATAAACTCAAAGCCACTGCTACATCTTGAGCCACAGAGTGACACTATCTGCTTATCTGATACAAAGTGATTCATTGGAGAGATCAGGTTGCAGAGTCAACAGTGGAAGGAAGCAATGAGCAAGGAGACCAGGGCAGCAACTCAGGACAGAGGTATCGGCACTTGGGAATAGAGATTGAAGATGAAGGGAGTAAGAAGTAGTGGAATGTTGTTCTATTTTGAGTGTATGACCATGGGGAGCTTTGGGAAAAATAGGAATAAGTCATGATAGGAAGAGACCATGCAATGTAAGATTTCCAAAATTCTATAAATAGGTTTGCTTCATTCTATAAACAAAGCCATTTTATCTACTAGCCCTTTAAAGGCCCAGAATTGAAACATATCATAACCACCATAACCATTCTAACAAAACCTTAGTGTTTGAAGCACTTTCGGAATGTCTAAAAAAGTGAAAATCAAGTAGCATGTAAACTTCCAGGAGAAGCAGCTCTACAGTATGTTAGATTTTATTTTCAGAGAATAGAAACTCAGATACTTTGGCCCATTAGTGATGTAATAACCCTCTTCCCTTTTTAGTTTCCTCCCTGAAGTAGCCAAAACTCCTCACAGTTACATGAGTCCAAAATGATAGGTCTGTATCTTAAGGTAACTATCTCTATTCAGAAACCTGTTCTTCCTGCCCATCTTTCTTCCATTAACTTGAGGGAAGACATTTTTTCCTAACATTCAGTAGAAGGCTATAAGGACGCCCTTCAATATTTCTGTTTCCTTGCAAAGGAACACCCAAGATCTTGTTTGCTTTCTCAAAAGCTTACTCAAGATAACTTTTTATTAGCCTTTGGATCAATGTAAGTCTCAACTGTCTAGAAGTATTTCTCTAAGACAGAATTTAGCAGAAACCCAAAGTAAATTTATTCATCATTGTTTTAAATAAATAAATAACCCACAACAATTGTTTTTTAAAAAGAGAAAATAAACACTAGGGCAAAGTTTCACATTAATATTCCCTACTACACAACTATGTTTTTTTCCGCAACTTAGTTATGCAATCATTAGAAGTCATATCTCACTTTATTTTGAACTATGCTTCATATTCTGGCCAGAAATTTGGATTTAGAAAGGAGGAAATCCCTAAATTTATTACTAGAAGGTAAAAAAGTTGTGGTGTTTGTCTCATTCAGACACATTTTGCACAATGGCATGCTTTTCCTTTAGGCAGAAACCTTCCTTTATTTTTCTAAGATGTTTGGGTTCCCAGAGAGACCAGATAGTTGTTTACTGCACCTATGAAGGAGGAGCAAGAGTGGAAAGAGAGCAGCTGTGCCTTGTGGGCTGTTCGATCCAAATCTTGATTCAAAATGTTTATTAGAACCTCAGTCCCAGGAGATTTCTGGTCTTTATAATTCCCAAACTGTCTCTAAGTGGTAAATCTTCAATAGATTTCCTGCTCTTTTCAACTAATATCTTAACCAGTAACCAGCTCTTTTGAACTAATATTTTAATCAGTAACCAGTTCACAGAACCGAAGGTGATTTCACAGAACCGGAGGGACAGTACAGCCAGTAGGGCACTTGTCTTGCACATAACTGTTCCATATTCGATTCCTGGCCCCCTATGTGGTCCCTCAAGCATCACCAGGAGTAAATTCTGAGTGCAGAGCCAGGAGTAACTTCTGAGCATCACTGAGGGTGGCACACCAAACAAACAAACAAACAAACAAACAAACAAGGTCATTTCCTACCTTCATAAGACAATGGATTTTTTCCAAAGAATATAAAAAGATAGAAAATGGGACTAGGGAGATTGTACAGTGGTTGGGGCACATATTTTATATGAGGCTGACCTAGGTTTGATTCTTGGAACCATGTGGTTTCTTGAGCAGAATTAGTGCAACTGTGGAGGCCTCCAAACATTGCTGGGGTGGCTCAGGTTGGACCCCAGCACCCCAAGACACCAGTAGCATTTCATCCTTGGGTCCTTACATTAAACCATCAGCCTGGTGGGCTAAGAATTGATAGGCAGCAACTCTAGGCATCCAGAACACTGATTTGGTAAACCAAAAGGACAAAAATGAACTTCTTTGTTCCCTGATAAATATTTCTTCTTCACAAATCTGTGTACAAATCCAAATGTGCTCAGCAAGTGGCCACTGACTACCAAATACTGAAGATGAAAATATGTGCAGCAAGAAGCTCTCTCTGGCGGCGGGAAGATTAGGGAGGTTCCCAGGTGGCTGAACTTAATGGGGAGGTTTAAAAGTGAAGGTTCATATCCCTAATTTACAGGTAACTTACAGCTGTGTTTAAAAAGTCCAAGAAACATGGAATTTATATGATTAGCCAACAAATAATTCCAATTGCACATAGACTGTATTCTTTTAAAGGAAAACTTTTGTGGTATATTTGTTACTGAAGAGGCTGGGGTTGGCTCAAAAGAAGGCAGAGAAGTTCCTTGCTCAGATAAGTAGAAGACTAGATATTACTGCTCACTGCAGATAAATCTGAAATAAAGATAAGTTGTATTGGAAATAAGACCTTAAACAATTAAGGGGAAAGTGTACTTTAAAAATTGGCCTTGCTCACTTTTATACAATGAGGCACATCCAAAACATCGTCCTTTTTGTAACACTATCTGCTTCATTGCCTGTTGCCTCTCCCCAAACAACTGTAAATAGTTTGGTCCCAGGAAAAGCAAGACTATATTTCTGGCTTGTGTGGTAGGATCCGTTGCCTAGCATTGCAGTAAATTTTACAAAACAGTTGGCAGAAGGATCAGACTAGCTCGGCTAAATGAATTAAGCAATCACATAAGACTGCAGGCATATTAAGGAGGAATGTCCAAATTACAGCATTTGATATTCCCTTCTCTCAGCCACGCTTCCCCGGGTATAATGCTTTGGCTGGGAAGACTGTAATTTGATATGAAACAAGGTTCTTATTAAGTAGATACAATGAAATAATGCTGAGTTTTTTGTTCCTGGAGTTAAATGCATTTTATTAGCACTCATTAGGAGTAGGAAAAACTTGGAGTTAAGGATTCGTTAGCCAGAAGTGGTGTGGGGGATAGGGGCTGCAAGGTGGAGCAATTAACTGCTTGGTACCATACAGCAGGATCTGGGCCACACACAGCAGATTCTGAAAGCCTATCTGCACTCCTTCTGGACTAAATATCTGAGAACGTTTTGGGGGTAGGTCCGAGTGCAGGTTAGCTGAAAATATGTGTTTCTTTCTAAGCTGTAAATTTCACAAAAGGCAGACAACCCAGAAAGCAAGCACAATTATGATCCACGTTTTGGATTTGAAAGAAAACCATTTGCTTTCAGAATTTGGTGGCAGGTTAGGGTGGCATGAAGGGGTAGGTTAGTAGTGGTTGGAGGGACAGTAAGAGGAGATACTACCAGCTATCTAACTTTTAAAGACATATTTAAAAACTCTGTCTATTTGATCTTGTTGTCAGAGAAAACCACACACACAGAGAAGCATACACACACACACACACACACACACACATCCACGTGAACACATATCATTACTCTAAAATCAAAACTTTCACCAAAATAAAACGAGAATCTTGAACACCTATTCTTGAACACCACCCACTAAAAATTTCAGCTATAGGTCCAAATGACAATAAATATGAAACTAAATAAATATGAACTAAAACCTTATTCTTTGGAAATTTCATTGTCGTGTGTGTGTGAAGCAGCATTTTTTTGGTAGTGGACCTATTATCAACTCATCACACCTTGCTCTCAAATGTATGTCTCCTGTATTCCATTCTCCCATTTTCGATCATTGACTAGGGATCTGATCTAACACTGAATCTTCTCCAAATCTAATGTGTCCCAAAGCAAATCTGTACCTAAACTCCAGTGTGCTCCTGTTTTCTCTGCTAATTGTACCACCATATTCGTCCTCATCTACCTGGGTCAAAATCTTGTATCGATTTCTTTTTAATCTTACCTTTCCCATCCAATCAGCTTCCTAGTTCTGTGGATAGGAACTTTGCTACGCATAGACATCCATCCTGTCTTCTCCACACAGTTTCATAATGCCACATTTCATTGCTTGTCATTTAGATAGCCAGGGTCTTAACAATGTGAGATCTCCATTTCCATTATGACTCTCTGACACCCCGTCTTGTACACAACTGCCAAATTACTCATTTAGGAGTACACAGAGCTACCAATAATGAGCCTTCTGGTCTAAAATCTGTGGTGGGTTTCTATTGTCTCCATCTGTAAAAAGAGTGTGATGTGATCTACCGCAGAGCTGTCACATTCAAACAAGATAGTATCCAAGTCTTCTACCTAGTTGTTATGACAGTGAAAACTCTAGACAGGGTAGTGATTATGATCTGTTGATCAAGATCACTGCTTTCATTACATGGCACCCATGATTCACTTTTTGTTTCCCATTCTCATCTAAGTCTCTTGGCCTCTTTGAAACAGATTCAAATTCAACCCACCCTCTGTGACCCAAGTCCAGAGAAGGCTCCCTTGCCCTTTTGGTTATGAGCAACTCCTCTCTGCTCGACATCTCGACAGCTATAGCACTTCACTGGGAATTGTTTCATTTTTCTTGGCATTTACTTATCTGTTGGCTTCATGCTAAAATGTAAGCATAGGCCATACATCTAGTTGATTTTTATCTCTGTCCTCTCACACCAATTTTCAGAGGTCTGGCCCCTCGTTTTCCACCCTTGCAGATACCAGGAAATCTGTTCTTGCCTCTGCCCTCTGACTTCATCTTGGGTCTGTGCAGGCAGGGAAACCAAAATGAAACTGAGTCTGTATTTGATAGAGTGACTCAGAATGTTCAGACACTCACATTAATGGGCACAAGTCAAGTACTCATTTTCTTCCTTCTCTATCAATTTATCTTAGCTGTGCAAACTAACAATCAAGTCTCCTTATAAGTCTGTGGAAGTCTATTTGGGTCGCTGTCTTGTCCTTTTATTATTTAGTGAGAAAGAGCTCTGCAAGCCAGTATTTTTCCATATCCATTTTGTCCCCATTGACTCCCTTGAATTTTTGGCATGTCCAGTTATATTTTCTGTGTGGGCTGCATATCATTTTGGCACTTTTCACGTATCTTCCCTATGGAGGCATTCACTGAATGATAAAATTATCCAGGCATTTTTCAATTCTAATCTTTGATCTTATAAACCTTGCTCTCCTAAGTTTATTTTCAGCTATACAGTCTTAGTAAAAAAGTGAATGATTATACTCATTAAACATCTATAAAGTGGAAGGAATGATTTGAAAATGCGACAGTTCAAAATGGTTGTCTGTTGGTATAGAACTATGTCGTTCCGACACACTGGGTCCACAAAACCCAGCAGAGAGCCAGCAGAGGCAGTCCACCCAACCCCACCCGTTGCACACCAGATGGGGAAGGAGGGCAGTCCCTAGAGGGAGGATGAGTTTGCTAAGCTGTATGAAAAGACAAGACAAAGACAAGACACGTTCTCTGGGAGCCTCTGCAGGGAGAAGACTCAGTTTACTGCAATCAAGCTTAGGTTTATATACCTTAAGAGAAAAGGGAGAACAATGGATGAACACCTTATGGGGTGGGGTGGGGGGGGGGGCGCGAACGGGATTTCCCTGCACAAGCCCACAAGCAGTCAAACAGGATGTTCTCGTTCCTCACTCTTTCTGGCTGGCTGGTAGTTAGTTTGCTCAGTGGTCCCTAACGTTTTGTTTTAGATACACTGACTTGGCATTGCAACCGGAAGTCTGAGGACGGAGGAAGGAGTCGCTGCTGGAATGCGAAGTGGGACCCTGCGGGGGAGGGGCCACCTACGGTTCATATGCTTGGGCCAAGTCTGGGGGGGCTCACCCCCAACCCCAGCTGTTCCCTCCATTGCCCCCTGCAGCACCCCATAGAACTAGATATCAACAAGTCATGAGGCAGTTATCTATTCTGAGCAGGGCTCTGTGGCTTTAGTCTTTGGGGGTTACTTCTAGTGTTGCTTGAGAATCAAGCCAAGCTTCCATGCAAAGTTTGTGCTCCAGGCCTTTGAGTGATCTCCCTCGCCCTTCTGCTTAGGGTATAAGAAATTATCAAAATATCTACAATGAGTAGATTTATCCTACTGATAGAAATAAAAAGCTTTTAGAGTAAAAATCATTTGAGAAGGAAATGAAATTCATTTCATTTGAGTAGCACTGTAACACTGTAACACTGTAACACCTCCCATTGTTCATTGATTTGCTCCAGCGGGCACCAGTAATATCTCCATTGTGAGTTTTGTTGCTGTTTTTGGCATATCGAATACACCATAGGGAGCTTGGCAGGCTCTACTGTGCAGACAGGATACTCTTGGTAGCTTGCTGGGTTCTCCGAGAGGGATGGAGGAATCGAACCTGGGTCAGCCACGTGCAAGGCAAACGCCCTACCTGCTGTTCTCTTGCTCCAGCATTTGTTTTTCTTTTTTGATTAGTGAAACACCATAAGGTACAATTATAGACTTACAAATTTTTGTGCTTGGGTTTCAGTTATACAATGATCAAGTACCCATCCCTCCACCCTTTTCAGTGAGTAATGAAATAATATGTGATTGTTATGAAAATAGAAAGCTATTTAATTATTTGAATACATTTTTACAAAATAGTATTATGTAAGTGAAGAAAACTAGTCATAAAACAAATGTATGCCCCCACTATATGCAAAATTAAAGGAAAGAGACAATGCATACAATATGCAAGTGATTCTCTATGAATAATGGAATTTATAATTATGAGACTGTGATTGTCATTAATGTGAAAAATTATCTTATCTCAAAAGCTTATCTTGAAGTGATGAGCTGCAACTACATCATCATCTGTATTATTTGCTTCATGGCACTTTAAATTTTATATAAGGAAGATGAAGATGATGTTATTTGAATGATGTTATTTGAGGAAAGAGAAATGAATATTCTTTTCCTCTATTATAAAATACCTATGTGTGTATAGATATTTTAATTAAAGAAATAGGTAAGAAGAGTTGATATAACCTGTGTCTTCCTGAATAAGTCTAGGCCAGTATTTTGATTTTCACATAAGTATTGGAACTCTGAACCTGAGCCACATTCTTTCCTAAGAAGGTCAAGGGTGTAATTTGCAATGTAGACATTCTCCCCAGAAGTTTCTTGCCTTGTAGATGATTATCCCTAAGCCCAGGGGCTCTCTGAGAAGGACCAGAAGCTCTGTCCTCTCCTTCCGGGTGGCTCACTGAGAACCAGACTTTTCCCCCACCTCCTCAGAGTGCTGTTGTCTTTTTGTCTTTTTGCACGGAATGGGACAAGGTTTCCTGGCCTACCTCCCTTCTGAAGAGGCAAATGTATAGTCTACTGAGTAACACTGAGGTCTCAGGACTAAGTGGTCAAGTCAGACAGCTTGGGTCCCTCTTCCAAGAGTCAGAAAAAGTTCCCATGATGAGTCAGAAAAACAGAATACCTTAAGGAGGATGTTCCATGGAGGAGGGAGATTTTCTGTATCTCTTGGGGCACAGGGGATCATAAGAAACTTATTACACTGGTTATAGAAAACTGACACCTTTGACTATTTGTTTGTTTGAAAAACACAGCTTAGAAGAAAACAATTTTTTCCCAGAAGAAAGATTTTGCAATGAAGGAGAATAAGCAAAAATTAAATCATTAAAACATTTCAAATTCACCTTGTTAAGCCCTCAGATCCTGTGTTCTCCACAAAAATGTCAGTGATTGGCTTTTCTTTCATAATTTGGAACCTGGGAAAGTATTAAACGTTTATTATTGTAGAAGATTTTGAGGAACATAGAGGTAAATATTAAACTTCCATTTGAAGGCAGTTGATCTTCAAGTCTCATCAAGCACAGAATTCTAAGAAAGAGTAAATTCTATGAAAGCTTGATAAACATGTGCATAGCTGGTGGCTGGGGTTGCAGGGAGCATGCTGTCTAGAGGATCAAACTGGAATCAGGTACATGAAAGCCTGTGCCCCTATCCTGGGCTCTCTTCCTGAACCCTCATGCTCTGTTTACACTAATATAGGAGGTGAGAAAGAGGGCACTTATCTGACTGCAAGAATGGTTGTGATGTTCAATTTCAGGTGTTCAAGAAATGTGGTTTTGAAACATTCTCTGCAATTCGACAATTTATTTTTTCAGCTCTTGTATTCCAGAAATGGAAAGTTTATTTCAGTCAATTCAAGCATTCTTGTCATTGCTGAGGACATAATTATTTGAACAAGGTATATATAGTATGAGCCACTTATTAATTAGTGTATTAGCATTTTTATTAAAAATAGATCAGTTACAAAAATCTCTGTGCAAGTGAAAACAGCATTTTTCTATCCAAGGGCTCTCTCAGGCTCTGCCAACACATTTGCCAAGAGGAGATGCCAGTTCCCTTAACCTCTTAGCAAACCAATGGAGACATCTGGGTTCTGCTAATGACATTGTCCCAGATTTTTGTCAGGACAGAACTTAGAGTGATACAATGGTATTCATAAGATGTATTTACAAAAAAATCCCCTATCTAGAACCAAAGAGATCTTATGGTTGGTCAGATACTTTCGTTGCATATGGCCAACACAAATTTGATCCCCAGCATCACTAGTGGTCCCCTTAGCACTGCCAGAAGTGATGCCTGAACACAGAGCCAGGAGAGTAAGCCTTAAGCATTTCAGAGTGTGGTCCAAAACCCCCAAATAAATAAATACATCTCATCATCTGTATAACCTGAGGTGATGGTTAATATATGACAGGCACTTATTTTGTGAAGGAACAGACTTTTAAGACATGAATTTACTTCATTTATACTTTGAGGATGTGCTGTGGATATAATTCCATGCTTACTAGAACCATTCTACTTTCTTTACATTGCACAGAAGCCATGTCATTTGTATACAACTCATCCTTTTCCAGAGACATGAGCCATAACTGACCTGGAGGCACTGCATTTAGTGCAAGAGTGGGCATGAGACCTTAGGTGGGGAAGCCCAGGACTTTAGAATGACAGTTGAGAAATGGGAACTCTGTTTCAATAAATACTCCAATAAGGATGCATGAAGCCCAATTTTCTAGAGTAACCCCCTTGCAGGCACAAATAAAATTAGCCTTTATTTTAGGATGATGCTGCTTCCATGGGATTAAAAATGTGAAGGGAAAAATAAGCCCTCCATGACGAAAGTGAAGTACTAGGTCAGACCTCCCTTGAGACCCCATTTATAAGTGACAATAAAGGCATTTCATTTTTAAGCCAGTAAAAATGAGGTCATCCTGCCAGAGTAAGCACTGTAACAGAGAGTGGAATATGTTTGTATGGACCCCTAACTTGAATGATGTTTCACCTTCCCCAAGCCCTTTGAACACTAGAAGAAAGACATTTTCCTTCTGAAAAATCTTACTCGTGTGGCACTGCCAGTCCCAGCTCACTTTAAACTAAGTTCTATGATTGAGAAGCTTGGGATTTGCATGTGAACAGAATGGAGGGTCACAATAGAGTAGGGTAGCTTTTGGTTCACATCTACCTTAAGATATAACCCTAGGGAACTCTTGGAAAGTAAACTACTGAGTCCAGAGAATAATTAATAAAGACAATGTTAATGGTAATGCTCCACCCAATGTTCATGCTATTTAAAATGGGATTGTTCTCTAAATTTTCTGTTCATTTTTTTTGTCCAGCTTCTGTGGAGCTGGGATTCTTGTCCAGAGGACTACTTCCAGATATCAGATAGTCTTTTTTTTCCACTGTTAGAATAAGCAAAAGTTGCTGGCCTTTTTATTTCTGAGTTTTAGTGGTCCTTATTTTAGCTTTTCAGTGTTATAACTTGATTCTCCCTATCTGAATAGTATGAGAGCTCAGTTCACATGGAAATTTCAGTTTCAAGTATTTGGCTTTCCATCCTTATCTGGAACTGTCACCAGGAAGGTTTTTATAAACTGAACAATTTATATATTCTAGAGTCATTTATCACTAATATAACAATGTTGTAATATTTACATTAAAAATTAAAAAATATTAACATGTACTGATTAATTAAAAATAAATTAAACCATGTGAACTTTCTTTGAATTCAGTATTTTAAAACTGATACTGTACTTGGATTTCTGAAGAGAATGGATGTGTAGAAAATGGAGAGGATGCTTATTCTTATGAGACTCTCCTTAGAAGTCATGAATCAGATGTCCAGAAACAGTTTCGATACATGCAACGGGTCACAGTAGACTTCATTAACATATAAGCCTTAGCTAGACTTCATTAACATACAAGCCTTAGCAGTAAGCCTGTTGTTTGCCTTTCAGCTCAGGACTTCAGAAAGGGAAATACTATACAATAATTTAAAATTGAAATTCCTGTCTGAAGAGTAGAGATGAATGTGGATTTCGAGGATTCAAAGTATATTAAACACACACACACGCACACACATACACACACACAATTTATCACAACCCTTTGATTCTCCTAGTGGAAAAACCAACCAAGTAAGCATTCCACTTGAGAAAAACTTGTCACATTCTGTGAGAGTACCCTAAGCTGTCAAAAAAACCACACTTAAATAGACAACATGACCCAGATACTGAGTTGTCCTGGGAGTGGGGCTCAAAACACACTGAAAGATTATGCTGAATTGGGATTAGGTGGTTTCAGTTACTTGGCTTTCTGACAACATATTGGATTTGATTCTGATAGAGTTCCCAAGTGAAAACTTCGATTCCAAGTTTAACTGAATCCTTAATTTATTTTTATGATTTTCTAAGCATGCTGTGCTTTTTTTCCTTTTCCTTGTAAACTGAATAATCTTCACTCAGCTCACTCATTCTCTTCATCATTTTCAGTAACATTTTTATGTAAACTCAGACTAACTTTGGAGAATACCAATACAAACCGAACAGATTCCTTGCCATTGAGATGTACACAAAGTTAGTAAACACATACTTAGAGTAGAAATTATTAAACTAAAATGTATTTAATGTTTTAAAAAGTCATACAGTGCTAGAGAGCTATTACAGTGGTGATGGTACATGCCTTTCCCAAAGCCAATCTGGGTTCTATCCTCAGCACCACATGGTCCTTTGAGTCTCACCAAAGCAAACCTGAAACCCCTGAGCACCACTAGGGTGTCTCGGGTGCTTCTTAGAACCACAAGACCTGAGCAGCAGGACTACATCCTCTGACTCTTGATTTGAACTACTAGCACTATTGGATAGGAATTGTCTGAGGGGTCCCCAGGCTTTCTGTGCACAACTGAGAAGTTCCTAGCATCTATAATCTCAAGTTCTGCCATCCTGATATAAGGACTTAAAGGCTACTTAAAGAAATAAGGATTTCTGAGGGTTGAATTTCCAGAAGTTGCATTTAGTAAAGGATAATTACACTTCTTTTTCACATAAAGTAAATCCAAAATTTGATGGAATGAAAGGTCCCTAGATATAGACCCAGAGGCTAAAGTTTTGGAACTAGGGAAGATATGCTCTAAGAGCAAGCCATCAAGTTTCCTGACTTATCACTGCTCGTCAGTGCAGACATTGACCTGTGTGGCCACCATAGTGTCCTCTAGTTCTCAATTCTATGCATTAACGTCAGTGAATCTCAGCTAATGTTTGTAAGGACTGGACATAAATTTGACAACTTTGTCAAAGATATAAACTTCCACCAACTCGCAACATGCTGAGAGTATAACGAGCACACGGCTCAGGTGACAGACTCAGAAATAAGCAGAGTGCAGCGTTACATCAACCAGGCTTGCCTGAATTCCTTCTTCAGTCATTCTTTTTTCCCACTGACAAATCAGAGAGCTGGAATGAAACAAATGCCATTAAATATGCACTACCCACTCTTCCCAATTCAATGGTGTAAATTCACTTTTCAAATGCTTCAGGACTGTAGACATAAGACAGTGACTTGGGCACTTTTCTAGTCCTTGGTTCAATTCCCAGCACCACATAGGATCCCCTGAGCACTTCCAGGAGTAACCCCTGAGCACTTTCAAGTTGCAAAATAATTTAGAAATCCAAACATATTTCAAAAGTTTCTACCTCCATGTGTTGTAGAATGATTACATTATTTCCCACTAAAAATCATTACTTGGGTCTGCACAGATAGTGCACGGGTTAGATACTTGACTTGCTTCCAGTTGATTCTGGTTCAATCACCCCAATCTATGGTCCCCAAGGACCACTGGGAGTGATCCTTGAGCACCACTGGGAGTGGCCCAAATTCTTCCTGACATCAAAATAATAAATGATGAACTAGGATGCAGTAGGAAAACCTTTTACTCTGCTTCTCACCAAGGTGCTAAAACCTTGGGGACTAAGTGAGATGATGTGGGTCATGTGCAGAGTTGTCAGCCATGTGTTTGTTTTGAAAGGACATTACACAGATGTTTATGTTCTCTAACTCCAAAAGGTAGATAGAAGATTACTGATTGCTGTTAAAATGTCCCTGCTACTAATAATTCAATCCTGCTTATATAAACATGTCAAGATGACAGGTTCACCCAGCAGTACTACATACAGTACTACTACACAGCCTAAATACAGGAAGAACCCAAGTATGGACAAGGAAGGCAAAATGAATTCGGATCTGAAAGTTCCATACAGAATTCATCTCCCTGATTTCAGTGTCTCAATTATAACAACATTTTCCTTCCTGGACAACTTCTGTTCAAAATTTAATGTGTGCTCTTTCATTCTTTGTGCATGTAACTTTTGTTCTTATGTAAGTTTCTTTTGTGCTTTGCTTTCACAAAATGATAACTGAAAGAAGAAATCTCATCTTTCTTAGTTTATGTCGTATAAATGCCATGAGTTGTCAGCCATGTGTTTGTTTTGAAAGAACATTACAAAACATTGGGTCAATCAATGATCTTCAAACACACCACTGTAGTGACTGCAGACTCTCTGCTCTCTTAGCTCATGCTTTTGGTTAACAAACTACTGTTTGTTTGTGGAGTTGTTCACCTTAAAATGTTCTTGAGTGCCTGAGTGTCTAAGAAACTTCCAGATGATTTAGTTCCTACCCTTGGCCACTAGATCTTTGTGACCATAAACAAGGGGTGACCCTTGCTGTCAGGGTGTCGCAAAAGATCAGGTTCTGTCGCAAAAGACTCAGGTTCTGAATAAAGTCCAGCAGACTTTATTCCTATCAATGTGGGAAGAAAAAGCTGAGGGTTTGCTTTTAATTACCATACATGTGTGGGTCCTCATTTGGGACATGTTGTATTCATGCTTGCTAAGCACATAGAACCCACCTGAATATTTGGTATCACTGAGAGAGTAGCAGAGACCCAGAGAATAGCCAGTCTGTATGTCCTATCTGAAAGTTTCTTGCTGTAACTTGAAGGGTATTTCAAAGAGAATGCAAACTTTACTACAGCACTGCAAATAAGCTTTGTTATTTTCCGTTCAACATTGGGTCATCCGTTGTGGGTCTTTGATCGCTTCCCTTCAAATCCTCTCTCTGCTGGCCTGAAAAGTAGCTCCAACACCCTGTCACTCTGCCCCCTGTCCTTAGCAGCTTCTTGGCACTCAGAGTGAGCCACTCCTCTAGATCTTGACAATCCCGCCCCTCAATTATCTCTCCCAAGTGCTTTTGCCACTCTTCTGCCCCACATTCAGAGATAGGCTTTTCCTTACAATGCTGGGTAGACCATGGATAACTAGGTGACCTGCCTGCCAGGTCAGATGCTTTCTCTACAATTATGTGAGTATCTCACCTCCAATGTTCCTGCTATATTTCTTTGAGGAAACTGAGACTCAGAGCATGAGAGGGAAGGCAGCATGATGTGCCTCTTGGCTTATGATGCACTGTGCAGAGGATTCTCAAGTCTTTTGCCTTCCTGCCCAGGGACTTTCCTGATGCCTGACTGCCTACTTGCCCTGGACTCCTTGGGTTCCTGCCTGCTGAAATTCCATCATTTAGTGCCAGATCTTTGCCTGGAACACAGGAATAGGTTCTCAGTAACCAAGAATAATTCAGTCCATGCTGTGTGTGGCTGATAAAGCACCTCACTGTCACAGAAAGCAGAATGATGCCTTATCTTCCAGTGGCCCTATGCCCACGGGACAGTTAGGGATGAGTTTGTTAAATGCATGAAGGCTCCATATGTCCTTGAACAAAAGATGGGCCTATGGAACTCTGAGGGTGTCCAAGACCCTGTTCAAATAATGCATGTTTAGGCAGCAGGAGCACAGAGAGGCAGGCGAATGAGAAAGCACACTGGAAAATTTTGCTAGTTGGGTCAAGTCCAATTTGGCAAACACAGGCCGCCTGCCTGTTCTCCAGGGCTCTTTCTCCCAGAACCACTTATTAATGCTAATTAGTCAAGGGTGCGCTGTGATGCAGAACACTTGTGACCCGTAAGAGAGAGAGAGAGAGAGAGAGGAGAGAGAGGGAGGGAGGGAGGGAGGGGAGGGGAAGGAGGGAGACTGTCATTTCTCAACAAGCCCATGAGGGGCAGCAAGAGTCAGGGATGGAGAAGGAGGGCCTGAGAAGATCTTTAAAGAATAGCCCTGAAAGAAGTACTAGAAAAATAAATCCACACATAAAACAACTGTGCAAATGTTAACAGTATTTTCACAGCTGGGTCTTTTTTCCTAAAATACTTAGCACCTACTTTAGGAAACTCTCTTCTAAACAGGAGTGGCCTGATGATGGCAGAAGCTGATTCCAGTGGACCTGGCTTGAAATTTCGCTGTTGCCTAGAAGGGCATAGAAAACCGTAGCTTCTGCTGCGTCAGGACACCACAGTCATGGATACACAGGGCACTGTGGTGGCTGACTTCTGTCCCTCGGATAAAGACACTGAGACAAGGCTTAGTGCAGGAAGCTGGGTTTTTAGACTGAGCATACTTGCATTCTGATTAGGATTCTGGATTTAGCACTCTGCAAAACACCAACTCTGTCTGTTTCCATGGCAGTGCAAACACCCCACTTGAACAAGTGTCTGGTCACTTATCATAGCTGGATTAGTGGTCTAAAGGGATCCACATTCACATGCCTGGTATTTACTTCCTGTAGACACTCAGAGGATGTGAGATGGTCTTTGGTTTCAAAGGCAGAGGCCATAGGACATGACTAATCATTCTGACTCACTCTTAGGGACTCTCCCTTGGAAGTGGCACCCAACAGTAGAAGGCTGGTTACACACATGGTCATGAAAATGCATGCCTCATCTCCCAATGAGTGTGAGAGCTATATAAATATAAATATGATCCTTAGTGGTTAAAGGCGTTAATGATATCACCTTTCAATCATTTACTTAACCAATATGTCATGAGTTATAGTACCTCTGTGTGTCAGAATACTAGTTAGTAGAGCCAACAAACAAAATTGGATGCTGTCTGAGTTTTAATAAGCTTGACAATCCAGCAGACTTTATTCCAATCAATGTGGGAAAAATTTAACCCAACATTTTTGAGGTAAAAGCAAGAGATTCTAGGACAAATTGAGAGTATAGCAGGTAGGGCATTTTCTTTGCAAATGATCAGCCTAAATTCAATCCCTGGCATTCCATTTGGTTGCTTGAGCCCTGTCCAGAGTGATCTTTGAGCACAGAGCCAGGAGTAAGTCCTGTGCACCACTGGGTAGACCCCAACAGAAAAGCAAAAGATTCTTTAAAATCACTTAAAAAGTATATACACAGAATGAAAACTGTGAGCACCAATAATTATATTTTCTAGTCAAATTAAGAAAACATTATCTGGAACAGGTACTCAATCATTGTATGGCTTAAATGTAATCACTAAAGTTTGCAGGTCTATGAAAGAAAGAAAGAAAGAAAGAAAGAAAGAAAGAAAGAAAGAAAGAAAGAAGGGAGGGAGGGAGGGAGGGAGGGAGGAAGGAAGGAAGGAAGGAAGGAAGGAAGGAAGGAAGGAAGGAAGGAAGGAAGGGAAAAGAAAACACTCTCTGGAATTTCAGTCTTCTTGTGCACTGAAAATAATTTCCGTTTCTATTTCCCTACGCTGGTTGTGAGAGTCTCCTGGATTAAGCTCTATCTCTGTCCAGTTTTCATCCTACGTCCACTTCCCACTTCATCTAGAAAATCAGGCAATGGGTGGGTGGATGGAGGGAGGCATCAGTTAAATACAGATGAGGTTGACAAAAAGCTGAAAGTAGAAGTGAAATACCAATGCCTTATTGGAGCTTTTGTGTATTAAGTGAACATATACTAACATTGACTTTCTTTAAACATTTTTTAAAAATTATTTTTCTTAGAATACTACTACTAATGGTTTCTCATGGACATAATTCCAACACCTCACCTATCACCAGTGAACCTGTCTCCTTCCTCCAAGACGTCAGTTCTCTTTCTCTCACCCCTCCTTCCCACAAACTCCGTTAGGTGGTTCAGTTCTCCTGTAATATTGCCACTATAACATTGACTTTCTTTGGTGTACACTTCCATGAATTTTCACATATTCATAGATCTGTGGAACCATCACCACAATCAGGATATGGAATCAATTCCAGACCACCTTCTTCTTATGAACCCCTTATCAAATTATCGCCCTCTCCCTGCATCTGTCACGCCTGCCATCATCCATCTATCCTCCATCACTAGACCATTGATGTTTGAGAATGACTTTGGCTCAGCTTGTCTGAGATTCATTCAAGTTGTAACTGTCTCCACAGTCAGTTCTTCCAGCTGAGTCCTGAAATATCACATGGTCCACACACTCAGAGTATTATTTCTCCCCTCCAATGGCATCAGAGTTGTCCTCAGTTTGTGATCATTAAATTAAGACTGTTTGTGGGGCCATAGAGACAGTAAGGTGTGAAGGCATTTTCCTTGTATGCAGCCAACCCTGGTTTAATACCTGACATTACATATCGTTCTCAAAGCTGCGAGCACAGCTTTCTGTGATCCACCCCCTTCAATAAAAAGGGACAACAAAAAATAAGGTTGCTCATGAACAGAAACACAACCATGTTCACATGAACACATTTTTTATTATGAATGCTGGCTCATAGGATTAAGTGAATATTTAATTTTATAGGCAGGTGGAGCGATAGCACAGCGGGTTGGGCGTTCGCCTTACAAGCGGCCAACATGGCCGACCCGAGTTCGATTCCTCCCCCTCTCGGAGAGCCCGGCAAGCTACCGAGAGTATTCGATATGCCAGACACAGTAACAACAAAGTCTCCAATGGAGACGTTACTGGGCCCGCTCAAGCAAATTGACGATCAACGGGAGGGCCTTTACCTTTACCTTTTTACCTTAATTTTATAAACTGCGAAACAATTTTCCAAAGTGGCTGCACTTTCTTTTGGTTCCACCAGCCCTATAGAACCAAATTAAAGAATCATGATTTACAAAGTCATTGGTAATTGAGTTTTAGGCATATAATGTTTCAACACCAATCCCACGACCCCTGTGTCAACTTCCCTCCACCATGTTTCCACACTCTTTCTACTTCCTCTCCCACCTGCTGCCTTGACAGGCACATTTGAGAGTTCCTTTTAAAAAATCACATTGCTGAAAATGCTAGAAACAACCCCTTAATTATTTTTAAATATCAATATTACAATAGCTGAGAGTAGTAGCTCATTTTATTTTGTTTGTTTGTTTTTATGCCACACCTGACAGCTCTGTTGCTTCTTTTCATCTCTACAAGCAGGAATCTGCCCTGGTAGTACTCAGGGGACAATATGCAGTACTTGGGATCCAACTTGGGTTCGAATACCTGGAAGGCAAGTGCCCTATTCTTCGTACTATCACTCCAGTTTAATTTTAAATTTGCATTGCTCTAATAGCTTTGAACATTTTTTTATATCTTCATTTGCCATCATAATATCTTCTGTGAGAAAACAGATGCTCAACTCTTGCCTAGTTTTGAATTGGGTTTTTGGATCCCTTGCTGAGTCTTAAGAGCTCTTTACATATTCTGGACACAAGTCTTTGGTCTAGATTTGAAAATATGTTCAGACTGCATAACCATACTGCTGGACTCCATGTCAAGCTGTTTCACTAGGGCGCCCCAGAGAGGGATATGTGAAACCCTCTCCCTGCTCCAAGGGACCCAGCCCAGCAGCCGAAAACCTTCAGAACTTGACTGCCGCCATGCTCATGGCCACCGTCCACATGCTCAGGCCAAGCCTCTCCCATGAGTGAACCTATTCCTGGACCATGCAACACTTCATAGGACAAAACCTACCCATACTTCAAGAGTACTGCACAACATTTGATGGAGTTCTAAGTAGGAGGTGAAGAACCTTAGAGGGAAATATATTTTACAGATATATATATCTGTAATATATATCTGTAATATATATAAATATACATATATATGTGTATATATATATATATATATATATATATATATATATAACCGATGTCACTGTTGTCCCAAAATTCCAAATGGGAACGGACCACCATCTCCTTTGTGCAAAATTCTACTTCACAGAACAGGGAGAAAAGGTTGCAATGTTTAAGAAGAGAACTCCCAGAACAACCATTAACTGGGAGCTCTTTGGCATTATTGTGGCAACATGGGACGAGGAATACAATAGACTGGTTCAGCACCTCCATGGTTGTGCAAGGAATGCCGAGAGAGAGAAAGTCACAAAAAGATGCCTGTCCTTGGAAAATCTCAATCTCATTCACCAACGTGGCTTGGCACGAGCCTCAGGCAACCATAAGCAAACATCCGAACTCGCAAATCAGTGCAGAGAAGTGATAAAGGAAGACATCAAAGAGAGAAGAGCAGCAGTGATTGCCAATGCAGCAGAAGCTGAGGAAAGTATTCACAATGCCCCCCTGTCCGCCAACTACAAGACCAAGATGACTGCCTTCCGACATCCTGATGGATCTATCACATCTTCCAGAATGGCAATGGAGAAGATTACCCATGACTTCTACTCGGATCTCTTCCATAGCCATGTCAACCTGCCCACATATCAAATTCAGCAGTATGGATATGTCAGTCCCAATGTTCTCCCTTTAGAAATCTGACACGCCATTTTATTGGTAAAGAAGCAAACAGCACCCGGCCCAGACAAGGTCAGACCTGAACACCTGAAGAATCTGCCATCAGTACTCGTCAATACACTGGCTGGGCTCTTCACACGCTACCTGTCTGAATGCAAGGTTCAGTTCCAGTGGAAAACCAGCAGGAACGTTCTACTGGTTACTAGAAGGGAGACGTCCACGACATTTGCAACTATCACCTAATCTGCCTGTTTTCCATCCTCTACAGGCTGTTCGCTCGAGTCATCCTGAGTAGGATTGGCAAAACACTAGATGAAGGGCAACCATGTGAACAAGCCAGGTTCTGAAAAGGATTCAGCATGATCGACCATATCCACATGGTGACCAAGCTGATTGAGGTTTTTCGGGAGTTCAAGATGCCACTCTGTCTAATGTTCATTGATTTAAAGAAGGCCTTAGATTCTGTTGACACTGAAGCAGTTATCAAAGCCCTAGCCAAACAGGGCGTTCAAACTCAATGCATCAGGATCCTCCATGAGCTCTATTACAAATTCACTACCAGGATCTCACCATTCTACAAAGAAGTAATCATCCATGTCAAGAGAGGGATTTGGCAGGGCGATACCACTTAACTGAAACTCTTCAGTGCCACCCTTGAGAATGTCATGCGATGACTGGAATGGGAAGAAATGGGAGTGAAGATAGATGGTCATCACGAATGACCTAATACCTGAGCTGTGCAGGAGGAAGAGAGCAGCGTGGAACACCTTCAAGAGCATTGACGAACTACGTAAGAGGACAAAGAACGTATGGCTCCGGGCACATCTCTTTGACTTCACTGTTCTCCCTGCACTAACATACACCTCAGACACCTGGGCCCTGCAGAAACAGAACAAGAACACTATTTGTGTCTCCCAAAGAGGAATTGAAAGAGCTATGCTTAGAGTATCACACTTCACTGAAGTGAGAGAAGGAATTCAGAGTTCTGACTTCCATCGATGATCGAGAATCAGTGACACTGTCTTGTTTGCTAAGGCAACGAAAATCAGAGACTGGACACGTAATGCAATTTGAAGTTGACCACTGGACTAAAGCTGTTACCGACTGGATTCCATGTGACATCAAGAGCTTGAGTGGCTGCCCACCTACGAGATGGTCAGAGTTCTTTGTCAAGAACCTGAACAAACGATTTGAGGATCTTCGTGTTCCTGTTGCGAGCAGATGCCATTGGGCTACACTAGCATGCGACAGGGATGAATGGAGACATTACTGGCGCCCGCTCAAACAAATCGATGAGTAACAGGATATCAAGTGATCAAGTGATATATATCAAGACTCAACCTTTAACAACATGTTAATCATCTCTTATAGGGCTTAATGACCCCTGGGTGAAATATAACAATCTGCACACTCCTCTAAGGATATTTTGTAGCATTTTCAGCAGTTTTTCATAGCAAACAAAATATACTATTTTGGTTCTGCTTTGGGGCAGGGATTGGGGTTTGGGATGGAAACATCCGAAATATGGTGGTCGGAAGGTGTATGGGTGGTGGGATTGGTGTTTGAATATTAAATGCAATCACATATTGTGAACTACTTTATCACTGTCACTGTCCTCCCATTGTTCATCGATTTGCTCAAGCGGGCCCAGTAACATCTCCATTGGAGACTTTGTTGTTACTGTGTTTGGCATATCGAATACATCACAGGTAGCTTGCCAGGCTCTGCTGTGAGGGCGAGATACTCTCGGCAGCTTGCCGGGCTCTCCGAGAGGGGCGGAGGAATCGAACTCGGGTCGGCCATGTTGGCTGCGTGCAAGGCAAAAGCCCTACCGCTGTGCTATTGCTCCAGCCCAGATTAATGATATAATATAAAAACCACAACTTCTACAAATTATAATCCTGAGCCCTTAAATTGTTTCTCACTTATTTTTAAAACCATTATTTACCATTACTCTTCTAAACTTCTAATAACACCCAGGTAATTTTCTTGTGTAAATAAAATAAATAAAATTAAAATATGTTAAGACTCCTTGAGACTTGCCTTTATTCACTTGACAGTGATTTGACAAAATTCAAATTTTGAACAAGACCCAATATTTCCTTTCTGGCAGATTTGTTGTCGTCTCTAATACTTTGCCTAACCCCTGATTTTGAAGATTTTCTACTGTTTACCTCTAAAATTTTTCAGTCTTTTGGCTCATTTATTCCCTGCAATATTCAACCTGGCAGGCTACTCCTAACAAGTATGGGGGCTGAGGGTACACGGTTGTTTGACCTGGCTGGCTACCACAAGGACTACACCCGGCTGGTGCTTGGGATATGAATGATGTTGTATGATGAGCGTGACTTTTGAAAAACAAATGATGATATGCACTACTTAATCTTTCTTCTTTAAAAAAATAAAAAAGCTCATGTAAACACAGTGATTAATAGCACAATTAGTAATAGGGTTTCATTCATAACACATTCCAGCATCACACCTTTAACTAGAGTGTCAGCCTCCCTTCATCGTTGTGCCAGTGTCTTCATTCCCCAGTCCTATAATCCCCACCATCCACCCCCACTCCCATAAGCTCTTCCTGAAACTAGAGAGTGACAGGAACCTTCTGGACCAGCCTGGATGTCATGAATAGCTCCTGTTTCAATTCCATATTTTAAAGAAGGGGTACAGGGAGGTGACTCAAAGGTCTGCAGCACGTATAGGAGTCATGGGTTTGATCCTCATACCATATAGTCCCCTAATCACCACTGAGTATCCTCCTCAACCCCCCAAAAGTAACAAAACAAAATTTAAAAGCAACCGATAATCAGGTTTCTTCCTTCATTTACATCAGGCTCATTTGGTGAACACACCAGGGACAATTTTTACTTTAGCTTTATTTTCTTTATTATAATCAGTTTTGGCTACTGCCTGTGAGTGACCAGAACTAGAGATCCCCCCCATAAGAATAACAGTGAGTTGTTGATGAAGCCCATTTGCTGCTGGAGTTTCCGAAGAGGCATGAACATGCAATATGGATACAGTGGTTCTTGAAGTGGGGTCAAGGTCCTTGTTCTCCAAACACTGGCTGACATTTGTCAGAAGTTCTCACTTCTTTTTTTTTAAAGGTTTATTTTTATTTTATTTCATTTTTTTCTCTTTTTGGGTCACACCCGGTGATGCACAGGGGTTACTCCTAGCTCTGCACTCAGGAATTACTCCTGGCGGTGCTCAGGGGACCATATGGGATGCTGGGAATCGAACCCGGGTCGGCTGCATGCAAGGTAAATGCCTTACCCGCTGTGCTATCGTTCCAGCCCCAGAAGTTCTCACTTCTGAGGAGAAGGAGGTAAGGTTCAAGGTAAATTTCTTCCATTACTTTGCTCAGCACTAGTGTTTTCTCCCTTATCACTAAGACCTAGGTAGTGAGTCAGAACACTGACCGTGGAGATCATGGACCAGCAGTGTCTGTGTTTATGAAACACTATGTGTGACTTAGATATGGGTTAGATACAGAGTTGGCTCCCTTGGGGACATCACAACACCTCACCTGGGTGTCCCTCAGGACAGCCTGACCATCAGGGGTATGGATTTGGGGCAGGGCATGGTGATGGCTTGACACTAAACAGAGACCCAATGAAGACTGGAGGTAGACCACTCAGCCAGAGATCTTGATTCCTCATAGTGTAGAGTGAATTCAATTGTGAGTCAGTGCAGGATGCATACTTCTGCAGTAGCTGGACAGGAAATGTCCAACTCTGTCCCTTGTTACATAGCAAGGCTGGCTGTTGAACCCTGTGATTTTGTCAAACAACTCTCCCCACTCATTAACTGCTACAAAGATTACAAGGAGGGCAGCAATGTCACTTTCTTCTCCATGAATAACATCTAGAGCAACATCAGGAACAGCTTTCCTTGAGCTTTTAGAAGCTCATCTCTGGACACAAAACTAGGGGTCAGGAGCCATGAGAAAGAAAGATCTGACTTTAACATTTTTCTTAGTAACTTTAATTTTGTTACATGGAGATAAATTTGGAAAAGAACCAGTCAGATACGGGGTAGGGTGGGTTGAGGGGCAAGGCCATATTTAGAAGTGCAAAAGGCTTGTTTCTGTGGTGCCAGAAGAATCGACACTTCTTTTTTCTTCCCAAAAGAAAACAGAAGCTCATTATCCTGACAGAGAAATTCCAGAAGTTTCTAGGTGGAGATTAAAAACCTTACTCCCAAACATTGAGGCTCCTGCTCAGTTTCTTGCTTAAGAGATTTTAGTAGCTTTTATAAATGGTTAGCACACTACATGGGTCGACTTTCTAAATAATTTAGAGAACTTGTGACCTGGAGCTTTCGTGCAGTTGATGTAACTGTTCTGGAAATCTCTTGACTTGAACTTGAGACTCACTTTCATACAGCTGTAGTATGTCCACTGTCAACAACAGTCAGAGAGCAGGAGGGGACATGGTGGAAAAAAAGAGACATCCCCAAAGAATTTTTCTTTCTTTTTTTCCCCCTTCTGCGTAATATGCAGTTCAACAGATTGGCCACCAGGTGTCTGTCTTCCCACAAGCAGTTTGGTTTGTGAAATCAAATTCTTTGTTTTTTTTTTAAGTGATTTTTCTACATGTCGTTAAGTGGTTCTAAATGTGCTACTAAAAAGTGAAATCTGAAAGCAAAACTAAGTTATCTAACTCCTCATCTACAATGGAGTCATCAGTCGAATCTTGTGTAATGTTCAAATGTTGTTTGGCAGAATTCATGGATGGAATAGTGGGAAAAAGCTCATTTGTGCTCTTCCAATATATCATCATCTGGTGCTTGTAAAATACAAAGATTTTAGAAGGCGAACATGTTTCTGTTCCCAGAAAAATTGATTTGGGAATAAAAATAGACAAATTATATTCTGAGCTGATTTCAACTCTAAAGTTAGATTTGATAGTTTCATTTTTACCTTAGTTTTTTTTCTCCAGTTTTAATCCTTGACCAGGATAGTTGAAAAATATCTCTAGCGGGAAGTTCAGAAATGAAACTTGATTTCTTTCTTCTCAGAATTGGGGCTGACATTGTCATAGTTTTGGAATTAAACCTCTAGCAAGATCTAGAATGCATAGTTGATGCACTGTAGTGAATTCCCATGCAGAGTGCTGCTCCTGTTACTTTTTAAAGAAACAAAACCAGATTAAGCACCTTCTGTAGCTTTCTGGCTCCCTCCATCCCACCTCTCTCCATGACCTCCACTTTTTTTCAAAGTTATCCAAAAAGTAGTTGTCACCAGATCTGAAATTTCTCTTTACACTTTTGCTTGTCTAGATTTGGAAGTTTCTCAGATTTATATTTTAAATGAGTTCTACAGAGACACGATTCAAAAAACTCAACTAGCTCAGAATAGGTACTTTATGAAGAAACATGAAAAACATAACTGTACAGTTCTTTGAAACCATTGTAGTGGGGTCTGTGGAGGAAGACAAAATCAATGTATTGTTTATTAGAGCACAATTTGGAACTGAAGACTCCCTCTGGAGTTGTCAGTTTTTGTATACTTTTGCTTTTTGTTTTTGATAGTTTTAGAATGTAGATATGAGTTTCTCCAGCAGTGATATGATACCCAGATATTCCGTAGCAGGAACAAAATCCTCAGGGTTGTGCTCTCCAATCCAGTTCTTCAAGTACTTACAAATAGCTGTATTATAGCTCTGCTTCCTTCCTTGACACCACTTATTCTGACCTCTTTTCTATAATTTGACCAATTTTTATTTGCTTGTGTGCACTACACACAAATAATAAAATAAAAGTGATCAAGAATTCCCTCACTCTCACAAAGAGCTATTTAATTAGCCAAAATATTACTAAAATTTCCTAAATGCAAATTACAATCCTCAAAAAAATTAAATTAAAAAAGAGTATAAAACATTACTCTCCACTGTTTTATCATGCTTAGTGGGAATATCTTGCATTTAGCCTTTGAACTATCGCTATAACATCTACTCTCAGATTTTCCAGAAGAGCTTTAAGAGAATAGCTTTTAGCTTCTCTATATTACAAAATGCTTCATGCTTCTAGTGTCTGTGCGATGGAATAAATTGCTATTTTATGGGTCATGTACCAATTTTTTCAATATATACTTATTATATTTAGAAAACATTGCTATTCAAATATGTGAAATAATGAGTCATATTTTAGTGAAGATGGAACAGAGTTATCTAGATGTTTATGTAAAATTACATGCAAATGATCTCTCCAATATTATTCAATTAACTTAATAAATGCATGCAGAGAAGCAAAGAATTGTTCTACCCAATCTATAAAAAGGAAAAATAGTAATTCACTTTGTAAAATTATTTTCACTTGGCCTCAGTCATCTGGACATAATTATTTTACTTTTATTATTATATTTAAATAATTACATCTGTTTCCAAAATGTGCTGGAATTGAAGAACTTACAGGAAGCAAGTTTTCTATAACTGAAATCCACTTCTCTCAAAACATATCATCCACGGGGATGAATGAATGCAAGGCTATAAAAGCAGCAGAAACCTGGAAGGAAAACCTCCACTGCCTAAGTCCCTTGGATGGAATGAAATCGTCCATCTCTGTTTCCTCTTATAGCTATTCTGGAAAATCTCAGAGTAGGTGTTATAGCGATAGTTCAAAGGCTAAATGCAAGATATTCCCACTCAGCATGATAAAACAGTGGAGAGTAATGTTTTATGCTCTTTTTTTAGTTTAATTTTTTTGGAGGATTGTCAAATCTGGGCATCACAGTAATTGGTAAAGGAACCCAGCAGGGCATTTTAAAACTGTAAAACAAGGAGACTGCTCAAACAAAAATGTGCCCTGCAAAGTCCATATATACAAAATTTGGATTCAAGATGCCAGTCCTGGTAATCCTGGTAGTCTGGGAATAGGGTGTTTACCTTGCATGTAGCCAACCCCAGTTGAGTCCCCAGCATCACATGTGGTCCCTTCAGCACCACGAGGTGAGCAGAGAGTCAGGAGTAACTTCTAGGTGTGGTAAAGTGGTACAGAAACAAAAACAGAAACAAAAGGATGTTTTCAAAGGACTTTATTTGCTGCACTCTGATTTTCCACTGAGAACCATCTCATTGTCTCACTGTTTTTCACTCATTCAGATACTTGCTATTTGTGAATGTTAGTCTGCATTCAATAACACATACATAATTAATGGATACTGGTCTTATCATCGAGTGGCTCCTTATCTGGTTGGCTAGCAAGTGTGTCCCTTAGCTCACCAGAAGTCACACAGTATGGATTCAGGGATCCAAGCCCTTGGGGAGTTCTGGGAGTTAGTGGTGTCTATCATTCTTGATGGAGTCTCTGAGTTTGTCTTTAGAGTGTACCTGTAGTTGAGTCAATTCATGAGGTTGAGAAAGGCCTTGTAGAAGAGGCCCACAAAACCTCTCCTTATGCCAGCAGCAATGACAGCATTCCCTGAACCCAGGCAGCTCAGAGCTCAGAGGTACTAGCCAGTTTTTCCAACTAACAGCATCCTACTCAGAACTCTCTCCCCCTCGACCCATAATTTGTGACTTCAAAATACCTGCTTTCCCCCTTTTCCTTGAAACTCAGGATGGCCAAAGCAATAACACCTTTTGCTTTTATCCACCTCTCCTTTATCAAGGACTGATGGAAAGGATCCATTCTTGTTCAGAGGCACCAACTCCTTCCCCTGAGTTGGTGAAAGGGGAAAACAGTCTGGGAAGAAAACAGCCAACTCTTGCCTCCTCCTGGTGGTTTTTCTTTCCCATCCCAGTTTATATTTTGTTTTCCCCCTCTAAAGCCATGTTCTGAACTGT
This sequence comes from Sorex fumeus, assembly GCF_029834395.1. NCBI lineage: Eukaryota > Metazoa > Chordata > Mammalia > Eulipotyphla > Soricidae > Sorex > Sorex fumeus. The sequence continues at coordinate 17,638,228 of NW_026606067.1, forward strand.
CATGTGCTACCTGAGCCTGCAGTAAAAACAAAAACAGAAAAAGATATCAAGAAGCTATAGACAACTTTAAATTATATGTTTCATACAAAAGCATGGAATAGTGCGGCTGAAACAATGTGCATAGGAAGAAAGTGGAGAGAGAATAAGATAGGAAAGTGAAATTAAATCGATGATAATGAGAGTTCTCGGTAGCACTGAAGGAGTATGGAGTTTATTATGTAATTGATTTGTTTTAAAAATTTTTTGTAGTAAAAACAATAGCAATGCATCATGGTTTATCACTTAGGATCTTTTAGCTTGTAAGTGAGTCAACACCCAGCACAAACGGCTTAAACAGAAAAAGAACTTAGTGGCTAGTGTAAAAGAGGAAGCCTAGAGGTGGAATTTGGACACTGTTAGAATTCAAAGACCAAACAACAACACCAGGATCCAGCTCTCTGGGCTAAGTTGGCTGCATTCTCAGGTTCCTGTTGAGAATGTGTTCTCTCATCTGACAGCCATGACCTAGAAGGCAAGTTTTTGAGCACCCAGCTGGACAAGCCAGATTCCTAGTGGCTTTACTGAAAATCTCTTCTCCCACGCCCAGACCAGAAGTAAGCATTATGATCAGGGTAAAGGAATATGCTGTCTGGCTGTGAGCCAAGGCTATGGACGCTATCCCTCAGACTAAGCTGCGTCAGAAATCCTAAAGCCTCAAAGCACTGTCATCAAAAGGTAAAAGAGGAATTAATATTGGATAGCAGAACTAGTGAGTAAACTGAGTTACAAAGAGGTAAAAAGAAGAACCCCAGTCTAAAGTTATCTTCGTCCTAGTAACTAGCAGAAGTTCTCAGTCCCAACACTATCTGCTGAACTCAGTCATTGTAGAATAACCCTAGATGTAGACAATTACAGATTTTTGGTAAGATATCGAAACAAGATGAATGGCTAAAGAAAGTGTGCCTTTTGCAACAATATACATGGAGTTTGAGACGATCATGCCAAGCTAATTAGGTCAGAAAGTGCAAGGCAATTACCATGTGGCTTTGTCTATATGTAAAATATAAATAAAATAAATGAACTATCAAAAATAAGATGAAAACGATTCAGAGTTTGAGAAATACAGGGTGTGGAGGGCCTAAGTAGAGGGGGACAATTTCCTAATGTAATGTCACTGAAACCTTGAAGGTGGTGTGGTGAGGCACTGCAGATGAAGGTATGTGAAGCTGAACCCCATGGCTTGCATAGTAAATGAAAGATATTTTTGGCAAGGGAGCGATAAAATTAGGTACCAATTTGGGAAGGAAGTTTGTGGAAGCATGGAAGGCAGGTTGAGAGCAAAGAAACTAAGGTATAATAAAAAGTTCGAAGGAATCGGTCTCTGAAGTGTGGCTAGGATAGTGGATAAGCAGGTGGAGCACTGTAGCACTGTCATCCTGTTGTTCATCAATTTGCTTGAGTGGGCACCAGTAACATCTCACAACAAATTGTGAGACTTGTTGTTACTGTTTTGGGCATATTGAATACATCACGGATAATTTGCCAGGATTTGCAGTGAGGGCGAGATACTTTTGGTAGCTTCCCGGCTCTCCAAGAGGGGCAGAGGAATTGAACCTGGGTTGGCTGCGTGCAAGGAAAACACCCTACTCACTGTGTTATCACTCAGGTGGAGCATGAGAAGTAATTCAAAGGCAGCTTCCAATGTAACAATGTCATTGTTACAATGTCATGTATTATAAACAACTGGACATAAAATATATCAATTCCTTTGCTATTTAAATTCATTCAATTCATTTTTCCCTGTGTGTGAACAAGACACAGGAAAGGTTAGGCCACACTGGCAGTGCTCAGGGATCACTCCTGAATCTATACTCAGATATAAATCCTGGCAGTGCTCAGGAGACCAACTACAGTGTCAGGGATCAAACTGGGTCAGCCACATGCTAGGCAAGTACATTAGTCTCTACATTATCTCTCCAACCCTCATTTAAGTTTGTAATAAGGGTCTTACATATATTTTTGTTCATTACTTATGGGAATTTGCTATTCAAATAATTATTACTAATAATATCTAATCTTTATATCTTATAAGTGTGACTGATAGATAAATAAAATTCACATATTTTATGTAGGTATGCATATTTTGTGTATACTCTTTTAAGTCTAAAAATGCCTGCAGATTCTTCTGGGCTTTATATATAGAATATATAAGTCACCTAAAAATAATAGGATTATTTCTTCTTTTCCAATAGCTACCTCTGTTTTTATTTAATTGATAGTGCTGGATAAAACCTCTACTATAACATTGAATGTGATGTTTCAATGTTATAATGATCATGGTAATCATGGGAAAACATGTCATGCTCCTTGTTCAAAGGAGTGCCATAAGAGGTTCTATATTTAGTATAAAAATATTTTTTATGTTTTATGTAATTGCCTTTCCCCCCTCAGGTTGAAGAATTGTACTCCTAGTTTACTAGAAATTTTTAATATAAAGAATGGGTGTTAAATATTATTGCATGTTCTTTATACATTGAAACAATTACATGGTTTTGGGGTCTTAATTTACTCATGTAGAGAATCATATTACTAGATTGTCTAAAACTGAACCAATCTTATAGTGCTGGAATACACTCAACTTAGTTATCATGCATTATTGCTTTTTACGATAAAGGTTTTTGCTCTTTACTTAGTATCTTGCACATAATATGCTCATGAATGAGAGCTTGTCTAATGCCCTTGTCACAATATTACTGATTAACATGTTATATGAAGCTTATAAAATTAATTGAGAAGATATATCCCCCTCCTTTTTACTCTTTGGTAGACTTCATATAGTGAAAGTTATATATTGCTTAAATTTGGGTTCTCTCAGGCCAGAGAGAAGCACAGGGCATCATATATGGTTCCCTGAACACAGTCAGGAATGACCCTTAAGGTCCAAACAAAAAGTAATCCCTGAGCACTGAAGGCTGTGACCCCAAAACAAAACAAACAAAATAAACTGCTATCCCTCATATCTAGAATAATTTTGTCTCTCATTATCTTCTGAACTCAGTTTTTCTAGTTTATTTGAGTCAGGGAAACTATCCATTTCATCTAGAGTTTAATATATAACTGTACACATTTTTCATGATGTTTTACCTTTTAAATAATCTTTACCTTATGTGTACTTTATCTTCTTTTCATTTCTAACACTGATTAATCAACTTTTTCCCCTTAGATTTTGTACATCTTAATGTACAAAATTTTAATGTCCTTTAAAAGAAGCACTGAATATAAGTCTGTTATACTTTCTGAAATCAATTCTACTATTTTGTTAAACCTTTGCATTTCATTTTTTCACTTTACTAAGGCTTATAATGCTAAACTATTTTTCACTTCATAAGTTGAATATTTTCTCTAATTAAACTTGTGACCTTTCTGGTATAAACATTTAATTCTTTATATTTTTTCTTTCCCAAAATATCACTAAATTAGAAATGTGATGTTTTTATTATCAGTATCTTCCAAGTAATGATTTCTAAGAGCTTGTGAATTTTCATGTAAGTTTTATTACAAATACAAAAATAGTGCCCCAAATACAGATAAGTAGTATGGCTTGTGTGAAAAATTCAGGGAGCTTTAATTGTATTGTCTGCCCCAATTTTCCTATTATTAACCTCCTAAAGCACCAGAGTAATATTTTATTATCCAGCTTGTCAAAACATTTGTCAAAATGGATTCACAAATATTGGCATGGTATGGTATGATATTATTAACTGAAGCCTCTCATCTTTGATTTTGTCTGTTATTTCTGTTCAGGGATCCCTTTAGAGCATCAATTTACACTTAGATGTCATGTCTTCTTAGACTCACCTAAGTTTTGACAAATTATCAGACTTTCCTATTTTGAATAACAGTTTTGAAGAGGATTGAGTACTTTGAAGAATGTTCTGTTTGTATTTATTTGTCTGGTGTTGTTTTTATATTTAGATGGTGGTGGGGTTTTGAGAGAAGACAATGAACTGTATCCATCATGTCATATTGGAGATACATGTTATTGATACCGTCCTTTTCTCAGAATGTCCACCTGGTTCCTTTTACTTCACTCTTAAGGACTCTGCATGGTCTACACTGACAGATGGAGCCCGCTCTGCCTCACGAGAAGGGCAGCTTCTGACAAGCCACACATGCTAGGGGAAAAGGCAGCCTAGATAGAGAAGGGAGCACCAAATAAAGGGTGTTGGGAGGATTTGCTATTTGTTTTTAATATTCAAGGTAGTTCACCACTGGTAAGGATGAATGTGACTTTCTTACTTTGCACCCCCTAACCTAGTATTGCTATTAAAAGGTTACACTTTGAATATATATATATATATATATATATATATATATATATATATATATATGAAGGGCAGCTCCTGGATCTATTTCCTGGGGCTGGAGAGATAGGACAGTGGGTAGGTAGCTTGCCTTGCATGCAGCCAACCTGGGGTTTGATCCCCGGCATATCATTAGGTCTCCCAAGTCCACCAGATCTGATCTCTGAGCAATGAACCAGGAGTAAACCCTAAGCACCGCTGAGAGCAGTCCCCCCAAAAATTAAAAATCAAAGACAAAAATGATTTGCCCATTTCTTTATACATCTAATTCTTATTCATACTATTCATTTAATATTTGTATTATAAGCCAACATGGCCGACCCGAGTTCGATTCCTCCGCCCCTCTCAGAGAGCCCGGCAAGTTACTGAGAGTATCTCGCCCGCACGGCAGAGCCTGGCAAGCTCCCCGTGATGTATTCGATATGTCAAACACAGTAACAACAAAGTCTCCAATGGAGACCTTACTGGACCCGCTCGAGCAAATCGACGAACAACGGGAGGGCCTTTACCTTTATTATAAGCATGTGGCTATTTCATTTAATGTATTAGGTTATAATAAATGTTGTTATTTACTGCTCCACAAATTATTTCAGCAAAAATTTTTTCTGGTCTTTCAAATGTTGGATTTTTTAAGTTTAAGAACTGCTACTTATTCACTCATTTTTATCTTAAATGCAGTGTGGTGACAGAATATGTTAATTTTTGGAATTTATCTTCTAGTGTTAATTTCTAAATATGTCTTGCAAATAATCCAAATACTAGAAGATAATTTTTATTTTTGACAATTGGAATTGTAAATTATACAATTTCACTTTTATTTTTTTTGCTTTTTACAATTTCACTTTTATACTTTTCCTCCGCCCCTCTTGGAGAGCCCGGCAAGCTACTAAGAGTATCCTGCCCGCACGGCAAAACCTGGCAAACTACCTGTGACGTATTCGATACGCCAAACACAGTAACAACAAAGTCTCCAATGGAGACGTTACTGGGCCCGCTAGAGAAAATCGATGAACAATGGGAGGACAGTGACAGTGACTTTTATACTTGACATTTTTGTTTATATCTTTTGCACATTTTTAATGGCAAGTAACAATGTTGCATTTATTTTAGTTTCTTGATAACTCAAAGCTGGTTTTTATCCAATAATCTTTATCGTCAATGTTTTATTAAAATATTCTCTTTATGATATAAAATTACATATGGTTTCTTCTGATTAGTACATTCCTAGTATATTTTTTCTATTAACCTTAGTCATTTCTGATTCCTTATATTTGAGAATTTTTTTATGATAGCTATCAGATATTTGGATGAAAATCTATTATTTAACTCTGTATGTTACCTTTAAATTTTTAAAAATTGTAGCACTTGTTTAAAATATTACATCTCTTTAAGCTTATAGTTTGACATCTGTGCAAATGACACAAACATTTGAAGCACCTACAATACACAACCTACAATTGAAGCAGTCTACCCTATTACTTATTCTCTTTCCTCCAGGCCTTCCTTTTTTGTTGTATCATCTAAAAGTTTGCTTTTGTTTCATTCTTTCATTTGTTCTGTTTCTTTATCTTCCACAAGATAGTGAAATCCAGTGGTACTTACCTTTCTCCATCTAACATACTTCGTTTAATAAAGCATTCTCTAGGTCCATCCCTACTACACAACTAAAGGAGTTTCATTCATTCAAAAAAGAAATTTTAATATTTTTATTTAAATTAAAACTTTAAATTTAATTTATTATAATTTTAAATATGCAGAAAAATTCTAAACTTTCTGTAGACAACAGATTTTCACTCAGTTAATTGTTTGATCCTGTTTTTTCTGTTTAGTTTTTGTCATTTTCTTACTTATTTTGTCTTTTTCTTACTTATTTTGGAAACCCTAATTTTTCATCCCTATTCGCAGGAGGTATATATTCTAAAATGTTTTTTTAACTATTTTTAACTACTTTTTTAAAACTACTTTTTAACTACTCTGAAATCTAGATATATAACCTTTGAAATCTAGATATATAACTATAACTTATCAATATCTATAATTAATGGATATCTTATCCTGTTCCAGAATAGAATACATAACTTTGAAAATCATCTCTTAGATAATCTTTTTCATGTTTTATACAATAATTGATGAAATTAGTCCACAATACTCTAAACAATATGAATTCCACTAAATACATATATTTCCTTTTTTTTTTTTTTGCATTTTTGGGTCATACCCGGCAATGCACAGGAGTTACTCCTGGTTCATACACTCAGGAATCACTCCTGGCAGTGCTCGGGGGACCATATGGGATGCTGGGAATTGAACCTGGGTCGGCCCTGTGCAGGGCAAACGCCCTACCCGCTGTGCTATTGCTCCAGTCCCCATATATTTCCTTTTTTAAAAAGTGCAATTGTTCTGTACTGTAACTTTTGGTGGGAGATGGCTAAGATTGCTATAAATTTTAAATAATATCTATTTAAAATTTATATTATTATATTTTAATATTGCTAACACTGGAATTCTAACTATAAACTTTTTAATTTCTCACAGAGTCACTAAGGTACCTACAAGTCTGAACTTCACAGTTCCTATCTGTCATGCAATTGTGACAGGTCCTATATTAAATTTCTCTTTCACAAAAACCTCTGGGAATATTTAAAACACCAAGTTTGCAGTTAGATGATTAAAAGATTTCCAAAGTATGATTTTCTTTAATACCATAATTTATTTTCTATTGTTTGCCATGGAAGTAGTAATTTTTCAACTACTATCACTCAAAAGTAGACTTTCAACGCCCTTTGGAATATAAGAATGCAGTAGAACAGTCTGTCTTATTATGCACCAAATCTATTTAAAGTCTGCATTCTGAGGTAGAAAAAAAGAAAGCCTCCTCCCCCCCACCTTACAGAACAGGATGGAACATCTGAACATTATCTGGAGCAGGCACATCTGGCTCCTAAAGAGCGTGGAAAACGCAGAATGTACCTGCAGCCATTGCAAAGATTATATATTAGCATGGAACCTGTGCTAACTGACGAAGAACTATCTCTGGTATGAGACTCTACTCATGAAATGTGGAACTTATTAGTGGGCTTTTGGTCATTAACGAGCATACCCAAAGTCTTGAGACTCACAGCACAAGAGAAGGTTTATTCTTGGCCAAACACAATCTGTCAACATACCCATTCAGAATCCAATGTCCTTAAAACCCAAAATCTCAGCCAAATTGTTCTTAGGATTGGAAGACTCAAACCTCTTCATTTCTAAATGTGAGTCTAATCCAAAGTGACCAAGCTTAGATCACCGGAGTGTTGAGAGGGAGGAATGCTATAACAGCTGTTCCCCCAGAGTTGGGGGTCAGTGGTACCCACGATCATTTGCCTGGAAGAGGAGGGTGCCAATGGGCTTGATTACACGAGGCCAGCTCTGGTATTCCACTCACACAAAGGAGATACACCTTCTGCTGCTTTCGTGAGAAATGTATTGATGCCTCAGACCTCCATGCAGATAGCCAAGACTGTCTTGTGCATGGGGGCCCTACTGTAAGTTTTCACTTTGTTTATACTTTGCTCTAATACTGCACTCCTTTCAAATTATTTCAGCAGGCTTTGGGTTTTTTTTTGCAGTACCTAAGAGGACAAATGAGGAATGGAGAGCAGGACCTCCTTTCCTTCTTTAGTTCAGTGTCCTAGATCCAAAAAGAAGGCTGAGGTTAGCACGCAGATGTGGCAGCAATATGAGCATAGGCTGAGAAAAAAAACTTAATGATTAGTATAGTTTTAGCCTCCATCAGACCTGACCTGAAAGACAACTTGCCTTCTCACTTCCTCATATTCATAAGATTGTTATATATTCAGATTTTAGAAACACAAAGTAACCCACCCTATCATCTCTGAGTAAGAATATTAGGTTCTTTTGAGACCACTTTATCTTAGGAAACTATTCTTTTTTTTGAAAGGTTTTTTGGTTAATACATCTGAAAAGAATGCATATACAAAGAATTGAGACATGGAAAGCATTGGTTCAACACTAATGATTCTACAAGAATTAGGATTGAGGAAAGTGGGAAAAATTATCTGAACATTTTTAAAAACTGGAATTTTTTAAAATTTTTATTAGTGAAAAGTCATGAGATGCAGTTGTAGACTTACAAATTTTTGTGCTTGGGTTTCAGTTATACAGTGATCCAGTACCCACCCCTCCACCAGTTCCCATTCTCCATCATTTATATATTTTTTTAAATTTTTGAAAAACTGGAATTTTTGCAACAAAAATGAGCTGATAAAATCCCTATTTACACTTATTATAAGGAGTCTTTATAAGTCTCTGTTTCTGGTATTTTTTGTTTTGTATTTTTAATTAAACTAGAGCCTCAGTTGGCTGCTCTTAACTGATTCTCATTCTGCTTCAGGCTAAACAAAATTTCCAAGGACTTTCCTTCTGATGACTCAACAGGACTCTACAGTCTTGTCCCTCATTCAAGTTGGAACCAGGAACAACATAGAGTTCTGCCCTATACACATCTGGTTCACTGGTATCTGAATCTCTTCCTTCTTGTAAGACCTTTAAAGAGGCAATTTAAAGTTGTATGCCTACACCTTATAGAGATTAAAAAGGAAATTAACAATAGAGGCGGATCCTGCACGTAGAATATTCATCTGCTGGGTTTTGTTTTCCACCCAGGGCACTCTCCTTCCCTGGCTGACCCCTTTCCACTAAATTAGACCAGGTTGCCATGACAAAAGGGTGAAAATTGCTCTAAATTCATCCTATCCTAGTAATGTATCCCTTACTCTGTTCAGAATTCACTCTTGCAAATTTTAGGTTGACCCACAGCAGCATTTAATGCTGGTCCATTTGGAGTTCATTTTCTATCACAGCTTGTGTGTAGCCATGTCAGGTAGAATCTAGCCATGAGGACTTTCCCAGGTCTAGACCAGGTGGTGCATCAATTCAGGAAAAAAGTGTAACTACAGACTCTAGCACCTGGGACTATGATAGAATTGTCAACTGGGAACTTAAAATGTGTATACTGGCAGAAACTTATTTCAGGTCTCATTCTACCATTTTGCTAGTATTTTAAGTAACTGCTGGAACTCCTTCTGCTGTACTTCCTTTGAAGCTGCTTTATAACAGCTGTTTCTGTCACCAGATATAAATTGAAAGAAATTAACCCAGGCCACTTGTCAAATTAACTTAAAACTTTGCATTATTACCATGAATGCATGAGAAAATCCCTTTTCTTACACCTCTTCCAAAAGTAGGGGTTTTGATATCTTTATTGTTGTGAGTCTGTGGATCCCTTGCAATTTCAAGGTAAACTTGGGATTTCTTTACAACATTGGTATGGACTCTACTGGGCTGTTCATTCCTTCTTGTGGTTTCAGGGCTTTGGTGTGCTGTGATGCTTAGCTGCCCCTCCAGCTTCTCTCTGCTAGATGCCAATAGCACTCTATGCAATAGTGACAATAAGAAAATGTCCCCAGATGTATCTAATGTCCACTGAGAAGCAAAATCAGCAACTAATCTAATTAAAATGATTATTATATTGTTTTCCTGCAAATTGTTTTTCTCTCAAGAAGAATTGACTTTGCAATGGTTCCTTTGAAAATTGACCTCTTTGAGTTATTTCAGTGCCCTTTATTTTTATGAAGTGCTTGGTCTTATCATCAGTGTGTGGGAGAGATATGATCTGTTTTCCTCTCAGAATTGCACAAACAAGTTATAATGACTCATTCATTGTGGACACAAGAAGCCTCCGCTTTCAGGTGCTCCGGGAATGTTCATTATAAATCACAATTATCTGGATTGTTTGTAGTCAGTATATAGGGCTGGGAAACAATGACTTCAAATATTTTTTTAATGAGGGAAGTTCCTTTCTGCTTATATGCTTTATTCTTACAGGGATCACACATACACAGGAACTGCTTTATTCTTTATTGCACCCTTTTATCTCAGAATTCCAGACTTTTACAAAAATGATAATCCAGAACAAAGAATTTGATCAGGAATGTAATAATTGTGTGACTTTGATAGCTTTGCTTTAAGATGGCACTTTGACTATGCATCACAGAATGCTGGAATCCTAAAAGACCAACTGCTACAATTTGAAGAACATTTTCCCAAAATGTTAGACATAGAATAAGAATTTTATGTCTACCATACTGTGCTTTTCATTTTGTTTGCCTTGGGGCAAACTTTCAAGCAGTTTTCTCAGATCATCAAGGCTACAAAAGTCTGTGAAACTTCATGCTGTGTATTAAAACATTTGTATTGTGGCAAAACGTGGTATCAGAGTTTCTTTCGTAAAAACTTTTCAGTAACATTGGAAACAAGCAACTAAAATAATCACCCTCAGGAATCTATTGACTATTGAGATTTATTTTTAAAAAATCTTATATATGTCTTAAATAAAATAGTTTATTCCTTGGGGGCAGGGAGATAGCACAGAGCATAGAGTGCTTGCGTTACACTGGGTCAACTTGTATTCAAGCCTCAGTAACCCATGTAGTACTCCAAATACCACCAGAAGTAATTCCCGAGTGCAGAGCCCAGAGTAAGCCGAATGTCATTGGTGTGGACCAAAATAAAATTAAAAAATATTCTTTGTACCAGTTCAGAACACACACGAAAAACTTATTTTTGCAATTATCGTAAAGCAAAAATCACTTAATTAAAAAATTATAAATACTACGTATATACTATGTACTAATTATTAGGTGCTATTGCCATTATGTTGGGAATATGCTAGTTAAAAAAAGAGTCTTCTTTCTGCCTTCATAAAGACATTTTTATAAATAAGTGATACACATTCTGTTGGGAAGGCACACTGTAATATTATTTTCTCTACTCAGGAGATCAGAGAAGACTTACTTTGAGAAACTAAAGAAGAGTGAGACTAGCATTTAAAGAAAGGATAAAGCAAGTGAAAGTCTTTGTAATGAGAAAAATATAGAACATGGTACATAAAAGGAAAATGTGTTAAAATATAATCTAAGGGAAGTTTCTTCTAAATTTTACAAGCCCACAATGGTTGTGAAGGGTCTAAGAAAACAAAACAAAAAAAATCATGTTATTTAAGCAAAATGTTTACAAATTTCATTTTATTTATTTATTTTTTTGGTTTTGGCTGAGTTTAAGGAATAGATGTAAGAGGAAATGCTGGCAGTAAATTTTGAAACATATTTAGTTGGTCAAATCAATGGTTTAAATTACAGTTGTTCTAACAATGGATTTGGAAATGGGGAAAAGTGCACAAATTTCAGATTTTCAAATTTCAGCTCTTACTTAGTAGTGTAAAATTTTCATGTGGTGGATGGGTGGAGATAAAAGAAATGATGTACTTGGAAAAATTGAATGTATAGAGTTAGAATAATTTTATCTCAGGTCATTGAATTTACCCAAGTTTATAGAAACAGCCAGTTTATCTGCTGAGTACTACAGCAAAGTTAGCATGAAAATAAAATTTATAACTAAAGCAGTTCTTGCATTTTTTGTAAGGGAGTAAATCTGACCCAGGAAATGAAACACTTGCAAAAAGACTGGTGGCCTTTTGGGTTAAAAATTGAAGCCTGGTAAATTTATTTTAATGAAATACAAAGTACATCTCTTACAACAGTTATTTTTTGCACTTTTGCTTTACTCACATTGTATTAGGTATGTGACTTACCATTAACTTCCAATAAGGTAATTAAAATACGATTCTGAAAGGAGGTGATGGTGTTATTACTTTGTTTTTTAGCCTTTTCAAAACCTAACACAGAAAATAAAAAGAATAAATAAGTAGCAAAACTAAAAACATATCCATGCAATTTTAAAATAAATCTAGGGGCTGAAGAGAAAATGCAGGAGTTAAAGCTTCTGCCTTTCATGTGACTGACCCTAGTTTAATTCCTGGCAATACGTAGTCTCTCTGGCATCGCCAGGGCCAGCCCTAGAGACCCCAAGCACCAGCAGATTACCAGGATAATCCAAGTAAGTAGATCAAGGCTCACAAAGCTCCTCATCGTTGGGTCCTGGCAGGCTGGCCTGACAGAGAATTGAATGGAGAGGCCCTGGGGCCCCCTGAGCTCTTCTTAGTAGTTTCATCTCCTCCCACCCACCAAAATAGGAATACAAACAAATAACAAGACTTATCCACATTTTTGACAATAAAAGAATGACTACCAACCAACACAATATCTTCACAGTATTGGATTTTTGAGTCACACAAGATAGTGGAGAACAGAAAAGAATAAAACAGTGGATGGTCTCATGAGACAAATTTGGATTAGTACCAGAAAGTTGGAGGGATTTTTTTCCAACATGAATTAATGGATGCGACCTATGATGAGGTTGAAGGTGAGGTGGGATGATAGATCTCCGGTGACTTTTACAAATTTAGATTTGTTTGAATATTCAAACAATTCTCTGATAATTCTCTGACAGATCTACATGGAATGGTTAAACTTCTGAGAATAGTATTAAAGTTGATAAACAGGGAAAAAACAGATGAAATTATCTGAAGTCCAGATAAAAGTGGGAAAAGGGAAAACATTACAGAAAAAGAGAAAACAAATAATTATATTTTTAATTCTACAGAAAAATAATAGAGAAGAAAACTCTGTGGAATAAGAAAATCTTACCCAAACCACATGCATTTCTAAAAGGGAAAATGGTGTTTACATAAAAAATAAGCAAGAAAAATCTTGAGGTTAAAATATGTACAAAATTATGAATAAAAATATATAATATAGAATACATTTCAAGTCTGTTCATGAAAATATTCCAGATAAAGATATCCTAAAACAGGAAAAACCTCTGAATTTCCTTTTAAAGTAAAAGAAAGATCCAAATAGAAAAAGTAAAACATGAATCAGTAATAGAAATCAAGAATTAGATAAGTAAAAACTCATAAATTTAGTGCGAAACTCTGAAAATATTTAGAGAATCAGAAAGAGATAATCAAATATTTTCATAAACGAAGGTGAGTCAAAAAAATCCCAAAACAAAAAAGAGTTAATAAATTTAGTAGATAAATAGCACAGCTGTAGGGCGTTCACCTTACAAGCGGCCAACATGGCCAACCCGAGTTCGATTCCTCCGCCCCTCTCGGAGAGCCCGGCAAGCTACCGAGAGTATTCGATATGCCAAACACAGTAACAACAAAGTCTCCAATGGAGATGTTACTGGGCCCGCTCGAACAACATTTTAAGGAGATACGATGAGGAAAATGAGGAAGAAAGGCAAGAAAGAGCTAATATTTGTGTGTCTGGAATCATGCTGCCAGAGAACACGCAAGAGAATAAAACAAACAAAAATTGAACTTGAAGAACATTTTCTGGAATCAAGAGTAGCTTGAAATTCAGATTAAGAAAGGAAACACAAAGTGAATGAGTTTGCTACCTCATTTCTAAAAATTATTGAACCAGAATGTCCAATACCAAAAGCTGTTCTAGAAAAATTATTGTCACTGTCACTGTCCTCCTGTTGTTCATCGATTTTCTCGAGCGGGCCCAGTAACGTCTCCATTGGAGACTTTGTTGTTACTGTGTTTGGCATATCGAATACATCACAGGTAGCTTGCCAGGCTCTGCCGTGTGGGCGAGATACTCTCGGTAGCTTGCCGGGCTCTCCAAGAGGGGCGAAGGAATCGAACTTGGGTCGGCCATGTTGGCTGCGTGCAAGGCAAACGCCCTACCGCTGTGCTATTACTCCAGCCCATAGAAATTTTTCTATTGTATCGTATAGAAAAATTATTAAGCTAAATTAATTTTTTTGTTTGTTTTAGTGGTCACCAAGAAATTGTTGCTTAATATCTGTCATTAGTAATTAGTTCTTCAGTATTCATTGTTCCAAATGGATTACATACAGATGTTTGTAAACGTTAACACCTACTCTGAGGTACTCATATCCTACCAAACTGGTCATAGGTGCTTGATGTTCTATGTGTACTAATTGAGACCTTCCAGGCAGCTCAAGGCTCTCTGCAAAGTCGGTGACATTTCACAGTGACTGTACCAAGGAGTGCCTTCTCCCTCTTGTTCTTTTCTCTTCTTTCAAACCATGTTCATCCTGAGAATGTTCTATAATAAACTTTCTTTATGCTGGTGGCCTTATCAGTGTATACTTCCTTCCAAACCTGAAATAGGCATGTGGGCACAAAGGGCCAATGATTTAAAGGGAAACAAAGTAGTTTATCAACAGACTATTTGACAGCAACATTTTATGAGAGAAAAAAGTAGAGTAATATGTCGAAGGTTTTAAAAAAGGAGGAAATGTGAAAAAGCACGAGACACAAATCCTTACCAATTCAGTCTAAATCAACTGAGAAAACAGTACATGTAGATAGGTCCTTCTCAAAAAGCTTAGTAAGCAGTGAACTTCAAACAATTGAAAGAATAAGAAAGATAATCACATTAAATACTGGAGAAGAGAATTTAATGTATAGTCATCTGTAGGGTTAAGGGTTAATGAGGATTAGGGAGAGGGAGAGAGAAAAGAACAGAGAGTAGATTATTTCCTATCTCTGTTTACTGAAGAGGTTTAAAAACAATGACTACATAAGTAAAAACACACATTCTTACTGACCACACTAAGATCGCAGAACATGTTTGCCTACACAAAGGAAACAATAGGAGAGATAATAAAGGGGTTCAGACACATAAGTGACGACTCGCCTGAGTTCCCTCCAAGCCCACATTTGGTCCCACAAGCACCACCAGGAGTGATTCCTGACAGTCAGAAGTAAGTCCTAACCACCACTAGGTATGCCACCCCTCAAATCAGAGGAACCCAGGACTTCTCAAGGTGTAAAGGACACCAATCATCATCTTGGATAGTGAGAAAATTGTGGGAATATTCAAGTCTAGACTAAGAGACAACCACTGTTGTCAGACATTCCTCTGAATTTCATGCAAAAGGATTGTTATAACTTCAAACGTCTTAAATATGTTTAGGTCCATAGGTTACAGTGATATGAAATGATAAAACTATTATTTTACCTAAAATAATTAATTTTATTAAAATTAATTAGACCCATTGTATTTACTGGGTCTCATTAGTAAAGTAAAAGTAAAGGCCCTCCCGTTGATCATCGATTTGCTCGAGCGGGCCCAGTAACGTCTCCATTGGAGACTTTGTTGTTACTGTGTTTGGCATATCGAATACGTCACGGGGAGCTTGCCAGGCTCTGCCGTGCGGGCGAGATACTCTCGGTAGCTTGCCAGGCTCTCCAAGAGGGGCTGAGGAATCGAACTCGGGTCGGCCATGTTGGCTGCGTGCAAGGCAAACACCCTACCACTGTGCTATTGCTCCAGCCCTAAAGATATATATATATATATATATATATATATATATATATAACTTGGCATATTGAATACTCTCGGTAGCTTGCCAGGCTCTCTGAGAGGGGCAGAGGAATCGAACCTGGCTCGGCCGGGCTGGCTGCATGCAAGGCGAATGCCCTACCGCTGTGCTATCACTCTAATGGAAACAGGATGAGAACGCTATTCCGGTCTCCCAAAGAGGAATCAAAAGAGCTATGCTTGGAGCATAATGCTTCACCCACCTCCATCAATGGCCAAGAATCAGGGACACTGATTCGTTTGCCAAGGCGTCAAAAATCAGATGGGCTGGACACGTAATGAGATTTGGAGACAACCGCTGGACTAGAGCCATTACTGACTGGATCCCATGGGACGTCAAAAGATCACATGACCGCACACCTACGAGATGGTAAGACTTCTTTGTCAAGACCCTGAATGATGAGTTTGAGGCTCTTGGTGTTCCTAGAATGAGCAGACGCTACTGGGCTACACTAGCATGTGACAAGGATGGATGGATATGTTACTGGCACCTGCTGGAGCAAATCGATGAGTAACGGGATGTCAAATGATCAAGTGACTAAAATTAATTAAAAATTTAAATCAGTGAAAATTTTATTTTATTTTAAAAATAAAATAAGTACAGGGAACAAATTTATTATCTCAAAAGCAATTAAAGGATAAAAAAGATTCCTGCATTTTTAGAAAATGTTCTAGTTGGTAGCCTAATAGTATTTGTGGGAAGTTTTTTTAAGAAAACTTTTTATCTAGCATATGATGAAAAGATGATTGTCTATCTAACATTGCTATTGTAAAGCTTGAGAACAATCTATAGAGGCCTGCCAAATAAACAGAAACTGGGTCTAATCAGGATTTGTCTGATATGATTCAGTTCATACAAAACATCAGAGAGACAAACATATTAAACTAAACCTTATGTTGGTAATCAGCAAAATCCAGACTTTATGGGGAATATACACACCAAATGCCCTTATTCAACATAATAAATTTCATTCAGCATAGATAATGGTAAAAGAAAGCTAGATATGAAGAGCAAATTTGTGGGTTTGAAAATAAAAGACAGAATAGCAATTTTCCATAACTGGGCAAGACTCAATTATACTTTCTGAAAATGCTCAACATATGAGATAAAATCATGAAGAAAACAATCATAAAAATAGAGATAATATCTGAATATGTTCAGTGGTGTGGGAGAGAGAATAGATAGCTTCTGAGGTAGCAGCAATATTTGATTACTTGACCGAGATGATGGAAATAAGGATATTCATCTCATAGTAACTTGTTAAGTCCTACTTTTGCTTGGCATGGTTTATACTTTAGCTTACAATACAAAAACTTAACAAAGGGAAATATAAATTATTTAGACAGCTACCTTTAATCTGAAAAAAAGTTAGAGTACCAAATTAAACAAATGAATTATAGTTACTAAATATGAAAAAGAGCTGTTTCCTGAGTATTAAATAATTAATTTACAAATATTTCCCTTTATTTTTACTTGTACTCTGAGTTAAGTGGCATAGTAACAGATTTAAATTTATTCTAATCTACTTATATCCTGTGTGTGTTCTAAAAGTTCTTATGATAAAATATTTGCACCCGAAATTGTTTGCTGTGCCCAGATAATCATCAATATGAACAATACCTAAAAGTTATCTTACCAGAGCAACAAGGGAAAGGAGAATGGTTATGGTCAGTATCAGGGGCAAGGACTTTGGATGAGGAATGTGACTTAAATCCTCTGGTCAGCTATGTCTGTCTGTAAAAAAGAAAATAAAGACAGTGAAGGTTTAGAAGCAACCAGGGTGCTCAAGAGACATTTGACTTATAACTATGCTTCTATACCTGTCTTATCATAGAAAGTGCCACAGGAAATATGACAGCCTTCTTTTAAAAACAAGTAAGAGACACTCAAGTTCCATTGTTGGCTCAAAATAAGAAATAAAAGCAAGTCCAACATAATAAAGTTCTGCCGAAAGAAGCCTGCGTAGGAAAGAGCATTGGGTTTTCTTATAATCCTGGTCTAAACTCTTTCCCAGGTGAGTCCTGATCTGGCTTGTTTAATGACCAGCAAATCATGAAAAATCGCAAAAAGCTATCAAACAGGAGAAGGAAGCCTGTGCATCAAGATGCAATCCATTTCTGATGCACCAGGAAATATTAACCACCGATGACAGAGTTACATAAAACAACAATGATTGTTGGCATGTTATTTTTGGATGTATGCCAACACTATTACTGTCCAAGAAAAGTGGACACCAGTCAGAGTTGCCCATGAGAACAATCATATTGGTTTAGAAGTTTACCTCTTCTAGAGCCACCTTTGTAGTTAACAGAAAAGCATTAAACTGGATTTGAAAGGTTTCTTTTCAAGGGGGAAATGAGGAAGGTTAGGTTAAAAAGAACTTTGTGGGGTTCATTAGCAGAGTCCTTAGTCAAAATCAGCAGGCCTCCTTTCAGAGGAAGTGAATAACAATACCGATGCTGTCTGTAAGAATATACACATATTATGAGAAAAATGGATCACATGGAAGAAACTCAGAGAAAGATATTTACCTGTTGAATAGCACAAAATCTGTAGTCTTTTACTCCAAACAGCAACTTTAGGTCGACAAATAGCTGTGATGATGAAATATTTTCTTGATAATAGATCATAAGGTCTTTATATCATGTACTGATGTTGAAAAATGGAAGTTATGTAAAAATTAAAAATTTTAAAAACAAAAAAATTGAAAAATGATCTAACTGCAACTTGGAATACTAAAGAATCACTAAAAAATTAATATGGCAGGTTTTTGTCATGTATGGGAAATGCCCACAATACAGTGCCAAATTTAAAAAAATCTACAAGACAATGTCTACAATAAACAAAAAAATTCAGATCAACATTTGTAAAAAGAAAATAAAATATTGCCCAACCAGTAACATCTCCATTGTGAGGCTTGTTATTACAGAGGGGCAGAGGAATCAAACATGGGCCGATCAAATCAGCCGTGTGCAAGGCAAACGCCCTACCTGCTGTGCTATAGATAGTAATTGATAATATAGATAGTAATTGATAATAATATCTACTTTTTCCAGAAAATAAATAACTAGAGTTACCTAGTTTTTCCTTTGGAGATGATTAGTACAGATGCCAACTCATCTCTAAGTATTTTTCCTGCCTTACTTTTTTTGAGTCTCAAAATATACAGAACACCAATTATATAGATATAGATCTGATGCCACAGATTTCTACCAAATTTCAAATACAACGTTCCAGTTCTAGAGCAGTATTCTAGTGAAATTTTTGCCCCCTGAGTCTCATACATTGTACTAGCCACAATTCTTTATCTGCATTTTCAAAATGCATTTGGTGATAAACTTCCCTTAAACTATATTATATGATTCACTGTTATTTTTTCAATATACCATGCCAAGTTTTCAAAAATATAAATGTTAGATTAGGGGATGTTTTTGAAGGTGCTAATGAAATGTAATGTAATATTTTCTAAAATCTGAATAACCAAATTCGGAAACACATAGTCCTCAAAGTTTTGGAGACAGAATTTGTGAGTATGTATATTCAAACAAGCACTAAAAGAGCAGATGGAATTAAGAGTGCTGAAGAATTCATTTTTTTTCATTCATACCAAGTTGCAAGTCCATCACTGTCAAATCTCACAGCAGGGGAACTCAAAGACAGTTGGAAAAAATTTTCTCATTTAGATGAATTGTGGCTATAATACATATACTAAATCCTGGGTTGAAAATCTTAACATACATTCATTCTTCTTCCTGTCTGAGGAGCATGCAAGCCATTGCAGATTCCTTGCAAAGCTGGAAAAACTGAATGGTGGTCTTGCTAAAACTGGTGGGTCCCCATTGGTGACTTATGTGAGGCAGAGAGAAGAGAGAGAGTCACTTTCTCCTCGTTCACCTCTGCTACCCTGGGAGCAGTTGAAAAGGTTAGGACTGATGAAGTCTGCAAAGAGCCCCTGCATGACACAGGACCCACCATCACCACCAATTTTCTGTCAATTTTCTTTCAAGCCACACCTGGCACCTGCTATGTCTTCTCAACATGGGAGTTGGTCTCATTCACCTGATTTCTTCAGGACCTCTGGACTCAGGCTAGAGCGAGGAATTGCTCTTTGCAGGGAAGGAAATCTGGCCTAGGCCTTACCCAGGGTTTCTGGATCCTTGTCCTATCGCAAAGGAAAGAATTTCAGGAGTAGACAGGCAGTGAAGTAAAATCAGATTTTATTTGGGGGTTTTGAGGAAGGGGAAGGAGGGAAAGAAAAGTGGCAGTAATGCACTCAAGAGAGAATGAGAGCTTCTCTGAAGGTAGAGAGCCCCTATACATATCCTAGCATTAGATATGAAAGTACACATATCAAGAGGGGAGATGTGAGCACCACATGTGCTCAGCCATATGGGTACATGCAGCACATGTGAAATAGGTGTACCCCATGAGTAACTTATGTGACTCCCACCTGATTTCTCAGGGAACCACAATTCAGGTTGGGGTGAGCAAGGAATTTCTCTTTGCAGGAAAGGAAAATCAGTTTATCCAGACCTTATCCAGGGTTGCCAGATCCTTGCCTTGCCTTGCAGAAAATAATTTCAGGAGTAGACAAGCAGTGAAGTAAAACAGATTTTATTTGAAGGAAGAAAATAGAGATAGAAAGTGAGAGAGAAAGAAACACACTCAAGAGAGAATGCAGACTTCTCCAAAGGTAGAGAGCGCCCCTATACACACCCCAGAATTAGATATGAAAGTACACATATCAAGAGGGAAGGAAGATGTGAGTGCCACATGTGCTGGACCACGTGTGCACAAGAGCACATGGTCTCAGGCAGCATAGGTGCACCCTCCCTTTGTTCAAGGTGACTTTTATATGGTTTCTCCAATAGCCTCCTGTGGGGCTTTCTAACTAGGTAAGAGTCCATTGCTAGGGTTGTTGCCAAGGGAGTAGAGTTGGGAGTGGTCAATGATGCTCTTTGAAAACCCCTTTTTCTTGACCTTTATTTTTGCTAGATCTTCATTCAGAGGTTGGGTCCAGCTTTCTCTGATCTGGGCTAGCTGAGCCTCAGAGAATTAATCAGATTAAAAGAAAGAATCAAAGTTTCTCAAGAATTTTTCTTCAGGCCCTTTCTGTAGGGAGGTGCCCAATCTCCTCAGAGTCTGCTGCCAGAATGGGTCTTATCAGGTTTTGCTTCCTATATTCACAAAGTGGGTCAACCTTAGGACTAGTGGCTTTATTACTTCCCAGGAATTTCATTGCTATTGATGTGTGTGTGTGTGTGTGTGTGTGTGTGTGTGTGTGTGTGTGTGTATTGGAAGGGAGGGGAGTGGAGAGGAGTCTTCCCTAATCTACCTGCCTGCCTACATCACATGCACTTGGGTAGCATATGCTTGCACTTCCTTTGTTCAAGGTGGCTTTTATAGGCTTTTCCCCAAGTCACCTACCCAGGTGCTTCTACCTAATATAAGAGTTGTTTGCTAGAGTGGCTGCCAAGGAGGGAAGAGTTTGGATGGTCTTTTGAAACTCCTTTTCTTGACCTCTGTTCCCAGTAGGGCCTCTCTCAGAGGGTGGGTCCAGTCTTCTCTGTTCTGGGCTAGCTCCAGATAAAGGTCTAATGAGGTGTTAGTTGCTGTAGTCACAGATGGGTTTTGATAGTCTTTGGGATAGTAGTTTTACAATTTCCCAGGAATTTCATTGCTATGAGGGGGCAGGGGCAAGATAGGTGGTGGTCAGGAGAGGGAGCTTTTCTAATCTATCTGCCTATATATTGCCACCAGGTTGCTTTCTTTCCATAACCCAAGTAAACCCAAAAGTAAACCCAAGACAGTTTTCATGAGCATTCCAAATTTCATAGCGAGAATCATGGCTGCAAGGAATGGAGAAAAATGTGTGGCCATTTTGGTGACCAATCAGCAACCCCTGCACAAGGAAAGGAAGATGGGAAGAGGGTCCTTATGGATATTCACTGTTACACTATGAACATGCTAAAGGCAGCACTCAATCTGATTCTAAAGTCTGCTTTTAAGCCTACATTAAACTACTCTCCCCCTCTTTTACAACTCTTACTCACACCTTCTTAAGAACAGGATGGATTTGGGAAGAATGATGAGTCTAAAGACAGGGAGAAGTGGCATGTGTAGCTCTGAGAAAAAAGTGGGTAGGTAGCTCTAAGGAAGAAGATTCAGAAGTCCTTGCTTTTACTTGGGGAAAGATTCTCTCCGTTCCTCTCCTATTGTGTCTATAGCTTCAAATACCAGAGAAGAGCGGTTTCAGGTGAAAAGCTAAAGGGCTTAGGTCAAGTTCTGATCTACTCTATGCCTTCAGAAAGTGACCTGAAGGAAATCCATTTCACAAGCAATGTTCAAGTGACTTCCATACCTGAAATCTTTGCATCGGCTATTTAAGACTGCTGTGGTAGATAAAGCTAAAACTTGAAAGCCTCTAAGTGAAAAATATTTCAGTGTCAAAGAAAAGTTCCCTTGAGTTTTTCTTTTACATTTTTTGGTGGGGTCACACCTGGCATTGCACAGGGGTTACTACTCCTGACTCATGCACTCAGGAATTACTCCTGGCAGTGCTCGGGGAACCATATGGGATGCTGGGAATATAACCCAGGTCGGCCTCGTGCAAGACAAATGCCCAACCCACTGTACTATCACTCCAGCCCCTCCATTGGGTTTTTCAATGTCTTTTTCCCACTTCTTTTTTATCCTTAGGATTCAATCTTGAAGCAGGTAGAATGACTGAATATACAGCCATAATTCTTGGGATGAATTTCATCATCACATTAAAAGTTTTGTATTGGCTGCTGAAAATCAGTTATAATATGAATTTTTGTGTTAATTTTCCATTCACTTAATCACTTAATCACTTAACTTCCCGTTAGTCGTCGATTTGCTCGAGCGGGCGCCAGTAACGTCTCCATTTGTCCCTGTCGCGTGCTAGTGTAGCCCAATGGCATCTCTTCGCTCCGGGAACATGGAGGGCCTCAAACCGATCGTTCATGATCTTGACAAAGAAGTCTGACCATCTGGTAGGTGGGCGGCCACGCGGTCTCTTGACATCCCGTGGAATCCAATCAGTAACAGCTCTAGTCCAACGGTCGTCTTTAAATCTCATTACGTGACCAGCCCATCTGATTTTCGACACCTTGGCATATGAGACAGCGTCCCTGATCCTTGATCGTCGACGGATGTCAGAACTCCGGATTCGTTCTCTCATTTGAGTGAAACGTGATATTCCAAGCATAGCTCTTTCTATTCTTCTTTGGGAGACCTGAATGGCGTTCTCATCTTGTTTGCGTAGGGCCCAGGTCTCTGAGGCATATGTTAATGCAGGAAGAACAGTGGAATCAAAGAGATGTGCCCGGAGCCGGAGGTTCTTCGTCCTCTTAGCTATTTCTTCGACGTTCTTGAAGGCGTTCCAAGCCGCTCTCTTCCTCCTGCGCAGCTCGGGTGCCAGGTCATTTCTCATGTTGACCTCTCGACCTAGGTAGACATAGCTGTTGCATTCGGAGATGGTCGTTCCATTGAGAGCGAATGGGGCGTCAGGAACAAGGCTGTTTCTCATAAACATTGTCTTCGTAAGATTCAGCTGTAGTCCTACCTTTCCACACTCACGGTCAAAGTCGGCCAGCATTTGTGCCGCTTGGCTGATGTTTGGTGTTATTAAAACAATGTCATCAGCAAAGCGGAGGTGGTGTAGTTGCCGACCATCTATCTTCACTCCCATTCCTTCCCATTCCAGTCGTCGCATGATGTTCTCGAGGGTGGCACTGAAGAGTTTCGGTGAAATGGTATCACCCTGCCGCACCCCTCTCTTGACATCAACGATCACTTCTTTGTAGAATGGTGAGATTCCGGTAGTGAATCCGCAATACAGCTCACGGAGGATCCTGATGTATTGGGCTTGAATGCCCTGATTGGCTAGGGCTTCAATGACCGCTTCCGTCTCAACAGAATCAAAGGCCTTCTTTAAATCAATGAACGTTAAGCAGAGCGGCATCTTGAACTCCCGAGAAACCTCAATGAGCTTGGTTACCGTGTGGATATGGTCGATGGTGCTGAATCCTTTGCGGAACCCTGCTTGCTCGCATGGTTGTCCTTCATCTAGTGTTCTGCCAATCCTATTTAGGATGACTCGAGTGAACAACTTGTAGATGACAGACAATAGGCAGATCGGGCGATAGTTGCCAATGTCATGGATGTCTCCCTTCTTGAACAGTAGTACGGTCCTGCTGGTTTTCCATTGGGACGGAACCTTGCATTCAGACAGGTAGCGAGTGAAGAGCCGAGCCAGTGTATTGATGAGTACTGACGGCAGGTTCTTCAGGTGTTCAGGTCTGACCTTGTCTGGGCCGGGTGCTGTTTGCTTCTTTACCAACGAAATGGCGTGTTGGATTTCGGAAGGGAGAACGTTAGGAACGACATACCCATCCTGTGGAATTTGGTATGTCGGCAAGTGGACATGGCTATCGAAGAGATTTGAGTAGAAGTCATGGATAATTTTCTCCATTGCCGTTCTGGAGGATGTGATGGATACATCAGGACGTCGGAGGGCAGTCATCTTGGTCTTATAGTTGGCGAAGGACACTACTTCCACTACCCAGCCGTCGCCACACTCCAGGACGCTTTCCGGACCCGCGCGGCAGCTCCGGCCGAGACCCACGCACAACTGAAGACCCACAGAACAAGATAAGCGGAACTCTCTGAGACCTTGGACTCCAGGCTCGGCGGACCCAGGGACAGAGCTTCTCTGCTTGCTCCCACCACTACAGGTGACAAAGGGATTCTAATCAGGAGCCCCACCCTACCCTGCCCTGTCTGCTTCCATCAACCACCCAGGGATCGAATTGTGCACAGGAGACCCACCCTGCCCAGATAAATACCCCACTGGCAGACTTCCACTCTCGACACTACTTCCACTACCCAGCCGTCGCCACACTCCAGGACGCTTTCCGGACCCGCGCGGCCGCAAGCGGCCACGCGACACATCATAAGACACTAAATACCCATCTTCTGGAATTGTCGTACCATATTTGATAGGGTTCAAATATGGTAACACCTACAAGGGTGATTAGAGGTCACCCCAAAAGCCTCTATACCTCTCGGAAAGACTGGCAAGCTACCGAGAGTATTCCGCCCGCACGGAAGAGCCTGGCAAGCTATCCGCTGTGTATTCGATATGCCAAAACCAGTAACTACAACTGGTCTCATTCACCTGACCCTGAAGGCTTCACCGACATGGCAGCACTGAGAAGGATGAGAAAGGAGAGGCCGACAAAATCTCAAGGCCGACCTAGGCTGCCACAACGAAGGAAGACAAAAATGATCGTCTGTACTTTCAATGCACGTACGCTAGCATCAGATGCATCCATCGAGGACCTGATGGTACAAGCGCGAATGATCAAGTACGACATCATTGGTCTGACCGAGACAAGAAGGCACGAATCTCACCATGCCGTTTTCGACACTGAAGAAGAATTGTTCCTCGGAACATGCGATAAAAGAGGTGTTGGAGGCGTCGGTGTCCTTGTCAACACAAACTTGGCCAAGAGCATTGATTCATTCGAATGCCTAACAACCCAAATCGGACGTTTACATTTGAATAGATGTGGCTCACTGCCTGCAGTTTCTATCTTCGTTGTCTACGCACCAACATCTCATTATGATGAAAGAGAAATCGAGAAGTTCTACATGGAGCTAGAGAAGTTCTATAAAGAAGACCACACCTTCTACAAGATCATTGTGGGTGATTTTAATGCCAAGATAGGACCGAGAAGATCAGCTGAAGAACTTCACATCGGGACCCATGGCCTAGAATGGAACGAACAGGGTGAGAGACTGTCTGAGTTCATCATGTCGACCAAGACCATTCATGGTAACTCACAGTTCCAGAAGGCAGAATCTAAACGATGGACATGGGAGTCTCCCGGTGGACGATTCCCCAACAAAATAGACCACATCATATTCAATCGACGGTTTTGCCTGACTGATGTCGCTGTTGTCCCAAAATTTCGAACGGGATCGGACCACCGTCTCCTTCGTGCAAAATTCTACTTCACAGAGCGGGGAGAAAGGGCTGCAAAGTTCAAAAAGAGAACTCCCAGAATGACCACCAACTGGGAACTCTTTGGTACTATTGCGGCAACATGGGAAGATGCCATCGTTGACAACATTGACGAGGAATACGATCGACTGGTTCAGCACCTCCATGATAGTGCGAGGAACGCTAAGAGAGAGATAGCCACAAAAAGTCGCCTATCTTCGAAAACTCTTGAGCTAATTCGCCAGCGTGGTTTGGCGCATGCCTCAGGCAACCGCAAGCTAACGTCCGAGCTTGCAAAGCAGTGCAGAGATGCGATCAAGGAAGACCTCAAAGAGAGAAGAGCAGAAGTACTGGTAGATGCGGCAGAAGCCGGGAAAAGTATTCGTAACGCCCGCCTGTCCTCCTTCGCCAATTTTCCATTGATCACAAATAATTCAAAGTAACAAGTATGAAGCTGAGAAATAAGCAGTCCATGATCTTAGTGAGGTATATGAAGGGAAACATGAAAGAGAAGGATGTTCCAAGAGGAGGCAAAGAACATGAGAAAACATGTGACATGACTGTCTTTGTTAAATGTTGTGCTTGGTTGGTAGGATCAAAGATTTAAGTCATAAAACAACACCCTTACACATGCCCTAATCCTATTGCAGAATGTCTATACTTTAAGGAAGTGAGGGGA
Organism: Sorex fumeus; assembly: GCF_029834395.1. Taxonomy (NCBI): domain Eukaryota; kingdom Metazoa; phylum Chordata; class Mammalia; order Eulipotyphla; family Soricidae; genus Sorex; species Sorex fumeus. The sequence goes on from NW_026606067.1 coordinate 17,664,611, forward strand.
AAAGTGGAACAAAATATCCAGGAAATATACACAAAGAGCAAAAATGCAGCAGACGCCAAGAGAAGTAAAAATATTGGTGGCAGATGTTTCTGCATTATTGACAGTCCCTTAGTCCAGACAGCTTCATCATCTCTCTAAAAATGCCTCTTCCCTCATCTGTGACAGGCGCCATAATGGCTTTTACGAGTGTGCTCAGCAAAGAATGAACATCCCTTTCTCCTGGTACCTTCAGAGCAGCCTTGTAAATAACTTTCCTTAATGGAGTGGCTCAGCAGGACACATGGCTATTGAAAAAGAAATCTTAAACCATACAGAGTCTTCTGTCCCTGTGTCTGGCTGACCACACCAGGGCCCCTTGGAGGGGGGTGGGTTGAGTTTCCTTTCCCACCCCAAGCAGAACCCCAGCAGCTGAAAACCTCTGGGACCAGGCACAGTCATGCTTAAGACCACTCTCCACACGTTTGGATGAGCCTCACGCATGAAGGAACCGGCAGAGGAACACAGGTATGTGGGACCTGGGGCTGAGATCTCCAAGCCTGTTTGGATCGGTACTGGACCTCCTCCACCTGGATCCCCCATCTTCCAGTAGCTAGGCCTTACACCCACCAATTGCTCCTGGCACCGTGTTATCCAATCAACGGCCAAGACCCAGGGACTATAAAACCCAGCTCCCAGAACCACGTGGCTGGTTGACCTTTTATTGTCTAGTTCTCACTCTTGAAGAACCTGACAGGCTACTGAGTGTATCCTGCCTACATGGCAGAGTCTGGCAAGCTCCCCGTGGTGTATTCGATATGCCAAAACCCAGTAAGAATGATGGGTCTCATTCCCCTGACCCTGAAGGAGCCTCAAATGTGGCACTTGCTAAAATCTCAGGGCTAGGACAAATGGAAACATTAGTGGTGCCTTCTTGAGGAAATTGATGAACAACAGGATGACAGTGATACAGTGAAAGCATAGAAAGGACTCTCAAAAGAAATACTCGAGAAGGCTGTATGTTATACCTCAAGTGATAGGTGGTTTCAGCTTTTTGATATCTTTGTCAGTAGGCTACAAGTTGGCGTCATATAGAGAACATAAGATATTTAGCATATAAGTGGCTAAATATTTTATGTATTTTATGCTCTCTCTAATGTATGAGTAGGCTGGTTCACATACATATTCATGTGTATACATGCTACACATATACATTAAACATGCTACACATTATAGTATATTCACTCATACAACCTTGATCAATTAAATTATTAAATTAATCAGCTCTTGTTTTTGTCACCAATCTCTATGTTTATGGAGAGATTAAATGCTTCAAAGAGCTCTTTTCCAGCTCAATGGAACAAATTGATGTTACAACCTTTTCTGAGATTCACCAGAGGAAAGCAATGATGAAATGTGAGTCAGACCCCATATAACTTGCTTTCTCCTTAAAACTTGAAAAACAAGAGAGAAAGAAAAACATGTGATTTGGGGTTTGTTTAATTTAAATTCATATTCTGAATGAGAAATATTTATAAGTGGTTTTAAAATTTTTTATAGTGGATTTATATTTCTGCCTAAGAAAAATTTTCACTGTATCTCTGTCATCCCATTATTCATTGATTTACTCTAGCGGGTGCCGGTAACATCTCTATTCGTCCCAGAGCTGAGATTTTAGTAACCTCTCCTTACTCATCTTCCCCAATGATTGGAGGCTCTTTCAGGGTCAGGGGAATGAGACCTGTTATAGTTACTAGTTTTGGTATACTGAATACACCACAAGGAGCTTGCCAGGCTCTGCCTATGAAGATAAGATAAAAAATAAGATAAATAATAGCTAGATTTATCCTTCTACCTTATATAAGTCTAATAAATAAAATACTCATTAATGAAAATATATAATAGCAGTTTTTGGTCATTAGGTATGTGGTCACACAAATGGCAATGGTCCCTAAGAGATGATAAACTAAAGAAATGAGTCTATGATTCTACTGGTTGGAAGAATTTCAAGGTTATATCTCAAGGAAGTGAAAGTGTACTATGATTATGCTGAGTTGAAGAGAAAGACCTCTAAGTCCAGGGAGAACCAAGCAGCTAGAGTTTATAATAATAAAGACATTTTGAAGAGGGAAAGAACCCTTCTGGAATCTGGAATGAAGTATTGCTCACTATAAATCTGACAGGACCATTCCTGTGTTGTGGGAAAATCTAAAAGCATTAAGAGAGATAAGAAAGAGGTAAAAATTGCTCACACAACATTTACCAAAGTAGCAAACTCATAACCTTTAGATAATTTGGTAGAATACTCAGATTGGCTCTGGAGAGGCACTAGAGCAGGTTGGCACTTCTCTTGCATGCAACCAATCTAGGTTGCATTCCCAGTTCCCATTTGATGCCAAGCCTTCTCAGGAGTAAGCCCCGAGAGCAGAATAAAGAGTAAGCCCTGGATACTGCTGATGTGGCCCCAGTAACAAACAAAAAGAATATTTAGTCTGGTTGTATCTCAGTATTGGGGCTAAATTAACCCTAGATTACAAACTCCTCTTTTCCCAGCTAACAAAATTTAAGAGTAAGATCTAAAAGGTTGAAACTATTTCTTGGTCATTAATTTTTTAACTGAACAGAGCTCAAGAATATTTTTAGGAATATAAAGTACATTGGTACCCAGTAAGGCAACACCTGCATTAGACATTCTGAGAATCAAAGGAAAATGAAAGATAGAAAGGAGAAAATTTAACTGAAACTAAGTCAGAACTAGATATTATAATGAATGGAAAGAGCATTAAAGCAGTTATAAAATATTGTTAATATGTTAATTTTATTTTAGAAAATGAATGATATATAATAAAACCATATCATAATAACTTAAAATAACTGCCAAATATGAATTAGACTACTAAGACAAAAAAGGAAATAAAATGGAATTCATGAAAAAATAATTAATACAAAAGACAACAGAAAATTATCAGATGAAGCAAGTAAAAGATAATTTAAAAGAAATTAAATTTGTCTTTGTTTTGGGGCCATATCTGGCTGTGCTGAGGGCTTTTTCTTTGCACTGTACACAGGAATCACTCCTGGTGAAGCTTGGTGGACCATATGGGATGCTGAGATCAAGCCAGGTAAGCCAAGCATATAGCAGGCACCCTCCCTTCTGTACTGTCACTCTGGCCCAAGAAGACAAATGTAAACTCAACTTCAATCACATTAAATGTAAATGGTCAAGATACAATAAATAAAAGTGAGAAACTGACAGATTTGTTTTGGACAGGTCATACCGAACAATAAACTATTTACAGAAAACCCATAAATAAAAAAAAGAGATCTTATAAGGGCTAAAGCATATACTTCTCATGAAGCCAACCATAGTTTGATTCCCAGCATCATGTAGTCCCACAAGCATAATTGGATGCAGTTCTGAAAACATGAGCAGAGCCAAGTATCCTAGGTAATCCCAGGTACTCACATGGCTTAAGGAGCTTGGCATCTTTGGACTCTCACGTTGAACCATGACTCAGTTCTCAAAAAATATTTGGGAGGGGTTCCCAGACTTCCTGATACCACTTGGGAGATCTATTCCCTCCTCCACCTTAACAGAAAAACACAAAAAGTTTTTTTAAAAAGGAAAAGAATCACTGAAAGTCACAGTGGCAAATTAATGGCAGACATAATACAGTTCAGAATAAATAGTATTTCTATGAATTAAAATCCAGTCAGAACTGCTCTAGTCCAGCAGTTGTGTCCAAATCGCATTATGTGTCCAACCCATATGAATTTTGACACCTTGGCAAGCGAGGCTGCATCCCTGATCCTCGATCATCGATGTCTTTTGATTCCTCTTTGGGAGACCCGAATAGCATTCTCATCCTGTTTTCATAGGGCCCAAGTCTCAGAGGCATATGTTAGTTAGGGCAGGAAGAATGGTGGAGTCGAAAAGATGTGCCCGGAGCTGGAGGTTCTTTGTCCTCTTACCAACTTCTTCAATGCTCTTGAAGGTGTGCCATGTCACTCTCTTCTTTCTGAAAAGTTCTGGTGCCAAGTTGTTTGTCATGTTGAGTTCTTGACCCAGGTTCACATAACTGCTGCATTTGGAGGTGTTCATTCCCTTGAGAGCCATTACCGGCTGGATTCCATGGTATGTCAAAAGAACGCCTGGCCACTCACCTATGAGAATGTCGGACTTCTTTGTCAAGACCCTGAATGAATAGTTTGATGGTCTTCATGTTCCTGGAGTAGACACCATTGGGCTACATTAGCATGTGACAGGGACAAATGGAGACATTACTGGTGTCCGCTCGAGCAAATTGATGAGCAATGAGATGACAAGTGATGAATAAAAGTGCTATTTTGTAATTAATTAGAGATCAATTCATTGGGAGGACCTAATAGTCCTAAGTGTTATGCACAGAATTTCTAGGTCCAGAAACAAAATTGGATAGAAATCAAGGTTGAAAGTAAAAGTAAGTAAAAGTAAAGGCCCTCCCGTTGATTGTCGATTTGCTCGAGCGGGCCCAATAACGTCTCCTTTGGAGACTTTGTTGTTACTGTGTCTGGCATATCGAATACTCTCGGTAGCTTGCCGGGCTCTCTGAGAGGGGCGGAGGAATCGAACTCGGGTCGGCCATGTTGGCTGCGTGCAAGGCAGACGCCCTACCCGCTGTGCTATCGCTCCAGCCCTAAAAGTCTAGATAAATAAACAATTAAAGTAAGATATACTGACAACTCTCTCTTAATAACTTATGCCATAAAAAATTGGTTAAGACATAGCAAATTTGAACACAATTAACCATGTTAACCTAATTGACACTCATAGATCACTTCTCCCAGCAACAGCAGAAAACAAATCCTTTTGAAGTGCACACAGACCTTACACTAAGACAAACCACGTTTTGTGCTATAAAACAAGCTTCAACAAATTAAAAGGCTTTAAATCATACAAAGAGTGTTCTCTCACCACAATGGAATTAAATTATAAATAACAAAAAGATACATGGAAAATCACCAAAATTTAGAAATTACATAACAAACTTGAAATAACCTATGAGTCAAATAAGTAATAAAGAGAAAAATAGAGGGTTTTCTGAACTGAATAAAAATGACACCATAGAAGACCAAACAATGCAGGAATACCAATAAAATCACACTTAGAGAATTTATAGCACTTAATAGTTTCATGTGGTGATGGTGGGGGGGGGGATGTCGCACATCAGTGACCATGGCTTTCACCTCAAAATTAATCAGAAAAAAAAGAGTTTATTAGATGTAAAGTTAACAGAAACAAATAATTAAGGACAGAAATCAATAAAACTTACTGCCCATATCTTAAAAGACCAAACTTTAAAATTAGTTTAATAAAATGGGTCTATTTCTTGGAATTTCCATGCGTAAAATAAGTCTTCCTTCATTTAATAGGAGAGATGAAAGAGGAAATACGTAGTGTTTGACTTGAGACAATACAAGGAATTCAGAAAAGAGAACCAAGTGTATTGACTTAACCTAGTCAGACACATAGCTTCTCTTATTCGACAGAGGACAGTTGAGGAGCAAGATCAGTTTGGAAAGCAAATGCATTTATGGTTCCACTACTCAAGTGTAAGAAGTTTTGCAGCCCAACAGCTAAAATTTACAAAACAGCAGAGAAAGTTGTCGTTTCACTTTTCTTGGTCTCATTTCAATAACAAAATGACAACTGTGGACTTGCTGCTTCTTTTCAACAACCCTTAGTAGTTAGTGCTAGTTCTCTTTGTTTTTCATCTGTTAAGATGACTTTAACAAATCAGTGACTTTCATTCTTCCCTTGAACCCCATCTCCTTGATTTGAAATGTCAAAAGATGAAAAACATACACACAAAGCAGCAACCACAACCATTCCCAGATTTCATATTCTTGGCAGGACTCATGAGAGTAAATTCTGTGAACGGGAATGAAGTCTGGATAGCAACCATGGAAAACAGGCTTGGGTTCCACCATCTACCCCACTTGCCATCTCAGACCCTGAACAAACTCTATCAGGACCACAACATTAAGCCACCCATGTCTTTGGGCAAGGAGATGCATCCTTTACTGGGCTTCACCTTTATGAGGAGGTCACTACAGAAGTCAGATAAATATCATTTTAGAAATGAACTTAAGTCAGAAAGTCAATTTGCCCAGTGCCAGTGAGACTCAAACATCAAATATTATTCAACCATAGCACAGAATTTATTTATCCCTTTGCTTTTTAAATGGTTCATTCGCCCAGGATGGGAGATGCATGCTGAAAGTAGACTATAGACCGAACATGATTGCCACTCAATTCCTCTTTTGCAAACCACAGCACCCAAAAGGAGAGAGAGAACAAAAGGGAATGCCCTGCCACAGGGGCAGGGTGGGATGGGGGGCATGGGTGGGTGGGAGGGATACTGGGATTAGTTGTGGTGGGGAATGGGGACTGGTGGAGGGATGGGTACTCGATCATTGTATAACTGAAACCCAAGCACAGAAATGTGTAACTGTACCTCATGGTGTTTCACTAATAATTAATTAATTAATTAAGTAAGTAAATAAATGGGTTCATTCGAATCTGCATTATCCCAACATCACACTTGGGAGAGGCAGAAGGAAGAGGGAAGGAGAAAAGGAAGATTTGGGACTGCCTGTTGCACTAAAATCAAACTTGAGGCTCATCAACAAGTAAGTTTAGGATAAGAAAATTCATGAGATCTTTCAAAGGAAGTGGGAAGAAAAAGGCTAAAAAGGGGAGTGCTGAACATAGAAGTCTGGGAACAGACATTCCAAGTTTCAATTTGCAAGGCGCATTGTTCTGGAAGACCTCGAAGAATGCAATAGTCAGTGTCTCCGAACAATCTTGTGCCAGGTGAAAGCGTAGTGAATGCTAATACAGTGGATAGATGCTAAAGACAGGACAATAATTTTGCTTCTCAATGATGCCAAAAATTGCATCTAGAAGTCCCCAATACACTCAGGAGGAAACAGGAATGATAGATTATGCTTTGAGGATATTTTCTGTTTAAAAAGAGAAAGGAAAGTAAATGGCCAAGAACCGAGGCACAGACACTTCTGGTTGTAGGGTTATAATACTCTTGAATGGGAATCAGGGAAGAGTTTCCTATCCAGGTGACATCCAGACCACCAGATTTAAATCCTTGAACCAATCTTTCACTCCTTATTGCTTACAAAGCACAGATTACTCTCCTTTTCCAAACCCTGGATCATGAGTATCACTCCTCATGCAAGCATGATAAGGATTCCAGTGTCCTGGCAGGGACTGCACTGATAATTATGATTCATTGCAGTGTATTGTGCCACATATCTGGTGCTGGAATCTCAGATGAGTGGTGTGGCACTCCATGGTGACAAGTCCTGGAAATCTGAGGTAGAATTATTCCCCAACTCAGTCATTCTCTTTTGGAAAAGCTTTTCTCAAGATCATGGACAGAACCAATAGTTGCACTGTGGAAAACCTACTCTAGAAGTCCCATTGTTGTCTGTAAATGTCCAAGCTGTCTCTACTCTACTCTACAACTGCCTGCCAGGAGGGCAGACAGGAGCTCAGGAGGTGGGGGTGTTCTGCTCACCAATTGTGTTTTATTAGCCATATCAAAGACTTCATCCAGCTGGTGGGTGGCAGAGAGCATGATGCTCAGAAAGTCCTCACTCTGGGTCTATTATGCCATTCTGAGAAAGGAAGCTTGGCGACATCAATACATCCTCTGTGTACACGTCAAATCACATGTGACGTTGGTTCTCTGAGACTGTTTTTAGTGGGGATATTCCAGTCATACGAATTTGACATGAATTTGGCTTGGTGCCTGGACAGAATGCAATGTAGGCATAATTCGATCTTCCTGTCATTGTCTATTTAACTTGGCAATCCAGACTAATTTTTTCCTGTGAAGTGATCCCAGGACGTCACTAGTACGGTGCTTGGGTTAATTAATGAGGCATAATAATGCACATAATAAAAGGTTATGATTTGAGGTCTCTCCTGACTGTTCTCCTCTCTCCTTTTCATAGAGAAATGCTGGTCTCACCGGAATCTGTGAGTCACATTTTGTAAGACGAGTTCCTTCTAGTTGTAAACAACTTCAAGGGGAAAATAATAACTGGAGAACCATCTGTTTGATTGAGTCCTTGACTTTTTTTTTCATTTCCCCTCATTACATGTTAAAGGAAGTAAATAAGGAAAAAAATTCTAATTATATTGCTGTTTACTGATTACAGGATAACTTTTATTGTTTTTATTTTAAATACAGTTCAGACCTGTACCCAAAGCATTTATTATTTTTCTGCTTCTTCCCGTCCCCCTCTTTTCCACCCTTTTGTATGTAGCTAATTCTCAGCTAATTTTAGTCTTTTCACAGGATTGTTTCATTCTTTGCATTCCTGGGACTCCAGGTAGTGTTTCCTTCATAGTGCCAATGGCAAGACCATTACTGGATAGAAAACACACAGGGCAACTTTGAGTTCTAGTAGTTGCATTTGTGATGGCTGAGTTTGGAGAAAAATGTGGATTCAACAATTTCTTTTCTAAAAATAGTTCAGAAACATGTGTGCAGCAAGCACTGGTATGGTAATAATATTAGACTTGTCCATCACCAAGTATCACTGTTAGGATAAAGTAAGATAAAGTCTGTGAGAGTTCTCTGTAGATGATACAGTTGTGCTTAAATTCAAAATTTTGGGGTTATTTATCGCAGGAAAGCATCCGATGTTTGAAATGGTCTCTTCTGTCAGGTTACCTGATCATTTAGAGCTAGACAAAGAAATGACAGTACACTCAGAAATCTGAGTTTTACAGGATAGCTTTCATTGTTTTAGAGGAAAGAAACAAGCCTCCATACTGGGACCCCATAAAATTATGCCTTTTTTTTTCTGTTGTCATTTAGCGCATGATTTGTTTCCATTGAAAACTGCTTGATTTCTCAAGTGCACATTTTTTCCCTAAAGCTTAGTGTCATACTTGATCAATGTTAAAACTTGTCTAAGCCAACTTTTATTAAAAAGACAGCACAAATACTGTGATGTCTGGTGCACTGGGATATGCTCTGAGTCTATGATTGGCTCTGCCAAGAATTTAGAAGTTAAAATCTTTCTGGAATAGGAGGTTTGGACAGGATGGGTGCATTCCATGTGAGTCACCAGCAATGAAGTCATAATCCAACTTCAGTTTACTAACTTCTTCAAAACTCAACACATCAGGAAACCACAGTAGTCATCAAAGGAACTATTAGACAGTTATCTTCCTGAAGCTCGTCACTGAAGTGATTTTTCATACATAAGAATTATAACACTATTAGTTACACACCCATTGATCCATTTTACCAGCTTTGGGAAGGTCTTACAAGTGTTTGCAATATTTTTGTTTGCTTTTGTTTTTAAATTTTATTATTGATCGATATACTGTGCTTTACAATATTACTAATAATGGTATCTTATGCACATAATTCCAACTGCACACCTATCATGAGTATATTCATCTCACTTTGCCATGGATCCCCAAACTCCTCTCTCAAGCCTCCCAACTCAACTATGTCGATCAATTTTCCCATTTTGTTGCCCTTAGACCTTTGTTTCTACCTTGTTGCTTATCGTTAAGTTCCAGATGTGAGAAATCATTCTCTATCTATCCCTTTCCTTCTGATCGACTTCACTCAGTGAAGTGAAGGGTTATTTCCTTTTTAAATTGTGTCACTACATAAAATTCAATAATTAAAAAATAACTAATAAAATTTTTTTAAAAATTTAAATTTATCCTTTCAGTTCCATCAATGTTGCTGAGAATTGAATGAGTTTGTTCTTTCTTAGAAATACATAGTATTTTATTGTGTGTAAAATACCACTTCTTGATCCATTCATCTCAAGTTGGACATTTATGATGTTTTCATATCTTGTCCATTACAGTAAGCAATGTTTTCCAGCATCTTAAAATTATTTTATTGCACAGATATTTTGAAATTAAATTTAATTGAAAATCATTTTACAGAATTTTATCATTAATATGTAGTTATTAGAGAAAAAAAAACAACTGGATATCATGAAAATAGTGTCCAGTATTTTATAAAGTTAGGTTAGTTAAAAAAAGAGTTAGTATCAGTCTTTTATTTCAAAGAACTATAATATAAATGATATAAGGATATTATCTTCTAAGGTAATTTAGACAACAATGACTCAATAATATTAGACAACAGTGATTAAAAGGAACCTAAAAAAAAACCCTAGTTTAGGGTGAAAATATGACTTAAAATCCAGGACAAAATAAGGTAACACAATAAAGATGTATGGCAAACAGAAAGAGAACAAAGCATATATTTGAGAATTATTTAGTAAAACTGTAGCTTGAGGTCAAGACTGAATTGGGGACATATAAATTTATAATCATTAAAAGGTGTTTTGGAAGGAATGCCCTGCTGCAGAGGCAGGGTGCGATGGGGGAATGGGGGGTGGGAGGGATACTGGGATCCATGGTGGTGGAAAATGGGCACTGGTGGAGGGATGGGTATTTGATCATTGTATAACTGAAACCCAAGCACAAAAATTTCTAAGTCTACAACGGTACCTCATGGTGTATCACTAATAAAAATTTTTAAAAAAATGTGTTTTGAGTTTACCAGAGAGATAGTACAGTGGGTAAGTCTCTGGCCTTGCATATATTTCACCAAGATTCAATCTGTGGCACTGCATATGGTTTCCTGAGACTTACCAGGAGTGATCAGAGGCAGGAGAAAGCACAGCTAGGTCTGACTCAAAAACAAAAATGTTCTGCAAATGACACTTACAGTGTGATCTAAGGATACCACCTTTTCTTTCTTGAATTTATCTCAAAAAATTAGAAAAATAACTATCATATTGAAGGAAATTTCAGTATATATTCTAGTGTCTATAAAACCACTGAACACAAATTATTTAAAGCACATTGGTGAAAGAAAGCTTAATGCCGAATACATGAGTGACTAAGGTTAATGAAAGTAGAATTTTCTATGGAACTGGGAGTCATTTTTCTTGGGTTATTTCCTTTTTAAATTGTGTCACTACATAAAATTCAATAATTAAAAAATAACTAATAAAATTTTTTAAAAAATTTTAAAAGAGAAACAGAAAATAAATTGTGTTACTCCTTAATCCATTTCTATAATGAAAGTCTTAACCATAGTTCCTGGAAACAATTCATTCCATGAAAAGGAACTGGTCTTTTTTGCTGTGATCTAGCCAGTGGTCCTACGCAGCCTATTTATGCCAAGTTCCTCGATTTTGTCTCCTTGGTTCTTTGATATCAGTTTTTTTCTCCAACTCTGGGTTCTGCTCAAAACCACAGGTGTGGTAATTGTCAGCACTTCCTCCTACCAAGTCTCACCAGATTGCCACCATCGCATTTCCTCATTTGATAGATCCCCACTAAGAGAAACTTCTGCCCTAATGCAAGCCCAGTAGATATATAAAAAATGCATTTGTCTTAACCACCCTGTCTGTATATAGAAAGAGGATTGATCCCTATCAATTGCGCATGTGATAATTCTATCTTCAAATAATATCATACTGAGGAAGCACTATTTTTTATTTAACGAGCATTTTTTTGGGTGGGTGGTCTCAGGGGCAGATTCTATTTTTTCCTTTTCTTTTCTTTTTTTTATCCATCTCCTGGCCGCTGGATCTTGTTCTTTTTCCTTTTTTTTTTTTTTACAGATTTACAAACTTTCATGATTATGTTTCTGTCATACAATGATCTAGCACTCATTCCTCTGCAGTGCCCATTCTCCACCACCAATGTTCCCAGTATCCCTCCCACTACACCCACCCCATCCCTCCCACCTCTGTGGCAGACATATTTCCTCTTATTCTCTCTCTCTCCTTTTGGCTGTTGTGGTTTGCAATACACGTAGAATGTGGCCATAACATTTGGTCCATAGTCTACTTTCAGCATGCATCTCCCATCCTGAGTGAGCCCTCCAAACATCATTTACTTAATGGTCACTTCTCTATCCCAGCTGCCTTTTCCCCCAGCATGTGAGGCCAGCTTCCAAGCTGTAGAGCAATCCTCCTGGTCCTTATCTCTATTATCCTTGGGTGTTAGTCTCCCATTATGTTACTTTATACTCCACAAATGAGGGCAGTCATTCTATGTCTGTCCCTGTCTCTCTGACTCACTTCACTTGGCATGATACTCTCCATGTCAGTCCACTTATATGAAACGTTCATGATTTCATCTTTTATTGAGGACCCAAAGCTATAGACAACCAAACCAAAGTAAGAAATGAAGTCTCTCTATAGCTTTGGGTCCTCATGGTAAGAAATCAAATCTCTTATCTGTAGATTTGGGTATTTGCAATCACAGTTTTATTTCACAGAATATAATAAAAGGACATTTCTTTTACGCACATATATGTATACATAATAACCAAATATTTTAGGCTCAGATATTTCTTTAATCTCAAGGCATTTTTAATTGAATTATACATTTGAATGGAGAATTTTTATATCTCTGAAATTTTGTTTTATTTTATTTTCAAATATTTATTAGTGAGACACCATGAGGTACAGTTGCAGACTTACAAATTTTCGTGCTTGGGTTTCAGTTATACAATGATCAAATACCCATCCCTCTACCAGTGCCCATTTTCCACCACCACGGATGCCAGTATCCCTCCCACTTCCCATGCCCCCCCCATTCCACCCTACCTCTGTGGCAGGAAATTCCATTTTGTTCTCTCTCTCTCCTTTTGGGTGTTGTGGTCTGCAAAAGAGGCAATGAGTGGCAATCATGTTTGATCTATAGTCTACTTTCAGCATGCTTCTTCCATTCTGGGAGGATCCTCCCAACACCATTTATTTGGTGCTCCCTTCTCTATCTGAGCTCCCTTTTCCCCTAGCATGTGTGGCTGGCCTCCAAGCCATAGAGAAAAATTTCTGGTACTAATCTCGGCCACACTTGGGTGTTAGTTTCCTATTTTGTTACTTTATGTTCCCCAGATGAATGCAGTCTTTCTATGTCTATCCCTTTATTTCTAAATCATTTCCCTTAAACATGATACTTTCCATGTAGTACCACTTGCATGTAAATTTTATGAGAATGGAGAATATTTTTAAGTGAATTTCTTCTGGAGAAATGTATCTCTTTGTGGGAAATTATTGAGCTTTGATAAAATTGATTATTAATTGGTGCATAATAATTATCATGTATATTGTGAATATATGTGTGAAATTTCTACTTTAGAAATTCTATGTTCATTGTTGGCACATCCTGCCAGCAGTATTTATTGCTCAATATTTGAGTGATAGCACAGCGGGTAGGGTGTTTGCATTGCATGTGGCCAACCTGCGTTCGATTTCTCCGTCCCTCTTAGAGACCCTGGCAAGCTACCGAGAGTATCCCACCCGCACAGCAAAGCCTGGCAAGCTCCCCATGATGCATTCAATATGCCAAAAACAGTAACAACAAGTCTCACAATGGAGACGTTACTGGGGCCTGCTCGAGCAAATTGACGAACGATGGGAGGACAGTGCTACAGTGCTACATTTTTTATTACAGCTGTATAGTATTCCATTTTGTAAATGTACCAAAGTTTCTTTAACCAGTCATCTGTTCTCTGGCACTTAGGTTTTTTCCAGATTCTGGCTATTGTAAATAATGCTGCAATAAAAGTACAAGGGCAGATGTCATTTCTATTGTATTTTTGCAACTCCAAAAAATATATTACCAAAGCACTACTGCTGGGCCATATGGGGGCTCAATTTCTAGTTTTTTGAGAAAAGTCCTACTAAAAGTATCTGCCAGAGCAATTTGGCAAGAAAAAATATTAAGAGCATTCAGGCAAAAAGAAATCAATCTCTCAGTATTTGCAGATGACATAATACTATATATTTAGAGAACTCTAAAGCTCTACAAGAAGTTCCTAGAAACAATAGACTTGTATAGTAAAGTCACAGGCTATAAAATCAATACCCAAAGTCTATGGCTTTCCTAGACACAAATGATGAGAGAGATGAAAATTAAATTAAAAAAGCAATTATGTTCACAATCATGCCTCAGAAAATCAAGTACCTCAGAATCAGCTTAACTAAGGAGGTAAAGGACCTGTAAAAAGAAAACTACAAAACACTACTTCAAGAAATAAAAGGCAACCTGAAGAAATAGGACCACATCCCCTGCTCATGAATAGGAGAATTAACATTGTCAAAATAGCAATACTTCCCGAAGCCTTATACAGATTCAATGTGATCCCTATAAGTGTACCCATGACATTCTTCAAATAAATTGATCATACACTCCTGAAATTCATATGGAAGAATAAGCCCCCATGAATAGCTAAAGCAGTTCTTGGGAAAAATAAAATGGGAGAAATCAACCTCCTTAACTTTCATCAGGTACCCATAGGGGCGTGGCCTCTGCAGAAGTGGGCGTGGCCTAATTTTGGTCCTGCAGAAACACACGCAGCTGCAGGTAAATTACTCATATCCAGCAACTTCGTGTAAAATCTCAGTCTCCATACCACCACACCAACATGAAGAAACAACGTAAATACCCACCATGAGGAGTGAATGATGAAAAGAGTCCAGAAGCCCCATTAGGTGTTACTTACTTAAGGGAGCTCTCTGAGAAAGAATTCAGATATAAAGTCATGAAGATGTTCAATTAACTCAATGAAACAGTGAGACAGATATCCAGTAAATTAAAAGAGGGCATTAAAGAAACAATCGAGAAAATATAGAAAGAAATGAGAGCAGAAATTGGAAAGCTACTCACAGATGTCATGAATAAAAGATTTGAAATAAAAAACTCAGCCTGTGTCCTCAACAGAAAAATAGCTACAACTGAAGACAGAATCAGTGAGCAGGAAGATGAGCTGCAGGAAGCCTAGACGCAACAACAAACAATGGGAAGAGACCTCAAAATAGCTCTAGAGTGAATCAGAGTCCTAGGGTATGATTTCAAAAGGAATCATTGGAGTACCAGAAGGTCAGGGAAACAGTCCCAGTGAAAAAGCCACTGTTAAACAAATCATTGCTGAAAAGTTCCCAGAGCTGGACAATGCAGGCATCCAGATTCAAGGAGCCCGAAGGGTGCCAGCTAAAAGAGACCCTAACAAAAACACTCCAAGACATATCATAGTTAGAATGATGGATGCCACGGATTGAGACACAATACAGCAAGCAGCAAGGTCAAAGAAGAAAATCACATACATAGGAACACTCCTTAGATTTACAGCAAACATAACAGAGAAAACCCTCCAAGCCTGAAGGAAATGGTGGGATATAGTGAAAAAACTCAATGAAATGAATGCTTCACCAAGAATACTTTATCCGGCTAAACTCTCACTCAAACACGAAGGAACAGTACACTATTTTATGGATAAACAACAGCTCAGGAACTTCTTAGACTCAAAACCAAACCTAAAAGAAAGGCTAAAGGGGCTACTGTAAGACAAGATGAACCCCTACAAGCACAACAAACCATTACAGAAAGATGACACAAACCCCATGACAATAATCTGGTTCAATGTCAATGGCCTAAATTCACCAATTAAGAGACACAAATTCGCAAAAAAAATCAAGTACTGAAGGAATCAGTTTAACTAAGGTCATAAAAGATCTGTACAATGAAAACTACAAAATGATATTTCAGGAAATAAAAGAGGAGACACGAGGACATGGAAAGATATCCCCTGATCATGGGTTGGGAGAATTAACATTGTCAAAATGGCAATACTCCCCAGAGCATTGTACAAATTCAATGCAATCCCCATTACGATACCTATGACATTCTTCAAAGAAATGGAGCAAACACTCCTGAAATACATATGAAACAATAAGCTCCCACAAATACCTAAAGCAATTCTTGGGAAAAAGAAAATGAGACGAATCAACATCCCCAACCTCAAACTCTACTACAAAGCAGTAATAATTAAAAAAGTATAGTACTGGAACAAAGTAAGAGCCGCAGACCAAGGAACAGGGTTGAATATACTGACATCTCCCTCCAAACATATAACCATCTTATCTTTGATAAGGGAGCAGGAAATGTGAAGTGCATCAAGGAAAGCCTTTTTAACAAATTGTGCTGGCAAAACTGGACGGCTTCATGCACAGAAATGGACTCATCTCTACCTAACACCATGTTAAAAAGTAAGATCAAAATGGATTAAAGACCTCAACATTAGACCGGAAACCATAAAATACATTGAAGACAAGGTTGGCAAAACCTTCCATGACATTAAAGCTAACGGTATCTTCAAAGATGACATGCCACTGGTCAAGCAAATGAAAACAGAGATAGACAAATGTGACTATCTTAAACTAAGAAGCTTCTGCACCTCAAAAGAAACAGTGACCAAACTATGAAGACAGTCTACATAATGGAAAAGGATATTTGCCCAATACCCATCCGACAAGAGTTGATATCAAGGATATAAAAAGCACCAATTGAATTAATTCCACAAGAAGAAAACATCCAACCCCATCAAAAATGGGACAATGAAATGAATAAAAACTTACTCAAAGAAGAAATCCGAATGGTAAAAAGGCACATGAGAAAATGCTCTACATCACTAATCATCAGGGAGATGCAGAACAAAACAACCATGAGATATCATCTCACATCACAGAGACTGGCCCACATCCAAAAGTACAAAAGCAACTGGTGTTGGCGTGGATGAGGTGAGAAAGGGACACTCCTTCATTGCTGGTGGGAATGCCGACTGGTTCAGCCCTTTTGGAAAACAGTATAGATGATTCTCAAAAAATTAGAAATTGAGTTCCCATTTGACCCAGAAATACCACTCCTGGGAATATATCCTGGAGAGGCAAAAATGTATAGTCGAAATGACATCTGCACTTTTATGTTCATTGCTGCACTGTTCACAATAGCCGAAATTTGGATAAATCCCAAGTGCCTGAGAACAGATGACTGGTTAAAGAAACTTTGGTACATCTACACAATGTAATACTATGTAGCTGTTGGAAAAGATGAAGTCATGAAATTTACATACAAGTGGTTCTACAAGGAAAGTATCATGCTAAGTGAAATGAGCCAGAAAAAGAGGGAAAGACTGTACTCATATGGGGAATATAAAATAACAGAATGGCATTTGAACACCCAAGAATAGTTGAGATAATTACCAGGAGGTCTGCTCCAGGTCTTGGAAGCTGGCAGCACATGCTGGGCAAAAAGGCAGCTCAGATAGAGAAGGAAACACCAAGTAAATGATGTTTGGAGGACTTGCTCAGAATGAGAGATACATGCTGAAAGTAAACTATAGACTGAACACGATGGCCACTCAATACCTCTATTGCAAACTACAAGATCTTGAAGGAAAGAGTGAACAAAAGGAAATGCCCTGCCACAGAGGCGGGGTACGATGGAGGGGATGAGGTGTGGAGGTGGGAAGGCTACTAGGATCATTGGTGGTAGAGAATGGGCACTGGTGGAAGGATGGGTACTCGATCATTTTATAACTGAATCCCAAGCATGAAAGTTTGTAAGTCTACAACTGTACCTCGTGGTGCTTCACTAATGAAAAAAATGGGACTCTCTTAAACTAAAAAACTTTTACTCTTCAAAAGGAAAAGTGTCCAGAACACAAAAGCAGTCTACAGAATGATAAAGGATATTCACCCAATTCCCATCAGATAAGGGGTTAATTTAAAGGATATACAAGGCACTGGTTGAACTCTACAAGAAGAAAATACCCGACCCATCACAAAATGGGGCAATGAAATGAATAGAAATTTTCTCCAAAAAGAAATACAAATGGCCAAATGGCACATGAAAAAATGCTCTTTCTCACAAATTATCAGGGAGATGCAGATCAAAACAATGATGAGATACCATCTCACACCACAGAGACTGGCACACATCCAAAAGAACAAAAGCAACCAGTGTTGGCATGGATGTGGGGAGAAGGGGACTCTCCTTCATTGCTGGTGGGAATGCCGACTGGTTCAACCTTTGTGATTAACTGGCTTGGTTGTAACAAGTTCATAACAAGACAGACAAGAACTCTGTCTTCATGGAAATCATATGGAGTAAGGAAAAGGAACATAAAATAAGCAGAGAAATAGTCAATAAGATAATTTCATATTTTATATATAGCATAAAGCAACAACTGGTCTCTGTCACTGTCACTGTCCTCTCATTCATCAATTTGCTTGAGCTGGCCCAGTAACATCTCCATTGTGAGACTTGTTGTTACTGTTGTTACTGTGTTACTGTGTTTGGTATATTGAATATTGGCATATTGTTGTTACTGTGTTTGGCATATCAAATACGCTGCTGTGTGCAGGGCAAACACCCTACTGCTGTGCTATTGCTCCAACCTATACATCCACAGCAGGTAGGGCGTTTGCCTTGCAAGTGGCCAACCTGGCCAACCTGAGTTCAATTCTTCCGCCCCTCTCAGAAAACCCAGCAAGCTACTGAGAGTATCTCACCCTCACAGCAAAGCCTGGCAAGCTACCCGTGATGCATTTGATATGCCAAACACAGTAACAACAAGACTCACAATGGAGACATTACTGAGCCTGATTGAGGAAATTGATGAAAAACATCCAGTAAAATGAAGAATTGTCAATAATTAGATTTTATATTGGTTATTTTAGGTATGTTTTGTACTAAACACCACATGTGGATTATCTCATATCTCTATAGAAAGGCTCCAGGAAATAGGAACAATTAATACTCCCATTTTCATGAGAAAATTCCCCCAAGATTTCATAGCTACTAAGTTTTGAGATCAGAGTTGAAACTCGGCATTTAACTCTAGACTCTGCACCATAAATCCACCAGGTAGAGGAGGACTGGCCTGAAAGGATGTGTAGGAACTAAGGCCTCAAAGCAGTATAGCAATGAGCACAAATGCTCTTGACTTTGACTTTTCCATTGTTAAGTAACATATTTCTTGGCAACTGTTTTGTCCAAAGGACCCCCAAAACTAAGTACACTAAGACCTCCTCTCTACTGAAAATCCATTCAAATCTGACATTTTTCTCTGAATTCTCATGTAAAGGAGCAGTCACTAAGCAAATGGGATGAGGATGATCTTAAGGATGAAGCCTTTGAATCACCAAAGATTTTCTTTAATGCTCTAAAATCCCACAGGCCCATGTAAGAAAAGAAATGTAGAACTGCTTTTACTAAAGTAAACATTTATGTGTAGCTTGTCCTTGGCAGCAAGACTAGTATATTTAATAACTACATAATTTATTATTAACCTCAAGATTAAGGACACCTGAAAACATTACTTTCACTTGTTCTGTGAATTAGCCAAGGGCAAATCAGGGATTTTGCCAAAGAAGACAGCAGAAAAAAACCTACTGGAAAATAATAAGGTTGTGGAAGAGTCAAATTAAAACCATTCTATTGTCCTCTGAAGTGATTTAGAAAATGAAATAAAATAGTTACCACTGCTTCAAGCCATGACAAGCTCTCAGAAAATTTAGCAGGCAAAATGCCAGGATCTTAATCAGTCACTAGGGGACGCAGGGAGTGCTGGTGCTGGAGAGAAGCAAGAACCAGCTGACCCCAAAGACAAGATGACAATCACGCAAAGAAGGGAGAGAAGAATGTGACATCTGCTGTGACTTCTGTCTGCCAAATTCTCAAACGAAACAATATTGCCTACTTGTAAGGACTGAGCCCTAATAACCTCGACAGAAGGCCATGAAGGGTGGGACGTGCTCTCCCATTGACAGCACCAGCAAAGGGGACTCTTTTGACTGGGACTTTAGGTTGGCAGTCACCAGCATGAGCAAATACCTTGAGCTGAAATGGACAAAGGAATATTTCAATTCTTGGGTTTGTGACGATAGAACAAAGGGTGGTATAAGTATATTTTTTAAATTTTAAAACTATTTTAAAATATTTCCCATTTTATGGCTAGACTATGAAGTGATATATCAATCTTTTTCAACTTTATAACTAGAAATAAGAGCACTGGCGGCCATAGTGAGCAAGGTGCTTGCATTGCATGCAGCCAACCTGGGTTCAATTCTCCAGCGCCTCGTATGGACCCCAAGCACACAAGGAGGGACCCCTGAGCTCAAAGCTACAAGTAAGCCCTGAGCTCCTCCAGTTGTCCCCCCCCCAACAAAAACAACAACAAAAAGACTACACAAAAATTGCCAGAACCCACCACCTCTTCCGGCCCAATTTGTATGGGAAGGTAGAAATAGGAACTCTCTTTTGGGCACTCAGTTTCTTTATTTGCTTCAGTGAATCTTCCTGGTCAATTAAGTTCTCATTATCCTTAGTATTACTATTGGCTTTCAATAAAGTAATCCAGATGCAAGTTCTGACGATGCTGTATTTTGTTTAATAATGTGCCATGGGGGATGGGGTTCTAAAATCCACCCCACAGTGCTAGCTGGAGGTCTGGTATTTCAGTGGAGCACATCTGGGAGTCCTTGTCCCAAAAATGGTATTAAACAGATCTGAGGAGAGAAGCAGAACTGGGAGTCAGTGTTGATAGAGAGGTGGACTATGGGAGGGGTCTGGACAAGCCCAGAGAAAGCTGGGACAAGGATCAAACAAAAGACTGCAGGGAAAATGGAAGTAATCTCTGACAGCTTGGGATATTTGACATTGTGGTTTTTCTGGACTCTATCCTCTTTAATTGTATTAGATTTTCATCTAAGTCAATTTGTAGAAAATGAAAATATCACTCCAATTCAGATGTTGGGACTTAGGATAAATGATAATTGAAGTAATGCTCAAAGATGGCCCCTGGGAAACCATTAGTATATGCTTTATGTCAACTGGAATTCTACCTGAAGTTAGTAGTTGCATGGAGAATTCTGGATTCCCAAAAACAGATTGGATTGCTTAATTAATTAACAACTCTTTTAAAAGCTTTCATAAATTTTCACTGTCCTCCCGTTGCTCATCGATTTGCTCAAGCAGACCCAGTAAAGGTAAAGGTAAAGGCCCTCCCATTGTTCGTCGATTTGCTCGAGCGGGCCCAGTAATGTCTCCATTGGAGACTTTGTTGTTACTGTGTTTGGCATATCGAATACATCACAGGTGGCTTGCCAGGCTCTGCCGTGTGGGCGAGATACTCTCAGTAGCTTGCCGGGCTCTACCAAGAGGGGCGGAGGAATCGAATTCGGGTCGGCCATGTTGGCTGCATGCAAGGCAAATGCCCTACCACTGTGCTATCGCTCCAGCCCAAGCAGACCCAGTAACGTCTCCATCGTGAGACTTGTTGTTACTGTGTTTGGCATATCGAATACATCACGGGTAGCTTGCCAGCCTTTGCTGTGTGGGCGAAATATTCTCGGTAGCTTGCTGGGCTCTCCGAGAGGGGCAGAGGAATCAAACCTGGGCCGGCCGGGCTGGCAGTGCACAAGGCAAACGTCCTACTGCTGTGCTATTGCTCCAGTTTCATTAAACATATTTTATTAGTACTAAATTATTTTGTTTCTTATTAAGATAAATATCAAATGTATTAGTACCTTTTAAATTACTCACCCAACGGTGATTTACCTGAAAAATACCTATTTTATTCCAAAATCTTTCATAATAAAACTTTTCACTAAATCATACTCCCTTTCCACCTTCATTGCAATGCCCCAAGGACACTAGCGCACAGCTTTAGAACACTGAATAGTGTTTTGAGATTACAGACTGCTTTCCATTTTTTGATCTTTAATTATATATTTTATACAAGTTACCAATGCTGTCTGATAAAGCTAATTATTGTCTTCATTCTCAAGGAACTTAAAACTTTTTTCTCATATATTTCTTTCAAACCTGAAAAGGCCCAAATCATCACCATCCTTTCCATGGTAAACCAGAGTGGCAGGTAGCTGATGTGGAATCTGATAGACCTGCCTTCAACTCTCAGCTCCATAATTTATCTGGGGTAGTTATTCTGTGTCTCATTTTCCATATCCAAAGAGAATGATAGTCCTGATCCCATAGGCTCCTTAGGAAGAATGAACAGCAAAGCCAGTGGTACTTAGCTACATAATCAATTTTCCTAAGAAGTTTCTCATCATGTTCTCATTTTTCATGGGCATCCTGTTAGTCTTTACCTCTCCTGTAATACCACAAGAGGACCACTATGTTTTCCCCATTGATTGTTTTTTTTTTAATTTTTATTAGTGAGACACTATGAGGTACAGTTGTAGACTTACAATTTTTTGTGCTTGGGTTTCAGTTATACAATGATAAAATACCCATCCCTCCACTGATTGTTTTTTAAATGACCTATTTTTTGATCTATTGAACATTGTTAGTGGGTCTGTCTTTACTGCATTTTGATCGACTGGGAACTTCCTTCTTGGTATCTGTTTCCACACAGAATTCTATGTGAGATCTGCCTGGGACAGTTGGGACACAGGTTCTGGCTCATGGTATGGAAGGAGCAACTGTGATTCAGTGAAAATCAGGGGGTGCTGCATGCATGTGGCTTTTGCCACCCATGGCTGCCTGAGCTTCGATTCTTCATAATCATGTGGGTTTTGAAGGAGAAAATTCATGTGAAAGTATAAAATGCTCTAGATGCAGAGGTTTTCACTGCTGCCTACATATAGTAGGGTTATTTATGAACTAAATTTGTGAACAATAAAAGCTTATTTGTGAACTATAAAAGCTTTTTTACTAGTTCTGGTGTATAATAATAATTATGTAATAATATGTACCATATTTAGCTTATTATAAGTCAGGCTCAGAAATCTGTGTGTCACATGTCCCCATGGTCAATTCTTCCTCTATGCCAGGGAAGTCGCCTTGATTCTATCCCCATGCTCCATGTGTGGGCAAATTGTCCTCAATATTGTTAGCTCACAATTGCCTTGACAAACTCCTACCACAAGGCTATATAGTATTTGAGACTGTGCTGCTTTCTTTTTGTTTTGTTTGTTTGGGCTCCACACCCAGCAATGTTCAGGTGTTATTCCTGGCTTTACACTCCTGGTGGTACTAGAGGGGCCATATGGAATGCCAGGGATTGAACCTGGATCTGCTACATGCAAGGCAAATACCCTCTCTGAACTGTATTATTGCTCCATCCCCGATACTGTGATGTTGCTTATTCATTTGATTTGTTCTTCTTTCTCCAGACCATGTCTTCTAGTTTGTGCTTCTCATTTTCCCTGTCTATAACACATTGTTCGTTTCAATTTTCAAAAAGAAAATTTTCTTTTCAATTTATAAAGATTATTTGATAGTTATGTGTGAAGAAAATAACACCTGGCTTCCCATGGTTGGAGTTACCATGTAAATAAGGACCCCTACTCATCCTCTGATTCAGTTCTTCTCTGTGTCTCTAGATTGCACTATTGATATATTTGTGTGTTCATTAATTTACATTTAAAAGGGCCTTTTTCTGGATATGTGGCTGACATTCCTTCTTGAGTTATACATGTGTCACCCAATACAGTGGGTTCTCTCAAGATGTAACCACTGAGTTCTTTCCTCATCCAAAAAGACCATTTACTGGAGAGATGGTATAAGTGGTAAAGTGCTTGTCTTGCATGAGGCTGACCTGGGTTTGATCTCTCGCACTGCATATGGTTCCCCAAGCACCATCAGGAATCAGCTATGTTGAGCATAGCTGAGTATGACTCAACAGTCCCCCTTCAAAACAAAAACAACAAATAAAATAGAAGACAACAAATAAAACTTTGTTGGGAAAAATATAACTTTTAAGTGGAACAAAAAGATTTCCTGAGTAACTTTTTAGTGAGAGCTGTTTACTAGCGAGTGTGTAATTAAGATTTGTATGAGTCTATAAGACCCCACTTTTTCAGTTTTGGAACTATTTTTCAATATTAGTTTTAGGGGGAAAATGACATTATTATAAATTCTTCTCTCTTTGAGGGAGGGGGGGTTTGGAACCACACCCAGAATTACTCAGAACTTACTCCTGGTTTTGTGTTCAGGGATCACTTTTGGCAGTGTTCAGGGGATCATGATCCTAGTGAATGACTTGGGGCTATTCATATACAAGGCAATAATATTAACCTCTTTACTCTCTCTCTCTCTCTCTCTCTCCAGATATACAAATTATTCTCATTCATAGAAAGGCAGTGCATATTTCCTTTGGAAATAAAAGTGGTAAATCTTTGTTCCCTGCATTCTAATACAATTTTGCTTCTATTCCACAAGTTCATTTTAGTATCCTAGATTGCTGACATCTGTGACCACTCCTTCTATTCTTCCTGTGACAAATTTTAACCATCTTACTAATTACAGAATTAAATAAATCTTGGATACTTGATCATTTTGCATGTATGAATGTCAGATTTTTTTCAAAAATTATCATTTAATAATTTCATTTAGCATTTTTATTTCTATGGGGTAAGTAAACATAGTACCTGTTGGTCTTCTTTAGACAACACACTCTAGACTCAGTAAAGACTCTTTATGTGGCCTGCAAATGTTATTCCTACTTGTCTCATCATTAAATAAGTACCTCAAATAAAAATCATAAAAGAAGCATACTCTGTCCTATGAATTACATAGACCTTTTTGTAGTTGTCATCTTGGTTCCATCTTTGAACCAAGTTGTCATCAAGTTTCTATCTTGATCAGCCTGGAATACCCAGATAAGTGTTGAAAGATAAGTTTCTAATATATAAGTATTATTTTGCCTGGAGATGAATGCACTAAGGAGTTGGAGTACTATTAGAAGTCCTGAAAAGACTTGATCATTCCTTATGATTGTGGGCAGAGAAATATAAATTTATGGGTGGAAGAACAGACATGGACTTCAGTCAGAAGAACTAGCTAGAGTCATTTAGTCTGCACAAATTTATAGATGTGAAAAATATGGCAGCTAATATAATAGGACTAAGAGAATGATCCAGATATACAAAAGTATACAATTTGCACCTAGATTAAATTATTTTTTGTTTGGGTACCACACACAGTGATGCTCGGGCTTACTTTTGGCTCTACTCAGGGATCATTCCTGGCAGAATTTGGAACTCATGGGGTGTGAGGGTTGTCTGTAAGCAAGGCAAATGTTTTACCCATTGTACCATTTCTCAGACTCCTGTAATAAATTCTTTTTAAGATTGGAGTTCACTGCTTCCACTTGTTCTTATACAGTTTCAAAAATATTTAAGCCCCAAGTGGCCAAGGGATTGAATCATTAAATTAACAGTACAATTCCATCATGAATTACTCTCATACAAGCATCCTTGACTTACTAAAATCAAACTCTTAGCTGCTCTCAAACAGCTCCAACTGTTAGCCTTTGTAGATTTTACTGTTGTGTAAAGTTCCTTGCAAACTCTCAGAATTTTTAGAACTTTAGAAATTTAGAAGTAAAGTTTACAAAGTATTTCTGTGATAATGTGCTTATAAGTCTTTCATTACATCTGTGTCTCAGATTATGTCTTCGTCCACCTTTTTTTTTAATCTCTGGGAAGAATAGAGCTTATAATGCTTACCTCAGTGAGCCGTAGGTTGTCTATATATAGGCTTTTCCCCTTACAAATATAGGTTAAGGTCTTTGAGGGCAATCAAATACCTTATAGCAATACCTTTTCTACCCCTTAAGGGTATAAAAGTGCTTTAAAGTGCTAAAGCACACTTGGCTATTTGTGGGAGCTTTCAATAAGATGATCTTGAATTAACAAGTGAAAAAAATGGACATATTCATACCACTTGTTGCAATCATCTCCACCAGATGTTAAGAAGCAAATTTAGACCATTACTAGAATTTCACAGATTGAAACACACTTCAAAGTTCTGCTCTGAAGATATTTGTGCTCAAGACCCAGACTCACTAACTAGTTGCTGGGAGAGTTTATCCATATAGAGCATCTTTAACATTTACATTTTTCTCTGGTTTAAAGCTTCTAGGACACATGCAGATCTTCAAAGACCTTGTACAGGGTCGTCAAGAGATGTGCTGTTGAAAGAAACAGGCTAACCAAACTGACCTTCACCAGCAAGGCTGCTCAACAGAGAGTGTTCCAAATATATATCATGCTCTGGTAGCACTAGGTCCATATGTTTTGCTCTGATGCATCATGGTTTATAAAGTGCTATAAAGAATTTTGGAAATAATCTTAGAATAGTGAGGCTTAGTTTTGTGTTTCCTGTCACATGACAAATTAGTGGGTTTATTTCTCGGTGAGGTTATTCATTTCCAGTAAAGATATCTGGAAGGATTTAACTATTTAAAATAAAAAGAGATCCACTATCTGTCCCTCCCTTTCAGAGTCAATGCTGTCAACATCACTTCTTGACCATAGTTGCAATGTGAACATGGGAAAGAATTGCAATACCCCTGAAAGTTCTTCAACTGTGTGAAAGCATGGGAATGCCAGTCTGATGAAATAGAGAAATTATATAAGCCTTTAGATAAATACACTCTTTATTTCACCTTCTTTATTTTACTAGTTATTTCGCTAGCTTATTTCACTCTCTATTTCACCCTTTTTACTTCATTCGTGCATCTCTCCTCATTGACTTTGCGTTCAGATTGCTATCCCACAATAAAACCATTTACTGGAATGCTAATTGGATCTTTGAACTCTGGAATATTCATTTGTTGTTACCTTTCTCAGAGACACCAATTTAGCAAAATGTTTCAGAAGGAACGTTGGAAAAGCAGAGGGTCAGCAGCAGCTTAACTCTCTTGGAAAAGCCATTTACTTTCATACGTAGGGTCTGACCTCCCTGTGTTCTTCTTATGAAACCTCATCCTTTTTTCTCCTAACCCAATGAGGGTAAATGTGTCAACTCTGTTTTGTTATGCAAGGCCATACCAGAAATGGTCTATGTATGGACTTCTGCAAGCTGTCTTCCTGATTTAGAAGACTCAGGGGAGAAACAAAAGACACCTAATAAAGGCCTTTTCATTTTTAACATAAGCTTTAACTTATTATAAAGTATATCTCATTGGTCATTTTGATCTGAAGTCCATTCCATTCCCTAAATCCAGCAGGGGCTAACTGCCACAGCTGCTTTCTTTGGCACCTGCAGGGTACCCCTAAGAGGGGGGTTGCAAACACACTCTTTTATAGGCAGAGTGCCTAATGGCAAAAAAATCTCGATTTATTTCTCAAATAAGTGCATCTTTAAGCTGGTTTGGTGGTCTGGGGGCACTTTACAATGTCAATGAGGCAGAAAACACTCTATTGGTTATAAGGAGGCTACTGAGAAATGTATCCTATAGCCTCTGCTTAAATAGTGTAGAGAAACATGTTGTCCCCAATTTAAATAAGATGCAAAAAGACAAGAAAGGACAACAATCTTAATGAGCATCATACCTATGTTCAAATTAAGAACTCCTTTCAGCTAGAAAGTTTGTCTCTAGGAAAGAGATATTCTTGATTTAGGGGCTAATCCTCAGAATTTTTTGGAAGTTCAGAGCAAATCTTGGGTTTTGATGGTATGTCTATTCACTTTGCTTTACATCTTAGAGGGTCATAAAGTCAAGTAAAGACAGAAGTGGGTTAGAGATGGAAGAATTGAACTCCAAACCACAGTGCATTTGATAGGAAGTTTTGAGACCCTCCATACCGCCCAGCCAAGCTTCAGTTGTCACATCGGTTGGTGTAGGATCAGGTTGGTAGACAGTAAGTATGACAAGTGGGATTCTGTGGAGATAGATGTCAGCACAGACAGAAAGTCTGTGATAGCAGGCTGCTGCCCAGAGATGCTGCACAATTCAGCCATTTCTAGAAACACCAGATTTCCTAGTGTGGTCTACAGTTGTGGGTTTCCAACCATCTTTGTTCTGCCCAAATGAAAATGGCGCTTATCTCAACTACAAAACCTCCTGATTAAGAGACTGCTGAAAGACAAAGAATAACTATACTCAAATATCTAAGTTTTTATATGAGAAATTGGGATTTAGCAGAATTTCAAGTAAATAGAAAGCTGTATTTCACTAACAAAACAGGGTACTTCAAACTTAAATATCTCATTTGCACCTTACAGTTCAATGCAGGCTAAACTATCAAGTGGTCTATCATCCATTCTTTACTTTTCCCTACTTTATTTGTACCAACCAACAATTACATTTTCAGTGAATATAAAATGTTCTAAATGGCCTGTCCTAGAGGTAAATTATTCAGCATTTTGTTTTTGTTTTGGGGCCACAACCAAGAGTGATCAGGGCTTGCTCCTGGCTCTGCATTCAGGAATTATTCCTGACCTCATTGTGGGGGGAGGGGGTTAAGAGGCAGTGTATTGAAAGGGAGGGACCATATGGGCTGCCCAGGAATTAAAACAGGTTAAACAGAGTGTAAAGCAAATGCCCTACCGACTGTAATCTCTCCAGATTTATTCAACATTTTAAAATTGGAGGCCATCCAACGGAGTAGGTGATAACTACAAGGAAACTGCTATGTGGATTTGAGCTCTGTATGAACTATTGCTTCAGTGTAGGCAAGTTTTTTAATGTTTTTCTTCAACTTTCCCATGTCTAACTTGGTTTAACTGTCCTATTGAACTCTGATGTTGTACAAGATCAGATATTGTTTAGAGTACTTAAATTTTTGTTCTATAAACACCTCTATTTGTTGTTAATTAAGTTTTCATTATGGTACTGTTGATGTAGAGTTACTTGTAGTTGAGTTTTGGGCATATGTGTTCCAACACCAATCTCACCATCAGTGTCAACTTTCCTCTATTAATATCCCCAGTTTTCTGCTCACATACATACAGGCAATTGAATACTATTCAGCTGCAAGAAATGATGAAATGCTGCAATTTGCTGAAACCTGGATGGAACTGGAAGTAAAGTTGTATGTAAAATAACAGGAAAAAGAAATAAAAATTATCAAAGGGGGAGAGGTCATCTAGATTTCCTTCCTATAAACACTTCTAACATAATGCATGTATCCCTTTTGTATCCAGTACCCTTTGTAAAAGAACTTTGGGTAGAAGATTGATTTTACAATTGAGCAATTATGATTGTTATAGAAGTATAGCCTTATTATTGTTTGTTCACTACATGATAAACTTGTATTATATCCTCATGATTCACTTGACTTAGGCAAGGAGCTTCTCTCTGGTGAAATTCTCCTTTCCTTTATTACCCATCAGCTCCACAAGAGATCGCATCTCTGAACTAGTCACCCCTGAAGAAGCACAGAAAAGGGTCATTCTGAATTTTTCCTCTTAATGTGTCTGAAATAAAACATAGTATCTTGTACCCTGGTGGATGCAGCTCAGAGTTGCCTAAAATGTAAAACTCACTGCAGAATCCTGTTTAACCATACAAGTAAACATTTTCCTTTCAGTTTTATTTACTGTGAATTTTCAAAGCAAAAATTTCAACATGGCAAAAACACCTCTGAGTAATGATTATTTTCAGAATAGGTCTCATTCATATTATTGCTGCTTCTTTCTCCTAGTTCAAACACTCCCTTATAACCCAAGAATATCTTTCTTTAAAATGAATTCCCTGAGTCAGATATAATTTTAGGTTCTTGTAATTCAATAAAGTCTTTTAAAACTAAAATTCTAGGAAGTAGTGTGGTTAGGTTTGGCAGCTACACATATAGGGATAGTTCTTTGGACCACTTTATATTTACTCCAGCCCTCTGAACTTTATTCTCCAGAATTTCTGCTCACAGATTCTATTCTCCTTTCTAGGTGAGACCTAGAGCCTGTCTTCTCTTGGCTCAAGGGAGTGAGTAACCCAAGGGGTTGGTTCTCCATCTCTGAAATATGGCTGTAAAAGAAGTACAGATGTGCTTGCAGGACACCTTCCTGGGTGGAACTCCAGTTTTCCACAAGTCATCCTTCTTTCTCCACATAGAGAATGGAGAGTCATCAAATGTGCTATTGGTCACAGGGGCCAGGATGAAAAGTGCTGTAGGCTTAGTCCTGATTGGGCAATGACCCACCCAAATCATGACAATCTCTAAGTGTGCTCCCTTACAATCTCCTCCCTTTCAAAACTGAAACCTATGCAAAGTGAAGGCAGGACTCCAGCTCCCACTGAGGCACTGAGACAGTGTCTGCCTGCACAATCCATCCCCTGGGCCTGTGTGCGGGAGGCAGGGCTTAATGGGTAATGGGAAACATAAAAAATCCAGCTGAAACACAGAGTTGCAATTGCAAATGGCCCTTAACCAAGACCAGGCCTCATCTGCTCATAGTGTTTGAAGTCTGGAGACGGAGGCCTGTGCCATTCCCCTCTAATTTCTCATGCTGGAGCTCATCAGCAGTGGAATGCAGAGAGACACAGCCTTCAGCTAGGGTCTGCTGTCAGGCACCAAAACCAGGTCTCAGGGATAAGACAGTATTGGTTTCCTACAATCCAGCTGTTGCCTCAGGACAAGAGATGGACAAGATGACTGGCCACAGTATACACCCCGGGGAGGTCTGAAAAGAGTCTACTGCTTAGAGTAAAGCAAGTCAGGATGCAAAATGGAAAAGGGTGCCTCCTTCTGGAGGAGAAACAATGAGAAGCAAGAGCAACTAGAAGCCTAGGAGCAAACTGGCTCTGTCTGGGGTTCATAGAGAAGGGCTTAGCATCTGGTGGTACGTTCTTGTCTCTTTTTCCGCAGCACATTGTAGTGACCAATGTGGATACTGTCCTCTGTTGGTCAAAGAAAGCCTCGAAGGCTTTTCTGTGTGACCAGAACATCAGAGCACTCCAGTGGTTAAGAGACTAATAGTGCAAACTACCAGTTCAGTTCATTTTTAAGTGATTGGTAATTAATAGTGTAGTTTGTCTCAAGGCCCCAAAGGAGACCAATAGATCAAACCACAGATGTTCTCCAATGTCTCCACTTCGAAGAGAATGTCTATGTATTAGCCCTTTCGATTTATTTTCCAAGAAGTTTTTAGTAGTATAAGAAGAAACATTCATTTTTTTATCATTTGTAAATTATAGCTTTCTTCAGAGATCTCCAAGGTCCAGAATCAAGAAAATCAATTGTTTGTAATATAATGGAATGTCAGCAAAAATATGTCATATTCATTCCCCAAGCCATCTAGTCCTTACTGTAGACTATCCAATGAAGGTAAGGGAGAGATTGTTCTCATCTTTATTATTTCACTTATTCATCAAGAATATACTGAGACCTACTCGATGTCAGTTTTATTCTAATTTTAGATCTTACTTAAAATAGAATTCATGAGAGCAATGTGTCTTTTACCAATCAGAACCTCAGCTCATTTGTTTTGAACAATTTTCCACAAGGAATTTTCTAATATATTTACTACATTTAATCACTTTCTTTAGCTCCCAAAGTTTTAAAAATAATTTATTTATTTAAAGCATTCCAATTTCGAATAAATTAGAGATTTTAGACTCAGAAAAATGCCTGTGACTTGATTCTTTCTGACCATGATCATATTTTACCACATAGTAGTTGCAACAACATAATTGGTACACCATTTTATCAGTAATACTAACACAATTGTTAAAAATAAAAACCATATAATGGAAGCATCCCCCCTTTTTTTCAAAACCATTTGTCCTATAATTGGAGCCAATTTTGTAGTGAAATATGATTAACCAAAATATGTCTTGATTTAAGAGGCACCCAAAAGAAACTTCTGAAAGACAGAAAGTGGTTAGTGATTCCAACGTTGGAGAAACTACACAGTGGTATAGCTTCCTGCAGTGTCTCACCCAACAGAAAACAACAGAGACCCTGTGTTTCCTAGCCCTCAACCGAAACCAACATGGCTCAGGTTGTCCTTCTGCCCTGTTGAATAAGAGTGCTGCCAAGGCTAATAGACAAACCCGTGTGGCTGGCAAGAAGCCACCAGTCCCTGTCCTCTCCCCAACAACATAACAGAACCACACCTGACATGTCAGGTACTCAGCCCGGCATCTTGTCAACAGAGATCTCACACTCACCTGGAATCTTCTCATATTCAAGTAAACGTGAGAATAGACTGAATTTTCGCTGAGAAATCTGCCCTGCAGCAAGAGACTAAGTAGTTAGAGATACTTGGAAAGTGGTTTTCAGTCACAATATGGCCAGTCCAGAAATCATCTTTGTTGCCTCCAAGACCAGAGAATGTCTAGTTTTATACCTGAGACTTCTAGTTGTCAGGCAGCACCATGGAGAGAGGTACTTGGCACAATAAAATGACCTGGACCAAGAAATGACTTCCCTTTCATGGATCAGACACTCCTTTCTCCACTGAAATACAGATTGTCTTGAAAATTCTTTATATTGACTAAACTGTGAACAATGAATCTCAGTCACATTATACATACCAAGTAAATAAAAATATCCTGGCATAATTCTGCATATAAATTTGCCTTTACAACTACATCTCACAAAAGTAGGCCTAGATCTTCAGGTTGGCTGTAAAAGAGAATGTTGGCTAGAAAATGACTTATATAGGGTCCAGAGTTAGATTTGATAATATTTAAAATTCCAAGCTGCAATAGAAAATTTTCTATTTGATAAAGAATCAGAACATGTGCCGCAAAACAATCAAATTAAGCTGATAACAGAATATCAGAAATGTTATAATAAGTTAACAAGAATTTTAAAATCACCCTCACAAGAATGACTAATGTTGCGGCTAGAAGGATAGTACAGTGGGTAAGGTGCTTGTCTTACAGACAGCTAACCCAGGTATGATACCCTGCATTCCATATGGTTCCCTGAGCATCACCAAGAGTGATTTATGAATGTAGAGCCAGGAGTAACCCCTTAGCACCGCCAGTTAAGGCCCCAAAACCAAAACCAAAAATAAGCAAACAAAAATAGCAGGCCTAATACATAATTATAAATTGTCTTTAACTAAATGAAAACAACAAAATTCATAAATACAACCTAAAAGTTATAAAAATAAAACAAATGAAAATTAAACACCTGAGAATAATAATAGATATTTCAAACTTGATGATACGCTGACTAGTAGAGTTGAGACAACTGCACACACACACAAAAATAGAATTTATTCTGAATAACTTGTGTGTGATGTGCATCATATGCAAATACTTTGTCATTTTATAAAAGATGATTTAGACATCTGAAGATTTTGGTACTTAGGGGAGAAGGAATGGTCCTATTGCTTGTAGATATCAGAAAATGAGTGTCTGTTTACTAAGCAAATTAAATTAAAACTAGAAATTTAGAGTAGAAAAGTAGCCTAAAAACCCTGCAATCCTTGGAAATTAGATGCATACTCTTAAATCATACACAATTCAGAGGAAGTCTCAAAATAAATGTCAAACTACCTATATTAAATAAAAATAAAACAGTTTGTCCAAATATTCAGTATATAAATCTACTGAGAGAAATCTTTAGCACTAAGTATCTTTACCAAAACACAACAAGATCCCCGAAAGTTGATAATTTTCCCTTCAGCCCATACACAAGCTTTGTCTCCACCTTGTGCTCTCTTCAGCACCTCAATTTCCTCTAGGCTTACTCTATTCTTCACAATGGACCGAAGATATACAGCAGTGTAAAGAGACCAACTTATATGAGCTTAAAATAACAACCTTATCATACAATTTCAATGAATTCAGTAATGTGAAAGAGATTAAGAAGAGTCCAGAGATTCCATCTCTCTTCACACACTTATTAGGAATCTGATCAAAAGCAGTTATATTTGACCCAGTGCACCCAATGAATTGCAATCACATCACCCAGAAACTGTGCCATGAGTAACTGCAGAGTGAAGCACTGAGACTACAGAATTACTTGATCCATTTCTGAAATCACTGGATAAGGACCAACCACAGGCAGAAAGAATGACTGAGGCAGGCTCAGGAAAGATAAATGGATATGATTAAAGTGAATGCATTAAGGTATAAGAAACCCTTAAAAACAGTGAAAAGTGATACTCTGCATCGAAGCAGATCATCTTGCACTAACATTAAAACTCTTTCCCCAAATTGGAGAGAGAATCTCTGGGAGATTCTCAGTATCCTTGCTATAAAGTAGTTCCAGTTCCTCCCACTTGTTCCTTAGGAGAAAATGTACATGTCAGCAGTCAGGGCTGAATAGATATCCTTGGTAGAGAATCACACTTAGAGGACTCCCTATGTGCTATAACAGCACAAGGGAACCACTTCCTTTTCTTTAAAAAAAATGTTAATGGGGTTGAAAAAGAGTTTAATTAGGAACAACCTGGAAAGTTGTAAGCACTCATAAGACTTAACAAAAATACAAAAAAAAAAAACAAAAATGGGGAGAAGATATGAACAGAATTTACAAAAGACATACTTATGGCCAACAGGTATATGAAAAAGTGCTTTGCATGACTTATCAGCAGGGAAATACAAATCAAAAGAGCCATGAGATATCACTTCCCACAAGAGAGAATAGCACACATCAAAAAGAACAAAAATAACCAGTGTTGGCATGGATGTGTGAATAGGGAACCCTCACTCATTAGTAGTGGTAATATCAATTGGTTTAGTCTCTTTGAAAAACAGTATGAACACCTCAAAAAAAAAAACTAATATTTGAGCTTCCATATGATCCAACAATTTCATTTCTTAGCATCTACCTGCAAAGGCCCCAAAACACTACGGTAAAACAAACAACAATAAAAACATTTGCACTACAATGTTCATTGCAGCACTATTCAGACTAGACAAAATCTGGAATTAACTCAAGTAGCTAAGAGCAGATGACTAGATAGAGAATCTGTGGCACATTCAAACAATGGAATTCTAATTTGCTGTAAGAAAAGAGGAAATCATGCAGTTTGCTGTTCAGTGGATGAAACTGGAAGGAATCAGACTGAGTGAAATCAGTCAGAAAGGGCACTGCACTGTAGCACTGTCTTCCCATTGTTCATCGATTTGCTCAGGCGGGCACCAGTAACATCTCCATTGTGAGACTTGTTGTAACTGTTTTTGGCATATCAAATATGCCACAGGGAGCTTTACAGGCTATGCCATGCATGCAGGATACTCTTGGTAACTTGCCAGGATCTCCAAGAGGGACGGAGGAATCGAACCTGGGTTGGTCGCATGCAAGGCAAATGCCCTACCCGTTGTGCTATCACTCAAGCCCAGAAGAAAAGGACAGATACAAAATCACCTCTCTCATATATGAGCTATAAAGAAACATAGTAAAGTAATAACAAATGATCAAACTCAACAGAATCTGAAAATTGTTCTACAGAGTTGAATTTTTCAAGGGCAGAGGTGGGGGTGGAAGAAGAGGTGGGGATAGTAAGACAATGCTAGGGGGAAATGGACAGTCTGGGGGATTATGTGGTATTGGAACACCATATGCATGAAATCTGGGGGGAAGAGCTATAGTAGAGTGCATAGGGAGTTTACCTTGCATATGGTCAACATGAGTTTGCTTCCCGACAACCCACATGGTCCCCTGAGCCCTGCCAGAAGTGATCCCTGAGTTCAGAGTCAGAAGTAAACTCTGAACACCACCTGATATGACCTCAAAACCACAACAGTATTGTATAAATCATAAAGTATCAAATTAAAAATTTAAAAGAAAAATTAAGCAGTTGTGACTACAGTATTATACTGCCAAATATTTTAATTCAGAGCAACTCAAAAAGACAATTCCCATCATTATTTTCTCATTTAACAGAAATATGCATGAAACAAAGACAAAGACACCTCTGTGAGTTATGATACCTTGCTCAGACTATCACTCTTGTTTCTGACAATGATTTATAACTATATAGCTGCTAAGTAATATAGATGAAAGGATGTGATGAAAGTGTTGATACTAACATTTGCTCAACAGAACTCAGCTCAATAGTAGCAGGTGCGTTTACATTTAATAAGGCATCATGCATTTTAAGAAGTCATATTTAAGTTACACTGAGGTATATTTGGGGATTGTAGATTTCTAAACAGCTTTTAAAAGAATTAAAGTTTACTATACTAAACAGTAGTAATCCCAAACTTGTAAGCTAAACTAGTGGACATAAATTATTTTTCACTGGAAGAGTAAACATAATAACAAAGAAATTGTTGGTTTTAGGGGCTGGAGCGATAGCACAGTGGGTAGGGTGTTTGCCTTGCATGTGGCCCATCCAGGTTCAATATCTTTGTCCCTTTTGGAGAGCCTGGCAAGCTACTGAGAGTATCCCGCCCACATGGCAGAGCCTGGCAAGCTCCCCGTGGTGTATTCAATATGCCAAAAACAGTAACAAGTCCCACAATGGAGACATTACTGGTGCCCACTCAAACAAATAGATCAACAAAGGAGGACAGTGCCACAGTGCTAGGGGCCAGAGACAGTGCCCTTAATCTGGACTGATATTTTCAATGTAATTACGGGAGATATTGTCAGTGTAATTACAGGAGATGTTAGAAACAGAAAAAGAGACAACTTTGGAACCTCCAGTGAGCTCCTGAACAGCGTAGGATAAATTCTTGCCAGTCCTACTTACAAGGCTCCTGAGTTCCACTTGATCTGCATAGCCTAGGACTGGGTCCCCGCATCAACATCTGGCCAACCAAGGAATGGAGACAAGAATTGGTTCTTGCTCTTTGCAGAAATTAAAAAGATAATTTAGGCTGACCACACCTGGAAACCAGGCTCATTTCTTCATTGTAAGAAAGAATTCAAGAAGATGATAAAGTGTAGATAAAAGCAAGGTGATTTATTAAAACAAAGTCCTTATCAGAGGAGGGCATGCAGATCTCTCAAGAGAGAATAGAACCAGGTTTTGAGGCAGGGGTTTTTCAGAAGTTGTCCAATGAAAAGGGAGAAATGCATTTTACAAGTTGGGTATGAGGAACATGATTTGGATGCTGCACTTGCTTATAAGAACTTCATGCTTGCCCATATATCACAGGTATCATTAGCTTTTCATTACACAGCAGGGAGAATGTGACTTAATATGCATTTGTGGCCCAGTGAAAAAAAAAAGGGAGCGAAGTTACAATCAGGATTGACCAGGGCTATATTCTATGCATGTGTTTCAGTAGTTGTTAAATTTGGTTCCAGGAAGTTGGATTGAGTCTAATCCCTCCGCTGTCAGACTCAAGGCCTTTCTTCAGTCTCTCTGCTTCCTAAGTCTTTGATACACTGCCTTGTATCCCTCAAAATCCCTCTCTCTCAACTCCATTGGGACATTCTATGGCATGGGAATCTCAAAAATATTATTCTGAATGCATAAATTCAGACAAATATAATATATATGCTCTTTATTCTGATCACATGCCATTATGGGGTAAACAATGAACTTCAGTGGCAAAAAAACATGCCAGTTGTTATTGGATACTAGGAATCAGAGTACATACTGATTGATGAGGTAAGAAGAAACTATTTGATTTGATTATTCTGTTCAACATACATTGATTAGAGTTATCAAAACAGTGGCATTAAATTACTAAAAATCATTAAAATTTATACTAAAAAGAAGTCTACCCAAGTCCCACCTCTTTAAAAACAAAAACAAAAACCACAAAATCTTTCTCTCTGAACTGCTTTCCATAGCTGTCCTTCCCAAAGGGTTCTTAAGATGCCTTGGCAATGTCTGATTTTGCCTCTTTGCTCTGCTCAGACTTCCGAGCCAGCATGGTTTCCTCTAATTCCTGATAATATTTCTCTGAACCTCCTTACAAATAAATATAATAATTAAAAATATATTAATTTGGTCTTGGCTTTGACTTCTGCTCCCATCCTCCCTCTCATGCCAGATGTCACTTCTGCTTCTTCAAAAACCCTTTAAATAAGGCAAACCATCATGCCTTCAGCCCAGCCTCCACTCCACATCCATTGTGCAATTTCTGTCATTAGAAACTAACTTACGAACTCATTACTCAGTCATGCTTAACAACAAATGGAAAACAGCTTTTAATTTCTTTGCATCAGCACATGAAAATTTGGGAAGGAAGGTAAAAGTATAAAATATTGAGAAAGAATAGAAAGATCACAATGCAAAATGATGTGAAGCAACATACTTACCACTATAGTGTAAGTCTTAATATTTCTTTAGAGAATTGCCATAATAAACAACACTCTCCCTAAAGAGTTCCCACACCTGCTACTGATTTTTTCTCCCCTCAAATTGGAAATCCTTGGTGGAATTCTACAAACAGAAGAGCACTCTGGCTGTTGCTTTTCAACAGCTGGAAAATGTGCTTTCAAGATGTCCACGAGGACCCAGATGGTTGTCTGAACTCAGCAATGGATGGGGGAGAAAGACAAAAACATGGCAGAGCGAGGTGGAATGGCAGAGACCTGGAAGGAATAAGGGGGAAACAGAATTCAGACTCAAAATCTCAGGCAACCTGGGTCATTGCTGATTCTCTAGCCACCACTCCCATATTTTGAATTTAATAATGCCCCAATGAGCCTTTTGCCCCAAGCATCCTTTTGTGCTTAATTGGTAAACTCGTATGTAATGGGAAGTAAATACAATTCATATGTTTCTGCTCATTTACACTTAA
The DNA here is from genome assembly GCF_029834395.1 of Sorex fumeus. NCBI lineage: Eukaryota > Metazoa > Chordata > Mammalia > Eulipotyphla > Soricidae > Sorex > Sorex fumeus. The sequence continues at coordinate 17,702,863 of NW_026606067.1, forward strand.
ATCATAAGAATATGGTGTTTTAACCCCAATTTGTCATTCACAGAAACTTTAGAGACTCCAATCAATCTCTGGAGGTCTTTTCCAAGCCGTCCTCTACTCCTTTGTGGTTCTTGAGTAAGTAAATACATTTGAATTCAAGAGTTGGAGGATAAGTATAGGGATTTTTAGGAAGCTTTAAAACAAAGATTTTCCTCTGTTGTTGATTCTCCTGCAGTGAACAATCTTTCTCAGATTCCTTTGCTGGCTCTTACTGTCCACTCAGATTCTTCATGACAAGTGTACCAGGACAGGATGAGCCTTTTCCTTTTGTCTTTAGTTCCACTTTCTACTTAAACATCTTCAGCCTGATGGCTCTTAAACCCCGTCCACATCAAAGTCAGATTTAGATTTCATGTGTGAACTATACCATGATTTTCCATCCTCAACTTCCTATCCTTTCTGATATCTGCTTTTAGAAGTTATCCAAGTACCTCAAATTTCACTTTCTAAAATTGCATGTGATATTCTTTCTGTAACAGCTTCTGAGTTTTTATTTCAAAATAAAGGGTTGAAAGAATAAAATATTTGACTCCTGCCTTCCTGAGACTTTTTTCCCTGCAATCTTATTTCTTCCTCATGAAAGGCACAATTTTCCCAGTTATATGTATAATAAAAGCATTCTAGAGGCTAGGAATGTAGCTCAGTGGTAAAGGACATAAGTACAAAGCCTTGCATATTTATTCCCAGAACCACCAAAGGGGTGGGGGGAATAATGATATTCTAGTTGTCATCTTTTTGCTCACCATTCTTATACAGCCCATCAACAAAATCTACCATTCTACTGACCATAACTTATGTTTTCTTATTTCTCTCCATAACTATTGGCATTACTCTAATCTGTGCCATCACTATCCATCTTTTGCTTCTATTACTTTTTCTATTGATGGAAAATAAATAACCACAAATATAGCATTTTCAAACAACATGTATGATCCAAGTTTGTATAGATTTGTACCAAATATGGCATGTCTGGGTTCTCTACTCAGGGTTTCTCCAGGGTAAAATTAAGAAATAAGCAGAGATATTCTCTTGTGGGCACTTAGAGTCCTCTTCCATACTTGCTTAGGATGCTAACAAAGTTAGTATTCTTGCCGAGTTTGTTGAGATTGTAGGATTATTAACATTGTGTTCTTTCTGTTATTAATCTCTGACCGGAAGCTGAGTTCAGCAATAGATTGGCTTCTGGTCCTCAGTACTTGGTCCCTTCTGAAGGTCCTATCACATCTCTAACCTCTCTGACTTGGGAGAAGAGCCCAGTTCTTGAGAAGGGTTCACCTGATTAGATCATAGCCACCTAATGTCTCTCAAATAGAAAGCTCAAAGAGCAATCTGATATTGGTTATTACAGAGCAACCTGATATACCTCTTTCATATGACATATACCTATTTATATCTAGTTTATAAGTAAATTATATATTTTACCTCTCATCAGAATATCTCTTGCCAATAGTGATATCATAGAAAGCATGGAGGAATTAAAAAGTATACACACCAAGTTGAAGGAATCATGGAGCTACCTTAAAATTTTGTCTACCACTCTGTATTTTATAGACAGTTACCTAATTACTTTTCTGTATCCACTTCTTCCCTTAATGATCAGTTTCCATGCAAATACCCATGCAAAGAACAACCTCCTTTCCCATCTTAACTTTGCCCTTGTGTATTTTTACTAGAAAAAACTTTGAATCTCTCCTATGTTCTTTGACTACTATAAGTAAGTCTTCCTCAGATTCCTTCTGTCTTCATGCAACATCGTAACCATATTTCCAGGGTCTGCAGGACTGAATCAGGAAATGGTAGAGATAGTCACAACTGTTATGCTTTTTCACATAGGTGGACACAAATTAGGTCATCAATTGTGATATAAATAATATTTGTACAAGGATATAAAAATGCATAAGGGGATGATAAAGTTCTGCAAGTAAAGGTTGTTACATATTTTTCAGGCCATTTGTTTAAATATCCCTTGGTCCTTTCACCCCTATGATCTCTCTTTCGTAAAGGAGGTGAAATAATGGTAAACTTTTATACTAATTTTCCTTTTTCCTTTTTCTTCATTTTTTACCTTGATTGAGAATTAGTTTCTACCATTGTATTTAGTATCAGTTGCACAACATAACGTTTCAATACTTCTGTGAATTTCAAAATGATGACTACAATCAATTTGCTTATTTTATAAACTAGTTATTCCCAAAACTGGGAAGTGAGAAAGAGTAGGGTTCACAGAAAATGAGCTTTGGGGTGAAGTTCTGATTGGTTGTAGGAAATCTTCATGTTTCCTTTGGCAATTCCCTGCCCTAAATGTACTGATATGGGTGATTTACTCCTCTATTTTCTTAAAAGGAAATCAATTCCTCATGCTACTTTGAGGGAGTTCTCTGTATATGGCATCTGTGTGTTTACCAACCCACACTATCATGTTCTGCTGGTTACACTTGTAAATTTTCCCAGTTTAATCTGATTTTAAGTCCTTCTGGATTTGTTTTTGGTAGTTGAGTAATCATTTTTACTACTATACATGCTGGCAGTCAGCCCCAAACCTAAGTTCTCCAAAAGCATGCTGCCTAGTTAATGAAACTGGCTTTCTTCAGTGCTGTCTCTTCTGTAAATCATTTTTTTTCCTTAGTAGCTCTAAAACTCCCACCAAATCTCTTTTTCTTTGGCCCAATGCCACATTTTACTTTATCCCTGAACTAAAAGGTACTTGGGAATAAATAATATTTTGATATGTATTTTTATTCCTACTTTTGGTAAACTACCATACAGGGATGTAAGCATGTGGAAACACTCAATAAAGCATGTGAAATGCATGAAGCATGAACAAGCTTGTAAGAAAATTATTGCTCCCTCCTTCGCCACCTTGCTGATCAGCAAACTGGTATTGCACGTTTACTTACTACTGATTCCTTAATAGTCCTGATTGATTAAAGTAATTGATGAATTTCTGTTAGTTAAGCTGACAAGTTAAACAATATACATTGAAAGATGACATGCAGAGTCATTCTGTCAATTAACAAAACATTTTATGAAAGTGCTTCTTTCTAATCTGATTTGCAGTCAAGAAAGGAGTAGCTTTTATCCTCTCACACAGCACCGCTTACTAATTTAGTCCATAAGATCACCCTATCAGTTCTATCCAGTGCTGTGGGTCAGGAAACTCTGACAATAGTGGGATAGAAGTATGTGCAGACACTGTTTATAAATTGGGTCTTGCATTTCCCAGGTAGGTGGCATGGAGTCTGTTCTTCTGTTCTGTAGAGGTGAGATTCTGTGTGGAGTCTTTAATTCTTTGCATTCAACCAAAGCTGAACTGGCTTAACTATAGTTTGCTCACATGCTAACTAAGCCAACTGGAATGAGAGGGTCTGGATTTTCAATTTGTGTACTGTTAAAGAAGGCACTGCTTTATTTCTACACACACCTCATGCAGGTGGCTCAGAATAAGAAATCCTTGACTAAGATTTGAGCACCCTAGGATTTTCTGAACAGGAAAGCCAAAGGTTGATGAAGAGGATTCCAAGAACAATCTCCTGCCCAGGCTCAATGAGTTGGTCTGCACAAGTTGGATGGAGAATGTGATTATAATTACAAGAGCAGGTGAGCTTTGGTAATATCTAGATAGACATCAAGCATCTGCCAATAGGTATGACCATTTCTCATTTTTACCACTGTTCTGAAGTTACAGTGGGATAAAATTGCATCATATCATACTAATTTCACTAGTTCTAAAGCAGAGGTTGTAATGTGCATAATACCATGTTATTTTGTTTAAAAGTCCATGTTAAAAGTTTCAAAGAACACTCCTATATTTATTGCAACACTGTTAACAGTAGAAAAAGCTGGAAACAATTCAAACATACAAAACAGATATCTGGACAAAGTAACTATGGTACAGAGACACAACTAGATACTACTGGGCAAAAAGATCAAATCATGCAATTTGCTGCTAATTGGATGAATATGGAAAGTATCATGCTGAGTGAAGTCAGTCCAGATACAGAATTACACCTGGGATATGAGATACAATGAAACTAAGTAGGGGTATAACAAAATGCCTCACGGGAACAGGACCTGAGAGCTGGTCTTCAGTAGGAAGTTCACTACAGGGAAAGGGAAGAGTGAGGATTTAGTTGGAAAATCACTGGAACAACGGTGGAGAAAAGTGGATATTCTAAGGAAGATTGTGGTTAGGGATTGTGTTATGCATGAAACCTATCATTGACAGTACTGTAAACCATGGCAACTAATTTTTTTTTAAATTTAAGCTTCAAAGTAACATGATACGATTCCCTGTATTATATATTTTACAGTGGTTAAGTGTTAGAAAATGTGAGTATCATCTGGGTAATAATAACATCTGGTGATAATAGTGATCCATGTACTATGACTCCCACTTGACAACTATCCTTCAAACCTCATAAATATCTTCTTGGCAATCTTTTACTTACCTCGTGTTTTTCTTTTACTTTTTAAAGGTTTTTTTTTTTAAATCACTGTGAGATAGACTCTTACAAAACTGTTCATGATTAGGTTTCAGTCATACAGTGTTCCAACACCTATCCCTTCACTAGTGTGCATTTCCCAGCACCAGAGTCCCAAGTTTCCTTCCAAAAATCCTCCCACTCCCACCCTCCAGTCTTCCTCTATGACAGGTGCTTTTTTCTTCTCTCTCTCTTTATCTCTTTCTCCCCCATCTCTTTCTCTCTTCCTTTTGGGTGCTAAGGTTTGCAATACAGATACTGAAAGGTTATCAGAAGTATCCCTCTACCTACTTTTAGCATTCAGTACTTGTCCAACTTGATCATTTACAGCTATTATTATCATATTGTTCCCTTCTCTGTTTTCCTTACCCTCAACCCCACACACATTTGTGGTTGAATTCCAACCATTGAGTAGTCCTCCTAACCCCTGTTTTTCCTGACCAAGGATATTAACCCTCTCTCTCTCTCTCTCTCTCTCTCTCTATATATATATATATATATATATATATATATATATATCACGATCACGACCACCCTGTTGTTCGTCGATTGCCTCAAGCAGGTGCCAGTAACGTCTTCTTCGTCCTAGCCCTGAGATTTTTTTTTTAAAGTGCCATATTCAAGGCTTTTTCAGGGTTAGGAGAATGAGACCCATCATTGTTACTGGTATTTGGCATATTGGGTATACCACGGGGAGTTTGCCAGACTCTGCCGTGTGGGCATGTTACATTTGGTAGCCTGCCAGTTTGACCAAATTAGGAATGAGATGATAAGATGTCGCGCGGCCGCGAATGCGGGAGCTGAGTGTGATGATCTCTGGATCCTGGCCGTTGTTGGAGTTACACGGCAGTTGGTGGGTGTAACTGTCTAGTTACTGGCAGGTCCAGTCCCAAACTGTGCAGGCTTGGAGATCTCAGCCCCGGGTCCCACACACCTGGGTTCCTCTGTCAGTTCTTTTATGCGTGAGGCTCATCCAAGTGTGTGGAGAGTGCTCCCAGCATGGCCTTGGCTGGGCCTCGGTGGTCTTCAGCTGTTGGGCCCTGGTGGAGACAGTCAGGCATAGGGTAGGAGACTCTGTCTTGTTCTCTCCCAGGAGCTGAGTGTGATGATCTCTGGATCCTGGCCGTTGTTGGAGTTACACGGCAGTTGGTGGGTGTAACTGTCTAGTTACTGGCAGGTCCAGTCCCAAACTGTGCAGGCTTGGAGATCTCAGCCCCGGGTCCCATATATATGTGTATGTATATATATATACATATATATATATATATGCAATCATTATATATCTGTCCCTCTCCTGACTCATTTCACTCATCATGATACCCTCCGTGACCATCCATTTGTAAGCAAATTTCATGACTTCATTTTCCTAAGAGCTGTGTAGCATTCCATTGTGTAGATGTGCCATAGTTTCTTTATCTATTAGTCTGTTCTCAACCACTCTGGTTGTTTCCAGATTCTAGCTATTGTGAATAGTGCTGCAATGAACATAGGAGTGCAGATGGTGTTTCTACTGTGTGTTCTGGGGCCCCTAGAGTATATTCCCAGAATATATCTCATTGTTTTGATCTGCATTTCCCTGATATTCGTGATGAAGAGCATTTTTTCATGTGTCTTTTGGCCATTTGAAAATCTTTGAGAAAAATTCTGTTCATTTCATCGCCCCATTTTCTGATGGGGTTGAATGATTTTTATGTAGATTCAACCTGTGCTTTGTATATATTTTATATTAAAGTTCCTTATCAGAAAAGTATTAGATGAATAACATTTCCCATTCTATAGGCTGTCTTTGTATCTTAGTTACCGTTTCTTTTGAGGAAGCTACTTTAATTTAAAGTTACCCTATTTATTTATCTTCACTTTCACTTGCTTGGTAAGTGGTATTTCATCTTTGAATATACCTTTAGCTTGCAGATGATATGATACTATACTTAGAAAACCACAAAACAAGAGAACCTAGAAGAAATGGATAAATACCAGGATTCCTATAATCTCCCAAAAGCTGAGTCAAGAAGATACAGACTACCTGAACAGACCTATTATCATCAAGGAAATTGAAACTGTAATTAAAAGTCTTCCCAAAAACAAAAGTCCAGGTCCAGATGGATTCACTAGCGAATTTTTCCAAACATTTAAAGAGGTCCTATTGCCAGTTCTTCTCAAGATTTTCCAGGAAATTGAAAAAACAGAAACTCTCCCAAACAGTTTCTATGAAGCCCATATCTCTCTAATACCAAAAGGAAACAAAGACACCACAAAAAAAAAAAAAAGAAAACTACAGGCCGATATCCCTAATGAGCACAGATGCGAAGATTCTGAACAAAATACTTGCAAATAGAGTTCAACTACACATCAAAAAGATCATACACCCTGACCAATTGGAATTCATCCAGGGGATGCAAGGATGGTTTAACTTTTGGAAATCAATCAACATAATCCATCATATTAACAAAAGAAAAGATAAAAACCATATGATCATATCAATAGATGCAGAGAAAGCATTTGACAAGATCCAGCGCCCCTTTATGATGAAAACCCTCACCAAATTGGGGAGAGAAGGGACTTTCCTCAATATAGTTAAAGCCATCTACCACAAGCCTACAGCAAGCATCATCCTCAATAAGGAAAAACTGAGAGCCTTCCACCTAAGATCAGGGATGAGACAAGGATGCTCACTCTCTCTCTACTACAGTCCAATATAGTACTGGAAGGACTTGCAATAGCGATTAGGCAAGAAAAAGATATTAAGGGCATCCAAATAGGAAAAGAAGAAATCAAGCCCTCACTATTCGCAGATGATATGATATTATACTTAAAGAACCAAAAAACCTATACCAAGAAACTCCAAGAAAATGATAGACTTGTATAGTTAAGTTGCAGGCTATAAAATCAATACCTAAAAGTCCATGGCTTTCCTATATGCAAATAGTGAAAGAGAAGAAAATGACGTGAAGAAAACAATCCCGTTCACAATTGTACGCCAGAAAATCAACTACCTGGGAATTAACTTAACTAAGGAAGTAAAGGACCTGTACAAAGAAAACTACAAAATGCTGCTTCAGGAAATAAAAGAGGACGCGAGGAAATAGAAAAATATCCCCTGTTCATGGATCGGGAGAAATAACATTGTCAAAATGGCAATACTTCCCAAAGCACTGTAAATATTCAATGTGATACCTATTATGATACTCATGACATTCTTCAAAAAAATGGAGCAAACACTCTTGAAATTTTGGAACAATAAGCCCCCATGAATAGCTAAAGTGATTCTTGGGAAAAAGAAAATGGGAGGAATTAACCTCCCGAAGCTCAAACTCTACTACAAAGCAGTAATAATTAAAACAGCGTGATACTGGCACAAAGGCAGAGCTGCAGACCTATGGAGCAGGGTTGAATATACTGACATCTCCCCTCAAACCTATGATCATCTAATCTTTGATAAAGGAGCGAAAAATGCAAAGTGGAGTAAGGAAAGTCTTTTTAACAAATGGTGCTGGCAAAACTGGACGGCTACATGCAAAAAACTGGGCTCAGATCTCTGCCTAACACCATGTACAAAAGTAAGATCAAAATGGATTAAAGACCTCAACATCAGACAGGAATACATAAGGTACATTGAAGCCAAAGTTGGCAAAATCCTCCATGACATTGAAGCTAATGGTATCTTCAAAGATGTCACACCACTGGCCAAGCAAGTGAAAACAGAGATATACAAATGGGACTATCTTAAACAAAGAAGCATTTGTACCTCTAAAGAAACAGTGACCAAACTACAAAGATAGTCTACAGAATGGGAAAGGACATTTGCCCAATACACAACCAACAAGGGATTGATATCAAGGATATACAAAGTACTGGTTGAACTCCACAAGAAGAAAACATCCAACCCCATCAAAAAATGGGGTGATGAAATGAACAGAAATTTTTCAAAGAAGAAATCTGAATGGCAAAAAGGCACATGAGGAAATGCTCCACATCATTAATCATCAGGGAGATGCAGATCAAAACAACAATGAGGTATCATCTCACACCACAGAGACTGGCCCACATCCAAAAGAATAAAAGCAACTTGTGTTGGCGTAGATGTGGCGAGAAAGGAACTCTCCTTCACTGCTGGTGGAAATGCCGACTGGATCAAACTTTTTGGAAAACAGTATGGACAATTCTAAAAAAATTAGAAATTGAGCTCCCATTTGACCCAGCAATACCATTCCTGAGAATATACTCCGGAGAGGCAAAAAAGTATAGCCGAAGTGACATCTGCACTTGTTTGTTCATTGCAGCACTGTTTACAATAGCTAGAATATGGAGAAAACTTGAGTGCCCGAGAACAGATGACTGGTTAAAGAAACTTTGGTACATCTACACAATGGAGTACTATGTAGCTATTAGAAGAAATGAAGTCATGAATTTTTTTTATTAATTTTTATCAGTGAAACCCCATGAGGTACAGTTGTAGACTTACAAATTTTTGTGCTTGGGTTTCGATTATACAATGATCAAGTACCCATCCATCCACCAGTTCTCATTTTTCACCACCATGGATCTCAGTATCCCTCCCACCCCCATCTCCCCCATCCCACCCTGCCTCTGTAGCAGGGCATTCCCTTTTGTTCCCTCTCTCCTTTTGGGTGTTGTGGTCTGCAAAGAGGTACTGAGTGGCAAAAATGTTCGGTCCATAGTCTACTTTCAACATGCATCTCCCATCCTGGGAGGATCCTCCAAACACCCTTTATTTGGTGCTCCCTTCTCTATCTGAGCTGCCCTTTCCCCTAGAATGCCTGACTGGCCTCTAAGCCATGGAGTAATCCTCCTGGTACTAATCTTGGCTATTCATGGGTATTAATCTCCTGTTTTGTTACTTTATGTTACCCAGATGAATGCAATCTTTCTATGTCTATTCCTCTCTTTCTGACTCATTTCGCTTAGCATGATACTTTCGATGTAATACCACTTGTATGCACGTTTCATGACTTCATCTTTTCTAACAGCTACATAATATTCCATTGTGTAGATGTACCAAAGTTTCTTTAACCAGTCATCTGTTCTTGGGCACTCAGGTTTTTTCCAGATTCTGGCTATTGTAAAGAGTGCTGCAATGAACAAACAAGTGCAGGAGTGGTATTACTGGGTCAAATGGGAGCTTAATTTCTAACTTTTTGAGAATCGTCCATACTGTTTTCTAAAAGGGCAGAACCAGTTGACATTTCCACGAACTTTCTCGCCACATCCGCGCCAGCATCGGTTGCTTTTGTTCTTTTGGATGTGGGACAATCTCTGAGGTGTGAGATGGTATTTCATTGTGGTTTTGATCTGCATCTCCCTGACGATTAACGATGTAGAGCATTTTCTCATGTGCCCTTTTGCCATTCGGATTTCTTCTTTGAGAAATTTTCTGTTCATTTCTTTGCCCCATTTTTTACACATTTATTGCTCCTTTATCAAAGATTAGATGATCATATGATTGAGGGGAGATGTCAGTATATTCAACCCGATCCACTGGTCTGCAGCTCTGCATTTGTTCCAGTACCATTATGTTTTAATTATTACTTCTTTGTAGTAGAGTTTGAAGTAAGGGAGGTTGATTCCTCCCATTTTCTTCTTCCCAGGAATTGCTTTAGCCATTCGTGGGGGCTTATTGTTTCATATGAATTTCAGGAGGGTTTGCTCCATTTCTTTGAAGAATGTAGTGGGTATCCTTATAGGGATTATATTGAATTTGTACAATGCTTTGGGAAGTATTGCCATTTTGACGATGTTAATTCTCCTGACCCATGAGCAGGGGATATCTTTCCATTTTCTCATATCCTCTTTTATTTTTCTGAAGTAGCGTTTTGTAGTTTTCTTTGTAGAGGTCCTTTACTTCCTTCGTTAAGCTGATTCCTAGGTACTCGATTTTCTGGGGCACAATTGTGAACAGGATTGTTTTTTTTCATGTCACTTTCTTCTCTCTCACTGTTTGCATAGAGGAAAGTCATGGACTTTTGGGTATTGATTTTATAGCCTGCAACTTTACTATACAAGTCTATTGTTCCTAGGAGTTTCTTGGTGGAGATTATAGGGTTTTCTAAGTATAGTATCATATCATCTGCGAATAGTGAGAGCTTGATTTATTCCTTTCCTATTTGGATGCCCTTAATATCTTTTTCTTGCCTAATAGCTATTGCAAGTGCTTCCAGTACTATATTGAACAGCAGTGGAGAGAGTGGGCATCCTTGTCTCGTCCCTGATATTAGTGGGAAGGCTCTCAGTTTTTCCTTATTGAGGATGATGCTTGCTGTAGGCTTGTGGTAGATGGCTTTAACTATCTTGAGGAAAGTCCCCTTTATACCCATTTTGGATAGGGTTTCATCATGAATTGGTGCTGGATCTTTTCAAATGCTTTCTCTTCATCTATTGATATGATCATATGCTTTTTATCTTTTGTTTATATGATGGATTATGTTTATTGATTTACGAACGTTAAACCATCCTTGCATTCATGGGATAAATCCTACTTGCTCATGGTGTAAGATCTTTTTGATGAGTCGTTGGATTCTATTTGCTAGCAGTTTGTTGAGGATCTTTGCATCTGTGTTCATCAGGGATATCGGCCTGTAATTCTGTTTCTTTGTGGTATCTCTGTCTGCTTTTTTATCAGGGTAATATTTGTTTTGTAGAAGCTGTTCGGAAGTGTTTTTGATATTTTAATTTCGTGGGAAAGCTTAAAGAGGATTGGGAGTAAGTCCTCTTTAAAGATTTGGAAGAATTCACTAGTGAATCCATCAGGGACAGGACTTTTGTGCTTGAGGAGATTTTTTATTACCATTGAAATTTCCTTGATGGTGATAGGTCTGTTCAGGTATTCCAGGTCTTCTTAGTTCAGCCTTGGGCGTCTGTAGGAGTCTAGGAATTTATCCATTTCCTCGAGGTTTTCATGTTCTGTGGCATAAAGCTTCTCAAAGTACTCCCTGAGGATCCTTTGAATTTCTGTAGTTTCTGTTGTAGTGACCCCCTTTTAATTTCTGATTCGGTTTATTAGGGTTTTCTCTCTCCTTTTCTTTGTGAGTTTTGCTGGAGGTTTATCAATCTTGTTAATTTTCTCGAAGAACCAGCTCTTGGTTTCATTGATCTTCTGGATTGTTTTTTGGGTTTCCATCTCGTTAATCTCTGCTCTGAATTTTATTATTTCCCTCCTCCTCTTTGGGTTGTGCTACTTTTGTTGATCCTTCTGCAAGCTCTTAAGCTGTGAGGTTAGGTTATTTATGTGGGCTCGCTTCTCCTTCTTGAGAAATGCTTGTAGAGCTATAAACGTTCCTCTTAACACAGCTTTTGCTGTGTCCCATAATTTTGGTAACTCGTGTCCTCATTTTCATTCATTTCTCGGAATCTTTTGATCTCCTCCTGACTAAGCCACTCGTTGTTCAATAGTGCACTGTTTAATTTCCAGGTGTTTGATTTAGTTTTCTGTTTTTGTGTGATTTACTTCTAATTTCAGCACATTATGGTCTGAGAAGATTGTTGATACAATCTCTATCTTCTTAATTTTATGGAGGTATGTTTTATGGCTCAGCATGTGGTCTATCTTGGAGAATGTTCCATGTACGCTTAAGAAGAATTGTATTCAGCTTTTTGATGATGAAATGTCCTGTATATTTCTACTAAGTCCCTTTCTTCCATTTTTCCCTCAGATGAAGTATGTCCTTGCTAAGCTTGAGTCTGGTTGATCTATCAAGATGTGACAAAGCGGTGTTGAAGTCTCCCACTAGTATTGTGTTGCTATTGATGTCTTTTTCCAAATCTATGAGTAGTTGTTTTAAGTACTTTGCTGGTCCCTCTTTAGGTGCATATACATTTAGTATTGTAAGTTCTTCCTATTCTACAGATCTTTTGATCAATAAGAAATGGCCTTCACTATCTCTTGTGACCATCTTCACTCTGAAATCGATGTGGTCTGATATTAGGATGGCTACCCCAGCTTTTTTATGGGAGCTGTTTGCCTGTAGGATTGTTTTCCAGCCTTTGACTCTGAGCTTGTGTTTGCTTTGACCATTGAGATATGTTTCTTGCAGGCAGCAGAATGTTGGGTTCAATTTTCTAATCCATCCTGCCACTCTATGTCTTTTAATTGGTGCGTTTAGCTTATTGACGTTGAGAGAGATTATTGTTATGGGATTTTGTCCCATTTTTCTGTCGAAATTTGGTGTATTTGAGCGGCCTGTCTTGTCTTAAAGTAGCCCATTTAGTTGTTCTTGTAACCATGGTTTTGAGTTTATGAAGTTCCTGAGCTGTTGTTTGTCTGTGAAACTGTATGTTGTTCCTTCTGTTATGAATGAGAGTCTCGCTGGGTAAAGTATTTTTGGTGAGGCATATATTTCCTTGAGTTTTTTCACTATATTCCACCACTGTTTTAGGGCCATGATGGTTTCATCAGACAAATCAGCTGTGAATTTTAAGGATGCTCCTTTGTAGGAAATTTCTTTCTTTGATCTTGCTGATTTCAGAATTTTGTCTCTATCTAAGATTTTGGTCATTTTGATCAGGATGTCTCTTGGCGTATTTTTATTCAGATTTCTTCTAGCTGGTACCCTTCGGGCCTCCTGAATGTGGTCACAAGTTTTCTTCAGCTGTGGAAACGTTGTAGTAATGATGTCTTTGACAGTTTCTTTTTCATCAGGGTTTTCTTCCTGTTGTTCTGGGACTCCAATAATTCTTATGTTACCCCTCTTGGCTTCATCAGGATCTTCTCTTGCCATCTCTTCCCGAATTGTGAGTCTATTTTCCATTTTCTGCTCTTTTCTGGAGAGTCTCTGACCTTCATCTTCGAGCTCACTGATTCTGTTGTCAGCAGCTGTTTCTCTGCTGCTGAGGCCTTCCACTGAGTTTTTCAATTCTCCTACCAGGTTTTTCAGGTCTGACATTTCCGTTTGCATTTCTCTCATTTCTGCCTTCAAATCCTCTTATCTTTTATTGGCATTGCTTTCCATTGTTTCTTTTAGCTCCCTAAGCAACCTAAGTAGCTCCCTTCTGAATTCCTTGTCAGAGAGGTTGTCTAACACTATAGTACTGTTGGTGTCTTCTGGACTAGCCTCTTCAATAAGAAAGTTTGGTGGGCTTTTGCGTTGCTTTACCATTGTGACCAGTGTGGTTTAAACCTTCACATTCACTGTAACTATTCTTCTTGATATGCAGAATGAATTGAGATAGGCTTAATGAATTATTGGCTAATGTGTTTCTAGTGGTTGAGCTAACCTAGAGAAGGTTCCATCTAACAGTGTAACTTATGGATCCTATGGGATATGGCCATGGCTCTGGAAAGGGTCCCTGGCACTGGGCACTGTGTGGTATCTGTTTGAATGAGGAGACAATGCCCAGAGCCCTTCAGCTTTGTTTTGGTGAGATGTGCCACAGTTCCTGTCCCACACAGATCAAGAGTGAAAACCGGATGTTCTAGGGGATCAAGCTAGCTGCGCATGCCCATAAAGGGTTCCTGGCACTGGGCACTGGGTGGTAACTGTTTGAATGACGAGAGAATGCCCGGAGCCATTCAGATTTGTTTCCACGCAATGTGCCTCAGTTCCCGTCCTGCGCAGATCAAGGGTGAAAACCAACTGTTCTAGGGGATCAAGCTAGCTAGCTGCGCATGCCCAGAAAGGGTCCCTGATGCTGGGCGCTGAGTGGTACCTGTTTGAATGGGGAAAGAATGCCCGGAGCCGTTCAGCTTTGTTTCTGCAAGATGTGCCTCAGTTCCCATCCCACGCAGATCAAGGGTGAAAACTGGATGTTCTAAGGGATGAAGTAGCTGCGCACGCCCAGAATGGGTCCCTGACGCTGGGTGCCTGGCGGTACCTCAAAGTCATGAAATTTACATACAAGTGGTACTACATGGAAAATATCATGTTATGCGAAATGAGCCAGAAAGAGAGGGATAGACATAGAAAGATTGCATTCATCTGGGGAACATAAAGTAACAAAATAAGAGACTAACACCCAAGAACAGCTGTGATAAATACCAGGAGGTTCACTCCATGGCTTTGAGGCCAGCTGCACACTCTAGGGGTAAAGGCAGCTCAGATAGAGAAGGGGAGCACCAAATTAAGGGTACTGGGAAGATCTGCCCAGGATGGGAGAAGCATGCTGAAAGTAGACGATAGACCGAACACGATTGCCACCCAATGCCTCTTCTGCAAACCACAGCACCCAAAAGGAGTGAGAGAACAAAAGGGAGTTCTCTGCCACAGAGGCAGGGTGGGATGGGGGATGGGGAATGGGAGGGATAATGGGATTGTTGGGGGTGGGGAATGGGCACTGGTGGTGGGATGGTACGCGATCATTGTATAACAGAAACCCAAGCACAAAAACTTGTAAGTCTAAAACTGTACCTCATGCTGTTTCACTAATTAAAAAAAAAAGAAAGAAAAAAAGAAAAAATGCTCCACGTTGCTAGCCAATAGGGAGATGCAAATCTAAACAACAATGAGATATCATCTCACACCACAGAGTCTGGCTCACATTCAAAAGAACCGAAGCACCAGTGCTGGCGTGGATGTGGGAAGAAAGGGACACTCGTGCTGGTGGGAATGCTGACTGGTACAACCTTTCTGAAAAACAGTATGGACGGTCCTTCGAAGACTAGAAATTGAGCTTCTATGTGACCCTGCAAAACCACTTCTGGGAATATATCCCAAGGGTGCCAAAAAGCACAGTAGAAATGACATCTGTACCTATTTTTTCATTGCAACACTGTTCACAATAGCCAAAATACGGAAACAACCCAAGTGCCCTAGAACAGATGACTGGTTAAAGAAACTTTGGTACATCTACACACTGGAATACTATGCAGCTGTTAGGAGAGATGGAGTCATGAAATTTGCTTATAAGTGGATAGATACGAAGAGTATCATGCTAAGTGAAATGAGTCAGAAAGAGAAGGACAGACATAGAAGGACTGCACATATTTGTGGAGTATAGAATAACATAACATCAGGCTGACACCCAAAGACAGTAGAAACATGGGGCAGGAAGATTTCCCCATAGCTGGAAGCCTGCCTCATGAGTGGAGGGGAGAGGGCAAATGGAATAGAGAAAGGATCATTAAGAAAATGATGGCTGGCGTTACTGGTCGGCATGGGAGAAGTGTCTGAAAGTAGATAATAGACCAAACATGATAACCTCTCAGTGTCTGTCTGTATTGCAAACCATAGTGCCCAAAATTAGAGAGTATGTGGAATATTGTCTGCCATGGAGGCAGGGGGGTGGGTGGGGAAGGGGGTGTATACTGGGGATATTGGTGTTAGGGAATGTGCACTGGTGGAGGGATGGGTGTTTGATCATTGTGTGATTGTAACCCAAACATGAAAGCTTGTAACTTTCTCACTGTGATTCAATAAAATTTAAATAAATAAATAATTAAAAGAATATACCTTTAGCTTCAATGTTGTGGATCACCTCGTGATTTTCAGTTCCGACATTTTGCTCTCTGCAATTCAAGGTAATTTCTATTGAGCACCATTAAATGCATTCCCCTTTAGAGTTGTAATTATTAGGATCATTTCATTTGAGGTGCTATTTGGGTAACACACCTCTTTGCCGTTGTGGCTTACTCTTAGCTCTGTGTTTGAGATCACTGGTGTTGCTTGGTAGACAATAGGTGATGCCAAGTATCGAAATAGGGTTGATGCATGCAAAACAAGCATCTTACTCCCTGTAATATCTCTCTAGTTTCTAGTTTCTAGTTTCTGTTCTTTATATCTCTGTAGCCCCCTGTTCTGCCTTTTCCCCACAGACACTGTCTTCTTTACTTATTTATTTTTACTTTCTGACAGTGTTCTAAGTTCAAAAATTGGAGTTAAATTTTCGTCAAATTTGCAAAACACTTTTCTGTGTTTTATGTTCAATAAAGCATAACAATTCTTGTAACAATCTGTGATTGTTATTAATATTCTCAGGTAATAATTAAGAGAAATTAAAGCTTGGGGAGTTTAAATGATTGGGATTAAGGTATACACTTAAGAAATGCCATAAATTTGACTCTAGCCATGATTTCCAAAACTAAAGTTCACTCATTCCAATAAGGTAGTTGTCTTTTTAAGATGCCCTTTGTTTCTAACTGAGGAAATGACGAGTATTGCCATTTTGCAAGTCAAGTATGATTCTGAAACTCTGCCAGGTAATTCAGTTCTCTGGCAGTCACGAGAATCAAAAATAGGAAACCAGCATTACTTCTTTGCATTGTTGCCAATTCATTTGCATGTAATTTACACCATGTGTTCCTTGATCAAATAGTCTATAAATAATAGGAACATGGACCAACATACCAGTCTAAAACATCTTCACAGCTGCCAATAACAGAACTAAACATCCTGATGGATACTGAAGAAGTACAAGTAAGACATGCCATTTCCTTTTTGTCTAACACATACTTAGGATGATGTCTCAATCCTAGGGTCTATACGTCTCTTCTTCTCTTGCACTAGCTCAAATATCGCATATTCTTCTCATCTTGGCACATTATTATAAGAAAGTCCCTCTTGAATTCAAAACCTATGAGGATAGCTTCTAAACTCCCGCAGTTTTACTCTAGAACTAGAGTTGTAAATGAAAAATAAATTCTACAAAATTGTATGGTTCCGGAAATATGAAGAGAGTACTCAGGGCTCTGAGCACAGTTTTCACCTCAATTTCCTTAGGCTTTCATATGTCCTGGTTCTTTCTAAATATCACTTTCTCAAAGCTAATTTATATGGACTTTTTGTGTTTTTATGTATGGACTACTGTCCAAAGGGTACTGCTCAAATCATTGTTTTGAGACTCATTAAAAATAAGAGATTCTGTGGTTTTACTAAGAACCTGTTGGAGCAAAAAGATGCTTTCCCAGACCTATGTCTTCTAGGATCCTGGTTTGGAAATGACCTAATATCAATTTACCTCTGATGCTAAAGACTATTAATCTTTTAGGGTCAGAGAATTTTCAGTGAAAAAATATTTTTTTTTTTGCTTTTTAGGTCACACCTTGCAATGCAGATGGGTTACTCCTGGCTCTGCACTCAGGAATTACCCCTGGCGGTGCCCAGGGGACCATATGGGATTCTGGAAATCGAACCCAGGTTAGTCGAGTGCAAGGCAAACTCCCTACCCACTGTGCTATTGCTCCAGCCCCTTCATTGAAATTTTAGAAGTGGGTTGAAAACTGTTAGAACTCTAAGACATTAATTATCTTATTGCAATAATAATATGATAAGGACTAGAAAGCTAACTTAAAGGACTGGAGTACAAGCTTTGCATGCAGAACTCCTAGATTTAGTTCCCAGCACCACAGGAATAAGCACTACCAGGAATATTCTTCTAGTACCAAGTTTGGAGTGGCCCAAAACAAAAAAAATATGCAATGAAAACTGGCAAAATAGCCAGAATCTGGGAGTAAGAAAGAGCTAAGTAGCATATGATATACAGCTTGAAGAAAGAATAAGGGATTACCATGACTCTTTCAGAAAAGTTGTAGGTTACCATATCAGTATGTCTTATTAAATTCATTTGAAAAGCATACTTTTAGGTAATTCTTTAACCCACCAAAAGTTGTAATAATCTCTAAAACAGAGACAACTGAAAGTTAACCAAGAGGAGGAATGTTTGATAAAGATAGAAGAAAGCTAATGAGTGAATCGTTCTACTCCAACAGTTCAAAGGTAATGTAACATGAGCGATCTGTTTATACCTTGACAAGAGAAGTATATTTTATCTTGTCTGGTATAAAGGGCCCCTTGTCTTTCTTTCTTAGCTGATTAAGGAACATGATGATCAATGCCATATACCAGGGGGATATAAAGTTCTTTTGCAACACCTGTTAGCCAAAAAGCTACTCATATGAGTCATTGTCACTGTCATTGTCACTCTCACTGTCATCCTGTTAATCATCGATCGGGTTCCAGTAGCGTGTCCATTTGTTCCAGCCCTGAGATTTTAGCATCCTAACCTTTATGCTCTCTTTCCACGGATGCGGCATTCCAGCTGGATGTCCTTGGGCATAATGGTGACGCACTTGGGGAATGCGCAGAGGTTGGTGTCCTCGAAGCGCCCCACCAGGTAAGCATGGCACACCTTCTGCAGTGCCGTGACGACTGAGCTCTGGGAGCACGGGTCAGTCTTGAAGTCCTGTGTGATCTTGTGCACCATCCACTGGAACAGCAGCTGGCAGATCTTGTGTAGTGCCACTGGTGTTGGGCCAGTAATGGTGCGGCTTCTTCAGGCCACCCGTGGTTGACGTGCTTTTGTGGGCCATCTTGGTGGCCAGCTGCCTTCCTGCTGTTGGCTTGCATGCTGTCTGCTTAGTACGAGCCCCCTCGTTCTTCCCAACTCAGCTGGAGACTCCTTCAGGGTTAGGGAAATGAGATCAATTTTAGCTACTGTTGTTGGCATATTTGGTACATCATGGGTAGCTTGCCAAGCTCTGTAATGGGGGCTGGATACCCTCAGTAGCTTGTTGGGTTCTCTGAGGGGAAAATGGAGGCTTTGGGGGCAATCTCTAATCGTCCTTTATTTTGAGTACTGGTCCTAAACACCAGTAACATAATTGAAAACTATGGATTAAAAGACTCTTGTTCCGGAGGTTCACTCCATGGCTTGGAGGCCAGCCACACATGCTAGGGGAAAAGGCAGCTCAGATAGAGAAGGGAGCACCCACTAGAGGGTGTTGGGAGGATCCTCCCAGAATGGGAGATGCATGCTGAAAGTAGACTATAGACCGAACATGCTTTCCACTCAATGCCTCTTTTGCAAACCACAGCACCCAAAAGGAGAGAGAGAACAAAAGGGAATGCCCTGCCACAGAGGCAGGGTGGGATGGGGGGAGGGGGACGGGAGGGATACTGGGATCAGTGGTGGTGGAGAATGGGCACTGGTGGAGGGATGGATACTTGAACACTGTATAATTGAAACCCAAGCACAAAAGTTTGTAAGTCAACAACTGTACCTCATGGTGTTTCACTAATAAAAATTAGGGGGTAAAAAGCTCTTGTTCCAAGCTTGCTGTTACAATTCCAGCCCCTCCCTCTTTTGCCAACCTCTGAATTACCCAAAACCTGAAGATGGAGATTAGAACAACAGGAGGCACATGAATCTTTCCATGGTGTTCTCTAGGTGGCTCTAAGGACTCAAGATTCTCAGGTGCAGTTATGATTGAACAGAATAAGCATAAAGTGAAGTTCAACTCTTGAAATCAGGTGCTCTGTGATCCTGGGCAAAGTCAATCTCTTTCAGTGACAGTGTACTTATATATTTTAAAAAAGCAATAATATGAAATAAAGTGAAGTCTGAAAGACCTTAATAAGACACACAAAGAATAAGAAGCATGCATACACTGCAGAAGGAATAAATTGATACATATTTGATGCACTGAACAGCTCAAAACAGAAGGTGATAAAAATGAAAATCTCTTTGACTGATCTTGGAAGGCAAGAACAACTCTCAGATACCTCTCAACTGATATTTGGGAAAAGAAACTGGGGAAAGAACTACATAGATATTAAACTGTGACATTTATGGAGCAACCTAGAGGAACTATTAGCAATACTGAGAGGCAAAGAATTATCCAAAGTTTTGGAGCAGCTTCAGGTGAAAGAATAGTTACAAAGAATGTTTCACACAACCAAAAACCAAGGTTCGTCCTAACCACTGAGGTGTACATAGGCATCAGCTGCACTATGATGGCTGTAGAGCTATCTCCAATCACAGAATAAAGACAGAAGCACTGAAGTTCCCAAAGACAAAAGCCCTGATTTGGGGAAGATTGTACTGAGTGCTGGATGAACTGTAAAGCCAAGAGGAAACTTGTCTATACTGGGTTCAGGAACCACTTCCAACTAGCACCTGTGCCCATCAGACCTGGCTGCAGGCAGCACTATCAATCACCTATTTCAACTGACATCCACCACCAACTTGGCAAAAGAATTACCATGATGATGCTGCAGCTGATGAAAATACACTGGCGTGTTTGAACGATTTCATCTAAATTTACCTCTATTAAATTCACATGTGCAGCAAAGCAGTTGGTGCTTCATATCAGTTACGACATGTGGGCTTTAGAAATTGAGAGCATGCATGGCAAAAAAAATGAAAGACAGTGGGGGTGGGGGTGATTGTAAACGTGCTTTGTATGTAGCCCTAAATCATCATGAAGTATTTTTTCTCTGGGAATGCATACATGGGTGCAGGTGCAGGTAAACTCCTTAAAACAACCTCTTGTTCTTCACCCTTCAAAAATTTAAGTATCTTTGACTGCGTTCTCCTAAAAGAATATAGAAAAACAGTATTTCCTCCCTTTTTACCTATGTGTTTCAAAGCTATATTTCAGGGGTAGTGAGGAAACCTATGTGTAAGTTTCTGTTTTTCAACTGGTGATGTGCCAGCCACGTGAAAGCTTATACTACTAAATAACCACACACAGTTTCATCTTAGACTTTTGCTCATGTCTTTGTCCTTTTATTTCTCGGCCACCCAAGTTACACCAGCTGATTTTCAGTATTTTTATTAAAGCTGAAAACACCAAGTACTATGAAAGTAGTTGATCATGTTGTACTCACAGGACAAAAATGTGCCTATGTTATCAAATCCCTGAGAAATACCTGCCAAGAATTGCATTAATTGAAAATAACATACTAAGGATGAGAGTGGAATCATGTCAATATATCTGAGACGAAATTTAAAAATTGGTTATCACTGCTAGTATATTTCTGAAGCTCAGCCACAGACACAAAAGGAAGTACATTATATTCTTGTTCAGACAACTTTCTATTTATTGTATGTCTCTTAAGAACTTTAATAATGTTATTAATCATAGACTATCAGCATTCTGAATAAATACACTCTTCTGCACTTTAAAAATATGCAAAATACCTTGACTATCATTAAACATTATCTCTTTGAATCTTCACACTAACCAAAAAAAAAAAACCTGATGAAATGATACACACTTTACTGAGGAGAAAAATGAGGCTCAGTTAAATAACTTTTCTATGATCCCACAAATACCAAAGAGCAGAGAGACAAATTTAAAACCATTAACTTCTGAATGTGAAGACTGTGTTCTAAAATACTAAACCTATTATCAATGAATTCACCAATGATTTGTAGTCAATCATGTATATATTTCCCTGTTTTCAATCTAAGAATCCATTTATAAGACAAAACAGTATAAAGCAAAGAAGTAAATTATCATTCATTTATTTAGAAAAATTTTGAAAGTTTCCAGACTGCAAAAATTGCCTACCAGTTCATATCCAACAACGCATCAAACTTACGTAAAACAATTCTAAAACTTAGTAGAGAAGAGGACACAGAGAAGGAGCTGGGTGTGGTCACTCTCGTTCCTGGGCTACAGGTATCTTCAGAATAACTGCTGCAAAACCAGCACTGAAAGTTATTTTTTATTTTAGTCATAAAACAAAAATCTTCTATATATTTCTTTTGCTTAGTGAATACAGGTTCTAATATAGGTTTCTCATAAAAGTGAAATAATGTGACTTGTACTTTCAAAACACAGAAGATGCATGTATAAACAAGCCTGAAATTGAAAAAAATAAGTTAAATTAATTCAAATTGTTAAAAATTGATTAATGAAAAGACTTGAGTGCTGGTGATGGCTGGGCATATCAGCGCTTTGAGCCACATAGTTACATTTTGACAACCAGCTTGCACCCCAGAGAAAAGATAATTTCTCTGTTTTGGTGCCTGAATCTTTGGTGCTGGAAGGACTTAAACCAGAGGAAACAAAAGACAGTGACTAAAACAGGGCAGGAGCACTGTGGAATCAGACCCTTAATTTTTAGTTAGCAGCTACTACTGGAGGAGCAACTCCTGCCATGATCTCTGAGCAATGGACTCAAAGTCTGGTGATGCTTGTCCCAAATGCCAGAACAATCATTATTCACCCCCAGCAAGCTTATTGTCCAGGAATGAGTTTTGACCTCACCAACATTTCTTTGAGACTGGATACTTTGGTATTGGTTGAAATTGCCAACATTTCATAAAGGGGCAAATGCAAAATGGACATGAAACACAAATATTTAAATATCCAGAGCATACATTTATAACAAAGATGCAATCTACACATGGTGTGTGGGTGGTGGGAAGGCGGTGTTTGTGTGTGTGTGTGTGTGTGTGTGTGTGTGTGTGTGTGTGCGCGCGCCTACTTTTGTGCTTATACTTTGGGGAAAGGAAAAAGCAAGAAATTGGTACATTTTCTTAGTAGGATCTATTTGAATAGTACCAACCTTATCCTCTGACAGACAACCAGTATTCATTGGTTGAAATATTCCTTGAAATATCAAGGTGCAGGAGAAGCAGAAAAAGGAATGAAAATAACAGGTTGGTTCCAACCCCCAATTCACCAGCTTGTTGATGGAAAAAATCTGCCAAATGACTCTCTGTTGACCTACTATTTGAGAGGGAGGTATTAGGTGGCAGTTATTCCTAAAAGGAGGTCAATATTATAGACGATGAAAGGCAGCTGGTTGAATCATTAACTAGTATGGTTTCAAAGCCCTGGTTTTAATAGAAAATCTGTTGCTTCTTTCCAGTGTAAGTCAAAATTATAGAAAAGACTAAATAGTGTCAGTAGCTGTAGAGAAGTCCTGGAGGATAAATTATGTAATCACAAGTAAAAAGGATGGTTTTTACTTAAGACAACTGTCAGCCAGGAAATTCACAGAGTATGCTTCCAGATTTTTTTCTTTAAGCATGTCAGAGTTGTGCATTGCAAGTTGGTTTTATTCAGATTCTAACTCCAAAATTTCTCTCTGGAGCTGCTGGTGACTGAGGATGCTTCCGGAAGTGGGCACTACAGGTTACACAGAACCTGTGGCAGCCCCAGATACTTCATCCTTTGAAATGGCAAGAACCTAAAGAAACACTTATAGAAACTCAACTTTAAAAAAAATTTATTAGTGAGACATCATGAGGTACTCAACTTTTATGTATTGAACCGTCCCCATCATTGCTCCATCATCCCTCCATTGTATCTATTTTTCTAGCACAGATCATGTTGGGAGCCAGATCAAGGAAGGAAGGAAGGAAGGAAGGAAGGAAGGAAGGAAGGAAGGAAGGAAGGAAGGAAGGAAGAAAGAGGAGGAGAAAGAAGGGAGGATGGGAGGGATGGAGGAAGGGTGGGATGGAGGAAGGGTGGGAGGGAGGAAGGAAGGAAGGAAGGAAGGAAGGAAGGAAGGAAGGAAGGAAGGAAGGAAAACAAACAGGAAGGGAAGAGAAAAGAGATAAGGGAGAGGGAGAGAAAGAGGGAGAGAGGAAGAGAGAAGAAGAAAGAGGGAGAGAGAGTGAGCAAGGGAGCCCAGTTTCCAGTGTCTATTCTGCCAGTTGCTTCTGAAGCTTTCTAGAGACCAGTCCTAAAATGCCCCAGAATTCATCTGGTTTGAACAACAGCACAATGATACTCTTATATGCCCTTAGTTCTCAGTTTACTAGGGAAAAATTTTCTCTTCCCCCTCTGTTACTCTCCCAACAAGCAGCAATTCTCATCCTTGTTCCTGGAGCTCCAAGATCCCAGAGCTTCACAGCAAACTCTGGAATCCTGTGGACCCACAGCTAGAGGGGGTGCAGGAGGCATATATTCCAGGTATGCTGTTGGCCCTGAGGTTTATAATCTGTTGGGTTTTTTAATTTTTGTTTTTGAAGTCCTAACCCTTAAAGCAGGAGAAAAATGATTTATGTTCTCTGGGCAGTGCTTCCAGAAAGAACAATCCCTGGGCCAAAAAGGGGAGGGACAGAGTCTAAATTGGAATGTTGGAAGGGTTTTAACATTTTATCTCTTCACTCTCTACAGTAATCTCCATGCAACCACAAAAATGTGGCAGCTTTGATCGTCTGATGTTATCTTCCCTTCTCTCTCACACTCTTTCTGGAAGAAGCCTCAATTGCAGCATAAATTCTCCCTCTCTCCTCCACCAGAGGAGATGATACAGCCCCCTTTTCTGTTCTAAGCAAGCACCCTGAATCTGAAATCTGGTTCCAAAGTTTGGGGTCCTAAGATCCTAAACACACACAGACACACACACACACACACGCACACACACACATACACACGTCCCACTGAAGTTCTCTTTGTTGCTATTCAGGTCAACAGTCCATCATTGTGGTAGATTTTGCATCAAGAGCTGACACAATGACAAGAAATAGTCTTTTCTCCACTAAAGGGCTGTTTCCCAAGAAAACAAGCAAAATGAAAAGCTTTTGTAGTAATGGATTGTTCCCTCTTAGGTCATCTGCTTCCCTACTAGGTTCAGGAGCTGACTTGGCTCCTGTTGTCACTATACTTCTTCAATTTCCCCTGGGAAATCTGCCCAACAGACTCCCTTAGTAGCTTCCCAGGGCACGGGGGGGGGGGGGGGGGGAACTACATCATGACTACCGGGTGTTCTGAGAGCCATTTTGTATATTACAAAAATATTTTGTGTAGTGAAATAAAACGTCTTTTTCCCCTCTTTCTTTTTTTAAAAAATATTTCTACAAACCTGTACTCACAAGTCTGATGAAGTAATAAAGACAACCTCACACCCCACCCCCTTCCCAGGAAAGCTGATCTTCAAATCTTAGCTGTTTGTCCAAATGCTTGACATCAACTTCCTCTTGGAATATATCTATCTCAAAGAGAAGGAAAAAATAAACCAAACAGTTTGTTGCTTATAAATTGATAGGAAAAGGCCTTCATATGATAAGCCTGGACTTCTATTTTAAGGTTCTATTTTTCCAAATAAATCCATATAAACAAAACTTTTGGAACTTAAACTGTCACTGAAAAGCCCCTCTTATACAATAACTGGAGTGAAGGCCAGAGTTTGCCAGCAGGATTCTGATCAAATAGACTTTCAAATGCAGTTAAAATATTAAAACAAAAGAAAAATCTCTCTCTCATTATCCTCATTCTGGAATGTTCCTATAGCTGACAGAGGCAGTTGCATGACTGAGAATAGAAGTTGTCCCAGAGCATTTTCTTATTTTGAATGATGTAACTGCATGGAACAACATGTTTCTGTGGAGCACTGACTCTGAGAACAAAGCAGCACTGGAAAAAACAGAATGAGAATTTTTTTTAAAGTTTTATTTATTGAATTACTGTGAGATCTTGACAAAGCTGCTTATAATTTGGTTGCAGTCATACAGTGTTCCAACACTCATCCTCCACCAATGTACATTTCCCAGCACCAGTGTCCCCAGTTTTCCTCCCATCACCTCCCCCGCACCCCAGCCTGCCTCTCTGGCAGGCATTTTCTTCCCTCTCTCTCTCTCTGTCTCTCTCTGTCTCTGTCTCTCTGTCTCTGTCTCTGTCTCTGTCTCTCTCTCTCTCTCTCTCTCTCTCCCTGTTTTCTTTAACAGTCAGTACTTATCCAGCATAATCATTTCTAGCTATTATTTGTCATCCTGGTCCCTTCTCTATCTTACCTACCCTCCGCTCCACACACACTTATGGTTGATTCCAACCATTGACTAGTCCTCCTGGATATGTCTTCTACTATATATATATATATATTATATAGATATAGATATATGTAAAATGAAAGTTTTCAGTGGATGAATAGAAATAATTGTAGGAGAGTGCCTACTTCATAGATAGGAGGTTCTGAATTCCATCTCTTGCACCAGAATAGAAAAACCAGAGGAATTATGTAAAGTTACTAGAACTACAATAAAGGATCTGTATTTATTATTATAATATTTTATTTTAATGATACTATTACTTTTAATGATAATATTATAATATTCCATTTAGTAGTGCACTTCAGTGTACCTGCCCCCCCACTCCAATTACACTTTAAGTTTTAGGTCTTTTCACTATCGAAAAATATGTGTGCATTAACAGAAGTGAGAAAACTATTGCAGACTTCATTCATTTACCTGCATCAAGATTTCAATCTTTGTTGTTCCAAAATCTTTATTCATATGAACATTTGCAAAAATAAAAACTTAAAGTAGTGGTGTGTTTTCAAATGATAATAGATTAAAGATCCACCATCAAGGAGGTTGTTGCCTTAAATGGTTATGCTTTTCTTTATATGCTCAAGTGTTTCACACTCATCTGTTCATTTTATATTCGTCACTATGTGGAAGTCTTATTTTCATGTAACCTAGAGGAAACTGAAGTTAAACTGAGTGTGTTAAACATAAATTGTTTATGTTATTTGTCCAATTAATTTATATATAAGATAGCTTGAAACTCAAATTCATAACTGTATAGTTCAAAAACCTGTATTTTTAGCATTTCTAATTGTGATAAAACATGCATAATGTAAACATTACTATCTTAATAATTTTTAAGTGTATGGTTCAGTAATGTTAACTACATCAATTTTGCTGTGCAAACAATTCCTGGAAACTTTTCCTCTTCCCAAATTTACTTTCTCTATCAGGGACAAATCCTGTTTCTTCCTGGGCCATGTCCTGGTTACCACCATTCTATTTTTTAATCTATAAATTTGAATTCCACAGATATTTCATAAAAGTGAAGTCACATGGAATTATCTATTTGTAATTGGCTTATTTCACTTAGTATAATGTCTGCAAGATTCATTCATGTTATATGTCTCATAAATTCTATTTGAAATGTCATAAATCAAATTTTTATAAGTTATGTCTACTAACATATATTTATAATTAAATTTTGTTCTATAATAAGCCTGTAAAAAATGAAACTTGATTTTTCACCAAGGTCACAATAATGCAATATATTATAGCTATCTGTATAAACACTTTCTCAGAAAATTTTTTTCAATTACTTTGAGTCACTCTCTAGCACACTTTAATTTTATCTTAAAGAATTTGCTTTCACAGTTTCTTTTAGTGCAAGTCTAGTGGTAATTCCGTCAGTGTGCTTTAACGTGATTAAAATCTTGATCTCTCCTTTATTATGAGTAAATTTTATTCAGATTACTCAGATGAAGAATTTTCACATCTATTTTCTTTTTGTTATCTTTCTTTTTCTTTCTTTCTTTTATTGTCTTTTCTCTTTTTCTTTCTCTCTTCCCTTTTTTTGTCAGCACTGAAAACATACTATACCAATTCCTTATAGTCTGCCAGGATTGCACTGATTATCTGTTGATAATCTTATAAGAATCCCTCATTTGTAACAAATCTTTTTCTTTTACTGCTTTCAACATTTTTTTTTAATCTCTGACTTTCGAGTTTGGCTATAATGTAGGTATCTGGATTTATCCAAAGTGCAGGGAGATTTTTTTTGGTGCTTGTCTGAATCTTTACTCAAA
The DNA here is from genome assembly GCF_029834395.1 of Sorex fumeus. NCBI lineage: Eukaryota > Metazoa > Chordata > Mammalia > Eulipotyphla > Soricidae > Sorex > Sorex fumeus. The sequence continues at coordinate 17,730,620 of NW_026606067.1, forward strand.
TTTGTGACAGTTGTGGCTAACATTTATTTAAATAAATTCTCTGCCCTTTGCTCTTTTTCTATGACTTCCATAGTGTATCTTTTCCATCCACTCAACAATATATTTTCAGTCTTATTGTCTCTTATTTGCAATTAATGTACGAAAATAATGACCCACCCTCAGAATTCTATCAGTCTGCCTCCTTTCCAAGAGGAAGTAAACATAATAAAATGAATCAAACCCTATTTCTCATCCACTTTTATCCAATATTTATCACTTCGGTACCCAGCCACAGCCATGCTCAAGACCACACTCCACACACTTGATGTACCTCACGAATGAAGGAACTGGCAGAGGAACCCAGGTGTGGGGGTATTGGGGCTGAGATCTCCAAACCTGATCCAATCGGGACTGGGCCTTCTCCACCCAGATTCTCCATTTTCCAGTAGCTAGGCAGTTATACCCACAAATTGCCCCAGTGCCAAGAAATCCTATCAATGGCCAAGATCCAGAGACTATAAAATTAAGCTCCTGGAAGCGCATGGCCGCAAATGTGGCCGAACAACCTCTTATAGTCTAGTTATCCTTCTTGGAGAACCCGACAAGCTACCAAAAATATCCTGCCTGGATGGAAGAGCCTGGCAAGCTCTTGTGGTGTATTTGATATGCCGAATACAATAATAATGATGTGTCTCATTCCCCGACCCTGAAAAAGTTTCCAATATAGCACTTTTTTGAAGGATGAGTGAGGAGAGGCTGCTAAAATCTCAGGGCTAGGACGAATGCAGACTTTACTGGTGCTTGCTCGATCAAATCAATGAATAATGGGATGACAGTGACAGTGATACAATGATTAGCTCTCTATTTTTCTTTTTCTTTTATTTATTCACTTATTTATCTTTATTGAATCACTGGGCTGGAGTGATAGCACAAAGGGTAGGGCATTTGCCTGGCAAGTGGCTGACCCAGTCGGCCCAGGTTCGATCCTTCTGCCCTTGTCGGAGAGTCCGGCAAGCTACCCAGAGTATCTTGCCCGCATGGAAAAGCCTGGCAAGCTACCCATGATGTATTTGATATGCCAAACACAGTAACAAGTCTCACAATGGAGATGTTACTGGACCTACTCAAGCAAATTGATGAACAACGGGAGGACAGTGCTACAGTGCTACAGTGCTATTGAATAACCATGAATTGCAACATTACATAGGTATTTAGGATTGAGTTTCAGGCATAAATGTTCCAATACCCATCCATCCACCAGTGTACATTTCCCACCACCAATGTCACCAATTTCCCTCCCATAACCCTCCCCCCAGTTTGTTTCTATCCTATGGCAGATTCTTTACTTCTTCACCCCACCCACCCCTCTCCTTTTGGGAATTATGATTTGCAATACAGATATTGAGAGGTTACTCTTTTGTTTCTTTATCTATATTCAGTATGCAGTTCTTATCCAAAGTGATCATTTCCAACTATCTTGGTCATAATGGTTCCTTCTCTATCCCAACTACCTTCTCCCCTAGCACTTGAGCAGGATTCCAAGTATGAACCAATCTTCCTGACCTTTGTTTCTACTGCCATTAGACCCCTATTATGCATTTTTATATACTACCCCAAAAATGACGGCAATCACTCTATGTTTGTCCCTCTACTTCTGACTCGTTTCACTCAGCATGATACTCTCCATATCCATCCATTTAAAAGCAAATTTCATAACTTCATTTTTCCTGCATAGTATTCCCTTACTGTGTCATGCCATACTGTAGTATTACTGAGGGCAAGAATAAGCAATAATACAACAATTTTTCTATCATTTTGAATATTTTGGCTAGGCATTTTCCCAGTTGCTGTATAATCTTAATTGATTTCTAGTATTTCCATAAAGCTACTTTGGTTTGTATGTTTCTCCTTCCCTTGAAGGAGCAAGGATCCAGAGCTTCCAGTTATTTCATTTTACTAACATTAGTGTCAAGCCTCTATTTTCTATCTATAGCATGTTATTTATCATTTGAGAATAATTCAGATGTACAAAAGCAAGTCACTTAAGACCTTGCATCAAGTCGTTTAAATATTGAGGCAGAATTAAATAATGAGGCAATACAGGCTGAGGAATGGGGGACAATTTTTAACTTGTATAAGGAAGAAAATTGCCCTAAATCTCATGTATGTACATGAATTCACAGAGAAAGGATTAATATATAAAAGGAGTAACTCAAGTATCTCTATCCTTCTAAAATCATTTTGAAACATTTTTTCCTAAGTCCTAAGATGAGGAAAAGGAAACTGGTTTCCTTATACAGAGGTCACTCTCACGGTCACAGTCCTCCAGTTGTTCATCGATTTGCTCTAGTGGGCCCAGTAACAAGTCCATCATGAGACTTGTTGTTACTGTCTTTGGCATATCGAGTATGCCACGGGTAGCTTGCCAGGCTCTGCTGTGCAGTCAAGATACTCTCGGTAGCTTGCTGGGCTCTCCGAGAGGGATGGAGGAATCAAACTCGGGTTGGCCATGTTGGCCACTTGTAAGGCAAACACCCTACCGCTGTACTATCGCTCCAGCCCAAAATTGAGGTAGAGTCAATATTGAACTTTTTCATATACAGACAGTTAACATCCAAAAGCAAGATCACAGTATTATCTGTTGGGGCATAAACATTTTGAAGAAACATAGCTCACCACGCAAGAAATTCTTGTCATTTTAGAAATACACATGTGGCTTAAGTATTGCTGCCTGCCTTGTATCTCCAGCATGAAGAAATTATTTGGACTAAAGTTGGGCTGATATTTGGAGTCTGAGGTGGTGCTGTAATTAGGGTTTAAGAATAGTTTGCAAGTCTTATGCTTTATTTCCTATTACTTTTCATTGTTCCATTTTCCAGATGTTTATTCCTAGATAATTTCCCACAAAACCAGAGGAACTCCTTTTGAAAACCTGTATGGCTCATATCCCTTTGGGCCACAGGTTTTAGACTAAACTAAATAAAACTGGGCAGAAAAAGGTGCTTTCAACGTGTTTGAAGATTCCAAAGAAATCCTCTATACAAAAACAACAAAGACGGAACCAGGAAACAAAGTAGTAATTCCTCGTTCCCCCATTAGCTTGCCACCTGTTCTGTCTGATCATTACTCAGCAAGGCAAGGGGAAAAGGCTAATCTGTAGCACATTTATATCAACAAACTTGCACAAAACTCTGCCTAATTATCCCCTTGAACCTATGTCCTCTCAACCAAAGGCATTTTCCCGACCTGGCTGAGAGCCAACTACAGCAAGCTGGTGTCCATAAGTGTGGCTAATGACAGCCCACTTTCACTCCAGGAGTGCCATAATTGCCCATAGCAGTTTACAGGTCCATTATTTTATGGCCATATTTCAGGAGGAGGGGTCGGAGGTTGGCAGAGGGGGATTCGTGCTGGTGCACTGAATTGGGCCAACTTTACTTTGTACTTCTGATGGTTTTCTCATGAAACCCCTCATAGGCTTCCACTCACTGCCTCAACCTCCTGTACCAGCTTTTCTAACAAAAATCCTTCAAGAAGCAATGCTAATTGGGCAGATGATGTGAAAGAAGAGAAATCTTCTGAATTTGGAGTCAGAATGAAGCAGACCACAAAATTCACAGAACACAGAAGCTTATCACTTCTAATCTTGTGCTCTGGATTTTGGGGGCTGGAGGGTGTTTGGGACATACCCAGTAGTTCATGCTTGGGGCTTTTGCATGCAGTGTCAGGATAAAAGGAACACATGCAAATGAAACTCCTTAACTCCAGTACTGTTTGGCTGCAAGACCTGAGGTTTTGTTGGACACTTCCCTCTAGAGTGTGAGGGCCCACTGAGAAAAATTCAATAAATAATTGAAGCCCACAAGTTTCCAGAGACTTATCTTGAAACACAAACTGCAATTTTAAAGTTTCAAAAGTTTCTCATCGATCACAAAGTCTTTTACTAGTCAATGAACAAAGACATACTCAGTAAGATCTCAAGCACTGCACTAATAATGTGAAAACTGGAAAAGACCGAAAAAGGGGGGGGGCTAAAAAGACGAGCTTTGGGGGCATTATTTTCTACAGGGTTATGAGGGTCATCTCTAACAGCTAATATTTGAGTGGAGAACCTACTGATGGAGCAAATGAATAATGATATACATACAGTATGACAGCACTAGCTGAAAAGCTACCAGCTCCAGCAAGAGGTCATTGCTGCTGGACTGGATTCAATAGGGGGGAAATGGGAGAATAGTGACAGAAGGGGCATGACATGCAGGTCCTGCAGGAAGGTCTCACAACATTTTGCTTACTTTCGCATGGGACCACTGAAGGATATTGAGTTGGGGAAGATTGCAATCTTATTCAACATGATGTTCATTCCGACTATTCTGTAGGCGAGTGTCGCTGGGGAGACAGAGTTGAGATGAAATGCAAGGTTCTGGCTGTGCTAAGAATTCTGAAGAGAAGTGATTGGTCTTGGCCAAGGCTGAGACCATGGAGGCAGAGAGATTTAGTGATACCTAAAGTTACAGCAGAGCCTAGCAAGCTAATTGTGGCATATTCAATATGCCAAAAACTGAAACAATAAGAGGTCTCATTCCCCTGACCCTGAAAGAGCCTCCAATATGGCACCATTGGGAAAGACGAGTAAGGAGAGGCTGCTAAAATCTCAGGGCTGCACAAATAGCTAAAGCAATTCTTGGGAAAAAGACATGGGGAGACATTGCCCTCCCCAACCTCAAACTCTGCTACAAAGCGGTAATAATTAAAACAGCATGGACTGGAACAAAGCCACGGATGACATTCATACAGGGATGACATTGATACAGGGATGACATTGATACAGTGATACAGTGAAAGTTATCAGAACATGCAGCTGTGAAACTGTGCCTGGGTTTGATCCCTTTCAGTGGTTTAAAAAAAATCAAATTTTTAATTTATTTTTAATTTATTTATTTACTTTTTTATTTGTGGACCACCATGAGGTACAGTTGTAGACTTACAAACTTTTGTGCTTGGGTTTCAGTTATACAATGATTGAGTACCCATCGCACCATCAGTGCCCATTCTCCACCATTAATGATCCTAGTAGCCCTCCCACCCTCAACTCCCCTCATCTCCCCCACCTCACCCCACCTCTGTGGCAGGGCATTCCCTTTTGCTCACTATTTCCCTTTTACTCACTCTTTTACAACACCTTAGGGAGATGTAATTTGCAATAGAGGTTTTGAGTGGCCATCGTGTTTGGTCTATAGTCTACTTTTAGCACGCATCTCGCATCTCGAGCGAGTCTTCCAAACATCCTTTACTTGGTGTTCCCTTCTCTGTCTGAGCTGCCTTTTCCCCCAGCATGTGAGGCCGGTTTCCAAACCCTGGAGCAGACCTCCTGGTAATTATCTCAACTATTCTTGGGTGTTCGACTCCCATTCTGTTACTTTATATTCCCCAGATAAGTTCAGTCTTTCTATGTCTCTCCCTCTTTTTCTGGCTCATTTCACTTAGCATGATACTTTTCAGGTAGGACCACTTGTATGTAAATTTCATGACTTCATCTTTTCTAACAGCTGAGAAGTATTCCAGTGTGTAGATGTACCAAAGTTTCTTTAACCAGTCGTCTGTTCTTGGACACTCAGGTTTTTTCCAAATTTTGGCTATTGTGAACCAAAAGCAATCAAACTTTTTAGGTTTGTCTTGGCTATATCTTAGCAATCCTGGCCGTTGATATAGATAGGCCAGGATCCAGAGATCATCACACTCAGCTCCTGGGAGAGAACAAGACAGAGTCTCCTACCCTATGCCTGACTGTCTCCACCAGGGCCCAACAGCTGAAGACCACCGAGGCCCAGCCAAGGCCATGCTGGGAGCACTCTCCACACACTTGGATGAGCCTCACGCATAAAAGAACTGACAGAGGAACCCAGGTGTGTGGGACCCGGGGCTGAGATCTCCAAGCCTGCACAGTTTGGGACTGGACCTGCCAGTAACTAGACATGCCCACACGGCAGAGTCTGGCAAACTCCCCGTGGTATACCAAATATGCCAAATACCAGTAACAATGATGGGTCTCATTCTTCTAACCCTGAAAAAGCCTTGAATATGGCACTTTAAAAAAAAAAATCTCAGGGCTAGGACGAAGAAGACGTTACTGGCACCTGCTCGAGGCAATCGACGAACAACAGGGTGGTCGTGATCGTGATCGTGATGATATCTTAGCAATTGGGTGCCTCATTTTTCTTAGTTTTTATAGTGACCAAATGAAATCACACTTCCGTTGCCCTTATTATCTGAGGTTGGTTTCAATTACCTAGTTTGCTTTTTCCCAAAAGTTGTTGTGATATTTGTAGGAACTGGTAGAGTAGTAAAGTGGGACCAAGTACCAAAGCTGGGGTCAGACAGCCAAGGTTCAAGTCCAGCTCTGATACTCATTGGGTCACTTCAGACAAGTTATTCAAACTTGATGCCTCAATTTCCTTGCCTATAAAATTAAGATTGCAATAGTTTCATCTTCCTAGGATATTGCCTTGAGGGTTAAATAAAATTTTCAAGAGTCTTAAAAGAGTCTCCAGAACACAGTGAATGTCAATACTATTATAGTCAGAATATGAATGTTTTTCTTTCATAAAGTCATAATTGTATATCTAGTCTTCCAGAGTCAGGGAGGAATAACCCCAATAAGTAATATCTCTGGATATAGCCTGATTATTTAAGGATTTTACTATACCGAAAATTGATTTTCCTCAACCTCCCTTAATAATCCATTATCACTGTTAAATATAGACACTGTTTAAATTTTCTCAAGGTAAATTTAAGATTCTGTAGACTGGACACCATGAAAAGGAATACTAATGATAAATGAATATATATATTGGCACTACCAAAGGTCTTGATACTTATGTGGCATTTTCTAAATTTGTAGGAACATGCTCTCTTGTTTTGTTTTGCATAATTCCAGAATGTATTTTGGAACAAATGTAGCAAAGTATTAATACTGATAGTAAAGTAAGTAAGGCCCTCCCGTTGATCATCGATTTGCTCGAGCGGGCCCAGTAACGTCTCCATTGGAGACTTTGTTGTTACTGTGTTTGGCATATCGAATACGTCACGGGGAGCTTGCCAGGCTAACAAAATTTTAATTTGACTTGGAAGGCATACATTTTATTGTGCTTAGATTGCTAAAATATCTGTAAACAGATAAGAGAGAAAAGTATTGAGACAAGATTAAATGCACCTGTAGTTATTAGCTCCTCTGAATTTTCATTGATGTCTCCAAACTTTTATAATGGAAGTTATTCATATTCATTGTGTTTTGTCATTCCTGGTAGGCATATTTAGACTGTTAGTTAGGCATCCAATATATCATCATTTCCAAAAGCTTCCTATCACTATTCTGGAAATGCTGGTTGATTGTCTTATTTGACACTTTCTCCAAGAACTTTATCTCTAGGCTAAAGCAATGGTGGTTGCAGTGTGTTTTCAATGTTTAATTCTTTTGCCATGCCAAGCCCAGACTTTCCATGATTTAAACTGCAGGTGAAATCAGCTGAACTGGCCTTTCATAAAATGTCCTGTGGGATTTTTGACTTGAGTGCCCTAATGTGTTAATTTCCTCTAGAATCCTCTTACAAAGGTGTCCATTTCATTCTCTTTGTCTCCAGTTGGCAACCACGGGTTGTCTCTAAGTGGGTTCCCCAAGTAAATGGACCATGCTGCCTTCTTTCTGCCTCCTTCCTTTGTTGATACTGACTTGACATATAATAAAAACATGATTTTAGTCAATATCAATCTTTGTAAGTAAAATCAACTACTTTGTGTTGCTGTCAAGAGGACAGTAAAATGGTTACAAAAGTGCATGGCAAAGGGAGATCACATCAGAGTGTGGGCCTCAAATTCAATCCTTAGCACCATGTGGTCCACTAAGCACCACCAACTGGTGGCCCCTGAACACTTCTTGGTGACTGCCCAAACCTCTGAGCCTGAGCAGCACCATGTTTCTGGACCCAATCATTGAATTATCAGGCACACATAGCTGGGAAGTGGCCCCCAGACATCCTGAAAACTTCTTATTCATACACTTCTCACAAACAAATTTACGCATGACTTTTATTGGTAAAGAAGAAATACTTCAGGGCCAGAAAGGTAGTACAACAGGGAGGGCACTTGCCTTGCATATGGCTGACCTGAATTCTATCCCCTCTCACCACATATGGTCCCCTGAGTACTACCAAGAGTGATCCCTGTGCACTGAGTGAGGAGCAGGCCTGGAACACCACCTGGTGTAACCCCCCAAAACAAAACAAAAAACACATAAAACAGCTCAAAATTTATGTCTAACTGATTAGTCAGACATTCCAAAGGAAAAAAATAAAATTTGACATTTGTACTTTCATTTCTTTCAGAATATGTTTATATTCTCTTTGATAACCTAGGTTTGCCACAATTTGTATTCATAACTATTTGTGTAGCTCTAGGTGCTGTCTGAGCTTCTAGAGAAAGCAGTTACATACCCTGGAATGAATGAACAGTTGAGATCTATCACATTTTAGTAGAAAATTGTATTTATATGAAAACTTTGCTATCCTCCCCTTTCCATGGTATTCTTTCCCTCCATTGGCAAAAGGCCTTAACTGTTGAAGAGAATGATCCAAATTGCAGGGGTGAAGAGAGTCATTAATTCTCCTGGTGTCTGTAAATAAGCTTTACTCTTGAATCTCCTCACACTGAGTACACCAGAACAAGAAAAGCCATCACTTCTTGTAGGAACAAAATTTTCTAAAAAGCTTATTCCAGATTTACAGATGCAGAAAATGTGACTGTTTCTCTCCCTCCTGAGTCAGAACCTGATATTTAAGTGAATTGCTGGGTCTTTATGAGGAATTGCATTTCTAAACATGTCAGAATTCCTAAAAAAGTTCCCAAAGATGAGCCTTTCCACAAAATGCATTTTCCTTCGACTTGCCTCAATGGTTCAGTATCTAGAAAAAAATTTCAAAGTACAGGTGACCCCAAATAAGAGACAGAAGCCTCAGCTGTTTCCCTCAACCATCACTTAGGGACAATTCCTTTAAGAACAATTGATTATAGTCTTGGCCCTTAACTCGTCCCTTTTCATTGAAAGTAAGCCACTTTAAGTTCACTAACAAGGTGATTGATGAGACATGGAATCGGCAAGATCTCATAAGTGCTACTGAAATTTGCAGGAATCCCAAATTTCAGGTTCTGAGACTAAGTCTACACTCCTTCTCTGATATCATCCCTGGCATTCTTTACTGTATCCTGTCATGTTTTAGTAAACTAAAAAAGTTATGACGATGCCATACATTAGTCATCTGTACTAGGTGACCACTGAGAGCAGGAGAGGACAAGATAAATAGAAGACAAAATCCTTATCTTCTAGATTCTGTACTTGAGCAGCTAGAGTCACTCTAGCAAAGAGATTCCCCAAATTTCAGCCTGATATTGGCCCTAAAAATAGGAAATACAAAGAGAAGACTAATCTTTAAAATTTTTGTAGATCATCTGTTCCAAATTTCCAAAAATTCAAGCAGACACGATTAGCAAGTGTGATTTTTAGTTTTATTAAAAGTCTCTAATTCTATGAAGTCATGAAATTTGCATATAAGCGGATCAACATGGAAAGTATCATGTTAAGTGAAATGAGTCAGAAAGAGAGGGACAGGCATAGAAAGATTGCACTCATCTGTGGAATATAAAGTAACAGAATGGGAGACTAACACCCAAGAGTAGTAGAGATAAGGACCAGGAGGTCTGCTCCATGGCTTGGAAACCGGCCTCACATGCTGAGGGGGAAAGAAGCTCAGACAGAGAAGGGAACACCAAGTAAAGGATATTGGGAGGCTCCATTAGGGTTGAAAGGTGTGTGCTGAGAGTAGACTATAGATTGAACATGATGGCCACTCAATACCTCTATTGCAAACTACAACAGCCAAAAAGAGAGAGAACAAAAAGGCAATGCCCTGCACAGAAGCGGGATGGAGTGGTGGGGGATTGGGTGGTGCTGGGATGGATATTGGGAACATTGGTGGAGAAGAATGGGCACTGGTGGAGGGATGGGTAAATGATTATTGTATGATTAAAATGCAAACACAAATGTTTGTAAGTTTGTAACTGTACCTCACAGTGATTCACTAATAAATTTTTTTTTAAAAAATCCATAAAAAATAGTCTCTTAATTCTTGGGTATACATGAGTAATGCTGACTACCTCTCTCTCCTATTTCATTAACTGTTGTTTAGGGGGACACTGTTACAATAATGTTAATGTCAAAGTTCCTGTACCTCAACTCTTTAAAGGGCCCATGACCTCCACCACTGTCCCTATGTCACCAATCTTTAACCACCAGCACCCCACCCCACCCCTGTTTCAAAATTGTTATTTCTTTTTGATCAGTGCTAAGTTTGAGTTCAACCAATGGGCTGGAGATAGTACAAGAGGTACAGCAATTGCTTTGTATATGGTCACCTTGGCCATAACCCTTACTCAATCCTCAGCACTGCAGATGGTCTCCAAAGCTCAAACAGGAGAGAATCCTGAGAACAGATCCAGAAGTAAGTTCTAAGTACTCAGGTGTGGCCCAAAAATCAAAACTAAAGAGGAAGGAAGGAAGAAGGAAGGAAGGAAGGAAGAAGGAAGGAAGGAAGGAAGGAAGGAAGGAAGGAAGGAAGGAAGGAAGGAAGGAAGGAAGGTGTCCCAGGGCCCCTTCCACCCCCAGCCCCTCCAAGTAAACTCGCTCTATAGACAAAATCTTCAGTTCCAGTGAGGACTCTGACCATTTGTTGTTCTGTTTCTATCTTATCCCACATATTGGAAATATCTTTCTCTCTTTAAAAAAATGTGGAGGTGTGACACCTGCACACATATTGATGAATATAGTAATGTCCTTATATTCCACAAAAATGGAAATTAATGGTAAGCTGATAAAGTGAAGTTTTTTTTTAAAAAAAATTATCTTTCCTGGGACTGGAGCAATAGCACAGCGGGCGTTTGCCTTGCACGCAGCCAACATGGCCGACACAGGTTCGATTCCCAGCATCCCATAAGGTCCCCCGAGCACCGCCAGGAGCAATTCCTGAGTGCATGAGCCAGGAGTAAACCCTGAGCATCGCCGGGTGTGACCCAAAAAGCAAAAAAAAAAAAAATCTTTCCTTTTAGAGATATATAATCTTAAAAATTAATATTATGAATAATTCTGTGCTAATATGAATTCTGTGCTACATGAACTAGGTAAATTTTCAAAATTTATTGAGTAAAGAGAGTTAAGAAAACGTTAAAGGGAAATAAAAAATGTCCTATGAAAGTATAAAGACGTGTTTTAACCTAAGAAAGAGAACGTTGTGTTTATATTAGTAAATACTGAACTGTTATAGATACTGCTTAAGCCTACATAAATAAGTAAAAGATTGTAACAAAAACTACCTTATTTCTAAACTACATCAGATAGTCAAATGCTCAAATTATAAAGTTTATTGAATTGCATCACTTTTTGAGCATAGGGAAGTCTGGAAATTTTCTTAAGATTCTAAATGTCTGAAAGTAGACAAAGAACCAAACATGATGGCCTCTCAGTATCTGTATTGCAAACCATAATGCCCAAAAGTAGAGAGAGACTATAAAGGAAAGTGCCTGTCATAAAGGCAGCAAGTGGGGTGGGATGGGGATGATGGGAAGGACACTGGAGACATTGGTGGTGGGAAATGTTCACTGGTGGAGGGATGGGTGTTTGATCATTGTATGTCTGAAACTCAATCATGAAAGCTTTGTAACTATCTCACAGTGATTCAATAAAAAGTTAAAAATAAAAATTAAAATTCTGCAAAAAATTTTTAAATGTCTTTCAAAATATCTTATACTATAAGTATTTTTCATCAGTTTTTCCATTTGCATGGTGGATAATGCAATGGGTGTCTGTCACTGTCCCTACAAGTATATCTTTTCCCATTGATTTTATTCTGTCATGATTCTGGCAAAATCACAAGGATATACTTATGTAAATATCCTAGGACATACGACTTTAAAGAATTTGTGATAAAATATTATTATTTTCTATGTCAATCTAGATATCTATTCTCAAAAGTTAGATTTCATAGTAAAAATAAAAATTTTAATATAGGTGTCTTGCTGGAAATATAGCACAAGGGGCAAGACATTTGCAAGAAACAGATCTGACTGAAATCCCTGACACTGCATATGGTCCCTTGAGTATTGCCAGGAAAGATCCCTGAGCACAAATCCAGGAGTTAGTTCAAAGAACTATTGGGTATGACCCCCATATCCCCCAAAATGAATAAGAACAAAGATATCTTTAGTTTTTGCATTTCAAAATGTCCATGTCTATGAAATGATCTCTTTTCTCTCATCTATGTGGAATTGTAGTTAGTATAGTAAAACTCCAGGAGTTATGTACTGTACATAATAAAACTGATAGTTTATTAGTTCAATAATAAAGCTTTGGGCAAAACAAAGACTACTATATTAGGCAGGTAAACTATGCTGACCCAAACTGTACCTTTATAGATTTTTTAGCATCTGCAGGTGGTTAGGCAGGATTTTACTATCTCCAGTTCAATATAGTCTTCTGATTAAAAACCTACTTACTACTTACCTGGTTAGTATTTTATTAGCTTGCAGTCAGCGTGTGTTACAGAATGTAATTTAGTCAGACACCTTGTCCAGGAGCAGATGGGGAGAACGCTTTGAAAAGATGAACAGTCATTTGTTTAAACATATAAAGAAGAAAGCTGAGAAGCCAAGGGGAGCCATTATCATCTGAGAATGCTGGTTCTAGGAGAATTCTATCCTTTGAGGGGAGTGAATACATCCTTTTGCTCTGTTCCCATAGGCTGAGAAGTGAGATGTTACCATTGCAAAGTATTAGATGAATCTCGCTACATTCGTGTTGTTATCTTGCAGAGCTTCTGTCTGACATACCCCAGTGTCTCTCCCACCTTTCCATTCTGTAAATTCCCCTGCTACATGCTAAAGAGAAAAGACACTACATCCTGAGGTCTAGGTAAAACAAAAAATATATCGTAAGACTGTATAGATAAATGAGAAAAATGAGAGGTCTTTTGGAACCAGCTACCATCAGTAAGCAGGTTGGTTCATTCAAAGATCTGCGACAAGTCTGGGAATTTCTAATTTAAGCGGCAGAGAAAACATCAAGAGTTCACAGGGAAGAGGGAAGATTCTGGAGAGAAATTAACCTTTTAATAATAATTAAAATTAATAATACTGGACACATTTTCAGTGCTCTGGTAAAGAATAAGTGAGTTACAGGATCCCAGTAGGGAAATATTTATATCCTAAATTATGGAAATGCTGGGAGAGTGATCCAATGTTAAGATAATATTTAAAAAATTCTGTGAGAGACTCATTGTCCTTCTGAGGGTATAAAATGACACTGTTATAGCTGTGCCACAGGACCCCACGCCAGGCTGTTTTATTCAGGGCACCTCAGAAGGAGGCAGGTGAGGCCCCTCCTTGCCCCACAGGACCTAGCCCCGGCAGCTGGAAACCTCTAGAACTCAACCTCCACCAAGCTCATGGTCACTCTCCATATGCTTGGGTGGAACCTCACCCAGAAGTAAACTTATCCCTGAACCCTGTGGTCACATTCGCAGCCACTCAACGTCTCATACCTGACACCACTCATAATCCAAGAGTAGCATACTACATTTGATGGGTTTAAAGTAGAAAGCAAACCTGAAGTATATTTTTACAGATATATATACACAGATACTTTATATATATACATATATTTACACACACATATATATACATATATATAAGCACACAAAGACTAACCCTTAACAACATATTAGTAATCTCTTATAGAAGGTTTTCATGGCCCCTGGGTGAAATACAACAATCTTCACACACTCTTCTCTAAGGAAAGTGTTTTGGAGCATTTTCAGTGGTTTATTAATAACGGTCACGGTCCTCCCATTGTTCATCGATTTGCTCGAGTGGGCCCAGTAACGTCTCCACCATGAGACTTGTTGTTACTGTGTTTGGCATATTGAATACATCGCTGGTAACTTGCCAGGCTTTGCTGTGTGGGCGAGATACTCTTGGTAGCTTGCCGGACTCTCTGAAAGGGGCGGAGGAATTGAACTCGGGTCGGCCATGTTGGCTGCTTGCAAGGCAAACACCTTACCCATTGTGCTATCACTCCAACCCTTATTAATAACAAACAGCACAAAATAAATTATTTTGGCTCTGCTTTGGGGCTGGGATTGGGGTTTGGGATGGAAACATCCAAAATACGGTGATGGGAAGGTGTAATAATGGTGGCATTGATGTTCCTATAGCAATTGTAATCAAATATTGTGAACTACTTTACAAAAATAAAATTAAATTTAAATTTTAAAAAATTCTGTGAATGATTTTTGTTTTAATAATTAAGATGTGTAAAGTTCTCTTATGTAAAAGTGCTTTCAAATCTAAATCCCACTTCTTGTTTTATCATTTGTATTTAAAACACCATGTTTGGTTGCACAACTAAATAAATCCTCTGAAAGGCCAACCAAAATTGAGCTCGACTATTTACTTTAAGTGATGTCTTAGTTTGTGGGTGGATGAGGGCGTCATGACTACTACATTGGACACAGAGGAGGGACTTCCTGGTCTGCTCTTCAATGCCTTAGATGCTGCTCATCCACCAGTTCAAACATTTCTTTTCTCTGAACAGCTCTGCAGGACAAAAATTATGCTTAATCTGGATTCCCTTGAGCCCAGCCAATTAATGCATAGTTAACCATTGAAGATTATTTTACACTTACATCTAGTTACATTAGTTACATCTACATCATTTTTTGTTTTATTTTTAGGCCACGCCCAATTGTGCTCAGGGCTTACTCCTGGTAACCAAAAAACTGGAGTCCCAAGTTTCTGGTTGTGTGAGTCAAGTTTTCTGAGAAGCAGACTGAAAGATGCAAATTAAAATGCAGGAGTACTCTGAATTTAACAAGGTGAAAGGTAAGGCAGTAGGACAGAAAAGAGGGAGAATTGGTGTTCCCAACAAAAGGACACGTCCATCTGGCCCACTCTCCTGACACCAAAACCTTTCATAAACTTGATTTCAGAGCTAAGAAAACCTTGAATCTTTGCTGATTTCATGACATAATTTGTATTAAGTGCTTCAACCCGCCACCCATACGTTGGATACACCCATTAGGTGCATTATTAATACCTTTGTTATTACTAGCTTATGTGACCTTTCAGGGAAGCATGTGAGACAAACAAGGTAAAGGGAATATGCAGATCACTGTAGCCTCTGAGCCCTGGTCCCTGTGCACCTCTAAGTTGAAGAATACAAATGCAGATGTGTTTGGCAACACAATGTCAGGCCAGCTGTGGATTTACATTTCCTTTGAGTGAGCAGATGTGGACCACTGATTTTGTTTCAAAGTATTTTTATTTTGTGGAAAATTTATCCAACCAAGAAAACTTGCAGAGTATAATTACACAGCGGAAAGTTTGCAGAGAGTCAGCTATGTGTCAGGCAACGATTCCATGGCACTATTTATAACAACGTCCAAAATCCCCTTTACTTACCAGAAAATTGACCAAATCTGAACAAATTCTTAGCCCAGGGAGCAAAGGTGGGGGACATTTCTGGCGCTGAATAGTCTGTATTGTATGGATTTTTGTCCCCCACTATCGACTCCCCTTTTTTGGCACCATCACCCAAACTTTGCTCTGGAAACTACTTTCCCTCTGCCTCTCAACCTTCCAAGTCTCATTCAGTCCTAACACAGAAACATGATTGCCACTCAATGCCTCTTTTACAAACCACAGCACCCCAAAGGAGAGAGAGAACAAAGGGGAATGCCCTACTACAGAGGCAGGGTGGGATAGGGGGGACGGTGGGGTGTAGGAGGGATACTGGGATCAGTGGTGGTGGAGAATGGGCACTGGTGGAGGGATGGGTATTCGATCATTGTATAACTGAAACCCAAGCACAAAAATTTGTAAATCTACAGCTGTACCTCATGGTGTTTCACTAATAAAAATCTTAAAAAAAAAAAAAGAAAAGAAAAAAAAAGAAACCTTCTGTCCCCTGCTGTAGGCAAGACATGAGTCCTAAGCTAGTTTAGCCCACCTCCCTTTCTGCAGGGAATTTAATCTTGAGAGTGAGAGATAAAGGCTACAACGGACTGGGCTGATTCACTTATTAGTGGTTGCCCAAGTAAACATTCCTTTAGCTCCTGCTCCCTCAGTTATGTGCTTCCCAACCTTTCCAAAAGCCCGCTTGTCTAAGGTTTCATTAATGCTGTCACAAACACAGAATACTTCGTGGTTTTCCAGAAAACTCCTTTTCTTTTTCAAGAAACATGGTAAAATATAAATGTAATTACTGATAGCATTCTAAAGACAGTGGTTTGGGATTAGAGCACATTTGTGGGCATGGTATATACTAACTACATACATCAATACTATAAACTTAAGTGGTACTGTAAACCATATTATGTAAACCATAACTAAAAAGAAAACAAAACACTTTAAGACCTCTTAGGAAGAAGGTGAAGATATTATATTACCCTTATAATTAAAGGAGGGCAAAGATTTCAATCCTATTTGGTCTAATTATATAAGCTTGTTAAGTTTTCTAGAATAATTAATAAAAGAATATGAGTAGAAGCTCCAGTTTCTAAAATAGCACAAGGAAAAAATGGCAGTGAATGATATATAGGAGAGGTATAAAATAGGTAGCACATTTGCAAGCTATGCATGACTCAACATTAAAATAAGCTAGACTGGGGGCAGTGTTGGTTCAGAAGGTGACAGAGGAAAGCAATTGAGAAAGAAAACTGCACATATGGTAAATACAGAAAAACTTGCTAGAAATAACCTAATTATGCTAGAAATAACCTAACTGTGGAAAAATGAAATGGATGTAGCCCACTCAGGTATTACATCATTTGTATGAATTTGAGCATGCCACTTAATTTCCCTTGTAAAATAAATTTTAACAAATTGATCTCTGAGTCTTGCTTTTCATTCAGGATCTGCTTTGGGATACATCGTTTTATAAAAGAGATCCAAAAAAAATCACATTGTGAACAAATATATAACTATAATGTATACAAAGAAAAACTCACCCTTTTGAGACTCACTTGATTTTTTTCAAAATAATAACTCTGAAGCCAGTGGAATTATCAGAAATTCTTTAGTATAGCAATAGATTTGGCTTGAACATTCTTTCATGGGAGATGAGAGAGCCTCACATTAACACTCATTTGAGAGATAGATAAATAAATCCTCCACTTCCTCTGGCTCACCCAGTCTCTGGAACCGAATCCCTCTTCCCTTGTGTCCTTTCTTAGTGTTTGGCTCATTTACCGATTCATCTGATACTTTCCCTGGGAATTTGCCACCTTTGTTGTGGGACTGGGGGCAAACAGCTTACAAGAGTCCTGCCGCCTCCTGAATGGTGAAGTGAGCAGTGAACAGTAGCTCCCTAAGGACCCCACTAGGTCATTAATGAACGTCTGCGGAAAGACACCAAGCCTTCCAGATGGCATCAGGAAGTGAACTGAGTACTTCTAGCAGCTCCTCTTTCAAGGCAAACCTAGGGGAGAGAAATGAATCCTGAAAGGCAATTCAAAGAAAACTTACAAATGTTTGTTGAAGAGCCTGACATTTTGTTAGACTTCCTTTTTTCAGTCATTTCTTTAGCCCTCCCTCGCCCCCCCCCCCCACACACACACAACACACACACACCAAAGGCATACCTATCAGGGAGTACCAATGTAGGGCTCCAGGGTTACATAAAAGTAGTCAAATAATTCATTTCCATTTTATTTGAGAAAACATGACTGGCTCAATTTTCCATATATGTTTCCCTGCAGGAATGAATCACAATACGATTGCCTAGGGATTTCCTAGTGTCCAGCGGGTAGGGCATTTGCCTTGCATGCGGCCGACCCGAGTTTGATTCCTCCGTCCCTCTCGGAGAGCCAGCAAGCTAGTGAGAGTATTCTGCCTGAACAGCAGATCCTGGCAAGATACCCATGATGTATTCAATATGCCAAAAACAGTAACAACAAGTCTCACAATGGAGATGTTACTGGTGCGCGCTCGAGCAAATTGATGAACAACAGGAGGACAGTGCTACAGTGTTAATAGATATCTTGAGAGACCACTCAAGGGATGACCTGATAATTGCCAATGGGAGTCCCCTCTTCTGTGTAGTCAACAGTCTGGCATCTACTGTACTTCATTTAGACAAGATAGCCTGTTGAGTGAGAAACTAACACTACCTCTAACCCATCACCATCAGGCATGGCTAATAACCCATTCAACCTAGTAAGCATCTTAGTGGTAACTCCCAAGGAAGAGAACTCCTGAAATCTTTCTGCCAAGCAAAAGTAATCCTGGTGCCCATTTTCCACCACCACAGGGTCTCAGTGTAAGTCTACAACTGTACCTCATGTGTTTCACTAATAAAAATTTAAAAATAAAAGTAAATAAAAATAAATATACACTTAAAAGAATAATAATAATAAACTTTATATAAATAAAAAATAATACCTGGACTCTACTTTCTCAACATAAGTAAATTTAAGAATCTCTGTTTTCAACAACAGCGAGATATCCTGAATTAAGTTAAGATTTGAGTAAACCACAAAACACTTAACAATAGATGTCTGTAATTGGTGCTTAGTTTATTTTGTTTTAAGCAATGGAATATACTTTCAAACTTTGATTCAAACTTTGAAAGGTCTCATTAGGGATAATCTTCACAACAAAAGTGGCTGCTATGGGTGATGACAACTATGTGACCTGCAATTAATTTGAATCATGATGGAAGAAGCAGGGATAGTGTGACTCCCATCAAATGCCACTTTGATATTAAAGATTCTGTGAACAGCAATTTGCTTAGAGTATTTCTAGGTATGAATCCAGAAGTTGGGGTAAGTTCAGTTTTAAGATGTGGACCCAGTGGAAGGGTGTATCTGATTTTTTTTTCTATTTTCTTGTTTTATAGTTAAAGAGAAACTCAGCAGAGGCCACATGCCATGAGCCCATGCCAATAGCTATAGCAGCAGGTGTGTAAAAGGCTGAGCATCGAACAAAGTGGCCTCCTGAGAGGGGCCAGGCTGTGTGACTCCACACCCAGTTCACTACCTCTTGTCATCACAGCTTTACCCCACGTGACAAAACATTTGAAAGCTAATGAACTACACAGGCTTATCTTAGATTCTGACTAAAGAGTACATGAACAAGCACCCAGATTCATGAAAAAGAACTTTTTTTAAATGATGAGGCTTTATTTCTTATTGCACATATCTCATTGAACAAACCTTATTCCATGGGGGAAGAATACTCTAACATTTTGCCAAGTACATTTTCACTTGAGTGGCTAGTACTGTCAGAAGCAAAGCTTCACTTTTTCTTGGAAGTCTTTGCCTCCTTTCATAATGCAATCCACTGTATCACACATTCCCATATTTTTATAGGCCCACAAAGCACTAAAGGTGCAGTGATGAATAGATCCCTGTCCAAATGCATTCCTTTCTATTCACATCTTCTTCTATCCATTCACCTCCAAGGGTGTCTTTCTACCCGCTGATTAATTTTGTGATTTTTAGCACTATGGTGCAACACATAGCTGCTTCAGACTGTGATATATGGGTCTACTTTCAGACTCACACTGACACATTGTGGTTAATTTCTGACCGCAATTTTAAGGCAATGGGATGAAATATAAACATTATAGTAATTGTCAGAACCCACCTATAACAACTACACACATCTGCTGAATTAGAGTCCAGTGAGAGTTATTTCTAAAAACCATACAAATCTACTGGAAAACTTCATCCTGGGAGGTATGGTTATCTCCAAGTCTGATTCTGATCTACATAAAGTCTAATGACCTCAAAGACACTTAATGGTTTGATAAAATCTTTCTATGAAATCTTCTCCAGATGCTTTATAATCAAAGACTTATCTATGATGCTACCATGATTTGCTTCCAAAATGCTGAATTTCAATGGTGTTGGGACTCTAATAGGCACTTGCTTAATTCCTCATTGCTAGAATTTCTGGGCTGTGTGGTGTGATTTCCCATGCATCATATGGACTTATTCCTAGTTTCATTAACATATTTGCTAAGGCGAAATATTTTAAGAAACTGTTTTATCTTAAGATTCTGATTTATGATCAGCCTTGAAGGTTTCAAAACAAAATCAGTATGTGCCTTTTCAAATTCACCTTCTCTCAAGCGTAATTATTCTACCACAGTATCCGATAACATTCCTGATCAGTGGATGAGGAAAGGCAGACTTGAAGTGAAGTGACTGTAAATTATTTTCAGTTTTTTTGTTATTTCTCAGTGCTTTGTGTTTCTAATAGCTGTATATATTTTTCCAGGTTATCACCATCATTAGATAGGATTCATATAACTGGTGTAACATTTTCAAATCTTTCAATGTTTCTCATGCTCTAAATATAATTTCCCAAGCTTGATACTTACCTTTCAACATGGAATAACATTCTTAGTGTTTCTCAGAGCTAATATAATGGACTCAAGAATGATACTTTCAAAATAGTACTCTTAAAATGGTATGAAAAAGGTTTCACTTGATCACTGGACATCCTGTTACTTGTTGATTTGCTCAAGTGGGCCCCAGTAACATCTCCATTACTCATCGATTTGCTCAAGCGGGTGCCAGAACGTCTCCATTTGTCCCTGTTGCATGCCAGTGTAGCCCAATGGCGTATGCTCACTCCAGGAACATGAAGAAACTCAAACCGATCATTCAGTGTCTTGCCGAAGAACTCTGACCATCTCCTAGGTGAGCGGCCACAGAATCTTTTGACATCCTGTGGAATCCAGTCGGTAATGGCTCTAGTCCAGTGGTCATTTCTAAAGCTCATTACGTGTCCAGCCCATCTGATTTTCGATGCCTTGGCAAAGGAGATACTGTCCCTGATTCTTGAGTGTTGATGGAGGTCAGAACTCCGGATTCTTTCTCTCATTTGAGTGAAACATGATACTCCAAGCATAGCTCTTTCTATTCCTCTTTGGGAGACCTGAATAGCATTCTCATCCTGTTTTCATAGGGCCCAGGTCTCTGAGGCGTATGTTAATGCAAGAAGAACAGTAGAATTGAAGAGATGTGCCCGGAGCCGGAGGTTCTTAGTCCTCTGAGCTATTTCTTCGATGTTCTTGAAAGTTTTCCAAGCCGCTCTCTACCTCCTGAGCAACTCAGGTGCCAGGTTGTTCATCATGTTGACTTCTCGATCTAGGTGGTACACATAACTGTTGCATTCAGAGATGTTCATCCCACTGAGAGTGAATGGAACATAAGGAATAAGACCGTTTCTCATAAACATTGACTCTGTGAGATTCAGCTGTAGTCTGACCTTTCTACACTCACGGTCGAAGTTGGTCAACATTTGTGCCGCTTGGCTGATGTTTGGTGTTATTAGAACGATGCCATCAGCAAACTGGAGGAGGTGTAGTTGCCGACTGTCTATCTTCACTCCCATTCCTTTCAATTCCAGTTGTTGCATGACATTCTCTAGGGTGGAGAACTGAAGAGTTTGGGTGAAATGATAAAACCCTGCCGAACCTCTGTCTTGATGTCAATGATCACCTCCCTGTTAGAATGGTGAGATCCTGGTAGTGAATCCGCAATACAACTCATGGAGGATCCTGATGTATTAACATTGAACACCCTGTTTGGATAGAGCCTCAATGACTGCTTCAGTCTCAACAGAATCAAAGGCCTTTTTAAAATCAATGAACATTAGACAGAGCAGCATCTTGAACTTCTAAGAAACCTCAATGGGCTTGGTTACGTGTGGACATGTTAAATGGTGCTGAATCCTTTTCGGAATCCAGCTTGTTTGCATGGTTGTCCTTCATCTAGTGTTCTGCCAATCCTATTCAGGATGACTCGAGTGAACAGTTTGTAGATGACAGACAATAGGCAGATTGGGCAATAGTTGCCAATGTTGTGTATGTATCCCTTTTGTACAGTAATACAGTCCTGCTGGTTTTCCATTGGGACGAATCCTTGCATTCAGAGAGGTAGCATGTGAAGAGCCAAGCTAGTGTATTGATGAGTACTGATGGCAGGTTCTTCAGGTGTTCGTGTCTGACCTTGTCTGGGACAGGTGCTGTTTGCTTCTTTACCAACAAAATGGCGTGTCAGATTTCGGAAGGGAGAACTATGGGAATGACATATCCATCCAGAGGAATTTGGTATGAGGGCAGGTGGACGTGGCTATAGAAGAGATCCGAGTAGAAGTCATGGATAATCTCCATTGCCCTTCTGGAAGATGTGACAGATCCATCAGGACGTCGGAGGGCAGTCATCTTGGTCTTGTAGTTGGTGAAGGATAGGATGGTGTTGCAAATGCTTTTCCCAACTTCTGCTGCATCTGCCAGCACTGCTCCTCTTCTCTTTATCGCTTCTCTGCACTGCTTTGTGAGTCGGACGTTCCTTAGTTGTTGCCTGAGGCTTGCACCAAGCCATGTTGGTGAATGAGCTCAAGAGTTTTCAAAGACAGGAGTTTTTTTGTGGCTATCCCTCTCTTGGCATTCTTTACACAATCACAGAGGTGCTGATCCAGTCAATCGTATTCCTTGTCAATGTTGTCAAGGACAGCATCTTCCCATGTTGCCGCAATAGCGCCAAAGAGCTCCCAGTTGGTAGTCATTCTGGGAGCTCTTTTCTTAAACTTTGCAGCCCTTTCTCCTCGCTCTGTGAAGTAGAATTTTGCACAAAGGAGATGGTGGTCCAATCCCATTTGGAATTTTGGGACAACAGCAACATCATTCAGGCAAGACCATCAATTGAATATGATGTGGTCAATTTTATTGTGGAACCGTCCACCGGGAGACTCCCATGTCCAATATTTAGATTCGGCCTTCTGGAATTGTGAGTTACCATGGATGGTCTTGGTCCAGATGATGAACTCTCGGACAGTCTCTCACCCTGTTCATTCAATTCTAGGCCATTGGTTCCAATGTAGAGTTCTTCAGCTGATCTTCTAAGTCCTATCTTGGCATTAAAATCACCAACAATATTCTTGTAGAAGGTGTGGTCTTCTTTATAGATCTTCTCCAGCTCCATGTAGAACTTCTCAATTTCTCCTTCACCATAATTGGATGTTGGTGCATAGACAACGAAGATAGAAACTGCCAGCAGAGAGCTACATCTACTCAAGTGTAATCATCCTAATGGGTTGTTAGGAATTCGAATGAATCAATGTTTATGGCCAAGTTCATGTTGACAAGGACACCGACACCACCGATGCCTCTTTTGTCGCATTTTCCAAGGAAGAGTTCTTCCCAAGTGTCGAAAATGGCGTGATGTAATTGATGTCTTCTCGCCTTGGTCAGACCAATGATGTCGTACTTGATCTTTCGCACTTCCACCTTCAAGTCCTCGATGGATGCATCCTATACCAGCATATGTGCATTGAAAGTACAGACAATTATTTTTCTCTTTCTTCACTGTGGCAGCCTAGATCGGCCCTGAGATCTTATCAGCCTCTCCTTCATCATCCTTCCTAACACTGCCATATTGGTGATTCTTTCAGGGTCAGGGGAATGAGACCCATTGTATTTAGTGGTTTTGGCTTATCGAATACACCACGGATAGCTTGCCAAGGCCTACGGTGTGGGCGGAACACTCTCAGTAGTTTGCCAGGCTCTCCAAGAGGGATAGCGGCTTTTAGGGCAGCCTCTAATCACCCTGTTCTCATGGTTCAAACCATATTTCAGTGCAATCAAATATGGTGCGGTAATCTTGTATTAAGTGTTTTATGATGCATTGTGGCCATACAGTCCAGAAAGCATCCTGGAGCATGGTGGTGGCTGGATAGTGGAGGTAGTGGAGGTAGTGGAGGTAGTTGAGGTCTGCCGGGCTGGTGGGAGTAGGCAGAGGATCTCTGTTCCCAAGTCTGTTGAGCCTGGAGTCCGAGGTCACAGAGTTCCGCTTCCCTCACTCTGTGGGGCTTCACTTGTATGTGAGTCTCGGCCAGAGTGTCCGGAAAGCGTCCTGGAACATGTCGGCGGCCAGGTAGTGGAGGTAGTGTAGGTAATGGAGGTAATAGAGGAACAAGGTATAGAAATAGAAAAGGGAGAATGACAAAATCTGCCTAGGTACTAGATATGATGTCATGAGGAAGGCAAACTTGGAGCCAAACCTTGGCTTGTGAGGAGGATTTCATGGAATAGAGAAGATGGGGAAAGACACACCAGGGAGGGAGCATGACAAAATTATAGGAAATGGGAATCTCACGGCCTAAAGCAGTGCAGGTATGTGGGGCAACAGTGTTTGAAGGACACGCCCAGAGCACAGGGCAAAAGTATAAGTATGGTTGAGAACTTAACTCATGACAACAATGCAATTTTGATTTCAGTAAAATAATTACAATGATCTGGGCAGATTAACAAATTTTAGCAAATTGCTTTCACTCAAAGCATTGTAATAGTAAGAAAATCTATCTGAATCTCCAGTTGCAAAGAATATCACTTGAAACAAAATATTAAGCAAGAGAGGGAAAATCCACACAGTTGTAGGTTTCCTAGTGGAAGCAGGGACCTGTGGGCACCCTGGATGGGTATCTCTTCGCTTGAGTGCTGCACCCCTGTTGTTGGCTGCCCCCAGAAGATTGGGTGTGACCTGCAGAGGGACAATGGAGGTCCCCCACACCTGGCAAGCATCCCCAACGCCTGCAGCTGCACCTTGGGGGCAGGCTGGTGGCGTCTGAACTGCATGCCTTTTAGGGGTCCCCAAGGCCCTCTCAATCAATAATCCCCGGAGTTTTTTATGAGGGTTGGATTATGAGGATTTGGAAAGGAGACGATTAAGCTGTACTTCAAAGACAGAGCCAAACGCACCTGCAGCATTTATGAAGATCTATTAATAGAAAGCACACGATTTAGCAGTAATCCCTAATTCATAGAAAATCAGTGATTTATGCTTTTGGACCCAAGAGGACTTTGGTACAGAGGCTGCTGGAGGTGGCTGGGGCCACAGCTGGTCAAGACTGACATCGGTCACCAGTTGTGGTATAAGATGCTTTCAGCTGTAACTGTGAATGAAAAACAATTCTGCAAAGCAGAAGCCAGTGCCCTATGACTCTCATCTTTGGGTTGTTATTTTCCATCCTAGGGCACCATGCTTTGGGAGCAGGATGTAGGCACCAGTAGTACTGTAGCACTATAGAACTCTCCTCCCATTGTTCATCTATTTGCTCGAGCAGGCACCAGAAATGTCTCAATTGTGAGACTTGTTACTGTTTTTGGCATATCGAATATGCCATCGGGAGCTTGCCAGGCTCTCCTGTGTGGGCAGGATACTCTTGGTAGCTTGCCGGGCTCTCCAAGCAGGATGTAGAAATCAAAC
This sequence comes from Sorex fumeus, assembly GCF_029834395.1. Taxonomy (NCBI): domain Eukaryota; kingdom Metazoa; phylum Chordata; class Mammalia; order Eulipotyphla; family Soricidae; genus Sorex; species Sorex fumeus. The sequence goes on from NW_026606067.1 coordinate 17,755,975, forward strand.
CCCGGTTGGCCACATGCAAGGCAAATGTCTTACCCATTGTGCTATCGCTCCGACCACCAGTATTGGAGATAATAGCTTTGACACCAGTTTTTTGAGAAATTGCAATCAGACCTGGCATCTCTCTCACCAAGCTTTTCTGAATCTGTGCTCTGTCATGCAGTGGAGACAGTCACAGTTATGTCAACAATCATGCATACATTGTGGGATACTTTGGAATTCTAGAATGCATTGACTCCATTTTTCTCCTACACATTTATGTGTTTGAAATTTTTATAGAACGAACAATGATGGTACAGATCCATTAGCTAGTATCTTAGTTCTCCTGAAGAGCCAAAGGCCAGCTACTCTCAGGGGATACTTTTGCTGAATATACAAAAAGAGGGGGAAGGGAAAACCCATATCTTTTCTATAGAAGGAAGGATTAAAGTTATAAACTGGTTTAAAAAATTCATAAATGGCAAAGAAGGACAAGATAATTCTTTGGTCGTCTTTGACAACAGAAGGTACTAGAACATGGGGGTTGGGGTTGGGGGTGGAGATCTAATCTCTTAGCAAATCTGAAGGCATAATATTGTCCCATATTCACATATTCACAAGCTGCATGATAATTAATGTGCAAAATATCAAAGATGCATTTCATGGAAAATCTGTCAAATGTGAGTTAAAAAGTATTGGTATAGTTTTATTATTTAAAAACTTCTGTACCTCACGGTGTCTCACTAATAAAAATTTAAAAAACAACAACAAAAACTTCATCTTCCGGGCTGGAGAGATAGAACAGCAGGTAGAACGTTTGCCTTTCATGCAACCTGGGTTTGATTCCCAGCATCCCATATGATCCCCTGAGCACAGCCAGGAGTAACTCCTGAATGCAGAGCCAGGAGTATCCCCTGTGCATCGCCAGGTGTGAACCAAAAAGCAAATGAAATAAAATAAAAACTTCATCTTCCTTGTATTTTTCAGGCTCACCTATAATTATATTCTCAGCCTCTCACATTAATATCAAATCATCTCATTCAAGCCTCATGTATCCTCCCTACATATTGTCTTAATTCATCTCCAATGTAACACTCTCTGTTGTTTTGTGAACAGCTATTAGTTACACAAAACCAAGACCTCAAGAGCAGAAGATATGGTTCAGTAGGAGAGTACATGCCTTGCATATATGAAGTTCTCTACTTGGTCCACACACTCAATAGAAAAACATGTAAATGTAAAGCTTCAAAACATTATTATTTTTTAAGTGAGGTTCTTTTCCCTTGAGACAGAGGAATGTAAGAAAATGATGCTTGGAGGGCTCACTGGGATGGGATATGTGAGCTGAAAGTAGACTATGGACCAAACCTGATGGCCACTTCGTAGCTGTGTTGCAAAACACCCAAAAAGAGAGTGTGAAAGGGAATGTGCCTGAAACAGAGGCAGAGGGATGAGTGAGGTGGGTGGTGGTGGGAGGGATACTGGGAACATTGATGGTGGAGAATGGGCACTGGTGGAGGGATGGGTACTTGATCATTGTATGACCAAAACGTAATCACAAATGTTTGCAAATCTGTAGCTCTGTAGCACTCTCCTCCCATTGTTCATCAATTTGCTCAAGCGGGCCCAGTAATGTCTCCATTGTGAGACTTGTGGTTACTGTGTTTAGCATATCAAAAACATCATGGGCAGCTTGCCAGGTTTTGCCTTGTGGAGCAAGATACTCTCGGCAGTTTGCCGGGCTCTATGAGATGTAGGAGGAATCAAACTTGTCAGCCAAGTCGACTGCGAGCTACCCACTGTGCTATTGCTCCAGGCCCCACAAAAGTTTCCACATTTTCCATGAAATTTTCCATTCTTATCTCAAAATTTTACCAAGCTCCAATGCTATGGCTTCATCAGGCTGACATCTGAGATTAATCTATTATAATTCTTTGCTAAGTAGCTCTACAAATTTTAATTACCAAAAGTCTTGGAGATTAAATAAAATACTGGTAGGATAGATTTTGCAACCAATCTTATAACTTCAGAAACTCAGGTTTTAAACTAAACCATTACTTCTTGAGGCTGTTTTAATGTACCACAATTATTTCAACTCTAAAGATCTTCTATGTCAAATATTCTAATAATCCAATGCAGATACAAATATGTACATTGATATAACAGCATAAGACCTTTGAACCATCAATTCTTAAGCAACATGAAAAGAACATCTTTGGCTTAATTTTAAAGTTCTTAATTATCTCAAATCATAAGATCTTTACACAAATACTTTAAGAAATTCATAATTCAAACATGCTTTCAGACACAGAAAGAGACCATTGGTACTCACCAAACTTTTGAACAGCAGCTTTAGAACACAGTTGGACTGTTAATGTTTATCATTTTACCTTTCTTTATCTCTACTTAGACATTGCTTCCCCTAGACCTAAAATCACTGAAATAGTCAGTCACAAGGAGAGTGGGGTCTACTGATTCTGACCCATGACTAGATGATGAATTAAGGGGGACCAACGACATAAAGACTCACTTAAAACAGGACAAAACCAAGAATATAACACTCAGATGACAGACATACAGTGGCTGTAAAAGACTTTCTGATAATGTGCACTCCAGATTCAGATTTTGACACTACAAACTCTGGGTGTCCCAGTAGTAGTGGGAACGTCTCCCACACTACCGTCCAGCGACTCTCTGGAACATCTGCCTATGTCCTCTGTTGCAAATATGTAAAAAAATATATAAATAAATAAATAAATAAATAAAAAGACAGAAATGGGTACCAGAGTTCCTCATGACTCCTTTCAATGGACCTAATTAGGTGTTTACTGACCACTGATGTCAGGAATCACATGGAGGAATTTAAAAAGGATACTAATGGAAAAAAAAAAAAAACGGCCAGCAATGATAATAGAGATCTAGAGCTGGAGCACTCTAAATTAGAAGGAAGGCATGGATTCACCCACCATTTTCCCCTTACAGCGAGTTCTTTAATATAAATGATGTGGATTGCTTTTAATGCAAATATATAAAAAATAAAAATTAAGATTGTCTTTCATTCTGCTGTCTGGAAATAATCCTTAAATATTTTGATATCTTGTTTCCTTTTTTCAGATGTAGTTGATACAAATGCAAGTGCAAATGTTTTTATTGAACAAATTGAGGTCATCCTATAATTTTACAGTGTGATAACATCACAGGAAAACTTTTCTATGTTCGGCTTTCATATTAAATGCCATTTTAGGTAGTAAATGTTCGTGTCTTAAAAACATAATTTATTAATTTATTTTACCATTTTCAATTTAATGAGCTGAAAATTTTAGCATAACACTAGTAGTGTTATGCTACTTTAAACAACATAAGCATAAAATCCTTGTCTATTTCAGACAGTAGTAAAACATAATCTCAACACCTCCAGGCTGCAACCAGATTGCCTGAGTTCTAATCCCAAACCTATCACTACTTTGTGTGTCTTTGGGAAAATGATGTCACTTTTCTGCACTTTCATTTTCTCATTTATGCAATATGGCTATAATAGTTCCCCTTGAAGAATTAACACTAGGAATTGAGTAAGTTACTATATATGACATTCTTAGTTCTTAGGCCCTTAAGACAAGCCCTGCTAAATCATAAGAACTCTGCGTGGTTGCTTCTAGCTACTCTATTGACACAAGGTAGCTTGACTTTTTTCAAACTTATGAAAATTTTACTCCACACCTCACCCATGTGTGGTGCAGAGTAGCATTTATGGCACAGGTACAACCACAGGGAGCCAGAAGGTGGCAATTATGGGGGGTTGTTACCTGGGCTACCTTTTCTTACAACACTCTCTTCCTTTAAGTGTCTAGTAGTTTCATAATCGAAAATAACATCACTGAAAACCAAAGTCCTTAGCCTTGTTATTTATTCCCTGCTCCCCTCCCCATCTCTCTCTCTCTTTCTCTCTCTCTCTCTCTCTCTCTCTCTCTCTCTCTCTCTCTCTCATTTTCTCTCCTACACCCCCTCACCCAGCCCAACATACCCACATAGGTTCCCTCCCTTTCCACCACACATGGAGATAAATCCTCAATGCCAGGAGGAGGCAATGTTCTGCAGGACCAAATGTGGGAGGATTTCTAACCAATGTTCCAGAATTTTTTTCTCTTTTTCTATGTTTCTTTTGTTTTTGTCTGAAGATGGAAAAATGACTTTGGTTTATCTTCCCAACGTTCTATTTGGAAAACATCATTCCTCTTTTTATTGAAGGGAGTGGGTTTAGAGAGGGAACTTTTCCTCTCTGTGTGGACCTACAGGAAATGAGGCGCCCTCCTTCCTCGCCCTTTCCATCTTTCTCATTCTCTCACTCCCTCCCTCTCACTCTTCTAAGAACTGCAGTTTGGCAAACACCTCACCTCAGGATTTCTGACATTAATGAGGTAGCAGGAGTACAGAATTGCCTGCTGGGAGACAGCCTTCAGGGAGATTGCTCAGAGCTTCCTTGCTCAGCACAACTGATAAGATTAAACCAACCATAACCCAGTAAACAAACCACAGAGGAAGGACAAGAACTATGCTATGGTATTGCTCCAACAAATGTAATTTTGGTGCTCTGTGTTTTGGACAAATTGAGTTATGTGCAAGAGGACCAGGTCAGAAAGCAAACCAAGGGACAGTTTTCCTGTTTAAAAATCTGCAGCCTGAGGTTAGCTTTTAGAATCTTATAGAATCAAACTCACAGGAAAGGAGACTCCAAAAATAGGACTTGCTGAGATCATGCCTTCCCGCTCTTTTCTTTCCTTCCGTGTCTACTATTGAGCTCTCTGGACTTCCTTGCAGGCCCCAGGCTACACGTCCAGCTGGTCCCAGTCCAGGCAGATATTATTTTATAGGGTAAATCTACATTCTGGGCATTCACTTATGTCTGGATGAGTCAGCAAGCCTTTACCAATTCTGTTTATTTTCATGTTGATATAAAGGTCTCTCTCTTCGTGTGTGTGTGTGTGTGTGTGTGTGTGTGTGTGTGTGTGTGTGTGTGTGATTAGTCTGTGGAGCTGCATGTATTCAAGTACTGACTTGGGCTCAAGTGTGGTGAGGGGAAGCTTTCTTGACTTACCTGTGCTATGGGAATCCTGTCACCTGTCCTCCTGCTCAGGGACCCAGCCAGAAGTAATGCTTGCATGATGTGTTCCTGAAATCAGAAAGGCTTTCCCGTTAAACAATTTCTACTCCCCAACCCACTGACACAGTTAGGGTAAGACAGGCCCAAGAAGCTTAAAAAAACAGTTTAATGTATGTATCTTGATAAATAAAAATGGCAAGAGTCTAAAGTATACAAATGGATGACTTCACATATCTGTGAAATCTGAAAGTACTTCCCCATCCCCATCGTTTATTTTATTTCTCTCATATTTCTTCCTTTCTTCATTTTACTTTTCCTTCATTTTCTCCCTTCTTATATCCCATTATATCCTTTTCTTTCCTTTTCTTTTTCTTTTCTTTTCTTTTCTTCTCATTCTTCCTTTCCTTTCTTTCACAGGAAATACATGTTCTATCTCTTAGCAAATTTCAATTATATAACAGAGTGTTATACTACGTGATACCTCATTCATCTTATAACTGAAAGTTTGTATCCTTCCATCAATGGTCCCTGTTTCTCCCACCGTTCCACCCCTGGAAATCACTTTTCTATTCTTATTTCTATAATTTAAATTTTTGATACACATACTAGTCACACCATGTGTTATCTAAATTTATCTGTTTTATGTGTCTTAGATAATTAATAATTATCATCTAAACAGTTAAACCCACCAACTGCCATGTAACCCCAACAACGGCCAGGATCCAGAGATTATCACACCAAGCTCCTGTGAGCATGTGGCCGCATTTGTGGCCACGTGACTTTTTATTTACATTCATTTGATTTTTCAGGGTCTTTAAATATCCCACCCACAGTGCAGAGCCAGGCAAGCTATCCTTGGTCTATTTGATATGCCATATCCAGTAAAAAATAATAGATCTCATTCCTCTGACCTTGAATACGGCAGAGTCGAGAAGGATGTGGAAGGAGAGGCTGTTAAAATCCCCCAGGCAGAAATAGGCTGCCAAAATGAAGAAATACAAAATTGATTGTCTGTACTTTCAATGCACGTACACTGGCATCTGATGCATCCATTGAGGACCTGATGGTACAAGTGCGAAATATCAAGTACGACATCATTGGCCTGACCGAAACGAGAAGACATCAATCACATCACACCGTTTTCAGCACTGGAGAAGAACTGTTCCTTGAAATACGTGACAAAAGAGGCGTCGGTGGTGGGATTCGGCAGGGTGATACCATTTCACCAAAACTCTTCAGTGCCACCCTCGAGAACACCATGCGACAACTGGAATGGGAAAGAATGGGAGTAAAGATAGATGGTTGGCAACTACACCACCTCCGCTTTGCTGATGACATCATTCTAATAACACCAAACATCAGCCAAGCAGCACAAATGCTGACCGACTTTGACCGTGAGTGTGGAAAGGTCAGACTACAGCTGAATCTTACGAAGACAATTTTTATGAGAAACAGCCTCGTTCCGGACTCTGCATTCACTCTCAATGGAACCACCATCCTCGACTGCAACAGTTATATATACCTAGGTCAAGAAATCAACACGATGAATGACCTGGCACCTGAGTTGCGCAGGAGGAAGAGAGCGGCTTGGAATGCCTTCAAGAGCATTGAAGAAATAACTAAGAGAACAAAGAACCTTCAACTACAAGAACATCTCTTCGATTCCACTGTTCTTCCTGCATTAACATATGCCTCAGAGACTTGGGCCCTATGAAAACAGGATGAGAACGCTATTCAAGTCTCTCAAAGAGGAATTGAAAGAGCTATGCTTGGAATATCACGATTCACTCAAATGAGAGATAGAACCCGGAGTTCTAATCTCCGTCAATGCTCAAGAATCAGGGACGCTGTCTCATTTGCCAAGGCATCAAAAATCAAATGGGTTGGACATGTAATGAGGTTTACAGACAACCGCTGGACTAGAGCCATTACTGACTGGATTCCACGGGACATCAAAAGATCGCGTGGACGCCCACCTACAAGATGGTCAGACTTCTTCGTCAAGACCCTGAATGATCGGTTTGAGGCTCTGCATGTTCCTCGAATGAACAGATGCCATTGGGCTACGCTAGCACGCAACAGGGATGAATGGAGACATTACTGGCACCCGCTCGAGTAAAGGTAAAGGCCCTCCCGTTGATCGTCGATTTTGCTCGAGCGAGTCCAGTAACGTCTCCATTGGAGACTTTGTTGTTACTGTGTTTGGCATATCGAATACTCTCGGTAGCTTGCCGGGCTCCCTGAGAGGGGCAGTGGAATCGAACTTGGGTCTGCCATGTTGGCCGCTTGTAAGGCGAATGCCCTACTGCTGTGCTATCACTCCAGCCCGAGTAATTCGATGAATAACGGGGGATCAAGTGATCAAGTGATGTGTCTTAGAATAATGTCATCCAAGTACATAATGTTATTTTAAAAAGACAGGATTCGTTGATTTTTAAGGGATATATGGTATTCCACTGTTACTATAGCTATATAACATACAATCACCAATGATGGACACAGATAGTTATTTTTGTTTTATGTTTTTTTAATTGAATCATAATGAGCTACACTTACAAAGATTTCATGCTTGAGTTTCAGTCATACAATGATTGAATGCCCATCCCTCCACCAGTGCACATTCTCCACCACCAAGGTCCCCAGTATCCCTACACTCACCCCTGTCCCATATCTCCCCCAGCCTCTATAGCAGACAGTTTCCCTCTTAGTCTCTATTTCTGGGCATTATGGTTTGTAATTCAGATACTGATAGGCATCATGCTTGGTTCTTTATCTACTTTCAGTACACATATCCTATCCCGACTGGTAACGCCAGCCATCATTGATTTAGTGATCCCTTCTCTATCCCAGCTGCCTTCTCCCCCAGCTCATGAGGCAGGCTTCCAAATTGGAGCAATCTTTCTGGCCCTGTCTCTACTGTCATTGGGTGATAATCTCATTCTATGTGCAGTCCTTCTATGTCTGTCCCTCTCTGACTCATTTCACTTAGCATGATACTCTCCATGACCATTCACTTATAACCAAATTTCATGACTTCATCTTTCCTAACAGTTGCATAATATTCCATTGTGTAAATGTACCAAAGTTTCTTTAACCAGTCATCTGTTCTCAGGTAATTGGGTTGTTTCCTGATTTTGGCTATTGTGAACAGTGCTGCAAATGACCATACAGGTGCAGATGTCATTTCTATTGTGCTTTTTTGCACTCTTGGGATATATTCTCAGAAGTAGTATAGTAAGGTCATATGGAAACTTAATTTCTAGTTTTTGAAGGAATGCCCATATTGTTTTCCAAAATGGCTGCACCTGTCAGCATTCCCCCTAATAATGAAAGAGAGTCCCTTTCTCTCCACATCTGTGCCAGCACTGCTTGTTCTTGTTCTTTTTGATATGCGACACAGAGTTTTTAATCTTGAAATGTGAATAATACTTTATAACATAATAGTATGGATATTTCTTTAAATGTCTTCTTAAGAAAATGATTTGACCATTTCTTGATTTCCTTTTGAGTCAGAAATCATCACAGGTGGCTCTCTTTCTCTCTCTCATTCTCTCTCTCAAAAAAAGTAGATGACTTAAGAGCCTGTGTTAACACACTTTTCAAAATCAGGTAGCTATACACCTTTTCTCTCTCCAAGAAATCCAAGCTTTGAAAAAAATCTAAACTAACCTAGCACTCTAAAAAGATTTCATCGTATCAAGGAACAGGGCCAGAGATTAAAGAAGGGATAAAGTACTTTCCTTGCACCACCTATAAACATCCTCCATCACCCCAAACAAGTGAGAGATTTTTAAGTGAAGCCAAGAGTAAATCCTGAGCACAGCCAAACCTCAAATCATGACCACCACCCAAAAAACTCAGATTTTTCCAGTCTTAAATCCTAGGCAAAGTATGTTCTGTGCCCAGTGTGTTTTGGAGACCATTGGCACTCATTCCCCAACATGAAGTTGCTATATTTTACAATCTCCAATGACTGAGAAAGGAATAAAGAATGTCTTTCCTCATAACTGCTTTTTAAAGAAAAGGTCTGGAGTGGTAGTAAAGCGGGTAGGGTGTTTGTCTTGCATGCAGCCGACCTGGGTTCGATTCCCAGCATTCCATATTGGTCTCACAAGCACCATCAGGAGAAATTCCTAAGCACAGAGCCAGGAGTAAAGCCTGAGCACTGCCGGGTGTGACCCAAAAAGCAAAAAAAAATTGCTAAAAAAAGAAAATTATTTGGATCATATAATAATTCTTTTTTAAATTGCTTTAGGAATTTAAATATTATTTTTCATAGTGACTACACCAATTTACTTTCTCCCAAGAATGTGTGAGGGTTCCTTTTTCATTAAATCTTAGCTGGATCTGGAATCTTTTGTCTTTTTACTGATAACTCTCTTGGCAAATGTAAAGTTATAATCTCAGTGTGGTTTTGAGTTACACTTCATTGAAAATTAGTGAAGTTAAACACACTGCCCCATGTACTTGCTTTCATTTGCACACCTTCTGTGGGAAAACAACGATTTAAGGTTTCTACACACTCATTGAAGCAAGATTGTTTTACAACGTTGTGTAAGTTTTGGATACATTGTTTTCTACATCAATGTCTATATATACTACATTCTGATCACTACTATAAATCCAGATTCTGTTCCCCATTATACAAATGCCCTCTTTGTTCATTTTACTTCCCATCTTCCTTGCTCTCTAGAAGACTCCACTAGGCTGTTAAGAATTTTTTTGTGCTTCGTTTCTTAATCTCCCATGTATGAATGCAATAGTATACAGTTTTCTCTTTTTCTCTTGCTTTGCTTAGCATAATCCTCTCCAGGTGTGACTACAATTGAAATTTGTCCATGGGTGAATGCTTAATTGGTTTCTCTATTTTAGCTGCAGTAATAATACTACAATGAATATACAGGTGCAAGTCTGATTTCTGGAGGGTTGGGAAACTCCCAAACTGGTTTAGGAGTTCCAGGCGGCCATTCTTGGTAGCTAACTTGGCCAAGGGTTTGGGGATTCAGTGGTGCTTGGACTCTGTGCTACTGGGGATAAATGGACAAGATCGGGTGTGTTCAGGGTGGTATGGCCATAGACAAGGGGATAAATGGATTACCAAGGCAGTGTTGGGAGCATGTCAGAGATGTGTGGTGGGGCGGGGGGAGGAGGGAATTGAGGGCTTCACATAGCAGTGCCTGGGGGACAGGGTGGTTCTGGGAATTGAAACTTGGTTAGAATTTACTACACAAGTACCTTAACTCCTGTACTATCTCCCAGGCCTGAAAGTCCATTTTAAACATTGTGTTATTTTATAACCATTAAGTTGTATGAGTTCTTTTTATCCTTGCTATCTAACTTCATATCAGATATGTGATTTGCAAATATTTTCGCCCGTCCCATAGGTTGCCTCTTCAGTTTTAATGATGCTTTTCTATGTTGCATAGAAATTTTGTGATTTTCTACATTTCATTTTTGTGTTTTTTTCCCTTGTCTTTGCTTTTCTGTCAGTCAAAACATTTTTTTATCAAGATTAATATTAACAAAAAGGTGTTTCCACCTTATGTTTTCTTCTGGAAGTTTTTTGTTTGTTTGTTTGTTTGGTTTTTTCTCTCTTTGTTTTGTTTTTGTATCACAACTGGCAGTCCTCAGAGGTTACTCTTGGTTTCACAACCCAAGTGTCCTAGAACAGATGACTGGTTAAAGAAACTTTGGTACATCTACACAATGAAATACTATGCAGCTATTAGGAGAGATGAAGTCATGAAATTTTCTTATAAGTGGATAGACACGGAGAGTATCATGCTAAGTGAAATGAGTCAGAAAGAGAAGGACAGACATAGAAGGACTGCACGTATTTGTGGAGTATAGAATAACATAACATGAGGCTGACACCAAAGGACAGTAGTTACAGAAGATTTCCCCATAGTTTGAAGTCTGCCTCATGAGCGGAGGTGAAAAGGCAGATCACTAAGAAAATGATGGCTGGTGTTACCGGTCGGGATGGGAGAAGTGTGCTGAAAGTAGATAATGGACCAAACATGATAACTTCTCAGTGTCTGTATTGCAAACCATAGTGCCCAAAAGTAGAGAGAGTATGAGGAATATTGTCTGCCATGGAGGCAGGAAGAGGGTGGGGATGAGGGGTATACTGGGGATATTAGTGGTGGGGAATGTGCACTGGTGGAGGGATGGGTGTTTGATGATTGTGTGATTGTAACCCAAACATGAAAGCTTGTAACTATCTTATGGTGATTCAATAACATTTTTAAAAGGGTTTTTTAGAAGTCAAATTTAAGGCAAAAGTTGACTTCTACCCCCCAAGAAAATAACATATATAAAGTAATTAAACATTATGACAGACTGGAAGAACTTGTTTGTAAAGTGTCAAACTAATAACATATTATGAAAGCCACCAAATTGTTCCTGAAGCCTCAGCCAGTCATGCTGGTTTTTACAGAGAATGAGACAAACAGACAGGAGACAAAGGAATACAATGAGACTGCCCAATCTTCAAGGTCCCATGAGCAGCCAGGAGTGGTTATTAATTCAGTACCAGTTTGAATAACCTCCTTGAATTGGCAGAGACTTTAACATGTAATAGGTATATGAAGATCATAGGTTTGGGTATTTAACCTCAGTGGGTACTCTTAAAAGTAGAGTTAACTCCTGACAATTTTCTATTCTAGTTTTATATGTATTGTCCCCACATCTAAAGGACCCTAAACAGTCTTATTCTATGCTAGCCTACATTTTTCAATGCAGTTATTTGTTATCTATTCTGATATTTCTTGCTATAAGATTCTTTACTGGGTATATTTTTGCAAACTGTTTGCATTGTAATACCTAAATTATCTTACTAGGGCCATATTCTATCATTGGAGTTTTTTATAATAGGGAGGATATCCCATAATAAAATACTAATAACTGGTACATAAAGATAAAGCTAGTCATCAATCTTTAATCCTTCTAAATTTTTAACCTTGTTTCTGTGGAAATAATAATTCTCTTTTGATAATTGTTTATGAATATGATTTAATTTAATGACCCAATTTTGCTGACATTTACAACTTCTATAAACATAATTCAGAATAAACACAGCTACCTCTTGGGAAGCACTGAACTCAGTTTGGGAGAGAAGTCACAGGAGGTCATCCACAGTATTTTCTACTACTTCAGAACTCATTGTGCTTAAGGTTTCAGAAATAAGGTTTGTAAGGTCTAGGACCAGGGAAGCAGTTCCTATCACAAGGAGTTAAGTCTAAGTTATTAATAGTGTTTCCTTTATAAATAAAAAACAAAAACAAAAACGCTTTGATATCCAAACATGTGTGCTCCTTGCCAAAAGTCTTTAAGGTCTTGGACTTGTTTTTAATGTTTTGTAAAAATGTGTTGACTCCCAGTATGATGACATTACGCTCTGAGTTTGAAGGGTAACTGTCTGTTTACATGACTCTCAGTGCAAGGGATTCCACAGAAACATTTCATGATGTGTTTTCTGCAATAAGTGATTAAAGATGCCCATTAATTAAGTCACTCAGAAACACCCTTATCCTATGAGCTATGTTTCATAGAAATGTGTCCAGCAAATTACAATTCTGTAAAAGAAAATTGAATATTGTCTAAGAATAGCCTTCCTTTCTTAAAAGGGAGCATTTAAATAATCTTTAAAAACAGATAATTACTTTAGTTAAAAAGTATGAACAAGTCTCACTTGGAAGTTGATGCATGGAGTAAGAATCTTTTGTGGAACTATTGTCTGACTTACTGCATTTTCTTACTCTAATTAACAAGATGTCTCTTGACATGTAATTTTGCTAGTCTTTCATTTCCTGTTCATATAGCCAATGGGCAAGTTTCTAAAGTTTCATTGTGTAATACCTGGTATAGTTTTTAATCAAATTAAAAGATTATTTATTTATATTCTTATATAATTGTATTTTTATTAACTAAGCATTAGGGTCTCTATGAAGATCACTGGGAATTTTGATCCTTTTAACCCAGAAATGCAAAATATTATTAACTAATTTTCTTGAGTTGATTCATCTTTTATAATGTGTTACATTTTACAAGAAACTGTGCTTAACTTGAAATATTTCCATGAATGAAATTTAGAGCTTTTAAATATTGTTTATTTAATTCTAGTTTTGGGATTATACTGGTCTTGAAGCATGGCAGGGAAGACTGAATGTTCTGTATTTTTATTTTTCTCTGGTTTTTAAGCCTCATTTAACAGTGCTCCGGTCTTCTGTCTGTGCTCAGGAATGACTCACTCATGATTGTGGAAGACCATATATGGTTCCAGAAAGCAAATTGGGATCCACCACATGCAAAGTGATGGCCTTACCTTCACCATCATCACCCTTACAAGTGAAAATTTAGTTGATGTATCCAAAATTTTTATTCTGGTTGCATTACTTTTCCATCATATTTTGTCAACTTACTGGCCAATAATATTTGCCTTATATTCTGGAAAGTTTCTCCCACTTATACCTGTAACTTCCATTTCCATTCTATTACTTGGCTACTTTCACTTGCTTTCTGGAAACTGATTACAAGCCCATTTGTATTTCAATTTCATAATAGTTTTCTTCTCTTGTTTATTCTCTTTAAATGAGCAATTTTTCTTGGTCTTCATGTAATAGCCCTTAAACTTTTCCCAAAGTTACTTGGTAGAATTTTTGTCCCTCTACTTCTCCCTTTTTGTGCACTATTTTTTCCCATATTGCCAGTTGTGATTTGTCATTGTGTCCTTCTTCATTGTTGAGATTGTTTCCAATGATTTCTCCTCACTATCCCAGAAGTGAGGACATGACTAAGGTAATTAATATTGACAACTGCTATTCCTATATAAAATTCACTATGGATTTGTGTGAAGAAATAGGAAATTAGGAATACTCTATGTATATGAATGGATATGTTCATAGAGATAACTAAAGAAAGACTTTTATATAAGTGTATGAATATTTATGATTGGGACTTTTTAGTTCCAATTTCAAGATGAAAAACTTTCCCTGGGACATGTTAAGTTCTAGAGTTCATATAGTTATCATAATAAAGATAAAAGTATTTGGCACATTTTCTGTAGAACATATGCTACGTGCTTTATTTGTATTATCAATTTTTGGTCTTATTCTACATTCTAAAACTATTCTAAATTCAGTATTTTTATTACACACATTTTACAAATAATGAGACAAGATGGAGGGTAGTGGTGAAACCCAGGAAGATTAACATATTGGCATATATCACTGCTGACACACTTGGATGTCCCATTGGACAGGGTGTAGCATCAACAGCTCACACTTGAATGTTACATTGGATAGCCTATATCAACAAAAATGGTATTCTTGCCAAATTTTTATATTATACTTTAGTGGGGTGCCACCAGACAAAGTAGAGCACTATTAATGAAGTTTCCAGATGGCAAGAAACACAAGTTGCTGCATTAGCCTTAAATGTGTTAAATACCGTGTCCTAATGAACAATGAATCCAACGCGTGAATCCAAGCAGGCTAACTTCAACATTGCTCCAGACGTTCTATCTCTGGTGTACCGTCAGCTACTTTTGCTAACATGGTTTGGGACATGGAATTCTTTTTAACCCTTCATTAGGTCATAGAGCTTGAAGAAAAATTGGAGGGGAAAAAACCAGGTATGAATGAGACAATGGAATGGATTATGAGAAGGAGTATTTTATGTACTATGGTATGGGTATGGAAGTCTTATACCTGAGAAAGCAGACTTTTCATAATGGCTTAGCCAGGCCATCTTTGAAGATTTAAGGGTCTGTGATAGTTCAGTCTTTGCGTGTTGTTGCTGTGATTTACAGTGAAGATTCAGCCCTGCACCTAGCTGAGTGCCCATCAGCTGAATGCAGACACAGCTGTGTGCCAATGCATTTTAGTTCCAATTGCTCAAAACATTTCCCTCATTCAAATAGGAAATAGAACCTCCTCCTTTCAAACAGAAATTTATCTTGTGTCATTCACATATTGGATGTTCCACTCAACTTTATAAACTTGAGCTTTCTATGTCTAGAATTTGACAGGCTTAAGCCATGCTGGTTAACTGTTGCTTAGGGCTGCCTTCCAGGCTGGTTTACCACACAAACAAGCCAAAGAGGCAACAGAGCTAGCCAATTAGCCAGCAGCCATCTGTCAACTGAACAAATGAGGTGAGTGGACAGCAAGGGCTCTCTTTGCCACAGACAAGAAGCAGAACACAAGGATTAACTTTGCTGGTCTTGGAGCCCTGTAAGTCACAAGAAACTTGACATTTCTTCTATCTACATGATTAGGCACCTTGGTTTTCATTAGAGGACCTTTGGCAAACTAATTTTGGCAAAGGGATCTTACCTTAATTTGCACGAAGGCAATTTGTTTCTTGGTTTATCACAGGGTAAGGCTTACATCAAACTTCTATCAAGACTCGGGCTGTGAGAAATGTTTTTTTATCAAGAAAATCCTAAAGTTGTATAAGACTATAGAACAGAACACTTCAGAAGCATAAATTCTGCAATCACTCTGCCAGGGAAGATAGCTTATTTTAGATAAATTACCTGACCTCTCTAGTAATTTCTCTCCGTTCTAGTTGGTAAGCTCACATAATCGAGCTGCTTGGAGGATTAAATTAAATAATCCATATGGGAGTGTTTAGATTAATACCTAGCATCAAGGGAGAGTTTTGTGCATGAAAATTCTGAATTTTAATTGAACTATGGAAACAAATTATGACTATGGCTCTCACAGTGTTTACAGATTATCAGAGAATGGAAGAGAAAATAGCAGGACCAAGTCTGTGCTTCACAGACCAAAGAGTCAATTCTCCATTGTTTGACTTGGAATTTCTCTGAGCTTCACTGACCTTTTTTCCCTTATCCAATAGTTTCACTAACTTGCTTATTGGCATTCTGCCAACTGCCCATAACAGAAGATATTGAGAGACTTTCTTATATCTGAGATTGAAGCTACTGGAGGAAGCTCATGTCTGGTCACACAGAAGATTCTGCATTTATGGGGGAAATTCTTTGGGCATCAGTTTTCAATGAATAGTTCTTCTTCTAACAGTGATTTGTTTTATTTTTCTTCTGGAGACCTGTGACTAATTATGATCCTTCTTTGTTTTGGCTGTTCAAAAGCTTAATGTCAAATCTGTTTTCTTTCTTTCATATTTCTATCTAGTATTCTTATTTCAGATTTATGATATTCCTTCTTGTATTTCCCTTTTATTCTCATTTCATTGATAATACATTTTATTTAATTCCCTTGGTAATTTATTTCATTCGTTTATAAACATCTACTGTGCCTTTCTGGAGTAAAACAGGAATGAATGTTTTTTAAAATGTAAAAACAATCCCAAACATGTTCATCTTTTCTAATCCTTCTGGGTAATATACCATTATTTCCCCAGGGTTGATAATGTTATTCTGGAATAAATAAAACAAGTGCATTTAATTCTTCATGATATTTAATGTGTCAGTAACAGGCAGCAACTAGGCTGAATTAACTACAGAAATGTTTGAAAACTAAACTTTAATAACCATAGCTAATTTGTTTCATACACAAATAATTGACTCTAGGGTCAGAAAACATCAGATGTGTGGAAGAAAAAGCGAGAGTAACAACACTAACTTAAATTCTTCCTCCCCTGAAAGTCTTGTCTGTTCATTCAAGGTTAATTCATATTCTCCTTTAAAACACTCTGCCAACTTTGCATTTATGACATTGTAGTATAATAAAGTCTATTTTTCTATTTATTACATTCCTAATAACCAGAACAGTGCCAGACAAAAAGCTAGAGAGATAAATTGATAATGCACAGGTACATTTAGTTGATTGCACATATTCAATATGTTTCTTGAAAGAATGAATAAAGGTTGCAAAGGAAAGATAATCAACAGAGTGGGTTTGTGGAAGACTTGGAGAATTTGCCTATTAAAAATAAAAAATTACATACCTGGCAAAGAACAAGAAAGAAATTATAAGCAAAGGAAACCATGTGGTTAAAGTCACAAACTTGTAGAATATATTGGTGTGCTTATGAAACACTCAGTGTTTCCACTGCAGGTTAAGAGGGGTTCTAAGAGATGAACTTGGAATGTGAATTTTATCTCAAGTCCTATACAGAGTCATTGATTAATTTTAGGTAGGGGAAGGGGCAGGTTATGAGATGATCACAAATGTGTTTTAGAAAGATTACTTTGACTCCAGTGAGGATTGTGGATGGATGGCAGACATTTAGGAGGCTATTACATCAATCCAGGAGAGAAATGATGAAGCGTTTAATTAATTAGGTCGTAGGAGTTGTGGTGGAGAGGAGCAGTACACTGGTAAGGTTTGTAAGGTGACAGAATCAGCAGACTCCATGATCAATTGTGCATGGAGAATGTGGGAGAGGGAGGAGCTGGGAATGTTCCCTGTGTCTCCAGTCAGGGAGTAGAATCAATGTGGGTGTTATTTTCCCCAAAAAATCAGGAAAAAGGGTAAGGGAAGGGTGATTGAATCTAATTGAGACTCATTTCACTTTTTGATGCCTTGGCAGAGCCAAGTAAAGCAGACCTTTCAGATACACTGCTCCAGAACTCCAAAGATTAATTTGGTTAGACTCTGCATAATTTGGAATGCATTGGCGTAGAGTCACTAACTAACAGAATAAATAGGGTGGGTTTTCCAAGCAGATAAGGAAAGGTAAAGGACAGAAAACTAGGAAACTATCTTTGGATATGAGCAGAATGGAATGATTTAATGAAGAATGGGGGCTGGAAGGGGCTGTTTAAAGGTATTATGCTAAGTGAAATGAGTCAGAAAGAGAGGGAGAGACATAGAAACATTGCATTCATCTGGGGAATATAAAGTAACAAAATAGGGTGTATGGTGCCGCCAGCAGGTCAATCTGTACCTGTGAGGCGAGTGCATCAGCAGCCTGATGGCGCCTTCAGACTTCTAGATACCCCAAAATAGCTGCTATGCCTTTGGTCGGACCCCAAAATCTTGGAGCAAAGTTTACCAAGAAAGCAAACGGCCAAAAGTTAGGTATATGGGAGAAACACCCACAAACCACATCGGGCTCATCTATATAATTGGAGGCATGGCCTCTCTGATTCCTGATAGAATTGCTTAATGGTCACGATCCCAGAGACTCCGAAACAAATCTCGAAACCCAATGGCTTTTGGCAGAAATGTGTCTGGTCCCTGCAGTAGGTTACCAGTGCTGGGCCAACCGAGGTGGGGATAGATTTCGGCCTTGACCTGCTCCCCTGGAAGCCCGGTGGCCGCAATCCTCCAGAGGCCACTGGACAGTCAGGTTGGGCTCGCAGTGACGAGACACACAGGGCCTCATGGGATGGGGGTGGAGCCAGCCCTTACCTCCCCACCCATCGAGACCCTGAGATGCTGCCCACAAATGGTCTCTATGGACCCCGATCAAGCTGCTTAATGGCCATGATCCCAGAGACTCAGAAACAAATCTCGAAACCCAGCGGCTTTTGGCAGAAATGCATCCAGATCCCGCAGTAGGTTACTGTCCCCCAGCCACTCCAGGGGGGAAAGGGTGCTGTCCCTCCACCTGCTCCCCCTTTGCGGCTCAGTGACCACTAACCGCCAGAGGCCGCTGGACAGTCTGGGCCCGCAGTGACAAGACACACAGGGCCTCATGGGATAGAGGTGGATCTGGCCCTTTCCTCCCCATCCCAAAGAGACCCTGAGTCATCGCCCATGAACAGCCTTTCTGGCTCCTGATCAAGCTGCTTAATGGCCATGATCCCAAAGACTCAGGAACAAGTCTTGGAACCCAGCAGGGTTTGGCAGAAATTCCTCCAGATTTAAGTGATAAAATTTTAGAATTTCAAAATTGCATGGCCACTACTGCAGCCACACGACATCATATGTTATTCTTAACCAGCAATACAAAAAAAATTGTCTACTGTTACCTTTTCAGCAGATCTGAGTGTTGGGGTAAAATCCCAAATAATAATGGTGGGTCTGGTGTCAAAATATTGAATGTGAGCAAAGTAGAGAGAAAGTAATGTGGAAATCATCTGCCCCACAGGTAGGGGGGAGGGCGTGGGACGGGGGGGGGGTATACTGGGGTTTTTGGTGGTGGAGAATGGGCACTGGTGAAGGGATGGGTGTTTTATTGTATGACCGAGACATAAACCCAAAAGCTTTGTAACTGCTCTCATGGTGATTCAATAAATAAAATTATAAAAAAATGAACAAAAAAAGTAAGGTGGAGTTCATGCCCAATTCAATCAGCTAATCAGTGGCTGAATAAATAGCAGTACTCCTGCATAAAAATAAAGAAAGAAAGAAAGAAAGAAAGAAAGAAAGAAAGAAAGAAAGAAAGAAAAAAAGAAACTAGGAGACTAACATCCAAGAACAGTCAAGATAAGTACTGGGGGGTTCACCCCATGGCTTGAAGCCCAGCCGCACACGCTAGAGGAAAGGGAAGCTCAGATAGAGAAGGGAACACCAAGTAAAGGGTGTTGTGAGGATCCCCCAGGATGGGAGATGCATGCTGAAAGTAGACTATAGACTGAACATGATTGGCACTCAATCCCTCTTTTGCAAACCTCAGCAACCAAAAGGAGAGAGAGAACAAAAGGGAATGCCCTGCCACAGAGGCAGGATGCGATGGGGAAGATGGGGGGGGGGAAGGATACTGGGATCATTGGGGGTGGAAAATGGGTACTGGTGGAGGGATGAGTACTCTATCATTGTATAACTGAAACCCAAGCTCAAAAACTTGTAATATCCACAACTATATCTCATAGTGTTTCACTAATAATAAATTTTAAAAAATAATAAATAAAAGTCAACAAAGTCTCAGACCAAGGAGGTAAATATTAAGTCCACAGAGTTGCTCATTTCATGTCATTGACAAGATTGATGTCCTGAACAGTTGATGTCCTGAACAGTTTTTTTTTCTGAAAACATGTTGATTTAAACAGTCAATCATACTTTCAAATAAATTTCTGAAAATTAAAGAAGGAATCGATCTTTCTTTCTTTTTCTATTTATTTTCTGTGGCTACATCCAGCAGTTCTCATGGGTCACTCCTGGTTCTGCAGTCAGGAATTACTCTTAATGGTGCTTGGGGAACCATATGGGATGCTGGGAATCAAACCCAGGTTGGCCATATGCAAAGCCACTGTCCTCAAAACTAATAAAATGAATAATAAACGATATTAAGAAAAAACAAAACCAAACATACTGTCTGTTTTGACCAAATTATTGGTGAAAGGGGAAAAATCTCTCCCTAAGAAAAAAGTCTGTGTATTTAGAACCACAAACTGACTTTGTATGGTTTGACTCTCAAGTCATAAAGAAGAAAAACAAAAATAATAATAAATAGAAGAAATAGTACGGATATGAGTCATAGCAACAAATACTTCAGATTCTAGAATAATCAAAGAACCCCAGATTTAGTATATGAAATAGATGGTAGCACAATCATGATCATGATCATCCTGTTGTTCGTTGATTGCCTCGAACAGGCACCAGTACTGTTTCCTTCTTCCTAGTCCTGAGATTTTAAAAGAGCCATATTCAATGCTCTTTCAGGGTTAGGAGAATGAGATCTATCACTGTTACTGGTATTTGGCATATTGAGTACGACACGGGTAGTTTGCCAGACTCTGCCGTGTGGACAGGATACTTTCGGTAGTCTGCCGGGTTCCCCAAAGTAAAAATGAGATAATATTTGTGACCATGTGCTTCCGGGAGCTGGGTTATATAGTCTCTGGGTCTTGGCCGTTGATGGAACCACCTGTCGCCATGGCAGCTAGTGCATGTAATGCCTACCTACTGGAATATGGGGGATCTGGGTGGAGAAGGCCTAGTCCCAATCTGAGCGGGCTTGGAGATCTCAGCCCCAGGATCCGCATGCCTGGGTTCCTCTGCCAGTTCCTTCATGCATGAGGCTTGTCTGGATGTGTGGAGAGTGGTCTCAGCATGGCTATGGCTGGTTCTGGAGGTCTTCGGCTGCCGGGTCTCTGCTCGGGGTGGGGAGGGAAACTCAACCCGCCCCCCCCTCCAAGGGGTCCTAGTGAGGACAGCCAGGCGCAGGGGCAGGAGACTCTGGTAGCATCAGAATAAAAATCTTACTAATCTGTGATATGGAAAGAAGAAAGTAAAAAAACTGAGTCAGAGGTAATATTTTAAAACATGTGACTAACATTTTGAAGAATGATGAAAGCAATCAAACCTTAACTTCTGGTAAACTTGTGAATTCTGAGTAACAGGAGTTTTGACATAATAGTGATATATGCAGTAGACCAAAGGTAAAGAGCACATATAAAGAGTAGTCAGAGAGAAAAGAATGCCCACAATAAAGAGTGAGACTGAGACCAGAGTAATAGTACAGCAGGTAGGGCATTGGTTTTGATCATTTGATCCTTGGAATTCCACATGGTCCCCCAAGTACCATCAGGAGTAATTCCTGAGTGCAGACTCAGGAGTAACCCATGACCATTGCTAGCTGTGGCCCAAAAAGCCAAAAAAAGTAAAAATGAAGACAGAAAAAATAAAGGAAAGAAAATAAATAATAAATATATATAAATTTTAAAAATTGAAATGAAATACAAGAAAGAAAATAAATAATAACTATAAATAAATTTTAAAAAATTAAAATAAAATAAAGAAAGAAAGAATAAAATAAAGGAAGGAAGGAAGGAAGGAAGGAAGGAAGGAAGGAAGGAGGGAGGGAGGGAGGGAGGGAGGAAGGCAGGGAAGGAGAAAGGAAAAAAAGAAAGAAAGAAAGAAAGAAAGGGAAGGAGAGAGGTAGAGAGAAAGAGAGGGGAGGTAAAGAAAGAGTGAGACCAACATTTAACATCTCAATAGAAAGAGTAAACTTAAATATCTTATGTGCAGATAAGAGCACATAACAGAGCAATCTTGGGTTGTTTTTCCTCTTTTGAAAATGAGGACAGGGGCCAGGCATGTGGCTCATGGGAAGAGTGCATGCTTCATGCTTGGCATGCCTGTCTTAATTTCAATCATTAGCCATATACATAATAGAATGAAAATAGAATACATAACTTTCAGATAAGAGGTAGCCATATATAGGACTCAAGACACTTTTGAAGTGTGAAATTCATAAAGGAGAAGGCAATAGTTTCAAATGAAGGCATGAATTTCAGGAAGAGACAATAATCAAAGAAACAGAAAATTGTGTCTGCAAAAATAAATTGCAGAGTCATTGAAAACAACACTATATCTCTTCATAGGCCTGAAAGCAAGGAACGTAAATAAAGGAAGGGACAAAAAAATGCAGATGGAAGGGACTAATTGTGGCTAAAGTATTTTAAGTTCCCTGTAGTATCTGAGTTAAACAGTATTGGTTGCTTTAATAGTTTGCTAAATACGTATGTTACATCCCTAGAGAACATGAAATAACTTTAAATTTTATTTCATCATTTTAGAAGAGTTGTTCCTTGACAAAACCTATAAAATCACTTCTGGAAAAATGCAGCCAATATAGAAAAAAAAACAATATTCTTTAAAATTGAGGGCCTAGCCAAGACGGCCAAATGCATCCAAAAGCCAGTTTAAGAACTGCTCCTTGCTATATTAAACTGAGAAGCTTCTGCACCTCAAAAAAAACTGTGACTAAAGTTCAGAAAGAACCACAGAATGAAAAAAAGTATTTAACAAATACCCACCAGATAGGGGCTTAATATACAGGATATATAAGACACTGGTAGAACTTTACCAGAAATAAACCTCTAACCCATCAAAAAATGGGAAGAAGAAATGAACAGAAACTTCCTCAAAAAAGAAATTCAAGTGGCCAAAAGGCACATGAAAAAATGCTCTACATCGCTAATCATCGAGAAGATGCAAATCAAAACAACAATGAGGTATCATCTGACACCACAGAAACTGGCACACATCACTAAGAACAAGAACAACCAGTGCTGGCGTGGATGTGGGGAGAAAGGGACCATTGTTGGTGGGAAGGCTGACTGGTCCAGCCTTTTTTGGAAAACAATATGGACATTCCTTCAAAAACTAGAAATTGAATTTCCATATGACCCACCAATACTACTCCTAGGAATATATCCCAGAGATGAAAAAAATTCAGTAGAAATGATATCTGCACTAGTATGTTTATTGCAGCACTGTTTACAATAGCAGAATCTGAAAAAAAGAAACCTGAATGTCCAAGAACAGATGACTGGTTAAAGAAACTTTGTTATATCTACACAATGAAATACTATGCAGCTGTTCATGAAATTTGCATATATGTGTATGGACATGGAGAGTATCATTCTAAGTGAAATGAGTCAGAAAGAGTGGGATAGACATAGAAGGACTGCACACGTTTGTGGAATATTTGCTCGAGCGGGCCCAGTAACGTCTCCATTGGAGACTTTGTTGTTACTGTGTCTGGCATATCGAATACTCTCGGTAGCTTGCCGGGCTCTCCGAGAGGGGCGGAGGAATTGAACTCGGGTCGGCTATGTTGGCCGCTTGTAAGGCGAATGCCCTACCCGCTGTGCTATAAAGTAGCATAATATGAGACTAACATCTAAGGACAGTAGAAATTAGGGCCAGGAGGAACACTCCATGGTTTGGAAGCTGGCCCCACATGCTGGGGGAAAAGGCAGTTGGGATGTAGAAGGGACCACTAAGCAAATAATGATTGGAGGGATAGCCTGGGATGAGAGATACGTGCTGAAAGTAGACCAAAGGTCAAACATGATGGCCTCTTAGTATCTATATTGCAAATCATAAAGCCCAAAATTAGAGAGAGAGAATAGCAAGGATTGTACCTTTCACAGAGGCAGGGAATGGGATGGGGTGGGGGTGGCAGGAGGGACACTGTGAACAATGGTGGTGGAAAATGTGCACTGATGGAGGGATAGGTTTTTGAGCATTGTTTGACTGAAACATAATCATGAAAGTTTGTAACTGTATCTCATGGCAGACAAACAAACAAACACTGTCCTTCTGTTGTTCATCAATTTGCTTGAGCGGGCCCAGTAACACCTCCATTTTGAGACTTCTTGTTACTGTGTTTGGCATATTGAATACGTCACGGGTAGCTTGCCGGGCTCTCCAAGAGGGTCAGAGGAATCGAACCCGGCTCGGCCAAGCTGGCTGCGTGCAAGGCAAACACCCTACCGCTGTGCTATAATCTCATGGCAAGCAAACACTGCCCTCCCGTTGTTCAACGATCTGCTCGAGCGGGCCCAGTAACATCTCCATTTTTTTTTTTGAGACTTGTTGTTACTGTGTTTGGCGTGTTGAATAAGTCATGGGTAGCTTGCCAGGCTCTGCCGTGCGGGCGAGATACAATACAATTTGTTTTTTTAAAAAAGTTAAAAATTAAAAATAATAAAAAAAAAAAAACTTCCCCTTGAATTTGGAGAAGAGAAGATCTCCTGGCAACTAAAAACTCTTGGTGGAAGGAATTTCAGTGCCCTAATGAGAAATGAATGTGTGACTGTGTGAGGAGGTGTTTCTTGGAAAAGAGATGGACACAGTAAGGAACAGTCTTTTAAAATTGTTGACTATGTATATTTAAAAGAAATAAAATTATGACTGGAGGTGAATGGAGAGTCATGGAAGAATTTTATGTTGAGTAATATCAACTTATTTACAAACCACAGGGTGGATATATAGTCTGGGATAAGAAAGATAATTGAAGGATCCATATCCTCAGGGCAATAGAAAAGGTAGACGAAGTGAACCAGAATGGTGACACTGTAATGTAGAAAAAAAATGCAAGGTGTGAATGGGTTCTAGTAATACTAATTATTATTATATATAAGGTTATAAGGAAATTCAAATGAGCATGAGTGAAAGAAACCCAGGATAAATGTTTCAAATCAGTAAGAAATGTTCACAGCAGCTGTTTAGGGAAGTGAAGAGGGAATGAATTCAAGGCTTGTAGAACCACCGTACATCATTCAGAGTCTGAAGTTCAAAATACCAGATTTGCAGAGGGAATGTTATGCATGGTAGTACGGCTTTTCTCCAGCCGTGCTCAGCAGGACCTCCATGGAGAAAACAGAAGTTTGAATTCAGACTTGGGATTTGGCTGGGTTTGGGGTCAGAAGTACAAGGAAGTTGAGTAGGGGTGGAGACACATTAATAGTACAGCTAATGAAATTTAAGCTCCAGGGCCTCTGCCAAGCATGCCTGAGAGGGCCCGGTGGAGTGCTCACAGGATCATATGGTTTCTTCGGTTTTGTAAAAGTTAAATATGTCATTGCTTAAAGCCACCCTCTTTTTTTCATGGTAGCTTCATGTCTGCGCTACTTCCCCTCCTGTCCAGTCTCTGGCATTTTCTGATCCAGCTTCGGAGAAGCTGAGGCCTGGGCTGGGCTTAGCACAATATGTTTTTGAATTTCACAGACTCTGCATGAACAGTGATGTTTCAGTCATGTCACTTAACCCAGGGTAGAATTGGTTTTCAGAAAATGCCTGTGCTCCTCATCACCTGCCACAGTGATATAGGTTCAGAGCCAAGTCCACCGAGGATGTGTATGTAAGGGCCCAGCACCAAAGGACAGGGGAAATGTCCACTAACAGGATGACTTAAATGCAGACATTGGTTTCCTGGCAGTGTTAGAGGCTGGGAGTTTCTGATCAAGGAGCCACTAGGTTGGTTTCCTCTGAGACCTTTCTCATATGGTGATTCTCTACATGGGCACCCTCCATAGACATGCGCCCCATAGAATCTTCTAGGCTGTGTCCTAATTCCTTCTTTTCATAAGAACCTCATTTTTATTAATTTTTTAATTCAGTCACTTCAGATACACAGTTACAAAGTTGTTCATGATTGGGTTTCAAGCATACAATGTGCTATCATCCGTCCCTTCACCAGTGTACATTTCCCACCTCCAATGTACCCAGTTTCCCTTCTGCCCCCCTCCCCAAAGCACACCTCTATGGCAGGCACTTTTCTTCTTTCTCTCTTTCGCTCTCTTATCTTTTGGGCATTATGGTTTGCAATACAGGCACTGAAAGGTTATCATGTTTGTCATTTTACTTACTTTCAACACTCAGTTCTTGTCCAGAGTGATCATTTCTGACTATTTTTGGTATGGTGGTCCCTTCTCTAGCCTAGCTACTCTCCCCCCATCACCACTTGTGGCAAGCTTCCAACTGTGGATCATTCTTCCTGGCCCTTGTTTCTACTGTCCTTGGGTATTAGAATCATACTATGATTTTTTATATTCTATGAAAGAGTCCAACCAAGGAACCCCAGTCTTAGTGGAGTAGCACTCTGCCTTAATGGCCTCATTTTCACTTAATCACCTCATCACGTCTTCCCTCCAAACTGGTTTCCTTCTGTGATGATAGGGTTAGGGACTTGAATATATAAATTTTCCAGGACCGTAACTCAGCAAACAGTGCCATGAATGGCCCTGGCCCTGCACATCCTGCATTCAGTGTGACAAATGGGAATAACTCCTGACTGGAGAAATATTAACACAACAATTTAAGTCAGTTAGACACCAAACTTCACAAAATGTCTAGGATGTGAACAGATTTAGTTCCTTTCCAATTCACCTGCTTCCTACATTAACAGTTTATCTTCTAAGCATAGCAACAGTTGCTTTCTGGGTTAGAGTCTGCAGATGTTTGCCTTGCCCTATAGTGTTTCTCTCTATAGAAACACCATAGGGCAAACCTGACCATCACAGATAGGTGAGACCAGCTCTCTAGGCGGTGAGAAGTGTGTGTGTGTGTGGGGGGGGGGGGGGGCACACACTACAGAGAACCAGCAGTGTCAGGGAGGTCCAGCTGGCAGGGTGCAATCAGTCCACATTGTCTGCAGCTGTCTGGGATTGGGTTTCCAAATCACCTGCTCTGTTCCCAGACTGCAGGAACTTAGCTGTCAGACAAAGCCTGGTAATTACCCCAGACTCATCTACACCTTCCCTGTCTGTGTCCTAATTGAGGTTTAATGGCTTTGGGCACAGGAGGGGGTTTTTCCTGCCTCTCTAAACTTGAATTCTTTCATCTGCATCAAGACAATTAGTTTAGCATCTGGGGTTATTGACAGAAGTCAGGCCTGAATTCATGAAATTCCTGGTCTTTATGGTGTGGGATGATAGTGGTGGTAGCAGCCATGGTGTGTGTGTGTGTGTGTGTGTGTGTGTGTGTGTGTGTGTGTGTGTGTGTGTGTGTGTTGTATCCAATGTCATTGACAGCATTTTAGAATATGGGAACTGAGATATAGGCGGGGATGTGGAAGTATTTGAGGAGTTGATGATTTAAACTGCACTTGACCTTCATGTTTTCTTTCTATCTCAAGTGCTTCTACTGGACAGAAGAGTCACTATATGAATTGGGTGTGATGATTCATTTGAGTGTCTTTAGATCTTATCCTTTAGGCAGAATTTCTAATCCATCTCGAGACAGAATTTCAAAACTTGATTATCATCTTGTATGGGTTTCTTCTTGCAACTCTCCATCTTTATTAATTTTGCCATTTGCCTTTACCTTTTATTATTCTCCTCACTCTCCCCGGTCACCAACTCATCAAAGACAGTTGAGGGAAAACAGATTCCTCAATGTTAAATGAGTTGAATCCATGACTATAACAAAACTCCAACTAAAAGACTCAGAGCCCACTGTCTCGAGTTTATTACCTGCAAGCCAAGAATACCTGTGAAACCCTTGGCCTCCTATGACCTCTGGAGCCCAATAGTGAGTGAAGATATTGTCTCCCTGCCTCATAGGAACATTTAGGGCCATTCGGACCAGTGTGCCAGGATTTCTTTCTGTGGATTGAATTGGTTCCACCCCAGAGCCAGGCAACAACTTGAGATGAATTATTACTGGTTAAATTAATGCCTTGCAGCCAGTTTCTGATGGGATTTTAGCCTTGTTCTAGACTCTGACACCTATACTTAGATATTAAGCAATTCCTAAAATAGTATAATGAAAAGTTAGACGAATAACATCATTAGAACTTGGCAGGTAACAACTAAATAGCTCAAATTTTCCTTGGAGTGTGAAACAGAAGATTATAGCTTCAGAAATAACATTTTGAGAAAGGAGTATTTGAGTACATGCTTATTGAATTATAGAGCAATGTTCTAGTACTGAATGGAAAACAAAAGTGGTGGGTGGACTTTGGAAAGTCAGTGAATGAGTGTGATTTCTGTGAGTACATATATTTCAACTTTGAGACAAAAATGGTGATCTCCTAGGTTTTAATTTAGGAGTCAGGTGTTGACAGATTTCTTGCTTAAATATTCAGATATAGATGACATGTTCTATATCCTTGAAAATATCACCCCTGTTCATCAAATTCATTGCCATTCCTAATCTATTCAAATACATCTTCCACAGAGCACTGTAATGACACAGAATCTATCCTTGACACTTCTACAATATAGTTGTGAAATAAAGAGTAACAGAATGAAAACAGCAGAAATTATAGGACCCTCCAGGTTCATTTAATTTCTTAATCAGTTTATAGTAAAATTCTCTAAGGTGTTTAGGAAGAAGAGACAGATGAAGATTACCACTAATATGAATTTACTGCATGTCAAACCACTAATATGAATATTTACTGCATGTCAAACATTTTACAAGTACCCCGCATCCTCTAACATTCCCTGTTAGACTTCTTATTTCTACAATGAGCCTATCATGAAGAGAGCACAATTCTTATTCCTACTATGAGGTATCTGTTTATAAGTTCTATAACTTGAACTAGTACACACTTATGTACACCTTGTATGGCTTGTATTTTTAACAAGATAATTCAGTCATATACAGAGATAGAACAAACTACATTGGGGAAATGTTTACCGTGGGTCGAAGAGGTCATACAAGATTTAAGGTCCCTGCTTTGCATGTAGCTGACATAAGATATGTCCCCTGAGCACTGTCAGGAGTGATCCCTAAGCCAGGAGTAGCTTCAAGGACAAACATCTAAGACATTCCTAGAGGACATTCAGATAAAGAATGCTTAAGGGGAAGCACCAGATGTGAGGATAAAGACAACCTCTGGTTTGTCCATGAACCTGTAAGACAAAGTAAGGACCATAGGACTTCCCTTTTCTTTCTACTCACCTTTGACTCCAATGCTGTTTGTTACTTCACCCATCTCTCTTCACTATTTTCAGTAGCAACAATATAAATTTTGTAAGCCTTGGGAACTCAGTAGTAACATAGTGATGCTTAAATGGAATTGTTGCTTTGAAGTTCAAAATTCCTGCTTTTGGGGCTGGAACGATAGCACAGCGTGTAGGGCTTTTGCCTTGCATGCGGTCAACCTGGGTTCGATTCCCAGCATCCCATATGGTCCCCCAAGCACCACCAGTAGTAATTCCTGAGTGCAGAGCCAGGAGTAACCCCTGTGCATTGCCGAGTGTGACCCAAAAAGAAAAAAAAATCCTGCTTTGTTTTTAGTAAATTGTATTAATATTTTGGGAATCTGTGCCTTGACTTGTAACACTGACACTATTGGAAGATTTATTTTCACTTTCAATACATTAACTTATAAAATAACTCTTTAAACATAAGCCTGCCTCATTCAATTCTTGTTGAACCACCACAGAGGAAAGTTAATTTATGTCTATTGCACATTATACTAAAGGAAGTCTTTCATAATAAGGCATGAGATGCCTGATTTATACAATACATTCCTAGATGACAGCTTTTTGCTCAATTTGGCAGCAATAAATATTTCTTCCCAGATAGAGATTTTTACATTGCTAATGAGATAGGCAATGCATTATTAAGCTTTTGAGGATTTTGGTAAGCCAAGAACTTTTCAAACAGCTAAATGTAGAGTAACCAGTTGAATGCAAGTGATCATGTACAACTATGGTAGACATCTTCAAAAGAAGAAAAATGGTAAATTAAAAAAGGATGAAGAGGATAGTAGAGCGAGGTAGGGCAGTTGCCTTGCACATGCCTACCAGGGTTTGATTTCCAGCATCCATATGGTCCCTCAAGCATCGCTAGGAGTAATTTCTGAGTGCAGAGCCAGGAATTACCCCTGAGCATCACTGGGTATGGCCCCCCAAACCAAATTACATTTTTTAAAAGGATGAAGACTTTGGGCATTTGATTTCCCTACAGGAAATTTATTAATTTACTAATGAACATTGGAGGGCTAGAGCGATAGCACAACAGTAGGGCATTTGCCTTGCGCGCAGTCGGCCCGGAAAGCCAGGTTCGATTCCTTCTCTGCCCCTCTCGGAGAGCCTGGCAAGCTATCGAGAGTATCTCACCCACATGGCATAGCCTGGCAAGCTACCCATGAGGTATTCAATATGCCAAATACAGTAACAAGTCTCACGATGGAGATGTTACTGGATCCGCTTGAGCAAATTGATGAACAACGGGAGGATAGTGCTACAGTGCTAATGAACATGATTTTTAATCTTTGTTTGTTTTATGGGGTGCCAGGGATCAAACCTGGGTCTGTCACATGAAAAGCGAGTGCTTTATACATTGTACTATCTCTCCAGCCTCCAAATTTCAATTTTTCAATTAGTACTAAGTTTAAGAAAGATTTATCCTTGTAAGAAATGAAACAACAGAATGAAAATCAATATTTCTGAATGTAGCACTTCTGTCAAAGTTTCTCCTAGACATCGATGGAAGAGGCTTCCAAGGAAATGGCAGTTTCTACATTTTGAGAGGTGAAGAGGGAATAAGTTACTTTCTCCAATTAGAGTTTCCAAAATAAGACATTTAGGTTGAGTAATTCAGAGGCCATGATGTCTTTGACAAATCTTCATAAATGCAAAGGACACGGTAGATAAGGAGAAGAAAGGAAAGATGAAAAAAATGGGAGCAGAAAAAAATGAAAGAGTGGAGAGATAAAGAGGAGAGAATTCCAAATAAAAATGCTTAATAAGAAACCATCACATTTTTTATCTGGAAGATGTCTATAAAAACATTTTGTTTCTCATTTTTGGGAACATATCTTATTTGGAATATTTCTATATCTTTTGCTTCTTTTAATAAATCTTGGAAAGTGAACCTTTCCTTTGTAATTTTTAGTGTTAAGGCAATTCATTCATGATTTGTTGTAGAATAATTAACTACTATATTTTCAGGGAAGTAGTATTTTAAATGAGTTCCCACAGCTAGTTGGTGACTGATAATTTTTTTAAAAAAAACCTTAAGCATCTGTCAAAAATGTATTTCTTATTTTAGTATACAGGATAGGAGGACAAGATGATACAAGAAATTTACAAGAAAAAATGTGACAAAAGTTTTCAACTAAAGTATATCATTCAAACTTGACTTAAAACATAACAAAGGAAACAAAATAGCAAACAAAAATGTTTATGGATTTCCAAACATAAATAAATGAAATAGTGTTTAGGCAGTAGGGCTCATGCTGATGGCTAGCAGGAAGTGTAACAGAGTGTACTCTACTTGGAAAAACTGTTAATGTACAAGTATCAAGCCCAATTATGGGCTGCAGCAGTTTATTCATCACTGCCTTTTTTCTTACTTCCAAAATAAAGCCTTGATTAAATTATTGATACTCTATATTGCTCATACCTTTACTTCAGAGATTGAGGATTTAATTATATACAACAAATGGATTTATTTTTAACTATAGGGATAACATATTGTACCTCTCTGCCAATGTCACTTGAAAACCTTCCATGTCAAAACAATTTGACAGCAGATATAAACAATTCAATAAATATGCAATGATCTTTCATTACAATCCTTTAAAGATGCATGTTACTTCATGCTGTTAATCTTAGGATCACAGTGCATAGAATCCAAATACAAAGAGTTGGGGTAACTTTCAGAGAAATGTTGGATCCCACACTTTATTAATAATCCCATTATAACCGTAAGTTCATTTCATAGGCCCTATCATGCATTAATCATTGGGTGGCAGGAGTTAATGAAAATTTTTCCTGTTATAATGTCCATTGCCGGCAATGAATGTCCCAAAACCACCAAGGAAGTCATTGTTATTATTGCACAATACATGATGACCTGGAACATTTCCAAACGCTTACAAAACTAAAAATAAAAAATAAAATTATATTTGACATTCCTGACAACTGCATTAATACTGTATGATTAATAAAAACATGTCAGTTGCCTGGATGGAACCAGTGATCAACATGTGCCCAGAATGCACATGAGTAAAAATGCAGTAAAAGGAAATAGTCTTCATTGCCTATAGGTCACTTCCAGTCAAAGGTTAAAGTTCAAAGACTAAATGATCAAAGTGCTCATTTTCTCAGTAGGACTGTCTTCTGCTAGGAGGATGATAACAGTGGTATCAACAAGTATCATCATAATACCACCATTTTGTTTCCTTTGGATTCTTGTTACATGTTCGAACATAAAGAGAATTATCTGGTGGTCACCTCTTTTTTTGCAGCTGGCATGAATGCTTATAATGCTAAGACAAACGGAACAAACTGAAAGTGCTGGGGACCAGTCTTCTGTTAGAATGGATAAACAGATATGACCATTGCTATAAACATGAGGATGAACAGGAATATTTTCACCAGTAAACATGACCTGAGGAGAGTCAAAAGGATATCTACTACTAAACTTAAACAGAAGTTGAAATTTTTCCCCTTCATATAAGGTTCCTGGTGCACCTTCCATGTCTACAATCCACTGTGTAATTGAATTTTGAACACTTTTTTCATTTAAAGTCATCCCAGGAGGTGTGTCATTTTGCAAAGCCAACAGTTCTTTCTGTAGTCATTTCTGCACTGACGCCATGATGGAACCATCCCCTCCAGGCCATCGAGGCCCTGACTGATTAAATTTTTTAATAAGATTCTTGAGGGGAAAAGCAGGAATTCCATTATCTTTAAGTTTGTCACATTCTATCTCTACATTATGCATTACATAGTACTCTACACATGTATTACATAGTACTAAAAAAAAACCCCACTAAACAGAGATCCAGTTCTGATTTGATCCATTACAAAATGCTCCCAAATTAAATTGAGACTAGAAAAGGTAAAGATAGAAAGGGATATACTTGAACTCAGAGCATACATTTTTGCCCACGTATCTTGTATTTCAGGGACAGCTCTAGATGCTTTTTTATTTTGTATGCTAGTTGTGAGTATATAAGCCTCACAGTCACCACTACAATAGTATCTTCACCATGATTCACATCATCCTATTTGCTTTCAAACAAGGATGGAGACAAAAGGGTTAAGTGATTAGTCCAAGGTCAACAGTGTGTTTATAGCAGAACCAGAGCTTGGCCACAGGCAATCTTGCTGAGGGTCATGCTCTTAAATACCATCCAGTATCGCCTCTGGGTATGACATGTGTGAAAATGAGAACATTCTTAGAATAGTGCCAATAACAACAAGATCTCTGGGTTTTATTAAAAATAACCTAGTCCTGATAAGATGCAAACAAGGACTCACAATTAGAGTTGCTTATTCTATCAAATTTCACTGCCAGAGATTAATGACTGACGTTGAAGTGTGTGCCTGTGTGTTTGTCAAGATGTTCTGTAGTATCTTATACATATAGTGTTTGTTGATGCAAGAAATATTACACTGAATAATGTTAACACTCAGCAAGTTTAAAACTACAGACAATGTAATACTTTGACACATTATCCTATCCAAGAAATAATTTAAAAGACAAAATTTATATATTGGCACATGTCATATGTGTATGCCTTAGATAGCACTGTAGCACTGTCCTCCCATTGTTCATCAATTTACTGGAGCGGGCACCAGTAACGTCTTCATTGTGAGACTTGTTACTGTTTTGGGTCTATCAAATACACCACTAGCTAGTCAGGCTCTGCCGTGTGGGCAGGATACTCTTGGTAGCTTGCCGGGCTCTCTGAGAGGGACAGATGAATCAAATCCTGGTCAGCCACATGCAAGGCAAATGCCCTACCCACTGTGTTATCACTCCAGCCCATGCCTTAGATATTTGATTTATTTACATTTTAAAACATCATTATTTATAATAACATAATTTTTAAGAATTATCTTTTATGTTTGTCTTTCAAGTATATGGAGTAAAAATATGTCTATAAAATGCTGAATACCTGCATATTTTTCTTAGTTTGTACATCACTACTTAACTGACAGATTTGATAAATGAGACCACAAGAATTCAAAGTAAATGTTGAATATGGTTTATGTGATTCTCCAGGAAACAAAGAATTAGTCAGCAAGCAGTTTCGGTAGTAAAAACTGCCTCTGTCACCTTAACCTAATTCCTACCCCTGAGAGTTAATTTTGTCATATGTGATCTGCCAGTGATAAAGGCTATTCTATGACTTTGGCACAAGGATTGAAGATGGTAAAGTAGAAAAACATCCATCCACTCTGAAGAGACGACTTTAACCTATTTTAGTTCTCTTTCTACAAATAAAAAGCTGGAAATAGCTGAGGGTTTTACTTATCCAAATGCCTCCCTACATCTAGCTTGCTAGTTTTCTCCCTAGAAAAATAAATAGTAAGAGGGCCTTAAGATTCTTTACAACTTCTTAAAACCACTGCATTTCATTCTTCAAGTGTTAATTAAAAGGCACAAAAGCTAGACTTCTAACAAAGCATCCTCAATTGCTAAAGCACATGGTCTTTGATTGCATCTTTGCCAAAAGCCAAGTTTTTCAACCAACAGTCTCTGACTCAGAGGTGGGTTATAAAATTTATTTATTTTGTTAATACCAGCATTTATTTAAAAATAAAAATATTAAAATAAAGCCAAACATATTTTGAAATATCAGCTTTTGTCACATGCTGTTGAGAACTAGAAGATAAGCCTTGTTGAGGGCTGCTTTCTTCTGCTTCTGTTTAGTCTACATGGACCATGTTGCAAAATAATTTGCTTTTCAGCTCATTGGTGTTTTTCTTGGAAAGGAGGGTCAAAAATCAAAGGACGTTTAAGGGACTGATTGCTTTTGTAAACTAGACTAATGCACATAGATATACTTTATAAATTTGGTTCATGAATTGCTTAACTCTTTTAGTGGTAATATTCAGTAAATAATGAAATTTAAGATTCAAAACTGATGTATCAGAAGGTCTGGAGTGATAGCCCAGCAGGTAGGCATTTGCCATATAACTTTATGGACTTGGCAAGGCTATTAGGAGAACCCTGTCTTTTGAGGGATACTGTGATATGTGTGTGTGTTACTTATACCTTAAAACAAATGTCTTTTTAAGGAATGCTTTAAAATGAGCGACCCTTGAGGTTGGCCCGGATAAGATCCCTGGCTTTCTCAATCATGCAGCAGACACAGTGCCTTCCCTACCCGGCATTCCCTGAGCCCTTGCATGGTGTTGAGAGCATAGTAACAGTAATTAATATATGTTGAAAAAACTAAATAGAACAACTCCACGTGGCAAAGTAAACAATTACTGCCCAGAATATTCAAATCCCACTAGTTACCTTCAGTTCTTTATTGTTCATTTTAAGAGGTAAAAAATCTTAGCCAAAATTTTATTGAGCAGAAATATACATATGAGAACAAGCCTGAAGTTACAAGAACAAGTTAAATGACCCTACAAGGAGGCAAGTGACCAAATCTAACAGAACAAAATTCTGGAAGCCAGCAACAAATCCATAGTATAAGCTCTAAGAAGGGAAAGAGAACTATTATAGAACCAAAAAGACCTAGGACAAAATGACAACATTTTCTCAACAACATTGAGAAGACACTGATTGACCTATAAAGTGTAAAAACAGACCGTGGGGATTGGGGAAAATAAATATGAATGGAATATTGGATGATTTTAAGGCATCATCATCATTTTGTTAGGTATAATATTGATATGATAGTTATGCCACAAATTCAAAGTCCTTGTCAAGCAATTACAGCACATCCAATTCTTTACAGGGTGGGAAAGACACAGACTGCTTCTAAACCTCCAATTTCAAAAAGCATGTAGCAGAAAGAAGTGGATGAGATAAAAATAGATCAGCTAAATGGAACTGGAAAGATAGGATAGCTTGCCTTGCACGTGGCCGACCCAGGTTCAATCCCGAGCACCCTATTTGGTCCTCCAGCAACACCATAAGTCATCCCTGATCACAGAGCCTGGAGTGAGCCCTGAGCACCAGCAGGTATGCCCCCCTCCCCACTTCACCACCCATCCCGCATCAACTAAACTGTGTCAAAGGATAGGTACAATAAGCTTTATCGTACTATTAGGTTCTTTTCTGTATATTTGAATAGCTCCATCATGAAAAAGTGACTATATATGGCCCTGCAGAACAGAAATGGTATTCTTAGACTCTTCCATTATGAACCCATACTCTCTTTACGTTCCAGAGGGACCACAGACAGCACTGGCTAGGCTTTGCACAACCTTTGAACATTTTGCAAATGCCATCATCTGGCGAAACTCGCTCACTAGTCTTTAAAAATTCAGATTATTTGTACTGCAAGAAGCATCACGACTTCATTCTGTTTCTTTTGAGCAAAATGTTTCTCCCTCTAGAGCTTTTCCCTTGAAAGAGCCAGGGAGCAGAGAGAGGATAGGGTGAGAGGTCGGAAAGAAGAAACGACCATTGAGTTTTCCACTTTCAGGAGAATGGCAAGATCCTTGGGGAGACAGTAAATTGAAATTAAGGCTGTTTCAGGCAGCCCACAGGATGTGCCTGCAAATGTAGACATCTCCAAATGGTGAAAAAGTCTGTTTGTGCCCATTCATATGAAGTGAATGCCTTGTAATGGACTCCAGCCCCTGGGAATGGGGGCTGGCTGGAGGCTAGGCTGCCGGAAGAATGGGATGGATTTGACATAAGTACTTTTAAGTGCTCTGAAGGCTGGACTTCTCCCTGCGGTTTAATAGCAAAGTCCAGTGGGAGCTACAAGGAAGGAGTCGAGTGAATCCCTACAGCTTTTTGTTTTAAGGATAACAAATCTTAAAACAGGTGTGAGCTCAGAAAGATCTTTTTACTCCTTGTTTTGAGTCGGCTGCGGCCAGCCAGCACTCTGTGTATGATTATCATTCCACAGAATGAGGTCTGGGCTAAGGAAAGGGAGGAGAGGAAAGGGAAGCTGAATAAACAAAAATTGCTTCGAGTGACTAATATTCATTAAGTTCTCCGGTCATGCGCTATGAAATTTATTAAACTGTGGTTTCCAAGAGAATGTATTAGTGGAGCTAATGAACACAAATAAAAAGGAGGCCTCCAGGAAATGGCTTCCTGGGCCTGGATGAGTCGGGTGAGTAATGTGACAAGAGATTATAACGGTAAAAGCTTCTATTATAGTCTAGAAGGTTGATTGTTGGTAGAGGTTGCCCTCTGTGGGGGAGGGGGAGATAGGAGGGAGCCTGAAAGTCTGACTTGTTTGAAAAAAAAAGAGGGCAAAAGCTTTTCCATTTTATTCATGAAAAAAAGAAACCCCACTCCCACCCACCCCGTGCCTCCGCCCAGCCCCTGTGCAGAAGGCCCGGGAGCTGCAGTGCTGCCATCTGGTGAAAAAGGCATTTGAGAGGCTACAGAAGAAAAATGACAGCCACCATCTTCAGGACATGGGAAATTCAAGAATCACCTTTCTTGGACCCTGAGGAACAATGAAGAGAATCCCTTGGAACTATGGAGTAGGAAGCAAAGACAACACTCACACCATCATCCACTATGAATAATCTCGCACCAATACCATATCATGGAAGCTGTTGTTCCAGTTTGCTACTGTTTTCCATTGGGACCTTCACAATTAGTTTCATATGACCATTTCATATGACCTATAACCTATGATCTCAGGTTAAAGTGTTACTTTTCCCAAGGATATTTCTTGTGGGTAATTTGACCCAGTTTCTCCAACCAAAAACCTATGTATCATCTGACTCTGCTCTTTCTCCCACAGTCAAGGCATCAGCAAACCCTGTTGGTCCTGTAGTCAGAGCATCCTGTGTCTGCTATGAGTGTCTTATCGAAGCCATGTGTATCTTTCTTCCGCTTGTCTGCCACAATCTCCTCCCTTTGCTTCCAACCTCAGTCTAAGGCCTTATCAATGCTGTCTTACTCTGTTTTCTCAATCTACCAGCCCTGAAGATTGAACCATTAGAACATGTTCAAGTATCATACTTCAATCATTCACCTTTCTGTGCTTCTCAGAATCAGAGTAAAAGCCAAAATCCTGCAGTATGTTTCAAGGCCCTACATGAAGCACTCCCAGCTTCCTCTATAACTTTCCTCTGTGTTCTCTGTTGACTTATGCTATCAGCCACACAGGATCCCCATCAGTCTGCAGAGAGGGGCAGTGTGATTGATTCAGTTCCCTCTTGCCCAGACATCAGCATGGTTCTCTCTCCCTCTCCAAATTTCTAACCAAAATTCATCTGATCAAGGAGTTTTTCCACAATCATCTTCTTTTAACTTTCATTTTTATTTCACTGTATCATTATCAACCCGTTGTTCATTGATTTCCTTGAGCAGGAACCAGTAATGTCTCCATTCATCCTAGCCCTGAGATTTTAGCAAGTCCCACGTTGGAGGCTCTTTCAGGGTCAGGAGAATGAAACCCATCATTGTTACTGGGTTTTGGCATATCGAATATGCCACCAGGAGCTAGTCAGACTCTGCCATTCAGGCAGGACACTCTTGGTAGCCTACTGGGTAAGAGAACTAGAGAGCGAGAACTAGTCAATAAGAGGTCACACAGCCACAAATGCGGCTGAGCGCTTCCAGGAGCTTGGTTTTATAGTCTCTGGATCTTGGCCGTTGACAGGATTACACGGTGCCAGGGCAGTTGGTGGCAGTTAGCAGTTTTTTTTAAGTGTTATTTTTATAATATATGCTTTTTTATAATATATTCTTCAGACCTACATAATTGAAATTAACATCTGCATATGCTACATCAAGTGCACCACTAAGACTCTAATTGTATCTTATACTACACAATTGGCTCCATGGACATGGTTGACCCATCCCTTTTCTACTCCTGGCAGCCATCAATATGCACTTATTATCTAATATTTGTTTCTGTTTTATTTAATCCCTTTGGTTTCTCTTTATAGTGAACATATGTGAAATCATACAGTGTTTGCCTTTGAATTATTTCAGAAAATGCGCTACCACAAGGGCTATCCATGTGAAGAACACAAAAACTATTTTGAAGATACCCATGCATATTATCCTTTTATAGAACACCGTTTCCTTCCAGAATTTTATATTTTTATATACTTTTATCACTTTTTAAAATGTTGCAAACTTATATCTCTATTTTCTGTCCCTCTACAATGAAATTTAAGTTCTAAGGAAGCAGGATGTTTTTGAGAAATATAACACATTTAACATTGTTCATTAATTTCCAAATCTTCAAAAGTAAGTGACATTATTCTGTTTTAAATACTTAAATACTTAATTTTTAAAAAATTTAATGAAACACTGTGAGATAGAATTACAGACTTACACACTTTCGTGGTTATGTTTCATACAATGGTCGAGTACCCATCCCTCCACCAGTGCCCATTCTCCACCATCAATGATTCCAGTATTACTTCCCCCAACCCCCTCTCCTGCTTCTGTGGCAGGTACATTCCTTTTTACTCCCTCTCTCTTTTGGGGTGTTATGGTCTGCAATACAGGTATTAAGTGGCCATCATGTTTGATCTAAAGTCTTCTTTCAGCAAGCATCTCCCGTCCCGATCAGGCCTTCCAAACATCCTTTGCTTGGTGGTCCTTCCTCTATCTTATCTGGATTGTTTCCCTGCAATGTGAGGCCAACTTCCAAGCCATGGAGAAATCCTGCTGGTCCTTATCTTTACTATTCTTGAGTGTTACTCTTCCATTACGTTGCATTATGTTCCACAAATGAGTGTTGTCATTCTATGTCTGTCCCTCTCTTTCTGACTCATTTCACTCAGCATGAAACTCTCCATGTCATTCCAATTACACGCACATTTCATGGCTCCATCTTTTCTAACAGCTGCATAGTATTCCATTGTGTAGATGTTCCAGAGTTTCTTTAACCAGTCATCTGCTCTCAGGCACTCGGGCTTTTTCCAGATTCTGGCTATTGTAAATAGTGTTGCAATAAACATATAAGTGAAGATATCATTTCTACTGTATTTTTTGCATCTCTGGGATTGACTCTTGTTAATACTTAGCTATATTTTATCAGACTTAGTCTTCTCTGGTATTGCTATAATACTATGTAAAATAAGCAGAATGTATAAGACTTTCAGCAGTTTTATTGAAATATAATTTAACAAATTCACACATTAAATTGTGTCTTTTTTCTAAGAGTTATAGAACAGGTATAGCCAATTACACAGCTCAGTTTAAAAATATTTCCAAAACTCCAAGTTGAGATAGTCAAATATTACCACAAACATCAACCGCAGACCACCAGAGGTTGTCTCTATAAGCTGCCCTTCAGGACATTTCAGAGACCGAGAAAGTTACACCACATGGAGTTTTGTTTTATCTTGAATTTTTCCTTTAGCAGAATGTTTTGAGGTGCCTCTACATTGTCATATTTTTTAGTATAATTAGACAATAATAACCCCATCAATGGCCGGGATCCAGAGACTATAACACCAAGATCCTGCAAGCTTATTATTATTAGATTTCTTATTCTCTAGTTCTCACTCTCAGAGAACCTGGCAGGATATTGAAAGTATCATACCAGCATATATGCCTGAATAGGAACACCTGTAAAGTTTATTTGTGTTTTCAGGCTAACGAGAATATACCACTCACACGGCAGAACTTGACAAGCTATCCATGGTGTATTCAATATGCCAAATCCAGTAAATACAATGAGTCTCATTCCCCTGACCCTGAATACGGCAGAGTCAAGAAGGATGTGGAAGAAGAGGCTGATAAAATCTCAAGGCCCAACTAGGCTGCCAAAACAAAGAAGGACAAAAATAACTGTCTGTACTTTCAATGCACGTATGCTGGCATCTGATGCATCCCTTGAGGACCTGATGGTAAAAGCGTGAAAGATCAAGTATGACATCATTGGTCTGATTGAGACGAGAAGGCATCAATCACATCACGCCGTTTTCGACACTAGAGAAGAACTGTTCCTTGGAACATGTGACAAAAGAGGAGTTGGTGGTGTCGGTGTCCTTGTCAACATGAACTTAGCCATGAGCATTGATTCATTCGAATGCCTAACAACCTGAATCGGAAATTACACTTGAATAGATGTAACTCACTGCCGGCAGTTTCTATCTTCGTTTTCTACACACCAACATCCAATTATGGTGAAGAAGAAATTGAGAAGTTCTACATGGAACTGGGGAAGTTCTATAAAGAAGACCAAACTTTCTACAGGATCATTGTGGGTGATTTTAATGCCAAGACAGGACCAAGAAGATCAGTCGAAGAACTCTACATAGGGACCCATGGCCTAGAATGAAATGAACAGGGTGACAGGATGTCTGAGTTCATCATGTCGACCAAGACCATCCATGGTAACTCACAGTTCCAGAAGGCCAAATCTAAACATTGGACATGGGAGTCTCCCGGTGGATGATTCCACAATGAAATTAACCACATCATATTCAATTGACGGTTTTGTCTGACTAACATCACTGTTATCCCAAAATTCCAAATGGCATTTGACCACAGTCTATTTCATGCAAAATTCTACTTCACAGAGTGGGGAGAAATGAATGCAAAGTTCAAGAAGAGAACTCCCAGAACAACCAACAACTGGGAGCTCTTTGGCTCTGTTGTGGCAACATGGGAAGATGCCGTCATTGACAACATTGATGAGGAATACAATCGACTGGTTCAGCACCTCCATGATTGTGTGAGAAACGCCACGAGAGAGATCACTTGATCACTTGATACCCCATTGCTCATTGATTTACTTGAGCGGGTGCCAGTAACATCTCCATTCATCCTTGTTGCATGCTACTGTAGCCCAATGGCATCTGCTCGTTCTAGGAATATACAGAGCCCCTCAAACTGATCATTCAGGGTCTTGACGAAGAAGTCTGACCATTTTTTAGGTGGGCGCCCATGCGATCTTTTGACGTCCCGTGGAATCCAGTCAGTAATGACTCTAGTCCAGCGGTTGTCTGTAAACGTCATTACGTGTCCAGCCCATCTGATTTTTGATGCCTTGGCAAATGAGACAGCGTCCCTGATTCTTGAACGTTGACAGAGATCAGAACTCCGGATTCTATCTCTTATTTCAGTGAAGCGTGATACTCCAAACATAGCTCTTTTGATTCCTCTTTGAGATATCCGAATAGTGTTCTCATCCTGTTTTCATAGGGCCTAGGTCTCTGAGGCATATGTTAATGCAGGAAGAACAGTGGAATCAAAGAGATGTGCTCAGAGCTGAAGTTTCTT
Source organism: Sorex fumeus (assembly GCF_029834395.1). Taxonomy (NCBI): domain Eukaryota; kingdom Metazoa; phylum Chordata; class Mammalia; order Eulipotyphla; family Soricidae; genus Sorex; species Sorex fumeus. The sequence goes on from NW_026606067.1 coordinate 17,798,263, forward strand.
TGTCCTCTTAGTTTTTTCTTCAGTGCTTTTGAAGGCATTCCAGAGAATGCCTTCCAGAGCAGCTCTCTTCCTCCTGCATAACTCAGGTGCCAGGTCATTCATCATGTTGATTTCTTGACCTAGGTATATATAACTGTTACATTTGGAGACGGTGGTTCCGTTGAGAGTGAATGGAACATCAGGAACAAGACTGCTTCTCATGAACATTGTCTTTGTGAGATTCAGTTGTAATCCAACCTTTCCACACTCACGGTAGAAGTCTGTTAGCATTTGTGCCGCTTGGCTGATGTTTGGTGTTATTAGAACGATGTCATCAGCAAAGCACAGGTGGTGTAGTTGACAACCATCTATCTTCACTCCCATTCTTTCCCATTCCAGTCGTTGTATGATGTTCTCGAGGGAACTGAAGAGTTTTGGTGAAATGGTATCACCGTGCCGAACTCCTCTCTTGACATAGATGATTACTTCTTTGTAGAATGGTGAGATCCTGGTAGTGAATCCATAATAGAGCTCATGGGATCCTGATTTATTGAGTTTGTACGCCCTGATTGGATAGGGCTTCGACGACTTTTCCATCTCAACAGAATCAAAGGCCTTTTTAAAATCAATGAACATTAGACAGAGCAGCATCTTGAACTCCTGAGAAACCTCAATGAGTTTGGTTATCGTGTGGACATGTTCGATGGTGCTGAATCCTTTTCAGAATCCGGCTTGTATGCATGGTTGTCCTTCATCTAGTGTTCTGCCAATCCTATTCAGGATGACTCGAGTGAACAGTTTGTAGATGACAGACAATAGGCAGATTCGGCGATAGTTGCAAATGTCTTGGATGTCTCCCTTCTTGTATAGTAGTACAGTCCTGCTGGTTTTCCATTGGGATGGAGCCTTGCATTCAGACAGGTAGTGTGTGAAGAGCCAAGCCAGTATATCGATGAGTACTAATGGTAAGTTCTTCAGGTGTTCAGGTCTGACCTTGTCTGGGCCTGGTGGTCTTTGTTTCTTTACCGACAAGATGGCGTGTTGGATTTCGGAAGGGAGAACTTTGGGAACGACATATCCATCCTGCGGAATTTGCTATGTGGGCAAGTGGACATGGCTATTAAAGAGATCTGAGTAGAAGTCATGAATAATCTTCTTCATTGCCCTTCTGGAAGATGTGATAGATCCATCAGGACATCAGAGGGCAGTCATATTGGTCTTGTAGTTGGTGAAGGACAGACGGGCATTATGAATGCTTTTCCTAGCTTCTGCCACATCTACCAGCACTGCTCCTCCCCTGTCTTTGAGGTCATCCTTGATCGCTTTTCTGCACTGTTTTGCCAGCTCAGACGTTCACTTGCGGTTGCCTGAGGCATGTGCCAAGACACATTGGCGAATAAGTTCAAGAGTGTTCAAAGAAAGGCTTTTTTTGTGATTATCTCTCTTTTGGCATTCCTTAAACAATCATGGAGGTGCTGAATCATTCAATCATATTCCTAATCAATGTTGTCAATGATGGCATCTTCCCATGTTGCTGCAACAGAGCCAAAGAGCTCCCAGTTGGTGGTCATTCTGGGAGTTCTCTTCTTAAACTTTGCATTCTTTTCTCCCCATTATGTGAGGTAGAATTTTGCATGAAGGAGACGGTGGTCCGATCCCGTTTGGAATTTTGGGACAACAGCAACATCGGTTAGGCAAAACTGCCGATTGAATATGATGTGGTCTATTTCATTGTGGAACCGTCCACCGGGAGACTCCCATGTGCAACGTTTAGATTCAGCCTTTTGGGACTGTGAGTTATCATGGATGGTCTTGGTTGACATGTTGAACTCAGACAGTCTGTCACCCTGTTCATTCCATTCTAGGCCATGGTCCCTATGTAGAGTTCTTCGACTGATCTTCTTGGTCCTGTCTTGGCATTAAAATCACCCACAATGATCCTGTAGAAAGTTTGGTCTTCTTTATAGAACTTCTCCAGCTCCATGTAGAACTTCTCAATTTCTCCTTCACCATAATTGGATGTTGGTGCATAGACAAAAAAGCTAGGAACTGCCAGCAGTGAGCCACATCTATTCAAGTGTAATCGTCCAATTCAGGTTGTTAGGCATTCGAATGAATCAATGCTCATGGCTAAGTTCATGTTGTCAAGGACACCGACACCACCAACTCCTCTTTTGTCACATGTTCCAAGGAACAGTTCTTCTCTAGTGTCGAAAATGGCTTGATGCTAAGAGAAGGACCACATGGAGGGTGCGGGAACCACAGATCCCGGAGGGAAAAAAAAAAAAAAACAGGTTCCAAAAAGAGCCGAGATCACCGGCAAGTTCCAGATGGGGTAGGTGCCACATCCCGCCTCCCCCAGATGGAACCCCGGTGACCAGAAGCCTCTACAAACACAGCTCGAGTATGCGGGAACGAGGAATTTTTCTCAAATCTGCCGGACTACAGCTCCCAGGTAACCTCTGATTCCGGAAGTCACACCCACAGCCCGCCCCCCAGCGCCATCTTTGAAGCATTCAGCCTAAGAGAAGGACCACATGGAGGGTGCGGGAACCACAGATCCCGGAGGGGGAAAAAAAAAAAAACAGGTTCCAAAAAGAGCCGAGATCACCGGCAAGTTCCAGATGGGGTAGGTGCCACATCCAGCCTCCCCCAGATGGAACCCCGGTGACCAGAAGCCTCTACAAACACAGCTCGAGTATGTGGGAACAAGGACTTTTTCTCAAAACCGCGCGGCCGCTTATGTGACATCTCTCTATATACAAAGTGATCAATGAGAAGTAAACCACCCAATCTTTCTCCCTGAAAGTCAGAGTTAAGTTTGGAGCACGGCCACAGCCCCAGAAACACAAGGACTTAATGCAGAACCCAACAGCTTAGAGCAGAAAAGTGAACGGACTATGCGTTAATCCAGGCCATCATTTCTGCCCAGAGGGGAAAGGGTGTTGCCCGATTCGCCCTCTCTTCTCTGGTAAGAAGGATGGCGGCCGCATGGGAGCCTTGTGGACAGCAGGTATGAGCCGGGGGTGTGGGGGCGACTAAAACCTCATGGGAAGGGGGGCGTTCCGGTCCGTCCTTCACGCCCTACCGAGGTCACCAGTTGCCCCCCACGAGCGGCTCTCCAGCATGGCCACAGCCCCAGAAGCACAAGGACTTAATGCAGAACCCAGCAGCTTGGAGCAGAAAAGTGAAAGGACTATGCGTTAATCCAGGCCATCAAGTCTGCCATAGGGGAAAGGGTGTTGCTCCCTTCCGCCCTCCTCCCTCTGGAAAGAAAGATGGCGGCCACATGGGAGCCTTGTGGACAGCAGGTATGAGCCGGGGGTGTGGGGGCGACTAAAACCTCATGGGAAGGGGGGCGTTCCGGTCCGTCCTTCACGCCCTACCGAGGTCACCAGTTGCCCCCCACGAGCGGCTCTCCAGCATGGCCACAGCCCCAGAAGCACAAGGACTTAATGCAGAACCCAGCAGCTTGGAGCAGAACAGTGAAAGGACTATGCGTTAATCCAGGCCATCAAGTCTGACAGAGGGGAAAGGGTGTTGCCCCATTCGTCCTCTCTTCTCTGGAAAGAATGATGGAGGCCACATGGGAGCCTTGTGGACAGCAGGTATGAGCCGGGGGTGTGGGGGCGACTAAAACTGCATTGGAAGGGGGGCGTTCCGGTCCGTCCTTCACGCCCTACCGAGGTCACCAGTTGCCCCCCACAAGCGGCTCTCCAGCACGGCCACACCCCCAGAAGCACAAGGACTTAATGCAGAACCCAGCAGCTTGGAGCAGAAAAGTGAAAGGACTATGCGTTAATCCAGGCCATCAAGTCTGCCGGAGGGGAAAGGTTGTTGCCCCATTCGCCCTCTCTTCTCTGGAAAGAAGTATGGCGGCCGCATGGGAGCCTTGTGGACAGCAGGTATGAGCCGGGGGTGTGGGGGCGACTAAAACCTCATGGGAAGGGGGGCGTTCCGGTCCGTCCTTCACGCCCTACCGAGGTCACCAGTTGCCCCCCACGAGCGGCTCTCCAGCATGGCCACAGCCCCAGAAGCACAAGGACTTAATGCAGAACCCAGCAGCTTGGAGCAGAAAAGTGAAAGGACTATGCATTAATCCAGGCCATCAAGTCTGCCATAGGGGAAAGGGTGTTGCTCCCTTCCGCCCTCCTCCCTCTGGAAAGAAAGATGGCGGCCACATGGGAGCCTTGTGGACAGCAGGTATGAGCCGGGGGTGTGGGGGCGACTAAAACCTCATGGGAAGGGGGGCGTTCCAGTCCGTCCTTCACGCCCTACCAAGGTCACCAGTTGCCCCCCACGAGCGGCTCTCCAGCACGGCCACAGCCCCAGAAGCACAAGGACTTAATGCAGAACCCAGCAGCTTGGAGCAGAAAAGTGAAAGGACTATGCGTTAATCCAGGCAATCATTTCTGCCCAGAGGGGAAAGGGTGTTGCTCCCTTCCGCCCTCCTCCCTCTGGAAAGAAAGATGGCGGCCACATGGGAGCCTTGTGGACAGCAGGTATGAGCCGGGAGAGTGGGGGCGACTGAAACCTCATGGGTCGGGAGGCGTTCCGGTCCGTCCTTCACGCCCTACCGAGGTCACCAGTTGCCCCCCGCGAGCGGCTCTCCAGCACGGCCACAGCCCCAGAAGCACAAGGACTTAATGCAGAACCCAGCAGCTTGGAGCAGAAAAGTGAAAGACTATGCGTTGATCCAGGCCATCAAGTCTGCTGGAGGGGAAAGGGTGTTGCCCCATTAGCCCTCTTCTCTCTGGAAAGAAAGATGGCGGCCACATGGGAGCCTTGTGGACAGCAGGTATGAGCCGGGAGTGTAGGGGCGACTAAAACCTCATGGGAAGGGGGGCGTTTCGGTCTGCCCTTCACGCCCTACCGAGGCCACCAGTTGCCCCCACGAGCGGCTCTCCAGCACGGCCACGACTCCAGAACACAGAAACCAATTTCTTAACTATCTGACTTTCAGTAGAAATACTTCCAGGGTCAATAGGTAAAATAGCAGAAATCCAAAACAAACATTTAATTCTTGAACCCAGCTGTAGAAAACAAATCACTTCACAATGCTTTTTCAGCATGTCTGATTTGGGGAGGGGGTAAGGTAAGGTAAGGTAAAGGCCCTCCCGTTGATCGTCGATTTGCTCGAGCGGGCCCAGTAACGTCTCCATTGGAGACTTTGTTGTTACTGTGTCTGGCATATCGAATACTCGGTAGCTTGCCGGAGGGGGGTAAACTCTAAATAATAGTGGTGAATCTTTTATTGAAACAATGAATCTAATCAAAGCAGATAGAGTTCATCTGCCTCACAGGGATGTGGAGGGGTGGGGGGTTGGGTTTTATTGGGGTTCTTCATGGTAAGGTAAAGGTAAAGGCCCTCCCGTTGATCGTTGATTTGCTCGAGCGGGCCCAGTAACGTCTCCATTGGAGACTTTGTTGTTACTGTGTCTGGAATATCCAATACTCTCGGTAGCTTGCCGGGCTCTCCGAGAGGAGCGGAGGAATCGAACTCGGGTTGGCCATGTTGGCCGCTTGTAAGGCGAACGCCCTACCCGCTGTGCTATCGCTCCAGCTCTTCATGGTAAAAAATAAGTATTGGTAAAGGGAAATGTGTTTGATATTTGCATGACTGAGACATAAACCTGAAAGCTTTGTAACCTTTCCCACAGTGATTCAATAAATAAATTAAAAAAAAAAAAGAAAACGGCTTGATGTGATTGATGTCTTCTTGTTTCAGTCAGACCAATGATGTCATACTTGATCTTTCACGCTTGTACCATCAGGTCCTCGATGGATGCATCAGATGCCAGTATACGTGCATTGAAAGTACAGACAATCATTTTTGCCTTTCTTCGTTTTGGCAGCCTAGTTCGGTTTTGAGATTTTATCAGCTTCTCCTTCCACATCCTTCTAGACTCTGCCATATTCAGGGTCAGGGGAATGAGATCCATTTTTTTTACTGGATTTGGCAAATTGAATATACCACGGATAGCTTGCCAGGCTCTGTCGTGTGGGTGGGATATTCAAGGTAATCTGAAAAATAAATAAACATATATAATGCGGCCACGTGCTTCCGGGAGCTTGGTTTGATAATATCTGGATCCTGGCCATTGCTGGGGTTACACGGTAGTTGGTGGGTGTAACTGTCTAACTACTGGAAGGTCCAGTCCCAAACCGTGAAGTCTTGGAGATCTCATCCCTGGGTCCCGCATACCTGGGTTCCTCTGCCAGTTCTTTATGCGTGAGCCTCATCCAAGCGTGTGGAGAGTGGTCTCACCATGACTTTGGCTGGGTCCCGGAGGTCTTCAGCTGTTGGGCCCTGGTGCGGACAGTCAGGCACGGGGTTGCAGACTCTGCCTTGTTCTCTTCTGGGAGCTTGGTGTGATAATCTCTGGATCCTGGCCATTAGAGAGAGATAACCACAAAATAAAAAGCCTGTCTTCGAAAACTCTTGAGCTTACTCAGCTTGGCACATGCCTCAGGCATCCACAAGCAAATGTCTGAGCTCACAAAGCACTGAAGAGAAGTGATTGAGGAAGAAATCCAAGAGAGAAGATCAGCAGTGCAGGTAGATGCAGCAGAAACTGGGAAAAGCGTTCCTAACACTCACCTGTCCTTCCTCCACTAACCAGCCGCCGCCACACTCCAGGACGCTTTCCTGACACTTTCAGGAAGCTTTCTGGCAAAGCAGCTGTGCGATACATTATAAGACACTAAATACTCATCTTCCAGAATTGCCGTACCATATTTGATAGGGTTCAAATATGGTAACACCTACGAGGGCAATTAGAGGTCGCCCCAAAAGCCTCTATCCCTATTGGAAAGCCTGGCAAGCTACCGAGAGTATTCCGCCTGCACGAGCAGAGCCTTGCAAGCTATCCGTTGTGTATTCGATATGCCAAAACCAGTAATTACAATGGATCTCATTCACCTGACCCTGAAGGCTTCACCAACATGGCAGCATTGAGAAGGATGAGAAAGGAGAGGCCCATAAAATCTCAAGGCCCAACTAGGCTGCCACAATGAAGGAAGACAAAAATGATCGTCTGTACTTTCAATGCACGTATGCTAGCATCAGATGCATCCATCGAGGACCTGATGGTACAAGCGCGAAAGATGAAGTACGACATCATTGGTCTGACCGAGATAAGAAGGCACCAATCTCATCATGTCGTTTTTGACACTGGAGAAGAAATGTTCCTCAGAACATGCGATAAAAGAGGTGTCGGAGGTGTCAGTGTCCTTGTCAACACGAACTTAGTCATGAGCATTGATTCATTCAAATACCTAACAACCGGAATCAGACATTTACATTTGAATAGATGTGGCTCGCTGCCGGCAGTTTCTATCTTCATTGTCTATGCACCAACATCCAATTATGATGAAGAAGAAACTGAGAAGTTCTACATGGAGCTGGAGAAGATCTATAAAGAAGACCACGCCTTCTACAAGATCATTGTGGGTGATTTTAATACCAACATAAGACCAAGAAGATCAGTCCACATCAGGACCCATGGCCTAGAATGGAATGAACAAGGTGAGAGATTGTCTGTGTTCATCATGTCCACCAAGACCATTCATGGTAACTGAAGTTTGCAGAAGGCCGAATCTAAGCGTTGGACATGGGAGTCTCCCAGTGGATGGTTCCACAATCAAATAGACCACATCATATTCAATCAATGGTTAGGCCTGACTGATGTAGCTATTGTCCCAAAATTCCAAACTTGATTGGACCACCATCTCCTTTGTACAAAATTCTACTTCACAGAGCGGGGAGAAAGGGCTGTAAAGTTTAAGAAGAGAACTCCCAGAACGACCACCAACTGGGAGCTCTTTGGCACTATTGCTGCAACATGGGAAGATGCCATTGCTGACAACATTGACGAGGAATACGATCGACTGGTTCAGCACCTCCATGATAGTGCAAGGAACGCCGAGAGAGATAGCCACAAAAAAAAGTCTGTCTTCAAAAACTCTTGAGCTTATTCACCAACGTGGTTTGGCGCATGCCTCAGGCAACCGCAAGCGAACGTCCGAGCTCGCAAAGCAGTGCAGAGATGCGATCAAGTAAGACCTCAAAGAGAGAAGAGCAGAAGTGGTGGTAGATGCAGCAGAAGCCGGGAAAAGTATTCGTAATACCTGCTTGTCCTTCGCCAACTACAAGACCAAGATGACTGCCCTCTGACGTCCTGATGGATCTATCACATCCTTCAGAACGGCAATGGAGAAGATTGTCTATAACTTCTACTCAAATTTCTTCGATAGCCATGTCCACTTGCCGACATACCAAATTCCACAGGATGGATATGTTGTTCCCAATGTTTTCCCTTCCGAAATCCAACAAGTCATTTCGTCGGTAAAGAAACGAACAGCACCCGGCCCAGACAAGGTCACACCTGAACACCTGAAGAACCTGCCGTCAGTACTCACCAATACATTGGCTTGGCTCTTCACATGCTACCTGTCTGAATGCAAGGTTCCATCCCAATGGAAAACCAGCAGGACCGTATTACTGTTCAAGAAGGGAGACATCCATGACATTGGCAACTATCACCCGATCTGCATATTGTCTGTCATCTACAAGTTGTTCGCTCAAGTCATCCTAAATAGGATTGGCAGAACACTAGATGAAGGACAACCATGCGAGCAAGCCAGGTTCCACAAAGGATTCAGCACCATCGACCATATCCACACGATAACCAAGCTCATTGAGGTTTCTCAGGAGTTTCAAGATGCTGCTCTGTCTATCGTTCATTGATTTAAAGAAGGCCTTTGATTCTGTTGAGATGGAAGCAGTCATTGACGCCCTAGCCAATCATGGCATTCAAGCTCAATACATCAAGCTCCTCCATGAGTTGTATTATGGATTCACTACCAGGATCTCACCATTCTACAAAGAAGTAATCATTGATTTCAAGAGAGGGGTTCGGCATGGTGATACCAATTCACCGAAACTCTTCAGTGCCACCCTCGAGAACATCATGCGACGACTGGAATGGGAAGAAATGGGAGTGAAGATAGATGGTTGGCAACTACACCACCTCCGCTTTAATGATGACATTGTTTTAATAACACCAAACATCAGCCAAGTGGCACAAATGCTGGCCGACTTCGACCGTGATTGTGAAAAGGTCACACTACAGCTGAATCTTACGAAGACAATGTTTATGAGAAACAGCCTCGTTCCTGATACCCCATTCACTCTCAATGTAATGACCATCTCCGAATGCAACAGCTATGTGTACCTAGGTTAAGAAGTCAACATGACAAATGACCTGGCACCCAAGCTGTGCAGGAGGAAGAGAGTGGCTTGGAATGCCTACAAGAGCGTCGAAGAAATAGTTAAGAGGATGAAGAACCTCCGGCTCCAGGCACATCTCTTTGATTCCACTGTTTTTCCTGCATTAACATATGCCTCAGAGACCTGGGCCCTATGCAAACAGGATGAGAACACTATTCGTGTCTCCCAAAGAGGAATTGAAAGAGCTATGCTTGGAATATCACGTTTCACTCAAATGAGAGAAAGAATCCGGAGTTCTGACATCCATCGACGATCAAGAATCAGGGACGCTGTTTCGTTTGCCAAGGTGTCAAAAATCAGATGGGCTGGTCACGTAATGAGATTTAAAGACGACCGCTGGACTAGAGCTGTTACCGACTGGATTCCATGGGATGTCAAAAGACCGCATGGCCGCCCACCTACCAGACGATCAGACTTCTTCGTCAAGATCATGAACGATTGGTTTGAGGCTCTTCATGTTCCTAGAGTGAAAAGACGCCATTGGGCTACGCTAGCATGCGACAGGTACAAATGGAGACATTACTGGCGCCCGCTCGAGGAAATCAACGATTAACAGGATGTCAAGTGATCTAGTGATCAATTTATTGATTCTAATGTTTTATGGAACACTTTTGAATTTCACATTTAGTATAATGGCAGATGCTCAAAAAATATGTACATTATGCAACATGCAGGGCAGAATTTTCTTTTAAACATTATTTGAATTTGAGAGTAAATACAAGTTTTCTGGTTGATGATGTATTGTCTAATTGAGTTTTCTGTTTCTAGGAGTAGAGTATTGAAACCTCTGACTATTTTTTAACTGTAAATTATCCTTTTGATGTCTGGTTTTGCTTAATTTATTTGGAGATTATATTATTAGGTGCATATGTATATTTAATTGCTTGTATTTGTAATTACATATTCCTGTTGTATAGGCATTTTACAATTATAGATTGTTCTTGTTTATCTCTAATGATATAACTTTTCTTAGAATTTACTCTGGCTTTTTATGCTAATATTTATTTGGCATACCAGGTTCTAGCCTTTAATTTCAACCTAACTCATCTTTAAAGAATCTAAAGTGTAGTCTTTGTTGTCAGAGAATAGATTTTGCTTTTTGATCTATTTTGACAATATCTTCCTTTAAATCAGAACATTTAGACTTTTCACATGAAATTTTTTTGTTGTTGTTTTTTGGTCACACCCAGTGATACTCAGGACTTACTCCTGGATCTGCACACAAGGATCACTCCTGTTGAGGCTCTGGAGAATAAAAAGGGGTGCTAAGGATAAAACACAGGTTACTAGCATGCATTTGCTCGAGCGGGCCCAGTAACGTCTCCATTGGAGACTTTGTTGTTACTGTGTCTGGCATATCGAATACTCTCGGTAGCTTGCCGGGCTCTCCGAGCATGCAAGGCTATCTGTATTATCTCACAGACCCCTGTAATGTAATTCTTTTCATAACTGGATTTACACTGCTAATTTTTTCATTTGTTTCCTATGCTTTCTCTATTTTATGGTTCTCTGTACCTCTTTTAATACCTTTTAATAATTTTTGGTATGAAAAGGTTTTTTAGTATATCATTTTAATTCTTCTATTGATTTGTGACTATAGTATTATTTAATTGACTCAAGAGTTTCCATTTGAATATTGATCTATCATCAATTATTTTATAGAGTAATGATAAGAATTCTGGCAAAACCTTAGAAATGTTAATAGGTCCATATTCCTTCTCTTCTTGTTTGTTTGTCATGTATACTAATGCTTTGAATATGTCATTAACTAGACATGTTCGAAATGTAACCATATAGCATTCTAATTATTGCTTCATATAATCATGACAACAGCTTCAGGACAATGGAAACACAAGCCCTCCTACTGATATTATCAATTGCTTACTATTTCAAGCTAAGAAATGTCCTTCCAATTGTAGTAATAAAGCTGTATGTTTTCTTGGCCTTCCAAACCCTACCAGATGTCTAAGGAAATTGAACCAGGGATTGGGTAAAGTGAAACAGGAGTTTCCCATGAAAGAAGGCTTACATGTTTTATACTTAAAAGTTTCATAGCTTTTCAAGCATGAAGTATTCTCTGATTGTTGGATGTTTTGGATGAAATAGTTGTCTTTGTGGAGAGGATTACTGATCTCTTTATAGAATCATGCATGTGCATTTTTAACCCCCCCCCAACTAAACTCTAGCTGGTCTAAGCTTTAGAAGATAGTAACCATACATACAAGTGCTTTGGCATTTATTAAATATAGAAATTTTCTGGTCAAAGAGGTAGTACAGAGGTTAAGATGCTTACATTGCACACATCCTATCCCAGTTCAAATCACAGCATGACATGCAGTAACCCAGTACCTGCAGGAATGATCCATGAGCAGAGGCAGGAGCACAGAAAGAAGAAAGGAAGAAATGAGGGAGGGAAGCAAGGAAGGAGAGAAGGCAAAAAGGCAAAAAGGAAGGAAGGAAGGAAGGAAGGAAGGAAGGAAGGAAGGAAGGAAGGAAGGAAGGGAGGGGAGAAGTATGGAAGAAAGGATCAAAGGAAGATATGCTTTTGTTTCTACCATACAGTACACAATGTCATGGGTCAGAAAGAATTTCATAGACTTTAGCAACATTGAAGACAATATTGTTTGATCACACCACAGGAATAATCACAGAGTAGGCATTGTCCACTCTGTTATCCTAAGAAAGAGAGAGAAATCTAACAATTTACTTATATAGGAACTAGAAAAATGACAATTATCAATTCAAATTTTCAGAATCTTCCTTCTTCCAAGACTAGGGAGGGAAGAAAAGGCATTTGAATTCTTATCAAGCAAAATCTAGTTTCTTTTATGGGAACTACTATAGAGGAGTCACCACATGAGTATTTTTTTTTCCTAAAACGTGTTGAAAATTTAGTTCAGTCATCCCTTAGAAAATAAAACTATATGTCTCTGTCATGTTCTCTATTAAATATTTCTGCAGTTTGGAAATGGATTAGGAGGCTTCTTAAAGTCCTTCTTAAAGTCCCTCCAAGTCTTGATTTATGGATCTATACCTCATCTACATCCATAGTGGTTTTTTCTGGGTTACGGCTCTGAAGATTTATCAGTTTTCACCATAGAAAATTCTCATACATTTGTTTAGCAAGTAAATGATGATGGACAAGACCAAAAGCTTGTCCCAGACTTTGAACTGTATTTTTATGTTGATGCTTTTTCCTCTATAGAAAGACAAATAGTAGAGAGAAAACCTAACTCTGTACAAGAAGTACACAGCTGATACACATATTGGGCCACCCAGAATTCACCCAGATTAATGACAACTTGGTTTGACAGCATTCTGACCACGACAGATGAAATCACCTTAGGAAGTGTTTTCTAGGAGAAAATAAAATCAGCAGAGTTAAAAAGAAGGGCAGGGGATAAAAGCATAAAGTCTGAAATATACATTGTCCAAGTGTTTTTCCCCCCATTAATTTTGGAAGCCCTTGAGTGTTCCCAGGGAAATTTAATCTGCATGTTTCTGAGCCATTTACACTTAACTCACCACAATATTGTTATGTAAGAGTCATTTGTTTTCCAAGAAGCCCTCTCAACTTTGTTCATAAAGATTTCATTGAAGTGTTTGTTTTCTTTCTGCTTAAAATGAAATTATGCTTTTTAGATTGAAAGAAATTTTGAAATGAACCTTAAATTTAATACTTGTGAAGTATAAGACAGATCGACTTTTTGATCCCTTCCAGAGCTCCAACCCAAGGTGCTTTGGGTTTGGCTGCATCCCAGTGAAGGGTTCAGTTAGAAAGATATAGGTTTATTATTCCTTGGATCATCCAAGTGAACTCTCTCAGGTCTTTTTAAAAACTGGAGCTTTTATTATCAAGGAGGCAGGCTGGGGCTGGAAGGCAACCTTGGGACACTGTTGGAAGGAAGTTGACTGGTGGTGGGATTGATTCTGGAATACTGTACGCCTGAAATCCAATTATGAATAATTTTGTAAATTATCTTACCTTAATAAATGTTTTCTTTTACAAAACTGATAGCTCTTAAAACATAATATTTGTGTGTGTTTGTGAGGACAGTGCTTCAATATATATTTTATATATACACACACTGTATATATATATACATGTATATATAAAGCAGAGCTTTTATGAAACACAGCTAACCTAACAATCAATTCTGCTTTAGAATGAATAAATCTCTGGAATAAACTCTGTGAGGTCAGTGGTACAAAGACTAGAGACAGATGCTGCCTCATCCCAAGGACATGGTTGTCCAAGGGATGTACAATAAAACCTAGGGAATGTTATCTCCTAGGTCAGAGAACTGCAGCAAGGGTTAAGTAAAAATGTTATGAAAAGTACTTAGCATCATCTAGTAAGACTTCAATGTGTTAGCTACAAAAATACTAATTATATCTCTATTAGAGTTTATATAAAGTCAGATATTGAATCAAGCATCTCACAACAACAAATCCTGTTCAAAATAACTCTAAAGAGAATGAAAGATTTCTAGTGCTCATAGTTTTGTACTATGGGGCTGGAGCAATAACACAGTGGGTAGGGTGTTTGCCTTGCATGCGGCCAACCTGGGTTCTATTCCCAGCATCCCATATGGTACCCTGAGCACTGCCAGGAGTAATTCCTGAGTGCATGAGCCAGCAGTAACCCCTGTGCATTGCCGGTTGTGACCAAAAAGCCAAAAAAAATGTGCTGAATTTTTAAGTAATAATTGCTGTCTAACTTTAAAAATCATTATAGGAAAAGTTGTATAAATGTATTCATAGATATATGTGTATATATTTCAACTAAATATGTGTATACATATTTATACATGTACAAGCATGCTATATATTTACATACACATATATTAAAATAATACGTTAATCTAGAACAATATGTACCACTGAATCTTATCTGAAGAATTCTTTGTTAATGGGCTGGAGAGACAGTATAGTGGGCAAAGCACTTGCCTTTCATGCACCTGCACTTGACCCAGGTACAATCCCAATCCCCAGAACCACAGCTGGTCCTCTGAACCCCACTAGGAGAGAGCCCTGAGCACAGAGGCAGGAGCAAATCCTGAATATGGTGAGAAGTGACACCAAAAAATATCCTTTGTTAAATCTACTACAAAATATTGATTTACTGTACTCATTATTATTACCCGTGACCTGAGGTGATTAACTTTGTTTATTAACTAAGCTACAAAATGGCTAAAACGTATCTAGTCATAACTCTAAACTAAGTGTGGATGTAAAGCCATTTTGCTTTTGTGAAAATAATGTCATATGTGTTAATATTTATAATTTGACCTCAAACAAAGTAAATTACCATCAATAATCTAGGCAGGCTGCACTTAATCAATTAAAAGACCTTAGAGGCAAAAACAGATTTCATGGTGAAGAAAAAAATCTGCTTTAAAACTCCGGCATCTATAGTCTACTTTCAGCTGGGTACTGGATCATTGTATAATTGAAACCCAAGCACAAAAATTTGTAAGTCTACAACTGTACCTCATGGTGTTTCACTAATAAAAATTTTTAAAAAGTAAAATAAAACTCCAGCATCAAGTCCTGTCCCATTTCCCAACCACTTGACATGCCCTGTGGATTTCAGACTTCCCAGCATCCATCTAATATAGTGCCCACCCTTCTTTAAAAGTGCCTGTAATTACACTAGCAAAGTCACCCCAATAACCTTTTTTTAATTCAATTACTATGAGATACAGTTACAAATTTGTTCATGATACAGTTTACAAAGCAGTTCCAACACCTCTCCCTTAACCAGTGTACATTTCCCACCACAAATGATGCCCCCCCAATTTCCCTCCTTCCACCCCCACCCCTAGTCTGCCTCTATAGCACGTTTTTTACTTCTCTGTCTCTCTCTGTCTCTATGTCCCTTTTTCTGTCTCTGTCTCTGTCTCTGTCTCTGTCTCTCTCTGTCTCCGTCTCTGTCTGTCTCTCTCTGTCTCTATGTCTCTGTCTCTCTGTCTGTGTGTCTCTCTTTCTCTCTCTCTCTCATTCTCTCTCTCCTTTTGGGCATTATGGCTTGCAGTTGAGGTACACTGAAAGATTATCTTGTATACCCCTTTCCCTACGTTCAGTATCCAATTCTTGTCCAGAGTGATGACAACTATGACAATGATAGTTGGAAATAAACTATCATTGTCATAGTTGTCATGGTCACAATTCTCTATTCTAACTGCCCTCTCCTCCTAATTTGCCCAGTTTTTTTTTTTTTTTGCTTTTTTGGGTCACAACCGGCAATGCACAGGAGTTACTCCTGGTTCATTCGCTCAGGAATCACCCCTGGCGTTACTCGGGGGACCATATGGGATGCTGGGGACCGAACCTGGGTCAGCCGCGTGCAAGACAAACACCCTACCCACTGTGCTATTGCTCCAGCCCCTGCCCAGTTATTTTTAAAGCAACCTAAACTGTCTCGCTTTTCCCTCTTTGATGCTTAATTCCCCTATAACCCAAGGGTGTAGGGATTTGTCTGTATGACTCATTGAACAATGTAACCAGACAGAACATGATGCATCACTTATTTAGTCAACGAAGTTTACTGAGATTATCTTTCATTCCGGGTGCTCAACTATGCATTGTGGAAAATTGCGATAAAATAAGTGACAATGACAAGTCCTTGTCTTCAGGAGGTTTTATCACAAAGATTAATTGTTCAATAATGAGTTCCTTACAAATATGGTATTAGGGAAACCTCATTCACTATTGGTAGAAATGTAACTTTGTTTATCCCCTATGGAAATGAGTATATTGATGTCTTAAAAATATTGAAAATAGGGAGTGGAGCAATAGCACAGTGAGTAGTGCATTTGCCTTGCATGTGGCAAACCCGGGTTCAATTCCCAGAATCTCATATGGTCCCCCGAGCACCCCAAGAGTAATTCTTGAGGGCAGAGACAGGAGTAACCCCTATGCATCGCCAGGTGTTACTGAGAAATCTAAAAATATATATAAATATATGACTACATTATTATCCAGTAATTTAACTCCTACATATTTATCCAAATAATACAAAACACTCATATAGTATCATAAATGCATGCCTAAATTCATGAAGCTCTATTTAGATTAACCAAGAATGGAGCTGGAGCTATAATACAGAAGGTTGGCTTTTCTGGGTTGGGTGCTTTCCTGGGTTGCATACAGCCAACCCAGGTTTGATCCCGGGCATCTCATATGGTCCCTGGAGCACCACCAGCTTACTGAAATGCAGAGCCAGAACATTTTTAAACATTTCTCGATGTGCCCACATCACCACCAAAATAAGGATGAAGGAGGAGGAGGAGGGAAAGGTAGGAGGAGGAGAAGGAGGAGGAGGAAGTGGAGGAGGAAGAGGAGGAGGATGAGGAAGAAGTAGAGGAGGAGGAGGAGGGAGAAGAGGAGGTAGAATATCAAAACCCCAAGTGTCTAGTGTAAGATGAGTGGATAAAGAAGATGGGATATATTTAAACCATGAAATACTACTCAGCTCTAAGATGAACTATTGCCATTGGGGAAAACATGGATGAAACTGGAAGAGATCATGCGAAGCAATGTAAGCTAAAAGGAAAATTAAAGGGGCTCAATGGACAATGGTAGAGGAATATTGCCACTTCAGTGGTGGGACATGATATGATAACATTATACCCCAAAATATAAACAAGTACACTCTTGTAAAGCAGTGGTCCCACAATGAAAAAATTAAGGTAAAAATTGTAGGTGAAACCAAAATTATAGCCTTGGAGCCAAGCCAATGCATTGAGGATGCTTTCTTATATTGTTAAATATTTCTATGTTAAAATAGCAGGATCACCTGAGTCAACACTAAATAAACTGCTTTTCAAATAACAAAAACAGTAAAGAACACTAGCTTTTGTTGAGCTTACACTGTGTGCTATTTAGTTCCACTAAGCTTATTCTATATATAGTTCACTTAGGATTCACAATAGCTTCATAATTTTGATGTTTACCGGATCTGTGTCACAGATGGGGCCAAGACTAGAGTAAGCATTTTTCAAAATTTATATGACCATAAGTGCCATAGCTCTGCAAGTTTATTCCGGACATTTTCCTCCTTGGTTCTGAGTCTAACCAACCAGAAGTTGATGAGTTCCCAGAGAAGTACCCGGCTCTGTCTCAAAAGTAAGTGTTCTATTAGTTCATCACTTTTGTACCCCCTCATCCACCATTGTGCAGTAAGATGGCTACAGCATTTCCACTGCACACCTCTATATAGGAACAAAAAGATGTTCTCTGTGTAATCTCCCTGCATGCTGCCCTTCAGAGAGCAAAGGCTAGCAACGATTCTAACCAATCACTGCCAGGGTCAATGGAATCAACAGTGAAGGCCAAGGAAGAGAGAAGAACATGAGGTCCTTCATACTTGGGGTTCTTGACTGTACCTTACTATCCATCCACCAAGGAGAAACTGTACATTTGATCCATTTACTCCAAACCTGGGACACAAACTCCAGCACATGAAGAAAACACAATCCTATAGAAAATGCCACAGTTCCACTGAGAGAAGATCCTGCAAATTCTTCTTTCAGGCCTCAAGATTCCAGTGTTAAGCCATTTCATAATGTTCTCTTCTGATCTTAAGCAGCATTGATAAAAAGGAAGTATAATTAATTTTGAACTCACATTTCAAAGTAAATGACTTTCTTAATAGTTTTTCAAATATTTAGACTGAGTAACTATCATCAGCAGATATTTTACTAAATGGTAAAAGAGTAGAAAAAGGCCATCGGGACTATTTCTGAAGACACAAGTTTGAGAAAAGAGGAAATATACAACTGTAAATTATTCCTTTTCTCCTGAAAATAATATAAGATTATTTTAATAACAACTTACTTTATTATGTAAGTTTATTATTGTGTGATAATGTTTACCTTCATTGTAAATCTGCCATTTAGAGTACTGATCACTCATATAATTCCATATGATAAAAACCACTGGCAGGGAGATTTTTATGATCAAATTGTTCCTTAGCTCTGTCTAGCATTTGTCTCCAATCAAACTTACTATCACCCTTTTCAGTTTGGCATGGGAATATGACTATTGCAAACATCCATATTGTCCCAGCACCCTGTAATGGAATTACAATGACAATTTTATTAGTCCCATAAAAATTTTGCAACTTCCCTACAGCACACTGTAATTTCACCAGCAGTTGTTAAAAGTCTTAAATTATTTTTGTGAAAAATTGAGATGAATGGGTTTGAGCATTAATGCATTTCTCATTGTGTAATATGGACTTTTTTCCCTCTCTGTTTGCCAAGTACAAAGAAAATTCTATCCCATTCAACTATTTGTCAAATCCCATTAGAAACATTTAATACTAATAAAAATTTATGGAATCAGTTTCCAAAGGATACTGGCAGAGGACTTCATGATTACTCCATCAGTGCCTAAATACAACCATTGTTCACCTTATAAAAATCTATATGCAGCCTGACAGGTATAAAATGTAGCTTTGTATGCTGAGTCAGCACCAGAGACCCTTTTTTTTGGTTGAAGTAGAGTTCATGAAATAAAAGTAAATGTGTTCTCAAGTCAGTGAGGAAAGATTGATATGAAAACATTCCCCCAATAAATATAAAACTGACAGACTGGGATGCTATATGCCCATTCTCAGCAGGAAAAAAAATGAAGCATGATTCATTCTATACCACAGGAAATAGATTAATTCATCTTAAAGGTTTTACAGACATACTCATAAATGTAGGTAGGGCATGTGAATTAAAATTTTAAATTTATAATTCTAAATAAATCTAAAAGCATAACATTTTTCTGTATACCTCTTGACCATCTGAATATCTTCTTTTGTGCACGGAGGTGGGCATACTCAATGATGGTCAGGGATTATTCCTTGCTCTGCACACAGGAATTACTCCTGGCAGTGCTTGGGGGACCAATTGGGATGCGAAGGATCAAACCTGGGTCTGTTTATATGCAAGGTTAGAGCCCTACCCACCGTACTATCTCTCTGATTCTCTGTATGTCTTCTTTGAGTACGTTTCTGTTCATCTCTTCCTTCCATTTTTGATGGAGTTGACTTTTTTTTTGTTGAGTTTTACAAGTGTTATATATATATATATGAAATTAACGCTTTTCTGATGGGTGGTAGTAAACTCCCAATCTTTGAGTTGTCTTTTTATTTTGTTATTGCTTCTTTTGAAGTACAGATTTTATTTTTGCTTTTTGGGCCACACCAAGCAATGCTCAGCACTCAGGAATTACTCTTGGTTGTGTTGGGAAGACCATATGGGATGCCAGAGATCGGACCCAGGTTGGCCACGTGCAAGGCAAATGCCCTACATGCTATACTCTCACTCCAACCCCTTGAAGTGTAGATATTTCTTAATATGAGGGAACAACAAATGGCACAAAACAAATCCAAGAACTGGTCTATGGAATGGAAATCTTCATGTGAACCAAACGTGGTGGCAGTGGCGAGGTGAGGCTGAGTGGCAGGGACAGGTACAGGGCCGGACAGGAGTTGTTACATCACTCTAAGACAGTGGTTGAGGGAAATGGACACTGATGGAGGATGTGGCATTGGAATGTTGTATGTATGGAATCCTTTCATTGACAGTATTGTAAAATTGTAAATCAGAGTAACTAAAAATAAAACAGTTCTAAATAAACTTCTATCTTTCAAATAGGGAGAGGTGCCGACAGGCCGTTTGAGATGCAGTTCCAGGAGCTTTGGCTCTGAAACTATGTACTGGTGTGCATACTGTCCTTCCTGCAACATAGTTCTTCCAGTCAAAACCAATTGTTCTCTCTTCTGAACTCCCCATCCAATCTACTTATCAATTTTTAATTTGTACTGCAGTATCTTGGGTACAGCATTGTTATTCCCACAAAAGAGTGCTCATCACTTTATTCAGTCTTTATATTCAATTGAGCCAAATAGTAGTTTATCATGTACTTGCTGAATCTAAAGTGAAGCAAACATATAAATGAGGTGTCTGTCTCACAGAGCTATGAAATCTGCAAGTCATGGAAATATCACTTCAGGAAAAAGAGCATCATGAAGGTCAGAAATTGTTTTCACTTTCCAATATTTGACTTGTCTTTTGTTTTTATTTTTTGATGTATTACAGCAGCCAGAGGAACAATACAGTGAATAGAGAACTTGCCTTGCATGTGATCAATCTCGGTTCAATTTCCAGTATCCCATATGACTACCTGAGCCCACCATAAGTGATCCCTGAGCACAGAGATAGAAGTAAGACCCTAGCACAGCCAGATATTGCTCGAAAACAAAGAAAGAAAGAAAGAAAGAAAGAAAGAAAGAAAGAAAGAAAGTTTTCTCCCTCTCTCAGGTCAGTGAATAATCAACCTCGGGACACCTTCCCCGCACCCATGCCCCAGGCCTCCTCTCGGACCCTCGGCCGCCTCCTCCCCCAGCAGCTTCCTCTTCTTCCCCAATGTCAGCACCAGTTTTCTCCCTCTAGCAGGTACCTGTAGGGGGCGTGGCCTCTGCAGAGGTGGGCTTGGCCTATTTGGGGACTGGCAGGCGCTCATGCAGCCACAGTTATTTTACCCATACCCAGCAATCTGGTGTCACATATCAGTTTCCATAACATCACAACAACATGAAGAAACAGCGTAAATCCCCACCATGAGGAGAGGATAAAAAGAGTCCAGAAGCCTCAACAGGCGTTACTCACAAATGTGAGTTCTCTGATAAAGAATTCAAAGATGTATTATTGAAGATGTTCAATGAACTCAAAGAAACGGTGGGACAGATATCCAGTAAATTAAAGGAGGACATGGGAGAAACAATGGATTGGAGAATCAAAAAATTACAGGAAGAAATGAGAGCAGAAATTGAAAAGCTACACACAGAAGTGTCACGAATAAAGGATTCAGTAGATGAAATAAAAAAACTTAGCATGTGCCCTCAACAGTAGAATGGCTACAGCTGAAGACAGAATCAGTGAGTTGGAAGATGAGCTGCAGGAAGTCTACAAGGAACAACAAACAATGGGAAGAGACCTAAAAATAGCTCTAGAGCAAATCAGTTAAAGAAATCATTGCTTTAAAGAACCGAGAGGTTCGTCTCCAATGCTGTGCCATTCTTCTTCCATTCCTGGGTCAGTTAACCCACCAGTATTTGAACCCAGGACTTGGCTTTCTCCACGCATGTGCCCCAGGTGTCCTCTAGGACCCTGGGACAACTGGCATCCCTGAGCCTCTTCTTATTCGTCCCCAGTGCTGTGCAAGTCCTCTTCCCCTCCAAGCTGGTACCACCCCCCCAAACACCACGTACCCGTGGGGCGTGGCCGCTTCAGAGGTGGGCGTGGCTTCTGTAGAAGTCTGAGTGGCCTAATTTTGGGCTGGCGGACACTCATGCAGCCGCAGGTAGTTTAGTTATACCAAGAAATCTAGTGTACCAAAAGGAGAGAGAGAGAACAAAAGGAAATGCCCTGCCACAGAGGCAGGGTGGGATGGGGGGGATGGAGGTGGGAGGGATACTGGAACCCATGGTGGTGGAAAATGGGCACTGGTGGAGGAATGGGTATTTGATCATTGTATAATCGAAACCCAAGCACAAAAATTTGTAAGTCTACAACTGTACCTTATGGTGTTTCACTAATAAAAATTAAAATAAAAAATATATATAGAAGATATTCCCGTGATAGAGGAAATTTCACTGGTCTCATAAATTGGACCTATCTTTCTGATTAATGGAATATAATAAAACACTAAATTTTAAAAAAAGAAAGAAATCTAGTGTAACATTTCAGTCCCCATACCTCCACACCAACATGAAGAAATAACGCAAATCCCCACTACGTGGGGAGGACGATGAAAAGAGTCCAGAAGCCTCAGTAGGTGCTACTCCTTAAAAGGACCTCTCTGAGAAAGAATTCAGATATGAAGTAATGAAGATGTTCAACGAACTCAATGAAACAGTGAGACAGATATCCAGTAAAATGAAAGAAATAATCTAGAAATTACGGGATAAAATGAGAGTAAAAATTGGAAAACTACACACAGAGATGTCACGAATAAAAGATTCCGTAGATGAAATAAAAAACTCAGTCTGTGCCCTCAACAGTAGAATGACCACAGCTGAAGATAGAATCAGTGAGCTGGAAGATCAGTTGCACCAAGCCAATAGGCAACAATAAACAATGGTAAGAGACCTCAAAATAACTCTAGAGCAAATCAGAGTCCTAGAGATGATTCCAAGAGGAAAAACATTAGAATCACTGGAGTACCAGAAGGTCAGAGAAACAATCCCAGTGAAAAGCCACGGTTAAACAAATCATTGCTGAAAAATTCCCAGAGCTTGACAATGCAGTCGTTTAGATTCAAGCAGCCTGAAGGGTGCCACCTAAAAGAGACCCTAACAAAAACACTCCAAGACATATCATAGTTAGAATGATGGATGCCGCGGATAGAGACACAATACTGCAAGCAGCAAGGTCCAAAAGGAAATCACATACAAAGGAGCACCCCTTAGATTCACAGAAGAACTATTAGAGGAAACCCTCCAAGCCCGAAGGCAATGGTATGATATAGTGAAAAAACTCACTGAAATGAAAGCCTCATCAAGAATAGTCTATCAGGCTAAACTCTCACTCAAACTCGAAGGAATGGTACACCATTTTCCAGATAAACAGCAGCTCAGGAACTTCATAGACTCAAAACCAAACCTAAAAGAAGAGCTAAAGGGGCTACTATAAGACAAACCCTACAAGCACAACAGACCCTTACAGAAAGATGGCACAAAACCTCATAACAGTAATCTCTCTCAATGTCAATAGTCTAAATTTACCAATTAAGAGACACAAATCAAAATGGATTCAGAGACAGAACCCAACATTCTGATGCATACAAGAAACTCATCTGAATAGTTAGAGGAAACACCAACTCAAAATCACAGGATGGGAAACAATCCTGCAAGCAAACAGCTCCCACAAAAAAGCTGGGGTGGCCATACTAGTATCCGACAACATCAATTTCAGGTTGAAAAATATTAGAAGGGACAGCGAAGGCCATTTTCTCTTCATCAAGGGATAGGTACAACAGGAAGAAATCACACCATTAAATGTATACACACCTAATGAGGGAACAGGTAAATATTTAAAACAACTGCTAACAGATTTTAAGGAGGACAGTCCCAGACCCCCATCACTGGGAAGTCAGAGGAGACTTTGGGGAACACCTGCTCGAATTCCGCCAGACTTCCCATCTACCTCTCCAGGGTCCCGCCTTTCCAGGTTCCTGGGTCAGTGTTCCTGGACCGGCTGGGAGTGTGGCCTCCACTTAGGGGGAGGCCAAAATTGGGCGTGGCCTTCTTCGATGCTGGTGACCACTCATGTGGCCACAGTTACATTTCCCACTCCCAGCACTCTCAAATCTCATCCCAGTCTCTATCACCTATTCTGTGGGGAAAATCCTGGCCACCTCAACTACAATACAACAATAATCCACTTGCCTACTCCAATTCTAACAAAAGATCAGTTCGCAAAGAAGCAGTACAAGCCCAATGTTAAAGAACACCTCCTCCAAAGCTTCACTAGATGTCTGTCAGAAGCCAAAGAATAATGCCTGAGAGG
Organism: Sorex fumeus; assembly: GCF_029834395.1. Taxonomy (NCBI): domain Eukaryota; kingdom Metazoa; phylum Chordata; class Mammalia; order Eulipotyphla; family Soricidae; genus Sorex; species Sorex fumeus. The sequence goes on from NW_026606067.1 coordinate 17,822,104, forward strand.
AATAACGTCTAGAAAGGGAGAAGGGTGACCACCATCAACTGACCTTATCCAGAATTCTTTCCCATGGTGAATTACAGAGTTCTACCTCTAGAAAACCATAACAACATGAAGAAACGGCACAAATCTCCAATACAAGAAGAGGACAAAAAAGAGTCCCGAATCCTCAACCGGGTTTTATCCAGAGAGAAATATGTTCTCTCTGATAAAGAATTCTGAGATGAAATGCAGAGGATGTTCAAGGAACTACTCAAAGAATCAATGGAGGAGATATCCAGAAAACTAAAGGATGAAATGAAAGAACAGTAGATAAGGGGTTGACATCAAAGATATACAAAGAACTGATTGAACTCCCCAAGAAGAAAACATCCAACCCCATCAAAAAATGGGGTAATGTAATCGACAGAAACTTTCTCAAAGAAGAAATCCGAATGGCTAAAAGGTACATGAGAAAATGCTCTACAACACTAATCATCAGGGAGATGCAGATCAAAACAACAATCAGACATCATCTAACGCCACAGAGACTGGCCCACATCCAAAAAAACAAAAGCAACTGGTGTTGGCACGGATGTGGCGAGAAAGGGACCCTCCTCCTCTGCTGGTGGAAATGCTGACTGCTTGAGCCCTTTTGGAAAACAGTGTGGATAATTCTCAAAAAAAATTAGAAATTGAGCTCCCATTTGATCCAGCAATATCACTCCTGGGAATATATCCCAGAGAGGCAAAAAAGTACAGTCGAAATGACATCTGCACTTCTATGTCCATTGCTGCACTGTTCACAATAGCCAAAATCTGGAAAAAACCCGAGTGCCCAAGAATAGAGACTGGTTAAAGAAACCATGGTACATATACACAATGGAGTACTCTGTAGCTGTTAAAAAAAGCTGAAGTCATGAAATTTACATACAAGTGGCACTACATCTACACAATGGAGTGCTATGTAGCTGTTAGAAAAAGATTGTCATGAAATTTACATACAAGTGGTACTACATGGAAAGTATCATGCTAAGTAAACTGAGTCAGAAAGAGAGGGACAGACATAGAAAGATTGCATTCACCTGGGGAATAATTTGAAAGTCTGCCACAAAACAAGAAAACCTAGAAGAAATAGATAAATTCCTGGATTCCTATAATCTCCCAAAGTTGAACCAAGAAGAAATGAAATACCTGAATAAATCTATTAATATCAAGAAAATTGAAACTGTAATCAAAAGTCTTCCCAAAAATAAAATCCCAGGCCCAGATGGATTCACTAGCGAACTTTTCCAAACATTTAAAGAGGACCTATTTCCAGTGCTCCTCAAGCTTTTCCAGGAAATTGAAGACAGAAACTCTCCCAAACAGTTCCTATGAGTCTAATATCTCTCTAATACTAAAAGGAGACAAAGACACCACAAGAAAAGAAAACTATAGGCCAATATCCCTGATGAACAAGATGCAAAGATTCTCAACAAAATACTACCAAATAAAATTCAACAACTCATCAAAAAGATCATACATCATGACCAGAGGGACAGACATATAATGACTGCACTGATTTGTGGAATATAAAATAACATAATATGAGAGTGATGCCTAAGGACAGTAGACACAAGGGCCAGGAATATTGTTCCATAGTTGGAAGCCTGCCTCATGAGCTGGGGGAAGAAGGCAGCTGGAATAGAGAATGGATCACTAAGTCAGTGACAGTTGGAGGGATCGTTCAGGATGGGAGATGTGTGCCAAAAGTAGATAAAGGTCCAAACGTTATAGTCTCTCAGTTTCTATATTGCAAACTACAATGCCCAAAAGTAGAGAGAGAGTTCCATTAAAGTTCCATTAAGGCATTTTTAGAAGGGATATATTCTAAAAACTAAACATAGACTAATTGCAATATCATCTGGTAAACTATTAATAATTTTGAAGCAGAACTCTTTCATGACTGTTAACATGAGCAACGTGTTAGTATTTAATTTATTATGTAAATAAAATATTATGGTTCAACATCTCTCAGATAAAGACTAGAAATAGAACTAATAACAAATTTCATTTCATTCTGGCAGTTAAAAGATCAAGTTAAAGATTTTAAAATCCCTCTCATTAAAAATGTACTTATACAACTCAAAGCTGTTTATGAATAATAGAATATCAAGTAGAAAACCAGATTGATTTTCAACAATCCTCTAAGAAACTATATAGAACAATTAAAAAAGACACTAAGCTTAAATGGTGCTGAGTAGTATCAAAGCTAGTGGGAGATAAAGAATACAGATAAAATCAGATGACAATAAATAGGCGAAGCATTTTACTTTTAGGTTTTTTTCTCAATCTGGGACTGAAAGTGCAAGTCAAACTATAAAGTCTGGCCAGGCCATTTCACAGTGGATCCACAATCCATTTCACAACTGAGGCAGCTGAGGCCACGACCTCTGTGAGCTGCTAAGCAGGCAAAGGTCAACAGGGCAAGGACATTACCCTGATAGCAACTCAGTGTGGAGGGTTTCCTCCACAGAAATGCACTCCATTCAAATAGATAAAGAATGGCTATTGTAGAGTCCCATAATTCTGATGAAATTATTTCTTTCTGAGAAATGGGTAAGTTCTTATAAAGAAATGCATTTTATAATGTCATTTGCATGCTGCATTATTCACAACAACCAAGAAGTGAAAACAATATAAATGTTAATGAATGAATGGATAAGCAAATAGAGGCATATATATACACATATACACATATATATATATATATATATATATTCCGTGGAATATTGTTCCGCCCTTACGAAGAAGGAAATTCTGATAGATACTCCAAAATGGATGAGACGTAAAGACACACTAAGTAAAATAATGTAAAAACTGAAAGGTTGAGAGCTGTGTGATTCACTTTAGATACCTGAAATAGTCAAATCCCCAGAAACAGAAAATGGAATGGTGAATGCCAGAAAATGTGGGAAGAGAAAAGAGGAAGTTACTGGATAACAGGTGGGAACTTTCAGGTTTGCAAGAAAACTTTCTGGTGGTACTGGTTACAAAATCATGAGAATGTACTTAATCCACTGAACTGGATTAAGTTTTTTAATTGTTCATTTCATGGGAATGGAAAGACAGTACAAAGAGTAGGGCACTTGCCTTCATTTGGTGAAGCCAGATTTGATGCCTGGCACTGCATATGGTCCCCCAAGGATCAAGAAGAGAGATTTCTGAGCACAGACACAAGATTCCCCAGATTTAAAAAAAAATTTATTAGTGAAACATCATGAGGTACAGTTGTAGACTTTCAAATTTTTGTTCTTGGGTTTCAATTATACAATGATTGAGTACCCATCCTTCCACCAGTGCCCATTTTCCAACACCAATGATCCAATTATCCCTCCCACTCACCCCCACCCCACCCCCATCCCACCCCACCTCTGTGGCAGGTTTTTCCATTTTGTTCTCTCTCTCCTTTGGGTGCTGTGATTTGCAAAAGAGGCACTGAGTGGCAATTATGTTCGGTCTATAGTGTACTTTCAGCATGCATCTTCCATCCTGGGAGGACCCTTCCAACACTCTTTACTTGGTGCTCCCTTCTCTATCTGAGCAGCCTTTTCCCCTAGCATGTACAGCTGGCCTCCAAAACATGGAGCGAACCTCCTGTTACTTATCTCGACTATTCTTGGGTGTCAGTCTCCCATTTTGTTACTTTATAATCCCCAGATGAAGGTAATCTTTCTATGTCTGTCCCTCTCTTTCTGACTCATATCGCTTAACATGATACTTTCCATGTAGTACCACTTGTATGTAAATTTCACAACTTAATCTTTTCTAACAGCTGCATAGTAGTCCATTGTGTAGATGTACCAACGTTTCTTTAACCAATCATCTGTTGAGAACACTCGGTGTTCTGGCACTCGGGTTTTTTCCAGATGTGAACAGTGCAGCAATGAACATAAGTGCAGATGTCATTTTGACTATAATTTTTTACTTCTCTGGGATATATTCCCAGGAGTCTATTTCTGGGTCAAATGGGAGCTCAATTTCTAATTTTCTGAGAATCTTCCATACTGTTTTCCAAGAGGGCTGAACCAGTCGGCATTCCCACCAGCAGTGAAGGAGGGTCCCTTTCTTGCCACATTAGCACCAACACCGGTTGTTTTTTTTCTTTTGGATGTGGGCCAGTCTCTGTGGCGTTAGATGATGTCTGATCGTTGTTTTGATCTGCATCTCCCTGATGATTAGTGTTGTAGAGCATTTTCTCATGTACCTTTTAGCCATTCGAATTTCTTTTTGGGGAAAGTATCTGTTCATTTCATCACCCCATATTCTGATTGAGTACCCATGTTTGGGGCTGGATGTTTTCTTCTTGTGAAGTTCAACCTGTTTTATATATCCTTGATATCAACCCCTTATTGGATGGGTATTGGGTGAATATCCTTTCCCATCCTCTAGACCGTCTTCATATTCTGGTGTCTGTATATTTTGAGGTGCAGAAGCTTCTAAATGTAACATATTTCCATTTGTTTATCTCTGTTTTTGCTTGGTTGGTCATTGGATTGTCATTTTTGAAGATACCGTTAGCCTCAATATCGTGGAGGGCTTTGCTGACCCTGACTTCAATGTAACTTATGGATTTTGGCCTGATGTTGAGATATTTAATCCATTTTGATCTGCCTTTTGTGCATGGTGTTAGGTTGAGGTCTAAGCCCATTTTTTGTGGTTGTCCAGTTATGTCAGCACCGTTGTGTTAAAAAGGTTTTCCTTGCTCCACTTCATATTTCTTGCTCCCTTATCAAACATTAAATGTTCATATATTTGGGGTTGTGTGTAAGAATATTCCACCCTGTTCCATTGGTCTGCGGCCCTGGCTTTTTTCCAGTACCATGTTGTTTTAATTATTACAGCTTTGTATAGAGTTTGAGGTTAGGGAGGGTAATACCTCCCCACATCTTTTCCCCAAGAATTGCTTTAGCTATTCGTTGACGTTTGTTGTTCCATATGAATTTCAGGAGTGCTTGATCTATTTCTTTGAAGAATTTTATGGGTATTCTTATAGGAATCGCAATGAATCTGTATAATGCTTTGGGGAGTATTGCCATTTTGACAATCTTAATTCTTCCTATCCATGAGCAGGGGATATGTTTCCATTTCCTCATGTCCTCTTTTATTTCATGGAGTAGCGTTTTGTAGTTTTCATTGTAGAGGTCCTTTACCTCCTTACTTAGACTGATTCTGAGGTACTTTATTTTCTGGGGCACGATTGGAAATGGGATTGTTTTTTTCATGTCCCTTTCCTCTGTCTCATTATTTGCATATAGAAAGGCCAACGATTTTGGGGTATTAATTTTATAGCCTATGACTTTACTTAACTAGTCTATTGTTTCTAGGAGTCTTGGTAGAGGATTTAGGATTGTCAAGATATAGTATCATAAGATCTTCAAACAGTGAGAGCTTGATTTCTTCCTTTCCTATCTAGATGCCTTTAATGTCTTTTTCTTGCCTAATCGCTATTTCAATCACTTCCAGTACTATATTAAACAGAAGTGGTGATAGTGGGCATCCTTGTCTTGTCCTTAGATTTTCCCCCATTGTGGATAATGCTTGGCATGGGTTTGTTGTAGATGGCTTTGTCTATCTTGAGGAAAGTTCTTTCAAAACCCTTTTTGCTGAGAGTTTTTATAATCAGATGCTGGATCTTGTCAAATGCTCTCTCTTCATCTATTGATATGATCATATGGTTTTATCTTTACTTTTGTTGATAGGACGGATTATGTTTATTGATTTCCAAATATTAGATCATCCTTGCATTCCCAGGATGATTTCCACTTGGTCAATGAGTATGATCTTTTTGATGAGTTATTGGATTCTCTTTGCTAATATTTTGTTGAGGGTCTTTGCATCCGTGTTTATCAGGGATATTGGCCTATAGTTTTCTTTTCTTGTAGTGTCTTTGTTTGCTTTGGTATTAGGGATATATGTGCCTCATAGAAGCTTTTTGGGAGGGTTCCTATTTTTTCAACTTCCTGGAAAAACTTGAGGAGAACTGGCAACATGTCTTCTTTAAATGTTTTGAAGAATTTCCTAGTGAATCCATCTGGGTCTGGGATTTTGTTTTTGGGAAGACTTTTTATTACAGTTTCAGTATCCTTGATACTAATGGGTCTATTCAGGTATTTCAAATTTTCTTGGCTCGATCTTGGGAGATTATAGAAATATAGGAATTTATCTATTTCTTCTAGGTTCTCTTGTTTCGTGGCATACAGACTCTCAAAGTAGTCTCTGATGATCTTTTGAATTTCTTTGGTTTTTGTTATGATGTCCCCCTTTTTCATTTCCGATTCGGTTTATTGGGGTTCTCTCTCTCTTTTTGAGTATTGCTAGTGGTTTATCAGTCTTATTTTTTTCTCAAAGAACCAGATCTTGGTATCATTGACCTTTTGGATTTTATTTTTGGGTTTCTATGTCGTTAATTTCAGCTCTAAGTTTTATTATTTCTTTCCTTCGGCCAAATTTGGGTTGCTTTTGTTGGACTTTTTCTAAGATCTTGAGCTGTGAGGTCAGGTTATCTATATAGGCCCTTTCTTCCTTCCTTAGGATTGCATGCAAAGCTAAATTTTCCTCTTAACACGAATTTAGCTGTGTCCCATAGGTTCTGATAGCTAGTGTCTTCATTCTCATTTGTTTCCAGGTATCTTTTGATTTCGTCCTTAGTAAAGTGGGTCCTTCCTAGCCCACTCATTGTTCAACATTGAGTTGTTTAATTTCCAGGTTTTTGATTTGGTTCTTAGCATCTGTGTGTGATTCACTTCTATCTTCAGCTCATCGTGGTCTGAAAAGATTGTTGATACTATTTCTGTCTTCCTGATTCAATTGAGGTATATTTTGTGGCCTAGCATGTGGTCTATTTTTAAAAACGTTCCATGTTCACTGGAAAAGAATTTGTATTCTTTCTTTTGGGGGTGCAATACCCTGTATAGGTCTATTAGCCCTCTCTCTCCTCTATTTCTTCTTTCAAAGTCAATGTTTCCTTGCTGAGTTTTGTTCCTGTTGACTTATCCAGAGGTAACAAGGCTATGTTGAAGTCTCAGACTACTATTGTGTTGCTAGCAGTGTCCTCGTTAAAATTTGTTAGCAATTATTCTAAGTTTTTATCTCTTAAATGTATACACACCCTCATTAGGTGTGTATACATTTTAGGTGTGTATACATTTAAGAGTGTGATTTATTCCTGTTGTACATATCCCTTGACTAATAGAAAATGGCCTTAGCTGTCCCTTTTAATCTTTTTCAACCTGAAATTGATGTTTTTGGATACTAGTATGGCCACCGCATCTTTTTTGAGGGAAATTTTTGCTTGCACGATTGTTCCCAAATTTTTTAAATGACGTTGGGGGGTGTAAACATAACAGTCAAGTACATGAACTAAGCTTGATCCTGGCTTCTGCAGTCTGAATATTAGTTTTAGGAAAGTTAGAGTTCTAATAAATGCATACTGCATGTTCAGATATCTTTGCTCAAAAGACAAAATAACTTTTGAGGTAGAAATACACAACTAGAATAACTGTGTGGTACATTACAGACTTACAAACTTTAGTGCCTGAGTTTCAATCATACAATGGTCAAGTACCCATCCCTCCATCAGTGCCCGTTTTCCACAATTAATGGTCCCTGTATTCCTCCTGGCATCCCCTCCCCGTCTCTTCCATGCCATCTCGCCTCTGTGGTGAGGCATTCCCTTTTGTTCTTTCTCTCCTTTGGGTGCACAACTAGAATCCATAAAGGTAACACCTGTTTCTATAGCAACCTAATTTTTTAAATGATCAATAATTATACTTTATCAAAATCTATGAATAGCATCAAGCCCAAAATAAATGAAAATGCCACCTCTGTTTAATGCCACTTATAATAAAATGAACCGGCTAGTTGCCGAATATTACTTTGTTTAAGGTTATGTGAGAGCAGCCTTAGTCCCTGTATCTCTTCTCTTTTCAAAGATTGTGGATACAGTAGATCACTCATGAGTATTATTCTCCATGCATGATGTGAGCGTAACAGTTCTATTCTCTGCCCAACTCATAGGAAAAAGTGAAAATGTGCTGGTAAGAAAACCTTACCCCGTTCCCTTCTTTTTTATATTAGTGAAACTCCATGAGGTACAGTTGTAGACTTTCAAATTTTTGTGCTTGGGTTTCAGTTATACAATGATCGAGTACCCATCCCTCCACCAGTGCCCATTCTCCAACACCAATGATCCCAGTATCTCTCCCAACCCCTGTCCCCCCCCCATCAAATCCCACCTCTGTGGCAGAATATTCCCTTTTATTCTCTCTCTCCTTTTGGGTGCTGTGGTTTGCAAAAGAGGCATTGAGTGGAAATCATGTTCAGTCTATAGTTTACTTTAAGCATGCATCTCCCATCCTGGGAGGATCATTTCAACACCCTTTACTTGGTGCTCCCTTTTCTATCTGAGCTGCCTTTTTCCCTAGCATATATGGCTGCCTTTTTCCCTAGCATATGTTCAAGCCATGGAGTGAACCTCCTGTTACTTATCTCGACTATTCTTGGGTGTTAGTGTCCTATTTTGTTACTTTATATTCCCCAAATGAGTGCAATCTGTCTATGTCTGTCCCTCTCTTTCTGACTCATTTCACTTAGCAAGATACTTTTAATGTAGTACCACTTGTACATAAATTTCATAACTTAATCTTTTCTAACAGCTGCATAGTATTCCATTGGGTACATGTACCAAAGTTTCTTTAACCAGTCATCTGTTCTCGTGCATTCGTAGTTTTTTTTCAGATTTTGGCTATTGTGAACAGTGCAGCAATGAACATAGAAGTGCAGATGTCATTTTGACTATACTTTTTTGCCTTTCCAGGATATAGACCCAGCAGTGGTATTACTGGGTCAAAGGGAGCTCAATTTCTAATTTTTTTATAATCGTCCATGCAGTTTTCCAAAAGGGATGAACCAGTCGGCAATTCCAACAGCAGTGAAGCAGGGTCCTTTTCTTTCCACATTCGTGCTAATGGTTTATCTATCTTGTTTATTTTCTCAAAGTACCAGCTCTTGGTTTCATTAACCATTCAGATTGTGTCTTGGGTTTCATGTCATTAATTTCTGCTCTAAGTTTTATTATTTCTTTCCTTCAGCTGGGCTTGGTTTCCTTTTGTTGGTCTTTTTCTAAGATCTTGAATTGTGAAGTCAAGTTCTCTGATGTAGGCACTTTCTTCCTTCCTGAGGAATGCTTGCAAGGCTATAAATTTTCCTCTTAACACGGCTTTAGCTGAGTCCCATAGGTTCCTTTGGCGCGTGTCTTCATTCTCATTTGTTTCCAGGTATCTTTTGATTTCGTCCTTGACTTCCTTCCTGACCCATTCATTGTTCAACATTGAGTTGTTTAATTTACAGGTGTTTGATTTGGTTCTCCGCATCTGTGTTTGATTTGCTTCTATCTTCAGCGCATTGTGATCTGAAAAGATAGTTGATACAATTTCTATCTTCCTGATTCTACTGAGATATGTTTTGTGACCTAGCACCTGGTCTATTTTAGAGAATGTTTCATGTGCACTGGAAAAAAATGTGTATTCTTTATTTTGGGAGTGTAAAGCCCTGTGTAAGTCTTTTAGCCCTCTCTCTTCTATTTCTTCCTTCAAAGCCAGTGTTTCCTTTCTGAGTTTTGTTCTTGTTGATCTATCCAAAGGTGATAAGGTGATGTTGAAGTCTCTGACTACCATTGTATTGCTGGCAATGTCCTCCTTAAAATCTGTTAGCAGTTGCTTTAAGTATTTAGATGGTTCCCTCATTAGATGCATATACATTTAAGTGTGTGATTTTTTTCCTGTTGTACATATTCCTTGATAAATAGAAAATGGCCTTCGCTGTTCCTTCTAATCTTTTTCAGCCTGAAATCTATGTTGTTGTATACTAGTTTGGCAACCCCAACTTTTTTGAGGGAGTTTTTTGCTTGCAGGTTATTTTCCATCCTTTAATGTTGAGTCTGTGTTTGTTCTGACTGTTCAGATGAGTTTCTTGTAGGCAGCAGAATGTTTGTTTCAATTTCTAGATCCATTTTACCACTCTGTGTCTCTTGATTGGTGCATTTAGACCTTTGAAATTGAGAGAAATTATTGTCAGGGGCTTTTGTGCCATCTTTCTGTACAGGTTGTTGTGCTTATGGGTGTTTTCCATCTGGAATTACAGGAGCCCTTTTAGTCCTTCTTTTAGGTTTGATTTTGATTCTATGAAGTTCCCAATTTGTTGTTTATCCATAAAATAGTGTATCATTCCATCAAGTTTGAGTGAAACTTTATCTGAATAAAGTATTCTTGGTGAGGCGTTCATTTCGTTGAGTTTTTTCACTATATTCCACCACTGTGTTCGGGCTTGGAGAGTTTCCTCTTATAGATCTGCTGTAAATCTAAGAGGTGCTCCGTTGTATGTGATTTCCTTCTTTGACCTTGCTGCTTGAAGTATTGTGTCTCTATCCACTGCATCCATCATTCTAACTATGATATGCCTTGGAGTGTTTTTATTATGGTCTCTTTTAGCTGGTACCCTTCTGGCTCCTTGCATCTGGATGTCTGCATTTTTTAACTCTGGGAGCTTTTCAGCAATGATTTCTTTCACTGCAGCTTTTTCATTGGGATTGCCTTCCTGTACTTCTGGTACTCCAGATTCTAATATTGTTCCTCTTGGAGTCATCCCCTAGTTCTCTGATTAACCTTAGAGCTATTCTGAGGTCATTACCCATTGTATGTTGCTGCCTGTACGATTTCTGTTGCTCATCTTCAGGATCACTAATTATGTCTTCAGCTGTACACATTCTACTGCTGAGGGCATCGACTGAGCTTTTAATTTCATCTACCGAGTCCTTTATTTGGGACACTTCTTTTTGTAGCCTTCTTATTTCTGCTCTCATTTCTGTATTTTCTCGACTATCTCTTCCACTGTTTCCTTTGTTTCTTCCTTTAATTTTCTGGATATCTGCTCCATTGATTCTTTGAGTAGTTCCTTGAACATCTTCAGAATTTCATCTCAGAATTCTTTATCGGAGAGATCGTATTTGTGGGTAATCCCTGTTGAGGGTTTGGGACTCTTTTCTTCACCCTCTCCTCATAGTGGGTGCTATTTCTTCATGCTGTTGTGGTTGTATGGAGGTGAAACCTTGAGGTTCACTAGCAGTGTTCCCTCTTATTGTGGGAAAGAATTCTGACTAAGGTCGGTCAATGATGCTCAATCTTCAACCCTTCTAGAATATGTCCTTCCTCTCAGAAAGTAATCTGTGGCTTATGATAGGCACCTAGTAAAGCACTGGAGGAAGTGCTCTTTTATATTGGGCTTGAACAGCTTCTTGCATACTGGCTTTTGTTGGAATTGGGGTAGGCCAGCGGATTATTGTAGTATTGTGTTTGAGGTGGCCAGGACTTTTTCCAAAGAATTAGCTGATACAGGTTGGTATGTGAGTCAAGAATGCTGGGGGTGGGAAATACAGCTGCATCCGGCGCCTCAGAGAAGGAAATGCCCACTTTGGGGAGGCCATGCACCCTAAATGGAGGCCACATCCCCAGCCAGTCCTGATGCTAGTCCACAGACCTGGGCCCAAAGATCTGTGAGGAGGAAAGCCAGGGACTGGGTGGCATGAGTACCGGAACTCCAGGGAGTGCCCTCACGTCGCTGTCCTGGTGCCAGGCAAGCAGGATCGCAGGCTGGACGGGACTAGGAGTCACCCTGGAGGACGCACTTGTGCGCAGGAAAGGCGAGGGCTGGGTGGGCACGTGCCGGAACTCCGGGAAGTGCCCTCAGGCTGCTGTCCAGGCCCATCCCCTTCTTTTTTAATATTTTCTTAATTTTTATTAGTGAAACACCATGAGGTACAGTTGTAGACTTACAAATTTTTGTGCTTGGGTTTCAGTTATACAATGATTGAGTACTCATCTCTCCACCAGTGCCCATTCTCCACCACCAATGATCCCAGTATCCCTTCCATCCCCCATCCCAACCCGACTCTGTGGCAGGGCATTCCCTTTTATTCTCTCTCTCCTTTTGGGTGCTGTGGTTTGCAAAAGAAGCATTGGGTGGCATGGGCCCATTCCCTTCTTAAAGCAGCGACAGAATAGGGACACAAAGGGACCAAAGGGACCTGAAATATTCTAGAAAAATATTCAGAGAGAAACAATCCTTTCAAATCATGAGATTTGTAGGATTGAAGCAAAAGACATCTCTAAGGAAACAAAAGGGCAAAAACACTGATGATATTTTTGACTAATCTCCTGCCTACCTTTGTACTAGAACAGCTTCGTCTCTTATTCTAAGGCTGCATGGGAAACACATCCTAATCAATTACTTAGGACTTCAGTAGAGCAAAGCAACTAATTGAATCCTAGTTGGTGACTGATACTGGTGTCTACATTTAGCTTTAACACCAGATTCGCCCACTCTTGGCAGGTGTGATAACACCTTTCAGTTTCTCTAATCTTAGTGAAGAAAATCAAGAGTGACAAGAGCTGGCAGGACTATCCTAGGACCTCTAAGGCTTTCCTAGAACAGGATTCTTGCACAATTCCTTGACCATTGTGTGAAGAGCTTACTGAGGGATGTGGGCAGAAAACCACAAAAGACACTGTGGAATCTAAACTATGAGTGAGGGAAGCATGAGGCAGAAAGCATAGCCCGCAATCTCCACACACCAGAAACAATCCGGAGAAGATTCATTTTCAGAACACCTTGGAGAGTGTAGAAGGGAGGTCGAGATTATTTACATGCTCTCCCCACTTTAAGTCCACTTTGGAAAAGAAAGGTTTTATAAAAATATAGTAGGAAAAGGGGAGGGGCTCTCACTGGGTGCAGGGGAAGGCAAAGCTAAGCACATTTAAAATAAACTTTCACAGGGAGGTTTTTTGCTTTTCAATTATCGATGACTACTTGTGTTCCCCCCCCCTCAATATTTTCTACAGTAAATCACCAATCACATGGATATCTTTTCTCCTGCTGTAGTTTACAGAGAGGTAGTATGACAAGAAAAACAAATGACATTAACTCAGACCCCAAAGATTCGATAGGATTAGATTTTGAGTAGGCTCACCATTGCTGATAAGATCAAATTTTCAGGCAATGGTTGTTGTGAATAGGGTTTATCTAGTCCCACAAACTGTGTGTGAGTGCATGTGTGCATGCACACATACACATGCACATGAGCAAGCAAGCATAGATCTAACAAGCAGAGGACAGATTAATAGAGTAAAGAAAATAATAAATTTAGCTTATACGTCCCACAATGTATACCCAGACATAGAAGGGAAGGAAGGAAGGAAAGAAGGAAAGAAGGAAATAAGGGAGGAAGGAAATAAGGGAAGAAGGAAGGAAGGAAGGGAAGGAAGGAGGGAGGGAGGGAGGAAGGGAGGGAGGGAGGGAGGGAGGGAGGGAAGGGAGGAAGGAAGGAAGGAAGGAAGGAAGGAAGGAAGGAAGGAAGGAAGGAAGGAAGGAAGGAAAAAAGGAAGGCTGGTTCATATTTCAGTGAAAACCACAACTTGAGAGTAAAAAATGAAGCAGAGGCCACATGTTGGGAAGTAAATGTGTTTCCACATGTGAATGCCAATATATTATTGACTTACCCTGAGTCATAAATATGACAATTTGCCTCATTTCATAGTGAGGTCAAACTCAGCCCAAATAAGCAGCCATCCTCTGCTTACTTAATGTTCTTGAATATGAGCTTTCCCCAAAGCTCCCCGCGCATATAATATAACGCCATGTGCATTTGCAGTGGAGAGGAGGGAGCTGGGAGGTGACAGAAAGCAAGCTGTGAACACAAAGATACTTTTAAGCTGAATACTTGTACATGATCTATAGAACAGGAGATCATCCATCATGGTTATTGAAACTGTGACCAGCAAAGCTATAAACCTGACACGGAAGAAGAGAAAATATGACTTGTTAGGTTGAAAAAGCACCAAAGAGGGAATTATAAAAGGGAAAATTTCATGACAAATTAGTTTGTATTTTTTGTTTTTATTTCTGACACATGGAAGGAAATGCTATATGTTTGCTTAAGGAAGTGCAAATTTCTCCACTTCATCCATTTAAAATCCTCACCCTTAGGCCCTTTGTACTGAAGCATAAAGTTTGGAGACCTTAAATAGTCATAATGTTTCCCTGAAGAATTTGGCCTCAGAAACCTATTACAATTCAGAAGGCTATAGAAGAAAGCCATTTTATAGCAATCTGGCAGTGTCTGTTTAAGATGGCTAGTATAGAGCATCAAGAGATTCTCATGGTTCCTTTGCTACATATGATGAAATATTACAAGCAATTGAAACAAGCAGTCACAGCAAGAAAGCCATAAACTTAGTATCTGGGCTGTAAAACAAAATTGTGTTAACAAGAAAGGAGGATCGAGAGGAGGAAAATCCTAGTAGTTAGCACGCAGACTGTCCCTACAGTGGACAGAAAGATTAGAGATCTGGAGATCTCTGGATTTTCTTCCCCTTGTGGAAATGAATATTTGGGAATGGCCAATGATAATTCTCAGCTCTGGGAACAGAACATAAAAACTAATTCTGAAATTTCACTGAAAGAATTGAAAATGCAGTAATAGCCTAAAATAATTTGAAAAGGAAAAAATAATTGAGGGAGATTTCCTACAAAATATTAAAATTAGCTATAGGTGAAGGTGGTGAGTCAGTACAGGAGATAAGGCATCTGTCTGGCATGCATTTTTCACAGGTTTGTTTACTTTTTAGTCCTGGAGGTGTACCCAACTATGCCCAGGGCTTACTCCTGATTCTGTATTCAGGGCTCACTCCTAGCAGAGATTGGGGGACCCAATATAGTGTCAGGTATCTAATTCTGTTGACTGAGTACAAGGTAAGTGCCTTACCCACTATACTATCTCTCTGGCCCTGATACAGGTTTGATCCGGAATACCATATATGGTGCAAAGAGTACCATCAGAAGGGATACCTGAGCACAGAGCTAAAAGTAAGCCTTGACCACAGCTGAGTGTGGCCAAAAACAGAAAAATTCATAAATCAAAATATATTTATATAAAATAACTATACTCAAACTTTGGACAAACTGGCAGGCTACTGAATGTAACCTGCCCACACGGCAGAGTCTGGCAAACTCCCCGTGGTGTACCCAATATGCCAAACACCAGTAACAATGATGGGTCTCATTCTCCTAATCCTGAAAGAGCCTTGAATATGGCACTTTTTAAAAAATTTCAGGGCTAGGACGAAGGAGACATTACTGGGGCCTGCTCGAGGCAATCAACGAACTCAAACATGTCCACCTGCCCACATACCAAAATCCGCACAATGGGCATGTCATTCCCAACATTCTCCCTTCCGAAATATGACATATCATTTCATCGGTAAAGAAGCAAACAGTCGTGGAGTAATCCTCCTGGTACTTATCTCGGCTATTCTTGGGTGTTAGTCTTCTATTTTATTACTTTATATTCCCCAGATGAATGCAATCTTTCTATGTCGTCCCTCTCTTTCTGACTCATTTCACCGCACACGCTAGGGGAAAAGGCAGCTCAGATAGAGAAGGGAGCACCAAATAAAGGGTGTTGGGAGGTTCCTCTCAGGATGGGAGATGTGTGATGAGAGTAGACTATAGACCAAACATGATTGCTACTCAATGTCTCTTTTGCAAACCACAGCACTCAAAAGGAGAAAGATAACAAAAGGGAATACCCTGCCACAGAGGTGGGGTGGGATGAGGGGGATGGAGGGTGGGAGGGATACTGGGATCAGTGCTGGTGGAGAATGGGCACTGGTGGAGGGATGGGTATTCGATCATTGTATAACTGAAACCCAAGCACAAAAATTTGTAAGTCTATGACTGTACCTCATGGTGTTTCACTAATAAAAGTTTAAGAAAAAAAACATATAGCAACTCATCATAATAAAAAAAAAAGAAGCAAACAGCACCCGGCCCAGACAAGGTCAGACCCTAACACCTGAAGAACCTGCCATCCGTACTCCTCAATACACTGGCTCAGCTCTTCACATGCTACCAGCCTGAATGCAAGGTTCTGTCCCAATGGAAAACCAGCAGGACTGTACTACTATACAAGAAGGGAGACATCCACAATATTGGCAACTATCACCCAATCTGCCTATTTTCTGTAATCTACAAGCTGTTCACTCGAGTCATTTTGAATAGGATTGGCAGAACACTAGATAAAGGACAACCATCCGAGCAAGGCAGGTTCCGAAAGGGATTCAGAACAATCAACCGTATCCACATGGTAACCAAGCTCATTGAGGTTTCTCGGGAGTTCAAGATGCCGCTCTGTCTAACATTCATTGATTTAAAGAAGGCCTTTGATTCTGTTGAGACTGAAGCAGTTATTGAAGCCCTAGTCAAACAGGGCATTCGAACTCAATACATCAGGATCCTCTGTGAGCTATATTACAGATTCACTTCCAGGATCTCACCATTCTACAAGAAAGTGATCAACGATGTCAAGAGAAGGGTTCAGCAGAGTGTTACCTTTTCACCGAAACTCTTCAGTGCCACCCTCAAGAACATCCGTGAAGACTGTAATAGGAAGGAATGGGAGTGAAGATAGACGGTAGGCAACTACACCACCTCAGCTTCACTGATGCCATCGTTCTAATAACACCAGACTAATGTACCAAGAGGCACAAATGCTGGCCACCTTCAACCGTGACTGTGGAAAGGTCGGACTGCAACTGAATCTCATGAAGACAATGTTCATTAGATAAGGACTCGTTCCTGACATTCCGTTCATTCTCAACAGAACAAACATCTCAGAATGCAATATGTGTAATACATGTAGTAACTGAATGCAATATGTGTAACTAGGTTGAGAACTCAACATGACGAATGACCTGGCACATGAATTGCACAGGAGGAAGAGAGTGGCATGGAACATCTTCAAGTAAAGTAGCGAACAACACCCGGCCCAGAGCCTTCAAGAGCATTGAAGAAATAGCTATGAGGACAAAGAATCTATGGCTCTGGGCACATCTCTTCAATTCCACTGTTATTCCTGCATTAACATACTCCTCAGAGATCTGGGCCCTACAAAAAAAGGATGAGAACACTACTGAGGGCTCCCAAAGAGGAATAGAAAGAGCTATGCTTGGAGTATCACAAGTGAGAGAAGAAATCCGGAGTTCCGACCTTCGTCGAAAATCGAAGTTCTGGGACGCTGCCTCATTTGCCAAGGTGTTGAAAATCAGATGGGCTGGACATGTAATGCGATTTGGAGATGGCTGCTGGACTAGAGCTGTTATCAACTGGATTCCACAGGACATCAAGAGATTGCATGGCCGCCCACCTACGAGGTGGTCAGACTTCTTTGTCAAGACCCTGAACAATCGGTTTGAGGCTCTTCATGTTCCTGGAGTGAGCAGATGCCATTGGGCTACACTAGCATGCGACAGGGACAAATGGAGACATTACTGGCACCCATTCGAGCAAATCAGTGAGTAATGGGATGTCAAGTGATCAAGTGATACTCAAACATTAGAATTCTATTCTATTTATTATTTTTGTAGTGCTAGGGATCAAACCCAGGTTTTATACATGCAAGGCATATTCTTTACTATTGAACCATGTGCTTAGCCCTTAAAATAGTTTGATTTTAGGGAAGCTACAGAATGAAGTATAAAAATAATGCCAAAAAATATGTCATTTTGATGTATCACAGGTAGTTATTTCAAATCAATGCATAAAAAGATGGTGTATGCTTAAATTATTGTTGGAAAAAATCTGTTAGTCATTTATAAAATAATTTAAACTGCATCTCAACTCTCTTCTGATTCCAATATAAATTTTAAAAGAAATCGAGGTTTAAGTAAAAAATTGAAAACATAAAAGCACTAGGAAAATATGAGTGAATACGTTTATAATTCATGATGGTGAAAACTATTCCAAGCATAACAGTAATTTTCAGTATTTAAACATAGCATAAAATATAAAGCAATTTTGCTGTCTAAAAATAAGTTGAAATATTGTTGTGCAAAAAAAAATTTAACAAAGTCAAAATATAAGCCTGAATACTGAAAAATAGCACAGCTGTAGGGTTACAAGCTGTAGGGTTACAAGCTGTAGCCTTACAAGCGGCCAACATGGCCGACCCAAGTTCGATTCCTCCGCCCCTCTCGGAGAGCCCGGCAAGCTACCGAGAGTATTCGATATGCCAGACACAGTAACAACAAAGTCTCCAATGGAGACGTTACTGGGCCCGCTCGAGCAAATCGACGATCAACGGGAGGGCCTTTACCTTTACCTTTTATTTACATTAGCAAAATAAATTTGTATTATTACTGTGTTTAAGTTAATAATACCTAACATATAAAGTGCTTTCAGAAAATAATTAAAGAAAAACTCCCAATAGTAAGATCCTAATACTTAATGATATACAAAATTAGGGCTGGAGCGATAGCACCGCATGTAGGGTATTTGCCTTGCACACAGCCAATAGGACCAACCCGAGTTCGATTCCTCCGCCCCTCTCAGAGAGCCCAGCAAGCTACCGAGAGTATCTCACCCGCATGACAAAGCCTGGCAAGCTACCTGTGACATATTCGATATGCCAAACACAGTAACAATTGTCACAATGGAGACAACTGTGACAAGCAAATCGATGAACAATGGGAAGACAGTGACAGTAACATACAAAATTGGAAAAAAAATGAATGAATACCCAATATAACTGAAAAATATTAGTTCTCACAACTAAAATAATACAAGTAAGTTATCAGATAGACCAGCAACCAAAAATAAAATGGTTGTATTTGAAGGTCTGACAGTAGGTACTAAAGAACCTGCTCCCATCTTTATTTTTAGAGAAGGAATTATTCTAGAGAGAGGCATCATTTTGTTTGTTTTGTGGCCACACCCAGCAGTGCCCAGGACTTACTCCTGGTTATGTGCTCAGGAATCATTCCTGGTGGGCTTGGGAATACATAGGCACCAGAATCAAACCCAAATCAACCACTTGCAAGTCTGAAGCTCAATTATAATATCTGAAATTCAATTATAAATATCTTTGTAACTTTGTAATTCATGGTGATTCTATTAAAAATTAAATTAAATTAAAAGTTCTACACAAAAAAAGAAAAAATACTGCTTAGCTCCAGTATCAGAATATTTTTTACTTTCCTTGCGTCCTTTCTTTATAACATTTTTCTTTATGTTTTATATATCTCCTTGTCTTCCTTTCTTCCTTTTACCTTTCCTGCTTTCTTCTATCTCTCTCTGCTTCCTTCATGTCCCTCTCTTCTTCCCTCTCTCTCCTTCTTCCTTCCCACATTCTAATATTCTGACTCTACTTCCTTTGGTGAAGTGACTAAACACTACTTCTTATGACCGCACACACACACTACAAAAGATTAGTCTAGATATTTTCTTATGATATGAGATGCACAAGAATATTAGTAAAAACTTGCAGTTTTTACTAATATTGGTAAAATCTTAAATTATCTGCTTTCATCAAATTTACAGAAGCATGTTTCCTGGCCATGCCTGAAATTAAGAGCAAATAAATGATCACTCCCTGTTAATGGGAGGAGTTACAAATAAAGTTATATTACAAGGGAGATAAACAAATGAGATCATTAGGGAGCCGGAGAGATAGTACAGAGGATAGGGTGCTTGCCTAGCATATCGCTAACCAGGGTTTGAGCCCCTAAACAGCATACGGTCTCCTGAGCCCTGCTAGGAATGACCTCTGAGCACAGAGCCAGAAGTAAGTCTTGAGCACAGCTGGGTGCTGTCACTGTGCCCCAACCCCCAACCAAAAAAGAAGTAAGGTCATTAGTACAATCAGTTATCAAAAGGTTGGAGTATTGATGTAGTTGGAAGAATTAGAGGGTTGTCTTTTACCTGGGTTTACACAGTAAACATGTTATCTTTCCTATAAAAGCTATTTATTTAAAATAGATTGGAGGTTAATAGGATGATAGAAGGTAAAGTATTCCCAACTACCATGGTTTGACATCTGTGTCTGTTTAGCAAAATTTAATATGCTTTGAAAATTTTAAAGTATGTATAAATGATTGTTCTATCTTGATTTCTAATTGCCAGTTAATTTCTTCTGGGCCTCCTTTCTTTTCCTTTGAGTATTCAGGCAATGCAGAATTATTCAATAATGAGCAAGCCAAACATGATTAGGCAGATAAATCTGTGGCTACAAAACAAAGAGAACATCACACAATGTCTACCAAAGCCAAACAAAAAATACTTTGGGGAAATTTACAGCACTAGTGTGGATAATAAAATTTAGTCAGATCATTATCATTATCCCTTCTGATATTTGCATTTTTATGCCTACCAAAAGGTTTGGTGATATTTAAAAATCAGATAAATTCCATCAAACTATTGCTTTCATTAACATGAGTGTTTCTGCCTGCAGGGATTCTAAAATGAGTCATTCTTCCTTGAAATTCATCCAATTGCTGAGCAGCTGTAAACTGCAAAGTGGAGGCTCCTTAATGTTGAGGTGAAAGAGTCACTCAACCCCACCCTTTGCAAACTGCTTTGGCTATAACATTCACACAAAGTTCAAGACCTTCATGAAGCCTAAAGCCTTTAATTAATTTATTTCTCTTTGCAGCTCCTGTGGTTATAAAGGTCCACCCCTGCTTGGAAAGTTTTTTTTTATATTTACTCAGCCTCTCTCTCTCTCTGTCTCTCTCTCTCCACCACCCCCTTTTTCTCGCTCAGCAATTAGTACATATTTTAAGATGTCTTAGCTAGAGTCCAGCTGTGTAAAACTTAACAAAAATATTACTAAGAAGTTTGTTTCAGAAGAGGAAGGGTAGAGAGTCCTTACAGTGTTCTCCTAAACTGAAAGAAATTTCTTCCTCTCCATCAAATAATTATCCAGCCCTCAACTGCTTGTCTTTTCTTTCATTCATCAAAGATTTATGAGCACATTTTCTGTGTTAGACACAGGAGTGGGAACTGACAAGAAAGTCATTAGAGTGTTAGGCCTAGGAAAACTTCTCAAGTCTGTTTAATCTAACAATTCAGCAACCCCATTCATGAGCTCTTTGTTCTCATAGTACTGATGCCTGAACTTTTGCAGTATGAGCGGATTAGGTGCTCTATTCAAATACCTTACAGTAACTTTGCAATCTATCTGTACCTTAAGCAATGAAGGTTGCAGAGACTTACTCTCTCTCACAATGGTCTCACTACATCTGATGCAATGACCCTAGCTACCTGTAGTGTGTGTGTTTGTTTGTGGAAGTGGGGCTGGGTGTGCACATGCATGCCATACACATATAAGACATGCTATACATATATAAGACTAGTGATATATATGTGAACATTAAAGAGGGGCAATATTAACTGAACTGGTTAGTCTGCTTAGGTTTAAAGTTATCTTAGACTAGCTAGCAGATAATAAAAAGGGCCTCCTGTGTGTTCTACTTTTCCTTTTCTGTTTAACATTTTTCTTTGGCATTTAGATCTCACTTTCAATTAAAATAAAATCATTGATTTTCTTGTCAATGTTCTATGTATATATTTTAGCTAGAGATATATCTATCTAACACATACGGGAGTATTATATACTTCCTTCTATCAATTCTTCATTCTCACTATCATCTTTAACACTGTCAAAATAACCTAACTCCTTCATCCGCCACTAGAATGTTTCTCTGCATGCCATTAATGAACCTGGTAGGACTCCTAAGCTCCTCTCCTGGCACCTTTCTGTTCAGCATCCAGGAATCTTTCCAAGGGAGAACTGGTAGCTTGACTTCAAGTGACTAAATGCTCAGAGCATAAATATTTATTGTTTCTATTGACACCTTCACTAGCCTAGCAGAAGCCTTTTCCCAACCATACTGAGAAAGCCACAGAAGGACTGAAATGTTGTATACAAAATAATTCCTAGATTTGAGTTTCTCAGGTCACTCCAGAGTCATAAGAGCACTAGTTTCACTTCTAAAGTCATCCATGATTTAGCCCCCATCTTAAAAATTATCAACTCCATGCATCCTGATAATTCCAATTAACAGGAAAAGTGGAGAAATTTAGTAATATCTTAAAAAATATTTTAGGGAAATCATGTCAAAAATTATGAATGTTGGCTCTCATTCTTGCCTATCATCATTTTCGGGCACAAAATAGCTTTCTTGGCAAATCTTCATCTGAGTCCCTTTGAGCATGGTAGGCCCTTTTAATGACAGACTTCTTAATTTAATTCACAGTTCAAAATGAACTAAGTACGTTATTAATTTAGGAAGAGTGCAGCAGACAATTCAAGAAAGTGGAATAGAGAATTACCCCAATAGAGAATTAATCTCAAACAAAATTCAGCCTGGTAGTTGAGTGTTACTAAGTCTAGAAACTGGATCTTCTTCCAATCAACTACTGTCTAAATGTAAGGGACCCTGTAAAGTTATCTTAAGCATCCCAGTAACACTTCTTGGAACTTCTAGTTTGGCTCATCTCCAAAGGGTAAAACCAGGTCCATATATTTCATCCAGCCATCGGATTCTGGCAGAGAGCAAATCAAACTATTATTGTGAACCCATCAAGAACATGAAACTCTTATTTAGGAAAACTCAGCACTGAAAAAGCTAAGTTCTATGTCTGTTAATTTTGAACACCTCTTTAGAGGTGGCCAGTAAAAAGAAAAATTAAAAACCAATGAAAGATTGAAACTAACCATATCTTTTGCAACAGATTTACCAGGAAGCAAAACTACACCAAAGTTGCTGCTAAAACACTTGTGATAAAATGCTCTACTTCACAAGTCAGCAAAAACACTTTTTACTGTTCCAGTTTTTAATTTTTATCAGTAAAACACCATGAGGTACAGTTGTAAACTTACAAATTTTTGTGCTTGGGTTTCAACTGTACGATGATCAAGTACCCATGCCTCCACCAGTGCCCATTTTCAACCACCATAGATCCCAGTATCACTCCCACCCTCCATTCCCCCATCTCACCATGCCTTTGTGGCAGGGCATCCCCTTTTGTTCTCTCTCTCCTTTGGGTGCTGTGGTTTTCAAAAGAGGCATTGAATGGCAATCATGTTCGTCTATAGTCTACTTTCCACATGCATCTCCCATCCTGGGAGGATCCTCCCAACACCCTTTATTTGGTGCTACCTTCTCTATCTGAGCTGCCTTTTCCCCTAGCATGTGTGGCTGGCCTCCAAAACATAGAGTAAACCTTCTGGTACTAATATTATCTATTCTTGGGTGTTAGTCTCCTATTCTGTTGCCTTTATATTCCCCAGATGAATGCAATCTTTCTTACTGTCCGTCCCTCACTTTCTGACTCCTTTCAGTTATCATTATATTTTCCATGTAGTACCACTTGTACGTAAATTTCATGACTTCATCTTTTCTAACAGCTACATAGTACTCCATTATGTAGACGTACCAAAGTTTCTTTAACCAGTCATCTGTTCTCAGGCACTCAGGTTTTTTCCAAATTCTGGCTATTTTAAACAGTGCTGCAATGAACAAACAAGTTCAGATGTCACTTCAACTATACTTTTTTGCCTCTCTGGGATATATTCCCAGGAGTGGTATTGCTGGGTCAAATAGGAGCTCAATTTCTAATTTTTTGAGAATCGTCCACACTGTTTTCCAAAAGGGCTGAACCAGTCAGCATTCCCACCAGCAGTGAAGGAGGGTCCCTTTCTCGCCACATCTACGCCAGCACTGGTTGCTTTTGTTATTTTTGTTCTTTTGGATGTGGGCCAGTCTCTGTGGTGTGAGATGATATCTCATTGTTGTTTTGATCTGCAACTCCCTGATGATTAATGATGTAGAGCATTTTCTCATGTGCCTTTTTGCCATTCATATTTCTTCTTTGAGAAACTTTCGGTTCATTTCGTCGCCCCATTTTTGAAAAAATTTTTATCAGTGACACTCCATGAGGTACAGTTGTAGACTTACAAATTTTTGTGCTTGGGTTTCAACTGTACGATGATCAAGTACCCATCCCTCCACCAGTGCCCATTTTTCACCACCACGGATCCCAGTAATGCTCCCACCCCCCATTCTCCCCATCCCCCTTTTGCTCTCTCTCTCTCCTCTGGGTGCTGTGGTTTGATGGGGTTGGATGTTTTTTCTTGTGGAGTTCAACCAGTACTTTGTATATCCTTGATATCAAGCCCTTGTCAGATGTGTATTGGACAAATATCCTTTCCCATTCTGTAGACTGTCTGTATTTTTGTCACTGTTTCTTTTGAGGTACAGAAGCTTCTTAGTTTAAGATAGTGCCATTTGTCTATCTCTGTTTTCACTTGCTCGGCCAGTGGTGTGACATCTTTGACGATACCATTAGCTTCAATGTCATCGAGAGTTTTGCCAGCTTTGTCCTCAATATACCTTATGGATTCCGGTCTGATGTTGAGGTCTTTAATCCTTTTTGATCTTACTTTTGTACATGGTGTTAGGCAGAGATGAGCCCATTTTTGTGCATGTAGCCATCCAGTTTTGCCAGCACAATTTGTTAAAGAGGCTTTTCTTACTCCACATCACATTTCTTGCTCCTTTGTCAAAGGTCAGATGATCATATGTTTGAGAGGAGATGTCAGTATATTCAACCCTGTTCTATTGGTCTGCAGCTCTGTCTTTGTTCCAGTACCATGCTGTTTTAATTATTACTACTTTGTAGTAGAGTTTGAAGTTAGGTTGATTCCTCCCATTTTTCTTTTTCCCAAGAATTGCTTTAGCTCTTCGTGGGGGCTTATTTTTCCATATGAATTTCAGGAGTGTTTGCTCTATTTCTTTGAAGAATGTCATGGGGATCATTATGGGGATCACATTAAATTTGTACAGTGCTTTGGGAAGTATTGCCATTTTGACAATGTTAATTTTCCTGATCCATGAGCAAGGATATATTTCCATTTTCTTGTGTCCTCTTTTATTTCCTGAAGTAGCGTTTTGTAGTTTTCTTTGTACAGGTCCTTTACTTCCTTAGTTAAGCTCTTTCCTGGGTACTTGGTTTTCTGGGGCACAATTGTAAACGGGATTATTTTTTTTCATGTCACTTTCTTCTCTCTCACTGTTTGCATATAAGAAATCCATGGACTTTTGTGTATTGATTTTATAGCCTGCAACTTTACTATACAAGTCTATTGTTTCTAGGAGTTTCTTGGTAGAGGTTATAGGGTTCTCTAAGTATAGTATCATATCATCTGTGATTAGTGAGAGCCTGATTTCTTCCTTTCGTACCTGAATGCCCTTATTATCTTTTCCTTGCCTACCTGCTATTGCAAGTACTTCCAGTACTATATTGAACAGTGCTGCTCCAGTTCTAATATGTTCTCCCTTCCAGACTTTTACCACATCAGAATCCCAATAAATTATTGCCTGAGCCCAATTAATATTAAGTTAGTATAGAGACTTTACCCTTACATCGCTCTCTGTCATAAGCAGGAAGTCAGAAACCGCACTTTCAGCCATATTCCCTTAAAGATTTAATGGGTCGAAATCTCTAGGAGGGAATTTCTGCAGGACTGAGAACAGGGGAATCCTAATAATGTGTGTGCATGGGGAAAACTTCCACTGAAACTTAAATCCTCCAGAAAACAGGAAAGTCTGACACAAAAGACCCTTATCAGGCCTAAAATAACCATTGAGGTGCAAAATTCCAGACCGGGGGCAAGGTAGGCTTATCAGGTTAAATCCTTGTTGACCTACTGCCTAGGTGAACCTAGATGTTACTAATCCTAATTCTTCTGTTCCTAGCTGAAATAATAAAAGCATCAATATTATATGATTATTACATGAGGAGCACAACAACAAATGTTCAGTGTCTGACATTAAATACTCAAGTACTCAAATATTTGCTCTATTACATCAACAAGAATTTTAATTCTGTGAGCAAAACTTTGCACTAAGCACACTGGCAGATATAAGGGAAAATTAAGTTTGTACACTTGTCACGAAAAGCTTAGCTTCTAGTAGAAGAGAAGAATAAATTGAAGTTATACACTTGGTGAGGGCAAAGCTAAATGTGCTTTCTTATTCTTTATTACATTTCTAGCACCTGGAATAGTTTCTGGTCCTTAGGAGATATCTACTAAAAAGTTGCTTTACATAAAAGTCAATAGTTCTTCTACCCCCTAAAAAGTGTGAAAAGTGAATCACTGTCACTGTCCTCCCATAGTTCATTGATTTGCTCGAGCGGGCCCAGTAACGTCTCCATTGGAGACTTTGTTGTTACTGTGTTTGGCATACCGAAAAGAAGAAGAAATAAAGAAAAGAAAGAAAGAAAAATTAAGAGAAAGACCTTGAAAGCCAAGTAATTTATTCACAGCCTCTCATTTGTCAAGAGATAACACTTGCTTTGCTGTTAACCTTATAGTCCATTATAAAGCTCAAATAAGAAAACATTTAGTGGGGCCAGAAAGATAGTACAGTGGTACTAGTGGTACTACTAGGTACTTGCCTTGTATGTGGCCAGCCTGGGTTCAATCTCCACATACTCCATAAGGTTCCCCAAGTTCACCAGGAGTGATCCCTGATTGCAAACTCAGTAGTAAGTCCTGAGCATGGCCCCAAAAACAGAAGGGAAAAGAAAGAAGCAATAATAGAAGTGTTTAACTAGATTGCTTTTCTTCTAAGCCTGTTTCTTTTGAGATGTTTCTCTTTCTCTCCCTCTCTCTCATTACACTTTCACCTTATATTTATCTCTCTAAATGTCTTTTAACACAAATCATTTTACTTTTTTAAAAAGTGAAGAAGAATATGTCTAGCCAACATCAGCAGATGGAGGAGGCAAATATCAACAGGAACACCAATTAACCCTCAGAAAATTCTTGATATTTATCAGTCTGGCAGTATTTTGCATGTGCTAGGACTAAGTATTCCACATAGACTAAATTTCATCTTTGCAACAACTTTGTGACCAGAGTCTCATCTTCACTTTACAGAAAAGGAAACAGACACAGACAGAGAAGCTAAACAACATGCCAGAGATCACAAAGAGAGTCATGTAAGTCAGATCCTGCCACTGAATGGCTAGTTGAAGACCCTGCATTATGAAGCAAGAGGTGTTTTGTGTCCCAGCTTGGGGGAGTTACTCAGACTCTCCTGAGTTTTTCTACTTCCAAAATGCTGCACATTTCGATTCAAGACCCTCTGAACTCCACACTCAGCTTCAATTCCACTTTCTAGCAACATTCTCAAACATTTTCCACCACAAGCTTAATTTCATTATCATGGCTGTATGGCTGTATCCTGGACTGAAGGAGGAAAGGGAAGAATAAGCTATAAATATCCCTTCCTAAGTGCCCCCCAAAGTGGAACCACCTGCCAGGCATGTGTGAGGTAGAAGGAGAAGCAGACTCTCTGCTCACTTGGGAAAGGGGGTTGCATGCCATCATTCAGCAGAGGGTTTTAAACACCTCCTGTGGAGCTGCCTGCTGCAAAGGAGAGGAAAGTAAACAAGTCATAATGAATGGTGACATTACAGAGTTTTATCATCTACCTGCTTAATTATGTCAGTAAGAACTCAAAGGCCAGTGTTGAGCAGACAATGTATTGAGACTGCAGTTTCCTTTTTACTGGGCCTCCAGGGTGCCTTGATGTCGTGGGTCCCTGGCACTTAGAATATCCTGTTTTGTTTCCCCATATATTTGGATGTACAAGCAGTAAAAGAGATGCAGATCAAAGTCCCAATAACAAAACAGAAAAGAGACCTCAGTAAATCTTACTTTCTTTGAAACTGGACGAACAAATACATTTTTAGTCTGCAGAAATGAAAAATACAACATACTCAATGTCAAAGACTCATCAGTGATCAAACTGGGACTTGCAACTCTGCCATCTGTGCCCTACCATCCATAGGTCTACACCTCTCTACAAAGTTGAGTTGCTCAGATTTGAGCATCCATCTGCTTTCTCTGGACAAAGCATTATGGAAGTCAACTTCAGGTACAGAACTGAGTTAGCTGTGCTGACTTTTTCCTAAGGTGAAATTTCTCTTCTCTCTCTCTCTCTCTCTCTCTCTCTCTCTCTCTCTTTCTCTCTCTCTCTCTCACACACACACACACATACACACACACACACGGGTGTGCTGCAGTGCACACGCACAGACAACCACAAGGCATTTTTATTTTCACCATTTTCAATCTGAGGCAGAAATAGCTGCCAAGTGAGGCTCTCTGACAGCGCCTCCTACTCCATGAGACGCCAGAGCAGCAAACTGTGCTCCACAGGCATATTAATTGGGAATCCAGATGCTCTACTCTCGGTTCTTGCCACTGACCTTTCACTTGAAAGTCAATTTGTCAGTCTGCTCCCTGAGTCTGAAGAAATAATCAAAGCTGCCCTGCCGAGGAGCTCCCCATAGGTTTCTCCAACTGTACAACACAGCTACACTCCACCAGAACCTAATGAGTGTGGGGGCAAAGGAGCACTGATGGCTGTCCTCCACATGTTTCTCCACGGAGGGTACATTGCTCTAGGATGGCGCCTGACCATCTTTTAGGTAAGGAGGGAGAAGAAGAAATAAGTAGAGGCAAGCAGCTCCTTCTCATAACAAGCAGCCCCACAGAACCTGGACAAAGGAAAGAGAGAGACCCTCCAGAGGCTGCATCGTCCAGGACTGTTTCATTTTCTATGTTTCCATTTTCTGCCAACACAACCAAGGTTCAAATCTAGAGATAAGAGGACAGACTTCAGGACTGTGAGTAAGAACATCATCAAAGACACTAGGAAGAAACAGAAAGGTACTAGCTGAAGACAACTCCTTCACCTGAGATTAGGGGGTGTTTGTATGTCAACAAATAAGTTGCCTAAAATATTGAAAAGGGACTACTCCAATCACAGTCTCTGCCACCCCCAGATACTTCAAGATCCCTGTTAGGATCGTGAGCTCTGGTTCATTCAGAGTTGCACATAGCTCTGAATCCTTTGTCCTATGTGACCCACCACTACACCCTAACTGCTCTCTACCTGTACTCACCACTACACGCTACCTGATATGTATGCATAGATGCACACACACACATCACAATCACCACCACAAAGTATGGCTGCTTCCCAGTCTTTTTGTTTTTAGACCACATCTGACAGAGTTCAGGGTATTGTTTCTGGCTCTCCACTAAGAAATTACTTCTGGTAGGCTCAGGGAATGATAAGAGGTGCTGGGTCAGCCATGTGCAAGGCAAGTGCTCTGCCTGAACTATTGCTCTAGCCCACTGCTTCTCAATCTTGTTGAACACTGTTGAGTGATTAATCAATCTAGATGTTAAGGATTGTGCTTCTAAATATATGTATGGGGGAAATGCTCTAGAGTCAATCAGAATTATAGCTAACTGGGCCCCCTGTCTAGCTCTATGAGTGAAGGAATATACTTTATACAAACTTAAGTTGTTGATTAGTTAATAAACTTAGTAGAATACATTTGTATTGCTTTTTTTGCTAAGCATAAGTTAGAAAATAGTCATTTGAATAGTGTTCTTAGCCATTGAATGCAAGTGAGCTCATCATGCTTTGCCCCCAGTTAGGACTGGACAGGACTTTATTTTGTTTTTATATGTTTGTTTGCTATACATAGATGGGAAGAAAGGGTAGAAAAGTTGGGCACTTTGCATTAGAAACCTAGGAATTTATGAGAAGAATAGGAAGAATCACATAGTTTAAACACTGATCACAGATTGGGAGCCAATTTCAGTGGGTGAGAATAATTCTAGTGAAGATCCCATGACCAAGTAAAATCTATAAGACTCTGTTTCCTATACAAACAGAGACTCGAGGGTTCAGGCACTGAACCAGTGTCTAAGGCAGTGTGGAGCACAGACTGTGTTAAAACCAGGGATGGGGAGAAGAAAATGCCTCTGACCAGGAAAAAGTATCTGGTTCTAGGACATTCCTCATGAACAACCATAAAACTAGAAAAACATGAGCAACTGTTATTCAGCTCTGGACAACAGGCAATGAATCACTGTTCTCAGAATGAAAGGATGTGCCACAATTGTTCTAGAGATAATCACAATGCTTTCAGCTGAATTCACCCAGCATAGCAGACTTATTGAATTAATTAAGCATATATCAAAATTAAGCATATATTGCTTAATTGATTAAGCATATATCAGAATCTATGTTTAGGAAATAGCTAGAATACAAAGAATAAGCAACTTATGTAGAAGGGACTATTCAATAACTCAACAAAAGGAGCCTGGAAGTCCTTGCTTAGAGATGGGCTAAACTTGCACAAAATTATAGGTTAAACATGCATAAAACCTATAAGCTAAACATGCACAAAACTATAGCACACTCACAGGTCCATCACAACAAAACACACATAAAACCTAGCAGCAAGTCATTGATCTGCCTACCAAAGCAGGCAAAATACAACAAAATGGCAAAAATACAACAAAACTCAACACCCTTCAGGAATTCTGCAATGAACACACAATCAGATAGATGAAAATATGCAAAGAAAAAGGAAAATGTGAGCTATCATTGAGAAAAATAGTAGTTATCCATCCTGAGATGGCTCGGATATTGAATATAGTAGACATTGACTAATGATTATAAACACTGCTAGTGGTATAAAGAATAGTATGTTCAAAACATTTAAAGAAAATGTAGCTTTCATGAGTAGAGCTATAGGGAATATCAACAAAGTGATATATTTCAAAAAAATCAAATTATTAAACTGAAATAATAATTTAAAATTAATGGATGATGAATGAGGCAGAAAATAAAAAGTAAAATGGCAAAAATACAACAAAATAATTGAACAAAAATAAAGAAGCTCAAGTGCATATGGTACAATTATAATTTTCTAATATATATGAGCTTGGAGTCTTAGAGTAAATGAAACAATAAATTAAAACTCTTCACATTTTTTCAGAATATAAATTGACATATCAAGAAATTTCAAGTAGATTAAGTGTCAAGAAGCCCCATTTAAGCACACCAATAGCACTCTTACTACTGAAGACCAAAAACAAGGAGGAAAAAAGCCAGAAGACAGAACATATGCTATTTACTAAGCCACAATACAAATTACAGCAGATTTCTCATCAAAAAAAAAATTGCAACTAGAAGATAATGGAATACCATCTTCAACAGAAAAGAGGAAAGTCCCCTATTTGTATAACTTTTAAAAAATAAAATGCTATAATCAATTTACTTTTGACAAAACTAAACTTTCCAGAATATGTAGGGAAACTAGGATTCTCTTGTGTTACTGATGGGAGTAAGAAAGTGTTCTACATCTTTGAAACACTATTAAGCTGTTCATTATAGTTCTTATAAAGTTTAAGTATACTTTTACTTATAACTAAGAACCTTACTAGTAAATCTATGTACTTACTAAAAAGAAATGAAAGTACATATGCAAATAAAGACCTGTCAGTGACATACATACAATCTTTATTAATATGTCAAAAATATAAAGCAAAACAAACAGAAATAATACAAGTAAATAACAACATTAAAAGAATCAACAGCATATGGTTCAGTCATATGTAGGAAACTATTCAGAAAAAAATAATGAACTACTGATCTGTACAACATAAATCACTCTCAAAAACATGCTGATTGGTGAAAGCCAGTTACATAAGTATCTATAGCATCTAATTCTGTTTAAATGAAATTTGAGAACATGACAATAAGAATCAGAATAGTCATTGTCTGGGGTCAGGAATTGAGTGGAAAAGAAGTTAGAAAACAAATTTTTATGATGAAAATAATTTTATTTTTATAGAGAATACATGGTTACAGAGAAGTAGAAATTTGATGATTTAACCTGAAAGACTTAAAATCTATCATTTTACCATATATAAGTTTAAACTCAACAGAAAAAAATTGTGCACATCCTCTTAAACAAAAAATTTACTCCAGGTGACTCAGTTCTTCTTTCAAACCCTCAAACATCTTTTCAATTTGAAGACAAAGTCTGAATTCTTTTTTTTAAGCCTATAGTCATTTTTAAAATTTTTTATTAGTGAAACACCATGAGGTATAGTTGTAGACTTACAAATTTTTGTGCTTGGGTTTCAATTATTCAATGATTGAGTACCCATCCCTCCACCAGTGCCCATTCTCCACCACCACTGATCCCAGTATCCCTCCCACTCCCCCATTTCCCCCATCCCACCCCGCCTCTATGGCAGGGCATTCCCTCTTGCTCTCTCTCTTCTTTTGGGTGCTGTGGTTTGCAAAAGAGGCATTGAGTGGCAATCATATTTGGTCTATAGTCTACTTTCAGCATGCATCTCCCATCCTGGGAGAACCTTCCCAACACCCTTTATTTGGTGCTTCTTACAACAATTTCAGATCCTCAATGATCTGACTGCCCATTTTATATAATATTTTCCTTTTTTGCTCAGTCTACAAGCACACAGAATGTTTAAATTACTTGAACATGTAAGCATGATCTGCCATACTCCAAATCTTGCTATTTGTTTCCTTGTTACTTATCATCATTGAACATAGATTAATTGTTATATATTTTACATCTGCAAGAAGCTTAATTTTGTTCACATGTACATATCCCATGCCTATATTGATTCCTGGGGCATAGTAGCCCGGCAAGCTACCGAGAGTATTCGATATGCCAGACACAGTAACAACAAAGTCTCCAATGGAGACGTTACTGGGCCCGCTCGAGCAAATCAAAATATATTTGTTGATAAATTTTTTTTAATAAATTATAATTTTTTCCATTAAGATCATTGTTTCCTTATTTCTCCCTTGGGTTTGCCTTTTAGATCAAGAAGTTTAAGTTAAATTGTATTGCTGAGTGAATCTCTATCTAAAACTATGTATGCATGATGAGACTACCAAATTCTCTGCGTTCTTATTGGAGAGAAATTTAAACATGTCATAACATGTTTAAATTTGATGATAATTGATGTTGTCCCAAAAGGCTGTCTGGGAAGAAGCAGATTGGAACATGTTAAAATTTATTGTGAACACAGGAAGTGACTTTACATTATAAAAACTGGATGAACATTGACAAACCTGTAATACAAAAGGAAATGAACTAGGTTTGCT
The DNA here is from genome assembly GCF_029834395.1 of Sorex fumeus. Classification (NCBI taxonomy): domain Eukaryota; kingdom Metazoa; phylum Chordata; class Mammalia; order Eulipotyphla; family Soricidae; genus Sorex; species Sorex fumeus. Next base: position 17,855,037 of record NW_026606067.1, read on the forward strand.
TAAGGTAATCAGATCCCATCTAATTAGAGCCACAAAATAGCTGGGATTAACATAATGGGTGATTTTACTTGCTTTATATTGATTATTTCTTCCTATTGTTTCCTAATCCAGTCCTAAGAAAAAAATTAGCCCAGTTCCCAGAGGAAAAATCATTTTTTATTCTAAAAGAGGAAGTATCATGGTTAGGCCTCTACACAGAAGGCCTAAGGAGTAACAGGTTTGGGGGAAAAGAGTTTTGCATCAAGACAGCATCCAACTGCTATTTATAACTGTGTCAACCAATTTCACGATAAATGGCTGCAGTGAGCTATCCAGGTTGGCAAAGAGAATTGTCTCTAGGTATCAGAAATGAAGAAGAATATAGTGGGAGATATTGGGTGGCTCCCAAATCAACATGATGGCTAGAGAATGTGTATTGGGAAATGGATGAAAATCAAGGATGTTTGGATAGCCACAAACATAGCTAAAATCATAGTACTTAAACAATCTGGTAAAAATGTCACCAAATCTCAAGATGAGCTGATGCCTTACATTGTTATAATGTCATCCTCTCGATAATAACTCATCCTACCTCAGGATTCTCTACTCTGCTGTTCTTGTCAACACAACTTCTTATCTGGTCTACATATCACTAGCTGAAATTACAAAGTTCCTCAGGGAAGAACCCTAAATATAAGTGGCCAAATATAGCCACAGTGATGCCAAGAAGCAAGGAGAGAAAACATCTGTCTCCTTTGCTTTCCTAATAGAAAATGGGATCCTTTTATCCCATCCACCTGTGCATTGTTCCCAAGTGAAGAGAATGTTGATATTCTGGATAGTCAAATCTGTTATATTCCTTTGCTTTACATTCTCATAAACACTTCCTCCAAATTTACATTTCCAAAACCATGCATAGACAATGTAACATGTATGCAACCAAACACACTTACCCTTTCCAAACAAACAAACAAAATGACAAAGATTATCATTTGCTCCTTTTAATTTGCTCCAAGTTATCCTGGTAATATATTTCTTTTTGTTATCAGACCGTACCTAATTATTAAAACTAAAGATTAAATGGTAATTTTGACATCACCACACAGACCCTCATACATTTGACATTTCTACATGAGGAACCTAGTTGATATGGCAGCGTTTCCCCCTCTGTCATTTCATGCTCACTAAAAACAAAATTTCTACTTTTTAAAAATCTGAACTTTTTTTTCTTTTATAGACCATGGTCACGGTCCTACCATTGTGCATCGATTTGCTCGAGCGGGTCCAGTAATGTCTCGAGCAGACTTGTTGTTACTGTGTTTGGTATATTGAATACTTCATGGCGAGCTTGCCAGACTTTACCATGTGGGCGAGATACTCTTGGTAGCTTGCCGGGCTCTCAAGAGGGGCAGAGGAACCAAACCCCGTTCAGCCAGGTGGGCTGTGCGCAAGGCAAATGCCCTACCGCTGTGCTCTCACTCCAGCCCTTACAGATATCAGTTTTAAATATGCTTTTATTCCCATTTTGTTCACTCAGAATACAAGATACATGCTTCCTTGGCTTGTTTCATCACCTTCTTTTATTTTCTATTAGAAGATAGGAACAATCAACAATCAATAGAGCAAAAAGTCAACTTACAGTTTTTATGATTTTTATTATGGTATGTGTCTCCCTGAATACCAAGATGCAGGTTAAGTTCCTAAATTTATAGAATTATTTCAATATCATTTAGTGCAGAAATTCTCCATTTGGTATTAACATTGCTAAGCCCTCAAAGTCCAAGAATAAGATTCAAGTAGTTAGTTATTAAATATAATTGTGATAGTTTTCTCCATATTTTATTGGTAAGACTATTTAATCTATGCCCTGGAAGAGAAATATTGCTATTTATTTGTGACAAATTTAAAGCAAATGCTTTTTTTTAAATGTAGGAGTACTGCTATTTATTCAACCACTGATTAACTGATTGAATTGGGCATGAACTCCACCTTACTTTTTTTTTCATAATTTTATTTATCTATTTTTGTCTTATATTTATTTATTGAATCACTGTGGGAAAAGTTACTAAGCTTTCAGGTTTAAGTCTCAGTCATACATTGATCAAACATCTTTCCCTTCACCAATACTCACTTTTCACCACCAAGAACCCCAATATATCCCCTCCCACCCCACCCAATGCTTGTGAGGCAGATGATTTCTACTTAACTCTTCTCTGCATTGATTACATTCATCATTTTGACAAAAGATGCACCATTATTGTTTAGAATTTCACCCCCAACAATCAGAATTGCTGAAAAGGCATTGTGATATACTTTGTTTTCTATAGCTAGTTATGAGAATCATATAATCTCATGTGGCCACAATAGTGGCCTAGTGATTTTGGATTTCTGCAAAGAGCCAGATAATTATGAGATTGGTTTCCGTGTGTCTGGCTGTACTGGAGAGCCGCTCGTGGGGGGTAACTCAGGACCTCAGTAGGACGTGAAGGACGAGCGGGTACCACACCCCCTTCCCATGAGACTGCAGCTGCCCCGTCACCGCCAGCTCATACCTGGCTTTCTCTACTATAAGCTCTGAGGTGGTGGCCACCTTGCTGTCAGAGGGGGGGATAGGGGGGAGGGGCGGAAGGAAGGAACACCCTTTCCCTCCCAGGGGTGGCGCCATAGTTTAACGCATGGTCCATTCACTTTTCTGCTGGACTCCGGATTAAGTCCTTTTGCCTCTGGAGCCATGGCCATGCCAGAGAGCCACTTGTGGGGGGCAACTCGTGACCTCGGTAGGCAAAAGGACTTAATCCAGAGCTCAGCAGCTTGCAAAAGAAAAGTGAATGGACCATGCGTTAAACTATGGCACCATGCCTCTCTGGGAGGGAAAAGGGTGTTGCTCCCTTCCACCTTTCTCCCTCCCTCCCACCGCGGGAGCAAGGTGGCCACTGCCTTAGAGCTTATTGGAAAGCCAGGTATGAGCCAGTGGTGACAGGGCAACTGCAGTCTTATGGGAAGGGAGATGGTACCGGCTCATCCTTCACACCCTACCGAGGTCACATGTTGCCCCCTACGAGAGGCTCTCCAGCATGGCCATGGCTCCAGAGTCAAAAGGACTTAATCCAGAGCCTGGCAGCTTGCAGCAGCAAATGCTTTTTGAGGGGTGCATCTTAGATTTGTTGTCTACCATCTAACAACTGACTACTGCCATGCTTGAGACTTCAATAAATGATTCAGTCTTTTGATAAAGTGAGTTATTTCCAGATAGTGGGACATATTACTAGAGCAATAAACTGTGAGCATGTGCTTACTACCTTGTTTCTTTCTCTGTACAGCAAGTTCCTTAGAAGCAATATGTTTATAATTTAACTTTTTATTATAGGTCAGTTTGTTTATTCTAAAATTTAATTGAAATTTTATTGAATGGCATAGTATGTTCTGAATTATTTTACATGTTATTTCAAGAGATTTGGAATATAAACATCACAATTCACAATTATTTTTAAATAAAACAATATAGAATGGGGCCAGGGAGTTGACTTATAGGATTGTAGGCTATGCTTTGAATTCTGGAGCACTGCCCAGTGTGCCTACCCTTATTTCACACAAAAAATATACATATAAAATAGAGATCTAATTATTATGTTTAAGAATTTAAGTAATCCCACTAACGACAGGGTAAGCAAAAGCAGAATGGGGCTAGAAACAGAGATGAAGCCAATGAGCATATGAAAACTAGGTTCCTACTTCAGTGGTAAATTTCTGCCCTTTTCACAATGGAAGAATACAGCACAATATTTTCTGCATGGTTACTGACTACATGGAGAACCACTAGAGTATTCAGGTCTGGTTCCTACTTCCTGACCAGTTGAGCATTCAGTAGAGACTCTAGCAAACCACCATGATGGGATGAGTTCTTAAATTTTTTGAATCATTAATTTTAGGTAATTTTAGGCTCATTCTTGTCACCATGGTTGTTCTGTAAGTGAAACCATTAAGGACAGAGATATTCTCTGAAAGCCATCGAATTGTCCTGATTGTTTGAATCTCTTCAAGTGGAGTGTTTTGCTGAATTTGCATTGGACACAAATATTTTCATGCTCTGGACTCATTCTGAATATTTTTCCAGCTCTGTCCTTGAACTTCCTCATCACCAGTTCTCAAATATTTTTTTCTTCTAAGCCTCAGATAGTCTGGCCAAACCATTAGCCACTGTCCAGGAATTGGATCTAGATCATTGCTTTAAGTAATCTCTCCTGGGTAATTAGATGTACCACTAAACATCTGCTCCCTGGAGAATTTTTATTTTCCACTGTGCTTTGGGACCACCCTTGAGTATAGTTAATGCACTACAGCAATTTACAACCAAGAAAATTGACTGGCCTATAGCCTTATGTTAAAATGAAGGGTTTAATCAGCCTCTGGGGAGACAGAGAATCCCTCTAAGCACTATGCATGGACTAGGCATAGGAGCTCCTGGCTGGAACATGGATGACTGCATGTGAAGGAGCCTAGAGCAGGGTTACTGGTACTGTGACTCACATTCCTGTTGGATCTGCCCTGATTTCTGGTGTCACTGGAAATCCCCACTAAACTACTCAACGCACTTAGGAGCTGTACCCACCAGTCCTCAGCCTGGCTTCACAATCCAACACAAACAGAGTCTGTCAAAATACATCCTGCCTCTGTGGTGGGTAGAAACCTGAAGAATCTTGGGATTGGGGCAGGGGGTTTGCTTTGGAAATTGCTTTATTTCTGAGAACTTTAATTTCCATGACTTCCCTCAATAACCACATTTTCTTGGAGTTCGAGATCAGAGATAAACTACTCTGGTGGCCTTTTAACCCTAATTAACCCACTAGCCCATTTGGTGCCCCCACCTCGTTTAAATATGTGATGTAGCTTATAAAAAAAAAACTGTGGCCTCTACTCTGTTAAATACTGCACATTCCACAGTTCTTGCTCAGGCCACTTCCTTCCCCACGGAGCTACTGCCTGACTTTTCCAAAGCTGATATTAATATCACAGACCATTATATTATAGTTATTTTCATGGAAGGCAGGGAGGAAGTCACGTGGCATTAATTGGTCCCAGGGGGTCCTGAAAGTCTCCATTTAGCTTGTTGTTTTTACTCATATAAGCAGCAATGGAGTGGAAACAGTGAGGAAGTCACTGTGATTGTATTAAATGTGTATTTTTTCTAGGCTGTGTTTGGTTAATGAGTCATTATTCCTTTTTTAATTGTAAGAACATATGTAGTAGTTGGGTCAAAGGTACATGTGCATTTTCTTAAACACACACACACATCTCACCACTGTCTGCCTTATTTTAACTTGTTATGATGTCAGCTTACTGAAACATTAAATCAGAGAAGCTGACCAATGGGTATGAGATTTTATAATTTGAAGGAAAGTCACTCAAAAACTTATGAGCATAAAATAATATGTCATCCACAAATTTCTGATCCAGAAGGTTTTCCTATAAAAATGAGGATATCACACAATTTGTGTTTGTACCAACTTTTCAAGAGCCCATCCTATATAAATTCTCTCTCTCTCCCTCTTTCCTCGCCTTTCTAATGGGTCAGTAAATTATGTGGAGTCATAACTATTTTCCATTTTCCATGTTAGTAACTAACGGCAGAGAGGCACAGTGACTCTCTAAAAGTCATGGAGTGGGGGCTGGGGTGATGGCACAGAGGGCAGAGCATTTTCCTTGTGGGCAGCCAGCCTAGATTTGATCCTCAGCACCCCGTATGGGCCCCTGAGTGCAGGGCCAGAAGTAACCCCTAAAAAACACTGGGCATCTAGAAAGCCGGTTTTCTCCCCTGATCTGTGCAGGACGGGCACGGAGGCCCAGCTCTGGGCAACAAAGCTGAACGGCTCCTATTCCAACCAGGTACAGCCCGCCCCCAAGGGCCTGGAACCCTTTCTGGGCATGCACAGCTAGCTCCATCTCCTAGAAAGCCGGTTTTCTCCACTGATCTGCGCGGGACGGGCACAGAGGCCCGGCTCTGGGCAACAAAGCTGAACGGCTCCTCATTCCAACCAGGAGACGTTCCCAACTCCTCGCCCAGTGCCAGGGACTCTTTCTGGAGCCACGGCCGCGTTCTCCCACTATATATGCCATAGGAACCATAAGCTACCTTCTTAGATGGAAACTTCTCTAGTTTAGCTCAGACACTAGAAACACAGTAGCCAATAACTCATAAGCCTATCTTAACTCACATTGCATATCAAGCAGAATAGTAACAGTGAACATGAAAGACTAAACCACATTTGTCACAATGGTAAAGCAACACAAAAGCCCACCAAACTTTCTTATTGAAGTGTCTAGCCCAGATGACACCAACAGTACTGTAGTGTTAGACAACCTCTCTGACAAGGAATTCAGAAGGGAGCTACTTAGGATGCTTAGGGAACTAAAAGAAACAATGGAAAGCAATGCCAATAGAAGACAAGAGGATTTGAAGGCAGAAATGAGGAAAATGCAATCGGAAATGTCAGACCTGAAAAATCTCGTAGGCGAATTGAAAAACTCAGTGGAAGGCTTCAGCAGCAGAGTAATAGCTGCTGAGAACAGAATCAGTGAGCTCGAAGATGAAGTTCAGAGACTCTCCAGAAAAGAGCAGAAAATGGAAAAGAGACTCACAATTCGGGAACAGATGGCAAGAGAAGATCGTGATGAAGCCAAGAGGGGTAACATAAGAATTATTGGAGTCCCAGAGGTACAGGAAGAAAACCTCGATGAAGAAGAAACTGTCAAAGAAATCATTGCTACAACATTTCCAGAGCTGAAGAAAACTTGTGACCACATTCAGGAGGCCCGAAGGGTACCAGCTAGAAGAAATCCGAATAAAAATACCCCAAGACACATTCTGATCAAAATGACCAAAACCTTAGACAGAGACAAAATTCTGAAAGCAGCAAGATCGAAGAAAGAAATCTCTTACAAAGGAGCATCCTTAAAATTCACAGCTGATTTTTCTGATGAAACCCTCATGGCCCGAAAACAGTGGTGGGACATAGTAAAAAAACTCAATGAAATAAATGCCTCCCCAAAATACTTTTCCCAGCAAGACTCTCATTCATAATAGAAGGAACAACACACAGTTTCACAGACAAACAACAGCTCAGGAACTTCATAGACTCAAAACCATGGTTACAAGAACAACTAAATGGGCTACTTTAAGGCAAGAAAGGCCCCTCAAATACACCAAATTTTAACAGAACAATGGGTCAAAATCCCATAACAATAATCTCTCTCAATGTCAATGGGCTAAACGCACCAATTAAAAGACATAGAGTGGCAGGATGGATTAGAAAATTGAACCCAACATTCTGCTGCCTGCAAGAAACGCATCTCAATAGTCAAAGCAAACACAGACTCAGAGTCAAAGTCTGGAAAACTATTCTACAGGCAAACAGCTCCCATAAAAAAGCTGGGGTAGCCATCCTTATATCAGATCACATCGATTTCAGAGTGAGGAAGGTCATAAGAGACAGTGAAGGCCATTTCTTATTGATCAAAGGATCTGTACAACAGGAAGAACTTACAATAATAAATGTATATGCACCTAATGAGAGACCAGCAAAGTACTTAAAACAACTACTCATAGATTTGGAAAAAGACATCAATAGCAACACAATACCAGTGGGAGACTTCAACACTGCTTTGTCACCTCTTGATAGATCAACCAGACTCAAGCTTAGCAAGGACATACTTCATTTGAGGGAAACAATGGAAGAAAGGGACTTAGTAGATATATACAGGACACTTCATCCACAAAAAGCTGAATACACATTCTTCTCAAGCGTACATGGAACATTCTCCAAGATAGACCACATGCTGAGCCACAAAACATGCCTCCATAAAATTAAGAAGGTAGAGATTTGTATCAACAATCTTCTCAGACCATAATGCGCTGAAATTAGAAGTAAATCACACACAAAAACAGAACACTAAATCAAACACCTGGAAATTAAACAGTGCACTATTGAACAATGAGTGGATTAGACAGGAAATCAAAGAGGAAATCAAAAGATTCCTAGAAACAAATGAAAATGAGAACACGAGTTACCAAAACTTATGGGACACAGCAAAAGCTGTGTTAAGAGGAAAGTTTATAGCTCTACAAGCATTCCTCAGGAAGGAGGAGCGAGCACACATATGTAACCTAACCTCACAGCTTAAGAGCTTGGTGAAGGACCAAAAAAAGGAGCACAACCCGAACAGGAGAAAGGAAATAATAAAACTCAGAGCAGAGATTAACGAGATGGAAACCCAAAAAACAATCCGAAAGATCAATGAAACCAAAAGCTGGTTCTTTGAGAAAATTAACAAGATCGATAAGCCTCTAGCAAAACTCACAAAGAAAGGGAGAGAGAAAACCCTAATAAACCGAATCAGAAATGAAAAGGGGGTCATTACAACAGAAACCACAGAAATTCAGAGGATCCTCAGGGAGTACTTTGAGAAGCTTTATGCCACGGAACATCAAAACCTCGAGGAAATGAATGAATTCCTAGACTCTTACAGACTCCCAAGGCTGAACCAAGAAGACCTGGAATACCTGAACAGACCTATCACCATCAAGGAAATTGAAATGGTAATAAAAAGTCTCCCCAAACACAAAAGTCCTGGCCCGGATGGATTCACTAGTGAATTCTTCCAAATCTTTAAAGAGGACTTACTCCCAATCCTCTTTAAGCTTTTCCATGAAATTGAAATATCAAAAACACTTCCGAACAGTTTCTACGAAACAAATATCACACTGATACCAAAAGCAGAAAGAGATACCACAAAGAAAGAGAATTACAGGCCGATATCCCTGATGAACACAGATGCAAAGATCCTCAACAAACTACTAGCAAATAGAATCCAACTACTCATCAAAAAGATCATACACCATGACCAAGTAGGATTCATCCCAGGGATGCAAGGATGGTTTAACATTCAGAAATCAATCAATATAATCCACCATATCAACAAAAGAAAAGATAAAAAGCATATGATCATATCAATAGATGCAGAGAAAGCATTTGATAAGATCCAGCACCCCTTTATGATGAAAACCCTAGCCAAAATGGGTATAGAGAGGACCTTCCTCAACATAATTAAAGCCATCTACCACAAGCCTACAGCAAGCATCATCCTCAATGGGGAAAAACTGAGAGCCTTCCCTCTAAGATCAGGGACCAGACAGGGATGCCCACTCTCTCCACTGCTGTTCAATATAGTACTGGAAGTACTTGCAATAGCGATTAGGCAGGAAAAAGATATTAAGGGCATTCAGGTAGGAAAGGAAGAAATCAAGCTCTCACTATTCGCAGATGATATGATACTCTACTTAGAGAACCCAATAACTTCCACCAAAAAACTCCTAGAAACAATAGACTCGTATAGTAAAGTTGCAGGTTATAAAATCAATACCCAAAAGTCCATGGCTTTCCTATACGCAAACAGTGAGAGAGAAGAAAGCAACATGAAAAAAACAATCCCGTTCACAATTGTGCCCCAGAAAATCAAGTACCTAGGAATCAGCTTAACTAAGGAAGTAAACGGCCTGTACAAAGAAAACTACAAAACGCTACTTCAGGAAATAAAAGAGGACATGAGGAAATGGAAAGATATCCCCTGCTCATGGGTCGGGACACTTAACATTGTCAAAATGGCAATACTACCGAAAGCATTGTATAAATTCAATGCAATCCCTATAAGGATACCCATGACATTCTTCAAAGAAATGGAGCAAACACTCCTGAAATTTATATGGAACAATAAGCCCCCACGAATAGCTAAAGCAATTCTTGGGAAAAAGAAAATGGGAGGAATCAACCTCCCGAACTTCAAACTGTACTACAAAGCAGTAATAATTAAAACAGCATGGTACTGGAACAAAGGCAGAACTGCAGACCAATGGAACAGGGTTGAATACACTGACATCTCTCCTCAATCATATGCTCATCTAATCTTTGATAAAGGTGCAAGTAATGTGAAGTGGAGTAAGGAAAGCCTCTTTAATAAATTGTGTTGGCATCACTGGACGGCTACATGCAAAAAAATAGGCTCAGAACTCTGCCTAACACCATGTACAAAAGTAAGATCAAAATGGATTAAAGACCTCAACATCGGACCAGAAACCATAAGGTACATTGAAGATAAAGTTGGCAAAACCCTCCATGACATTGAAGCTAATGGTATCTTCAAAGATGCCACGCCACTGGCCGAGCAAGTGAAAACAGAGATAGATAAATGGGACTATCTTAAACTAAGAAGCTTCTGCACCTCCAAAGAAACAGTGACCAAAATACAAAGACAGTCTACAGAATGGGAAAGGATATTCACCGAATACACATCTGACAAGGGGTTGATATCCAGGATATACAAAATACTGGTTAAACTCCACAAGAAGAAAACATCCAACCCCATCCAAAAATGGGGCAATGAAATGAACAGAAACTTTCTCAAAGAAGAAATCCGAATGGCAAAAAAGCACATGAGAAAATGCTCTACATCATTAATCATCAGGGAGATGCAAATCAAAACCACAATGAGATACCATCTCACACCTCAGAGACTGGCCCACATTCAAAAGAACAAAAGCAACCGATGCTGGCGTGGATGTGGCGAGAAAGGGACACTCCTTCACTGTTGGTGGGAATGTCCACTGGTTCAGCCCTTCTGGAAAACAGTATGGACGATTCTCAAAAAATTAGAAATTGAGATCCCATTTGACCCAGCAATACCACTCCTGGGAATATATCCCAGAGAGGCAAAAATATATGGTCGAAGTGACATCTGCACTTGTTTATTCATTGCAGCACTCTTTACAATAGCCAGAAACTGGAAGAAACCTGAATGCCCACGAACAGATGACTGGTTAAAGAAACTTTGGTACATCTACACAATGGAGTACTATGTAGCTCTTAGAAAAGATGAAGTCATGAACTTTACATACAAGTGGTACAATATGGAAAGTATCATGCTAAGTGAAATGAGTCAGAAAGAGAGGGATAGACATAGAAAGATTGCATTCATCTGGGGGATATAAAGTAACAAAGTATGACATTAATACCCAAGAATAGCTGAGATCAGCACCAGGAGGATTACTCCATAACTTAGAGGCTAGCCGGGTATCCTAGAGGAAAGGGCAGTTCAGATAGAGAAGGGAGCACTAAATAAAGGATGTTTGGAGGATCCTCCCAGGAGGGGAGATGCATGTCGAAAGTAGACTATGGACTGAACATGTTTGCCACTCAATGCCTCTTTTGCAGACCACAACACCCAAAAGGAGAGAGAGAACACAGGGGATTGCCCTGCCACAGAGACAGGGGGGATGGGGGATGGGGGTGGGAGGGATATTATCCATGGTGGTGGAAAATGGGCACTGGTGGAGGGATGGGTATCTGATCATTGTATAATTGAAACCAAAGCACAAAAAATTGTAAATCTACAACTGTAAAAAAAAATAAAATAAAAAAAAGGGAAAAAAATAATAATAAAAAAAATACCTCATCATGGTTTGGAGGCAGTGAGACTTAGGTGTTCAGTCTAGCATGTTTGGGAGGGATACCTACCCTTCTGCAAGTTCTGCAAGTCTCCTCATCTCCAACAGCCAGGTAACTGCACATATTAAGTCTATGTCTTATAACGGTCTCCATCAACCCGGTGATAAAATTCTTCAGCCAACATTTATACGTAGGAGAATATGAAAGCAAGCAGATGATAAAAATTCCTCTTCAAATATTTTCTGTTTGAAGCTGAAGATATTAGAATCACCCTAATATCTTCTTTTAATAAATTACTCTTTAGACAAAAACATGCCATAAAAGTATTTGTCTTCAATATGGCATAATTCATCAATTGTGAATTCTACCTATCTTGAATATTTTGAAATGAGGAGAGTAAGATTGTGAGAAGAAATTTGAGATTTTTCTCAATGAGGAACTTTAGTATGGTTAGCCCTGATATTCTCTATGCAACTTTAGTAAAATTTCATTCTCAATGTTGTCACAGAGTAAACAAACACACATTTATTTAGTTTAGAGAAACCACATTATTGGGAAGTTGTTCACTCCCATAGTAGTTACTAACTTTATTCTTTTTTTAAAGTCTGCAAATAATTGTCTATTTCTCTATGATCACAATTCACCTTCTTCCAGGACCGGCTACCCAGTCCTTACACAAATGTCAGTGTGTATTCCCTCCCGAGGAAGTCATTATCTTCATCAGATGCATAATGGAAAGGATGGCACTTTGAGATCATTTGCAATTGCTTAACTTTAAGAACATCGTATTACCCCACTGGGATTTCAGAGGTTAAATGCCCTGCCAGAGTGGGATGGGGGAGGTGAGGGGTGGGAGGGATACTGGGATCAGTGGTGGTGGAGAATGGGCACTTGTGGAGGGATGGGTACTCGATCATTGTATAACTGAAACCCAAGCACAAAAATTTGTAAGTCTACAACTATACCTCATGGTGTTTCACTAACAAAAATTAAAAAATAAAAAAAAATAAATAAAAATCACTCTACAGAGAAACTCCAGAACTTTCTGTGGGAGTGTCTGACTTGAAGCTGTATGTGAGCTCCTGGGGGCTGGTGGCAGCTTCCTAACCCTTCTGAATGAATCAAGGACTCTGGCTCTCCTGCCTCTCCCTTATTTTCATTTAAAAGCTCACAGAAGCTCCATTAAGTGAGTTGGAGTGAATGTTATCTGTGTTTTTTCCCTTTGAGTCAGTTTAGTTAATGTGCCTTAAGAAAAGAAGAACAGGACTGGAGACACAGTGGGGAAGACAATTGCCCGCGTGCTGTCAACCAGGGTCCAATCCCAGTGCATAAAGTTTTCCAAACCCCACCAGGATGCATCTCCAAGCAAACTCCAGGAGAAATTCCTGAGCACAGCTGAGTGTGGTCCAAAAATCAAAAAGAGAAAGAGAACATAAGAGAGAAGGGAAGGGAAGGGAAGGGAAGGGAAGGGAAGGGAAGGGAAGGGAAGGGAAGGGAAGGGAAGGGAAGGGAAGGGAAGGGAAGGGAAGGGAAGGGAAGGGAAGGGAAGGGAAGGGTAGGGAAGGGAAGGGAAGGGAAGGGAAGGGAAGGGAAGGGAAGGGAAGGGAAGGGAAGAGAAGGGAAGGGAAGGGAAGGGAAGGGAAGGGGAGAAGAAGGGAGGGGAGGGCAGGGGAGGGGAGGGGAGGGGAAGGGAGGGGACGGGACTGGAGGAGAGGGAAGGGGAAGATAAAGCCTAGAGAGCATGAGAACTTGGCCAAAGTAACCAACTCTTTAAAAGTGAGGATGAAAAAAGCACAGATTAATTTAAGATTTGATTACTAGCACTATGTTAGCCCTACGTAATTATGTTCAAGACACTGCTATTTATTCAGTGAAGGGATTTATCCTTAGCTTAAATTTTAAAAAATAAAAGTTGTTTTACATTACAGAACCACAGGGGCAATGTTCTAGGTCATCTGCTATTAATATTTTGCTTTAGGAGCAGTCTGTGCATCAGTCATCCTTAGGGTACTATGGAGTGACATGCCATTCACTTCACAGATGGAGCCGAGTAAGATGCTTCTGTTGAGTGAAGCAAGAAAATGACTTGGAGCCATTAGCGGACCTGCTACCTGTTACACAGAGCAACTCTATAGAATTGTACAAAGGAACAGGGCCTTTACTTCCTGGGTAAGACAGGGAGGAGAAAAAAATGGGTCAGGGAAGTAATAATAACAGATCTCTCCACCCACTCTCTTTCTTGTCTCTGTGCAAACTCTCTCCACATCCATCTGGAAGGTGTGGTTTTACATTTCGCAAAATCTGGAAAAAGGAAATTTTCTCTGTTGACACTGGAGAGGTAATAGGGGTTGGCATTGGGAGAGATGAAATTCCAGTTACACTTGGGACAGCTTTCATTTCAATTTATAGTAAAACTCTAATTCAAGGCTGCACTACAGACAGGAGGAGAAGACTTGGTTCAGGAACAGAAAGGGCCTGGGAGAGACACAGCAGGCACCGGAAGTGACACTAGCAAGAGAAGAGGCAGGAAGAAACACAAAAGACCAAAATAACCATCTACAGCAAATAAACCAGGTTCTCCTCCATCCTTTACAAAAACAAAAACCAAGAAGGAAATATTAACATGCGAGTGGACTGAGAAAAAGCCAAATAGACAATCTGTAAAAATATAAGAACAGTTCGCCTTGCCCATTCATAATGTGCAAGCTCTGGAGAAAAGGACAGGACCAGCAGAATTTCAGAGGAAGCCAGAGTAAGGAATACACATGTCATTTTTCTCTTATACACAAAGAACAGAACTGGATTCTCTCAGAAATCTGCCTCGCCTAGGTCAATCTTAGAACAGACACACAGGAGACATACTACTATTTTATGTTCATTAAACCCCTTAGCACAACCCTGTGGAAATAGTGCTCATCTGATATTTCAGATATTCCTAGGAGTCAAGGGAAGAATCGAGTAAATTGCAAGAAATAACACAAGATAAGTCTCCGAAGAGGTCATTTAGCCTCTTCAGTCTAGTAGCAAGTGAGAAATGTTAATGTGGACTATTCCAATTTTCTTTCCTTTCTCCTCAGCCCTCTTCCCCTTATGACTTTCTGGCCCACTGTGGAAGATGCAGGAGAGGATCATGGAGGCATCAGCCAGCAGAGAGGGAGTGCAGGTGTCCAGGAAGAAGATAGAAGAGTGGCGCAGGCTGCTCCAGGAGACAGCAGCTTCGAGGAGATGGGAGTTCAGAGGGGCTGTCTTGCCACATTTACTCAGTTTTTTTATCCAGGAAAAACGGCCTAGAAGAAAGAACACATAACAGTTCCAGTTTCCTTCAGTCTTAATATAGAAGTCCCCCAAAGGCCCAAAACAATTTTAGAAAGAGAGCAGTAGGGTGGGGAGGAAAGAGTATTGTGTACCAATGAGGAAATGAAAGGAAGACAAACAATATTGTTTTAAGGTGATGGCTACAACCTCTGTGGGCTCTCAGCTCCAATCAGCAGCATCCTTCTGACCCTGAGACATTTATTGTTCAATTTATAAAAAAAACTGCAATTGCCAGAACTCCCATAGTTATTGTATTTCACAACATCTCTTGAGAGCTATGGACTTGGACACAGTTGCATGGTGTAGGAAACGGACAGACAAAATCACAAGTCACATTTCCCTCTCAGTGGGTTCAGATACAATTAAAGTGCCCTAAGAAATACAACTAAACTCGGCTTCCTAGAAAAGGGTATTACAAATGCTCAGGAACCTAATTCTGGGGAAGCCCTCAGAAACTTCTTGAAAACACATTTCAAATATAGTTTTCCTTCCATTTATTGTTCAGGCATCTTCCATTTCTGTATGGGAGTCTGAGAAAGACCCAGATCCTGCATTCTGGGCCATTGTCAGGATCCAGGCACAATACTGTACTGACCCCAGAGTAAAATTGTATTTTCTAGACAAAGACCTGCCTTCTACTGACAATAAAAAATGTGGTTTGGATCACCTATTTCTTAAGAATAGTGCCATGCTATATTTTTCCAGGTATAGTATGGACTACACATTTGTATTTGCTGTCAATAGCTGTGTAACAAATCACTCCCAAACCTAGAAGTTTAGAATTATACCTTTCTCACAATTTCTGTGTGTCAGGAACTTGGGTTCATTTTCTATCACAGAGTTTTGCTGGATATACTCATGGTATCTGCAGTCATTTCAAAGTGATGGTGGGTGATGCGCTAACAGTCTCATATGTCTGTGGGCAGGATGCAAACATTTGTGACTATTGATCAAATCCATCAATGGGTGCCTCCAGAGGACTGTAAAATATGGCCACAAACTCCATCCCAGATGATCCCAGGAAAGAGAATGCAAAAAGTGACTCCCAAGTTAGAAGGTGTCTTTTCTTACATTCTCTTTCTTTTTATAACCTAATCTTGAATAAAGTCATCCATAACTTTTGCCATATTTGTCTTATTGGAAATTAGTTGACAAGAGATAATTATACAATGGAGCGATAGCACAGCGGTAGGGCGGTTGCCTTGCATGCAGCCAACAGGGCCGACCTGAGTTCGGTTCCTCCGCCCCTCTCGGAGAGCCCAGCAAGCTACCGAGAGTATCTTGCCTGCACAGCAGAGCCTGACAAGCTCCCCGGGACGTATTTGATATGCCAAACACAGTAACAACAAAGTCTCCAATGGAGACGTTACTGGGCCCACTCGAGCAAATCGATGATCAACTGGAGGGCCTTTACTTTACTTTACTTTAGCCATCAATACTAGCAGGCAGGGTTCAATATGGCACATTCAACAGTCTTCTGAAATACTGGTTTCATGGATTTTATATGTAAAACCAAATAAGCTGTATTGACAGCATATCAACTGAGCTGAACTTAGGAGAATTTAGATGCAGGTAATATGTAAAGGCCATAAACAGAATTATCTGTCAACTATTGGAAAAAAGTATGACAAATTCCCTGTTATCATCACTCGAAAATTTAGAGACTAAAGAGAAATCATGAATGCATAGGCAAGCGTTGGTCATGCTTCATTGGCTATGGCTACACTTCAGTCATTTGGTGAATGTAGCAGCTTGACATATGAACTGCCCTTGAAGGAAATTTGGTTTAAAAGCATCACAATTTCATCTGAGAACAATTTATCACTGGACCTACTCAGTATAAATGTAACTAACCCTACTTCATTATATGCATGTGTGTGTAATAAAAAGACAAAGGTCTAATCATGATCTGTATTGTGTGGTTGAAGATCTTTTCAATGTACTGCAGTTAAAGGCTCAGTATTATGATTAGTTTATCAACCATAACTCAGAAATTATGTATTTTGGCCATGCCCTTCTGAATTAATGGCACTTGTGAAACCCCAATGGCATTTACAAGCGATTTTTAATAAAAAAAGAAAATATTTTCAAGAAAAGAAAGAAAAATAAACAACTACAAAGAACACACTAGCCCATCATAATTTTTTTACCTCATCTATTAAAGAAAATGCACTCTTTCCAATTTGGCTTTTCTACTCAGAGTTTGCTATTTTGAAGTCTCTTTATTTTCTAGCATGGCTTAAGGCAAGTTCAACAGAAGTATAATAACATGCTTTCCTCTAACTCTGATGATACTGAGCATTTGGAAAGTGTAATGCCTTTTGGACTTGATATGTTATGTTAGAGAAGCCCAAGTGTGTAAGATCGTGAAGCTATTAAGTGAAGATCTGGCTTCTACTCACTCGACTTCTACCAACCACATTCTCTAATCCACTCACTCACACTTCACTGGGATCCTTGCTGTCTCTACTTCTGTAAATGTAACATGATTACAACTTTGAGAACTTTTCATTTTCTAGTGTTTGGAATCCTCCACATTGTGTGAAATTGCACTTCAGAAAATTACTGGGAATATAAAAGCATGTTGGCTTCTTTCTCCCAATGCAGAAAGTACTGTGTGTTCTTTGGATTCTGGACAACTTTTGGGGCAGTTCCAGATAAGGTATCCAATAACTTCACTCTGTGTCCCCGTTTTTCTTGCCCTCATTCCAGAAAAAGCTGGAAAGCTGCCTCCTAAATAATTTTATTGTGAGGAAAATTATTATGAAAATGTACTCCACTGGTTTTCACTGACCTCCAAAACACACTCCCTAATTAAGTGCAAATGGGAAGCTGACTTGGAGCAGGTTGTCTCTGATTTTGGACTTGGGAGAAGCATTAAAGTTTATGAACTCGATATGCAAGCTCCATCTGCCAAACGAGGAATTTCTTATTTCATTTGGTAACTGTGCAAAGATTATATAATGCTCCTCAGAAAGCTCTGAATACTGAAGATTCATAAACCATCTGTCTATGTCACAAAGTCAAAAACCACAGTATCCTCACGTTGTATCTCTAGGTATGACTACTTAAATTTTCCAGAAAAATTTCATCATAGGTTTGTGTGTACATGTATCTTTTAACAGATTTTCTATATAACCATAAATTTTTACTGTACTGAAAAGGTAATGGTTTTATTCATGCTCTTAAATATTTTTATAGGAGACTAGGGTTATTCAGCTTTAATATCTTAAAGAAAGAAGGAAGTTTGAAAATTTGGCATAAGGAAGTGAGAGAAGAAGAGAGGGAGAGAAGTCACTTTAAACTCACCTCTGCCATTGCCCTGTTCTCTCCCCATCAGCAGGGGGCACTAGTAACAGAGGAAGTGGAGTTACCTTCTGTTGGAATGTGCAGTTAGAGAGACAAGGAGAAAAAATGCAAAGATGTTTGCTGTCCAATGACCTCCCACTAAATTCTGCTCTGGACTCTGAAATCCAGTTCTGTAATCATGTCTGTCTTGACACATATTCTCAATAGTAGTAGTAAGCTGGGCTCTGAGTCTACAGTGGGCCAGGAATCCTAGTTGGCACTTCACATGCTTCTTTTATTCCATTCTTCAGCAGAGGACAAAAAAGAATTTTGTCATTATTTTTGTTTTAATGAGGAGACAGTCTGCAGTGATTAAATTATTTGTTCAGCAGAGGATAGTTAAAACTATCATCACTAACTAGGAAGGAAAGCCAGGATATTTATCTGTAACAAAGAATGTAATCAATATTTTTTTCTCTTGCACATGTTTTGGTAGATTGTAATTTTCATGCATTTATTAATTTTCTTTGATTTACAAATATATTTGCCACTAATTAGTCTTAACATTTTTTATTATTTTTTCTGATATTTGAATTATATGATATGAATTATTATGATATGCTTTTTTTCTTTCAAATATGGAGAATTTATACTTCATTCTTATTTTCTTGGTCCATCTAGCAAGCATATTTATCCATTTTATGACTTTATTTTTATCAGAAATCTCCTCTTGATTTTACAATTCTCTCTATTGTAATTTTAATGTGTTAATTTCTATTCATTTATTCATCTATTCATTCTATTTTCTTCTTTTGGTTTTCTTTGTATCTATTTTAATGTCATTTTCTTGATATCCTATATCTTTATTATAATTAAGAGATCATAATTATGACAGGTTTGATATTTTTAGTTCTTCTCATGTGCATGTTATTGCATCACCACCAAAGTACCCACAACCCTCGGCCCTCTCTTGTATTTAATTTTTATAGTTTAGATTATGTGTTTACAATATGTTGGTATTTATGGTCTTGGTTACCAAACTTCATAACCATCAAAGTAGTTAAGACCACCACCGATGCACCTGAATCATCTCCAATCTATCTAATCTTATCCACCACCACACCATGGGCCCAATACGATAATACGATGTTCTTAGTTCTTTAATACAATATCCAGAGTTTGATACAAATTGATATTAATCTTTATCCTTGCATTTTTCTCTATGTACCATAAATAAGTAGGATATTCTGATATTTCTCCTTCCTATGTTTTATTTCATTCAGCATGATGCAGTACAGTTTCATCTAAGTTGCAGCAAACAGCATGATTGAATCCTTCCTTACAGCTGCATTAGTACTCTATTGTGTATACCTACCACAACTCCTTTATACATTTATCTGGATTTGGACATGTAGATCGTTTAAATATCCTGGCAACTCTACTAAGTGCTGCAATGAACATAGGTGCACATATAACTTTTTAAATGTTTTTGTATTTGGGGTAGATGCCAAGAAGTGAAGTTTCTGGGTCATAAGAAAATTCTATTCTTTTTTTTTTCAAGATTTCTCCATACTGTTTTCCACAAAGTTTAAACCAGGCAACACCACCATGAATAGTGACTGAGAGTTCCTTACTGTATTCCTGCTGCACTGATCACAAATCACAAATCACAAATCATCCTGTTATTCGTCGATTGCCTCGAGCAGGCCCCAGTAACGTCTCCTTCATCCTAGCCCTGAGATTATATTCAAGACTCTTTACGAGAATGAGACCCATCATTGTTACTGGTATTTGGCATATTGGGTATGCCATGGGGAGTTTGCCAGACTCTGCCGTGTGGGCAGGCTACATTTGGTAGCCTGCCAGTTTGTCCAAAGTAGGAATGAGATGTCATAATAAGATGTCACGCAGGGGCAGGAGACTGCACTCTTTTCTTCCGGGAGCTGGTTTTTATAGTCTCTGAGTCTTGGCCGCTGATGGGATTACAGGGCTCCAGGGGGCCAGTTGGTGGGTGTGACCCCCGCCTACTGGAATTTGGAGGATCTGAGTGGAGGATGCTCGGCCCCAATCTGAGTAGGCTTGGAGATCTCGGCCCCGGAACCTGCGTGGCTTTGTCCCTCTGCCGGTACCTTCAGGTGTGCGGAGAGTGGTCTCAGCATGGTGGTGTCTGGTTCTGGAGGTCTTCGGCTGCCGGAGCCCTGGTCGGGGCGGGGAGGAAAGCTCAACCCGCTCCCCTCCAACGGGCCCCAGCGAGGACAGCCAGGCGCAGGGGCAGGAGACTGCACTCTTCTCTTCCGGGAGCTGGTTTTTATAGTCTCTGAGTCTT
Organism: Sorex fumeus; assembly: GCF_029834395.1. NCBI lineage: Eukaryota > Metazoa > Chordata > Mammalia > Eulipotyphla > Soricidae > Sorex > Sorex fumeus. Next base: position 17,875,440 of record NW_026606067.1, read on the forward strand.
GGCCACTGATGGGATTACACGGCGCCAGGGGGCCAGTTGGTGGGTGTGACCCCCGCCTACTGGAATTTGGAGGATCTGGGTGGAGGATGCTCGGCCCCAATCCGAGTAGGCTTGGAGATCTCGGCCCCTCCAATGATGATCTGCTGCACTGATCATCTCCAGTATTTTTGATATTAGCCATTTTCACTAATATGAGATGGTCAGTTCTTACATTGTTCATTTTGAGTGTTTACCTGTTGGATTTTCTTTTGTGAAATATTTTATTTAATGTAGCTTAGGTAGTTACAAAAATGGTGAAGTCAATAGTATCAATATACAAAATTACCACACACACCCTCTACCCAAGTCTTTGATTTTCTTAATTCTTTAAGTAACAAAACAGATAAAAGCATCTCCAGTTGTTATGTTACTACTAATGTTAATAAATGTGAATGCCCCTCTTTGGTTAGAGTATTTCAAGACCTTATACTCCTCTACCCCCCCACCCAAATAAATTGACTAACAACGGGGATTATTTCTCAGTAATAATTTTATCCTATGTCATAGACAAATTCCCTATCTTTTAAAATGGTAATTTGTTTAAGTAATGTGTGCCATTTTAGCTCTTTCCCTTTATAATTGCTTTGGCAACACGAAATATAATTAACAGTGCAGCTAGTTTGTGAGCAGAGGAAAATTGTCTTCTTACCTCCACAAGAACAGCGGAAAAATTCTCTTCTTAGCTCCACAATTAGCTCCACACTTGCCTCCCAAGTGTCAGTGACCTTCTCCTTACAAGGAATACATTCACAAAATTCTCAATTGTGGGAGTTGCATAAGCTAAGGCAGGTAAAATATTTAACCTGGCTCTGGCACACAGGAAGTGTTCCACCACTGCTATTATTCTGATATAGTGTCAACTTAAAAAACAAGTGGAGAATTCAAACAAATGTCCAGATGGATCTGAGTGTCAAAGATCCCGATGTTTGAGAAACCTCAAATAATTAACTGTTGCTAGTGTCTTCTGGTAGAGTTGGCACAACCTGATCACAGATTATATTTGAGGGTAAATGTGGGTTAATATTTTCCCCATCCATGCACAGTCGTCCTTTGTTAGCAGCTAAAACACAAGAATATAAAGACTTCCCCTTTCCATGTCTGCCAAAAAGATTACCTACCATCAAAAGCAACATTTTTAAACAGAAACGTACATACCTTTATATATTAAAAAATAATTTACATTATTTTCTGTACTCTTTTCAAATTTCTAATTCATCGGAAAATTCTAAAAACAATTTAGTATTATTTCTTCAATTATGAGCTGTCCAATACCAAAAATAGATATAAAATTTATTAATTTGTTTTAATTTATATTAGTGAAACACCATGAGGTACAGTTGTAGACTTACAAATTTTTGTGCTTGGGTTTCAACAGTATGATGATCAAGTACCCATCCCTCCACCAGTGCCCTTTTTCCACCACCACTGATTCCAGTATCCCTCCCGCCCCCATTCTCCCCGTCCCACCCTGCCTCTGTGGCAGGGCATACCTTATTGTTCACTCTCTCCTTTTGGATGCTGTGGTTTTCAAAAGAGGCATGAGTGACAATCATGTTCAGTCTATAGTCTACTTTCAGCATGCTTCTCCCATCCTGGGAGGATCCTCCCAACACCCTTTATTTGGTGCTCTCTTCTCTATCTGAGCTGCCTTTTCTCCTAGCATGTGTGACTGGCCTCCAGGCCATGGAGTAAACCTCCTGTTACTTATCTCGGCTATTCTTGGGTGTTAGACTCCTATTTTGTTTCTTTATGTTCCCCAGATGAATGCAATCTTTCTATGTCTGTCCCTCTCTTTCTGACTCATTTCACTTAGCATGATACTTTCCATGTAATACCACTTGTATGTAAATTTCATGACTTCATCTTTTCTAACAGCTACATAGTACTCCATTGTGTAGATGTACCAAAGTTTCTTTAACCAGTCATCTGTTCTCGGGCACTCAGGTTTTTTCCAGATTCTGTCTATTGTAAACAGTGCTGCAATGAACAAACAAGTGAAGATGTCACTTCAACTATACATTTTTGCCTCTCTGGGATATATTCCTAGGAGTGGTATTGCTGGGTCAAATGGGAGCTCAATTTCTAATTTTTTGAGAATCGTCCACACTGTTTTCCAAAAGGGCTGAACCAGTTGACATTCCCACCAGCAGTGAAGGAGGGTCCCATTCTCGCCACATCCATGCCGCACTGGTTGCTTAAGTTCTTTTGGATGTGGGCCAGTCTCTGTGGTGTGAAATGATATCTCATTGTTGTTTTGATCTGCATCTCCCTGATGATTAAAGGTGTAGAGCATTTTCTCATGTGCCATTTTGCCATTCAGATTTCTTCTTTGAGAAACTTTCTGTTCATTTCGTCACCCCATTTTTTGATTGATAGGGTTGGATGTTTTCTTCTTGTGGAGTTCAACCAGTACTTTGTATATCCTTGATATCAATTCCTTGTTGGATGTGTATTGGGCAAATATTCTTTCCCATTCTGTAGACTGTCTTTGTATTTTGGTCACTGTTTCTTTAGAGGTACAGATTCTTAGTTTAAGATAGTCCCATTTGTCTATCTCTGTTTTCACTTGCTTGGCCAGTGGTGTGACATCTTTGAAGACACCATTAGCTTCAATATCATGGGGGGGGAGGGGTTGCCAACTTTGCCCTCAATGTATCTTATGGATTCCGGTCTGATGTTGAGGTCTTTAATCCATTTTGATCTTACTTTTGTACACGGTGTTAGGCAGAGTTCTGAGCCCATTTTTGTGCATGTAGCCATCCAGTTTTGCCAGCACAATTTGTTAAAGAGGCTTTCCTTACTCCACATCACATTTCTTGCTCCTTTGTCAAAGGTCAGATGATCATGTTTGAGAGGAGATGTCAGTATATTCAACCCTGTTCCATTGGTCTGCAGCTCTGTCTTTGTCCCAGTACCATGCTGTTTTAATTATTACTACTTTCTAGTAGAGTTTGAAGTTTAGGTTGATTCCTCCCATTTTCTTTTTCCCAAGAATTGCTTTAGCTCTTCGTGGGGGCTTATATTTCCATATGAATTTCAGGAGTGTTTGCTCTATTTCTTTGAAGAATGTCATGGGGATCGTTGTAGGGATCACACTGAGTTTGTACAATGCTTTGGGAAGAATTGCCATTTTGACTATGTTAATTCTCCCAATCCATCATCAGGGGATATCTTTCCATTTCCTCGTATCCTCTTCTATTTCCTGAAGTAGCGTTTTGTAGTTTTCTTTGTACGGGCCCTTTACTTCCTTACTTAAGCTGATTCCTAGGTACTTGATTTTTCTGGGATACAATTATGAATGGGATTTTTTTTCAATGTCACTTTCTTCTCTATCACTGTTTGTGTATAGGAAAGCCATGAACTTTTGGGTATTGATTTTATAGCCTGCAACTTTACTATACAAGTCTATTGTTTCTAGGAGTTTCTTGGTAGAGGTTATAGGGTTCTCTAAGTATAGTATCATATCATCTGCAAATAGTGAGAGCTTGATTTCTTCTTTTCCTACCTGAATGCCCTTAATATCTTTTTCTTGCCTAACCACTAATGAAAGTACTTCCAGTACTATATTGAACAGCAGTGGAGAGAGTGGGCATCCTTGTCTCGTCCCTGATCTTAGAGGGAAGGCTCTCAGTTTTTCCCCATTGAGGATGATGCTTGCTGTAGGCTTGTGGTAGATGGCTTTAACTGTATTGAGGAAAGTCCCCTCTATACCCATTTTGCCTAGGGTTTTCATAATAAATGGGTGCTGGATCTTGTCAAATGCTTTCTCTGCATCTATTGATGTGAACATATGCTTTTTTAATGCCATGTCGGCCATGTGCAATGCAAATGCTCTACCTGCTGTGCTATGAGAGTTTAGGCTATGACTTATAAATGATTTCCTGGTTGAGAAGTTTGGCAAGGTGGTTATAGAGGGGTTAGGTGCTGGTGAATGGGACTATACTAAAGGGAAGGTGACTCAGCTTACCTTGGAAGTGAGAGCCACATCAGCTCCTCTTGATTCTTCTCTAAGTGGCTTCATCCCCTAAAATATATAAACTTGATGCCCTCCAAAGATGTTAGAGACAACACAGTGTCTCTTCTGAAATATTAGAATTCCAATGATGGGAAATGACCCACAGAGACACGTGAAAAATAATGACATATTTAATCCACTATTAGTATCAAATCTTATTTCATTGCAATTTAGCCCCCTGCTGCTATAGAAACAACAATGCTGAAACTTTCCTCATTTCCCTAGCAATTGTATTTATGAAGCTCTTTTGAGTGTGGCTCAGGGACACAAAAAACACATCGATAAAAAAACTTCACATAGAAGCTGGAGAGATAGTATTAATGTTTGCTTTGAATGTGGCCAACCCAGACTTGATCCCCAGTATCCCATATGGTCACCCAAGCACCATGAGAAATAGTTCCTGACTTCAGAGCCTGGAGTAATCCTTGAGCTCCACTGGCTATGGTTCAAACACCAAAGAAACAAAAACAAAGCAAAAATGAAACAAAACAGACCACTGTGCCTATCACTGATATCATATTTCCCACCTCTTGTTTTGGTGGCAAATAAACTCTAAAGACTGTGCAAGAATTATCTCTCCCCATGATCTCTCTCCTAAGATCTTGAATTGTGAGTGAGATATTTAGTCTCTGAAAAAGGTAAGATGCATCCATTTATCTCCAATGCTTGTTAAGATAAAGGTAGTTGGTGTCTTACAGAATCCCTACTCTATAGGATCAGCACCTGCTGCCTTAGCTATGCAGTTTGAAGGCGGGGGTCTGGAAGGCACACCTGGTTCAAAGACTTTAAGTCAGTCCTTCAGTTGTTCAGACCTCAACCAAGCTGTAACACATGAAAATTAAAGGGTTTGATGAGAACATAACTATTGGCAGGATTCCTTCAAACCTTGTCTTCTAGAACCAAGATGCATGAACCTGGACCAGCGGAAGGAGACAGGTGAGGCATATAGTCAGATAGCTGTCTGTATGTCTCTGAATGAATTCCATTTCCCAAGACAAACATACATGTTTACGTTTCTCATACTCAGGCCTCCTGGGATCGCTGCCTAACCTGTGTCAGTCTTGCATTAAACGCACTCTGCAGGACCTCCTGGAACACTAATTTTTAAGACATTTTAAAATGTACTTCTTTAAAGAGAGGGACAGACATAGAAAGATTACATTCATCTGGGGAATATAAAGTAACAAAATAGGAACTAACTACCCAAGAATAGCCGAGATAAGTACCAGGAGGTTGGAGGCTTGGAGGCCAGCCGCACATGCTAGGGGAAAAGGCAGCTCAGATAGAGAAGGGAGCACCAAGTAAAGGGTGTTGGAAGGATCCTCCCAGATGGGAGATGCATGTGGAAAGTAAACTATAGACGAACATGATTGCCACTCAATGCCTCTTTTGCAAACCACAGCACCCAAAGGAGAGAGAGAACAAAAGGGAATGCCCTGCCACAGAGGCACGGTGGGATGGGGGAATGGAGGGTGGGAGTGATATTGGGATAATTGGTGGTGGGGAATGGGCACTGGTGGAGGGATGGGTACTTGATCATCATACAGTTGAAACCCAAGCACAAAACTTTGTAAGTTTACAACTGTACCGCATGATGTTTCACAAATACAAATTTTTAAAAATTATGGAAAGTAAATTTTACAAAATAGAATATGATGTTTCATGCAAAATAAGTTCTGAGATAAAAATAAAGATGAATAATTATGTGAACCTTGACATCATTCTATTAAAAATTCTTTCCTTAAAAAATAAAATAAAATAAACTTCTTTGGAGCAATAGCACAGCGGGTAGGGCATTCGCCTTACAAGCGGCCAACATGGCCGACCCGAGTTCGATGCCTCCGCCCCTCTCGGAGAGCCCGACAAGCTACCGAGAGTATCTCGCCCATACGGCAGAGCCTGGCAAGCTCCCTGTGACGTATTCGATATGCCAGACACAGTAACAACAAAGTCTCCAATGGAGACGTTACTGGGCCCGCTCGAGCAAATCGATGATCAACGGGAGGGCCTTTACCTTTACCTTACTTAAACTTCTTTAATGCGAAAAAGAGTATAATACTTTAGAAGGAGGTAAAGTTTTTTGCCATCCCAAGTATAATTTCCTCCTGGACCATTTTAAGCTTTATAAGAGTTCACTGGTCAAGAAGGATGTTAGATTTCCATTTGTAGGTAATATATCCTATAACTAAGCTTTTATCCTGAGCTCATGGCTATCTGGAGTATAAATTATTTTCTAGAAAAGCAAAACAATTCTTCAACATGGGGAAATATCCATGCTTGGATCTCACTAGTAAAGGTCTTTAGAAAATGGAAGAGTTCAAAAAATAGCCTACTTCTTGGTTCTGTCACAGACAGTTTCTTGGACTTGATGCTTAACCTTGAAATCCCATCCCCTGAGACTCTAAGATGGATCTAAATAGATCCCCAAATAAAATTCTAAATAAATTTGCTCAACCTTGCAATCCAGAATTGATATACTACAAACCATAAATACCATCTTCCATAATAAAGCCATTGTCTTCCCTGTATAATCTGATGAGGGTTTTTTTTTTTTTTGCAGTTTCCTCTTTATGAAGTAAGGTATATATATCCTCCAGAACCTGATTCCCAGCTCAAACTCTCAAGACCCCTAGCCTGGTAAGAATGAGAGATGATAAAATACTACTGAATAGGACAAATTCGAAGAAATGTTAGTTCTGCTTGTTCCCTCCAAAATTCTTGTGCTGAGGGGAGAGAGTGAGAATGCACTGAGATTCAGGATGGAGAGCAGGGGATAAGGTTGAGAATGGGAAAGAGTGAATGAGAATGCAAGATGGAGTGCAGGGGACAGAGCTGAAAACAGGAAGGCCATACAACGTGTGAATTATAGAAAGCTCATTCTTTAAAAAAAAATTTATTGAATTACCGTGAGATAGTTATAAGCTTTCATGTTTGGGTTACAATCACACAATGATCAAACACCCATCCCTCTACCAGTGCACATTCCCCACCACCAATATCCCTGGTATACCCCCCTTTCCCACCCTCCCCCTGCCTCTATAGCAAACATGATTTCCCATAACTTCTCTCTATTTGGGGGTATTGTGGTTTGCAATACAAACACTGAGAGGTTATCATGTTTGGTCCTTTATCCGCTTTCTGCACACATCTCCCATCCCAACTTATTCCTCTAGCCATCATTTTCTTAGTGAACCCTTCTCTATTCCAGCTGCCTTCTCCTCTTTGCTCATGAGGCAGGCTTCCAGCTATGAAGCAATCTACCTGTCCCTTGTATCTTCTATCCTTAGGTGTCAGCCTAATGTTACATTGTTTTATACTCCACAGATGAGTGCAGTCGTTCTATGTCTGTCCCTCTCTTTCTGACTCATTTCACTTAGCATGATAGTCTCCATGTCTATCCATTTATAAGCAAAGTTCATGACTTCATCTCTCCTGACAGCTGCATAGTATTCCATTGTGTAGATGCACCAAAATTTCTTTAACCAGTCATCTGTTCTAGGGCACTTGGGTTGTTTCCAGATTTTTGGCTATTGTGAACAGTGCTGCAATGAACATATAGGTACAGATGTCATTTCTATTGTGAGAAGTCTCATTCTAGGGGCCATGAGTACTCACCACATTTAGCCAATGTCTAGAGGGATTATTCATTTTCTAAACCCAAGTGAGTGTTTTTGCTACATTTGGTAACAAACTGACCTGATCTGAACTTGTTTGCTAAGTGAAAGCTGATCTGAACAAATCAAACCTATTTATAGCCCTTATTTTCACAGCATGGTAGAGATATCAACTGGTTTTACCATGGAAATATACAAATACTTAATTATAGGTTGTTGCAACAAAATCCCACTGTATTTTAATATAATATTTCCTTAGTGAACCATACTAGCTTAAGACCCTTGAATTTAGAAATTCAAAATCCGTATGCCACAGAGATACGCCGAGGCTCACCACAATCCCATCACGATTAGTCTCAATTAATTTACACTTATCCCTCATATTTCAAAATATCTTCCTGGACACAGATTCATCTTATACCAAAGTGTGTTGTGAAGGTGCATGAAAGAGAGTTGTGAGCTACAAAAAAAGAATGCAGATACTTGTTTCTATTGTGTTTCTCATTTCTTTTTATAGCCAAATCAACACAGAAAATAAATTTTAAATCAGAATCTACATGCTCACCAATTTGCCCATGACAACCAGGACCAGCAGCAAGTCTGTGAGAAATTTGCTTTTAACTTTCTTGATGGAAGCTAGCGAAATTTGTTTAATCAAACTCCGCCCCCCCACTTTTTGTCATTAAAAAGTTAAGGGCATGTATCTTACCGTGATTCAATTAAAAACATTTTTTTAATTAAGGGCCTTGGTCTCTGGATTCTCGTAACAGACTAAGAATAATTTATCATGTATCACTAATTATTGTTTTAAGAGTTAAACCTCTGAACTTAACAATAAATCTCTCCGAAGGGAGCACAGAATGACCTGTCATCATAGACATGCCTCTCAACTCCGCACCAGGTTGTTTTATTCCAGGGAATCCTGAGGGGGGCTGATGAGGCCCTGGCAGCCAAAAACCTACAAAACTCAACCGCCACCATGCTCATGGCCACTTTTCACACACTCAGATGAGCCTCATCCCTGAGTACATCTATTTCTGAAGCAACATCTCATACTTTACACCATTGATATACCAAGAGTAGCACACCACATTTGTTGGGGTTTAAAATAGGAGGAAAACAATCTTAGGGGTAAATGTATTTATACATACATATATATATATATATATATATATATATATATATATATACACATATATGCACCCAGGCTCAGACTCAACCTTTAACAACATGTTACCAATCTCTTATAGAAGGGCTTAATGCCTCCTGGGTGAACTACAACAATCTTCACACACTTTCCTCTGTCACTGTCACTGTCCTCCCATTGTTCATCGATTTGCTCGAGTGGGCCCAGTAACATTGTGAGACTTGTTACTATGTTTGGCATATCGAATATGTCACAGGGAACTTGCCAGGCTGGCGAGATACTCTCAGTAGCTTGCCAAACTCTCCGAGAGGGGTGAAGGAATCAAAGGTGAAGGAATTAAACTCGGGTCGGCCAGGCCGGCCTGGTCGGCCTCATTCAAGGCAAATGCCCTACCCGCTGGGATTATTCATAACTAGCAATATAAAATCAATTATTTTGGTTCTGCTTTAGGAGCAGGGTTTGAGGTTCAGGATTGAAACATTCAAAATATGTTGGTGGGAATGTGTAATCGTGGTGGGATTGGTGTTTGAATATTAAATATAATCAAATATTGTGAAAAACTTTATAAAACTAAAACAAAATTTTTAAAAAAAGAGTTAAACCTCTAACAGTTGGATAAAGTATGTCATACAGATTGAGGAAACTGAGCACAATGTGATTAAATAACAAAGTTACTCAGAATTTAATATAAACCCAAGGAATCTTACAGGCACTTTATCAAACTTCTTTTTGGCATATATATTTATCTATTTTCTTAGCAAAGAGCACAAGTAATCTACAGTTAGTGATGTACTGGCAAATATTTAATGGATATCTTCTGAAAATAAAAATTCACAGATATATATGAACAAATAAAAATCCATTACAAATTTTGCTAATATAAAAGATATGTGAATCTAATTTAAAAATAATAAAAATATATAATATTCTTTATTGTCAACATATTGACAATTGAGTCTCATCAAATGCTTTCAATAATTTTGTTAAACTTATTTATTTAAATATATAGTTAAATATATTTATTTCTCATGGTTGACTGTTAGTGTGGAAAGGTCGGACTGCAGCTGAATCTCACGAAGACAATGTTTATGAGAAATGGACTTGTTCCTGACATTCCATTTGTTCTCAACGAACAACTCAGAATGCAGCAGTTATGTATACCTAGGTTGAGAACTCAGCATGACATAATGAATGACCTGGCACCTGAGTTGAGCATGAGGAAGAGAATGGCTTGGAACGCCTTCAAGAGCATCGAAGAAATAGCTAAGAGGATGAAGAACCTCTGGTTCCAGGAACATTTCTTCAACTCCACCATTCTTCCCCCATTAACATACGCCTCAGAGACCTGGGCCCTACAAAAACAGGATGAGAACGCTATTCGGGTCTCCCAAAGAGGAATCGAAAGAGCTATGCTTGGAATATCATGCCTCACTCAATTGAAAGAGCTATGCTTGGAATATCACGCTTGACTCAATCAGAGTTCCGACCTCCATCGATGATCGGAAATCAGAGATGCTGTCTCGTTTGCCAAGACATCAAAAATCAGATGGGCTGGACACATAATGCAATTTGGAGATGACAGCTGGACTAGAGCCATTACCAACTGGGTTCCACGGATGTCAAAAGATTGCGTGACCACCTACGACGAGATGGTCAGACTTCTTTGTGAAGACCATGAACATATAGTTTGAGGCTTTTTGTGTTCCTGGAGTGAGCAGATGCCATTGGGCTACACTAGCACATGACAGGGATGAATGGAGATGTTACTGGTACCCACTCAAGCAAACCGATGAATAACGGGATGTCAAGGGATCAAGTGATATTTATTTCTAGCTTAGCTTCAATTGACCAATCAATCAATACACTTTTCACAGGAACATTAATCAATATTTTCTTTTACATTGACAGGAACTCAAGAGGAAAATAAAATGATATACATGTCATAATTTCATGTCAATAAATTGAGTGACTGCTGAATTCTAATTTCAAATTCTGAAATTAAACTGCCAATTTTTGTGTCAGTCATAATGTAGTAAACACAAATGTAATGTGAATTTATTTAATATTTGTTAAATATGAATTTTTATTTTCCACCACTTTCCTAAGACTCTACCAACAACCAACTAGTTAATGAATCAGACAAATACTTGCATCAATTATCGATTTCCCTGATGTAAACACTTGAGCTTCTTTCATTCAAGTTTGAGCTTCTTGAATGCAGATTAGAAAAGGAATAAGACCATCATTATTGATCATTCCACCCTACAGTTTCAATAGACACAGATAGCCCCTAGAGTTAGCATCATATTGCAATGTTTGCCCAAGGACAGATGAATGGATAAAAATGTTCTGGTACATATGCCTAAAGGAATATTACATAGCTATGAGAAAAATGAAATCTTGCAATTTGGTGCAACTTTGAAAGAACTGAAGTATATCATGTTAAGCAAAGTTCAGAGAGAGAGGGACAAATACCAGGTGTTCCCATTCATAGCTGATATTGATGTAGTCAGGCAGGCAGATAGGAAAGGCCCTCTCCCAAGGCAATGGCAGTAAATTTCCTGAGAAGTAATAACTCTGAATTTGTGAAAGCCAACCTTGCAGAAAACAGAAACTAAGGCCTGATAAAACCTTCACCTGGTGTCAGCAACAGTCACAGCTTCTCTGCAGCAGAAACAAAAGGCCAGGAAAAGGAATTTCAAAGAATACCATCACCACACCCAACCCTACCCTCCTTGGTAGCCTCCTCAGCAATGCACTTTTACCTAGATAAAAGTCCCATGTGGGGGCAAGTTGGAAAATCACCATAAAAGCCACCTTGAACAAAGGAAGGGCACACATATGCTGCCAAAGCCCATGTGCTGCTTGTGTCCATGTGGCTGAGCACATGTGGCACCCAAGCACATGTGTCGCCCACATCTCCACTCTGGAGATGTGTACTTTCATGCTTTCATAAATAATGCTGGGATGTGTGTAGTAGCTCTCTCTGCTCTTAGAGAAGCCTGGGTTCTCTCTTGAGAACATTACTCTCCATTCTTTCCCACTTTCTCTTCCTTCTTTTCTTCCAAACCCCCAAATAAAATCTATTTTACTTCAGTGCTTCTCAACTCCTAAAATTCTTTTCTGTGAAGTGAGACAAGAACCCAGTAACCCTGGGTTCCTGGTAGCAGAGGTGGATCAGGGCGAAGGGACTATCTTTCTCCTTCCACTTCACAAAAGCCACCCATGGGGCCCATCAACATCAATATATTGAGAAACAAGTGAATGAAAAGTATTAAACAATGTCAACCCCTTAGCTCTGGGCTACATAAATGAGAATGCCAACTAAGAGGATAAATGATGAGGCAGACTGGGGGCAACGTAAAGACACTTGTCGATGGTCTTGGACCATTTGGTGATACAAAGGCAAGGTGACAATGTACATCAAAACCATGAGGATCAACACTACTGTGTACATGTAGCCCAAGCTATACTAATTAAATATCCTCTTTTGGTTTTTGGGCCTCACCCAGCTGTGCTCATGGTTTATTCCTGGCTCTGAGCACAAGAATCGCTTTTGGTGGGCTTGGAGGAACATACAGGGTGCCAGGGATAGAACCCAGTTTGGCCACATGCAGGGTAAGCACTTTACTAACAGTACTAATGCTCTGGTCCAAGTAATTACATTTTCTAAAAAATGATTTTGTTAAGACCATGAAAGACCACAGTGGGCTCTCCATGTGACCACCACGTGCCGTGGATGGTAGGAACCTTGAGAGACTGGAGGAGATATGCGGACACTGGTTGTGGGCTTGAAACTGGAACTCTATATGCCTGCAATTCTTTTTGTAAATTGAATCACCATGAGATACAATTATGCATATTTCATGTTTGAGTTTCAGTCATACAATGGTCGAACACCCATCCATCCTCCAGGGTACATTTTCCACCACCAATGTCCCCAGAGTCACCCCCCAATTCTATCTCCTCCCCCGCCTCTCTAGCAGACAATTTCCCTCTTTCTCTCTCTACTTCTGGTATATGCCTGCAATTCTATTAGCAACTTCTGTAAACCACAGTGCTTAAATAAAACTTGAAAAGTAAATGATGAATTAACTAAAAATTCTGAGTTTAGTCAAGATTTCTCAACACTTCTCTTTGTGAGAACTTCTGGACTTCCAGCAGTATTTCTCAACTACTTAACGCCATGGCCTATATTTAAAAATATGTAAATATACCAGCCAATAAACTGTTTCTTCACAGTTATTTATTGCTGGAAAGTTGTCACTGACTGGCTCTGAAATGATGAAGACGGGGAGGTGTGGTGGGGGGAGAGGTCCTTAGGATTTACTCAGTCAAAGTTTTTTCTTATATTCATCTTCCATGAGGCCCCACTACCACCCACTTTGAACTGTGAGATGCCACTGGTCAGTGAATTTCCTCCTTCAGGGTCCCCTGACACCCCTCCCTTGATTTGTCAGCTCGTAAATGTGTAACTCCCAGTACCACCTTCCATTTTATGAAAATATTTGCCTTCCACAGAGAGGTGGGCATATCTTAGAAACACCAAACCCCAATTAAGAGAGAAAAGCTGATTTTATCAACTAATTTAAGTGGCTTCAGTCTCTTAAACTCTGTGATAGACTCAGGGATAATGAGGAAAATTCCTACATTCAAAGAGAGTACAGATTCATTCTACTCTTGCTGCTCAAACCAAGGAATACATTCAAGGTTTATATCCTATCCACGCTCAGGCCTCACTCCAAGTTAATTAAATCAGAATCCCACAAGGTGAGAACTGGGCAATGGAATTGCTTAAAGTCTCTGCATGTGGTTCTAATGTGGAGCCAGAAGTATAATCCACTGAAATAATAGTTAATAGCTCCCTTTTGCACAGGTACAATCAACCTTGTTGTTCTGGGTTCTGAAGGCCCAAAAGAAAACCAAAAGATAGCCTTGTAATTCATTGTGGGCCAAGCATTAATGCCAACAGCATCACCTGGGAGCTTGTTAGAGAATAAGACTTAGACCCCACCTCAGACCTACTCAAGGAGAATCTGCATTTAGACCATAGTCCCCGGTCAGTATTCACGGTAAGTTTGGAGATGCTACAAAGAGGCAAAAATCCTGTTCTCCAGCCCACAGGGGAAAATAAATATAAATCCAAGTCATTATAAAACACTATGCATGAGAGCCTCAAGAGTTGTATCTGGTGATGCTCAAGATATTCAAGATGCTCAAAAATTATAGCTGGTAGTGCTCGAGTGCCAGGAATTGAACTTGGGTTGGATGCAAGTTCATCATATACCTAACTTGTGTATTTTTTCCCCAGTTTTAATTTTGTCCCTCTTTATGTTAAGTTGTTTTTTTATTGTAGATAATCTTCTTTCTTTCCTTCCTTCCTTCCTTCCTTCCTTCCTTCCTTCCTTCCTTCCTTCCTTCCTTCCTCCCTACTTTGTGATTCTTCCTGTGGTGTCATCAAGCAATATGGTCTTCATTGTTGCTAAAGTTTATGAAATTCTTTCTGACCCAAGACATTGTGCCTTGTATGATAGGAACAAAACCATTTTTTCCTTTCTTCCTTCCTCCTTTTCTTCCTTCCCTTCCTTCCCTCCCTCCCTCCCACCCTCCCTCCCTCCTTTCCTTCCTTCCTTCCTTCCTTCCTTCCTTCCTTCATTCCTTCCTCTTTTTTTCTATTTCATTTTCTATTTTCCTATTTCTTTTTTTTTCTGGTTTTGAGGAGCATCACACTCAGTGATGCTTTGAAACTACTCCTGCACTGATGCTCAGAGATAGCTCCTGGTAGTAATTGGGTAATGGATGGGGTGGGGAAGAACATACTGTGCTGGGGATTTAATTCAGACCTCCTTATCCAAAACATGTGCTCAGTCCTTTGGGCTCTTTCTCTGGATCGTGTTTTAGAGATAGACTTTGCACACTTAAATGACAAATAATCTATGAAATCACTGTATTACTGTCATCCCATTTCTCATTGAGCTGTAACGTCTCCATTCGTGCCTGTCGCGTGCTAGTGTAGCCCAATGGTGTCTGCTTGCTCCAGGAATACAAAGAGCATCAAACCATTTGTTCATGGTCTTGACGAAGAAGTCTGACCATCTCATAGGTAGGCGGCCAGGGGTTCTTTTAACATCCCGTGGAATCCAGTCAATAATGGCTCTAGTCCAGCAGTCATCTCCAAATCGCATTATGTGTCCGACCCATCTGATTTTTGAGGTCAGAACTCCGGATTCCAGATTCCAGAGAATCTAGAGGAATGCATATATATATATATGCATATATATATATATATATAATTCTTGAGGCTTTATAACATGCATGTACACACTTAGACCTTTAATCAACTTGCATGTTTTTTCTCTTTTGTTTTTGGTCCAAGAGCTGACAGTGCTCAAGGCATACTCCTGGTTCTGTGCATAGAAAAGCAGTGTTTATAGGACCATATGTGGTGCCAGGGATTAAATTGGGGTCAGCCATATGCAAAGAAAGCATCTTAACCCCTGTACTATCTCTCTGGCTCTAGAATTCTTTTACTCACAGAGATGTTAGAAACTATATTATTAAAAGAAAATTGTACTCTTATTATTCCAAATTCCTCCATATGCTTGCACTTATTTCTTCTATTCTCTATGTTCTTTATTTTGATCTACTTCTCTTCTGCTTCTCACACCAATACTGTTCATGACACATTTAGATCTTATAAGACTAACTCTTCTTTGCTTTTTAAAATGTTTTTTATTTAAATCATGCACAGAAATGTGAGAATCAGCTTATAAAGTTTTATGAAAAATCTGAAAATGACATAATGTCACATATTTCACAATTTCATTTTAGAGATAATTTTTGAAGAACTGGCTTCTTTAAATAGTGAGTCAAACTCCTATAACCAAATTATTTGAAATACACACCTTAACATCCACTACAAGCTGAAAGAACCCAGTTAAAAGGACGACCCAGAATTTCCACAGATTTCAGTACTCAAAACCAAGATGACTTGCTCATCTAGCTTTTTCAAGACATCTGCACTAGTTAATATTATTATGTGATTTAATTAGACATTATCCTAACCAATGACATGTAAAGAGTTACTGTTCCTACCAAAGCCAACTTGAATGTTTTGGAAAGGTTAAATTAAAGCAAGTTGATAAAATTAGATGTAAGTGAAAAATTGGTTGAAAGCCTGTCTCATGAGTTTGGGGAGAAGGCAGCTGGAATAAAGAAGGGATAACTAAGTCAATGATGGTTGGAGGAATCCCATTAGGGATGGGAGATGTGTGCTGAAAGTAGATAAAGGACCAAATATGATGGCCTCTCAGTAACTATATTGTAAAACATAATGCCCAAAAGGAGAGAGAGAGAGTATGGGGGAAATTGTATTCCGTAGAGGTGGGGGGAGGGTTAGAAAGGGGAGTGGTGTACTGGGGACATTGATGGTGGAGTATGCGCAATGGCTGAGGGATGGGTGTTCGATCATTGTATGACTGAAACTCAAACATGAAAGCTTTGTAACTGTATCTCATGGTGATTCTATAAAAAATTCTTAGTAACACTGAAGACTAAATATCAGTTGAGCAACACTTTCTAGTGCTTTGAGGAAAATTAATTGTAACTGAGATTCCTTATATATATGTGTGTGTATTTATATACATATATATATATATTAGGTAGGAGAAGCAACATGGAAAACTCTAGAAGATGAGATTCCTAAAAAAATTAGGTAGGAGAAGCAACATGGAAAACTCTAGAAGGAATATTCTTTTCTATTACTTCATCATACTCTGACAATCCTGGTTTCAGTGCAAAGGAAATAAAGCCAACAGACAATATGCTGGCTTTATAGGTATAACTCAAGCAAAACAAACAAACAAAAAAGTCAGTGAGCATTTATGGAATATAGCACTGCCCTCCCATTGTTCATCAGTTTGCTTGAGTGGGCACCAGCAATGTCTCCATTGTGAGACTTGTTACTGTTTTTTGGCATATCAAATACATCACGGGTAGCTTGCCAGACTTTGCTATACGAGAGGGATATTCTTGGTAACTTGCCGGGCTCTCCGAGAGGGGCAAACGAATCAAAGCCGGGTTGGCTGCGTGCAAGGCAAATACCCTAACCACTATGCTATTGCCCTGGCCATAGAGTAACAGAATGGGAGACTTACACCCACGAATAGTAGAGACAAATACCAGGAGGATTATTCCACAGCTTGGAAGCCGGACTCACATGCTGGGGAAAAGGCAGCTCAGATAGAGAAGGGACCACCAAATAAAGGGTGTTTGGAAAGCCTGCTCAAGATGGGAGATGCATCCTGAAAATAGACTATAGACCAAATGATGGTCACTCAATACCTCTATTGCAAACCACAACACCCATAAGGGGGGAGAGAGAGAGAGAGAGAGAGAGAGAGAGAGAGAGAGAGAGAGAGTGAGAGAGAGAGAGAGAGCTAAAGGGAAAAGGGAATGCCCTGCCACAGAGGCAGGGTGAGGTGGGGAAATGGGATGGGGTGGTGGGAGAAATACTGGGATCATTGGTGGTGGAGAATGGGCACTGGTGGAGGAATGTGTACTCAATCATAGTATGACTGAAATATAAGCACGAAAGTTTGTAAGTCTGTAACTGAACCTCACGGTGATTCATTAAAAAATAAAATAAAATTTTTATTAAAAATATCAGTGGGGAAGTTTAACCCATGCCTTGCCTAAGATAAGGCTTATTATATCACAGAAAAATGTGATAAGTGAATATAGATTTTTACGTTGAGAAATAGCACTGTAGCACTGTCCTCCCGTTGTTCATCGATTTGCTCGAGCAGGCACCAGTAATGTCTCTATTCGCCCCTGTCTGCTCGCTCCAGGAACACGAAGTGAGACTTCCTGTTAGTGTTTTTGACATATCAAACACACCATGGGGCGCTTACCAGGCTCTGCCTTGTGGGCGGTATACTCTCGGTAGCTTGCCAGGCTCTCCAATGAAGGAATCAAACCTGGGTCAGCCGCGTGCAAGGCAAGCGCCCTACCCGCTGTGCTATATCTCCAACCCTTGTTAAGAAGTACAACGAAATATTTAAGATCAGATTTATTTTTAATTACTCCATGCATTAAGAAATTTCCAACTTCAGTTGACCAATTATCAATCCCACTCATTCTTTCTCTCCTTCCCTGCCTCCCTCTCTCTCTCTCTCCCTTCCTGCCTCCCGCTCTCTCCCTCTCTCTCCCTCCCTCTTTCTCTCCCCTTTTCTCTCTCTTTCTCTCTCTCCTCTCTCTCTCCTTGGACAGTCTTTGCATATGAAGTAAGCTCCTGAACAGGACCAGACTTGGACTTGCAGTTCTCTTCAGTCAAGAGCCACCACCACAAGAGGGAACTCTGCTGTTATTCATCACCATTTATAGAACTGGGCGAGGAAACACTTCAGTCACAAAAGGGAGAGATCTGAATGGTACAAAGGGCACTCTCTGCAGGAACATTTTGCTTTTTTATATCAAATATTTATATCATTTAATTTGCATTGCCTTTTTGTATGTAGTTAGGTTCTTTAGTATCTAGTTGAATTATTAAGTAAAGGCAGGCACTCTCATCTTTCTCAAAGACGTTATTTGACTTTTCTTTGTTTACTTTGTTTTCTTTGTTTACTTTGTGACATGTTTTCTCAAAGTTTCTAGCAGACAATCCCTTTTGAATTAAAATAGTTATCTTTATTTCAAAATAAAGTAATAAAATTTCGCATTCACAGGGATTATAATGTATTCAATGCTTTGCAACATCTATTGGAATGAACATTTGGTTTTCTCATTTAATCTCTTGTTATGGTAAATTACACTGATTTTTTAAAATCATCAGACAATTATCATATTCTGGCTTGCATTGTCATAATCTGTTATTCTATTAAATCACGAATAGATTATATTCAGATTGATCTGAGTTTTGTTTTTCCTTTTTGACTTCTTTGTGTTATGGTCTTATTGGACTCAGTAAAATAATTGGGTAACTTTCCATCTTTGTGATGCCCAAGAATGTTTGCAAGATGAGAATTAGTTGGCCTTTGGATTTTCAATAGAACATGCAATTATGTTGGTTCTGTGGTATTTGAACATTGGTAGCAGAGTAGATTTTTATCTTCTGTTTCAGTTCCTTTTATGGTCTTTATGGTAACAAGCTTCCTACTTCTCCTTGGAACAATTTCAATTATGTGTATTTTCCTAAAAGGTTAACTAATGCGTGTAGGTATTAAAGTTATTATCGCACTTTGTTTTATTCCAGTAAATTCTTTGTGGGAGGGGAATTCTGGGATTAAACTCAGAGCCTCATGTATTTTTAAAACATTTTCTTCTAACATTGAACCTCATTACTGGCTACCTTCTTAATAAACTCAAATGTTTTCTTCCATTCAGATGTAGAGTTAAATATTTTTAATTTACCTCTTAATGTATCTAAATTATTCCTCCTTCCCCTTAGTCAGATCTCCCAAAGGCTTGTTCCCCAATTTGTTCACAGAAATAGTTTCTGGATTATCTGTCAACTCTATTTTGGCATTTTTCCTTAATTTCTGCTTTTATCTCTAGCAGTTCCTTCATAATCATTTTGTGTTTGTGTTTTTTTTTATTTTTTAAGTTAAAGGCCTAGTTTATTTTCTGTTTTCATATAAATATATTTCAGATTTAAAATTCCCCCCCTAAGAATTACTTTGGCCCAATTCCATAAATATTAGAAACTCAATTTGTTTTTCTTTAATTCTAAATATTTTACTATTTCCATTTAAATTTTCTTTTGCTAATAAATTTATTTGGGATTTTCTTTTTAACTTACAGATAAATATCATCAGTATTATGAAAGAATCAGAATCAGATAACTGTTTAATTTCTCAATATATTGAATTGGTTTTTTTTATTATTTTAAGATTCACTTTATGATGAATGCCATGTTACATTCAAATTATATAAAAGAACTATGTGGTAGAAAAAATATTTATTGTTTCTTGGATGCAAAACATACCAATAAATATATGTACATATATATGCTTACATAAATGAACATGTATGACTTTAAATGTTCATGTATTTGTCTAAAATAACATGTATATATGCAAAATTTTATGTAATCAAGTGCTTTCTACATGTAATTATATAGCTTTAGTTACAAAGCATGTAGTTATTATATACAGATTTTCTGTGTTTAGTTGACTGTTACTTTGTGAGATATTGCATTAAAAATTCCAGCCAAATTATATATGTAGAAATTTTCATTCAACAGTCACGAACCATTTAAGTGACAGGACAGATTCTGAAAAATGCTGGTTCAAGGGTGGAATATTGTATACACAACCCCAAATGTATGAACATCTAATCTTTAGTAAAGGAGCAAGAAATGTAAAGTGGAACAAGGAAAGCCTCTTCAACAAATGGTGCTGGCATAACTGGACAACAACATGCAAAAAAAATGGGCTTAGACCTCGACCTAACACCATGCACAAAAGTCAGATCAAAATGGATTAAAGATCTCAACATCAGGTCAAACTCCATAAGGGACATTGAAGATAAGGTCTGCAAAACCCTCCATGATATTGAGCTAATGGTATCTTCAAAGATGACACTCCACTGACCAACTAAATGGAAAAAGAGATAAACAAATGTGACTATCTTAAATTAAGAAGCTTTTGTACCTCAAAAGATACAATAACCAGAATACAAAGACAAGAAGAAGCTTCTGCACCTCAAAAGATACAATAACCAGAATACAAAGACAATCTACAGAATGGGAAAGGATATTTATCCAATACCCATCTGATAAAGGGCTGATATCAAGGACATACAAAGCACTGGTTGAACTCTACAAAAAGAAAATACCCAATCCCATCAAAAAATGGGGCGACAAAATGAACAGAAAATTTCTCAAAGAAGAAATCCAAATGGCTAAAAGGCACATAAGAAAATGCTCTACGCCACTAATCATCAGGGAGATGCAGATCAAAACAACAAAGAGATATCATCTCACACCACAGAGACTGGCCCGCATCCAAAAAAACAAAAGCAACTGGTGTTGGCGTGGATGTGGCAAGAAAGGGACTCTCCTTCAATGCTTGTGTGAATGCCGACTGGTTCAGCCCTTTTGGAAAACAGTATGGATGATTCTCAAAAACTTAGAAATTGAGCTCCCATTTGACTCTACTTTTTTGCTTCTCTGGGATATATTCCCAGGAGTGGTCCTGGGAGAACCCAGAGAGGCAAAAAAGTATAGTCAAAATGACATCTGCACTTCTATGTTCATTGCTGCACTGTTCACAAAATCTGGAAAAAACTTGAGTGCCTGAGAACAGATGACTGGTGAAAGAAACTTTGGTACATCTACACAATGGAGTACTATGCAGATGTTAGAAAAGATGAAGTCATGAAATTTACATACAAGTGGTACTACATGGAAAGTATCATGCTAAGTGAAATTAGTCAGAACTAGAGGGACAGACATAGAAAGATTGCATTCATCTGGGGAATATAAAGTAACAAAATAGGAGACTAACATCCAAGAATAGTTGAGATAAGTACCAGGAGGTTCACTCCATGGCTTGAAGGCCAGCCGCATATGATAAAAGGGCAAAGGCAGCTCAGATAGAGAAGGGTACAGCAAGTAAAGGGTATTGGAAGGATCCTCCCAGTATGGGAGATGCATGCTGAAAATAGACTGAACATGATTGCCACTCAATGCTTCTTTTGCAAACCTCAGCACCCAAAACGAGAGAAACAACAAAAGGGAATGCCCTGCCACAGAGGTGGGATGGGATGGGGGGGTGGGAGGGGTGGGAGGAATACTAGGATCATTGGTGGTGGAAAATGGGCACTTGTGGAGAGATGGATACTCGATCACTATATAACTGAAACCCAAGCACAAAAACTTGTAAGTTCTACAACTGTACCTCATGGTGTTTCACTAATAATAATTTTTTTAAAAATGCTTGTTCAGTATTGATCACTATAGACTGTATTAGACTATGTTATGCTTGTTGATATGCTTGAAGACCATAGGATTTTCAGAAGATACCACAGGCAATACTGTTCTCCTTTTCAACATTGCTCCCAAGCAACACTATTATCCTGTCTTTAAAAGTTTTAAAACCTTATGTTGACATGGCCTTAAAAATGAAAGTCCTTTAAATCTATTCCTAGAATTCAAAACGTTACCCCATACCAAGGATTTGTTAAATATTTTTCTTCACAATCAGCTCAACAAGAATTTCTAAAACAAAATTTCAGTGGCTTTTACATCAACACTGGAAGACATAATAAATTGCATAATGAATAACAATTATTGAATAATTTAAACCATCCAGAGCTAACAGTAGGTTCAACACCCATCATAATTAGGTCTAGACTTTTTATAAATAATGAAGAAAACCTTTACGATGGCCATGATTATCATGGTGCTGAGAAGCAAATACTTCTGCATCTGTTCTTTTATTGCATTGTAATAGTTCATATCTGCTATTATGCTTTCTCAAGCTTCTGCTAGTCTCATTGTTTTCAGAGAAGCCCATCTCCTAACACACTCCATGTTGCTCAAGGTCTTAGCAATGGTGAAATGAAGCATAATTGACTGGGAGCAGTAACCCACTTCAATTTTTAGTGAATTTCAATTTTATCTCCAGGTTAATAACTTATCATGGTGTCCCATTGATTGCATTAATGATGGAGTGTGTGTGTGCTTAGTTATTGTGATAAAGTAACACAAGATTAAATCAAGAACATGGGAAAATTTTATTGAGAGATACAGTTAACATCAGATATATGAGGTTGCTATATATGGATCTAGCCACAGCTATGATATCATCAGACTAGAGAAATATCACTTGGGTTCACAAGTGATTCTCGCCTGACATGTGACGCATAGTTGTACACTCATGCAATTTTTTTCATAATCCTTTTTATCTAGCTTTTTGGGTCACACCTGGCAATGCTGAAGGGTTTCCTGTCTCTGCACTCAGGAATTATTCCTGGCAGTGCTCAGGGGATCATATGGGATGCCAGGGATTGAACCTGGGTTGGTTGCATAGAAGGCAAACACCCTATCCACTGTACTATCACTCCAGTCCCTCATATGCATTTTATATTATATATTTAGCTTGTAGCCTTTCTTATATGTTATTATCTCAATTTTAGTGCCTCTTGATAAAAGATTCAAAGCATTTATGTTATATCATAATATTCACAATAAAGACATTCAGGAGTCACTCAAGAAATCAGCTCTAAAACCAGATATTTTTATCTAGAGAACACAGATAATTAGAAAGTGACCTTTTGTAATCAAATAGTCAAAAAGGCCAATTCACAACCTTTTCCCATGTTAGCTCTCCATATCTCCACTTCTTTTTCCCCTTTCTTCATTTTTTGTCCCTCATTCAAAAACATAAACACACACTTATGCACACACATATGTACAGTGACTACTCCAATGAATACAAAGGTATAGACTTGATAAGGCTGTGTTTTATCTTACTAACAACTAAAACCTGGCCACCAGGTATTTTTTAATGATACCACAAAAACATGAATGAAAAATATGATCGCACACCTATGTTGTTTATCCACTTAGTGCAATATCCAGGATATTGAAACAACCCAAATCAGTGACAGATGAAAGGATAAAGAAAGTGTAGCCTATATAGTGAGTGGAATGCTATGCAGCTTTGAGAAATAACATAATCATATAATTTGCTACAACTTGATAGAATTAGAGGAAATTGTGTTAAGCAACTAAATGATAAGGATAAAGAAACACCAAATTTTCTCACTCATCTGTGGGAAATAAAGACAAGTGAAAAGCAATAAACAGGACTGAACAATGTCAGACCCTTGGATTTGGATTACAAAACTGAAATTACCAAGGGTTGGCTGAGCTGTAGAGAGGTGATGAAGAGGTAGACTAGAAGTAAGTTAAGGATGTGGGTAAAGCATCTTGGGCTATTGAGAGGGGGAGAGGTGTGGTAACTGCATAAAAGCCACAAACCTTAACACTAATGTTAACTGTTACCTTCAACAACAACAATTTAAAAATACACTTCCAAATTAACAGTAACGAAACGAAGACTGCCACTGAATTATATAGTTAAATATAACGTAAAAAAGTAAAGTAAAGGCCCTCCCGTTGATCATCGATTTGCTCGAGCGGGCCCAGTAACGTCTCCATTGAAGACTTTGTTGTTACTGTGTCTGGCATATCGAGTACTATCGGTAGCTTGCTGGGCTCTCCGAGAGGGGCGGAGGAATGGAAATCGGGTCGGCCATGTTGGCTGCGTGTAAGGCGTACGCCCTACCCGCTGTGCTATCGCTCCAGCCCAAATATAACGTAAATGTTGTAAAAGCAGAAATCACAACATAGAGAGCTGATGTAATAAATCACACTAAAACTGAGATTTTTCTGCTTAATGATACCATCAATACATTTTACAGAAACTGATAGTTTGGAAAATATATTTTAACATCTAAAGTAATATATCCTTAGTACCTAGAATATAAAAGGTAAAGGTAAAGGTAAAGGCCCTCCCGTTGATCGTCGATTTGCTCGAGCGGGCCCAGTAACGTCTCCATTGGAGACTTTGTTGTTACTGTGTCTGGCATATCGAGTACTCTCGGTAGCTTGCCGGGCTCTCCGAGAGGGGCGGAGGAATCGAACTCGGGTCGGCCATGTTGGCCGCTTGTAAGGCGAACGCCCTACCCGCTGTGCTTGAAAATCAATATGCACAGATAGAAAATTCAGTGGAATAATGAACAAAATATATGAACCTGCAATTCAAAATATGAAAATCTAACAGTCAACAAGTGTATGCAGTGATGTGAAAACACACAAGCAATAAGACAATTTTCAGATTGACAAAATGGAGAAGTTGTTTAATGCTGAGATGGGAATTCCCACCCCACAGCTGGCATAGTTTGGAAGAACCTTACTCACTGCCACACGATTGGACAGTATTGTCTGAGTCCACAAATACCCTGATTGATCAGTGCAGGTCTCAGGAATTGACCACATAATGATGTGGAGTTTGCACTGGGACACTTTTAAGTTGAAATTACTTTTCCAAGAATTCCCTGCTCTATACAACTCTGAGTTGCTCTGAGTCATGGGTACAGTTCTGTGAGATTTGCAAAGCATAAGAGAAGTAACCAATATAAGTGATTTTTACCATTTTGTAGCTCAGGAACACTACAGCTGATTGGCTAATTTAGCTCATTGGCCAACATCTTCTACATCTCCTACCAGATTTCCTGCTTCAACTCCTTTGTTCTAAATCAGCAGTCATCACTTCTCCTATTCTTGTTACACCTTTCTCAACTTTTTCAAGTTTTGAGGCAGATAGATATTTAGTTCTATAATAAGGGGCTCCAGATTCTCCTATATATCACCTGCACCGGTGTTAGAGGCTTGGAGATAGCAAGACAGTAACAGGCTCAGGTTCTTCTTGCAGGTTCCAGGTTGACTTGGCTTTCCCCTACTTCATGTCTCTTTCATTTTCAAGAGTTCACCCTGATGATTTCCGGTCTGGTGTCATATACAGAAGCAGCAACCATTATCAAATGATGGACCAGTTGCCATATTAATAAATCCTATGTTTTATTTTATTTTTAAGCATTTTTGTTTTATGTTAGTTCACAATATTTGAATACACTTAATATTCAGACACCAATCCCACCACCATTATACTTTCCCACCAGCAAATTCAGTGTGTTTCCATCCCAAGCCCCAAGCCCTGTCCCAAAACACAACCAAAATAATATATTTCATATTGTTTATTATGAAGAACTGATGAACATGCTTATTAAAAAAGTGTTCATATAGGAAATAATGTTATATTTTGGCAGGAGCCATTCAGACATTCTATAGGATATCACTAACATGTTGTTAAAGTTTGGGTGATGTGAGCTTTGGTATTTTTAACTGAAAATATGTATATATGCATATGTATGTATTTCCCTCTATAATTTGCTGCCTACTATCTGAACCCCATCAAATATGGTGTGGTAATTATGGAGAATGGATAAAGCTCATCTTATGATGTGTTGTGCAGCCGCTTTTGCGATCACGTGGTTCAGGATTATGTTCACTCATATGTGAGGCTCAGCCAGAGCACGTGGGGAGTGGTCTTGAGTGTGGCAGCAGTTGGTTTGTGGAGTTTTTAGGCTGCCGGGGCTGGGTCCGTTGAGACGGGGAGAACTCTCTCCCACCCCCCTCTGGGGAGCTCTGGGTGAAATAGCCTGGTGCGGAGTTCGGTAGCATGGCTATGGGGGCCTTATGTTATGCTCAAATCCTATGTTTTAGACCTTCCCAAGAAGTTCTGCTTCTTTTTTTTTGTGTAGGAATACTGCTATTTATTCAGCCACTGATTAGCTGATTGAATTGTGCATGAACTCCACCTTATTTTTTTTATATAATTTTATTTATTGAATCACCGTGAGAGCAGTTACAAAGCTTTTGGGCATACAATGAAACACCCATACCATTACCAGTGCCCATTCTCCACCCCCAACAACCCCAGTATACCCCCCCTCCCAACCCTCCCCCTACCTGTGGGGCAGATGATTTCCACATTGCTCTCTCTCTACTTTGATCACATTCAATATTTTGACACCAGACCCACCATTATTATTTGAGATTTTACCCCAACACCCAGATCTGCTGAAAAGGCAACAGTAGACAATTTGTTTTCTATTGCTGGTTATGAATAACATATGTAGACACGAGGCTGCAGTAGTGGCTGTATGATTTTTGAAATTCTGAAAATTTAACACTTAAATCTTGGGGAATTTCTGCCAAATCCTGCTGGGTTCTGAAATTTGCTCCTGAGTCTCTGGGATCATGGTCATTAAGCAGCTTGATCAGGAGCCAGAAAGGCCATTTGTGGGCCATGACTTGGGGTCTCCTTGGGGTGGGGAGAACAGGACCGGCTCCACCCCCATCCCATGAGGCCCAAAATGTCTCATCACTGCGGGACCAAACCTGACTGCCCAATGGCCAATGGAGGATGACGGCCACCGAGCCGCCAAAGGGAAGCAGGCAGAGGGACAACAACCTTTCCCCTCTGGGGTGGCCTGGCGACAGTAACCTACTGCGTGGTTCGGACACATTTCTGCCAAAAGCTGCTGGGTTTTGAGATTTGTTTCTGAGTCTCTGGGATCATTGTCGTTAAGCAGCTTGATCGGGATCCAGAGAGGCCATTCATGGGTGATGACTTGGGGTCTCGTTGGGGTGGGGAGAACAGGACCGGCTCCACCCCCATCCCATGAGGCCCAACATGTCTCATCACTGCAGGCCCCCGCCTGACTGTCCATTGACCTCTGGAGGATGGCGGCCACTGAGCCACCAAGGGGGAGCAGGCAGAGGGACAGTACCCTTTCTCCCCTGGGGTGGCCCGGTGACAGTAACCTACTGTGGGGTCCGGATACATTTCTGCCAAAAGCCACTGGGTTTCGAGATTTGTTTCTGAGTCTCTGGGATCATGGACATTAAGCAGTTCAATCAGGAACCAGAGAGGCCATGCCTCCAATTATATAGCTGAGCTGGAGGTGGTTTGTGGGTGTGTTTCCCACATACCTAACTTTTGGCTATTTACTTTCTTGGTAAACTTTGCCCCAAGTTTTTGGGGTCT
Source organism: Sorex fumeus (assembly GCF_029834395.1). NCBI lineage: Eukaryota > Metazoa > Chordata > Mammalia > Eulipotyphla > Soricidae > Sorex > Sorex fumeus. The sequence goes on from NW_026606067.1 coordinate 17,902,875, forward strand.
GGCCAAAGGCACAGCAGCAATTTTGGGGTATCTGGAAGTCTGAAGGCTCTATCAGACTGCTGATGCACTCGCTTCACAGGTACAGATTGACCTGCTGGCGCCACCATACCCCCGAAGTTTTGCTTCTTGCATTGAATGCTAATAAGGAAGAAAATGTTCCTTACAAAACTTTGCTGGATCAAGAATAAATAGACAATCTATGGGGATTGTTAGGACTTAACATCTGCCCTGACTTCCAGACTCATATGTTGAAATCCTTAACATGATACTATTTGAGGTGGGATTGGGGGAAGTAATCAATTATGAAAGTAGATACTCCTCAGTGGGATCAGTGCCCTTAGACACCAAAGGGCTCTTTTATCCATCCGTATATGTGAGGAACCCACAAGAAGGCGGCTAGCCATCTTTGATCCAGGAAGTGGTGCCCACCAGACACACATCTGCCAGCACCCTAATCTTGGATTTTCCAGCTTTTGGAGGTAGAAGAAATGAATGTTTGTGTAAAGCACCCAGTACAAGGTACTTTAGTGATAGCAGCCTGAATAGACTGAAAAAGCTCATCACACAAGGACTAGATTAACAGAAGTGATGGTTTTCTACCATAAAATGCTACACACCAGTCACAAGTGCTTCATGTATATGTGGCATCCAGGATAATCTGAAAAGCAATTTTGAATCAAAAATTAAATAGCATAATATCCATGGCACAGTAATTTTCATGAAAATGGAAATAAGCATTGTATATATAGAAAATGCTAACCAGAGAACATACAATCTCAATGATATAAGTCAAGGGACTTCATATATATATATATATATATATATATATATATATATCCGGGGCATAGATCTCCAAGCCTGCTCAGATCAGAGCATCCTCCACCCAGATCCTCCATATTACTGTAGGCAGGGGTCACACCCACCAACTGGCCCCCTGGCGCCGTGTAATCCCATCAACGGCCAAGATCCAGAGACTATAAAACCCAGCTCCCGGACATCTTATTATCTCATTCTTACTTTGAACAAATTGGCAGGCTACTGAATTAACCTGCCCCCACAGCAAAGTCTGGCAAACTCCCCATGGCATACCCAATATGCCAAATACACGGTAGGGCGTTTGCCTTACACGCAGCCAACATGGCCGACCCGAGTTCGATTCCTCCGCCCCTCTCGGAGAGCCCGGCAAGCTACCGAGAGTATCTCGCCCGCACGGCAGGGCCTGGCAAGCTCCCTGTGACGTATTCGATATGCCAGACACAGTAACAACAAAGTCTCCAATGGAGACGTTACTGGGCCTGCTCGAGCAAATCGACGAACAACGGGAGGGCCTTTACCTTTTACCTTTACCAGTAACAATGATGGGTTTCATTCTCCTAACCCTGAAAGAGCTTTGAATATGGCACTTTTTAAAAAATCTCAGGGCTAGGATGAAGGAGACATTACTGGGGCCTGCTCGAGGCAATTGACAAACAACAGGATGGTCATGATCGTGATATGTATATATATACATATATGTATATATATATATATATATTCCTTAGTATACATGGAGAGGGCTAGAGCGATAGCACAGCAGGTAGGGCGTTTGCCTTGCACGCAGCCAACACGGCCAACCTGAGTTTGATTCCTCTGCCTCTCTCAGAGAGCTCGGCAAGCTACTGAGAGTATCTTGCCCTCACGGCAAAGCCTGGCAAGCTACTGTGATGTATTCAATATGCCAAACACAGTAACAATTATCACAATGGAAACGTTACTGGGCCCACTCGAGCAAATCAATGAATAACGGGAGAACAGTGACAGTGATACAAGGAGAATGAGGAATAAAAAGTTTTAAAATAACAACAATGACTCTCTCTTGTTCTCTCTCTCCCTCCCTCCCCCCCCCTATATATATATGTATATGAACACACCTAAATAATTCAAAGAAGAAAAGTTTTGTCCAGACAAATAATAATAATGTGCTGTGTGAATTGAGAGTTAAGATTAATTAATCCCTCTTGTCAGATATCAAGGAAGTGTCATCTGAATGTTTCTCCCTAGCCCAATTTTATCTGTCATCACTATCCTATATAGGAGAAGTCTCATTCATTGCTTCTGGCCAATGTACATGGCACATGTGGGCTAAGTCCTTAGCTGGACCAACTCCCTACAACCTGAGTGCAAGCAGATTGTGTCTAGTTCATGAGGATGGGTACTTTCCATCCCTAGATGACCAGAACTTAAGAGACAGAAAGAGAAGCAAGGAGCTTGGACCAGAACTTAAATGGTGAATTCTAGCTCAGTGGATAACCACCATTCCTGATTCCATAGTGTCTTTGCATATTCCCCTTGCCATCTTGCCTAGTTATCCTACATGCATAAATTCTCAGGCCCAGTGTGGTAAGATAACTCCTTGCTTATGGTTAATAAAAATATTTTCATAAATAAATATAATGTCTTCTCCAAAGAATTCATCATGGTTTCATTTTATAATTTGCTTTGGGAATTGTTTGACATATGTCTTACTAGTATAAGCTCCTGGAGGCAGAGACTTTATTTTTCTCCAATACACAGTGTATTTCCAGACTTGTTAAATGCACTGAGTTTAATCAATGATCAATAAAAATACTGGATGAATGCCCAAATTTGAATTTTTGTTAGGGACTACTTGGTTGCTTAGTGTGAGTTTATGGAGCAATAGAAAAATAGAAATCCAACTTTAGTTAAAATATATGATTATTATTATACCCTTACATACTAGTTCAGAGTTATACTTTCTGGGCTTTGCTATTTATAGTCTTACTGACAACGGTGAATGCGGTGCACTGTCCACTCCTCCATGCTTTCTTTTCCTCTGCTCTCCTCCGGTTGCTCTTTTCTCCTCTCCTCTGTGAAGACAAACTCTGATTCATCTGAATAACCTCTCAGCTAACAAGACAACATTACAATCAACTGAATAAGTCTCTAAGAAATGGCTACATTGTATTAATAATACGTGCTAGACATATATGTTGATGATTTCATATCACCTCTGTAATGCACAGGTTAAGAAAATTATAAATTAAGCCCCTCTATTTTTAAAATCTCTATTTCAATAAGCCTGATGTTAAACTGAGATTAATGTTCTATATCTAAAATATAAATTAGCTAATAATTCCTCCCACCACACAGCTCAGGAATTTAGAAATCCTGTATCAGGACTTCCTCTGTAAATGTGTGTCATGAATCTCTGCCTCCTTAGGGCACATACCAAAATAGAATTTTAGAGTTCTGGAGAAGAGCTAATTCCACCCCTAATGTCCCAGCTTTGATAAAATCCAAAGGAATTGCAAATGATAGGTCCTTACTCCCCAGTTTTTCTTCATTCTCTCTCCCTCCAGGTTTAATTCTTCAGGCCAGACAAAATATTATGAATTTACATAATTTTAATTTACTTATATTTACTCTTTTAGAAAGTCAAATATTCATATTTTAAAACATTTGAATTTATCAATCTATATTAACAAGATCCTGTAATGAATATTAAGAAATAAAAAAGGGAGAAACTTCATTCTTGGTTTGAAGAAATATGGAGATAATTCCTGAACTGGATTTCTGAGCTCAAAACTCGGCTTGGAAATCCAGTACTCAGGAGTCAACTGTAAGAAGTAACTCAGTAAAGGTTCACATAAAATACCAAAATAGTAGCTCCATAAAAATTCCAACCTCCATGTAGTACTGCATGCACCTATTAACTAGAATAATCTTAGTATTCATTCTATTCAGAAATATTCATTCCACTAAGATAGCTTGTTGTGAAAGTTGGTAAGGGACCCTTGGGTAAATTGAGGAAGTTTCTGGCACGGAAGCAGTTGTCATTGACTAAATCTTCTTGAAGATGAAAAGTAGGAATGTGCTTAGCAAAAAAGAAGCATGTTTTAACCTCTGTAAAATATTGAGCATCAAGCATCAGGTTTAGAAAATCAAATATCCTCCTTTCTTCATGACTAACAATTCTGCTGATTGCGACTCAACCACACAGCTCAAAGTGTTGTGGTTTATGATGAGTACTTAATATTATCTCTCTTTTTAAAAGAATACAACCAGCTTTACCAGTTCAGAGCCTGTTAATCCTAAATAAGACAGAGTTCCTTTCCAATAATCACAAACAGGTAAGAGGCAAACAGTGACCACTAAATATTAATTTAAAAAAGGGTATAGAATGAACTGTGTCCCCACCCCAAAATTCATAAATCAATGACCTAAGCTCCTGTAATTTTCTACTATGCCTTTGCAGAGATGATACAGTTAATGCAAGTCTGGGCTCTAATCCACTACTAACCCTGGATTTTGTAGTTCCATTATTCCTTTCTCCCTCCCTTCTCCTCTCTCCCCATACCTCCCCCTCTACATTCTCCCTTTCATTTATCCATCCTTTTTTCCCTCCATCTTTTCTTACTCCTCTCCTATTTTTCCACAAATGCTTCCTTCCTCCCCTTTCTTTTCTTCTTCCCTTCCTCCCTCTTCTGTTTCTCTGTCTCCCATAAGGTATTTGAGCCAACTCTTTAAAATATTTAGGTTGATACATCTAACAGGTCTTGGTTTTGCACATTGAGATTTACAAGATGTCTGTGAACTATTTGGGAAACCTTCAGATAGCAAAAGAGCAAGCTATTGATATTGTGAATACCAGGATTTGTGTAATCAACATTAAGGACTGACTAAATGACCAGAACGAACAGTTAGTACCTGGCATTTCTTGAGAATGAGTCTCACATACCTGGTATTAATGTTGAGATTCCTCCCAGATGTGAAGCAGACAGAATTTTCGAATCAGTTCACCTGTAGATTATTAAAAGTTGTTGATTTGTGTGTGTTGACAAGACACTACAGATGTGTTGATTAGCACCTGCAGGCAGTTGCATAAATAGCCAAAGGGAAGACCTTAACGGAAGATTTTCTTAACTTTTCCCTAGCCTAGGAGAAAGTCTGACTTTGAACAGATGCCTGGCGAAAAAATTTCTCTCTTCCTTCGGCTACCTCCCCCACTCTGTCAGAACTGAGAGGCCAGCTCCTAAGGAAAGCAGTATGGTATTAGGCAGCCTTCTCTGCTGTATAACTTTCTGGTGACTTTATGTCCATTAAAAACTTCACCAATACAAAATGAAATTAGTAACCAGGCCATTTTCTAATCTGTTTCTTACAAGTAACTTAAACACTCTTCCTTAATATTATCTCTCTTTTTAAAAGAATACAACCAGCTTTAGCAGTTCAGAGCCTGTTAATCCTAAATAAGACAGAGTTCCTTTCCAATAATCACAACAGGTAATAAGCAAACAGAGTGACCACTAAATATTAATTAAAAAAAACAGTTATGGTTTCACCTACTCAGGTAAGTCAAAACACATCTTTATGATGAGAAAATCTATTTACTGTTGAGTCACAGAACTCTAGAGAGAATCAGAGAACCATAGACTATCAATGATTCTAGACCAGCCCCACCCTGTCTTATAAATAAGGAAACAAGTTATTTGTCGATTACCTTGAGCAAGCCCCAGTAACACCTCCTTCATCCTAGCTCTGAGATTTTTAGGAAAGTGCTATATTCAAGGCTCTTTAGGAGAATGAGACCCATCATTGTTACTGGTATTTGGCATATTGGGTACGCCACAGGGAGTTTGCCAGACTCTGCCATGTGGGCAGGTTACATTCGGTAGCCTGCCAGTTTGTCCAAAGTAGGAATTAGACAATAAGATATCATAATAAGATTCGTGGCCGCGCTGTTCCGGGAGCTGGTTTTTATAGTCTCTGAGTCTTGGCCGTTGATGGGATTACACGGTGCCAGGGGGCCAGTTGGTGGGTGTGACCTCCGCCTACAGGAATTTGGAGGAACTGGGTGAAGGATGCTTAGCCCCGATCCGAGTAGGCTTGGAGATCTCAGCCCTGGGACCCGCTTGCCTTTGTTCCTCTGCCGGTACCTTCAGGTGTGCGGAGAGTGGTCTCAGCATGGTGGTGGCTGGTTCTGGAGGTCTTCGGCTGCCGGAGCCCTGGTCGGGGCGGGGAGGAAAGCTCAACCCGCTCCCCTCCAAGGGGCCCCGGCGAGGACAGCCAGGTGCAGGGGCAGGAGACTGCACTGTTCTCAGTAAGTAAAGGACCCAGGAAATAAAGTAAATTTACATTACAGAACCAGCCTCTGGCAAAATCCTGATCACTGTGGACATCCATATGTAATAAGATTCCCCACAGGCAAGTTGCTGAGGATTCCTTCATGTCCCACAGTTTAAAGGCATGTTAGGGAAAGAAGGTGATTTCATTTGATGCTCAGAAACTGCTACAGCCAACCTTTCACCTGTATTGAAAACTGCAGCTTCCTTAGCTATAGCTCGCTGCAGTGATATCATTTGTGTCAACCTTTGCATTGCAGTCAATTATGCCCTACAGGGCACTGAAATTCACAGCAGCCATTGGGCTCCTTGAGATGCCTTGATCACTTCGCTTGACTTCCCGTTAATCGTCGATTTGCTCGAGCAGGTGCCAGTAACGTCTCCATTTGTCCCTGTCGCGTGCTAGTGTAGCCCAATGGCATCTGTTTATTCTAGGAACACGAAGAGCTTCAAATCGATCGTTCATGATCTTGATGAAGAAGTCTAACCATCTGGTAGGTGGGCAGCCACACAATCTTTTGACATCGTGTGGAATCCAGTCGGTAATGGCTCTAGTACAGTGGCCATCTCTAAATCTCATTACGTGAACAACCCAACTGATTTTTGATGCCTTGGCAAATGAGACAGCATTCCTGATTCTTGATCATCGACAGAGGTCAAGACTCCGGATTCTTTCTCTCATTTGAGTGAAATGTGATACTCCAAGCATAGCTCTTTCAATTCCTCTTTGGGAGATCCTAATAGCATTCTCATCCTGTTTGCCAGGTCTCTGAGGCAAATGTTAATGCAGGAAGAACAGTGGAATCAAAGAGATGTGCCTGGAGCTGGAGGTTCTTCATCCTATTAGCTATTTCATTGACGCTCTTGAAGGCGTTCCAAGCTGCTCTCTTCCTCCTGTGCAGCACAGGTGCCAGGTCATTTGTCATGTTGAGTTCTTGACGTAGGTACACATAACTGTTGCATTTAGGGTTAGTCATTCCGTTGAGAGCAAATGGAGCATCAGGGACGAGGCTGTTTCTCATAAACATTGTCTTCGTAAGATTCAGCTGTAGTCTAACCTTTCCACACTCACGGTCGAAGTCAACCATCATTTGTGCCGCTTGGCTAATGTTTGGTTTTATTAAAACAATGTCATCAGCAAAGCAGAGGTGGTATAGTTGTCGGCCATCTATCTTCACTCCCATTCCTTCCCATTCCAGTCATCACATGATGTTCTCGAGGGTGGCACTGAAGAGTTTTGGTGAAATGGTATCACCCTGCCGAACCCCTCTCTTGACATCAATGATTACTTCTTTGTAGAATGGTGAGATCCTGGTAGTGAATCCGTAATACAGCTCACGGTGGATCCTGATGTATTGAGTTTGAATGCCCTGATTGGCTAGGACTTCAATGACTGCTTCAGTCTCAACAGAATCAAAGGCCTTCTTTAAATCAATGAATATTAGACAGAGCGGCATCTTGAACTCCCGAGAAACCTCAATAAGCTTGGTTATCATGTGGATATGGTCAATGACGCTGAATCCTTTGCAGAACCCGGCTTGCTCGCATGGTTGTCCTTCATCTAGTGTTCTGCCAATCCTATTCAGGATGACTCGAGTGAACAACTTGTAGCTGACAGACAATAAGCAGATAAGGCGATAGTTGCCAATGTTGTGGATGTCTCCCTTCTTGCACAGTAGTACAGTCCTGCTGGTTTTCCATTGGGACAGAACCTTGCATTCAGACAGGTAGTGTGTGAAGAGCCGAGCCAGCGTGTTGATGAGTACTGACTGCAGGTTGTTCAGGTGTTCAGGTCTGACCTTGTCTGGACCGGGTGATGTTCATTTCTTTACTGATGAAATTGCTTGTCGGATTTTGGAAGGGAGAACATTGGGAACGACATATCCATCCTGTGGAATTCGGTATGTTGGCAGGTGGACATGGCTATCGAAGAGATTTGAGTAGAAGTCATGGATAATCTTCTCCATTGCCCTTCTGGAAGATGTGAAATGGTATCACCCTGCCGAACCCCTCTCTTGACATCAATGATTACTTCTTTGTAGAATGGTGAGATCCTGGTAGTGAATCCATAATACAACTCACAGAGGATCTTGATGTATTGAGCTCCCAGTTGGTGGTCATTCCGGGAGTTCTCTTCTTAAACTTTTCAGCCCTTTCTCCCCGCTCTGTGAAGTAGAATTTTGCACAAAGGAGATGGTGGTCCGATCCCATTTGGAATTTTGGGACAATAGCAACATCAGTCAGGCCTAACCGTCGATTGAATATAATGTGGTCTATTTCATTGTGGAACCATCCACCACGAGACTCCCATGTCCAATGCTTAGATTTGGCCTTCTGCAACCTTGAGTTACCATGAATGGTCTTGGTTGACATGATGAACTCAGACAGTCTCTCACCCTGTTCATTCCATTCTAGGCAATGGGTCCTGATGTGGAGTTCTTCAGCTGATCTTCTTGGTCCTATCTTGGCATTAAAATCACCCACAATGATCTTGTAGAAGGTGTGGTCTGCTTTATAGATCTTCTCCAGCTCCATGTAGAACTTCTCAATTTCTTCTTCATCATAATTGGATGTTGGTGCGTAGACAATGAAGATAGAAACTGCCGGTAGTGAGCCACATCTATTCAAATGTAAATGTCTGATTCAGGTTGTTAGGTATTCGAATGAATCAATGCTCATGGCTAAGTTCGTGTTGACAAGGACACTGACACCTCCAACACCTCTTTTATCGCATGTTCTGAGGAAAAATTCTTCTCCAGTGTCAAAAACGGCATGATGAGATTGGTGCCTTCTTGTCTCGGTCAGACCAATGATGTCGTACTTGATCTTTCACGCTTGTACCATCAGGTCCTCGATGGATGCATCTGATGCTAGTGTACATGCACTGAAAGTACAGATGATCGTTTTTGTCTTCCTTCGTTGTGGCAGCCTAGTTCGGCCTTGAGAATTTTTTGGCCTCTCCTTTCTCATCCTTCTCAATGCTGCCATATTGGTGATGCCTTCAGGGTCAGGAGAATGAGACCCATTGTAATTACTGGTTTTGGCATATTGAATACACAATGGATAGCTTGCGAGGCTCTGCCGTGTGGGCGGAATACTCTCGGTAGATTGCCAGGCTCTCGAGAGGGATAGAGGCTTTTGGGGCGGCCTCTAATCGCCCTTGTAGGTGTTCCCATGGTTCAAACCATATTTGAACCTTATCAAATATGGTAAGGCAATTCTGGAAGATGGTTATTTAGTGTCTTATAATGTGTCGCGCGGTCCGGAAAGTGTCTTGGAGCATGGCAGTGGCTGTGTAGTGGAGGTAGTAGAGGTCTGCCAGTGAGGTATTTATCTGGCACCGTAGGGGTAGGGTGGGTCTTCTGTTGCACAATCCAATCCCTGGGTCTCTGGTGGTTGGTGGAAGCAGACAGGGCAGGGTAGGGTGGGGCTCCTGATTTTAATCCCTTCATCACCTGTGGTTGGTGGGAGCAAGCAGAGAATCTCTGTCCCTGGGTCTGTTGAGCCTGGAGTCCAAGGTCTCAGAGTTCCACTTATCTTGTTCTGTGCGGCTTCAGTCATGCGTGAGTCTTGGCCGGAGCATCCGGAAAGCATCCTGGAGCATGGGAGCGGCTGGGTAGTGGAGGTAGTGGAGGTTGTGAGATGCCTTATCATAGATTTTCTGTCTTTTATTCTATGTGAAGAAATCCACCTGAAAAATAGATTTCTAAATGAGCATTTCATATTTCCCTAAAGCTGTGGAGAAGGTATTGTTCATCAATTGTTTCAGGCATTGTTGTTCATCAATGGAGAAAAGAACACCCTTCATTTGCTAGGGTAATGGAGTCACTGGGCACACCTTGTACTTTGGTTACTTTAACCCTTCCTGTACAGAGAGCCCTCTTTTACTCTAAGCAGCACGCTTCTTTCACCCTCCTTCTCCTATAGTCAAGATCATGTGACTTCCTGAGAAAACAATGGCACAGGAGAATATGATAATCGCCTTAGAGCAGATAGAACAGGACATCACTGGGCCCTAATTCCACAGTTTCTGTTGCCATAGCCCTTGCAGTCGAGTCTGAGAAGCTGATCACCTCACAGACTGTGAGTCTGGATCTCTGGACCACACTCTGCAAACCATGGATTGAGCAGAAATCCAAACTCACAGGTCAAACAACCCTTCTGCAATAATACCCAATAGAAAGGAGGTTCAGGGCAGAGGGCAGTGACTAGGGGCTAGGACAATGTGTAAGCTGCTCGCCTTACAAACAGCAGTCCAGGTTCAATCCACAGCACCCCATGTACCCCCTGAGCCCACCAAGAAAGATCCCTGAACACAGAACCAGAAGTAATTCCTGAGCATAGAAGGGTGTGGCAGCAAAACAAAAACAAAACAAAACAAAGGAGAGGGCAGAGGGAAATTAGTTTCTCCAGAACGGATATATTCCAAAGCAGCTGAGGGTATCCTGAGCATTGTGTCTGTGAGCAAACCAGCAAAGGACAGAGTGCCTCTGACCTGAGGCCTCCACCCTCATAGGCTACCCAATATCTGCTCTTTGGGACTATGCTCAGTAGTCCTGCCTCAGCTGAAATGAGACTTCAGAGCAGCAGGGCCCAAATGAGGTTATAAATAACGTAACAAATGTATTTCAAAGGGGCCTGGTGCTGCTGGTATCCTAACAGAGTAATGTGAGCTCCAGATGGGCCAGTCCCTCAAGATCTGCCTTCCTGGGCCAGCCTGGCTTGCGCCACCCCCCCCCCCCCACGTGCCTTCAATCCAACAGGTGCACCACCGTCTTGCTTGTTTTTCTGCCTCAGCTCCTGAGGAAATCATAAACCAAATATATTACAAGGGAATGTTGCTGGGATGCCCTGTGAGCAAACGGACAGGAAAAGTGGATCAACAACCCAGCCGGCTGGGACAGTAAATCAACGGCCTCCAGGAGGAGTTTGAATCTACTCTCTCGGGCCTCCAGGGCTCAGCCAAGGACAAGTCTTCTGTCAGTCAAGGGTCTGAGCGCTAATGTCAAAGCCAGCTGGCCCTGTGGCAATGATTGAGTCATCTGTCAGCTGCCCAGGGCCACTCAAGGCCAATGTGATGCAGGTAGGGTGATGCTCCCCCGCTTAGCCCTCAGGGCCCTGTACTTCCCCCACACTTCTGGGCCTTCACCAGGACCCCATTCACTCAGTGTCTGCCCCTCTCTGTCCTCCAAACTCGGCTGGGAAGAGAGATGAATAATCTCCCAGGCTCAGAGGATGTGACAGCTGCAAGATTGATGTGTTCAGGTCACACAGACTCTGTCGTGGCAGAGGAAAATCATTTTTTCCCCAGATTTTAGGGGAACTCAGCACAGAGGGGTCCTGGAATGAAAGGAAATTGGGGTCACCGCCACAAGAGGGCTTTTGCAGAAAACCCACTCCCTGCTTCGGACCTGGTTTGACTCTAGACAGGCTGTATTGGGACACGATTTACCACCTTTTCTCTCTGCCTGAAGGTTCCTCCGCAAATAAAAGAGAATGAAGAGTGGCAGAAAACAACATCAAGTCCACTTCATCATCTGAAGGTATCCATCCTCTTTGCCTTTTTTGATAGAGAGTAGGTGTGAAGTTCAGGAAATATCTGCTCAGGACTGATGAAGAGTTGGGCTGAAATTTGAGTCTTTGAATCGTTCCTGTCTCCAGGACTTCATTTCTAGAAGGGACAGTGTCAGTGTGGCCTAGTCAGGAATCCTCATCGAAATTGCTCACCCATGACCCTCTCTCAGGCCCAGTCTCTGGCCCGACTATTATATTTGTCTTTGAGTGTGTGTTCATTGACACTTAATTGGCATAGGCCCGAAGTCTGATGATTCAATTGCAACATGATCATTTCTCAATGATATGCTTAAGCATGTCACCTGGAAATCAATTTAGCCTATTTTGAAGGAAAGCAATTACTTTTCTTTCTTTATGTGGCAGACACTGTCAAAGGGATTTTAACTTTATGTTAAATAGTTCATTGTTTTTATTACTGTATTACCATAATAAGAAAACTGAAAAACAGAGGTTTTAATAACTCGATTGCTTGCTCTTGACCACTTTGCTCTAATGCCTTCATTCTTTTATCCAAGAAGCATTTAGTAGGCCTCTGCTCTGGGCTAGAAACTGCTAACTACTGGCTTTAGAACACCATTGTGGAGATTCAATAACCCTTCCACAAAAATACCCTTGGTACCTTTTGCTGAGATCATCCAAACTATTCTTAAAAGAATTAACTTAAAAGTTCAGCTACTATCAAAATAACTATGTTCCTAGTGACTTCTAGTTTACTCACAAGTTTTTCATCTTTTAAATAATGATTTTGTAATAAAATGAGAGAAATTTCACTATTATTATGGTAATGGGATCCAATTTTAGTATGAAGGGAAAAATGCAGGGTGAGAGATTGAGTTACACAGGAAGCTAAAGGTATTGTTTCCTAGAGTAGAGTGAAGTATGTGTCTTACATTTTGTCAATACATTGCACACATATACCATATGCATATAGCCATATAGCCTATATACATATAGCCATACATACAACATATACACTATATACCAGCATATTATCACATCATGAACACATATATATGCACATACTATGCACAGAACATCAAGTTATATACACAAAAATGCACACCATCACAGTATATACACAAACAAGCACATATACCACCAAATACAATATCACACACATAACACATAACATCTCACATACATACATATATACATACTTCACATGCACTACACAATCCATAAACACATAAGACATACATATAGGCACATACCACACACATACATATTTCAACACACATAACATTCACAATACACATACATGGTTGGAGTCCTTAAGTTTATTCTTGGCAGAATTAGTTAGTGTAAGCTACTTGAGCATACTATATTATTTTTGTCACAGAAATTTCAGGAATCAGGAGACCATAATATCAATGAACCACATAAACATCACTTTTCATAACCCAAGTCTTTGGTCCCTGTTCACTTTAAGAAAAAGGACAATTTCAATAAATTGGAGCAAATTTTTCATACACCTAAAAGTGCTAAGCCCAACTGTCCACGTCAACCTTTTCCATTATGTGTGGGTATTTGGGGGAACTTGGTTATGCATGACTGCCTGCAGCAAGTCTAAAACTAAGTAAAGAAGGAAGTGCTGATTTATGGCCCAAAGAGCTGATTCTCATTTCAGGAATGTAATGACTGCATGCATACATATACATTCATACATGAACACATACATTCACACACAATTTGTGAACATACCCGTATCCCTACCATTCTGTGCGCATACCCACAGAGACACAATGAGATACTCCACTTGCCACAAAAATGAATTATATACCCATATACAGAAGTTTACACAGTCAGAAGCTTACTCTGTACAAAAATGCTCAAAACATACCAAGACATAAAAGGAGACACAGTTCTGTGAAAAAATATGAAGAACTTTACTTCCATCCTTATGATTTCTATTAAAAGCCTCTCTTGGGAAGAGAGCACAGAATGATACACCATATAGATGTCTCCCGACCCCGCATCTGGACAATCTCCACATATGGGCAACCTGGAGGGGGGTGGGTGAGTCCCCCTCCCCGCGCAAATGGAGCATAAACTTCCAGAACTCAATTGCCGCCATGCTCCCAGCCGCTCTCCACAGGCATGGATGAGCCTCAGCCATGAGTGAATCTGCTGTAGAACCATATTTTAAATCTTAGAAATCCTGGAGTGTGCAGCCGCATTCATGGTCACGCAACATACCATACTTTATACCACTGATATACGATGTAGAGCACACCACATTTGATGGGATTTAAAGTAGAAAGCAACCAATCTTAGGGGAATATACATATATCCTCTAAGATTATACATAAACACAAATATATATGTGTATATATACATACACAGAGATATATGTGTATATATACATATATAAATATAAAAGTACACAAGGCTAACCCTTTTACATGTCAGTAATCTCTTATTGAAGGACTTAATGGCTCCTGGGTGAAATACATTAATCTTCACACAATTTCCTCTCGGAAACATTTTTAACCAATTATTCATAACAAGCAATACAAAATAAATTCCATCGGTTCTGCTTTGGCGACAGTGTTTGGGGCTTAGAATGGAAACATTCGAAATATGGTGGTGGGAAGGTATAAAAGTGGTTAATTGGTGTTCAAATATTAAATGCAATCAATTATTGTGGCCAACTTTATAAAAATAAGAAAATTTTTTCTAAGGGTTATCTTTCTCTGGCTGCTAACAAGTTGCTTAAGCCATAACCCAGAGACTCAGAAACAAATCTCAGAACCCAGCAGCTTTTGGCAGAAATGGGTCTGGACTACACACTAGGTTACCAGCCCCAGGCCTCCCCAGGTGGGAAAAGGTGCCGACCCAACACCTGTTCCCCCTGGTGTCTCGGAATCTGCCATCTTCCAGAGGCCAACGGACAGCCAAATGGGGCCCATAGTGATGAGACACTAGGGGTCTCATGGGATGGGGGTAGAGCTGGCCCTTTCCTCCCCTGTCCCAACAAGACCCCAAGTTACCACCCGCGAATGGGCACTCTGGTTACTCAACAAGCTGCTTACTGGGGGTATGGTCCTGCCAGCAGGTCAATCTGTACCTGTGAGGCAAGTGCATCAGCAGCCTGATGGCACCGTCAGGCCTTCAGATACCCCAAAATTGCTGCTGTGCCTTTGGCCAGACCCCAAAAACTTGGGGCAAAGTTTACCAAGAAAGTAAACGGCCAAAAGTTAGGTATGTGGGAGACACACCAACAAACCACCTCTGGCTCAGCTATATAAGTGGAGGCATGGCCTCTCTGGTTCCTGATCGAACTGTGTAATGGCCATGATCCCAGAGACTCAGAAACGAATCTCGGAACCCAAAGTCTTTTGGCAGAAATGCGTTCTGTTCCTGCAGTAGGTTACTGGGGCTGGGCCACTCCAGGTGGGAATAGGTTTCGTGCCTTGGCCTGTTCCCCTTGGCGGCCCAGTGACCGCCATCCTCCAGAGGCCACTGGACAGTCAGGTTTGGGCCTGCAGTGATGAGGCACACCAGGCCTCACCAGATGGGGGTGGAACTGGCCCTTTTCTCCCCATCCCAGCGAGATCCCAAGTCGCCACCTACAAATGGCCTCTCTGGCTCTTAACCAAGCTGATTGATGGCCATGATCGAGAGACTCAGAAACAAATATCAAAACCCAGAAGCTTTTGGCGGAAATGTATCTGGATTGCATACACAGCCATGGCTCCAGAGCCAAAAGAACTTAATCAGAACCCGAAAGCTTGCAGCAGAAAAGTGAATGGACCATGCGTTAAATTATGGCACCATGCCTCCCCGGGAGGGAAAGGGTGTTGTTCCCTTCCACCTTTCTCCCCCTGGCAGCAAGGTGGCCACCCTGCCTCAGAGCTTATTAGAAAGCTGTGTAAACTCAAAAAAAAAGGGGGGGCACAGAACACAGCAGCGGTCGCTCTATCACTCCCACTACCCACGTTCGGTAGTCTCATGCTGCTTCCCCCACCCTGGGAGGTCGATGCCGATGGGCAGGCAAGGGAAGGGAAGAGGGCCAGGCTGGTTGGTCTTAGTCGCAGTTTATTCCAATCACACCAGTCTCCCTTCTCTGCTTCTGCCCCCACCTCTTCCTCCTCCATGCTACTTCATTCTCCTTCTCCATCCCCCTTCCCTCCTCCTTCTCTGGAGTCTAGATTCTGATCCCGCTTTCTCTTCCTTCTGATCCCCCAGCCCACTCTTACAGTCTAGTTAAATCCCAAAGCACAAGGGGTTGGGGTAATAATTGCACATAAGTGTGGTCACAATCAATAGGGGTAGAATTCTTTCCCTGGGGAAAGCTGCTTCTAGGACAGGTTGTCATTATCAGATCAATCCACTCTAGACCGGAATTCCCTGGGTGTTTCTCCTCTCCTTGTCTAACAAACATATAAGCATATATAATATAAATCATTTTGTATGGATACAGTAAGAAATACCTTAAACTTAAAGAATTGCCCTCCTAGGGCCATCTCAATCTCAGACTACAGTACTCAGGCCAAATAGTCTTTCCCACCCCTAAGAGGATCCTAGTGTTTTCATTTATTTTGGATCATGACAGCATTTGTCTATGATCGAACTCTTAACTTATAGTTAAGAATCGTGGCACTTTGGCCTGGCCCATTTCGATGCTTGCGTAGCTCACCGCTTGCCCTGGGTCCATTCAGGCCCTCGTCGGGACCCTGCTTTTGGGGTGTTAGGAGCTAAGGGCAACTGAGGCTTAAGTAGAGAAAGCCGATGCCCGGGAGTGTATAATATTCAAGCCAATTAAATCCTAAGTTACAAAGCATAATGTTAACGGTCTTTCTGTATCTATACAAAAAGGGAATTGCTTTAAAGTAAACTGTTCATAAGGCATAAGGAGAGGAGAAAGGCAATATTTCACTCATACATATAAAATCATAGATTTCTGAGGAATCTAACCTTACAAATTAACAGAGTCTGGTTAGGGGGAAAGCTGATTAACTGGTTGAGAAGGAGAGCATAGGGAAGAATTTTACAGATAAACACAATGGAATGGAATTGCTTCAGGAGCACTGTGATGGGTTTAACCAGATAAACCTAAGCTCCTTGTGGAGAAAGGACAAAGCAATGTCATCCTAGAGTAAACCAGGTATGAGCCGGCAGTGACGGGGCAACTGCAGTCTCAAGGGAAAGGGGACAGTACTGGCTCGTCCTTCATGCCCTACCGAGATCACAAGTTGCCCCCCACGAGCAGCTCTCTGGCACGGCCATGGCTCCAGAGGCAAAAAGACTTAATTCAGAGCCCAGCAGCTTGTGACAGGAAAATGAAAGGACCATACGTTAAACTACAGCGTCCTGCTTCCCCAGGAAAGAAAGGGTGTTGCTCCCTTCCTCCTTTCTACCCCCGCCCACAGGATGGCCGCCTCCTCAGAGCTTATTGGAAAGCCAGGTATGAGCCGTTGGTGATGAGGCAACTGCAGTCTCATGGGAAGAGGGGCGGTACCGGCTCGTTCTTCACACCCTACCGAGGTCATGAGTTGCCTCCCACGAGCGGCTCTCTGGTCAGCCATGACTCCAGAGGCAAAAGGACTTAATCCAGAGCCCTGCAGCTTGCAGCAGAAAAGTGAATGGACCATGCGTTAAACTATGGCGCCATGCCTCCCTAGGAGGGAAAGGGTGTTGCTCCCTTCCGCCTTTACTTCCCACCCCAGCCCCCACCCCGGCAGCAAGGTGGCTGCTGCTTCAGAGCTTATAGGAAAGCCAGGTATGAGCTGGAGGTGACGGGGCAACTGCAGTCTCATGGGAAGGGGGGCGGTACCAGCTAGTCCTTCATGCCCTACCGAGGTCCTGAGTTACCTGCCACAAGTGGCTCTCCGGCACAACCATAACACCAGATGCACAGAAAGCAATCTCTAAATTATCTGACTCTTTGAAAAAATCCAAAATTGTGTGGCCACAATAGTGGCTGCGCAACATTATATGATTCTCATAACCAACTATAGAAAACGAAGTATTTCACAATGCCTTTTCAGCAATTCTGATTGTGGGGGAGGGGGGAAATTCTAAACAATAATGGTGCGTCTTTTGTGGAAATAATGAATGCAATCAATGTAGAGAAGAGTTAAGTAGAAATCATCTGCCTCACAGGCATTGGGTGGGGTGGGAGGTGGGTGTATTGGGGTTCTTGGTGGTGAAATGTGAGTACTGGTGAAGGGAAAGGTATTTGGTCATTGTATGACAGAGACTTAAACCTGAAAGCTTAGTAACTTTTCCCACAGTGATTCAATAAATAAATATAAGATGAAAAATAAATAAATAAAACTGTGGGAAAAAAAAGTAAGGTGGAGTTCATGCCCAATTCAATCAGCTAAACTGTGGCTGGATAAATGGCAGTACTCCTCACTTATCACTTATCAGTACTCCTACATTTAAAAAAAAGCTGCTTAAGCCATGATCCCAGAGACTCAGAAACAAATCTTGGAACCCAGTGGCTTTTAGCAAAAATCCCTCCAGATTTAATTATTAAGATTTCAGAATTCCAAAGTGGCTCAGCTGTGACTATGGCTGCACAATATCATATGCTATTCATAATCAGCAATAGAAAACAATAGAAAACAAATGTCTAGTGTTACCTTTTCAGCAGATGAGTGTTGGTGTAAAATCCCAAATAATAGTGGTGGGTCTGGGGTCGAAATATTGAATGTAATCAAAGTAGAGAGAGAGTGGTGTGGAAATTGTCTGCCACACAGGTAGGGGAGGATGTGGGATGGGGGGTATACTGGGGTTTTTGGTGGTGCAAAGTGTGCACAGTGAAAGGATGTGTGTTTCATCATTGTATGACTGAGACTTAAATCCTAAAGCTTTGTAACTCTCACAGTGATTCAATAAATAAATTTATATATATATATGTATATATTATAAGACTGTCTCATTCATATAGAGACTTGTCTATAAAAACTGATACTTCAGAGTAGAAAAAATGCTTATCAATGATATAATCACTCAATATGTATCAGAAACCACTACACTGAACACAGTTTGTTCTTGGTTGTTTAGAGATTTGTGTTATGTAAGAAGACGTGGTGGCAATTATTTTTACTGGCTTGCTAAGATAATTATAATGGAGACATTATTCTATTATTACCGATTGTTTGAGGTTTACAAAAATTGTTTGAGGTCCCTGCTGAGAATTTCAATGGTAATGAGAATCTACAAATCTGGGAGGAAGTTCCAGGAATAAGAAGTAATATAATTTTTACCTTTTTGCAGGTTTCAATTACATTGTAAGATCTTGAAACCCTAAATCTCTTCTCTGACACTTTTTATGGTTTCCTATTTCCTGTAGATATGCTCAAGATCTTTGTTCTGTATTTTCAACTTGGCAAGTGTAGTTGTTTTATAATCTTTATCTGATAAATCCAGTTCTTTGTTTTAAAGTTGATAGGTGTAGTTGTTATATAACAGAAACCATTCTAAACTCTTACGTCTGTGCTTACTGGTTTCTGCTGTAACTTCTAGTTCCTAGAGTTCTTTCTCTTGATCTTGTTCCTTGAGTGACAAATTATCTTTGATTACATGTTCATCATTGCCCTTTGAAAAATAACCTGCAATTTAAAGAGTAATTCCCACTGCCTCTAAGGCATGTATTTGCTTGGTCCTAGTATCTTAACCAATTCTAGATAAGACCACTTTAAACTAGAACTTAAGGTTTTCAGATTCATCTAGGCTGTATATGTCTGGAGTACAAATCTGTACAAATCTATATTTATGGCCATCACAGGAAAAGATTGTTTTTGTTTCCCCCTACCCTTCTCTTCCACTATGTGCATATGAATGCTTTTGCATATTCCTTAACATTAAGTGAAGAAAGGGTTTATTAGTGATCAAACCCTGAGTATATAATTCTTTCTCACTTAATTACTAAGGGTGCCCCTAAGACTCCCAGATTTCAGCATGCTTGAGACCTTTGCTTCTGTTCTTCCTACTCTACTAAGTCATTGATCTAAAACCTATATATGCTACGTGGGCAAATGAATCAAGAATTTAGGCAGTCTAACTATCCCAAAAGTTTACCTTCTCTTCTGGATACAAACTTTTATCTATAAATCAACCTTGAATTTCTTCAGTTTCCTCTTTAGTACTGCAAAGATTTTAGATTAATCTTTAAATATAACATTTAGGTGGGGGCGCGATGGATACCTCATGGGACGGGGGGCGTTCCGGCCTGTCCTTCACGCCCTACCGAGGTCACCCGTTGCGCCCCACGAGCTGCTCTCCGGCATGGCCACGGCCCCAGAAGCACAAGGACTTAGTACAGAAAACCAGCAGCTTGGAGCAGAAAAGCGAACGGACTATGCATTAATCCATGCCATCTTGCCTGTCCAGACAGGAAAGGGTGTTGCCCCATTTGCCCTCTCCTCTCTGGAAAGAAAGATGGTGGCCTCATGGGAGCCTTGTGGAGAGCAGGTCTGAGTCGTGGGTGGGGGCGCAATGGACACCTCATGGGACGGGGGGCGTTCCGGCCCGTCCTTCACGCCCTACCGAGGTCACCAGTTGCCCCCAACGAGTGGCTCTCAGGCACGGCCACGGCCCCAGAAGCACAGAAACCAATCTCTTAATTATCTGACTCTCAGTAGAAATACTTCCAGGGTTAATAAATAAAATAGTAGAAATCAAAAACCACTATTGTGGCCGCACGACATCATTTAATTCTTGAACCCAGCTGTAGAAAGCAAATCATTTCACAATGCTTTTTCAGCATGGCTGATTGGGGGGGGGGGGGTAAAGTCTAAATAATAATGGTGCAACTTTTATCGAAACAATGAAGCTAGTCAAAGTAGACAGAGTGTTAACTAGAATTCATCTGCCCCACAGATATTGGGGGTGGGGGTGGGGGGTGGGGGTTTATTGGGGTTCTTCGTGGTGAAAAATAAGTATTGGTAAAGGGAAATGTGATTGATATTTGCATGACCGAGACCTAAACCTGAAAGCTTTGTAACTTTTCCCACAGTGATTCAATAAATTAATTAATTAATTTAAAAAATATAACATTTAACCAGAATTTTATATAGTTTTTTTTTACATTTTTTTCTTTTTATTAGTGAAACACCATGAGGTACAGTTTTAGATTTACAATTTTTTGTGCTTGGGTTTCGATTATACAATGATCAAATACCCATCCCTCCATCAGTGCCCATTTTCCACCACCATGGATAATATCCCTCCCACCCCCACTCCCCCATCCTACCCTGCCTCTTTGGCAGGGCATTCCCTTTTGTTCTCTCTCTCCTTTTGGGTGTTGTTGTCTGCAAAAGAGGCATTGAGTGGCAAACATGTTCAGTCCATAGTCTACTTTCAACATGCATCTCCCCTCCTGGGAGGATCCTCCAAACATCCTTTATTTGGTGCTCCCTTCTCTATCTGAGCTTCCCTTTCCCCTAGAATGCCCGGCTGGCCTCTAAGCTGTAGAGTAATCCTCCTGGTGCTGATCTCAGCTATTCTTGGGTATTAATCTCATATTTTGTTACTTTATATCCCCCAGATGAATGCAATCTTTCTATGTCTATCCCTCTCTTTCTGATTCATTTTGCTTAGCATGATACTTTCCATATTGTACCACTTGTATGTAAATTTCATGACTTCATCTTTTCTAACAGCTACATAGTACTCCATTTGTGTAGATGTACCAAAGTTTCTTTAACCAGTCATCTGTTCTTGGGCACTCAGGTTTTTTCCAAATTCTGGCTATTGTAAAGAGTGCTGCAATGAACAAACAAATGCAGATGTCACTTCAACTATACATTTTTGCCTCTCTGGGATGTATTCGCAGGAGTGGTATTGCTGGGTCAAATGGGAGCTCAATTTCTAATTTTTTGAGAATCGTCCATACTGTTTTCCAAAAGGGTTGAACCAGTTGGCATTCCCACCAACAGTGAAGGAGTGTCCATTTCTCGCCACATCCGCACCAGCATCGGTTGCTTTTGTTCTCTTGAACGTGGGCCAGTCTCTGAGGTGTGAGATGGTATCTCATTGTGGTTTTTATCTGCATCTCCCTGATAATTAATGATGTAGAGCACTTTCTCATGTGCTTTTTTGCCATTCGGATTTTTTCTTTGAGAAAGTTTCTGTTCATTTCATTGCCCCATTTTTGGATGGGGTTGGATGTTTTCTTCTTGTGGAGTTTAACCAGTATTTTGTATATCCTGGATATCAACCCCTTGTCAGATGTGTATTCGGTGAATATCCTTTCCCATTCTGTAGACTGTCTTTGTATTTTGGTCACTGTTTCTTTGGAGGTGCAGAAGCTTCTTAGTTTAAGATAGTCCCATTTATCTATCTCTGTTTTCACTTGCTCAGCCAGTGGCGTGGCATCTTTGAAAATACCATTAACTTCAATGTCATGGAGGGTTTTGCCAACTTTGTCTTTAATGTGCCTTATGGTTTCTGGTCTGATGTTGAGGTCCGCTACACGCAAAAAAATGGGCTCAGAACTCTGCCTAACACCATGTACAAAAGTAAGATCAAAATGGTTTATATAGTTCTTTAAGTTGGAATATAGGGATGAATAACCTAGTCCATAATTATCAGAGACTATTAATAAGTAGGTATTTTAAATCTGGAAATTCTACAACAAATGAATCTTAATTAAAAATATTTCAAATCTCAGTTTTGTAAACATATCATACATAAATTTACATTTATATTATACTTTAAAATTGTGACTGTTCCATTAGTACAGTGTGATTTAGATAGCAATAGACTTGAAAACTCCTATTCTCAGCTCTGCTCCTTCCCCAAAAGAATACCAAGAAAAGCATTTGTGTTTGCTACATTTCCCATACTGGATATCATCCAGACTGTGAGCACACTTTCTTGACAAAGATTCCACATTATTTTTCAACATGGTGATTTCTGAACAGTGTGGGCACTTTGCAAAATGCCTTTATTTTTACAGACATTTCTCGGCTCACGGTTTTGTCCAATTTGTCTTCCATTGCTTTATCTTATATAAATCAGACTCAACTGACTACAACTAAACTCATTGAAAAAGGAGACACTGCAATTTTACAACAAACAAACACTGTCCTCCCGTTGTTCATCGATTTGCTCGAGCAGGCCCAGTAACGTCTCCATTTTGAGACTTGTTACTGTGTTTAGCATATTGAATATATCACGGGTAGCTTTGGCGTCGGGGCGAGATACTCTCAGTAGCTTGCAGGGCTCTCCAAGAAGGGCGGAGAAATAGAATCCAGCTCGGCCAGCAGACTGGCTGCATGCAAGGCAACCACCCTACCGCTGTGAGTGCTCTGGTTTCTTTAATAATGAACTAATTTTGATTATTGTGTTCTTTCCTCCAGTTTTAATGTCAAAAACAATAGTCCCCAAACAAAGAAAGTAACAGTGAAAATAAGCCAATGCATTTAAATTGTAGAATTATTTTTTAAAAATAAGACTGTACTACACTGCTACTTTATAACTGAACCACATTTTAATTTTATCTTACACACGGTCATTGTACACATAATTTGAGTCCTCCTTAGAGATTTCCCATCTCTTCCTAGGAGGCTGAAGAATTTATAGAGACAAAATAAGTTAGGACATTTCTTAGAGGATATGCAATGCACTTCATCTAGAATGACATCTTGGAGGTTATTTTGTCCTCCCTAGTCTCATATAAGTCATGCTGATGCAGTAAACTATTTGTAAAATTCATACCCAAAGTGTTCTTGTTATACAAAAAAAATTAAGTACTTCCAGCCAAAGTCCTAATGAGACCAGTCCCAGCTTCACATTCCCTATGAATAATGAAAATGCTCCTCTTGAGAAAGAATGAGATTTTAATTTTATTAGCCCTGATACTAGAAAAATCCCCTCATGTACTCATCCTCATTTTAAGACACCTCCGTGGTTAATATTAGATAACTCAGGCCTAAACATGCAAAATACAGTGTTTCATACAGTTTATCACACAGGTACTTAACGCATTGCCATTCTAATTTTAAAATATGACAGACAATCCCAAAAGATAAACCCTGTCAATATGTCGTAAAGGAAACTAAGTTTCTTTTGATTTACCTGCTGCCACTTGGCATTAAAAAAATACTTTTGCAGAGCACATTAGGATCATAAATGTGTTAAGGCATAACACATTCCATTATTCTTATTATCACCTCCAGAGAAGGCAACAGTGATAGAGAGAGATTAATGGATGAACCAAAAGCCATCCAGGAAATTGGTAACAGGTCTGGGATTAAACTTCTGAGTTCTTGCCACCCACTGTTAAGTAGAAGTCAATAGTCCAAGCAGTGTCTCCTAATTCCATTTAGATCTGTGGTGGAAAAGTGGGAGGGGAAGGAGTGTTCATTAACTCTGGCAGCCTGTATGCAAATCATCTTCTTAAGATCCAACTGTGAAAGAAATCATGGAGCCTGTTTTCACCACAAATTGCTTAGAAAAGAATCTAGATATAGGTCAGGGAGAAAAGCAGAGGCTGTTGGCTCTGCATCTCTTCATGGGACCTTATTTCCCAGTCCACGTGGACTGATGCTATGAGATGTGTCAGAGAGGAGGGAGTGCCTGAGACTCTCATTAAAGTAATAAACAGAGTGAAGCGGGGGAAGTTAAAGGCTCATATTGTCTCACTAGCTTGTCCCTCGACTATTTTATATGATTGGGGAACTGTTAGTTCACCATAGGCTCATCTTGGTCTTCAGGTGCTAAGTCTCATATACAGGGAATGATTTATGAGTAAGTTGAGAGTCAAGAGACCTGAGGAGGTTACTCTGACCTTGGACCAGCTACTTACCTTTTCATGAGTCCATTTTTACCATCTGTGTCCAGAATCTACTTAAGCCTATATAAAATGCAGGGCTAGTATGAAGATAAATAAGAGGACAAAGGGTCTAATTGTTTGTGGAATTTAAACTTCTAAGTCCATAAAATTATTTGTAATAGCTGGATATAAGAGAATGCAGAATAATTCTCTAAACTGCCAGCATCTTTAAGCAATAGTGGGCTTATATATCTATTATAAACTGATGTTTTCTTTTAGACTCACCTGCTTTGAGAACAGCATAGTGTGCAGTGGTAGTTACAAGGGATCTGAAACCAGAGAGATCTGAGTACAAATCGCAATTCTGACACTTATGAGCTCTATAGTTGCAGTCATTCTGAGACTTAATATCACCACTTAATTTATCCATAAATACCCACTCTTATAAGAAAGGAAGTAATACAGAGATGGCCCAGTTTTGGACCATTGTGCATAGTTAAAATATATAAGCTGTGATTATTATCAGAATGAGTTTTATAGAAATACATTCACTCAGCACATGTAGGTTGTAACATTGGTCATCCAACTCAGTGCTCTGGATCTGTCTACAGTGGACTTTGATTTGATGGCTTGATTGAATAGAATCTGTCCCTCTACACTTTTTACTGGAGAGCCAATCTTCGCATTCAATGGTGATGAAAGATTAACAGGGGGTTGCATCTAAGAAGAAAGTATTGTACAAGTCCTAGGACTCTTTGGGAAGTGAGTTTATAATAATAAAGTCATTTCGGAGCCTCCAATCTGAAACTGTCATTCACTAATTCATAAAGTGTACCTTAAGCACCATTAATTCTTGAAGTATATCTTAATATGCGACATTAAGTACAGAGAACTATATTTTTAACAAGTGTCATAATCTCATGAAGTCGACTGCTTCTAATTTTCAGAAGTTTATAATCCATCTATTAAGCAATATTAACACTCAAAAGGCCAGTAAATAACAGTCTCCTGCTGACACTGTCATGGTGCAATCTGACAGACCATTGATTTGTGCTTCTTCTGCAGGTCAAAAGCAGAGCTTCGTAAGTCAGTAATCTGTTCTTCCTCATCTATGGTCTCTCCTAGTTAACAGACCTAAATCTAGCTCCTCAATAAAATAAGCTTAGGTTTTTCATAATAAACAATACAAAAGATATTATTTCAGTTCTGTTTTAGGGAAAGGATTGGGGTTCAGGATGGAAACACCAGAAATATGGTGGTGGGGAGGTATAATGGTGGTGGAATTGGTGTTTGAATATTAAATGTAATTAAATATTTTGAACTACTTTATAAAATAAAAATTGTTTTAAAATTCACTGTATCACTGTCATCCCATTGATGGTCGAATTACTTGAGCGGGTGCCAGTATCATCTCTATTCCTCCCAGTCCTAAGAATTTAGCAGCCTCTTCTTACTTGTCTTTTCCCAATGATGGAGGCTCTTTCAGGGTCAGGGGAATGAAACTTGTTGTCGTTACTGTATTTGGCATATCGAATATGCTACAGGGAGCTTGCCCCCGTCTCTGCCCATGCAGGTGGGACTCTCTCAGTAGCTTGCAACGCTCTCTAAGAGGGATATATTTATATATTTTTCTCTATGATTTGTTGCCTGCTAATCAGATATAATGTAGTAATTTTGGAAAATGGGTAGGAAGTGTCTTATAATGTGTCTGGAAAGTGGTCTGGAACATGGAGGTGGTTGGACAGTAGAGATCGGCTGCCAGGGCTGGGTCCGTTGGGGTGGGGAGGGCTCTCACCCGCCCCACAGCCTGGATTGGAGTTTTAATTAACTAAAATTAATTTTAAAATAAATAAATAATAAGATCAGCTGACTCCTGAAGTTCTTACCACACCACCATTCTCAGGGGCATGCAAAAGATATATCCTTTATATCAATGACCATCACAGTGAAGATTTTCTGAAGGTTAAATACCTTTATAAAGAAAGAAAGCATACAAATATGTGTGTGCTTGCATATGTGCATGTGTGTGCTCATGTACATGCACACACAAATACAATTTACACTATTTTCTTTTCTTTCAACTTCTTTTTTTGAAGTGCTAGGAATTAAATTCATGACCTCTCACATGAAAGCATATACTCCAGTCTCTCCCACTACTGTCTTCAACATGACTTAGAACACATCTGAACACCAGAATTCGCATGCCTCTGCAAGTCTTTTGTCTTCCAGTACCCTCTATTAAATGGATCTAACTTTGGATCTTTAAAGAAGCAACTGCCCTTTACTTTCATTGTATTTAAGTGATTTTCTCTACTCATAGGTGGAACTTTATTGCAACTTCAGTAGAGCATTCTAAGTATTTCCCTCCCCCCACCCCAACCTCTGCTAAAATTCTCTTTGTTTTATGCAATTGCTTTCTTTGGCTTTAAATTTTTTTCTTTTATTAAATATCAAAAAAAAAAATTCAAAAACCTTAGAGAAGAGTCAAAAGGCCCAGCCAGAGATTTGGGGAAGTATAATCATTTGTTAAGCCTTACAATTTGTAGTAATTAGCCAAGGTTTGAGAAATTTCTAAGAGTGACTGTAGTGTGGAACCAAATAAAAAACCACAGAGATATTTGTAGTCTAAATGTTCTTTAAGTAACTGCATTATTACCACAGCACCTCTGAGGGTTCCCCTTTTTGCCGATTGCACATTGTCACCACTTCCTAAATAGCTGGCCTTATTAAACACTACAGGCATTTATAAAAATATCTCATGTTTTGAATAATTTAATCACTGTCCTCTGGTTGTTCATTGATTTTCTCGAGCGGGCCCAGAAATGTCTCCATCGTGAGACTTTGTTGTTACTGTGTTTGGCATATCGAATACGTCACGGGTAGCTTGCCAGGCTTTGCTGTGTGGGCAAGATACTCTTAGTAGCTTGCCGGCTCTCTGAGAGGAGCGGAGGAATCAAACTCGGGTCGGCCATGTTGGCTGCATGCAAGGCAAATGCCCTACCCACTGTGTTATCGCTCCAGTCCAAATAATTTAATAACTGTGTTGAAAGGGGAAGACTGATTTTATCCTACAAAATCCTATCTTTGGTTTTACCACCAGAAAGAAACTGATTCAAGACATGTATATGACAAATGTACTCGGGGCCAAGACCATCTTTGACAGAGAGGCAGACAGAGAGGTGACATACCATTGAGATGGCAGAGATCACTAACACCCTACAAAGAATCTACTGACAGTTTCAAGGCCAGAAGAAGGAGAAACCTCTGAATGCTCTGCCCAACTCCCTGCCAAGTTTTGGTTTATTATTGTTCATTTTATTAATATATTTTTTGCGCTTGACTATTCTTATAAGCCTAATTGCAAAACCTATGGTAAGATTATGTTCCAATCAGCTCAATTGTGCTGTTGTGTAAATATCATCTTTATATGTGTTGGTTTCAGAGTTGGGATCTGGAAACAACCCAAGTGTCGAAGAACAGATGATTGGATAGGGAAACTGGTACATATGCACAATAGCTCTAAGGAAAATATGAAATCATGCAATTTACTATTACATGGATGGAATTGTAGGGGATTGTGCTAACTGAAGTGAACCATGTGGAGAGGTACAGATAGAAAATGATCTTTCTCATGTGTACGATGAAAAGAAATATAGTATGAGAAAAACAAATAAAGACTACAAAGCCTGTGAACTGATTTATAGACTATGCTTGCTAAGGGTGGGGAAGCAGAGTTTTTTGGGGATACCTTGAAACAATGGTGGAGGGAACTGGACACTATGCTGGCATATTGTATGCTGGAGCCCCTATCACGAAGATTGTAAACAACAGTGCTTAAAAACAAGCGTATTGATTTTCCACAAACGATTTTTAAAATGGCCCAGCATATATTCATATCCAGTACACAGCCCATTGATGGAGGTGAAATGTTGATCCTTTTTCAAACAGCACCAATATTCAGATTAGTAATTCAACAATGTAGTGTATATCCTAAAATAAAATGTCCCTTTAGAGCAGAGATGGGGGACAGGGGAACAGTTGTCCTCATGGCAGATGTTTTGTGGCAGACACTATTTTTCCCCATCTCAGCTAAATCTTGGTGTGAGTAAACATACAAATGAGTTTCTAGTAGGTTGAATAGCATTTTAAACACCTCTCTCAGGGACAAGGGCTAAAAAACAAAAGACCCAAGTAGAATGCTGCTCAGTCCTGGCCTTGGTTCCATAATAGGCAATTGAAAATCGCTATCACTTGTTAACAATCAGTCCCTGGGAATACTGGAATGGATGCAAACCTGTCATTTCCTGCCATTCATCAAAACTTGGTCCCCAAGTGGTTTTGACTTTCTTCAGAAATATCATCATACATCACAGTCATGGGAATCCCTGTGCTCCCCAACCCCACTCTGGCTGGGTCACTTTCAGAGCATTTTCTTTCACCAGAGGAAAATGTAGGATGGGGTGGCCTCTGATGAGAGATGTCTAAGCGAGATACTTGTTCATGATCTAAATTGCAGATAAATGGAGTGAACTTGTCTCCCAGAAGAGCTGGAGTAGAATAAGAAAAAGCCAACCTCCAATCCAGCAAATATTAAGTCTGGGGTATAATAAACGATGGAACCAAGAGCTCCCAGAGTAGATGAACGCAGGATTAAAAAATGAAGAAAAAATAAAGCATCATGGGGAAACATGGCGAGAACACTGATCTGAAACTCAATGCAGGGCTCTTGCTCTGACTTGGAAGTACTTTCCCTCTGGTTTCAGTTTCCTCAACTCTCCTACCTTGCTGTACTAACAGTCAATGATCCAAACCAAGAGATCATGAACACATCTTCCCAGCCAATCCCATCATCTCTTTCTTCTAAGGCAGTGGAAGGAAATTAGTCAAAAGCAGTTGCTACCCTCAAATTCCTGTTCTTCTCACAGACTTTACCCTTTCTTCCACCCTCCCTACTGTGCAGATACCTTTTCAGATTCCACTTGGGTGTCAGTGAAAAAATCCAATGGCATTCAATTCACTAGACCTCCAAAAAGGCCCAGAACCTTCTCCCTTCAGATCCAAGTTGAGAATGACATTCATGCGGTTGTGCAACCATGTGGTCAGAGATCATATTCCAGACCAGTGAGAGAAATATAGACCCAGAGACTTCTCACAGACCTCAAAAATGAGGGATAGCTGCTTTTTCATTTCTTCTAAACTCAACCAGTGATGCCTTTGCTTTCGCTTCACTGATCCTCAGGTGCTCTCTGTGTGCAGGGCCTGGTTCAACCCACTGTACTGCTTAGATCCTACCATGAAGAGGTGCCAGGTGGTTAGAGGACCAAAGTAGAAAAAAACAGGACCTCTGTACAGGTGAGACATGTACCCAAAGAGCAGCAAGGGAGTCAGAAATGTGTGAATTATATATACTTCTGTCTATAGTTTTGTATCCCCAAGACTATTGGAAGCTATAAGAGTATTCTGTGAACTGGAAGAGGACAACTACGTCATCTAATCATCTTAAGTAAGCTCTTTTCTCTCATTATAGGTCCTAATAAATAACCTTTTAAGTAAATTCATAATATTTTCAAAAGGGTATAAATGTAGTATTCCTTTTTGTTCACCACTAGGAGCCAAGTTGTGTAATATTTAATTTACATAACTATAAATGTGATTAACCATAATTACCCAACCAAAGTTTCAGTTTCAGAAAGTAAGCATAGCTTGAAACATCACTTTTAACATAAATAATTTTACATGGAATTATATAAAATTTGATATACAATCACTTATATTAAATACTTTGAGATATTTTCCTCATACTATAGTAATGTAATTTATTAAAATCATCTCAGTTTCTGCTAACTATAGGGATTATGAGACTAAAGCATTGACATTCCCTCTTATGAAAATCTGTGAGTATTATGAAAATTAGATCTTTTAGCTGCTTCTGCTTTATTTTCTGATTATACATTTAAATTTATTTCCCCTTTCTTTGGTTAACATCTCATTCCTTATACAAATTAATATGTCTTCTGATTCAAAATTTTACAGCAGAGTTTAAAATTCCAGTCTCATGAAGGAACTCTCTTAAAATTGTAATTTATTTTTATGGAGACTAACTTTTCCCTGCTTGACCTTTTCATGTTTGCATGTAATGCTACCCAGACTGTGAGTCACATGTCTGACTTGCTATGCCTGGCCCCCCGGCTCCCCTCACTCTGTGTGGAAAATCCCCAGCCTACATTGGACCTTTGCTGTTGTAATTTACTGGCTGATAAATTAGAAAGCTAAAGCTCTGACTTGTTGAAGTCCAAGACAAGGAAAGGGGAAGTTGCACTTGATTAAACCGGTTCTAAAAAAAGGAATGCTATCTAATCTCTATTGCAGTGGGGCCCTCAGCCCAGCTGGGGGACTCATCCACCACAAGGCCTGTTTCAGGAAATCGCATCACAATGAACTCTGCTTGGGCTAAGTGGAGGGTCATTTAATAAGGCATGAGAGTTTGAAGCTCAGAATAATGTGGTCCTGGAGCACAGGCATCCACTGAAGAACTTCAACTGAATGTCTTGCTGGGGCACTCCGGATTTGCAATGGGAACTCAAATGGATAAGCTATGACTAGACACCCTCACCTCCCAGGGTGCTTGCATTCCAGGGTTCACGCACCTGAGTTTATCCGATCAAAAGTCAGTTCTTAAGCAAGGTAAGGTCTTATTGCTCTTGCTTGACTAGAAATGGAAATTCTGTACACCAATAGTGACCAACTAATTGTTAGATAATTAGCTAATTGTTAGTCACAATCTCTATGTGACTCAGTTACTTCATACCCATATTTACATATTTTTCCAGGCACCACACTGCAAGCCTAATGTTTCAGTGCTCAGTCCCCTGCAGTGCTCAGGGTGTCGAATAGAATTCTCTCACATGCACAGTATGTGCTCTTTTTTTTTTTTTAGTTTTATTGAATTACAGTGAGATAGTTACAAGCTTTCATGTTTCATGTTTGGGTTGCAATCACAGAATGATCAAACACCCATCCCTCCACCAGTGCACATTCCCCACAGTATGTGCTCTTGCAACTGATTTATTGCTAGCCCCTGACATATGCATCTTAGTATTCTAGTAGAAAAGCCTGAGAACTAGTCTCTCGCTAATGTTCTTAGACCAAGAAAAGTATGGACTCTCGTGACATTATGAGACTATCAAATCAAAAGCTGCAACATTTAATAGCTGTGAAAAGACTATTAGTGGCTTAGATTTCTAT
This sequence comes from Sorex fumeus, assembly GCF_029834395.1. Lineage (NCBI taxonomy): Eukaryota > Metazoa > Chordata > Mammalia > Eulipotyphla > Soricidae > Sorex > Sorex fumeus. Next base: position 17,934,546 of record NW_026606067.1, read on the forward strand.
ATCCAGAAGTTGCTCCATCCTCAAAGTGAAGCAAACGCCCAGCAGGCACTTTGGTGGGGAACTTAGAAAACAGTTTTTGTATCCTTTTTTCTTTTCCCTTTTTTCTCCTTCCCTTTTTCCCTTATTTCTTTCACATAAAATAAGCATAAATATGCCATTTCATTCATATTTTACAACCTGTGAAACAGAAGTAAAAAATAAAAGAACAAAAGATTGGGCTTTAACTCTTTTCACCAAAGAGTTGAAGGACGTTTGCAGACTGATAGTTCATCTTCTAGACCTTCATATTGAAGACAGCTATGCCACAGCAAAAATGACCAAGAAACTCACAGGCAAGCAGTGAAGAACTTTTGGGCTTTCTGCATTTTCAATTATTGAGGCCAAAATGAATCACTTGCTTTTTTTTTCTTTTTTCTTTTGGAAACAGTTTTACTTCCCATTTCCTCACTGGACACATAATTTTGATTTATAAACCCAACAGTCCTGAGTAAAAGGAAGTTTTAAACAAAGCTGATGTCCCTGCCTTGGGTTGTTTTTCTCCTTCGCCTGTAATATTTTCAGAAAACGCTTCACTTTGCCTTTGTGAAGATGCAAATCCAACTTATGCCTCCCCAACCTCACGAGTTTTGACTCCCCAGGGCTTCTGAGTTCTTGTTCAAGGACCTCATCTTATAAATTCCACTGAAACTTGCTTCCACGGCAAGGTACTTTCAACTGGGATAAATCTGTCTTCCAATATTATGTCTTGTAACTCTCGCTTTGCAGGGTATTTACAGTTCCGCTACTGCATGCTTACTTTATTGACTCAGAATAATAAATCAGTTTTCCATTTCTCTCCATTCTCCACTGCTGATACTTTGGTTGGGGGACTACTCAGACATCTCTGATCAAAGCACATGATTACTAAAACATCTCTTGACCTGAAAGTATTTAAGAAACAGTGGAATTTAGAGATTTTTTTTTTGCTATAGCCTTAAAACCTATGTTAAAATGGAAAGATGAATAATCATAGGGCAATTTGTCTGGACAACTTACAGTTCGTCTATAGCCACTTAACCCACATATTTCAATAGCTATTGATAATAAATGACATTTATTTCATCACTATTATGTTTGCATGCATTAGTTGACTAGCCCCCATAGTAATCCTCAGACAAGAATCTTGATGTTCTCTGTTTTATAGATGAGGAAACTGAGATACAGGAATGTGAAATCACTTGCTAAAGTTCCCACAGTGAATAAATGAAAGGATCTGAAAGAGAGCTGAGACAGTCTGAATCCAAGCACAATCCTGCTTTTACCCACTGTGCTAAACACTCTCCAAATTGAACCATGCAACCTCATTTCTATTTTATGAACTCTGGAGCGATAGCACAGCGGTAGGGCGTTCACCTTACAAGCGGCCAACATGGCCAACCCGAGTTCGATTCCTCCGCCCCTCTCGGAGAGCCCGGCAAGCTACCGAGAGTATTCGATATGCCAAACACAGTAACAACAAAGTCTCCAATGGAGACATTACTGGGCCTGCTTGAGCAAATACTCTACAATTAAACATTACCTGACTCTCACCCCCAAAATAATTCAAGCTGCAGAGTTATCTTCATTTCATAGGAAAATAAAAACTATGAGAAGTTCAGTGATAGTTCAAAGATTAATTGACAAACTATAACTGTTTTATAAAACCCTTTCTTCTGCTTTCCAGTATGGTTTCCAGCCTCACTTTCCTTTTTGAGATGGGAAGTAACCAATCAAAAGTCTCAAGTTCATACTCATACTCTTTCATCTCATCATTAAATTCCTTCTCCAGACTTTCTAGCCAATGATACAAGGGCAGGGCCTAACCTATTGCTTACAGCCCCCAAATGCAGCAGCAAGTAGTTATGTTGGAAATGTTTATTATAGAATAAATGTTGGGCACCAGTGGTACTGCTGGGTGAGCACAGATGAATGAGACTTGGCTCTTTGGTTACAGATGAGACGCTTGGAGGTGTCTTACAGCTTGCTGGGTTTGCAGAGCCACAGTCATTACCTAGACAATTGTTCCCACTGTGCTCAAGTCCACAAAGAGATAATTGACCGTGACATGAGTTATGTGTCCCAAGATGAATGGCGTCAGGGTCAATTACTTTATTTTAGAGGCCACAGAAAAAGGACAATTTGCAGGAAGGGACTCACCTCATTAAAATAACATTTAGAGGTTTTATTTTCACCTAAGTGATGGGTTTTGGTGCTATGTAGTTATCAGAGTTTAATAACCACTGCTCTAAACACCCGCCCCCAAACTCTTCACACAACTTGGCGAACACCATGGAACAGAGCCACAGTCGAGCAACACACCCTGCCCTATCTGTCCAGTCAGTCCCAAGACAAGCTTGACTGGTGTTTCATGTCCAGTCTGACAAACCCAAGGAAAGTTGTAGGTTTGGGTTTCAATTTTTCTGACAGCCTCCAAAATATGATAGAGCAGTTTTCATGTGTTGGCATTCAAGTGAGATGCTTGGCTTACTCAGGGTAAGATGCTGGATGCAGAGCTAAAACAAAATTTTAGATGAAAAAATTCTCTTTCCTAGAATTGTGTACCTTGAAATATTTGTGATATATTTGTACTTTTTAAAAGTATTTGTTGATTATCTTAAATTTAACTTTACGCATGCAAGTTGTTTCATAAAATATGGAAACCCTAAGCTTAGTACAAAAATCAGGCAAAAAGAGCAAGTAAGCCATTTGGATTTCTTCTTTGAGAAAGTTTCTGTTCATCTCATTGCCCCATATTTTGGTGGGGTTGTATGTTTTCTTCTTGTGAAGTTCAACCAATGCTTTGTATATCCTTGCTATCAACCCCTTGCAGGATGTGTATTCAGCAGTGGGTACTCGATCATTGTATAACTGAAACCCGAGCACAAAAAATTGTAAGTCTACAACTGCACCTCATGGTGCTTCACTAATAAAAATTTAAATTAAAAAAAGCAAGTAAGAACAGGAGTGATAGTATAGTGGGGAGGGCGTATGCCTTGCATTCGGCCCAGTCGGGTTCTATCCCTGGCATCCCATAGCATTGTCGGGTGTCACCCAAAAAGCAAAAAAATAAGTGAATAAATAAAAATAATAAATAAAAAAATCAGACAAGTAAAATATCAGCCTTGACTATATGAAACTGGGTAAAGTGCAGACACCGAGGAAAGTGAGACATTAGGCATTGATGAGGTCTATTCAAGGGCACAGACTGTCGTGGCTGTTTCTAGCAACACAGAGTGAATGTCATTCTAGATATTTAAGAATAATTTAGATGTCTGGCACCTCTGAACTCAAACCTCCAGAATTGAAAATTTAGGCTACACAAATTAGTAATTATATGGCCTTGGGTATGTTTCATTTTGCCTCAGTTACTATGTATAAACTGAGCCTACAGTGATTGCCTTCCTAATAAGATTGGGAGAATAAATAACTTACTATAGTGTTTTACTTTAGCAGCATTAAGAAAAGTTTGATAGGGCTGGAGTGATAGCACAGTGGGTAGGGCGTTTGCCTTGCATGCGGCCGACCCAGGTTCGATTCCCAGTATCCAGTATCCCATATGGTCCCCTGAGCACCGCCAGGAGTAATTCCTGAATGTAAAGCCAGGAGTAACCCCTGTACATTGATTGCCAGGTGTGATCCAAAAAGCAAAAAAAAAAAAAAAGTTTGGTAAACGTATATAACCACCACTCCATCATCATCATCATTCTTACTTCCACAAGCTGGTCTTCAACTAGAACTTCTATATGCTTCTTTTCCTTTAAATAACACCACTTCTTCTTATGTAAACATCTAAGTAGGAAGAAATAGCTGGTTCTGATATTGGCTAATTCCCAAAATTTGCTCCAAAAATCCTGCCAGGAGATTAAAATACTTAGGCCTCCATTGCACTAAAACGGCCAGGTGAAAACTGAAAAACTCTGCTGGAGAAAAAAAAAAGTTCATGGAGATAGATAGCTGTTCAGAACACATTTAATTTCCCCAAAGATGTGTTGGTAAAGATTTAGCATCCAGTGAATTAGGTTTGTGAAGTCAGACACAGCCCACACTAACTGAAGCATTCATCCACAGATCACTTAAGACAGCTGATATATTGCTGGTGTGTTTTTTCATGTTTTTAAACTCACACCTTCTGTTTAAATATGTGGAGTCCAGTTGTAATTCTCACCGGAAGCCTGTTAAAGTGTGGGAAGGAATATCATGTTGAGCAACTCCATTTATGATCTAAGAAGCCATGGTAGTGTGTTGTTAATTTTATGCACATGGTAGACTGCTGAAAGGCTAGGAGGCAAGGAGCACTTGTGGGGAACCAGAAAAATGTCTCCTGAGATCATTCCACTGGGTAATTGAGTGTCTTTGCCTGGGACTTTTCAACAGTTAAGGCCAGTTTGATATGCAAGCTACATGCTACATACTGTTTTTACCTTCTGAATCATTTGGTTACTCCAGTTTGCTAGTCAATCTTTTTGTCTTTTGTGGGATGGGGGGCCTCCCAGGTAGTGTTTTGGAGGCAGTTATGGATTGCCAAACCACCCTGCTGGCGCTCTGTGTTCAGATGATGCTCAAAGGACTGTGTGGTGTTAAGGATTGAATCAGATCAGTTGCATGCAAGACATGTACCTTAACCCCTGTACTACTTAACATTGCTTCTTTGTGTACTGCAAGGTCTAGTGGAAATGTGCCAGAAGGCTTTTTACCCAAACATACTACACATAATGGATTATCTTTAAATTTCCTTGGATTTTATTGCAGCCTTGACCTCAAAGACTTTTCAAAATAAAATTTAGCCCAGTGAAATTTTACCATATTCAGAATATATAACTCTGATGCCTTGGGAAAGATATTTTGATTTGTTTTCCAAAACGCCTTCAAATACTTTTCTAATCACCCTTTTGGAACTGCTTCATGACAGATTGAAGAGTTGGCTAGTATTTTGTTCTCCAGACTGCCTTTGAAGTATTTCATGAATACAAAGTTCTGCAAAAATAATACTAATAAACAAACAGATGTAATAACAAAAAATATGTCTAACAATATTCAGAGATTAGTATCACTTAAGAATTACTCGTATGTTGCATCATTAACTCTGCTAGAAATTAGAAAGTGAGAAGTGGTTTATAATTTCCTCATTCTTCTCTGTATGATAAGGGCTAAATATGTTTTGCATTTATCCAAATACATCTTCCATTATTGTATTCAACATGGTATTTTTTCAAGTGCTCCTTGGAATTGCCAGAGACAATAATGTCTGTACCAGGCAAAGAAATATTTTTCAATAGTAATAGCCATTAGAATAGGTTGCAGTATAGATCTTCCTGACACAAACACCTTGAACTAGCTCTGTCATATAGGGAAATGGGCTTGTGAGAAGATGCTGTCTGTAGCTTTCTTTAACTGGAGTTTGCTTCTGTTTTTGATTTTGAGGAAGACCTGTTTTTCAGGAAGACACTCTGAGCTTGTTATCTATACTTTCTTTCTACCCCCATCCCCCATTTCTTAAGAAACTGCCTCCTTTTATGTTAAGCTTTCTATTGCAAAGTTTAGTTGAAGAAAACATTGACTAGAACAAACACTAAAACAAATTATTTCAATTCCTCCAGATTTGCCTTTTATGCTGGGGCTCCAGGCCAATATGCTTATTATCAATGCAGAGTTGGGGAACTGACTCTTAAGAAGAAAAAGCTAGTTTTTATTCTTTGTTGATGTCCATGGTATAAAATTCTCAAAAAGTCAATTTCAAGTTGCCACTGATTTAACAAAGCATTCCTAAGTATTTCATCATCTACTCTCTCAGACCCACATACACTAACTCCAAACTTCTGTCAATAACATTTTCAAATTCTCATCAATTGTGAATTAATGCCTTATAGTGACATTAGATGATATTTGGTCATTGATCATTGCACAGAAAATTAATTCTAATTTAACCATAAAGAATGATTGCTATGTATGAGGTACTAAGCCAATTCTCTGGAAAATTTAGCAGATGAAGCATAGTTCCTGTTTTCCAGAAAAACGGGGCCTATCGAAAATACTGAGAATAGACAAGACTTGTAATACAAATCAGATCATGAGAAGTGTCATAATTAAGGTATAAATTCATAAAGAAAGTAAAATTAAGAGAAGATAGCAGAGTGTAATTCTTCTACTTTAAGTGCTTCAAGTTCAGATCAAGTTAAAAATGTCAATGAATTATTATTATTGGCTGGAGCAATAGCACAGTAGGTAGGGCATTTGCCTTGTACGTGGCCTACCTGGGTTCGATTCCTCTGCCCCTCTCCCGGCAAGCTACCAAGAGTATCCTGCCCTAGAGAAGAGCCTGGCAAACTCCCCATTTGCTTATTCAATATGCCAAAAACAGTAACAACAAGTATCACAATGGAGATGTTACTGGTGCCCACTTGAGCAAATCAATTAACAACAGGAGGACAGTGCTACAATTATTATTATTATTTATTATTATTGTGTGTTGGGTCTTACCCGGCTTTGTTCAGGGCTTATTTTGGGTTCTGCACTTAGGAATTACTCCTAGCAGTGCTCCTGCACTCAGAACTTACTCCCAGCAGTGCTCAGTGCATCATATGGAATACCAGATCTCTCTCCAGCCTCTCCAGTCCCTCAATGAATTATTTTTGTAAAAGTAACGTTTTACTGGTATTAACTAATTTTCAGTTTTGCATATCTAAAATCAATACATGCAATATTCCATTGAATTCACCAAAGTCTTATTCTGTCTTCAACAGAAGAGAAGCGGGGAGTGGAGTGGCAGAGCAATAGCAACAAGTTTCCTGTGCCATGGTTGTGAGCTGGAGATGCCTTATAAAGGTGAGAACAGTGGGCCAGAGTGATAGTGCAGTGGGCAGGGTGCTGCTTTGCAAGCAACTGACACGGGTTCCATTTCTAGCACCCATATGCCTTGAGCCTGCCAGGAGTGATCCCTAGGTGCAGTCAGGAGTAAGCCCTAAGCACAGCTAAGCGTGGTCCAAAAACAAAGAGTTAGAAAAAGAGTTAAGATACTAGAGTGCTGGAGGGTTGGAGAAGACCATTGACCAAGTGAGGTTAAAAAGGCAAAGAAATATCTCTAGAACAAACCAGCCAACTAACCAACTAACACATATCTTATTAACTCCTATATTCAGAAATTCTCACCTCAAAAACACAATTTATCCCTCCCTGCTTTCCCATAATTCTCCACCTATACCTTGATTTCATTAGTTACAGTGCTACAGTACTCTACAATACCTTCTCCCCAGTACACACACACACACACACACACACACACACACACACACACACAGAGGCACGCACACACACACACCTATATAGTGTCTGATATGTAGTAGATATAATATGTGGCACTTGCTTGAAACAGTAAGAAAAATTAAACTGACGGAGCAAGAGGTGGAATTTGTTTACAGGCCTGGAAGACTTCAGGCATATCTTCTGGGACATAGTCAAGACTTTGATACACGCCACCTCTTCCTTCTGGTCATTGATTATTTTCTTGGATCAGATCCTATGTTGCAGAGAAGATGGCTATACATAACCCTAAATCCTTATCCTCCCAACAGAAAATGGACTTCTCTGCTAACCCAGAGACATAGTCTCACCCTGCCTGAGTTCCAGCCTCCTCCTCAGTCAATTAGTCAACATGATTGGTTTAATCTGGTTGTTGCTCCAATGCCATATGTGGCTTGGTTCAAGGTGGCAGAGAACTATAATACACACTTATTCCCACTACTTGAATTAGGTACAATTGTGCTAGAATTGGTACAATTGAGAAGTATGTCCCCAAAAGTAATAGAGTGAGGAAAAAGCAGGTACCCACTAAGTTTGGCAAAATTGTAAAATCTCATGCCAATGCTTTAAGAGAGTATGAGAGTATGCTAAGGTATACACTGTTAGCATTTTTGGATACTAAATCTCATTATATGTTTGAACCTCCAGAGGTTTGATTTGGAACACAGCTACAGGAAGACCTTTCCTTGTGGGAACGAGCCTGTTTGGAACACTCAAACAATGCCCATTTTTTAGCCAATATTATGACAAGCTCATGCCTTCCTCAAAACAGCAATCTGACCCTAAATGTGATTTAAAATGTTATGATCAGATTCTCTCTGGTTGATTATCTGAGCTTCTACAAGCCCTCTTTCCAGTTAGGGAGTCTGCCTATGTGTGGAGAAGTGAAGATGTCACTGAAGTCAATTTAAAATGGCTGAACATTTTTTCCAGCAGTCAGGAGAGAAACACACTCACAATGTAGAAACAAGAGAATCTGGCAACCTGTTCATCACCTTCCAATGGACCTTCCAGATGATGGAGCCACAGAGTTCACAGAAGTGTTAAGCACAAAAGCATCCCTGAAGAAAATTCTCTGGAATGTTGACTTGAAAATTACACTTATTTGAAGATGGAGGGAAGCCTGGAAAGAAAAACCCAAAAGCTTTCTACCTTGTGACAGATAGAGCTACTTCATCTCTCTCTACAGAGGCAAAATCCTATGTCTTTCTCTTGCTAACAGCCAGTCAGATTCTTCAGTGGCCATCTTGATGATTAATGAAGGACACTCAAAGATAGGACCAGGGACCTTCCTTTTTGACTCTCTGACCACGTCATCCCTAGCAGTCATCCAAAGTTCATGAGACCTAAAACCAATCAAAAAGACAGAATATATTTCCTTGAAAGATTCTCCAAATGCAGTCATTTTCAAAAGGTGATTTGCTCAAGATGGTAGGCTAGGTCATCTTGACAGAAAATTTCCATTGCACAAGCTCTCCCACCTGGAAAATGGGCAGCAGGTCTAGATATTCTACCCTGAACCTGATAGTGTGACTTGTATGGAACTTGTTCTTTGCAGTTGATCAAGTTAAAAGAGGTTATGCATGCTTGCTTAGTGAAGGATCTAACTAAGTGATAGGTATCCCCATAAAAGAAGGAAATTTGATTAAGTTTACAGGGAAGATAGCTATGTGAAGAAAGAAGAAGTTGAGATTCTGCTGCCTGCCATAAATCAAAGAATGCTGAGGATTACTGGAACATGCTCGAAGCCAGGAAGAAACCAAAAACTCTCCCCTTTAAGACTTTCAGAGAGAATATGGGCTAACATCTGATTTCAGGTTCTAACATACGAAACTGTTATCTATAATGAACAACTATTATTTTTTTATTAATTAATTTATTTATTTTGAATACCCATCCCTCCACCAGTGACCATTTCCCACCACCTCGGATCCCAGTATCCCTCCCACCCCCCCATCCCACCCTGCCTCTGTGGCAGGGCATTCCCTTTTTTCTCTCTCTCCCATTGGGTGTTTGTGGCCTGTATAAGAGTTAAGCCTGGTTTTCAGGGAGAAACGTTGGATGATTTACTTTCCATTGATCACCTTGTATATAGAGAGATGTTGCGCGGCCACTATGCGGCCGCGCAGTTTGGAGTAAAAGTCCTAGTTCCCGCATACTCGAGCTATATTTGTAGAGGCTCCTGGTCACCGGGGTTCCATCTGGAGGAGGTAGGATGCGGCACCTACCCCATCTGGGACTTCCCAGTGATCTTGGCTCTTTTTGGGATCTGGTGCATTCTCCGGGAGCTATGGAGCCGCCCAGTTGGCTTTTCTTCTCTGCAAATGTGTGCTGTAAAGATGGCATGAACAACCATTATTTAAAGCACATTCTATTTGTTATGTCTGTCTAAGGAAACCAATATAACATGTAAGGTTATTAGTCTATGTTTTTTAAAATCATGAATGAAAGATAAAACAACATGGATAAACCTCAAAAATTGATATAAGAAAAAATACATGAAGAAAAATCAGGTTTTTTGAGAAAAGGACATAATCTGGTGATCATAAACTATCTTATTCCACCTATATGCTATTTCTACGCAAGGAAAAACTTTAGACATGGAAAGCAAGGTCTTAAGTTTCCAGAACTGGGGATGGAATAGGGACTGAGGACAGAGTTATTGGTTCTGACGCAAAATAATATTGGTAATTACAAAATTGTGAAAATTGATTAGAAATGACCAAATTATATACACTTTTAGTAGGTTTATTTTGTTATGTGAATTATGCCTCTCATCTGTAGATAGTTAAATAGAAGACCTTTAATCATCTTTTTTTCTAACATAAAACTAAACAGAATATAAAATGTTTTGTTCCTTGAAATTTGTACAAGATTTATTTGAGGCTGTTTTCTGTTTTTTTTTCCTTCTACTATTACAGGAAACTGTTATTATCAAAACTATTTGATAAACAAATGATTTATTATGTGATCTATACAAGTGTTTTCTCATTTTGACAATTTTGGCTTTTTTCCCCTCAGGAAATCATTTTTGCAAGAATTTTAAGAGCATTTGTTTCAAACTTCTGTTATATCTATATCACTTTTTGTTTTGTGTCTTGTTTGAATCTCTTTTCTGAACTAATTAGTACCAGAGATTAACTTCATTAATCTACAAAGAATTGGCTTTCGGTTCCATTAGTCTTCACAATTGCTTCTCAGCTTTTATCTTTATGACTTCTTCCTTTTGGCTTCTTTGAGTTTGGTTACTCTTATCATTCCAATTTTTTTTTTTGGCTTTTTGGGTCACACCCGACAATGCACAAGGGTTACTCCTGGCTCTATATTCAGGAATTACTCCTGGCAGTGCTCAGGGGACCATATGGGATGCTGGGAATCAAACCCAGGTCGGCCACGTGCAAGGCAAATGCCCTACCCGCTGTGCTATTGCTCCAGACCCTATCATTCCAATCTTATGAGTCAAAAATTTAACTCTTCTTTTTTAAATGTAGGAGTACTGCTATTTATTCAGCCATTGATTAAGCTGATTGAATTGGGCAGGAACTCCACATTACTCTTTTTATTCAAAATAAAATTTATACTTAATTTTATTTTATTATTTTTTAATCACCGTGAGATACAGTTACAAAGTTTTCCTGTTTGAGTTTAAGTCATACAATGATCGATCAACGAACCCTCCCCAGTGTCCACTCCCCATCCCACCCCTCCCTCTGCCTCTAAGGCAGACAATCTCCCCCATGTCTCTTTTGTATTGCTTGTTACAAATAGAATAAGATGTTGTGCGGCTGCGAGAGCATGCTCCTGGAATACTAAAATTTTGGATAATTAGAGTCTGGAGGAAGTTCTGCAGTGAGCTTCTCTGTTTGGTTCGGAGATTCTTCTGTGTGTCTTTGGATCATGGCCCTTAAGGAGCTTAAGTAGCAGCGGGAGGCAGTTTGTGGGCGTGACCTCCAAGGTCCCAAGAGGACGGGAAGCTGAGAGGGACCAGCCCAACCCTTGAGACCTGGAGTTTGTTGTCACTGAACCCCCATACCTGCGCTTTTCATTGGGTTCTGGAAATTGGTGGCTGCTGGGGTTTATAGGGGGCAGGTGGAGGGACGACGCCTGCCCCTATCTTCACCTCGGTGAAATAAAAACTTAACTCTTTACTTTTAAACTTTATAATTCTGTGTTAACTTTATTTTAAATTATTTTTCATTGTAGTTTAGGTAACATAATTACAATATTGTTAACTTTCAAGGTTCGGCTTGGGATTTGTTTGTATTTTGTTTGGATTTGGATTTTTTTAATTTAATTTAATTTAATTTTTATTAGTGAAACACCATGAGACACAGTTGTAGACTTACAAATTTTTGTGCTTGGATTTCAATTATACAATGATGAAATACCCATCCCTCCACCAGTGCCCATTTTCCAGCTGTGTGGAATGAATGGGTTTACTCCTGGACTGTGTTCAAAGATTACTCCTGACAGTGCTCGGAGAACCATATGGAGTCTCAGAGCTAGAGCCTGGATTAGCCATTACCTGCTATACTGTCTCTTGGGACACAACTTTCATAGTTTTGATAGACAAAGTTACTGTACTTTCACCCACCAAATTGCTACCTCTGATCCACCTCTTCCTTCCTCTTCCTACAGTTTGGTAATTTTCATTTTAAAATCAAAGACCAATGGTTTGTCATCATTTACTATTTTCTATTCCCTTGCTTTGGTTCTCTATATGCCATAAATGAGTGAAATTACCTGATATTTGTCCTCCCTCTTATTTATTTCAGTTAACATGATGCCCTCCAATTTCATCCAAGTTGTAACAAGCTAAGTTTCCTCTTATAACTGCATAGTTATAAGAAACTTCATATACTCATTGTGGGAATATATTACAATTTCTTTACTCAATCACCTGTGTTGGGCACTTATTTATGTATCTTGACTACTGTACTTAATGTTGTAATGACCATAATTGTGCAAGCATTCCTTTCAATTATTGCTTTTGTGTGGGGCTGGAGCAATAGCACAGCGGGTAGGGAGAGTGCTTTGCACAAGGCCAACCAAGTTCAATTCCTCCACCCCTCTCGGAGAGCCTGGCAAGTTACCAAGAGTATCCCGCCCACATGGTAGAGCCTTGCAAGCTCCCTGTGGCATATCCGATATGCCAAAACAGTAACAAGAAGTCTCACAATGGAGATGTTACTGGTGCCCACTTGAGTAAATCGATGAACAGCGGGAGGACAGTATTACAGTGCTACAGTGTTGGGATAGATACCAAGAAGTGGCATTAGGGGCATGGCCTCTGATGCCCAGAAAGCAGACCCAGGGTACTGCAAGGTCACCCCTCCCCCCTCATTCAGGTACCCCCAGCACCCAGGCCAGGGGGTCCCTTCTGGCAAGCGTTAGGACAGAACCCAGAAATGTAACTTTAATTCGGCTTGGCACTGAGGCTGCAGCCAATTCTGTCACAGGTACTGCGCAGGGACGGGAGCTGTGGCCTCCAGGGTGGCTGCCGCTCAGGGCCACAGTTATTTTCCCCCTTCCCAGCGCCCTGGACTCATCTCAATTTCTACTATCTAATTCTGATGAAAACATCTTGGCTATCCCAACTACACTAGGCCAATAGTCCAGTAGCCTATTCCAATCTCACCAAAATAACGGTGAACACAAAAAACGAAACAAGCCTAATATAAAATAATATACCCTCTGAAGCTTCAGTAGAGGCCATACACAAATCACAGAGGAGCACCAAAGAGGAGGAGGTATTCTAGTGGGTAAAAGGTGACCACCATCAACCAAGCTTATCCAGAATCCTTTCTCAAAATGAGAGGGGTACACTGATAGTAAACTGGAGGGTCCCACTTCCATACAACCACAACAACATGAAGAAACAGCATAACTCCCCACCACGAGGAGTGGAGGAAGAAAAAAGTCCAGAAGCCTCAACAGTGATGACCCACAAATATGATCTCTCCGATAAAGAATTCAGAGACGAAATGCTGAGGATGATCAATGAACTCAAAGCAACGGTGGAACAGACATCCATTAAGTTAAAGGAGTACATGGAAGAAACAGTGAAAGAAACAGCCAAGAAAATACAGGAAGAAATGAAAACAAAAATAAGAAAGCTACAAATAGAAGTGTCACTAATAAAGGACTTGGTAGATGAAATAAAAAATTCTGTGGGTGCTTTCAACAGTTGAATGGCAGCTGAAGGCAGAAGCTTGAAGATGAGCTACAGAAAGCATACAGGCAACAACATACAATGGGGAAAGACCTCAAAATTGCTCTAAGGTGAATCAGAGACCTAGGAGATAAACTCAAGAGGAACAACACAAGAAAGAAATGGGATTACTGGATCACATGGAAACCCTATTCTTAGTTTTTAAAGAAATTTTCATACTGTTTTCTACAATAACTAAATCAGGTGACAAATACTGAATGAGGGTTCCTTTTTTATCACATCCAGTTTGACACTGATTGTTTCCAGTCTTTTTTGATATAAGCCAAACTGAGGTGAAATGATATCTCATTGCCATTTTTGTTTAAATTACCCTTGCAGCAAGTGAAATGAAACTTTTTTAAATGCCTAGTGGTTGACTTCTAGGGAAGTGTCTGTTCATCTACTTGACTCATTTTTCAACAGTGTGTTGGTTTTTGTTGTTTTCTTTTCCTCCTTCTCCTAATCCTACTTCTCCTCTTTGTCTTCCATCTTCTTTCTTCCCTGTTTTTCCAAGACTGTTTGACAAAGAGGCTTTCCTTGGTCCAATTCATACTCTCAACTCTTTTGTACCATATTAACTGTTCATATATCTGAGGTTTTATCTCCGTGCTCTCAATTCTATTCTATGGGTCTGAGACTCCATTCTTATTTCAACACCACAGCATTTTGATTACCAAAGTATTAATATAGTATAATTTAAAATCAGGAAATGCAATTTCTCACATCTTTTTTCTTAGAATTGCTTTGGAAAAGTTAATATAAAAATGACCATTATATCCAAAGTATTATATAGATTCAAAACAATACTCATTCAAAATACTAATGGCATTCTTCAAGGACTTAAAACAGAATTACTAAAATGTATGTGGAATCATAAAACCGCACAAATATCATTTTGCTTGGGTTGTTCTTTTTTGTTTGGGGGCTGCACCTGGCAGCGCTCCTGACAATGATCAGGGGACCATATGGGGTGTTGGGGATGAAACCTGGGTTGGTCACTTGCAAGACTGTACTATCACTTTAGTCCCTAAATATTTTAATGCTATAATTTTTTCTTAACTGCTTCAATTTTGATACATAAAACTTTTTAATTTATGGATTTTTTCACTTACTCTCAAAATATATTAGATATGTTTTACTATTTTTTCTATTATTTTTTAAAATTTTATTGCACATAAAATTTAGAAAACCTCTGGTCAGAGAATCTAGCCAGTAAAACTAATTTGCAGCCTATTTTTGTAAATTCTCTGTGTGTGCTTATAAATAATTTACATGCTCAGTTTGAAGCAAAAATTTACACATAAGCATGTGTCTATTTATTATATTGCTCAGGTATTTGATACTGCTGTATTTTGTGTGTATGTGTTTGTGCATGAATACATGTGCTGATCTATGAGTTTTGAGAAATGTGTATAAAATCTGCAAGCTTTCCTGGTGATTTATTTGTTTCTTCCTGAAATTCTGCTTGTTGGTGCTTGATATTACTTACAGCTGTGCTATTAGGCACACAATGGATCAAAATAGCTCTATCATTTTGTCCTATTACTCAATTTACTATATATAGCATCATCTTTTTTATACCTTTTGTTATATTTTGTCAGTTATTAAGATGTCTATTCCATATTTCTTACAATTCAAGTTTTCCAGATGTATTTTATTTCATTTTAAATTTGCTGTGTGTTTTATTTTAATGTAGTCCTTGAAATCAATGTACTGTTGCATTATTTCCTTTTTTTATTAAATCGCCATGAGATAAAGTCACAAATTTTCATAATTAAATTTCAGTCATGCAATGATCAAGCACCCATCCTCCACCAGAGTGCATTTTCCACCACTAATAATCCCAGTATCCCTCCTGCCACTGCCACCACATCCCACCCCCTATCCCTGCAGCAGACAACTTCCTTCTTACTTTCTCTCTACTTTGGGGCATTATGGTTTGCGACACAGATACTAAGAAGCCATCATGTTTGGTCTTTAGTTTATTTTCAGCATGCATCTCCTATCCCAAGAGATCCCTCATTTACTTAGTGGTCTCTTCTCCGTCCCAATTGCCTTTTCCCACAGCCCATGGGGCCTTCCAAACCATGGAGCAATCCTCCTGGCCCTTATCTGTACTGTCCTTAGGTGTTAATCTCCTATTATGTTACCTTATATTCCACAAATGAATACAGTTATTCTGTGTCTTCCCCTCTCTTTCTGAATAATTTCACTTAGCATGATACTTTCCATGTCCATCCACTAATAAGCAAATTTCACGACTTCATCTTTTCTAACAGCTGCATAGTATTCTATTGTGTACCAAAGTTTCTTTAACCAGTTTCTGTTCTTGGGCACTCAGGATTTTTCCAGATTCTGCCTATTGTGAACAGTGCTGCAATGAACATACACGTATAAATGTCATTTCTACTGTGTTTTTTTCATCTCCAGTATACATTCCCAGAAGTGGTATTGCTGGGTCAGATTGGAGCTCAATTTCTAGTTTTTAAAGGAATATTCATATTATTTTCCAAAAAGGCTGGACTAGTATGCATTCTCACCAACAATGAATGAGAGTCTCTCCTCCCTGCATCTGGGCCAGCACTAGTTGTTCTTGTTCTTATTAATGTGTGCTAGTTTCTGTGGTGTAAGATGAGGGATAGGAATTTGATCATTGTGTGATTATAACCCAAACATTAAAGATTGTAACTATCTCACGGTGATTCAATAAAAAAAAACGTAAAAAAATAAAAAAATAAATAAAATGTGAGCAAATGGGGGAAAAAAAGATGATATCACATTCTTGTTTTTATTTGCATCTCCCTGATGGTTAATGATGTAGAGCATTTTTTCATGTGCCTTTTGGCCATTTGAATTTCTTTTTTGAGAAAGTTTCTGTTCATTTCTTCTCCCCAATTTTCGATGGAGTTGGAGGGTTTTGATTTTGTTGTTGTTGTTTGGTAAAATACTACCAGTGTCTGGGCTGGAGCGATAGTACAGTGGGTAGGGCGTTTGCCTTGCACATGGCCAACCCTAATTCAATTTCCAGCATCCCATATGGTCCCCTGAGCACCACCAGGAGTAATTCCTGAGTGCAGAGCCAGGATTAACCCCGGTGCATCGCTGGGTGTGATCAAAAGCCTAAAAAATAAAAATAAAATAAAATTCTGCCAGTGTCTTGTATATCTTAGATACTAAGCCTCTATTGATGGATATTGGGTATATAATTTTTCCCATTCCATGGGCTCTTTCTATACTTTGATCACTGTTTCTTTTGAGGTATTTCTTTGAATTTCTTAATATCTTCATTAAATCTTGACTCACTTGGCCAGAAGTATCCTTGGAAATGCATAGAATTCTGTTGACACTTCTCCACAGAGGTTGGGTGCTATGTAAATTTAGAGCAGGGAGAACAGAACATTGGTTTCTTTTTTCTGTAAACGTAGTTGTCAGTTAAAAAATACCTACTACACAGAGGTGAATATGCCAAGGCTCTTAGCACAAAGCAATTATTGTAAGTAATATATTTTTTTCACCAGAATAACACTTAGAGCTTCTGGAAGTTGCAAGAATTTCCCAAGTTCTCATAAATGTTTAGACTTTTGATGGAATTAGCCTTGTTTTGCTATCAAAGTCAGACAGAAAGATCTGGGCTGGGCAGTCCCCAAACACCCCTTTTCTCTTTAGACTCTCCTTTCTCAAGTTGCTCTGGAGACCAACTTCTGAATTCCCACACCAATGGTATTTTTAAATGCATGCTCCGAAGCCATGATTCTTTGCTTTATGCTCTCTGCAGGCTTACAAAAATTAATAACTCTCTTGTGACTTTCATGGATAAAATGTTCATACAGCCTGAGAGTTGGATTCCCATTCTGATTATTACAATTTGGAAACTCTAGAATTCCCTTATCTTTGCTGAAACATGTCCTTCCCGAATATGACTATATATGGTTCTATTGCAGGACACAGACACTTTAGACTTAGGGGACTAGAATTCAGCTAACGTTTTCTCTACATGGCCAGATAGATATATATATTTTTTGGCTTTGTTAACCACAAAGTCTGTCTTAAGAAATCGAAGCATAGACTGCCATCAGAGGTAGGAAACAACCCTTACCAAGACAGAGTGGGTAAACCCGTGTGCCAATCCAAGTTGTTTAACTATAAGAACTGTAGTTTGCACACCCCTTCACCTAACTCAGCAGTCTTTCATAAAACCATCAGGTCAACTAGTGTATACCTAATTTATGAATAAATTGGACTTATATTTGACAAAGTAGTAAGCTCTCTTTAAAGACATAATCATTTGCATTTTTATTCTGACACAAATAAACATTCAAAGATATTTTCTGGGTTTAGATTTTCCCACAAAGCCTGGAAATGTAAAGATATTCATGAATAATCATTATCATTTATTTAAGGACTCATCATTTATAAAGTTCTTTGCTGCACTTGACTGCATCTAAGCATCAAAAGGACACTATGAAATAACTTATTTTTCTCTCCGGAGCAATAGCACAGGGGGTAGGGCATTTGCCTTGCACGTGCCCGACACGGCTGACCCAAGTTCAATTCCTCCACCCCTCTCGGAGAGCCCAGCAAGCTACCGAGAGGATCTCACCCACACAGCAAAGCCTGGCAAGTTACCCGCGACATACTCGATACGCCAAACACAGTAACGAGTCTCACAATGTTGGGCCTGCACGAGCAAATCGATGAACAACAGGAGGACAGTGACAATGATAGTGACAGTGATTTTGTAGCTAAGGAAACAGTTTCATAATTTACTCAGAAAGCTGGGGAGCTAGTATTTGAACCCCAGACCTGGAACCTTCCAAACCTCACTGCTCCTAGACTTAGAGAGAGCAAAAATAGTTTTGAAAGAGAAAGCTGCTGACCGTACAATGAGCCCTAAATCCTTTGAGTGTATTTTATTTCGTACACAACTCAAAAAATAATCTGCCAATCTACACAAAGCAGAAAATCAGTATGCCCTCTGGGGTGTCATAATATTCACTAAGTAAAAATATACCTCTTGTTCACATCTCCTAATACCACTGCAAAAATTCAAAATAAGGTGAATCATAATACTTTTAAAAAAGTCTATGCTGGGTCCAACAGATGACCAATTCATTTTACTAAACATTCAGTTACTGCCTGAATAATCCATTTTGTAATATTTTATCTACACCAAAAGTCAAGTGTATCTGACTACAGGTTTTACATTACAGATTTGGTTTGGTTTGGTTTTGCATTGGGGGACCACACCTGGTGGTTCTTAGGCCTTACGCATGGCTCTGGGCTCATGGGATCGATCATGGCAGAAATTGGGGAACTATATGTGGTGGCAGAGATTAAACACATGTTGGATTCTCAAAAAAATAGAAATTGAGCTCCCATTTGACCCAGCAATACCACTCCTAGGAATATATCCAAGAGAGGCAAAAAGGATAGTTGAAGTGACATCTGCACTTGTTTGTTCATTGCAGCACTCTTTATAATAGCCAGAATCTGGAAAAAACCTGAGTGCCCGAGAACAGATGACTGGTTAAAGAAATTTTGGTATATTTACACAATGGAATGCTATGTAGCTGTTAGAAAAGATGAAGTCATGAAATTTTCATACAAGTGGTACTACATGGAAAGTAAGCGAAATGAGTCAGAACGAAAGAGATAGACATAGAAAGATTGCATTCATCTGGGGAACATATAGTAACAAAATAGGAGACTAACACCCAAGAATGGCCAAGATTAGCACCAGGAATTTTTCTCCATGGCTTGGAGGCCAGCCACACATGCTAGGGGAAAAGGGAGCTCAGATAGAGAAGGGAACACCAAATAAAGGGTGTTGGGAGGATCCTCCCAGGATGGGATAAGTATGCTGAAAGTAGACTATAGACCAAACATGATTGCCACTCATTGCCTCTTTTGCAAAACACAACACCCAAAATGAGAGAGAGAACAAAAAGGAATGCCCTGCCACAGAGGCAGGGTGGGAAAGGGGCGTTAGGGGGGGAGGTGGGAGGACATGCCGGTACCACCCCCCCTTCCCGTGAGACTACAGTTGCCCTGTCACCGCCAGCTCATACCTGGCTTTCCAAGAAGCTCTGAGGCGGTGGCCACTCTGTATGCAGTCCAGATGCATTTCTGCCAAAAGCCACTGGGTTTCGAGATTTGTTTCTGAGTCTCTGGGATCATGGCCATTAATTAGCTTGATCAGGAGCTAGAGAGGCCTTTTGTAGGTGGCGACTCAGGGTCTTGTTGGGGTGGGGAGGAAGGGACCAGCTCCATCCCCATCCCGTGAGGTCCCGTGTGTCTTATCACTGCCGGCCCAAATCTGACTGTCCAGTGGCCTCTGGAGGATGGTGGTCACCCAGCCGCCAAGGGGAATAGACCAAGGCATGAAACCTATTCCCACCTGGAGTGGCCCAGCGCCAGTAACTGACTGCAGGAACAGGATGCATTTCTGCCAAAAGCCTTTGGGTTCCAAGTTTCGTTTATGAGTCTCTGGGATCATGGCTGTTAAGCAGTTTGATCAGGAACCAGAGAGCCCATGCCTCTAATTATATAGCTGAGCTGGAGGTGGTTTGTGGGTGTGTCTCTCACGTACCTAACTTTTGGCCGTTTACTTTCTTGGTAAACTTTGCCCCAAGTTTTTGGGGTCTGGTCAAAGGCACAGCAGCAATTTTGGGGTATCTGAAAGCCTGACAGTGCCATCAGGCTGCAGATGCACTCGCCTCACAGGTACAAATTGACCTGCTTACAGCATCATACCCCCGTGTATTCAGCTTTTTGAGGATGAAGTGTCCTGTATATATCTACTAAGTCCCTTTCTTCCATTTTTCCCTCAGATGAAGTATGTCCTTGCTAAGCTTGAGTCTGGTTGATCTATCAAGAGGTGATAAAGCGGTATTGAAGTCTCCCACTAGTATTGTGTTGCTAATCAATGTCTTTCTCCAAGTCTATGAGTAGTTTTTTTAAGTACTTTGCTGGTTCCTCATTAGGTGCATATACATTTAGTATTATAAGTTCTTCCTGCTGTACAGATTCCTTGATCCATAAGGAATGGCCTTCACTGTCTTTTCTGACCTTTTTCACTCTGAAATCAAAGTGGTCTGATACTAGGATGACTACCCCAGCTTTTTATGGTAGCTATTTGCCTGTACGATTGTCTTCTAGTCTTTGACTCTGACCCTGTGTTTGCTTTGATTATTGAGTTGCGTTTCTTGGAGGCAGCCGAATGTTGGGTTCAATTTTCTAATCCATCCCACCACTCTGAATCTTTTAATAGATGCGTTTAGCCCATTGAAGTTGAGAGAGATTATTGTTATGAGGTTTTGTCCCATTTTTCTGTTGAAATTTGGTGTATTTGAGGGGGGCTGTCTTGTCTGAAAATAAACCATTTAGTTGTTCTTGTAACCATGGTTTTGAGTCTATGAAGTTCTTGAGTTGTTGTTTGTCTGTGAAACTGTGTGTTGTTCCTTCTGTTATGAATGAGAGTCTCGCTGGGTAAAGTATTTTTGGTGAGGCATTTATTTCATTGAGTTTTTTTACTATATCCCACCATGTTTTCAGGCCATGAGGGTTTCATCAGACAACTCAGCTGTGAATCTTAAGGATGCTCCTTTGTAGGAAATTTCTTTCTTTGAACTTGGTGCTTTCAGAATTTTGTCTCTATCTAAGGTTTTGGTCATTTTGATCAGGATGTGTCTTGGGGAATTTTTATTCAGATTTCTTCTAGCTGGTACCTTTCAGGCCTCCTGAATGTGGTCACATGTTTTCTTCAGCTCTGGAAACGTCATAGGAATGATGTCTTTGACAGTTTCTTCTTCATCAGGGTTTTCTTCCTGTCCCTCTGGGACTCCAATAATTTTTATTTACCCCTCTTGGCTTCATCACAGTCTTTTCTTGCCATCTCTTCCCAAATTGTGAGTCTCTTTTCCATTTTCTGCTCTTTTCTGGAGAGTCTCTGGACTTCATCTTTGAACTCACTGATTCTGTCCTCAGAAGCTGTTACTCTGCTGCTGAGGCCTTCCACTGAGTTTTTCAATTCGCCTACCAGGTTTTTCAGGTCTGACATTTCCTGTTGCATTTTCATCATTTCTACCTTAAAATCCTCTTGTCTTTTATTGTCATTGTTTTCCATTGTTTCTTTTAGCTCCCTAAGCATCCTCAGTAGCTCCCTTCTAAATTCCTTGTCAGAGAGGTGTCTAGCACTTCATTACTGTTGGTGTCTTTTGTGCTAGCCTCTTCAATAAGGAATCTTGGTGGGCTTTTGCGTTGCTTTACCATTGGGACCAGTGTGTTTTAGACCTTCACGCTCACTGTTACTATTCTGCTTGAGATGCAGAACTAATTGAGATGGGCTTAATGAATTATTGGCTAAAGTGTTTTTGGTGGTTAAGATAACCTAGTGAAAGTACCATCTAAAGGATAACTTATGATTCCTATGGAATATGTAGTGAGAGAGCAATCGTGGCCACTAACATGGCCACAGCTCCGAGAAGAGGCCCTAGCACCAGGCGGGTACCTGGTTGAATGAGGAGAGAGTGCCTGGAGCAGTTCAGCTTTGTTTTTGCGCGGTGTTCCAGATCCTCGATGCTCTTGAAGGCGTTTCCAAGCTGCTCTCTTTCTCCTGTGCAACTTAGGTGCCAGGTCATTTGTCATGTTGACTTCTCGACCTTGGTACACATAATTGTTGCAATCGGAGATGTTCGTTCTATTGAGAGCAAATAGAACATTAGGAACGAGTCTGTTTCTTATGAACATTGTCTTTGTGAGATTCAGCTGTAGTCCAACCTTTCCACACTCATGGTTGAAGTCTGCCAGCATTTGTGCTGCTTGGCAAATGTTTGGTGCTATTAGAACGATGTCACCAGTACAGTGTAGTTGCCAGCTGTCTATCTTCACTCCCATTCCTTCCCATTCCAGTCATCACATGACATTCTCGAGGTTGGCACTGAAGAGTTTCAGTGAAATGGTATCACCATGTTGAACCCCTCTCTTGACATGGATGATCACTTCTTTATATAATGGTGATATTCTGGTAGTAAATCTGTAATACAGCTCACAGCAGAGGATCCTGATGTATTGAGTTTGAATGCCCTGTTTGTCTAAGGCTTTGATGACTGCTTCCGTCTCAACAGAATCAAAGGCCTTCTTTAAATCAGTGAACGTTAGACAGAGAGGCATCTTGAACTCCCGAGAAACCTCAATGAGCTTGGTTATCGTGTGGATATGGTCGATGATGCAGAATCCTTTGCGGAACCCAGCTTACTTGCATGGTTGTCCTTCATCTAGTGTTCTGCCAATCCTATTTAGGATGACTCGAGTGAACAACTTGTAGATGACAGACAATATGCAGATCGGGCGATAGTTGCCAATGTCATGGATGTCTCCCTTCTTGAACAGTAGTACGGTCCTGCTGGTTTTCCATTGGGATGGAACCTTGCATTCAGACAGGTAGCGTGTGAAGAGCAAAGCCAGTGTAATGATGAGTACTGATGGCAGGTTCTTCAGGTGTTCAGGTCTGACCTTGTCTGGGCCGGGTGCTGTTCGTATCTTTACTGACGAAATGTCGTGTCGGATTTTGGAAGGGAGAACGTTGGGAACGACATATCCATCTTGTGGAATTTGGAATGTTGGCAAGTGGACATGGCTATCGAAGAGATTTGAGTAGAAGTCATGGATAATCTTCTCCATTGCCGTTCTGGAGGATGTGATGGATCCATCAGGACATTGGAGGGCAGTCATCTTGGTCTTGTAGTTGGCAAAGGACAGGCGGGCATTACGAATACTTTTCCCGGCTTCTGCCGCATCTACCAGTACTTCTGCTCTTCTCTCTTTGAGGTCTTCCTTGATCGCATCTCTGCACTGCTTTGCAAGCTCGGACGTTAGCTTGTGGTTGCCTGAGGCATGCGCCAAACCACACTGGCAAATAAGCTCAAGAGTTTTCGAAGACAGGCATTTTTTTGTGGCTATCTCTCTCTTGGCATTCCTCGCACAATCATGGAGGTGCTGAACCACTCGATCATATTCCTCATCAATGTTGTCAACAATGGCATCTTCCCATGTTGCCGCAATAGTGCCAAAGAACTCCCAGTTGGTGGTCGTTCTGGGAGTTCTCTTCTTAAACTTTGCAGCCCTTTCTCCCCGCTCTGTGAAGTAGAATTTTGCATGAAGGAGATGGTGGTCCAATCCCATTCGGAATTTTGGGACAACAGAGACATCGGTCAGGCAAAAGCGTCGATTGAATATGATGTGGTCTATTTCGTTGTGGAATCGTCCACCAGGAGACTCCCATGTCCAACGTGTAGATTCTGCCTTCTGGAACTGTGAGTTACCATGGATGGTTTTGGTCGACTTGATGAACTCACCCTGTTCATTCCATTCTAGGCCATGGGTCCCGATGTGAAGTTCTTCAGCTGATCTTCTCGGTCCTATCTTGGCATTAAAATCACCCACAATGATCTTGTAGAAGGTGTGGTCTTCTTTATAGAATTTCTCCATCTCCATGTAGAACTTCTCAATTTCTCTTTCATCATAATGAGATGTTGGTGCGTAGAAAACAAAGATAGAAACTGCCGGTAGTGAGCCACATCTATTCAAATGTAAACGTCCAGTTCGGGTTGTTAGGCATTCGAATGAATCAATGCTCATGGCCAAGTTTGTGTTGATAAGGACACCGACGCCTCCAAAACCTCTTTTATCGCATGTTCTGAGGAACAATTATTCTCCAGTGTCAAAAACGGCATGGTGAGATTCGTGCCTTCTTGTCTCGGTCAGACCAATGATGTCGTACTTGATCATTTGCGCTTGTACCATCAGGTTCTCGATGGATGCATCTGATGCTAGTATACATGCATTGAAAGTACAGACGATCATTGAAAGTACAGACGATCCTCCATGAGCTGTACTGTGGATTCACTATCAGGATCTCACCATTCAACAAAGAAGTAATCATCCATGTCAAGAGACAGGTTCGGCAGGGTGATACCATTCACCGAAACTCTTCAGTGCCACCTTCGAGAATATCATGCAACGATTGGAATGGGAAGGAATGGGAGTGAAGATAGATGGTTGGCAACTACACCACCTCCGCTTTGCTGATGACATTGTTTTAATAACACCAAACATCAGCCAAGCGGCACAAATGCTGACTGACTTTGACCGTGAGTGTGGAAAGGTAGGACTACAGCTGTATCTTACGAAGACAATGTTTATGAGAAACAGCCTCGTTCCTGGTGCCCCATTCACTCTCAATGGAACGACCATCTCCGAATGCAACAGCTATGTGTACCTAAGTCAAGTAGTCCACATGACAAATGACCTGGCACCTGAGCTGCACAGAAGGAAGAGAGTGGCTTGGAATGCCTTAAAGAACGTCGAAGAAATAGCTAAGAGGACGAAGAACCTCTGGCTCCGGGCACATCTCTTTGATTCCACTGTTCTACCTGCATTAACTTATGCCTCAGAAACCTGGGCCCTACGCAAACAGGATGAGAACTCTATTCAGGTCTCCCAAAGAAGAATTGAAAGAGCTATGCTTGGAATATCACGTTTCACTCAAATGAGAGAAAGAATCCGGAGTTCCGACATCCATCGACGATCAAAAATCAGGGACGCTGTCTCGTTTGCCAAGGTGTCAAAAATCAGATGGGCTGGTCACGTAATGAGATTTAAAGACGACCGCTGGTCCAGAGCTGTACCAACTGGATTCCATGGGATGTCAAAAGACCGCGTGGCCACCAACCTACCAGATGGCCAGACTTCTCCATCAAGATCATGAATGATCGGTTTGAGGCTCTTCATGTTCCCAGAGCGAACAGATGCCATTGGGCTACACTATCACGCGACAGGGACAAATGGAGACGTTACTGGCGCCCGCTCAAGCAAATCCACGACTAATGGGAAGTTAAGTGATTAAGTGATTAACAAATAGATTAAGTATTCTCCTACGAGTGAAGGTTACTGTGCATATTTCTTTTCTCAGTGAAACTAGCAAAGGAAAGTTCAGAGAGGAAATGACTTTCAATAGCCTGTCCCCCTGATAGATAAAAGGGAAAAATTATTCCTATCTACTCTAGTTTCTGTTCAAGGATCTTCATTCACCAGCAGAGGGTCGTCAGAGAGTTCTTCTGAACAGAAATCCAGGCAAAAGGTAGGGAATACAAATCTGGTGTGTTTATTAACCAAAATTTTTTCATTAATCTTATTTATGTAGCTGACTTCCTCTAAAATTATTCCTGTTCTTGCAAGCAGGTAATCACTTGGAGAGTTTTTCCAAATAGCACTGGTCCATTCATTTTTCACTCTGTTCATTTATTTCCCTCCATTTATTAGACTTCTTAAACATGCCCATGGCTCACAGGCCTCTGGGCAGTTTCAAAACTCAATGCTATAATTACACAAGAGTCAATGACCAAGAATATAATTACATGTAAGAAAGGTGGAGGGCAGGGGAGAAAGTGAAAGAAGATTATCAGGGGAACCAATGCCAAACCCAAAAGGTATATCTTGTGCTACACTCTGTAGAAACAAAGCACAAGGGGCTGCTTGCTGGACTCGGTAAATTAGCAAAAACTTGCAGGATTTAATTTTAGATGTTTGTAGTTTACAATGGGATGTAAAACTGGGGCCCAAATCATCCCTCTTCCCTAGTATGTGGCTATAGACTTACATTCTGGAAAATGAGTTCTGGAGAGAAAGTCACTAAACTCATTATATATAGATTATATAGAGATAGATACATTATATATAGATAGGACTGATGTGTATAAAACAGAGAAGAGATGTTTATAGCAACTGTTACCACTTACTAAGTGTTTCCTTTACAGCATCACTATTTCAACAGATATAAGGCTTTATATATATGTGATCTTATATATATAAGATAAAGTAAAGTAAAGTAAAGTAAAGTAAAGTAAAGGCCCTCCCGTTGATCGTCGATTTGCTCGAGCGGGCCCAGTAACGTCTCCATTGGAGACTTTGTTGTTACTGTGTCTGGCATATCGAATACTCTCAGTAGCTTGCCGGGCTCTCCGAGAGGGGCAGAGGAATCGAACTCAGGTCGGCCATGTTGGCTGCGTGCAAGGCAGACGCCCTACCCGCTGTGCTATCGCTCCAGCCCTATACATATATATATATATATATATATATATAGAGAGAGAGAGAGAGAGAGAGAGAGAGCGAGAGAGAGAGAGAAAAGAATGCAAAGTTTAAGAAGAGAACTCCCAGAACGACCACCAGCTGGGAGCTCTTTGGCTCTGTTGCGGCAACATGGGAGGATTCCGTCATTGACAACATTGATGAGGAATACGATCGAATGATTCAGCACCTCCATGATTGTACGAGGAATGCCAAGAAAGAGATAACCACAAAAAACTGCCTTTCTTCAAACAATTTTGAACTTATTCGCCAACGTGGCTTGGCACATGCCTCGAGGAACTGAAAGTGAATGTCCATCTGAGCTGGCAAAACAATGCAGAGAAGCCATCAAGGATGACCTCAAAGACAGGAGAGCAGCAGTGCTGGTTGATGCGGCAGAAGCCGGGAAAAGCATTCGTAATGCTCACCTGTCCTTCACCAACTACAAGGCCAAGATGACTGCCCTCCGACATCCTGATGGATCTATCACATCTTCCAGAAGGGCAATGGAGAAGATTATTCATGACTTCTACTCAGATCTCTTTAATAGCCACGTCCACTTGCCCACATACCACATTCCGCATGATGGATATGTCGTTCCCAATATTCTCCCTTCTGAAATCCAACATGCAATCTCGTCGGTAAAGAAACAAAGAGCACCTGGCCCAAACAAGATCAGACCTGAACACCTGAAGAACTTACCATCAGTACTCATCAATACACTGGCTCGGCTCTTCACATGCTACCTGTCTGAATGCAAGGTTCCATCCCAATGGAAAACCAGCAGGACTATACTACTATACAAGAAGGGAGACATCCTTGACATTGGCAACTATCGCCCAATCTGTCTATTGTCTGTCATCTACAAACTGTTCACTCGAGTCATCCTGAATAGGATTAGCAGAACACTAGATGAAGGAAAACGATGTGAACAATCCAGATTCCGAAAAGGATTCAGTACCATCGACCATATCCAGATGATTACTAAGCTCATTGAGGTTTCTCAGGAGTTCAAGATGCCGCTCTGTCTAACGTTCATTAATTTAAAGAAGGCCTTTGATTCTGTTGAGACGGAAGCAGTCATTGAAGCCCTAGCCAATCAGGGTGTACAAACTCAATACATCAGGATCCTTCCTGAGCTCTATTGCGGATTCACTACCAGGATCTCACCATTCTACAAAGAAGTAATCATCCATGTCAAGAGACAGGTTCAGCAGGGTGATACCATTTTACCAAAACTCTTCAGTGCCACCCTCGAGAACATCATGCAACGACTGGAATGGGAAGGAATGGGAGTGAAGATAGATGGTCGGCAACTACACCACCTCCATTTTGCTGATGACATCATTCTAATAACACCAAACATCAGCCAAGCGGCACAAATGCTGACCAGCTTCGACCGTGAGTGTGGAAAAGTCAGACTACAACTGAATCTTATGAAGACAATGTTTATGAAAAACAGCCTCGTTCCTGATGCTCCATTCGCTCTCAACGGAACCACCATCTCCGAATGCATCAGTTATATATACCTAGGTTGAGAAATCAACATAATGAATGACCTGGCACCTGAGTTTCGCAGGTGGAAGAGAGCAGCTTGGAATGCCTTCACGAGCGTTGAAGAAATAACTAAGAGGACAAAGAACCTCCAGCTACGAGCACATCTGTTCAATTCCACTGTTCTTCCTGAATTAACGTATGCCTCAGAGACCTTGGCCCTATGAAAACAGGATAAGAACGCTATTTGGGTCTCTCAAAGAGGAATCGAAAGAGCTATGCTTGGAATATCATGATTAACTCAAATGAGAGATAGAATCCGGAGTTCTGATCTCCGTCAACGCTCAAGAATCAGGGACGCTGTCTCATTTGCCAAGGCATAAAAAATCAGATGGGCTGGACACGTAATGAGGTTTACAGACAACCGCTGGACTAGAGCCATTACTGACTGGATTCCACAGGACGTCAAAAGATCACGTGGACGCCCACCTACAAGATGGTCAGACTTCTTTGCCAAGACCCTGAATGATCGGTTTGAGGCTCTGCATTTTCCTAGAATGAATAGATGCCATTGGGTTACGCTAGCACGCAACAGGGATAAATGGAGATGTTCCTGGCACCCACTCGAGTAAATCGATGAATAACAGGGGATCGAGTGATCAAGTGATATATATATATGTCTATATTCATCTAATCTGTATAAAACACTTTTGATATTTTACCAATCAGTGAAAGTGGCATGGAATGTCCCACTAATCTCCTGATGTCATACAGTAGGTAGGTAGGAACAAAACTCAGAGTCTGATGTAGGAGTTGATGGCGGATGCACTGGCTGTAGGAGCCAAGAATGAGATCCATACTCAAATGAGGGACTTCATCATTCAAAGTCCACTTTTGTTGGCAAAGGAATTCAAACTCATCATCAAAATGGACTCGGGAGGAGAGCTATCTCTCCAAGGTGCTTTCTCTCTCTTTGTTGTCACTTTTCACTTGTCATCCCATTGGTCATCGATTTGCTCAAGTAGGTGCCATTAACGAATCAATTTGTCCCTGTTGCATGCTATTGTAGCCCAATGGTGTATTGCAGGTTCTTTCAGGGTCATGGGAATGAAGCCTGTTATTGTTACTGTTTTTAGCTTATTGAATACACCATAGGTAGCTTGGTAGGCTCCTTGTTGTACACACACACACACACACACACACACACACACACAGGCAGAAAAATGTTTTCCAGGATTTTTTCTTCCTTATTCTTCCTCTGTGATTCTTCTGATTTGGAACACATGGTCTCCTTTTACCTCACGTATAAATTCAGAGACCAGTAAATAGGGGAGGGTCTATTAACTACATGAAAAAGAACAAAAAGTGGTTGCATTAGCCTATCATAGATCCGAACCTCATATTGATGTCTCTGGACTACATATCAATGCAATAAAGACAGCTATGTCTGTAATAGGTGTGTGTAACTGAGTTAAATTTAAGCAAGCATTATAATATTATAGGTGAATTGGTCTCTGGTCCCATAGCTGATATATCTGTCTCCAATATTGCAGCTGACTAGACCACAAGATGCTAGAGTAAGCCTTTCAAGTTTCTAAACCAGTTTTATAGGGAATCTATAGCAATGTTGTAAAGAGGTATAATTTTTTTCTATATGTGTAGAAATATTGAGTGTTATTTGGCTAAAAGCTTAAAATGATTTTGACTGATAAAGTAATGTGGACACTCCAATTTCAGTTCCATTAGGCAAAGAATCATTCCTCTCATATTTACAGTGAGAAAGAAGATGGACAAACTGAAAACCAAGTGCTTTCCTTGGATCCACCAGACAACTGAGATTGTAGGGCAAACGCCATCCCAAATCTAGAAATACAAGTGAATAAAATCACAGCTTAGGTGGATCCAATGCTACCAAAGCTGCAACCTGGGGTAACTCACAACTGGTGATATGAAGAGCTATTGAATATGTTGTGTGGACTTTCCTGAGAACAAGAAACTCCTGGCAACCACGTATCAGAGATTTCCTGGGAATTTGCTCAGGGTCTTACAGTATAGACATAAATGCCCTCTGTGATTCTGCCAGTGTGAGGAGAGAAGTAACTTTAAAGTACCAGAACATTCTCCACTTCAAATAAAACTCATTTCAAGGGAGAAAAATCTATCAGAGTATTATCACATCTAAGAAGCCATTTATATAGTTCATTTCTTTTTCATTCCTGCTTCCCTTAATTAGGAGCTTAATCATAGCTAAAAAGCACTTGTGGAAGCCAGAGTAATAGCACAGTGGGTAGAGAACTTGCCTTTCACACAGCCGGCCTTGGTTTATCCCCACTACCCTAGATGATCCCCTGCGAACCACCAGACGTGATGTCTGAGTCCAGAGCCAAGAATAAGTAATGTATACACTAATGTATCCCAAAAAGAAAACAAAAACCAAAAAGAATCTGTGAACACAACAGTCCACATCACAAGCTCCATCATACAGAAAAGACTTAGAGGTGTTTTTCCTCCACACACCTAAGATCACATATGCAAACTTGTTGGGATAGTATATCACAGTTAAATCAGTTGCAGGCAACAAGAGAAAATTTTAAAGGTAACAGGAAATAAAAAGTAAAGACAAATGTGAAATTCAACAATTTCTGCCTTCTACAACTACAGCAAACATCAACCACAATGCAACTGCTCAATATATTAGCATAAAACCTCAGGCTAAGGGGGGCTGGAGCAATAGCACAGCAGGTAGGGTGTTTGCCTTGCACGCGGCCGACCTGGGTTTGATTCCCAGCATCCCATATGGTCCCCTAAGCACTGCCAGGAGTAATTCCTGAGTGCAGATCCAGGAATAACCCCTGTGCATTACCGGGTGTACCCAAAAAGCAAAAAAAACAAAAAAACAAAAAAACAAAAAACAAGAAACAAAACCCTCAGGCTAAGGCCTATTTGCTTATTTACCTTAACTTCTATTATCAAATAGAAGTTTAACAAAAAATTGCAAGACGTGTTAACAGGAAAAAATCTTTTAAAGTACTTAATATTGAGACAAACAAGTATTAGGACCCAAACTCAAACATGACACAAATTATTGAATTATCAGACACAGTAAGGAAAATAACAATGATTTCAATGTTAAGGGTTCTATTGGAGGAAAAAGCTCAATGCACAAAATAGAAGTATGAAATAAGCAAAGAAATAAGACTTCTAGGGGAAAAAAGCAATGAAATTTAGAAATTATGTCACTGTCACTGTCCTCCCATTGTTGATACATTAGCTCAAGTGGGCCCAGTAACTTCTCCATTGTGAGACTTGTTGTTACTCTGTTTGGCATATCGAATATGTCACAGGCAGCTTCCCAGGCTTTGCCATGCCGGCGAGATATTCTCGGTAGCATGCCGGGCTCTCTGAGAGGGGCAGAGTAATCTAACCTGGGCCTACTGGGCCGAACAGGTCGGACGCATGCAAGGCAAACACCTTACCTGCTGTGCTATCGCTCCAGTTCTATTCCTTGTTATATTTACTTTCTCTAAAATATTAGCCCAGTGCTTTTCCCCCCCAAAATGAAGTGGAAATAAATAATCCTTTATACAACCTCATTAGAAGAATGAACATGAATTCAAAAAGAATTAATAAGATTCAATATTTTTAATATCTGTAGTAATCAAAAAAGTCAAGATCCAACAATACTGCTTCTCTAAGGGATTCACTTTATCATTGAGGATTTACATAAAAGGATGGAAAAAAGACTCAAGCAAATGGTAACCCTCCTTTTCAAACTTATATATACCACAAACTTATATCAGACAAAATATATTTTAAGTAAAAATGGCAAATGGGGTTAAAGAAAATCATAAGAGGTAGTTATATTCAAGAAGACAGCGATTATAATTATATGCCCAATATTAAGAATCAGTTATAAAACAAAAAATAAAAACCTAAATCAGAAATCAAAAATAATTTTTAAAAAATTGATTTTTAATAATATTTCTTACCTGGAAAAACTTCCTTTTTTAAATTTTTATTAGTGAAACACCATAAGGTAAGTTGTAGACTTACAAATTTTTGTGCTTGGGTTTCAGTTATACAATGATTGAGTACCCATCCCTCCACCACTGCCCATTCTCTACCACCAATGATCCCAGTATACCTCCCACCACCACCCCTCCCCCTATCCCACCCTGCCTCTGTGGCAGGGCATTCCCTTTTGTTCTCTCTTCTTTTGGGTGTTGAGGTTTACAATAGAAGTGTTGAGTGGCAGTCATGTTCAGTCTATAGTATATTTTCAGCATGAATCTCCCATCCTGGTTGGATCCTCCCAACACCCTTTACTTGGTGTTCCCTTCTCTATCTGAGCTGCCTTTTACCCCAGCTTGTGAGGTTGGCCTCCAAGCCATAAAGCAAACCTCCTGGTACTTATCTCTGGGATATATTCCCAGGAGTGGTATTGCTTTATCAAATAGGAGCTCAATTTCTAATTTTTTGAGAATCATAGATACTGTTTTCCAGAAGGGCTGAACCACTCTGCATTCCCACCAGCAGTGAAGGAGGGTCCCTTTCTCCCCACATCCATGCCAACATCAGTTGCTTTTGTTCTTTTGGTTGTGTGCCAGTCTCTGTA
The DNA here is from genome assembly GCF_029834395.1 of Sorex fumeus. Lineage (NCBI taxonomy): Eukaryota > Metazoa > Chordata > Mammalia > Eulipotyphla > Soricidae > Sorex > Sorex fumeus. The sequence continues at coordinate 17,967,305 of NW_026606067.1, forward strand.
GTGTGAGGCGGTATCTCATAGGTGTTTTGATCTGCATCTCCCTGATGATTAACGATGAAGAGCATTCTTTCATGTACCTTTTTGCCATTCGTATTTCTTCCTTGAGAAAGTTTCTGTTCATTTCATCACCCCATTTTCTGATGGAGTTGGATGTTTTCTCCTTGCAGAGTTCAACCAGTGCCTCATATATCTTTGATATCAACCCCTTGTCCGACAGGTATTGGATGAATATACTTTCCCACGCTGTAGACTGTCTTTGTATTTTGGTCACTGCCGGGATGCAGCGAAAGCTGTACAAAGGGGAAAATTTATAGCTCTGCAAGCATATCTTAGGTCTCTAGAAAGGATGCACATAAACAACTTGACTTCACAGATCAAGACCTTAGAAAAGGATTAACAGAAAGAGCCTAAATCAGGCAGAAGGAAAGAGATCATAAAACTTAGAGCAGAAATCAATGACATGGAAACCAAAGAAACAATCCGAAAGATCAATAAAACCAAGAGCTGGTTCTTCGAGAAAATAAACAAGATAGATAAACCACTAGCAACAGTCACAAAGAAACAGAGAGAGAACCCTAATAAATCGAATCAGAAATGAGAAGGGGTATATCACAACAGAAACCAAAGAAAACGAAAAGATCATCAGAGACTACTTTGGAAGTCTGTATGCCACAAAACAAGAGAACCTAGAAGAAATGGATAAATTCCTGGACTCCTATAATCTCCCAAAGCTGAATCAAGAAGATCTAGAGTATCTCAATAGACTTATTAACATCAAGGAAATCGAAACTGTAATCAAAAGTCTTCCCAAAAACAAAATCCCAGGTCCAGATGGATTCACTAGCGAATTTTTCCAAACATTTAAAGAGGACCTACTGCCAGTCCTTCTCAAGCTTTTCCAGGAAATTGAAAAAACGGAAACTCTCCCAAACAGTTTTTATGAAGCCCATATCTCTCTAATACCAAAAGGAAACAAAGACACAACGAGAAAAGAAAACTATAGGCCGATATCCCTGATGAACACGGATGTGAAGATTCTTATCAAAATACTAGTAAATAGAATTCAACTACTCATCAAAAAGATCATACACCATGACCAAGTAGGCTTCATCCCTGGGATGCAAGGCTGGTTTAACACTTAGAAATCAATCAACATAATCTATCATGTCAACAAAAGAAAACATAAAAATCACATCAATAGATGCAGAAAAAGTATATGATAAGATCCAGCACCCATTTATGATGAAAATTCTCACCAAAATGGGGATAGAGGGGACTTTCCTCAATATAGTTAAAGCCATCTACAACAAGCCTACAGCCAGCATCATCCTCAATGGGGAAAAACTGAGAGCCTTCCCTCTAAGATCAGGGACGAGACAAGGATTTCCACTCTCTCTTTAAAGAAATGGAGCAAACACTCCTGAAATTTATATGGAACAATAAGCCCCCACTAATACCTAAAGTAATTCTTGGGAAAAAGAAAATGGGAGGAATCAACCTCCCTAACTTCAAACTCTACTACAAAGCAGTAATAATTAAAACAGCATAGTACTGGAACAAAGGCAGAGCTGTAGACCAATGAAACAGGTTTGAATATACTGACATCTCCCCTCAAGCATACTAGCATCTAATCTTCGATAAGGGGGCAACAAAAGTGAAGTGGAGCATGGAAAGCCTCTTTAGCAAATTGTGCTGGTAAAACTGGATGGCTACATGCAAAAAAGGGGGCTCAGATCTCTGCCAACCCCATGTAAAAAAGTAAGATCAAAGTGGATTAAAGACCTCAACATCAGACCAGAATCCACTGAGGAAAAAGTTAGCAAAACCCTCCATGATATCGAAGCTAATGGTGTCTTCAAAGATGTCACACTGCTGGCCAAGCAAGTGAAAACAGAGATAGACAAATGGGACTATCTTAAACTAAGAAGCTTCTGCACCTCAAAAGAAGGTAAAAGGTAAAGGTAAAGGCCCTCCCATTGATCGTCGATTTGCTCGAGCAGGCCCAGTAACGTCTCCATTGGAGACTTTGTTGTTACTGTATCTGGCATATCGAATACTCTCGGTAGCTTGCCGGGCTCTCCGAGAGGGGCGGGGAGGAATCGAACTCGGGTCGGCCACGTTGGCCGCTTGTAAGGCGAATGCCCTACCCTCTGTGCTATCGCTCCAGCCCCTCAAAAGAAAGAGTGACCAAAATACAAAGACAGTCTACAGAATGGGAAAGGATATTCGCCAAATACACATCTGATAAGGAGTTGATATCAAGGATATATAAAGTACTGGTTGAACTCCACAAAAAGAGAACATCCAACCCCATCAAAAAATGGGGAGATGAAATGAATAGAAACTTTCACAAAGAAGAAATCCGAATGGCTAAAAGGTACATGAGAAAATGCTCCACATCATTAATCATCAGGGAGATGCATATCAAAACCACAATGAGATATCATTTCACACCACAGAGACTGGCCCATATCCACAAGAACAAAAGCAACCGGTGTTGACGCGGATGTGGTGAGAAAGGGACACTCCTTCACTGTTGGTGGGAATGCTGACTGGTTCAGCCCTTTTCAAAAACAGTATGGATGATTCTCAAAAAATTAGAAATTGAGCTCCCATTTGATCCAGCAATACCACTCCTTGGAATATATCCCAGAGAGGCAAAAAAGTATAGTCGAAGTGACATCTGCAGTGTTTGTTCATTGCAGCACTCTTTACAATAGCCAGAATCTGGAAAAAACCTGAATGCCCAAGAACAGATGACTGGTTAAAGAAACTTTGGTACATTTAGACAATGGAATACTATGTAGCTGTTAGAAAAGATGAAGTCATGACATTTTTATACAAGTGGTACTACATGGAAAGTATCATGTTAAGCGAAATAACTCAGAACGAAAGAGATAGACATAGAAAGATTGCATTCATCTGGGGAACATATAGTAACAAAATAGGAGACTAACACCCAATAATGGCCAAGATTAGTACCAGGAATTTTTCTCCATGGCTTGGAGGCCAACCACACATGCTAGGGGAAAAGGGAGCTCAGATAGAGAAGGGAACACCAAATAAAGGTGTTGGGAATATCCTTCCAGGATGGGAGAAGCATGCTGAAAGTAGACTATAGACCAAACATGATTGTCACCCATTGCCTCTTTTGCAAACACCCAATAAGAGAGAGAGAACAAAAGGGAATGCCCTGTCACAGAGGCAGGTGGGATGGGGGGCATGGGGGTGGGAGGGATACTGGGATCCATGGTAGTAGGAAATGGGCACTGGTGGAGGGATGATCATTGTATAATTGAAACCCAAGCACAAAAATTTGATGTCTGCAACTGTACCTCATGATGTCTCACTAATAAAAATATAAAAAAAAGAAAAGGCTTCATATAGTATGATTTCAATTATGTATTATTTTCGAAGGAAGATTATACACCATAAAAATATCAGTGATCTCCTGGTTTTGGAAATGGGAAAATTGGACTTATGAAACTACAGTTTCTTTAGGACAATAAAACTACTCTGTATCATATTTTAACGATGGCTACATGACATTACCTTTTGTCAAAACCTCTGGAACTTAGTAGCGCAGAATCCCATCTTAGTGCAGATGATCCTTTAAAACATCATTTAGGAAGGTAGAAATCCCAGAAAGAGATATATACTGTGATAAGAAGACCAATTCAGTATTATTTTAGAAATTGAGCCTATGAGACTAGAAGGAAAAGAAACTTCATAGAATCAATTAAATTAAACTCTTTCCATGGGTCTAAGAGTCAATCACATGCATGCTATTATCCACACATATCAGAATTAAACAATGAATATAAAGGATGGGAGATATAAAGTTAGACCAAAGGTCTCACTTGTTGAAGTCAAATTTTACAGATAAGTAAGGAGAGGTCTACAATGGTTAGCACTGAAGACATCAATATTAACTCACATTTAGCTCAATGTAGCTACAGATGATAACCACAGACGTATATACAGGTATCTGTATATGCACGAGTTACTGGTCACATATATATTTCTTTACTCAGCTAAGAAAGCCTTAAAGTGTTGGCATTCTGATGACAAAATTTTAGATACTGAGGCCAGAGAGATGGTATAGTATGTAAGGCACATGGTGACCAGAGTTTGAGTCCCAGCACCATACATAATCCCCCAAGGACTTACAGAAGACTCCTCAAGAGCATATTCAGGAGTAAGTCCTGAGCACAGCCAGGTGTAGGCCCAAACACCCTTACCCATTTCCCACCAAATAATAAAGAAAAATATGATCCAGTACTCAGATCATGGTTTAAAATACCATTGTGTAATGAAAGGAGTCAATACTCCTGGGAAAAAATGGTTGATTCTAGGAACAGAAGTAGGAAATTCAAGAGAGACTCCTGAAGTATTTTGCTTGTGTTGTTGTTGTTAGTGGACTGGAGCGATAGCAGAGTGGGTAGGGCATTTGCCTGCATGAGGCCAACCCAGTCGACCCAGGTTCAATTTCTCCACCCCTCTCAGAGAGCCCAGCAAGCTACCCAGAGTCACTTTTCCAATAGTCACTTTCACCCTTTACTTCCATCTATGCCTTTTTTACTTGAGTTTTTTTACTTAAAAAACTTCCTTTTTTAAATTTTTATTAGTGAAACACCATAAGGTACAGTTGTAGACTTACAAATTTTTGTGCTTGGGATTTAGTTATACAATGATCAAGTAGCCATCCCTCCACCAGTGCCCATTTCCCACCACCACTGATCCCAGTATCCTTCCCACCCCCATTCCCCCATCCCATGCTGCCTCTGTGGCAGGGCATTCCCTTTGTTCTCTCTCTCCTTTTAAGTGTCATGGTTTGCAAAAGAGGCATTGAGTGGTAATCATGTTTGGTCTATAGTCTACTTTCAGCATACTTATCCCATCCTGGGAGGATCCTCCCAACACTCTTTATTTGGTGCTCCCTTCTCTATCTGAGCTCCCTTTTCCCCTAGAGTGTGTGGCTGGCCTCCAAGCCATGGAGCAAAATTCCTGGTACTAATCTCAACCACTCTTGGGTGTTAGTCTCCTATTTTGTTACTTTTTGTTCCCCAGGTGAATGCAATCTTTCTATGTCACCCTTTTCTTCCTGACTCATTTTGCTTAACATGATAATTTCCATGTAGTACCACTTGTATATAAATTTCATGACTTCATCTTTTTTAACAGCTACATAGTACTCCCATTCTACTAATGTACAATGGAGTACTAAATGTTTGTTTTAAATGTACTAAAGTTTTTTTAAACAGTCATCTGTTCTCAGCCACTCGGGTTTTTTCCAGATTCTGGCTATTATAAAGAGTGCTGCAATGAACAAACAACTGCAGATGTCACTTCGACTATAATTTTTTTGCCTCTTTGGAATATATTTCTAGGAGTGGTATTGCTGTGTCAAATGGGAGTTCAATTTCTAATTTTTTGAGAATCGTCCATACTGTTTTTGAAAAGGGCTGAACCAGTCGGCATTCCCACCAGCAGTGAAGGAGGGTCCCTTTCTTTACACATCCGCGCCAGCACCCGTTGCTTTTGTTCATTTGGATGTGTGCCAGTCTCTGTGGTTCTGAAATGATATCTCATTGTTGTTTTGATCTGCATCTCCCTGATGATTAATGATGTAGAGCATTTTTTCTTGTGCCTTTTAGCCATTCGGATTTCTTCTTTGAGAAAGTTTCTGTTCATTTTGTTGCCGCATTTTTTGATGGGATTGGATGTTTTCTTCTTGTGTAGTTCAACCAGTACCTTGTATATCCTTGATATCAACCCTTGTCGGATGTGCCTGCAAAACTGGATGGCTACATGCAAAAGAGTTGGCTAAATCTCTGCCTAACGCCATGTACAAAAGTAAGATCAAAATGGATTAGATACCTCAACATCAGAACAGAATCCATAAGGTTCACTGAAGACAAAGTTGGCAAAACCCTCCATGATATTGAAGCTAATGGTATCTTCAAAGATGTCATGCCACTGGCCAAGCAAGTGAAACCAGAGATAGACAAATGGGACTATATTAAACTAAGAAGCTTCTGAACCTCAAAAGAAATGACCAAAATACAAAGACAGTCTACAGAATGGGAAAGGATATTTGCCGAATACATATCCCTTCTAATCTTTTAAACCTGAAATTGATGTTGTCAGATATCAGTATGGCCACCCCAGCTTTTTTGAGGGAGCTGTTTGCTTGCAGGATTGTTTTCCATCCTTTAACTTTGAGTCTGTGTTTGTTCTGACTGTCAGATGAGTTTCTTGTAGGCAGCAAAATGTTGGGTTCTGTCTCTGAATACATTTTATCACTCTGCGTCTCTTAATTAGTGAATTTAGACCATTGACGTTGAGAATGATTGTTGTTACAGGGTTTTGTGTCATCTTTCTGTAAGGGTCTGTTGTGCTTGTAGGGTTTGTTTTGTCTTGTGATAGCCCCTTTAGCCCTTCTTTTAGGTTTGGTTTTGAATCTATGAAGTTCCTGAGCTGCTGTTTACCCACAAAATAGTGTAGTGTTCCTTCAAGTTTGACTGAGAATTTAGCCGGATAGAGTATTCTTGGTGAAGCGTTCATTTTCTTTGAGTTTTTTCACTATATCCCACCATTGTCTTCGGGCTTGGAGGGTTTCCTCTGATAGGTCTGCTGTAAATCTAAGGGGTGCTTCTTTGTATGTGATTTCCTTCTTTGACCTTGTTGCCTGCAGTATCGTGTCTCTATCTGCTGCATCCATCATTTTAACTATGCTATGTCTTGAAGTGTTTTTGTTAGGGTCTCTTTTAGCTGGCACCCTTTGGGCTCCTTGAATCTGAATGGCTGCATTGTCCAGCTGTGGGAACTTTTTTGCAATGATTTATTTAACCATGGCTTTTTCATTGAGATTGTTTCCCTGACTTTCTGGTACTCCAATGATTCTAATGTTGTTCCTCTTGAAATCATCTCCTAGGACTCTGATTCACTCTAGGGCTACTTTGAGGTCCCTTGCCATTGTTTGTTTTTGCCTCTTGGCTTGGTGCAGCTGATCTTCCAGCTCACTGATTCTATCTTCAACTGTGGCCATTCTAATGTTGAGGACACAGACTGAGTTTTTTATTTCATCTACCGAATCTTTTATTCGTGACATTTCTTTTCGTAGCTTTCCAATTTCTGCTCTCATTTTTTCCTGGATTTTCTCGATTGTTTTCTCTCATGTCCTCCTTTAATTTACTGAATATCTGTGTCGCTGTTTCATTGAATTCATTGAACATCTTCATTACTTCATATCTGAATTCTTTCTCAGATAGATTCCTTACGTGAGTAGCACCTACTGAAGCTTCTGGACTCTTATTCATCATCCTCCCCTCATGGTAGGGGCTTGGAGGCCAGCCACATATGTTAGGGAAAAAGGCAGCTCGGATAGAAAAGAGAGCACCAAATAAAGGGTGTTGGGAGGAGCCTCCCAGGAGGAGAGAAGCATGCTGAAAATAGACTGTAGACCAAACATGATTGCTACTCAATGCCTCTTTTGAAAACCACAGCACCCAAAAGGAGAGAGAAAACAAAAGGGACTACCCTGCCACAGGGGTGGGGTGTGATGGGGGGATGGGGGTGGGAGGGATACTGGGAGCACTGGAGGTGGAGAATGGACACTGGTGGAGGGATGGGTGATCGATCATTGTATAACTGAAATTCAAGCACAAAAGCTTGTAAGTTTACAACTGTACCTCATGGTGCTTCACTAAAAAAAATAAATAAATAATAAATAAAATAAAAAAAGAAAAAGAGTAATCAATTCTGTATCCTTTCCCACATCCACTTACTCCAAATTGTTCAAATAAATTTATATCAAAGGACACAAAGACTCTGATAATTTGCACAACTGTGAATTATTTTGCACACAGTATCAGAAGGCTTTGGTATTTAAGTAATCAAACTCTCTTTCTGTCATATACCTTCACTCAAAATACCAAATCATTCACAATACTTAGATTCACAGAGGAGTCTAAAGGAATTTGCTGAATTATTCAGGCAACTTATAAGCAATACATTTTGCCCTAAACATCTAAAGCTTTAAAACTCATTCCCATCTTTAAATTTCCATATCCTTTGTCCACTACTTCTACTATGAATTGCTGCATGACTCACCACAGAAACCCTGAATCAAAGCTTCCTCTGCTTGCAGTGGCTCATCAATGCTTTCCGTATTTGATTTCTAAAAACTCCCAGGTAGAGAGGTGTTTCCTTAGCATTGTCTCATTACCATTTTCTGCTGCATTGGCTGACAAGGATCAACTTTCTTCTAGTTAACAAAGAAGATCTATCAGGAGTCAGGGTGAAAGTACAGAGAGTAGAGGCCTGGCTTACATGCAGCTAACCCGGATTCAATCCCTGGCATCCCATTTCATTCCCTGAGCACTGCCAGGAGTGATCCTAAGTAAGAGCTAGTAGTAACCCCTGAGCATCACAGATGTAGCCCCAAAACAAAAACAAACAAACAAACAAACAAAAAGAATATCAAACTCCCTTCCTGGTCAGAAATGCTCTCCACAGTTAACAAAGACACTGTCCACAGTCTCAAATAGACTTGGCACAAGTCCTAGATCCAACAATGTCATGAAATTGAGAATTGAAAGAAAATGGAATTTTTTTTAAAAAATGAAGGCATGGTTCAAGCAAGAAAAGCAGGAAGCACTCACACAGAAAAAAACATAACCTTCATATTCTGCATTGTTGCCTCCTCAGGAGATGTTCCCGCATCTCTGAGGAGCACAGTGTGTGTGCAGAGGGAACCCCAGAGCAGAGAGCTGGAGGGAGACAGTGCAGGAAGTGAATGCCTGCTCTGCCACTTACTGGTTGTACTGGGTGCGACAAATGATTTATTTCTCCAAATCTAAGTTTCTTTGTTTCTAAAATGGTAAGACTAATCACTGTCCCTGGGTTGTAGAGAAGATTGAAAATTGCCATTTATTGAACAGAAACTTTCTCAAAGAAGAAATCCGAATGGCAAAAAAGCACATGAGAAAATGCTCTACATCATTAATCATCAGGGAGATGCAGATCAAAACCACAATGAGATACCATCTCACACCTCAGAGACTGGCCCACATTCAAAAGAACAAAAGCAACCGATGCTGGCGTGGATGTGGCGAGAAAGGGACACTCCTTCACTGTTGGTGGGAATGTCGACTGGTTCAGCCCTTCTGGAAAACAGTATGGACGATTCTCAAAAAATTAGAAATTGAGCTCCCATTTGACCCAGCAATACCACTCCTGGGAATATATCCCAGAGAGGCAAAAATGTATAGTCGAAGTGACATCTGCACTTGTTTGTTCATTGCAGCACTCTTTACAATACCCAGAAACTGGAAGAAACCTGAATGCCCAAGAACAGATGACTGGTTAAAGAAACTTTGGTACATCTACACAATGGAGTACTATGTAGCTCTTAGAAAAGATGAAGTCATGAACTTTACATACAAGTGGTACAATATGGAAAGTATCATGCTAAGCGAAATGAGTCAGAAAGAGAGGGATAGACATAGAAAGATTGCATTCATCTGGGGGATATAAAGTAACAAAGTATGAGATTAATACCCAAGAATAGCTGAGATCAGCACCAGGATGATTACTCCATAACTTAGAGGCCAGCGGGTATCCTAGAGGAAAGGGCAGTTCAGATAGAGAAGGGAGCACTAAATAAAGGATGTTTGGAGGATCCTCCCAGGAGGGGAGATTCATGTCGAAAGTAGACTATGTACTGAACATGTTTGCCACTCAATGCCTCTTTTGCAGACCACAACACCCAAAAGGAGAGAGAGAACACAGGGGATTGCCCTGCCACAGAGACAGGGGGGATGGGGGGATGGGGGTGGGAGGGATATTATCCATGGTGGTGGAAAATGGGCACTGGTGGAGGGATGGGTATCTGATCATTGTATAATTGAAACCAAAGCACAAAAAATTGTAAATCTACAACTGTAAAAAACAATAAAATAAAATAAAGGGGGAAAAAAAAAAGAAAATTGCCATTTATGTAAAGTGCCAGATAAATGTCATCCATTGGTTATCTGGTTGATGGTTGGCTATATCATCAAAAGAAATGAAATGATTCTTAAATCTGTAGTCTCCAGTTCAATCTCTAAGGAGTGCAATTTTTCTTCTATGATTTGGTATTCGTCTGTTAGAGATATATAATAAAATGCCACAGAGTAGGTGACTCACATTGTTTTCTCAAAGTTCTGGGGCTGGAAAGTGATGGTTAAATTGCCAGAAGATTTGGTTTCAAGTAAGATATTTCTTCCAGTCATACAACCTTTTCACCGTGTCCTGGAACATTGTCCCACTCTTATTTAATCTGAGTCACTTCTTCAGACAACCCATCTCCAAACAGAGATTCATGGAAGTCCAACTTGTGAAATTGTGGTGTGTGTGTGTGTGTGTGTGTGTGTGTGTGTGTGTGTGGAGGTGGAGGTGGCAGTATATCTCCTTGCTCCAAAAAACATCACTTGAACGGTGGCATATATACCCTTTGGCAATGCAAGTGTTGCTCTATTTGCTTGTACAATAAATTCCCAAAGCAGCAAAGATGAGTTGACTTGCACTCTAATTATCAACCAACCTTAGTTACATTCTTTTCTTACAAACTGATGGTGGTATCCCCTGTGTCTGCCTGTCCCATGGCCTTTTGCTGCAGCCTTTCAGGCTGGCTTTGCCTTTATCTATGACTTTCTGGGACTGAGTAGGCCTTAGCAGATATGATGTGAGCAGAGTCATGGATAGTCCTTGTACATTGAAGTTTGTTGATCCTGGAACACAAGCTGCCATGGGAACAAACTCAGGTGATCCTGCCCAGCTAATAGAAGCATTAATAAATCCCAACTGACCTCAAACAACTTTCTCAAATAAGCTGTGTAGATAAAATTGCCTAGCCGAAATTTCTCAGGTCCATTATTAATGAACTATATAAATGTCAAGTGTTTGAAGACACTGGGTGTCAAACTGGATTGTTACACAGCAGTACACACTGATACATCTTTGAATTACTTGGTACTATGCCATTTCCATTAGAAAGTGTAGAATAAATTTAAAATATAATTATAAGTGAAAAGAGAAGACATATTTATAAGTATAGGACCTATGGCTATTCAATAAGGAGAAAAGCTACATCTTTAGTTGAATGAAATATGATAATATCAAAGTGTCAGGAAGCTTTATATAACCTGTCAATGATCATTTTTAAGTCACTCCAGCATTTCTTAACTCATTTAGATCCCTGCCACCCCATATGGTCCCCTGAGCACTGCCAGGAGTGATCCCTAGCCAAAGCTAAGAATAAGCACTGAAGCAGCCCTCCTACAAAAAAAGAGAAAAGAGAGAAAAGCAATAATAAAGAACAATAATGAACAGAGGCAAAGAATTGGCATGGCTTTGTTGTTTCATGCAATAAAATTCTAGTTAACTGGTTCGGTTCAAACTTTGGGATACAAGTTGGATCACTTCTTTATTCAACTGGTCTGTCTTTTCCTTAAAATTACATATAACGACATAACCCAAGTCCATCTTGGCAAAATAAAGAATTTGTAGCTTGTCTGGTTTCTCTTCAATTTTCATTTCCCCGGGGTCCCATTTATATTCCTTGCAGACGCTTTCCCTTGTGACCCAATCTAATTTGATTCCCCACCACATCTCCTCTACCAAAAACATCTAAAGCTGTTTTGCAGAGATACTATAAATAATGTTTTGACAATATTTGAAAGATAATGTTCAGGGTACCAGAGTAGAGGGGAAGCTTAGGGAGAGAAACAGAAAAAAGACTCCTTCTAGGGCAGTGTTAACCACTGTACCTAGAAGCAACCAATGGGTCTGAGTGATCAGTTTTCTCAAACGACTTAATTTAATCTACCCAATATTTTGACTTTATAAGAAATCAGGCGCAGTGAGAGAAAAGGTGAAAGGAAAAACACTGACCAGTCATGGGACTGGAAAAATAGAATAGCGGGAAAGGCACTTGTCTTGCACACGGCTATTCCCAGGTTCGATCCCTGGCACCCCATATGGTCCTCCAACCCCTGCCAGGAGTGATCCATGATGATAAAGCCCTGGTTAAAGCCCTGAGCTCCATCATGTTTGCCCCCTCAAAAAAGTAGAAATAAAGAAAAAGAACCTAACCAGTCATATCAGAAATTCTAGAGAGATAAAACCCCTTTAGAGAGCTGATACTTGACAGGAAATAAGACCCCACAAAAGCCTAAGTAAGGATTGACCTCCAAGTTCTGGATTTACTGACATTTTATGAAGAAAGAGAAGATGCTGGTGATCTTTGCATGGAGGCACCTAGGAAATAGTCACTCTTCGTCATCTAGATCAAGAATTTCCAAACTCTTCCTTCCAAACCCCTCTGTGTCCTCCTGGTGCTGTGAGCATTCCCACCAGCCCCACCACCAAATGAGTTCTCTTTACTCTAGTTTAGAGCCTTACACTACCCACTAGACTACCTTGACAAAGTATCTCAGGTGGGTGACTTACACCACAGGAATTGATTCCCTTACCATTCTGGATGCTAGAAGTCAGATACTAATCTGTCTTGGAGGTTAGATTAATTGTTTCTTTTCTTGACTTACAGATGATACTTTCCCTCTGTGTCTTCACATAGTTTTCCTTCTGGGTTTGCTTGTGCCCCACTTTCCTCTTTTCATGAGGTCAGTCATACTGGAATAGTTCTCAGTGGTTAGGTTTATATCTTAAAGACTCTCTCTTTGAACAGAGTCCCATTCTGATCTACTAAGAAGTTAGGACTTCAACATATGAATTTGGGGGAAAGGTATAATTCGAACCATAATATACCTTTACCTCAGAGGCTAATTTTTCTTTTACCTTACTTCCCAATCACTGAATCAAGTCTAACCATTTTATAACTATAGAAGAAGAATGAAAATACTTCTAAGTTAAAACATATACCAATCAATTACAAGATGCTCACCAATTTTAGAAATGTAAACAGTGAGAAATTTTATATTAGAATAAATGTCATAATATAGGACTTTGAACACCAAAACTCTTGCAAGCTTCAAAGAACTGCATATGTAATCAGTGGAACTAAATTAAAGCTGTTCATGAATGAGGGCTGGGAAGATGACACTGAATCTTTTAGATCAGTCAACTACACATACAGAACATTCCTAACAGCACTGGGATTTTCAGTCTCATAGAGAGCTTCTCATTAGAAAATAGCATGGCTTATGTCAATCACAGTTTGTTGCTTACATGTCTTACAAGGCTCTTTTATCCAAATCTCTACAATGCTGTAGTTCCATCTTATATCAATTGCCTAGGCATCTGTTCTGACTGATTGACATGGTACCATCACTTCTGGTCTAATAACCCAGGAGTGATAGGGATTCCTTGTTCCCTCCATCTTTATTTCTGAGGATAAGGGTGTAGTGTGTGCATCTTCGTAATCCTATCACCAGCAACTAACTGAAATGCAAAAGTTTCTGTGAAGCCAGACACTTCCCAGGGATAAATGTGAAGCCAAAAAAATCACAGTTTTTTCCAAAGACCTCTTTTTTTTCTGCTTCAACACTTCAACAAATTTTCACTAACCAGAAAATGTTCACCACGACTTCTCCAAGACTCTTTGACCATTACCTACAGCTGCACTGCCTCCATTAGCAGATTCCCTAATTAAATGTCTGAATTTACTTACTCCACCTTCCATCCTCCGCAAATTCTATGTTTCTGCTGGATTTCTTTAGAGTTCTATATGCAAAATTCAAACTTTTCCACCCAGAGATTGTTGTTTCTCTTTTAAGTCACTCCATTTCTGAAAATTTTCTTCAAAGGATGTCTCTCCTATTTTGATGTCTCTAACCACATAACCCATGCTGGGGCTACCCCATAGCTATTTTTCTTTGGTAAATGGATCAAAAGTCCCCTGGCTAATTATATCATCTAGGGAACAGGCAGAGGTATTGGAGGGGGGTAAGTATCATTTAGTCTAGTTTGACCTTAGCCACTACTGTGCAAAGAGGCAAAATCTCTGGATGTGAACCAACAAGAAACAAGAGGGGAAACTAGTACAAGAAAGATAAACAGCCTACTATTCCTGGATCCATAAAAATATACCTTTGGAAGTGGTTTAGTGAGTAAAAAAATATTTTTTAACTCCACCACCACATTTTTCAGTGTAGTTTTCTGAATAAATGGGGCTCTGTCAAAGATGAATGACACAAAAAGTTTTCTTGCTAAATGGCTTTTTTGTTTGTTATCAGGTGTACCTGTCCACATGGCTTGTCATCTGCTCATTTGCTTCTCTGTGTATAAGGCAAAAGCATAAATTAGGCTCAGAGAATCCTTTCATTCTTAAGGGAAGGGTACAAGGACGTTCATAAAACATTTCAGTGCTGGGAAACTTCTTAGCCTGAGTACTCTTTCTCAGGAGTCAGCTTCCTCCACCAGTGCCTTTATTCATGTGGGATATAATGTTATTTCATTTTCCTCTGGTCATCTTACATCCCTAGAGAGAGCTTGACTCATGATATAATTATATGCTGGGACCAATTCCCACTAGAGTGACTCCAGACAGCCTTCTGCCTGCCCCCCATCCCACCCTCTCCACCCACCCCCTACCACCAACATCCTTGCAGAGCAGAGCCAGGGTGAGCACCACCAAGCCAGGAACTGGGAAAACTTCTGCAGCACACTTCAAGGGGCAGTTCTGGGAGAGATATTGGCCATGAGATGTTGGCCCCATCCCTGAAGGTTAATGACTCACTGCAAGACCAGCTCCACTTGTGGTCTCTAGGGCCAGTTAAAGCAGCCAAACCCAATTGCCTTTGGTGGTTTTTGAAATGGCTCCTGGATTTTCAAATGTTTGAGAAGTTAAGCTCACTTCTCAGAGATGATGAATGCTATGGGGGTCCAGGACACAGTCTGTTGAGATCAACTGTGAAGTGACTAGGGCTGTTGCTCCCTCCCAATGGCTTGTTCCTGGCCCATGATTCCATTAGTGCTGGGGAGAGGCTGTGGGCCTAGGTCTGGATGGGGCCCAGGAAAACCTCATTTCTAGCTACTTGGCTTCACTCAAAGAAATAGTTTTCATTGTTTGTGACTACCTCCAAAGCTAGAAGCTCCTTAACCAATGTATCAGAGAGCTTTATTATAACTTTCTCTTCAAGCACTTGGACTTGTGATGGTTGTGGTTCTCTCCCTCCCTCCCTCCCTCCCTCCTCTCTCTCTCTCTCTCTCTCTCTCTCTCTCTCTCTCTCTCTCTCTCTCTTCATGTTAGCCCAATATTTTATTTATAATTGCTAGGACTATTTCCTTTATTGTTATTCTCACTATAGTGATTTTGATTTTTTGTGTGTCTTTATGTTTTCTAGTCTGTTTTCTTTCACTAAATCACAAACTCCATGAGCAAACAACTAATTCTTTTATTTTGTTTTCTTAGTGTCACTGCCATTGAGTGTAAGTTTCATGTAGACTGTGGCACAGAGTTATCTTTTAATATACATTAGTCATAATAAATATTATCATAATAATCAATAGCTGAATGAGTGAACTTTTCAGCTTCCACTCAACTAAATTCTTTGTGCCTTTGAAAACCAGAACCACTCCCCTCAAGCATTTTTTCCATTTTTTTCTCTTCAGCTTCTTTCGCATGTCCCATGAAGGACCCAGTATCCTCTATAAAGGGAAAAACATGCTGAACACAAGGTCTTTTTCTGTCATTTTAATGTTTCATGGTCCTAGTCTCCCTAAGGTCAGATGGGCTGATCCAAATAATGCTTTATTTCCCATAATATCTCAGAAGCTTCATAGTCATGGCATAATTACATCAGGAACACCCAAAACTCTGATCAAAAATAGCCAATTTGTTTCCAACCAGTTACCCTCTTTACCCCAAATGATCCCACTGAATTGGCTGGAGAACATTCCACTGTATGACCCTGAATTGCTACTGCTTGAGACTGGCTCATGGGGCTCCAGTTGAAAAAGAATCAAATCATCAGAAACAAGGGGGATGTGAGCCAGACTCTGCTACACCAGCACCCGGCAGGCTGTGTGTCCTGAAATCAGTGTGATCTCACACCCTCTTCTCTGCAACTCGGTGCTAATACATAGCAACTAGTATATGCTTCCCACCAAGGTCCCACTGGGTCCCCCAGGGCTTGCAAGACAACTGGTGTCACCAGGAAGAACTCTAAGGGGGACCTGTCATCAGACATGCCTATTACTGAGCATCTCCTGAGGCTGATCTTGGAGTCAAGTTACTGGGGGCCTCTCATTTCAAGCCCTATCCCATGTGACTTGTGCATATTTCTATGTAGATATCAGATCCCAGTCACAGGATACTGCTAATTATAAAATGAAGTTATTACCTTTTAGGGATATGGTGATTATTTGAGTGATAATTATTTATAACAAAAACCCTAATTATTTCTGTGATCACAATGTCTAATGCTTTATGGGATTCTCATATAAATATGAATATAAATATATATGTTCTTGGTGCTAGTGGCCCTATGGTCAGATGGGATGATCTAATTAATGCTTTATTTCCCATAAGATCTCAGAAGCTTCATAGATATGGTGTAATTGCATCAGGAGTACCCAAAACACTGATCAAAAATAGCCAATTCATAGAATTTGCCAAACCAGGAAAATGTATACACTTATTGAAATGTGATTTTTCAAAATACCTTTTATAAAGATCATCAAATATTTTTGAGTTGCCCTTCCTGTCAAAATGATTGGAATACAATTAAGGAAAAAACTCTGCCTATAAAGAGCATCAGATGTTTAACAGAACTTATATATATATATACACACATATACATACATATACATATATATGTGTATATATATGTTGTATATGTGTGCAGCAATAGAGATTAATGTATACTAAGAATCAAATAAATAACCTGAAGAGAAAAATTCCTAAAAAAACATCAGATTGTGACTACTTTTAAAGTGGAGAAAGTGTAGAAATTCTACAGAGATGATACTATCACTTTGCTTCAGTTATGCTTGTCTATGTAACAAACTGATCCAAACTTCAGTAACATGAAAACAAGACTTGCTATTTTTGTGGTTCTGTGTAGTAGTAGAATGGTCTCACCTCATTGGCTTTTGGACCACCCATGAAACTACATTCAACCCAAAG
Source organism: Sorex fumeus (assembly GCF_029834395.1). Lineage (NCBI taxonomy): Eukaryota > Metazoa > Chordata > Mammalia > Eulipotyphla > Soricidae > Sorex > Sorex fumeus. The sequence goes on from NW_026606067.1 coordinate 17,984,439, forward strand.
GGCTCCCTCAGCAGTTCCTAATGGCTCCTAACTCGAGGGGCTGGGTTTTCTTTTCTTTGACCTCAGACCTCCATTTGACTACCCTGCAGGCCTTACTTATATGGAGATCTCAGAATAGCATCCTAAGAACTCAAAAGGAAACTGCAAAGTCTCTGAAGCCTCAGGCTGCAAAACTCATCTAGTATCATTGCCACTTCAGAGTTCTAATCCAGATTTAAGAATGTGATACTAGTGTCAAAGTCACATTACAAAATGACATGCATATCAGGTAAAAACAGCGACCACTAAAAAAAATTAGAGTCTAATTTTTGATTGTCTATAAGCAAATTTCCTCTACTGGTAATCTCTTAAAGACTGGTAAGATATATTTTGAATTCTCTGAAGTGACAAATAAAGAGTCCTGGACAGAGTGTGCTCTTGATAAGGATTGGAAAATAAATGAACAAAAGATAAGCAGATATATTATTAGACATATACATACTAATAACATAATAATAAAAACATATTGCTGGCTTCTATTCCTGGGATGATAGAGGAACAGACTGGAAAGACAGACCCTTCTAAACTGCACAGTAAATGAAATAGATATCAAGCAAGCATTTTAGACAACAGGCTGTAAGGACATACATCCCTGGGAGAAGGAAAACCAACAAGCAAAGCCAGGGGATCCTCCAGAATATTGCCTATCGAGAATTTCCATGATGTAGTGCAGAAAAGAAGCTAAACAGAGCCTGGTGGATGCCGTGTTCTGATAAGATGAAATCTAAAGTTGGAGAAGTCCAAGGTAGCCAGAAACTATAGAGAAGACTATCAAAGGAACAAAAGATTCTCAGAAAAAGAAGAGACCAGAGAAAAAGGGCCTCTGGTGTCTGTAGGTTCCTCTTGAGTAGTCGGCTATAGGTCTTCCCAAATCAAGGCTAGAGAAAAGCAAGTACTGTAACTGTCTCCAGAGTTCATGTAAGGTTGGAATAGTTAGCAATTCCACCAACAAGAGTGGAAAAGACAGTTATAGTTATTTTATTTCCTCCCAGATGCCCAAATCCATATTTTGAAGACCTAAGTATGTTTTACTGCATTTAATAGATGGCCATTAAAGAGACTGTGGATCGAAACATGAGATCTCTGGGGTGGGTCTTATCTAACCGAATTGGTGTCCCTATTGGAAGAGGAAATTTGATTTTTTTTCTCTTTTTAGTTTTTTTAGGGGTTTTTTGGGGGGAGTCACTCCTCAAAATGTTCAGGGGTTTCTCCTAGGTCTGCATTCAGAAATTACTCCTAGCAGTACTACGAACCACATGGGATGCCAGGAATTGGACTCAGATTGGGTGCATACAAAGCAAGCACCAACCTACTTTCTCTCCAGATCCTTGAAGAGGAAGTTTGAACACACACTGAGGATATGCATGCTCAGAGTAGAGACCATGTGCAGACTGCAAAAAGGCGGCAATCAGCAAGTTACAGAGAAGCCTCAGAGGAAACCAGCCCTGTCACTATTTTGCTCTTGTACTTTTAGACTCCAAAACTATATAAAAAAAGAAAATGATCGTTTGAGCCATTCAGACTGTGGTATTTTGCTATGTAAGCCTTAGCAATCGAATACAGACTTCCTAACATCTGAGACGTTTGGTGGGCTCCTCAGGAGAGGGCTGACTCAGAAGTAGGTCCAATTTAGCCATGGACTCAAGTCTCTTCTGGCTCCATCTAATGAAGTTTCAAAGGAAGACACAGACTACTTCAAGTAACTTAAGCACATCCCAGTAAAAAACACAAATATATTTCAAGGGATCCAAAAACAAGAAAGAAAGAGAATAAATCCAGCACCCAGTTATTTAAAATTCACAAGTCCAGCACTCCATTAAAGCATACAAAAAAGTGGGAAAGTAAAGTTCTAATGAGTAATGAATTCCAACAGTGGAAAATGATCCAAAAGAACACAGTAAAATAATTCAACTAAAATGGTTACTGTAAATAATCTCTGTGTGTGGATAATGATAAAAGAAAGAGGTAAAACACAGTAAACATAGTTACCAAGGTATTTATGAATACTCTGGAAGTAAATAGGAGACAAATTGAAAAATTCAAATTAAAATCTAAGATTAAATCTACAACATTCAGAATAAAAATTGAATGGAATTAACATCAGATTAGGGACTGCAGTACAAAAATTGTCAGTGCATTTCAAGAAAGCTGAAGTAAACTAATCCATGTATTAGTCAGAGTACCATGAAAAAGAAAAATATATTTGAATAAATGATGGCTAAACTGTTTTCAAATGTGATCAAATTATAAGCATAAAAAACTAAAGAATTGGGGCTGGAGTGATAGCACAGCGAGTAGGGCGCCTGCTTTGCACGCAGCTGACCCGGGTTCGATTCCCAGCATCCCATATGATCCCCCGAGCACCGCCAGGAGTAATTCCTGAGTGCAGAGCCAGGAGTAACCCCTGTGCATCGCCGGGTGTGACCCAAAGAGCAACAACAACAACAAAAAAACTAAAAATTTTATAAAATGCCAGACAGAAAAAACAGAAAAGAAGACAACTATGTCAACAATGTGTCATAACCAAATTTATTTTTTAAAAAACAAAATAACAAAGTAGAAATATTCTTACAACCACAGGAAAAAGAACAAACTTATAAGGAAAAACCATAATAATTGCAAACTTCTCATCAGAAGCAATATGAGCCAAAAGTAAGTGAAACAATGCTTTAGAATTATATACACCCTCAAATGAGTACATAATAAATACTTGTTTAGACACGTAAAATCTTTACTAATTCATGGCTCAGCACTGCACCTCAAGAAACATGAAAGTTACATAGGCATAAAAAGAATAGCAAAATGCATATTTAAATGTAAATTATTTTCTTACTCTTTAAACCAGTTTTTAAATTTTACTATTAAAAACAAAAAAATTAATAATACTGTCAGACTTTTTCAGCATATGAGATGAAATATCTGACATATGAGATAAAATATCTGACAGTAATAATATTGAGGTCAGAATAAAAGACATGAAAGCATACTCTTTAAGGGTCTTAAACTTCACATAAAATTATTTCATATTACCTGAATATAGACTGCAAAACTAAAGCTATATATGATTCATGAACACAACCTATAAAGCAAACACTAAAGGTATTCTAAAGAGATCTGATCAGTAAAACAATAAAGATCAGATGAAATCACTTGTTCCATGATAATTATATGCTCTGAATAGTGAGACTCTGAGTCTGATGATCTCACAACAAAAGCAACTAATCCAAAATTAAGTAGAAATTCATCAAAAAATATTTTTAAAAAAAGGAAGAAAGAAAACGAGGAATGGGAGAAGCAGAGGATACAGAAAACAAGCATCGGTCACACTAAAAATGACATGATCCTGAGCATGAAGCAGGTTATGGCCCTGAGCACCTCAAGGTATCTCTTTCCCTTGACAAAAGAAAAATATATAATATAGTGCTCACGGCAAAGACTGGCAAGCTACCTGTGACGTATTTGATATACCAAACTCAGTAACAAGTCTCACAATGGAAACGTTACTGGGCCCGCTTGAGCAAATTGATGAGAAATGGGAGGACAGTGACAGCAGCATATATAGTGCATCATCTAAACACAAGGAAAAGGCAGAGGTTACCACCAGATTGGAAAAGATACATATGACAATAAATAAATAAATAAATAAATAAATAAATAAATAACCAACTCCTTGTTAAACAAAAATAAAAGAATCAAATATGATTGTAGTGTCACAGATAAGTTCATACTTATGTAAAGGAGCCAAGAACAAAGTGGTAGAATATTTGTATTGCATGTCTGAAGCCCTGGATTCAATTCCTGACAAAAACCACAAAAAAGAATGAAAAGAAACCCTAATGCTTAGTTGAGGAACTGGAAGTGGTACATATAAAGTAGATTTCTGGTAATGACTATTTAAAACTGCTCAGTCAGTATATCTGAAGTTCAGCTAAATGTTTATGCAGTAATAGAGATTCAAAACATATGAAGTAAAATATTAGGAGATAGATAAATGTACAAATACACCCACACACAAATATCAAAGATAAGCAACATTGCCAATTGTACCTCAATGACCTTTATTGAATTCTCTCTACCCACCAGCATAAAAATGTATTTATTTCTGAGTGCCCAGATGGAGCATATTCAAGGACCCTAAGGCAAGACTCAATTTTTTTATATTCAAATAATACTCCTGTGCCTTCAACCTATAATGGAACTAAATTTATAAATATTAGTAACAGAAAGAACAAGTACTTTCCAAATCAAGAAGTTTTTTAATGGAATAAAAATTAAAATGAGATATCTAAATTTTGGGGGTACAGTTATTAAAAATACCTAAAGGAACATGCATGATTCTAAATATTTTTATTAGGAAATAAGTCTCAAATTATTTACCCTAACTTCTGCCTATTGATAATTTAAAAAAGGAAAACAATATTAATAACAGAAACAAAAATAGTTATAAAAATGAGTTAAATCAAAGCTGATGTTTTGAAAAAAAATCAAAGAAATTTGGTAGGTATCTAGCAGAATGGTTAGGAAATATAGAGACTGAAAAGATAATGCAGGAGTTAAGTCTCTTGCCTTACACAGAACAGAGCCCAGTTTCATCCCTGGCACTGCATATGGGCTGCTATACAGAGAAATAGGTGCTATCTCACTGGGGATGAGAATGGTGGGTTTGTTGTAGCTGTTGGTTATTATTCTTGCTTTATTTTTTTTCTGCTTGTATATTGTGTTTTTATTTTATTGTCTGAGAATATTAAGGACCAAAGGGGTAGGGGGAGATGTTATTTGAGACTGTTTGAAGAATGCTCTGGAGTTAGTACTGAAAGGGGATAGGAGTTGTCAGTATTTTAGAGGAATTGACACTATAATGAAATAAACCATAAAATAGGACAAATCTACCAATCACGAAATTTAAACAAAGAAGGTGGAATCTGGCAGTTCCTGTAATGGAGTAACTTTATTTTTCTTAAAGAGAACAACTGGGGCAAAAGGGGAAGCACCCCCTACCCCAAAGACCAACCCAATGCTGCTCCACATTTCTGAATTTGAAACAGTATACCGGGGCAGCAGTAGTGACTGGTGTGATACAATCCACCAAATCAAAAAGAGATGAGAATGTTGTGATTGCTTTGTGAGTGATTCTACCCATCCCCAGTTCTTGTTTTTCTTTTTCTTTTCTTTTTTTATTATTTGTTTTTTATTGAATGACCATGAGCTAGAGTTACAAAACTTTCATGTTTGAATTTCAGTCCATTTAAATTTCATACAATGATCAAACACACATCCCTCCACACGTGTACATTTTCCATCACCAATGTTCCCAGTATCCCTCCCCCCCTCCATTCTATCCCTTCCCCTGCCTCTCTGGCAGACAATTGCCCTCTTACTCTCTCTCTCTCTCTACTTATGGGTATTATGGTTTGCAATACGGGATAGGAAATGTGTGCTGAAAGTTCTGTTTTTTTCTTTGTTTCTTTCTTAGAGGAGCATATTGAGTGACTTGATCCAGAAGATAAGGAAGCCACAGCAGATTGGAGCACAGTTGGTGGGGCTGGTACAAAACCCAGGAGACCTTTAAAGATGCTTTTAGCTTCAATGTCATAAAGGGTTCTGCCTACATTTTCCTCCATGTACCTTGTGGATCAGGTCTGATATCGAGGTCTTTGATCTGACTTTCATGCTGGGATGAGAGATGCGTGCTGAAAGTAAATAAAGAACCAAACACACTAGTCTATCAGTATCTATATTGCAAACCATAATGCCCAAAAGGAGAGAGAGAGCACAGGGGAAACTGTCTGGCAAGCTACCCTTGATGTATTTGATATGCCAAACACAGTAACAACAAGTCTTACAATGGAGATATTACTGGGCCTGCTCGAGCAAATCGATGCACAACAGGAGCACAGTGCTACAGTGCAACAGTGCTAAAGTCAAATCCTGAATAATGGTAAATCTCAGATATCCTTCTTGGAAAAACCTATCCTTCCTGAGCTAGATCGATACTTTTGAGACTTCAAGAATATGTATGCTATATCATGACTTAGAGCACAGCCCAGTTCTAATGATTGCCCAGGCTTAGGGTGACTTCAAGATCATTCAATGTGAAAGGTCAACTTTTGGAGAATGACCTGTATCATTCAGTATAGTCAAACATAATTTTGTAGACTCCAGAAACAGACCTTAACTAAATCCAAGCTTATTGATAACTCTGGGTCTTTAAACCGTGTTTACAAGTTAAACTTCAAACTATACTTAATTTATTAATAAGACTTAATAAGTATGTAAATCTTTTCATACGTCCACTAGAAATAAAGATTCAACCTGGTTACAGAAGCTGAACTCAGTTAACTAATATTGTCTTCTTGCATAATATCTCAAATTTAAAACACTATGGATATTCTGATGATAGGTGTGGTATTAAAATGAGGTATTCATGAAAAGTATGAAAACAGTATTTGAAATCCCACTACCTCAATAAAAATGTTTTCTTAAAAAAACACAACAGAAGATGAAACAAGTAAAGTAAGTAAAGGCCCTCCCGTTGATCATCGATTTGCTCGAGCGGGCCCAGTAACGTCTCCATTGGAGACTTTGTTGTTACTGTGTCTGGCATATCGAATATGTCACGGGGAGCTTGCCAGGCTCTGCCGTGCAGGCGAGATCCTCTCGGTAGCTTGCCGGGCTCTCTGAGAGGGGTGGAGGAATCGAACTCGGGTCAGCCATGTTGGCTGTGTGCAAGGCAAACACCCTACCACCGTGCTATGATATTAATATAGAGAAATATGTAATATTGCTTTACTTTGTTTTACTCTTCTGTTAGTTAGAACGTGTAGGTAGCTTTGTTTGGCAGAGAATGCAAAAAATTGATCAATATGATCAATAATACAATTTACACTGGCACACAAAATGAAAGCAAATTTTTAGCATCAGATTCCCTCTTGGCCACACAGTCAATGTATATTTAAAACTACCTCAAATTCTTTTAACTCGAATAATGAAAATGAAACACTGTGTTTTATAATTTACTAATTTAAGGTAAAGTTCTTATTTCAATTAATGGAGTGGGGAAATAAACTGAAACCACTTTTGAATTTTGCTCTGTGAATATGTGGTAGACTAGTTGTAGGTGTTCTGCCTAAAGCGCCCACACCAATGGGAAAAAAAAAACACCTTAAGAGAAAAAAATGAAAGCACATTAAAACGAAAGAAAAAATTCTCTCCGAGAAATCTCTTTACTTCGTAGAAGCCACAGTGTTCTGACTTTTTTCAGCAGAAACAGAAGCATATTTTCTAATTCCCTTGTTCCTTGGGGGCATTAAAGCCACATTATACAGCAGCAGACTGTCAGTCAGTCATGCGAAGCTTAATGGATGATGACATAAATGACAAAAGTATGATCTACAGCCATATTTTTTAACCATAGGCTAATTTTTAATTCCCCCAACTCCTCATAACAACAACAACAAAAAGCATTCTGAGAAAACAGAGAAGAGTTAACATCTTAGAAAGGAACAAGACAATATGGGGGTTTGTTTCCAACTCCCAATTTCATCCAAAAGAAGTCTTGCCTACAAATCTGTATTTGTGAAACATCCTCATCTCCCAGTTAATCAAAGCCCTGAAAATTCAAGGAAACCTGTGTTTATGGAAATCTGGCATTTCTGTAAAATTTTGAATGCGGGCTAAATAGAGCAGTTCATCTCATTTTGAAACTAATGACTCTTGCCAAGTGGTTTTCTAAAGCTGGGTCTTCTGGCTCGGTCACCGTTTAGGAATTCATTTATGAGTTGGGTTAGCCGGAGACTCTGGAATTCAAATTTATGTCTGCAAGTTGCTAGTTTTCTCCTGATATGTCTCTGAAAGGAGAATGTAATCAATTTACTAAACTCAGATTTCAGGAAATTTTCGTATCCCAAAAAGAGACTCTGGTGGGCAGCTTTGTTCACTTTCTGAGTAAGCTACCCCTGCTCCAAGGCCCCTATGCTGTGTGCTTAATTGTCAATGGCACTCTCTCCAGGGTTCATGGCTCCACTCAAAACAACTTCACCAGTGCGCTGGAATTCACCTCCCTTAATAGACTTGCCAGTGGTTTATAAAATGGCAGAATATATGTGTGGTTTGACACCTCAGACAGCTTCTGTTCTATCTGTCTATTTCTTGATGGCAGCAGCAAAAGCTCTGATAATTATTCATCTGATCTGTTTGGAAGATTTATCTGCTCAGAAATGGTCCAGGAAATTAGAATATGAGTTTGGTGTGCATGAGTAAATATTTGTGTGTGTGTCTGTGCTGTCTGTGCTGTGTCTGTGTGTGTATTTTCCCCAGTGTGATAAAATCCACACCTCACTTTCTCCTGAGGCAAGAGGCAAACATTAAGCACCCTTCCAATGTAACCATAAATTTACTATGATTTTTTTAAAAAGTGCTTTGAAAAAGTCATCATATAAATTAACAAAGCTGGAAATGTGCCTCTAGTTTGTGTTGGCTTTGGGTTTTAGGGAGTTACTTAATAAACAAAAGTCAATGAATTCAAACAGTAACAAAGCAATTTCAATGATTAATCAAGTGTTAAAACTAGTTTAACCTCTCCTGTTTTACAAACTCTATATCACCCTGACTAGACGAATGGAGGAATAAGACACCCATCTGGAAATCTCATCTGAAATATTAGATTGGGGATCTAAAATTCAGCCAAATAGTGTGGCTTGTAGGGATATCCTGTCGGATAATAAATTGCATTAATCTTACTTAAATTTTCCATCTAAATCATGTCCCGAGGCCATATTACTTGGCGGAAACTGTTCCTTTCTTTAAATGCATTGTGCTACTGAAAGTGATATTAAAAGGAGGGAAGAGGGAAGAGTTTTCTTTCTTTTTTTCCCTGACTGGTTTATCCTGTGTTCAAAAACCCATGAGTAACCTTCTGACTCTTCTAAAAGGAACAGTGTCAGCCTGGCAGCACCAGCTCATGACAGAGGCCCGTAGGTAATATTGTTGGTCACAAGGTAACTTCAGGAAATTTCATTTATCTCTTTTATGTCTCTTTCCTTTATTTCTTTATTTTATGTCTCAGCCTGGTGGTGTGGCTTATGGCAATTGTGTGTGGGAGACAACTGTGAGAACATCCTTTCCTTAACCTCTTTTTGACTTTTGTATGTACGGAACTGTAACCAGTATTTTTCCTGAAGATTCCATGGTAACTTATTCCTTTCTTAAACTTGCATAAATGTGTCAAATATAAAAATAACTTTTGGGAAAACCACTGGGACAATGGTAAAAGGAAGTGGACACTCTGGTCGAAAGTGTAGTACTGGAATGTTTTACGCATAAAATCCTATCACTGGGTGATGCAAAATTGTGCCTTATATATTTTTTTAACCAGATGCTGGAGAAAATTCTCTTTAAAATATAAAACTAGCTACTGGGAATGGGTATATATCACTGTGACCTTCCCAGAGTTGTAAGAAGTGATTCAGCTGACCCTGAAGCTGATCCAGCTCCCAGTCTCTGTCTGCCAGTTATGAAAGTCTGTAAATAGGCAGGGAGTCTTAAGGTGTTAGGATCATGTCGATTCAAGTCAACACCATCAAACATCAGAGTACTGCTTCATGGTCTCTGCTGGTTTGGTTCATCTGTTCTCTTAGCTACTAGAATGGTGGGGTTTTCAGAGTAGGGACTTGCTCCATCCAGCAGACAGCCAAGCAGAGAAAGTGCATGTGGATGATCTCAGAAGTGATGATGTCCATCAGGAGCATGGCACTTTGTGGGCCTTCACTTGCACCCCAGCAGCGGTTCTTATTGCATCCTCAGGCAGCATCCCTACACCTCCTGCTGATGAGAATCCAGAGGTTGGGTGATGGGCGCTCCATCACCTGTGGACGGTGAAACTAGGACAAAAGCACGACTCCAGCCCTCTGACAATTAAACCATGAGTGAATAGAAGTGAACTTGTTTTGCTTCCAGTCCTCCATAGGAAACACGTTCTTCATGCGCAGTTTGTCAATTCCAGAAGGAGGACTGGAAACAGGACCATGGTCTCAGCCAACCAAGCCAGGAATTTCTTGGTTATCCCAGATTCCTTCCTCTCAGTCACCCATGTCCTTACTGTTTCCTCCAAACTGTTCTGGTTATGTTTCTAGGAGCTGACCCTCCTTCCACTCTGCTGCCCTCCCTCCTCTCCCATCATGTGTTCTTTCTAGATTTAATGTTCTTATCACTGTTACCAGCCTCTGCTCTCAACCGACCCTGCCTCACCCAAAGACCCCAAGTGAGAATTCTGAAATTCCTCCACACCCATTTCCAGGCCCCTGACAGACCCTTCTTCTCCATTCCAGTGGGAATGCAAATCCTGTTGGTGGCCCCAGTTTCATCTCCAGCTAAGTAACCATCTCCTTACAAACCAAGTCATCCATAATTCAAACTCACCAGGAATCTCTGCAAGTATCAGAAGAGCAAACTACCCTCTACCTATGTGCACCTTCCCTGCTGCTCCAGCACAGAGTTCTTGACTTAGGAGACTGGGTCTGTTACAGTCTTATGTCAAGGTCTAGTCCTGTGCCTTGTGTTTCCATACCCCCCAAAGCCCCCCTGGTACCTCTCTATCCCAGAACACAGCCCAGGCTGCTGGCATCACACATTTACAGTTAGTTTGTCTCTAACCGGACAAAGTGTTCCTGTCTCCTTGCCTCCCCCATTCCAGACCCAGGGCCTGGAAGTGAACAGTGATGAAGCAAGCATAGATTCTGCTTCTGTTTCAGTGATGAATCTGGAACTTTGGGGTAGTTTTTTACCATTCAGACAAATAGTAATAAAAGGCTATTTTCCTGTGGGAATTTTAGCAAAGCTGCTTATTTAACAGTTTCATTTCCCTTCTACTCTCCACAATCCACTGTTCCTTCCTCCTTCACTTCCCACACAGGCCACTCCAGGTACAGTACAACATGCTCTATTCTCTCCCTGTTGAGCACATCTCAAGTCCTTCCACTCACTGGCCCCGTACTCGTCTTGCTCATAGCTGGCCTGCCAACCTGGCCTGACTCCCTCCTGTTCCCACACAGTCCAACCATTGCAGCTCATCTCTGTTGGTGTCTGGGCTTCCTTCTGAGCTCTTATGATCTGAGTCGTTGACCTTCTTCAATTCGCTTATTTAGCTATTTTTAATTGTGTGCTGTGATGTAGGTTCTATAGTTCTGTCTTGTCTCTCAAAAAGCCAGAAGACCCCCTGCACAGTAACAAGGGCTGACTCTAGAAAACCTTTTGCTAGATTTAGCTGCTGAAAACTCCTGAGTTTAGTGTGGCCAAGCTTTGTTGGATATGAAAGGTTAAACATAGAAATATTACAGACCACCAACAGAGATGAAGTCGTCTGCTCAGCTACCACACAGTGCTGCCAGAAGAGGATTACTCAGAGCCCTCCGTCCATTACTCCATTTCAACAGACTCTTCTCATAACATTCTCTGAGGTTAGATGCGCCCACTGAAATGAATAATGACATAGCTATGGTAAAGGGTGAACTGAAAAAGAGCGGTGTCATTATTGCTGTAAGTACCCACAAAAGATGTTTATTATCACACACGGACATGGCCACAAACACACAGCACATCACTAATAAACTCATTTATTTCCACATAACGTTGCACAATGTGGAGAAATCTGGCAAAGTGCTGAGAAATGGCAGCATTTCAGATTGGGTTTGTTTGCCAACAAAACCAATTCATTTCACCAGTTTCAGTAAGCCATTGCCGCAAGAGTTGGCTATTTTATGTTCCATTTGTTTCCATAGAAGAAAATGTCTACCCATCACCTAACATATCAAAGACAGATGCTCCCAATGAAACAGATAGAAAAAGTCTAAAAAGTTGAGGCAACAGTCAAGGGACGTGGAGATCTAATGTGGAGACAGAGAAAACCACTTTGTTTCCTGGAGTATCCAGACCATTTTGTCTATTACAAAAAGGAAAAAAAGTCAAAGGAAAATTAAATGTAAAACAAAGGCCTTACTTATTACAAGAATATTTTTTTAAAGAAGTCTAAGATGTCATTAATATCCTACTCATATTTCTTGTAAGCTCACTATACAACAAACACTGTGTTCATAAGCACATATAAAAAGTGGAGTCTGCAGATTCGTGGAACAGAATCTGCACAGATCATGATAATTCAAGATGACTGGTTGTGATAGAGATGACATGGGAATTATAAACTCAGAAATGAGGTTTTTCTAGTTTGTGTCTAGCAGAATTCTGACTCAAGTCACAGACTACTTACCTATTTTTCTTTTCTTCTAATAGTACTTGTAGATCTTAAATGTAAATACCTGAAATTATTTGAGAGGGAGATAATGTATACGGAGGGAAATGTGTGCATGCATATGTCTGTACACACATAGATGTAACAAAAAATTGTTGACGTGATTCAAAGAGAAGCGAGATGCTTCAGAGGAATGATGTCATGAAATGAAGCCAGAGAAATTCAGGAAATGAGAATGCTCAAAGGCTCTCAGTTCATTTGTGGTGATAAGAATCCAACAACCTGGGCTGGAGTGATAATACATCGGGTAGGGTGTTTGCCTTGCACACGGTCGACCGGGTTTGATTCCCAGCATCTAATATGGTCCCCTGAGTACCACCAAGAGTAATTCCTGAGTGCATGAATCAGGAGTAATCCCTGTGCATCGCCGGGTGTGATCCCCCCCACAAAAAAAGAATCCAACAACCAATAGAGAAACCAGATGCAACTCGACTAGAACAAGGGCTGTGGCAAGTGACAGAAATGACCTCTCCCATTGGTCCTTTCCCTTCTTCCATTTTCTTTCATTAATTTCCCCTTACAACACATGCTAGTGATCTTGAAATTACTCATAATAATAATTTTCCTGTCGTCTATCCTTCAGGTTTCACACTTTGCTGGTAAGACAAAGTCAGGAGATGTCAAGTCAGAATGACATTTTGGAAATGCTAAAAGATGAGAACCAGAGAAGCCAGGAGCTGACAAAAGCTGTGAGAATGTGCTGCATGTTCCATAGGGACTGACAAAGACACCCAAGGACATTGATGCCCAAATTAGTCAAGTTTGGAAGACTCAGACTCCTGCCCCCCAAATAGAGTTTTTACTAAGGGCAGGTGGATGTTGCAGTGGCTAAGTCAGATGGGGGCAGTCTATGAACAGTCCAGAATGTCTGCCAAAACTGGTCCGTAATTTTAGTTAACCAGTCTGCAGAACTAGTCAGGCTACTGAGGATACATTTTTACCTAACCGTCCACATTTTCCAAACCTGAGTAATGATCAAATCCAGCATTTTCCCATCTAAGTTTAAAGGGGAATAAAAAACCAAAATTCTAGTCAATATTTTCCTATAAAGGGGAAAGAAACTATTCAAGACAAAAGGAGAAAATCTTTGAAATGAAATAATTTTCTCCATGTTTCTACTTTAGATATTTGTAAGAATGTGTTTGAGCACTTTGTAAACTAGGTCTTCTTAGAATAGTCTAAGTTCTAAATTCTTTACCTCTAAAACCCACACTCATGGTTCAGCATATTTTTTTGTTTGTTTTGTTTAGGGCCCACACCCTATGGTGCTCAGGGCTTACTCCTGGCTCTGCACTCAGAGATCACGCCTGGCAGGCTTGAAAACCACATGGGATTCTGCAAATGGAAGACAAGCACCCTGCACTATTGCTTCATCCCCTCCAGCACAATCTTTAGCCTTTGCGTGGCTCTTGTGGTATGTCCAGAATGGAGCCATCTCCAAACCTGGTGGGTCTGTAAAGCAAGATTCTTTCCTGTTCCCTGCTCTACTACTGATAGGTCATCTCACCTAAAAAGCTAGAAAGTCATTGTCTCTCTAAATGTGGTTCCAGTCCACCCAGGTGTAATCAAAAGTCTTCCCAAAAAAAGAAGCCCAGATCCAGATGGATTCACTAGCAAATTTTCCCAAACATTTAAAGAGGACATATTGCCAATTCTTCTCAAGCTTTTCCAGGAAATTGAAGAAACAAAAACTCTCCTCAACAGTTTCTATGAAACACATATCTCTGTCATACAAAAATTAAACAAAGACACCACAAGAAAAGAGAACTACAGGCCGATATCCCTGATGAACACTGATGCGAAGATTCTCAACAAAATACTAGCAAATACAATTCAACAACTCATTAATAAGATCAGACACCATAGCCAAGTGGGATTCATCCCATGGATGCAAGGATGGTTTAACATTCGGAGATCAATCAACATATTCCATCATATCAACAAAAGTAAAGATAAACACCATCTGATTATGTCAATAGATGCAGAGAAAGTATTTGACAACATCCAGCACCTGTTTATGATGGAAACCCTTGCCAAAATGGAGATAGAGGGGACTTTCCTCAATATAGTTAAAGCCATCTACCACAAGCCTACAGCAAGCATCATCCTCAATGGGGAAAAACTAAGATCCTTACCCCTACAATCAGGGATGAGATAAGGATGCCCACTCTCTCCACTGCTGTTCAATATAGTACTGGAAGTACTTGCAATAGTGATCAGGCAAGAAAAGTATATTAAGAGCATCCAGGTAGGAAAGGAAGAAATCAAGCTCTCACTATTCTCAGATGATATGATACTATACTTAGAGAACCATAAAAGCTCTATCAAGAAACTCCTAGAAACAATAAACTTGTATAGTAAAGTTGCAGCCTATAAAATTAAAACCCAAAAGTCCATGGCTTTCCTATATGCAAATAGTGAGAGAGAAGAAAGTGACATGAAAAAAAAATCCTGTTAACAATTGTGCCCCAGAAAATCAACTACCTAGGAATTTGCTAAACTAAGGAAGTAAAGGATCTGTACAGAGAAAACTACAAAACTCTACTTCAGGAAATAAAAGAGGACATGAGAAAATGGAAAGATATCCCCTGCTCATGGATCAGGAGAATTAACATTGTCAAAATGGCAATACTTCCCAAAGCATTGGACAAATTCAATGCCATCCCCATTACCATACCCATGAAATTCTTCAAAGAAATGGAGCAAACACTCCTGAAATTCGTATGGAAAAGTGAGCCCCCAAGAATAGATAAAGCAATTCTTGGGAAAAAGAAAATGGGAGGAATCAACATCCCTACTACAAAGCAAACTCTACTACAAAGTAGTAATAATTAAAACAGTACTGGAACAAAATGCAGAGCCGCAGACCAATGGAACAGGGTTGAATGTACTGATATCTCCCCCCAAGAATATGATCATCTAATCTTTGATAGCACAGCGGGTAGGGCGTCTGCCTTGCATGCAGCCAACATGGCTGACCCGAGTTCGATTCCTCCGCCCCTCTCGGAGAGCCCGGCAAGCTACCGAGAGTATTCGATATGCCAGACACAGTAACAACAAAGTCTCCAATGGAGACGTTACTGGGCCCGCTCGAGCAAATCGATGATCAACGGGAGGGCCTCGAGCAAAATCTTTGATAAGGGAGCAAGAAATATGAAGTGGAGCAAGGAAAGTCTCTTTAACAAATTGTGCTGGCAAAACTGGAGAGTTACATGCAAAAAACTGGGCTCAGATCTCTGCCTAACACCATGTACAAAAGTAAGATCAAAATGGATTAGAGACCTCAACATCAGACTGGAATCCATTAGGTACATTGAAGACAAAGTTGGCAAAACCCTCCATGACATTGAAGCTAATGGTATCTTCAAAGATGTCACACCACTGGCCAAGCAAGTGAAAACAGAGATAGACAAATGGGACTATCTTAAACTAAGAAGCTTCTGCACCTCCAAAGAAACAGTGACCAAAATACAAAGAAGTCTACAGAACGGGAAAGGATATTCGCCAAATACACATCCGACAAGAGGTTGATATCAATAATATACAAAGTACTGGTTGAACTCCACAAGAAGAAAACATCTGGGGATCATAAAGTAACAAAATAAGAGAATAACACCCGAGAATGGCCTAGATTAGTACCAGGAATTTTACTCCATGGCTTGGAGGCCAGCCATACATGCTAGGGGAAAAGGGAGCTCAGATAGAGAAGGGAACACCAAACAAAAGGTGTTGGGAGGATCCTCCCAGGATGAGAGAAGCATGCTGAAAGTAGAGTATAGACCAAACATGATTGCCACCCATTGCCTCTTTTGCAAACCACAACACCCAATAGGAGAGAGAGAACAAAAGGGAATACCCTGCGACAGAGGCAGGGAGGGAGGGGGGTACGGGGGATGGGAGGAATACTGTGATCCATGGTGGTGGGAAAATGGCACTGGTGGAAGGATGGGTATTTGATCATTGTATAACTGAAACCCAAGCACAAAAATTTGTAAGTCTACAACTGTACCTCATGGTTTCTCACTAATAAAATAAATAAATAAAATTTTAAAAAATGGGGTGACAAAATGAACAGAAAATTTCTCCAAGAAGAAATCCGAATGGCAAAAGGTTCATGAGAAATTTCTCTACATCATTAATCATCAGGGAGATGCAGATCAAAACAACAATGAGATATCATTTCACACCACAGAGTCTGGCCCACATCCAAAAGAACAAAAGCAACCGGTGTTGGCACGGATGTGGCAAGAAAGGGACCCTCCTCCATTGCTGGTGGGAATGCCGACTGGTTCAGCCCTTTTGGAAAAAAGTATGGACGATTCTCAAAAAATTAGAAATTGAGCTCCCATTTTACCCAGCAATACCTCTCCTGAGAATATATCCCAGAGAGGCAAATAATTATAGTCCAATGGACATCTTCACTTGTTTGTTCATTGGAGCACTCTTTAACATAGCTAGGTTCTGTAAAAAACCTGAGTGCCCGAGAACAGATGACTGGTTAAAGAAACTTTGGTACATCTATACAATGGAGTACTACGTAGCTGTTAGAAAAGATGAAGTCATGAATTTTACATACAAGTGGTACTACATGGAAAGTATCAACTAACCGAAATGAATCATAAATAGAGAGATAGACATAGAAAGATTGCATTCATCTGGGGAACATAAAGTAACAAAATAGGACACTAACACCCAAGAATAGCAGAGTACCAGGTTTTAAGTACCAGGAGGTTTACTCCATGGCTAAAAGGCCAGCCACACACGCTGGGAGAAAAGGCAGCTCAGATAGAGAAGAGAGTACCAAATAAAGGGTGTTGGGAGGATCCTCCCAGGATGGGAGATGCGTGCTAAAAGTAGACTCTAGACCGAACATGATTGCCACTCAATGCCTCTTTTGCAAACCACAGCACCCAAAAGGAGAAAGAGAACAAGGGGGAATGCCCTGCCACAGAGGCAGGTTGGGATCGGGGGGACAGAGGGGTGGGAGGGGTATTGGGATCATTGGTGGTAGAGAATGGGCACTGGTGGAGGGATGGGTATTCGATCATTGTATAACTGAAACTCAAGTACAAAAATTTGTAAATCTACAACTGTACCTCATAGTATTTCACTAATAAAAATCTAAATTAAAAAAAAAACGTTTTGGAAATATCCTTAGTGGAACATTATACATCCATAAGAAAAGATCAAATTTGGGCCAGAGGCTGATAGCAGAAATGTTAAGGTGCTTGCCAAGCCTGTGGCCAACCGTGACTCAGTTTGGACACCATACATGATCCCCTGATATTGCCAGAAGAGATCTCTGCGCACAGAACCAGGAGTAAGCTTTGAGCACCACTGGGTGTGGACTCAAAAAAATCAAAGAAAATTTAAAAAGTCATTCAGTTCATTGAAACTTGTGTAGAATTGGAAGACATTGTGTCCAGAAAAGGGAGTCATATAATCAGGAGGACACACACCATATTTTCTCACTCATCTGATGTATACTGAAAACAAGACAAAGAAGTAGTAGGTATCAAATGATGGCAAACCCTTGGCCCTGGGCTACAGAAATGAGAATGTCACATAGAGGGAGAAGTGTGAGTTCAGAGGAAAGATGAAGGGGACTGGATGGACATTCATTGTTAGAGGGTCTTTGGCACTTCAATAGGAGCTGAGGCTAGTTAGCCGTTTACATCAAAACCAAAAGAAGTGAAAACACTCTTATAGTATAAATGTGACTGAAACTATCATTAATTTTTTCATTAATTTGCCAAGAGAGTGGGTGGAGCTAGGGAAAAAACTTTGAGACTTTGGTGTATTTATTGCTGCCATATCTGCTGGGTGAAGAGTTGAAATATTATATGCCTGAAACTGTGTTATTAACAGTATTATAATTCAAGATGACTGAATGAACATTAGAAGGAAATAAAGTTCAGTGAAAGACTCCCATTTACTAGAGAAATAATCACGACCATCCTGTTGTTCGTCGATTGCCTCGAGCAGGTCCCAGTAACATCTCCTTCATCCTAGCCCTGAGATTTTTTTTCCCTTTATTTTATTTTTTTTAAAGTTGTAGATTTACAATTTTTTGTGCTTTGGTTTCAATTATACAATGATCAGATACCCATCCCTCCACCAGTGCCCATTTTCCACCACCATGGATAATATCCCTCCCACCCCCATCCCCCCATCCCCCCTGTCTCTGTGGCAGGGCAATCCCCTGTGTTCTCTCTCTCCTTTTGGGTGTTGTGGTCTGCCAAAGAGGCATTGAGTGGCAAACATGTTCAGTCCATAGTCTACTTTCGACATGCATCTCCCCTCCTGGGAGGATCCTCCAAACATCCTTTATTTGGTGCTCCCTTCTCTATCTGAACTGCCCTTTCCTCTAGGATACCCGGCTGGCCTCCAAGTTATGGAGTAATCCTCCTGGTGCTGATCTCAGCTATTCTTGGGTATTAATCTCATACTTTGTTACTTTATATCCCCCAGATGAATGCAATCTTTCTATGTCTATCCCTCTCTTTCTGACTCATTTCGCTTAGCATGATACTTTCCATGTTGTACCACTTGTATGTAAATTTCATGACTTCATCTTTTCTAACAGCTACATAGTACTCCATTGTGTAGTTGTACCAAAGTTTCTTTAACCAGTCATCTGTTCTTGGGCATTCAGGTTTCTTCCAGTTTCTGGGTATTGGAAAGAGTGCTGCAATGAACAAACAAGTGCAGATGTCACTTCGACTATACATTTTTGCCTCTCTGGGATATATTCCCAGGAGTGGTATTGCTGGGTCAAATGGGAGCTCAATTTCTAATTTTTTGAGAATCGTCCATACTGTTTTCCAGAAGGGCTGAACCAGTGGACATTCCCACCAACAGTGAAGGAGTGTCCCTTTCTCGCCACATCCACGCCAGCATCGGTTGCTTTTGTTCTTTTGAATGTGGGCCAGTCTCTGAGGTGTGAGATGGTATCTCATTGTGGTTTTGATCTGCATCTCCCTGATGATTAATGATGTAGAGCATTTTCTCATGTGCTTTTTTGCCATTCGGATTTCTTCTTTGAGAAAGTTTCTGTTCATTTCATTGCCCCATTTTTGGATGGGGTTGGATGTTTTCTTCTTGTGGAGTTTAACCAGTATTTTGTATATCCTGGATATCAACCCCTTGTCAGATGTGTATTCGGTGAATATCCTTTCCCATTCTGTAAACTGTCTTTGTATTTTGGTCACTGTTTCTTTGGAGGTGCAGAAGCTTCTTAGTTTAAGATAGTCCCATTTATCTATCTCTGTTTTCACTTGCTTGGCCAGTGGCGTGGCATCTTTGAAGATACAATTAGCTTCAATGTCATGGAGGGTTTTGCCAACTTTATCTTCAATGTACCTTATGGTTTCTCATCTGATGTTGAGGTCTTTAATCCATTTTGATCTTACTTTTGTACACGGTGTTAGGCAGAGTTCTGAGCCTATTTTTTTGCATGTAGCCGTCCAGTGATGCCAACACAATTTATTAAAGAGGCTTTCCTTACTCCACTTCACATTACTTGCACCTTTATCAAAGATTAGATGACCATATGATTGAGGAGAGATGTCAGTGTATTCAACCCTGTTCCATTGGTCTGCAGTTCTGCCTTTGTTCCAGTACCATGCTGTTTTAATTATTACTGCTTTATAGTAAAGTTGCAGGTTATAAAATCAATACCCAAAAGTCCATGGCTTTCCTATACGCAAACAGTGAGAGAGAAGAAAGCAACATGAAAAAAACAATCCCATTCACAATTGTGCCCCAGAAAATCAAGTACCTAGGAATCAGCTTAACTAAGGAAGTAAAGGACCTGTACAAAGAAAACTACAAAACGCTACTTCAGGAAATAAAAGAGGACATGAGGAAATGGAAAGATATCCCCTGCTCATGGGTCGGGAGACTTAACATTATCAAAATGGCAATACTACCGAAAGCATTGTATAAATTCAATGCAATCCCTATAAGGATACCCATGACATTCTTCAAAGAAATGGAGCAAACACTCCTGAAATTTATATGGAACAATAAGCCCCCACGAATAGCTAAAGCAATTCTTGGGAAAAAGAAAATGGGAGGAATCAACCTCCCGAACTTCAAACTGTACTACAAAGCAGTAATAATTAAAACAGCCCTGAGATTTTTTAAAAAGTGCCATATTCAAGGCTCTTTCAGGGTTAGGAGAATGAGACCCATCATTGTTACTGGTATTTGGCATATTGGGTATGCCACGGTTGCCAAACTCTGCTAAACTTATTATTATTAGAGAAATAATACCAGTTCTAAAATTAAAATTTGGGGTTTTTCGAAGCAAAACTCAAAAGCTATTATGGAATCTAATTTCTTAATTTTTCATCAGAGTGGTTAAAATTTGAATTTAGGTATTCAGGAAAACAAGCCCAAAATTTTAATAGACCCAAATAATAAATTCTATAATGAAAAAATTATGCAACCTTTTTCCATATATATCTGTGATCACCTGAAGTTTTTTCCTTAAGGAATAAGACAAAAACCACATTTATTTATCAAAATTTGGTATCAATAATGTTAGAGCAGCACAACTCTTCCTTTTCATTTTGATGCAAAAAAATAACAAACCCCTGCCACATAATAGTTACTGAATTTCCAGATGATTTCATGCTAATCCCAGGATAATATCTACCAAGTTTCAACCCTGCAGTGTGAGGAAATTTTGGCACTCAACTGTACAGCAGACTGTAGTTTAATACAACATAATCTAGGAATTATTCATCATTGTCTAATCTGTTACTAAAAATTTTATGGTGCCACTAAAATAGTAAGCAAACTGAAAATATTTTATCAATACTTTCATAAAGTAAAAAAGTAAAGTAAAGGCCCTCCCGTTGATCCTCGTTTGCTCGAGCGGGCCCAGTAACATCTCCATTGGAGACTTTGTTGTTACTGTGTCTGGCATATCGAATACTCTCGGTAGCTTGCCAGGCTCTCCGAGAGGGGCGGAGGAATCAAACTCGGGTCGGCCATGTTGGCTGTGTGCAAGGCAGACGCCCTACCCGCTGTGCTATCTGAAAATATTATTTAGCCATATTTCTGGACAGCAAAACAAAAGTTAGAGAAGTCCAAGCTCTTTCAAAGCTTTAACATCATAATCATAATGAGAAAGGGAAGGCCACCAACACCATGATTCGAGTAACCAAGAAGGTTAGCAGGACCCAGCTTCCTCTTGCTCAGCTGGTACCACCTGCATCACATGATGTGATGTGTCACCTGCATCACATGCTGCATCTGTGCTGCAACTGATGAAGAGCAAACTCTCCTGATTCTGACTTTACAGCCCAGTCTAGTGAGATCATAGGTAACTCACTTCAACTATTTTGACCTCAATTCTATAAACCCTGGTCCAGAATATGAAAATCATAATTGTTCCTAATAAATTGAACACTTGCAATATGCCCAATAGTGTGCTAAGCATTTATCATAAACTAATTCTATAGTGGTTATAAATACTAAATTACAGATGAAAAATATTTGAAGCTTGGGTAAAACAAATTATCTGTGCCAGATCACATAAACAAATTATTAAAGCTGTGATTTCTCCTTTACTACTTTCCTCTACAGCCAAGAAAATAAAACTCCTATACAAGGTCATGGCAAGGAAAGAATGAGGTCTCGCTTGAGAAACTAGAGTTGACAATTTTCAAACTATAAATTGTTCCATAACTTCTTTCAGAGCAATCTGTTAATTATACAGAAGATGGTTGGATGTTTGTTTTATAAATATCTGGATAATTATATAAAAACTAGCATTTTTATATTTAATTAGTTTCTCTAACCTATTTAATCAGCACCAGTCACTATTATCAGACTGAAAAATATGTCACAGAGGTAGAAAACATGCCTAGCATGTGTGAGACCCTGAGTTCAATCCCTGACACTGCATGACCCCATGGACACTTCCAACTATGACTCTGTTAGTCCCTGAGTGCTTCTGGGTGTGGTTCCCTATTTTAAAAAGTCTCATAATGTTATCTTTCTCTTATCTCAAAATAATTAAATGATAGACTTATTGCCAATCATAATACCCAATAGGATCTGTTTATATACTAGAATCTCTACTTAATCCCACAATGATTTTTGAATTATTCTACTTTCCATGAGAAATAAAGCAATCCATAAAGTGCTCCACTTTCCATGAAGTTTTCAGCTGTAGCCAAATATATTTGTAAGCAGAAATATTAAAAATTAAAATCCATGAATCTCTCATTCCTCAATACACAGTAAGTCCTAAGCTGTTTTTTTTATTAAAACAGCTTTTTCTCCTGACACTCTATGTATTAGAGGCTCCACTTGGAGAAATACCAAAGGGAACAACCAGAAGATACCATAAACTGGCATTAACTTGCCAAGAATATCCAATGGGTATAGTCTCTTTTATTAATTGTGGTGCTTCCCTGGAAAAACATGATTGCCACATGCAGAAGAATTAAATTACTTAACTCACACCATATTTAAATAAATATTATAATGGACTAAAGACTTCAATATGAGACTTAGATGTATAAAACCAGAGGAAGGAAAAGCAGAAGGTCAAAACCTTTTGCTGTTGTCTTTGCAAATATTTTAATATGATCCCAAAAATACAATCAGCAAAGCAAAAATGGATTTATGGGATTATATCAAATGGAAAAGCTTATGCACAGAAAAAGACAGAATCAACAGGATAAAAAAAATTACAAGGTACAGAATGGAAGAAAACATTTTGAAACTACATGCTTGTTGGATAAAAATGTTAATATACAAATACCTTGGGAATTTAAACACTTCAATAGTAAGAAAACAAACTAATTTTAAAGTGGCAAAGTACTTAATAAATATTTCTCTGAATAAGAAACATAAATGTTCAACATACTTGAATAAATGCTTGAATAAATCTTTATCTAAATAAGAAATAAAAATTGTCAACATAAATGATAAAAAAATAAGTTAAAAAGCTACTCAATAACACTGGTCATCTAAGAAATACAAATAAAAACCACAATGAAATTGAATCTCATACCTCTTAGAATGGTATTGTCAAAACAGTTTAAGTTATTGTTGGAAGGCTGTAACACAATGCCTTCATTGACTGTAAACACTTGAATACTGTTGGTCAAAATATAAATTGATGTCCAATATGGAAAACTATAAGTAGTTATTCAAAAAATTGAAGAATAGGAATACTAAATGATCCAGTAATTTGACTTCTGAGTATGTGTCCAAAGAAAACAAAATCAGGACCTTGAAGAGAAACCAGCATTACTTGCAGCATTATTTACAACGGCCAAAATATAAGACAGTCTAAGTGTCCTTTGACAAATGAATGAAAAGATACGGAAAATGTGAGATAGATAGAATATTATGGAATATTTAAAAGGAAGGAAGTCATGCCATTTTTAACAACATGGACTCATATTCAGCATTATGAGTAACCTACATGTTGATTAATTCTGTAAGAACCCTACCAGATCAATATGATTAAGTTGTATTGGTAATGGTTTAAAATCACAGGATTCAGAGCAACAATAAACAGAGACTAGAGAGATAATCCAGTGGGTACAGTGCTTGTCTTGCATGCAGACAGAAAAGGGTGATTCCCAGAACCACATATGGTCCACTGGAGTGATCCCTGAGCACAGAGATAGGAGTAAGTCCTGAGCACAGCTCAGGTGAGGTCCCAACAAGCAAACAAAGCAATTGGGAACCTTGGGTATACTAAAAGCATGACAGTAAAGCTAAAATGTAAAGAAAATTTTCAAAAGCACTAGTGTCATTGCACAAGTTTCAGATCCATGGCTATGCTTCAATGCCAGGCTAATAGCAAAGAGGTATTCTGTCCCCAAAACCCTTAATACAAGTGTTGGAATTTAATGTCTTTTAACAGACTGCTTATCACATACACACCAGAAAAAAACAAAAGACAAAAGCCCTTCCGTGACATAAAACCACTCATTTCTTTAGTAGGGTGATTTGAAAATACATTTCAGGGGCTGGAGAGATAGTATAGCAGGGAGGTTGCTTGTCTTGCACAAGGCTAACCCAGGTTTAATCCCTGGCACCCCATATTGCCTCCTGAACCCTTTCAAAAATAAGCCCAGCACAGAGCCAGGAGTAAGCCCTCAGCATCACTGGGTGTAGACTACATCACTCCAGTTCCCAAGTAAGTAAAATAATTTTTAAAGAAAATAAAAAATATCTCAAAGGGATCTTCTAACACCCCTTTGACATCAGAGGCAATCAGCCTTTACATACCAAAACCGGGAGTCCAAATTCCAGACTAAATAAAGACAGAAATTAATTATTTGAATCAGGAATCTATTAAACTGATCCTAACATCTCCTTGCTTGGCTATCTTCTGCTCAAGAAGTCCTAGACCACCATGTCCCTTTCTAAGGAAGACAGATAGACACCACAGAGACAGAAAAAGGTAGATTTTTCCACCACTTCAAACAACACAGACATCTCCAATACTAATTTGACTGTGGAATCTTTACTGCTCTGTGGGGCAGCAGTAAAAGATAGAATAGCCACCATTTGGACTTGATGTCTGGAGCATAGAATGTAATCCAGTGTTTTTCAACCTTTTCTGACCATGGCCCCCTTCTGACCTTGTTTTATTCCTGTGTCCCCCTAGCCCCTAGTCTCCTTCTGGGCATCAAATCTATGTGAATTTTTCAACATTGGACCCCTTGGAATATCCCGGGGTTCACCAGGGAATGTTATAGCCTTTGGTTGAGAAATGCTGGTGTCCGTAGTGGGAAGAGTTATGCCGTACTTTGCAAAATGAGAAAATGGGAAGCAGCAATGCCTTGGAGGAATAATGTTCACGGCTATGCCTTGTAATCATGTTTGTTTACCAAAATGCAGTTCAATAAAACAAACAGAGTGACTTCTAGTTGCTTTAACCACAAAAATTTAATGGCTTCCGTCACTTTTGATGGAGTTGCAGGCCTAATAAATGTCACATTCCCAGCTTGGAAACCTAAAAGCTTCTCTGGATCCCTGCAGTTAAAACAACAACAAATACCCACAACTCAATTGCTCAAAGTTCAAGAGATCTTATAAACCAATCCAACTCTACTCCCTTGAGTCAATGATATCACTTGTTAGACTTGTCTCATAAATCACTTGGTCAAATTTAATCTTTACTTGCACAATATAATTTAGCACCTCATATATTCTGATCTCTCTTTAGGGGAATGAATTAATTAGACATTGTCATATCTGCAAAATCAGAGTTATCCTTGCCATTCTCATTTTTCATAGGAATAAACAAAAGAACAAAGGTTTATTTGGGAGTAAATAGACAGAAAACAGCTCACACCCTAGGTAGTATACCTGGTACTTGGCTCTGTTGTCATACTAAAGATGTTTGATTCTTACATAGGCATATGTTCTGTTCTTTTAAAAAAATTATACCGGAAAAGAAATCATAAAAACCAGTGAGACAGAGAATTTCACAAAAGAAATGGTGAAAAGTGCAGATACAGCAGAGATAGATGGGTGGAGACGGGAACGTCCCCACTCAATTTGGCAGACTGGAAGTTGTTGGGGTTTGGAGAAAGACGTCAATGAGATAGACCAAATAAAATGCCAGCAGATGATCTGAGCTCTGAACTAGAGGGAAGTGGGTGAACATAGGGACAGCGTAGTTGCCCTAGAATGGCAGCTAGGAAAGAAAAACCAGATATTTTATTCATGGCACCCTGATTGCATCAAACACTCGGGCTCATAAATTTTATCTACCTTTTCTTTCCCAGATCACTGTCAGCTTCCCAAACAATTTCCTCTAAAATAAATGACCACCTTCATTTTACACCACTTTAATTCATGTTCTTATTAGCTCACACCTGGGTACTATGAGAAACCACCTAACTTTCCAGTCCAGCATTCACAATTTGTGTTATCTGCAATAAATGCATTTCCGTGGAGAGCCTAGTAAAATCCATTCATCAAAATTACCTTGCATTTTTCCACATTCTTGTCTTAATTTTTGTCCCAATAACCAGCTATCAAATTCTTCATCGTCTTTTCAGGTATATATCAAGTATCATCTTCCTCAGTATGTTTCCCAGCCTCTCACAGTAGAGATGAGCTTTCCAGCCTCTGGCTTCCTTAGGGCCACATGTCACTCATCATTCATCTTACACTGCTTCTTCTAAACTTAAGTTCTTCCATAACAAGAATCAAATCCTGAATTTAGTTCTCAGAAACACTTAAACATCAACAGAACTCATTGTATCAAAACAAACTGGTACCTGTCACAACCTGTCACAAAGTTTTCAGAGTGGCATTACTTATTTGTGCTTACATGGTATAAAACGTAGTGACTTTATGTAAGCAACTAGTGATCCATTGTACACTCAATTTCAATATGCAAAATTCATACATCTTAGGAAAGAAACTGTCATCTCCCCAAGACCCTAGGGGGAAAATTCCAATAAACAAATAGTGTTTCTCACTCAAATACCCAATTATAACAAATTGAATTGGAAATAAGTTTTATGGGAAAGGACAGTGATTATTTGAAGAAATGCTATCAGTGAGCCATCTCTTCCAGCTCAATTAAAACACTGCAGAGAAATGGGGGCGGGGATGTGGTTCTTAATGGTTAGAGATAAAGTAGTGCCTTCATTTAAATTCATTTTCGGGGAGAGCCTCTCAAATTGTGCAGAGTAGAAGAGAGGCCCCATAGGTGATTCTTGACCAACTCTGTTGGCATGCTCACAGATCATGTCACCATCCCATGGTCCTGGAAACACCCAGGCCATCCCAACAGCACTGGAGACCTCGAGGGCCATAGCACTGGAACTCTGGAGCTTTGAAGACTATACCTGGTTAATACTCAGGATCTGTATGTTGTCAGGATTCAAACCCAGGTCAGGTACACACTAGGCAGCTGCACTAGTTCCTGTATTATCCCCCAGTCCCCATTTAAATTCATCTGAATTTTTTCAAGCTTACTCAATTAACTACTTTTATTGTTTGCATGGCACATGACCAATGCAGTATAACTGTCTCCTTTACTTTAAAAAAATTCTAAAGAGGTCACTCATCCAGGTACCCACCCGGTGGCAGGGCCCCTTCTCTGGGCCGCGTATCTAACTAGATCCCCTGAGAACGGCCAGTTTTCATCCTTGGTCTGCAGGGGATGGGAATTGAGGCACACCACGCGAGCCCAAAGCTGAGCCATTCTGCCTCCCTCTGCTCACTTATCCAGGTACCCGCCCAGCGGAAGGGTTGGCGCACCCACCACATGTAAACTCACGGCCCTGAAAGCAGCCACCGCCAGAACCCTGGACTGGGGCACCTGCCTCCACTTCTGCAGTGAGCGCCAGCCCAACTAGTTGCCACCCCAACAGGTCTGTGGACTACATGTGGACTAGCTGGGGGCATGGCCATGACTTTAGGGGGCATGGCTTCTTCAAAGTGGGCATGGCCTTCTCAAAGGCAGCCGCAGTTATATTTCCCACTCCCAGCACTCTGGACTTTCATCACCTAATTCTGTGGAAAAAATTCTGGCCACCTCAACTGCAATACAACAATAATCCACTGGCCTACTCCAATTCTAACAAAAGACCAGTACACAAGAAGCTGTACAGGCCCAATATTAAAGAGCACCTCCTCCCAAACTTCACTAGATGCGCGTCATAAGACAAAAAAATAATACCTGAGAGGAAGGTCAGACTCTAGAGAAGGAGAAGGGTGACCACTATTGACCGACCTTATCCAGAATCCTTTTCCATGATAAGAGGGAACAGTACTAGTGATGTCCAGTGTTTTACCACTAGACAACCAAAACAACATGAAGAAACAGCGCATATCTCCACTACAAGGAGAGGACAAAGAAAAGAGTCCTGAATCCTCAACCGGGGTTATCCACAAATATGCTCTCTCTGATAAAGAATTCTGAGACGAAATGCAGAGGATGTTCAAGGATCTACTCAAAGAATCAATGGAGGAGATATCCAGAAAACTAAAGGAAGAAAGGAAATAAACAGAAGAACAGATAGTCGAGAAAATACAGGAAGAAATGAGAGCAGAAATTAAAAAGCTACAAAAAGAAATGTCACAAATCAAGGATTCGGTAGACGAAATTAAAAACTCAGTAGGTGATGTCAGCAGTAGGATGAATACAGCTGAAGATAGGATCAGTGAGCTTGAAGATGAACAACAGAAATAGCATAGGGAACAAGAAGCAATAAAAAAAGAACTTAAAATAGCTCTAAGGAGAATCAGAAACCTAGGGGATGATGCCAAGTGGAACAACATTAGAATCATGGGAGTACCAGAAGGACAGTGAGGCAACCCCAGTGAAAAAACAGTCAAAGAAATCACTGCTGAAAAGTTCCCAGAGTTAAAGAATGCAGACATTCAGATCCAAGGAGCCAGAAGGGTGCCAGTTAAAAGAAACCCTAATAAAAAAACACTCCAAGGCATGTGATAGTCAGAATGATGGATGTTGCGAACAGAGACACAATACTGCAAGCAGAAAGGTCAAAGAAGGGAATCACATAAAAAGGAGCACCTCTTAAATTTACAGCAAACCTGTCAGAGGAAACCCTCCAAGTCCAAAGGCAATGGTGGGATATAGTGAAAAAAACTCAATGAAATGAATTCCTCACCAAGAATACTTTATCCAGCTAAACTCTCACTCAAACTCGATGGAACTATACACCATTTTGTAGATAAACAATGGCTCAGGAACTTCATAGACTCAAAACCAAATTTAAAAGAAGAATTAAAGGCGCTCCTGGAAGATAAGAAAGAAAACACTTTAAACACAACCAAACCCTACAGAAAGAGGCACAAAACCCCAAAATAAAAATCTTTCTCAATGTCAATGGTCTAAATGCACCAATCAAGAGACACAGAGTTGCAAAATGGATCCAGAAACTGAAACCAACATTCTGCTGTCTATAAGAAACTCATCCGAACAATCAGAGCAAACACAGACTCAAAGTTAAAGGATGGAAAACAATCCTGTGAGCAAACAGCTCCATCAAAAAAGCTGGGGGTTGGGGGGCATACTAGTATCCAACAATAAAAATTTCAGTGTTGAAAAAGATTAGAAGGGACAGCGAAGACCATTTTCTATTTATCAAGGGATACGAACAACAGGAAGAAATCACACTCTTAAATGTATATGCACTTAATGAGCAACCAGCTAAATACTTAAAACAACTGCTAACAGATTTTAAGAAGGACATTTATAGCAACACAATAGTACTTGGAGACTTCAACATCACCTTATCACCTCTGGATAGATCAACAAGAACAAAACTCAACAAGGAAACATTGGCTTTGAAGGAAGAAAGAGAAGAGAGAGGACTAATAGGCCTATACAGGGCTCTAAACCCCAAAATGAAAGAATACCAGTACACATGGAACATTTTCCAAAATAGACCACGTGCTAGGCCACAAAACATACCTCAATAGAATCAGGAAGATAGAAGTAGTATCAACAATCTTTTCAGACCACAATGTGTTGAAGATAGAAGCGAATCACACAAAGACATCGAAAAACAAATCAAACACCTGGAAATTAAATAACTCAATGTTGATCAATGAGTGGGTCAGGAAGGAAGTCAAAGATGAAATCATAATATACCTGAAAACAAACAAGAATGAAGACATGAGCTATAGAACCTATGGGATGCAGCTAAAGCCATGCTAAGAGAAAAATTTTAGCGTTGCAAACATTCCTAAGGAAAGAAGAAAGGGCCTACATAGATAACCTAACCAGACAGCTCAAGATCTTAGAAAAAGACCACTTAAAGGAACCCAAACCTGGCCGAGATAAAGAAATAATAAAACTTAGAGCAGAAATTAATGACATGGAAACCAAAAAAAAAAAATACAATCTGAAAGGTCAATAAAATCAAGAGGTTCTCTGAGAAAATACATAAGATTGATAAACCACTAGTAAGACTCACAAAGAAAGAAAGAGAGAACTATAAAAAAAAACCGAATCAGAAATGAAAAAGGGGACATAACAACAGAAACCAATGAAATTCAAAAGATCACCAGAGACTACTTTGAGAGTCTGTATGCCATGAAACAAGAGAACCTAGAAAAAAATGGATAAATTCCTGGATTCCTATAGTCCCCCAAGATTGAACCAGGAAGACTTGGGATACCTGAATAGACCCATTCATATCAAGGAAATTGAAGCGGTAATCAAAAGTCTCCCCAAAATCAAAAGCCCAGGCCCAGATGAATTCACTAGCAAATTCTTCCAAACATTCAAAGTAGACCTTTTGCCAGTTCTCCTCAAGTTTTTCCAGAAAATTGAAAAAACAAGAACTCTCCCAAATAGTTTCTATGAGGCATTTATCTCCCTAATACCTAAAGCAAACAAAGACACCACCAACAAAGAAACCTATAGGCTGATATCCCTGATGAACACGGATGCGAAGACCATCAACAAAATATTAGCAAATAGAATCCAAAAACTCATCAAAAAGATCATACATACACCACGACCAAGTGGGTTTCATCCCGGGGATGCAAAGATAGTTTAACATTTGGAAATGAATCAACATAATCCATAATATCAACAAAAGTAAGGAAAAAACCATATGATTATGTCAATAGATGCAGAGAAAGCATGTGACAAGATCCAGCACCCATTTGATGAAAACTCTCACCAAAATGGGTTTTGAAGAACTTTCCTCAAGATAGTCAAAGCCATCTACAACAAACCCATGCCAAGCATTATGCTCAATGGAGAAAAACTGAGGGCCTTTCCTCTATGATCAGGGAAAAGAAAAGGCTGCCCACTATCACCACTTCTGTTTAATACAGTACTGAAAGTACTTGCAATAGTAATTAGGCAAGAAAAAGACATTAAAGTCATCCAGATGGGAAAGGAAGAAATCAAGCTCCCACTATTCGCAGATGATATGATACTATATCTCGAGAACCCTAAATCCTCTACCAAGAAACTTCTAGAAACAATACTCTTATACAGTAAAGCCGCAGGCTATAAAATCAATGTCCAAAAATCCATGGCCTTCCTATACTCAATTAATGAGAGAGAGGAAAGTGACATGAAAAAAATAATCCCGTTCACAATTGTGCCCCAGAAAATCAAATACCTCGGAATCACTTGATCACTTGGTCACTTGACACCCCGTTACTCATCGATTTGCTGGAGCAGGCACCAGTAACGTCTCCATTCATCCCTGTCATGTTCTAATGTAGCCCAATGGCATCTGCTCATTCCAGGAACATAAAGAGCCTCCAATGTGATCATTTAGGGTCTTGACAAAGAAGTCTGACCATCTCATAGGTGGGCAGCCACGCGATCTATTGAAGTTCCATGGAATCCAGTTGGTAATGTCTCTAGTCCAGTGGTTGTTTCCAAATCTCATTGCATGTCCAGCCCATCTGATTTTCGATGCTTTGGCAAACGAGACAGCGTCTCTGATTCTTGACTGTCAATGGAGGTCAGAAGTCTGGATCTTTTCTCTCATTTGAGTGAAGAGTGATACTCCTAGCATAGCTCTTTCGATTCCTCTTTGGGAGACCCGAATAGTGTTCTTATCCTGTTTTTGTAGGGCCCAGGTCTCTGAGGCATATGTTAATGTGGGAAGAACAGTGGAATCGAAGAGATGTGCCCAGAGCCGGAGGTTCTTCATCCTCTAGGCTATTTCTTCGACATTCTTGAAGGCGTTCCAAACCGCTCTCTTCCTCCTGCATAACTCAGGTGCCAGGTCATTCGTCATGTTGAGTTCTCGACCTAGGTACATATAACTGTTGCATTCGGAGATGTTCGTCCCATTGAAAATGAATGGAACGTCAGGAACGAGACCATTTCTCATAAACATTGTCTTTGTGTGATTAAGCTGTAATCTGACCTTTCCACACTCACGGTCAAGGTCGGCCAGCTTTTGTGTCATTTGGCTGATGTTTGGTGTTATAAGAATAATGTCATCAGCAAAGCGAAGGTTGTGTAGTTGCCGACCATCTCTCTTCACTCCTATTCCTTCCAATTCTGGTCATCGCATGATATTCTTGAGGGTAGCACTGAAAAGTTTCAGTGAAATGGTATCACCCTGCCGAACCCCTCTCTTGACATCACTCTGTAGAATGGTGAGATCCTGGTAGTGAATCCCCAATACAGCTCACAAAGATCCCCGATGTATTGAGTTTGAATGCCCTGTTTGGCTAGGGCCTCGATGACTACTTCAGTCTCAACAGAATCAAAGACCTTCTTTAAATCAATGAACATTAGACAGAGTGGCATCTTGAACTCCCAAGAAACCTCAATGAGCTTGGTTATCGTGTGGATATGGTCAATTGTGCTAAATCCTTTTTGGAAACTGGCTTGCTTTCATGGTTGTCCTTCATCTAGTGTTCTGCCAGTCCTATTTAGGATGACTCAGTGAACAGCTGACAACAGGTAGATCAGGCGATAGTTGCCAATGTCATGGATGACTTCCTTCTTGTACAGTAGTACAGTCCTGCTTGTTATCCATTGGGACAGAACCTTATATTTAGACAGGTAAAGAGCCAAGCCAGTGTATTGATGAGTACCAATGGCAGGCTCTTCAAGTGTTTGGATCTGACCTTGTCTCGACTGGGTACTGTTTGCTTCTTTACTGATGAAATGGCATGTCAAATTTTGTAAGGGAGAATATTGGCAACGACATATCCATCCTGCGGATTCTGTATGTGGGCAGGTGGACGTGGCTATCAAAGAGTTCCAAGTAGAAGTCATGGATAATCTTCTCCATTGCCTTCTGGAAGATGTGAGAGATAAATCAGGACATCAGAAGGCATTCATCTTGGTCTTGTAGTTGGCAAAGGACAGGCGGGCATTGCAAATGCTTTTCCCAGCTTCTGCCGCATCTGCCAGTACTGCTGCTCTTCTCTCTTTGAGGTCTTCCTTTATCGCTTCTCTGCACTGCTTTGCTAGTTTGGACATTTGTTTGTGGTTGCCTGAGGCTTGTGCCAAGCCATGTTTGTGAATGAGCTCGAGAGTTTTCAAAGACAGGTGTCTTTTTTTTTCTTTTTTATTTTTTTTTCATTTTAATCATCATATTTTATTTTTTTAAATTTTTTATTAGTGAAACACCATTAGGTACAGTAATAGACTTACAAATTTTTGTTCTTGGGTTTCAGTTATACAATGATCAAGTACCCATCCCTCCACCAGTGGCCATCCTCCACCACCACGGGTCCCAGCATCCCTCCCACTCCCCCGTCCCCCCATCCCACCCTGCCTCTGTGGCAGGGAATTCCCTTTTGTTCTCTCTCTCTCCTTTTGGGTCCTGTGGCTTGCAAGAGAGGCATTGAGTGGCAATCATGTTTGGTCTATAGTCTACTTTCAGCATGCTTCTCCCATCCTGGGAGGATCCTCCCAACACCCTTTATTTGGTGCTCCCTTCTCTATCTGAGCTTCCTTTTCCCCTAGCGCATGTGGCTGGCCTCCAAGTCATGGAGCAAAATTCCTGCCACTCCTGGGTGTTAGTCTCCGATTTTGTTACTTTATGTTCCCCAGATGAATGCAATCTTTCTGTGTCTATCCCATTCTTTCTGACTCATTTCGCTTAACATGATACTTTCCATGTAGTACCACTTGCATGTGAATTTCATGACTTCATCTTTTCTAACAGCTACATAGTACTCCATTGTGTAAATGTACCAGAGTTTCTTTAACCAGTCATCAGTTCTTGGGCACTCAGGTTTTTTCAGATTCTGGCTATTGTAAAGAGTGCTGCAATGAACAAACAAGTGCAGATGTCACTTCGACTATACTTTTTTTGCCTCTCTGGTATATATTCCCAGGAGTGGTATTACTGGGTCATATGGGAGATCAAATTCTAATTTTTTGAGAATAGTCCATACTCTTTTTCAAAAGGGTTGGACCAGTCGGCATTCTCAAAGACAGGTGTCTTTTTGTGGCTATCTCTCTCTCGGCATTTTTCACACAATCGTGGAGGTGCTGAACCAGTCGATCGTACTCCCCATCAGTGTCGTCAACAATGGCATTTTCCCATGTTGCCGCAGTAGTGCCAAAGGGTTTCCAGTTGGTGGTGGTTCTGGAAGTTCTCTTCTTAAAATTTGCAGCCCTTTCTCCCCTCTCAGTGAAGTAGAATTTTGCATGAAGGATACGGTGGTCCAATCCCATTTGGATTTTGGGACAACAGTGACATTAGTCAGGCAAAACCATCGATTGAATATGATGTGATCAATTTCATTGTGGAACCGTCGACCTGGAGACTCCCATGTCCAATGTTTAGATTTGGCCTTCTAAAATTTGAGTTACCATGGATGGTCTTGGTCAACATGATGAACTCGAACAGTCTCTCACCCTGTTCGTTCCATTCTAGGCCATGGGTCCTGATGTGGAGTTCTTCAGCTGATCTTCTCAGTCCTATCTTGGCATTAAAATCACTGACAATTATTTTGTATAAGGTGTGGTTTTCTTTATAGAACTTCTCCAGCTCCATGTAGAATTTCTCAAGTTCTCCTTCATCATAATTGGATGTTGGTACGTAGACAACAAAGATAGAAACTGCTGGCAGTGAGCCACATCTATTCAAGTGTAATCATCTGATTTGGGTTGTTAGGTATTTGAATGAATCAATGTTTATGGCCAAGTATGTATTTACAAGGACAACAACACCACCGACGCCTTCCCCAGTGTTGAAAATGGCATGATGTGATTGATGCCTTCTCGTCTCGGTCAGACCAATGATGTCATACTTGATCTTTCGCGCTTCTACCATCAGGTTCTTGATAGATGCATCCGATGCCAGCATACGTGCATTGAAAATACAGTCATTTTTTTTTATGGCAGCCTATGTCAGCCCTGAGATTTTATCAGCCTCTCCTTCCTTATACTTCTTAATGCTGCCATATTGGTGGCTCTTTTAGTATCAGGAGAGTTAGACCCATTGTATTTACTGGTTTTGGCATACCGAATACACAACAGATAGCTTGCCAGGCTCTGCTGTGTGGGCGGAACACTCTCGGTAACTTGCCAGGCTCTCCGAGAGGGATAAAGGCTTTTAGGGTGGTCTCTAATCAACCTTGAAGGTGTTCCCATGGTTCAAACCATATTTCCACACAATCAAATATGGTGAGGTAATCTTGTATTAAGTGTTTTATGATGCACTGTGGCCGCGCAGTCCAAATTGCATCCTGGAGTGTGTTGGCGGCTGGGTAGTGAAGGTAGTAGAGGTAATGGAGGTCTGCTGGGCTGCTGGGAGCGGGCAGAGGATCTCTGTTCCCCGGTCCGTTGAGCCTGGAATCAGCCTAACTAAAGAGGTAAAGGACCTCTACAATTAAAACTACAAAACGCTACTCTATGAAATAAAACAGGACACGAGGTCATGGAAACATATCCCCTGCTCATGAATAGGAAGAATCAACATTGTCAAAATGACAATACTCCCAAAAGAATTATACAGATTCAGTGTGCTCCCTATAAGGATACCCATGAAATTCTTCAAAGAAATAGATCAAGCATTCCAGAAATTCATATGGAACAAAAAAAAATGCCCACAAATAACTAAAGCAATTCTTGGGAAAAAGACGTGGGGAGGCATTACCCTCCCCAACCTCAAACTCTTCCACAAAGCAGTAATCATTAAAGCAGCATGGTACTGGAAGAAAGCCAGGGCCACAGACCAATGGACTAGGGTGGATTATCCATACACACAACCCCAAATGCATGAACATCTAATCTTTGAAAAAGGAGCAATAAATGTGAAGTGGAACAAGGACAGCCTCTTCAACAAATAGTGCTGGCATAACTAGAAAACCACATGTCAAAAAATAGGCTTAGACCTCGACCTAACACCATGCACAAAAGTCAGATCAAAATGAATTAAAGATCTCAACATCAGGACAAAATCCATAAGATACATTGAAGACAAGGTCGGCAAAACCCTCCACGATATTGAGGTTAACGGTATGTTCAAAGACGACGCTCCACTAACCAACCAAGTAGAAACAGAAATAAACAAATGGGACTATCATAAATTAAAAAGCTTCTGCACCTCAAAAGATACAATAACCAGAATACAAAGATAATCTACAAAATGGAAAAGGATATTCACCCAATACCCATCTGATAAAGGGTTGATATCAAGGATATACAAAGCACTGGTTAAACTCTACAAGAAGAAAACATCCAACCCCATCAAAATATGGGGTGATGAAATGAACAGAAATTTTCCTAAAGAAGAAATCCGAATGGCTAAAAGGGACATGAGAAAATGCTCTACATCATCAGGGAAATGCAGATCAAAACGACAATGAGATATTATCTCACACCACAGAGACTGGCCCACATCCAAAAGAACAGAAGCACCGGTATTGGCATGGATGTGGCTAGAAAGGGACTCTCCTTCATTGCTGGTGCAAATGCCGACTGGTTCAGCCCTTTTGGAAAACAGTATGGACGATTCTCAAAAAAATTAGAAATTGATCTCCCATTTGACCCAGCAATACCACTCCTGGGAATATACCCCGGAGAGGCAAAAAAGTACAGTCGAAATGACATCTTCACTTCTATGTTCATTGCTGCACTATTCACAATAACCAAAATCTGGAAAAAACCCGAATGCCCGAGAACAGATGACTGGTTAAAGAAACTTTGATACATCTACACAATGGAGTACTATGCAGCTGTTAGAAAAGATGAAGTCATGAAATTTACATACAAGTGGTACTACATGGATAGTATCATGCTAACCAAAAAGAGTCAGAAATAGAGGGACAGACATAGAAAAATTGCATTCATCTGGGGAATATAAAGTAACAAAATGGGAGACTAACACCCAAGAATAGCCGAGATAAGTACCAGGATGTTCACTCCATGGCTTGGATGCCAGTCGCACATGCTGGGGGAGAAGGCAGTTCAGAGAGGGGAGCACCAAGTAAAGGGTATTGGGAGGGTCCTCCCAGGATGGGAGATGCATGCTGAAAGTAGACTATAGACCGAACATTATTGCTACTCAATGCCTCCTTTGCAAACTACAGCACCCAAAAGGAGAGAGAGAACAAAAGGTAATGCACTACCACAGGAGTGGGGGGGTGGGAGGGAGGGATGCTGGGAGCATTGGAGGTGTGGAATGGGCACTGGTGGAGGGATGGGTACTCAATCATTGTATAACTGAAACCCAAGCACAAAAATTTGTAAGTCTACAACTGTACCTCATGGTGATTCACTAATAAAAATTTAAATAAATAAATATATAAAATAAAAAATGTTTTAAAAAGTAAAAATATAGGCTCAAAAAGTGAGGAGGCGCTGTAGCAATAGCAAGCAGGTAGGGCATTTACCTTGCACGCAGCCAACCTGAGTTCGATTCCCAGCACCGCATATAGTCCTCCGAGCACTGCCATGAGTAATTCCTGAGTGCGTGAGCCAGGAGTAACCCCTGTGCATTTACCAACTGTGAGCCAAAAACAAAAAAAAAGTGAGGAGCAGTAGCTCATGCTCCATGATAGGGTTCTTGCACCAATGCTAACTAATCCAAGGCCATGTCTACTTCTCCCCCTTGTTTTCTTTCCCTCATCCTTCTCATTGTGGAGAAAAATACAACACAATAATTATATTTGTTAAATATGACTAAAGTATATAATAGGTGTAAGAATAGATGCATAAACACTATATTTTGGGCAATTTGCAATAACCATACTGGGTATGTTTTGAGTCAATAAAAACAAGGATATTTTTAAAAGGAATATTTCAGGAGAGAAATGGAATGCATGTAAAGTAAACAAAAGAATTCTACCTCTCTGAAATCTACGATTTAATTGGATATAAACTATCTGTGCACATTTTTAGGTAAATGCATACTGAAGACCTGAAAATAACTACCAAACCACAAGCTATTCTTTGTTAACTTTAATAAAAGAGCTGATTTTCCCCAAAAACCTTGCTAATAACTTGAGAAATGCTTTTATGGGATACTTTTTTGTTGCTTTAAACAACC
Source organism: Sorex fumeus (assembly GCF_029834395.1). Classification (NCBI taxonomy): domain Eukaryota; kingdom Metazoa; phylum Chordata; class Mammalia; order Eulipotyphla; family Soricidae; genus Sorex; species Sorex fumeus. The sequence goes on from NW_026606067.1 coordinate 18,022,752, forward strand.
ATATGTTAGGATATTTACATTTAACTCCAAAAGATACCAAAGAGAACAAATGTTACATCTTTACTGCAATGCCACCACTTTCAAAAAATCTGATAAGCTAGGAAACCTTTCAAAAATATTTGGAGTGAGGATAATGATTACCCTTCATTCTTTCTATCTCTTGCCCTAGATGCTGAGTACATAGGAATAATATGGTGAATGTATTCTCCTAGTCAGAGTTGTGCACATTTCTCTATGAACATCACACTTCTGCCAAATGTTTTTTAAATACGGCATCCCACATCCCTTTTCTAGAAGAAAGCCAAGAAGTTGTGGTTGCTAATATCTCCCAGGTGACTCTAATGATCAGAGATTTTAGGTCAACTTTTCCAAGTGATCAGGCAAAAGGATGCCTAGACAACCATTTGCTTCTGTAAGTTAATAACTGATGGAACTCTTCAGCAAAGGTGAAGGAGTGGCATGATAATCATGATGTCTTTAGGGTTTTGTTACATCAGTCAAAGGTGTGACTGAAGTAGGGAGAGACTGGAGCCAGAGCGGCAAGACTCAAAGCTGTAGGTGTGATATGACAAGGACTGAAAATAGGCTGGTAAGTGGAATTAGGGAAGAAAGCCTGGCCAAAGGCATTGTGGGCACGTAATAAATTCCAGAAGATGTACTGACAAATCCAAAAGATGGTTTTTCCCAGAATTATATCCCATCACTCATAAACTCTGCTATGTTCCATTATTCCACAGTAGTGTGGGGGGAGGTGTGTGCGCACATGCATGCGTGCACATGCATGCACATGCACATGTGTGCACTTATGCATGTATTTCTGTGTGCATGGACACATGGGGCTTCACCTAAAAGGATCAAAGCCTAATCACCGTACAAAAAGACACGTTCCAGTACGTCAATACTAAACTGTCTTCGTTCATTGAAAGCCATCCAAGATGCCATCTAAGTCTAGAAACTTTGATGAGATAGGATGCCCTATCTAAATCAAGAGTTGATAAAAATAAAGGAAAGTGGGACTTTATGCAGTCTTTTAAAAATAAATTGATGCAGAGAGATACCGTGAAGCGTTCTCATCTCCTTTGTCTACAGAACCCACTTCTTACCACCCTGGGGCCTCTCAGAAAATCAGGAACACTGTGCCAAGAGAAGCAGTGGTTCATTAAAGATAACAGATGTCTGAAAGGAGTATGATACAACCCATATATATTTCCACAAATCAGCCAAGCCAAGCTTTCCAGAGAGACTTTCATAAGCAAGAAGCTGCCTGCGTATTCATCCACCATGGCACTGACAATAGCCTTAGTAGGGCGGTTTTCCCTAAATAAGTGTGTACTTTGGCTTTTTTTGGAGTTTTTGAAATAAAATGGTACTGATCAAGAAATGAAACTGATTTCTTAATCTATTTAACGTATGTGAAGACAGAATTCAGAATCCATCATAACCAAAATTATTTTTTAAAAAATAATTCAGGAAGGGGGCCCAATTACACCATTTCCTTAATTTTTATCAAAAAGACAAGAAATAATAAGCTTTATGGGCTGGAGCGATAGCACAGCTGTAGGGCGTTTGCCTTGCACGCAGCCAACATGGTCGACCTGAGTTCGATTCCTCCGCCCCTCTCGGAGAGCCCGGCAAGCTACCGAGAGTATCTCCCCGCACGGCAGAGCCTGGCAAGCTCCCTGTGATGTATTCGATATGCCAAACACAGTAACAACAAAGTCTCCAATGGAGACGTTACTGGGCCCGCTCGAGCAAATCGATGATCAACGGGAGGACAGTGACAGTGACAGTGACATGGTTATCACCATGAAAATCAATATGTAGAAATGCTCTACTGTATCAGTTCTTGAATGATTTTATGGTACTTGGTTCTTTGTGATCTTTCTAGTTATCTTTCATGAGAAGAACATGATTTCTGTAATCATGGCACCTTTGCTCTAAGCCAGAATAAACTTATATGGATATCTAAATTTAATTTTCACATTGAATTCAGGATATATAGGAATGTAGGCATTATAAGGACAATTTCCCCCAAACTCTTATTAATATCTCAGAGATGAAAAGAATACTCTGCAATAAAACAAAGTATCAAAAAGAATCTTTGAAACTAAAAAAATCACATTAGATAGAATAATATTAAGTAGAAGAGTAGGATGTTATATTATTAAGAAGTCCTTTCAGAATAAAAATCAACAGATGTAGAGATATAGAACATTATATAAAATATATAACTAGATGATTAATTCAGGCAACTCAACACCCAACTAATAGGAATATCAAAGATAATATAGAAAATTTAATGGACAAAATTAGCAAATAAATAATACAAAGAAAATACCCCCACACTGCAGAACTGAGAATCCAGTTTTATTTTTGTTTGTTTGTGGAGGCTTTGGGTCACACCAGGTGATTCTCATGGGTTATTCCTAACTCTGCACTCAGGAATTACTCCTGTCAATTCTAAGGAAACCATATGAGATGCCAAGAATTGAACTTGAGTCAGTCATATGCAAGGCAAGTACCTTACCTACTGCACTATCTTTCTAGCCCAATGTGATACAGATTTAAATGCTCAATAAATGAATGAAGAACAACCAACCAAGAATATCACTGCAGAATTTTACAATCTTGTTCAAAAAGAGAAGATAATAAATTCATCATGAGTTAGGTAAAAAAAAAATGAACTATTCATGGAACTATTATCTTGGATATTGGACTTCTTAGTAGAAAGCCTGATAACTTAAATATAATATTTAAAAAACACCTTTAGAATTTAAGATTTCAACCTTAAAATGCAGTCAAACAACTATATATATATATATATATATATATATGGGTTATGGGTGGAACTGATACTTTGAAGATATCTCACTGGAGATTTCCTTCTCTCTCCAGAAAAGGGAGAAGAATGAGAGGGACCTGATATGGACTTAAGAAAATAACCTAATGGGGGCTGGTGCAATAACACAGCAGGTAGGGCATTTGCCTTGCACATGGCCAACCCAGGTTCAATTCCCAGAATCTCATATGGTCCTCGTGCACCACCGGGAGTAATTCCTGAGTGCAGAGCCAGGAATAACCCCTGAGCATCTCTGGGTGTGACAAAAAGAAAAGAAAAGAAAAGAAAAGAAAAGAAAAGAAAAGAAAAGAAACGAAGGAAGAGAAGAGAAGAGAAGAGAAGAGAAGAGAAGAGAAGAGAAGAGAAGAGAAGAGAAGAGAAGAGAAGAGAAGAGAAGAGAAGAGAAGAGAACCTAAGATGAGAAGTTAGATATATTTCTGGGATGAGATGAAGGGATGGATATCCAGGATATCAACAACCATAGAGATTACCATCTCTAATGTAACTAAAGTATGAGAGGTGTATGAGGAAGTTCTCCAGAGCAAAATGAAAAAATTGATACATTCATTCATTATTGTTCATTTGAAGCTCATTTTCTTGTTTGTAAAATTGGTGGGAGTTTGGCAGAATTATTGGATTATTTAAGGAAAAAAATGTGATAAGTAGTGGGGAAGAGAGAGTGGGAGAGAGAGATGGATGTAGGAGAGAAAGTAAAGTTTAAAAGAGATATTTTTGGCTCTAAGATGGTGTCAAGGAGCAGGAAGTAATTTTAAAAGAAGAAAAAGGAAAGATTAAAGAGCGACTTCACTCAGAAGTGAACATTACAAAAATATGATTATGTTAGTCCAAATGATATAATGATGTTAATTAACTTCAGATAGCACTAATATTAAGGTGCTTGGCTTGCATGTGGCTGATCCCTGATATATATAGATATATATATATATACAAACATATATAACAAATTACACTAAGAATATAATATATTTTCTAATATTTATATTTCTATTAAATAATATTTAATATTTCTATTAAATTAATAATATTTCTATTAAATCATTTATACTTAAGTTATACCTATCGATTAGAATACACATGTATATGTATGTAGATATGTGCATGTGTAAACACATACAATTTCCTCTTGGTGCTGTTTCCCTGAAGAATTCTGAGTAAAATTAACATCAGCCAAGAGTTATATGAACATCTGACAAATCCTAGAAAAAAAGTGGCTCCACAAGCCTCAGAGGCCTTGATGTACATCACCGATGTTCATGAGCACCAAGTTCAGAAAGCTGATGACAAACCTGAGCACGACCTCTCCCAGGCAACACCAGTGGTCAGGACACCATCTAGACACACAAGATTCACCTCCATGTGACCCAGCATCAACTTCAAATTTCTCTTCTTCCAGGAAAGTGAAATTTTTTCCGTAATCCTCAAGGTTTTCTTCCTTCACTTCTCACCTTTGAAAAAGGACTTTGGTTTGGTTTACCTCCATCCTTTTGAAAAGACTTGGGCATCTGGTGGTTACTGAAAACAGCACTTAGTTGCTGTTCTTTCTTAAATTTTTTTTAAAATTTTTTATTATTATAAGATACCCGTGACGTATTCAATATGCCAAACACAGTAACAACAAGTCTCACGATGGAGATGTTACTGGGCCCACTCCAGAAAATCGATGAATAACGGGAGGACCAGGACCGTGACTGTGACCGTATTATTGGATCACTGTAGGATACAACTACAAAGCTTTCATGATTGTTTCAGTCATACAGTGATCAAACACCCATCCATCATTTTATACCACCAATGTCCCCAGTATCCCCACCACCCCTACCCCACACCACTTCCACCTCTATGGCAGACAATTTCCTTCTTATTCTCTCTCTCTCTACTTTGGGACATTATGGTTTGCAATACAGATACTGAGAGGTCATCATGTTTGTTCCTTCATCTACTTTTTTTCCTGTCCTAGTTTTGCCCATACTTCTTCCCTCTCGAATCCCTTTCCATCACTTCAGACTCTCAACTGTCCTTCTACCCAAGAGCCTGCCCAGAACCAGCATGGGAGATGCCCCCAGGCTTCTCCTTCTAAAGTTCCCCATCAAAGAGCCGGTTTTGCAATAGACAGAAAAGTAACTTGCCTATTTTTAGAATGGAGATGATTAAAATAGTCTGATCATTGAAATTTTTTAATAAAAAATTACTGGAAATACTTAAAAATACCAAGAAGCAAGTGAAGCTATTTGAAATAATGCCACTTCTAAAAATGGTACCAATATGGATGAAACAGCTGCTTCAGGAGTCATCTTTGTAAACTGTTCAGGGATATGATCCATTTCTGCACTTCTTAAAAGCATGTGAAATGCTTGATTACTCATCTCACCTTCCGATGAAACTTCTTAAGGAGGGAGAAATGGAGATCAGTTGTACATATCCAAGGACACATCGTTTTCCCATGATCTGAATATATATTTGTTGCTCAAACCCACACAGCACAATCAAATACTTCTGTAGGTTAAAGAGAGACTTTCTCTTCTCTCTGTTTGGGTCTGAACTTTCAAAGACTGAAATTCAGGGGCAGGATATTTGCAGAAAGACTAGTTTTGATACTTGTCAAACTATAGGCACAAACAAGCAGGATTCCATTCCAGGCCCAGCCGCCAGCCATATCTCCAACTCAGAAGCGAGCCTCTCAATACTATGAAGTAAACTAGAAAAATTCAAGCAATGAAAGTTAATGTGTATATCAAAGTAAATGTTCATGTGTTTTCTTTCTTCTCCATGGCCAAGCCACCTCCTCCAAGCCCTTTAGAACTGCTTGCTGCTGTCCTTCTAGGTGGAGCAGTGACAGCAGCAATCGTGCCTCCTAGGGGAAGATCTTACCATACCCTGGATATATGGAATTACTCCAGGAGGCAGAATGAGAAGCTAGAGAGCCCAGGGCAAATGTCAAGGAAAACATAATTTGAAAGATATTAACTGAGACTGATGGAAAGCTTCCCAGAACTTAACACGAACCAACTATAAAGCAACCACCAGATGGTTTTAATTATTGTACATCCTATTCTCTAACCTGCATTATGAAGGGAAGGCTCCAAATTGCTAACTAGCTCTATGGACTGCTCTGGGTTTACATGGGGAAAAATGAGCTCTGTCATACCAATCACCTGGGCCTGACCAGGACAATTTGATTCCCTTAGAGATTTCTATGTGGACTCAAAGAAGACTTTGAGTCATGCATATGTGGCAAAAGTTTGTAACTTCCCCAACAGAGGCTGGTGACCATTATTTTTCTCCTAAATGCAAATCTAATTCCAGTGAACCTAGGGAAATGCAGGTAAGCATTTCCCACAATGGGTGCTCAGAAAAGCACTGAGCAAGAACGTACCATCAAATATGTCCTCCAACCCCCTGGAACAATTCCATATATCCTTCCATTAGAAAATCGCATCCCATATTCCTGTGGCTCCCCATGACACCCCATGCTGAACTGTTGCATCCCAAAGAAGACCTCTCTTTTGATAGATTCCTCTCACTGTTCAAAGCAAATGCCCAGCAGTTTGACAACTGAAAATGGAAATGGGAATGAGAGAGATGTGAAGAAAGGGCAAGCATGGTTGTAGCAATAGAGTGGAAGCCAAAATAAAATGTTAAGTTACTTTTAAACACATTCACCATGGCTCTTAGCTAAACCCAGCTTACACAGATAGGAAGCTCAGCTATCTTTTGTTTAGAAAATTTTTCCACAGGGACACACTGAATCATAAAGATTGCCTTGGATCCCCATTTCTATGACTAACCATGTGCCTTTGGTGAAGTGCTGATCTCCTGAGATCCAGGGCTGTTGGGGGATTGGAGATGTTGACATTGATGCCAAACTTAGCACAGGACCTGGCATGGGACCAAACCTAATAAATGCTCCTTCTCTGCCAAGAGAAAACAGCAGCAACAAAAGTCATTATCACTATGATCTGTATGATCAACAGCACCTACTTCATCTCATTTACTATCCCCCACAGCCCTGCCAGATGGCAGAGAAAACATCACCACATTTCTACAAATGAGGAAATGGGAGCTCAGAGAGATGTGGTAAAGGTCACAAAAGCCAAGCCTAGATTGAAGTCCTTGTCTTCTTACTACCTCTTTCCAACTATTTTCATTCGACTTGGCTGCATTTCTAGTCATACCAAAGGTTTCCACCTGCTTCAGATCCAGCAGAACATCTCTCTAGTTTTTGACTATTGCTGTATTTATAGAAAAGAACATCTAATCAACTTGGATTTAAATTCTTACTTTTCCACATTTTACAAATGAGAAAAGGTAAGCACCAAGTAATCAAAGTCATAAGCCAACAAATGGAAATCCATATTGTGGAATCTGTACAGTCAACTACTCAGTAGCACTGCTTTTGCATGTAAGTGAAATTTGATGTCCTATGGTCTAACACCTACTGTCTAATATATATATATATATATATATATATATATATATATATATATATCCTGGCATCCAGTGGATAGTATCTAGCATCACTACAATTGGTAGTTCTAATAACAGAAATTCAACAACAGCTCTGATGCTGAATCTATAAAATACAGGCTCTCATACTGTCTTGTATGGGGCCAGACCTGCAGGGGAGAAAGTGGAACCGAATTGTGCTAGTTATGACAAGTCTGCTTTTTTGGGCTAGCCCAAGTCACCTCATCTCCTTCCAAACTATAAAAATAGACCAGAAATGATATACAGAAGACAAGTAGTCAAGAAATTGTCCTCAGCATTTAGGGATTAATAACCCTGCAATTCCACTGAGAATTCATTTTTATCTTTAGCAAAGTCTTCTGCTGAGAGTAGAGTTAGAGTCTTAGAGTGAGTCTACTGGCAAATTCAGCTTTCCTACAGGAAATGAAAGGCTTGTGACAAAGTTCTTGTGAAATCCAATTAAGCTTTCTCACTCATGACTACTGTTGGCACATAACTAAGGAAGCCCCATTAAGGCAAAGAGTTTCAGAACTGACTTGTAAACAGAAAAACAATCTTCAGCATAATAGTTAAATAGTTCCTCTTTACCATTCCCTTAACTAGATTCTGAGAAAACAAAAACAAAAGCAAAACCTTAGGCTGTGAGGTCCCTAAGGAGCAAATGTCTAATGACCCCATTTGCTTATAGAAAAATCAAAGGTTGCTGACAACCTCACAAAATCCCCGGGGCAGGGCCTAATAAAAATCAGCTGAGATGGTGACACATGGGTTTGTTGTAGCTATAGAATCTACAAGTATACTCAGAGTCTTACACCAATGCCAAATTCCCTGGTACCTATGTAAGAAGTTCTCCTGGAAAAAGAAATTAAAACTTTTATTCCTCTGTTGAATGAGTTCTGTAAACCTCCCCCAAAAGATATCTTGTGAACCATAAGTGACATGAAAACTTGACACTGAAAAAGTAGACATAATCTACTGTCAAATAATAGACCCCTCCAAAGGAGGACTTTGTGTGATAGGCTACTGTTGTTCAGACACCATGTATTCCACAGGTTAACAGTCTCAACTGACACCAAAAATATTAAAAGCAGTTATCTCTGTGTTACAGGTGGATAAATGACTCTTTAAATTTTTATTCTTTTTACTTACACTTTACTTACACTTTTTTTCACATGTGGAGTGTAAGTTAGTTGTGGAATCTAGGAAATCTGATCCCTGGGTCTGAACTCAGGGATCACTCCTGGTGGACCTCAGGGGACAATATGGGATACAAGGGACCAAACCAGGGTTGGTACATGTTATTTAGAAGATTATTTCTACATTTACAAAGGCCAGAGTAATATACAGCAGGTAAGTAGTAATAATAACCAAGAAATTTTCATGACAATAATCCATCTCTTCCTCTTATTTATTATCCCTTCCTCCATTTCCTGAGTTACTGGTGAATCTCTCTGTCTTTACTATCCAATCTCATGTAAGCATCTATATTCTAGGGTAGAAGTGCTTCCTATGGACTGGACACACAACTATTTCTTTTCTTTGTGGTGTTGGCATGGGGCCAGGAAGCATGCAGTGTTAAAGGCAGAGTCCAGGATCTCATACATACAGAACACACATGCCACTACTTGAGTCACCTTCTTGCAATTGCCATTTCTGGGCCACAAAACACAGATGCACAGCTCATAGGCCCACTTCAGAATTGGTCCAAAAAAAGGCTAATTTTTCTTCCAGGAAAACTACTTACTTTTATAAGAAGTGGACTAGAAACTTTGAAATGAAGAGGAAGGAAACAGGGGAAAAAGCTGTGTAATCTAGTGTTCAGCTGCTTATTATGAAAGATTGGAGGGTGGGGAGATCCCATAGGGCTTAGGGTACATAGACACAAGCCAAAGTCAATCTCTGCACCAAATGCCCCCCACATCGCTATGGGGCATGTCCTGGCTGCCCTGAGAATCACCCTGGGTGGCCCTAGTTTGCCCAGAACTAAGGGCATAATCGAACTGTCCTTCCTAGCTGAACAGCCCTTGATCCACCTAAACACAGCTTGGTAGCACTCCCAGCCCCCCAAGAAAAAAAGAAAAGAAAAGTAAGATTGCTGCTTCCAGGATGGTACAAAACCCAGATGTAAGCTGCAAGGTTAGTAAAACAAAGGAATTAGCTAACTCCCTGGGAAGGTTTCCTCTTGTAACCAAACCAAGGAGCCAATGAAAATGCTTGGGGACTAACACAGCACTAATGGTGACTTTGGAAACCTGTCTAGAGCTCAGGCTAACTGGAGTTGTGAAAGAAAGAGGTCTTAAGCTAAAGTAACCAAATTTATCAGACCAATTGCCCCATTCAATTTAAGCCAGGAGATCTTTACCAATGATAGGGACTCCCACCCCCCAGCAATATTTAGGGAACAGGCTGCTAAAATGTAATTATTAAATTCAAAAGGAATTGGCATCCTGTATTTTATTTGGTAAATCCTAATCCTCAGTGAACAAGATAAAGCCAATTTGGAGGTATTTATTCCCCACATTGACAATGTGCATAGAGAAAGGAGAGGCCATGGTGCAAGAAATAAGGACTGAAATGCTTCATTTTTGTTTTTGCTGAGGGGCTACACCCTCCTGTCCTCAGGGCTTGCTCCTGGCTCTAAGCTCAAGGAAGACTTCTGGGTTCTGGGAGACAATCTGGGGAGTCAGGGATCAAATCCAAATCAGCCAATGTAAAGCAAGTGCCATATGCTCTGTACTACCTCACCAGCCTCTGAAAATAGCATCTTTAGGGAGACTGCAAAGTCTCCTAGAAACAGAAAAGCACTGGAATGCAGAAAATATCTCTTGCTCCCATGCTTTAAAAAATTTAGATCTTTTTTATGTTTTTTTTCTGGTGGCCAAACCAATATTACCCCAAAAGCAGAAGGTAAAGAACCCCAGGAAAGTCCCAGGGTGTGTATTCTGCAAGCCACCAGCACAGAAACGTGCTAACTGGCAGAAGATAAGCCTCAGAAGTTTTGCAGTTGAGGTTGAAGTGATGCTGGTGGGTCTGAATTAGTTTTTTCTACAAACATTAATTTAGCCTTTCCTCTGAAGAGCTTGCACCTTGCAAAATTGTTTTCCAGAAAAACCACACTGGAAAATTAAAACTACCTTTTTCGGGAAAAAAAACTAGAGAAAAATATATATGTTGATGCCTGGATCTAACTGACACCAAAGGGTTTGGAATATGGAAAACTTCTATTCTCCAGATGCCACAATGAGGTACCAACCCAGGACTCTGGTTTTCCATGCTTCTGTTTCAGGTGTAAATGAAGCCTATGACTAACATCTTGAAATGTGTTGGCTGGGCATGGGGGAAAAGTCACATTTACATTGGTCACAAATGGCCTCTGAAATACATTTTTTCTTGTTTGTTTTTCCTTCCAATCAGAAAATACAAGAGAATAACTAGCTCTGGAATTTTACAGTACATGTGTAAATACCTGGATGATTTTTGAATTATCTGTCTGTGTGGAGGACTCCCTCCCTTGGTTCTCTGATCATCTGATTGAGAAAGTCCTTAGTTTCCTTCAATGCTTCAAATCCCACCCAAGCCAGCTGGTTCCCCCAAGGAACAATCCTCATCTCATATCAGCATCATATCAGAAATGTGGGGTATGGGAGATGGAAAAACTAAAGTCTCAGGCCCAAACACCACCATAGGAGATGTAACAAAAAGTATATTACATACATTAGGCCATACCTACATCTAACAGAAGCTTCTGCATGGGGGGGCGGGGGGGTGAGCAGGGGGTAGCCCTGAAGTGACCACAGAGCCAGCAAGTGAGGGGATAAGTTTGCAAGTAGCAGGAGGTGAAGGACAACCTTGTTCCTAGAAGTGCTAGGAACAAGGTAGCTCCTGTCCCAGCTGCCACCACACCCACAGGTGAGCACATAGATCAACAGGGGTGCCTGGCCCCCACACACACAACATCTGAACTTTCAAATCTCATGCAACTTTCTCTTATGCCCAGTTACCAGCCTGGATCTTCAGTTCCTCCACAGCCAAATGATTTCATGCTATACTGGTGACGTATCCCTGTACTGCTGAACTGAGTGGAGTAGGTCATCTCTAGACCACTGTGTTCTCCCAGATAGAAATAATTATTACTTCATTCCAAAGCAAATGTTTCTAGTACTCTGTGTGTCTATAGGTGAATTCAAGTGCCTGCTTTCTTTTGCTTAGACTCTTTGTTGTTGTTATTTTGGGATCACACCCAACAGTGCTCAGGACTTACACTTGGCTTTGAGATTATTTCTGGCGATGCTTGGGGGACCCTGTGGGTTGATGGAGATTAAACCCAGGTTGACTGAATGCAAAGCAAACCACTTACCTAGTGTAAATTATCTCTCTCTCCCTCCCCAACAACTCTTTCTCTCTCGCTCACACACACATACACACCACACACACACACACACACACACACACACACACACACACATACACACACACCATCCTCACCTAGAACTTGTTTCTAACCAATGAAATTACTGAAATTTTGTAAAATGATTTAAGAAGAAAAAGGTGTAGAACTCAATCTATACTGTTCGCCCTGTGGCATGTTGGTTTCAGAATTATTTGACTTTCACTGCATCTGATGATGATGATCTCATGATCTTGGAGAAACACTGCAAATACAATCAGCTCATGAATAGGTTCCTAATGCAGTTTTAGAGCTTCCTTGCTTTTTTAAAGAGTTACTCTACTTAGCAATCAGCTCAGAGAAAAAAAAAAGGTGGGGGGGGGGGGCGAGATTTGCCGAGCAGAAAGGTTGAGGAGGTAGGAGAAAGGTTCTCTCTGAAAACAGCTACTATGGGCCATTGTTGAGACTACCACTAGCAGTATAAGCCTAGGTTGAAAAGAAAAATAATCTCCAGCCAGGATTGGGATTCAGAATAGAATGTCAAGGAGAGCACTGTAAACATACTACCACCAACCTGACTCATTCAAAGCCTTGTTAGTTAGTACCTAACTTCCATCTAGGCATCAACCACGTCTGACTCCTTTCTGTTTTCTCTACCATTGCTAGTTGGATATTGTTGGCAGCTTCTCTGAAGTGGTTTCCAACATTTTGTAATGCAAAGCTTAGCGCTGCCTCCAGCATAGGACTCGTGATTTATAACCAATAATCAAAATAGTTCCTCAGCACAGGGAGTGTTGAGAGCACAAATGGCCAGTCCATATAGCAGGTTTAATTCTACTCAGTTCCATGGAATGCGCTCCCATATGGACATCCATACAAATTCTGCACTTTGGGGGTGAATTGTGCATTTGAAAATATAGCTAAATACCTTAACTACTAGAACAATTAGCTCAGTTAATTGTCACAAAAGTAGATGTCTTACTCTTAATAGTCTTAAAATTCTGTCTTGTCTTGCATATGTGAATCTCTGCGTTCAAGTACTAGCACTGCACTGTTCCCCAAGCACCAAGAAAAGTGACCCCCAGACACAGAGCTGGGATTAGTCCCTAAGTGCAGCTGGATGTGGCCCCCAAACAAAAACCAAAAAATCATCTGTCATTTGAAGAGTCACATATGCAGGTTTTCTCTCTCTCCTTTCTCTCCCCCCTCTCCCTCTCTCTCTTCTCTCTCTCTCTCTCTCTCTCTCTTTCTCTCTCTCTCTCCATACATTTTCATGTTAAACCTCCACAGGCTACTAGATTTTGACCTATAGTTCTTTCTAAAAATTCAAGTCCTTATTTTTTTATACTCTGGAAATAGCTATACCCTGGAAATAAAATGGCATTTGGATGTCAAAAAGAAGTGATCATTCTTCGAAATATAAGGCCACTAACTTTCTCAAGAACTCATTTTACAAACACAAGTTGAAGCAAATGAATACATGTTCCTCTTTTTTGCTTCCTCTTTTGAGCAATTTTATGATTGAAAAAAGACACTTTACCACAATGGAAAATACCTCATTTTTCCATTAAAAAAAGTGTTACTTTTTAAACAGCCATCAATCCATTTCCCTGTCCAGCAGATTTAAGGGTGTTGTTGGGAGTAGGCCACATAAAGATCTCAGAAAGTAGATACAAGAGGTGCTTGTTAATTGTCCAACACCAAGAGGACCATTTGTCAACAATTGCACCAGAGTAGTCAGCTGGAAAGTGAGAACAAAGCGAGTTGTTGACTGTCAGTTTGATCTCCCCTGTAAGGAAGGAAAAGCGTGGTTGTTCCCATAGAGTTGGAAACTTTGACTTAATCAACCCTTTTTTAGAACCCGTGGGTCCAGATTTGGAGCATTCTTGGTACACATAAACCTTTAAGTCTCCTTTGAGTCCACATAGAAATCTCTAAGGGAATCAAATTTTCAAGAAACAGCAAAGCTAACTCCTATACGCAGTGAATGCTATGGTAAGGTTAGCTGGGGAGGGAGTCTGTAGGCAGAATGAGTACCGAGATTTGCGGGGTAGAAGTCGGGAGGACCACACTGGAACTTTTGATAGTGGGAGTGGTGACAATTACACATATACAAGAGTGGCACTAACTCCCTAAAATTTCATTGTTTTGCCGATTATTAAAAAGTCAGTGAAAAAGGGGGCGCCACACCTAGCAGGGTTCAGGGCTTACTTCTGGCCTGCTGGGGGACAATCTAGAGTGCAGGGTTGAACCCACATTGACTGCGAGCAAGATAAGCACCCTACCCACTATACTATCCCTCCAACCTAAAAAAAAAAAAGCATCTCAAAAAGAGAATACACATACCCAAGATTCAGTTGAAATCTGACTAAAAAAGTAAAGTCTGAATTTCTTGTGAGGTGAAGTGATTGAATTTTGACCTTTTTGTGTAAATCCCAGGGCATTTGTCTCGTCTAGGCAAACATATACATCTCCCAGACAAGTTTCCAAAGACAAAAAATGACATTTAACATAAGATAGACAAATGACCTGCAGACTTGATTATTTACTTGTTCTTTGACTTGAATTCTGGTTTTTTTTTTAGTTAAAAAATAACAAATGGTAGCAAAGGAAAAATGAGGAAGTTATGGATTTTTCTGCACACACTAAGTCCACTCTCACAAGTTATGATTTCCTTGTTGAAAATGAGATTTTTACCATTTCATTAATTTACCCAAAAGGTTTGAGTGTCTTCCAAAAAAGACTGATATCTCTGTAGGTTGCTTCCCCTCTACAACTATCTACAGTTTTGCCCACTTGAAATCTTTATTAAGAGAATACGACAGGTTATTTTTCCACCCTTAATATTGAAGAATGGAAAAGTACATTATGGGTAAAACACAGAATTCTCTTAATAATTTGTACTAAATACTACTCAGGAAATTTGAGTAATTTTTATTTATAGGTATCAGAAAACACTATCAATGCCTCACAATTATCATACATGTGCATTCATATACCATATTGTGCATATATGTGTATATATGTATATACACATATATTTACAAATGCACACATACACACATATAATGATAATTATGTGGGCAGTGGCATTCATAAGAAACTAATTAAATTTCATTAATTCCCCTTGGGGAATGTGCAATATGCAACAAAGGAGTAACATTGTCCTAGAAACACTAAAGATGAAGAATAACACCTAACAGTGGGGGCAATAGTCTTGTTAAATAGAATTTGAACCCGAAGTAAACTAGATTTGCCTGAACTGCATCTGTTTGGTGTTTTTTTAATAAATATTAATGCATGAGATGATGGTGGTAAAGTCTAAATACAGTAGAATTTAGTTACTGCAAAAATTTTGGCAAAGCTACCAGTGAAATCATGTCCCTTGCAACATAATTACATGCTATAAAAGCAGTCTGAGTCCTCTCTGCATGCCCATAAAGAGGATGTTGGTCCCACTCCCTAGCACAGACACTGTACAAGTCAGTGAACGCACGATGTGCTACTCGGTAATTCTTATCTTGCCATTTTACTGTGTGTTTCAATACATGTCCCAGTAAGTGGCTGTGTGGTATATGAAACTTGATACTAAAGTGCCTGAGGTAGAGTTGTTTTTATCACATTTCACTTTCATATCTGCTAGTTAAGTTAGCGCAAAAGTACATTTTCCTGTGTTTTTCCTGTGTTGGTGAGTTCTTGAGAATTGTGTAAAAGATTTGCAGGCAAACTTGCAACATTAAAAGTTCATTTATCCACGGTCCAGGAGGACTGGTCCACTGTTGGAAGCTTGCCATAAGGGATGTGGGGGTGGGGGAGGAAGGAGTTAGGATAGAGAAGGGACCACTATGACAATGACAGAAATGATCACTGGACAAGAACTGAGTGCTGAAAGTAGTAAAGGGACAAACATATTCTTTCAGTATCTGTATTGCAAGCCATAATTCCCGAGAGAGAGAGAGAGAGAGAGAGAGAGAGAGAGAGAGAGAGAAGTGCCTACCATAGGGGCAGCCTGGTGGCAAGGGCAGGAGCCTTATCACTCCCTAGGCATCTGAGTCCTGCCTGAACCTGAGCTTTCCTGTGTGTCTGAGTTCTGCCTGCTTTCTGTGACGCCTGCCTGCACTTACCAGGCACGCAGCCCTCACTGTCCCTGAAGCCTGAGCATTCTGGAGAGGTGGTTGAAGAGAAAGTAAGAGATGATGCTGAGGGCCTCCTTTTATCTGCTGCCCACCTCCCCCCTCAGCCATATCATTATCTATTCTGATTGGCTACCTGTTATATGGGTGAGATTTGAAGAGATCAATCATATTACAATATTTTATATTCCACAAATGAGTGCAGTCATTCTATGTCTGTCCCTCTCTTTCTGACTCATTTCACTAAGCATGTTATTCTCAATGGCCATCCACTTTAAACAAATTTCATGACTTCATCTTTCCTAACAGCTGCATAGTATCCCATTGTGTAGATGTACCAAAGTTTCTTTAACCAGTCATCTGTTTCAGAACACTCGGGTTGTTTCCAGATTCTGGCTATTGTGAACAGTGCTACAATAAACATACAGGAGCAGATGTCATTTCTACTGTGCTTTTTTGCAGCCTCAGGATACATTTCCAGAAGTGGTATTGCTGGGTAAAATGGGAGCTCAAATTCTAGTTTTTTGAGAAACGTCCATATTGTTTTCCCAAAAGACTGGACCAGTCCGCATTCCCACCAACCATGAGACTAACACCCAAGGACAGTAGAGACAAGGACCAGGAATATTGTTCCACAATTAGAAGCCTGCCCTATGAGCTGGGGGAGAAGGCAGCTGGGATAGAGAAGGGATCACTAAATCAATGATGATTGGAGGGATCACTCGGGATGAGAAAGGTGTACTGAAAGTAGATAAAGGAGCAAACATGATGGCCTATCATTATCTGTAATCTGTATAGCAAACCATAATACCCATAAGAAGAGAGAGAGTAAGAGGTCAATTGTCTGCCATTGGCAGGGTGAGAGGTTGAATGGAGGGTTACTGGGGACATTGGTGGTGGAAGATATACATTGGTAGAGGGATGGGTATTTGATCATTGTATGACTGAAACTCAAACATGAAAGTTTTGTAACTGTAGCTCATGGTGATTCAATTAAAAATTTTAAAAAATTAAAAAGAGATTAATTAAATTTGTCTGGTGCTCCACACTTCCACTCTTGCTACATCATACTTTCATTTCTACAATTCTATTAGTAAGATTATTCTGTCTGCTCTTGCTAATAGAGGGGATTGAGACTTGTGATATCTATCAAAGAGGCAATGGAAATCAACTTAAGTGGAGAGTTTTCAACTCTCCCACAATATATAGTACCTACCTAGACCAAACCTGGTAAGTGCAATCAAGTGGTTGACCAGGTACCTACTTCTTAGCAGGGCTCACAATCCATACAAAGTTCTGATCAAGAATAAAAATTTTAAAATAAATAAATGTTGCTCGAGCGGGCCCAGTAACGTCTCCATTGGAGACTTTGTTGTTTCTGTGTCTGGCATATCGAATACTCTCTGTAGCTTGCCGGGCTCTCCAAGAGGGGCGGAGGAATCGAACTCGGGTCGGCCATGTTGGCTGCGTGCAAGGCAGACGCCCTACCCGCTGTGCTATAAATGTTAAGCTAAAACAAATTAATGGTTTATAGAAGGGGAGGGGAAAGAGGAGCAAGTACATTGGTTAAAGTATAATAGAGAAAATTGGACTTTTAGAAGTGTAATATAGTTTATGTACATCTTGATTTTTTATATTTAATATTTAATTCAATGTTTCTTCAAGAAAAAAAACAAATACTACCTATTGATTCCTTACCTTTCTAGTTTTCACAAGAGATTTGTCATTTTAATTGTTTAACTTTTTAGAAAAGGTGTTATTTACCCTGTTGCTTACAAGATTGCTGTTATTATCTTTAGTTTTCAAATTTGATTATGATGTGCCCTGATTTGGATGTCTTTACATTCTATCCTCATAGAGATCCTCCTGGTTCCTAAATTTATAGGCTATGTACTTTATCCAACAAGGAGTTGTTTGTTTGTTTGTTTGTTTGTCGCTATTATTTCTTCAAGCACACTGTTCTTTGAGTGTTTTATTTGGGAAGGGAGGTGTTATAGGGGCAAACCTGGTAGTGACATGCAAACCTGGTAGTGACATGGGGCTTCTCTCTCTATGAGGTGTTCAAGGACTGTTTCTGGTGGTGTTTGAGAGGACATGAAGAGCTGAGGATTGAACTCAGGGCTTCTACATGCAAAACATATGAACCAGCTGATTGAGTCCCAGTCCATGACGTTCTTTTCAGAATTTCTCTATTTAGTCTTTCCTAAAGGGGCTGGAGCGATAGCACAGCGGGTAGGGCGTCTGCCTTGCACGCAGCCAACATGGCCGACACGAGTTCGATTCCTCCGCCCCTCTCGGAGAGCCCAGCAAGCTACCGAGAGTATTCGATATGCCAGACACAGTAACAACAAAGTCTCCAATGGAGACGTTACTGGACCCGCTCGAGCAAATCGATGATCAACGGGAGGGAAAGGAAAGAAAGAAAGTCTTTCCTCCAAGATATCTGCTGAAATAAACGTTTAACCTTTTATTACATTCCGCAAGGTTTCTGAGACTCTTTCTTTTACCAAAGTACTATTTCTTATTCAGATTGTAAGATTTCGGCTGTTCTTTCTACCAATTACATGATTATTTTCTCTAACCTTTCTACTGACTTTAATTCATTCATTAAGTTTTTTATTTTGGATCATTATTTTGTTGTTGCTGTTGTTTATAGTTCAATTTTCTTTTCAATTTTATATTTATTTCTTGAGACTTTCTTTGTTAATGTTTTTTTCAAATTTTCCCACCACCATTCAAGCCTGCCTGCCAGGGGCAGATGCTAAATCATTTATTGTCCCTTGCTCATTTTGAAAAATATGGAACTATGCACTTTTAGAGTCCTAGATTGTAGATGGTTGGGTTCCAGATACATTTCTGTAGGGCACTAATCCATTTTGGGATTCTCTGGACCGGGACTTTTGGTGCACTAAGATGACTCCTGGAGGCATATTGTGGGTGCGACAGCCTTGCCAACAAGCTGGCAGGGACCCGGGAACAGACAGCCCAGCACCTCTGTCATGCATCAGCCAGCATCTTCTAATAAATTTCTGGCACCTCATGACTACCAGATGAAAGCAGATGTTTTAGTTACCACTCAACCACCATTGGCATTCCGGAGAAAGGAAAGGGAGAATGTTCCTCACAATGGTTGGGAAAGTAGACATTATTTCTGCCCATCTGTCTTCAAAAAACACCATGGAAAATGCAGTGATACAAGTCCAGACTCTCCACTAGGAAAGTGATGACTCTCCACTAGGCCTTCTCTGACACAACTCAATCAGCAGATAACGGTGAAAATCCAGGATCCTTGTGTGATCTCCACTGAAGCCACATGTCAGTGATAGAAGATTAGGAAAAGTGTTTATTATCACCACGTTAGGATGAAAGCCCAGAATCCCACTCACCCATCCCTAACACACCACTCACTGTCACTGTCGCTGTCCTCCCGTTGTTCACCAATTTGCTCGAGCGGGCCCAGTAAAGTCTCCATTGTGACACTTGTTACTGTGTTTGGCATATCGAATACGTCACGGGTAGCTTGCCAGGCTTTGCCATGCGGGCGAGATACTCTTGGTAGCTTGTCGGGATCTCCAAGAGGGGCGGAGGAATTGAACTCGGGTCAGCCATGTTGGCTGCATGCAAGGCAAGCGTCCTACCCACTGTGCTACTGCTCCAACCCACTCAAAAGACTTAAATTAATGGAGAAATGTATCATTTTGCTATTTATAAAATATTTTAAATACATTTTATAGGATGTGTTTATTTTTTTAATTGATTAACATGAGATACACAGTTACAAAGATGTTCAGGATTAGGTTTCAGTCTTAAAATGTTCCAACGCCCATCCTTCCACCAGTGTACATTTTCCAACACCAGTGTTTCCAGTTTCCCTCCAGTCACCCTCCCCGCACCCACTGTCTCTACGGCAGGCACTTTCCTTCCTTCTCTCTCCCTCTCCTTTTGGGCATTATGGTTTGCAAGACAGATACTGAGAGATTATCATGTTTGCTCCTTTACCTACATTCAGCACACAGTTCTTATGCATAGTGATCACTTCCAACCATTTTTGTTGTAGTGGTCCTTCTCTATCCCAACTGCCTTCTCCCCCAACACTTGAAGCAGGACTCCAACCATGGACCAATCCTCCCAGACCTTGTTTCTATTGCTCTTGGGTATTAGTTTAATATTATATTTTTTAATATCCCACAAATTAGTGCAATCATTCTGTGTCTGTCCCTTTCCTTCCAAGTTTCCGAGTCATTTCACTCATCATGATACTCTCCATGTCCATCCATTTATAAGCAAATTTCATGATTTCATTTTCTTAACAGCTGCATAGTAATTCATCTGTGTAGATGTACCATAGTTTCTTTAACCAGTCAGTTGTTCTGAGTCACTTGGGTTGTTCCAGATTCTGGCTACTGTGAATAGTGCTGCAATAAACATAAAAGTGCAATGGCATTTCTGCAGTGTTTTTTGGGGCTCCCGGGCTATATTCCCTGAAGTGGTATTGCTGGGTGGTATGAAAATTCAATTTCTAGATTTTTGAGGAATGTCCATATTTTTTTCCAAAAAAGGATGGACCAGTTGATATTCACAACAACAAGGAGAGTCCCTTTGTCCCTGCATTTACACCAGAACTGGTTACTCTTGTTCTTTTTGATCTTTGTAAGTCTCTAGGTTGAGATGATATCTCATTGTTGTTTTGATTTACATCTCCCTAATGATTAGCGATGCAGAACATTTTTTCATGTGTCTTCTAGGCATTTGTATTTTTTCTTTGAGGAAGTTCTGTTCATTTCTTCTCCCCATTTTTTGGTTGGGTTGGATGGTTTTTTCTTGTAAAGTTCTATCAGTTCTTTATATATCTTAGATATTAACCCCTTATCAGATGGATTTTAGGTAAACAATGTTGCCCAGTCTGTGAGCTGTCTTTGAACCTTGGTCACTGTTTTTCATGATATGCAGAAGCTTCTTAGTTTAATGCAGTTCCATTTGTTTATTGTTGCTTCCACTTTCTTGATCAGTGGTGTTTCATCTTTGAAGATCCTTTAGCTTCAATGTCATGGAAGGTTAAGGATATGTTTAAAAGACGTACAATTTCTCTATATTAGTAGCTAAATCCTATGTGATTCTAATAAAAATCTCATACATGTTGGTATTGAAACAATTTGGAATTATTTTTTGAAAAATGAAATAAACATGGCAATGTATCTCATAAATAAAAAAAAAGTGTGGTCTTATCTGGAGAGCAGATCTTACCTGATTCTTACCTGATTTTGCATTTCCCCACCTTTTTCCTGATTTTGCAATTCATTTCCTCATTTTCTTTAATTCCCCATTCCAAGATAAGATATACTCAAAGAGCTTACTAAAACAACTTCCTTAATGTAAAAATCAGTCCAACACTACTAATCAGGTGCTTCTTCTAGACAAATGGGAAAAACTTAGAGCTTTGAAATGAAAAAGTCATTTGCTTCTGGTTGTCAAAGTTTCCAGGATTCTGAACTCTGGTCCAAGAATGCATCATTGACATCTTGACAGAATACAACATGATTGACAGAACATTTAAAACAAAATAATAAACAAATTTTAAGAAGTGTGTCTGATTCATAGAAATTTAAAAGTCAGTATCACAACAATGTATTAATAATTATTGCCCCCAGGTGGCTCTGTAGCCCTAGGCTTCCTGGCATTTCCCCAGAGGTCTCCAGCCCCATTCAGAACAAATGACCTCCCACATTACAACTGTATAGATCATATAGATAGGTTTCTGCAACCCAGTTTCCCAGCGATTTCAGTGCTAGGCAGTTCCCATGAATCCTGCTTCCCTCTAAGCTCCCATAAATCCAGGGTCCAACCTTTCCCCTGGTGATCCCAGGCAATATATCCTAACCAAAGGCTTCCATGTCACTACAGCACCAGGTAAGCTCTTAAAATCGTAGCCTTGAAATTGGATTTTGTAATTAGACAAGTTTCGGCAAACTCTAGAAGAACGTTTAAAGACTCAGATCCCTAAAAACCAACCATAAACCCAGCCTCCTAGCTTACTGCAGTCTCAGTGTGACTTCAGAGACTGAAGATCCAATGAATCAAGCTTTCAGCGCCCCCACCCAACACTACAACAGACCCTTGCCCACCAAGACTATTTTGCCTAAAGTAAGCAGCTATAGCTTTAATATCTTCTCTCTTTCATATATGAAAGAGAAATACTTTTAAAAAAACTGAGACGAGTTATCACCACTAGGTCTGTTATACAAGAAATGCTCATAGAGTTCCTGAAGCTTAAAGTAAACAACACTTGGGCTCAAGGTTATCTCTAGTGGACCCAGGATTCCCCCATCACAGACTTGTGCTTATTCCTATGACCCAGGCTTCCAAGATCCTAGATTTCTGGTCTACCCAGCACTGGGCTGGAAACATAAACAGAAAGCTCACTTTGGCAAGTGGTTCCTCATATCTGGTCAATGATTGAAAAAACAATTACAGCTTACCCATATTACACAGGTCCCAAGTCCATTATCCATTAGTCACTGACCCAGTGAATCCAGATTCCAGGCTCACCACCATGAACCACCCTGAAATCAAGTATCAGACCTGTTCATTTGATAATCCAGACAACACACCTGCTAACCCCAACCTCCAAAGCAAATTGTCCTTGGACACTACCTGATGGGCCATGCCGAATATTTGAGGTGGCTGACGACGGAGACTACCCTTGCCAAGACCAGACTGAAAGTCCTGGAGAATCACCTACGAGTCCTTCAAGTGTGCAAAAAAATTTAAAAAACACCAAGTCAATGAAGTAATATGATATCAAATGAAACTGATAGAGCTAAGTGACCTTAGAGAAATGGAAATTTATTTATAGTCTGATTAATTCAGAATTATTTTCTCAAAGAAACTGATTGAAATACAAGGATATATATGTATATACAAACAGGAAAAGAAAGCATGGACAAAATAGGTTCAGTAAAAAAATGAAAAAAACTTTTAAAAAGAGAAGGGGCCAGAGAAATAGTACAGTGGACAGGGTGCTTGCTTTGCACATTGCTGTCTTTGGCTCAGTCCTGGGCACCCCATATGGTCACCTGAGCCCTACAGCAGTGACCCCCCTGCACAGAGCCAGGGATAATCCCTGAGTACTGCCAGGTGTGTCCTAAAAAGAAGGAGGAAGAAGGAGAAGGAGAAGGAAAAGGAAGAAGAAGAGGAGGAGGACGACCACGAGGACAAGGACGAGGATGAGGAAGAGGAGGAGAAGGAGGAGGAAATCAATAGTATAAATTGGGAAAAGGAAAGCCTCTTCAAATGGTGTTGGGAAAAACTGGATAACCACACATGTACACAAAAATGAAATTGGACCACTATCCTCACACAGTGTAAAAAAAGTTAACTGAAAACACATTAAAGAACTCAATATTAGAACCAAATCCATAGAATCCACTGAAGAAAATATAGATAAAACTCTATGTTATTTGCCTCTAAGGAGTCTTCAATTATTATATGCCAATAGAAATTAAAATAAATGCAAAAATAAACCAATGATAATACATCAAAGTAAAAATGTTTCTGTATTATAGTACTGTGGCTATCCCCACTAAGTAGGAGAAAATATTTCCATTTCATTTATCTTGTAAAATACTAATATCCAAACCATATAAAGTACTCACAAAAGAATAAAACAAATCACCCCATGCATAAAGGGAAAAGAGCATTTAAAAAGACACTTCTCAAAAAAAATTATACAGATGGTCAACAGGCATGTGAAACATGTTCCTCACCACTGAGTATCATGGAAACCCAAACTCACCTCAGTGGGAATGACTGTACCAAAGTCCAGAAACAATCAGTTCTGATGGGGATATAGTGAAGAGGAAGCCCTCATTCACTTTGGAGGAATTATAAACTGATTTGGCCTCTATGAGAATATTGTGGTTACTTATCAAAAATTTAAAATTATAACTATTATACATATGATTCTTGTTATCTACCCCAAGAGCATAAAAGCATTCATTAGAAAATATATGCACAACTGTGTTTAATGAAACACTACTTACAATAGTCAAGATCTAGAAGCAACCAAAATGTCCAATGACAGAAAAATGGATAGAAAAATTAGGGAACATATATATGATGGAATATACTCAGCTATTAGAAAAGATGAAATTTTAACTTTTGCTACAACATGAATTGAACTGGAAGGACTAGAATTAAATGACATAAATCAGAATACAAATGCCAAATAAACACACTGGTATATGGCATAAAAGAAACAAGACAGGAACTGTAGTGATAGCACAGCAAGCAGTGCATTTGCCTTGCGTGTGGCCGACCTGGGTGTGATTTCCAACATTCCATGTGGTCCCCTGAGCACCACCAGGAGTAATTCCTGAGTTATGAGCCAGAAGTAACCCCTGTGCAATGCCAGGCATGACCCAAAATTTTTTTAAAAAATAAAAAAAAGAAACAAGACAAAGAAAGAGACAATGTCTAGTGAAAACAAACACTCAGTCTCTGATAACATAACTGAATTTACTGAGGCAGTTAGGGGAGGGAAAGGTTAAGAGAAACAGATCTCGTGGAGGTATTGGCTCTTGGTGATGGGTGTGGTGGTAACACTGTACCCGTAAAACATATACATTTATATTCTCACAAAAACATAAGTGAATAAAGTCTGTTAATATAATGTAAATTGGTTTTTAATTTTGCTCACCAAATTTAGCAGCCTATCCTTATGATAAAGACTTGGTCTTAAAATTTCAGTTTTAGTATCATATTTGAAAATGATCCAACTATAAATTCTCAATCAAAACAAATTCTCAATTCCTGGAACAGATAATAGCTTCTCACCCTTTGTAATTAAAAACCCACTGCTATTTTTGGTCCTCTTGCTGGACATCAGGGTATCCAGGGATCCAGGGGACCTCAGCCCACAGAAAACCACAGGACGTTTTGAGTGCCTCACTCAGAGAGTAGATGCCAGATGAAATTCTCCAGATTGACCTCCCCAGTTCCTGATGTTTCCGTCACTCAGAGAAGCCTGCCCACTACATCAGAACTTGGATCTGCCAACCCCAACAAGGAGAACAGAACGCAGAAGGACTCAGAGTCTTGGCTGGATCCATTTTTACAGAGGATCTTTTCCTTATTTGATTCTATGTCCCAGATATTTGAGTTTCAGTTTCTTGGAATAGAAGACAAGTATGTGGGTGGGCATTTCATATTTTCACTCTCTCCATCTCACCCTACATTAGTTTTACACTCCCTTCTCTGCCTTCCCCTTCGCCCTTCTCTTCAAGTCTTTGTATCTCTCTTGACCTTTTTCTCCATTCCATAAAGGATATCTCTCTTCTCTTCTCTCCTCTCTATTTTTTCTCTCACCCTTTCTAATTTTTAATTTTATTTTATCTTTTTTTAATTAGTGAAACACCGTGAGGTACAATTACAGGCTTAAAAACTTTCGTGCTTGCATTTCAGTCATACAGTGGTAGAGTACCCATCCCTCCACCAGTGCCCATTTCCCACCACCAATGCTCTCAGCATCCCTCCCACCACCCCCACGCCGTCCTCTCCAACCTACCCTGCCTCTGTGACAGAGCATTACCTTTTGCTCTCTCTCTCTTTTTGGGTGTTGTGGTTTGCAATAGAAGTATTAAGTGGCCATCATGTTTGGTCTATAGTCTACTTTCAGCCTGCATCTCCCATACCAAATGAGTCCTCCTAGCACCCTTTATTTGGTGGTCCCTTCTCTATCTGAGCTGCCTTTTCCCCCAGCATGTGAGGCTGGCTTCTAAGTTATGGAGTGATCCTTCTGGTATTTATCTCTACTATTCTTGGGTGTTAGTCTCCCATTCTGTTACTTTATATTCTACAAATAAGTGCAATCTTTCTATGTCTGTCCCTCTCTTTCTGACTCATTTTACTTAATTAGATACTCTCCATGTTGATCCACTTAAACTGAAAATTTCATGACTTTATCTTTTCTAACAGCTGCATAGTATTTCATTGTGTAGATGCACCAAAGTTTCTTTAAACAGTCATCTGTTCTCAGGCACTTGCATTTTTCCATATTTTTGCTATTGTAAACAGTACTTCAATGAACTTATAAGTGCAGATGTCATTTCTACCATACTTTTTTTGCATCTCTGGGATATATTCCCAGAAGTGGCATTTCTGGGTCAAATGGGAGCTCAATTTCTAATTTTTTGAGAAGTGTCCATACTGTTTACCTAAAGGGCTGAACCAGTCGGCATTCCCACCAGCAGTGAAGGAGAGTTCCTTTCTCCCCACATCTGCGCCAACACTGGTGCTTTTGTTCTTTTGGATGTGGACCAATCTCTGTAGTGTGAGATGATATCTCATTGTTGTTTTGATCTGCATCTCCCTAATGATTAGTGATGATGAGCATTTTTTCATGTGCCTTTTTCGGATTTCTTCTTTGAGAAAGTTTCTGTTCATTTCATAGCCACATTTTCTGATGGGATTGGATGTATTCTTCTTGTGGAGTTCAACCAGTGCCTTGTAAATCCTTGATATCAACCCCTTATCAGATGGGTATTGGGTAAATATCCTTTTTCATTTTGTTGACTGTCTTTGTATTCTAGAAAAGCGATAGCACAGCGGGTAGGGCGTTTGCCTTGCATGTGGCTGACCCGGGTTCGATTCCTCTGTCCCTCTTGGAGAGCCTGGCAAGCTACCGAAAGTATCTCGCCCGCACGGCAAAGCCTGGCAAGCTACCCGTGACATATTCAATATACCAAACACAGTAACAACAAGTCTCACGATGGAGACATTACTGGGCCCGCTCGAGCAAATCGATGAACAACGGGAGGACAGTGATACAGTGATACCGTCTTTGTATTCTGGTTTCTGTATCTTTTGAGGTTCAGAAGCTTCTTAGTTTAAGATAGTCCCATTTGTCTATCTCTGTTTTCACTTGCTTGGCCAGTGGTGTGACATCTTTGAAGATATATTTAACTTCAATGTTGTGGAGGGTTTTGCTGATCTTGTCTTCAACGTACCTAATGGGTTCTGGTCTGATTTTGAGGTCTTTAATCCATTTTGATCTGACTTTTGTGCATGGTGTTAGGTAGAGGTCTGAGCCCATTTTTTGCATGTAGCTGTCCAGTTTTGCCAGCACTATTTGTTAAAGAGGCTTTCCTTGCTCCACTTCACATTTCTTTTTCCCTTATCAAAGATTAGATGTTCATATATTTGAGGATGCCTGTCAGAATATTCAACCCTGTTCTATTGGTATGTGGCTCTGCCTTTGTTCCAGTACCATGCTGTTTTAATTAATAGCTTTGTAGCAGAGGTTGAGGTTGGGGAAGGTGATGCCTCCCATCTTCTTTTTCCCAAGAATTGCTTTAGCTATTCATAGGGGCTTATTGTTCCATATGAATTTAAGGAGGATTTGATCCATTTCTTTGAAGAATGTTATGGGTATCTTTATAGGAATCGCATTGAATTTGTACAACGCTTTTGGGAGTATTGCCATTTTGATAATGTTAATTCTCCCAATCCATGAGCAGGGGATATCTTTCCATTTCCTCGGGTCCTCTTTCATTTTGTGTAGTAATGTTTTGTAGTTTTCTTTTTACAGGTCCTTTACTTCCTTAGTTAAGCTGATTCCTAGGTACTTGATATTCTGAAGAATAATTGTGAATGGGATTGCTTTTATCATGTTGCTTTCTTCTCTCTCATTATTTGCATATAGGAAAGCCACGAACTTTACTATACAAGTCTATTGTTTCTAGGAGTTTCTTGGTAGAGATTTTAGGGTTCTCTAAATATAGTATCGCATTATCTGAGAATAGTGAGAGCTTGATTTCTTCCTTTCCTACCTGAATGCCCTTAATGTCTTTTACTTGCCTAATCGGTATTGCAAGTACTTCCAGTGCTATATTCAACAGAAGTGTTCTCTCACCTTTTATTATCTTTCCCTCTCCCTCTCCCCATAAATGGCTATCTCTATCCTAGATATAGACATTAATGGAATAACTTTATGGCAACTCAAATTCAGGGATCATGTTAACCAAAATACATGAGCTAAGCATAAGATTCATCCTAATTTCTGAAGTATCTTAAGGGACCAAGTAGAACAATGGTAGGAAAAATGCATCTATTATTTTTTATGTAGGAGTACTGCTATTTATTCAACCACTGATTGGCTGACTGAATTGGGCATGAACTCCATCTTACTTTTTTTAATAATTTATTGGGGTAGAGCGATAGCACAGTGGTAGGGCGTTTGCCTTACAAGCGGCCAACATGGCCGACCCAAGTTCGATTCCTCCACCCCTCTCGGAGAGCCCGGCAAGCTACCAAGAGTACCTCACCGGCACGGCAGAGCCTGGCAAGCTAGCCGTAACATATTCTATATGCCAAATACAGTAACAAGTCTCATGATGGAGACGTTACTGGGCCCACTCAAGCAAATCGATGAACAATGGGAGGACCATGACCGTGACCTATTTATTTATTATTTTTTCTTCTTATATTTACTTATTGAATCACTGTGGGAAAAGTTACTAAGCTTTCAAGTTTAAGTCTCGGTCACACAATGATCAAACACCTCTCCCTTCACCAATACTCATTTTTCACCACCAAGAACCCCAATACACGCCCCCTATGCCTGTGAGACAGATGATTTCCACTTGACTATTCTCTACATTGATTACATTCATTATTTCAACAAAAGATGCACCATTATTGTTTAGAATTTCCCCCCAACAATCAGAATTGCTGAAAAGGCATTGTGAAATACTTTGTTTTCTATAGCTGGTTATGAGAATCATATAATATTGCATGGCCGCAATAGTGGCCTTGCGATTTTGGATTTCTGCAAAAAGCCAGAAAATTATGAGATTGGTTTCTGTGTGTCTCGCTGTGCCGGCGAGCAGCTCGTGGGGGGCAACTCATGACCTCGGTAGGGTGTGAAGAACGAGCCATGGCTGTGCCGGAGAGCCGCTCGTGAGGGGCAACTCGTGACCTCAGCAGGGTGTGAGGATGAGCCGGTACCACCCCCCCTTTCCCATGAGACTGCAGTTGCCCCATCAATGCTGGCACATACCTGGCTTTCTTATAAGCTCTGAGGCAGCAGCCACCTTGCTGCTGGCGGGGGAAAGGGGTGGAAGGGAGCAACACTCTTTCCCTCCCGGGGAGGCATGGTGCCGTAGTTTAATGCATGGTCCATTCACTTTTCTGCTGCAAGCTGCCGGGCTCTGGATTAAGTCCTTTTGCCTCTGGAGCCATGGCTGTGCCGGAGAGCCGCTCATGAGGGGCAACTCGTGACCTCAGCAGGGTGTGAGGATGAGCCGGTACCACCCCCCTTCCCATGAGACTGTAGTTGACCCATCACCGCCGGCTCATACCTGGCTTTCCAAGAAGCTCTGAGGCGGCAGCCACCTTGTATGCGGTCCAGATGCATTTCTGCCAAAAGTCGCTAGGTTTCAAGATTTGTTTCTGTGTCTCTGGGATCATGACCATTAATTAGCTTGACCAGGAGCCAAAGAGGCTGTTTGTAGGCGTCGAGTTGGGGTCTCGCTGGAATGGGGAGGAAAGGGCTGGTTCCACCCCCATCTGGTGAGGCTCCATGTGTCTCATCACTGCAGGCCCAAACCAGGTCCAGTAGCCTCTGGAGGATGGTGGTCACCCAGCCGCCAAGGGGAACAGGCCAAGGCACGAAACCTATTCCCACCTGGAGTGGTCCAGCGCCAGTAACCTACTGCAGGAACAAGATGCATTTCTGCCAAAAGCCTTTGGGTTCCGAGATTCCTCTCTGAGTCTCTGGGATCATGGCCATTAAGCAGTTTGATCAAGAACAAGAGAGGCCATGCCTCCAATTATATAGCTAAGCTGGAGGTGGTTTGTGGTGTGTCTCCCACATACCTAACTTTTGGCCGTTTACTTTCCTGGTAAACTTTGCCCAAGTTTTGGGGGTCTGGCCAAAGGCACTGCAGCAATTTTGGGGTATCTGAAAGTCTGATGGTGCCATCAGGCTGCTGATGCACTTGCCTCATAGGTACAAATTGACCTGCTGGTGGTACCATACCCCTGCATCTATTATTTTTTAAATTACTACTTTCCAGTGCCCACAATGCTCCCTACCAAAGGACAACAATGTGATGCATTTCAAACAAGTCATTTGAGTCTTTTAACACAGTTTCATCATTCTCATCTTCACCGTTTTCTTCTTTTTCACAGGGAAGAGAATTATCTTCTCTCCTCCCTGCACTCTTTGAAGTCATGCATAGTTAGATGAGTTACTTTATTTGGTGAGATGTTAACAAAAATGACTTATGTTAATTCCAAGCAAAAACTATGAACCAGTTCATCAGATTCTCATTTCCTCTCCAGTCACTACCAAAGTCTATTTCATGGTGGAATCTTGGTCATCATGTACATCTGATGATTTCGATGAGTAGAGTTCCACTTTGAGCATGTTTATTTTATGCCATTGAGAAATGAGCATTGTGTATAATGTGTCATAACTTAATGACACATTTTTTGTCTACAATCTGGGAACAACAACATTTAACAAGTCATACAATACCTGGCATTGCTCTAATGATAAAATGGCATGACTCACTTCACTGGGCAGTTAGTTCTCAATGTTCTTGGTTATTCTTGTTTCTCTAAGACAACACGAGTAACCTGCTACTGATGATTAAAAGCATACCAAGTTCATTGTTTTATATATTATGTTTCAATAGCCATGGAGGTAGAAGTCAACAACACTAGAACCACACTTGCTGGAAAAACTCTCTGCTTCTCTCTCACTGACTCCTCTCTGACAACCACTCCATGCACCTTCATGATCTAATGAACCCCTCCTCTTGATGGAAATACCTTCCTCGGTTTCTCTGCTTCTCTGGAATGTCTTCATATTTCCCATAATGCATAGCTAACCACTCTTGCCAATGTACAAGTGTGTTGTATGCATTTCCACTGAGGTTCCCTCAAAAATGCCTTCATTTCATACTATACTGTTCACTTTTTCCTGAATGGCAGGGTCTATCTCCTTTGATTCTCTAATATCTTGCATCTTCCATATTTCTCCAACATACACCCATAACCATCCCAGAGTCTTCAACCCTCATTTCCCAAAGACAGCAGAGACCTGTATTCTTCTATTGTGTGTGCTGAGTAATTTCAGTTATGGCAAGTCCTAGAGACAAGGTGAACAAACTAGTACTTACCAGGGACTGGATGTCAAGGAGATTGCAGATTCCTCCTTTACCAAGATCAAGATTTGTTATTACCCAAATATGTTTTATTATTATCTAAGTATGGTCTATTAAATAGTTTTGCAAGCTATTGCTCTTAGATTTGTAAATTATTTGGTATATTATTTAACTAGTTACAATTATTAAGGAAGTAAATGAGAACCTGAGCATTGAAAGGACACATGGGTCCATCTAACTCTGCCAAAGTGGCAGAATACACTTCTAAAAACACACTTTCACAGCAT
Source organism: Sorex fumeus (assembly GCF_029834395.1). Classification (NCBI taxonomy): domain Eukaryota; kingdom Metazoa; phylum Chordata; class Mammalia; order Eulipotyphla; family Soricidae; genus Sorex; species Sorex fumeus. Next base: position 18,054,050 of record NW_026606067.1, read on the forward strand.
GGCTATCTCTCTATGCAGGAATTTGCTGTGCAGACAGCCCCTGTGCAGACTTGCTGCCAAAAGGATAAATCTGAGCTTTGCTGGAACTGAGTAAAGACAGCTATGGAATAAGATATGACTCACTAGCTTCCCATAAATCATTTGTATGTCTATTTGTTTGGGTCAGCAAACCAGCTCTCAACAACCCACTACAGAGTGGATCAAAAGTGGGACGACAACAGGAATCCCAATATAACCAGCATCTCTCTTGCACTTCTCCTTTTGCCTTTTAATAGGCAGCATTCTCAGTTGGTGCTTGACAGCTCAGAGGCCACCACACGTGTGGGGCTCAGAAAATGCTTTCACTTCCAGAAAGCCTGTTTCCCAGAAACCATGTTCAGAGCTCTTAGCCACAACAAAGAGATGCCCGTTTAACAAAATGACCCCCTTTATCACCACAGAAGCATCAATACTTTCAAAATGGCAGACAATGCCAGAGAGAAAAGGAGACACTTCAGGCCACCTGTAACCTTTGGCAGTTGAAGAATACGCATCCTTTTGGGGTCAGAAATAAGCTGGGAAAATAAGGACCTGAGACAGCCCCGACCTCACATTAGCCAACCCTTCAACATGTGGCCCTATTTTCTTGCAGAAGATCCACTCCCTCCCTACTTTGGGAGGAAGTTTATCCAGACAACTTCCCTCTGACTTAATGAAGAAAGTTGGAATGTGTTCAATCACCCCCACCCATGTTTCATGATTGAACTATGTTCCAACAAACCACGTGCCAGGATTCCAAGAGAGTGACAAGATGATAAATCCGCTTCCTCGCTATCAATCCATATGGATGCTTAATGAGCTGAATCATGTAGCTGTTGCTTGGGACTCTTAATTGTCTAATCAGCTCTTGTCTACTTTCCCTTGTCCAGTGGGTCTTACCGGTCTTCTATCATCTGTTAATAAAGTACGTTCATTTGACCTGAAAAGAAAATTAATAAAATTGAAGGAATGGGAGATAAAAGGTGACAAAAATGGTGGATAGAAATGGGAAGAAAATCTAGATATAAAAACTGAACCTTAACAGTAGCTTGGCAGTCACACCCACAAACTGCCTCTGGCGCCATATAATCTCATCAACAGCCATGATCCAGAAACTCAGAAATACACACCGCAAACACGTCTCCAGATCCCTCACCAGGCTGCCTCAACCAGGGCAACTCAGAGGGTGGCAGGTGAGTTTCCCTCCCTGCCCCAACAGAGCCCTGGCAGCCAAAAACCTCCAGAACTCAAACGCCACTATGCTCATGGGCACTCTCCACAGGTTCATATTCTAAATTTTAGAATTTCTGAAGTGAATTCCTAGTACAACCTCTCATACTCTAGATGTGCCAAGAGTAGCACACAATGTTTGATGGTGCTTAATAAATATGTTAGCTATCTCTTACACAAGGGCTTAAATGGCTCCAGGATGAAATACAACAATCTTTACACACTTTCCTCTCAGGAAACTTTATTGGCACATGTAAGCAATTATTCATAACAAGCAATGCTAATTTAATTGTTTTGGTTCTGTTTGGGGGGTTACAGTTTGGGATTTGGGGTCAAAACATTCAAAATATGGTGGTAGGAAGGTGCAATGGTAGTGGGATTGGTGTTCAAATATTAAATGTAATGAATTTTGGGAATGACTTAATAAAAATGAATTATTGGGAATGACATTATAAAAATAAAATAAAATTTAAAGAGAAAAAAATAACTGAACTTTGCCAGGAAACAAGATTAATCCTACCTGTAGACAAGAACTATGGCAACCCAGACCTCCTCTGTTCTTGCATGATATTCCAAATTTTCCTTAAATGTGGATAGTTATGTCAGTAAAAATAATACGCATAACACAATTTTACTAAAAACGTATTGATAGGTGGTCCAAAGAGATCGTACAGAACTTGAGCCTTGCTTACTGTGGACTTACTGTGGACTCTAGTTTCATTTTAATAATTCTTTAGAATCATGCAATACTTTAAGACTTTCTCCTTAAGTCTCCTCCCTCTAGGCCCTTTAGGAATGTCACATTTCACTTATGATCAGAGTCACAGCCTTTGGTAGCTGGAAAATGTTTTACCTTTGCTATCTCCCCAGCCACTAATATGCATCATTCAAAGTGACAGCAAAGAGTTCAGTAGTAGAGCTCAGAAAGAATTGTATTCAAGTCTCACCTTCACCTCTTCGTCCTGACTGGTCATATGATCTTTGTAACTCCAGGTTCCCTATCTGTAAAGGGTAAGAGTTACACCTAAATCAAATGATGACGAAAATTTACCCTTGCCAATCAGTGCACAACACAAGGAAGCACTGAAGGAATGCTGACACCTGACAGCACTGTTCTCAATTTATTGTGAAGTCTTCAGATTTGAAGAACCTGAGTGACATTCAACAAGGCACATGGCTATCAGTAAAGAATCTGAAAACAAATCAAAGATTTTTTTATTTTTGTTTAGTTTTTTGGTTTGGGAGCCATTCTGGCATTGATCAAGGCTTACTCCTAGCTCCTTACTCAGAGATAAATCCTGATGAGATTTGAGGGACCATATGTGGTGTCAGGAATTGAGCAGAGGCCATCTTATCCACTGCACTATCTTTTCAACCACAAAACCCAGTTTTCTTTTATTTTTTTTGATATCTGTAATCATTGGCTAATTTATTTTTTTTACATCTCTTATCTAAGTAGGGCGTTTGCCTTGCACGCAGCCAACATGGTCGACCCGAGTTCGATTCCTCCGCCCCTCTCAGAGAGCCCGGCAAGCTACCGAGAGTATCTCTCGCCCACAAGGCAGAGCATGGCAAGCTCCCCGTGACGCATTCGATATGCCAAACAGAGAAACAACAGTCTCCAGTGGAGACATTACTGGGCCTGCTCAAGCAAATCGATGATCAATAGGAGGGCCTTTACTTTACTTTACTTTACTTTACTTTACTTTACTTTACTTTACTTTACTTAATTTTTATTAGTGAGACACCATGAGGAACAGTTGTAGACTAACAAATTTTTGTGCTTGGGTTTCAATTATACAATGATCAAATACTCATCCCTCCACCAGTGCCCATTTCCCACCACCACAAATTCCAGTATCCCTCCCACACCCCATACCCCCATCCCACCCTGCCTCTGTGGCAGGGCATTCCCTTTTGTTCTCTCTCTCCTTTTAGGTGTTGTGGTTTGCAAAAGAGGCAATGGGTGGCAATCATGTATGGTCTATAGTCTATTTTCAGCATGCTTCTCCCATCCAGGGAGGATCCTCCCACCCTTTATTTGGTGTTCCCTTCTCATTCTGAGCTCCCTTTTCCCCTAGCATGTGTGGTTGGCCTCCAAGCCATGGAGTAAAATTCCTGGTACTAATCTCGGCCATTCTTGGGTGTTAGTCTCCTATTTTATTACTTTATGTTCCCCAGATGAATGCAATATATCTGTGTCCATCCCGCTCTTTCTGACTCATTTAGCTAAACGTGATACTTTCCATGTAGTACCACTTGTATGTAAATTTCATGACTTCATCTTTTCTAACAGCTACATAGCACTCCATTGTGTAAATGTACCAACGTTTCTTTAACCAGTCATCTGTTCTCGGGCACTCAGGTTTTTCCCAAATTCTGGCTATTGTAAAGAGTGCTGCAATGAACAAACAAGTGCAGATGTCACTTCGAATATACTTTTTTGCCTCTCTGAGATATATTCCCAGGAGTGATATTGCTGGGTCAAATGGGAGCTCAATTTCTAATTTTTTGAGAGGTGTCCATACTGTTTACCTAAAGAGCTGAACCAGTCAGCATTCCCACCAGCAGTGAAGGAGGGTCCCTTTCTCGCCCCATCCACGCCAGCATCGGTTGCTTTTGTTCTTATGGACGTAGGCCAGTCTCTGTGGTGTGAAATGATATCTCATTGTGGTTTTGATCTGCATCTCCCTGATGATTAATGATGTGGAGCATTTTCTCATGTGCCTTTTAGCCATTCGGATTTCTTCTGTGAGAAAATTTCTATTCATTTCATCGCCCCATTTTTCAATGGAGTTTGATGTTTTCTTCTTGTGGAGTTCAACCAGTACTTTTTTATATCCTTGATATCAACTCCTTGTCGAATGTGTATTCAGCGAATATCCTTTCCCATTCTGTAGACTGTCTTTGTATTTTGGTCACTGTTTCTTTGGAGGTGCAGAAGCTTCTTAGTTTAAGATAGTCTCATTTGTCTATCTCTGTTTTCACTTGCTTGGCCAGCGGCGTGACATCTTTGAAGATACCATTAGCTTCAATGTCATGGAGGGTTTTGCCAACTTTTTCTTCAATGTATCTTATGGATTCTGGTCTGATGTTGAGGTCTTTAATCCACTTTGATCTTACTTTTGTACATGACGTTAGGCAAAGATCTGAGCCCACTTTTTTGCATGTAGCTCTCCAGTTTTGCCAGCACAATTTGTTAAAGAGACTTTCCTTGCTCCACTTCACATTTCTTGCCCCCTTATCAAAGATTAGATGGCCATATGCTTGGGGGGGATGTCAGTATATTCAACCCTGTTCCATTGGTCTACAGCTCTGCATTTGTTCCAGTACCATGCTGTTTTAATTATTACTGCTTTGTAGTAGAGTTTGAAGTTAGGGAGGTTGTAAAAGTAAAGTAAGTAAAGTAAAGGCCCTCCCGTTGATCATCGATTTGCTTGAGCGGGCCCAGTAACGTCTCCATTGGAGACTTTGTTGTTACTGTGTTTGGCATATCGAATACTTCACAGGGAGCTTGTCAGGCCCTGCCGTGCAGGCAAGATACTCTCTGTAGCTTGCCAGGCTCTCCGAGAGGGGCGGAGGAATCAAACTCGGGTCGGCCATGTTGGCTGCGTGCAAGGCAAACGCCCTACCACTGTGCTATCGCTCCAGCCCTAATGGATAAGGGGGAGGTTGAATTGCTTTAGCTATTCGTGGGGGCTTATTGTTCCATATGAATTTCAGGAGTGTTTGTTCCATTTCTTTGAAGAATGTCACGGGTATCCTAATAGGGATCACATTGAATTTGTACAGTGCTTTGGGAAGTACTGCCATTTTGACAATGTTAATTCTCCTGATCCTTGAACAGAGGATATTTTTTCATTTCCTCGTGTCCTCTTTTATTTCCTGAAGTAGCGTTTTGTAGTTTCCTTTGTACAGGTCCGTTATTTCCTTATTAAGTTGATTCCTAGGTACTTGATTTTCTGGGGCACAATTGTGAACGGGATTGTTTACTTCATGTCACTTTCTTCTCTTTCACTATTTTCATATAGGAAAGCCATGGACTTTTGGGTATTGATTTTATAGCCTGCAACTTTACTATACAAGTCTATTGTTTCTAGGAGTTTCTTGGTAGAGGTTTTAGGGTTCTCTAAGTATAGTATCATATCATCTGCAAATAGTGAGAGCTTGATTTCTTCCTTTCTTACCTGGATGTCCTTCATATCTTTTTCTTGCCTAATCACTATTGCAAGTACTTCCAGTACTATATTGAACAGCAGTGGAGAGAGTGGACATCCTTGTCTCGTCCCTGATCTTAGAGGGAAGGCTCTCAGTTTTTCCCCATTGAGGATGATGCTTGCTGTAGGCTTGTGGTAGATGACTTTCACTATATTGAGGAAAGTCCCCTCTATACCCATTTTGGTGAGGGTTTTTATCATAAACGGGTGCTGGATCTTGTCAAATGCTTTCTCTGCATCTATTGACATGATCATATGATTTTTATCTTTTCTTTTGTTGATATGATGGATTAAGAGTGTTAAACCATCCTTGCTTCCCCAGGATGAATCCTACTTGGTCATAGTAAAAAAAGGTAAAGGTAAAGGCCCTCCCATTGTTCGTCGATTTGCTCGAGCGGACCCAGTAACGTCTCCATTGGAGACTTTGTTGTTACTGTGTTTGGCATATCGAATACTTCACGGGGTGCTCTGCCGTGCGGGCGAGATACTCTTGGTAGCTTGCCAGGCTCTCCGAGAGGGGCGGAGGAATCGAACTCGGGTCAGCCATGTTGGCTGCGTGCAAGGCAAATGCCCTACCGCTGTCTATCGCTCCATCCCTTGGTCATAGTGTATGATCTTTTTGATGAGTAGTTGAATTCCATTTGCTAGTATTTTGTTGAGAATCTTTGCATCTGTGTTCATCAGGGATATCGGCCTGTAATTTTCTTTACTTGTGGTGTCTTTGTTTCCTTTTGGTATTAGAGAGATATGGGCTTCATAGAAACTGTTTGGAAGAGTTTCTGTTTTTTCAATTTCCTGGAAAATCTTGAGAAGGACTGGCAATATGTCCTCTTTAAATGTTTGTGAAAATTTGCTAGTGAATCCATCTGGACCTGGGCTTTTGTTTTTGGGAAGACTTTTGATTACAGTTTCAATTTCCTTGATGTTAATAGGTCTATTCAGATACTCTAGATCTTCTTTATTCAGTCTTGGGAGATTATAGGAATTCAGGAATTTATCTATTTCTTCTAGGTTCTCTTGTTTCGTGGCATACAGACTTTCAAAGTAGTCTCTGATGATCTTTTGGATTTCTTTGGTTTCTGTTGTGATATCCCCCTTCTCATTTCTGATTTGGTTTATTAGGGTTCTCTCTCTGTTTCTTTGTGAGTGTTGCTAGTGAAAACCCAGTTTTCTAACATGCACAGTGATCTTTATGCTTCCACTCTACAATGCACTCTACAATGTTCAAAAGCGAAAACTTTATTAACCTACCATTAATGAAGTTGAATCAAATTTCCTATAAACCATAGTAAAAGAGCACCTCATAGAAGCCAGAAAACAGAATGATATTTATTTATAACCCTCATTTCACTAACACTGTCTCAACTATACTCAGAAAGGAGAACCATCATCTTAATCAAAATACTGATGAAACTGCATAGGATTTCAGCCCTCTGGGCCCCTTATTTCCCAGGACCAATATATGGTTAATGTCACTTCCTCAGAGATGAGTTTCATTAATAATAGGCTTATTTAAGGGTTCAAGAAGGAAACTTTTTTTTACTTTGGAACTGGTGCCATGTCATAATACTTTGCAAACTCATCAAAAGGTTATAGAAAAGTTATAGTCCCCAAAGAATTTCATCAAGTTTATAAATTTATGCATACAGTCTCTTGCCAAGAACTCATATAGACTTTTTTCATAAGGTGATACAGAAGATTACTCCAAGAATAAAATGGACTCAGGTGCTAAAATTGAGGCCATGTGTTATCCTGGATGCCCACTATCCCCAAGAACATAACTTGAAGAATCTTGTCATTTCTTAATACAGATTAATTTAAAAGAAGTTAGTTAAGTCATTCGTTTTTTTCTTTTTTATAAATCTATTTATTGAATCACTGTGAAAGCAGGTACAAAGCTTTAGGATTTAAGTCTCTGTCATTGAATGATGAAACAAACACCCCTCCTTTCACCAGTGCTCATAATATCACCACCAAAAACCCCAGTATACCCCCCTTCCACAGCCTCCCCCTACCTGTGGGGCAGATGATTTCCACATTACTCTCTCTCTCTACTTTAATTACATTCAATATTTCGACCCCATACCCACCATTATTATTTGGGATTTTCCCCCAACATTCAGATCTGCCGAAAAGGCACCCATAGACAATTTGTTTTCTATTGACAGTTATGAATAACATAAGATGTCACGTGGCTGCAGTAGTGGCCATGTGATCTTGGAACTCCAAAATTTTAACAATTAAATCTGGAGGAATTTCTGCCAAAACCTGCTGGGTTCTGAAATTTGTTCCTGAGTCCCTGGGATCATGGTCATTAAGCAGCTTGATCAGGAGCCAGAGAAGCCATTCGTGGGGCAGGCGAGAAAGGGCCATCTCCACCCTCATCCCACGAGACCCCGCATGTCTCGTCACTGAAGACCCAAACCTGACTGTCCTTTGGCCTCTGAAGGATGACGGCCACTGATCCGCCAAGGGGGAGCAGGCAGAAGAGCAGGACCCTTCCCCCACTGGGGTGACCCGGCACCGGCAACCCACTCGGGGACTGGACATATCTCTGTCAAAAGCCACTGGGTTCCGAGACTTCCCTCCATGTCTCTGGGATCATGGCCATCAAGCAGTTTGATCAGGAACCAGAGAGGCCTTCCCTCCAATTATATAGCTGAGACCAGAGGTGGTTTGTGAGTGTGTCTCCCACATACCTAACTTTTGGCCATTTACTTTTTTGGTAAACTTTGTCCCAAGTTTTTGGGGTCTGGCCAAAGGCACAGCAGCAATTTTGGGGTATCTAGAAGCCTGAAGGCACCATCATCCTGCTGATGCACTCGCCTCACAGGTACAGATCGACCTTCTGCCAGCACCATACCCCCGTTAAGTCATTTCTTAACTTATAAACATTAATAGTATTTGCAGTCTCAATATACTGACTAAAGAGTCTGGAGTGGTGGTTTTTACCACTCCTTTAACCACTCCAGGTAAGGAAAGACTTCTGCTGCCATTCCTGACCAACAGTTTCTATAATTAATATTTGAGTCAGTCCAGGGTTTGTCAATAAATAAGCCTGGATCCTTATCATAGTGGGAGTGTGACATCCATCATGGGCCTGACTAGGCTAGGTATTAGGAAAGGCCAAATCAGCCACACATCCATATCCTTGAAACTCATTTTCCAAGAGAAGATCAAGGTTTATTTTTAAGCCATCTATGTTTTCTGTTTTGTTTTGTTTTATTTTGCTTGGGAGGGATGGGACACGCTCAGTCGTGCTCAAAAATTACTCCCAGAAAATGCTCAGGAGACTATATGATGCTGAAGACTAAATCAATGATTCCCTCATGTGAAGCATGAGGTCCAGTCCCCTGAGCTACCTCCCTAACTCTTCAGTTGCATTTTTGAGAAAATGTTGCCAACAGTGCTCAGGGATTCAGAAGTCACTCCATGAATCATTTGGCCTATTTATGCAAATCTGACAATTCAGTGCACAAGTCTACTTGTACTATATCAGGCCTTACAGCTCCCTTATATACTCTGGAGACATTAGAACCCACATATGCATTACTAGCAGGGGAGCATGCAATGTTGGGGTGCAAACTTAGAGCCCTATGAAGATTGACTACACTGCTTCATATTCTGCTGGTTATTTCTAAATAAATCAATTATTTCAGTTACTGAAGTATTAAAATAGAGATAACATAAATATTATTTCACTACCCTCATAGCTATATATAATGATTAGATATGTTGACAAGGACTACCAACACCCTTCCCAAAAGTTGTCTAGCATAACTTGTGTTTTCTGGTCCTGTGTTTCTGTGATCCTATTTAGGTAAACCTAAATTGGGATAGAAATTGGGATAGAAATCAGATACATTAGGGGCTTATGATTTTTATTGCAAAACAATTTTTTATTTTAGAAATTTAATAAATTAAATAGTGGCTCACTTTATTTATCTAAGGAGCAATAAAAATTATCATAGAACCCTGAAAATAAATACAGATTTTAAGAGCAGGATGAGAACTGGTTTTACTTGTAGTCATGAACATTTCTTTTTAAAACATTGAACATTTCTTTTTACCCCTCTCCACTTGGAATTTATTCTTATGGCACTACAACTCCCTCTACCAAGAATCACAACAAAGGACCATTTGAGTAGCAAGCAGATGTGTATCTTTCTGGAGCTTAACACCCCTGGCTCAAATCTGACAGTGAAAATTTACAACCCTTAAAATATATTGTACAGTGGTGGCTGTAACTGGGAGGCCTCCTTCCCCTTGGAGGGAGTAAGATTGTTAAAATGTTAGTGGCCATAGCAGGGTCCTGCGTGGAGGAGGGAGACTGATTCTTCACTGAGAGGAAATGAACCCAGAGATTATCGGTGGATGATATAATCAAAAACTCATATACTGGTATCCAAGTTTTATTATACTACTGAGAAAAACAGCTCATTTATACTGGATTTCCTGTTCTTATTTTTTCTTAATAAGGGGAATCACATATCTATGAGTCATCATGATTATTATAGATATGACAAGACATTTTACCAGAGTAATGCATGTGATTTTTCTAAAAGGGATTATAAGATACAATAATTGCATGCCTTCTAATTTTTGACAGAAAGGATAAATATGAGTTGGTTTTTTTCATGTTTCTTGAAATAACTTTGACTATTTACAGTAGGCACATATCTCTGTTTAATAGTAACATACAAAATATTAATAAATAGAGAAAAGTCGCTCTGGGAATAGGTCATAATAAAGACAAATGGAATCCATATTTCAAAAGTTGGCAAGAGCTAACAGATATGCTCTCAATTTTTTATTTGTGTAATAAAATGTTCTGCATTCAGAGTCATTTCTTTCCTTGTAATTTCTCTTGTCTTGAGTAGAAATCATAAACGCTTCAACAAATAGAGAGCAGATTGAATGTTCAGTTAGTGTTGCTGAAGTCTTTTTATGAAGTACTACTTACTTTATGATGAAACAGCATAATGTTGTTACAATGGGAAGGTTCCATTTGTTTTCTAGAAATACCACTATACAAATATTCTTCGGAATATTACAACTACCTATTAATCTTTATTGAATATTCAGGCCTGAAAAGCCACACTTAAAACAGTAAATGAGTGGAATGAACAGTACAAATATTAATTTTGGGGGGCTGGAGAGATACCACAGCAGGTAGGGCATTTGCCTTGCATGCGGCTGACCAGAGTTCAAGTCCCAGCATCCCATATGGTCCCCTGAGCACCGCCAGGAGTAACTCCTGAGGTCAGAGCCAGGAGTAACCCCTGTGCATCACTGGGTGTGACCCAAAAAAACAAAAAAAAATTTCAAATTTTAAAAATATGAATTTTTTAAGGGAAGAACATGTTTATAAAAGAACTTAGCATTCTCTAAATGGTATCCACCAAGGGCAAATTAAAATCTGACTTGAATTTTAAGTTAGTATACTAATAACTCTCCATTAATTGGCCTCACATCCCTTGCAAGCAAACACATTTTTTCCCTTAGATGTAACCTTTCTGTGGAGTCCAACTTCTGAGAAAGAACAGATCTTAGAAAGTGTCTAGTGAATAGAAGATCTTCTAGACAAGAGACTTGAAATTCAGACATTAACAATGCAATCCTGGTCTTTATCCAAAGAAACCCTTATTATCAGTTATCAGTAGAGCCCCTGCTTGGATTGGTTTTACTGGAAGTAAGATGGGCTCCCAGAATTAGTGGCACACTCTCCTCTTGGTTTGGTTTGGGATGGTCTCCTATGCTGTATCTAGGGAACTGACCAGTGTTAACTAGTAAAGAAACCTATACCTGAGGACTCAACCACTATTCCCCTCTACTCTTTGGCCTATTTATTTCTAATCAACTATAAGAAGGACATAGGAACTCAATACTGAGAAAGAGGTACATATGATACCAAGCAAAACACAAAGAAGTCGGCCCCCCCAAAAAAAGTTAGGACCCAAGAGAGAATGTAGAGACAGTTAGTCAATCAGTGTGACATATGGAAAAGGATGACTCTTCAAACTCCGTGAATATGATGAAATCCAGATCAGGACACACAGTTTTTCCTGGTTAAGTCCCAACTCTTCCATCAGGAGGTTTATCCTCAAACTGAGAGATATTATCAGAAAACCAGTAGAAAAAAATGATCCACAGACCAGATGATTCCATTTGAATTCTATGATCATGATATTGTCAAAGTTAATCTATTGTCAAAGACACACACACGGTGCTCTTAAAATCTCTAATACTTAGTATGACAAAACAGAAACTTAGGTTTCACAAGGCTGAGGGGATGCCACATAAAACTTTCAGGGGGAAATTGAACCAATACCACCTGTGGTCAGCACCCAAACAATGACTTTTTCCATATAGAAGTGTTTCTTCTTAAATTTATAAAAAAAAAAAATTGACCCACTACCTGCACTCAAATTTATCATTCGCTCTTCCAAAACTGACTCCCTTGGATGATAACATTTATGCCATATGTGCATTTTGCACAGTCCTGATTCCTCTGGAGAGAACTCAAACAATTCTGGATGCCTTGGTGAGGGGTGCAGTGGAGACAAGTCAGTCCAATAGGAAAATGTTTCAGCCACTGCCTTACTCTAATGAGCACAATTAAGTACAACCATAACATCTGAATTATTAATGCTCCCTAATAGGTTGGATAAAGTGTCTCCGGAGCAAGACTCTCTGGAGTTCTGTTAATGCTCATGTCAAAACTAATTTAAAAGTTCATCTTGAAGAGAGACAATGCTGGCATTGTGCTACATTGATTTAAAATAAGTCTGTCCTAAGGATTTTCGTTATCCTTATCTGAGTAATAGAATATGAAAGAGAGGGGGGATAGATCAAGTGCTGGAAAATATCTTTCTCAGAAACTATAGCAGACGGGTCACAACATTTTTAAACAATGATAGTAACATTTATTATATCAAAGCCATTTTATGTTTTATTTGGAACACAGGCGCCTTTTTATTAAGTTCCCATAACACGACAGTAATTATAGCCATCAAGATGTTACCTCGAAGATAGCAGTCCAAAATCCAGATGCTGCTACCCCGTTGTCCCATCACTGGAGCTCAGAGTGTGCACATTACATCATGATGTAGTTTATTTTAAAAGTGCTTTAAGAATGTAATGATAGTAATTGTAGACAGGGAAAATTAATGGGGAGCATTGCTGGTCTGCAAATTCCATTTATAAAACACTCCTGCTGCTCAAAAAGAGAGTGCTTTCTTGTTAACAGAGGCTTCAAAATACAATTTGGAGGATGTATTAAATAAACTCTGTGCTAAAGTCATTTTAAGCTGAACTCTGTGTGTACATATTTCCCTTTCACTTCACCACTAGCCCACCACACAACTTTCCCTGAGAGGATACAGATTCTGCAAAGAAGCAAAAGATGCAAAGAAAAGCTACCACGGCTGTGGGGCAAGGACAGGTTAAGTGGGGAGCTGGTCTGGGGCCAATGAACATAGAAACAGAATATCCAACAAGAGGCAACTGACCAGGTACTCACACACGCGCGCGCGCGCACACACACACACACACACACACACACACACACACACACACACACCTCTACAGCCATGCACTCAACTGTGATCCATTAACCACATTTTGTCTCTTCCCCTTAGGAGTTCAGAGGGTTCCATATTTTGTCGATGATGCGTGGTAGGCATGCAGGTCAAGAGCAGACGCTTTCCCTCTAGCTCTGTCTAGTTAGGCACCTCTAATTCAACCCTCCTTCTGTTGTTTCTAAATGGATCATCTTCCTTCCTTTCTAAAATGAAAAAAACTTAAATAGCCTTCTCAAGACTGCTTTTCAGAGCTCGTTCCTGGGGGATCAGTTATCTTAAAGGTGATCGATTTTGTCCGATGAGTTTCCAAGAAAATTTCACTGTTTCTGAAGTTGCAAGAGAAAGAATGAAGAACAGACCCAAATTTATCCAAAATCTAGCACTTGATCATTGTATAACTGAAACCCAAGCACAAAACTTTGTAAGTCTACATCTGTACCTCATGGTGTTTCACTAATAAAAATTTAAAAATTTTTTTAAAAAATTCAGCAACAACAAACAAATGGTGAAGGGGAGAATGAAATTTCTTCATGTATTCAGAAATTCATTTTCACAGTATCCAGTGGCAAGGTGATGTGGCAGCATTTGCACCCATCAGATACAAATATCCTGCCTGGCTCTGCGCACCAGATTACACAGGAGAGGATTTCTAAACAGCGCCCTACCCCACTGCTCAGATGAGTAACCGGAAATGGTAAGCACTGGAAGAGAGGGAGTCCATTTGAATACATGCCTCCTTCAAACAAGCATAAGCATGCTCAGTCCCTGTGACAACAACTGAGAATGCAATGATTTGGGGAAAAGGCCAAATCTACAGGCTGTGCAAGAAGGAGGTGACTGTAAAATGAGAAAAAATACATTGTATTCCTAGTCAGAAGAAAGAAATGAACCAAGTTTTCAGTAGTGGGTCACTGGCTGTATATTCCTACCTGACTGAGATAGGAATATTCCTGCCATCATCTCATCTTTTAGAGCATTTCAAGTTTCTTTCAATTACATGCATATTTTAAACTTCATTTACTGACAATCCAATATAATATAGGTAACATCAGTTTTCTCCCTGCCACTCCCCACTTTACAAATAATGCTTTTCAGTCACAGAGAGGTTGAATATTCAATGCTCTAGTATGGTTATTGAGAATTTGGAAAATTTAGGAATTCAGGAAAATCCAGTTACTTTATAGGTGAATTAACAGACCAGATGGTAGCCAACTGCCTATTAATCCTAAATGCATCCTACAATAATTCTAAAACTAGCAGGAGATGAGGGAAAGTGAATCTAGAGTGAGGATGTATAGGCATTGCAGTGCCTACTGTGCTCGTCAGTCTCTAAGACAAAGGTAAGAAGTGCTGTCTCTACAACACTCCTGTAAAGCAGGCATTGGGAGCATTTTTGGCTGATCAAAAGAGATAAGGCTTACAGAGATAAGGCTACTAGTGTAATGTCTGAGAGCTGTGTTACACATAACTGGCTCTAGGCACTGTCCTAAACTTCTTGTGTTTGAGATACACACTTCATCTTATCCCTGTACAAGTGGGGATGTAATTATTATTAGGTTATCCACTACACATGTGAGCAAAGTAAGGCACAAAGATTCTAAGACCTTTGTCCAAAGTCACACAGGCATAAATGAAAGTGCCAGAATCAAATGCATGAAATTCAGTTCCTCTGAGCTTGCTCTACAAGCTCCCTTCCCCATCAGGGATAAAAGGAATGTCGGTCATTGAGGTTCTTTCCCAAATTTTCAAAGATGTGATCAACAAGTAAACAAGGTGAAAGTTTCTAAACTGACTCCTTAAAAACATTCTGATATAAAAGCTGTCCTTCTTTAACATGTGCTAAAGCAAAATGTTGGTACAGACCTAGTCTTCATCCCTTCCCAGCTCTAGATCAAGATTCCTGAGTTTTGGTCCCCCTTTACCAAGGAACATGTGCTTTCTCTAATCTTAATCAAGTATCCAAACAATTCTTAGCTCATGAACTCATGATTAGTGACTGCTGTTGGTCAAGGAGGAGATGAATGCCTACTGTAGCTCATCCATTTGTTAACACTAGAATCTGGGTGTATAGTAAGAAGCCCACCTATCATAATAGGTAATGCCAATGCATGTTTTTTTGCTCATCAGAAATTTCCATCACCAGTTCATTCCATCTTTACTGTAACTTTGAGAAGCAAGACTTCATGTATTTATTTAGCATTTAGTTAATACAGAGCTGACATGGAGCTAGAATCTAGCTGAACCAGTGAGCTAATAGATGAATGCACCTCTAACCTCTTCTTGCCAAACCATATCTTTCCTTGGTTTACTCAACAGTTTTTAAGCACATCCTTTTTGAAGCCTTGTTTGGCTCTGAGAAGACAAAGAGGCTCTCTACCACATTAAAATGGGCAGAAGCAGAATCTAATCAAAGCTCTAACCAACAAGGAAAACAACAGCATAGGATAACTCCATCGTTGAGAAGTCAATGAGGTGTCAGAACCTGGGTTTCTATTTCACATTAGAGAAGGGGAATCCTGGAAATAACTGACAATTAAGCTAAATGAATGCTGCAAGAAAGGACAGCTGGGTAAGGTTCATGGGAAAGTATTGGAGGCCATGGGAAGGACTGCACAAAGTCCCCAAGAAGGAAATGAGCTTTGGCAAAAGAAGGTGGGGACTGAGAGAGAGATCAGGGAGGGCATCAGCCCCACAGAGAAGCCAGCTAGAAGGCCTGGGTATAATCGAGAGGCAAGAGACATTCTCTGGAGTCTGTTGAGTGGGGACCTCAACATGACCTCAAATTATGTCATGACCTAATTTCTTTCTTCTAAATTAAAAAAGTTTTAATCAAATAAAAATAAAGCTCATTACCCTCTTGTATATCACTTCTGTTTCTCTAACCCTTCACCTTCATTCCTTTAGGAAGTCTTAGCTTTATTGTGGATTTTTACTGGTTTATTTTTATTTTATTTAGGTAAAGCCATCTAATACTTGTATCTTTTTCATATGATTTACTGCATCTACTCTAATTCCCTCTATACCTCATTTTGCTGCAAATAGGGATATTACATAGTTTTAAGGTCTAAATAACATTTCATTAAGTAAAGTATACATAATACAGATATGTTTTATATACTATATCTTTGACCAATTATATATTGACAGGAGCTTTGCCACTCTAATTCTGAAGAAAGGATTGGTGTGGATCTAAATTTTTGATATGTTCATATTTTGGGGAGAGTTACTCAGAAATCAGATTGCTGGATCTTAATTTAGTTCCCTCATTAGCTTCTTGAGGCAGCTCCATACTATCCTCTAAAATTTCTGTACTAATTCACATTCCCCAAAATGCAGAATATTGATTTTAAAACAATGTGGTCCACCTGTCCAAAAATGCTTCATGAATGTAGCTGGAAGCTGCTGGAGGTTGTTGGTATTATGGCAGCTATTGCCAGTACTGTCACAGGTATTGAGTGAGCAAGTCATAAGTGAATCTTTTCTTCCCCTTTTGTAAAGAAAGAGGATCATTCTCAATGACATGCAACACAATTTTTATCTCTAAAATAAATACCTATTAAGATAAGAACTTCTGAGAACTACAGAGGAACTTGTATCACTCTAGAAAGAGTTTCCGGGTATTCCTTTAAAGTCTACCTCTGCCTCCAAGACCCACCATTCCTGGATTACACTCCTCTAAGAGCAGTCAATAAAGACTCAGAGTTTTCTTTCTCCACTTACTCCCTACTCCTTACACAAAGGCCAAAGTATCTCTACAGCTATACTATTAAAGTTGCTCCTTTTGTGTGAGTTTATCTCAAAGAGTTTTTACTCATTATCCTCCCATAATTTCCCCAGCCTTAGTGTTTTTTTTTAAAGA
Organism: Sorex fumeus; assembly: GCF_029834395.1. Taxonomy (NCBI): domain Eukaryota; kingdom Metazoa; phylum Chordata; class Mammalia; order Eulipotyphla; family Soricidae; genus Sorex; species Sorex fumeus. The sequence continues at coordinate 18,070,957 of NW_026606067.1, forward strand.
AATGGCATCTTTTTTTGTCCAAGAAATGGAAGGAACAACCTGGTTGCTACACTCTCTACTTGGAACACAGTCATTTGTTTTAGGCTCTGAAGAACGTTCCAGCATTTACTTCAGCAGAACTTTGAAATCTGCTGTATCAGGAGGCAGAGGTGGAGAGGCTTCTCCTGGCCTACTCCAAATAAGTGGCTTGTTATTCAGTGAACACCCTTGGCACTCCATTTCTCCATCAGCAAAGAGTACTGTGATACTTTGCAACCACCTCCCAGAGATTTCTCAGAGCTACCTAAGTACTCAGCTTAAAGGTGCCTTGGGTAAACCCCTCTGAGCAAGTCCCAGAGGAACCAATTTTAATATCATATTCAGATTTACTACCTCAAGAAATGAACATTTCCTGCCTCAAAAGGAAACATAGACATGCCCAAGAGACTCATCTACATACTGAGAACCAATATATAGAGAAAGTCATCTTGTGAGCCCTCCAGGGAAAAGCCCTGATTCTCAGGGAAGCCTGTGCAATGCTTAAGGAAATGAAATGTCTGTAAGAACATTCTTGGGAATTTCATCATGGGGAAATATGCTAATGATTTCAAAAATCGTTTTCCACAAGAAATAAGTAGAAACATGTCATTTCCCAATTGCATATTTGCCCATTCAAGCTAAACCTTAATGAAGTCCCAAGTCTCAAAATTTGTCACCAAAGTGGAAATCTCTAAGGGCTCAGGTTAGGTTATTCAGAAGTATGAAGATATTCTGAAGACTATGAGAGCCTGGGTGTGCTTAATTCTTCGGAAGTTGTCCACAACACATCTGCCAACATGTTGGGAGAGATTTGTTCTTAAGAAACTGATTCCCCTAACCATCATATCAGTCATCCGCTGCCTGCTTTGATGACTTATATAACCCTCCATAAATCAATAATTATAATATAATGACATTGTGCCCACAACAATATTGTTATGATGATTAAATGGGGTACTATGCAATCATATTTTATACAAAATTATATTAACATTATCGTCAGACCTTAAAAAACTAACTAAATCACTCTAATATTTCACACATCCATTCATTTCATGTATATTAAGAACCCAGTGAGTACCAGGTAACTAGCATATTGTCTGGGATATACCAGTGAACAAACTATTTCTAAAAACATTTTTTAAATATAGTATGATATTAATACCCAAAAACAGTGGAAAACCTAGCCAGGAGGATTGGTCCACAGCCGCAAGTCTGCATCAGGTGCTAGGGTAGAAGGCAGTTGGGGTAGAGAAGGAACCACTGCCGCAATAGAGGCAGGCTGGTGGGGAGAGGGTTGGTGGGAGGAAAACTACAACATTGGTAGTGGAAAATATACACTTGGTGAAGGGACAGGTGCGGGTATATTGTTTGACTGAAACTCAATCATAAACAACTTTGTAACTGTAACTGTAAGGGGAAAGTATGAGATGTTGGTATGGAGTAGAGAGTCAAAATAATATTTTTTAGTAAGAGTAATACTGACATGATTAAATTCAGGAGATTAAAACTACCTGAAGATAGAAAAAATGCTGATGTGACAGAGAGCAGCAAGGTGTGGGAGCAACATTTGTTGTTCATGTGGGACCAGAATATATGTAGATGCACTAGATTCAGAGAGGAATTCAGGCCACTCATGGTGAGAGAAGGGAAGGCAGAGAAGAGAGCTATCAGTGGATGCCCTGTGGGAACCTAGGATGCTTGAGCCCTGGGCATTTCTCTCACCCACAAGAGCCCCTGGGAGAAATATTTATGATTATGTTAATATTATGGTCAGACCTTAAAAAATATCATGCTAATATTTCACACATCCATTCATCTCATGTATATTAAGAACCCAGTCAGTGCCAGGTACTAGCATATTGTCTGGGATATACCAGTGAACAAACTATTTCTAAAAACATTTTTGAATATAGTATGATATTAATTCCCAAAAATTTCTAATATTTATGAGTTTGAAGGGTAACGTGAAAGCTATCCTCAGATAAAGGAACCATAGCAATAGTGCAGCCAGTAGTGAAGTTGTCCTGCATAAGGCCAAGCCAAGTTTGATCCCCAACACCCCATATTGTCTCTAAAGCAAAATTAGGATCTGTTTCTGGGTGCAAAGCCAGGGTGACCTCTGAACATCACTGGATGTGACCCCCAAGACTTTATTTTTAATAAAGCTGTTTTCAGATGAAAATCCTTTGTGGAATTCTTCTCCACTATAACCCTTTTTTTTTCAATAAGGAGGGAAAGTAGAGTTAAGACAAGTATAGACAACACAAAGAACTGTGGGAAATCCTTTCACAGTCCAACCACTAGATTATCAACAGGCAGTGATTCCAAACAGAAAGAAGAAACCTTAAAAGGGTGTGAAAATAATCTTTTCTGTCATCCAATGCATGGTTCTCCCAGGATGCATTGCCAAGGTTCTGCAGTATCTGCAAGAAATACTGCCCCTACCCTAGCTGCCATTTCCCCAAGCCACTTTTGGGATTTTTCCATCTCAGATTTTCTAACTGCAGTGCCAGCTAAACTCTAAAGTAGGTCATTAGCTTTCTTAGGCAATCCATGGATTCATATTTAAATGCAGTAAAATGACCTGATACTTCTCAAGTTGGCTTCCCAGGGTAAAATGAAAGCCAAAATATTTTGTCGCTTTCTTCTGGAACATAAAACTGTCATTGCAACTGGCAAAAATGCACCACAAAAGCTCAGTCCCCAAGTGTACATGGGGAGGGGAGAGGAGAGGAGGGGACACACAAGTGGTGGTGATGGTGGTGGTGGCAAAGTATGTGTTACATCCTAGGAATGGTGTGGGGCATTCTCTGAGGGATTTATACTTACCCGGGTGTCAAACTCCCTACCAGGTGCCTTGCACTGTAATATTGCAACCTAACCTAATGAAGAGCATGCACTGCACTTGGGAAACAACCATCATCCATAATTCATCTGCCCTGAAGGCTGAGAATAAGAGCCACGGTTCAGAGAAAGAAGGAAAGAAGGGGGGAGGAAAGCAGAAGCAACTGAAAAGTGTAAAATTGCCATGAACCTGTTCTGCCCCATCTCTGGCTCCCCTAGGCACCACTGCATGCCATTGACACATCTGGACCCTTATGTTTTAACCCCTCTGCATATACTGATCACCCTTTTCCTGGTCCTAAGGAAAACAAAACAAAACAAACAAACACTATCCTCCCGCTGTTCATCGATCTGCTCAAGCGGGCCCAGTAACATCTCCATTTTGAGAGTTGTTGTTACTGTGTTTGGCATATTGAATACGTCGTGCAGGCGAGATACTCTTGGTAGCTTGCCGGGCTCTCCAAGAGGGGCGGAGGAATCGAACCTGGCTCGGCTGGGCTGGCTGCGCGCAAGGCAAATGCCCTACCGCTGTGCTATCACTCCTGCCCATTAAAAACCATGTAAGATTAAATTTACTACCTTGATTATTTTCAAATGTACCATTCAGTAACATTAAATTTATTTACCAACTTATCAGTTTTTAAATGTACCACAAAAGTAAATTGACAAGAGATCATTGGAACAATTCAAAACAAAAGTCTTTACCTGCTAAACATTAATCTCCTCTCTCTTTTCCACTTCTTGGTAGTTACCCTTATATGCTATTTCTAAGACACTTTTGAGTGGACTCTCACAATATTTGCCTTTTTTGTGACTGGCTTATGCACTTAGCATAATGTTCTTGAATTTATCCATGTTGTAGGATTATGTATATTACAGAATTTCCATCTTTTGTGTTTTGCCACATCTTCTTTAATCACTAATCTGTTGATATGCATTTGGTTTTGACTATTTTGAATATTGCAATAAATATGTTAATAAATTTTTTTAAAAAAATCTCCTCAGGATCTACTTAGAGAAACCTGAGAGACAGTTCAAGGGTTAAGTGTTAGGGGCTGGAGAGAGTACAGCAGGTTGGGCATTTGCCTTGAACAGGGTCAAGCCAGATTAGATCCCAAACATCCTATAAAATCTCTCGAGTCCACCAGGAATGATTCCTAAGCACAGAGTCAGGAGTAAGTCCTGAGCACCAACAATTGTGATTTAAAAAAAAAAAGAGGTGGGGCTTGGGGACAACCCAAATCCTAGATTTGATCGCCTGTCCTGCATGGTCTCCTTGGCACCATCAGGAACTCCTCCAGAGCATGAAGCTTATAGTAGATCCCAAACCCCACTGAATGAAGCCACTAAACAAAACAAAATTTAATTGGAATCCTTTAGGCATATAACCCATTAATGGAATTGACTTGTCATATGGCAGTTCTATTCTCAATTTTTGAGAAATCTCCATACTGCTTTAAACAATGGCTGTATGAATTTCCCAACAACAAGGTAAGAAGTTTCCTGACGCTCTGCATTCTTGTCCATACACATTACTTTTTATTATTTTGGTAGTGGTAATCCTAATACGTATTAAACATTATATCATTATGTACTTACTCTACATCTATCAGATCTTTTCTTTTTTTTATTTTTCATTCTAAATTTTATTTTTTTAATTTTTATTAGTGAGACACCATGAGGTACAGTGGTAGACTTAAAATTTTTTGTGCTTGGGTTTCAATTATACAATGATCAAATACCCATCCCTCCACCAGTGCCCATTTCCCACCACCATGGATCCCAGTATCCCTCCCACCCCCCATAGCCCCCATCCCACCCTGCCTCTGTGGCAGGGCATTCCCTTTTGTTCTCTCTCTCCTATTGGGTGTTGTGGTTTTCAAAAGAGGCAATGAGTAACAATCATGTTTGGTCTATAGTCTACTTTCAGCATGCTTCTCCCATCCTGGGAGGATCCTCCCAATACCATTTATTTAGTGTTCCATTCTCTATCTGAGCTCCCTTTTCCCCTAGCATGTGTGGTTGGCCTCCAAGCCATGGAGTAAAATTCCTGGTACTAATCTCGGCCATTCTTGGGTGTTAGTCTCCTATTTTGTTACTTTATGTTCCCCAGATGAATGCAATCTTTCTATGTCTATCCCTTTCTTTCTGAGTCATTTCGCTTAGCATGATACTTTTCATGTAGTACCACTTGTATGTAAATTTCATGACTTCGTCTTTTCTAACAGCTACATAGTACTCCATTGTGTAAATGTACCAAAGTTTCTTTAACCAGTCATCTGTTCTCGGGCATTCAGGTTTTTTCCAGATTCTGGCTATTGTAAAGAGTGCTGCAATAAACAAACAAGTGCAGATGTCACTTCGAATATACTTTTTTGCCTCTCTGAGATATATTCCCAGGAGTGATATTGCTGGGTCAAATGGGAGCTCAATTTCTAATTTTTTGAGAATCATCCATACTGTTTACCTAAAGAGCTGAACCAGTCAGCATTCCCACCAGCAGTGAAGGAGGGTCCCTGTCTCGCCCCATCCGCGCCAGCACCGGTTGCTCTTGTTCTTGTGGATATGGGCCAGTCTCTGTGGTGTGAGATGATATCTCATTGTGGTTTTGATCTGCATTTCCCTGATGATTAATGATGTGGAGCATTTTCTCATGTGCCTTTTAGCCATTCGGATTTCATCTTTGAGAAAGTTTCTATTCATTTCATCGCCCCATTTTTTGCTGGGATTGGATGTTTTCTTCTTGTGGAGTTCAACCAGTACTTTGTATATCCTTGATATCAACCCCTTATCATATGTGTATTTGGTGAATATCCTTTCCCATTCTGTAGACTGTCTTTGTATTTTGATCACTGTTTCTTTTGAGATGCTTCTTAGTAGCTTCTTAGTTTAAGATAGTCCCATTTGTCTATCTCTGTTTTCACTTGCTTGGCCAGCGGCGTGACATCTTTGAAGATACCATTAGCTTCTATGTCATAGAGTGTTTTGCCAACTTTTTCCTTAATGTACCTTATGGATTCCGGTCTGATGTTAAGGTCTTTAATCTACTTTGATCTTACTTTTGTACATGGAGTTAGGCAGAGATATCAGATCTTTTCTTAATGTGTGGTGCTCATAAGGGTTTTGGGTGTATTTTCTTTGGAAAACTAATTATTAAAATCCTTCACTATTTCTCATTAAAGTATTTGGTTTGTCATCATTGGCAGTAATTGCAGTAATAATGTTGGCAGTGGTTTAGAGGATAAAGTTCCTTATATACTCTAAATTGAACTCCTTATCAAATTTACAATTTGCAAAATTCTTTTCTTATTCCTTTCACTCTGTTGAGTATTTCTCTTGCACCTTGATATGCAACTATTTTCAAGTTTAGTAAAGACCTCTATGTCTGTTTTTTCTTTCACCTCAACAAGAGTCAAGAAATCAAAGTAGAGAGAAAACTGGTCTTTCAGGTGTGGGTGTGAGTGTCCCTATTCCTCCTGACAAAGGTCAGGGGCAGTTGTTCGGTTCCTACCAGCAACTGATACTCCAAATGCAATCCTCAAATTACTTCTCTTCATGTGTGTTCCAGGGGCCTTTATCCTTCTCAGCACTTACAAGATAACAGTGTCTAATCTCTTGTTTCTGGCATGAGTAGCAAATCTTTAACCAAACCAGATGAGCTCTGAATAATCGCTCAGTAGCAGATGTTCTCATTTTACTGTTTGCATTAGGACAAGTTTCACTGATGAATCACTGATGTGGATGGTCCAGATCATCAAAGATTTCCTTTCTTCCATCATCATCACTCCTCTCTCCCAATTGGACATTCTTTGATGTTGTTCTTGCAAATGTCATTCCACTCTCTCTGCAAGGGTCCTCTCACAGTTTCTACCATGACCAGCATCTTTTCACTTCTTTCACCTGCAATGTCATTCAATTATCATTCAAGCCCCAGCTCAGAATAATTTTCTTCTTCATTCACGCAAATCCACTCTCACCCCCACTCTGTCTAATTTGGCTACACTCCCCTTCCCAGAGCACCCTGTGCATCCATCTAATTAGTAATTTCAGTTTATCATCCATCTTCTTATTGACCACCACCTGGTGTCATGGCAACTGCAAAGGTTATCTTCTTGGATATTTGTCATAACAGATACACAGTATGTCCCCATAATTATTTAATGAGTAGAATAAGTGTTTAATTTCCTTTCAATATTCTAAAGGTAAAAAGGTAAAGGCCCTCCCGTTGATCGTCGATTTGCTCGAGCGGGCCCAGTAATGTCTCCATTGGAGACTTTGTTGTTACTGTGTCTGGCATATCGAATACTCTCGGTAGCTTGCCGGGCTCTCCGAGAGGGGCGGAGGAATTGAACTCGGGTCGGCCATGTTGGCCGCGTGTAAGGCGAACGCCCTACCTGCTGTGCTATCGCTCCAGCCCATTTAATTGGCACAACTAATTTGTGAAAAGAAAAATAATTTTTGTATCACCAAAACATGAGGTTTAAACAACCTGTAAGCAAGAACTATATCATTTTCTCTTCTTGATCAGTTAGTTATAACTGGAATTTCATATACAATCTACAATCCCTTGCATTATTTTCAAATACAAAAAGACCTGATTTGGGTCGTGATTTGGGCCATCAAATTAAATTTGACATCAAAACCTGACCTGGGACATTACTTCATGATCTTTACTTCACTTAGTAAAAGACTTTTGCTTAAGAAATATCCCAGGGGGGTATGGTACCACCAGCAGGTCAGAGTACCTGTACCTGCAGAGTGAGTGCATCAGCAGCCTAATGGTGCCTTCAGACTTCCTGACACCCCAAAATTGCCACTGTGCCTTTGGCCGGACCCCAATAACTTGGGGCCATGTTTACCAGGAAATTAAATAGCCGAAACTTAGGTATGTGGGAGCCACACCCACAAACCACCTCTGGATCAGCTATACAAGCTCATTTATTGACATTATTTCAGAGACCCATAAGTCTCTAAAAAGATCAAAAGCCACAGTTAAGGCCAGTGGCACATGGGCGAGTGGGAAAACCCTTCAGGGCATATGCCAATTGTTTACTTCCCTGGAAAAGATGGAAACAAGAGCCATGATCCAAAGACACCCAAAAGAATCTCCAAACCAAGCAGCTCACTGCAGAGATGTCTCCGGCCTTTGAGCCACAGTGACTTCTCCAGGGTGCCTCAGAATGGGGCAGGTGTTGTCCCTCCACCTGCCTTCGAAAAACCCCAGTGGCCACCAACTTTCAGAACCCAATGAGAAGTGTAGGTATGTAGGTTCAGTGATGGCAACTCCAGGTCTCACGGGACAGAAAATGGGCCAGTCCTTCTCATCTCCCCATCCCCATTTGACACTGGAGGTCAAGCCCACAAACTGCTTCTGGCTCCTACTTACACTCCTTAATGGCCATAATCCAGAGACGCACAAAAAATATCTCTGAAATGAGCAGCTCACTGCAGAGATTTCTCCAGACCCTAATTATCTAAAGTTTTGGGATTCCAGGAGCACACAGGTGCTCTTTCGGCCTCACAACGTCTTATGCTATTCATAAAAATCAATACAAAAGAGATTATGGGGGAGATTTTATGCAATAGAGGCAGGGGGAGGGTTGGGATGGGGAGATACTGGGGACCTTGGTGGTGGAAGATGTGCACTGGTGGAAGATTAGGTGATAGGTCATTGTATGACTAAACTCAAACAGGAAAGCTTTGTAACTGTATCTCACAGTGATTAAATAATAATAATAATAATAAAATTAACATTCTGAATAAAAAAAGTAATGTGGAGTCCATGCCCAGTTCAATCAGCTTAATCAATGGCTGAATAAATAGCAGTACTCCTACATTTAACAAAGAAAGAAATATGTTATTTATATTTTAAATGTGCTGTCCTTGTTCACAAGAAGAGTTTTGGTCATTTTTTAATTAATCTTTGTGAGGCACTGTGAGATACATAGTTGCAATGCTGATCATGGTCAGGTTTCTGTCATAGAGTGTCCTAACGTCCACCCCTCCACAAGTGTACACAGTTCCCACCACCAATGTGCCCAGTCTCCCTCCAACCACCACTCCCCCAGAGAGGAAAAGAAACAAGGAGAATTTTATCTGTTTTATGCATCATGATACCTTAACAATAACTGAAAAAAATATACAAATTCTTCTGGTTCCTATGAATTTTGTCTGGGCTGTGGATGTGAAAGTATTATGCGGGAGCCCAAGGGAGCTTCAATTTCTCCAGCGTGATCAATAATATCAGATTGTTTATTAATCAACTAAGCCCCCCTGAAAAAATGAGTCTTCATTTCACTCCTCTCCTATACCACTTTTCTTCAGTAAAACCACAGTTTTCCAATCCACACAAATACAATAATATTTATGTCAGTGCCCCATTTTAGACCCTTGTATTGCCATTTCTTTGTGATCCTCACATAGGGCAGGGTTGATGTAACTAGGCTGACAATTTACTAGACCAGAAATGTTTTTCACTTTTTCTAATATTACCATCCATTCCAACAGGTAGACACACATTGAAGCTTCTTTGACTCAAGGATCATAGCAGAATTCACAGCAAAACCACTCACAGGAACATCCTGAAGGCTGAGACAGTACCCCACAATTCTGATTTTCTGTAAATTCTGGAAAAGAAAAGATGTAGAGATCCGGTGAGAGATGCGGAGACCTTCACTATGTAAGTGGCTCTAAGGCAAATGGATAAGAGTGTTGGGGCAAACTCTGCAGGAGTTCTAGGAACTGACAAGGGACACATAAGCATTCAAGATGAGCACAAATGTCTGCAACCTACACCAAACAGGGAAGCAAAAGGGAAACCAGAAATCAAGGCTACTCAGTGGTTTGACCATAATGACGTCAATGGCAACAGCAGAATCCAGAGATCATCTTTTCCTCTTTTCTTTCACTTCACAGATTTGGGGACCTTTCTGAAAAAATGGAAAAACCAACGAGTCCACAGGTTTCATTTCTACTAAACTGGAAACCTTGATGCTAGGAAATAAAAAGTAAATATCTTTGCCCAAGTTTTGGCCAAGACTTCTGGCTGTTACACAAAAGGAAACGGGAGAGTTTTCTTCTCTTAAGCTTCCTGTTTCTAGCTCTATTTTCCCCCCTCCCCATTAGAATGTCTAAGGTAAGAATTCTAAGTAGGTCCCTCCTGCCTGATACTTGATTTGACCCCTGGGACTACCCCTAATGAAATTATTTTTTAAGTACCAACAAAATATAAAGCATGCAAGTACAATATAATCTAGGAGTGTGAAGCGGAATTTACACCTAAATGGTGTATATTTACAATGCTCTTCTCCTTTCTTCATAAGGATTCAGTTTACTTCTATATATTTATTCAGAACACATTTTAAATCACACCATACAATGACCTTGTGGAGATCTATCATGACCAAAGTACATAAAATATGACGAAGTTAAGAAGTTGCAGCTGAAGCAACAATATATCCTCCTGAAAGAGAGAGATTAAATAAATCTTCCCTGGTTTTTGATAGCTATTAAAGTTCCTTAAAAGTTCTGGTACACTTGACTATATTTTTGACCACAATACCTTAAGTAACCTTTTGTAATCATAAATATATCATGGGGTGGGGTATACAAAAACAAGAATTAGCAATTATATGTGTCTCTTTTGGGAAACTAGGCAATGAAGAGAATCTTCCTACAAAGGGAAGTAAAGAATTACTTCAAAAGCCAAGCTATATGGAAATTATTTCTTTACTTCTTTATCCATTTCTGGAGCTTTAAGAACTCTTATACTTCTTGTAGGGAGAGAAAGGGAGTAGGAGGTCACACTTTCTGATAAACAGTGTTGTGTTTCTTCATCTGTAGCAAAAGCATGACTAAAGAAATTGCTTCTCACCCTAAAGTTAAATTTATTTTTGTTAATCAAGTGTTATTATTAAAATAATCTATAGTTCTACTTATGCAATAGCTTTTCTTTTACCTTAAACATATTAAGTACCAACTTAATATGTTGGTAGTTAGAAAAGGTAGAATCTCAGTAACTATGGCCAGAAGAAGAGATCTACAAGTACAAATGAATAAAAATTCATTAAATATATGTTTTCTCTTATAAAATGTCCCAAAAACAGTTCAGCAGTGGGGGCAGGCAGCCTTTCTTACTCCCTCATACTTCCTATGCCCTGGCTGCTATGCCCACCTTTCACACCACCACTGTTATGTTGACTCACCCACATGGCTCTGCTCTTCTGATTCAAACTAATCACCAAGGAGATGCAAGCCAAGCAGGTAAAATCCATTGGATTTGGGGGTATGGTGCTACCAGCCGGTCAATCTGTACCTGTGAGGAGAGTGTATCAGCAGCCTGAGGGCGCCTTCAGACTTCCAGATACCCCAAAATTGCTGCTGTGCCTTTGGCCAGACCCAAAAACTTGAGGCAAAGTTTACCAAGAAAGTAAACTGCCAAAAGTTAGGTATGTGGGAGACACACCCACAAATCATCTCTGGCTCAGCTATATAAATGAGGCATGGCCTCTCTGGTTCCTGATCGAACTGCTTAACAGCCATGATCCCAGAGACTCAGAAACAAATCTCGAAACCCAGCGGCTTTTGGCAGAAATGCATCCGGACCTCTCAGTAGGTTACTGTCACCAGGCCAACCAATGGGGGAAAGGGTGCTGTTCCTCTGCCTGCTCCCCCTAGGCGGCTCGGTGGCCGCCATCTTCCAGAGGCCATTGAACAGTCATGTTTGTGCCCCCAGTGATGAGACACACGGGGCCTCACGGGATGGGGGTGGAACTGGCCCTTTCCTCCCCACCCCACCCCCGCCAATGAGATCCAAAGTCACCGCCAACAAACGGCCTCTCTGACTTCTGATCAAGCCACTTAATGGCCATGGCCATGATCCCAGAGACTCAGAAACAAATCTCTGAAACCAACGGCTTTTGGCAGAAATGCTTCCTGTTCCTGCAGCAGGTTACCGGCACTGGGCCACCCAAGGTGGGAATAGGTTTTGTGCATTGGCCTGTTCCTCCTGGAGGCCCGGTGACCACCATCCTCCAGAGACCACTGGACAGACAGGTTTTGGCCTGCAGTTATGAGACACGCAGGACCTCATGGGATGTGAGGGGAGCTGGCCCTTTCCTCCCCACCCCAACGAGACCCTGAGTCGCTGCACACGAATGGTCTCTCTGGCTCCTGATCAAGCTGCTTAACAGCCATGATCCCAGAGACTCAGGAACAAATCTCAGAACTCAGCAGGTTTTGGCAGAAATCCCTCCAGATTTAATTGTTAAAATTTTCAGAATTCTAAAATTGTGCGGCCACTACTGCAGCCATGCGACACCATATGTTATTCATAACCAAAAATAGAAAACAAATTGTCTAGTGTTGCCTTTTCAGCAGATCTGAGTGTTGGGGTAAAATCCCAAATAATAATGGTAGGTCTGGCGTGAAAGTATTGAATTTAATCAAAGTGGAGTGAGAGTAATGTGGAAATCATCTGCCCCACAGGTAGCAGGAGGGTGTGGGATGGGGATATACTGGGGTTTTTGGTGCTGGAGAATGGGCACTGGTGAAGGTATGGGTATTTCATTGTATGACCGAGACTTAAATCCAAAAGCTTTGTAACTGTTCTCACAGTGATTCAATAAATAAAATCATAAAAAAAATGAAAAAAATTTATTTGGCCTTATTTGTTGTCAAAGTCGATGAGAATTGATATTGCATGGTCATGAAGAAGCGTTAATTTTTCTGCCAGGATTAATTATGATTATCAATTTATTTATTATCTACAGGTACATTAGAAAGGTAGCATGTAAATAGTAGTAGGATTAGCTTCTATTATGAAAAAATGATGAATAATTGAGAAGATTCTGGTGATTAAAACAAAATAATTTCACAAGAAAAATGGAAAAAATGAATCTAGAAATGCTTATCAGCTTTGTGAAGAAAAGATTTCTACGGGGGAACTTAAAGGATATTTTTGTTGTTTTATCTTGTTTTTATTTTTTTTACTTTATTTAAACACTCTCATTTACAAAGTTGCTCATAATGCAGTTGTTCTGGCATTTAAATGTTCCAACACCAATCCCATCACCAGTGTGACTTTCCCTCCACCACTTTCCTGTCCCACCCAACCCTATCTGCCCCTTTAGCAGGCACAAAATAATTAATTTTATATTGCTTGCTACAACAAAATGATTCATGGAATATCAAAAAATACGTCAGTAAAAGAAAATTTGTGAAATTGTTATATCTGACCTTGGGGTCATTAAAGGCATTGTCTGAGAGATTACCAAGCTGATTGTTGCTATTTGAGCCTCCTGTGTTACTGTTTTTGTTTACTGAGCTTAGTTGGCTTCTATGCTATTTTCCCTTCAAATTTGTTGTGCCTCTGCTGGATCATTAATACTGTGGAATTTAGAGGTGTCATGACTGTGTGCCCCAGGAAGTCCAGAATCTGTAGAACTGGGCCGATGAGTTTCAGCAGCTTGGCCTGACTTACATCTCTTCCAAGAAGATATAGCCCACTTCCATTCAGAGAAGACCCCATAGTTCTCAGCCCCAAAACTGGTGTACTTGGAATTTTTTCGTGGGTTCAACATCTCTGCAGAGATTAGTCATGAAGCACTGAAGTTGGGCCACTTTCATAGCTTGCATTGTGGTAGTAGGTGTGGCTTCTGGGGCTTCTGGCAATATCAGGGGTGGGGGGTGACTTCCCAGCCTACTCTAAAAAGACTCCAGAGTGAAGAACTTAAACATTTTTAAGAAAGAAAGGAACAAAAGGAAGGAAGAAGGGAAGGGAGGAAGGAAGGAAGGAGGGAGGGAGGGAGGGAGGGAGGGAGGAAGGGAGGGAGGGAAGGAGGAAGGGAGGGAGAGAGGAATAAAAGGTATTTCCCAATTATTATATCATCATATAATTTCTGTAATTCATTGGTACCTCATTTTTTCTTCTGCAGAGAGTGTTTTAGAACCCTTCCCCTCTCCTCTCCCAACCTGCTCTTTAGTATTGTTATTCCTCTAGTATGCTAATCCATATCATCCTCACGTTCTCAGCTTTATCTCATAGGTTATTTGCTCTCTGTTCCCACTCCAGCTACTTCACCACATTCAACAGGAAAAGCAGGACAGATATTCCTACAGAACATTGTCATCACCTCACAAGGCCCAGAGCCTGGGATGTAAAGTACTTCTGACCTCCTCGCTCACTCTCAGTCTGAGCAAATTACAAGTGAAGCACTTAAAAACAAAAGCCGAGAGGCACCAAACCTTGACTTTGAATAAGCAATGGAAGCAGAAAGCATGAACCTCTTCCAACAAGTCCAATGCCCTTGAGAGAATACGAGCCTGGTCATTAGAATGGCTGCAAATACAAACAACAAGAGCAAAAATGGGAAGCTGCCCTGCATTTAAACAGTGTGAAATAAGTCAGAGAAGCTTGGATTCACTACCCAATTGTTTTCTTACCTACCACCAACAGAGGTACAAAGTTTTTCTACCTTCTGTAGCAGATTGTGCAGTATTGGATAATGAAAGATTAGGAAGACTTTCACTTCTCAGGTTATTAGAAGGAATTTTCCACAGCCATCCTGTTCAGTGCTTCCCAACCAATATCAATTTGCAGCATCCAATGCTTTTTTTTTTTAACTTCAACAGAAGAGCAAATTTCTTAGGTTAAAGAAGGTTATTGGGCACTAACATTATTTCCCCTTTCTACTGGCCATTCTCAGAGCCATATTTTTTCTTTTTATTTAAAAGTTTCCTTTTATTTTAACTTTTTGTTGTTTTGTTTTGTTTTGTTTTTTTGGACTTCACTCAGCGATGCTCAGGAGTTACTCCTGGCACTGCACTCAAGGGAATTCCTGGAAGTACTTGGGAAATCATATGGGATGCTGGGGATCAAACCCAGGTCAGGTACATGCAAGTCAAGTGCGCTACCTGCTGTGCTATTGCTCCAGACCCTCAGAGTCATATTTCTTTTTTTTTTTCCCTTTATTTTATTTTATTTTTTTTAAAGTTGTAGATTTACAATTTTTTGTGCTTTGGTTTCAATTATACAATGATCAGATACCCATCCCTCCACCAGTGCCCATTTTCCACCACCATGGATAATATCCCTCCCACCCCCATCCCCCCATCCCCCCTGTCTCTGTGGCAGGGCAATCCCCTGTGTTCTCTCTCTCCTTTTGGGTGTTGTGGTCTGCAAAAGAGGCATTGAGTGGCAAACATGTTCAGTCCATAGTCTACTTTCGACATGCATCTCCCCTCCTGGGAGGATCCTCCAAACATCCTTTATTTGGTGCTCCCTTCTCTATCTGAACAGCCCTTTCCTCTAGGATACCCGGCTGGCCTCTAAGTTATGGAGTAATCCTCCTGGTGCTGATCAGAGTCATATTTCTGTTTTATCCAGATGTGGCCTCTGAGCTGTGTTTGCAACCTCTGTGCTCAGCTGAAGGAACATTTAAATTCACTAAGACAGTTTCTAAAGTCTGTTTGATATCCTGTAAGATATAGAAGATATAACTGTCCCTACCATATGTCAATCATGGGAGCTAACTCTTTACAATCAACACTTTCTTCTTCAACAATAGCACTGTAGCACTCTCATTTTATTGTTCGATTTTGCTCAAGTGGGTACCAGTAATGTCTCTATTGTGAGATTTGTTGTTACCGTTTTTGGCATATCAAATACGCCACGGATAGCTTGCCAGGTTCTGCCTTGCTGGTGGGATACTCTAGGTAGTTTTCCAGGCTCTCCGAGAGGGACAGAGGAATCGAACCTGGGTCAGCAGCGTGCAAGGCAAACGCCCTACCCACTGTGCTATCACTCCAGCCCTCTTCAACAATACAAAGATAAAATTATTTTTTACAAAGCTCTCCAAGTTTATAAAATTGTTTAACATCCTTAGTCTTTTATGCTATGATACTGGCCCCTCATATCTATTCCCCTTATGATTGGTTTTCTGCTTTAGTCAGAATGAATTGAGTCAGGTCCAGCTCCAGTTAATGCCTCTTCCACTTTCCATTCTGTTCAGTTGACTACTCCTCAGCTTTGTTCTTCCAATATTACAGATAGATACTGTCCTATTTACTGCAAGCTGCTTCAGTCCTGCTAGAAACTTTTGGAATCCAAAAGTTAAATTTAAATCTACTGCTAAATTAATAATAATAGTAATAATAATAATAATAACAATGTGAGAGTTTCATCTTTCCTCACATCCTAGTGAGAAGACTCCCAAATCAGTGACAGCCACACATTTTGCTTTAGATCCTTTCTTTCTAGGAAAAAGACTGTTTCCTTGTGGTGGAATAAAAAGGGGGGAAAATCAGAAAATACCATCCACCTGGGCAGACTTTCTATCTTTCATTGGACCACACCCCACATACGCAAATATCCACAGAGGTCATAGTGGTCACAGAGCAAGCACACATGGGGATGAAATCCTAACAGTGGAAAGCATAGGATAAACTTGTAAGCACAGCTCCAAGTCTTCCTCATCTGCTCAGCTCCCCGCAGCAATGAACAGATAGTAGGACCTAGGGACCCCAGTCTTTAGACTTTTCACAAGGTTCATAAAGTCTGGATACTCTAATGTGAAATTTCCCAATTTGTGAATCTTGGCAACTAATTAAGAACATTTGAAAACACTTTGAATGCCAAGAAAAATAAGTCCATGGGCCAGCCGTGGCCTCTGAGCTATATTTGCAACCTCTGCGCTCAACTGAAGGACCATTTAAATTCACTAAGACGGTTGGGGTGTATAAAAGAGGAAAGAGAAATGGCGCAGCCCCTTGGCTTCAAATGCAAGTTTAACAACCTGGGCAGAGGAAAGGCAGGTCCGTGGGGAAACACTGGGCCAGCAGCCAGCCCTGGTTAGCACAAGCCTATGGGGCTGACAATTGTTTCATTTTTGCCTGAGAAATAATCTCCTTCAACTTCAGAGATGGAGTTGAAAGTCTAATTTGAAGAGCACGCCAGTCTGAACAAATAAGTAGTAATTGTATGGGGTTCCACTCTAGAGTGCAAAGGTGAAAAAGCAAATGGGATTGAAATGTCAGGTCTCAGGGTTCCCAGGAGGGGCACTAGCATTCTAGGAAGCCCCGAGTAACATGGACTTATCTGGGCTATAGTGACCGGCAGTGAGAAAAAGCACATTTGCCATCATTGAAGGAGACTGAGCAGATCCCCCGACTCTAAGATGGCCTGTTGTGCATCCCTGGTACCCACTCAGTCACCCAGACTAAACTGCTTACATGAGCAGAAATAATGAGAGCCTGTATCTCTCTATCTCCTTTGAATGACTGTCTCCATAGGATCCTGGAGCTACCACTTCGGAGGACTGTGATAAATTTCTTGAACCCTGACAGAAAAGAGTCAGGCACTCTGTGCAGAAAATAATATTTGCTAATTTATAACCATTAACTAAGATCTATCACTCAGCCAAGTGCTCCGCTCTGATTTTAACATTTCATTTCAACCAAGGTCATTTCCTAGTTCCCCAGGGAGGGAGGGACAAAAAAATTCAGAGAAAGTGAGGGTGCTTTGACTAGCAGGGTGAGGGAGTTGTGAGGGAGGAAGGCAATCTCTATGGACTTTAGATTTGCACAAACAATCCTGCCTCCCCAGAGCCCAGACAATGCCCTGCATTCACTGAGATCTCTAGAGTTCCAAGGCTGTGCTGAAGAGCAGGAAAAGAAACTAGACTTGAATTGAGAATAAATTGGTCTTCCCTAAATGGCACTTCTGAATTTACTGCAGCCTTCACCTTTGGAGGGAATTGCCAAGGTGCTCATAAAAGGAGAAATGATGAATATTCAGGATGTCTTTTGAATCCATTAGGCAACCGGGGATGAGGTCTCCATATGTGGACTTTTGGTTCTTTCCTTAGGCTGTTAAGGAGACTGCCAAAATGGCGGTCCACAGGATAAAATGGACCCTCTGATTTGCCAGTCAGCAAAAGCCATCATGCCAATGGTCAAGTTCATGAAAATAAACCTGATTTTGGAGACTTGACAGAACAGGAGATTATTTTGGATTTCTGGACATTAAGAAAATGTAACTATCTGAAGGAATACTGATCAAAATGTAACAGTCTATTGGTTGCACCGTCTGCCTTCATGCACCAGAATCAGATATTCTGTAGCTTTTATCATGTCCACCCCACACAGGGGAATCCAAGGCAACGTATACAGCACCCCACCCCATCCCACCCCTGCCCCTGTAGCTTTCATCTGAACTTACCAGAAGCAGACTTTTTTGTGCATCTTTGAGGAGAGAAAATTCTTTACTCCCCAGTCTGCTGATTTAAGGCCTAAGAGTTTGTTCTTGCAGTTTACACAAAGTAGAATCAAGTGTCCACTGTGCTCAAAGGAATTTTAAGAAATAGCATAATAAAGGCCATCAGCTAGCTGAAGCACCAAACAGGTACAACAATCTTTAGAAACATAACTATATCAGCCTTTAGAAATATACATACATGAATCTTTTTTTTTACCTCTGGGTGGTTGGGTTGGGCTAGAGGGGTGATGTTGGGGGTGTGGAAGAGACTTTTTATTTAAAGGCAAAATACCTAATAGTTACCTGGAATAGATTGAAGTTTTTTTAATGGCACTCACAGAGGCAGCCGTTCTAAGATTCAATCCTAGGTTATTCTTCATAGCCAGATGCATCATTTGCCTGGCAAAAGAGCAATTTTGAGAAATGAATGATGCAAGTCCCTTTTAAGTTTCATTATCTTTCAAATCAAAGAGTGGTATCAGATGCAGAGCATGTTTAAAGCTGCAGGATGAAATTTTCTTGTCCTCCAGACAAGCCAGGGTGATTCAAAGGGAATCACACCTTCATCATGAAGCCAACACAGCATCATCAAGGTGCTCATTCAGATTACTCATTTTGTTAGAGAGGAGTAGGAAGAAAAATTTTTTTTAAAAAACCATAAAATTGTTCAATTTTTGACTCGGAGGTCAAAGGACTCTGAGCTGATCTTCAAGAAGAACTCAGTAGGAAGAAAAAATATTAAAAAGAGAATATCCCAGAAAGAGGGTACTTCCAGGGTTAGGGCTGAAGGCAGGCACTCAAGAAGAAGGGGGTGATGGGTGTAAAGACATCTGATTATTTTCTTTTTTAATTTAATTTAATTTAAGCCCTGTGATTTACAAAGTTATTCATAGTTGAGTTTTAGACATACCAGTCCCAGCCTCAGACTTAACTTCTCTCCACCAGATTCCCAAGTTCCCTCCTCTATCCCCATCCCCAATCCTGGACTACCATCTTGACAGGCACCTTTTCTTTTGTTGGGTTGTTAAAGTTTGAGTCTCATGATTTCAATGCTGTTGACTCTGTGGTTTGAATATTTAACTTCATCATTCCTTAATATGACCAATATACCTGAATCCCCTTGACCTTTGTCCCCCATTGCTTCGAATCTAATAGAAATATCTACTTTCTATTAAACACGCCACTACCACTTAAGGAGATCATGAATCTTTAGTGTTCTAAATCTGTAATTAAGTATACAAATGTGGACTGACCCACGGTTGGGAGCCACAAATGGAGGCAGAGTGCCGTTAGGACAGAGAAGGGACCACTATGACAATGATACTTGGAAATAATCACTCTGGATCACAATTGAATGCTGAAAGTAGGTAAAGGGTTATACATGATAACCTTTCAGTACCTATACTGCAAAGCATAATACCCAAAAGAAAGGTAAAAGAGCAGGAATGTGTGAGAGAGAGAGAAAGAGAGATAGAATGAGAGAGAGAAAGAGAGAGAGAGAGAGAGAGAAGAAGAAGAAGAAGAAGAAAAGTTCCTGCCTTAGAGACAGACTGGGGTGGGGGGGAAAGTGAGATACAATTACAAAGCTTTTGTGATCAAGTTTCAGTCATACAATGTTCCAACATCTGTCTGTCCACCAGTGTACATTTCCCACTACCACTTTCCCCAGTTTCCCTCCTGCCACCCTTCCTACCTGGCCACCTCTATGGCAAGTGTTTTTCTTCTCCTTCTTCTCCTTCTTCTCCTTCTCTCTTCTTCCTCCTCCTCCTCCTCCTCCTCCTCTTCTTCTTCTTCTTCTTCTTCTTCTTCTTCTTCTTCTTCTTCTTCTTCTTCTTCTTCTTCTTCTTCTTCTTCTCCTCCTCCTCCTCCTCCTCCTCCTCCTCCTCTTCCTCCTCCTTCTCCTCCTCCTCCCCCTCCTCCTCCTCCCCCCGAAAACAAAATTCCCGGCCCAGATGGGTTCACTAGTGAATTCTTTAAAACCTTTAAAGAGAACCTACTCCCAATCCTGTTCAGATTGTTCAGGAAATTGAAGAAACAGAAACACTTCCAAACAGTTTCTATGAGGTAAATATCACCCTAATACAGAAAGGAAAAAGAGATACCACCAAAAAACCCCAGAAATACAGGCCAATATCCCTGGTGAACACAGAAGCAAAGATCCTCAACAAAATGCTAGCAATAGAATCCAACAACTCATCAAAATGGTAATGCACCAGGACCAATTATCATTCATCCTGGGGATGCAAGGATGGTTTAACACTCACAATTAAATCAACATAATACACCATATCAATAAAAGAAAAGATAAAAACTATGATCATATCAATAGAATCAGAGAAAACATTTGAACATTTGACAAAATTCAGCACCCATTTATTATAAAAAAGAAACTCCACAAAATGGGAGTCAAAGGAACTTTCCTCAGTATAGTCAAAGCCATCTACAACAAGCCTACAGTAAACATTAGTCTCAATGGTGAGAAGCTAAAAGCCTTCTCTCTAAAACCAAGGACAAGACAAGGTTGCCTACTCTTGCCAATTCTGTTCAATATAATACTGGAAGCACTTGGAGTACCATGCAGCTGTTAGAAAAGATGAAGTCACGAAATTTGCGTATAAGTGGATCAACATGGAAAGTATCGCGTTAAGGGAAATGAGTGGAACAGATATAGAAAGATTGCACTCATTTGTGGAATATAAAGTAACAGAGTGGGAGACTAACACCCAAGATAATAGAGATAAGTACCAGGAGGTTTGCTCCATGGCTTGGAAGCCAACCTCACATGCTGGGGGAAAAGACAGCTCAGATAGAGAAGAGACCACCAAGTAAAGCATGTTTAGAGGACCTGCTCGGAGATGCACACAGAAAGTAGACTTTAGACCAAACATTTAATACTTGCTTTACGGACCACAACACCCTAAAGGAGAGAGAGAGGATGTGCTGGTTATAGAGGCAGAGGGAGGGATGGCGGAGGTGGGGGATGGGAAGATGGTAGGGATGTTAGGAGCATTGGTGGTAGAGAATGGGCACTGGTGGAGGGATGGGCACTCAATCATTGTATGACCAAAACGTAAGCATGAAAATTTGTAAGTCTGTAACTGTACCCTCACGGTGATCCATTTTTAAAAAATCTGAATGTGAATGTTTATGAAAACTTTATTCATAATTTAATTTCCCTAAAAGTGGAACAATCAGGCCTCCTTCACCAATAGATAAAATTAACCGGAATATCCTTACAATTGAATGCTACTTGGGAATGAAAAGGACAAACTATTAACTTATATAGCAACATAGAGAATTTAAATACATTTGTTTAATTGAAAGAAACCAGTCCCAAGCTGCTACATATTTTATGATTCCACTTATTACATGAGCAGGAGCGATAGCACAGCGGGTAGGACATTTGCCTTGCATGCAGCCAACATGGTCGACCTGAGTTCGATTCCTCCGCCCCTCTCGGAGAGCCTGGCAAGCTACTGAGAGTATCTCACCTGCACGGCAAAGCCCAGCAAGCTACCCGTGACATACTCGATAAGCCAAACACAGTAACAAGTCTCACGATGTTACTGGGCCCACTCGAGCAAATCGGTGAACAACGGGAGGACAGTGACAGTGACACTTGTTACATCCTGGAAATGGAAAAACTGTGAGGAGGGAAAAGAAAACCATAATTATTTGGAGTTTCATAAGGGTAATGGCTACAAAGGAAATATTCAAGAGAACTTTTAAGATACTGGAACTGTTCTTTATGGTACTTTAGATGTTGAGAGAAGACCATAAATTTGTCAAACCACATAAAACTGTACAACACAAAGAACTCCCAATGAAAAAGTTGGAACAATTTGAGCAATGAAGCAAAAATGTTGGATTATAATTTGAAGAATAAAATATTCATGAGTCCACAATAACATAAATACAAGAATAAGTTTATACATGAAGAAAGTAAGTACAAATTTTCCTGACAGATGGCCTCCAGTGAACACATGTAGAAAAACTGAAGAATACAGAAAGTTACCAGTAGAACATAAGATTACTGCTGTTAAGACACACTGATGTGTGGCAAACATATTGAGGAAAATTTAAAAGGAAAAAAAGATTGTGTAGAGCCTCAAGATTACTCCAAAACATCCCACTAATTACTATGAGAATTTTAACATCCATGAATCCAGTGAAACTTCTCTTTTGAGAAATGCTTTAATTCTCCTATCTTAAAGTGTTGATGTATTGACTCATGTCTAACAAAGATAGTATGAAGAGCAAGAAATGAGTAAATTAATAATGGGGAAAACTAGTAGGCACCACCTTAAAGTAGCTGAGGCAAACTTGACCAGGGTTTTTAGAAAACAAAATTGATATTATTCATCCCTGTGTCATGAGAAGGAAATTTCACTTCGTCCCAAATATCTAGATATACAGATTAGTCATGAGGTAATGGCATAAAAATGCAAAGATAAGACACTGTGGCACTGTAGCACTGTCATCCCATTGTTCATCAATTTGCTTGAGCGGGCACCAGTAATGTCTCCATTGTAAGACTTGTTGTTACTGTTTTTGACATATCAAATGCGCCACCTGGAGCTTGCCAGGATCTACGAGTGGGCAAGATACTTTCAGTAGCTTACTGGGCTCTTCAAGAGGGATGGAGGAATCAATCCCAGGTCAGCTGCATGCAAGGCAAATGCCCTACCCACTGTGTTATAGCTCCATCTATAAAACATTTGACCAAAAGTTTCAAGGTCGTTACAAACAGACTTAAAATAGAAAAGACTTAAAAGAGAAATTTTGGAAGAACCAGAATGACAAGACAATCAAATGCAACATGGTAGCCTGAACTGGATCCTGGGACAAAAGATTATTAGAGAACCAGAGACATTTAACTAAGTTTGTAGTTAAATCAATAGCACTGCCCCCACTGCTACTCTCTTAGATTTTGTAATGACACCCTATCACGTAAGATGCTGACATTAAGGAGAAGTGTGATGGCATACATACACTCACTGCATTCTTTCTCTTCTTACTTTATCAAAAAAATTTAAAGGGGTTTTCTTATTTCTTATATAATATTAGCTTCCTTTGTGCTTGCTTATCTTCTCTTCCAAGACCCAAATTCGAATAGACATCTCAACACTACTATAAAGAATGCTATTGAATAGAGAGAAAATAGTCTGGAAATGCCTTGCAGAAAGAGAGCAACACAAAGGCAAAGAAATGCTAAATAAATTTAAAATAGGAAAAAAACTGAAAATAATAGTGACTTCTCCCACCTTGAACCCATCAGCTATTGCAACATAGGTGCAGACATAACTTTCATCATTCCGTGAACCACATCACCATATGGTGAGAGCTTTGACCAAACTACATTTAAGAAGTTCTCACAAATACTAAGTTTCCATTACAAACCTTGGAGTCGCCTTTTCACTTATTTTACAGTTTAGAAGTTAGCAGTCCAGTACATATATCATGACTAACACCTTATGTGTGATTTTTGTTCATAGGTTCAAGTTTAGTTGTTTTAACTCTCATTTTGTTTGTTTTTTTTTTTTTTAAGGAAAGGGAAGTAAGTAGAACAACTCAGGACCTTCATAACCTTATTCCTTCTGTTCTAATCCAATTGGCCAATAATGAGACACATGGTCTGGCCAAGGCTTCCAGGAAGATTGGGAAATGTAGTCTTTAATTCGGCAGCCCAAGTCCAGCACCCATAATACAGGATAGAGATTGTTTGTGCAGACAAGGATCAATCTCTGTTACTACTCCTACGCCAGAATCCTTTCATCGAATTGCTCCATGAACAGCTGGAGAACTGTCAGGCTATTTAAGTGATGCCAAAAGTACGATCTCAATTTGCATGAAGAATATTGACATTTACTACATAAAAGACAATAGTTGACGTTGTGGAGCATGGATCGACACAGATTGAATTTGTTGGGGGTTGGGGGCAGAGAGCACTTGAACATCAAATTCTAGTGTGTTTGGGAAAATGTCTACAATTCTCCTTTCATATCCACCACAATGCACTGTGACTTTGCATATCTTCCTCCTCCTGTAAACCTGGGCGCCCTGATGACTTGCTTGATTCAACACAAGGTAGCGGAAGCAACATTATGCAATAGCCAAGCCTAAGCCCCAGGAAGTCTTACACATTCTGCTCTTCCTCTCTGAATGGAATGTTACCATGAGAAACAGTTCAGCCCAGCCTGCTGAAGGACAAAGACCACATGGAGCTAAGATAAGTCATGGCTGTTGGGCTACCGAACCCAGCCAATCCCAGCTAACAAGGCAGCCAACTGCAGACAGATGAGAAGCCCAGCCAAGACAAGCTGAACTAAACCCAGAGCAGCAGAATCGTTCAGCTGGCCCACAGACCCATAAGCTAAATTAATGGTTGCTGTTAAAGTCACTGTTTGCGGTAATGTGTTGTGCAGCAAAGGTCATCTAGTAAAACTGATCAAGTGCACTCTTATAAGATGACCTGGTGAAAAAAAGGCTCAAGAAGTTTACAAAGTGAATCAGAGAACAAGAATCAGCGGTTTGAATCATAGTCAACAAAGAAGTTTAAACCTGAAGGAAGGGATTCTGGGACAAGGTGGGCCTCAAAGAGAGGCAACTTTTAAGCACAGCAGAAATAATCATTGAAATGCCATTTGGGCAATGAACACACTGACAGAAATGCGAATTCAATTTCTCCTTTTGTTTCAACTACACTAATATGCATTTTTCATGTCACTGTCATTGTCACTGTCCTCCCGTTGTTCATCGATTTTCTCGAGCGGGCCCAGTAATGTTTCCATCATAACGTCTCCATTGTGAGACTTCTTGTTACTGTGTTTGGCATATCCAATACATCATGGGGAGCTTGCAAGGCTTTGCTGTGTGGGCGAGATACTCTCGGTAGCTTGCCGGGCTCTCCGAGAGGGGTGGAGGAATTGAACTCGGGTTGCCTGTGTGCAAGGCAAACGCCCTACCCGCTGTGCTATTGCTCCAGCCAAATTTTTCATGAAGAAGCATTATTACAAAATGTAGTAGTATTTGGGACCAAAGACATCTAAAACTCATATGACACTAGGCCCTCCTCTAGAAGTCAAGACACTGCTATTCCCATTGTAAATTTTCTGAGCATTTATATTGGTCCATTGTCTCTATAATTTCTCGTCACCTCCTCCCTCCTGTTCTTTTGGTAGGGCCCCTTATAACACTAACACCTTGAACCATTCTCCTTTTTCCTTTATTTTCCTTTCTTCCCTATTTCCCTAAATTATTATACATATGTGTCTGAGTCACATACTCAGAGTCTATCTCCCTCCCACAGCCCAATTTATATGTATAAGATATTTGGAGACAGGGGCCAGTGCAATAGAACAGCAGGTAATGTGCTTGACTTGCACACAGCCAACCTGGATTCGATCCACAGCATCCCGTGTGTTCCCCCGTGCCCTCCAGAAGTGATTCTGAACCAGAAGCAGAAGTAAGTCCTGAGAATAGCCAGGCATGGCCAAAAACAAACAAACAAACAAACAAACAAAGGGATATTTGGAAACATATTTTTCCTGCTCTAAACACCTGAGCTTTGAATTGACCTAGAACCTGACATTGTCCACTATGCCTCCAGGAATACTTACAAAGCCAAGGGAGCTGGCCTGCTACCAGGGTGAATAAATTCTCTCAGGCCAAAGTCTATGGTGTGTTGGGAGTGGAAGGCCCGGCACCTGAGTGCACTTGCACAGGTACTGTCTAAATATGCTGGAAGAAAGACAAGCTCTAAGGATGGGGTGCTTTGTTACACGGTAGTTAGAGCAGATATTGTCCTACACCTATTTTCTCTGGTGCATCAGAAAATATTACCAATGGCTTTTGTAAAATAAAATAGTGTTGATGCTATCCAAGAGTCCAAGGAGTGTAGGAGCAATATTCAGATCTACGAGGAATATTTGTAGAAGTAGAAGAAAGAGATGAAAACTTTGATCTCTATAATTCTTGAAGAACAGAAAGTAAGTCTCAGGATAAATAGAATTGCAGCCTTAAAGTCAACAATCAAACTTCCTGATTGGTGTTATTTTTTCAGTGCATATTTTTCCTATAACTTGCAGTGGAAACAGATCTTAGACTCTGCTTTCAATGCTTAAAGGCAAGCAGAAACACAAGAGAGTAAGTTGTCTCAGTGAGTTTCTGATGCTTGTTTTATCCTGCAATATTGCTATGGCACTTTTACTGCTTCTGCAAAGTAGTTCTTGCAAAATATAAGAAAGTTATATAAGAGAGTCATTCTTTTTTCTCTGTGCAAGTTTATTAATGTCAGGTAGCCCTATTTCTTTGAGGCCATGATTTTACGATAGCCATCTGGTAAAACTGATAGAATTTCATTGATTTGGATGGTTCAGAGAGGTCCAAAAGACTCCTCCTTTAGGAGACAGTGATATGGCAAGGACAAGAAGGACAAGGGAGCTCTGGGATTCTGCCTTGGATTTAAGGTGCAGCCTTGTGACTGACTAGTCAACTGGTCTGGAAATTAATATCTCAATGAAAACATTTTAGGTCTCTTGTCTCTAAAATCATGTTATTAAGACAGTTGATTCCTGTACAGCACAGGTTGTTATAAGTTATGACTGATAGGTCGCTTATACCTGGAATTTCCTGTAAGTAAACACCACAAATGTATGTCATTAGTTTTTAGCAATACAGCACTATGAATGTATTTTATCTCCCATATGATTTTCTTAATATAATTTTCTGTTTACTAGCTGCTGCGATTGTAAGAATATAATATACAGTATACATAACATACAAAATATATGTTAATTGGCTGAGTATATTATTGGTAAGGATTCTAGCCAGGGCAGGATGTTTGTAGTTTGTTTTAGGAGGAGTCAAAAGTTATATGTGAATTTTCAGCTAAGAGATTAGCACTCTAGTCCCCACACTGTTCAAGGGTGAGTTACAATCTCTATCTTGAGAGACTGGTATGAGTTTATGTGATGTTAAATTAGCAAGATCATCATCAATTTTGTGTCAAAGTTAGAGATAAAGTGGGCCTGGAGTGTTACCACAGCAGTTAGGGCATTTGCCTTGCACTTGGCTGACCCAGGTTCGATTCCCAGCATCCCATATGATCCCTTGAGTACCACCAGGAGTAATTCCTGAGTGCAGAGCCAGGAGTAACCCTTGTACATTGCCAGGTGGACCCCAAAGGAAAAAAAAACAAAGTTAGAGCTAAAGAGATCATCTAACTGGATCCAGCATAATTGCTAATTGTTATTGCTATCCATGTCTTGATCTCCTTGATATTTCATTTGCCTCTCTAGACACTCTGTCACCTGTGCTGAACCTTCCCATGCACCATCCCTGCAATTTTATCACCAGTTCTGCCTTTTGGACTTGAGAACCTCCAATTTTCTTAGTGGGCTATAATGGTTACATGCCCTGGCTCCCCTGGCAGACATCCTCCTAGAGTTATACAGGATCTTATATATGCCTGTCTGTATCTTAATGAGGATATGGTTCTGCAAGATTAGTTTCTCAAAAAATAAACATTGCAATGATGAATTGCTGGGCGGGGGAAATGTGTAACAAGACATGGCTTGATAAGAGCACATGGGAGAGCACAGATACATGGCGATTGCTTTTCTCATCTAATTCTCTTGTTTTGAAACTTTCCTTAAGAAAATTGGTACTATTAAGCATTATTATGAAACAGAGGCTTCTATTTGCCCAGTTACATGAAATCCATGTGGGCCCAACCACTAGTGAGGAAGTCAGGATCTTATGTCATGCTCAGGACAGCAGAAGGGAGGGAGTATTTCAACCCCCTATCAGTGAGCCATAGTTGCTTTCACCAACCTAAATGCACATTTAATGAAACCCCACTAGTGACCAAGTATTTCATGAGCTACACAAGAATATCGGAATGCTTCTTTCCGAAATCCCATCCAGCTAGATAGCTGCAAAACCAAGTAACAGATATGGATGACACAAAGTCATACATGATCAATGTAATAATAGCTCTCCATTCTTGCCAAGCTGTTCACATAGAATTTTCAAATTCCTTACATTTTCCTTATATGTATCGCTGTCATGTGTTTCACAAGTTTGGGGGTTTGGGATAGGGTGCAAGGAAAATACATTGCCTATGCATCTGGGTACTCCATGCATTTTAAGCTCCACCCCTGTCTCTCCACCAGGGCCTCTTACTGGCCGCCTGAATTGTACTTGTCCAAGCCTGTATTTGTCCCAACTATACTGGTACTTCAATCTAAGGTCTGGGGAAGAACTAATATTTCTTGTCTACATCCCCAACCAACTTCATCCCATCATGGCACTCTCCTTTCTGTTCATTGTCTTGGAGCTACCACCTTTTTCTGGGAAACTAGTCTCTCTTTTTCCATCTCTAAGAGATAATACACCACCCTCATTCCTACCCCATCCCTTAATTTTGCAAATAAATACTGGATAATTATCTTTTCTTGGTCTTAATGAGGCCTACAGAACTCGCTGTTTCAATTCTCTCTCTTTCTCTGACTCTGTGTCTCTGTGTCTCTGTCTCTCTCTCTCTTTCTCCCTCTCTCTATTACTCTCTCCCCCTCCCTCTACTGGGTGTATAATTATCTCATTGGTGTAGCTAAGACACTGAAGTTTTGAAAAGCTAGGAAGACTCAGACCACACTTGCAGTTTGAGCCTTACTGATTCGCTGGTACTAGTTTCTATTCCTGTAACTTGTGAGTATCTCAGGTAGGCAGATGCTCAGGTAGGGTTTTCTAAGTGGAAAGGATAAAGCTGGGAGTAACAGGCTCCAGGTTCTTCTGAACCCATGATTTTGGATCTCTGTAAAAATGGAACAGTCTCATCTGTGACTGTTCTCAGTAGCAGAGAAATTCATGAAATATGCAAAATTAAAGAAGACAGAAGAAAGAAAGCTATTGTTTTTATTTTTATCCACAATAGTAGGGCTGGAATGACAGCACAGCGGGTAGGGTGTTTTCCTTCCATGCGGCCAACCCGGGTTGAAATCCTCCATCCCTCTCGGAGAGCCCAGCAAGCTACCAAGTGTATCCCACCCACAAGGCACAGCCTGGCAATCTACCCATGATGTATTCAATATGCCAAAAACAGTAACAACAAGTCTTACAATGGAGACGTTACTGGTGCCCCTCTTGAGCAAATCAATGAACAACGGGAGGACAGTGCTACAGTGCCATGCTAGAAACAGTTTAAGGGAAAAGGGAACGGGAAATTCAGTGATAATATTAAATAACAAACGGGCTGGAGCGATAGCACAGCGGTAGGGCGTTTGCCTTACAAGCGGCCAACATGGCCAACCCGAGTTCGATTCCTCCGCCCCTCTCGGAGAGCCCGGCAAGCTACCGAGAGTATTCGATATGCCAGACACAGTAACAACAAAGTCTCCAATGGAGACGTTACTGGGCCCGCTCGAGCAAATAACAAATATTTAATTAAAAATTAGTGATAATATTTAATAACAAATGCTCAAACCCAAAACTTTCAGTTCAGAGCTATCAGGAAGTCCTGCTTAAAACTTTCAGGTACCGACACAGCAACAAAGAAGAAAATCGGCTGTAGGGCCCCACAGCTCCCAGAGAATGCTCCGGGCCCCAAACAGAGCCGATATCACCGGGAGGTCCCAGATGGGGTAGGTGCTGCCGTCCCATTTTCTCCAGATGGAATCCCAGTGACCATGAGCTTCTACAAGCATGGCTCTGGCATGCAGGTGCCAGGACATTTTTTCCAAACTGCTCGGCCGCGTGACATTTCCTTATATGCAAAGTGATCAATGGAAAGTAAATCATCCAACATTTCTCCCTGAAAATCAGGCTTGACTCTTTTGCAAACCACAACACCCAAAAGGAGAAAGAGAACAAAGGGGAATGCCCTGCCTCTACAGAGGCAGGGTGGGATGGGAGGGATGGAGGGTGGGAGGGATACTGGGATCCGTGGTGGTGGGAAATGGGCACTGGTGGAGGGATGGGTATTTGATCATTGTATAATTGAAACCCAAGCACAAAATTTGTAAGTCTACAACTGTACCTCATGGTGTCTCACTAATAAAAAAAAAAAACTTTCAGGTACCTTCTGATTATTTTAGAGCTTTGGTCCACCAAGTCCAAGCACTTGAGTAGTACAGGGAATTGTGGGAGAAAACCTCATGATTCTAACCAGTTTGCCAACAAATTGCAAAGCTGATCACACAGATACCCAGGAAAGCCTCTTACTATCCAGCTCTGGTTTGTCAAAAAAACAAGAGAAAAAAATAAGTCCTATCTTCAGCCAAGAACACCAGTCAGGGAATTAAAGATCTGGGCACACAATCATTTCATGTCAAAGTCAGAAGAGATTTAAATAGCACACATCAGCAGAAAAGAATGGGGAAACCTCTAGTATACTGGCTTCATTGATACCCCATTTATCAGCAATTACTGACTCCATTAGAGAGTGAGTTTACAACAGAACGAGAAGCAGAGCCTAAAATATGTCCCAGCAGATGGACGGAGAGTGTCAGTGACGTTGTATTTCAAAGGCATCCGCAATGTTGTTATCATTGAGCGTGGAGTCAGAGAGCCAGCGAGTGATTTACTTGACCCTGAATGGGTAAAACTGACAGCAAAATCCTCATTAATTCCTCAGGTCACTCTGGAGGACATTAATTTGGTTGGGGCTCACGACGGGAGGAGATTTTCCAGACGTACACGAGGAATTATGAAATCTCCGTGGCCGGAGAAAGTATGTCCAAATCACTTTTTGCATAAATCAAGCTGACTTTCTGAAGAAGGATAATATGCTTAATCAAGGGGGTTATGGAACTTCTTGTGCTTATTAGACAGAAAAAATATAACCGTATTTTATTTAGTTATCAGTTCTGAGAGGGAGATTGGTTTTCTCTCTTTAAACTCAAGTCTTCCTTCTCTTGCCAGCATGGAATAGAACCTATGTAAGAGCTGGAAGGAGTGGGGCTGAGGGTAGGTAAATAAGAGGAGATACCGTTGTGACAATAATAGCTGGGAATGATCACGCTGGACAAGATCTGGGGGTTAAAAGTAGGTATGGGATATTCTTGATAACCTTTCAATATCAATATTGCAAGCCACAGTGTCCAAAAGGAGAGAGAGAAATAGAGAGAGAGAGAGAGAGAGAGAGAGAGAGAGAAGAAAAGGGTCTACCATAAAGGCAGGCAAGGGGTAGGGGGTGGGGGTAGGGGTGATGGGAGGGAACCTGGGGACACTAGTGCTGGGAAATGTACACTGGTGGAGGCATGGGTGTTGGAATACTGTATGACTGAAATGCAACCATGAATAGCTTTGTAATGGTCTGTCTCACAGTGAGTCAATAAACAAGTTTAAGAAAAGAGCTGGAAGGAAGGAGACACATAAATAATTTGTTAACACAAAGATGACTTTGCTTTGCTTTCCAGTCCTCCTACTTCCAAATGGGCATCTCCTGAATTCCAGCCAAGTTGACAACTGAGTCACAGCTCCCTCCCCTTTCTTGCTTTTCTCCCTCTTTATCTAGAACTAAAACCCCTCTAGGATCCTAGGATAAGAACAATCCCTATAAATAAGGTACACTTAAAGACTGGTATTTGGCTCTGTATATTTCAGTGGCTTGAGCTAAAATGTAAAACTCTAGGATCGAAGCAACATTGGCAAAAATACAAAGTGTATTAATCTTAACCATAAAAAAACCCTCTGTTCTCTCTCCAACTCTGTGCATATCTACACAGACACACATGAGAAGAATGAATGTCTCTTGTCCCCAAGAAGAGTGAGTAGCTTCCAATGCTTGGTCATTTGAAGACTTAAGATTTATGACTTTCCCAGAAGCCCTGTTTCGTCATTTCATTGTTAAGTGAGAATATAAAGGTGTGGAGTGCTTTTGGTTTTTGCTTTTTTGTGTGTGTTATGGTGTGGGAGGAGAAAGGGTTGATTAAATCCAGAATAAAGCTGACATTGGTATTATTTATTCCAGTGAGTCAGTAAGTCACTTCACTGTAGAGATACTGCAGGGTAGATCAAGTTATTTCCCCACACAAAAGAAAATGTTCAGGAATCAGAGACAATGACTAAGATACAGAGATAGAGACACACAAAGAGGGAGAGAGAGAGAGAGAGAGAGAGAGAGAGAGAGAGAGAGAGTGAAATGCTGCTAGGCATAACTCTTATACCCAATTGTCCCATGTGCAGCCCCAAACCCCCTATCCTGATGATATCTTCCCTCGTAAAAGTTGCATTCATCATGTTTAAAACAAGGTTATCTCTGACTATAGAGAACATGCATTAGTATGTTTTACTCATTCAACACTGAACACTCCCTATCAACAGTGTCTGCTTAAAGGGGACGAAAAGAAGAGGAATTAATCACAGGAAGAGACAGCTTAAGGGAGTCGGGCTATAAAATGGAATTCATTAGTAAACCATAAAGCATTGCTGCTTTAACTAGCTTTTCCACTCTTCAGCCTATGCTGGCTCTCCCATCTGACAGTCTTAATCCATCCCCACTCACATGTAACTTTCTCCCAAAACACATGCAAACACACACACATGTACATGTACGCACATGTGTGCACACATACAAACACATGCGCATGTATGCACATGTGTGCACTCATATACACACATCATTCTCCATCCACAGTCCACTGGGAAGAGAGAGATGGGAGATCTCACCACTTTCAGGCTGAGTGAGGATACTTGCTAGTGAAGAACAGGACCACAAGGTCTCTGCCACACAGTGTCCTTGATAAATAGCCAACTGAAGCTTAGAAAAGTCCAATTTGACCAGTAATCTTCACATTCAGCTTCCACTTCCCATCTTATCTGCTAACTGAAATGGCCTGGGTTCTTTTGCTAGGGGACTCTTATATCTGTGCCCTGGGTGCGAACACGGCTTCTGGATTTTTATAGGTCTGAAGTCATGGGCTGTGGCCCTTCTCAGGTACGTGACTGTGAATAAGTCACTTCTCCAAGCCTGAGATTTCTCAAATGATGGAGATAATCATAGTACCCGGAAAGAGGAAGTAGAGATGAAACAGAGAAGGAAGTTATTGCTGCAGTTCTCTGAGTCTGACCTCAGCAGGGCTCCTCCATGTAGGGGTTGCTCTATTGTGACAATGTGTTCTTGTTTACATTTGATGTAAATGAATTAAATTCCCAAGGCGGAGCCCAGAAGAGTGAATAGGACATCTAATTCGCATGAAGTTGACCCAGGTGATCCCCAGCACCATACATGATTCCCCACACCCTGCCAGGAGTGATCTCTGAGCAGTCACAAGTAAGCTCTGAGCACCCTAAGTGTAAGCCCCCACCAAAATTTTAAATTTCTATGTGCTGTTACTCTGATTTGATTAAAAATGTATTTTCTAGGCTGCATATTCCCCAGTTCCTAATTCTCACCAGCATGTACATTCACAGGACCTAGTGCGTATTGATTTGCACTCCCTCCATACACACACACACGGCTATCTAGACTGAAAAGTTTGGTATTTTTAAAATAGAAATTGAAAAAAAAGCACCCCAAGTATTTTTGTGTATTTGAAAGATATTCAGATCCTTTGGGAGTATAGGTGGAAGTCGGAGAGAAGCATTATCAGTTTGAGTTCCACAAACTCCTAAAGGAAAGCTCCTGCAGAGGGGTGGAGGTGCAGAGTGTTGTGGTCAGTCTTCAACAATGAAATATTGGAAAGGGGTAAAAAAAAATCTGTGCATCTCAAAATGACCGTCTCAAAGCTCTTGTAATATATCAAACTTCTGCCATAATCCCTGTTTAAATCTCAATAGTTAAAAAGGAAAACTCAATTACATTATAATACAGAAAACTTAAAATCAAGGACTTCAGCAAAGAAGCATTAAGAGTTAGTTTCTTAGTAGACTATAGACCAAACATGATTGCCACTCAATGCCTCTTTTGCAAACCACAACACCCAAAAGGATAGAGAGAGAGAAAGAGAGAGGGAGGGAGAGAGAGAGAGAGAGAGAGAGAGAGAGAGAGAGAGAACAAAAGGGAATGCCCTGCCACAGAGGCAGGGTGGGATGGGGGGATGGGGGGTGGGAGGGATACTGTGACCCGTGGTGGTGGAAAATGGGCACTGGTGGAGGAATAGGTACTTGATCATTGTATAACCCAAGCACAAAAATTTGTAAGTCTACAACCGTACCTCATGGTGTTTCACTAATAAAAATTTTTTTTAAAAAAATACAAAAAAAAGAGTTTCTTCAACAATGAGACATCATCTCACACCACAAAGACTGGCACACATCAAAAAGAACAAGAACAACCAATGCTGGCGTGCATGTGGGGAGAAAAGGATTCTCTTTCTTTGTTGGTGGAAAAGCTGATTGGTCCAGCCTTTTTGGAAAACAATATGGGCAATCCTTCACAACCTAAAAATTGAGCTTTCATATGACCTCGCAATACCACTTCCGGAAATATATCCTGAGGGTGCAAAAAAGCACAATAGATATGCACCTGTATATTCATTGCAGCACTGTTCACAATAGCCAGAATCTGGAAACAACCCGAGTGCCTGACAACAGAGGACTGGTTAAAGAAACTTTGGTACATCTACGCAATGGAATACCATGCAGCTCTTAGGAAAGATGAAGTCATGAAATTTTCTTATAAGTGGATGGTCATGGAAAGTATCATGCTAAGTGAAATGAGTCAGAAAGAGAGATACAGGCATAGAATGACTGCACTCATTTGTGGAATATAAAATAACATAACATGAGACTGACACCCAAGGACAGTAGACACAAGGGCCAGGAATATTGCTCCATAGTTGGGAGCTGCCTCATGAGCTGGGGGAGAAGGCAGATGGAATAGAGAAGGGATCACCAAGTCAATGATGGTTGGAGGGATCGTTCAGAATAGGAGATGTGTGCTCAAAGGACCAAACATGATAGCCTCTCAATGTCTATATTGCAAATCATAATGCCCCAAAATAGAGAGAGTATGGGGTAAATTGTATTCTCTGCCATAGAGGCAGGGGGAGAATTTGTCTGGGGGCAGATACTAGGGACATTGGTGGTGGAAAATGTACACTTGTGGAGGGAAGGGTGTTTGCTCATTGTATGATTAAGACACAAACATGAAAGCTTTATAACTTTATTTCATGGTGATTCAATAAAAAAGTAAGAAACTCGAAAAAAATTAAAAAATAAAACTCCACATAAGTAAGAAGGAAAAAAAGAGTTGGTTTCTTCTCCCAAAGCCAACAATGAAATAATAAGCTCATTTTTGATTGTGAAAAATTCCTCCCCACTCCTAGGTCTTTCTCTGTAAAGCTAGACATAACCTCAGTCCTCCCCATTCTTATATTTTTCACGCCAAGGAAATCCATTCATCTCTGCTAGCCTTAGTTCCTCGTCTATAAAATAAAACATTGCCTTATAAGATGGGAGCGTTCAAAGCACCCATATCATACTACAATTTTCAAAAAAAGACTGTGTGACAAAAGGGAGTGGGACTTTAGATTTATTAAGAATAAGTAATGAAATCTCACTTGCTAAAGCTAAATTTGACCAACCCAATCAACCTGGAAAGAATGAATATCACACTGCATTCTGTATTAGACCAATGTTACCTAATAAATTATAAATTCATAATCATTTATAAATATTTACAAGTTTATGGATAATTATAAATAATTATTACTATCAAAATAAAGAAGGTAGTATGTGGTCCAAAACAAAAGGAAACAAAACCTCATTTCTAAGTTCTATATCCAGCATTACATGGTTCCTTGAATTCATCATTAACACCAGGTGTGGTCCAAAATATACAAAATAATTATTTTAGAGCCTGGCAAGCTACCAAGAGTATCTCGCCCGCACAGCAAAGCTTGGCAAGCTACCCGTGACATATTTGATATACCAAAAACATAACAAGTCTACAATGCAACTGGGACCGCTGGAGCAAATCAATGAACAATGGGAGGACAGTGACATTTTCAAAAACCTCACTTTCATTTCTAAGTATGCCAATATTGCTAACAGTGGCATTACCAAGCCTAAATCCTAGCTTCCTGCACAACCCTAAAACATGATGTCACCATTTTGAATATCATGGTTGACAGTAAAGGTAAAGTTCTAGGTTCAAAGGAACACTTGATTTGTAGACTCTCACTACCTCCAGAGTTAATTCATCCATGAAAAGGCCAATACTTTCAAGGCATCAGGGAAAGAATACTAGGCTGGATTAAATCAGGCCTCTCTGCTCCTAGTTTCACTTGTTTTTCTTCCTGGTACAACCAAATCTGAATAATTAAGAAAAGTCTGTGATGGAAATGCAAGCATCACAGTAAAGGAAGTCCAATGACACTAATTCAGAAGAAAGAGGAGTCATTGGGTTGCAAATACTGCCCCACATGGCAACCCCAGGTGTTCACTAGTGGACAAGACTAATGAAAGCCACTAGGATCATGGACTAGAACTCTATGCTGAGATTCGGGGTGTCTGTCCCTGGCCCTACCAGAAGCCCACTCCTCTAGAGTGGACAGTGGCCACTTTTATGGAGCATGTATGTCCTCAATACTCCTCTCAGATTATCTGTCTCTGCAATGTGAGTTCTGTGATGATTCACTGGGGCCATGTTAACTTTTATCTTCATCTGTTTTGAATAGTAATTAGAGAAGAGCAATTTGAGGTAAGGAGCAGGAGGCAACATCTGAATCAAGTTTGCAGTCATTCCTTGTGTTGAAAATCCATTGTGGGCATTATGGGCATTCTGTGGCCTTTTCATTCTTGCAAGCTTGGAGAAGTGCTATGTGAGTAGAATCTGGTCTGGCAGTCAGAAATGGTGTCCTTTCTTCTGTTTCAGTCTGGTCAGACCTAGGGTCTGCCAGAATTCATCCCAAAACCTCAGGTCCAAACCAAGTATTCAGGTCCAAACCAAGTATTGTAACCCTGTGGGTTAACTCCAGATTGCAAATCATCACTCTTGGGAGCTATACAGTCATCTTCGACTACATATTCCTGCATGTTTGCATCTGCACTCATCCATGTCCATGGTTGCATGGCTTAGCACCACTGTCTCCCCACCACCATTCTCTGGTATGACTGTTCCGATATCTGAATCCACCTGCATCTTCGGATAGAACTAGAAGGAATAGCTATATCCCTTTTAATTATCCCAACAAATTCAATATCCCTGCAGCCCCAGCTTCTACTAACCTCCAAACATTAAAAGACAACAATCCAATAGACCCCTTAAATCACAGCTCTATGACCCAGAATAACTGTGAATGAAATAAGTAGGACCCCATGCCAAGTGCTTCACATTTGGAGAAATCCAGTGCCTAGCACTAAAAAATGGAAGAAATCTCAGGTGTAGACTGCGAGATGTTGTGTGTATATCCTACCAAGAGCAAGAAGGGAGTTAGGTCTAGCTGGGAAATGGGAACAATGACCTTCTCACATAGATTTAGAGTTGATTTATCATGCATTCTCAGAATTCATTCCTTCCCTCTTTCACCTTTGGAATTATTCCTCTATGTAGCCTTAAAATTTAGCTTTATTAAGAATGCATGGTACAAGTAGGATTCATCCCAGGGATGCAAGGATGGTTTAACATTCGGAAATCAATCAACATAATCCACCATATCAACAAAAGAAAAGATAAAAAGCATATGATCATATCAATAGATGCAGAGAAAGCATTTGATAAGATCCAGCACCCCTTTATGATGAAAACCCTAGCCAAAATGGGTATAGAGGGGACCTTCCTCAACATAATTAAAGCCATCTACCACAAGCCTACAGCAAGCATCATCCTCAATGGGGAAAAACTGAGAGCCTTCCCTCTAAGATCAGGGACGAGACAGGGATGCCCACTCTCTCCACTGCTGTTCAATATAGTACTGGAAGTACTTGCAATAGCGATTAGGCAGGAAAAAGATATTAAGGGCATTCAGGTAGGAAAGGAAGAAATCAAGCTCTCACTATTCGCAGATGATATGATACTCTACTTAGAGAACCCAATAACTTCCACCAAAAAACTCCTAGAAACAATAGACTCGTATAGTAAAGTTGCAGGTTATAAAATCAATACCCAAAAGTCCATGGCTTTCCTATACGCAAACAGTGAGAGAGAAGAAAGCAACATGAAAAAAACAATCCCGTTCACAATTGTGCCCCAGAAAATCAAGTACCTAGGAATCAGCTTAACTAAGGAAGTAAAGGACCTGTACAAAGAAAACTACAAAACGCTACTTCAGGAAATAAAAGAGGACATGAGGAAATGGAAAGATATCCCCTGCTCATGGGTCGGGAGACTTAACATTGTCAAAATGGCAATACTACCGAAAGCATTGTATAAATTCAATGCAATCCCTATAAGGATACCCATGACATTCTTCAAAGAAATGGAGCAAACACTCTTGAAATTTATATGGAACAAAAAGCCCCCACGAATAGCTAAAGCAATTCTTGGGAAAAAGAAAATGGGAGGAATCAACCTCCCGAACTTCAAACTGTACTACAAAGCAGTAATAATTAAAACAGCATGGTACTGGAACAAAGGCAGAACTGCAGACCAATGGAACAGGGTTGAATACACTGACATCTCTCCTCAATCATATGCTCATCTAATCTTTGATAAAGGTGCAAGTAATGTGAAGTGGAGTAAGGAAAGCCTCTTTAATTAATTGTGTTGGCATCACTGGACGGCTACATGCAAAAAAATAGGCTCAGAACTCTGCCTAACACCATGTACAAAAGTAAGATCAAAATGGATTAAAGACCTCAACATCAGACCAGAAACCATAAGGTACATTGAAGATAAAGTTGGCAAAACCCTCCATGACATTGAAGCTAATGGTATCTTCAAAGATGCCACGCCACTGGCCGAGCAAGTGAAAACAGAGATAGATAAATGGGACTATCTTAAACTAAGAAGCTTCTGCACCTCCAAAGAAACAGTGACCAAAATACAAAGACAGTCTACAGAATGGGAAAGGATATTCACCGAATACACATCTGACAAGGGGTTGATATCCAGGATATACAAAATACTGGTTAAACTCCACAAGAAGAAAACATCCAACCCCATCCAAAAATGGGGCAATGAAATGAACAGAAACTTTCTCAAAGAAGAAATCCGAATGGCAAAAAAGCACATGAGAAAATGCTCTACATCATTAATCATCAGGGAGATGCAAATCAAAACCACAATGAGATACCATCTCACACCTCAGAGACTGGCCCACATTCAAAAGAACAAAAGCAACCGATGCTGGCGTGGATGTGGCGAGAAAGGGACACTCCTTCACTGTTGGTGAGAATGTCCACTGGTTCAGCCCTTCTGGAAAACAGTATGGACGATTCTCAAAAAATTAGAAATTGAGATCCCATTTGACCCAGCAATACCACTCCTGGGAATATATCCCAGAGAGGCAAAAATATATGGTCGAAGTGACATCTGCACTTGTTTGTTCATTGCAGCACTCTTTACAATAGCCAGAAACTGGAAGAAACCTGAATGCCCAAGAACAGATGACTGGTTAAAGAAACTTTGGTACATCTACACAATGGAGTACTATGTAGCTCTTAGAAAAGATGAAGTCATGAACTTTACATACAAGTGGTACAATATGGAAAGTATCATGCTAAGCGAAATGAGTCAGAAAGAGAGGGATAGACATAGAAATATTGCATTCATCTGGGGGATATAAAGTAACAAAGTATGACATTAATACCCAAGAATAGCTGAGATCAGCACCAGGAGGATTACTCCATAACTTAGAGGCTAGCCGGGTATCCTAGAGGAAAGGGCAGTTCAGATAGAGAAGGGAGCACTAAATAAAGGATGTTTGGAGGATCCTCCCAGGAGGGGAGATGCATGTCGAAAGTAGACTATGGACTGAACATGTTTGCCACTCAATGCCTCTTTTGCAGACCACAACACCCAAAAGGAGAGAGAGAACACAGGGGATTGCCCTGCCACAGAGACAGGGGGGATGGGGGATGGGGGTGGGAGGGATATTATCCATGGTGGTGGAAAATGGGCACTGGTGGAGGGATGGGTATCTGATCATTGTATAATTGAAACCAAAGCACAAAAAATTGTAAATCTACAACTTTAAAAAAAATAAAATAAAATAAAGGGAAAAAAAAAGAATGCATGGTACAAGTATTAACAGATCAAAATGATAAACTCCTGTGGTTCCTCAGGCTATTGGTTACTTCCAGGAACTTTAGTGGGACAAAATATATTTGGAACCATTTATTTCTTCAGCTAGCAGTAGACATATCAAGATACCTTTGAAATCCTGTTTGGAGTATCCAGAAGACTTCATAGGAACATTAAAAAAACTAGGTAAAAGAATCTCATTTACAAAGTCCAATTCTTAAATTTCCATGAAGTTACCCAGGGCTGGTCTGTGCCTTGATAGCCTGAAGAAGCCCCATTCTCAGAGGGTCCACACTTGGTTAAGACTCTGTTATTACTACCCTAACAGCCACAACATCCACTACAGCAAGCTCATGTTAAATGAACATAAAAACAATTAAAGTATCTTGTATTCTCTATTTTATTTTCATTTCATTTTAATCCTTTGTGTATATTTAAATTTACATAACAGTATAATTTTCTTTCTGTGTGTGTGAAAATGTGAAAGAAAACTCCATAGAATACAGATTGATTATACTACTAATTATATTATTCTTTAATTGTATTCATAAATTATACATTGCATAATTAAAATAAATACCCCTGGGGTGAAAAGAGGTAGACTGAACTGACATAAGGACAGTGGTGAATGGTCTTTGGCACATGGTGCAGTAAACTTGTACATCATAAACATTAATGTTATCACTGTTATAACCATATTGCTTCAAATATACTAAAGATGCATACCCCTATGGAAGGACTGGAGCAATAGCACAGCGGGTAGGGCTTTTGCCTTGCCAGCGGCCAACATGGACAACCCAAGTTCGATTCCTCCGCCCCTCTCAGAGAGCCCAGCAAGCTACTGAGAGTATCTCACCCGCACGGCAAAGCCTGACAATCTACCCGTGAAGTATTCAATATGCCAAACACAGTAACAAGGCTCACAATGTTACTGGGCCCGGTCAAGCAAATTGATGAGCAATGGGAGGACAGTGACAGTGACCCCTATGGAAGACATTACAGAATATTGATACTATCAAATCTACCATTTATAAGGTAGAAGAAAGTGATGGGAGTATCTATATCAGAAATAAACCTTAAACTATCAACCCTGACAGGCATCAGATCAGAAAAACTTGAACATTTTTATGAAAAAGTGTGTTAAAGCATAAGTAATTGAAGAAAATGTGCAGACAATTGATAAAGCATACTAGTGAAAAATTATGCAAATTAGCAAACCTTCCTTTGCATAGTTGATTCACTTGATCTTCTTTCCTGTTACCTCAAACTTCTTCTGGCAGGGTTTCCTTCTTACTGTAGACTTTGTTCAGACTGTCAGAACCCTTATAATTTGAGGTTCTGTCTGGCAAATATTCTCCCACAGTCTTTTCCTAATACCTAGCAAAGTAATGGATGCATGGCTTGAAGATGCAAAAATAAATAATAAGTGATAGCTACATGATAATTAATTAGGCAAAATTAATGTGAATTTTTAATTTTCAATTTAAAATAGCACCTTCAGTCTCATATTTTAATTTATTCACTAAGAGGGAAGATACGTATATTAAAAAAGATGATTAAAATTTTATAACCAGGTTTGCTCTCCCAAACTTTCTTTTTTCTAAAGAACTAATTTGACATCCAGGAATTGTCTTAGATTACTTTCGGCTATACCACATATAATTCATAAAATTCAGAAAACATCATAATCCAAAGTAAATTATTCATTTTCTTTGTTTCTAATTTTATTTTTATTAGATTGTGTATATATTCATATAATTATAATTTACATAAGGTACATCACACTTCCAACAATCAAGATACGTGAGTAACAAAATGATCTTTGATTTAATATAAACAGTAATAATCATAGCATATTATAAAATATGACTGCATTCTGCTCCTTGTCAACCCATCTCAGTAGACTATTCCACTGAAGTAATGATTTGTTAAGTTTTTAGCTTTTTTATATTCCAAATAACAAACTTACATGCCATTTTTTCAATTTTAGTTTTATCTACTGTCATACTACAATGGAAGATGATATTTCAGATCTTTCATATATCACCACCCACTAGCTATTTCTTTCCAACACACTCTTACTTTCTCCCAAGACAGTTGATTAGGCAAGATTCTAAGATAGTTCCCAAGATTTTCTTCCCTGAGTTATATATAGCCAACACAATTTCCAAGAATGTAAAAATAAAAAACAGCATTTAGATTAGAATGTTACATGGCATAGTTTGACCCTAAGATAGAGAGCTTATCCAAGTATGACCTAATTACATGAGCCCTTTAGAAGTAGAGTTTGCTCTGGCCAGGAGCAGAATGATACACTTCCAGCTATCCTGGAGGAAAACAAATTCTCGTGATATAAATTTTTGGTGAAGGGCTGACTCAAGGAGCTAAGAACAATCCTCAATCAACCACTTGCAGAAAAATAAGACTTCATTGCTGCAATCACTAGAAAAGCTGTTCTTCCAACAATCTAAATCATTCTTCCCCAAACACTCAAAAAATAAAAAAGAAGAAAAAATAACCTAGCTGATGCCTTGATGTGATTTGGGACTTGTGAGATCCTGGGAAAAGAATTCAGCTACTCAGGTATTTCCAACCTGGAACCGTCAGCTAACGTCTGCTGTTTTAGAATGCTAACTCAGGGGCCATTCATTGCTTAACAACAGAAAACTGATACCATAGTTATGTCACATTTTTCATTATATCATTAGTCAATGTTTATATTATAAACATATGAACATTTTTCACAAGTCACTCATTTAGTACAATATATTTTTATTCTTGAACTAATGTACTTCTCTGAACTCGATAATTGCATCATATTTTTTATACTTTGAGGCCACCGCCGGTGTGTTCAAAGTCTACTCCTTTCTCTGTGCACAGGGATCACTCCTGGTAGTACCTAGGGGACCATATTCAGTGCCAGGGATTGAACCAGGGTCAGCTATGTGCCAAGGCAAATATCTTACCCTTTGCCCTATTTCTTTGGCCCCCAAATTGCCTCATTTTAAATTTCCCGTCAGGCCTGGCCAAGCCAGATTCGATTCCTCAGCCCCTCTCGGAGAGCCCAGCAAGTTACCGAGAGTATCTCACCTGCACGGCAAAGCCTGGCAAGATCCCCGTGCCTTATTCGATATGCCAAACACAGTAACAAGTCTCACAATGGAGACGTTACTGGGCCTGCTCGAGCAAATCAATGAACAATGGGAGGACAGTGACAGTGACAGTGACCCTATGTTTTATCACTGATTCTTATTAAAATGTTTAGTTTGTTCAGACTAATACCAGATTAGTTTCATGTTTTTTGTCAAAGAATACCCTCAATCTATCTCTGCAGAACTGGTGTGTGTGTGTGTGTGTGTGTGTGTGTGTGTGTGTGTGTGTGTTCCAAGGATCAAACTTAGGGCCTCATACATGCAAGCTAAGTACTCTATGACTGAACTACAAGCCCAGTCCTTCTGCAGAACTGATTTCACTGTATCACTCTCATCCCGTTGTTCATCAATTTGCTTGAGCGGGAGCCAGTAACATCTCCACTTGTCCCAGCCCTGAGATTTTTGCAGCCTCTCCTTACTTGTCCTTCGCAATGATGCCATACAGGAGCATCTTTCAGGTTCAGGGGAATAAGATCCATTATTGTTACTGTTTTAGGCATAACAAATACCACGGGAAGTTTGCCAGGCTCTGCCATGCAGGCGGGATACTCTTGGTAGCTTGCCAGGCTCTCCAAGAGGGACAGAGAATACATATAAGAAAATACAAGCAAGTATGTTAAAACCAAACACGTGTGCTGCTTTAGTACATCAGTGGCTAGATATAA
Organism: Sorex fumeus; assembly: GCF_029834395.1. Lineage (NCBI taxonomy): Eukaryota > Metazoa > Chordata > Mammalia > Eulipotyphla > Soricidae > Sorex > Sorex fumeus. The sequence continues at coordinate 18,115,021 of NW_026606067.1, forward strand.
GAGGTTGCTTCCGGGAGCTTGGATTTATAGTCTCTGGAGCTTGGCCATTGATGGGATTACATGACCCTGGGGGGGGGAGGGAGGGAGAGTTTGTGGATATAACTGCCAAGCTACTGGAAATGGAGGATTTGGGTGGAGGAGGCCCAGTCCAGATCCGAGCAGGCTTGGAGATCTCAGCCCCAAGTCCCACATTCCTGGGTTCCTCTGCCAGTTCCTTCATCCGTGAGGCTTGTCCAAGCATGTGGAGAGTGGCCTTGAACATGGCTGTGGCTGAGTTCTGGAAGTTTTTGGCTGCAGGGGTTCTGCTTGGGGAAGGGAGGGAAACTCAACCCGCCTCCCCACCCCCTCCGAGGGGCCCTGGTGAAGACAGCCTGGTGCGGGGGCAGGAGATTCAGAACTGATTTAATGATGAATATTTCTTCACACCTATCCTTGAATACCTTCACTCCCAGACTTCCTAGCGGGATGGGGATGGGAGGGCACACTGCAGGATGTGACCTTCTACTATCTGTATGGGCTGCAGAATACAAAAGAACACTACAAGTAATGGCAACCAATATATTAAGTTTCCTGTTTAAAATATATTCTCTATGGTTCTTTAAATACTGTAAAGGGTTGTCTAATATCACATATTTCGTGGTTATTCTTTCACATATCAAAGTCATTTTAAATTTACTTTCATTTTGTTGTTAGTAGTGTGAAAATACCAAGTAAAATAGGAGTAAATAACTACTAAATAAAATAGGAGCCTCAGTGGTGCTCAGGGCTTACTCCTAGTTCTGTGCTCAGAGATCACTCCTGACAAGGCTCAAAGGACTATATGTGGTGCCTGGTATTGAACCCAGGTCTGTCGCTTGCTGGCGAGTGCCCCACCTACTGTACTCCTGCCCCAGTGTTGGCAATCCAACTCAGGGGCTCAACTAGCCAAGGCAAGTTCTCTACTACTGAGCTACATCCCTAGTTCCTATTTGGTTTTTTGTATATTACTCCTTTGTTTTATGGAAACATCACTTCATAGATTCATATTGAGGAGATACTTGTTGATAATTTCTCCCTCTTTAAATTGTGGTTAGAGAATTTAACATCAGACTCCTATGTACAGGTATAACAGAGTTTTGGTAACTATAGACAAAACTGCCACAGACTCAGTGGCTTATAAGCAAATGAAATTTATTCTTACAGACCCAGATTAGGGTTTTTGTGAAGATCTTTACATTGCATTCTCTATGGTTACTGGCAGATAAATTCCATCTTTTCTCTTTTTATAAGGACTTTAATCCCATACTTAGACCATGAGAGCAGAGCAGGGATCAAACCAGGTCCTCTAAGTACTTCTCCAAAACCCCAATTCCATCTTGTTTAGAGGTGAAGATTCAGCATATGAACTAGGAGGGAAAAATAAGCAGTCAGTTAATAGAAGGTGGTTATTGTCAAAAATAAAAGAGATAACTGTTGCCACTCAATGCCTCTTTTGCAGACCACAACACCCAAAAGGAGAGAGAGAACTAAAGGGAATGCCCTGCCAGAGAAGCAGGGTGGGACGCGGGGGGGATGGGGGTGGGAGGGATATTATCCAAGGTGGTGGAAATGGGCACTGGTGGAGGGATGGGTGTTTGATCATTGTATAATCGAGACCCAAGCACAAAAATTTGTGGATCTACAACTGTACCTCATGGTGTTTCACCAATAAAATAAAAATAAATAAATAAATAAATAAATAAATAAAAAGCCAGCCCTGCAGAAAATAGGAAAACAGGAACTAAGGCTTAATAAGACCCTCACCTGGCTCCAGCAACAGACCCAAAGAAGCTCCTGCAGGAACAAAAGGCCAGGAAAGGAATTTCAAAGAAGACATCACTACTCCCATCTTCCCTGGTAACCTCCTTAGCAACGGACTTTTACCTGGGAAGAAGCCCCACGTGGGGGCAAGTTGAAGAAACCCTATAAACCCACCTTGAACAAAGGAAGGGCGCGCATATGCTGCCCGAGCCCATGTGCTGCTTGTGCCCACGTGGCCGAGCACATGTGGTGCCCGACCACATGCGTCACCCGCATGTCCCCTCTTGAGATGTGTACTTTCATGCTTTCGTGTCTAATGCTAGGATGTGTGTAGGGGCTCTCTCTGTCCTTGGAGAAGCCCGTATTCTCTCTTGAGGACGTTTCTCTCTCTCACTCTTTCTCCCTCCATACCTAAAAATCCTCCAAATAAAATCTATTTACTTCAAAAAATAAAAAAAATTAAAAAAATTTTTTAAAAAAAGAGATAACTGTTTTTAAGTTTTATTGGATCACCGTGAGATACAGTTACAAATTTGCATGATTACATTTCAGTCACACAGTGCTCTGGCACCCATCCCTCCACCAGTGCACATTTTCCACCACCATTGTTCCCAGTGTCTCACCCGCCACCCCCACCCCACCCCACTCCCTACCTCTGTGGCAGGTACAATCCTTCTCTCTCTGTCTCTCTGTCTCTCTGTCTCTCTGTCTCTCTCTCTCTCTCTCTCTCTCTCTCTCTCTCTCTCTCTGAAGCCAAGAGCCCTCTCATAGACCCTGACCATGGTTCCCATGATAGGAACTGCTTGGGACAGACATTGGTGACAATCTCCCAGGACTTCCTGATCTCAGTGGATGCCTGATCTATAGTAAGCAACATCAGGCTGACAGTTAGCTTAGCTGGCCTTATCTATAGTAACCTCCAGGATGCATCTACTCCCTAAGACCCTTTGATATACAAATGTAAAGCTCAGGATACACCTACTGCCATAAGGTCCTTTGATATACAAATGTAAAGCTCTGGATGCACCTTCTGCCACAAGACCCTTTGATGTACAAATGTCTACCTTGAATGTTAGGTAAAGCTCTTGTTGCTGACCTTACCATATATGGTTATACTGCTTCTGCTCCTGACTGAGCTGCCCGGACCCTATATAAACAGCCTGTATCCCTCAATAAAGTGTTGTCCCTTTTTCTCTCTATTTCTAAACTATACTCTGTTTCTTGTGTCTTGTGTTCACTCGGTCGGTCCTTCCCTGCACCTACGGATCCTAGGGCCACCTCCGCGGGTCGGAGAGTGGTTTGCGGGCCCTCCGCATCTCTCTCTCTCTAATTTTGGGCATTATGGTTTGCAATACAGATACCAAGAGGTCATCATGTTTGGTCCTTGGTCTACTTTCAGCATATACCTCCCATCCTAGAGATCCCTTCAATCATCATTTACTTAATGGTTCCTTCTATGTCACAACTGCCTTTCCCCCAGCACATGGGGCCGGCTTCCGAACTAAGGTGTGATCCAAAAGTGATAATTTTTGTCATGTAGTGGACAACCTGGAATCCTTGTATGTGGTTGTAAATGGTACTATATAAAATGGAATTGTGAAAAAAGCAGTCTCTTTTCCATAGTGGATCCTCAAGAAAAAAAAGCTTCTTAAAAATATAACTTATAGTATAGCAACTATATATTTGAGCCAAAACTTAAAATTGAGTTCTAAAGAGATATTTCACTACCATGTTCATTCTAGCATTATTCACTTTACAGTGATGCAAAACACTCTATAGATCGATAATGGGGCCGCAGCAATAGTACAGTGGGTAGAGCATTTACTTTCCATGATGCTAATAAGGGATCAATGGCCAGCATCTCATGTGGTCCCCCAGACACCACCAAAGTAGTGACTCCTGAGTGCAGAGCCATGAGTAACACCTGACCATTTCCAGTGGACAAAAATTGAAAAGAACCCAGATAGAAAATAGAGACAGACAATGAAGAGATGAATTTTGAGAATGTGATGTTTTTTTTTCTGCCTTCACACTGGGCAGAAAGTTTGCAGAGATTCAGATTCAGTAAATGTCACCTCATTGTGCTTTGGCTTCCAACATGATTTTAAGACACCCAATGCCAGTATAGTTGCCAAAACCTGAGATATCCATATAATTTTCAATCCTCCCCTTCTCCTTTCTTCTGCTGAAAGTTTGAAGATCTGAGTTCCTAATACTCACAAGGTTCACAAAGATATTTTTGGTATATGTTTTTCTAATGTATATTCAGTAGGTCTTTATAATGTGAAAACTGATGCTCTGTATTTATATCATTTCATAAACAATTTCCTCCTTTCTCTTTTCTCTGTTTCTTTTTGGAACTCTAATTAGTGAATTAATCTTCCATTTCCCCTGTTTTTACTTTTGCTGATTCCTATTAGCTTCTGGTCTAGCCATTATATTTACTTTCTTCTGTTTTCAACCATTTTCTTTTTGTCCTATCTATTCTACTTCTTAAACCACATTTTCCAATCCTTGTATTGGCTACTTTATTTTTATTTTAATTTCCTAAAGTGTATTCTGTTCTCTGAACGTTTTCTTTTGTAAATAGACCATTATCTTTATAACATCTTGGTATAGATACCTCATGATATTATTTGAAAGAGATTTTAAGTTTGCTTCTGTTGTTTTCATTGTCTTTCTTCTGAGTTCCATTCTCTGAATTATTTAGTTCTATTGAACTCTACTTTCAATGCACGTACCCTGGCATCAGAAGCATTCATTGAGGACCTAATGGTGCAAGCACAGAAGATCAAGTACGACATCATTGACCGAGACAAGAAGGCATCAACCACATCACACCAGTTTTGACACTGGAGAAGAACTGTTCCTCGAAACATGCAACAAAAGAGCCGTTCGTGGTGTCGGTGTCCTCGTCAACACGAACTTGACCATGAGCATTGATTCATTCAAATGCCTAACATCCAAAATCAGATGCTTGTGCTTAAATATATGTGGCTCACTGCCGGCAGTTTCTATCTTCGTCATCTACGCACCAACATCCAACTACAATGAAAAATAAATTGAGAAATTCTACATGGAGCTGGAGAATTTCTATAAAGAATATCACACCTTATACAGGACCATTGTTGGTAATTTTATTGCCAAGATAGGACCGAGAAGATCGCCCAAAGAATTCCACATCGGGACCCATGGCCTAGAATGGAACGAACAGGGTGAAAGACTTTCTGAGTTCATCATGTCAACCAAGACCATCCATGGTAACTCACAGTTCCAGAAGGCCGAATCTAAACATTGGACATGGGAGTCTCCCGGTGGACAGTTCCACAATGAAATTGACCACATCATTTTCAATCAATGGTTTTGGCTGACTGATGTCACTATTGTCCCAAAATTCCAAACAGGATCAGACCACCATCTCCTTCATGCAAAATTCTACTTCATGGAGCAGGGAGAAAAGGCTGCAAAGTTTAAGAAGTGAAGTCCCAGAACGAGCTCATTGGCACTATTGTGGCAACATGGAAGATGCCACCATTGACGACATTGACAAGGAATACAATTGACTGGTTCAGCACCTCCATGATTGTGTGAGGAACACCAAGAGAGAAAGCCACAAAGAGTTTCTGCCTGTCTTCAGAAACTCTCGACCTCATTCAACAACATTGCTTGGCATGAGCAACCACAAACTAACATCTGAGCTCACAAAGCAGTGCAGAGATGCGATAAACGAAGACCTCAAAAAGAGTAGAGCAGCAGTGCTGGCCCATTTGGCAGAAGCTGGGAAAAATATTCACAATGCCCGCCTGTCCTTCGCCAACTACAAGACCAAGATGACTACCCTCTGACGTCTTAATGGATCTATCACATCTTCCAGAAGGGCAATGGAAAAGATTATCCATGACTTCTACTCAGATCTCTTAGATAGCCATGTCCAACTATCCACATCCAAATTCCGGAGGATAGATATGTCATTCCCAATGTTCTCCTTCCAAAATTCGACACGCCATTTTGTTGGTAAAGAAGCATACAGCACCCGGTCCAAACAAGGTCAGACTCGAACACCTGAAGAATCTGCCATCAGTACTCATCAATACGCTGGCTCGGCTTTTCATATGCTACCTGTCTGAATGCAAGATTCGATCCCAATGGAAAACCAGCAGGACTGTACTACTGTACAAGAAGGGAGACATCCACGACATTGGCAACTATTGCCTGATCTGCCTGTTGTCTGCATTTACAAGCTGTTCACTGAGTAATCCTGAATAGGATTGGCAGAACACTAGATGAAGGACAACCATGCGAGCAAGCTGGTTTCCAAAAACAATTCAGCACGATTGATCATATTCACATGGTGACCAAGTTCATTGAGGTTTCCTGGGAGTTCAAGATGTTGCTCTGTTTAACATTCATTGACCTAAAAAAGGCCTTTGTTCTGTTGAGACTGAAGCAGTCATCGAAGCCCTAACCAAACAGGGCGTTCAAACTCAGTACATCAGGATCCTCCGTGAGCTGTATTATGGATTCACCACCAGGATCTTACCATTCTACAAGGAAGCGATCATTGACATAAAGAGATGGGTTTGGCAGAGCAATACCATTTCACTGACACTCGTCAGTGCCACCCTTAAGAACGTCATGCGATGACTGAAATGGGAAGGAATGGGAGTGAGGATGGATGGTCGGCAACTACATTTCGCTAATGACAATCGTTCTAATAACACCAAACATTAGCCAAGCAGCACAAATGCTGGCCGACTTCGACCGTGAGTGTGGAAAGATCGGACTGCAGCTAAATCTCATGAAGACAATGTTTATGGAAAACAAACTAGCTCCTGACGTTCCATTTGCTCTCAATGGCATGAACGTCTCTGAATGCGGCAGTTGTGTGTATCTAGGTCGAGAACTCAATATGATGAATGACCTGGCACCTGAGCTTTGCAGGAGGAAGAGAGCAGTGTGGAACCCCTTCAAGAGTGTCAAAGAAATAGCTAAGAGGACGAAGAACCTACAGCTCCAGGCATATCTCTTCAACTCTACCATTCTCCCTGCACTAACATACGCCTCAGAGACCTCGGCCCTACAAAAACAGGAGGAGAGCGCTATTTGGGTCACCAAAAGAGGAATCGAAAGATCTGTGCTTGGAATATCATGCTTTACTCAAGTGAGAGAAAGAATCCAGAGTCCTGACCTCCATTGATGGTCAAGAACCAGAGATGTTGTCTCATTTGCCAAGGAGTCGAAAATCAGATGGGCTGGATACATAATGCGATTTGGAGACAATCGCTGGACTAGAGCTGTTACCAACTGGATCCACATGACATCAAAAGAACGCATGGCCATCCACCTATGAGATGGTTGGACTTCTTCATCAAGATCCTGAACAAATGGTTTGAGGCTCTTCGTGTTCCTGTAGTGGGCAGATGCCACTGGGCTACACTGCTAGCACTCGACATGGAACAAATGGAGACGTTACTGGCGCCCACTCGAGCAAATCGATGGGTAATGGGATATCAAGTGATCAAGTGATCATTGAACTTTACACTGTCATAATTGTTTTGTTTGGGGACCACACTTGGCATTGCTCAGGGGTTACTCCTGGCACTGCACTCAGGAATAACTCCTGACCATGCTCTGAGACCACATGGGATGCCAGGATTGAACCCCAGTTGGTCAAATGCAAGGCAAATACCCTAACTGCTGTACTATTGCTCCAGCCCCAACAAACTGTTGTAATTTAATCCTATTCTCACCCTAAAGGCTTTCCTCAAATGCCCAGTGATCTTGGAACATTCATTCCTAACTAAGAGTGAAATTTGTTCTGTAGAAATTTTTTTATTTATTTGTTTGTTTGTTTGGACTGGAGTCTTCTTCACTATGGAGATCTGCTCATTCCTATGGGAACTTCTAATAGTATCTTTAAATCTTTTCCCCTTAGCATATTACCTTGAAGACAAAAGCATCCATTCTTCTGCCAGGGGTGTGTTACCCTGACTAGCCACATTCCAAGAGCCAGTGGAAAAAGGAAGCAAGGGATATGACAAGTTGGTATGTAAACCTTCACTTAATCCTCCTGTTTTTTGTATGATAACCAACCCCTTTCTCTGCTATGCCTGGTATTCTTGAACCCAGAATCTCTCTTCCTTTTCTGGGACCCAACAGAGGTCAGAGGCCAGGGAACAGGCAAAAGTCTAGCTGCCCTAACTAAGGAAGAAAATCTGGACCCTACATTCAGATTGACTCTTTCCACTTGGCGTTCTTTCCTGGGTCTGCAGCTCGTTTTGAAAGTTCCTTTGTATGCATGGGCATTTAGTTCTCTAAACTGCTATCATTTACTATTAGTCTATTAACATTCCAGCGTCTAATTTTCTCTGTTTTTTTTTCCTTGCAGATGTCTGCCTTTTTCAAAATTCTTTGTCACTGTAGTGGAATTTCTGGGGAAAGCATCTTTTTCAACCAGAGCCTCCTAAATCAATTTATTAGTTAAAAAATTTCCCTCTAGTGGCCAGGTGATGAAGCTCAATAGTAGAGTGCCTATCTTGAAGCCATGAGATCTCAAGTTTAACCCAAACAGCACCCCACTGTTGCTTGCACTCTTTCCTCCAACTTTTATTTCATTTTTTGCATTGCTGTTGGGTTTTGGTTTGGGGCTTTTGGGGGGGGACATTGTTCAGTTGAGGGACCTCACCCAGTGATACTCACGGTTTATTCCTGGCTCTGCAGTCAGGAATTACACCTGGCAGTTCCCATATGGGGGAACCATATGGGATGCCCGGGATCCCCAGCATGCAAGGCAAGAGCCCTCCCTATTGTACTACCTCTCCAGCACCTCCTGCATTGTTGTTTAATTTTATTGAACAGCACTCTTGTAGTTTAATCCTGTTTTCACCTTTCCTCAAATTCCTGGTGATCTTGAGACATTCTTTCCTTACTAAGTGAAATTTGTTCTGTAGAAACAAGTTGGTTCTGAATGTAATGTGGTGCCACAAGACTACCACATCCCTTGAGTTCCAAAGCCAAGTGTCTAACCACCATCACCACGTGTGCTACTCTCATACCTTGTAACAAAGGGAAGGAAAGGGGAAATAGTCCCCCTGCTATTTGTTCGGCCCCCCCTTTTTCCCAAACGTAAAGAATCTTAAAGTAAAAAAGAACATTATCATTGCTTTTTCTAGTACCTATCTTGGATTTTCTCCATTCACTTGCAGAAAAATTTCAAGGATTCTGGAATTTTCATGACACCTAATATGAAAAGATAAAGCAAGGCAAACCCCTGACTCCCCTCCCAGCAGCCCAGTCTTGCACATTTACCTTTTGGCATGTCCACAGTATCTCTTATCCTAACCCTGCCACCCCTCAGCTACGTCCTTCTTGACACAGGAGAGGGAAAGTCAAGTTGGCAAAGCTGCCTCTTCTCTCACCTGCCCTGTCCTCCCCTCTCCCCAGATTTGGAAAAGGAATCAGTAACAGCTGAGTCACAGTCTCCTCCTGGAAGCCCAGGCCAAACTTCAATCTATGGAAAGGGGGAACTGGATGGCTTCTCCTTGGAAGTCACAGACGGCCCACCCACTCACCTCCTGTAGCCCACTCGCCTCCTGGCCAGCTTCCAGGTGCATTAGGGCACCCACCACTCCCAGCCTTCCCTCATCAACCTGATCCCTCCAACCTCTCCTCCACAGCCCCTGTTCCATTGGCCCTTTACATCTTGGATTGACAGCAGCCCAGCCCATCTCTCCCTAAGGGCAGCTTTTTGACAGGGAGGCAGAAGAAACAGTTTTATAAATTTAGGAATTAAAAGAAGGGAACAGACAGGTTACTAAAGTACCCTCCTTTTTCCACTACACTGCTTAGTTTCATCCAGTCATGCCCCAGACTCATTGCACACATCTCTTACTGATTGCCATGCTTGCCCTTCTGTGTCGGACCATCTTTGAGCTTAGGGTTTACTCCTCTTCCTCATGATCCCTCTGCTTTAGAGTGGAGTGAAAAGTCTTTGAAGACAGAGCATTAGAGCCTTACTATTGATTCGGTCTCAGGATTGCTCTGTTTATTGCCACCATTTCTCTTCCCACTAGGTCAGAGGTCCTTCGGTTCAAAGTTTTAGCAGGTCAGCTCACCACCACTCTTCCATTTCACTCTTTATGAACTTGAGTGACAGTAGAAGATTGGTTTCTCTCTCCCTAACACTGCCTTCAAAGAAACAGCACTGAACCTCAATTTCTGCGGCATTGAAATGGGCATGATCAGGAAAGGAGAGATAGCACAGCAAATAAGACACTTTCAGAGTGGAGGAAATAAAGCATGGAAATCCCTAGCGTGAGCTGGATACACACTGTATGAACAGTGGCCATTGCCCTGACTCAATTGCTGCAGATACAAAGCAAAAATAAGACCTGGGGATATCTGGATGAATGGCTAAAGGAAAGAGGTCCTGGAAGACCCAAAGAGAAAAACTGCATTGAGAAGAGAGAATTGTTTATTCCAGACAAGCTCCACTGACCACTTCCATCCACCAAAGTTCCAAAGACTGTAAAAGCGTTAAGAGATCGTGCACAGGAGCCTGGCTGGAGAACCCTGCCCAGACCCCATGTCAGGGCGTCAAGATTTCAGCCACACTCCCACACCCCTTTGGGTAAATCAAACAGGAGGGGGGAGGGGAACATGCAATTAACATCATCAGGGCCTGAAATCAGAGCTGTGATCCATCTGGCCTCTGTGTGGGAAGGTTATAATGACGGGATCTCTGAAATGTTCCTTGTGGCTTGTCCTGTCACAAGAGTACTGCAGCATGGACAGCAGCCTCCTGCTCAGGCTGGCTCCCAGGGAATGAAAGCCAGATATCTGTCTGTCTGTGTCTGAAGAGAGTATCCACCGGGCACTCACCTCAATCAAGTGGGGATCTCAGTTGGCTTGGGGAAACTGTGTAAAGTGGTGATAAGAGGGGGTGGCCAACAACCTGCCACTTAGCGGGGAGATAAGCCCCGAACACCTCTTACCCATTCCTCCCATCCACAACGAGAGAAATGAGCTACTGGCCAAATCCATGCAGTGTCTTGGGGGTCCAGAGCCTTACCCTCCCAAGGGGCCAGCTCAGCACTCACGGAGATAAGGGACAGCTTTGCTGAGAATCTGCCGAGCCAGTACAGCCTGCAGACAGCAATCTCTTGGAATTCCTGAGCCAACATCTCTTCCGGTTAGAGGCTGTGTTCCTGCCCTGCCCGGAGTTAGCCATACACCCTGTAAATCAGTGTCTGCAGCCTGCATTTCCCCTGTCGGTACGAGCATAAATCCCAGGGTTGAAACTGATAACATAGGCACGGACAATCGTGCTTGTTAAAGGTACATGTCAGCACAAGAATTAGATTGAAGGGCCACCGTGGAACCTGGAATCTCCTCTTTGGATGCAATCCTCACATAATTCTCCTGCAAAGACATGCTTGCTGGGAAGTGTTTTCAGAGACCACTTTTCTGTTCTGGACCTAAATCTGTTTGGAGATAGAGCAAAAAGACTGACATATTTCTATATTTCTCTTTACCAGTGGAACCCTAAAGATTTGGGGGCGGGGCTCTCTGGTGGGACTCACCACAGCCCCTACCAGCAAGGCTCCATAACTACTTTAAGAAAGGGTGTCAGACCCATTCCAAGGATATTAATTTTAGGATTTTAGGAATTAGGGGGTTTTATATAAGATAGGCTTGGTTTTCTGGCCACAAAAGTGTAGCAAAAAATCAAGCAAATGTTTAATATACTTTAGATTCAAGAATTGAAAACTTATTTGAGAATAGAGAATAAGTATTTTATTATACTGTATTAAATGGTTTTAATTTTCTCATTTACGTAGGTCAAAATCATACAGTAATCACAAATTGGCTATTGCTAATTTATTTTCTTATCATTCTATTCTATTTCTTAAAGTTTTGTTGGAATAAGCAATACAAAGTAAATTTGTTAGTGCCTAAGGGGGTAGTTAAGATTGGGAGGGAAACTGGGAATTTTGGTGGAGGGAAGATCACACTGGTGGTGTTGGAGCACTAAATGCTTGAAACAACTGTATAATGACCAACTTTGTAAATCACAGTAGTTTTAATAAAAATTAATTTAAAAAATTAATAAAATGTATTAACAAAGAAGCAAAAGAGTCCTGTGTTTCCAAATGTTTATCTCAGAAACTACTATGTTGTCTGCTAATTCTTGAGTTTTTTCTAATTACCACTTAAAACTTACAGTGTCACACTCAGTTACTCTCAGTTACTTGATTTGTGATTTGATAAAAAATTTACTCTTCCATTGGATATACACCTCTTATCTATAGGTGTCCTAATCTGATAAGAAATGGGTGAGAGAATAGTCAAGCCAGAATATGATCCTTATTCTAAGATCCAGACAGCTCAGGAAATTCTCCTTAGGGCACTGCTGTCTAAGCACTAGTGTCCTATGAAGTATCTCATACTGTGAAATTCCTTTACAATACTGTTTGCATAATAACAAGTGTGTCTCAAAGGCCAACCCTGTCACTTTCAAAGTCTGAAAATATTTTAATATTATATTGCTGGAGCAATAGCACAGCGGGTAGGGCGTTTGCCTTACACACGGCCAACCTGGCCGACCCGGGTTCAATTCCTCTGCCCCTCTCGGAGAGCCTGGCAAGCTACCGAGAGTATCTCGCCTGCACAGCAAAAGCCTGGCAAGCTACCCGTGGTGCTTTCAATATGCCAAACACAGTAACAATAAGTCTCACAATGTTACTGGGCCTGCTCGAGCAAATCGATGAACAACGGGAGGACAGTGCTACAGTGAATATTTCTGAATATAAAAAAAAATATGTAATTTTAAGAAATTTAACACAAAAACGACCTAAGCAGAAAAGTAAAAGTCAATCACAAATATATTGGGAATTAGGTTTAGAGAAAGAATGAGAAGTGTCTGTCACACACATTATTTGGTTAAAAACTTTACATTTTTAGACTCAAGAGTATTGGAAGAGAGCCACAAGTTGCAGAGATGTCTCCAGACATCATGCCAAGCTGAACCTCACTTCTGGAGCACCTAGAGTGGGGTTGGTGAGCCCAGCACCAGCCCCAGTAGAGCACCGGCAGCTGAAAACCTCCAGAACGAAATGCTTGTAGCTAATCTCCACAGGCTCAGGATGAGCCACTCATGCATGAGAATGAATCTGGTGAAAAACTCAAATATTCGGCTTTTGTGACCAAAATCTCCAGGCTCTGGTGAAGTTGGGAACGGGTGACCTGCCCCCATTTCCCTGTCTTTCCTGGTGGCCATGCCCACAAATTGCCTCCAGGGTTATGTAACCTCATTAATGGCCATGATCCAGAGACCTAAGAATAAATCTCAAAAAAGAGCCACAGGCTGCAGAGATGCTTTCATACTCTACTGCATTGATGTACCAAGAGAAACACACCACATCTGATGGGGCTAAGGTAAAAGGCAATTGATCACAATCCCAAAAATAAATAAATAATTATTTGTATATAAGGTACAACATGTTATAACATGTTAGTAATCTCTTATATAAAGTCTTAATGGCTCTAGGGTGAGACACAACAATCATCACACATTTTCCTCTAAGGAAAAAAGGAAAATTTTGGATCATTTTTAATGAATTATTTATAACAAGCTATACAAAATAAATTATTTAGGACCCACTTGGTGGGCAGGCTTGGGTGGTGTTGAGAAAATTCGAAATAATGGTGGTGGGAAGGTGTTGCAGTGGTGGAATTGGTGTTAGAATATTGAACATAATAAATTACTGTGAAGAACTTTATAAAAATCAAAACTGGAGAGAAAAAATTTATATTTTTAATAAAATTTTGTTGTCGCACTATTTGTTTAAAAGTTTCAGGTGTACAAAGTTCTATTGTCATTCCCATTCTCAAATTGTCTCTGATTGCCCATTCCTCTCACTGCCTTCATTCCTTCTTTCCCTCTCTGGTAACACACACACACACACACACACACACACACACACACACGGGTTTGGGGCGACACCTGGCAGAGTTCAGGGCTTACTCCTGGTTCTATGCTCAGGGATCATTCCTAGTAGGCTCAGGGAGTCATATAGGGTGCCAGGGATCAATCACAGATTGACTGAGTGCAAGTGATAAGCCCTACCCACTTTATTATCACTCTGGCCCCTAGTAACTACTATATTTTATCTCAAATGCTAAATAATAATTTTGTTGTTAAAAAATTATTTTGTACTTTCATCAAGGCATTGTGATGCCATAACCAAAATAATTTCTTCAAAATTCTTTTCTAGTTATCAAAACTCATGAAGACTCTAGTATCCCATACCTGGACTCGCTCTTTCTGCTCTATTTTTCTCCATTGTCCATAATATTGTGGCACAACTAAATATTTTACTTAGCCATTGTTTCTGAGCTTCCAGCTCTTAGGTATCTAGAATTGACCTGACCCATAATAATTGCCCAGAATATATCTGAGTCAAGCAATACAACTCAGGTGCTATTTCAGTTCCAAAGATTTTTCTCACTTCTATTATTTTTTACTTTGACCTTGACTTATAAAGGTCTTCCTTTATGAATGGCTTCCTTTCTTTGTGTTTCCAGACCCATGTTCTGTCCTGATCTCCAGTATTATATCTTTACACTAGTATCTCCTGGTTATTGTATGCATAACAATGAACATCCTGAAGGCAAGAAAAAGGTTGTTTCTCCTCAGAGTTAATTTCCATACCTTGTCGTGGTCATGTAATGGGTAAGATAGTAAAGAAAATACAGGATGAATAATAAGGATGTTGATTTGATCAGAAAATTACCAAAGCAGAATAGAAGGTCAAAATTAAAGTACATTTCTTTGGGGGTAAAATGGAATGAAGTTTAACTTTGAATCTCAACTCAGAGAGTTGAACTCTCAGATATAAATTTAAAATTACACTACTCTAGCCTAGTATGAAAGGGTATTTGTGGTTAAAGTGTGATAAGTAATTAAAGGCATTTCTGAGCGAATAGTCAGCTATAAGAGTTTCCCAAGAATTTTCCTGATCTCTTCTCTTCAAAACTCCTCAATAAATAACCTTTAGAAACAGGAAAAATTATGGATTTTTCTTGCGTTTTACTGTATTTAAAAATTCATTTCTTGGTAATAAAAAGTCTCCCCAAGCACAAAAGTCCTGGCCCGGATGGATTCACTAGTGAATTCTTCCAAATCTTTAAAGAGGACTTACTCCCAATACTCTTTAAGCTTTTCCACGAAATTGAAATATCAAAAACACTTCCAAACAGTTTCTACGAAGCAAATATCACACTGATACCAAAAGCAGACAGAGATACCACAAAGAAAGAGAATTACAGGCCGATATCCCTGATGAACACAGATGCAAAGATCCTCAACAAACTACTAGCAAATAGAATCCAACTACTCATCAAAAAGATCATACACCATGACCAAGTAGGATTCATCCCAGGGATGCAAGGATGGTTCAACATTCGGAAATCAATCAACATAATCCACCATATCAACAAAAGAAAAGATAAAAAGCATATGATCATATCAATAGATGCAGAGAAAGCATTTGATAAGATCCAGCACCCCTTTATGATGAAAACCCTAGCCAAAATGGGTATAGAGGGGACCTTCCTCAACATAATTAAAGCCATCTACCACAAGCCTACAGCAAGCATCATCCTCAATGGGGAAAAACTGAGAGCCTTCCCTCTAAGATCAGGGACGAGACAGGGATGCCCACTCTCTCCACTGCTGTTCAATATAGTACTGGAAGTACTTGCAATAGCGATTAGGCAGGAAAAAGATATTAAGGGCATTCAGGTAGGAAAGGAAGAAATCAAGCTCTCACTATTCGCAGATGATATGATACTCTACTTAGAGAACCCAATAACTTCCACCAAAAAACTCTTAGAAACAATAGACTCGTATAGTAAAGTTGCAGGTTATAAAATCAATACCCAAAAGTCCATGGCTTTCCTATACGCAAACAGTGAGAGAGAAGAAAGCAACATGAAAAAAACAATCCCATTCACAATTGTGCCCCAGAAAATCAAGTACCTAGGAATCAGCTTAACTAAGGAAGTAAAGGACCTGTACAAAGAAAACTACAAAACGCTACTTCAGGAAATAAAAGAGGACATGAGGAAATGGAAAGATATCCCCTGCTCATGGGTCGGGAGACTTAACATTGTCAAAATGGCAATACTACCGAAAGCATTGTATAAATTCAATGCAATCCCTATAAGGATACCCATGACATTCTTCAAAGAAATGGAGCAAACACTCTTGAAATTTATATGGAACAATAAGCCCCCACGAATAGCTAAAGCAATTCTTGGGAAAAAGAAAATGGGAGGAATCAACCTCCCGAACTTCAAACTGTACTACAAAGCAGTAATAATTAAAACAGCATGGTACTGGAACAAAGGCAGAACTGCAGACCAATGGAACAGGGTTGAATACACTGACATCTCTCCTCAATCATATGCTCATCTAATCTTTGATAAAGGTGCAAGTAATGTGAAGTGGAGTAAGGAAAGCCTCTTTAATTAATTGTGTTGGCATCACTGGACGGCTACATGCAAAAAAATAGGCTCAGAACTCTGCCTAACACCATGTACAAAAGTAAGATCAAAATGGATTAAAGACCTCAACATCAGACCAGAAACCATAAGGTACATTGAAGATAAAGTTGGCAAAACCCTCCATGACATTGAAGCTAATGGTATCTTCAAAGATGCCACGCCACTGGCCGAGCAAGTGAAAACAGAGATAGATAAATGGGACTATCTTAAACTAAGAAGCTTCTGCACCTCCAAAGAAACAGTGACCAAAATACAAAGACAGTCTACAGAATGGGAAAGGATATTCACCGAATACACATCTGACAAGGGGTTGATATCCAGGATATACAAAATACTGGTTAAACTCCACAAGAAGAAAACATCCAACCCCATCCAAAAATGGGGCAATGAAATGAACAGAAACTTTCTCAAAGAAGAAATCCGAATGGCAAAAAAGCACATGAGAAAATGTTCTACATCATTAATCATCAGGGAGATGCAGATCAAAACCACAATGAGATACCATCTCACACCTCAGAGACTGGCCCAAATTCAAAAGAACAAAAGCAACCGATGCTGGCGTGGATGTGGCGAGAAAGGGACACTCCTTCATTGTTGGTGGGAATGTCCACTGGTTCAGCCCTTCTGGAAAACAGTATGGACGATTCTCAAAAAATTAGAAATTGAGCTCCCATTTGACCCAGCAATACCACTCCTGGGAATATATCCCAGAGAGGCAAAAATGTATAGTCGAAGTGACATTTGCACTTGTTTGTTCATTGCAGCCCTCTTTACAATAGCCAGAAACTGGAAGAAACCTGAATGCCCAAGAACAGATGACTGGTTAAAGAAACTTTGGTACATCTACACAATGGAGTACTATGTAGCTCTTAGAAAAGATGAAGTCATGAAATTTACATACAAGTGGTACAATATGGAAAGTATCATGCTAAGCGAAATGAGTCAGAAAGAGAGGGATAGACATAGAAAGATTGCATTCATCTGGGGGATATAAAGTAACAAAGTATGAGATTAATACCCAAGAATAGCTGAGATCAGCACCAGGAGGATTACTCCATAACTTAGAGGCCAGCCGGGTATCCTAGAGGAAAGGGCTATTCAGATAGAGAAGGGAGCACCAAATAAAGGATGTTTGGAGGATCCTCCCAGGAGGGGAGATGCATGTCGAAAGTAGACTATGGACTGAACATGTTTGCCACTCAATGCCTCTTTTGCAGACCACAACACCCAAAAGGAGAGAGAGAACACAGGGGATTGCCCTGCCACAGAGACGGGGGGATGGGGGGATGGGGGTGGGAGGGATATTATCCATGGTGGTGGAAAATGGGCACTGGTGGAGGGATGGGTATCTGATCATTGTATAATTGAAACCAAAGCACAAAAAATTGTAAATCTACAACTTTAAAAAAAATAAAATAAAATAAAGGGGAAAAAAAATTCATTTCTAATGAATAAAGACGATACATGACAAAGAACATATGTACATATGTATAATATATAAAATTATGTGCAAATATTTGAACGTGTTATACATATATTTATGTAATTATATATGTAATATCTACATAATACATATGTAAAATACGTATTTATATACTTTCAACGATGAGAAAGAAGGAAATCCTGGCCATTTATGAAAACATGGATAAACCTCAAGGGCAATAAATGTTAAGTAAAATAAGCCAGACAAAAACAAATGCTGAAAGACATCACTCATATGAGGAATGTGGAAAAAAAAGGCACAGAAAGAGAGTTAGAAATGTGGTTCCCAAGAACTGGGGTGTGGGAGGAAGGGGAGATGCTGAGAACGCTTACAAGCACCTAATTAGGATATGAACAAGGTTGGGGAGTATAAAGTGGAGCATTGGAATCATAGTCAGTAGCGCCATATTATCTACTTGAAAGGTACCAACAAATTGGTCTAAAGTGTTCTCATCAAAAAACAAACAGGCAAACAAAAAAGAAGTGGTAACTATGTTATGTGATGGAGGCATAGCTAATACTATAAAGGTTACCAACATTGCAATGTATGTGTATCAAATCACATTGTTGCATACCTTTAATTTTCACAATATTATGTTAATCGCATCTCAATAGAGCTAGAAAAGCAAAGATTCATTACACTTGAAAGTTAAGGCATGTCAAGGACCCACTGAGTTCGCCCACTGAATTCAATGCCCCAACAATGACTATTCACTGTATGCACTGAAAGCATACAGACTTTCTATCTACATTCTTCTGCAAGGAGTTAAAATGCAACTGAGCCACGTGTAGAGATTACATTTAGTGAACTCTTCCATGTGCCTTCCACTTGGTAGATGGTCATTTCCAATGGTCCATTCAGAAGTATCTGTAGTATTTTCTGTTCTTTCTAGACTTTCTTGATGAAGGTAGCTCAGTGACTTAAAGAACTGGCCTGGAGCACCAGGCTGCCAGTTTATATCCCAGCGCTTCCTACAAAAACTGAGGTGACCCTTATAACTCATCTGTAGGGATCCCAAGACTGGTGAGTAGGATAAAATTGGTTTGTCCTTTCGGTCTTGCCACTGGGAGCTTATGTTTATTGGGTTACTCCCATCACAATGCTCCCATTCCTCTGTGTTTACTTGTAGTGACTTTCTTTGTGCTCTGCCTACCCAACCAGTCAATCACCTTTATCTTTAATCAGACTTTGTTAAATTTTAAAAAATTGCTTTTCAGCATCATCCTCAATGGGGAAAAACAAACAGCCTTTCCCTTAAGATCAGGGACCAGACAAGGATACCCACTCTCTCCACTGCTGTTCAATATAGCACTGGAAGTATTTGCAATAGCGATTAGGCAAGAAAAAGATATTAAGGGCATCCAGGTAGGAAAGGAAGAAATCAAGCTCTCACTATTCGCAGATGATATACTATACTTAGAGAACCCTAAAACCTCGACCAAAAAACTCCTAGAAATAATAGATTTGTATAGTAAAGTTGCAGGCTATAAAATCAATACACAAAAGTCCATGGCTTTCCTATATGCAAATAGTGAGAGAGAAGAAAACGACGTGAAGAAAACAATCCCGTTCACAACTGTGCCCCAGAAATTCAACTACCTAGGAATTAGCTTAACTAAAGAAGTAAAGGACCTGTACAAAGAAAACTACAGCACAGCCATGGCCCCAGAAGCACAAGGACTTAATGCAGAACCCGGCAGCTTGGAGCAGAAAAGTGAACGGACTATACGTTAATCCAGGCCATCATGTCTGTATGGAAGGGAAAGGGTGTTGCCCCATTCGCCCTCTCCTCTCTGGAAAGAAAGATGGCGGCCGCAAGTGGAGTCTTGTGGACAGCAGGTATGAGGCGGGGTGTGGGGACGACTAAAACCTCATGGGAAGGGGGGCGTTTCGGTCCACCCTTCACGTCCTACTGAGGCCAGCAGTTGCCCCCCATAAGCGGTTCTCCAGCACGGCCACGACTCCAGAGCACAGAAACCAATTTCTTAACTATCTGACTTTCAGTAGAAATACTTCCAGGGTCAATAGGTAAAATAGCAGAAATCCAAAACCAACATTTAATTCTTGAACCCAGCTGTAGAAAGCAAATCACTTCACAATGCTTTTTCAGCATGTCTGATTGGGGGGGGGGGGGGTAAACTCTAAATAATAGTGGTGAATCTTTTAATGAAACAATGAATCTAATCAAAGCAGATAGAGTGTTAACTAGAATTCATCTGCCTCACAGGGACTGGGAGGGGTGGGGGTGGGGTCTTATTGGGGTTCTTCACGGTAAAAAAATAAGTAGTGGTAAAGGGAAATGTGCTTGATATTTGCATGACTGAGACTTAAACCTGAAAGCTTTGTAACCTTTCCCACAGTGATTCAATAAATAAATAAATTTTAAAAAAAGAAAACTACAAAACGTTGCTTCGGGAAATAAAAGAGGACACAAGGAAATGGAAAAATATCCCCTGTTCATAGATCGGGAGGATTAACATTGTCAAAATGGCAAAACATCCCAAAGCACTGTACAAATTCAATGTGATCCCTATTAGATACCCATGACATTCTTCAAAGAACTGGAGAAAACGCTCCTGAAATTTATATGGGACAATAAGCCCCCAAGAATAGCAAAAGCAATTCTTGGGGAAAAGAAAATGGGAGGAATCAACCTCCCTAACTTCAAACTCTACTACAAAGCAGTAATAATTAAAACAGCATGGTACTAGAACAAAGGCAGAACAGCAGACCAACGGAACAGAGTTGAATATATTGACATCTGATCACCTAATCTTTGATAAAGGAGCAAGAATTGTGAAGTAGAATAAGGAAAGCCTTTTAAACAAATGGTGCTGGCAAAACTGGACAGCTACATACAAAAAAATGGGCTCAGATCTCTACCTAACACCATGTACAAAAGTAAGATCAAAATGGATTAAAGACCTCAACATCAGACCAGAATCCATTAGGTACATTGAAGACAAAGTCGGCAAAACCTTCCATAACATTGAAGCTAATGGAGTCTTCAAAGATGTCATGCCACTGGCTAAGCAAGTGAAAACAGAGATAGACAAATGGGACTATCTTAAACTAAGAAGCTTCTGCACCTCAAAAGAAACAGTGACCAAAATACAAAGACGATCCACAGAATGGGAAAGGATATTCGCCAAATACACATCTGACAAGAGGCTGGCGCAGATGTGGTGAGAAGAGGGACCCTCCTTCACTGCTGGTGGGAATGCCGACTGGTTCAGCCCTTCTGGAAAACGGTATGAACAATTCTCAAAAAACTAGAAATTGAGCTCCCATTTGACCGAGCAATTCCACTCCTGGGAATATACCCCGGAGAGGCAAAAAAGTATAGTCGAAGCAACATCTACAGTTGTCTGTTCATTGCAGCACTGTTTACAATAGCTAGGATCTGGGAAAAAATCTGAGTGCTCAAGAACAGATGACTGGTTAAAGAAGCTTTGGTACATCTACACAATGGAACACTATGTAGCTGTCAGAAAGGATGAAGTCATGAAATGTACATACAAGTGGTACTACATGGAAAGTATCATGCTAAGTGAAATGAGTCAGAAAGAGAGGTATAGACATAGAAAGATTGCATTCATCTGGGGAACATAAAGTAACAAAATAGGAGACTAACACGCAAGAATAGCCAAGGTAAGTACCAGGAGGATTACTCCATGGCTTTGAGGACAGCCGCACGCAGCTCAGATAGAGAAGGGAGCACCAAATAAAGGGAGTTGGGAGGTTCCTCTCAGGATCGGAAATGCGTGATGAGAGTAGACTATAGTCCGAACAAGATTGCCACTTAATGTCTGTTTTGCAAACCACAGCACTCAAAAGAAGAGAGATAACAAAAGGGAATGCCCTGCCACAGTGGTAGGGTGGGATGGGGGGAAGCGGCGTGGGAGGGATACTGGGACCTGTGGTGGTGAAGAACGGGCACTGGTGGAGGGATGGGTATTCGATCATTGTGTAACTGAAACCAAAGCACAAAAATTTGTAAGTCTACAACTGTACCTCATGGTGTTTCACTAATAAAAATGTAAGGAAAAAAAATAAATTAAATTTTAAAAATTTTTAAAAAATAAAAAATTGCTTTTCTTAAGAGTGGTATTGATGGGTCAAATGGGAGCTCACCCATTTGACCCAGCAATACCACTCCTGGGAATATATCCCAGAGAGGCAAAAAAGTAGAGTTGAAGTGACATCTGCACTTGTTTGTTCATTGCAGCACTGTTTACAATAGCTAGAATCTGGAAAAAAAAACCCGAGTGTCCGAAAACAGATGAGTGGTTAAAGAAACTTTGGTACATCTACACAATGGAGTACTATGTAGCTGTTAGAAAAGATGAAATCATGAAATTTACATACAAGTGGTACTACATGAAAAGTATCATGCTAAGCGAAATGAGTCAGAAAGAAAGGGACAGACGTAGAAGGATTGCATTCATCTGGGGAACATAAAGTAACAAAATAGGAGATTAACACCCAAGAAAAGCCTAGATAAGTACCAGGAGGTTTACTCCATGGCTTGTACGCTGGCAACACACGCTAGGGGAAAAGGCAGCTCAGATAGAGAAGAGAGCACCAAATAAAGGGTGTTTGAAGGATTCTCCCAGGATGGGAGAAGCGTACTGAAAGTAGATTACAGACCGAACATGATTGCCACTCAATGCCTCTTTTGCAAACCACAGCACCCAAAAGGAGAGAGGGATGCGGGGAGGGATACTGGGATCACCGGTGGTGGAGAATGAGCACTGGTGGAGGGATGGGTACACGGTCATTGTATAACTGAAACCCAAGCACAAAAATTTGTAAGTCTACAACTATACTTCATGGAGTTTCACTAATAAAAAAAATAATAAATTTAAAAAATGGGAGCTCAATTTCTAATTTTTTGAAAATCGTCCATACTGTTTTCTAAAACGGCTGAACCAGTTGGTATTTCCACCAGCAGTGAAGAAGAGTCCCTTTCTTGCCACATCCACGCCAACACCGGTTGCTTTTGTTCTTTTGAATGTGGGCCAGTCTCTGTCGTGTGAGATGATATCTCATTGTTGTTTTGATCTGCATCTCCCTGATGATTAGTGACGTAGAGCATTTTCTCATGTGCCTTTTAGCCATTCGAATTTCATCTTGATGAAGTTTCTGTTCATTTCGTCGCCCCGTTTTCTTATAGGATTGGATGTTTTCTTCTTGTGGAGTTCAACCAGTGCTTTGTATATCCTTGATATCAACCCCTTATCAGATGGGTATTGGGTGAATATCCTTTCCCATTCTGTAGATTGTCTTTGTATTCTGGTCACTGTAACTTTTGAGATGCAGAAGCTTCTTAATTTAAGATAGTTCCATTTGTTTATCTCTGTCTCCACTTGGTTGGTCAGAGGAGAGTCGTCTTTGAAGATACTGTTAGCCTCAATATCGTGGAGGGTTTTGCTGACCTTGTCTTCAATGTACCATATGGATTTTAGCCTGATGTTGAGATCTTTAATCCATTTGATCTGACTTTTGTGTATGGTGTTAGTTCGAGGTCTATGCCCATTTTTTGCATGTGATTGTCCAGTTATGCCAATACCATTTTTTGAGGAGGCTTTCCTTGCTCCACTTTACATTTCTTGCTCCTTTATTAAAGATTATATGTTCTTACATTTGGAGTTGTGTGTACGGATATTCCACCCTGTTCCATTGGTCTGCAGCTCTGCCTTTGTTCCAGTACCATGCTGTTTTAATTATTACCGTTTTGTAGTATAGTTTGAGGCTGGGGAGGGTAATGCCTCCCCACATCTTTTTCACAAGAATTGCTTTAGCTATTCGTGGGCATTTGTTGTTTCATATGAATTTCAGGAGTGCTTGATCTATTTCTTTGAAGAATTTCATGGGTATCCTTACAGAGATCACAATGAATCTGTATAATGCTTTCGAGAGTATTGCCATTTTGACAATTTTAATTCTTCCTATCCATGAGCAGGGGACATCTTTCCATTTCCTCATGTCCTCTTATTTCATGGAGTAGCGTTTTGTAGTTTTCATTTTAGAGGTCATTTATCTCTTTAGTTAAACTGATTCCGAGGTAATAGATTTTGGGGGGCATGATTCTGAACAGTATTGGTTTTTTTGTGTCCCTTTCCTCTGTCTTATTATTTGCATATAGGAAGGCCATGGATTTTTGCGCATTAATTTTATAGCCTGCGACTTTACTGTACAAGTCTATTGTTTCTAGGAGTTTCTTGGTAGAGGATTTAGGATTCTCAAGATATAGTATCATATCATCTGAGAATAGTAAGAGCTTGATTTCTTTCCTTCCTATCTTGATGCCTTTAATGTATTTTTCTTGCACAATTGCTATTGAAAGTACTTCCAGTTACTATATTGAACAGAAGTGGTGAGAGTGGGCATGCCTGTGTTGTCCCTGATCTTAGAGGAAAGGCCCAATGAGGATAATGCTTGCCATGGGTTTTCTGTAGATGGCTTTGAATATATCCTGGAGAGGCAAAAAAAAGTATAGTAGACATGACATATGCACTTCTATGTTCATTGCTGCAACTCTTCACAAACAAAACCTAGGAAAAAAGCTGAGTGCCCAAGAACAGATGACTGGTTAAAAATACTATGGTACATCTACACAGTGGAGTACTATGCAGCTGTTAGAAAAGATGAAGTCATGAAATTTACATACAAATGGTACGACATGAAAACTATCATACTAAGTGAAATGAGTCAGAAAGAGAGGGACACACATAGAAAGATTGCATTTATCTGGGGAATATAAAGTAACAAAATAGGAGACTAACATCCAAGAATAGTTGAGATAAGTACCAGGATGTTCACTTCATGACTTGGAGGCCAGTCACACATGCTAGGGGGAAAGGCAGCTCAGATAGAGAGGGGAGCACCAAGTAAAGTGTGTTTGGAGGTTCCTCCCAGGATGGGAGAGGCATGCTGAAAGTAGACTATAGACCGAACATGATTGCCACTCAATTCCTCTTTTGCAAACCACAGCAACCAAAAGGAGAGAGAGAACAAATGGGAATGCCCTACCACAGAGGCAGGGTGGGATGGGGGTGGATGGGGAGGTGGGAGGGATATAGGGATCATTGTTGGTGGAGAATGGGCACTGGTGGAGGGATGGGTACTAGATCATTGTATAACTGAAACCTAAGCACAAAAACTTGTAAGTCTACAACTGTATCTCATGGTGTTTCACTAATAAAAATGTTTTTAAAAATTGCTTTTCTCTTCTCCTTAAGTCCTTTGCTTTGTTTAATTCAGAGCAATGTCCTTTTTGTATAGACACTGGGAGAAAGTTAATGCTAAGCTTTTGTAACTTGGGAGTTAATTGACTCCGAATGATATTCACTCCTGCACATCTATTCTCTCAACTTAAGCCTCAAATGCTCTTTCTTACTAGCATGCCAAAAGCAGGGTCCTGTCAAGGAACTGGATTGACCCACGGCAAGCTATGAGTTACCTTGGCATCGAAATGGGCCAGGCCAAAGCCCCATAATACTTAACTATAAGTAAAGAGCATGGTCATGAACAAATTCTGTCATGATCCAACAAACTAATTACTGGATTAGCATCCTGCTAGGATTAGAAAAGATTAATCTGGCCTATTGTGGATGGGCAACTATCGCATAATCTACCTATTGTCTGTCATCTACAAGCTGTTCACTCGAGTCATCCTGAATAGGATTGGCAGAACACTAGATGAAGGACACCCATGCAAGCAAGCCGGGTTCAAAAAAGCATTCAGTACCATCAACCATATCCACATGATAACCAAGCTCATTGAGGTTTTCGGGAGTTCAAGATGCCGCTCTGTCTAACGTTCATTAATTTAAAGAAGGCCTTTGATTCTGTTGAGACTGAAGTGGTCATTGAAGCCCTAGCCAATCAGGGCATTCAAACTCAATACATCAGGATCCTCCGTGAGCTGTATTACAGATTCACTACCAGGATCTCACCATTCTACAAAGAAGTGATCATTGATGTCAAGAGAGGGGTTCAGCAGGGTGATACCATTTCACAGAAACTCTTCAGTGCCACCCTCGAGAACATCATGGGACGACTGGAATGGGAAGGAATGGGAGTGAAGATAGATGGTCGGGAACTACACCACCTCCACTTTGCTGACGACATTGTTCTAATAACACCAAACATTAGCCAAGCAGCACAAATGTTGGCCAACTTCGACCGTGAGTGTGGAAAGGTCGACTAGAGCTGAATCTCACAAAGACAATGTTTATGATAAACAGCCTCGTTCCTGACGCTCCATTCACTCTCAACGGAATGACCATCTCCGAATGCAATAGTTATGTGTACCTATGTCGAGAAGTCAACACGATGAATGACCTGGCACCTGAGTTGCGCAGGAGGAAGAAAGCGGCTTGAAAGGTCTTCAAGAGTGTGAAGAAATAGCTAAGAGGACGAAGAACCTCCGGCTCCGGGCACATCTCTTTGATTACACTGTTCTTCCTGCATTAACATACACCTCCGAGACATGGACCCTATGCAAACAGGATGAGAACCTTATTTGGGTCTCCCAAAGAGGAATCGAAAGAGCTATGTTGGAGTATCACATTTCACTCAAATGAGAGAATGAATATCGAGTTCTGACCTCCGTCGACGATCAAGAATCAGGGATGCTGTCTTTTTTGTCAAGGTGTCAAAAATCAGATGGGCTGGACACATAATGAGATTTGGTGACGACTGCTGGACTAGAGCCGTTACCAACTGGATTCCACAGGATGTGAAAAGACCGCGTGGCCTCCCACCTACCAGATAGTCAGACTTCTTCATCAAGATCTTGAATGATCGGTTTGAGGCTCTTCGTGTTCCTAGAACAAACAGACGCCATTGGGCTACACTAGAACGCAACAGGGACAAATGGAGATGTTACTGGCACCCTCTCGAGCAAATCAATGATTAACGGGAAGTCAAGTGATCAAGTGAATCTGGCCTGAGGACTGTAGTCTGAGACCTATAGGGAGATGTTCCCAAGAGAGTCTCCCTACAAACTTAATGTATCTCTTACTGTGTCTATACAAAATAACTAATATTAAGAA
Organism: Sorex fumeus; assembly: GCF_029834395.1. NCBI lineage: Eukaryota > Metazoa > Chordata > Mammalia > Eulipotyphla > Soricidae > Sorex > Sorex fumeus. The sequence continues at coordinate 18,141,913 of NW_026606067.1, forward strand.
GTAGAATTAAGATGTTATTTCCGATGTTAATTAAGTTATTAGACTAAGGACAGAAGAAATACCCCTAAGTGATATTTTGCCCTTGAGTAGAAGAATGGATTTCCTATGTTGATTGTGCTACTGGATGGGGTATGGTGGCTACTCCCAAAGCAGGAAGTTGGAGAGAGACTAGAGAGAGATCAAGGCAGCGAGCAAGTCAGATCATGGAGAAACTAGCAAGGGGGACAGGAGGAGACTAGAATGGGGTGGGGGGGCTTAGTAAGACTGGAACAAGAGCATGAGAAGAATGGAATAAACAGCAACTGATCACGAACCAGTCTGGCCCTCATTTCCTCCTTCACCTGCCCAAGACATCACCGTCCCTGGTGGGGAAGTGGCCTGAGACCACCAAATGCAGGTGGCAAGAGAGAGCCACGGGATTCCCTAACTGCCTGGTGATTACACACCGGGCAATGTGTCTGTGGTTTAGAAAGTGCCAAGGGCTAACGTGAAGCTTTAAGTTTAATCCCTAGTGCAGGGCATGCTCTGAGGTCCCTGTAGAGGGAAAGAAAACTGTAGCACTGTTGTCCCATTGTTCATCGATTTGCTCAAGCAGGCACCAGTAACGTCTTCATTTGTCCCTGCCGCTTGCTAGTGTAGCCCAATGCCATCTGCTCCTCCAGGAACACGAAGTGAGACTTGTTACTGTTTTGGGCATATCGAATACGCCACAAGCAGCTTGCCAGGCCCTGCCATGCAGGCGGAATACTCTCTGTAGCTTGCCTGGCTCTCGGAGAGGGACAGAGGAATCGAACCCGGGTTGACCACGTGCAAGGCAAACTCCCTACACTGTGCTATCACTTCAGCCAGAGAGGGAAAGAAAACACTGAATTAAAAACAATTATTTGCCCAGGAGAATAATCCACATCTCAGCCTGAGAGATAGTACAGAAGGTAAGAGGAAGGCTTGTTTGCATACAGCCAGTTCGGATCCCATCCCTGGCATCATACATGATCCCCTGAGCACCACCAGGAATGCCCCTAAGTTCAGAACCAAAAATAAGCACTGAGCACCACCATGTATGGTCCTGAAACATTGTCATCATCATTATCATGATCATCAATCACATCATCATCATAAGAATAGCAATGCACACTTATGCTCAATTATTCATGGTTCATTTTGCAACCTGCTTTCAACATCCTGGTACCATAATAAATCAAGCTAAGTTTCAATATTTCTTTTTTTAATGATTTTATGGTTTTTTCCATAATTTTATTTATTCATTTTTCTTCTTATATTTATTTATTGAATCACTGTGGGAAAAGTTACAAAGCTTTCAGGTTTAAGTTTCGGTCATACAATGATCAAACACCTTTCCCTTCACCAGTACTCATTATTCACCACCAAGAACCCCAATACACCCCCCTCCCACCCCTCCCAATGCCTGTGAGGCAGATGAATTCTTCTTTTTTATTAGTGACACACCATGAGGTACAGTTGTAGACTTAAAAATTTTTGTGCTTGAGTTTCAATTATACAATGATCAAATACCCATCCCTCCAGCAGTGCCCACTTCCCACCACCATGGATCCCAGTACCCTCCCAACACCCATCCCCCCCATCCCACCCTGCCTCTGTGGCAGGGCATTCCCTTTTGTTCTCTCTCTCTTATTGAGTGTTGTGGTTTGCAAAAGAGGCAATGCGTGACAAACATGTTTGGTCTATAGTCTACTTTCAGCATGCTTTTCCCATCCTGAGAGGATCCTCCCAATACCCTTTATTTGGTGTTCCCTTCTCTATCTGAGCTCCCTTTTCCCCTAGCATGTGTGGTTGGCCTCCAACCCATAGAGTAAAATTCCTGGCACTAATCTCGGCCATTCTTGGGTGTTAGTCTCCTATTTTGCTACTTTATGTTCCCCAGATGAATGCAATATTTCTGTGTCTATCCTTTCTTTCTGAGTCATTTCGCTTAACATGATACTTTCCATGTAGTGCCACTTGTATGTAAATTTCATGACTTCGTCTTTTCTAACAGCTACATAGTACTCCATTGTGTAAATGTACCAAAGTTTCTTTAACCAGTCATCTGTTCTCGGGCACTCAGGTTATTTCCATATTCTGGCTACTGTAAAGAGTCCTGCAGATTAATACCCAATAATAGCTGAGATCAGCACCAGGAGGATTACTCCATAGCTTAGAGGCCAGCCGGGCATTCTAGGGGAAAGGGCAGCTCAGATAGAGAAGGGAGCACCAAATAAAGGGTGTTTGGAGGATCCTCCCAGGAGGGGAGATGCATGTTGAAAGTAGACTATGGACTGAACATGTCTGCCACTCAATGCCTCTTTTGCAGACCACAACACCCAAAAGGAAAGAGAGAACACAAGGGATTGCCCTGCCACAGAGGCAGGGTGGGGATGGGGGTGATGGGGGTGGGAGGGATATTATCCATGGTGGTGGAAAATGGGCACTGGTGGAGGGATGGGTATTTGATCATTGTATAATCGAAACCCAAGCACAAAAAATTGTAAATCTACAACTGTACCTCATGGAGTTTCACTAATAATAAAAAAAAAAAGGGGGAAATAAAAAAAAAGAGTGCTGCAATGAACAAACAATTGCAGATGTCACTTCGACTATACTTTTTTGCCTCTCTGGGATATATTCCCAGGAGTGGTATTGCTGGGTCAAATGGGAGCTCAATTTGTAATTTTTTGAGAATTTGCCATACTGTTTTGCAAAAGGGCTGAACCAGTCAGCATTCCCACCATCAGTGAAGGAGTGTCCCTTTCTCGCCACATCCGTGCCAGCACCAGTTGCTTTTGTTCTTGTGGATATGGGCCAGTCTCTGTGGTGTGAAATGATATCTCATTGTGGTTTTGATCTGAATCTCCCTGATGATTAATGATGTGGAGCATTTTCTCATGTGAGGCAGATTATTTCTACTTAACTCTTCTCTACATTGATTACATTTATTATTTCGACAAAAGATGCACCATTATTGTTTAGAAATTCCCCCCAAACAATCAGAACTGCTGAAAAGGCATTGTGAAATACTTTGTTTTCTATAACTGGTATGAGAATCATATAATGTCATGCAGCCACGATTTTGGATTTCTGCAAAGAGCCAGAAAATTATGAGATTGGTTTCTGTGCGTCTGGTGTTATGGCTGTGCCATAGAGCCACTCGCGGGGGCAACTCGTGACCTAGGTAGGGCGTAAAGGACGAGCCGGTACTGCAACACCCTTTCCCTCCAGGGGAGGCATGGCCCTGTAGTTTAATGCTTGGTCCATTCACTTTTCTGCCGCAAGTTGTTGGACTCTGGATTGAGTCTTTTTGCCTCTGGATCCATGGTCATGCCGGAGAGCTGCTCGTGGGGAGCAGCTTGTGACCTCGGCAGGGCATGAAAGACAAGCCAATATCGTCCCCCTTCCCATGAGACTGCAGTTGCCCCGTCACTGCCGGCTCATACCTGGCTTTTCATTAAGCACTGAGGCCGTGGCCACCTTGTATGCGATCCAGATGGATTTCTGCCAAAAGTCACTGGGTTTCGAGATTTGTTTCTGAATCTCTGTGATCATGGCCATTAATCAGCTTGATCAGGAGCCAGAGAGGCCGTTTGTAGGTGGCGACTCGGGGTCTCGTTGGGATGGGGAGGAAAGGGTCGGTTCCACTCCCATCTGGTGAGGCCCCGCATGTCTCGTCACTGCAGGACCAAATCTGACTGCCCTGTGGCCTCTGGAGGATGGCGGTCACTGGGCTGCCAGGGGGAACAGGCCAAGGCACAAAACCTATTCCAACCTGGATTGGCCCAGCTCTAGTAACCTACTGCAGGAACAGGACACATTTCTGCCAAAAGCCTTTGGGTTCCGAGATTTGTTTTTGAGTCTCTGGGGTCATGGTCATTAAGCAGTTCGATCAGGAACCAGAGAGACCATGTCTCTAATTATATAGCTGAGCCGGAGGTGGTTTGCGGGTGTATCTTCCACATACCTAACTTTTGGCCATTTACTTTCTTGGTAAACTTTGCCCCAAGTTTTGGGGGTCTGTCCAAAGGCACAGAGCAATTTTGAGGTATCTGAAAGTCTGACGGTGCCATCAGGCTGCTGATGCACTCATCTCACAGGAACAGATTGACCTGCTGGCGGCACCATACCCCCGATGATTTTATGTTTTTAAAACGTTTTAGGTTGACAGCCAAATTGGGAAGAAGGTACAGGGTGTTTCCCTGAGCCCCTGACCCCACACATACACAGCTACTGATCATCAATACACACAGTACCTACAGAAACAAGAATTTCTGGAAAATGACCTAATACCAAGTACAGAGCACTACTCACAAAGTCTTATTTTCTGTGTTTCCATCTTTATCCATATGTAAACTGGCTCTAAGACCTCCAGTAATCCCTCCAACAGCATAGCGAGGTCCTGTCTGAAAGATTGTTCAAAAAGCAGTTATCTGACTCAAAAGCTGTAATTCCATCATCATCAACCATAAAGACCATTCCCTAGATCTTCATTTTTTTAACTCCACGTTGGGGTACAGACTCACATCAGGCAAGGCTTTAAGCCTTCCCTTCCAACAGAACAGGTATGATTTGTCTCCGCATATATGGGGTGCTGTCATGCATAGCATGACAAGTAACTCATTCTCTTTGCCCAATCTCAGAAGGCCTCCATCCTCCTCTCTCTGGGGGGAACTGTTCAACCTTTCCAAGATACTTCTAGTTTTGTTTGTGCCTCCAGCATTGAGTTTGAAATGATCTAAATTCCCAGAACATTAGGAACACCTGCATTCCAAACAAATGCAAACATTAATCAAAAGCAAATGCAAAAGATTCCGGGGTTATGTGTCATCCACACTCTGCTCCTCTCCCTCCAGAGGGATGATTGAGAGTTGATTACAAGCTCTTGTGCATGATGCTGCTAAAAGCTGTTGGGAAAACATTATCCCCTCTTTTCGCAAGATGGATTATATTGGGCAACATGAAGTCATGATTACATTGCACTAATTTTAGCTAAGTCAGACGTCTTTGTGAAAGCATAGCTCAGGCCTGTCAACCACGGCTGATTGAGTTGAACTCCACCAGACTTTGAATCCAAGGAGGAGCAAGCCACAGCCTCCATCTCTGGAAATCAGTTATTGCTGCTGTGTTAGGAGTAAAATCAAGCTAAGGTAGAGACCACTTCAATTCCAGATCCCACAATTTTGCTAGCTCTACAGGAGTGCCCCTACCTCTTCCCATCATTTACCCTGGTACATATAATATAGTCTTTTATAACACCCTGAGTTCCTCCAAATCAAGAATGTGATTTCAAGAGCCCAGCATTCAAATTGTAATAGATCTTTTTTGGAGGGAGGAGGAATGTCTTTTTGGAGGGGGGGAGGGGAGTATCTCCCAAGCAGTTCTCAGGGACCCTGGGGGACAACTTGTAGAATTTTTGGTCCAGTTGTCTAGGTCCAACATAAGTTATGTGCAGGTTCTTGGACACACCAGTGGTGCTGAAGTGGGGCCATGTGATATCGAGCATCAAACTCAGAACCAAGCACAGGCAGGCACCTTGGCCCCTGATGATTCCTCTGCTATTATTTATCAAGCATTGTCTTGAACTCCTAAAAAACATCTGGTAATAGCCCAAGAAAGACCCCCAGAGCTCTTTCAGATTCAGTAGCAGTTGGACTGTTTGGGATTAGATTGGTTTAGTTGGTAGTTTCTTTTTTCCTATTTGTTGAAAACACTCTGAAGCTGCCAATGAGATTCTGGCCTGCTCAATGGCTTACTCTTCTTTTAGTTGATTTGCAGTAAAGTGAAGACTCAGTTCATTAATTTTTGCATTCTATCATGCTCTCCAGATCCAATTTTTAAGTAACTGATAAGTTTTCTTCAGTTGTCACCAACGCAGTAAGACACTGAAGAATTTCACAGGTATTTCTTCAACCCTGGAGAATTGTGATTCAGTGGAGAAGGGGGTCAAAGACATTGATCCACCCCACTAGCACAAACCACATTTTCTTTCCTTCCAACTCATCTCCTGCAAACTAAAACAAAAACTAGTGACTGGTGTGAGGCCAAAATCTGGCCTGGAGACAAGACTCAAGCCACTGCTTTGCCCTATTCCATGTGAGTGAGGCTTTGTCCAGTGTCCCTTCACTTAAGTCTCAGTTTCTTCATCTCTAAAATGGGGATGGATAATTATAATTACTACCTCCAAGGCTTTATCAGACACTCTAACAAGTGAGTCGACCTGAATATTCTCTGTTCAATTAGTGCTTTTTATGGGTCTTGATTTGGGGGGTTGATATTCACATCACTTTTCAAGACTGATTTGCTAGCATTATTTTAGGAACATAAATCAACATAAAGACCAGAATGTTTCCATTTCTTTTGGGAAATAGGGCTAGAAAATAGCACCCTATTCCTTATGTTATTTCAGTTAATCCATCGCAGAGCCTAATAAGAAGAACTCAGACATTGAGAGCATCATGTATAGATGTGTACCTAGTCCAAACTCATGTCCAGGCTAGAATCTCTGAGGAATCTATATATGAAACTTCTCCAAAAATTGAGCTCAATCAGCTTTCAACCAGCCTTCCCTGAAGAATACTACATGCTCAGCTCTGCTAAGATGGCCCAGGAGGGAACTTCTATTCTACAGTAATTTGACCTCTGACGTGTGGTGCTCCTGCTTAATGAAATATCAGCTTCCCTTCACAAGTACTGGATGATCCGACTTGCTCCAGAAGCAGTTACCAGCCTGGAAAAAAACTACAATAGTCTTCTTTTGAAACTAAATTTCATCTCTCTTTCTTTACTTCTACCCCTCCATTTAGGAAAAAGCAGGATCCAAAACCAACTGAATGGACTGGAAGGCTTAGGGGAACATGTGAGATGAAGTAGAAAAGGCGTTGAACCTTGGAACATGGGATAACTGGGTAACGCATGAATTGGGAAACTCTCCAGGCAGAGAAACCTGGAGCAACAAGGACAGGGCACCCATTGTGGGCTGCAAAGGAAGCACCTGACTCCAAAGCATCATTACTGGGATTAACTGCCTCTTCTTTCAAGTTGGAAAAAAATAGCAAAGGACAAACTGACTGCAATATACTCAATGAAGGGGTCATTTTCTCTATTAGTAAATATTAAGGTATAAGCTGAGCATCTTTTCCTAGACTCTTTGACACTCAAAGAATGCATCTTAATTTTCCTTCTTGGGGCTTTGTGGTACAGTTTCTAATAAAGAGAGCTAACAATTATAGCCAATAACCTGAGTTCCAGCACTCATTTTAGCTCTGAGTTTCCCCCATGCAATCCCATTATGCAATAAGTATTAGAAAAGAGAACCTTCTCTAAATAAATAAGTAATACTTGAAATCCTTTAAGTCTGGTTCTCCTAACAACCAAGTCTGGGAAGGACTTCCCCAGGCAATGTGATTGGCATCAAGAGAGGAATAACCAAGGGAGTTTCCTGAAAAAGCAAGTGGTTCACTAAGGTTAGGTGACAGGGTCCTTAAGAGAAGGGGCAATGCTAGGATCACATGGACTGAGAGAAGGCAATGTATAGGGGGGTTGGAAGTAGTCATTTATCAAAATGCAGTCCGAATCCACTGACATCCTTTAACAAGGGAGCTGTTTGACAGGACTTGCATTTTAGAGATAGGTGAGGGCACAGATGGGTGGAGCAAGAAGACTGGAGGGGGTAACAGTGAGAAGATTGGCACTGTAGTTGTCCAGCAGAGAAAGAATAATGAACAGAACAGAGAGCCAGTGAGAGAGGAGGGTCAGGTGAGTAATGTGCTGAGCAGAGAACCTGGCTCCCAGGATTTCAAGCCCAGGATCAGGGAAAAGCTAGTCCCCAAACACCAAGGGAACCCTCTGTGGATGTATTAGGTCCAGTGGATGGTGCATTTAGTAAGTCCTGGGCAACTTCAGAAGACAGAGGACATCCAGCTAGGCACTGCTCAACCAAGTTTTCAGAGCAGGTGGTAGTTAAACATCATACTAATAAATACAGAGGATTTTCACAGATACAGAACTGTGATGCATGATCCAGGAGAGAACAGTTTTAAGTTTTGAATGTTGAAAGCATGAAGTTGATTGGGGGAGCAGATGAGTGGAATTGACAAAAGGGTGCTTGGAAGTCAGCCCCATCATGCAGCCCCAGCTATCAGCAACCTGGAGCTGGGTTCCCTCCCCAGTGTCCCAGACCTGGCAGTGACACCCACTTCCTGAAGTGCAAACCAGAGCCAGACACAGTAACAACAAAGTCTCCAATGGAGACGTTACTGGGCCCGCTCGAGCTCGAGCAAACCAGAGCAATCATTTTTTATCTAATGGTCTGGAAGTGATAATAGGAGCTGGCATGGAGCTTTATCCAAAAGGCAAGAACCTGGGAGTGGAACAATCATTTCATCAAAAGGAGTTTCTAGGGTCAGGGAATTGGCTCAAAGGGCAGAAATATACACTCCGCATGAGGAATCCCAAGTGCTGTCCCTGGCATTGTATAATCCTGCAAGCTCTGCTGGGAGTGTTCTTTACTTCACTCCCAGTTTTCTCTTCTTCATTGTTGAAGGGGCAGCAAAGAACACTGACGTGAGGTTCAGCACTTTCCTCTCCTCAGTGTTTCTTAAATGGTTGTTTCAAGAATATGTCTTGGACACAAACACACACACAGACACACACACACACAGACTGGAGTTGCTGAGTCTTAACCCTCAGATTGGCAGCAACTCAGGGGTCTTGCTTGCTGTCCTACTGCAGGGTACCCTGGAAAGTGAGGGCCAGTTCCTGTCCTTCCCCACTCTTTATTTGAGGCAATCCAGAAAGCTGTTTAGCAGTAAATGAAGCATTTACCCTACAGTTCTCAGATGTGTGTGATCTGAAAAAAATAACAGAGAAGAAAATAATCCTGAGGACGTCAGAGGGAAGGAAATGTGGGGAACAGATGCTGCTACTTGTTTTTGTCCCCGTTTTATCTTTTAAAAATACATAAAACATGAATCACTTGAGAGAAATCATTCCAGCTTTCTGTAAAATCCACAAAAAAGAGGGTCTTCCATGGTGTGGGTGGAACTTCTTACATTTTTACTAGTTCTGCTACTCAACGTGCTTGACAAAACCATCCAGTTCTAGAGTGGGAATGCGAGTGGAGAGAATCTTTGTTCCAGTGTACCTGGTCTTCAGGTTGATGGACAGGACTCCAGCTAAAAATGCCCTTTTTCTTTGATGCTGCATTTAGGAGTTTGCATTTAGAATGTACCATTCAGAAAGCTTTCCTTGGTCCAAATACAGATTTGCTCATTTTGATCATTCATTGATGTTCTGCTGAGCCATGTCCACACAGAGCTCTGTGAGAGAGTAAAAAGGCTCAAACATGATTCAGTGGGGATGGAGTGATGGCACAGTGGGTAGGGCGTTTGCCTTGCACACAGCCAACCCAGGTTTGATTCCCAGCACCCCATATGGTCCCTTGAGCACCGCCAGGAGTAATTCCTGAGTGCTGAGCCAGGAGTAACCCCTGTGCATTGCCAGGTGTGACCCAAAAAAGCAAAAAAAAAAACCATGATTCAGTGCATGTGACATGGATTACCAGCCCATGAAATGCTGGCCACCGCTAATCCTGGGGACATTCAAAGGACACGTGAAGTGCTAGCAGAATGGCAAGAAGTATCTAAACTCGAGGAAAAGTTTGCCCTGGAAGTACATCATTTTAGCTTATGTAATATAAAACTACAACTTGAGCAAAATGTGTGCCCCACACTTTCATTCTGAAAGGATCCTGGGACAGTCCTCAGTCATCAAGTAGGCTCCGACTGCCTCAGTCAGACACAAGGAAACAATAGTCTGAGTTTTTGAGAACTGTCAGTAATGAAATTGAGTCTAATTCAAAGCTTAGGACTTTTCTAATTCAAAGCTTAGGTTTCCATGCTTTTATTCTCTCTCTCTCTACCAGGCTTTTCATATCATTTCAAAACATAAGGTGATGGAGTTTTACTGTGCTGGGCACATCACGTGCTAGTGTGAAGGAAGCAAAGCAGTTGTGCCAATGTAATTGTGTCCTCCAGAGGTGGTAGTCTGAGAGAGGAAGAACGCTGTCACCATACACAGAGAGAGTTTTCGCTGGTGTGCACAAGTGAGTGAAATGAGCAAGGATGGGTGCGGGAGTTTGAAAAAGGCACCCTGTATCCGGACTCACATGTGGCACTCCCGAGAAGGAAGGCATGCTCTGAGCATCACAGCTGGAAAGCAAGACTTGCTGCAGGAGAGCAGAGATCAAATAAGAGAACAAATAAGAGAAAGATGAATTTTCCAAGATGGTCATTAGATGCTTCGGTTAAAGAGTGTGGCAACCCGACAATCTCCGTGGGCTTGAATCTGGGTCCTGTGCCTATGCCGTGATAATGGGGCTCACAGGCCTGGAATGTGTCCCTTCCCATTGAAGAACAGAGATGGTGGGGGTAACACCACTGACACCATTTTTGTCAATTCCCACCCTTTCGAACACCCCCAAGAGGTCTCTCAGACCAGTTGCTAGTATTACTCCCTGCCACCCAACCCACCCAGGTGCTAATCCACAACCTCCTGAGAAGGGAACCTTCATCTACCCTCCTCCTTTCCTTCCTCTGCTTCATGTACTTGGAGAGCAACCGTTTCCAGGCAATCGCCTTTTCTTTGAGACCTCCCTAGTTTCTGGAACTTTCTCTGGACCTTACATACCTGGAAAGCAGCAGGCTTTTTTCCCTGGAACCTGGACGATGCCTACTAGAACGTTCAGAGGACTCTCCGCAGGCAGGAATTAGGGGTGCCCTAACAGAGCAGATCTGCTCACCCCTGGAGGTTCTCTCTGGGTCTGCTACTACTTACTGCATAACTCTGCGCTGCGTTATTAGCAGGCATAGCTGTGGGGGACCCAGCTGCCATGAAGCAGACACAGAAAGGAAAAATGTGAACTGAAGCACTGCAGCTGAAGTCTGTGGCGGAGACGGTGTTTCTATTTAGAGCCGCAGACCCTCCAGCAGCCCCCATACAGCCCTACCATCCCCCAGCCCCTGCTTTCTTAGGCTCCGCCTACTCTCTGGTGGGTTGTCACCAAATCCTCCTCAAGCAAAGGCTGGGTAGCGGCTGTGTGCACCAAAGACAGCTGCGGTTGGGCAGCAGGACCTGGGGTCCATGTTAAATCCTGGCAAGGGAGAGCTCTGAAAACCTTGGCAGAACAGTGAATTTTTCTGAATTTTCATTTAAAAATGACCAGCTGACCATCTAGTATCATCCTCTGTGATTCTCTTGCTGTCCTTAATTCTCAGTATACAGTTGTGTAGAATACACACACACACACATACACACGCACAAATACACATACATACACACACAGAGCATACATCAGTCCCACCATTAATGATTATGTGTTAGTTTGATGTTAAGAGAAAAAGGGATAATATAATGTGTAGGGTATTTGCCTTGCATGCTGCGCACCCAGTTTGATCCCCAGCATCCCATATGGTCCCCTGAACTTAGCCAGGAATAATTCCTGAGGACAGAGCCAGGAGTAAGCCCAAAACATGGCCGGTGTGACCAAAAAAGAAAAAAAAAAGAAAAATTTTTAAAAGAGCAAAAGAATACTTGTATCAATACCATAGGCAAAGTTTACTTTCTATCATATAACAAAATCTAATTCAAAATAATAATAATAAATCAAGCATCAAAAATTTAAATGGGTGAACAACAGGAAAGAAAGAGCAAACAAGGGAGTGAGTGAGTGAGTGAGTGAGTGAGTGAGTGAGTGAGTGAAAGTTCCTGCCAAGAGGCAGACTAGGTGTGGGGAGGTGGGGATCAGGAGGGGAACTGGGGACATTGGTGGTAGGAAATATACACTGGTGAAGGGGAGGATGAAGGTTCCATAAAATGTTTGGAACATTGCATGACTGAAACCCAATCATGAACAACTTTGTAATTATGTATCTCATGATGATTCAATAAAATTTTTTTAATTTAATGGGCAGTGAGTATGAACAGAAAATTCACATAAGAAAAGGCTTAAATTTTTTTAAAAATGTTGGAAACTTGCTCTCTTTAGTGACTGTATATTGAAATGCCAAATAAATTACTTTAATTGGAAAATAATAATATGTTTATTATGCACAATATTAACATTGAAATACTATAAAGTCTTATTAATCAAATAGAAGCTTCAAAACAAAGAATAAATATATAGATCAATGAGACAGAACAAAGACAGAACAAATTTTATGCTGGAGGTGAGGAGAGAATTGGGGTACATGTAGGTATACATGGGGTGGGGGGAATAATAGTTGACACAAGATAAAAATAGCAAGACAATCCAATGAGAGAAGACACGTTGTTTAGTAGGGGGATCTGGATAAATCAGCTCTTATATTGACACACCATAGGACACTGACATGTTGTGGGTAGCTTGGGACAAGGGAGGAAGCACCTAGAAAAGAGTGATCCCACCTCTCTGTTAGACCCACATTGATCACCCAAGGAAGACCTTGGGATGTGATAGAACAACAATTTCTGGTATAAACACCTCCATGGCATAGCCACTAGCGTCTCTCCAGCCCCACAATACAACAGTCAAGGTACACCTAAAGTCCATGTGGTCTGCACTGTAGCACTGCAGCACTGTCCTCCCGTTGTTAATCGATTTGCTCTAGCAGGCACCAGTAACGTCTCCATTGTGAGACTTGTTGTTACTATTTTTGGCATATCGAATATGTCACGGGTAGCTTGCCAGGCTTTGCCAACGTGGTCTGCAAGATGCAGAAATACTCAGGGAGCCATGAATTGAAACTAGAGAAAAGTCAGTCCTAATTTCTGTAGCAGGTTTTCCAGAAACCTTCACTCACAGCAAAAAAAAATGAGAAAGAGTCAAAGTAGTGAAGTAGAAGGAACAATAATAAAATAGGCAGGGTACTTGCCTTGCATGCAGCCAAATCAGGTTCAATCCCTGGCACTCCATAAGATTTCCTGAGTGATGACTGAGTACAGAAGCCAGAAGTAATCTCTGAGCACTGCTGAGTTTGTCCCCAAAACAAAATCAAAAAGACCAAAAATTTTTTGTATTGTAAAAATTGGGCTTGGAGTAGGCTTGGAGATCTCGGCCCCGGAATCTCCAAGCCTACTCGGATTTGGGCCGAGCATCCTCCACCCAGATCCTCCAAATTCCAGTAGGCGGGGGTCACACCCACCAACTGGCCCCCTGGCGCCGTGTAATCCCATCAGTGGCCAAGACTCAGAGACTGTAAAAACCAGCTCCCGGAAGAACAGTGCAGTCTCCTGCCCCCCCGCGCCTGACTGTCCTCGCGGCCAGGGCGCCTTGGAGGGAGCGGGTTGAGCTTTCCTCCCTGCCCCGACCAGGGCTCCGGCAGCCAAAGACCTCCAGGACCAGCCACCACCATGCTGAGACCACTCTCCACACACATGAAGGTACTGGCAGAGGGACAAAGTCACGTGGGTTCCGGGGCTGAGATCTCCAAGCCTACTCGAATTTGGGCTGAGCATCCTCCACCCAGATCCTCCAAATTCCAGTAGGCGGGGGTCACACCCACCAACTGGCCCCCTGGCGCCGTGTAATCCCATCAGGGGCCAAGACTCAGAGACTATAAAAACCAGCTCCCGGAACATCTTATTATGACATCTTATTATCTCATTTCTACTTTGGACAAACTGGCAGGCTACCGAATGTAGCCTGCCCACACGGCAGAGTCTGGTAAACTCCCTGTGGCGTACCCAATATGCCAAATACCAGTAACAATGATGGGTCTCATTCTCCTAAAGAGCCTTGAATATAATCTCAGGGCTAGGATGAAGGAGACGTTACTCGGGCCTGCTCGAGGCAATCGACGATTAACAGGATGATTTGTGATTTGTGTGAAAAATTGGGCTAAAAAGACAATACAGTGGGTATGGAGCTTGCCCTTGAATGCAGCTGACTAGGGTTTGATTCCTGGCATCCAATATGGTTCCCTGAACTCTGCAAAGATTGATTCCTGAGTGAAGAGCCATGAGTAAATCCTGAGTATCACCATGTGTGGTCCAAAAACAAACAAAAAAGAAAGAATAAAGTAAAACAACTGAAGAACCTGCTGCCGTCAGTACTCATCAATACACTGGCTTGGCTCTTCACACTCTACCTGTCTGAATGCAAGTTTCTGTCCCAGTGGAAAACCAGCAGGACTGTACTACTGTACAAGAAGGGAGATATCCACGACATTGGCAACTATTGCCTGATCTGCCTGTTGTCTGTCATCTACAAGTTGTTCACTCTAGTAATCCTGAATAGGATTGGCAGAACACTTGATGAAGGACAACCACGAGAGCAAGCTAGGTTCTGAAAAGAATTCAGCACCATCGATCATATACACACAATAACCAAGCTCATTGAGGTTTCTCATGAGTTCAAGATGCCACTCAGTCTAACATTCATTGATTTAAAGAAGGCCTTTGATTATGTTGAGACTGAAGCAGTTATCGAAGTCCTAGCCAAACAGGGTGTTCAAACTTATCAGGATCTTCCGTGAGCTGTGTTACGGATTCACCACCAGGATCTCACCATTCTACAAGGAAGTGATCATCAACATCAAGAGAGGAGTTCAAAAATAGGAGACTAACATCCAGGAATAGTCAAGATAAGTACCAGGAGGTTCACTCCATGGCTTGAAGGCCAGCCTCACATGCTAGGGGAAAGGGCCGCTCAGACAGAGAAGGGAACACCAAGTAAAGGGTGTTGGAAGGATCCTCCCAGGATGGGAGATGCATGCTGAAAGTAGACTATAGACTGAACATGATTGCCACTCAATGCCTCTTTTGCAAACCTCAGCACCCAAAAGGAGAGAGAGAACAAAAGGGAATGCCCTGCCACAGAGGCCGGTTGGGGATGGGGGTGATGGGAGGGATGGGAGGGTTACTGGTATCATTGGGGGTGGAGAATGGGCACCGGTGGAGGGATGGGTACTCGATCATTTTATAATTGAAACTCAAGCACAAAAACTTGTAAGGTCAACATCTGTACCTCATGGTGTTTCACTAATAAAAAAATAAATTAAAAAAAGAGAGAGAGAGGTGTTCGGCAGGGCGATACCATTTCACCGAACTCATCAGCGCCGCCCTTGAGAACGTCATGTGCCAACTGGAATGGGAAGGAATGGGAGTGAAGATAGACGGTCGGCAACTACACCACCTCCACTTTGCTGATGACATCATTCTAGTGACATCAAACATTAGCCAAGCAGCACAAATGCTGGCCTACTTTGACCGTGAGTGTGGAAAGGTCAGACAACAGCTGAATCTCATGAAGACAATGTTTAGAGAAACGGACTTGTTCCTGACATTCTATTTGCTCTCAATGGAATGAACATCTCCAAATGCAACAGTATGTATACCTAGGTCGAGAACTCAACATGACAAACAACCTGGAACCTGTGTTGTGCAGGAGGAAGAGAGCGGCTTGGAATGCCTTCAAGAGCATCAAAGAAATAGCTAAGAAAACAAAGAACCTCTGACTCTGGGCACATCTCTTTGATTCCACTGTTCTTCCTGCATTAGCATGTGCCTCAGATACCTGGGCCCTATAAAAACAGGATGAGAACGCTATTCAGGTCTCCCAAAGAGGAATCAAAAGAGCTATGCTTGGAGTATCACAATTCACTCAAGTCAGAGAAAGAATGCAGAGTTCCAACCTCCATCGACGATTGGGAATTAGGGACGCTGTCTCATTTGCCAAGGCATCGAAAATCAGATGGGCTGGACACGTAATGCAATTTTGGAGATGACCAAGGGACTAGAGCCGTTACTGACTGGATTCCATGGGACATCAAAAGATTGCGTGGTCGCCCATCTAGGAGATAGTCAGACTTCTTCATCAAGACCCTGAACAAACAGTTTGAGGCCCTTCATGTTCCTGGAGCGAGCAGACGCCATTGGGCTACACTAGCACGCAACAGGGATGAATGGAGACGTTACTGGCACCTGCTTGAGCAAATGATGAGTAATGGGATGTCAAATGATCAGGTGATCAAGTGAAAGTAAAATAATTTTATTTAAAGAAATTTACTTAGAAAAATGCAAAGGGAAAGAATGAAAGAAAAAGACGTATGCAAAAGAGAACGTGGACTTCTCCAGAGTGGAAAATGCCAACACTACCCAATTCAGGTTGAGTTGTGGGTGTGTCTCCACTGTGCCATAAAGAACACTGCTCAGGCAGAGATGCAGAAATGAAAAACTGCATGCCTTTTTGCCTCTATCATGTCAGTTTATATGGTTTTTCCCAGAATCTCCCCCAAATTTGTTGGTTTTTCAAAAAAAAAAACAAATTTCCCATAAAGCCCCTCCCCAAAACTTGTTGAGAATGTTGAACTGCTGATAGTTTTCTTTGATATTACCATGATCTTTGTTCCAGTGATAAGACCTACAGATCCAGGGACTCCATCACTCGGTCTTGAAATCTGCATCTTAAAGGTGTTTCACTCCCTTTTTTAAAAAGGGTCTTGAGTCCCAAAGACTTTCGTGGTTTGGGGCTGGTGTATGTTCCAGAGAGTGTTTTACTCCCAATACATGTTACCAGGGTCTCCTTATCTCTCTGCTGCAATAGTTTTGAAGAGTCAATTCACAAATGTCTAACTGGCCTTTTAAAGTTCTTGAAATAATCAGAGACAGCAAATCAAAACTCCACTGAAACCAAAGTGCAAATTTTACAATTATCAGAGAGTGAGAACAGCTGTTAACAATGGTGTAAAATGTAACTGTCATTCTAGAAAGACTCTGCCAGTGTTAAGCAAAACTAAATTTTTTTTTCTGACACAGGGAATGCACACAAAGGGATAAATCTCAGAGAAATATCCCCACAAGTCCCCAAGTGTTCGTGATCAATAATGTTCCCATGACATTGTTTATAGTTGCAAGCAGTTGGAGGAAACGAGTTTTTGATCACTCTGGGAATGAATAAGTTGTTCACAGAAAAAAACATCCAGAGGCATACAACACAATAACAAATTCAAAAGCAAGAGTAAATTTCAAAAGTATATGACAAGCAAGAAATAAAAGATACAATACAAGCCCATTGGTATAAACAAAGAAACATCAAATGCGTACCCAAATGACAATAAATCTTTTACAAGGACATAAAGTAAGGCTACACCAAAATTAAAAAAAAAAGTAAAGGCCCTCCCGTTGATCATCAATTTGCTCGAGCGGGCCAAGTAACGTCTCCATTGGAGACTTTGTTGTTACTGTGTTTGGCAAATCGAATACGTCACGGGGAGCTTGCCAGGCCCTGCCGTGCAGGCGAGATACTCTCGGTAGCTTGCCAGGCTCTCCAAGAGGGGCGGAGGAATTGAACTCGGGTCGGCCATGTTGGCTGCGTGCAAGGCAAACGCCCTACCGCTGTGCTATCGCTCTAGCCCACACCAAAATTAATTTCTCTAATGATATCCATGAATATTTGGTCAAAGAAAGAGGAGCCTGACTATTGTAAGCAGAAATGGAGGTACTTTCAAACCGTTGAAAAGGTTAGAAGGAGAGGAGGGCAGAAATGACCATCAAAAACAGGAAGTTTATACTGTCACTTGCAGGACTGAAAAGAAAGCCTCACCAATGGTTAAAACTGTGTTATCACTGTGACAGATTTAAGAGATAAGTCCTGTGTGATCTCACATCTGCTGAAACCTGCACATCTGTCAACCAATGCAGTAAGAATGCACAGTGGCCTTCTGATTCTTACCAAGGACATCGCCCGCCAGTGCAATATACACTTATCCTCTGCTGATAAAGGGATCTGGAAGATGCATATTTGTGGCAGGGGTGCATGGAAGCATGTAAATGGGAGTACAAATGGTGCTAAATTTCAAAGAATTCTGGCTACATGCACACACCATATTTATCTTCGAAACAGCAAAAGCGTCAGCCGGACGCTTTATGCTGAACACACTGCAATTATCCCTCAGATCCAGGTATACATCCTCTACCCCAAAAAAAGGTTCTCAAATGTATCATCATTGCTGTAACCATCATCTAATTTAATCACAATTTCTTTGCTAACCCCTGCAAGTGATCTATAGTCTGAATCACACCATGATCAACAGCATAGCTTGATATGAAATAGCAGGAGAATGGGAAAGGAGAAATAGAAGTTCTATATTGCTTAGTATAGAAAAGTAAAGTAAAAAATATAGTAAAGACACAGGCACCTACACCTAAGACAAGAAAGTGAATTGGAGTAATATTTGTCATTTCTATAATAAATCCTGAGACAATAGATGGTATTTATTAGTCTTACTTTACTTTATTTCTCCTTGTCATTCACCTATCACTTCAG
This sequence comes from Sorex fumeus, assembly GCF_029834395.1. NCBI lineage: Eukaryota > Metazoa > Chordata > Mammalia > Eulipotyphla > Soricidae > Sorex > Sorex fumeus. The sequence goes on from NW_026606067.1 coordinate 18,160,223, forward strand.
CTGGTCATGATTTTTAATCCAGTATAGTCAACCAAACCTTTATTTCACCACCATTCATGACCCCATCTGTGTTAGGTTACTAATGTATATCATTTCATTTTTCCCTGGCATGGAAGTTCTAATAAGCACCCCCAATAACCTGAATTCTCCATATCTGCTTTCAAACCCCATTCTGATGCCTCAATCTTATTTGAGGATTGGTTACCTGAGACAATACAATACCCTCCTTCTCTGACATAAAGAGAAAGAAATGGAGAACTGTTATTTTCTTATAACTTCTTAAGAAAGCTCTTGTCATTTGAGAACGAAGACATCTCAACCAAAGAATCCCAAAGATGCAGGGATATGCAGAAAGTTTTTCTCAAGTCCTCCATGAAGATTAATTATGAAAGAAACCTTTGTCCCAGCTCTGAGTCAGCTATATTCTAGCTACAGGAGAACATGCATCATGGATAGGTCACTGGTTAAAAGCATACATCATATTTCCTCTCATACAACTTTGTTCTTCTTGCTGGCACAATAAGGAAGTCTTTACCAAGCTATGCTACCACTCTGCAAAACCAGATGTTTCTATGAGTTGGAATACAAAATAAAACCAGTGAGTATTGTGGACATGAAAGCACTACCCACAATTTTTTGTTGTAAAATTAGTTCTTTGGTCAGACATAATATAGCATGGAACACCATATGGTAAATAAAGCATTTGTCAGATCCACAGATGGGAAAGCTGGCAAAAGTGTTTTAAGCAGTAAAAGGAAACTCATATCTAGGATAACTGTCTAACCTAATAAAAATTAAATCTAGTACTCCTGTTGATGTAGGTAGTTTATATAACAACTAATACAGTCCACCTGCCACCAGGTTTCTGTCTAAGGAATGGCATCGCAATAGGTTTACACTTGATTGCTCTTAGGAGTTTTAGGAACCCGTAGTGTCACAAACCAGAATCCTGAGTGAAAGGAAGCCCAGGCTGTTGCATCAATGCATGACTTATCATTACTACTATTGAATTCATTGAGCAAGAATTGGCATGGCTGGGAAGAACGTGAGTGACAGTCATCCAAGATATAATCCTGTCCTTAAACCTTCCATATCATTTGTATCCTTTAGTAAGCCTTTCTTATTTTAGTTTTTGGGTCATACCCAGTGGTACTCAAGGATTACTCTTGTTTCTACCTTCAAGAATTATTCCTGGAATTGCTTGGGAGACTATATGGAATGCCAGGGATTAAACCCAGGTTAGTTACAGCAAGGAAAGCACTTTCCCCTCTGCTGTTTCTTCAGCTCCTTAGTGAGCCTTTATATGAAGCACAAATAGCTCCTCCATTCCCATTATGGGATGCACCTCCTTACCCTTCTCCCCAACCCCTGGTCAAAAGACTGCCTACCATATGCCCATGAATAACACAAATTTATGCCTGTTAACATCCAACCAACCAGCCAAATTAACCATGAATTACATTAATTGGCACTGGAATTTTTTTACCCACTTGCTTGCTCTTATATTTAAGGATGAACTTTGAATTGTCAACAGACATATATATATCCAGCAAAAAGGAGCCATGCCCGGGATACTCACAGAGAATGAATGAGGAGTCAGGACTTTCACCTCTACCATGAAATATCAAAGATGAGCCTCCTTCTTGCCAAAGCCATGTATGTAAAAACAGGTTTAAATAACAGCTACAGTCTTGTGATTCCTAAAATATCCAGACTTCAACTGAATGTCACACTCTGTGCCAAGACATAAGAAATCTCAAAGTAATTGAACAAGGTCTATGAATAGTTGTCAATACAGAGATTTTAGAGATCTTCAAACAGGGATTTTCATAGAGGGATTTCAAAGCAGCTACTGTGAAAAGGCTTTATAATATATATATATATATATAAATATATATACATAGGATCATACTGAAAAGAAATTGAATTGACTGTAAATTAATGAAGAAATTGACTTGAATGTGAGAAAATCAAAAAATTTTTAAATAAAAAATAAAATGGCTGAAATAGAAATAATAGAAAGAGAGAAAGAGAGAAAGGAAGGAAGGAAGGAAGGAAGGAAGGGAGGAAGGAAGGAAGGAAGGAAGGTAGGTCTGAATGAGACTTTTAATTTCATAAAAATAAACTGGAGATTTAAGAAGCTAAAATCAATCAAACAGATTAACTTCAAAGAAATCCACACCTAAACATGTAATAATTAAACTCTTCAAAATTATATATATAGAAAGCAGTCACAAAAATTTTATTTTACTCAAAAAATTATAGCACTAAATATAGCACTGTCCTCCCGTTGTTCATCGATTTGCTCAAGCGGGCCCAGTAACGTCTCCATTATGAGACTTGTTGTTACTGTGTTTGGCATATCGAATACATCACGGGTAGCTTGCCAGGCTTTGCTGAGTGGGCGAGATACTCTCAGTAGCTTGCCGAGCTCTCTGAGAGGGGTGGAGGAACTGAACCTGGGCTGACCAGGCTGGCCACGTGGAAGGCAAATGCCCTACCCGCTGTGCTATCGCTTCAGCCCACTCAAAAAATTAATAAAAATTAATTTCATATCATAAACCAGAGAAATAAAAAATAAGTAATACAAAATTTTTACAATTTTTATTGAGACACCGTGACTTACAATATGTTAATGATAGATTTAATCATGCAGTATTCATATGTATACAAGTTTATGCATATACCATCTACCACCAGTCATTTTCCCTCCACCAATGACCCATGAACCCCCTCCCAACCACCTCCCTTTGCTAGAGTGGGCCCAGTAACATCTGTGGTAAACCCTGTGGTAAATTCAGTTCTGTAGGCTATTTCTCAGGTATAATATTTTTTAATTTTTATTTTATTTTTTATAAAATAGTTCACAATATTTCTGGAATTTTCGGCTTCAAGGGCTGCGACTCTTGGGGCAGGGAGGGGCCTCAACCCCCCCCCGCAGGGTGCCCCGAATGAAACAGCTTGGCATGGGGTCTCGTAGCCCGGCTATAGAAGTGTTGTTTTATTTATGCTGTCTTCCAAGAGAAAAGGACAAAGTCTCTGGATCATGACTACTGATGAGATTATTTGGCACCAGCCAGAGGTGGCTTGTGGATATGACTGCCAAGTTGCCAAGAACATAGGGGGACATAGGCCAAGGCCACCCATTCCCAGTTCCACTGAAACTCAGGTTTGATACTTTCTAACCATTTAAAGAAAAGAATTGTTGGGGTGGAGTGATAGTACAGTGGGTAATGCACCTGCCTTGCATGCGGCAAACCTGGGATAGACCCTAGCACCCCATATGGTCCCCTGAGAACCACCAGGAATGATTCCTGAGTACAGCGCCAGGTAGCCCAAAAAACAAACTAACAAAGAATTCTTACCCAGGATCTTGTAACCAGTATAACTATCCTTCAGGAATAAAGAGATAATCAGAACATTCTGAGATGAAGGAAAATTAAATTCAAGCTTCGTTATATATCAATTACATTCTCCATGAAACTAATCTCTTAAAAATAGTGGTTTAAGATCACAAATATCATGTATTTCTCTGAATTTGTTGGGTAGTTCTTTGGATTTAAGGGTTAATGACACAAGGCACTTTCATTCATAGATCAAAAGGCATCTCTCCAATTGATCACTTAACCACCATGAACAAACCTAAACTTCTTCAATGGTGGCAGTAAAGCATTACAAACCCCAACGCACAAAACTTTTAAAGTCTATTTGCTTATTTCCCATTATTCAAAGCATGTTATGTTATCAAGTCCAGGCTTAAGAAGTGGAGAACTATCACACTTCATGGAAGAAATGGCAATGTCACACTACGAAAGGGTGGAATACAGTGATGGAATTAATTACTAAATTTTACAACTGAATAAACACGCAGTCAACCAACAGCTAGAATTAGAGCCATCAGCAGCTGCTGTGATTGGTGCCCCCGTATCTGTTTCTCTATCATAATGGAAAGAATCATTTGTAAAGGCCAGTACTTCACCTACTCAGAGCTGTGCTTGTGGCCCTGGAAATGATGGGCTCAGGCTTTAGTCTGTAAGTAATGAGGAGCAGCAAGTGCAAGTTTTGAGAAAAACTAGACTCTCTTTATGAAAGAATTGCCTCTAAATACTACTATGTGGGATTTTCCAACAAGATACAGTTCACTTCTCCAGATAAGGAGAAGATGCTGGTAAGGCAGTTAAATGTGGGATTTGAGAGTATTCAGATTTCTTCAAGTTTTTCTCTATATTCCCCATTTAAACTTTATGTTCTGTTCCTGGGTTAGCAATGTCAACAACTTCACATAAAACATAGCAAACCTTCGGATTTAACTTGTAAGTGTGGTCCTATACTACAAGAGATCAAATTGTGACTCTGACTGTATTGTTCATTGATCCTGCTGCAACAGTTTCCTTAATGGTGCATTAATCACATCATTTAAATTCTCCATTGCAGTTCTAAGCCATTGTCCTAGCCTGTCCTCCCAGGAGTCATTATCTCATAAATTTTATGAAACAGCCTCTTAACCCAAGTGTCTTGTTATAAGCAGAGAACATGTCACAACAACAGATAATAATTTTCCTATTACATGGTAACACCTATGTCCCTGGCACTTGTTTCAAATATAAAGAGATCAAATAAAAAATCCCAACCTTCCACACGTAAAGATGTATTTCTGGGCAGGGAATATAGCTTAACAATAGAGCACTTGTCTTGCATGCATGAAGCTCCAAGTCCAACCACTAGCACCACCATTAAAGGGAATACTATGCAGTGACTAAAATAACAAAATCATGCAATTTGCTGTGACTTGGACGAAACTGAGGAATCATTGCCAAGTGAATTCAGAAGGTCAATGACAAAAACTGTATTATCACTAATCTGTGGCATATAGAATAACATATCTAGGGAATGGTAGATAGCAAAAGTAGATAAAACACTAGCTCTAGATTACATAAAGAAGAGTGCCAGAAAAGGAAATGAAGAAAGGGGAGAAGATAATGTCTAGAAATAGCATGAGAACAAGGGTCAGGGACTTTAAGATCCTCTATGGTGTAGAGGAAAAGTATATGTACAGAACTAAACTACTAGATTCAACACTATTGGAAACAGGAAGTCCAAAAGACACCAATAAAACTTAAAAATGTATTTGGAATTGGGAGATGGCTTAGGGGCAGGAAACTTGGGGTGAAAGGTGAAGTTCTGGGGATAGAGAGTGGCGGAATTGTAGGTGGAAACGTTGTAAAAAAAAAACCTACTGTAAACAACCATTAAATAACAGTGTATAAATCTAAAATTTTTAAATGGAAGTTATGAAAGTTGCCCCTTTTGAGAACCAAGGGAATATTGTATATGGGAAGGGAATGGTAAGGTCATTAACAATCTGAAACACTGTTACGTAGGTGTGTTCATTTTGTGAATATCCATCATGCTGTATAATTGCGATTTGTGCAATTTTTCTGAGTGCATATATCAAAAGCCCAGTTAAAAATTAAGATTTTATGAAGGTATTCCTAAAAAGATCTACTTAAATAATTTAAAGTTAAATTTATTCCATATAATTTAAATTTCTAGAAAACATGGGTAGCACTGTAGCACTGTCCTCCCGTAGTTCATCGATTTGCTTGAGTGGGCACCAGTAACGTTTCCATTGTGAGACTTGTTACTGTTTTTGTCATATCAAACACCACACAGGGAGCTTGCCAGGCTCTTCCATGTGGGCAGGATACTCTTAGTAGCTTGCAGGGCTCTCCAAGAGGGACAGAGGAATCGAACCCGGATCAGCTGCGAGCAAAGCAAACACCTTAACCACTGTGCTATCGATCCGCCCCATGGTAAACTAATGAATAAAAAGTGGGACATAAATTGAGTCTATATTATCATATTATTGTGTACAAGTAAGTACTCAACCAAAAGTAGTAGACTGCAGTAACCAAAATGATAAACACTCTGCTAAAGTGAAGATCCCTATGGGAGTTTTTTAAAACATAATCTTTAGTGTAGTTCCTGTTTATATATAAAGAGCACTTTTATAGGAAATAAAAACAATAGCACTTCACAAATGTGGTCTTTTCACTTGGTTTACACTAATAAAAGGCTTAACAAATAATACATTGGGGATATGAACAGAAAACAGCAAAAGGACCCCAGAATCAGCTGTTGGTGTCACACTCTCAGTTCCCACCAAAGAGTACTACCTGCCCATGTCAATTCCACACTGGTCTCACCAGGATCCGGTATGTGCTAAGGTCCCTCTGATAACCTAATAAAACTGACAACACCTCCCCGCAGGAAAAAAAAAAGCCTTCATCTGCATGCAGCACAAGTATCTATATAATTTTGGGGGATTCATGAATCCTCTGAAAGTCAAGATGCATAGTCATGCAGCAGAAAGCCCTGCTAGTGCAGATCTGCATTCCCCAGGCCTGGGTCAGATTTCCCTCAAACCTGCCTTGCCAGAACTGCAGACCAATGGAACAGGGTTGAATACACTGACATCTCCCTTCAATCATATGATCATCTAATCTTTGATAAAGGTGCAAGTAATGTGAAGTGGAGTAAGGAAAGCCTCTTTAACAAATTGTGCTAGCATCACTGGACGGCTACATGCAAAAAAATGGGCTCAGAACTCTGCCTAACACCATGTACAAAAGTAAGATCAAAATGGATTAAAGACCTCAACATCATACCAGAAACCATAAGGTACATTGAAGACAAAGTTGGCAAAACCCTCCATGACATTGAAGCTAATGGTATCTTCAAAGATGCCACGCCACTGGCCGAGCAAGTGAAAACAGATAGATAAATGGGACTATCTTAAACTAAAAAGCTTCTGCACCTCAAAAGAAACAGTGACCAAAATACAAAGACGATCCACAGAATGGGAAAGGATATTCGCCGAATACACATCTGACAAGGGGTTGATATCAAGGATATACAAAATACTGGTTAAACTCCACAAGAAGAAAACATCCAACCCCATCCAAAAATGGGGCAATGAAATGAACAGAAACTTTCTCAAAGAAGAAATCCGAATGGCAAAAAAGCACATGAGAAAATGCTCTACATCATTAATCATCAGGGAGATGCAGATCAAAACCACAATGAGATACCATCTCACACCTCAGAGACTGGCCCACATTCAAAAGAACAAAAGCAACCGATGCTGGCGTGGATGTGGCGAGAAAGGGACACTCCTTCACTGTTGGTGGGAATGTCCACTGGCTCAGCCCTTCTGGAAAACAGTATGGACGATTCTCAAAAAATTAGAAATTGAGCTCCCATTTGACCCAGCAATACCACTCCTGGGAATATATCCCAGAGAGGCAAAAATGTATAGTCGAAGTGACATCTGCACTTGTTTGTTCATTGCAGCACTCTTTACAATAGCCAGAAACTGGAAGAAACCTGAATGCCCAAGAACAGATGACTGGTTAAAGAAACTTTGGTACATCTACACAATGGAGTACTATGTAGCTGTTAGAAAAGATGAAGTCATGAAATTTACATACAAGTGGTACAATATGGAAAGTATCATGCTAAGCGAAATGAGTCAGAAAGAGAGGGATAGACATAGAAAGATTGCATTCATCTGGGGGATATAAAGTAACAAAGTATGAGATTAATACCCAAGAATAGCTGAGATCAGCACCAGGAGGATTATTCCATAACTTAGAGGCCAGTCGGGTATCCTAGAGGAAAGGGCAGTTCAGATAGAGAAGGGAGCACCAAATAAAGGATGTTTGGAGGATCCTCCCAGGAGGGGAGATGCATGTCGAAAGTAGACTATGGACTGAACATGTTTGCCACTCAATGCCTCTTTTGCAGACCACAACACCCAAAAGGAGAGAGAGAACACAGGGGATTGCCCTGCCACAGAGACAGGGGGGATGGGGGGATGGGGGTGGGAGGGATATTATCCATGGTGGTGGAAAATGGGCACTGGTGGAGGGATGGGTATCTGATCATTGTATAATTGAAACCAAAGCACAAAAAATTATAAATTTACAACTGTAAAATAAAATAAAATAAAATAAAGGGGGAAAAAATTAGAAATTGAGCTCCCATTTGACCCAGCAATACCACTCCTGGGAATATATCCCAGAGAGGCAAAAATGTATAGTCGAAGTGACATCTGCACTTGTTTATTCATTGCAGCACTCTTTACAATAGCCAGAAACTGGAAGAAACCTGAATGCCCAAGAACAGATGACTGGTTAAAGAAACTTTGGTACATCTACACAATGGAGTACTATGTAGCTGTTAGAAAAGATGAAGTCATGAAATTTACATACAAGTGGTACAACATGGAAAGTATCATGCTAAGCGAAATGAGTCAGAAAGAGAGGGATAGACATAGAAAGATTGCATTCATCTGGGGGATATAAAGTAACAAAATATGAGATTAATACCCAAGAATAGCTGAGATCAGCACCAGGAGGATTACTCCATAGCTTAGTGGCCAGCTGGGCATTCTAGAAGAAAGGGCAGCTCAGATAGAGAAGGGAACACCAAATAAAGGATGTTTGGAGGATCCTCCCAGGAGGGGAGATGCATGTCGAAAGTGGACTATGGACTGAACATGTTTGCCACTCAATGCCTCTTTTGCAGACCACAACACCCAAAAGGAGAGAGAGAACACAGGGGATTGCCCTGCCACAGAGACAGGGGGGATGGGGGGATGGGGTGGGGGGATATTATCCATGGTGGTGGAAAATGGGCACTGGCGGAGGGATGGGTATCTGATCATTGTATAATCAAACCCAAGCACAAAAAATTGTAAATCTACAACTGTACCTCATGGTGTTTCACTAATAAAAAGAAAATTTTTTTAAATTAAAAAAATTTTAAAAAAAACGGGTAATTGCCATATTAGGTTACTTTCTGCTATAAATAAGAGACAGATCAATTAAAAGTGACTTTAGAAATATATTTTTATATCACAGATTGTCTTAGAAACTTATTACACAATAATTTCAATTGTTCAATAATAATAATTTAATAATAATTAATAAATGGAAAAAAAGAAAAAAAAGAAAAAAAAACCTGCCTTGCTCCTGTTACACCAAGCCCTGGGTCCTGAGCAAATTCCATCAAGCTTTTCAACTCCTTGGTCCACTGTCTATTTTCCTAAGAAATTTCTAGATGCACCAAAATCCCAAACCTAGGGAAAATTCTCCTTGAAACAGTCATTAGACCAGTTCTACCTTGAATTATGCTCATTCCAGGCAGTGGGTATGTTTTCCTTGATTGAAACCAGAAATCCATTCCTCCTCACATTGGCTGTGTCTTCCTTCGCCCCCAGAAAAACCAATAATAGCTGGGTTCATTGACATGACCTTGGCCTACAGATCCTGACTGTGAGTGCACACAGACTACCTAGGGTTTCTTCTCTCACCATTATAGTAACTGTGAAGTCAAGAGTACTCAAGCATTTATCCAGGTACCCACCCAGTGGCAGGGCCCCTTCCTGGGGCTGTTCATCTTGGTCAGCGGGGGACTGGAATTGAGGCACACCACTCAAAACCAAAGCTGAACCATTCCGGGCACCCTCTCCTCGTTCATCCAGATGTAGGATAACACTGTTTTGTCCTTCCTCAGGTAGCTTAGGTTTATAGGATCACACCCATCCCAGTGCTCCCGAGTCACTCCCATTCTTTTGTTTATTTGTAACTACTTGTCTATGCTCTCTTCCCCAAACAGTTAATCAGCTTATTCCCCTAATCAGTTTCTGTTAATTTCTAAGGTCAGATCTCTCTAGGACACTGAACTTATATTGTAAGTTAATATTGCCTTTCTCCTCTCCTTATGTCTTTTGAATAGTTTACTTTAAAGTTATGTCCTTTTGTATAGACACAAGAAGACAATTAATATTATGCTTCTGTAACATGGAATTTTATTGACTTCAAATATTATTCATTCCTGAGCATCTGCTTTCTCAACTTAAGCCTCAGTTGCCCTCACTTCCTAGCACCCCCAGAAGCAGGGTCCCAACGAGGAACTGGATGGGATGGAACCAGGGCAAGCAGTAAGCTATGTGCTACCCTGGCATCAAGATGGGCCTGGCCAAAGCACCACAATTCTTAACTATAAGTTAAGAGCTTGATCATGACAAATGCTTTCATGATCTAAAAGTAACGACGAGACTAGGACCCTGCTAGGGCTAGGAAAGACTAATCTGGCCTGAGCACTGTAGTCTGAAATCAGGATGACCCCAGGAGAGCAATTCTATAAACTTAATCATCTCTTACTGTGTCCATACAAAATGATTAATATTATGAATGCTTGTATGTTTGTTAGACTAGGAGAGGAGAAATACACCCATGGGATTCCACCCTTGGGTGGGTGGTCCTGCTAAAAGAGAATCTGTCCTAGAAGCAGCATCCCCTGTGGGAAAGAACTTTAACCCTATTGATTGTGACCACACCTATGTGTAAACCCAGCCTCTCAAGGTTGTGGGGAAGCATTAACTACCAACTAAAGGTAACAATAGCATTCAGTTCACCCCCCCCCCCCCAGAAAGTGAGTGGGAGAATAGGATTTCTTAGGGCTGGAGCAATAGCACAGCAGTAGGGCGTTTGCCTTACAAGTGGCCAACATGGCCAACCCGAGTTCGAGTCCTCCGTCCCTCTCAGAGAGCCCGGCAAGCTACTGAGAATATCTCGCCCTCACAGCAGAGCCTGGCAAGCTACCCGTGATGTATTCGATATGCCAAAACACAGTAACAACAAGTCTCATGATAGAGATGTTACTGGGCCCGCTCGAGCAAATCGATGAACAACTGGAGGACCGTGACCGTGACAGTGTGCTGGGAGTTAAAATCCTAGCAGCAATCCCCTACTAAGATGGGGCAGACTCTGGGCCTTCCCAAGATCTTTCATAGTTTCTCGAGCCAGACTTTACAGTCCAAGGCATTTATGGATTTGATTCAGTGTCTCTCCTGCAAGACAGGGAACCCAGAACTCTACATTTCCAGAGATCAGCTCCGGTCCTGCTTTAAGGTAGTTTATGAGATAAACCCATGGTTCCCAGATGAAGGGAGTCTAGAAACCAAGATTTGGGAAAAAGTTAAGAAAAATGTCTATAAGGCATCTAAGGAAGGGACTACTATCCCCTGGAATTCTGGATTACATGGGAGATTGTTGATTCTATTCTCCTGTTTTGGAAAAGCACAGTTGAGGAGGAGGAGAATATTAGGACTAATATGGCCTCAGCTCCTCCCATAGTTAAGTCTCGAAAGGGTTTTCATAGTGAAAATATTTCTCAGGCTGAAGAATATAGCTCCACATCCAGTACATCAGATGAAAGTGATGCGGATTATGAGTCTGTTGGCACTTACTTGGTTTACGAGTCCAAGAGTGACTCAGTGAAGTGGTCTCCAGACCACTCAGGACATGCTCCCAATCACCCAGTCCAGGCTGAGAAGAAACAGCCTCCATCTTATCACAGGTTAAGAGTAGATTCTCTCAGTCGTTTCAAAAAGGCCTGCGCCTCGTATGGGCCTACATCTCTGTACTGTAGGGAGTATCTTACAGACTGGAGTAAAAAAGTCTTACTGGGTACCTCAAGATTTTCACATGGTTGCTAAGATGTGCTTAAGCCATTCTCAGTACTTGCAGTGGAGGATGTGGTTCTGTGATGAGGCCAAGGCACAGCTTCATAGCCTAGGCCATGCTGGATGTAAATTTCCAGGGATTAAATTGATTTATGAGATGTTAATAGGTAAAGGGAAATGGCAAGACCCAAAAAGCCAAGTCACATTCCCTCGTGCTGTTTTTGTTCATGTCCATGATGCCGCCCTGCATGCATGGAAGAAGATTGATGCAGATGTGAAATTTAAGGGAAGTTTTACTAAGATTGTCCAGAGGGTCTCAGAACCTTATGCAGATTTCATAGGAAGATTGATGATGGAAGCCATTGAAATGCAGGTTAAGCATAAGGAAACTCAGGAGCTGTTGACTAAACAATTGGCCTTTGAAAATACTAATGAGGATTGCCAGGCCATTCTATGCCCTGTCAAGGAGAAGGAAGATATTATGGGGTATTTGAAAGCATGCAGGAATGTTGGTTCTGTTAAACATAAGGTGCAGATGAAGGAATTTGAGGCTTATACTGTACAGAGAAAAGCTCAGAAAAGATGTTTTAATTGTGGAAAACCAGGCCACTTTCGTAAGGACTGCAGGACACCTCCCAAACGTGCCACTGTGAGAGCACCTCCTGGACCCTGTCCCAGGTGTAAGAAGGGAAACTACTGGACCAGAGACTGCAAAGCCAGACTTGCACCTCCCAGGCCGGGTCCCCGGAGTAAGAGGGGATATCATTGGGCTAGAGATTGTCGCTTCCATTTTTATGCAGCTGTTGACCGCAATTCAGGAAACCTGCAAGGACAACAGCCCTAGGTCCCGCAATATCAGGAGATGTTCCAAGCTGCAGCCCCTCTCCCCAGTGTGGAGTTTCGGAGCTCTAATCAGTATAATCGCTGCAGATTTCCTGCCCTGATACAGTTACTATAACCCCAGCCCACTGTTCCTACAAATTAAATTCTGGTATAAAAGGACCAATCCCACAAGGCACTGATGGCGCTGCTCTTAAGGAGAAGAAGTTTGACTTTGTTTTTTATTAGTGCATAACCATGAGATACAGTTGTAGACTCCAAGTTTTTGTGCTTGGGTTTCAATTATACAATGATCAAATACCCACCCCTCCACCAGTGCCCATATTCCACCACCATGGGTCCCAGTATCCCTCCTACCACCCACCCTCCCCATCCCACCCTGCCTCTCTGACAGGGCATTCCCTTTTGTTTTCTCTCTCCTTTTGGGTCCAGTGGTATGCAAAAGAGGCACTGAGTGGCAACATGTTTGGTCTATAGTCTACTATTGGCATGCTTCTCCCATCGTGGGAGGAAACTCCCAACACCCTTTATTTGGTGCTCCCTTCTCTATCTAAGCTCCCTTTTCCCCCTACCATGTGTGGCTGGCCTCCAAGTCATGGCGCAAACCTTCTGGTACTAATCTCGGCCATTCGTGGGTGTTAATCTCCTATTTGGTTACGTTATGTTCCCCAGATGAATGCAATATTTCTATGTCTATCCCTCTCTTTCTAACTCATTTCACTTAGCATGATACTTTCCACGTAGTACCACTTGTATGTAAATTTCATGACTTCATCTTTTCTAACAGCTACATAGTACTCCATTGTGAAGATGTACCGAAGTTTCTTTAACCAATCATCTGATCTCGAGCACTCAGGTTTTTTCCAGATTCTGGCTATTGTAAAGAATTCTGCAATGAAAAAACAAGTGCAGATGTCACTTCGACTATACTTTTTTTGCCTCTCTGGAATATATTCCCAGGAGTGGTATTGCTGGGTCAAATGGGAGCTCAATTTGTAATTTTTTGAGAATTGTCCATACTGTTTTGCAAAAGTGCTGAACCAGTCGGCATTCCCACCAGCAGTGAAGGAGGGTCCCTTTCTCGCCACATCTGCGCCAAAACCTGTTGCTTTTGTTCTTGTGGATGTAGGCCAGTCTCTGTGGGGTGAAATGATATCTCATTGTGGTTTTGATCTGAATCTCCCTGATAATTAATGATGTAGAGCAATTTCTCATATGCCTTTTAGCCGTTCGGATTTCTTCTTTGAGAAAGTTTCTGTTCATTTCGTTGCCCCATTTTTGGATGGGGTTTGATGTTTTGTTCTTGTGGAGTTTAACCAGTACTTTGTATATCCTTGATATCAACCCATTGTGGGATGTAAATTCGGCAAATAGCCTTTCCCATTCTGTAGACTGTCTTTGTATTTTGGTCACTGTTTCTTTTGAGGTGCAGAAGCGTCTCAGTTTAAGATAGTCCCATTTGTGTATCTCTGTTTTCACTTGCTTGAACAGTGGCATGACATCTTTGAAGATTCCATTAGCTTCAATGTCATGGAGGGTTTTGCCAACTTTGTCTTCAATGTACCTAATGGATTCCGGTATAATGTTGAGGTCTCTAGTCCATTATGATTTTACTTTTGTACATGGCGTTAGGCAGATATCTGAGGCCACGTTTTTGCATGTAGCTATCCATTTTTGCCAGCACAGTTTGTTAAAGAGGCTTTCCTTGCTCCACTTCACATTTCCTGCTCCTTGTGAAGATTATATGATCATATTTTTGGGGGGAGATGTCCGTATATTCAACCCTGTTCCATTGGTCTGCCTGCAGCTCTGCAGTTGTTCCAGTTCCATGCTGTTTTAATTTTTATTGCTTTGTAGTATTGTCTGAAGTTAGGGAGGTTGATTCCTCCCATTTTCTTTTTCCCAAGAATTGCTTTAGCTATTCTAAGGGGCTTATTGTTCGATATGAATTTCAGGATTGTTTGCTCCACTTGTTTGAAGAATGTCATGGGTATCGTAATAGGGATCACATTGAATTTGTACAGTGCTTTGGGAAGTATTGCCACTTTGGTAATGTTAATTCTCCCAATCCATGAACAGAGGATATTTTTCCATTTCCTCATGTCCTCTTTTATTTCCTGAAGTAGCGTTTTTTACTTTTCTTTGTACAGGTCCCTGACTTCATTAGTAAAGCTGATTCCTAGGTACTTGACTTTCTGGGGCACAATTGTGAACGGGATTGTTTTCTTCATGTCACTTTCTTCTCTTTCACTATATGCCTATAGGAAAGCCATGGACTTTTGGGTATTGATTTTATAGCCTGCAACATTACTATACAAGTCTATAGTTTCTAGGAGTTTCTTGGTAGAGCTTTTAGGGTTCTCTAAGTATAGTATCATATCATCTGCGAATAGTGAGGGCTTGATTTCTTCCTTTCCTACCTGGATGCCCTTAATATCTTTTTCTTGCCTAATCGCTATTGCAAGTACTTTTGAACAGCAGTGGAGAGAGTGAGCATTCTTGTCTCGTCCCTGATCTTAGAGGGAAGGTTCTTAGTTTTTCCCCATTGAGGATGATGCTTGCTGTAGGCTTGTGGTAGATGACTTTAACTCTATTGAGGAAAGTCCCCTCTATACCCATTTTGGCAAGGGTTTTCATCATAAACGGGTGCTGGATCTTGTCAAATGCTTTCTCTACATCTATTGATATGATCATATGATTTTTATCTTTTTTATGTTGATATGATGGATTATATTGATGGATTTCCGAATGTTAAATTATCCTTGCATCCCCAGAATGAATCTCATTTGGTCATGGTGGATGATCTTTTTGATAAGTTGTTGAATTCTATTTGCTAGTATTTTGTTGAGAATCTTTGCATCCGTGTTCATCAGGGATATCGGCCTGTAGTTTTCTTTTCTTGTGGTGTCTGTTTCCTTTCGGTATTAGAGAGATATGGGCTTCATAGAAACTGTTTGGGAGACTTTCTGTTTTTTCAATTTCCTGGAAAAGCTTTAGAAGAACTGGCAATAGGTCCTATTTAAATGTTTGGAAAAATTCGCTTGTGAATCCATCTGGACCTGGGCTTTTGTTTTGGGGAAGACTTTTGATTACAGTTTCAATTTCTTTGATTTTAATAGGCCTATTCAGATACTCTAGATCTTTTTGATTCAGCTTTGGGAGATGATAGGAATCCAGAAATTTATCCATTTCTTCCTGGTTCTCTGGTTTTGTGGCATACAGACTTTCAAAGTAGTCTCTGAATATCTTTTGAATTTCTTTGGTTTCTGTTGTGATATCCCATTCTTATTTCTGATTCGATTTATTAGAGTTCTATCTCTCTTCCTTTGTGAGTGTTTCTAGTGGTTTATCTGTAGAATTTATTTTCTCGAAGAATCAGCTCTTGGTTTCATTGATTTTTCGAATTGTTTCTTTGGTTTCCATGTCGTTGATTTCTGCTCTAGGTTTTATGATCTCT
Source organism: Sorex fumeus (assembly GCF_029834395.1). NCBI lineage: Eukaryota > Metazoa > Chordata > Mammalia > Eulipotyphla > Soricidae > Sorex > Sorex fumeus. Next base: position 18,176,053 of record NW_026606067.1, read on the forward strand.
TTCCTTCTGTCCGATTTGGGCTCCTTCTGTTGATCCTTTTCTAAGATTTTGAACTGTGAAGTCAAGTTGTTTATGTGCATTCTTTCTTCCTTCCTTAGAAATGCTTGCAGAGCTATACATTTTCCCCTTAATATGGCTTTAGCTGCATCCCATAACTTCTGGTAGCTTGTGTCTTCATTCTCATTTGTCTCCAGGTATCTTTTGATTTCGTCCTTGACTTCCTTTTTGATCCACTCATTGTTCAGCATTGAGTTGTTTAATTTCCAGGTGTTTGATTTGGTTCTTTGTGTCTATGTGATTCACTTCTATTCTCAGTGCATCATGGTCTGAAATGATATTTGATAGTATTTCTATCTTCCTATTTTATGTTTTGTGTCCTAGCACATGGTCTATTTTGGAAAATGTTCCGTGAGCCCTGGAGAAGAATGTGTATTCTTTCTTTTGGGGGTGTGAAGCTCTGTATAGGTCTATAAGCCCTTTCTCATCTATTTCTTCTTTCAAAGGCAATGTTTCCTTACTGAGTTTTGTTCTTGTTGATCCATCCAGAGGTGATAAGGCGATATTGAAGTCTCCAGCTACTATTGTGTTGCTAGCAATGTCCTCCTTAAAATCTGTTAGCAGTTGTTTTAAATATTTAGCTGTTCCCTCATTAGGTGCATATACATTTAAGAGTGTGATTTCTTCCTGTTTTACGTATCCCTTGATGAAGAGAAAATAGCCTTCATGTCCCTTCTAATCTTTTTCAATGTGAAATTAATGTTGTCGGACACCCCAGCTTTTATGAGGGAGTTATTTGCTTGCAGGATTGTTTTCTATCCTTTGATTTTGAGTCTGTGTTTGCTCTGACTGTTAAGATGAGTTTTTTGTAGGCAGAAGAATGTTGGGTTCTGTCTCTGAATCCATTTTGCCACTCTTTGTCTCTTAATTGGTGAATTTAGACCTTTGACGTTGAGAGAGATTATTGTTATGGGGTTTTGTGTCATCTTTCTGTAAGGGTATGTTGTGCTTGTAGAGTTTGTCTTGTCTTATAGTAGGCCCTTTAGCCCTGCTTTTAGGTTTGGTTTTGAGTCTATAAAGTTCCTGAGCTGCTGTTTATCTAGAAAATAGTGTACAGTTCCTTCAATGTTTAGTGAGTTTAGGTGGATAGAGTATTCTTGGTGAAGCATTCATTTCAGTGAGTTTTTTCACTATATCCCACCGTTGCTTTTGGGCTTGGAGACTTTCCTCTGATAGATCTGCTGTGAATCTAAGGGGTGCTCCTTTGTATGTGATTTCCTTCTTATCCCTTGCTACTTGCTGTATTGTGTCTCTATCGGCAGCATCGATCATTCTAACTATGATATATCTTGGAGTGTTTTTGTTAGGGTATCTTTTAGCTGGCACCCTTCGGGCTCCTTGAACCTGAATGGCTGCATTGTCGAGCTCTGGGAATTTTTCGGCAATGATTTGTTTAACCGTGGTTTTTCCATTGGGATTGTTTCCCTGAGCTTCTGGTACTCCAATGATTCTAATGTTGTTCCTCTTGGAACTATCTCCTAGGACTCTGATTCTCTCTAGAGCTATTTTGAAGTCCCTTGCCATTATTTGTTGTTGCCTGTTGGCTTGGTGCAGCTGATCTTCCACCTCACTGATTCTGTCTTCAGCTTGGGTCATTCTACTGTTGAGGGCACAGACTGAGTTTTTTATTTCATCTACGGAATCTTTAATTCGTGACAATTCTGTGCATAGCTTTCCAATTTCTACTCTCATTTCTTTCTGGATTTTCTCGATTGTCTGATCCATTGTTTCTTTCATATCCTCCTTCAATTTACTTGATATCTGTCTGACTGTTTCATTGAGTTCATTGAACACTTTGATGACTTTATATCTGAATTCTTTGTCAGAGAGGTTCCTTAGGTGAGCAACATCTACAAAGGCTTAGGGACTCTTTTCATCATCCTCCCCATGTGGTGGGGATTTGCATTGTTTCTTCATGTTGGTGTGTAGGTATGGGGACTAGTTTTCTTGGTATGACTAAACTACCTACGGCCCCATGAGTATTGGCCCGCCTAAAATTAAGCCACGCCCACTTCTACAGAAGCCACGCCCATTTCTGAAAAGGCCACGCCCCACAGGTACCTGTTGTGTGTCAGGGGAATAAAGACTGGGTGGGAGAGAAGACCAGCACAGCTTGGGGGATGAAGAGGAAGAGGCAGAGGCTCAGGGCTGCTTTTCTCCCAAGGTCCGAGAGGATGCCTGGGGGAGGCCTGCAGGGAGAAATCCAAGTCCCGGGTTCGAATACCAGAGGATAAACTGACCTGAGTGGGGAAGAAGACCAGCACAGTTTGGGGGATGAAGAGGCTCAGTTTGACTCTTAAGAGAACACTGCGGCTTTAAGCCTACCACCTCTCCATATTCAGTGGATATATGACATGATAAATTAAAAAATAAACGGAGGTATTTTTTCAATTTAATGTAGCAAGGAAACTCCTCATTCAAGGAAAAAGCTATGCTTTTGTTTCAACAGATGATAACCCCATTGAGAAACTTTGGGTCTCATCAACAGTAGAATTTATCCACCTGAGTTGGATCTCAGACTGCCAGAGACTCACAACCCTTTAAATCCCAAGCCATCACCAAACTGATTTCAGCTGGAAGTCACAAGGGAAAGAAGAGGAGCCAGCATCAGAGGACCTGTAGCAAGTCTTCTGGCTCTTTTAACACTTCATGAGTTCACATTAAAGCATTCCTTATACCTCTCTTTTAACAAGTTGTGGATTGGACAATGCCAGACCTCCATATTTTGAATTAACAATTCTTTACTTTTACCCTTTCCTTGGAATTCACAGGTTCCTGAAGGAGAAAGGAATGACTTTTAACAAGAACACCTTTTCATTTCCCTCTAGGATATCCATTTGTATTGGAGCTTCCCTCTGTCTTTTTTTCTACTCACAGGCATGGAGACCAAACCCCGATGATCAAACCCTCTGATAACTTTAAAAAAGTGTTTTTTCTCAAACATAAGCTAGGTTGCACATCTAAGACTCCGATGAACCTGACCGGAAAATGGCTGCATTTCCCTACTGAAGCACTTCTGCCAGAAGTTATAATGCTCCCGTTCCAGTGCTCCCTGACTGATCCAGTGCTTCCTGAAATTTATTGAACTCCTAATAGCTACTCCCCTGGGACTCATTGCTGCAAACACTACTGATGCTATTACAGGAACAACTGTTCAGTTTGATCCAGACACATTTTCAGAATGGAATTAAATGACTCTCATCATTGGTGACTCTCACCTCTGGAAAGTGCAGGACAATTGGACGCTTTACTACAAGCACTGCTCTGGGTCCAGGGTTGGACTGAAATCTAATGAGACTGTTTTATATTTGGAATTGTTCCTCTGTTTCAAATTTTGTGTTTTTGTAAAAAGAAAATCCAGGTATCCGCCCGGCAGTAGGGCCTCTTCCTGAGGCTGTGCGTTTAACTAGATCCACTGAGAATGGCTGGTAAAAAAGTTTTCTCAGATATCTGCTAATGCCATGTGCAAAAGTAAGATCAAAATGGATTAAAGACCTCAACATCAGACCAGAATCCATTAGGTACACTGAAGACAAAGTTGGCAAAACCCTCCATGACATTGAATCTACTGGTATCTTCAAAGATGTCATGCTACTGGCCAAGCAAGTGAAAACAGAGATACACAAATGGGACTATCTTAAACTGAGAAGCTTCTGCACCTCAAAAGATACAGTGACCAGTATACAAAGACAGTCTACAGAATGGGAAAGGCTATTCGCCGAATACACATCCGACAATGGGTTGATATCAAGGATATACAAAGTACTGGTTGAACACCACAAGAAGAAAACATCCGACCCATCAAAAACTGGGGTGACAAAATGAACAGAGATTTTCACAAAGAAGAAATCTGAATGGCTAAAAGGCACATGAGAAAATGCTCTGCATCATTAATCATCAAGGAGATGCAGATCAAAACAACATTGAGATATCATCTCACACCACAGAGACTGGCCCACATCCAGAAGAACAAAAGCAACCAGTTTTGGCACAGATGTGGTGAGAAAGGGACTCTCCTTCACTGCTGGTGGGAATGCCGACTGGTTCAGCCCTTTTGCAAAACAGCATGGACGGTTCTCAAAAAATTAGAAATTGAGCACCCTTTGACCCAGCAATACCACTCCTGGGAATATATCCCAGAGAGGCAAAAAAGTATAGTCGATGTGACATCTGCACTTGTTTGTTCATTGCAGCACTCTTTACAATAGCCAGAATCTGGAAAAAACCTGAGTGCCCAAGAACAGATGACTGGTTAAAGAAACTTTGGTACATCTACACAATGGAGTACTATGCAGCTGTTAGAAAAGATGAAGTCATGAAATTTACATAAAAGTGGTACTACATGGAAAGTATCGTGCTAAACAAAATGAGTCAGAAAGAAAAAGACAGACATAGAAATATTGCATTCATCTGGGGAACATAAAGTAACAAACTAGGAGACTAACACCAAATAATAGCCGAAATAAGTACCACGAGGTTCACTCAATGGCTTGGAGGCCAGCCGCACAAGCTAGGGGAAAGGGCAGCTCAGATAGAGAAGGAAGCATCAAATAAAGGGTGTTTGATGGATCCTCCCAAGATGGGAGATGCATGCTGAAAGTCGACTATAGACCAAACATGATTGCCACTCAGTGCCTCTTTTGCAAACCAAGCACCCAAAAGGAGAGAGAGAACAAAAGGGAATGCACTGCCACAGGGGTGGGGTGGGATGCGTGGATGGGGTTGGGTGGGATACTGGTATCAGTGGTGGTTGATAATGGGGACTCTTGGAGGAATGGGTACTCTATCATTGTATAACTGAAACCCAAGCACAAAAATTTGTAAGTCTACACTGTACCTCATAGTGTTTCACTAATAAAAAAATTTTTTTAAAAAGAGTCTATTCAAGGACACTTAAGAAATAGGATGATACTGACAACAAAAAGAACAATCATGTTAATACAACTATTACAATAAGATACCAGAAATGGGGCCATAGAAAGATTACAGTGTGGTAGGGGGCTTGGCCTGCACACAGCCAACACAGTTGCAGCCCTACAGTTCCCCTTATCCTGCCTGGAATGATTCCTAAGTGCAGAACCAGGAAGAGCCCTGAGAATCACTGAATTTGGCCCACAAACAAACAAAAAATAAGAAAGATTACCAACACTATCCCAAAAAGATCAGACGGATTTCCCAACTTAGCAGAAACAAGAGCAGAGCACTTTATCAGAGACTGGTTGGAGAAAGCAGCTTAAATTATGAGGCCATTTTTTTATTTATTTCAAAAAGGTGTGAGTAATTAATACTGTAGCTATTAACTGTACCTTAAGTAATTTCTTTTTTGTTAATTTTTGTTAGTGAAACACCATGAGGTACAGTTGTAGACTTACAAATTTCTGTGCTTGGGTTTCAGTTATACAATGATTGAGTACCCATCCCTCCGCCAGTGGCCATTCTCCACCTCCAATGCTCCCAGTATCCTTCCCACACCCCCATCCCCCCATTCCACCCCACCCATGTGACAGTGCATTCCCTTTTGTTCTCTCTCTCCTTTTGGGTCCAGTGGTTTGCAAAAGAGGCATTGAGTGGCAATCATGTTCGGTCTACAGTCTACTTTCAGCATGCATCTCCCATCCTGGGAGGATCCACCCAACACCCTTTATTTGGTGCTTCCTTCTCTATCTGAGCTGCCTTCTCCCCTAGCATGTGCAGCTGGTCTTGTATGTAAATTTCATGACTTCATCTTTTCTAACAGCTGCATAGTATTCCATTGTGTAGATGTACCAAAGTTTCTTTAACCAGTCATCTGTTCTCTGGCAGTCGGGTTTTTTCCAGATTTTAGCTATTGTGAATAGTGCAGCAATGAACATAGAAGTGCAGATGTCATTTCAACTATACTTTTTTGCCTCTCCAGGATATATTCCCAGGAGTGGTATTGCTGGGTCAAATGGGAGCTCAATTTCTAATTTGTTGAGAATCGTCCATACTGTTTTCCAAAAGGGCTGAACCAGTTGGCATTCCCACCAGCAGCGGAGCAGAGTCCCATTCTCGCCACATCCGTGCCAACACCGGTTGTTTTTGTCCTTTTGGATGTGAGCCAGTCTCTGTGGTGTGAGATGATATCTCATTGTTGCTTTGATCTGCATCTTCTTGATGATTAGTGATGTAGAGCATTTTCTCATGTGCCTTTTAGCCATTCGGATTTCTTCTTTGAGAAAGTTTCTGTTCATTTCGTCACCCCATTTTTTATGGGGTTGGATGTTTTTTTCTTTTAGAGTTCAACTAGTGCTTTGTATATCTTTGATATCAACCCCTTATCAGATGGGTATTGGGTAAATATCCTTTCCAAGTCTGTAGATTGTCTTTGTATACTGGTCACTGTATCTTTTGAGATGCAGAAGCTTCTTAATTTAAAACAGTCCCATTTGTTTATCTCTGTTTCCACTTGGTTGGTCTAACTGTACCTTACATAATTTCTTTAGGACAGAACTTTGATAATGTAAATAGTAATAGTGAGACACTAACAGAGCCATAAAGCTAAAGCACAAATTCCATGATATTGAAACCAATGACAAATCAATTACAAATTTTTCCAAAAGAAGTGGTCTGTATGCATATAGTAAGAAAATTAATCCTGACCCTTAATTTTTCTCAAATGTTCTATTTATCCTCAAAACTTCAGCAATCTGTCCAAATTCTCCCACACTATTTTTCCCCTTAAGTCCTGGCAAATGAGTTGGCAGTCGAATAGACTTTTTGACAATAAGACTGTTGTTGAATGAAGACATTTAAAGGAATGAATGGTAGGAAGGAAAAAGGGGGAAGAGGGATAAAGGAAAGCGAGATGTACTTGGGTGATGTTCTTAAAGGATGGTGGCCTAGTAGGGAGAGACTGAGCGTATTATAATCTGGACAATATTATAATCTGGAGAGTATTATACTAAGTGAAGTTAGCCAGGAGGAGTGTGACAGATACAGAATAAACTCTCTCATATGTGAGATATCAAGGTACATAGTAAAGGAATAACAAAAGACTCAATACAACAGAACCTACAAAACTGAGTGGGGGCAGAGGGTTAGAGACCATGGTAGGCTCAGAGCTCAACACCATTATAGAGGTTGTGGAGTTGAAATTTTATACCCATAAAACCCTACCAGTACAAATATTGTAAGTCCCCATGCCACTTAAATGATTTTAAAAAGATGTAGGCCTAAGAATCAGAGTAATATTCCATTGTGTAACGTATTCCACCTTTATACACTCCATATATACAATTAATGCAATATTATGCAGCTATAAGAAAATATAAAAACTTGCAATTTGCTGCAACTTATATGGAACTGAAGGAAATTGTGTTATATTAAATAAGTCACAGAGGAAGAACAAATACTAGATGATCTCACTCATCAGTGGTATATGGAGAAGCAAAATAAGGAAATAGGCAGTACTGGATGAGATCAAACCTTGACCTTTGCGAAACTGAGTTAAGCAAGCAGCAGTGGAAGAGGAAAGGTGGAAAGGAAAAGTCAGACTAGAAGTGACATAAGGACAGTGGTGGGAGGTCTGGAGTGCTTTGGTGGTGAAGATGCAATAACTTTACATCAAAACCATGAGATTTAACATCATTGTAACCATGCTACCTAAACCATAAGGTAAAGGTAAAGGTAAAGGCCCTCCCGTTGATCATTGATTTGCTCGAGCGGGCCCAGTAACATCTCCATTGGAGACCTTGTTGTTACTGTGTTTGGCATATCGAATACGTCACGGGGAACTTGCCAGGCTTTGCCATGCGGGCGAGATACTCTCGGTAGATTGCTGGGCTCTCCGAGAGGGGCAGAGGAATCGAACTCAGGTGGACCATGTTGAGTGCGTGCAAGGCAAACGCCCTACCGCTGTGCTATCGCTCTAGCCCCTAAACCTAAACCATAGTGAAAGAAATATATGAGAATAAGAGTGATAAGGCAAGAAAAAAAAACAGAGGACAATCCCTAACACATTACAAAACAGGATGTCTAAGACACCTCCACACACTAAAGATTTCAGTGAATCAAACTTAAGCCTGTAAGCAGCTTCAGTAGGTAACTGTTTGTCTTCAGGTAATAGATTAACCTTTCTGAGTTTCACTCTCCTCACCTAAAATTATAAGTAAAATGGAAATGATAAAAGTGTCATATTGGGGTTGCTGCTTAGACCATGCCTGATACACTAAAAATTGTCAATAAATATTAAATTATTTTGCCATTAGTAGAATGATAAATCTGATTGTTGTGCTTTAAGTAAATAGTAGATGAAAGAATACTTGGGAATAGTCTGGGTCAACTTTAAAGCTTCTTCCATGCACAAGGTATCATTATTAACATAGTTGGCTTCATAATAATGATACAGTCATAAGTCATAAAATTTACCGAGCCAGAGTCCCTGCCCTTAACAAAGACCTGACAGTTGTTCTGTTGGGGGAATTGGAGGGAGCTGCCCAAACAGAATCCCAGGAGAAGAAAGCTGCTCAGAAGAAAGATGAGCCGTAGACAAACTACCATAAACAGAGTTCAGTATCATCATTAGAGCAATGAATCGTCCTTCAAAAACACCAGCTGACAGTTCTGTGATCCTGTACTGATGGGAAAGTAAGCCCTGCCTGGGTGAAATAATTGTGGGAAATATGGCCGGATTAGATGTCATCTGATGAGTTTACATTCTATAATAATTTAAACAGCCACTGGCTCTCCTATCTGCCTGCTCCAGCGCTGTAATACTTAATACTTCTGGTTGCTTCTGGTTACTCTCCACTCAGCCTAGGTCTCAGCCCAGAATTTTTTTTAATGAACTGGATTCCCTGGGTGTGATTTGAAATAAATTAGCCATGTGGATGGCCACAGACCTGCCAGGTTCCCACTGCTTCCTTGTACAGACAGCTTTACTCAAACCACTTCGAAGCACTTTTTAACAGCAACTCAGCTGTGCTTAGAGAAAAGCATGGACTGCTCATCTGCTGTCCCAATAAACCAGGAGGAATTGATTCAATTACCAGATTGACCATGTGCTGTGCTGGCAGCAGGGAAAGCTGAGAAAGAATCTTAGCTTTTGAATCAAGGGCCTGTGCATGGCTGACACCATGAGACTGTGATCTGTTTCAGCCCTGCCCACCAACTCTGCTTCACACAGTGGCCAACCTGTTCTGCCCAGTAACCCGGATGCGCTCATGGAAGTCCACTTTCACATCTATGCATCAACTTTTCATACTTACATTCCATTTTTGCCCCTTCCCCATCTGCTTGTGTTAGTGTTTCCCCAAAGAGGGTGGTGCCAGCCCAATGAGAGGGATACTAAACTATCCAGGAGGTGGTAATACACTGGGAGCCAATTGGGGTGTCCTTTCTGTTTGTTCAGTTAAAGAAGTGACATTTCTAGAGGCGAAAAAGTTTGAAGGTCCCTGGTTTACATGTAACAACCACATAAGACTGGAAAAATATCCTTGAAATTCGTACCAGGAAGTGAGAGTTAACTGCAAGGAGGGAATGGGGAGGGAATGTGACAGTTGCTGGGGACTCAGCCACGGCAGGCAGCCACCCCCCACATCTGACTCACTTCCTAATGGTTGCCGCTCCCCAACAGGTCTGTGGACTAGCATCTGGACTGGCTGGGGGTGTGGCCACCACTTTAGGGGCTTGGCCTCCTCAAAAGTGGGCGTGTCCTTCTCCAGGGCAGGCCTCCGCTCACGTGGCCCTGCACAGTTGTATTTCCCACTCCCAGCCTTTTTATCATGTAAATCTGTGGGGAAAATTCTGGCCACCTCAACTACAATAAAAATCCACTGGCCTACTCCAATTCTAACAAAAGACCAGTACACAAAGAAGCTGTAAAAGCCCAATGTTAAAAGAGCACCTCCTCCAAAACTTCACTAGATGTTCGTCATAAGCCAAAGAAAAATGCCTGAGAGGATGGTCAGACTCTAGAAAGGGAGAAGGGTGACCACCATCGACCGACCTTATCCAGAATCCTTTCCCATGATAAGAGGGAACAGTACTAGTGAATTTCAGGGTTTGACCTCTAGACAACCAAAACAACATGAAGAAACAGCGAAAATCTCCACTACAAGAAGAATACGAAGGAAAGAGTTTCGAATCCTCGACCGGGGTTATCCACAAATATGCTCTCTCTGATAAAGAATTCTGAGACAAAATGCAGAGGATGTTCAAGGATCTACTCAAAGAATCAATGGAGGAGATATCCAGAAAACTAAAAAAAGAAATGGAAGAAACAATAGAACAGATAGTCGAGAAAATACAGGAAGAAGTGAGAGCAGAAATTTAAAAAAGCTACAAAAAGAAGTGTCATAAATAAAGGATTCGGAAGACAAAATTAAAAACAGTAAGTGCCCTTAGCAGTAGGATGAATACAGCTGAAGACAGGATCAGTGAGCTTGAAGATGAGCAATAGAAATCCCATAGGGAACAACAAGCAATGGGAAAAGACCTCAAAACGGCTCTAAGGAGAATCAGAGACCTAGGGGATGACGCCAAGAGGAACAACATTAGAATCACTGGAGTACCGGAAGGACAAGGAGGCAACCCCAATGAAAATGCCACAGTCAAAGAAATCATTGCTGAAAAGTTCCCAGAGTTAATGAATGCAGACAGCCAGATCCAAGGAGCCAGAAGGGTGCCAGCTAAAAGAGACCCTAATAAAAACATTCCAAAGCATATCATAGTCAGAACAATGGATGCTGTGGACAGAGACACAGTACTACAAGCAGCAAGGTCAAAGAAGGAAAGCACATACAAAGGAGCACCCCTTAGATGCACAGCAGACCTATCAGAGGAAACCCTCCAAGCCTGAAGGAAATGGTGGGATATAGTGAAAAAACTCAATGAACTGAACGCCTCACCAAGAATAGTTTATCCAGCTAAACTCTCACTCAAGGGGTATAAAATTTTGTGTGCCTCAATTTTGTAGATAAACAATGGCTCAGGAACTTCATAGACTCAAAACCAAATTTAAAAGAAGGATTAAAGGGGCTCCTGTAAGATAAGAAGGAAAACACTTATAAACACAACCAACCCCTACAGAAAGATGGCACAAAACCCCATGACAATAATCTCTCTCAGTGTCAATGGTCTAAATGCATCAATCAAGAGACACAGAGTTGCAAAATGGATCCACAACATTCTGCTGTCGACAGTTGCTGGAGACTCAAGCAAGCCCCATTAGGACAAAAAGGACACTGATTCTATAGATGTAGATTCATACAGTCCTTCTAATAATATATCTTCCCTTTAATCTGGGTGTGGGGGCAGGAAGGGGGGAAATACCACTTCAAGAAACAGTCATGGATAAAAGGGTATAAGATCACTCTGAACAAGAACTGAAGGCTGAAAAGGGGTAAATGGATAGACATGATAATCTTTCAGTACCTGTATGGCAAGCCATACTGCCAGGTGGGGGGGAGAGGGAGAGAGAGAGAGAGAGAGAGAGAGAGAGAGAGAGAGAGCTGCCCCCAGTGGCGCAGTGAAAGGGGCTGGCAGGAGAGAAACTGGGGACACTGGTGGCAGGAAATGTACAATAGTGGGGGGATGACTGTTGGAACATTGTGTGACTAAAACCCAATTGTGAACAACTTTGTAACTGTGTATCTCATGGTTTTTCAGTAAAAATAAATATTTTTAAAAGATATAAGAACCTGTATAGACAAATTGTTTAGCAACTAATAAAATAAGAACTTATCTTATTTTTTAAAAATCTCAAATATATATGCAATGCCAACCTTTAAACTATAAAGAGACAATCAGAAGGAAAAGAACAGTATTTATTTCTAACTGGAGGAAAGTATTTCTTTTTGTGATTTTTTTCACAAGTTTTTTGAGTTGTATACACTATGCTTTGATTTTTATTTTGAAACTATAAAAAATACCAGAATTCAAAGGGTTTAACTGTCTGTTTTTTTTCTGGTCTTGAACAGCCCCACTACAAAAATCTTCTTCAAATTCAGTTTTCCAGCCTATGAAGTGACAGGAGTCAGATCCCATTAGTGCCAAACTCCCAACTAATGTCTCTAGCCTACCCCTACAGGCTGCAGTGTGCTTCATGTGCATTCTCCAAAGACATGAAATACATGTGTCCAGTATTGCTGAGTTCCTACCAGAAAAGTGTAAGCACCAAAAAGGTCAATTGTCAATCTTCAGAATTCTAGCAGCACGGTGTCTCAGCATAAATAATGCCAGACAGAACCATGGAGCCAGCTTGCACTGACAACCCCATTGACCATTTTCAATCTTTTCTATCGTGGGAGTCCCAGTGCTGTGCTATGGTTTGATAGTCTCTTGTCCTTTTTGGAATCAGTGTCTCCAGTCAAAGGACCCTTTCTATTTCCTAGTCACAGCTTCCTCTGGTGGATCTTCCAACCCAAGGGGTATAAAATTTTGTGTGCCTCAATCAGCTTCCATTGGAGTTCTTACCATAGGGAATCAGTTCAGACTGAGATTCTTCACATAATGAACTATGGAAAAGACACATCCTCCAGCACTTGAAACAAGGCTGAAAGTATGCTAAGTTTACTGCAGAACTGTTCACCACAGTCAAAATCTGAAAACAATTCAAAGGCTCAACAACAGGTGTCTGGATGCAGAAGTTGCAGTCAATATACACAGTGGGATTCTATTTAGCTATAAGAAAAGATGAAATCTTGCAGTTCACTGCAACATACATGAAACTGGGATTAGTGAGACAGAAGGAGGACAAGTATAGAATGATCTTGCTCATAGTTGGAATGTAAGGGAAAGAACAATATTTAGAAATAACAGACCTTGAGATTTTGCCTGTAGAATTGAGTCTGCTAAAGCTACTGTAAGAACTAGAAGTGGCAGTTTGGTGAAGGAAATGGCACAGTGACACTCTAATCCAAAACCATTCAGATTATGAATAATGGTTCCTAACTTTGTTAATGACTGAAAGTTAGCAGCAGTTGAAAGATGTGTGTTTAAAGACATGCTTGGCAGGGATGACTGTTATTTAAATGAATAAATGGTAAAATGATCCTTCTTCACCACAAACACAGATGAACCATGGTGTATTCTACAATTCCTCAGCACTTGTTAGCTTCTGAAGATGTCCCCATATATACATTAAGCCTTAGAAATTTGACATGTGAATGAGATAATGTATCACCTAGTAAAGATAGTTCTTCTAGTCCTTTATAATCTCAATAACTTCAGAAAACTATAAAAGACATTTAAACCCAAATTTAGGCTCTCATATTTCTGGCATTGTTTCTGGGGAATCTTTAAAGTAAGAAAGTAAGCTCAAGAAGCAAATCAAATCCCAACTCTTAGAAAAGTTGACTTTCCTTAAACCCCCTGTCTCCTATTACAAATTTTTTTAATAACATCTTCCCTCCAGAGTATAAGAGAGAACTTTTAAATGGGACTCCTGTGACAGGAGAAGGGGCAGTGGAAAATGAACCGCATCGGTCCAACTTGCAGGCAAGGAGACTGTAGCTTTAGTTTTACCCAGTAAAATCATATTAGCGTACAAATTTTTGGCAGGAAATTAAATGATGCAAACAGATGTAAATGCAGTATCTTAATGCCCAAAGCAGTTTGTCTTTAAATATCATGAGTTTTTAATACTTTGTTCTGAGCATCTGTTTTTATCCTAAGAAAGATGATCAGAGGCACAGGAGAAATTGCTTTTGGAGCTGTGTGAATATAAGTCAGGCAGAACAGGTATGGGGGGATAATTCTGGGGTTCAGGATCTATTGGTCAGAATATGGGGAGAGAGGGGAACTCAAAATTCAGCTTTGTAAGCTATTTGTGCCGGGTCTAGATGCAGATCTTTGGGGATCATCTATTGCTCGGGTACTGGAGGACTTCATCCCAATGCAGCCTGTTCAAGGTCACTGACTAGAACCTAGTAATTCTGTCACGGGTTTTGATTTCCCTGTGACATATTTGTTAGCACTTTCTCTAACTTCCAGGAGTCAGAAAACACAGGTAAAAAAGAAAGGCACTTGGGTCCAAGCACCAGAAATGAAATCTCATGAAAGGAGCAATAAGAGCAACACTAGTAAAGCAGCTGGAATAGATAAGGTATTAAGAAATGGGGCGATGAAATGAAGAGACATATCTCTTAAGACATATGTTTATGACAAATCTATCACTTCATGCCAGGGGAAGAGGGAAAAATGATAGACTTGTACAGTGGCACTTAGGATTTCTACATGATTTAAAGTTTCTTCTACTCAGATTGCCCTGCTCAATGAAGTCAAGTCAAGCTTTCTCGAAATGGTGTTGATAATATGTTTCTTCACAAGAGAACACCTCAAAGCTCACCATGAGAAATTTAGGGAGTGGACAGTGCTCTTAGAGGAAGGGTGATGAAAAAGAATTGACAGGAAATTTTCACCCAGAGTAACTGCAATCCCTGTAGATACTGCCTTAAGTCAAAATACTGCTAACTCCATCCTCCAATGATCAATGTCCCATTGGATCATAACAACTTTTTGATCCAATAGATCCTCAGAAATGCTGGGTAGAAATAGTTGAGTTACTCAGGATCTCAGGGACAGGAGACAGTCAGCTCCTGTACTCTAACACCTCTTTCTCAGGGGAGTGGGGGCTGAGGGGGCACACCAACTATACTTGGGGCTTACTCCTGGAAGTGCCTGCCAGGAGGGGAGCTGTATGGATTGACAAGGATGAAACCCAGGTCAGATGCTTATATCACCACTCCAATCCCTAGCATCTCTGATCCATTCTCCCTATAACACTGAAGCTCTGTCTGCAGGTTAGTGACCCCTCCTCATCAAACTACAAAATCCCTAAGGAATTTGTTATGCTCTTTTAATTTCCCAGGAATAACTCGTGAAATAGATACTCTATATGTATTTAGTGGGTAGAGAAAAGACATGGAAATAGGTGTCAGAAAGATAGAATAGTAGGTAAGTCTCTTGCCTTGCATGCAGCCCACTCAGGTTCAATTCCTGGCAGTTATATGGTCCTCTAATCCCTGAGTGAACAGCCAGGAGTAATCCCTGAGTGTGATGGAGGATGAAAGATGAAAAATGAAAGGAGGAGAGGAGGGGAGGGGAGGGGAGGGGAGGGGAGGGGAGGGGAAGGAAGGGGAGGGGAGGGGAGAGGAGGGGAGAGGAGGGGAGGGGAGGAGGGACTACAGCAATAGTGCAGCATGTAGGGTGTTTGCTTTGCACATGACCTACCTGGGTTCATTACCTGGAAACCCATATGGTCCCCCAAGCATTGCCAGGAGTAATTCCTGAATGCAAACAAGGGAGTAATCCTTGAGCAATTCCTGGTTTGGCCACAAAGAAAAGGAAAGAAGTGAAAAGAAAGAAGTGGACACATCATTTAAGGAACATCTGAACTTTGTAGCCTCTAACTGGCTGGCAAAAGCAGCAGGCAAAGGGAGATAAGAGTTCTTATTGCCCAGGATAGGAGGCTTAACCTTGCTCCTCCTCCATAAACCAAACAGATGTTTTCAAACACCAGCGTTTGCTTTCCGGTTCTGCTTTGGTTTTTTTGTTTATCACTAACCAATGACTCTTCCAATGACTTGCTTCTCCACACTCTTTTCAACATCTCTCGGAACTCCAAGTTCATCCCGGGGACAACCCAACGTCCCATGGGACTCCAGGTCAAATACCTGCCCTTCGTTCAGCTCTTTCACCTGTGCACCAGCACATTGGCAATCAGCACAGTGAATAACTCCCGGGACAGGTCTGGAACCAAGGCCACCTGGCCTCTAGCTTCAATTGGCTTCACTCAAATCCTTCATTTCAAGTCACACTTCCCCTTTCAACTAGAAACAAAAAGACTCAGGCACTCTGTAGCCAATGTGGGTAAAATTAGAAGGTAACTTTGGAAAGTAACTGGACAGCGTCCATTAGAATTTTAAACATGAGATAGAAAAGATAGTACAGAGATTAGGGTACATGCCATTCATGTAGCCAACCCCAGTTCAATTCCCATCACTGCATGGTACACCAAACATCTCTGTGAAGCCCTGGAGACTCACTCCCTAAGCACTATCAGGCCTGGTCCAAAGACAGCCTTGTGGCCTGGCTAATCCCAGCATCGCAGGACCTGAGCAGCACCGTATCCTTAGGCCAGAGCACAGCAGTGCCAGCCTGCTCAGCAGAGAATCACTAACAGGAGGTTCTGGGCCTCCTGAGCACCACTTGGGACTCTCCACCCTAAAATAAAGAATTTTCATTGCCCTGACCCTATAACCTAATGTTCTGCTATTCCTTTGGAAATCATAATGTGAATATAGAATATTAAAGAGTAATAAAGAGTAAATAGGAATACAAAATAATAAAGTATGCACAAGATGTTCATGGCAGAGTTGTTTATAGTACTGGGAACAAATGAAATGCCCATTAACAGGGGTAGGGTCCAAGAAACTATCTATTCATCTGAAAACATGTTTGCTGAAGTTAATCACTTTATATTAACATGTGCAGCGTAAAGCTGTCTCCAAAAGGCAAATGTAAACAACACTTGGACCCCACTTGCTGAAAACACATACTTGCACAGCACACACAGAACCTGACTCTTTCTACACACACCTGCCATGTGGATCAATTTGAAAATGTTGGAAAGATACACCTCAATCTAGTACTGTTCAGGAGACATTGTGCTTTTATGTGTAATTCTTATATTTGGGGAGCCAGAGAGATAATACAGCAGGTAGGGTGCTTGCTTTGCATATGACTGAGTTCAATCTCCAGCACCATATATGATCTCCCAAGAACTATCAAGAGTTATTCCTGGGCCCTAGGGCTGGAGTGATAGCACAGCAGTAGGGCGTTTGCCTTACAAGCAGCCAACATGGCCGACCTGAGTTCGATTCCTCCACCCCCTCAGAGAGCCCGGCAAGCTACTGAGAGTATCTTGCCCCCACGGCAGAGCCTGGCAAGCTACCCATGATGTATTCGATATGCCAAACACAGTAACAACAAGTCTCATGATGGAGACGTTACTGGGCCCACTCGAGCAAATCGATGAACAACGGGAGGACCATGACCGTGATCCCTGGGCCCAGAGCCAGGAATGAGTCCTCAACACAAGCAGGTAAGCCCCCACTGCCGCCATCCTTCCCAAATATTTTTAATTTAAAAAAAAAACATATGTTTTCCCAAGGAGAAAACATCCATGAATACTTTGCAAAATTAAATGTTAAGTATCAAAAGGGTGGCTGGAGTGATAGCACAGCGGTAGGGCGTTTGCCTTGTGTGCAGCCAGCCTGGCCGAGCCAGGTTCGATTCCTCCACCCCTCTCAGAGAGACTGGCAAGCTACCGAGAGTATTCAATATGCCAAACACAGTAACAAGAAGTCTCACAATGGAGATGTTACTGGCCTGCTCGAGCAAATCAATCAAAGGGTTGGGAAGGAAATTCCACCTCTTTCTGCAACTATGAAAGAAAACAGGCTGAAGGCAAAACGGCCAGCACAGATCCAATCTTGGAATTGCTGTGATGTTCTGAGGCAAACATGTCCCTTTATGGGAGAAGGGTGGTGTGCCTTCTTTTCTGCCACAGCAAATACTCTGGGTATAGAAGGGTAATTTCTTCACGTAGGAACTTCTTCACTGGGAAAGAAAACTATTCAGTAGGAATGTGGACTCAGTCACCACTCATGCCTTACTCCTTGAATATATGGAAGTACATAATAATAGCAATAATACACATCCAGCACCATGCAAACGAGTTTTAGTCAGCACCCAAATCCTACAGTTCTGTACAGTGAATGAGTCTAGTATGAGAAAGTCAAATTCAGATGAAGTTATGACATGAGCTTTGACTCAAGCTCATCTCAGTTCACCATCATTCTCTCTTTAGTTTTGTTGTGGGGCCACACTCAGCAGTGCTCAGGGGTCACTCCTAGTGGTATCAGTGGTCAAACTGGGATTGGTCTCATGCAAGGTGAGCTGCTTAACCCCTGTGCTATCTCTCTGTCACCAAAGTCCATGCCCTTGACCACTCTACTACATTGCATGAAGAATTAGGGGTTTCTGCCCACAAGCAAAGGTTCATTTGGTAATTGTTCACAAAGGTCTGGGCTGTTCTTCAGAAATACTTCCCAGAGTTTTGAATTAGACCATAGCTTACTGGGTCCCACAGAATAGTCTCTCTGTGTCCAATAAAATAAAACTGACTCCATGAGCATTTTCCTGGCTCTGACATTCCTCAAATTCTGCCCCAGCGGCTGTGTGATAATGAAGTTTCATTGTCATTTGCAAGAGGATGGTGGAAAAGGAAAATGAGTCCCAGGAGGGGCAGATCTGAATGGTGTAGTGGAGGAAATGCTGTCCCGGGGAACTCAAGCATCTGGGTGTCTGGACGCATCATAAAATTTTATTGTGAAATACACAGATGATGGTCCAGCTGCAAGGCATCACAAGTGTTTATCAGGATCTCCCAGCACATTCTCGGTGTGCTCCCCTTGGTTACTATTTTGGGGGGCTTAACCTAATTAAAATGAAGGCATCAAGATGACTTCAAGGTGCTGCCTTTAGCTGCAAGGCATGCCATGGCTCCCTCTTTGAAAGTCCCCATTCTCTTTGTTCTCAGGGGCCAGACCAACTTCAGGAAAGAAGGAATCTATAGAAAACATTGACAGGAGAAGTTGGCATGACTGGAGTTTGGTCAACTTTTGCTGGTCACATCTGTGAATGACCAATTTCATGCATTACCAAGCTCCCATAGAGGCTATTCTGCTGCCCATACTTTGTCTCAAACTCTACCATGTAGTAGTCTAAGTCTCTGTCTTTGTGTTTCAGAGAATGAAACAAATTCACAACCCAAACATATTTTGTTCTCTCCCCTCTCTCTATTCATACATGCACTGGGGTCCTTTCTAACAGTGCTATCATTGGTAATAATTTCTTCCTTTAGATCAAGTTTTCCTTGAAAAATCGTTACATTCTCAATTGCCATTTCTCCTCTGAAGCAGAACCATTTGCTCTTTCTCCCAATAAGACTATTCTAGATGCAGTAGAAAGCAGGTAAATCATTACACCACAATGTCTGCCTTATGCATTGGGCCTCAATTTCTCTCTCTGAACACCAATTAAGGACTCAGGTTTTCTTCAGCTGTAGAACTAAGTCTTGTCAACCCATCGTGCATTTTCTATGCCTTTCACCTGTCAAGGTTCATTGCTCCCCTTTTGTGTGTGAATTCCTAATGATACCCTAAAACACAAAAATATATGAGTCTCTACTGGAGAAGCTCAGCCTCAGAACCAACCCACTTCATCCATAGCTAGTGCTTTCTTGGGGTGTGATACAAAAGTACCAGATATGATATGATGCTTGAACACTGGAACCAAACAGTGGACTGTAATTTGTTAGCCATCAAGTCCCCAGCTCAGTGCAGGGCAGCCAAATCCTCAGCATATTCCCTGATTCTACCTAATCCAATTGCATTATTGCTGAGAAATGCATCCACAGAGCTGCTAGCAGTTTCAAAAACTGCAGTAGAGCCATCAGGTAACTCTGCCAACAGGTGAAACCATCCATTTCTCACACAGACATTTAGTTGGCACGGAAGTCAGTGCCCTAGGGAATACTACCAAATGCCTATAATTGACCAAAATCTCCCTGCACCTCCTTGAAAATACCCTGTCTTGAGGTCTTATCTTGTTTTCTCACATCAAGCCCGGGCTGAGGTTTCAGGTGTCAAGCTGTAGCCAGGAAGAAGATTTATAGTCCTGTTATCAGCTCCAGACAGCCAGAAGTGGTGGCCACATGGCTGGAGAAACAATAGAGTAGCAGCAGGGAAGGGCCCCAGTAGGGACTGTTCAACCCTTGGAGTCACCTGTGCCCACACATCTTCCTCAGCAGGTGGACTGGGCTGAGCTTTGGCAATAGAAATGGCCCAGGAAAGTCTGAGTGTCAGGAATAAGATCAGTAACTCAGAGACTGCTGCCTGTGGCCACATCCTCTGTCACATATTTCAGAGGTGTCAGCCCCATAATGACAAAGTAGAGATCCCATCACAGCTGTTTGGGACCAGAAAGTCAGAATACATAGAGGGAGGGAAGGTACCCCTCCCAGGATTCCTCACACTCATATGAATCCTTAGAAAGGGCATCCTGATGAGTTTTCCAATATGACACCTGGTAGGTGGCCTCCTTGGAGGGAGGCAAAACCAGGCAGGTTCTATTTGTCAAGTATTGGAGAAGGTGGGTGGGTGGTAAATTTGTCTATTACAGCAATATAATTTTTCTTCAATTCAGCCATCTACCTAGCGTTGTGGAAATCCACATCCTAACAAATTGTTCGCTGCTGTTTTACCTTTCCTTATAGGTATGTTTAAATAAAAATCCTCCTTATGCCCCTAACTGTAAGGCCCTAAAAGTCAATTTCTCTATATGACACCTGAAGAGTGTTCTATAAAGTGCCACAGGAATAATGAACGGAGGGATGGAAGGGTGGAGGGGTGGATAAGGATGGATGGATGGATGGATGGTGGATGGATGGATGGATGGATGGATGGATGGATGGATGGATGGATGGACGGACGGATGGATGAATGGCTTGGTGGATCCCTGGACCTCCCCATAGCTGACTGTTTCCTGAACACACAAACCCCACCACCTTCTCCATTAAAGTTCTACATGAAAGGCCCCAAGAACAACCTCTGGTTCCCCTCCCTCACCCAGTGATCTCTCCTGACTTTCAGGCATGGGCAGAGAATGTGAGAACAGACCAGTCAATGTCAGGGACATCCTAACATAGGAAGAACTAATGATTTCTCCTAGTCCAATACCAAAGTCCTAGCAGAGACTTGAGATTTGCCCAAGTCTCCACGTCTTCCAGTCTCCACCTCCACTTTCCTCCACCCCCAGAGACAGCATACTAAGTCAGGGTCTGGTCTGAACCTGAGCAGGTAACCTCAAAGGAAATGGTTCAAGTGAGCTCCTGAAAAATTGTCTCCTTCCAAAGCTCAGCCTCTCTCCAGAGACTACACTGGTTTCTGCTAAGTCTCTGAACAGGAACTGGACTGCACTCAAAAAACTATTTCCTGAGTTCCAATTGCATGCACAGCAGTGTCAAGGACACATTTCAGTTCAATTCAACCCAGATAATAGGGAAAGAGAGGGTGCAGGACTGAGTGTGAACTCTGAGTCAGGCTGCCAGTTAACATACAGAGACTCTTTGGGTACTTAAAGTTCATTGGCTTAATACAGTCTAAATAGTTTAAATGATGTCCTAGCAAATAAGCACACTCAATATATATTATTATGATTACACTGTGGGAACTTGGCTTGCCCCTGGGGAAGCAGTGATCAGTAAGTGAAACCCTGGCCCTCTAGAAAAATGAGTTTCGACACAACAGTTAACACAGCCTGCCAGGACATACTTAATGGGTACAAACAGTGATGATGTTCTAAAGAAATATTTGCTCCTCTAAGTATAAGTACTCTGGTAGCAGTGGTCCCCAGGTAATGGTATTGTCATAGAATAATGTATTATTAAAAATAATGCCAAGAAAACAAAAAAAACCCCACACACAACCAGAGCAAAGATATGTATTCCATAAGCGTGGAATAATGTGGTACTGGGCCATAAAGAGTTATATGGAAACACCAATAGAACTTAAGGATATGTATGCTGCTGATAAGGAAAACCCCAACTAAAAGAGGTAAGCTAGTGAATGAGAGTATTATCTTTAAGGGCTGGAGTGATAGCACAGAGGGTAGGGCGTTTGCCTTGCACGCGGCCGACCGGGGTGAATCAGGCTTAATTCCTCCACCCCTCTTGGAGAGCCTGGCAAGCTATTGAGAGTATCCCGCCCTGCACGCCAGAGCCTGGAAAGCTTCCTGTGGTGTATTCGATATGCCGAAAACAGTAACAAGTCTCACAATGGAGACGTTACTGGGCCCGCTGGAGCAAATCAATGAACGGGAGGACAGTGCTACAGTGCTACTGTCTTGAAAACAAAAGTTCTGGAGGAAGGGAGCTCAAAAGTTGGTGCTATGGCTTAGCTAGACATGATCTTTCCAACATCTTCAATCCTAAAACTATCACCTTCATCTTTCAGCATCTAATCCAGACAGTTATCCTTCCAGCCCAGGCAGGCCTATTTCCCCTGGGTCTCACTTGGAGGTTACATTCTTCAAACAACCAGCAGTGGATCACACAGCCATGTCACAGCCCGGTCACAGTTTCAAAGGTCATCCTGGACTCTGAGTAAACAGCACTTTTTTTTATTTGATTGCATTTTTCTTCCCCTTCTGTTGGTTGTGTTGCTGTGAATAGGGATGGCACACAGTACGTTGTGGTGCTCACCGGGGTTCACACACTCAGCTGTGGTGCTTACACATACTTGGTGGCAGTGCATCAGAAGCACCACACATGATTGTGTGTCCCGGAACCCCAGACAGCAATGTCAGTGAGATCACACAAGCAAACGTGGGGCTGTGCTTGGGATTGGACTCACAGCCTTACTCTTATAAGGAGCCTCTTTGCCTTGAGACTGTCCAGAACTTATCATTAATTTGGAACCCTCTAAAAGTGCATTTCCTTCATCTTCATTTTCATTTCATGCAATAGAAAAAGTAGGCAAAATAAACTTAGGTGAGTCACTTTCTGGGTCTCAGTTTTCTCATCTAAAAATGGGTGAGAAAGCAAGGCTTTCATGTCAAGGATGCAGGCCTATAAAAATTATGATGCTCAATCTGTACACAAAGCTGAAACAGCGGAGGCCTGTGTGAAAGCAGAGGTCTCAATGACTCCCCTAGATGGGAGGTGATTGCCTTATTTGTTATCTGCCCTTCCACTCTCATTGGCAGTTTAAGAACACAACCCTTAGCAGCAGGTGGCCCAGCCAATCAATTACTGCCCACAGATGGCTTGGGGATGTGTTCCTTGCTCTAAGGCTTCCAAAATCTAAATTTGTGGAGCTGTTTAGCAGCCAAGGACATCAAGTCTCCCCCCCTCCTCCCCATCTCTACAGCCTTGCTCCTGAGAACTCCAATGAAAATGCTGATTCTCTGGAGACAGGTCAACAGTTTGTGTTGTTAAAAATAAGTCATCAGACCCTGACCTGACATTTATGAGGAAACAGAAGAGACTTTTAGTGGCCTCTGTGATTTCTTTATGCCCTGACACCATAAAAATTTCAGAGTAAATGAAAACCTTGGGGGATTTTGACATTTCTCTCATGATTCAGCCCCTTGACGGTCACCCAGGCTATTCTCTGGCTGAGTAGAAGGTGCACAGAGGGCCTGAGAAGAGATTCAGCATTTTGGGAAGATGTCAACCTCAACCACCAATCCAAAGGGGCAGCATGCAATATATACACTCTGTGATGAATTCAAGAAACACCCAAGTGTTTCTATATATGTAAGCAGATGCCCTCTTTTTTTTCCAAATAAATTATCAACTTGGTCTCCCACCAACTCAAAAACCATCTGCTTTTCTGAGCTCTGTCATCACAGATGTCCTTCCTGAGTTTAAAACCACGGCATTGGCCGGACTTCCTGCTAGGAAGCATGGGTAGCCAGCCATGTGTTGGTGATAGCCCCAGCAGGCTTTTGTTTTTCACTGCCTTTCTGAAAGGCATGTTACTCATACATCAAAGCAGAGGCCTGTCCCTGGCACATCCTCTCCTTAGTGTTTAAAAATGTGGTAGAAGGTACTTGAAAGTAGGGGAGATATGAGGGAGGGAGGGGAAACAGATGCAGAAAGGAAGCTCCATCTTTCTACTCAAAATTGGGGGCAGGAGTGTGCTCCTTAAGAAGCCCTGTCTTACATTTTAAAGGGAAAAAAAAGGAAGGCAAAAGAAGCTGTGCAAAGGCCTTTCTGCCCATTGTCTTTGAAAACCCACTTTGATAGAATTGCTTTAAACTGGTCCTTTCCCAGTAAACTTCAGAAGTAAGCAACAGCCTTGGTGCTTGTATGAGTCAGCTCAGATGCTATAACAAAACCCCACAGGCTGGGCAGATTCAATTGTAGTTTATTGTCTCACGGTTCCTGAGGCTGAAAATGCAAGCTCAAGATACAGGCAGTTCTCATGAGCAAAGGGGAGAAGGCAGCTGGAATAGAGAAGGGATAACTAAGAAAAAGATGGCTGGAGGAATCAGTCGCAGAAAGTAGATAAAGGACCAAACATGGTAACCTCTCGGGTCTGTATTGCAAAACATAATGCCCAAAAGTAGAGAGAGATTATGAGGAATCATGTCTGCCATGGAGGCAGGGGGAGGGTGGGAAAGGGGGGTTATACTAGGGATATTGGTGGTGGGGAATGTGCAC
Organism: Sorex fumeus; assembly: GCF_029834395.1. Classification (NCBI taxonomy): domain Eukaryota; kingdom Metazoa; phylum Chordata; class Mammalia; order Eulipotyphla; family Soricidae; genus Sorex; species Sorex fumeus. Next base: position 18,200,363 of record NW_026606067.1, read on the forward strand.
TGGTGGAGGGATGGGTGTTTGATCATTGTGTGATTGTAACCCAAACATGAAATGAAAGCTTGTAACTATCTCACGATAATTCAATAAATTTTTTGAAAAGATATAGGCAGTTCAGTTGCTAAGGAGTGCTCTCCCTGGTTGGCAGATGACTGTCTTTTTCCTGATTGTAAAAAGTAAGGGGGGGGGGGCAGAAGAAAAGAGGGAGAAGGAGAGAGGGGAGAAAAATGCTGGCCAAATCTCCAGGTCACTTGTTAATTATTTTGGAAGACCTACAATATTAAATTTTATGATATCAATGAGACAATTGAGACAATGGTTATACCATAAAGAAGAACATAAATATCAGCAAAACAAAATAGATTCCATCCGAAAGAGTAAGGACCCTACTACTATACGCACATAAATCCTATTAGGTCAGGGCCCATCCCAGTGACCTCATTAACCTTAATAAATTTCCCATAGGTTCTAACTCCAAATGCAGATTCATTGAAGTTTAAGGCTTTAATGCAAAATTGGGCTCAGCTCCACCCAGCGAGCTGTCAAAAATTTCCTCCTCTGAAGGTGTTCCCAGGTTCCTAAAAGGAAACACACTTAGACAAGCTGCATGCTTCTCTAAGAGCTCTTAATTCTGGTTCTTTCCACCCCTCATCTGTGGCTACAGGCATGTTGACTTTTGAGAAGTCCTTTGTCAATACTCCAATTTACCTTTGCAAATAAGTATTACATTATCGAAGGATCCCTCTAATAATATGCATTTAATGAAATGCTGAGAGGCAGAAATATTTGAGTGGGAAGGATGTGGGATTCCTGCCCATCAGAAAATTAGCACTTGCCTTGCGCACAGTTCATCCCAGTTTAATCCCCAGCATTCCATATGGTCCCCTGAGCACCACCAGGAATGATCCCTGTGCACGGAGCCAGGAGTAAACCTCGAGCACCACTCGATGAGGCCCAAAAACAAAAACAGAAAGCTGGGGCTGGAGTGATAGCACAGCAGGTAGGGCATTTGCCTTGCACACAGCTGAGTCAGGATCGATTCCCAGTAACCCATATAATCCCCAATGAGCACCTCCAGGAGTAATTCCTGAGTGCAGACCCAGGAGTAATCCCTGAGCATCGTTGGGTGTGACCCAAAAAGAAAAAAAAAGCCAGAAAGCTATTAGCTATGAATAGAAGGAGGAACTAAAGTGTAGTGCAAGACAATGGCAGGTGAACTCTGACTTGCCCCCACTGTTTCTAGGATACTCTGCTACAAAACACACAACAGGCCCCATGACATTTGTATTATTCTTGGTGAGGTTTCTGTATAACTTTCCTAAGTCATGTGCAGTGCCACGACTGGCTGCAAGGGGGTGCTGATTGAGGATGGAGATGGAGAAGTTTTAAGCCAAATCACTAAGCTGTCTTGGTTACAGTTTTAAAGGTGGTGGCATTTCCTTAAATTCCCTTTGATCTTACCTTCCTAGGTAGGTGTCCTCACTTTATTTATTTTGATTTATTTATTTTTATTGAATTACTATGTGCTATCGTTACAAAGTTGTTTGTGATTGGGTTTTAATCACATAATGTTCCAACACCCGTCTCTCCACCAGTGTACATTTTCCACCAACAATGTCCCCAATTTACCTCTCCCCCAACCCCACTAGGCTGAGTCTATGGAAGACATAGGAAAAGTTTATTTTAAATATATGTAAATTATAACCCACACGGCAAAGCCTGGCAAGCTACCCGTGACATATTCGATATGCCAAACACAGTAACAACAAGTCTCACATTGAGATGTTACTGGGCCCGCTCAAGCACATCGATGAACAACAGGGAGAACAGTGCTACAGTGCTACAGTAAATTATGAATCATAAAGAAATATTAAAGGATTTATTTTATATTTAGAAGTTCAAATATTTTTATAAAACTCAAACACAAACATTATTTTCTCTTCTCTCTCCCCAACCTCCCTCTCTCTCTTCTTTCTTTCTTTCTTTTTTATTTTTGGCCATGTTTGGCTATGTTCAGGACTAACTCTTCACTCTGCACCCAGGGAACAATCCTGGCTGGAATTAGGGGACTGATCACATGAGGTGCTGGAGATTGATCCTGGGTCAGCCAGGTGCAAGGCAAAGCACCTTACCCACTATACTACCTCATAAGCCCCACAAACATTGTTTTTGATATAAGTAAAATATTTGCTTCATTTTTAGTTTTGGATATTGAAAAATAGAGAATAGAAAAAATGATAAATACCGAACCACTACCCATTAAGATGTTATTATATCTTCTTGTGTCTTGGGAGGTTGAGGGGAACACTCTCCAGCCCACGTGATGCTTAAGGCTTACTTCTGGCTCTGCACTCAGAAATAAGTCCTGAGTGCTTGAGGGACCATATACAATGCTGGGGATGGAACCCAGGCTGGCTGTGTGCATGGCAAGCACCCTATCTGCAGTACTATTACTCTGGCCTCTGCTTTTTTATTTATTTTTTAAGGATCACTGTGAGATATAGTTACAAACTTGTGTGATTACATTTCAGTCACACAATGCTCGAGTACCCATCCCTCCACCAGTGCACATTTTCTACCTCTATTGTTCCCAGTGCCTCACCTCCCACCCCCATCCACCCCAATCCCTGCCTCTGTGGCAATTACAATCCTTCTTACTCTCTCTCTAATTTTGGGCATTATGATTTTCAAAACAGATACTAAAAGGTCATTGTGTTTGGTCCTTTGTCTATTTTAAGCACACATCTCCCATCCTGGGCGATCCCTACAATCATCATTTACTTAGTGGTTCCTTCTCCATCCCAACTGTCTTTTCCCCCAGCACGTGAGGTCAATTTCCAAACCATGGCATGGGATCCGCTTCCAAACCATGGCGTGATCCTCCAGACCCTTATCTCTACTGTCCGTAGGTGTTAGTCTCCTATTATGCTACTTTATATTCTGTGTAAACACACAAAAAATAAAAAGGCCGGCGGTCTGGCCGTTTCCCCACTCCAGGGAGGTCGATGGCGATGGTCAGGCGAAGGAAGGAAACGAGGCCAAGCTGGTTGGTCTTAGCAGCCGTTTATTACATGGAAGAGATGTATGTCATGGAGGCCTCAGGAATCCTCGAGCACGTGCACCTTTGTTCTCTCAGCTTCTGTCCTCAGCCCCATCTTCCCAGGTTCTCTGATGCACGTGTCCCCCCAGAGAGCCCTGAAATCTCCCTTATATAGATCATAGTACCTCTAAAGGGCGCAATATAATGATGTCATCAAAAGGAGTTACAGAAAGAACACTGAGGCAGCAAACATACATTGTTTCCTTACATCCGCAGGCCAGTAATCCTGGGCTCACCTTTTCACAAGCTACAAGCACTTAGATTAGCACAACAAAGACCAGTCTGCTAGAGCTTGGAATCTACATCTCCAAAAAAGCAGTCTCATCCAAGCTAGTCAGGACACACAGAAAACTGCTCCTAGGACGTGTTTCTCCTCTCCTTGTCCAAACAACATATAAGCATACATAATATTAATCATTTCGTATGGACACAGTAAGAAATACTTTGAGCTTATAGAATTGCTCTCCTAGGGCCATCTCGATCTCAGACTGCAGTGCTCAGGCCAGATATCTTTCCTATTCCTAGCAGCAGGGCCCTAGTCTCGTCGTTACTTTTGGATCATGACATCATTTGCCTATGATCAAACTCTTAACTTATAGTTAAGAATCGTGGCACCTTGGCCTGGCCCATCGCGATGCCAGGGTAGCACATAACTTACCGGCTTGCCCTGGTTCCATCCAGTCCCACGTCGGGACCCTGCCCTTGGAATGCTAGGAAGTGAGGGCAACTGAAGCTTAAGTTGAGAAGGCAGATGCCCAGGAGTGAATAATATTCAAAGCCAATCAATTCCTAAGTTATAAAGCATAATATTAATTAATTGTCTTCCTGTATCTATACAAAAGGACATTGCATTAAAGTAAACTGCTCAAAGACATAAGGAGAGGAGAAAGGCAATATTAACTTACAGTACAGCTTCAGTGTCTAAGAAGGATGAGACCTTACAAATTGGTTGGGGAAGAGAGCATAGAAGTGGTTACAGACTGACAAAGTAATGGGAGTGACTCGGGAGCACTGTGATGGGTACAATCTGATAAACCCAAGCTCCGTGTACTCCAACAATATTCCACAAATGAGTGCAGTCATTCTATGTCTGTTCCTCTCTTTCTAATTTCACTTACCATGATATTCTCCATGTCTATCCACTTATATGCAATTTCATGATTTCATCTCTTCTAACAGCTGCGTAGTATTCCATTGTGTAGATGTACCAAAGTTTCATTAATCAGTCATCTGTTCTCAGGCACTCGAGTTTTTGCCAGATTCTGGCTATTGCAAACTGTGCTGCAATAAACATGTAAGTATAGATGTCATTTTTATTTTATTTTTTGGAATCTCTGGGATATATTCCCAGGAGTGGTATTGTTAGGTCATATGGATGCTCAATTTCTAGTTTTTGGAGGAATGTCCATATTGTTTTCCAAAAAGGCTGGACCAGTCAGCATTCCCACCAACAATGATGAGAGTCCCTTTCTCCACGAATCCGCACCAGCATTGGTTGTTCTTGCTCTTATTGGTGTGTGCTAGTTTCTGCAGTGTAAGATGATACCTCATTATTGTTTTGATTTGTATCTCCCTGATGATTATCGACGTACAGAATTTTTTCATGTGCCTTTGGCCATTTGAATTTCTTTTTCTTTTTTTTTTGCTTTTTGGGTCACACCCGGCATTTCTCAAGGGTTACTCCTGGCTCATGCATTCAGGAATTACTCCTGGCAGTGCTCAGGGGACCATACGGGATGCTGGGAATCGAACCAGGGTCGACCATGTTGTCTGCGTGCAAGGCAAACGCCCTACCCGCTGTGCTATTGCTCCAGCCCCTTGAATTTATTTTTTGTGGAAGTTTGATAAAAACTCTCAGCAAAATAGGGGTCGAACAAACTTTTCTCAATATAGTTGAAGCCATTTACCACAAGCGCACAGCAAGCATTATTCTCAATGTGATGTCCTCACTTTAGACCTCCACTATGTCAGCCCCTCCCCACTGTACACCTGTACAGTGGACCCCTATATTTCGAGGACCTCCAAGTCATGCCAAATTTGATGCTCTAGGTCAGAATGTTCCATTGAAAACTTGATAGAATAGTTATCCTGAAGAAATTACAAAATTATGGTTTACAATGTTTACTTAGTAAACATTTAAGGTGACTTAGGTGAAATGGGAAGAAGAGAGGTAGCAGTCTCAAAAAAGGAGAGTCCTTTCCTCTCTACATGCCTCAGGGACTGGAGCAGGGGCAGTGTGGGGCAGGGGTTAGTCCTTAGTCAGCTTTGAGAACCTACGCAGTACAGACCTTACACCTCACCAACTCCACTCAGTTGTTGACAAATTGTATGTGAGTGACACATGTTCTGCACTTCGTGGGGAACAATCCCTGCCACCAGGGTTCTCAGAGAGCTAGAGTAAGAAATTGCTCTTTGTGAGAAATGAATTAACTTAACTTAATCAGTTAATTAGTTCATTAGTCTTAACTTCTGCCAGGTTTTCCAGAAAGAATATTTTTTCTCAAGGAAAAGAATTCCAGGACAAAGACAGAGCTAACTAAGGTGTTGATTTGGTAAAAGAAGAGAAAGGGAGTTTTAGGTTCTGGAGAATGTGGACTTCTTCAGAATGGAGAGAACCAAGTACACATCCAAGGCAGAACTGCTGCAAATGCCCAAGATAGAAAATATGCATCCCATTCCCCAATATGGAAATAGAATAAGAAAGTAAAGTATACATCTCAGACAGAGATGTGGGCCACTTTGCCAGAGTGAGAAAATGCACACCTTCGCCTCTGCCAAATTAGTTTATATGTTGTCATCCCAAACTGCCCCCCAAAGCCTGTTGCTACTGTGGCTGCCTGAAGCTGCTGAAGGTCTTATTTGATATTCTTATCATGGCCTTTAATTACAAGGTGCAGCCTCTCCGTGCAGGAGGCTCAGCCACACCTTGGCCTGGAATTCTGTATCTAAAAGGTTTTCTGGCCTCTTGGGTGGGGAGGGAATTCCGTGTTTCAAAAGCCTTCTGCCTTTGAACTGGTTTAGTTCCAGACAGTGCCTTTCCCAATACACATTATTAGCAGCACATCTCACTCTGGAAAAAAAGCCTCATTACAGAAAGAGAACTCCTGCAGTAGAAAAACGTTGCTCATTCAAATTTTCCAAATGCACTTACTTCCCTTGGTGCGGATGTGGCGAGAAAGGGACCCTCCTTCACTGCTGGTGGGAATGCTGACTGGGTTCAACCCTTTTGGAAAACTGTATGGGCAACTCTCAAAAATTAGAAATTGAGCTCCCATTTGACCCAGCAATACCACTCCTGGGAATATACCCCGGAGAGGCAACAAAGTATAGTCGAAGTGACATCTGCACTTGTTTGTTCATTGCAGCACTCTTTACAATAGCTAGAATATGGAAAAAACCTGAGTGCCCGAGAACAGATGACTGGTTAAAGAAACTTTGGTACATCTACACAATGGAGTACTATGTAGCTGTTAGAAAAGATGAAGTCATGAAATTTACATACAAGTGGTACTACATGGAAAATATTATGCTAAGCGAAATGAATCAGAAAAAGAGGGACAGACATAGAAAGATTGCATTCATCTGGGTAACATAAAGTAAAAAATAAGAGACTAACACCCGAGAACAGCTGTGATAAATACCAGATTGTTCACCCTTGGCTTAGAGGCCAGCAGCACACTCCATGGGTAAAGGCAGCTCAGATAGAAAAGGGAGCACCAAATAAAGGGTGCTGGGAAGATCTACCCAGGATGGGAGATGCCTGCTGAAAGTAATCTATGGACCGAACATGATTGCCACCCAATGTCTCTTCTGCAGACCACAGCACCCAAAAGGAGAGATAGAACGAAAGGGAGTGCCCTGACACAGAGGCAGGGTGGGATGGGGGATGGGGGGGTGGGAGGGATACTGGGATTGGTGGGGGTGGAGAATGGGCACCGGTGGTGGGATGGGTACTTGATCATTGGACAACTGAAACCCAAGCACAAAAACTTGTAAGTCTACAACTGTATCTCATGGTGTTTCACTAATACAAAAAAATTTAAAAATATACACCTAAGAGTGGCAGATGAAACTGCAGTCCCAGAGAATGCTAATCTTTGAGAAACTCTGCTACATGCCAATCCTCTTTCGGGTTCCTCCTCTCTGACCAAATAAATCCCTCCTGTTCTATATTTCATTCCACTAGGCTAATGGTAACAGTCTGAGTTATTAATATGGTTAATTAACTCTAGTTATTAATTTGCTTCTCCTTCCCACTCCCCAAAAGACTATAGGCAAAGGTTGAAGCTCTTCATCTTACATCTGAGGAAACCGAGACGCCAAGAAGAAAAGGATTCAAACCATTTCCAAGCAGTCGGGGTCAAGTTGGAATCTAAAATCAGGTCATTTCATGACCCATTTAGTGCAAGCCACCCTGCCAGTAGGGAGTTAATACTACCTTGTCCAGAGCTATTTACTTTTGAGTCAAAGAGAAGGAAAAAGTCGTTTAATCCCAGAAGAATGCAGTGAATCCCTAACAGCAAAACTCATGGAAGATGTGCAGAAAGGGAGCTTGAGAAGCTGGTCCCCCTTTGTGTCTTTCAGATCACAGCTCTCACCCTGTAGGTGTAAGGAGAGCATCCATCCTCCTCCAAGCTAAGGTTGCAAGAATATGCAAATAGCCCCATATTTTATGCAGGTGCATTGGTAAAGAGGAGCTATATAAAACTAACTCCGGATATTCTGATTTGTGTGGCCCACATATTTTAGCACCTATTAATAGCTTGATTTGTGGTTCTATTCCAATGAGGCCAAACTGAAATCTACTGCCCATCGTCTAGCTTTTTCTAACAAAGGGGGTTTGTCCAAGTAATGCCAGCTTCATACTAATCAAGGTGTTGCCTTAAAAACAAAAAGTATCTGCTAGATATTTGCTGGAAGATAATTACCTAAGAAATTGGTTCCTGCTTTATGCACATTTAAACTCCTAAAGGGATATGCAAGTCACTCCCAAGGTCCCAAACTGGAATATAGGGTGACCTTCAACAGAAGAGATTGGGGGGGGGCACTTTTGATAGACCATGGAAATAAAAGTGGTGTCTGCACTCTCCATCTCATCTGCAGAGGAGCAGAAATGGAATGTGCCTCCAGTGCCCAATGAGCATCTCATTAGGCTCCAGTTCTGTTTGTACTTCTCCATCACCTTTATTTGTTTAAGAGCTCTGACAAGGCAAACACTCCTGATACCATGTTTACATTGTAGCTTTCACTGGAGCTTATTAAACTCATAGTTACTTCATATAAGCTTCAGATATGTGACTTGGGCCAGTTAGTGTTGACAGTAAGTAACAGACACCCTGTCACAAGGTAACATGTTTATATACTCCATTGGATGCCTGGTGGATTTTGTCCCTGTAAAACTATCACAGATAATGAAGCTACTATCAGATAAGTGACTATAATAAATGAGCACAATTAGGTCTCTGGTTGATGAGAACAGTTGGTGGTCCCTCCAGCCCAACTTGGAAAAACCCCAGGCTGAATTCACTTGCGAAAGAAAAATTAAAGAATTACATTTAAGTGACATAGGTTTCAGAGAATAACATTTGATATCAGAAGGAGGAAGAATTCAGAGAAATTGGTTTCTCACCTTCCTTTCTGAGCTTCTTTCCCTTACCCTTCCTTCCATCTCAAATGATAAGCAAATCAATCAGATGCATAAATCAGATTCTCACGAAGTTCTAAAGCCATCCATTGCATTCCTCCTCCAAAAAAGTCACCATCCAGAAATGAGGACACTTCCCAGAAGAAAAGGTCTGCCACCAGAAGTAAAACCAGAAAACAAAGCATGCCAAGGTCTCAGTGTGAATTTCAATCTAGGTGGACAGTCCCGGCTATATTGGGCAGCTCACAAAGCTGAACTGTAATTTCTTGAAGGGGTTTTGGTTACCCCAGACAGACTTTCATTGCAGTACAGTGAAATAATAGCCCAGAATTCATTCTCTCTGATGAAAAGGTCTTTAAAAGATGTTTCCGTCCTGGTATGTTATAGTTCTTTCTAGGATGACATGCAGATTTACAACGAGCTGCTTACATAGATGTGCAACTTAAGAACGTGCTGAAAGGAAGTGTAAGGGGCTTTTGCAGGACCTCAAGAAGAGATACCAGCAACGTGGAAACTGGAAGAAAAACGCACTACTGAATGCTGGGAAATTATTTTTCACAGGCGACAATTATTTTGCTTATGTTATATCACATCCACTCTCCCTCCCTCTCCACTGCCTCTGCCTGCCTCCTCCCCACACTCACTCCCCTCCTCCTGAAATCACAGCTACATTTTTCAAATTCGGCTTTAGGGGACATGCTTTTCTATAAAGGTATGTTTACTCCAGTGATCTCTATTCTTGTATGATTGACTATTTCCCTAATAATAGTTTCACGGAAACTCCCTTGAATGGGAGCTCTCCCTCTAGGAATGAATACTTAAGCAGCTGGGGGTAGGCTGCAGCAGGTGATTGATGGCGCTTTTTGGATCTCCCTGTGACCAGAAGACCTCATAAACTCAGGAAAGCAGCCCAGGCATCAGTCTGTTTATCTTTTCACGACTTTAAAGGTGATTTATTTGACCTTTGAAAACAGGGATCATACTTCTTGCTGAAAACAGTGCACATTTCAGTATAAACGGTGACCGTGGAGATAGAGAAGTCCAGAGCTGGAGGTCCTTTATCACTTTGTTCTTGTTCTAATCTGAATGGGAAGCGTCTGCTGGACTCTTAGTACAAACATGTTTGAGGGACGCTGTCTAAATATACAGAGATAAGTGTGTGTTTATGCACCACATGTACGTAGAGTTTCCATAACGATTTTTTAAACTATTTATAAATGCCCTGAATATCAGGTAAACAAGAGGTAGTGTGTGCAGAGGAAAAGATTGGGATTTGAGATAGGATCTGAGCCCTTCAGTGGCCAGGTTACCCTAATTATATAATTTAGCACCTTACAAGTGAGAATGTTGGAGCCAAACCAACTCTACTAGTTGATCAGCTCTGCCTTTTACTGCTGTGTCATCTAGGGCACAGTACTTAACCTCTCTGTGTCCAGATGTCCCTATCTGAGAAATGGAATAATTATGGTGCCTACACCTCCGAATGTGGATGCTGGAACAAAATAAACAAATTGAAGCATGTGACTTGCTTGAAACAATGTGTACCAGGGTCAAGGAGGTAGCTCGTCAGCAGAGCACATGTGTTGCCTGTGTGAAGACCTGGGTTTGATCCCTGGCATCACAAGGTCATGAAAAGAATCCTTGCATATGGGAAACGTGAAATGTCGGTTATACCCATAACCATGTCTGTGTAATGTAAGCGCAGACAATAGACCATATTTATCAGGCACTCAGTACATGGCAACGTGATCTTCAAGTTCAGGGAGATCTCCATTTACATCATTAAGAAGGAGTCAGAGATATTCTCCTAACTCTGCCAAAACAAATGGTGGAGTAATATGGTCATGGATATCTTTATTTTACTCATAAAAGACATAAAGGTCAAAAGGCAAAATAATGAGAATCCCTGCCCCACCCTCAGACAACTCAGCAGCAAAAAAAGGAAAACCAAGAACAAAGCTCTGTCTTTCAATGGAGAAAGAGAGAAACTGAGAGGACGGCCTGCATGCTCCAAAAGTAGTCCTGAGTTCTGCTCTGTAGGAGCCCCAGCAATGAGATGGGTGCAGGATCTCAGAAGCACTGCAGCCACATGTATGAGATGTGAGATCCTCCCATGATTGCAACAGAAACCAAGGGAAGAGAGGGGTGATATGAAAGTGGTTACTCAGATTCATGCTCCTCTTCAAAGCATGTGTGCCCTAATTCAAATTCTATGATATTGTTGTGTTGGAGAGATAGTACAAGGGCTAAGGTGCTGTGGTGACTTTTATAAAAAAAAGGTTCTGGAAACACCCTAGTTGTTACGAAAAATAACCAATTGAAATGACTCTTGAACTGACTGAATTACATGCAATGGAGTCTATCTTGGGATTTGTCTTATGAACATATGAAACTGTTCTTGGGGACATAGAGGACAGGACCAAGAATGAGCCACTTCCCCCAGCAACCAGTTCAAATACCCAGTCATACTGGAAAATTTCTCCAGCACTCCCAGAGCCTGAGTCACTGAAACTGCCCTCTGGCCACTTTGCTTCCCATGGCCCCCAATGTCCCACCCCTCTCTGAAGCATCAGCAAGGACAAATGTTCTAGCATGCAACCCCCTCTGAAAAACCCATGCCCACTCAAACCCTCCTGAATTGAGGTCAATCCTGGAGTTGCCACCATCTTCTCTGGTGGCAGTCCTTGATTCATTGGTCACAAAGTATCTTTCAGACCTGAGCCTCGCCTGTGTAGAGGAAGGCTCATTAATCTTCATCCTGGTGGTGAGGAGATGGATGGCCGATTAGTGGACCTGGATGGGAGAGGAAGATAGACAAAACCACAAGCTAAAACTGACAAGATTATTAAGTGCTCCCAAAGTTGTCTGTTTACATAGGCACCTCAATGAATGGAAACGGGTTGGTTCAACATGCACCAAGTTTCAAGCTAGGTTTATGGAGGGTAGTTTCTGGCAAATGTGGGTAATGGCAAATCTCCACATTTCCAGGGGAGAAAAAGGACTTTTGTGGTTAGAAGAGGAACTTGGGCTCCAACCAGTGTAGTGAGCAAGCTAAAGTTGAAAAGGTCAGGGTGAATTCGGAATGATTTCTCTACCACACTCACAAAACAGTTGAACTAAACCCCACACACACACTCTGATTCCTCCCCAACCCTCCTCGCATCTAGCCAACTCCATCTTCCCCTTGTCCAGATTGTTTTACTAAGCTAACCAAAGCTCTGGGCTGGAGGGGAAGTGAGAATTTCCCAAGTGGAAGAGCTTAATTGTTCTTACCTGCCTTAGTTGTCTGCAAGGAACTTTCTAGAAGCCTACTCATCCCCAGGAGAGGAAGCATCACCACATAAAGGGCAATTGAGGCCCTGTCTTTATTACTAATATCATCCTCATCCCAGCCCTTTCATCCCTGTCCCTGTCCTGACCCAACTCCAGACCCAAACTAGCCAAACCAGCAAGCTACCATTCACAGAAGCTGACCCAAATGAGAAGCCCACTTGCACTAAGAAACCAATAGATATTTTAGAACTCGTGATCTACCAAATTCTTACCTGATATGATCTTAGATAGCCCTGCAGATGGGCAGAGCAACTGTTTATTTCTTTGTGGGGAGGACTGGGGGCCTTAGTTGGCAATGCTTAATGGCTATTCCTGGTTTTGTGCTCCAAAATGATCATTGTTGGTGCTCAGGGATATAAGCAGTCCTGGGGATATGACCTGGGTGGGCCACATGCAAGGCAAGTACCTTACTTAGCCTCTATACTATCTCTCCATCCCCAGCCGTTTCGCCACTTCACATATGGGATAACGGAATCTCAAAAAGGGTTAGTCTGACCAGGAGATGGCTAACGCATGCATCTCTAAAGAGTGCATGCTTTCTACACAGAAGGTTCAAATTTGACCCTGGCTCTGTATGGCCCTTGGCGTGACCATTAAATACTAAGCCAGCTATAGACCCCAGGTGTAGTCCCAAAACAAACCAAAAAATGTGAGGTGGTGGATGGGCAGGTTTACCAAGGTAGTAAGAGGCAGAACTATACAGAGTACTTCTACTCACTTGAGTATACAGTTTAGGGTGTCTATATATGTACATACTTAAACGATGGTATTAATAGCCATTGCAGATATGTATATTTGGAAACATGAATATCTCTTGGCAGAAAACACTACCCTAAAGGCATTGTCCCAACTTAGTCAAAGAATCAGAGTTCTGTGAAATTATGGTCTGCAAAGGAGGGCACAGTCTCTGGTCTAGAGATGGGCATGGAATCCATGGCAGATCCATAAGATAACAGAAATCTGCTAGAGTTGCATTATTCAACCTTGTTACACCTATAACAAGGTGTACTACACATACTAAGTCATGGACTACATCTATAAGCCCTGCAGTACAAAACTGGTTTTCACCCTTTCTAAACCTGTAGGTGGGCTTCGGTCCAAGTACCAGTGGTTGAAGAGTATGTTAGAGCATTACTGGGAAGTTTTCCTCAATGACAAAAGGCAGGTTTCAGGAAGGAAATCCTCCTGATCTTTACTCAGACCTCATACACTTCAACTTTCTAACTATTGCCCTTAGTTTGGAGTCTGGATGAGTGAGAGTCAGTTAATGAGAGCAGCTGCAGCTTTTTTTTATTAGTGAAACACCATGAGGTACAGTTGTTGACCTTGCAAATTTTTGTGCTTGAGTTTCAGTTATACAATGATCGAGTACCCATCCCTCCACCAGTGCCCATTTCCCACCACCACGGATCCCAGTATCCCTCCCACCCCCCCATCCCCCATCCCACCCTGCCTCTGTGTCAGGGCATTCCCTTTTGTTCTCTCTCCCCTTTTGGTTGCTGAGGTTTGCAAAAGAAGCATTGAGTGGCAATCACGTTTGGTCTATAGTCTACTTTCACCATCCTGGGAGGATCCTCACAACACCCTTTACTTGGTGTTCCCTTCTCTGTCTGAACTGCCCTTTTCCCTAGATGTGCGGCTGGCCTTCAAGCCATGGAGTGAACCTCCTGGTACTGATCTTGACTGTTCTTGGATGTTAGTCTCCTATTTTGTTACTTTATATTCCCTAGATGAATGCAATCTTTCTATATCTGTCCCTGTCTTTCTGACTTATTTCACTTAGCATGATACTTTCCATGTAGTGCCACTTGTATGTAAATTTCATGACTTCATCTTTTCTAACAGCTGCATAGTACTCCATTGTATAGATGTACCAAAGTTTCTTTAACCAGTCATCTGTCCTCGGGCAGTTGGATTTTTTCCAGATTTAGGCTATTGTGAAGATAGCTGCAGCTTTTTTGCAGCAAAGAGGAAAAAGGCCAAAAACCTCAAGGTGCTCAAGGGGTTATAGTGGCTCAGTCATGGTAGCACTCAAGAGCTATATGGTACTATTAACCAAGCCTGGGACTCATGCTCATGCTCCAGGACATGTGCATGTAAATTCATGCATGTGTGTGCATATATACATAGGTGCATAAGCATGTGTATACACATGTACATCGACCTGTGCCAAATAACATTTTCATGAAGGAGCTCAGATGCATCAGTGGTCCCAGAAGTCCTCTTTCTTCTTCCTTTTCTAAGTCTCGAGATGTTCAGACCCACCATTGCCAGCAGTATAGGAACATGCTGAACAGGTTTGTCAAGCTGGAGCAATAGGCCGCACCACTGAGATTTGTCTGTTCTATCTGTGATTTTCACTCAACCAGGAACTCTCCTGATGATGCATTTCTCAGAATGTGTTCCTGAAATTTGAGAAGCAGATGTGATCACCCCAGATGATCCAGGCAGGACACCCAATAAATTGAAGCACATTCCCTTAGCAGCAGCTGGATTGTTTTGATGACAGAGTGAGCAAACCCAGAGAAGGCAAAGCCTGGTGGAGACCCAGATCCCTTGCCCTGGGATGCACTGGTGGAGGCCACAGCTTCTCCCAACAGTGGCTGAGTCACAGAAGAGGAGGAGCCATCTTCCCCCCAAGGCCCATATTTCACACATGGGAGAAAGGAAGTCCAGAGGGGAGAGGAGACACTTCCAGAAGCATCTCCAGTTACCAGCAGAGAAGAGTCTTGAATCCAAGTCTCCTAGTTCACAAGTTTGTGGGAAAGAAAATTACAACCACAGAGTCAAAGCAATATTACACATGAGCAAAAGAACATTTAGATATTTTAGAGAACTTGGTTTAGGAGACCACATATTTCAGATGTTAGATGCTGAGAAAACTGATGGCTTCTTTCTATAGCTGCTGTTTATTGCAAGGACAGAACCAGAGGAAAAGAACAATCTACAGAGAACGAAATGCACACAGCCTCTCTCTGCTCTCCTTCCCGTCCGCCACTCATCCTCGTCTTGCCCCCAACTCTGAGCACTACTGCAGCTGGAATGGGCCCAGAAGATAGAGAAAACTCTGAACTTCACAACCTGTTGAGCCCAGGGCAAAAGTCCACAACACACTCCCATCTCTGAGAGCAAAGAAATAACTAAGTTCCCCATTGCCCTGCCTGGACTCCTGGAATGTCTTCTGGAAAGTCAAGGAAGACTTGGTCACTAGAAAACTAAGTGAATCTGGAAAAAACCTGAGTGCCCAAGAACAGATGACTAGTTAAAGAAACTTTGGTACATCTACACAATGGAGTACTATGTAGCTGTTAGAAAAGATGAAGTCATGAAATTTACATACAAGTGGTACTACACGGAAAGTATCATGCTAAGCGAAATGAGTCAGAAAGAGAGGGACAGGCATAGAAAGATTGCATTCATCTGGGGAACATAACGTAACAAAATAGGAGATTACCACCCAAGAATAGCCGAGATAAGTATCAGGGGGTTACTCCATGGTTAGGAGGACAGCCGCACATGCTAGGGGAAAAGGCAGCTCAGATAGAGAATGGAGCACTAAATAAAGGGTGTTGGGAGGATCCTTCCAGGATGCTGAAAGTAGACTATAGACCAAACATGATTGCCACTCAATGCCTCTTTTGCAAACCTCAGCAACCAAAAGGAGAGAGAGAACAAAAGGGAATGCCCTGACACGGGGGGGGGGGGGGGGGGGGATGGGGGGGAGAGGGATACTGGAATCAGTAGTGGTGGAGAATGGGCACTGGTGGAGGGATGGGTACTCGATCATTGTATAACTGAAACCCAAGCACAAAAATTTGTAAGTCTACAACTGTACCTCATGGTGTTTCACTAATAAAAATTTTTAAAAAAAGAAAAAAAAGAAAACTAAGTGATTTCTATCCTGGAACTAGAATGCCAATACTGAGACCCTCAGGTTTTCTCTGATGATTTGGAACTCCCACCTTCCAAATATGCCTTCTGGAATACAAAACCTAAATTCCTAAATGAGGATCTTTACTCAGACCTCATGCACTTCAACTTTCAGGAACACAAAAGCATCTTCCTAAAGGAGACCTTTCAATCACCCTAATCCAAACACTTAATATGGGGGAAGGGGGGAGGGAAGTGGTGAGAAAATGCATAGGAGGCCATGTTTTATCCATCTACATGTGTTCTGAGTTTTACCACATAAGAATTAGTAAGGAAGGCCGAAAAAAAAAATCCCAGGGATTCTGCTAGAACATTCACTCTAAAATGGTGTTGATTTCATTATCACTTTTATAATCAGAGACAACCCATGTATCTCCATTTGAAACACAAAGCCAGAGCTCAAATCCAGGTACCAAGTCCAGTTTCACCACAAAAAAAATAAAGGGGGGGTTAGGGTATCTGATTTTGGGGAAGATACTTCACTTCTGCCAAAATCCAGCCTCCTTGGTTAGAAATGAAGGCAGTACTGCTGACCATGTATGCTTATGTCTTCTGGTGAATCTAACTATGGTGCAAAGACCCAGCACATAGTAGATACTCAATAATAACCAATTTTCCCCTTCCATTTTTCTCCTGTGCAAACTATTTGGAATATCATATCAGAATATGAGGAAACTACCACCACCTGGTGTACAGTGCTCAAAATTGCATAAGCAGCAGCAAAGGTGTAAGCACAACTTCAACTCAGAAAATTGCAATGCACAGCTCAGAAATGACTGAACAACCCCTACTTAAAATCCACCAACTAGAAGAGTTTGGAGTCCATGTGAGGTACATGATGATGGTAGAAGTAATCAGGGAAAACCTGCTGGAAGAGACAGCTCTTGTTTTGAAATGTAAAAGCTGAATGGGAAAGAATGCCAGCCTAATGGTAAGAAGAAAGAATTTGTTGTGGGAAGCTTGGGATGTCTTAGAAACAAAAAAGAACCAGCGTGGGATCTCAAATAGCTCCTGGTGACAAATGTCAACCCAGTCAATTCAACACCAGACTCTTTGACCCTAGGAGATAATAAGAGAGTATGGAGAGCTAGGCGTAAGTCATCTCATTGTGTGGACTGGGACAACCAGCTGATGGAATTCAAGCACTGAGATGCCAACCTGTAGAAATCCTGACTTCGATCAGGACTTTTGTCCATGACAGAAGCTGTAGCGTAAGAAAGACCGTTCTGACCTTCAGAAGAGGTGAGAATGTGTTTCTCCTTAGGCATGGCCATCATGGGCAAATGGAACTCCTTGAAGGAAGACAGAGGTCATGCTTGCTCTCCTGGGTGCTCTCCGCAACACCTAATGCAGAGCAGGGAAGAAATTCTTCTCTGCACTGTTAAGTTCAAGTCCTCACCTCGTAGGGACCAGAGGTTGTAGTGAATTCCTACTCCACTCACCACAGTACACCCCTCACTCTCCAATCTGGGATGTGCACTGCCCTCTCTTTCTTTGAGATCTCTGAAGACACTTTGGCCTGAAAAACATTTGCATTCTCAACTGAGACGTGATTCTTCCAAGAGGCTTTCTCAGACCTCACTTACCTTACCATGCACTGTAAGTCTCTGACCTTGATTTTGTTTCCACTTGACTGCATCTGTTTGACTCCAAATTCTGGGGGAAAAGAAGTAAAAATATCCTTATTTGTTGGTGCTTCCTTAGTACCTAGAATAGTTCCTGGAACATAACCCTTTTGTCCATAATAAATATAGAGGATTGGACTCATCCTAAGAACCCATGCTGGGATGGTTGGGTAAAGAAACTAATGACATGTATGGAATACAACGTGGCTATTCAAAGAAAATGAAATTACAAATTTTGGGATAACATGAGTACAACTTGAGGTGATTATACTCTGGGAAGTTAGGAAATTTCATTCATGTGTTGAATACAAATGGCCAATGCAAATGAACTGACAAAGTTCTCAGTAATGATTATCTGTGAACAATATGACAAGTACCAGGAAGGAAAGTGAAGGGGGCGAGGAGAGATAGGTAAAGGTGAGCATCTGGATGAGGTTATCATACTAGAATTTTGTTGGTGGGTGTGATGAGACTTTTGCACACATAGACATGTGAAATTGTGTTCCCCAAATTGTCCAGTATAATGTTCTAAAGTTTGTTTAAAATATATATAAATAAAACTACAGAGTCCATAGCTATCATGTGTGTACATATGTATATGTGTATGTATGTATGTATGTATGTATGTATGGGAAGTAGTATGCTAGGGTGCTTCCCTTACACATGGCCAACCTAGGCTCAACTCCCAGCACCACATATGGTCCCACCAGGAGTGATCCCTGAACACAGAGGAGTAGCTCCTCCAGGAGTAAGCCTGGAGCAGCACTGAGTGTGGTGGAAAACAAAACAAAAGCAAATACACACGCACACACACACACACACACACACACACACACACACACATATAGGCTTTCGCATCCTTCAACAGCTCCTTTACATCACATGTTATGTGAAGCCAAAAATTTTTGCATCACAATACATGAATTAATCATTTTACTTTTAAAAAGGATTTAAGCTGAAGAACCAGGGAGCTAGCTCAAAGGACTAGAGCATCGGCTAGAGCAATAACACAGTGAGGAGGGCCTTTTCCTTGCAAAAGGTAGACCAAGGTTGAATTCGCAGGCCCTCATATGGGGCCCCAAGTACTTCCAGGAGTGATTCCTGAGCCAGATTCAGCAGTAAGCTGTGAACATCGCTAGTTGTGGCACAACCCACAACATCCTCTGCCCACAAAGAAGAGTACTGGAGCAAATATTTTACAAGCAGGAGACCAGGTTTGATCCTGGACAACTTAGGGTTTTCTGAGTACCACAAGGAATGAACCCCTAGCTCTAAGTCTGGACTAGCTCCTGAGTATCAACTGTTTCCCACCACCCCCCCACCGCTGCCAAAAAAGAGGTTTAAGTTGAGGGTAACAAAAGAACAGAAAACTCTTCTCTACGTAACTGAGTAGCATTGAAAAGGAAGTCATCAGCAGTGGGGCTACTCTAAAAATTCCTGTAAAATGTCTAGAATTTCTGTCTCAGTTGCCCAGAACTCTGCCTTGCACACACCAGTGGTCCTGGCTTGTGATGGAGATAAACCCCAAACCATGCCAGCAGGACCTAGTGTGGCCAGCATTGCCCCACCAGGCAGAGGCACATATTTCCCCTAAATCTGGGAGGGCTCTGTCTTTCTATCATTCTCTATAACTCTATAGAGAGCATAGGGCACACCACCGTGGAGGAGAAACCCATGAACTGGGCTGGGCCTTCAATGCCAAGGCCAGCCAAGGCAGACTAGGACATGCACAAATGTTCATAAACTAGATTGTTTTGAAATGAGGAAATCACTCCCCCCCTCCTCTCATCTAAACAAAAAGAGACAAATCAACCAATATTCAAGCAGTAAGGACTAATCCCTGATAGACTCAGATCCCAGAGCCTCAACCAATGCCAGTGGTAAAGCTCCACATGCTCCAGGGGATACCAGGTTGAAAGGGATCCCCAGGTCATACTAGATCGGGGAGAAAGGCATGAGTGGGCAACTCTGGGATGGCAGGAGGGTAAAGGGCAGGAAGGGATGACTACCATCCTTGGGGCTATCAGCCCATAACGTGGATGAGCCAGAATTTCTAGCTCCAGATCCTCCTTCGAGGCAGCTGCCTTCTTCACCCCTGCCCAGTGGCAGTTGCTTGAGGTCCCCTCAAATCCAACAGCCCAGAAAGTTCTATAGAGGTACCTGAGAAGCATCCTCAATGCAGGTGTTTTCCTATGTCCCCACTTCCTTCTCCCATTTATCCGAATCATGAAGAAAAAATTCTCTCCCTCCCCAATCATGAAGGAAAAAATACTCTCTCCCCAATTCTCTTCTCCTATCTATCCAAATAATGAAGAAAAAAGTTCTATCTCTTCATCTGAGTGCCAGAGAGTGACCCCCAGAAGGGACAGTTGGCCTAACAGGGCTGAAAGGTCACAGTCAGTGGCTCAACAGAAAGGTCTGTGTCAAAATTGCAAATGCAGCCTCACTGTGTCTTGGAAGCACCCCTTTCCTTCTCCATGGGCTCACCATTTCCTGAACAGAAGTGAAACCTTTGCTAGGAGACCTCCCCAGTGGATAGATGACACATCCCTGCCGTGTTGCTCCTGATTCTGCCTAAACAGCCCTGGGTGATGGGTGGATCATTGCAATAAGAGAATTTGGCAAAGAGCCAACCGGCTGCTTCCAGACTTCGATACTTCTGTGCTTCTTGCTCTTGTTCTCCCAGCCCTAACGATCCAAAATTCCCTCATTCCAGATGTCACCTTCAAACATGGACCATGACCTTGACTGAACTCTACCCCCACAGACCCATTATGACATAATTGCACCTACTCTGTCACCACGGGGCTCACCAAGTCTGACCCCTCTCTATCGATTCGCTCGGAGTCGTTTATCACTGGGGGTGGGGGGTTGATCCCTCATGTCTGAATAAGCACAAGACCTATTTCATCAAGACATCTGACACTTCCCTTTGAAGGGTGAACAATGACAGAACATATGGATGCCTCTACTTAACATCTAAGGCTGCTTGGTGGCCCTGAAATCGCCCGCCATGGAGCCCAGCTCAGTCTCTCACTGAATAGACCTTTACCATTTTAACTCATTCATCAGCAATTCCATCTGCTTAGATTGGGGCATTCCACATAGCCATAGCTATATCATGCTTGGTTCTGGGGCTCCTCCCTCTAAAGTTCCTGGCCCCCACGCAAGGCCTAATCCAGACCTGTCATCTTTCCCACTGATGGCCCCAGCAGCTGCTGTTTCTTCCTCCCTCGGACTGTGGTTGCCAGTGAACAGAAGGAACCCGCCACCTAATTTCCATGCTAAATCTGTGTGTGCATGATCTTTCCTTGAAACCGTAGCAGGGAATGGAGTCCCACTACCTTTTACACCAAATTGATTTAATGTCTTCTGGAGGAGGGAGAGTGAGCTCATCCCCTCTCGCTTTCGACTTCAAAAGGCCAACTGTCTCATTAACCTAATTGCCTGACTTTCAGGAACTTGCTTAAATTCCCAACTAATGGATGACCATTTCTGTCCAAACAAGACATTTTAAAGCATTCCCATTAAAAAGAAATTTCTCTCAACTATGACGGATGAACATCTCCTTTAGAGGATTATGACAATAAGGATGGTCGATTTGCTTCTAAACCCTGAGAAATCTTTCCAAGAAAGATACAAGTGACAAATATGTATAGATTACAAACTGGAAGCTGTTCTCAGGCTTGGCATTTTGAAAAGTTGGCCATTCAACCAAACTACACTGAGGTAAAATGACAATTAAATATAAGTACCCTGAAATATGCATCCTTTATAGGGAGTGGGAAGGAGGTGGGGGGAAATCCCTTTAGAAAAAGAATACTGAGTTATCATCAGTCCCTATTCACTATTCAACCTAATAAACTCACTAATGATAAATTTCTCGTCAATGAGGGTTCCCTGCTGTGGCTGCTTCTGCAATCTTTAGTCACAGTGCAGGAGGCAGGAGATTGAATTATTGGTTAGACTCATTTTATTGGTTTGAGCTTAGGGGGGCAGTGGGTTATATGAAAGATTCTTTTCATGTTTTCTTTTTTTATCCCCTTCAAGAAGCAGCTGGTTTTGTCTTTAGTTTCAAATGTCAATTAAAAAAGAAATGCAGGCACTCATTGGAAGACAGGAATTTGTATGTAGGGTTTCCCCCAAACACCTGATGTCAATCCCAGCCCAGCTTTCCAGGAAGGAGTTGTTCCAGTCTCCACTGGGAGAAGGAAAAGAGAAGCGGGGGAAGAGGAGGAAGAAGAAGAGGAGGAGGAGGAGGAGGAGGAGGAGGAGGAGGAGGAGAAGGAAGAGAAGGAGGAGGTGGAGGAGGCGGAGGAGGAGGAGAAGGAGGAGGAAAAGGAGAAGGAGGAGGAGGAGGAGGAGGAGGAGGAGGAGGAGGAGGAGGAGGAGGAGAAGGCAAGGCATAAAAGTGTACCCCCCAATGGAGGGAAGTGGGTACCATTTAGGAAGTGACAAAAAAAAAGGAAAAGAAAAACTATGAAACAGTATGGGCCAGGTCAGGGTGTAGGCAGCTTGGTCCACAATCCCAAGGGCTCACTTACCATAACCCAAACCAGGCCTCCAGGCCCCTGGCTGGGCTAAACTAGGTTTTAAGTTTCTGTCTGGGTATGGCAGCTTTGGTATTCAAGCTATCCCCATTCAACTGTGAGTCTTCAGAACACTACAGGGTTCCTGAAGACAAGATATTCAGCAGAATTTCCTACCACTGAACCGTTCTGACCCAGGGAGAGTGGGCCTGGGGCTGAGTTCAGTGTGGTTTACTCCATGCCTAGGACCCTATTATTCAGTCCCTTTCATGTCAACCAAACAGCCCTTTACTACCTTGCAGAGCATGCTAGGGATAGGAAAGAAGAGAAACCTAAAGACTGCTGGGGAATTTGGGCAGGGGGTGCTCATAGCTCCAGGCTCTCTCCTCTCACCTGCAGGAACACACACACACATACACACACAACACAGCAATATGTGCCTGTGCACTGAGCAGCCAGCATCTGTATGAGACCCGCCTCCAAGAGGTAACTGTCTAAGATCACAATCTCAGCTCATGTCTGACAGCTGTCCAAGATTTCTGCACGCCCCTTCCCCTCAAACTTCCCCCATGCTGCTGCTTCTCCAGATCCAACCTCCTGTCCCACCTCACAGGCAGTATACATGGGCAGAGATCAGGGTGAGGGCAGGGGCAAGACAAGAGAGCCCAGGGATTTCCTTTTCCTCCTGCTTCCTCCCTCCTGGGACAGGGACACCTATATGACCTTCCTCGCTCCTGGGTGTCTTCTGGTTGCCAGACCCAGGCTCTAACATCTCCATTGCTTCTGCAGGAAACTGAGGCACAATCCCCAAATCTAACCAGTTCCTAATCCCCGGAGCCGTATTACCTTTAACAGAGGTGGCTAAACAAAAATGCCTGAGACAGAGCCCTGTGAGAATGAAGGGGTTATAGAGTTTGTCTTGTATGTGGTCAGCCCCAGCTCTGTTCTCAATACTTCATGTAGTCCCCCTGAGCACTACCATGAGTGGCCTCTGAGCACAGAGATAAAAGTAGCTCCCGAGCACTACCAGGTATGACCCAACTTTCCCAAAATAGTTTATTTTAAAAAATAATCATGAAAGGGATTATCCTGGTTTATCAGAAGAAGAGAGTGTCCACTAAATGTGACCACAAGCATACTTGCTAGAGGCGATGAGAGGCTGAAGAAAGATTCTGGGAGCAGAGGAGCTAACTGGAGCTCCAGACACAAGCTCAGGACCATGGGCAGCAGAGGAGGCAAAAGAGGCAAGGCAGAAGGAAAGGGGATTCTACCTCTGCAGATTTCAGAATGAATGGGCACTGCTAAACCTCAAGTCAAGCTTGCAGAGATTCACTTCAGACTTCTCACTGGAAGAGAAACTGCCTCCAGGAATAGGACTTTCTGCTACTTAAGCTCCAAGTTTGCAGTCATTTGCGATGGTCTCTCTAGGAAGCTAAGACTACCCACCAGGCCTTAAACCCAGGACGGCTATGGTTTACCAACAGTTATTCATTTCCTCAACTCTTGTGGGTTCCCTGAATCCTGTCCACTCCTCAGGACATACATTCTCTTGAAAAATACCTTTTCAAAAGCTGCTGAGAATATTCTGTTTCCTTGCAGGATTCTCCCTAAAATATTTTTCTTGATTCCAAAAGAAATTTCAGAAAGAGCTATAAGCTTAAGAATTAAGATGCTTAAAATACATGGTACAGTAAGATTTTCTTAGCAAAAAAGTCTGGGAGAAAAAGAAAATAAGGATTAAAATATATGTAGAGGTTGGTATCCAAGTTGTGTGCCATGTGAGAGATAGTGCTAAAATTACCTGAGCGTCTCAGTTACCATGAAATGACAAAGCACTGTAGCACTGCACGGTCCTCCCGTTGTTCATCGATTTGCTCAAACAGACACCAGTAATGTCTCCATTGTAAGACTTGTTGTTACTGTTTTTGGCATATCAAATATGCAATACAGCATGGGGAGCTTGCCAGGCTCTGCTGAGCGGAAGGGATACTCTCGGTAGTTTGCTGGGCTCTCTGAGAGGGATGGAGGAATTGAACCCGGGTCGGCCGCATGCAAAGCAAATGTCCTACCCTTGTGCTATAGCTCCAGCCCACATGAGGACAGAGTAACATGATTGAAATGGGAGTTGAATCTCATTAGTTATTCTGAAAAGACTCTTAAACGTTGTGAATTTGGGGCTGGAGCAATAGCACAGCAGGTAGGACATTAGCTTTGCATGTGGCCAACCCGGGTTCCATTCCCAGCATCCCATTTGGCCCCCAGAGCACCTCCAGGAGTAATTCCTGAGTGCATGAACCAGGAGTAACCCCTGTGCATTTCTAGGTGTGACCCAAAAAGGGAAAAAAAATAAAGATGTGAATTTGTTTCTTGGGTCTGGGGTCTGATAATTTGCCTTTGTAAAGCAAATTCCCAGGTGGTATTGCTGCTGACTCAAAGACCACAGCTGAGATCTGAGGCTCATTGAGAAATTTTGTCATTGAGAAATGACAAAAGGCATAACAAATTTTAGCTCACTACTTCCCAAACTAGTCTTGAACTAAGATTCCCTGGCTACTCTGTTAAGCATCCAATATCCAGTCATCTCCTCATGTTAGATCTACCAAATAGGATGGAGTGGAGAAAACAGTAAGAAAGTGAATGTTAACCCTCAGACAAAAACAGCATCTGCAAGATAAGATAAGGGAATTCATTGATAATGTTGAAGCTGATAGAGGGCCTGGGGGCAGAGGAATCAGGCCATAGGAGGAGATCCATTGTCTCAAGAATGGAGAGGTGTTTCCAGCCTAGGCTGAGAATGTGATTCAGTGGTATAGAGTACGTGTCCTGTATGTGTGAGGCCCTGAGTTCAAATTCCCAGCACTAGGGGGGAAAAAAGGCATGTTAATCTGCCAATCCAATCAGGTCTTGCTCAGGCACACTGGACTACATGTCTTATAGTTGTAAGGGAGTACTAGCCAGACTGATCATGAACTGGATTCAAAGAGAGACGCTAGGATAAGAATCCCACGGAAAACAGAGCCCTATCCCTGATCAAACCAATGTGTGCAATCCACTTAGCCATTCCATTTCTTCAGTCATGAGGATCAGCAGCCACCATTATCAGCACAGACGCAAATGGCCCTAGAAAGTGTTAAACATAGTGAAATCAGTGGAGAAAGACAAACACCACGTGCTTTCTTTCCAATGAGACAAGTAAAGAAAACAAAATCCTGAGCAAAATAAACAAAATCAAACTTTTTAAATATAAGATCAGTTGTGCCAGAGATGTAGCACAGGAGTGACAGCTCTCGCCTTACGTACTGCCAACCCTGGCTCAGATCCCCAGTGCTTACATGGTCCTCCAGGGGTTACTCCTGAGTAGGTCCAAATAAACAAATATTATAAAACCAATTAGTAGTTACCAGAAAGAAAGGAAAGAAAGGGAGAGCAAATAGTTAAGGCAGCTAGGAGAAAGGGGGCATTTATGCAATGATAGACACTGCTGGGCCTTTACTGGAGAAATTAACACAGTTGTTGTTATATACAGTTGTTGGTTGTCATTATGCATAGTTGAAGTGTATAATTTTCTAATGGTCATTAAAAACATTTTTATGTAAGCAGCAAATTTCTTTCCTGGGTATGCTCCCTCTTTGGGGGGTTGGAGGACAAACTCCACCAGACTGCCTGGGCATACTTCGGATCTGTGCTCAGGGTCACTCCTGGTGGCATCCAGGGAACTATATGTGGTGCTGAAGGTAGAACTCAGGTCAGTGGTATGCAAGACAAGTGTTTTACCCACCCTACTACCTCTCCTGTCCCTCTTGGCTATGCACATTAGCTTTGAAAACACACTACAGAATAATATATAATACATTGTATTATCTGCTAATTTCCACTGAGAATTCACCTGTAGGGGAAAAAAATGCAGAAAGCAAATTCTTGAAGAGAATGAGAAAGAAAGTTACCCAAAGAAAGCAATTGATTATCTTTTTAGCAACTATTACTATTTGGGGCAAGTTTTCCCTCTCCTCCTGCCAGCTACAACACCAAAGACTTGCTAAATATTCTGATTTTTTTAGTCCTCCTAATCAGAAGCTTATCCCTGGGTCTTTGTATGCAGAGATGACTCTGCTATTATAGAAACAACCTCTCAAGCTTCCTAGAAAATAACCCTTCATAAATTCAAGGCATCATTCATCCTGAAACCCAGGAGAAGCAGTTATCTGGGAATTAGTCCTTGAAATTTCCTTCATTCCCAGGGTGTCTCCAGTGCCTAGTTTGGAAGTTGCTGTTAGAGTACAAAGAGAGAAATGGCACAGTCCACAGAATCAGGTTACAATTGGGGATCCTAGTGGATCCCTCTCAGTCCATTCAGCTATTTGAATCACTGACTAATTGATTTTCAAACTGGAACCCTTATGCCTCTCTCCAGAGTTCATTATCAATATCTGTTGTCCCAATTTTATAATGGTTTACAAAAGCATTGTACAAAAGCAAAAACTTTAGTGCTTAGAGTGAGGAGAATGGTTCAGGGTCACAGGGGCAGTCATCAGAACCTACAAAAACATCTGCACTCCAGTTTCAATGTCTGTCTCAAAGGTGTAATCTTTATTTGCCTTTTCTTCTTTTTTTCCCAGGCAGATCCAGCATGCAAGACATGCTCCCTAGCATGGAGCCACATTCCCTGCCCCCAAAGCTGAATCTGTGCTATAGAGAGAGAGAATCACAAAAAGTGTTGGCCTCAGAATTCCTTTACAATCTTAACTTCTACTGAAGACACTTGAAGACAGTGTTCCTAGGACTGTATCTATTTTCCATTGGAGCTGGCCAGTAGAACTCTAGGGATAAAAACTGTCTATTTGCTGCATGAACAGAAAAACCAACCAACCATCCCCAAAGGGGTGAAATGGGGCTGGTGGGACTAAGGAAATGTTTCATTTGAATTCATTTGAACCTGCACAGAGGGAATACATGAGTAAATAGCCACAGAGACAGAGAACGTGTTTTTTTTTTTTAATTTTTATTAGAGAAACACCATGAGGTACAGTTGTAGACTTACAAATTTTTGTGCTTGGGTTTCAATTATACAATGATCCAGTACCCATTCCTCCACCAGTGCCCATTTTCCACCACCACTGATCCCAGTATCCCTCCCATCCCCCCATCCCACCCTGCCTCTGTGGCAGGGCATTCCCTTTTGTTCTCGCTCTCCTTTTGGGTGCTGTGGTTTGAAAAAGAGGCATTGGATTAAATATAAAACTGAAGCCTGTTCAACACCAAGTGGAGGGTGTTTGGAGGATCCTCCCAGGAGGGGAGATGCAGGTTGAAAGTAGACTGGACTGAACATGTTCACCACTCAATGCCTCTTTTGCTGATCACAACACCCAAAAGGAGAGAGAGAACAAAAGGGAATGCCCTGCCACAGTGGCAGGGGGGGATGGGGGGATGGGGGGGAGGGATATTATCCTGGTGGTGGAAAATGGGCACTGGTGGAGGGATGGGTATTTGATCGTGGTATGACCGAGATCCAAGCACAAAAATTTGTAAATCTACAACTGTACCTCATGGTGTTTCACTAATAAAAAATAAATAAATAAATAAATAAACTGAAGCCTGTTTAAGACCCTAAGCTGTGGTTCAGCCCTATTTTCCTCTCTTAAGAGTCATTGAAAAGTCAGTGACCTTTTATTTGAAAATAGTGTTGACCCCAGGGATATCTGAAATGTTCTCAGAGTCCTCAGGATCCTGAGCCATGCTGTGAGCTTCAGGAACTGCTAAGACTTCAACTCTTGGATGCTGGGGAGGAGCGAGCCTTCACCCATTTGGATCTCAGGCTCCTTCTTCCACTTCCCGTGACCACCGCCTAGAGCCAAGTTTGATGTCTCACTCACAGATTCAATCTTCAGAGGGAAACAGGAGGATCCAGAGAGGACCATCAGGGAATGCCTGAGCCCCAAGCTTGCCCTGCAGGGAGTGAATTTTCTGTTGGGATGGGGGTGGGGAGGTGTCCAAGTTTCTTAAGGCAGCAGAGACCAAATTGTGCAGTTGCAAAGTGAAATTCAAGCTGCTGGAAACGATGCAATGGCCCCTTCTCCCTGGGGTCTCCCACTTCTCCCCTCCTTCTGGCAGGCAGGAAAGGGGAGGCTGTTCTAGGCAGAGAGCAGAGGGCTTCAGAGGATCTTCTGGGGCAACTCAATCAAAAAACATTTTTTCCCACGGACAAAGCCAAGAATATCTTAATGGCTTTTTTCCTGATTGAGAAACAAATCTGTTAATTTATGGCCCAATCTCAAACCAGTTCTGTCAGACTTGCCCAATCTCTTTTTAAAAGAGAGAGAGAGAGAGAGAGAGAGAGAGAGAGAGAGAGAGAGAGAGAGAGGTTTCAAACTTCCACAAATTTTCATCTTCACACTTATGTTCCTGTTCATCGGTCTTCCACTCCCGTTTGGTTTGGTTTGGTTTGGTTTGGTTTGGTTCCATTTGGTTTGGTTTGGTTTGGTTTGGTTATACTCCTTTTACCTACTTTCAAATACATCGGCACCCTCCAGCCTCTCTTGTCATTGTTACATCCCTGGTGGGTGGGAGAGAATCTCACTCCATTAGAGAATCATCGTCTTGGGATGCGACTCCCTTCTGCCCCATTCCCCAGTCTGTAGAAGACAGCAAAAAATAAATGGGGGTCTGGTGTCTCCCAGGTCACTCCCGCACCGTCTGCGCCCCCCAGAGTGAGCGTTTTAATGCGTCCAGAATTTGGATTCCTAGAGCTTCCAAATGTGCTCTGGGAGGGGTCTGGGGAGTTGGGGCCCAGCCCCGCTCACTCCCTAAATCAAAAGCTAGCAGAGGGCCAGAGGCCAGCGTCAGAGAGACTCACAAGGACCCCTGCCAGGCGCAATTAGCTCGGCCCCAGGAGGAGGGAGGTGGGGGGCTGCTTGCTATATGACTGGTATTTATTGCCTTTATTGCCAGGCCACCCAGAGGGCCAACCCGATGGCCTGGTTCGCAGCTCCCCGCGCTGTCCGTGATTGCGTAGGACTGAGCATAACCGTGCGGCTTTCTCGGCTTTCTCGGGAAAGGCTCTGGCTCTCCCATGCCTGGCTTGGAGCTCCCTCTGAGGCCTTGGTATCTTAAACCTTACCTATTTGGACCACTAAGTACTTGTTTCATGGAGGGTAGGGGATGCAAGTTATTCGTTTGTCCTTCGGGGATTTAATTCAACAGTCCTGCCAGGGTTTATTCACCTGCGAAATGGGAATAACGACTGCAATCCCCCCAGTGGGACCCGATAGTAAGCAAAGAGGTGGATAACTCACCTAAAGTTCTCAGAGCAGTGGCCAGCCCCAGAGGCCTGCAACGTTTACTTCGTGTTAATTAGACGGGTGAACAGGGGAGTCGGGGAGAAGGAGGAACAAACCGTTAGGCTAAACCTCCCTCCAGGTGCTTTACCAGCCACACTCCTTGGCCGAAGTGCTGGCGACCGCGCGTGTAAAGGCTCCTGTCAGAGACGTTGGGTCCTACAGTTCCTTGAGCCCCGATGGAAAGACAGGGCGAGCGAGGTGTGCACCCTGCAAGAATGACGTCTGGGCGTGGGGCTGGGGCCGCCTAACTCTGCACACTTGGGGCCACGCGGCCGCGCGCTGGCCCTGGAATCCCACTTTGTTTCCCCCGCGGAAACAAGATTAAAAAGCGTGGATAAACCAAGGATCCTTGCCCGCCTCCACCTCTGGGTGGAGAGATGGAAGATCTAGAAACCGCCCACGCTTTCTCGGTGCTTCTAGCCCTCCTTTCTCTTTCTTGTATCACCCGGTCACCCCCAGGTCTGGCCTCCCAGTGGCCGGCAGCCTCCTCCACCCCCAGTCTCTTCCGTCGCAGTCAACCCGAGTCCCATGGCCCCTCTGGAGCCCTTGCAGCGACCGGTAGGCTGGGGATGCGGCCGGGCGTCGCCGCCTGGACTCTCTGCCAGCGGCCGCAGGGAGCCGCGCCCAAGCGCCGGGCCTGGCGCAGGGAGGCGGGGAGGCGGGGAGGCGGGGCGCGGGGAGGCAGCCCCAGAGCGCGGCGTCGGTGCCGGGGAGGGAATTTATGATCTGTGTATACTTTCTGGCTCCAGGAGCCCCGCGCTCTGGGACGTGGCCCGGCTCGCACGAGGCCGGGAGCTGGGGCCGCAGGCGCCGCGCCGACCGACTGTGCCCACGAGTCTCTGCGCTCTGCGCGCTCCGGCTGTAAACGAAAGTCCAGGCAGAACCGGGGCTCGTGCCCTGGAAACGCACTCCCGGACGCGGGCAGCACCACCGCAGCCTCCGAGCCCGCGGGGCCCTCCTCGCACAGCTGTCAACCAAGTCCACAGGACAGGCGTCCCCGCTGTCCCCGCTGCGCGCTTTCCCTAGCAGTGCAGCAAAAACTGATTCTGCTAGCCCATCTACACTCAGAGTACAAGTCGGATATTTGCAACAATGATCCAAATAATACATTTTAAAAAAATAAGCAAAGCTTTTCATTGTTTCCTTTGTCATTTCAATTTCCCGAAGCCCATCATCAGCAAGAATACCTGGATCAAATTAACCAGACTTTCCTACTGGAGATTTTCTAGTGGCCTGGGGTAACATTACCTTTCCTGCGACCCTAAAGATTAAATGAGATGCAAGTCTTGCTTGAAAACTGTGTGGGGGGGAAGTCGGGGGGGGGGGGGGCTTGTCTTTTGTCACACTCTCACATGCACACCTGTGGGAGATTTGAAACTTAGTGAAGAAAGACAGCCATCCTGATAAGTGTTTAGTAGCCATCCCACCTTCTGCTTCCAGGAAAAGCAATTCTGCGTTCCGTGCCTTGAGTGGTTGGGGAGCTGCTCACTCCTAGTCTATAGCAGATGCTGGAGAAGGTGGGGAAGAGCCATCTGGAAGTAGAGGATTCAGAGAGGCTAGTGCCACCCTCCACACATACACACTACCTCCATCTGCAACCGGAAAGCTGAACAAGAAGGGGGGAAAAAGGGATGCAGAAATCTCTCTATTGCTGAAATGTGTGGTTCTGGCTTGGGGATGCACCTCAGGGCACCGTCAGCCAGCTCCATCTAGAACCAAATATCTTAACCCAATGTGTGGGTGTCAGGTGTGTCCCTATGTTGTCAAGGATGTCTTTGTGGCCTAAGTGTCCCCTTGGCTCCTCTGAGAAAGATGGCATCATTCACTATGCTTTAGGTACTAGGAACCAGTCTTAGGAACCTCTCTACATCACCCACCCTGTCCCCTGCAGCCTGTGCTCAGGTCTACCTGTAGCCAATCCAACCTGGCTCCAGAACCTCTTAAAAACCCTCTTGAAATCCTAAACAATGTCAGGAGCAAAAAGCGAAGGTGGAGGAGGGAAAGAAAGAGGTGGGGTCCACTTGAGGAAGGAAGCTTGGGAAGGTGCAGACATAGGGAAATGGAGCATTTTGCTTTACAATGGAGTCCAGCCATGGGAGGGAGTGCCCGGGCCACCTAAACCCCACTGGGTCAGCTACATAAAAGTTTGACTGAGGCAGGTGTTAGGTGTCCTGTTTTCTAGCTTTTCAGTCCAGTTTCTTGAACCACAAAATTCCCTGCTCAAAAAGAGACGTCATTGACACGGTGGCCACAATGCTCCTGGAGGATTTGACTTAGACCCACCCTAGTAACCTCACCAGAGCACTGCACTGACGTGGAGACCAAGCGGAGGAAGGTCTAGCCCGAAGGGCTGCTCTGAGCCCTGAGTCTGGATGGTTCCCACGAAAACTGAAGGTGGGAGAAGGGAAAAAGACCCAGAAGGTTCCACTAGACCCGAGCTAGTGGCGAATGGACCCGGCCTCTGGCCCTCCAAGCTCCAAAAAGGCAAGAGGATTTGCCTGCAGGGCTCGAGCAAGTGGGGAGGATCCCCGTCAACTTGCCCGGCTCCCCAGGGGGATCGCGTGGGTGCTGAAATAAGAAGACCTTATGTTCATTCGTTGGTGGTTTCATTCGTGCCTTCTCTATCTCCAGGTACGGCGAGATGTGTGAGTTGTGCGGAGTGCATTTTGATTTGGGAGTCACACCTGGCTGTGCTCAGGGGTTTACTCCTAGCGAAGCTCAGGAGACCATATGCAGTTCCAGGGACCTAACCCAGGTTAGCGTGTGTGCGGCAAGCACCTTTCCCTTCTCCTTCACCCCCTCCCTCCCAGGATACACTGTTGACCCCATTGGGTGATACCAAGAAATAAAGGGCTCTCTGGAACCTGGGCGAGACTGAAAGGTCTGGTCCGGAATCACCTAAGGCTGAAGGGTGGAAGTGGAAACTTAAGACCCGGGTCCAAGGGCTGTGCTGTGCCTGGCGAAGGAAAGGGGCGGCTCACCCCAGCCGGCCCCCTAGCCCGCCCGGATTGCGCTCGGCTCTGGAGCTCCCAGTGCCTTGGACGCTCGCGCCAACCCCAGTGGCCACTGCTTATGGGGTCCGGGAACAGAGCGGGGCGGGTTCCGGCAACCTTCGGGTGGATCTTGGACCGCTAACCTTGGAGGAATCACTCTATGTGCCGCTATTGCGCCAGCTTGGTTGCGCTCGCTCAGATGGGGGACCTTTGCGTCTCCTCAAATTAACTCCTCCCAAAGCCACCGCTCAGTTTGCTCCTGGTCTGGGTGTCCGCGTTTCTGCCGTGTTGAAAGTGTAATCCACGCGACCCTGTAGTTTCCGGCGAGCCCCTGATGCTGTAAAGAACCACAAGAGCCATAATTCTTGTGTTATTCGTTGATTCCATAAAAAGTGTGCGGAGCGCTTGTCGTGTGGCAGGCGCCTCGTTAAGGGCTAGAATTTCTGCCACCTCCCACCAGAGCTCAGAACGGCCCTGGCATTTTGGAAAAAAAAAAAAAAAGGCAGCTAGGGCGTTTGCCTTACACGCGGCCAGCCCAGATTCATGCCCCAGCACCACCACCAGGAGTGATTCCTGAGTACGGAGCCTGGAGGAAACCCGAAGCACCACAGAGTGTGGCCCCAAAACAAGGAAAAAAATAAGAGAAGGGGGAAAAAAGACAGTGCAGTGGAACGCTTTCCATTTTAAGATCCTTTTCAATTCATTTAGAACTTAATGAAAATGAAGTGCAATTTTCTCCAACACCATCTGAACTGGGGACACACATTATTTCCTCCTAGAACCCCAGATACTTTCTTAAGGTTTCCTTAAAATGTAAGTGCCAGAAATCAGAAATCCCTTTTCCCTTACAATTCCAAGGAAAACTCCCAACCACACCCACAAGCATTGTGCAGGGTATTTGCTGTGTGCACTTGCTGTGGTGTACCCCCATGAGCTTGCCACTTGCATGTGACTCCTTCCCCATGCTCCTCCAATAGGTTCAAGCACTCTGGACCACTCTTAAGGGAACCTGGGTACATTCTGACTGTCCTTCCTCTTGGAGGCTTTGGTTTCTTAAAGGGTGAGAGTTTTCTTGCAGTTTTTTTGTTTTCCAACTACCTAAGTTCAGATTAACTCAGTAAACAGGGTAACGAGCAATTGAACAGATTGGAGGGCAGGGGAAGGTGGTGTAAGGGGCTGGAGTGTGCCCTTTGTAGGCTGGATTCTTTACCCACGGTATAGTTCTGAGTTCTGTACCCACAGTCGGCTCCAGCAGCAGTGGCCCCTGAAACTAAAAGTCAACGAATAGATAACAGAATATAGCCAAATCTTGGCCTTTGGTCCAAATTGGGTGCTGTCCATCCTGCCTATCTTCCATTTGTGGACCACATACTCCTGGCAGCAGTTTGTGAGTTGTGGACCTAAATTGTTTCTTCACTTACCTGCCAGGAAATGGAATAAAGTTAACCGGTTCCATTTCTCAAGGTCATGGGTGGATGGATGAATGTGTCCCCATGATGGGGTAGTCAGGTATGATCTTTCTCATGCATTTTAAAGCCTGCTCTGCCCACTGTCCTCTTCCTTTGAGAGAGACAATAGGGTCAGAGAATCCAGAGTGCTGCACATGTTTAGGAGGTGTTTTCACTGCATCCCCGGTTCTTGTCTGTGCAAAAACACACTCAGCCTGGGGTGGGGCTGAACCACAGGGCAAGAGGGAGGTAATCACCCCTACAAAATCCCCAATGTCAGCAACCATACACCAGAGCAGAAAAAGAAACAGCGGGAAGGTCCCATGGGCGGTGGGTTGTGGCCCCAGACCAGGGACGCTATTTTCAAATTTGCTACATAGGCTGCACAGAAGGAAAGACTGAAATGGAATTTCAGTCTTTCAGTGGCACGGAATTCCAAAGCAATATTGATGGAGGAGGGCGAGGTAGAGGAGGTGCTGCCGCTGAACTCAACCACTTTAGAAAGTGTGTCATGTCCCCTTTCTAAAGCCATCAAGCCTTGGAATCCCATTCTTCCAAGAATGCTGTGGATAAATCCGCTGAGTCCCACAAAAGCCCAGTTTTCAGTCCATGGGAAGCGCTAGCTACTAGTCCCCAGGAGTTCCAGCACTTCCTTTGCAGGGGTCCTGTTGGGAGGCAAAATAAATAAATAAATAAAAATCTTTCCTTATCTCCTCCTTAAAATGGGGGAGTCTAAAGCACTCAAAGCACCAGTATGTCTGTCCTTTATTCGCAAAGGGACCAGGATTCAAGATCACCTGACTATTGGAAGGACCTAGAAACAGTGGGACAAGTGCCAGCAGTCTGTGCTTTGGGGGGCACTGCCCACCCCCCTACACCTCCACACCCCCTCTCTCCCCATGAAACAGTTAGGAAGTTACTCAAGATTTTGCTATCCCTAGGAGGGGCTGGGCCTGGGTCACCCACAGTGAGACTGTGTGGCAGCTGTGCACATGAACCCCTCTCCACTCAAGGCTGGCACATCTTCTGAGTCTCAGAGGTCTCCACCTGCCATCATAGTCCCCATGAATAGAAATACTTGCAACTTTGCAGAGGCATGGGGTGTGCACCCTTCACACTTCTCCAGGTCAAAGAAAGGGGCTGTGGGGGACATGCATTTAAACCATCTGTCAAGTCTGGGGAGGTGCTGACCTCACTGTACCCTGCAGACTCTTCCTCCTTAAACAGGGATGTGACAGGCCAGAGCACATTCATAGAGGTAGGACTATTCCCAGCCACCTCATAAACACCCAGACTATGTCTGAGACCTGCCCAAACTTGGGGGGGGGGCGTAGAACAGGTCAGAACCCAAATAGGTTGAAGGCAGAGATATTGAAATTGAAGTTCACATCTAAAGTGCAAGGACCTCCAGAAGATCCCATGCTGCCTGGTCCCATTCCTCCAGACCCCAAAGGTTCAGAATCCTAGGGTCTCCCTCCACATTCCAGGGCTAGGGACCCTAGAACACTATGGGGGTGGGCATGGAGGACTCGAACTCCACATGCCTCCTCTTGCTGGGAGTAATCTAGCACCCTAACCAACACCCCACAGGAAAGTCAGCTAGAGGGAGCAGCAGTGGGAGACCTGAGTCTCTGAGATGAAAAATTATACCGGGGGTTTGGGGGGCGGGGGGGGGGGGTTGTAGGTGGTTAGAGCGATTTGTAACAGGCCCGAATGTGAGCAACTCTTCCCACCCTCCCGCCCCCCCCCCCACCACCACCCCAATTACTGGAAATCTTATCAGGGTTGAAAGAAGTAATGGGGTGTGTCAGACCAGATCAGCCTTGCAGATACACACAATTCTGGCTTTGTGGCCGTACCTCCCCCACCCCACCCGCCCCCTTGCCTGGTACAAGGTCCCTGGTCCCTGAGGCAGACAAACGCAGGACAGGCTGCCGCGGACAGTCAGCGTTTGGAGGCTGGAGTGCGCAGCCTGGCACAAGGAAAGTTTAGGAAAGCAGAGCCAAGTAGCAAGTAGGCAGGGTCCGGCGGTGTGAAAGTCCCGGATCTGCTTCTCCGGGTGGGGAAGAAACTGGAAGGTGCCGAAATAGCAGTGCGCTGTTTCTTACGTGGCTCGGAGTTAGCGTCTCTTTGTGCTGCTTGTGTTTGAAGTAGTGTGTGTGTGTGTGTGTGTGTGTGTGTGTGTGTGTGTGTGTGTGTGTGTGCGCGCGCGCGCGTGCGCGCGCGCGTAGCCGAAGTGACTATTACACCCCAGTGCCATGCGCACGTCCAGGCGCGCGCTGGTCGCCCTCGGTTTGCAGGCCCTGAAATGTGTCTGAGTTACCTTGTCCACAAGTTTAGCGCCATCAGGACCCCTGTTCTGAGCAGAGTTGCTGGTTTCTGCTTAAAGGAAAGCGATCGTGGGTGGCTTTTACGGGTGGGGGACGAGAGGTGGCTGGGGGAGCAAATCCCCTAAGGTTGGCGGGGTAGGGCTGCGTAGCCCGCGCTCCCTCCGAGGAGCTCCATCCCTGCAGACCCTGGCGACCCTGCGCGCCCGCCTTCGCCCGCGCCAGAGAAACATCGGCCTGGCTCTCAGAATGTCTGGCATCCCCGCCGCTGACGGATGAGCGCCAGCGGGAAGATTCCCGAGCAGTGCCTGGAGAGCCTCCGCGACGCAGACCCCACCGCCCGGAGAGGTAACTGCGTTCCGCGCAGCTCTCCTTCACAGCGAGCTTGAAACCTCCGGAGCTGGGGCTATTCCGTTCCCGTGAACACGTGTAAGGGCGCGGGAGGAAAGGCCGAGGTCGAATTTCGCGGGAGGATTTCAGAAAGGAAGGTGGGTTGGAGAAAAAGGATGCATGAGCATTGAGGGGCGTCGCGTCTCCCATCCCAGGTGCCCACCAGCAGCTCCTCGGAGTCTGTTCGCATCTGGCCAGCATCAGCGAAGGTCTCTCACCTATCGCCTCTTCAAAGCCCCTGAGCGATGCTTTGAAAACCCCGGACCCAGGTTGAGAAGGGAGGCAGCGGGTTGGAATAGCGGTCAGATGCGGTTTGCAAAAATCATCAGTACTCACTCCTCTATCCTTTTCTCCATTGCAGCGCCTCACCGAGCATAAATACTAACCCGAGATCTCTGTAATACCAAAACTGGGTTTAAATGCGTGAAGATTCCTTGATCTTGGGACTTCCTGGTTTCAAATTTTCATCGGGGGGGCTCAGGGAGCGCTGATGGGGCTGCAGGAAACCAGTTTCCATAAGGAGGGCTTCATTGGAGGTGCTACCTGCACTGGAGTAG
Source organism: Sorex fumeus (assembly GCF_029834395.1). Taxonomy (NCBI): domain Eukaryota; kingdom Metazoa; phylum Chordata; class Mammalia; order Eulipotyphla; family Soricidae; genus Sorex; species Sorex fumeus. Next base: position 18,237,570 of record NW_026606067.1, read on the forward strand.
CAGAGCCACTGGAGAGTTGGGAGGAGTTACCATGGCCAGGGGCCAACCACAATAGTGGTTCTCCCAAAACTGGCTTCACATTTAGGGATAACAGCCTACTTACTGGCGTGTCACATCTGAAGCCTTCCTACGCTTCAGACCTTCCTCTACTTTTGCCTGACCCTGACAGGCTCCCCTCTCCCAACTATGCACATTCCTCTAGGAATTCAGCTTGAGGCAGGGAGGCAGAGAGGTCAGCTGGAGCAAGAAAGTTCTGCCTCCTTTCAGGAAGTTTGGGACTCTGAAATTTGTTTGCCCAGGCATGGAGAAGGCTAAATCTGGGCCCTCAAGTTAGCCCTGGTGTGGAACACGGGACTTTGAATGTTCCTGATCTGATGGGTCCAAGGGGGGGGGGGGGGGGTTGAAGCTCAGGAATGCCTGGAACCTTCTTCAACTCTGCCCAGGGGACCTCATTGACCTCAGCATGTCTGGGTGCACCAACTCAGCAGCCCACTTTGAGTGACAACTGACTCCCTGTGTGGATACTGGGCCTGGAAGAGCCCCACGCTCACGCCCCAGCTTCAGTGTCAAACACGGAGGGGATCTGGTTCGTTGCCAGGATCTGTTTGTTCTCAGCTTCCAAAATAGCTTTGTGCCTACTCCGTGGACCACTTCTAGACTAGAGGATTAGGAGAGCGGGAGGGGTCGTTCTGGGTGAAAAGTTTGACTCTGCAATGTTTGAAGTCAACCAGCCTTCAGCCAAGTGACAGACAGATTAGCGACTCTCCAGCTGCAATAGAATAAGGGAATCACTTCTCAACTTTACCCGGAGGATCAGAGCAAAAAGAGCTCAGCTCTGCGCTCAAGTGGCAGTCAGTCAGCAAGCTGGATTCTTCTTACCAAGCTGTACAATTTACCAAGTTGCCTGGACTCTTGTTAACTGGGAGGAGGTGAGGGCAGTTTTAGACCCCTCCCTAGACTGGTATGAGCCAGGACAGCAAACCTTTCTGACACATGATTGTTTTATCATCTCTAGTAGGTAGATATATGGGGTGCGGTTTGAGGGGACACTGCTTCAACCCCCTACCTCAGGAAGTTGGGGGGTGGGTTGTGCTGGAGTTGCCTGCCCAGGTACCAAGCACTGACCCAGCCCACTGCTACCCCAGGCCCAACATCACTGAAGCAGTACCACCCCAGGGAAGTGGACTGTGCAAGCACATTACACAGCACTGTCCCGGAAAGAGCCACCTCCCCTCCAGCATTGCCCAGCTGACTCCATATCCAATTGGACTGAACAACACGCGAGCTTCCGGGACATGTCTAGGAGACCTCTGACCTGCTAAAAACGCTTAGCAAAGCACCCCCCCACTCCCTACGTATATACACAGTCACTTCGATTTAAGCTCTGGTGGCTCTTTCCCAGCTACTGCCAAAAGTAGTTTTGGGACTGGGGCATCCTAGATCCCTCTTTCAAACACCTCCTCAGCCCAGCTAGCCAAGCGGTCTTTACAAATCGTAGTAAACGTTTTATTTACAAAGTTGAGGCGTCCGAAGTGCAGCAACATCTTGGCACCACGACCCCTGGTGCGGGAGAATTTTTCGTAAAAACACGTCACAGTGTGAGTGAGGGGCTTGCAAGGGGTGAGGGGTGAGTGTTCGGTGGGCATTGGGTGCCTCCGGCCGGGTGCGGAGACCCCCCGCCCCCCCCCACACACACACACTCTGCTCGGAGCAGTGAGGGCTGCACCCAGCGGGGGCTGCGCCCGGGATCAACGTGCCGGCAGAGGCGCCCGGAGGAGGCAGGGCGCGCGCCCTCGGTCAGTCCCAGGCCCCTGCACTTTCGTCCAGTCTATAGACCGCCGAGGGGTGCTTGGGCCGGCTCAGGGCTTGGCGGGGCACTGCTGGCGGCGGGCTGCGGCTCCGGGAGCAGCTCGGCCGCGCCGCTAGTGAGGCTGCCGGAGGCCCCCGCGCTGGAGCTGCAGCCGCTGCCGCCGCTGCCGCCACTGCACCCGCTGCCCAGGCCGCCGAAGCCGAAACTGCCGCCGCCGCCGCCGCTGCCGCCGCTGCCCGTGCTGCCGGCCGCTAGCAGGGCGCCGGACGCCGGGGCCTTGATGACCGTGGTCGGGGGCAGAGCTCGCTCGACGGCGGCGGCCTCAGTCCGCTCCGTGTCGCTGGTGGCCAAGTCCAGGGACTCAGAGTCGCTGCTCTCGCTCTCCGCCTCGCCCTCCGAGCGGCTAGGGCTCCGCTCCTCCGCCTCGCCGTCCCCCGCCGCCGCGCCGCCCGACGGCTTCTCGCCGGCCTCCTTGTCTTTGTCCTTTTGGGCCTGGGCTTCCTTGGAGTGCCGCCACTTCATGCGCCGGTTCTGGAACCACACCTTCACCTGCGCGCCGCCGGGAACAGCAGAAGGGAGGAGGAGATAAGGCTCGGGCTCTCGCCCCAAACTCACATGCGCCGCCCCAACCACCACCCTACCCCCCCCCCCCAGCCTGAGAAGGCGGGTACGCACAGCTAAGCATCCCACCCCACCCCCACACTGCACCTTGACCCTAGACCTGGCACTGCGTGACGCGCTGGGTGCTAGAGAGGGTGGCCGGGGAGACGGGAGGGATGCTAGCTTAGGGATGCCCACGAGGGCCGGCTCTCACAAAACCGCCGGCATCCTGAGAGTATTCTTGGGGAGAAATAACCTTCTATCTCCAGCGCAGAGGAAGGATTGACCCTCTCAGTGGATTTTGGGGTGGGGTGGTGGGCCACACCCTACGGTGCTCAGGGCTTACTCCTGGCTCTGCACTCAGGAATGACTCCTGGCGATGCTCAGGGGACCATACGGGATGCTGGAGATCAAACCTAACAGGGTCATGTGGAAGTCAAGCACCCTACCCACTGCACTATAGCTTCAGTCACATCAGGAGATGTTTCTTAATAACACTCTTTCAGGAGCTCCTGAGAAATCTGATGTAAATACAGACCACTCACCCAGACGGGTTCGGGTAAACTAAACTTGGTGCACCCAATTTCAGGACTTAAAAAAATCCTGCTAACCTGGTCCTCCTCCACTGCCACTCTTCAAGGGAGTCCCTACAAAACCAGCACACTTTTAAAGAATCATGGAAGGAGAGAAGGGGTTGGAAGGTATTTTGTGTGTGTGTGTGTGTGTGTGTGTGTGTGTGTGTGTGTGTGAGTGTATGTTGGGAGGGTGTCACATTGAACCTTCTGTAGAAGAGCATTTCCTGAACAGAAGTACCCAAACACTGACCTAAGTATCTGCCCCAAGCCCAGAACTGAGGGAGCTCCCAGCAGGCCAAGAAACTGCAGGAATTAAACCTGTCCACAGTGGAGGAAGGAGGTGGAGGAAGGTGCATGTAGGGATGGGGTGGAGAATCGATATAGATATAGATATAGATATAGATATAGATATAGATATAGATATAGATATAGATATATAGATATATATGATCCCCCTGAGGGACCCGAGGGTTCCATACAAACTCCGGCTTCCCTTTTAAAAGTAACATCCACAGCTGGTGGAGAACTTTGCTGTGGAGGGGAGGGAGCTGTGTAAGGAAGACAATGTGGGGGTGGGGGCCCGGGGAACCCTGAAAAAATGCCCTTCTTTGGGCACACTCAGAAGCTGGGGAGCTTGGAAGAACAGATCCCCTCAAGTTTTCAAAATTCAGAAGAGGGAACAAAAGCAGAGGTTCTCTTGCATTTGAAAAGAAAATAAATGCAGGCACAGTCTTTGCTGTTGTCTGGGAGAGATGTTGGGACCGCAGGGCCGGTGGAATGGCTGCTGGCTTGGCTCCCTCTAAGAACATTTCTCCCCCCTCCTCCCCTGCAAGTCCACAATCCTCCACCCCAGAATTCTGCTCCGTGTTTATGCTGCTTTGGAAATGATGGAAATGCAACTGGCTCTGAGCACTCCAAGCGGACTCCTCATCCTACAGGGGCTAAGTAATTCCGTTTGAAATGATGTTTTCACTTCCTCACACTGTGATTTCACAATCCAGTGGCAGGAGGAGGGAGGGAGGAGGAGACAAGAATCACACATACACACACACACACACACACACACACACACACACACACCAACAATTTCTTAACTTTAGATTCTGGTCTCTTCCGAAATAAACTGCCTCCTATGGCAAATTGTGCTACAGTTGAGTGGTACATAATTATTATCTCCCATAGCCTGTTTACTTTCTCAGCGGTTCTTTGGCCTGTTGGCCAAAATAAACATGCAGGGCCTGCTGACATACATGTTTGGGGACGGGCCTCCGTCTCTGTTGCCTTGAGTTGAGAAATCCCCCGGGTCTCGGGTCTCATGAAATCCAAGACCCGTCCTTCCACCGTACTAGGAGAGAGCATGGCCTCGGGAGAGGTTGTGCACGGGGCCAGCCCCAGCCGGCTTACCTGCGCATCGGTCAGGCCCAGCATCGCTGCTAGCTGCTTTCGGTCTGGCTTGGTCACGTACTTCTGAATCTCAAACCTCTTCTCCAGGCCTTTCCTCTGCAGATTGGAGAAGACTGCCCGTGACCAGGAGCGCTTCCTCTTGTAGGTCTGCGGCATGGTGTCCTTGGTGAGTACAGCATAGGGACCTGCGGCCAGAGAGGGCCCATGGCCCTGTGAGTGTCCCCTGCCATTGCTGCCCGTAGACCCTGGGGCTCACTACATTGGAGGTGCCAACAGGGTTTGTGTGTGTTTGTGTGTGTGTGTTTGTGTGTGTGTGTGTGTGACTATCAGGAAATCTTGTAGGCACTTAAGGAGTGAGTGGACAGTAGGCAAAAGGCCTGTCAGCTCAATATCGCCTAAAACAAATTTCTGAATATCAGAAGAAGAGGTTAAAAGTGTCCCTCGGGATCTAAATAATTGAGATGACAATAACACACACACACACACACATACACACACACACATACAGCCTGTCTCTGTCTGTGTCTTTGCATGCTTGTGCCCAGTGGGGCAATCAACCTCTTGGGGCAAAAGTTCTAAAGGTCACCCCCAAAATGTGTGCCCGTAGATTAGCAAATTCCTCTGGACACTGTATACTCATCACACCCTTTCCCTGGGGGCTAAGAAATGCACCCCACCCCAGTCCAAGCACTTTAGCTCCCCTATACCCCTTCCCACCCCAAACCCAGAATCCTCCAGAGGGTCAACTTCTTCAGGGACTTGGACACCTACCGGACCACTTGGGATTGCCACACTGCCAGGAGCCCGTCCTCCCTATGGATCTGGGTACCTCCTGCACCCACTCTGGTGTTGCCACATTGCCTGGAGTCACAGAGGCCACAGAGCAGCCCCCTCCCCCCCCCCTCAGTTTTCTCTCCATTCATCCTGGGAAGGGTTCCCTACCTGGAAATGTGTCTTGAAACTGATGCTGCACTGAGTTTCTTGGATTGGAGCTTAGGGGACTCAGGATGGCTGAAGCCTCATTGATGGGCTCTAGAGACGCGAAGAATTGGCCAGTGGAGGGCTGCAGGCTGGGGAGACGCACCCCCGCCGGCCGGCCACTGGTGAGCAGGGACGTCAGATCTGGGAACCAGGGAAAAAAAGCCCTTTATGCCTGGGAAAATCCACACACACCTGCCTCGCTCCTCTCTTCTAGCCCTTCTCCTCCCCAAGGTTCTCCCAAAATGCAGCCAGGAGACAACCCACTCTCCTGACAGCGACCCAGGGGGCAGAACCCTGTGCTGAACAGCACGCCCTGTCCTCCTGACAGCAAGAAAGGAGCTTCGAATCCAGGCCCCAAACCAAGTTCCTATCAGGGACTTTCAAGAGCCCCCCGCCCACCTCACCCCGTTAGAAAGAAGCCCCCCAGTGTTGGGGTAGGGGGATGTCAGAGATGATTTTGTTTATCTACATTCCTTGGGTGAAATTAGATAAAAGGGGTTGTCCCTCAAAGGGCTCTCTCCCTGAGCATATAGTGTCTCTCCCAGCCTCTGGATATGCCATCAAAGGAGGAAAACAAAAAGCCCACGAGAACCGTTGGCAAATATTTGCGCCAACCGTTGCAGCTAATATAAATTCTCCGGGGGTTATTTGGAAAGCGGCTGGTCCGGAAGCCGTTTTCCTTTCTTTCCCTCTAAACCTAGAGCAGGTGAGTTTTAAATCTAGTGCGTGGTTGTCTTCTAGTGCCTCTCCCTCATACTCCCCATTTGTCCTTAATCCCAAAGCACTCAGAGGCACCCCGGACTGGCCCGGGGAGGGGTGCTGAGCGCGCCGGGGGACAGGCTCAGCCCCGCCTGCCGCCGCCGCTCTCCTCCAACACCTACCTCTTAGCGTGTTGCCTTCCTTGACTTTGGGGTCAAATTCTGCAGACAAAATGCGGTCAATTCCAAATTTGAGGTCCTTGCTGGAGGGCGCCGGGACCGAGCCGCTCTGGTGGGCGTTCGGAAGCGCTCGGGCCGGGGCCGCGGAGGGCGGAGGCTGCTGCGGGGCGCCGGGCCGGGCCGAGGGCTGCGTCTGCGGCGGCGGCGGCGGTGGGTGATGGTGGTGGTAGGCGGCGGAGAGTGGGGACAGCCGCGGCGGGAAGCCTGCCGGGACTTCGGAGGGCGCCACCACCGGCGTGGGCCGCAGCGGGGACCTGGCGGCCGTCTGGAAAGAGGCGTGCGGGTGCGCCGAGCCCAAGTGCGCGGTGAGGGCGGCGGCCGAGGCCCCCACCAGTCCCTCCGGAGCCGCCCCCGGCTCCCCGACGCCGGCGTGCAGGATGTCCGCGATGCAGAACGAGGGTTTCTTGACGGCCGCGGGGTCCAGCGGGAAGGAGCAGCCGCCCGGGCCGGCCGAGGAGCAGTACGCAGCCGACCAGAGGCTGAAGTTGGAGGCGTAGAAGGGAGCCAGCCCGGCGGCGAACATGCTGGCGGGCGGCGGCGAGCGGCCGCCGCGGCCTGGCCGGGCTGGCAGGGAGCGCGGGCAGGGGCGCGCGAGGCCCGCCCCGGCGATCGGCTCTCGCTTCTCGGCCCGCAGCCGCCCCCGCGAGGCCCGGACCGCGCTCGCGCTCGGCCTCGGCCCCCGGCGGCGAGCGGGGGGCGCCGGGGCCGCGGCTCGGCACACGCCAGGGGAGCCGGGGAGCCGGGGGCCAGGCGCCGAAAAGAAAAACCCAAACAGCCCGGAGAGCTAAATTTAAATCAACAACAATAATAATCCGTTGGTTACAAGGAGAGGGAGGGGGAGAGAAAAAAGTAATATGAAGGGGAGGGGAAAAAAAAAAAGAAAAGAAAAAAAAAAAGTCCTCTCTAAAAACTCCCCAAGTTTTGGCAGGAGCTGGCGAGTCAGACCCGGGGTAGGACCTCGATCCGCGCGCTCATTGGCTGTCCCGCTGACCAATGGGAGCCGCGAGTGGAGGGGCATTGGGAAAAGTGGGGCGTGGCCCGTCCCCCCAGCCACGCCCCGGCCACGCCAAACTGCCGCTGCCGCGTGGGCCGAGCCGGGCCGGCCGCTGCTCTGCGCCGCGCTGGGGCCCGGGCACGGCTCGCGGCGATCCCGACCCGCCACTGGCTCCCGCGCGCCCACCCCGAGCCCGCCGCGCTCAGGACACAGTCCCCCAGAGCGCCCGCGGCGGCGCGGGCCCGGGCGAGACTAGTGCTCCCAGATTATCGAGGTGCAAGCCTGCTCCCGGGAACGCGCTGGCGGGCCCCTCGGCGCGCGCCCCCACACTCCGTCTTTCCGTCCCTGGGACTCGGTTTTCTTTCTTTCCGCCCTTCATCCCCAGTGGTCTCGATCTCTGCCAGGCGACCTCTGCGGGTGGCTGCCCCTGGCCCACGAGACCCAGCCGCGAGCTAGCGCGCCGCAGTGCCATGGCCACTACCCATGTCAACTCCGTGTGTCGCGAGCGGTGCAGACCATCCTCCGGGGGAGTGACGCGGTGGGCGCGCGTGAGCTTTATTCCCAGCTGTCACGCCGTGACAGCTTGAACTAGTGACTTTTCAAACAAAATAAGACGGATGTCTCAGAACGTCGCCCGGGAATCAGATATCATCCCGCCACTCCCCAACTCCATCCCGGAGGCATCAAAACAAGCCGAGGACGACGCCCGGGCGGGCTAGCGCGTCAGTGTTCCCTCGGAGCCCGCACCTTGGAGAAAATGTCACCCTCACTCCACCGCCACTTCCCCGATCACGGGGGGCCCGTTTTTTGCAAGTGCCCGCAGGAGCAGATTTCCGTGGGTTCTCTGCGGCTTTTAGTTCGACCAGTTTCCCCCCAGGAAGCCGTGGGCCTGGTGGCTGAGGAGCCCGGAGCTGCCAAAGGCTCCAGCGGGCGCCGAGAACCTTTACAGCCAGCGTAGGCTGAGGGTGGTGGGGGCGGCGCTCCTGCAGCACCAATATCTCTATTTTTAAAGTTCGTTCTCTTCTAAATTATAGTCAAGAATGGATTTCCCCGTCTCTCTACCAAACAAACCACAGGCCACCCAGATAAACTCTTCTTGCACATTTTTCAGGAAGAAAATAAAATAATGATAGTAGTAATAATAATAATGAAACCACGAGATCTTTTGTTTTCGATGAACCTAATCAGCCGCTCTTAACGGTGTTTCTGTGCTTCTGTGACATTTCTCCCCTTACCCCCAGATTTTTCAATATACTTTCGATATATCTTCTGGGGTGTGTTTTTCTGTTTTGACTTTACTTCAGCACGAAGACGGCTTACTAAAGAAAGCCAGGCCGGCAAATGAACTCCTGAAGGCAGGATTGGAGTTAATTATATTCATTGCCAGTGGTGTCTAGCTCTGTCTGTGGATGCTGTCATTTTAAGCTTTTGACTTTCTTCTGGAAATTCATCAATCAGAAATCAGTCACTTCCGACCTGTGGCACCAAGATCTCTCCCCCTCCCGTCCCCTTTTTGGAGTTTCTAGCCCTGTGTCTTGCATCCTGGGCAGAGGTATTATTTCCAGGATAGGAAGCAGCATGGCTGTGATCAGTTACGGAGGTGATTGGAACAAGGGCTTAGGAAGACTAGTCCTGTGCAAGAACAAGGCCCCCCTCAAGGCAGCGCCGAAGTCTCCTTGAAAGATTTTGGAGGGTAGCGGAGACATGCAAAGGTTGAGGACTCTGACGACCTTCTGGTGGGAAAGGCTTGGGAGAGTCATCAGCGAACCCTCCTCTCCCTCTCCAACTGTCTCTTCCAACTCGATTGTTTTCCAGTTGTAAGGCAAACAGTCCCGAGGCAGCCGGGGTTCTGAAAGAGCCGCCTTTTCGTTCCTCATCCCCAGACCTCCTGAATCTCTCCCATCCGGCTAAGGCCGGGACCCTAGATGGTGGGCGCGGGCCGCAAACGCCCCCGGCGTTCCAAGGTCCTCGTTGCGCAAGTGCAACCCTTTGAGGACCAGAGCTCAGGGTTTGGGGCGGTTGCATCCGCCAGACCTCCAGGCTCTGGGTGCTTTAAACTGCAACTTGGTGCGCGCGCCCCTGCGCGCTCCACAGCTCCCGGCTGCGGCGCCACCCGCTTTCGCCGCGAGCTCTGGAGGGGAAAGGCGGTGAGGAAAACGTCCAAAACGACCCTCGGGCTCCCTCACATCCTAACTCCCCCCCAGGCCCAGGCCGCGACGCCGGCGGCCCTTGGCTGGTTCAGAGCTCCCGCAGACTCGCCTCCTCTTTGCTCCCCACCCCGCAGACCCAAGAAGGCGGCAGGAAACCCTGGGCTCGCCGAGTTCAGGTCATCTCCTGTTTTGTGATGGGCTCAAACTCGGACTAAATGAGCGGATGTGCCTGCGAGATTGGTCTCAAAATAGAAGCGGCCTTAGTATTTTAGGATACTGCCGAAATCCTTATTTCTTCCGGAGAAAAACTCTATAATGATTCTTAGCACTTCCCCTTTCAATATTTGTGCGACTTTATCTCCACCGACAAGTTGCTCGGGTGACGCAAATCCGCCCTTGTGTATTACAACTACCAAAATAAATGCACGGAAATCAATTCCCTTCTAGCAATGAAAATATAAATATACAGCTGCGACTTTCCCCTTTAATCTTTGCTTTCCGAGCGGCTCCTGGCTGGGGCGAAATGAACTGCAGTGGACCTATTGAGCCGCTGGGGAGGCCCTGGGGGCAGAGGGCTCCAGGGCCTGGGAGCTGCCGGACTCCCGCAGCAGTGAAAAGGGCCCAGCAAACCCGACTTAACTTGAGCTTCCTTCAGGGCGCCTGAGCTGCGCTTTGGGGGTGCTCTGTTGGAAGCTGTCTAGTCCGTGGCAGTGGAGGCACCCGCAGATTACCTCCTACAGCTGGAGCCCCGGAGTCCTCGTTGGTCCGAAAAGGTCTTTGAAGAAGCCACAAGGGCAGGGGGTTCAATTCTGGTGACTCTCTTTAGTGTCTACAACAGTTCACTTAGCCTCTGGTGGGTAAATGCTAAAACTCATTCACATTCCGGGCATAGACAAAACCAGACCAGGTCTGTTTCGTAAGTAGGAACCTGGATTGTGAGGATTTCAGATGGAAAGGCGGGGCTGAACCAGAGGTGAATACATTGGCTGGCGTGAGAGGTCGTCTCTCTCTTCAGGACACCCCCTCTGCCCTCATACTTAAGTCACTAGGGCCAATGCTTGTCATGAACCTGGGCATGGATCCGCAGCCGCTAACAGTGTGGAGTGAATGCGGAGCTTTGCTTCTCACCGGACTCGGACTCCGCTAGGGTTCCAGCCACGCAAACCTGGGGCCAAACCAAGTGGAGAATGAATGGATGAGCAGGCAAACCCCTACCCTGACATTTAAAATGTATTTTAAGCTAGGCATTCCTTGGTTCAACCCCTAAAAGAGGTGGAAATTCAGTCTGAAAGAGAAAGCAACCTAGTTTAGCCAGCTAGTGAGGATTTGCAAGATTTGCAAAGTCTGAATCTGCTGTCTTTGGCTTGGATTCTGCCAGCTGAAGATTAATAGTGCCAGACCCGCCGTTCAAAGGAGCATTTCTGTTCCTTGTGGATTGTGGATACTAAATAGTAGAGTTTAGGATTCTAAAGAACTTCCTCTCTCTCTTTCTCTCTCTCTCTCTCTCTCTCTCTCTCTCTCTCTCTCTCTCTCTCCCTCCCCTCTCTTCTCTCCCTCCCTCTCTCCCTCCCTCCCTCCCCTCGGATTATTCTAAGTAGGCCACAACTCCCTTTTCCTGGAGATTTTAATTATTCCAGAACTAAAGAAAGTTTCAGCATTTTGAAACCATAAAACGGGGCAGAGAAGATAAGCCACACTTAGATCAGAGCATGATAATCAAACTTTTTTCTTCTTCCTTTACCCCTTTCCTCAGACATGGCAGACTCAGACTGAAAGGAGGAGTGACTTTGTGACCTTGGTCCTACCCTTGCCTTCTTGGCCACAGAGCAAGCTTCAGAACTCCAATAGTCCTTTGGGTCTCATCTCACTTGCTCATTCCACTCAGTTTCTCTAATATATGCTTTCCCCGTGTGCTAGGATATACTTGTGGCACAAACATCTCTCTCTCTCTCTCTCTCTCTCTCTCTCTCTCTCTCTCTCTCTCTCTCTCCCATTTCAAAATTTGTGCCTGTCTCTCCAAGTTGTCTTGATATTCATCCAAGAAATCCCTTGACCTCTTAACACTGAATGATCCAACCCATTGATTTCAGTGTGGCACATTGTAACACAGTGAAACATAGTTCACTGCATATATTGGCAGTGATTTTCTTTCCCCAGAAGAGTAAAACTGGACAGACCAGCTTTAACCTGTGAGATATTGAGCAAGTACTTGGTTCTGCAGGCTTCTGTGTGGTAAATGGCATTACCTTAGCTTAGTGCATCAGCCTGGCAGAAGTTGCATTCATCACCTGGATTATTCAGTTTGAGTAGCTCAGGTTTTGTTTCTAGCAAATAAGTTAAAGTTAAGGAAAGATAAAGGCTCTTCAATAAGAACCATATATTGGAGACTACACTAGTGTTGAGAGGAGGAGAGGAAGGTCTCTTTCAAAGCAGTTTCTTTAAACAAGTGAGCCAAACTCCCTTTCCACTGGTACGTTTCTCAAGGTAGAGTGCAGGGTCAGTGGGAACTTGCAGCAGGCTACATCTGAAGGGAGAGAATCCCAGAGCCCTTGAGAAGGACTTGCAGATAGAGTGGAAGGTTGGACCCATCTCCCAGATCCCAACATGCCCTCCTGCACCCCACCAGAATTGGGCCAGCACTGGATTAACAAATTCTGTCAACCGTTTGCAGTCCCTGGGCCTCATAGCCTCTACTCCATCCCTGGCTAAGCGCCTAGGACCAAAAGTTGGTTCTCTGCTGACACCTGCTGGGACATTGCTACATTGCCACGCAGTGCCCCGGTGGGCCAGCCACCTGGTTGAAATGGATGCTGACTCTTCCCAGGCTTTTGAAAACTGCCTTGAACTGGCAGCTGCTTCCTTCCACACTGCGGACAGTACGGAAATGTCTTATGCATGGTGTTTAAATGCACCAGACAGGGCAAAGGAAGCTCAGCCTTCAAGCTCTAATCCTTTACTCAATGCAGAGCTCAAGACCAGCTGGCACTGTGAACACACTTATTCTTGAAAAGCAGCAAAGGCAAGAAGGCACCAGAATGTTCCCCATCCCTCCTGAGCCAAGGGAGTTGATCCGTTCCTTAGAGGGGTTAAATGACTTGCCCAGTTTATATACTTAAGAAGTGAGACAACAAGTTAAGCTTTTGTCTCTTCAACAGGACAATAGCATTAGGCCTATTCCTCCCTCTTTGGGGAGGTGGGCCATACCCACTAGTACTCAGAGGTCACTCCTGGTGGTACTCAGGGGACCATGTCTGCTGTCAACAACCTAACTAGGTTCAGCTAGTCAAGGTGAAAGGCAAGCACCTTAGCACCATACTATCTCTCCACCTGGGTCTCTTTTGAAAGGGGTGTGGGGGTGAATTAATTCAGAGGTTTCCCTGCCCTCAGTCAGAATAAGCATTAGTTTCAGGCAATGGGGCTGGAGAACAGAACTTCTAATCCAGAGATTTTTATTGCAATGCGATTAAGCAAGGGCTGCTACGTGTTCCCCTCCTTCACCTATGACATAAAGTATCAGGACAGCACAACATTTCTCTCCTTTGAAGAGGAGGCATCCACTCTGAATCTGTGTCTGAACCTTTGCACTGTGCAAATACCTGAGGGGCCATTCTGCAGGAAAATAGGTGTACAGTCTAGGCCACCAGCTGTGGAGGTCATGTGGGGCAGAACACATGTGCCTCAGATACAGCTTCCTATAGCATGGGCTTCTAGAGCTTTCCTAGGACATCTTCTCTGCCCACTAACAGTCACAAGGGTCATAGTAGAGCCAGACGGGTCTCCACGCCTGGAGCCTACTGTCCTCTTGCCTCCACCACCACTCAACAGCTGTTTCGTAATGCAGAGTTTTACTGAACTAAGAAATATGCATGCTTGAAGCTCAGAGATGGTTCACACCCACATAACTATGTCATTGTTATTCTAGGTGCCTACAGGTATTTTATGGCCAGTGGCTCTTTGGGCTGTATCTTTGGTATTAAAACTATTTGTATAGCCAAAAGGCACATGAAAAAAAATGCTCCACATCGCTAGCCAACAGGGAGATGCAAATCAAAACAACAATGAGAGGGGCTGGAGTGATAGCACAGGGAGTAGGGCATTTGCCTTGCATGCGGCCAACTCGGGTTTGATTCCCAGCATCCCTTACGGTCCCCTGAGCACCGCTAGGAATGATACCTGAGTGCAAAGCCAGGAGTAACCCCTGTTCATCGCTGGGTATGACCCAAAAAGCAAAAAAAAAAAAAAAAATGAGATATCATCTCACACCACAGAGACTGGCACACATTCAAAAGAACAAAAGCAACCAGTGCTGGCGTGGTGGGAAAAGGGACTCTCTTTCACTGTTGGTGGGAATGCCCACTGGTCCAGCCTTTCTGGAAAACAATATGGACAGTCCTTCAAAAACTAGAAATTGAGCTTCCATGCAAAGCCTGGCAAGCTCCCTGTGACGTATTCGATATGCCAAACACAGTAACAAGTGTCACAATGGAGATGTTACTGGGCCCGCTCGAGCAAATCGATGAACAACAGGAGGACAGTGACAGTGACAGAGCTTCCATCTGACCCCACAATACCGCTTCTGGGAATATATCCTGAGGATGCAAAAAAGCACAGTAGAAATGACATCTGTACCTATATGTTCTTTGCAGCACTGTTCACAATAGCCAAAATCTGGAAACAATCCAAGTGCTCTTTAACAGATTACTGGTTAAAGAAACTTTGGTACATATACACATTGGAATACTATGCTGCTATTAGGAGAGATGAAGTCATGAAATTTGCTTATAAGTGGATAGACATGTAGAGTATATTCTAAGTGAAATGAGTCAGAAAGTGAGGGACAGACATAGAAGGACTGCACTCATTTGTGGAATATAGAATAACATAACATGAGGCTGACATCCAAGGACAGTAGATATAAGGGCCAGGAGGATTGCCTCATAGCTGGAAGCCTGCTTCATGAGCAGAGGGGAGAAGGCAGATGGAACAGAGAAGGAATCATTAAGAAAATGATGGCTGGAGGAATCAGTCGGGATGGGAGATGTGTGCCGAAAGTAGATAATGGACCAAACATGATCACCTCTCATGGTCTGTATTGCAAGCCATAATGCCCAAAAGTAGAGAGAGAGTATGGAGAATATTGTCTGCTATGGAGGCGGGGGAAGGATGAGGAGAGGGGGTACACTGGGGAGATTTGTGGTGGGGAATGTGCACTGGTGTAGGGATGGGTGTTTGATCATTGTGTGATAGTAACCCAAGCATGAAAGCTTGTAACTTTCTAAGGGTGATTCGATAAAATTTAAAAAAAAAAAAACCTATTTGTAATGAGAGTCCTTATGTGTTGGAGGAAACCCGAGTCATAAAGAATCAGAAAGTCAAGACCAGGTTCAGGGGCATGAAGAATTTCAGTGGAACTAGGTGGGATCAGCTGTGATCACTGTTCATTCTTTGTGTTGGAGGAAACCCGAGTCATAAAGAATCAGAAAGTCAAGACAAGGTTCAGGGGCATGAAGGATTTCAGTGGAACTAGGTGGGATCAGCTGTGATCACTGTTCATTCTTTGTGTTGGAGGAAACCCGAGTCATAAAGAATCAGAAAGTCAAGACCAGGTTCAGGGGCATGAAGGATTTCAGTGGAACTAGGTGGGATCAGCTGTGATCACTGTTCATTCAACTTAGTTTAGTCAGAGACATTACATTACCAAGACAGTGATGGACCCTGCCCAAACTGAAGGTGAGGTAATAGGGTGGATAGGGGTGACAGAAAGACTGAGCATTTCGGAAGAATAATTAGCAGGATCTTCCAAGACTTCCTCTTGAAATGGTGCCTAGTAACAATATATCGTATTGGGATGTGTCTGTAATTATGTTCTATCACAGGCTGGTAGATGGGGTACCTGTTCATCATTTAATTGTTTAATTCATGTGCTTTATGGTTTTATTATCTCTTTAGCTGCTTCATTCACTAAGAAACATGAATAAAATATGCCTAGCTTCCTCAAAATGATGGTTCATATTTGAGTTTATACTTCGGAACTTGGGGTGAATTCTTTGTTGGAAGTTAGGCATACACGTACATATAGCTGCTGCATTCAAGCTGGGTCTTAACAAAAGCACAATTTGATGATTTGAGATGGTCATCAGATGTTAGAGAAGGCAAAAGTGGGTATGGAACAAAACTCTCATACCCTCCATTTGTAGAAAGCAAAATGCAATTAGTGTGCATTTCACCTTCACTTGCAGATAAGGAAAAGAAGGAATCTAGCATGTGGAATTCTCACCCATTGTGTAAAGGCTCCTGGTGACAAAGAATAAAATCATCCCAAAGCCAATGGCCCTTTCAAGCTATCAGCCTCCTCCTTCTGACCCTTCAGGAACTCACTCAACTATACATCATGTTCTTCAAGAGTGCAGTAAAGATAGAGGTGTTATTTTGAAGTCCACTAAGCTCAATAAATGAAAACACTAACACAGAAGGTTCAACTAGCAAGAAACTACTCAGTAAATGCTTAGACAATAACTTCAATAACACCATTGTGAGATACAATAATTTTCACAAAACCAAACTACTTTTTGATAATTCTGCTTACCATTTTGCTGTATTAAGCAATATAAAGTGAATTATTTTGTGGCTGTTAAGGGTGCAAGATTGGGGGGGTGAGTGGGACAATAGTGGAGGGAAGGTCACTCTGGTGGTGAGATTGATGTTGGAACATTGAATGCCAGAAACAACATTATTATGAACAACTTTGTAGACCACAGTGTTTAAATAAAGTTAGAAAAGGAAGAAGGAAGTGTTATTTCAAGAACAGACCCATTTCAAACGGGAAGTCATTTTCCAAGCAACTTCTCATCTTTGGGAAAAGATGTGAGCTTGAAACAAATGTAGATCCTCTGGTGATCCTCATTCTTTTGACATGATAGAGGTGAAGAGCTGACACATATCCATCCCATTCAGGTCCACAGGTTTGAGAATTTTGTGGAAAATTTTCTGACTGCTCATGTAAATCTGTCTCAAGCCCACTTTATCACAAAATGTTGAATTTGGGGGCTCAAAAGATAGTATAGGAAGGAAGGTGTTTGTTTTGCATGTAGCATCCCAGATAGAATCCCTGGCAGCACCTTGGTCCCTGATGCCTGATGCCAACAGCTTGCAATATGTGTTCTGATGAGGTGCCAAGTAAGACTCCCTGGGCAAACTTCAGAACTTTTTCATTGCTTTATCATAGTGTTAAATAGCATAGGATTTCAGGGGTATAGTTTTATACCACTTTGCACCTTTGTATATATAGAGAACTCCCCAAAGTTATAGTACCATTCACTCCAGCACCAAGCCAACCCCTCTGCTCCTTACTCCTACTTCCCCCCACTTTCCCTGTGGTAACCTCTATTTTTTCACCCAGTCTAGGAGTTCATTTTATTGTTTGCTGCTAGTTGTGAAAATTTCACTATTATTTATTTTTCCCCCCAGGGCTTTAGGGTTTCTGTTAAAAAACAAAGAATTTGTTTATTTTCTTCATTGCTCATTGTTTTAACTTTGCTTAGTACTTCATAATATGAATGTATGTGATAAATCACTTCTGTGTTGGTAGGCATTTTCTAGGTTCCTAGTTTGTTTTCTACCACTGTCTCCCGTTGTTCATCGATTTGCTAGAGCAGGCACCAGTAACGTCTCACAATGAAGACATTACTGGGCCCGCTCGAGCAAATCGATGAACAATAGGAGGACAGTGCTATTAGTTTGTTTTCTCACAATGATAGTCAATTAATTGTGCTATAGGCATCCTTGTGTGTTGGTCCTTATGCACTGGTTACTTGAATCTTATAAAATACATTCCCAAGAGTAGAGCAGCTGGAGTAAAGAAGTACTGTGTGTGGTGCATCTGTACACACACACACACACACACACACACACACACACTCACAAAAGGAGTATAGATAGAGACATTATATCTAGAGATACAGGATACAGATGTCACTGATCCTTTTGACCATCCACCAAATTGATGGGTATAAATAAAATGGATAACCCACTATTGTATTAGCTTGTGTTTCCCTGTCTTCTGGAGAGAAGGTCTGGTGCTTCTATTCTCTCACACAGTTGATTATGGCAGCTTTTCCTTAGCATGGCTCAAAGTGCTGAAAACACAGAAACTCTTCATGTGCTGTTTTTCCAACATGCCCTGGCTGGAGGAATCCCACACCCAGTGCCCTTCTCAGCAGCCTGTAACTCTAGTAGACACACATGCATAAAATTGCTTGCCCCATCTTCTGTGTTGGGCTGTTTATGATCAGAAACCACTGAGTGATTGGAGACTGTGGCCAATTCACATGTGCAAATAGGAAAGAAAAAAAAAGCCTCCTCATTGGAAAGAAAAGTGCTTGATATCATGCTGGATATGGAAACTACTCAACCAACCAGGTATACTTGGGAAAACAGGACCAGAATAGAAGGTGCCTGGATAAATCTGCTGACCTCCATGCTTGTCCTGAATGAAAACAACCAGATCTTCTTTTCTCACTGTAATTGGACTGAAGCCTATTTTAGGTGCCACCAAAGTCCCAACTCCAGCTCCACGATCTTCTGGCTCAGAGAAAACTTGTCTCAGCTTCCAGTGTTTCTTCCTCTTCCTAGCATGCCCCATCCCAGTCCTGCCCTCTCTCTAGCATTCTCATTCCTTCCTCCTTCCTTCTCCCTCCAGCAGTCACATGCAGTGGAGAATTCCACAGGAAAGGTATGTCTGAAGTGCTTGAGAAACTGGTAAGTGGATTTGTTTTCACTTGGTCCCTTTTTTCCTTTGAAGCAACAATACTTACAACATTCCACAGGATTCCAGCCGACAGCCTGACACATCGACATTTGTGTCGACCACGTGCGCTCTTCCCTCCAAATCTCCACCCATCACCAGCTGCCTGCTATGATCTCACTGCCTATGAGCTTATGATTTTTCCCTTCCTGTAACTTTTCTTGCAGATTATTGTCTAACAGTTTGTGCCTGTTTTGTTCATCCATTTCTTTTGTATCTTATCTACTGTATGTGAGGAAATCATAAATTATTGGCTTTCATCTGGCTTTATTTCAGTTCGCATCATCCCCCTCAAGGCCCTTTTATGTTGTTTTGAATGTCAAGATTTCAGATTGGTTTATAGCTGACTTATACTCAATTGTGTGTATATACCATACCTTCCTTATCCGCTTGTCAAACCAGGAGCTCTTATGTGATTCCATTTCTTGGTTCTGATGAGTATAACTGCAACAAACATGAGCCAATGTTTTTATATTCTTCTGGTAAGTATCCATATCTGAGATGCATGTACCATATAATATTTCTCCGAGGGATTATATTATTATCTCTGGGGGATGCTCCATACTATTTTCTCCTAGGGGCTACAGCCGTTTATGTCTGCATCAACAGAGAATGAAGGTTTCCTTCTCACCCCAGTCTCACTAACACTTGTTGCCCCTGCACTTTGGGGTAAGAGCCATTCCCCTGAGCAGAGTTTACAAGGCAGTGGTGCAGACATCATTGACAGCCAGTGGCCTCAGTGCATCCCAATCTGCTGGGAGATAAAAGCTTTCAGCAACCCCCTCCCTCCTTCCCCCTTCCAAGGCTCAGACGACGTACTCATCAGGGTCATGGGGAAGCTTCTGCAGTCCTTGAGCCTATGGATAAGCTGCCAGGTTCAGAATCACCTTGCTTCTCTAAATTGATAGAAATAGTGAGGGCTGTCACCAGGACTGAGTAAGCAGTACAGACATGATCCCACTAGATTGGGAAGAAGGGGGAGGAGAAGAAAAGCAAGGAGGAAAATGAAGAGGAAGAGGGGGAAGAGAAGAAACAACATAATCCTGTATTCCTGATGAAAAAAGTTAGAAGGCCCCCACTTCCTAATTGGTTTCAGGTTGGGTTTTACTACACCATTACAGTAATCAAAGACAGGTAATAGGCCAATAGTTTAGGATTGAGGGCACAGAAACTAGGCCTTTACACTGATCATCAGTTTTGACAACAGTGCTACATCAATTCAGTAGGGAAAGAATAGCCTTTCCACAAAGGGTGAGGGGCAATTGGATATTCATATGCAAAAGACTGGAGTTATTATTTTAGCTCATAGCATACACAAAAGTCATACAAAAGACTGCAGAGATTGTCCAGCAGTTAAGGCATATATCTTGCATGTGGCTGACCCCAGTTACATTAGCAGAACCATGTGGCCCCCTGAGCAATCTCCAGTACCACAAGAGTTTAACAGCCCCAGGTGCTCAGTCCTGGCATGAGACCACCAAGCCCTGCTTACTGAATATTGCTGAGGACTTGAGCCTTGCGCCCCCTGCCCCGAAAATGGGCAAAGGATTTTAATAGAATTGTCTCTAAGAAAATAAGCACATAACATATAAGCACTCGAAAGGATGCTCAGCATCATTTGTCATAAGAAAAGTGCAAATAAAAGGCAGTGAGATGTTCCTTTACATTGACTGGAATGGCTAACATGGGAAAAGGTAAAAGGAATAAGGGTAACAGAAAATGCAGACAGTTTGGGATCCTCATTCTTTACAGATGGGGCTGTGACATGTGATGGCCACTTTGGAAAACAACTTGTTCATTTTTCAAAGTGTTAAAAATGACCATGTGATTCTTCCTCCAGGTACTCAGGCATAAAAATTCAAAACAGAAGATCATGCATTGACATACATTTCTGTGAATGTTCACAGTATTATTTGTAATCCAAAAAAGGTAGAAACTGAAATTGTTTTATAATGAAGTTAACAGGCAAATAAAAATCAGATTGAATTAAAATATCAAGTGAAAAATGTTTTGCCAAACTGTGCACTGAGCAAACCATCAGTTAGATTTCTACAAAAAAAGAAAAACATGATCACAAACAATGGGGTGCAAGTGGAGAGGGAGCATTAAGGAATAACATAGGAATTAGAAGACCTGGATTCCATCTCGCACAAAGAAAAGATAAACAACTGGGCATGTTTAGCCCCCAAAGGGAAGTGGGAACTATGCACAGACATAATGGCTCTCTTCTTTGGTCATATATTTGAAAAAGCATCCTCTACAAAAGAATGGACTGATTCCAGGTTTTGAGATTGAGAACTGGGGACAGGGAAAGGAGGCATTAGCAGAACAAATGAGAGAAAGGTCATCTAAACGCAGATTTTAGTTTAGTGGAGTTACATTGAAAATAAAGAATTAGTTCTTTGCAACTTCTTTATCGCCAGAAAGAAGCTTAACAAACACCCAGGATGTGGTTCAGTAGCAGAGCACATACCTAATGTATGGAAGGTCCTGAATTTTATCTCCAGCAGAACAGAGACCCCACTCCAAGTACATTCACACACATGCGTGCACACACATACACACACACACACACAGAAAGAAAAAGGGGAAAAGGGAAAGAAAGGAAAAGAGGAAGGAAGGAAGGAAGGAAGGAAGGAAGGAAGGAAGGAAGGAAGGAAGGAGTCATAATAGTAACTAAATAGTCTGCTTCCAGGCACTGCTTTGCAGATATATCATTGAAACCTTTAAAGCAAATTCTTTACATGTATAGCATTTAAACCTTGTGCAAAACACCAGAAGTCATTTTAATTAATATAGTCTTTAAATGAAATTTGATAATGTCCTTCATGATATATTCTGCAAAAAAGACTACACTCAAAAGTATTTTCCTTAAAAAAGAATTTTTTTGGTGGTGCCCAGTGGTGCCCAGGGCTTACTCCTGACTGCACTCAGGGATCACTCCTGGTGGGTGCAGGGAACCAAATGCAGGTCGGGTGCATGCAAGGCATATATATATATATGTATATATATATAATGTGTGTATTATTGAACTCCTATTATTATATTGCTCCTTATTTTTCTATATTAAACTTTTTGTGCATCTGTATCAGTTCCTCTTTGCATTTATATTGATGTTCCTTTATATATTTTGAAATTGTTAGATGCTGCAGTAATAAGTGCTTGGATTATTTTTTAACCAGTATGAATCTATTTCCATTTTCCTTTAAAAGCTTTTGGTCTAAAATTATTTTTATCTCATATTAATATTCTAATATTATCATACTTTGATTTAATTTAAATGTTTAAATTGTATCTTAGTTGTATGTTCCAGCCTTGGAAAGAAACTAAAACTCACATCAGGATGTTGACTTTTCACCTTGGTTTTCCTCAGAAGTCGTATTTTTCTTTCCAGACACAGACAGCTCAAATCTGGATCGGAGGGTGAAAGGTAAAACAGGTTCAAATGCTTGAATTGCCATCTCGACTCAGCCTCTGAATATTATTCCTGCATTGTGTAAGGTGCCCAGACTCCATTCCCTTACATCAGTCTAGAGAGGCAAATCACACGTGGCAGTTATTGTGATTCCTTGACCAGGTTTTTGTGGTCTGCAGAAACCTTTCCAAAGTCAAGATCTACATGTTTTCTAGTTTGCTGATGAGTAGGGGAGTAGGAAAATGGTGGTGGGTGTGGAATTGCGGGAATTGGTTTGAGGCTTAAATGAACCTATTTTGAATATGTTTCCCATTTTTTACTTATTGAAAAGACCACACTTTCTCATATTTTAAGATTATGTGACAGAACCTTATTGTCTTGATGTGGATGACAAAAGATACAAGCCAATTTCTACTCATGGAAAGCTTAATTTTTGGACAGAGCTAAAAATATCCGTGAAACAACCTGTTTCACGGAAAACAAATCATAAAACAAGGTCAACCTAGAAGGTCTTAGCCAAATTCTATTTGGATAGTTCATACTGATAGGGGATGGATGGATGGATGGATGGATGGATGGATGATAGGTACAGTTTTAGAACATATCTGTTCTGTATATAGTATTGTAGGAGTTCTAGAACTCATATGTACATGTATATTACACAGAAATTCAGTGTGTGTCTTTAAAAGGAATGAACGGAATGCTGCGCTGCTTCTTGCTGGAAATTCCTGTACACACATCCCATTTGACAATCGTGAATGGGCATGACACCCAAGGTATAATTTATAACTAGCATGTACAACCAATGAATACTTCGTACCACTCTTTTCATCTAATTTATTGTTTTGTTTTAGGTGCCATACCTGACGGTGCTCGGGACTTACTCCTTACTCTGTTCTCAGAGTTCATTCCTGGCAGGGCTGGGGGAACCGTCCGTGGTGGCAAGAATCAAACCTGAGCCAGCCACGCGCAAGACAAGCACTTTGCCCACTATACTATCACTCCGGCCCCTCGAACAACTCTTGCCTCAGAGTTTATCACTTCCTTCGTTCTTTGTTGTCCTAATCTTGCTCTGCCTCTTCATTCTCTCCTCTCCTTTGCCTGTCTTCCTCCACTCTCCCTCTCCTGCTAATCTGATCAAGTAGCCCCAAAGCACTCTCAACAAGCTTCTTTGCGGGCCTCCCCCTTGAGCGATTAGGTGGCTGTGTCAATGCCTCTGATGCCTATTTTTACACTCGTGTTTGTCCGGACTCTGACGTGGTTTATCACAGTCTCTCCAAAGGCCTATTGTTCAGCCCTTCAAGAAGAATGTTGTTATATTGACTGCTAGTGCGTCAGTCCGGCTGCCTCTGGAGGGGCTCTTGGATGGAATTAGATAATTTCCATTAGGCGACTATGCATTATTAGTCCCTGGTGCCAAACTAGAGAATGAGCCAAGATGACTATTTCTGGCCAGGTTCACCTCAGGAAGGAACCTTCTCGGCTTTAATGGGATTTTGCTATTGTTGGTCGCCTTCCGTTTGACACCAGGCCAGCCCAGGGTTGGAAATTGTTTAGAAAGCTGCATGAAATATAATAGAACCCCAGCCATTTGCTGAGGCACATTCCTGCACAATGTTTATTTTGAAGAAGGGAAAAAAATATATTGTCCTTGGCAGACAATAATTTAAAAAAATTGTGGTAACTTGAATCTCTGACCATATGCTTCTTGCAACCAGTTGTGTTTAAAAATTCCCTGCTGGTATCAGAGAATTTCACACTGAAGTGATAATCCCTTGTAATATTTATAAGCATCTTCATTGTGGACCCAGCTAGATATTTAAATATTTAAAGTCAGCAGGGCCTTCAAGGCTGAGGCTGCCTGGGGTGGGTGGGAAATGAGGAAGAAAAAAAACAAGAGAATATTCCAGACTCACACAGTGTGGATACAGTCATCAAATCTCCTGAAGTCTTTGTCCTGCTCTCTTGCTCAAACCTTTCTTTTTCCTTTAAAAAAAATGAAGTAAGAGAGTATGAGAGAAGAAAAAGAGAGAAATATGTGCTGAAGAGAGAGCATGAGCTTCCCCAAAATGGGGAAAATGTGTAGGTCTGGGCCTTGGGAGCTGACTGTCTTCTGAGCAGAGTTTACCGTGGATGTGGTAGAGGATAATAGGAGCAAACTCCTTTCCAGTCTGAAGGACAGTCTCTGGTCAGATGGGTGGGTTTTGTCTTTGTTTCATTGTTGGTTTCCTTCATGAAAGCTGAGTTTCCAGCAGAGCAGATTCTGGAGCACCGTTTGGAGATGGGAGTGCCATTGAATCTGTCAACTATGAACATTGTTACCAGATATCTTTTTTTAAATTTTTTTATTTTATAAGGAAGTTCATAGTATTTGATTACATTTAATATTCAAAGACCAATCCCACCACCTTCCCACACCTTTCCACCACCATATCTGGGATGTTTCCATCCCAAGCCCCAAGCCCTGTCCCAAGGCACAATAGAAATAATATGTTTTGTATTGTTTGTTGGGTTGGAGCAATAGCACAGCAGGTAGGACGTTCACCTTGCATGCAGCCAACATGGCCAACCTGAGTTTGATTCTTCCGCCCCTCTTGGAGAGCCTGGCAAGCTACCGAGAGTATCTCGCCCGCAAGGGAAAGCCTGGCAAGCTCCATGATGTATTCGATATGCCAAACACAGTAACAAGTCTCACAATGTTACTGGGCCCGCTCGAGCAAATCGATGAACAACGGGAGGACCGTGACCGTATTGTTTGTTATGAAAAACTGCTGGAAATGCTACAAAAAAGTATCCATAAAGGAAACAGTGTGAAGACTGTTCTATTTTGGCAAGGGCCACTAAGACCTTCTTTAGGATATCACTAACATGTTGTTAAAGGTTGAGTGACGTGAACTTTCGTATATATATCTGAAAAAAACTATATGCATATATATATTTCCCTCTATGATTGTTTGCCTACTATTTGAACCCTATCAAATGTGGTGTGGTACTCTCGGAGAATGGGTTGAGAGTATCTTATGATATGTTGCGCGGTCCAGGAATAGGTTCACTTGTGTGTGAAACTTGGCCCAAGTGTGTAGGGAGCGGCCTTGAGCATGGCGGAGGTTGGGTTGTGCAGGTTTTTGGCTGCCAGGGCTGTGTCCCTTGGGGCGGGGAGGGTTCTCAACTGCCCCCTCTGGGGCGCTCCGAGTGAAACAGCCTGGCCCAGGGTCCAGTAGCATGGGTATGGCGGGCAACCTGACATCTTTAAGGAGACTAAAAATCCCTAAGATGTTTTCTTATCCATATTTTTAGTGTCCTTCACAGACTTGACATTTTTTTTATCTTCCAGCCCCTGGTAGATGCGTGTAAATGAAAACATTTTTAAAAAATTCCCCTCAAAAACACCCAAGGCAGGGTTTCATTGGACAACCTTTAAAAAAGTCATCAAATTCCACCTATTCGAGTTCCTTGGTTAAACTGAAATGCAGTTTGCCAAGACTATGTAGAGATAAGATCTGTGAGTGGAGAAGTTGATTCTATCAATTGACATTTAGATGTCCTCAGATCTGTTGCTTCCTCTCAATTATTAGGCAGTAGCCTTGGTCCTTTCCTCTTTTGCTCTTTCAATAAATAATATGCATGGCTAAATCTTGACTGTCCATAACAATGGGGGAGAAGGGAAGTTAAGATCATTAAAAGCTAATCACTACATCAATTGTAGACATAAATATCACCCTTTTCCCATGAAATCTGGGAGAGATACTGCAATGGAGCCAAATCGGGCAGGCAGTGATGGATGCCTCCCTCACACAATGAGATTCGATGTGGAATTCCTACATTTTAAAATCTCATAGATAAGTTTAGTAATAGCTTAGTTCCACCTAGATAGGAGGTCCTGCCCTGGTCTGGAGAGCCAACACATCCACAAGCATCAGAAAGAACTTCTACATGGAAGGAGAATTCTAAGTTATCCCAAACGACATTTCCCAAGTGTTATGTGTCCTCTATCTTCCTGTTCCCTAGTGTGTAGACCAGACCTGAGAATGGGGCAGGCCATCTGCATACTTTCTATAGACAAGAGAAAGAGGTTTTGCAGATGTGATATTTGATCCATTCTAAGTTTATTCAAGATGACTTCAAGTGATCTGATTTGATCAATGAAAAAACTAGGTCTTTCCTCTGGAGAAAGTCATTCAGCTCAATCTAGTGTTGGAGTAAGGTATAAGTAGCATAATCCAAGACAAAAGCACTTATCCCCTGAAAGACAATGTTGCTGTTAGTTTGTATTATTATTATTATTATTATTATTATTATTATTATTATATCCCTGTGCTTCCTTTTCCCAATCTGAAAATTACCACCTCTTCCATGAGACTTACATGGTCTCATTTACTATGATTAGATTTCTCATGTACACAGATATCTGTATTGTAAACAGTATATGCACATCTTCCCTTCCTTTCCACCTCTTTTTTCTAAGGGCAGAGCCATGACTGACATGTTACAACAATCAATCCAAAACTTCAACCATTGCTTTGGATTGTAGAGAGTCAAGAATGGACTTTAATTTTTCATTGAGCTGAACAGAGTTCTCAAGTAGAAGCTAATTATGAACCCCAATAAATAGTAGTAACTTTGCAGGTTCATTCAATCCTTGCTCATTGGTAGATCAAGTCAGTCAGCTCAATGTTTCTCTAGCCTGGCTTGAAAGACCACGCATCTAGGGAACCTGAGGACTGGGGTGGAAAGTGGGGTGACTAAGTGGCAAAAGCAAAGTGACCTTTGCAAATGTGATGCCCTGAGTTTGATACCAAGTGCCATCCATTCAGGTGTGTGGTTTGAGGTCCTGGAAATGCTGCTAACAACCGCTCTGACACACCAGACATGTAATTTCCAGCACACAGCAAGTACGCACCAACCCTATCAATAATGTGGCAACTCCTAGCAAGCAAGCAGCGCAACTCAAGATGAGTGAGTGCCCAGACAGGAAACCAGAAATGCTGACTCGCAGAGAAGCAAGTACCACAGCGCCCCCTGGAGACTAATCAACCGGGGTGCTGTGGGTATCCCAGCTAAGGTGTGCCACCCTGATCATTCATTGCAACAGTGAAGGGAGAGGCCGTGGGGGAAGAAAGATCCACACTATTCATCCAACAACCCACCTGGAAGTTATTTTTAATTTAGTCTCCATGAATTACAAAGGTACAACCTTATTCATGATTGAGTTTCAGATGAACAATGTTTCAACACGCATGGCCAGTGTCCACGTCCCTCCACGAATGTCCCAGTTTCCCTCCCAGTCCCTACCCTGCCTATATGGCAGGCACTATTTTTTTAATTTTTGGCACTGTTGTTTACAGTATACTGTCAGGGTATTGTGCATAGCACTTTACCTCCTTTCAGCACCCAGTCCTGGTCCAGAATGACCACGTACCTCTATCCTTGTCCTGTCAGTCCCTTTCCTGGCCTATGGCCTCTCCCCTCCACATTGACCACAGACCAATTCTCCTGCTCTTCATTTTTGTTGCCTTCAGGCATTAGTTAGCCCCCTACTATGTTTCTTTATATCCTGCCTATGAGTGAGATCATTCTGTGTCTGTTCCTCTCCCTTTGTCTCACTCCACTCAGCATGAAACTCTTCAGATCCATTCACATAGTAGAAACTGCATGTCTTCATCTTTCCTTACGGCCTAGTATTCCACTGTGCATATGGCCCAGAGCTTCTCTATCCAGGCCTCAGACACTGGGGTTGTTTATAGATTTGGGTTATTGCGAGCATGTATTTTCTGGAAACACATGTCCCAACTAGATGCTGGGGCAGTGCAAAGCAGGAGAAAGAAGTCAGCTCCTTGCCTGCAGAGAGCTTCACACCATGACTGGGAACGAGCCCTCACCCCGCACTCTCTGCAGCATCGCTGCTCAGACCCTCACGTCTGAGGTCAGGGGAGCCTCTGAGGGCAGCTGCTTGCCATCCTCAGCCACGTGATCCTTCACCTAGGAGAGGCCCATTACCAAGTCACCCTCCACCCCTGCCTCCCCTAAGCTCTGCCTCTCAGGGGGGGCGGATATTGATTGTGACCTGCCTGGTGGGGCGACAGAGAGAAATAACTCACTGAAAAGGCTGCAGAGGAAAGGTCTGCAGATCGGGGCTCACAGCTCCCCCTGCACTCCATTCATTTTCCAGGAAAAACAATTCAGATGGGAGCTATAAAAAGAATAGCCGAAGTTCCAAGCCTCTCTCCCCACCTCGGGCTGTTTGTTTTCTGCCAGGACCCAGGCACCGGCAGCCTTCATCACAGCACATTTCTCATCTGTTCTTTTCTTCATGCTGGGTCCTTGTCATTGTCTCCTGCCCAGAAGTGTTTGATAAGAATCTAGCTGAGTGGCACTAGGAAAATCCGCTCTTCAATAAAGCAGCCTGCCATTGTGCCCCCGTACTTCAAAGTGTGTTGTCTATCTTCTTTTTATTTCATTTTATGTTTCATATGTCAGAACAATGAGATTTGTATTCTAGACAGTCTGCGGAAAAACAGATTTCTTATCTGTGACTATGGACCAAAGAGTAATTCATGCAATGACTGGTCAAACTGCTTTAAATTTTTTGTCCTTTAATTGAATGCAATGACACAGATTAGACCTCATAAGGAGAAGCCAAAGGTCGGGGTGTTGCCAGGAGGTTGTCCCAGACCCAGTGCCAGGGTCGTGCTTATAGTGGGTGGGGCCAGGTGGATGGGGGAGGAGCGTGGCCTGGAGCCTGTCTCATCCAGACAGTTCTGGAATATCTACCAGGTACCTTGGGAAAGGCTCGTAAGTGGTAGGAACAGGAGTGGTAGGGACTGAACGTCAAGTTCAAGGGCAATTTGATCCTTCTTGACTCGGCTTCAAAATCAGAAAGCCATGGGGCCTGTTCAACAGATGAGTTAATGAAACAAAATTAACTGTTTGCGCTATGGATCCCAGGAATTAAGAGATGCTGCTGCAGGGACTGGACTAATATAGTGGGTAGGGTGCCTACTCTGCATGTGGTCTACCTGGGTTCATTTCCCAATACCCCATGTGGTCCCCCAAGCCCCTCCAGGAGTTATCCCTGAGCACAGAACCAGGGGCAATCCCTGAGCATTGCTGGGTGTGGCCAAAAACAGAAAAGAGTAGAGGGAAAGAGATCATGCTGCAAATGGTCAGTACATACGCGTTGAGGGAAATGACCCAAGGAGCTTCTTGTGACCCATCACAGAAACAGAACCAAGAGTTCTCAGCAAAAATGAAGAAAAGTGAGTCTTATAAACTGTCTTCATCTCACATACTAGCCTTGGCCTCTTCAGTGATTTAACACTCGCTCCTGGGGGCACCTTTCCTGGGCCATCCCTGGAGAGAGGGAATGTTGTGTCCTGTGGGTGGGGAGGAGGGTGGTTAGTACACAGACACTGTGTCTTTTCTGTACAGAGAGATGTATGAATTCTGAGATTAGGAAGCTTGAAGTTTCTTTTTATTTCTTACAGGAATTTTTGAACACTAGCAGCAATTTGAATTAAACCTATCTCTCAACCCACATAACATTATTTGTCTCTTCCTTTGTTTCTTCCTTCCTTATCTGTTTGTTTGGTTTGTTTGTTTTGGGGGCACACTTGACAGTGCTCAGGGATTACTCCTGGTGCTGCATTTAGGGATCATATTTGGCAAGGCTTGGAGGACTGTAAGGTGGGCCAGAGATCATACCTGGGTTGATCATGTGGAAGGCAAGTGCCTTAATCCCTGTATTGTCTCTCTGGCTCCTGCGTTTTCTGACTTTAAAGTGTACTATAGATCTATAGTAATCTGAATCTGTACTGGTATAAAGATAAAATCTCAAACCAACTGGAGAGAATTGAAGGCTCAAGCTCAAGTCCTCAAATTTATAGTTAGTCTAGGACGAAGGAGCATGGTATATGAAGTGGAGCAAAAAGTCTCTTAAACAACTGTCTGTCCCTCGATTTTGCTTGATCGGGCCCAGTAATGTCTCCATTTTGAGACTTGTTGTTACTGTGTTTGGCATATCGAATACATCGGGTAGCTTGCCAGGCTTTGCTGCGTGGGCGAGATACTCTCAGTAACTTGCAGGGCTCTCCGAGAGGGGTGGAGAAATTGAACCCGGCTTGGCCGCACTGGCTACGTGCAAGGCAAATGCCCTACCACTGTGCTATCGCTCCAGCCCAGCTTAAACAACTGATGCTAGGAAAATTGAATAAGCATGTGCAAGAAAATTTATATATAAATCTTATCCCATGCACAAAAGTTAGTTCAAAGTGAATTAAAAACGAGAATCTACAAAATACAGTGAGGAAAACATGGTCATAACTCTGCAGGATATAGGCAATAGAAGTCTATTTACTGATTTGACTCTATTGGTAAAGATAACAAAATCAAACTCTAGATATGTTTTTATAAAGGTGCTTCTCTAACAGACAACAATGGACCTGCTCTTTTGCCTATTAAATTAACACATTTACATTTATGTTATTTATTGGGATGTTGTATTTACCTCTACTATTTGCTCTCTGATTTCAATTTCTTGCATTTGTTTATTTCCTGTCTTCTATTAGGTTAAAATAGTATTTTTATCATTAATTCCTTCTTGTTTTTTTAAACTTCCCCTTCTCATATTTTTTGCTAGGTAGTTGTAGAGACTACAAAGTTTGCCTTCACTAATTACTCAGAGTTAATATTTCATGAAACATAGCAAAGGTCTGTGCTCTTTTTACATACATATTACATCTCTATCTATTTATTACAAACCTCCAAATAACATTCTACAGTTTTAAGTAAAGGTAAGAGAGGAAAGTACTTGCAATGCAGCTACTAAATTCACAAGTTTCAACTCTTAAATTTTTCAGATACAACGTTTACATTTGGTTCAGATTACTCTCGCTTCAAATATCCCACATTATGACTTTGAAGATATGTATTAGGTTTCTTTTACATTCCTTTTCCTCCCAGTTCATGAATTCTGCTTCCCATGGTATAAGTTTTTAACCTTTATTCATTCTTTCTTTTTTTCAAGCTCCTATCCACTGAACGCTTCAATATTTTATGTAGATTAAACGGCTTCCAAGTGAGTTGGAGAAATAGTGTGCTCTTTGCACTTCAGAATGATATTATAGTTTCACTGTACTCATAACGCAGTCCTCCCCTGGCAGTTTGCTGTTTCGAGGAGTCTGTGTTCAGACAAGTCCAAAGCATGAAAAGGTTGTTTTGGTGAGAGATTACTCGGAGGGGTCTATCTATCAATTTCCACTTATCCTCACAGGCAAATTTGGATTCTTACTCTTACCTTGGGGATGCACTCGTATTTTCTATTTCATAGGTTTGTGTAGTGATTAGTGATTCGCCCCAATAAATATGAAGGAAGGAAAGAAATCCCAGTTGGAAAGCAGTTTCTGAGTATAATGCTTATACCTTATCCAGGGTTCTCTAGAAAAACAAAACCAATAGAAAAGAAATAGATGATAGATAGATAGATAGATAGATAGATAGATAGATAGATATTATAATGAAATTGTTCATGCAGCATGGAGGCTAAAATATCTCAGGATCTGCAATCAACAAACTAGATATCCAGAAGAGTTAGTGTGAATGCCTAATCCCAAACCATAAGATGCTAACATCTCTTCTTCTTCTTCTTCTTCTTCTTCTTCTTCTTCTTCTTCTTCTTCTTCTTCTTCTGCTTCTGCTTCTGCTTCTGCTTCTGCTTCTCCTCCTCCTCCTCCTCCTCCTCCTCCTCCTCCTCCTCCTCCTCTCTGTCCTTTTCCTTCTCCTTCTTCTTCTCTCTCTCTCTGTCTCTCTCTGTCTCTGTCTCTCTCTCTACTCCCCCCTTCGGGCATTATGGTTTGCAAATATATCCTAAGAGGCCATCATGCTTTGTCCTTTACCAGAAGCCATCAAAAGAGTTATATCTATTTATTTGCACACCAGAAAAGAGCAGTGTTTGGGATTGGAGAAATTGTGCAGTGGTTAAGGCACTCGCCTCGCAAGCAAATAGATGCCATTTTGAATCCCCAGCACTATATATGGTCTGCTGAGTCCTTCCAGGAGTGAACTCTAAGCAAAGAGCCAGGACTCAGGCCTAAGTATCCCCGGGTATGAGCCAGGTCCTCACTTCTCCAAAAGGAATTTAAAAAATGAGACTCACAGAGTGGTAATGTTGCATGCGGAGTGTGCACTTCACCCAGAGGAAAAGGCTGCTTTAGAGGCAATATGATTGAGAGTGGCAGATTTCAAAGGGGAGCACCCTCATCTACCTTCATCCACACCTCCCTAGCCTCCTTTTAGTACTCAAAGCCCTCATTAGAACATGCTACAAGGTGATGGGAGGGTACAGTGTGCCGGCTTTGAAAGCAAAACCGCCTGACATCCTGATAAATGTGGCAAGTACCACAGTCCTGTTAAAACCTGTGCTGGACTCTGATGTGGTCTGCTGGTCTTTCCTGTTGTATTTCAGTATGTTTAAACTGTTCCCTTCGAGGTCAGGGGAGAGGAAAGGAGGTGAGATTTCCAGTGTACCATGATTCATACTTGGGTCCGGAGAGAGCAGAGGCCTGGCCTCTCTGGAGAGGGAAGCGTGCTTAGCTTTGTTCTTCGGTTTCTTAATGTTTTCCTCCTGCAAGGCTAGGTGGTCTCAAATGAGGGAGGGAGCTGCCAGAAATCACAGCCTGTGAAAAACAGAAATAATTTTGGTTATCTTCTAGAACTGTTCGTTTCGAGGAGAAACTGACACTCACATGGACCATAGCTTGCTTGGGACCTCACAGTTGCAGAGGTGGGTGAGAAGCCAGTTGAGCAGATGCCTCAGCCAATAAATTTTCCTCTATCCTAATACTTTCCACAAATACTGATCTTTAAAATCAGTCCCTTCAGGGACCAGAGCAAATCTCAGGGCTGGGACGAATGGAGACGTTACTGGTGCCCACTCGAGCAAATCGATGAACAGAGGGATGACAGTGATACAGTGATACATTGAAAATCAGTCCCTCCAGGGGCCAGAGCAGTAGTACAGTGTGTAGGGTAATTGCCTGGCACATGGCTGACCCAGTTTTGATCCCTGCACCACATACAATTCCCAGAACAGTGACCTTGAGTGCAGAGTCAGGAGTAAGCACTGAACACCACTGGTTGTGGTCCCAAAATAAAACAAAAAACTAAAACAACCCCCAAAAATTAGTTGCTCCAGACTCTTAGCTGCTAGATGAAGTTACATTGCTAATCTTGACCTTTTTTTTCGATCTTAACATGATTTGAATGAACAAGTGACCTTGATTTTCAGAAATAATATTCATTGTTATTTATTTCCCTGCTTTTGCTTCTTTTTCCAAATTGTTTTTGTTGTGGATTGCTGGTTTACAAAGTGCATGTTTTAGGGGTACAATTTCACACTCATTCGCAACCCAAATGTGGTGCCCCCTCAGCACCTGTCCCTCTGGTATCTCAATTTTGTGGCCAGAGTCCAAGGCTTTGTTTTCATTTGCCTTTGTTGCTTTATTTTCCACACAAGTGAAATCGTTCATATTTATCTTTCTCCCTCTGACTTATTTCACTTAGCATAACCCCCTCCTGTTCCATACATATTGTCTGTTGCAAATGGCAAAATTTCAACTTTCTTATGGCTGAATAATATTCCATGGTGTACACAAACCATGTCCTCTTCATCCACTCATCTGTCTTTGGGTTGTTTCCAGAACTTTGCATGGCAAATAGAGCTGCAATGCACATAAGTGCATATATCTTCTTGGATTAGTATTTTTGTGTTCTTTGGATAGATGCCTAGGAGTGAAATGGTTGAATCATATGGTAGGTCTATTTTTAATACTTGAGAAATATGATTTTGCTCCCTTACATTATTTTTTTTCTTCAGGAGAAGGGAAAAATAGAAATAAAGTAGTCAGCAAATCATAAATTTCCAACCATTGTGTTCGGTATCACGAGGGGTTCAAGGGACCAGGAAAACTCAAACGAGTGACTTAACCCATTTGGTCTTGATCACATGATGCCATTCTTTATTGACAAACGTGGTCCATCTTAGTTCTGTGTTTCCCTTAGCTGCCTATGTAGAACCAGCTTGTGGTAGGTGAAGAATTATGGAAATAAGTGAACGCAGAGATAAGTATTACATGTTCTATATATACCACATAGCATGTCTAGAAGATACAGCACTTTGCCTCCATCTGATACACAAACTTTTTTTTTTCACAAAACAACTTTTATTTGTAGAAGAACTGTTAACTATAATCTTTTAGCATCTGAAAAAAACTATAACAACTATGGATAAAATTTTGAAAATTAAAAGCAATAAGAAAAAGCAGTGCACAGGAAATTAAAAACTAACACTAAAAGTACATGAATTAACATGATGATGGAGTGAAAATTTATCAGATTTTGTATCAGTGTGATATACAAACTTTTGTCTTTGGCACTTGCATGATTTTCAAAACCTGAGCCACATTTCCTTTAATGCAGAGATGTCCAGCCCCTATGGAAGAACAGCAGAGGAACTGGTTACTCCAGAAGGATTTGAGAGGAGTCTGAGTGTTGCCGGCCTTGCCTGTCACACTGCACGCTGTGCCCTCACCCAGGTCACTTCTTCACTTAGGGTTACACATGTGGGTCCCACAAGCGCCTCATCCTGGTCTAGACCATCACGGTGGTGGAAAGTCACGTGGGGGAGAAGCAAGATGAGCTGGGGAGGCTGGGAGAAGGGTTTCTAGAGGATGGGCAACTTGGCAGTGAGGCCCCTCCTGACATCTATTCTGGGTGCTATACCGCAATCTCTGAGGCTGAGGAGAACCTTGCCTTTCCCTCCAGAGAAAGGAGATTTGAGTCAACCCTAAACATTCCTGAAGCTCTTTTGGGGGGTTCGGGGAATGGTCAGCTGTGCTTAGGGGTCATGCCTGACAGTGCTCAAGGGACTATATGTGGTGCCAGGTAGTCAAATCCAGCTCAGCAAATACTTTCCTCACTATCCTATCTCCTCAACCCTATTTCCTGAGGGTCTGGGGGCTGCAGAATGAATGGCCTAGTGTTGAGTTCTTGTAGGAGGACCTGGGGCTGCTGTTAGATTTGCTGTTAGATTTGTAAGGAAACCTTATCCCCGCCATCAGTGCTCATGTCCCCCATTTGGAGAAACTGAGGCTGAGAGCAGAAGGGCCTTGACCCAAAGTGCCATGACTATGAGCCAAGGCCAAGCCAATCTGTTTCAAGCCTGCCAGCAACTCTACCAAGAAGTAAAGAAAAAAAGGAGGAGGGAGACAAAGCAGGTGGGAAGTGACATGCTGTGAAAACAGGAAGTGATCTGCATCCAAAATAGTGGGAACTGAGGGATTCTCCTTTGAAGCATGAAATGTGTTTCTATCAACCTATTTTCATGTCAAGGGTGTGGAGAGGGGGTGCTTCAAGTCCCAAAGAAACGTTAGGAAAACTTCTATTAAATTCTAGTCTTCCAGCAGTCCCACTCGCCATCCGCATCTGCAGCCATGTGGACTCACCCATCTGCGCCGCTCCACCAAATCCTGACTAAACTTCCCAGGAGATGCACCACACAAATAAACTTTATGGAATTGCTGGCCCCGCTGCTGAAAAACCAGAAGCATCCATGGAGGCAGGTGGGCCGGACAGTCGCCAAACCAAGGCTCCTGTGTGCACTCATCCCCACCACTTCAGTGATGTCAAGGGCTCGACTCCACCGCCTCACGACACCCATGTCCAAATAATTTCAGGTACCAGCCACCGGGCTGAGGGTGCTGGTGTTTTTTATGGATTCCAGTGGGCAGCCTCTACCCCACAGACTTCTGGAAGCCCCAGCAGCCTTGCCCACCATCCCCGTCTGCCACCTTATTGACTTTTTGACCCAGATCATAGATCTGGAAATAACACCTTCTGAAGCAACAGAAAGCTTAATAAATTCTTAGACAAGGATTTACCAACCCTGCAGATCTGTTAGTGTTCACACAAATTTGTTTTTTAGATCTATTGATATTAATATTGCATTATTATCACATATATTTTAATCCTAGAATTGTATTAATAGTTGTTGCTTTTTTCTACATTAAATTAAAAAATTTAGAAAACTAAACTCCAATCTTCAAATCTATCTGAGTCACAGAAACAATAGTAAACTCTGGGAGTGTGCTTTTGCGGGAATTTCCTTTTGGCTGATCATGGAAAGAACTAGGAGTAATAATTAGGATTGATAAGTGTAATCAGAAAATGGATAAATGAGGATGGTTTCAGCTCTGTCTATCCTATCAGGTCAAGAAACTGAATTCAGGGACCCAAAAGATAGTCCAGTGGGTAGGGCACTTGCCTTGCACACAGCCAACCTGGCTTTGGTCCCCTGAGTCTCTCCAGGAGTGATGCCTGGGGCAATTAGGAGTAAGCCCTACTACCTAGCACCCCATATGATCCTAAAGCAAAACCTTAAAAGAAAATGGATTGTTGGGGCCAAGGAGACAGCACTGGAGTCAGGGGTATTTGTCTGGCACACCAAAGGCCCAAGTTCGAACCCAAGCAACTTTGCCATGTGTAGTTCCAGTATCCCCAACCCAGTTGACTGGACCGGTTATCCTACAGGCCCAAGCACAGAGCCTGACCTGGTTGGCTGAGTGTTGCTAGCAGGGAGCCCTGGGCCCTCTGAGCATTGTTTGAGAGCCTCCATCCCCACCCCCATCCCCACACATACACACAAGGAGGGAAAAAAATGGGAGCCACAGGAGGAGGACTTGGGAAGGGGGAGGGAGGAGGGAGGACCACACCGGACTGCCCCAGGCGTTAGGTTCCTGGGAACAGCTCACTGAGAAGCCCTGTCCTCTTGGGACTCAGACTTCACCCCTGCCCTGCCCAGGGCTCGTCCCCAGGGTGCAGGAAATGCTGCCTCAGCCCAGTCAGGCTGGGGACAGGCAGGAAGTCTCCACCACCACAGTGCACAGAGCCAGAAGCCCGGAGCATGGGCTCCAGCGCCCACGGGTCTACAACTGCTTTGCTGGTGACCCAGAGACAGAGCGAACACGTGAGGGACATCGAGGGACCCGCTTCCAGACGGCATCTGGCCCCTCCCTCCCACTTATGGAGTCATTTAGAGGACGGGGACACAGCGGGGCCCTACACGGGCTTCAGCTGAACCTGCCTCTCCATCCCAGCAGCTCAGCCCCCAGCACGGAGTGGCTCGGGACTCCGCCCCCAAGCAAGAAATAAGCAAAAATTCAAAACAAGAGGGAGGAGAGAGAGAGAGAGAGAGAGAGAGAGAGAGAGAGAGAGAGAGAGAGAGAGAGAGAGCGCAAAGACGTACTTTGTTTTCTGAATTTTTCTTTCTTTTGATTTTGAGTCACACCAATGGTGCTCAGGTCTCCCTCTGTGCTCAGGGATCACTCTTGGCGGGGTTCAGGGGACCCTGTGAGGTGCTGGGAACAGAATGCAAGGCAAGGGCCCTGCTCTCTGTACTATCTCTGCACCTGAAACTCACGTTGAAGTGCCTTGACTTGGGTATGCCCCAGAGAACAGGGAGAGCAGGGAGAGCCCCATCGCCCCCCCCCCCCCCAAGGACAACGGAGGAACTGCAGGGCCTGGTTTTCCCCAGGAGCTGTTGGCGCCCTTGAGGAGGTGGGGTGGAGGGGGGAGGGTGCACTGGAAGCAGATGGTTAGCATGGGAACTCCAGGAGGCAACTTCCTGTCCACATGTCCTACACCCCGAGGTAGCTGTGACTGTTGGAAGCCGGAACATCTCCTTTAGCAAGCCCTGGTGATGAGGGGACCCAGCCTCTCGTCATTTCTGGGACCCCAGAATGGAAAATGTCCCAGGCCAACAACACTGCTCTCAGTTCGCAGTGACCCCCAACACTGGTCTCGTTCATGTGTGGGTGTGGGGTTCCCAGCTGGCCCATCCTGGTGCTAACTGGGGGAAGAGGTGGACCTCAGCCTGGGGACCCTGTCCGAATGACCACTGAGTCGGGGCAGAAGCAAGCGCCCAGGCCCAGGTCCCCGAATCAGGGTCCAGGCATAGACCAGAGACCCAGCGTGAGAAGCCACTGAAGCTCCTTGTCTCTGATTTATTCTCCCTCGTGCTTCCGCTCCTGCTCCTGGGCCAGGCCCCTGCCCCGCCTCCCTGCCATTCTCTGGCTATTAAGCCCCACACTTGCTGCCCCTTTGCTCCCAGTAATCTCTCTGCAGGCCTGGCCAGGCTGTATTTGTCACCACACAGGATTTCCGCTGCCAGAACCCCATGGCTGCTCCTCCCCTGCTCCCTGGGTTCACACAGGCTGCTCCTGGCAGAGAGAGAGCACGGGTTCTAAACAGCCTGAGAATGAGGCTGTCAGGTGACCCCTCAGCCTCTTCCCCCCACCAAGCCTTTTGGTTCCAGTTCCCCCAGTGGGGAACACGGAGGCAGGGGAGACAGCAGATAAGTGGGGGGGGGGGGGGGGGAGGCAGGGCTAGGCACTTACAACTCCCTAGTCTGCAGCGGTTGGGGCACAGAGGCCTCCTTCACAGGCCTCCAGGTGCTACAGGAAGAGCTTCAGTATCCCTGATGGTCCATCCCAGACTTCACCCCCAAAGAAATGTGCACCTCCAAGAGACCAGAGTTGCGGTTGTTCTCTTCTTGTTGGCACGTTTTGTGCATTCAGAAAAGGATCCCCCACCCCACCAAGACCCCCCATCCCATAAGCAACATGCTCAGTGAAGTTTTATCAAGTGGACGTACCAAAGCAATCAATGGTCAGATCAATAAGTTACACCCTTCCTGTCCATGCCTCCTTGGTCCCACCACATCTCCTTCCCAGCCACTGCCAGGTCACCACTGTCCTGACCTCTAACCCTGAGAATTCCTTTTGAAGCTCAGAGTTTACTTTTAAGAAGCTGGATTCCAGGGGCTAAGAGACACGGCAGGGATGAAGGCACTTGCCTTTCGTGTGGCCAGCTCCAGTTCCATCCCCAGCACTGCGTATGGTGCCCTGAGCTCTGCCAGGAGTGACTCTGAGCACAGAGCCAGGAGTAAGCCCTGAGCACAGTCAGGTGTAACCCACCCTCCCCATCCCCCTGCATGCACGCGCACGCACACACACACACACACACGCATGCATACACACACCACCACCACCACCACAAAACACAAAACAAAAAACACATAAGAGGATAGGGCTGGAGTGATAGCACAGTGGGTAGGGTGTTTGCCTTGCACACAGCCGACCTGGGTTCTATTGTCAGTATCCCATATGGTCCCCCGAGTACCACCAGGAGTAATTCCTGAGTGCAGAGCCAGGAGGAACCCCTGAGCACCGCCAGGTGTGACCCCCACCCCCAAAACAAAAGAGGAGCCAGAGCATCATTTGTGGGATATTAAAAAACACAGTGTGAGACTATTACCCAATGAAAGCCAGGAGGACAGTCCCATGGTTGGAACTTGTCACAATTGGGGGGCATGTGGGAGAGGGCAGTTAGAATAAAGAAGGGACCACCATGACAATGACAACTGGAAATGATCTCATCTCATCTGTTGTCCTCCCATTGTTCATCAATTTGCTCGAGCAGGCCCAGTAACGTCTCCATTGTGAGACTTCTTGTTACTGTGTTTGGCATGTTGAATACTCTCGGTAGCTTGCCAGGCTCTCCGAGAGGGGTGGAGGAATCGAACCCGGCTTGGCCGGGCTTGTTGCGCGCAAGGCAAATGCCCTACCGCTGTGCTACTCTGGAAAAGAATTAAGTACTAAAAGTAGGAAGAGGGATATAAACGATAACCTTACAGTACTTGTGCTGCAAACCATAATGACCAAAAGGAAACGGGGGAGGGGAGGTGGAGAGAGAGAGAGAGAGAGAGAGAGAGAGAGAGAGAGAGAGAGAGAGAGAAGAGAGAGAGAAATGTCTGCCACAGAAGCAGACTAGTGGGAGTTGGGTGGAAGGAGGGAAATAGGAGACATTGGTGGTGGGAAATGTATACTGGTGAAGGAAAGGGTGTTTGAACTTTGAATGACTTAAATCCAATCATGGAAAACTTTGTAACTGTTTATCTCATAGTTATTTAATTAAAAAAAATTTAAAAGAGGGGCTGGGTCAATTGTGCAGCATATAGGGCATTTGTCTTGCACACAGATGACTCGGGTTCAATCTCCCTCACTCCATACGATCCCCTGAGCCAGGAGTAAACCCTGAGCACCACCGTTATAGCCCCCAAACAAACAAACAAAAATCACACAAGAAACTGGATTTGGGGCTGACAAAACAGTACAGCAGGCAGGGCACTTGCCTGGCATGCAGCCTACCCAGGTTCAGGGGTTCCCAGCACACCATAGGGTCCCTGGAGTACCACCTGGAGTGATTTTGAATGCAGCGCCTAGAGTAACCCCTGAGCATTGCCAGGTGTGGCCCAAAAACAACAAAAAGAAACTGGATTCTGCAAAAACAGATATAATCAATTCAAGGAGACTGAGAATCCAGAGACAAAACTACACACTGGGACAACTGAGGCAGATTCTGACAGTTAAAACAGAGGGAGGAAAAGTCTCTCCCATTGACATTGTTGGGAAAACTCAACGGCTACGTCCCAGAAGATGAAAACAGACAACTATGCCACAGCACTGGAGGGATCAAACGCTAAGCCAAAGTGAATGGAAGACTCAGGTCTGAGACAAAATGCATCAACTATGTAGAAGAAAGCTTGGATGATAAGGTCCTTAAAATTAGTCTTAGAGATTTTTTTGTTTCGGGTTCACACCCAGTAAGCTCAGGGCTTACTCCTGGCTCTGTACTCAGGGATCACTCTAGAGGAGGCTTGGGGGACCAAATGCAGTCCAGGGAATTGAACCCTGGTCTGATCCCATTCAAGGCAAATGCCCTACCCATTGTACCGAAATGCCCAGGTCCCTAGAGATGGATTTGAAATTAGATTCCAGTGCCAACAGATATAAAAGTAAGGATAAACAAATGGGATTATAACAAACTGAAACATTTCTGCAAGCAAAAGAAACCTGCATTGAAACAAAAAGGCATCTACTGAGCTGGGGAGGATATTACACATCAAAAGTCTAATTTAGGATTAATATCAAATAAACAAAGAACTCATAAAATTCAACAGCCCTATTGATTAAAACATAAAGAACTAAATAGACATTTCTCCAAAGTAATAAGCAGATGGTTGATAGGAATGTGCAAAGTTGTTTTCGTCTTGAATTATCAGGGAAATGCAAGACAAAACAGTGAGCTATCACCTCACACCTGTGAGTGCAGCTGTTCTCCCAAGACAAGAGGCACGTAGGCAAGAGGATGTGACAAGCAGTGAACCCAGAGAATTCACCCTGCTGGTGGGAATGTGAGTTGCTGCAGTCAGTTTGAAAAGCAGTTAGGAGATTCCTCAAAAAAATATAACAGAGGTGCCTTTTCCCCCCTGCTGCTGGCTTCCAAGCCATGGAGCAGACCCCCTGGTACTTATCACAGCTATTCTTGGGTGTTCGTCTCCCATTCTGTTACTTTATATTCCCCAAATGAGTGCAGTCTTTCTATGTCTGTCCCTCTCTTTCTGGCTCATTTCACTTAGCATGATATTTTCCTTGCAGAACCACTTGTTTGCAAATTTCATGACTTTATCATTTCTAATAGCTGCATAGTATTCCATAGTGTAGATGTACCAAAGTTTCTTTAACTAGTCATCTGTTCTTGGGCACTCGAGTTTTTTCCAGATTTTGGCTATTGTGACCAGTGCAGCAATGAACATACAAGTCCAGCTCAGATAGAGAAGGGAACACCAAGTAAAAGGTATTTGGAGAACTTGCTCAGGATGCAAGATGAGTGCTGAAAGTAGACTATAGACTAAACAAGATGGTCACTCAATACCTCTATTGCAAACCACAACATCCTAAAGAAAAGAGAGAGCAAAAAGGAATGCCCTACCACAGAGGTGGGGCGGGGTGGGGGCAATGGGGGCGTGCGAGGGCTACTGGGTCCATTGGTGGTGGAGAATGGGCACTGGTGGAGGGATGGGACTTGATCATTGTATAACTGAAACCCAAGCATGAAAGTTTGTACGTCTACAACTGTACCTTATGGTGTTTTGCTAATAATTAAAAAAAGCAAAAAGATAAAAATTAAAAATAAAACAGAGGAGTCCAGAGCATTAGTACAGCGGAAAGAGCATTTGCCTTGCACATGGCCGAGCTGAGCGCTCTCCCCAGCATTCTATATGGTCCCCAAGCCCCACCAGGAATGATCCCTAAGCACAGAGCCAGGAGTAAGTCCTGAGCACTGCTGAGTGTGGCCCCAACACACACACACACACACACACACACACACACACACACACACACACACAGGAACAGCAGACAAAGTTGCTCATGAGCAGTACAGGCAAAACCTCGGTTGACTTCTGAGCACTCTTCCTGATGTCTTTTTCCCAACAGCGTGCACCAGACAACAGCACCTTTTTCTGTTTTTTGTTTAGTTTTGGATTGGTTTGGTTTTTGTTCTGTTTGGGGGCCACATCAGGCAGATCATTCCTGGCAGGCTCAGGGGACCATATGGGTTACTAAGGAGAGAACCAGGGTTCACCACGTAAAGGCAAATGCTCTCCCCACCGCACTATCACCCCATTCCCAGCAGCACCTGAAGGCCAGCGGCAACTCACCGAGACCATCTCACCCCAGAAGAAGCTGCCCTTTTCTAAGAACTCCAGCAGGAAGAGAAATAAGGGTAAAGGAAGAGTGCATTGCCCTGTCAAGTCTTCCACCCTCCCAGTCTACGGCTTCTACTCACACCATTAACCTCAGACTGGAAAGCTGACTCACTAGCTCTTGTTTCAGACCACTTCCAACCTCACACTCCAGGTTATGGGCTGCCCCTCATATCCCACTGCCAATACAGACACATGCACATGCGAGTACACACAGACACATGTGTACACGCATACAGACACATGGATATGCCTATGCACATAGACATGCACGCAATAGCCATGCATGCGTGCATAGACACATATGTGCACACACATAGAGACACAAAATACACACAGATCACACATGGATGCAGAGATGCACAGATACATGTAGATCTATACATGCATGTACAGACACGAAGAAATTGATAAGCACATGAGCATGCACTTGTACACAGAGACACACATGAACAGCCACACGCAGAAAGTGACACAGAGACACACCGCAGGCACACACACCACAACTCCGATTCCAGCCCACGGCATGGCCTGCCAAGGGATATCCTCGCCATTGCTCAGTCTTGCTGTCTTACCGGGAGAACAGGCTGCTAAACAGAAGCACTTTGATTTAACGTTCATGTTCAGAAAAAAAGAAAAGCCAGCAAAAACCAGACCGAGAATCCAAGAATGTAAAAACATTTTCTTAGACTCCCAGAAGCTCCACGCCACAATGCCCCAAGTTGGGAAAAAAATGTGCCATTTCGTATGTTTATATCAACATCTGATTTAATATTATACAGTTTTGCTTCATCACAAACCAGAACAAATACTTTTGGATTTATTACATCCTTCTACTCAGACTTAAGTAATCACAGTTAATAATGTGGCCATTCCACGGCCTAGGGAGAAGTCTTATAATTCTCTGGGACCTGAGATTCCTTAGAGGCAGGTTATTTTCAAGAAGGAGTTAAGGTTTTAAGCTCTCAATGAAGCTTGAAATTCATCTTTTCCAGTTCACATGAAAAGAGTGGCCTCTGCAGCCAGGCTGGGAGGGAAGAGGGCACCCTGGAGAACGATACTCTCCAACATTCCTAGCTCTTGCTGCTTTAAGTAAAAATAAAGAGTGAGCTGGGCGGTAGCTCGGAGAAAGAGCACAAGCCTTGCATGTATGTGGCCCTGGACTCCATCCCCAGCAACAATTATAACGACAAATAAAACCAACAACAAAAACATGTTGTTGGCTTTCATGTTCTTTATGTTCTTGATGCTGCGTTTGGGGCCTCCTTCCGGCTGATCCATTAAGGTACTAATTGATTATGAGTGGAAGGAGCAAATAGGCTTATAAAACATTCTCTCTCACTTATTACCTACACAGACCTGAGTTTACAGTTTGTGTGTGAATGACAGTCAGCGGGAATGCAGGTAGGGTGAGCATGAACGCACTGAGGCTAAGTGTGAGTGTAGTAGAGATAAGTCAAAAAACATTTAGAGTGGATGTGGGTTCAAGTTGGGTAAGTGTGAATATAATTAGGGTGTGAAGTTATTAGGGTAACTGAATGCTCTTAGGGCAATTGTTACTGCAAGTGAAGTGTGAACACACTTAG
This sequence comes from Sorex fumeus, assembly GCF_029834395.1. Taxonomy (NCBI): domain Eukaryota; kingdom Metazoa; phylum Chordata; class Mammalia; order Eulipotyphla; family Soricidae; genus Sorex; species Sorex fumeus. The sequence goes on from NW_026606067.1 coordinate 18,281,482, forward strand.
AGTAAGTGTGAATGTAGGGAGGGCATATGTAAATTCTCTTAGGATAAGTGTGAGTGCCGGTCTAGTAAGTATGAATACTGAGATCAGGTGGGTAAGCATGAGTGCAGGGGGTAACATGAATTCAGGGGATAAGTGTGAGTGCATTAGGTGAGCATGAGTGCACTATGGGCAGGTGTGACTACTGAGGTGCATTCGCAAAGACTTTCACAAATGTATTGGCCTCCCTGGATCAAGAGAAAGAGAAAAAGAAAGAGAGAGAATAAAAGCGCCTGCCATAAAGAAAGGCTGACACGGGGCGGGGGCCAGTGATGGGAGGGAAACTGAGGACACTGGTGCTGGGAAATGTACATTGGCAGGAGGAGGAGTGTTGGAACAGTGTATGACTGAAACCTAATAATGAACAGCTTTATAACGATACTATCTCACAGAGATTCGATAATAAAATCTTTAAGAACATTTTTTTTAAATAGCCGTTTTCTCACTGACAAAAGCCAAACAGGAAGAGGGAGTCCTTCTTCAGGAATTTTTGATTCTGCGTCCTGGTGTTGAGCTGATCCACCAGCTGTGTGGACAAGAACAAGCCTCCCCCAGTCGGTGAAGGACCCTTTGGCCAGATTCTGCAGCGCCCCACACCTGCAGGGCTGCCACGGAAGAGCCAGAGAGCAGAGCGCAGTGGCTGAGCCCAAAGTCGCCAGTCTGCTCGCTCTATGGAGAGAGACCCAGGACAGGGAACACACCCCCACTGGCTACATTCTCTAAACTGGATTAAGAGCAGCTGCAGGCAGTTATCTCTCCTTAGAATTCTGTAGGGTTTTGTCCTGTGGGGCCACTGTACTTAACTGTTATACCAATAGCCAAGTGGAAGGGAGCAGGTGTTTAGAGGGAGGCAATCTCCCACCCCAATATCAGCCTCTGAGCCCCCACAGCCCTTCTGGCTCATATGGGATTTTTCTCCTAAAGGCTGAAGTAGGTCCGGACATTCCAGGACATTCCAGAAAGTCATTCCAGACCTTCTCTAGTCAAGACAAGAAGATCCTGTGCCTTCACTATTTTCTAGTTCCATTTTCAACCATACAGCATCTCAGTGGTTAGAAAAGGAAATCCATGATGGGTTCGAGGCATCCCAACAATAAAACATCAGCAGTAAGATGCTCTACAGGTGGGCGTAACTCCCCTCAGTACCAATGACTGGGCAGTCCCAAGTCCAAAACTGTAGGTTAAGTTTTCAAAGAAGTAGTATCCTGAGAGATTTATATGAGTTTATATGATGTTATATTAGCAAGATCATCAATTTTGTGTCAAAGTTAGAGATAAAGTGAGGATGGAGTGATAGCACAGCAGGTAGGGCATTTGCCTTGCATGCGGCTGACCCAGGTTCGATTCCCAGCATCCCCTTTGATCCCCTGAGCATCACCAGGAGTAATTCCTTTCTGAGTGAAAAGCCAGTAGTAACCCCTGTGCATCGCCAGGTGTGACCCAAAAAGCCAAAAATATAAAAATAAAAAAATTAAAGGGCCAGAGATATAGTATGGGGGTTCAGGTGCTTGCTCGCCTATTGCCAATACTGCTTTGATCTCAAATACCACATATAGTCTCTGAAGCACAACCAGGTATCACTCCAGAGCACAGAGCCAGGAATAGCCACTGAGCACCACCAAGAGTGAACTAAATCCCCCCATCAAAATCAAATCAAGGAGTTGGAGCCATAAGCACAGTGGGTAGGCCGTTTGCCTTGCACACGGCCAATCCGGATTCGATTCCCAGCATCCCATATGGTCCCCCAAGCACTGCCAGGAGTAATTCCTGAGTGCAGAGCCAGGAGTAACCCCTGTGCATCACTGGGTGTGACCCAAAAAGCAAAAAAAATAAAAAAGACAAAATCAAATCAAAATGGATCACAAGCCTAAGTCACACAAGATTGGCACAGTTTTTTTTTTTCAAATCATGCAGTTTGGGAAACACCCCCAACCCCAGGCTTAGAGAAGTTCTCCAGGCCAAACCAACTCTCTTAAGCCTCAGATGTGGCACTGCCAGAGATCACAGCAGACACCAGCAGGAAGATTCTTCACCGTGGAAAGACTGAATGGTTTTCAGTCCAGATCCATAGATCATTGCCAGATGACCATAATCCACATGGAGGTTAATTACAGGCTGTGCACACCATATCTCAGGGGGCGGATCTGTGCTGTAAACAGTCTACTTGCTCCCAGAGCAACTCTGGGATGTTGCTGCCCAGAATACACGTGTATGGTTCACTATGAAAACATTATCAGAAAGAATTTCTCCAAGAAGGATTTATCTTCTGCTTGAGATGCCTTAAGCTCGGATGCTCTGTGGAAGGCTAAGCCTTCTGAATGCAGCAGAATAGAGGAAAGCAGTGTTCAATCCGCCTCACCCACACACAGCTCGTGCCCAGAACAGGGCCTGCCAACATCTGGATTGCCAAACTGGAAGGATGTCAAATGTCAGACACACGTTCGTGAAGGAAACAAGATATCAGGGCAGTGAGCTGGAGGCGGGGGTTAGGTTAATTAAAACTTTTCATGCAGTATCAGGTCAGAGACATAGTACAGCAAGTAGGGTGCTTGCCTCTGAATAATAAGTCAATCTGAGTTCAATCCCTGGCCCCGCATATGGCCCCTAAGCACCACCAGAGTGGTTTCTGAGCACAGAGTCCAGAGTGAGCTCCAAAGACAGCTGCATGTGGCCCCCAAATCTAAAATAAAATAAAATGGAGGGTAATTCAGGGAACTGTGTGTCAGACACACATTGCCAAGGTGTAAAAATCTTTATTTCGTGCCTTTTTCCCCAAAGGCCTGTGAGCAAAACAAGAAGAATATGGCTTTAAGAACTGGGATTCACCCCACAGGCATTAATAGGTCCCAGAAACTATGTGAGCAATCTCATTTGACATCCCTGAGACATTTATATCTGTCCAACTCAAAACCAGCAGGGAAAACATGTTAATTTTCTCAGCCTTTTGATAGCATGGATACAAGATCTCTTAGCCCCACCAAAAGCTCCAAATATATTCTCTAGGACTTGAGCAGCCTTAAAATATAGACGAGCATTTATCTTGGCCACATTAACGAGATCTGTTTGACCAATACATTTATATTAATGATGACTAAGGGCAGATTATAGTCGTTAAAATTTGTCCTTGGGACATGAAAACACTCCTCTGTCATTAATACATTTTGTAATATAAACTATTATGTCAGGTCAACATAAAGGGTAAAAACGTTCCTAAAGTATGCACACATCATTTTTTAAAGCAATTGAGCCTAATGGAATAACAAAGGTCATCATAACAAACCATTACAGCCTTGGTCTCTGCAACTCTGACCACAGAAGAATCTCCAAGAAACGCTCATCATTCCTCCAATGTTATGGCATCCAGACGACAGGAATGGCTCGCAAATGACTCATACAGGCTCAGATCCTCAGTAGCTATGTGAGCGCAGGACGATCAATTATTCATGTGTTTACAAAGAGCTTTCCTGGTGGATATTAACCAGAACTGCCTGCAAGGAAGAGCTCCCCAGCTGTCCTCGCCCGAGGGCCGGGAGGAGCAAGGCCCTTCCACGGCCTCTGCTCCACACCAGGTCAGCGCAATCTCTGAGACTTTCTCGGGTGTCAGAATATTCATCAGAAACAACCATGACAACACGACCTGCTCCCCAAGGTCTGGGCAAATCCCAGGAAGGTGGAGGGGGTTGGGGGGAAGGAGGAAGAGGAGGGGAGGAGAAAAGAGAGAGGGGGAAGGGAGGGAGGGAGGGAGGGAGGGAGGGAGGGAGGGAGGGAGGGAGGGAGGGAGGGAGGGAGATGCAGTCTAGACTTGGATGGCACCAGCCCTGCTGAGACTTAAAAAAAAGTCAAGGATAGAGTGAGGTGTGCCCCAAAAAGACAGATGAAGGACGCAGTAGTCTTCCTAAAAGAGGTAAGAGCACCCTACAGGGGCTGGAGAGATAGCACAGTGGGTAGGGCATTTGCCTTGCACACGGCCGACCCAGGTTCAATTCCCAGCATCCCATATGGTCCCCTGAGCATCACCAGGAGTAACTCCTGAGTGCAGAGCCAGGAGGAACCCCTGTGCATTGCCGGGTGTGACCCAAAAAGCAAAAAAAAAAAAAAAGAGCACCCTACAGAGCCCTAGGTAAGGAACAAGAATATGACACAGGACCACCACGGATGGGAGAGATTCGATTGGTTATTATAAAAATATGGGAACTTGGAAAAAATATAGGAACTTGGATCCCCCATCAAAATCAGCCTCGTGGGGCTGGAGAGATGGCACAACCAGTAGGGTGCTTGCCTTGCATGAAGCTTACCTGAGCTTGATCCCTGACCCCACAATGGTCCCCTGAGCCCAGTCAGGGGATGATCTCTCAGCACAGATCAAGGAGTAAGCCCTGAGAGCAGTCATTGTGGCACCCTAACAAACAAAAATAACTAGGTTGCCTTTCCATGCTCTAAGAAAGAGCAAAATCATATGTTTTGCCATGACAAGGATGTAGCTAGAGGAGATGGTGCAGGATGAAGATGTCAGGACGAAAGGGGCAGATGCCCCTGGGTGAGACTTAAAGGTGCACAGCATGGTGGCAACAAAGGGCCAAAGCAAGACAACCGGATTGATCCTTACAACTGGTATTGTGGGGTCGGGTTGAAAGGGAGGGGTCCTGGGGCTCCTGGGGGAGGCAGATGTGTAGTCTGGTAATGGTTGTGGTGCTGGATCATGTGCACATGAAGCCACAGGTAACAGTATTTTATTCACAATCCCTCCATCAGCAAAAGCAATTGTTTTCGTTAGCCTTGCAGGAAGCTGTTGGGCGTTGCTGTCCTCTTAGGGATACGAGCTGTCTTGAGTGTGCGGCCTGCAACCTGTCCCATGAGGACTGAAGGCTCTGCTCTCTCTGGCCTCTGGGAGGAGCATCGACAGCTCCTGGTGGCCCCAACAATCCCCTTTCAGCTGTGTCTGAGGATAGACACGGGGCTAGAGTCCACAGTGGATACCCTGAGTGTGTGTTCATAGATTCATTCCGGGGCTGGAGAGATAGACCATGGAGAGGTTGTGCAGCAAGTATGCCCAGGTTGTAGTCCCGGGAACCAATGGTGCAAGCACTGCCAGGAGTGCTTCCTGAGCACAAGACCAGGAGTATGCCCTGAGTATAATGGGTGTGGCCCAAGTCCCATCATCATCATCATCATCATCATCATCATCATCATCATCATCATCTCCTCGCAGTTCCCAAAACCTTGCAGGTGCTAAGTGAGATGCTTTTTTTCACTACTGTGTGCAACTTCGTTCACTCGCGTGTGTGATTCTGGACGTGCCAATAGTAAAGCCTGTTCTCAGTGAGTGGCAAACATGACAGAACAAAGCCATTGCGTGGGGGTGGGGGTCGGGGCGGCACCGCTGAAAGGGAAAGCAGGCTGACAAAAGCCATCCTGGAGCCCCTCCATGCTGGGGCGCCGACCCGTGCAAACCCTGGCCCGTTGCGGGAGATGCTCTCGGGCAGCTCTGCCTCGGCCCCGCCCTTCCCGCATGGGATGCGGGAGGAGAGAGTAGCCCGGGGGAGCTCCTCCACGCAGCAGCCCCCCGGGGGGAAGGCTTCCCGCCACCCACCGAGGAGCCGCTGGTGCAGACCCGATGCCGCACTCGACTGGCCGAGCAACCCCGCGAGGACGCTCCCAGGTCCTCTGCGGGAGCCCGGGCGCCCCCTGCTGGTGGGCATGAGAAACAGGCCCCAGAGCCGCGGGTCCCTGGACGCTCGAGGTCGCGGCTGGTGGCCCAGGCGGTAAGACGTGAGGACCCAGTGCTGAACCCTCCCTCCTGGCTAGTTCTGCCCCGAGAGGCACGAGGAGCTTCTCTTCACCACCCCCGATTGCTTCCCACGCTTGAATTCACCCAAGATTTCTGGACCCACCTGCCAGCTGGACTTAGGAGGCCAGTCTCCCCCGACCCCCACCCCAGGGGCACAGGCAATGCCCCCTCCTCGCTCCTCCCCGTGTGTCTGTGAGTGGCGGCTCCTCACGGCTCTAACTCTTCCCTGGCAACAGTGAGACTAGAGTGACAGGTCCAGGAGGTGGCTGGGACACAATGCAGGGGCCATGAGAAGAAGAAAGTTCCTCAAGGCCAAGCCCCCCAGCACTGCCATGAGTGAGCACCACTCCAGGAGTAAGCCCCAAGCACTGTTAACCAGACCAAAATAAAGGAAGAAGAGAAATTAAGTCTTCTTTTTCCCCCCATAGAGGGAACCATGTGGTGCCAGGGGTGAGATCCGGGGCCTCTCGCCTGCAACGCAAGAACCGGGGCAATTAGCTCTTCTCTGAGTCCCCAGTGCTGGGCGTCATCCCCCAGAGCGAAGTCCCCAGGGCGATGTCTGGGCCTGGCAGTCCACCACCCACAGTCTCCAAAGAAGGCCTTCACTGAGCCAGCCAAGGTTCTTGAACCTACACATCCAGTGGAATTCTGCGCGAATATTCAGTTTCCAGAGCAAACGGGCCACTAGCCCTGCCCGGTGCTCTACCCTGCTCATGACATATGAAATAAACACAAAGAAGCAGAGTTTAAATCTCAGTGACAGAAAGCTTGACAGCTGCCCGGAGGTCTGAGAGGTCGCTAGCAGTCCCTGGCTTGACAGGGCTTTTTCCCACACCGAGCAGAAGGGGACACTCAGCAACTGAAGAGGGGCTTCCCAGATGTCAGGGACAATGGGGTCAGTCACCTTGAGTCTGGGCCATGGACAAGGTTTCTGGGAGTTAGCTGTTCCAACACAGGAGGATTTACATCAGAGCTCAAGGGCTGGTGCACCTGCTGTGCACTCTAAAGTCAGAACTGTTTCCCCCCAGATCCAAGGAGGAACGGCCAGTCATGATCCCAGCACCTCCCGGTCCCCAGAGCACAGGACCAGGAGTAGCCCCTAAGAAGTGCTGCATGTGGCACAGCCCCAGCCTCTCAAATAGCTAAAGGTCAGGTCGTAGCATCTGGTCGGCTGCAAATTTCCACTTCTCAGGAGAAGCTGCCACCCCTCCATGGGGTCTCTCCAGGCCCCCAAGGATGAGCTGCTCCCACACCACAGGTGTCCCCACGGCTCCCTAGCGCTGGCGCATCTGCTCTGGTGCCCCAGGCCCCTTCATGTTGCTCCTGGCCGAGCTGTTTTTCTCTCTAGCTCTGGCAGCGTCTAGGGTAGATCTACAGGGGTAGAGGAGGACTCAGTGTCTGTGTGAATGCGCCACTGCACACCAACAAGCAGAAAAACACCCCTGTGTCCATCAGCCACCAGCAGGAGGCTCACCCCACACCACTGGCTGAGTGGAAGCATGTGGAGCTTTGAGCAAAGAGGCCGTTGGCTCAGCAGTTCTCCAAAGATGTCTGCCCACCCGTTCTGCTCCACTCAGTTCGGGTGGGAGGGGGATGGAACCCACTTGGCTTTCTTTGAGGAGGGGTACTTATGTTGAGTTTTTAAAGTTTGTTTTGTTTATTTTTGCTTTAAGGCCACACTCGGCAATGCTCAGGGATTTCTCCTGGCTTTGGCTGCAGGAATATTCTGACAGTGCTGGGAGGACCATAGGGGATGCTGAGAATCAAACCCAGCTCAGCAGCATGCAAGGCAAATGCATCCTGGCTGTACTATCACTCCAGCCCCGAGTCGTTGTGTTTGAGCTATACCTGGCAGTGCTCAGGATGTGCTCCTGACTCTGAAGAATCACTGCTGGCCGGCTCGCGGGACTGTATGGGGTGAGAGGGATCAGCAGTGCATAAGGCAGGCACTTTACCCACGGGCTCTCTCTCCAGCCCCAGAATTCTTGGCCCACTTACCTGAGTCAGTTTTCAAAGTCTGACTCTGTCTAAAACTGGCCAGCCCACCCTCCAGTTATTTATAGTTTTGAAGCATTTTTCTGAACTTTTGTCCACTTCCTAATATGGTCGTGGGACAAAATGACCAGAGACAGACTTCGCCAGATCTCAGAGTTCTATGATTCTGGAAGTCGAAAAATTAGATGCTGAATTCAGAGAAGACTGGCATGGTTTCTTTTATTCTCTTTTGATATATTTCCAGTGAATTGTTTTTAATTACACAATCATGTTCCTTCTCTGCACTCAGAATTGTTTCCCGCCCAGATTTAAGGAGAAACAGCCAGCAAGAATACAGAGGACTCTTGGCTGGCGTGGCCAGCTCCTGGTGATTTTTAGAAAACCAAATGCATAGGTCAGAGAAGCAGAAAGAGGCAGGAAGCCATCCCACTTCCTTTTTAAAGATGTTTGTAGGGCATTTGCTTCACATGACCAACCTGGATTCAATCCCCAGCACCCCATATGATCCCCTGAGCACCACTTAATCACTTAATCACTTAACTTCCAGTTAGTCGTCGATTTACTCGAGTGGGCGCCAGTAACGTCTCCATTTGTCCCTGTCGCGTGCTAGTGTAACCCAATGGCATCTCTTCGCTCCGGGAACATGAAGGGCCTCAAACCGATCGTTCATGATCTTGACGAAGAAGTCTGACCATCTGGTAGGTGGGCGGCCACGCGATCTTTCCAACGGTCGTCTTTAAATCTCATTACGTGACCAGCCCATCTGATTTTCGACACCTTGGCAAATGAGACAGCGTGCCTGATCCTTGATCGTCGACGGATGTCAGAACTCCGGATTCTTTCTCTCACTTGAGTGAAACGTGATATTCCAAGCATAGCTCTTTCTATTCTTCTTTGGGAGACCTGAATAGCGTTCTCATCTTGTTTGCGTAGGGCCCAGGTCTCTGAGGCATATGTTAATGCAGGAAGAACAGTGGAATCAAAGATATGTGCCCAGAGCCGGAGGTTCTTCGTCCTCTTAGCTATTTCTTCGACGTTCTTGAAGGCGTTCCAAGCCGCTCTCTTCCTCCTGCGCAGCTCGGGTGCCAGGTCATTTGTCATGTTGACCTCTCGACCTAGGTACACATAGCTGTTGCATTCGGAAATGGTTGTTCCGTTGAGAGCGAGTGGGGCGTCAGGAACAAGGCTGTTTCTCATAAACATTGTCTTCGTAAGATTCAGCTGTAGTCCTACCTTTCCACACTCACGGTCAAAGTCGGCCAGCATTTGTGCGGCTTAGATGATGTTTGGTGTTATTAAAACAATGTCATCAGCAAAGCGGAGGTGGTGTAGTTGCCGACCATCTATCTTCACTCCCATTCCTTCCCAGTCCAGTCGTCGCATGATGTTCTCGAGGGTGGCACTGAAGAGTTTCGGTGAAATGGTATCACCCTGCCGCACCCCTCTCTTGACATCAATGATCACTTCTTTGTAGAATGGTGAGATCCTGGTAGTGAATCCGCAATACAGCTCACGGAGGATCCTGATGTATTGGGCTTGAATGCCCTGATTGGCTAGGGCTTCAATGACCGCTTCCGTCTCAACAGAATCAAAGGCCTTCTTTAAACCAATGAACGTTAAACAGAGAGGCATCTTGAACTCCTGAGAAACCTCAATGAGCTTGGTTATCATGTGTATATGGTCGATGGTGCTGAATCCTTTGCGGAACCCTGCTTGCTCGCATGGTTGTCCTTCATCTAGTGTTCTGCCAATCCTATTCAGGATGACTCGAGTGAACAACTTGTAGATGACAGACAATAGGCAGATCGGGCAATAGTTGCCAATGTCATGGATGTCTCCCTTCTTGAACAGTAGTACGGTCCTGCTGGTTTTCCATTGTGACGGAACCTTGCATTCAGACAGGTAGCGAGTGAAGAGCCGAGCCAGTGTATTGATGAGTACTGACGGCAGGTTCTTCAGGTGTTCAGGTCTGACCTTGTCTGGGCCGGGTGCTGTTTGTTTCTTTACCGACGAAATGGGGTGTCGGATTTCGGAATGGAGAACGTTGGGAACGACATATCCATCCTGTGGAATTTGGTATGTCGGCAAGTGGACATGGCTATCGAAGAGATTTGAGTAGAAGTCATGGATAATCTTCTCCATTGCCATTCTGGAGGATGTGATGGATCCATCAGGACGTCGGAGGGCAGTCATCTTGGTCTTATAGTTGGCGAAGGACAGGCGGGCGTTACGAATACTTTTCCCGGCTTCTGCCGCATCTACCAGTACTTCTGCTCTTCTCTCTTTGAGGTCTTCCTTGATCGCATCTCTGCACTGCTTTGCGAGCTCGGACGTTAGCTTGCGGTTGCCTGAGGCATGCGCCAAACCACGCTGGCGAATTAGCTCAAGAGTTTTCGAAGATAGGCGATTTTTTGTGGCTATCTCTCTCTTGGCGTTCCTCGCACATTCATGGAGGTGCTGAACCAGTCGATCGTATTCCTCGTCAATGTTGTCAACAATGGCATCTTCCCATGTTGCCGCAATAGTACCAAAGAGTTCCCAGTTGGTGGTCATTCTGGGAGTTCTCTTTTTGAACTTTGCAGCCCTTTCTCCCTGCTCTGTGAAGTAGAATTTTGCACGAAGGAGACGGTGGTCCGATCCCGTTCAAAATTTTGGGACAACAGCGACACAGTCAGGCAAAACCATCGATTGAATATGATGTGGTCTATTTCGTTGTGGAATCGTCCACCGGGAGACTCCCATGTCCATCGTTTAGATTCTGCCTTCTGGAACTGTGAGTTACCATGAATGGTCTTGGTCAACATGATGAACTCAGACAGTCTCTCACCCTGTTTGTTCCATTCTAGGCCATGGGTCCCGATGTGAAGTTCTTCAGCTGATCTTCTCGGTCCTATCTTGGCATTAAAATCACCCACAATGATCTTGTAGAAGGTGTGGTCTTCTTTATAGAACTTCTCTAGCTCCATGTAGAACTTCTCGATTTCTCTTTCATCATAATGAGATGTTGGTGCATAGACAACAACGAAGATAGAAACTGCAGGCAGTGAGCCACATCTATTCAAATGTAAACGTCCGATTCGGGTTGTTAGGCATTCGAATGAATCAATGCTCTTGGCCAAGTTTGTGTTGACAAGGACACCGACGCCTCCAACACCTCTTTTATCGCATGTTCCGAGGAACAATTCTTCTCCAGTGTCGAAAACGGCATGGTGAGATTCGTGCCTTCTTGTCTCGGTCAGACCAATGATGTCGTACTTGATCATTCGCGCTTGTACCATCAGGTCCTCGATGGATGCATCTGATGCTAGCGTACGTGCATTGAAAGTACAGACGATCATTTTTGTCTTCCTTCGTTGTGGCAGCCTAGGTTGGCCTTGAGATTTTGTCGGCCTCTCCTTTCTCATCCTTCTCAGTGCTGCCATGTCGGTATTACAATACCCCTGAGCACCACCAGGAGTAATTCCTGAGTGCAGAGCCAGGAGAAACTCCTGAATACTGCCGAGTGTGACCCAAAAAACAAAACTAATTTTATTTCTAAATATCTTTATTTATTTTTAAACCCAAGAATTAGAAGGATCTAACAGATTCTAATTTTTACTGAGGAATGCTGTTTTATAAGACTACGTGTTTTTATGGGGCTAGAGGATTAGTACAGTAGATATAGCATTTGCCTTGCATGCAGCCAACCCAGTTCAATCCCCAGTATACCATAGATAGTAGCACCGCACTACCAGGAGTGATCCTTGATCATTGCTGGATGTGTCCTCAAAACAAAACAATCCAAAACACAAAAGGTCCACAGAAAACTAGCATCTTTCCCAGTGGACAGCATTTGAGCTTCAGAAGTTCTCCTGGAACTCCTGGAGACAAAGCAAGGTGTGTTTCCAGTCTCACCCAGGAGGAAGGAGTTAATTTCTAATTCTTCTGCCCATGCATGGGAGGAAATAGAACATCCCAGAACATTCGTCCGGCCCACCAGGTCTTGCTCTTTGCTTTCGCCCTGGACTGATAATGAAGATGATGGAGGTCAGCTCGCTGAGAGGTGAACAGAGGAGAAAGAATTAATTCACAGTTGTAGTTAAGAGGTGCACTTGGAATCCTTGCTTCTCTGACATGTGACTTCCTGAAGTCCTGATAAGTTTCTCTGCCTTGGGTACTGGGCTGCTGGGAGCAGTGACACACTAGGAAGTCCCCCCCTCCCCGCCCCTCCAAAACAAAGCAAAAATGTAGAAAATACAGATCTAAAGAAAAGGCAGAAGTGTCAGTTCCCCTCTCCTTCCCCCAACACTGTGCTTTAAATGTTGGCACTTTTTTTTTTAAGACAGCAAGTCTATTCCAGGACAGAAGATTCTTATTATTCGCCCAGCAGGTACACAGGGTCTCCCACGCTGATTGTTCCTGGGTTTTCCAGAACAAAATACTGGCCGAAGAGAGGTGATTTTCCATATAGTTTTTGCTCAGAAGGATCACACAGGCGGTAACTAGAATAGGAAAAGGCATGAGAAATCAGGGGGTCAGTGGAAGCTAGCCCCCAGTCACCCGGCGGTTCTTCCCAGGGATGTCAGATGCCTCGCACACAGCTGCGCATCACCAGGCTTCGGGCGGCCCCAGTCCCAACCACTCTTGCAAAACAGCAGCCTCTGGAGTTGTGGAGAAGACAGCTCGCCCAGCGCACAAGCTGCAGAAGCATAACCAGAGCCATGCTCCCCCGTCTTCTCTCCAAAAGAGGCTCCCCGCTGGGCTGGAGAGATGAGGTACTCCCCATACTTAAATCAACAAGACGCTCTTGTCTGAGCATCTGCCTCTGACTCCTCTGTCTCCAACTGGCCTGGAGCCCCAGGGTGCCCCATCTCCTGCCCCCGCTGCCGCCTGCTGAGCTCCAAGTCCACTCACCAGCTCAGCCCTGGCTTGCTTCAGTCTTGAGTTCACATCATACGGCCTGTGACTCTCTCACCTCCCAACCACCCTCCCCTCTGGCCCTGCCTTGCAAGGCCTCGCTGGCACCACCCTCTGCTGCTTTTTTGATTTTTGGTCTGATGGCATATTTCCGGGGCTCTGAAACCCCAAAGTTTCCCCATGCCCAATGGGAGTGCCCTCTCCTCGCCTCTGACGTGCAAGGCTTGCTGTGAGAGGATACTGGGGTGCCAGTGTGGACAACATTGATTCCAACCTCACCTGAGACTTCTGGCCTTTTTATTAAAAAAAAAAAAAAAAAAAAGCTATTTCCAGACTGGAAAAACCCAGTTTCCAGCTAGACAAGCTTTTTTGGAGGACTGTCCTGAGACACCTTCGATGTCCGATCCTTGGGCTAGAGCACAGCATGTAGAGCAGTGCACAGGCCTCGCTTGTGGCTGACCCAAGTGTGATCCCCGGCACCCCCTATACGCCCCCAAGATCGCCAGGAGTGATCCCTGAGCACAGAGCCAGGAGTAGCTCAGCACCACCAGGCGAGGTCCCCAAGTATTTTTGTAGCCTCAGGGATCAGACCCAGGCCTCCCTTACTCAGGTAAGTGCCAGCCACTGAGCTACACCCTGGCCTGGGAGGGGCCTCACAGCAGTGAGGAATCTGCGGTTCCTGGGCAACAGGTCACTGGTTTTGTACAGGAGCTAAGGAGGTTCTGCAGCTCACGCCCCGCAATGCCAGGGCCCAGAGGGGTCACATGGGGACTATGCGGGGTCATCCGGGGATTAGGGCCAAACCTGGCTCCCTCTAAAGCACCAACCTATGGTCTCTCCCCTCCCCGGCCCTCCCCACTCCTCCCCTCTTCTGGCTTTCCTATCCTCTCCTCCTCTCCCTTGCCCTCCCCTTCATTTCCCTCCCCTCTCTAACTCTGCTCCCTCCCCTCCCCCTTCATCCCCTCCCTTCCCTCCCCTCTTCCCAGCCCACCCTGCCTCTCCTTTCCTGGATAAAGGCAGCATATGGCAGACCTGCCTCCCCCTCAACAAGCTTCTCAGTCTCCCGCGAGGCCTCCGCCATCCCCGCTAAGTCTGGGTACCCCTCAGTCCTCAGTGCCCAGTAGGAGCTGCTGGCATCTCGGTTGGTATTTACTGCAGCTGTCCGGTGTGTCTTTGCAGATCTGAGCTTCAAATGGAAACTGAAACTGTGCTCAGAGCGAGTGAGCAAAAGGGTCCAGGGGTCACTGTTCCATGCAGATCGACCAGACCCCGACCTACCTCTTCAGGGTCTCCAGGGGCTCCTTCCTGCTCATGACCCCGGTGTCCGGATCCACGGTGGTCAGGATGCACCTGGGCGCAGACAGAGTGTCAGGGGGATGGGCAGCAGGTCCTGCCCACCCTCCCGAGAGTTGCTCACCTGGAACAGGCCATCACCCTCCTCAGCTCCACGTCCCCAATGAGAAGCCGGTCCCAGGAGTCCTGCAACAGGGCAGACCCAGAGCCCGCCCGTTAGCCCTGAAGGGGTCCCCCACACTGACACCCTGACCATTAGCCCTGACAGGGTTCCCCACGCCGACACCTCCACCGGGAGGTGGAGCTCGAAGGGGTCCTCCATACTGACCCCCACATCAGCACTGACAAAGCCAGGAGAAGCCCAGTGGGTTGCGTTCGGGCTCCACAGGCCAAGAGCCAGAGAGCCCAGCTCAGCTCCCAGCACTGCACGGTTCCCCTAGCACCACCAGGAAGGTCCCCAAGCACAGGACTGGGGGTGGTCGTGAGCTCTGCTAGGGTGTAGCCCAAACAGCAGAAAGGTAATGTCAGTCTCTGGCTGTCCCCAATCCTCCGCAAGGAAAGGCTGGGTTTCAGTCACTGCCCCACACCTTGATCAAAGCCCACCCACCCCAGGCAGTATTTCTGGATGACGGCTGGAGAAGAGCAGGGCGGGAGGGGGGCAAGGGAGAAAGCGGACACAGAAGGGGCTTCTCTGTGGTGGGGACCCCACACCCTCCAGCTGCACCCCTGACGTGCTGACATCCTGGAGCCCTGTGTGTGTGTTGGTGCTCAGAGATCGCTCCTGGTAGGGATCCGGGGACCATGTATGGTTCTACCGCTGGATTCCACCCAGAGATAGAATCTGGGAGTTAAAATGCAGCAGTTCCCTGTTTATCACCAGCCTCTGTCAAGGTTCAGGCTCAGTTTCACCCTAACGGTGAGTGACTTGCCCGACACAGGGCAGTTTCCAGCTGGGCGCAGGGCTGAGCGGCAACAACCTGTCCTGCGTACATTTCTCCACAAGGGGGCACTGTGGTCACGGGGGAAAGGTGCTGGCAGGGACCAGGACTGCCCCTGGGGGACAAAGGAGGCTCTGGTGAGCGGCCCCGGGTTCCATCCCCTACTACATATGAAAAAAATAAAATGGAAAGCAGACGTTTTTAATCCGAAAGGAAAGAAATAAGCATTGCAGTTAGACAATTAACTTGCTATTCAATAAAGAAATGTGTCAAGAACCTCGTTTATGGGCAATAAAAAAATACTGGAGGCCAGATATTTTATATCTGATTTATACCAGCCTTGACAGCAGGGAGGGAGTCTTGGAAGCTCTTGGCCCAGGTTCCACCCCAGCCCCATGCAGGGTAGCCTGAGCCGAGCACCGCCAGGAGCGGTCCCTGAGTGCAGGGCCAGAAGCAAGCCTGAACCCGACAGGGTGGAGCCCAAAACCCCAAAGTCAACACACAAATGACGGAAGGGGGGTTGAATCCCAGATAAAGTCCCACCCCAGGGAAGGTGCCCCCGGGCAAAGAGGAGGAAAGAGAAAGTCCTATGGATGGATGCAGATGAACTGACCCACTCAGGGACCCCCATCAGCACTGCCCTGAGGTGAGGGTCCTGCGGAGGTGGGGGCGGGGGAGGGGAGCATCTGTCTGTCTGGGGAGCTGGGCGAGCTTCTCAAGGGAGGGGGCTATGATCTGAGGGTGAAGGATGAAAGGTGAAGGGGCCCCCTGTGGGCCCAGAGCTGCCAGGGCTGCAGGGGGGTGAGGAGTCTTAGGGGAATCAGGGAGGGGCTGGACGGCCCAGGGGGCAGCTGGGCCTTCGAGAGCTTGGGGGAAGGGCCCCTGAGTCCACTGAACAAAGCAGTGACAGACTCTTTGTCAACCCCTGCAGAGTGACGCCCCCCTCAGGAGGGGCCAGAGTGGGGCAACCCCTGGGAAAGACCCCCAGGGCCCAGACACTGTAAAGGGGTGACCCAGGTGGTTGAGGTGGATGATCTGAGAGGAACAGGCTGGGGACGTTGGTGAAGACGGACCAGCTGGGACTGTCTCCGTGGTGGAGGGGGACGGGATGGGCGACGCGTTTGTGAGAGCTGAGAGGTGCTGTCCAGAGGGACCCCCGCTTGGGAAGCAGAGGACGGGCAATGGCAAAGGGGAGCAGGGGTTGCAGCCTGGGAGAGGAGTTTCTGGAAGTGGCACCCATGGGTGCGCAGGGCTGTCGGGGGCCTACTAGAAGGGAACGTACAGGCCCCCCACAGAGCGCTAGGCTGTCGGAGGTCTGAGACAAGAGCAGGGTCAGGGCCGAAGATGGGTTTGAGGGGAACAGAATGACCACCATCTGTCCCCTAGTCGGCCGCCGATGGGCACCTGGGGTCTGTGCTGGCCAGTGGGTGTGTGGCCTGACTGCGGCCCAACTCACGCCCAGGCTGAAGGAGAAGGTGGCATGTGCTGCCCTTCCACCCACCCAGCTGCCTCGGTGCTCAAACCAGACACAAACATTCTGTGTGAGCAGGGCCAGTGCGCCAAAGACCTCGGGAGGGGGTGGCAAGGGGACAGGGGGCATCCAGCTACCTCCGCGAACACCCCGCAGCCCGAGACGATGATGTTGGGCCTGAAGTTGGCGGCCTTCACTTTCTTGTCCAACCTGGCATTCAGATCCGCCAAGGACGCCTCGGACAGGATCATGTAGGGGCTGGCGTCCGAGTAGGCCACCTGTGGAGGACACGAACACGGTGACCTGTGCTGCTCGGGGGACGTCTCCAGAGAGGGGAGTGAGGCCCTGGGCCTCAGAGCTGCCAGGGTCCCCGTAAATGGCTTCGCCTTCCGAGGGCGCCCCACCAGTCCTCATGAGCTTAACAAGGAGGGTCGGGTTGAGCACTGGGGATGGAAATATTCATGGGTCTGTGAACCT
This sequence comes from Sorex fumeus, assembly GCF_029834395.1. NCBI lineage: Eukaryota > Metazoa > Chordata > Mammalia > Eulipotyphla > Soricidae > Sorex > Sorex fumeus. The sequence continues at coordinate 18,298,376 of NW_026606067.1, forward strand.
TTTAGGCAATTCAAATATTAAGCTAGTTTGGGGGGGCAGTTTTGGCCACATCCAGCAAGGCTCAGAGTTACTCCTGGCTCTACCCTCAGAAATTACTCCTGGTGAGTTTGAGGGGATCATCCGAGATATTGGGGATCGAACCCAGGTCCACTGCATGCAAGGCAAATGCCCCACCCACTGTACTACGGGCCCCCTGCCCTAATCTGCTACTTCAGAGGCCCATGTATTCACTGACACTGACATGACCAAGCACCATGTTTCAGGGGCCCCGAGCTCTAGCCCGGCAGGGAAAGTGATGCCTGCAGTCTTGTTCTGGGAGGGCCCAGCTAGTGCCTGACACCTTCAAGTGACTGCTCACGGCGGAGACTGAGAGCCTGGCTGGGAAGGCAGGCCAGCTTCGCAGCTGAGAGTCCTTTGATCACAGCTGTGGAGCTGGGCGATAAAGGCCTGAGAGCAGGGCCCCCGGCCCACATGCCCTGACTGACCATGCAGGAGCACGTGACGAGCCAGCCGCTCCCCAGTGCTCTGAAAAAGACACTGGCAGGGGGCAGTTTGCAAGCTGCAGACTGTCCTCACGAGGATGGCAGCTGCAAGAGTGTCCAGCCTGTTCACTGTCAATGGGGATCCACTGGGCAAAAGGAGCAAGCAGGACAGGGCCGACTCGCTCTGCTGCCCAACAGGGGGGCTACCTTGCTGATCCCCAGGAGAGCCTGCTGTAGACCCTGAGGTTCCTCTGACCTGGTCTTCTGGCTGGAACATGTTCTCCATCTTCTGACAGTTTCTCGGGAGCATGTGAGGCTCGAAATGCACCAGGCGGTAGGGCTGCGTGTCCAGGAAGCTGGTGATCCACTGGGCGGCCGCGTCCCCACAATCCCGGCCATAGATCTCCAGGCCGTGCACTCTGGGGGGACAGAGGACATGGAAACACAGGGCGCCACCACACCCTGCGCCGGGCAGGAGAGCCAGGGGCTGCAGGCCACTCTGTTCCTTCCTTTCCCAGGAAATCAAATGTGAGCGCGGCCCAGGTGCACCTCTAAAGGGAAAGTGTGTGTGACACCGTCTCCTGCAGGAAGGGACCAGGACACCGGGGGCCGTGGCATAAAAAGACACCAAGTTTCCTGCATAAAAACATTCTTTTGGGTCCAGAGCAACAGGACAGTGTGTAGGGCACTCGTCTTGCCTACGGCCAATCTGGGTTTGATCTCAGGTACCCCAATACAGTCCCCAAGCCCCAAGTGCTCCTGTGCCAGGAGTGATCCCTGAGCACAGAGCCAGAAGTAAGCCCTGAACAGGGCTGGGTGTGCCCCAAAGCAACGCCTTCCAAGTTAAGTTCTAGGGGCTAGAGAGAGGACAGGGGTAACTTCGTGCCTTGCATGGTACAGACCCCTAGCTCATCCCAGAACCTCACAGGTCCGAGCACCACCAGGTGAGACCCTGGATTCCTCGACTCCCCCAGGGGTGGCTAGTCTTCCCCAGCACTGCGGGTCCAAGCATCCCTGGATGCCGAGGAGCAGGCAGTCAGGAGGACCACGTGACAGGCTTTCTGCTTCAGACACCAGTCTGAGACTGCGGGGATATTCCCTCTCCTCTACCTCGGTTTCTTCCCCTACGAAACAGGCACAAACCCATCACCTCACAGAGATTAGGGATTATCTATACACAGTGCCCCAATCTATTCACAGACTTGGGGTGTGCCTGGAATTGCAAGCCCCCCCGATTAACATAAGCTCTCTCTGCAGAGCTGCCCCATAATCAAATGCTCATATTTAGTGAATCAAACGACTGTTCTCAAGTAATTATATAGACGTAGTAGCATAATAAAAAATATATCAAAATACTTCTTTTTCTAAAAACACATGGCTGTATTTAGTACTACATAATGCTTTTGTTTGGGGTGGTCGTCACATCTGGCAATGCTTAGGGATTACTCCTGGCTCTGCACTTAGGAATAACCTCTGTCTGGGCTTGGGAGACCATATAGGGCGCCGGGAATCAAACCCGGGTTGGCCGTGTGCAAGGCAAGAGCCTTCCCCGCTGTACTATTGCCCCAACCCCAGATTTCTATACAAAATTTCCAGCTTCACCGATATAGATTTAATAATGCATCTGTTTGAAGTGCCCAGCATGTAATAAACTGATATAATCATGGAGTTTGAACAAATCACCATGTAAAATCACCACCATCATTCCGCAAGTAGGAGATAATCTCAAGCGTATCTATTTCTTCTTTTTATAGTTTTCATAATATTTCCTGGAGCCCCAAAAGCCTCCACCCCCCTCGGAGAGCCTGGCAAGCTACCGAGAGTATCCCGCCCGCATGGCAGAGCCTGGCAAGCTACCCATGGTGTACTCGATGTGCCAAAAACAGTAACAATGATGGTCCTCATTCCCCTGACCCTGAAAGAGACCCCATCGCCATCGGGCTACACTGGCACGCGACAGGGATGAATGGAGATGTTACTGGCGCCCGTGGATGACAGTGATACAGTGATAGTTTTCATTGGTTCAGGTGGGGGTGGGGTGTCGGGGCCACTCTCAGCAGTGCTCAGAGGCTGTTTGTTCCTGGCTTCGTGCTCCAAGCTGAGGGGCAAACAGGCAGGGAAGCTCCTGGCCTCCTGCACTGACCCCGCCTCGGCATTGCTTCTGAACCGGCTTCCTCTCCTTTTCCTCTCCTCCCGCTAGCTGCTCAAGCGCAATGTTCTCTGGTGCTTCTTTACCAAGCCCTCTTTCTCCTTCCTTTTTCTGCTCTGATGAGGTTGTTCAGACTGTCCCCTAAACCAGCTTCTTTCTTCTGTTTGGCCCATTCTGCTGTCGTTCTACATGATTTTTTCCCCGTTTAACTCATTTTGTTGTTACTGTTACTGTGTTTGGCATATCGAATACTCTCGGTAGCTTGCCGGGCTCTCCGAGAAGGACGGAGGAATCGAACTCGGGTCGGCCATGTTGGCCGCTTGTAAGGCGAACGCCCTAAGCGGTAGGGCGTTTGCCTTGCACACAGCCACCATGGCCGACCCAAGTTCGATTCCTCCGTCCTTCTCGGAGAGCCCGGCAAGCTACCGAGACTATCTCGCCCGCACAGCAGAGCCTGGCAAGCTCCCCGTGACTTATTCGATATGCCAGACACAGTAACAACAAAGTCTCCAATGGAGACGTTACTGGGCGCCCTCGAGCAAATCCACGAACAACGGGAGGGCCTTTACCTTTACCTTTAACTCATTTTATTCTTCAGCTCCCAGTGCCTGCCTGGTTCTCTGAGCGGCTGTTTCGTCCAGACTGCCTCTCCCTGTTTCCTTCGACCTCCCTGGCTTTCCTGCAGCTGCTGATTCTGCCTTCTCTCTCCCCGTGTCTCTAAACTGGATTTCTGGGGAAGTGCTGGCCCCCTGGGGTGACGCCCTGTTTGCTGAGCTTTCACACGCTCTTTGGAGCTCGTGTCACTCCCTGACCCCCTACAAGTCCCGGCTCCCACCTTTGCCGCCTGCCTGGGACCTGGAAACTTTCTAGACAGTGCATGCTTTCCGGTGCATGTGCTTCTGGCGCCCCCTGGTGGCATAGTTTTTAATTGAGTGACTGAATTATAAAATTATTCGTGGCTGGGTTTAGGCATACAATGTTTCAACACTGATCCCGTCACAGGGTCCACTTTCCTCCACCAATGCCCTGGCCTGTTTCCTCGCACCCAGAAGTCTGCCCCTAGGAGAGATTTACAGTGCTGTTACGGATAGGGTTTCACACATCACACTTCCCCACCTTGTAGCACCCCCTCTTCCTCCTGGTTGAACACGTCCCTCCACCGCCCTACTGTTTCTTCATATCCCACATCAGAGAGAGATCACTCCGTGTCTGCCTCTCTCCCTCTAACTTCACTCAGCATGATACTCTCCAGATCCACCCAGTAGTAGCAATTTGCATGCTTTCATCTGTTTCATGTGGCCAAGTAGTGTTCCGTTGTGTGTATGTACCACCTGTACTGGAGCAGTTGGGTTGTTTCCAGATTTTGGCTATTGTGAATAGAGCTGCAGTGAACATAGGAATACAAATGTCTTTCTGCACTGTGTTTTGGGGCAGATGAGGTATGATACAAGAAGTGAAATTGATTGGTTACATGGAAGCTCAATTTCTAGTTTTTTTGAGGATTGTCCACATTATTTTCCAAAAAGGCTGCACCAGTAGACATTCTCAGCAGCAGTGAAGAGGGTCCGCTCCCCCGACCCGCATCCATGCCAACACTGTTTTCATTTTTTATACAATGTAGGAGTATTGTTATTTATTCAGTCATTTATTATGCTGATTGAAGTTTGTTTTCATGCTTATTTGATGTGTGCTAGTCTCTCAGATGTGAAGTGTTATTTCATTATTGTTTTGATTTGCATCTCCCTGATGGTTAGCGGTAGAGAGCATTTTCTCCTATGCCTTTTGGCAATTTGTATGTCTTCTTTGAGGAAGTTCCTATTCATCTTTTCACCCCATTTTTTGGTGGGGCTGGATTTTTGTTGTTGTTTCGGTTTGGATTTGTTTGGGGAAGCCAACACCTGAGGCCCTCAGAGCTTAATCCTGGCTTTGCACTCAGGAATCACTCCTCTTGGTGTTCAGGGAACCATATAGGGTGCCAGGAATAGAATCTGGGTTGGCTGTGTGCAACACAAACACTCTGCCCACTGTACTATTGCTCCAATCCACGGAATTCTTTTTCTTATAAAGTTCTACCAGTGCTTTACATATTTTGGATATTAACACTGTATCAGATGAGTGCTGAGAAAATATTTTCTGTCAGTGGGATGTCTTTGTATTTTGGTCACTTCCTGTGAGATGCAGAAGCTTCTTAATTTAGTTCTAGTGTGTATCCCTTGTTTCTGGTTGCTTGGCCGCTGGCATCCACTCCTTAAGGGCAATGCTCTAGCTTCAATGTCACTGCTTATGTTGTCCTCAGGTAACTTGTGGATTTAGGAATGATCTCAAGGTCTTTCAACAGTTTTGATTTGACTTTTGTGCATGCTTTAGAAAGGGTTCTGCATTCTTTTTATTGCTGTGACCAACCAATCTTTTTAACACTACTTGTAGAAGAGGCTTTCCTTGCCTCATTTCATACTTTTTGTTCCTTTATTGAAGATTAGCTGTCTATCTACCTGACGGTCTATCTCTGGTTTTCAATTCTATTCCATTGATCTGCAAGTCTGTCTTAATTCCGGTACCACATGGCTTTGATTACTACATCTTTGTGGTACAGTTTAAAGTTGGGGACAGCAATGCTTCCCACCTTCTTTTTCCCTGGGATTTCTTTGGCTATTTGGAGGGTAAGGTAAAGGTAAGGTAAAGGCCCTCCCGTTGATCGTCGATTTGCTCGAGCGGGCCCAGTAACGTCTCCATTGGAGACTTTGTTGTTACTGTGTTTGGCATATCGAATACTCTCGGTAGCTTGCCGGGCTCTCCGAGAGGGGCGGAGGAATCGAACTCGGGTCGGCCATGTTGGCTGCGTGCAAGGCAGACGCCCTACCCGCTGTGCTATCGCTCCATTTGGAGGGTAGGGGCAATGATTCTATAACCATTTCAGGAGTGTTCAACCTATTTCTTTGAAAAATGTCACAAGTATTCTTTTGGGGACTGTATTGATGCTTTGGGGAGCACTGCTGTTTTGACAACATGAATCTTCCCAGTCCATGAGCAGGGCATGTGCTTCCACTCGTTCATGTCTTCTTTTATTTATTTTAGTTGTGTTTAATGGTTTTTCTTTGTATAGGTCTTTCAACTCTCTTGTTAAGCTGATTCCTAGATAGTTCTTATTTTCTTTTCAAAAAAAAAAGAAAATTTGAGCCAGACGCATGTCCCACAACCACTGCAACCATGTTAGCTCATCTACCAGCCCTGTTCCAGAGATTCATAATTAAATCTCAAAAGAAGTCAACTAGCTGCAGAAATTTCTCAGATACCCTGACCCAGCTGAGACCACCAGATGATCTTTGGAGAAGGCAGACCAAGTTCCCACCCTTACAGAGTTCAAACACCTGCACTCACACCCCAGCAGCTGCCATCATGCTATGGCCAGACTCACCACCCACCTCATGACCGAGCTCCACAGAGGCCAAGCTGCTGACAACTTCAGGGTTGGTTTGGCTGAAAACTCTGCACCTTCTTCCAGAACCACTTCCCACCACTGCCACCATAATAAACTCACTGCCCAGTTAAATATTCTGGATTTTTGACATCCCAAACTCTACAACACTGACATCCTAGTAGGAGCACACCAGAATATATGGGAATGTAAACAGAAGCCAGCTAAACTCAACTAACAAAAATATTAACACAGCAGGTTTAACTTGCAACAACAGCATTGTAAGCCCTCAAAAACTTAGTGTCTCCATGGCGAGATACAACAATTTTCAAAAATATTCTTTCACTGAAATAATTTTTGACCTTTTAATTAGCCATTTAGTGATAGCACGCAAATGAAATAAATTATTTGTTCGCCTTGGGGGTATGGTGCCACCAGCAGGTCAATCTGTATCTGTGAGGTGAGTTCATTCATCAGCAGCCTGATGGCACTGTCAGACTTTCAGATACCCCTAAATTACCGCTGTGCCTTTGGCCAGACCCCAAAAATTTGGGGCAAAGTTTACAAGAAAGTAAATGGCCAAAAGTTAGGTATGTGGGAGACACACACACAAACCACCTTCGGCCCAGCTATATAATTGGAGGCACGGCCTCTCTGGTTCCTGATCGAACTGCTTAATGGCTATGATCCCAGAGACTCAGAGAGGAATCTCAGAACCCAAACACTTTTGACAGAAATGCGTCCTGTTCCTGCAGTAGGTTACTGGCACTGGGCCACTCCAGGTGGGAATAGGTTTCATGCCTTGGCCTGTTCTCCCTGGTGGCCTGGTGACCACCATCCTCCAGAGGCCACTGGACAGTCAGGTTTGGGCCTGCAATGATGAAACATGTGGGGCCTCACCAGATGAGGGTGGAACTGGCCATTTCCTCCCCATCCCAACGAGACCCCGAGTCGCCGCCTACAAATGGCCTCTCTGGCTCCTGATCAAGCTGCTTAACGGCCATGATCCCAGACACTCAGAAACAAATCTCAAAATCCAGCGGCTTTTGGCAGATATGCATCCAGACCTCATACAAGGTGGCCACTGCCTCAGAGCTTATTGGAAAGCCAGGTATGAAGCGGCGGTGACAGGGCAACTGCAGTCTCATGGGAAGGGGGGTGGTACCGGCGTTCTTCACACCCTACCTAGATCACGAGTTGCCCCCCACAAGTGGCTCTCCGGCACATCCATGGCTCCAGAGGCAAAAGGACTTAGTCCAGAGCCCGGGAGCTTGCAGCAGAAAAGTGAATGGACCATGGGTGGCCGCCACCTCAGAACTTATTGGAAAGCCAGGTATGAGCCGGCAGTGATGGGGAAACTGCAGTCTCATGGGAAGGGGGGCGGTACCGGCTAGTCCTTCACACCCTACCAAGGTCATGAGTTGCTTCCCACGAGCAGCTCTCTGGCACAGCCATAAAACCAGACGCACAGAAACCAGTCTCGTAATTATCTGGCTCTTTGCAGAAATCTAAAATCATTATATGATTCTCATAACCAACTATAGAAAACAAAGTATTTCACAATGCCTTTTCAGCAATTCTGATTGTTGGGGGGAGGGGGAAATTCTGAACAATAATGGTACATTGTTTGTCGAAATAATGAATGTAATCAATGTAGAGAAGAGTTAAGTAGAAATCATCTGCCTCACAGGCATTGGGAGGGGTGGGAGGGGGGTATATTGGGGTTCTTGGTGGTGAAAAATGAGTACTGGTGAAGGGAAAGGGGTTTGATCATTGTATGACTGAGACTTAAACCTGAAAGCTTTGTAACTTTTCCCACAGTTATTCAATAGATAAATATAAGAAGAAAAAAAATAAAATTATGGAAAAAAATTATTTGTTGGCCTGCTATGGGGACAGGCTTGAGGGGTGGCTGGAAAAATGGAGACAATGATGGAGGTGACAGTGGTGGTGGGCTTGGGGCTGGAATACTGAATGCCCATAATAAATTACCATGGACAACTTTGTAAACCATGGTGTCTAAATAAAGTGGAGGAAAAAATGAGGCACCAATTAATCATAAAATATGATTAACAGGGGCTGGAGCCATAGCATAGCAGTAAGGCGTTTGCCTTGCATGCAGCCGACCTTGGTTTGATTCCCAGCATCCCATATGGTCCCCTGAGCACCGCCAGGAGTAATTCCTGAGTGAAAAACCAGGAGTAACCCCTGAGCACCACTGGGTGTGACTCAAAAAGAAAAAAAAAACAGATTAACAAGATTGTCTCTTATTATATAAACCCTATTATTGAGTTTTAGTCCAATGGTGTTCCATCTCCATATCGGCCACCTGAACCAGCTCCCCTCCACCTAAGTTTCAAGCTCTTCCAACCCCTAGCAAACTCCTTTTTAAAGAAGTGTAATTATTAGAGTTGAGGTTTACAACTCTAATAATTACATGGCACAGGTTTACAACAGTGCTGATCATTATGGTTTAGATGTAGGACATTCTCTCACCCCTCCATACCTACGTACCCAGGACCCTCCACCAAGGTAATACTATTTAGTCACCAACGTAATGCTGCTTTGCCCCTCTTCATCCTTCCCCACCCTGCCTTGGCGGTCTCATTTCCATAACCCCAGGCCAAGGGCTTGCCATCATTTATTCCGTCTATTCCCTCCTCTGTTTGCTCTCTGTAGCACAGATAAGTAAAGCCATGCGTATTTTTTTCTTCTCCCTCAGAACTACTTGCCATCCTTCTCTATGTTCTCCCCGCAGCTAGAACCAGGCAGTGCTGGTCTTGCACTGTCTGAATCTTCTGGCTGAGCTCCAGGAGAATCCCTAAGAGAAGCCCCTCCAGGCTCAGCCCCCTGCAGGCCTGCATCCCTGGAAGACTGAGGAGCCCCCCAACTTGCTCTTACCTGCAGGCACGCAGGGCATTGGTGCTGGGCGTCTTGGCGGGCAGGCGCAGGTCCGCAGTGTAGGCGGCGCTGAGGGTCAGTGTGTCCCCGTCACAGGTCAGGGAAATGAGCACCAACCGGGGCTCCTGTCTTGCTGTCACCATGTTCCCCTTCTCGTTGATGACCAGCCAAAACCTGTCATTTTCAAGACGCAATATGTGCGACATGTGTGGAGACCCGCAACCCGGCCTGGGGGACTGAGGCGGTGTGACCAGTGGCTGGGGAAGTGGGGGGCGGGAGGGGGGCATTGGGAACTGTCTGTCCTGAACAATCAGGTCAGAGTGCAGCAGGTAAGTTCAAACTTGGCCTGGTAACGTCAAAGGTTTTAATTATCACTTTAGCATCTTACTGTTTTGGGGGTTTGGTTGTTTTGTTTGGGGCCCACATCTGGTGATGCTCAGGGGTTACTCCTGGCTCTGCCCTCAGAAATTATTCCTGGCAGTGCTCAGGGGACCATATGGGGTCCCAGGAATGGAACTTGAGTTGGCCACATGCAAGGAAGTGCCCTACCTATTGTACTATCACTCCACGCTCCCCACCCTAGCATCTGTTAAGTGACATCTGCAGAACACGCAGGTCCAGAAGGTCCAGAAATCAAATTCTTGGCCCTCTCTCCATCCCAATCACCCAGAAAGTCGGTTCCTTCTCACTGATCAGGCCCCAGGAGATGACAATGGTCTTTTTGTTTGTTTTGGCCAGGGAGGTTGGGTCGCACTAGTTGGTGCTGGGAACTACACCTAGTTTTGTGTTCAGGAGTGGCTCATGCAAAGCTCGAGCTCCATCAGTGGCACTGGGAGTCGAACTGTGGTTGGTGGGATGCAAGCCAAGTGCCTTCACCCCAGAACTATCTCTCTGGCCCAACAAGAACCTATTTAAAGCCCAGAGGGTGCTTCGGAGCCAGCAGGCAAAGGGGCTGCTAATACAAACAACAAAGTGCATTGCTGGCTGAGCCCGGTGACGTGCCACCTCCACCTTCAGGAAAAATTCTGTCTCTGTCCTCGGGGCTGTGAATTTTACAGTTTGCTGATCCCTTATCCAGGTGGACAATGTTTTCACTGGCTCAGGAATCCTGATCTAGAGATGCCTCCCGGAAAACAACAGAAGACAAACAAAGCCTGTCTTTGCTCTTGCCGACCAGCCGACCAGCCGTGTGTGGGTGCTCTTGGTTCTTCTTTTCAAGCCAACGACCTAGAAGGGAAGGTTCACTTCCTCCTGTTATTTAGAAGCTTTTACATCTTTGACACACACTTTTTGTGTTACAGAAAGACAAAATAACTTATCATGGTGGCTGGTACAAATGCTCCCATTACTACCTATTACAATATTGACACAGGCACAAGGGGTTAGGCAGAGTTCCTTTGGAGAAATATTGGCCCCAAAGAAAAGAATCCACGAGATGAGAGACGGTGAGGAGTTAAGGCATAGTTTATGACCAGCCCCCCATTTAATTCCCAGAACCACAGAGTGTCCCAAAAGCATCACCAGGGATCACTCCTCACACAGAGCCAGGAATATTCCTTGAGCAAAAATAGGTGTGCCTCCCCACCAAAAAATAAAAATAGAATGAAAGGAAAGAAAGAAAGAAAGAAAGAAAGAAAGAAAGAAAGTCCCGAATGGTAGTACAGAGGGTAGAACACTTGTCTTGCATGGAGCCAACCCAGGTTTGAACCCAGGCATCTTTTATGGTTCCCCGCGCCTGCCAGGGGTGATCCCTGAGCACAGAGCCAAGAGTAAGCTCTGACCACTGCTGGAGGCGCTGCACAACCCCGCCTCCAAAGGAAGGATTACTGGGGAGCCAAAGTGATAGTACAGCAGGTAGGATGCTGGCCACGACCTGGGTTTGACCCCCAGCATCCCCTATGGTTCTCGCATCCCCTCCATGAATGATCCCTGAGCACAGAGCCTGAACACAGCTGGAAGTGGCAAAAAACTAAAAAAGAATGAAAAGGATGACGAATATGGGGAGATGGAATGTCAACCAGAAGATAATCATCTCAGTGTTCCTCCCCCCTCCCCGCCCCCCCCCCCCATTCTGCCTGAGCTCCCTGCATACTTTAAGCTCACTGAAATGCCTCGCATCCCCCAGGCCTCCTACCTACCCGCATAATGCAGGGCTTCCCTGCCCTGCTCCCTTCCCGTCTGAACCCTGCACAGAACGCTGCCTTCTGCTCACAGTCTTGACCGCTAGGCCTGTGCGTCCTGTAGCAACAGGAACTCAGCCGGGCACTGAAACACACATGGTGACTTTGCTCCTCGCGCAGCCTCCATCCTGCAAACCATGTCATAACTTGGTTCTGGATTGGGTTTTGTTTTGTTTTTTTATTTTTGGAGATGGGGAGTGGGCTACAGCTGCAGAGCTCAGGGGTTCCTCCTGGCTCTGCACTCAGGAATCACTTGCAGCGGTTTCTGGAGACCATATGGGGAGCTGGGGGTCTGAATCAGGTCAGCTACGTGCAAGGTACTATCCCTGGGCTCCCCATGTCATAAATTGGGATCCTTGGCATCCTTCCTGCAGCCGAGGGGTATAGCAGGTGTTCTTCCCAACACAAACTGCTCTCTGTCTGCGGGACAGAGTGTGTGTGTGTTGGGGGGGGGGGGGGGGGGCTGGGGTGTAGGTACTAGACTAGAAGTGGCTGAGAGGCAGTAGGGAGAGGAAGGTGTTTCAGGTCTCTCAATGCGGCCAGGTCCGGACGCCGGGACCAGAGGAGGCCAAAGGCAAGCTGGGTATTGCAACTTGGCGAAGCTCAAGAATCCGGGCAGACGGGCTGAACCGAGAACACATTCAGAAAATCACCGTTTACAAAGCTGCCGGGAAAGCCGCGTCTGGCCCCGCCGCCCTGCGGCGTCTTCGTGCAGAGGTGTGCGGAGGAGAAGCGCACCAGGCACCGCGTGGGCACTTGCACGCCGCAGGTCACTTGGGCTGTGACCTCGGTGCGATCGGGCACCGCGCCTGCGTGCTCCCGGGCCCCCGGCTCTCCTGGGGCGTCACCCCGCGGTCTGTAGAGAGGGTTGCTTCAGAGAAGGCGGCACGGGGCCGGAGCCTAAGCGCCGCCGGGACAGGAATTGGGAAAGTTGACTTGCGCGCCAGCAAACTCCTAGGACGTCCTTGCCAGGGCGTGCACGATCCGGACGGACCCTGGGAGGGGGCGGTGCAGCCCACTCGGCGGAGCGCAGTGTCCCCGGCCCCCGGGGACTGCCCCGGGAAGGCCAAAGCCCTCAGTCCCGCAAGCACCCCTCCGCGCGCGGTGCCGTCCTACCTGTCCCGCAGGTGGCCGCTGCGCAGCCCCAGGGGCGTGCACTCGGCCTCGCTCACCCGCACCCCCTTGCACGACTTGAGCGGGTAGATGCTGAGCTGCGCCACGGTGCCCACCTGCTGCAGCCGCCGGCGCCGCCGGGAGCGCGCGCGGCGCCAGGCCACGGCCCCCAGGGTCACCGCGGCCACCCCCAGCGCGGCCACCCCCAGCCAGCGGGCGCGGCCGGGCTCGGGGAGGCCCAGGCGGGCGAGCGCGGTGGAGCCGGTGGCGCCCATGGGCAGCGGAGGCGCGCGGCCGTATTGCGGGGCCGCGCACGGGCCGCGGCCGCGGGGGAGGCGCCGCCGGGGTCAGCGCGGCCCTGGGCTCCGGCCAGGGGGCGGGCAGAGGGAGGCGGCGGCCCCACCCGCACCAGATCTTCGCTCCCGGCCATCCCTCCCGCCGGGCGCGCCGCCGGGGCTCGGCGTCCCCGGGAGCGAACGGGGAGCAGGGCGCGGGCCAGGCCGGCCGGGGAGCTCGGAAATCGTGGCCGGGCCAACTCCAGCGGGCGGTGGGGACGACGGCGGGGGCCGCCCTCCCAGCTAAGGCGCGGGCTGGGGGCGCACGGCTGCGCCCGGGGCTGCAGAGCGGCGGGGAGCCCCGCGGGCCGCAGCGGCGGGGACACCCTGTGGCGGCAGCCGTTGGTGTGGGTTTGAGGGCACATCCGCAGTGCAGGGGGTACTGCTGGCGCTGCGCTCTCGGGAATCAGTGCCGGCGGGCTCCAGGGCCTGTGGGACGCCAGGATTGAGCCTGGGCTGGCCGTGTGCAGGGCGAACGCCCCCCACCCCCGCTGTCCCCAGCTCCGGCTCCCGGTGGCCGTTCTCCCGGGATGTCCGCGGCACTCCGCCCAGTGTGAACGGGCCGCAGAGTTCCGTGAGCAGCCCCAGACCAGACCTAGATGTTATGTTTTTGTTTGTTTCTGCGTTTCGGGTCACACTGGCGAGGTTCAGGGGTTACTCCTGGCTTTGCACTCAGGAATTACTCCTGGAGGGCGACCAACTGGGATGCTGGGAATCAAATCCAGATCGGCCACGTGCAAGGTAAACGCCCTACCCACTGTACTATCGCTCCAGCCCCCTAGGTGTTATATTTTCTTGCCTTTTTTCTTTCTCCTCCTCCACCTTCTCTCCTCCCCTCTTCAGACGTCTCCACCTCCTCCCTCTGCTGTCCTCCCTCTCCTCCCTCCCTCTCTTCCTCCTCCTTCACTTCCTCTGACTCCCCCTTCTTCTTCCTCTTCCCTCTCTTCCTTTCTCTCCTCCTTCTTCCTTATCCCTCGAACCCAGGACCTCACACAAGTGGGCAACGCTCTGACACCAAGCCACATCCTGGCTAGATTCAGTAACACCTTCTGGTCTCCAGGAGCCTTTTTATATTGGCTGGAAACTTCAGTGCCCAGCAACCCACAGGATCCCCAGAGCCCTCCAAGAGTGACGCCTCGGTGCAGGAGTAATCCCTGCAAATGGCCAGGTGTGGCCCCCAAACTAAAACAAAGCAAACAAAAAAATCTCTTTTCAGTGTCGTCATTGTTCCTGGAATTTCCTCAGGGGTCATGCTCTCAGGTGCTGGGCATGACGTTCATTTCAGCCTCGAATCCATCCAAGGAACAGCTGCCCCTCAGTGGCCTCCGGGAATTGCGGGTATCTCAGTGCCCACGCTGAGGGCAGGAAGTTCACTTATTGCCTGAGTGTACCTGTGAAAGAAAGTCTAAGGAAATGCGAAGGACAGTGACTGAAGTTCAAACACCAAACTCATGAATCCCGAGAAGCACAATCAAGAATCACTTTTATTAATATCAAAACAACAACTGGGGCCTGGGGGTGTCATTCATTCCCATGGTAGGCACTGGGGCGGGGTAGACCAAAGGGTTCATGTCTCTTCGTTACAAACAATTACAGGCAGCTAGAAGATATTCATTCACTCCTCCTCCTGCCTCTTCTGCTCTGAAAATCCCATTCTCAGCCCGTCTCCTGTACCCTGCACCGACTCAGGGGTGCCCCCAACTCACTTGGATGTGGCTTAACCAAGAAGTAATCGAATATACAACGCAAGGTATAGCCAATAATTTCCAATTTCTTACTCAATCACAACCTGACCCATAATGTTGGGGGGTGGGTGTCAGAAGCTTAAGTGGAAAGTCCCCCCTTTGTGACACACTAAGACACATCAGAAAACCTTCTGCTTCTCAGTCTGCCACAATACTGCATGGTGAGTGATACAATAAGGACACGAAGAGCTTTTCTTTGTAACTTTCAGTTGATTCTTGATACATACTTTACTCCTCAATGTCATTGGCAGGGCTTGGTAAGAAATGGAAGAGCTACAGGAACATATAAGATCATTTTCTAGGCAACACTAGTCATTTGGAAAGTCTTCATTACCTACCATTTGTTCATCTCCTTATTCCCAAATCACCTCTAAGCCTTTTCTTGCATTCATTTGAAGCATGCATGATTCCAACAAAGTCAAAAACAGAATCTTCATGTCTGAGGCAAAACCGGTCCACGGCTGACAAGACGAGCTGCTGTGCACAAGCTGTCCCTGATGTGCCTCTGGACACTGAGCCTAGAGCAATGATAAGTATCTCCTGTTAGGGGCTGGAGAAGTAGTACAGTGGTGAGTGCTGGCCTTCCATGCAGCCAGCTGAGGTTCAGTCCCCAGCAACCCACAGGATCCCCAGAGCCCTCCAAGAGTGACCCCCTCGGTGCAGGAGTAATCCCTGCAAATGGCCAGGTGTGGCCCCCAAACTAAAACAAAGCAAACAAAAAATCTCAATTATTGGACCATTTTCCCTCCCAGTCACAAACCACATAAACAAACCAGGCAAGTATTGAGGCTAAATAGAAGAGAGAGAACAGGGGGGAATGCCCTGCCACAGAGGCAGGGTGGGATGGGGGGGTATAGGGGGTGGGAGGGATACTGGGATCCGTGGTGGTGGGAAATGGGCACTGGTGGAGGGGTGGGTATTTGATCATTGTATAATTGAAACCCAAGCACAAAGAATGTAAGTCTACAACTGTACCTCATGGTGTCTCACTAATAAATATTTAGAAAAAAAAGTATTGAGGCTAAATTGCAAGAAATAAAAGCTATGTCCTTTGCCAAATGGCCTTTGCCGAAGAGGCTGCCTGTGAGGACTAAATCTCCAGCTTGGCAGCAGCTGCAGAGACACCTTTGAATGGGCAAGTGTGGGCCCGACTGGGAAAGACCCTCTGAAAGCCAGAAAGACAGTACAAAAGGGATAGGGACAGTGCTGGCCCTGTGCGTAGCTGACCCTGATTTGATCCTTGGCACTACATATGGATCCCTGAGCAGAATAGGGGGTGACCCCTGAACAGAGGCAGGACCACCACCAGGAGAGGCCCCCAACTACATAATAAAAAACACTATTCATATTTTAGGCCCCTTCCTAAACATATAAATAATAAACAGAAAATGACTGAGAATGACTTTTCTTGGTTTCCATATTCTTGAGTGGAATTCGTACACAGTGGGAACCTCAACCTGGTTCAACCCTTCCCAAGCAACAGGTCAGCGGGGGTTGGTGGGGAGTGGGGGCAGGGACTGTGCTGGGAACGGCTTCCTGAAGATTCAGATCACTGACAGCAAAGAAACAGAGTAACCCGGCCCCCAAGGTCAAGAGGCAGGGAGCCATAAGTATGTCAGGTAGGGCACTGGTCTTGCATGCAGCCAAACCCAGGTTCCATCCTGGGCATCCCATATGGTCCCCCAAGTCCTGTAGGAGCAATTTATGAGAACAGAGTCAAGAGTAACACCTGAGCAACCTCCAAAAACAAAACCAAAAAATGGTCAAGACACAAATTGTTCATTCTCCCCATCTTGCATTCTCAGCAGCAAAATGCAAACAAAATACAAAAAGTCAGCCAAGGAAAGTCTTCAAACTCAGCAACCAGAAATCCTGCTCAGCCATGGTGCAGAAGGGCAAGAACGTCCACTTCATCTGTCACTCAAGGATAAGAGGAAAGAAAATGGAGTGCGAGACTTAATTTGCAGTGATATCAGAAGTCTGCTCAGAGAGTCAGTCTCTGGGTGAACTCACTCTCCATCTGGCCTGAAGCCCACCCACCCTAAAAGTGGGCTTCGCTGTTCTCTTTCTTTAGAACCCCCTCCTTTGGGGGGAGGCACAACCAGCCCGATCAGGGCTCACTTGAGGCTCTGGCGGACGGAGCTTAGAGAACCCTGTGCAGGACGGGGATAGAACCCAGGTTGGCTGTGTGCCAGGCAAGCTGCTGCCCTGGGCCTCTCCTTCTCGTGACTGCAGATAAGACCGATGCTTGGGGGACCTGAGTCCACCGTCGTCCAACCTGCTGACATTGTTGCCACGGAAGCACTTTCTCCCCACCATCCCCACATGCATCATTCGATTGGCCCCAGAGCAGCAGCAAAACCGAACCTTGTCAATGGCAACAGACTTCATGGCCTCTTACCCATCATCCCCGTAGGTGGCCACTACACCATCCGGTACACAGGGTCTCCCACTTTCAGGCTGCCGATCTTTTCCACTGAATAGTAGATTCCAAAAAGGGGGGAAGACTTGTAGATGGACTTCTCAGAGGGATCACACAGCCGGTAGCTGAAAGCAAAAAATCCATCAGCAGGGCTGGAGCGTTAGGGCAGAGGAGGGTACTTGCCTTGCATGCGGCCTACCCAGGTTTGACCCTGGGCATCCCATATGGTCCCCCAGTCCCACTGGGAGTGATCCCCCTGATGGTAGAGCCAGGACTAAGTCCTAAACACTGCTAGGTATGACCCCAAAAAACAAACAAAAATCCATCAGCAGGCACCAAAAGGGAAGAGGTCTGAGAGAGCTAACCCCAGATTTCAGCATTTTTGTACCCAAAGCACACATCTTCTCTAAAATCAATAGGGAAGGCTGTGAGCAGTGTTAAGCTGCAAATAACATCACTTTTTTCACAAAGTAGCTGGAGAAGAGGGTGTGGATTGCATTGCTTGGAGCTCAAGAGCGCCCCCAACTGATGGCCCACATGTGACGCAGAGGGTGGAACCAGGGTGGGCTGCCTGGTGAGGGAAGGCCTTAACCCTTGTAGTCGCTCTCTTGTCTGTGAGAATCTAAACCACTTTTCTATGGCTCCCACTAGAGGCCAAGAAGGAAAAGTCTGTATGTGTCACTTAAAGAGTTCGCAAGGCCGGAGTGACAGTACAGTGGGTAAGGCATTTGCCTTGTAGGTGGCCAACCCTGGTTCAATTTCTGGCATCATATAAGCTCTCCAAAGACTGCCAGGAGTGATCCCTGAGAACAGAGTCGTGAGTAAGCCCTGAGCACTGTCCGGTGTCTCCCCCCCCACACACACACAAACACAAAAAATAACTCAAATAAGCAAATGCTTGGCTACTATGGGCACTGCAACTTCACAACCCACAGAAACAAAGTTCTCTGGTCTCCTGGGAACCATGTGGCTAAGCACCCAACTTTCAGGGGGCACCCACTCTCCTGTGCAACAACATCGAAAGGGTTAACAACATGCCTACACAGGGTTTCTGGGCCATGGATACTGGGGTGAAGAGGCACCAGGCAGGCAATACCTCCCTGATCATGGAAGGGGGCAGTGACCATTTCTCTCGAAGGAAAAGGATAAATGTTTGAGAAGGATGAAAGACAAAGACAATAATTAAACACTAAAAATGACCCACAAGCCAGGCCCAGGAGTGAGCTCACATGGTCAGCACAAGCCCGGCACCTGTGAAGCCCCAAGTACAATCCCTGGCACCAAATAGTGCTTCAGCGTGGAGAAGTGTGGTCCTGTGGCCAGGTCCA
Organism: Sorex fumeus; assembly: GCF_029834395.1. Taxonomy (NCBI): domain Eukaryota; kingdom Metazoa; phylum Chordata; class Mammalia; order Eulipotyphla; family Soricidae; genus Sorex; species Sorex fumeus. The sequence goes on from NW_026606067.1 coordinate 18,316,446, forward strand.
CCCCACCAGCCCACCACCCCCAGGAGTAGGCTCGGTCCACAGGGCACTCTGGATGGTCCCTATAAAAACATTTTTAAAATAATCTGCACTTGGGGGTCGGAAACTTCGGGCAGGGCAGAAGGCATTTGCCCTGCAAGCAGCCAGCCTCAGTTCCATGCCCACTTTGATCCCCAGCACCCCAGCACAAAACCCTGAGCCCTGCCAGGAATGATCCCCAAGCACAGAGCAGGAGCCCTGAGCGTCACCCGGGGTGGTCCCCAAACACAAAAGCAAAAATAGCCCCAGTCCTTTGAATTGCAATTTTTTTTAAATTCAAGTATTTGAGGTCTTCATTTGGGGACACACATGAAGAGAGGATGAAAAATACACTGATCAGAGACATAAAACTATTTCCAATTAGAGATGGATCAAGAACTCTGCAAGATAGATCCACAGAGGAGAAGAGGAAGCACAGAGGCCCTGCCCAGAAGCTGATGGGCAGATGGGCACACAGGCTGATAGATACACAGGCTGACAGGCACACAGGCTGATGGATACATTGGCTGACAGACACATGGGCTGATGGGCACATGGACTGACAGACATGGGCTGACAGACTCATGAGTGCATAAGCTGTTACGCTGATGCGCTCGTGGGCTGACAGACACACAGGCTGATGATCACATGGGCTGACCGGCACATGGCTGACAGGTGGTAGCCAGAACCCAGGTGCCAGGGCTCCGGCAGGGCTCCCGCTCGTGATCGCGATGGGCCCCGACCCACCTCTTCAGGGTCTCCAGAGGCTCCTTCCTGTCAATCACGCCGGTGTCCGGGTCCACAGTGGTCATGATGCACCTGCCACAGACATGCGTGAGGCCAATACCAGACCTTGCGCGTGGCCCCTGCAGGGGCAGCTCCCACCAGCCTACCTGGGACATGCCAGGACCTTCCTCATCTCCACGCTGCCGATGACCAGGTCCTCCCAGGTGTCCTACGGGAGAGGAGGCGACCTCAAGGATGACCCTTCACTGGATTCTGAAGCCAGCAGTGCCCCCATGCTCAGTAGGGGAGCGGGAGAGTGAGCCTGGGACCTGCCCTGGAGAGCAGGGCTGCCCAAGGCTGGCTACCACATGCAGTGAACCCAGCTGCACACGGACGCCCACCCTGACATCCCCGCAGACAGCGTGCTAGCAACGAGCTGCTGGCAGAGCAGAGAAGCACAGGAAAGCTACAGCCTCTGGTTAGCAGGCTCTGAAATACAAGGGGTGATCCTTTGTCCATGACTGGGGGCCCGGCAGGAGGCACTGGGGGAAGGGACCTGCCTACAGGCTCCACGCCCTGCTGACAGCAATGACTGGATACACACACTCACACACACATCACACTCAAATAGACACACACAGACACGCACACCACACACACACAGACACACACTCACACAGACATACACACAGACACATACTCACACAGACACACACTCACACAGACACAGATGCACACACACACTCTACGTGTACCAAATTCCTACATTTCAACACTGCGCCCCTTAAATGCCCCCAGCCCTGCACATGCAGCATGCACCGACACCCCTCACTGCTCCTTCCCTGGGCCCCAGGACGGTCACCATGACCCTGGAGGGTGCAGCGGGAACTGTGCTGAGCTCACTCCTCCAGTCCTCACCCCCAGCCCAGCAGAAGCGCCACAAACCCTCAAAACTGAACCCTCGTCAGCAGCATGAATGCTCCAGCATCCTGGCCAGAGCTCTTCCCTGCAGGAAGTAAGTTCCCTTCACTGAAGTAAACATTTCTCTCTTGGCCGAGCCTCCTGCATGCAGGAACTAACAGAAGCTGCATGAGGCTGAGATTTACTGCCGATGCCATGGCTCGGCCTTCGTGGGACTCTGAAGATCACAGGCTTGGCGCTGGCAGGAGGAAGGGAAACAGCTCCTCTGCTCTGTTCTGGGAGCATGAACTGTGCAAGGTTTCTGCAAAAGCAATTAGGAAATACATACAGCGTCTCCAGAACGCTGATTCAGCACTTCGCAAGAATAAACTTACAAGAACAGGCAAAGACTGTTTGGACAAAGCTGTTGCTCATTATTATTTGTAGGAGGGAAATATGGAAAGAAGCCAAAAGACCAAGAAAATGCTTAAACAGTGAGTGCTGCGGCAGTGAGACCCACCTCCCCACCTTCTACCACCCCGGCCCTCACTGCAAAACTGGGCAAATCTCTAAATCCTCATCTTCCTAAGCGATAGTAGAGGGTAGGATGCTTGCCTCGCATACAGATGACGTGGGTTTGAACCCTGGCATCCCATAAGCCCCCCCAGCTCCACCAGAAGTGCTCCCTGAGTGCAGCAGCAGGAGAAACCCCTGAGCATCACCAGGTGTGACCCCCAAACAAAGCAAAATAAATTCTTCTTGGCCATGTTGTGTCCACTGTGATCCGTCGCAGGGTGAGGGAAAGGGTGTGAGCTAGTGGGGGACCTCACAGAGCCTGCTCCTCCCAAACCCACCTAGGGTTAACTTTCCATCCTTCTCCCCTTCTCCCCTAATACTGAACCTCCGGAGTTTCTGGACAGAAGCGGCAGGAAGTAAGCATGAGGCATGGCGGGTGATGACCTAGAGTGAATGCACAACCTCTGGGCACATCTGGAGAAGCTCCGACTCTGCCTCCCCCCATCCAACCAGGCCCCACTGGCATCTACTGTTTACATCTTTTTTTTTTCTATATCAAACCTGGCCAAGGTCCTTGCTTGGCACTCCTACCAAAACCTGGGAAGTAGGTCAGGGAAGTAGGCAGGTAGGGGAGGCCCCATGGCAAAGAGTTCTGGGGAGCAATAAAACCAACTAGCCCTAATGCTGCCAAGACCCACCCCTGGGCACAGGAACTAAGGCCTGATAGACCTTTCCCTGGCACCAGCACGGAGAAGGCTGGACCCTCCTCCAACAGAAACTGCAGCAGGAACGAGGGCCAGGAAGGAACTTCAAAGAAGGCCACCAACTGCCCCTAGCTCTTGCCCTTGGCAACCGCCCTGGGGCAGGTTGGGAGGAGCCCTATAAAAGTCAACTTGGAACAAAGGAGGCTCGTGCATATGCTCCTCTAGCCAGTGGCATGTATGGCCTGCATCTCCCCTCTGGAGAGAGGCACTTTCATACCTTCATACTTCAACGCTGGGATGTGTGCTGGGGCTCTCTCCACTCTGGGGAAGCCTATGTTCTTCTCTCTCTCTCTCTCTGTCTCTCTCTCTCTCTCTCTCTCTCTCTCTCTCTCTCTCTCTCTGTCTGTCTCTCCCGCCCTTTCTCCTGCCCACCCCATCTTCAGTCTCAAATACAACCTGCCTTTCCTTCAAGGCTTATCTTCTGAAATTCTTTCCCGTGAGTGTGAGGTGAGGACATAAAAGTCTTGGATCCTCCTTTCCTGCAGGGAGCGAGGTCCCTGCAGACTCTCACAGTCCCCGGTCCCCCAGTCCTTTCTGGGTGGCAGAGTGGGAAAGAGAAAGGGACAGATCTCAAGGCTGCCACCTCTGTCCTCCCCACCTCACCTAAGTCCCCAGGGAACCCCAACCGCATCAGGAGCTTCTGGGGGAAAAGAAGGCCAGGAAAGGGCCCCATACATGTATACCCTCGAGCTGCCCACACCCCCCTGGAAAGTGCTTCCAGGGGCTGAGTGTCAAATCAAATTATATGAAATTGAAGCCAATCTCCATCATGCCGAAGCTGGTGTCGGTTCTTCTGGTTCTGATGGCTTGGCAGCCCTGCTCCCTGCGGGCAGATGCCCAGCCCCTGAGCCCCTCAGTGAGTGCCAGCCCAGCGCTCTTCGGTGACTCATGCCCAGAGGAGCAGAGGAGGGGCTGTGGCTTAGTCTCCCTGACTCCCAACAGAGCACAGAGCCCCCCTGGTCACACATTGGCATGGTAACGGTGGGCAAGCTACTCAACCTCTCTGAAGCTATGTCCTCATCTGAAAAAATGGCGTGAAAACATGACTCCAGTGGTTATCAGACACTTTCCACTCAGGCTCAGCACAAAAATATAATTTAATGTGATAACCACCAAAACTTGAACACACCCAATACTCGGAGGCGGGTGGTGTGGCTCAGCAGCAGCCACAGATTCGTGGGCAAGAGGCCCTGAGTTCAATTCCCAACAGTGAGGGGAAAGGTTAATCCCCATCCTCTCGAGTTTCCTGGGACAGCTCATTGTTGGGTTCCAACATCCATGAGTGGATGCTGGCCAGTTTTTATAAAATCAAGACTATGTTCAAACAAAAGCGACCAGCATAATCTATATGTACATAGGCTAAGGAAAGTTCTGCAAAATCAAAATGTTGTTTAAGGTGCTAGAATGATGGCATAGCAGGGAGGGCATTTTCCTTGCACACGGACAACCCAGGTTCAATCCTTGGCATCTCACATGGTTCCCTGAGCACCTCCAGGGGACAATTCTTAGCACATAATTGAGCATCACCGGGTATGACCCAAAAACTAAACTAAAAAAGAAAAAAGGGGGGAAATGCTGTTTATGTTATATCTGGGGGTGTTTGTGTATGTTTGTGTGTGTATGAGACAGAGAGAAAGAGAGAGAGAGAGAGAGAGAGAGAGAGTTGGGACACAATATGAAATGTAACTTCTGTGAAAGAGGATTCTTTCAGCTGGTTTATATATACATTTTAGACATATAATGTGCCAGCACCAACCCACCACCAGTGTCGCTTCACCAGTGTTTTCAATTCTCTCCCACTCCCCATCTTGACAACACACTATCCAGTCTGTTGGTTGCAGTTTGGACCTCATGTCTTTGGTGCCACTGAGTCTGCGTTTGGGTCTAGAGCAACACCACCCCCACGTTGCGGATATTCCCAAGGCCCTTGACTTCTTCATCACCTCTCTTCCTCATCATCTTCCCCCCTCAGCTTCTTTCCTTCCCTGACCTTCTCCTCCCTGTTCCCTGGGACTCTGAGAGTTTTAAGTTAAAGAGGATCAGAGGAAGTCCGGTCCTTCCCAGATGCTCTGGCATTAACCACCTTCCAGAGCATCACTGCTCATTGGCACATTGTGTTTAACCAGGAATGAGTCTCCCAATGGGCACCATTTCCCCTGAGCTTCCAATTAAACAAGGGGGATAATGGGCAATAGTCACAATGAAGAGTAAACTTGAAAGACTCCAGCAATCAGAGTTCACAGGAGTGAACCCTCACCCTGACCCCAAAACGCTGGTTTGGTCCTCAACCCCCCCTGGGTTCGCCTCTCACCTCCACCATCATTCTTGGTCTCTAGGTTGTCATCAGGGCTGTTGGCACTTCAAAAATCCCTGAAGCCAGGCAAAGAATAGCCCCGGGATAAGGCTTCTTATTAAAGCACTCCAATAAATTCTTTTTTTTTTTTTTTTTTTACTTTTTGGGTCCACACCTGATGATGCTCAGGGGTTACTCCTGGGTCTGCACTCAGGACTTACTCTTGGCAGTGCTCAGGGGACCCTATCAGATGCCAAGGATCGAATCCAGTTCGGCTATGTGCAAGGCAAATGCCCTACCCACTGTGCTATGCTTCAGCATCCCAATAAATTCCTAACTCAGCCCAACCCAGCTTAGGAGGCTGCAGCATTGGATGATGACTATGATTCGCAAAAGATGGGCTTTCTGAAATCTGCAGAGGATGGGGCAGGAGAGACAGCAGGACTGGGAAGTAGCGTGTCACGCACAGAGCTGACTTCGACTCCATCCACAGCACCCCAGAGGGTGAGCCCCTCCAGGGGTAATTCTTGGGCAAGGAGCAGTAGTAAGCCCTGACCAACCACCCGGGGTGACCCCAAAACAAACAAACTCATGTATTTCTGTACATAAACAATGACCTATCTGAAACATCAATTATAAAACCTGCAAAGGATAACCTAGGAGGATCTGGCGCACACAGCCAGGGGTGCCGCAGCTCGGGCTGGCGGAGAAGCACTTTCCCTGACATGGGGTGAGGAACGATCCAAGCAGGACAGCCCCCCAAAACATCCTGCTCCCAGAGACAGGAGCAAAGCTCAGGAGCAGTCATGCGACCAATATCTGCCCAGGGAGATAAGCAGCATTTGTCCATTTGACCGTCTGCGAACCCTGCAGTCCCACCTTCCTGGTCACACTGGCCCTAGAATAGGTCTGAGCCTGTGAAAGCTCGTGCCCTGGGTCCCACTGAGCCACTGCTGCACAGCGCCCTCCCGGCTCTTTCTCTGGGGCAGGAGCACCTGGGGCCCTGGTTGTTTCTGCTCAGGTCTCCCTGCCTCTCCATGGACATTCTGGACTCTCCAGTGTGGCCAGGACACTGTGGCCTCTGGCAGGTATTTGCGGGTGAAAACTAATCATAATGATCATGGCCTGGTCTCATGATTCAATCCATCAAAGAATCCAAACGACAGGCCCAGATACACGTGTTCCTCCTTCCCCCCAACTTTCCTGCTAAATAGCCTCTCCCAGGCACCCCCAATGTGACGCTGACTTAGCATGAGACATAATTGGGGGTCAGAGAGAGTCCAGTGGGTAGGAAACTCGCCTTGCATGCAGCGGACTCTAGTTCAATTCTTTGCACTCCGTAGGGTTCCCTGAGCACCACTAGGAGTGATCCTAGAATCCAGAGCCAGAAGAAGGCCCTAAACATCCTAGGTGTCACCCCCAAACCCCACCAAAATCTGAACGACTGAAGCAGAGTGATAGTCCAGGAGGTAGGATGTTTGTTTTACATGCAGCCGGCCCAGGCTTGCTCCCTGGCACTGAATACATTTCTCCCAAGCCCTGCTAGAAGCGACCCCCGAGCACAGAGTGAGGAGTCTGTGATACACAGCATAGTAGAATGACTCCCACACGACTCCATAGCCGCTGACAAGACCCACAGGAGCAGCCTCTGTCATGTGAGTGGACATGGGAGAGGAGCAACGCTGGGTCTGGCTGTGCCGACAGCCCTGGGCCCCGCAATAGGAGGTCGCTCACCTCCTCAAAGGCGCCACACCCCGTCACCACGATGTTGGGCCGGAAATTATCCATTGTGGCCTTCTTCTCCAGTCGGGAGTTGAGGTCAGCCAGGGAGGCATCCGAGAGAACCATGAGAGGGCTGCAGTCTGGGTAAGCCACCTGGGCCGAGAGCAGAGCTGTCACCGTGGGACCTGACCCGGCACACTCACATCTTGAACCAAGCCACAGATGGACCCACAGAAGGGGGACAGGCCGAGGACGCTCGGGAAAAAGGTGACCCCAAGGAACCTCCCAGGCCCTACGCTGAGCAGCATTAGCTGGCCCTCACCTGCCTGTCCCTGACCCCAGCACCCGCCCGTTCTAGGAATGGGTTCTCTGCACAGCAGGCATTAATGGTCCCCCTCAGTAAGCTCCTAGTATGCACCTGGCACAGTTCTAAACAGAAAAATGCAAGATCCTGGCCCTCAAGGAGCCTGCAGCTGGCGGCGAGTGGAGAGAATTTGCGAGCATTTGGAACCCGGGTCTCCCGGAAGCACCGGCAGGCTGGTCTTGGGGCTCACAACTGGCTTCTGTCATCTTAGGAAACCCGAGTTTAGCCTCTCTTCTGCTTCCTGGCAGGGTTCCCCCAGCTTCTGCGTCAGTGGTGTCTCCCATTGTCTACACCCCCTGCCTCCTGAGGTGCCACTGGGCTTGGAACCCACCTCCGTCTCCATTCCCAACGTTGCACCCTCATCACCGCCACCTGGGCTATTCCCATTCTGTCTCGGGGGGCACCCAAGAAACCCCTCTTGGCCTGGGGGGCTGCGGCAGGAAGGCGGAGGGCAGGGGCAGTGGGCTGAGGCTGCTTGGAGCGCGCACCTGGTATTTCTCCTTGATATCAGGGAGAATCTCCCTCCCCTTCCTGCCTTTCATGTTCTTTTCAAACTGGACCAGCCGGAAGGCTTCCGTCTTCAGGTAGCTGGTGAACCACTGAGCCACCTCATCGCCGCAGTCCCGGCCCTGGATGTCGAGGCCGAATAGCCTGAAAGAGGGACCGGAAGTGGTAGGACCACCGGAGGGCACTGGCCTTGCATGTGGCTGCCCAGGATAGAGCCTAGCACCCCCCTTGCCTCCTAGGCCAGCCCACAGTGACCCCTGAGCCCAGAGAGATGGGACCGCAAGTAAAACGTTTGTCTTGCACGCCAATGACCCAGGTTGGATCCCCCGCGGTGCACAGGGTCCCCCGTGCCCCACCAGGGGTGACTAAACACAGAGGCAGGAGGAAGCCCTGAGCACATCCAGTGAGGCCCAGAAGCCCAAAAAGATGAAACTTTAAGCATCTATTTGTTACTTAGGAACTCGTAGATAAGTTGAATGACAAAGGGGAGTAGCTAAAGGACAAGAAACTTTGGCACCTAGAGGAGGAGACATTTCCTGGCCCTTCCAGGCCCCGGCCAGGTGGGTGGCGTAAGCAAATGAACATCAGACAGATGAGCAAGAGAAGAGTCGAGATTTAATTACAAACACTGGAGAATCCACCAGAATGTGGATTCAAAGCCAGTGAGGAAATTGGGGGTGTCCGACAAAGGGGAAGGAAGGACGAGGGCCTTTGAGTTCAGGGGATGCAGGAACCAAATAGAAGCTCTATCATGACACAGAGATTCTGCCACAGACAGATTCTGCCATAGATACAGGTTTCTTGGCTAAAAAGATTCATTTCTCATACAAAGGAAAAAAAGTCTTAATTCTGCGAATAACCCCGTGTTCATTCCTCGAGGTAGTTAAGGGAACGAACTGTCAGCATTTCTCTTCCAAGCCTGCCTGGCCTCCCCTAACTGGGAAAGAATCCGCACACCAGTGATATGGCCGGAAGACTGCCCTGGACACTTGGGGGTGGCCCACTTCTCATGGATGACTTCAGGGAAAGGGCCCCCAGAGATCAGGACAGCACCTGAAACTCATCACTGGAATTCTTGGGCTGTGCTCTCAGTCACAGGTGCATTTGTCTATGAACTGAACTCTGTACCATCATCCCTAGGTAACAGAGCCTTTCATGGAAGAAAGCCCAGCGGGAGAAACTATTTCACTTCAAAGGGAGCTATTATTTCATTATAAAGAATTAAATGGAACTGCCATGGCTCTGTCTGGATTTCAGGTCATTTATGAACCCTCAATTCAGCTTCCCAGACAAGAAGTATATACGTTTTTGTAATAATTAAGACGTCCTCCTCATCTATAATTGCTGTTAAAAAAAATTCTTGTTTAAACACCACCGACAGTATTCTGCCTGTTCAGCAAGCTGACACACCCTACAGAGAAACTTGGTTCGTGTCCATAAGAAAGCAAACAGACAGGCCACCCCACATCCTCTGAGCCCCTATGTCCTCTGATCCATGGAAAGAGCTAAGACTTTGAGGGCTCGAGAGATAATACAGGGATTATGGCACTTGCCCTGTATGTGATCAGTCCTGGTTTGATTCCCAGGGACATGTACGAACACAGGTCCCTGAATATAGAGTCCCCAGGTCCCTGAATATAGAGCCAGGAAGAAGGAGGGAGGGAACGAAGGAAGGAAGGAAGGAAGGAAGGAAGGAAGGAAGGAGGGAGGGAGGGAGGGAGGGAGGGAGGGAGGGAGGAAGGAAGGAAGGAAGGAAGGAAGGAAGGAAGGAAGGAAGGAAGGAAGGACAGGCAAGTGCTAACCAGCACACCTCAGGGGAAATAGGGGACCCCCAGACAGGCAGGCGCTACACTAGCACACCAGAAATAGGGGACCCCCCCCAGACAGGCAAGAGCAGAAAGAAGTGGGGAGAAAGGAAAGGACGAGAAGGAAAGGGGTCAAAAAGGAAAGAAGGGAGGGTGGGCTGTACAGCAGGTAAGGAGGTTGCCTTGCATTTGACTGACCTGGGCTCAATCCCCAGTACCCTATACAGTCTCCTGAGCCTGCCAGGAGGGATTCCTGAGCACACCCATATATGCCCTCCAAGAAAGGGAATGGGGAGGCGAGGGCAGGGAGAAAGGGAGGGGTGGAGGAGGATGGGAAGGAAACAGGGAGTGAAGGGAAGCCTCTTCTCTCTGGGTCCCTGGACACCCCCTCCCTCCCAACAGAGCACCTGCAGTTCTGAATGGAGTTGGACGAAGGCAGCTTGCTGGGCAGAACCAGCGGGTCCATGCCTGGGGCACTGAGGACCAGGCGGTCACCCTCAGCCTCGATGGAGACCAACACCAGGCGCGGCTCCTGCCGGGCTGTCACCATGTGTCCATCTTCCTTGATCACCAGCCAGAACCTGCCAAAAAAACAAGCAGGGAGCCGTCGAGACCCCTCCCGGCACCCGCTGCCCACTCCTGCCCACTAACTGCAGACCCTGACCCTACAGAGCTCTGGGCAGCCTCTGCGGGGACTGGCCTCGCTCCTCGTCTCCTAGGGCCTGTCGCTGACCAAGGGGAGATGGACTGAAGGTCAGGAGAGAGACTGGGGTGGTCTCATGCACAACAGGGCGTAGATTCAGAGCCACATCACCCAAATGATATTATCACTTAAACAGCGAGGCCCAGTCTCTGTGGTGTGAAATGATATCTCACTGTGGTTTTGACCTGCATCTCCCTGATGATTAATGATGTGGAGCATTTTCTCAGTTGCCTTTTAGCCATTCGGATTTCTTCTTTGAGAACCAGGCGGTTTCTATTCATTTCATCGCCCCATTTTTTGATGGGGTTGGATATTTTCTTCTTGTGGAGTTCAACCAGTACTTTGTATATCCTTGATATCTGGGAAACATAAAGTAACAAAATAGGAGACTAACACCCAAGAATGGCCGAGATTACCAGGAATTTTACTCCATGGCTTGGAGGCCAACCACACATGCTAGGGGAAAAGGGAGCTCAGATAGAGAAGGGAGCACCAAAGAAAGGGTGTTGGAGGATCCTCCCAGGATGGGAGAAGCATGCTGAAAGTAGACTATAGACCAAACATGATTGCCACCCATTGCCTCTTTTGCAAACCACAACACCCAATAGGAGAGAGAGAACAAAAGAGAATGCCCTGCCACCGAGGCAGCATAGAATGGGGGGGATGAGGGGTGGGAGGGATACTGGGATCCGTGGTGGTGGGAAATGGGCACTGGCGGAGGGAAGGGTATTTGATCATTGTATAATTGAAACCTAAGCACAAAAATTTGTAAGTCTAAAAATAAATAAATAAATAATATATCGTTAAGAGTTTTAGTTAGAAAACAAAAAACAAAAAACCAGCAAGGCCCAAGGGAAAGCTCCTGTCTGCTGGGGCAGCCGCCTCAATGCAGCTGGATCTCTGGCACCACACATAGCCCCTCCGCACCGCCCGGGGCCACACCTGAGCACTGTGGGGTGGGGCCCAAGCCTCCCAACTAGGAGTTCTGCCTCCTTGGAAATGCATGTTTCAACCTCACTGCACTGGACAGAGTGCTGGGCTCATGGACAAAAGTAATGAGCGGCAACACAAAGCCGGAGATTTTCCAAGCACGTAGGCAGTGGAGCAAGGGTCGTTTTGGACTGGGGGGAGGGTGAGACTCTGCAAGGTGCCTATTTCAGGGCCCACGAGAGCTACGTGTGACATCTGGAATAATGCAGTGAGGACACGGAGGCATGGACAGCTCAGGGCCTGCCATGCTGCTCAGTCTCTGCTGAAGGTTCCCGATCATGTAGAGCCTATTCAGGCACTGGACTGACCTGTCTCTTCTCTGCAAGACACTGATTGACCCCCACCCAACTGCCCATGTGGGTGCAAGGACACGGAGGGAGCAGAGGTCGGGGGTGGGGGGTGAAGGTACAGTGCTGTTGCCTGAATTGTCAGGGTTGCTCCTGCCCCCAGAGCTGGGAACATACGGCAAGGCAGGCTGGCTATGCTGCTGAGGTGTCTTTGTCACCCTGGATTGTCTATCCTGCTCCCCAGTGGGGCGAGGCAGGGTGCAGCCTTCGTAACTCCCTGTCCAGAGCCTCTTCCAACCTCACCCTTGGGTGCAGAGTCCTGGGGGACCCTGTTCTGGTGCGTCCCTGCCTGCGCCCTCCACTTCCACCCCGGAGGCTGGGGGCATGGGCCGGCATCCAGCTGGCAGTCACAGGTGGTCACTTTCCTTCTGACACCTTGATGGAGCTTCTCATCTCCCACCCATCCCCATCTCACCCTAGCCCCCAAGCCCACCAGGAACCCGGATCTCCTGTGCCACAACCAGAGGTCACGGCAAGGAGAGGCGCCTGGACTGACGCCAAGACTCTAAAGGCAAGTGGCCACCTCTCGCAGCCCAAAAGACCTGACAGAGGCAACCACCAAAGGCCAAAGGTCAATGCTGGCCGGCCCCACTGCCCTCCGACCCCCCCACCACCCGGGGAGGCATGTTTTCAGCCCTGACCTGGGAACGAACAGCCAGCTTTGCCCATCAGACCCAGAAGGACAAAGGCCTTTCCCAGGACACACAGCCCACCCTGTTCTAAAGCCAAACACTGAGAGTGCAGAGGGCAGGACGCTGGCCTTTCATGCGACTGCCCGGGTCCATGAACCACCAGGAGTGACTCCTGAGCACTGCCAGGTGTGGCCCCCAAACAAAAATACAGTAACTCAAAGCTGCTACTTTGGATGGATACAGAAAGTCAGTGGATGGAGGAGGGGTCCGCTAGGAGCCTGGGGACTCCCGAAACAGAAGGGGCAGGGCAGCAGGCCGGCAGGACAGGAAGGAAGGCTCTGGGGGGACCGTCTGATCTGTGCGTGGGGGCTGCTACCCTCATTACCCAGTACACCCTGGTCTCCTGCCTGCAGAGCACATGCCCAGCCCCTCGCGTGATCTCTCCAGCCAGAACACTCATGTTCACAGTGACAGGCTAGACTGGGGATTGGGCAAGATGGTGTCCGAGAAGGCGGGAGCCCCCGCCCCAAGAGTGGACGTGGACTCTGGAAGGGAAGGGCGCTCAGGGAATTCACATGTGCTGGAATAAACCAAGGCCAGGCTTCAGAGAGGGCAGGTGCAGGTTAAGGAGCTTGTCAGGAACAACTTTGTAACTGTGTATCTCATTGTGATGCAATTAAAAAATTAAAGGAGCATGTCAACTGGGGGAGCTTTGCAAGGCCCAGGGAGCCCCAGGGACTCTGCTCCCCAGTGGTGGTGGCGGTTGGGCAATGCCAGCCCTCTGCAAGTGGACTTCAGATGAATCCAAAGTCAGGGGCCCTGGCTACACATTTACAAAGAGGCCTGGAGGCGGAATGCACTTCTCCAGATGTCATAGGCCTGAGAGCCCCCGGAAGATGAGCTGCTTCTAAGAACATCTCCAAAGACCCTAGCTCTTTCCAGCATGTAGGCACAGGACTCAAGTGTGGGACTCAGGCTCTGGTGAGGAGAACAACGCAATCACTTCACAGTGGTCTCCCCTGCTAGCTTTCCGGGTCTCAATTAACCTTGAATTAATACAGCCCAGATTAGATACGGGCTCAGATATTACCAGGTTCAAACTTTCTCTTTTCCATACAAAAACGAAGAGAGATGAAGACTTCAGGTTAAACTCGCTGGTGGCTAGGAACTTCTTTCCTCCTTCCTCTCCCTTTTTTTTCTTTTTTCCTTCTCTTTCTTTTTTTTCTTTCTTCTTTCTTTTTTTCTTCCTTTCTCTCGCCACTCCCAGTAGTGCTCAAAACTTCCTCTTGGCTCTGTGCTCAGTGATCATTCCTGGGGTTGTGCTCAGGGGATCATATGTCGCCCAGGGAATCAAACCAGATTCAGTTGCTTACAAGGCAAGAACAATAACTTCTGTATGATCTCTCCGGTCCCAGATGATCCTTCCTAATCAGACACTGGTTTCATAGAACAGAGACACTGCTGCCACAGAGATCCAAATTCTAATCCTCCAGCACTTCATGTCTAACAGTGATCTTGGTTCAAATGCTTCCTTGATAGATCCAGCTTCCTTGGTTGCAACGTTAAGATCCAGACCGTGATATAGTCATAGGTGGAGTAATAAAGCCATCTCCGTGCAGACCTAGCTCAGACCTATATTATGCACTGAGTAAAAGTTTCTTCAACACAACTCCCCACCCCACTCCATGCCAAGCACCGATGGCTTAAAAGCAAGAAAAGTGGATCCAGTTCCACTGAATTTAGGATGCCCACGAGGAGCAGACATGCAAAGGTCAGATTCCTGGGAGTCACAGACAAGTAGCATCATGAGAAGTGGAAAGCCAAAGCTACTCGGAGGACCCAAGGAAACTCAGACAGGAACTGGAAATCATTCTGGGAAAGGCCTCAACCTTGGAGCTGAGAACACAGCTGAATGGGAGCTGCACGCCTTGTACATACGAGGAAGGTCTTGGGTGCATCCCTGCCATGGCAAGATGCCCGGGCACTGCTGGCTGGCCTGGGCTTGACCTTTGCCAGGAATGTGCACCCCACCTCGTAAAAACTCAGGAATCTTTGGATCAGAGAGATGGTACATAAGGTAGGGCACTTAGCCTTGCATTCGGCTGACCCAGGTTTGATCCCCGGCACCCCACATGGTCCTCTGAACCCACCAGGAGTGATCTCTCAGCTCACTCAGCTCAGAGTCAGAAATAAGCCCTAAACACGTCCGGGCGTGGCCCAAAAACAACACCGAGAAGAAGCAGGCACGATTCTCTTGTGCAGTATAAGCAAGAACCTCTCCCAGCTTTGGGAGGGCGTGCAGAGCTCTGCAGCTTCTCACAGGAAGAGAGTCTCTAATCCTCACACTCCATAAATCCTGAACATCTTCTTCTTCTCAATAATCCCAAATAAACCCCTTTAATCCGGGGCAGAGAATCACCTGGGGGAAGATTTCAACACTTAAGCAAACTACTGGCTTTGCTCCTGGCAATTTTGATCCGCAAATATAGGCTGAGACTCACAGGAAATTTAAGTTTTTAAATAAGCTCAGGACACAGCCTTTAGGGGTACAGGGAAGCAGCGAGTACCCAGGGGGATACAAGGGCTGCAAGGCTAAGTACTGCCGGCTCCAAACCCAAACAAAAACCACAGATATAACATGTGAGGTCTGCTGTTGGGGGCATTCCCCCAAATTTATTGGCGGGGGGTGGACTACACCTAACTGTACTTTGGGCTTCCTTCTGGCTCTGGCTCAGGGATCACGGCCTGATGGGGCTCAGGAGACCATATGGGGCAGTGGGGTCAGCCACGTGCAAGGCAAGCGCCTCTCCGTCCTATCCATCCTTCCCCCCATCTCTTCCTGAGGAGGGCTCTCCTGAGCCCTGTGCCTCTGGAGGAGGGACACCAGGCCTGATTCCCTCTGCTCACACTCATCCACTCTGCTGACAATAGGCCGGCTCTGCCGGCTCTCCCAGGCCCCTTTCCCATGGCCGAGAGTGGGGAAAGTACAAAGCCCAGCGGAGTCCAAGGCAGCGTCCCGGAACGCTGCCCAGCTCGACCTGCCCGCTGCGCCCGCGGAGTTGGCCAAGACGGAAAGTTCAGAGGGAGCAGAAGCCCTGGCTAGCGCGCCCAGACCCCCGCCGAGCAGACGCCAACTGCCGTCCCGAGAGGGACGAGCGCGGACCCGGCTCCTTTCCCACCTGCAGAAACCGGACTTGTCCTGCGGGCCGCCAAGGGCCGGGGCTGCCACCAACAGCGTGAGACGGCGGGCGGCGGCCCCTTCCTGCTCCCACCCGGGGCCAGCCCACGCCTCCCCGGCCCCCGACTGCAGGTCCTGCGCGCGCGGTGCCGTCCTACCTGTCCCGCAGGTGGCCGCTGCGCAGCCCCAGGGGCGTGCACTCGGCCTCGCTCACCCGCACCCCCTTGCACGACTTGAGCGGGTAGATTCTGAGCTGCGCCACGGTGCCCACCTGTTGCAGCCGCCGGCGCCGCCGGGAGCGCGCGCGGCGCCAGGCCACGGCCCCCAGGGTCACCGCGGCCACCCCCAGCGCGGCCACCCCCAGCCAGCGGGTGCGGCCGGGCTCGGGGAGGCCCAGGCGGGCGAGCGCGGTGGAGCCGGCGGCGCCCATGGGCAGCGGCTGGGCGCGAGCGGGCGGGCAGGGGCGCACGGCAGGCTCGGGGATCCGACGCGCTGCGGGCCGGTCGGGCGCGGGGACAGGCTCTGGCTCGACCTCGGGCGCCCCCGAGAGGCGGTCGCGACGCCCCAAGCCCGCGGGACAAGCGCCACCTTCTCCGGGGTGGCCCCTCGCGCGCACTTCCCTTCGCTCCCTTCCGGTCCCCGACCGCCACCCTCCACCCCACCCCACCCCCGCGCTGCACTTGGCTGCCGGCCGGGCTGGCACCGTCCAGGTCAAAACTTTCCTTGGCACCAGCTGCGTGCCCCCAACGCCAGAGCCGCTGGGGAGCCTGGCGCGAAGTGCGCCCCGCTCTAGCCTGGCTCGGGGGCGCGGGACAGGCTGCAGGCTGTCGCTCCCGCGTCGGAGAAGCCCACCCTCCCCGAGGGCGCTGCCCGCTCCTGCCAGGGCCCGGGCGCCTCTCCCGGCGCGTGGACTCCCCGACGGCAGCGGGGAAGATTGTGGCCGCCGCCTGGTCCCTTTACAGCCTGTCTCTTCACCTTCGGGCCACGCAGCTCACTGGTGGATCTGAGTAATGCTTCACTCTTTGGTAGTTTCTGGATAACGAACTTTTTTTTTATGTTTCGGTTAAAATGAAGCTCTTTGGGCGGGGCCGGGGCAGGTCACCTGGAGGTGCTCAGGGCTGTTCCTGTGTCCGTGCTCCAGGTGGTGCTCTGCAGAGGATCCAGCACCAAGGGTCGAACCTGGCCAAAACAGAACTAGCACTTAGCCCCCTGAGGCAGCTGCCCAACTTTTTGGCCGATTACAATCAGGCATGTCTTGCTTTACCTTTCACAGCTCCCTTCCTGCAGGCCTTCTGCATTACACACAGTGGACCAGGGCACAATCCCCAGTAACACATAGGATTTCCCTGACACCACCAAGGTGAATATTTTTGGATTTGGGGACCACACCTGGCAGTACTCAGGACGTACTCCTGA
Organism: Sorex fumeus; assembly: GCF_029834395.1. Lineage (NCBI taxonomy): Eukaryota > Metazoa > Chordata > Mammalia > Eulipotyphla > Soricidae > Sorex > Sorex fumeus. The sequence continues at coordinate 18,333,324 of NW_026606067.1, forward strand.
CTCTGTGCTCAGGGATCACTCCTGGCAGTGCTCAGGGGATAATATGAGGTGTTGCTGGGGATCAACCCAGGCTCAGGGCTGTGCGGCACAAGTGCCTGATTATCTGCACTCTCTCTGGTCCCAGGACCCAAGTTCTAGCTCTGATACCATGTGGTCCCCTGCCCCCACCAATCTGGTGTTCCTTTGGTTACTTGAGCATCCTGAGGAAAACTCAGAGGAAAGAGGAGTGCTCCACATCACTAGGGTCCAAAGCTGGAGAGCCACACCCTCATTCCCAGTGAGAACCGCGCCTGTGCCCCCTCGGGCTCCTGCACCTTTGGAGTCATAGTCCCCCTTAGGCCCAATAAGAGGTGAACTAGAGAACCCAGTGCCAGGGCTCCTCCTTAGTTAACGAGGCACCACCCTGAAGCCCAAGGAGATGCACAGGCTGTGGCAGAGTGCGGCCTGCGGGTGGGGATCCGGGGAAAGTTGGGTCTCTGCTGCCCAATGCAAGTTCCTGAGCTTCCAGAGGCCACGTGCTCTGAGGACAATGGGCCGTTGTGGTGCAGGAAAGTGACTTTCATTCCAGCCCAGCTGAGTGCTACTCTCAGTCGGGTCCTGGGCCTTTAAAGAGCTCTGATCTCCACAGGCATCAGCCGGCAAGAGGTGAGGGCAAAGGCGATTGGAGGGCGGTAACGGGCAAGATGAAAGGACTGTGCTGGGGAAGGAATGTGGACTTTGGCCTGAGCACAGAAAGGCAGGCATACCATTACTCTGTGAGGGAGTCTGGGAAGAGTGGAAACTTCCCCTGTAAACATGCTGATAATCTTTTGCGTTTGGAGCTGTGGCTTGCATGTCCCCCAAATCCAAAGATAAAATGTTTTTAAAAACTGGGAGGCACACCAGCTGTGTTCAGGGCTTATTCTTGGCTCTGTGCTTGGGAATCACTCTTGGTGAGTTCAGAAAGCCATATGGGGGGCTGAGGGTTGAATCTGGGTGAGCTGCATACAAGGCAGGCGCCCTTTAAATTTTAAGGTAAAAGGTAAAGGTAAAGGCCCTCCCGTTGATCGTCGATTTGCTCGAGCGGGCCCAGTAACGTCTCCATTGGAGACTTTGTTGTTACTGTGTTTGGCATATCGAATACTCTCGGTAGCTTGCCGGGCTCTCCGAGAGGGGCGGAGGAATCGAACTCGGGTCGGCCATGTTGGCCGCTTGTAAGGCGAACGCCCTACCCACTGTGCTATAAATTTTATTTTTATTTTTTATTTATTTTTTAATTGATTCACCATGAGGTACAGTAACAAAGCTTTCATGTTTGAGCTTCAATCATACAGTCATCAAACACCCATCATGTCAGCCCCTTTGATTTCTTTTTTTTTTTTTTTTTGCTTTTTGGGTCACACCTGGTGATTCACAGGAGTCACTTCTGGCTCTACACCCAGAAATCATTCCTGGCGGTGCCCAAGGGACCATATGAGATGCTGGGACTCAAACCCGGGTCGGCCACGTGCAAAGCAAACGCCCTATTCGCTGTGCTATCGCTCCAGCCCCCCCCTTTTATTTTTTATTCATTTATTTTTGGTTTTGAGGCCCCACCCGACAAACCTCTGGCTTTATACTCAGGACTCACTCTTGGTGGTACTGGGGGGGCGGGGGGAGGCATATGGAATGCTAGGGATTGAACCCAGGTAGGCTGCATCCAAGGCAAGTGCCCTACCCACTGTACTATCTCTCCAGTCCCTCCCTGGAAAAAAAAATTTCTATTTTGACACACAAATGAATCTCGGACCCAAACAACTTATGGCAGAGATGGCTCTGGACTTTGCAATAGGCCCTTTTCTCTGGGCCACTCCAGGAAGGGGCAGGTGCTGTTTCTCTGCCTGCCCTCTAGGAACCCCGGTGGCTGCCATCAGCGAAAAGCTCTAGGTACGGGTAACGGTGGCTCCTGGGTCCTTCTCTGTCCCCCTTGCCTTGATGGGACTCTGAAATGATGCCCAAACGCGGCCACTGTCTATTTAAGCTCCCATATGGTCATGATCCAGAGACACACAAATGAATCTTGGATGAGAGCAACTTGCTGCAGTGATCTCTTGAGACCCTAATTATTAAAATTTTAGAATGCCTAGAGTGTGCGGCCACTCTCTCAGCCATGCGGCATTATATTGTATCCGTAACAAGCAATATAAAATACACTGTCTAGCATTGCATTTTAGGCAGGTATGAGTGGTGATGGGACTGGACACAAATGTCAAAGGTAACCAAAGAGAAAGAGAGTATTGTGCAAATTGTCTGCCACACGAGAAAGGGACACTCCTTCACTGTTGGTGGGAATGTCCACTGGTTCAGTCCTTCTGGAAAACAGTATGGACGATTCTCAAAAAATTAGAAATTGAGCTCCCATTTGACCCAGCAATACCACTCCTGGGAATATATCCCAGAGAGGCAAAAATGTATAGTCGAAGTGACATCAGCACTTGTTTGTTCATTGCAGCACTCTTTACAATAGCCAGAAACTGGAAGAAACCTGAATGCCCAAGAACAGATGACTGGTTAAAGAAACTTTGGTACATCTACACAATGGAGTACTATGTAGCTCTTAGAAAAGATGAAGTCATGAAATTTACATACAAGTGGTACAATATGGAAAGTATCATGCTAAGCGAAATGAGTCAGAAAGAGAGGGGTAGACATAGAAAGATTGCATTCATCTGGGGGATATAAAGTAACAAAGTATGAGATTAATACCCAAGAATAGCTGAGATCAGCACCAGGAGGATTACTCCATAACTTAGAGGCCAGCCGGGTATCCTAGAGGAAAGGGCAGTTCAGATAGAGAAGGGAGCACCAAATAAAGGATGTTTGGAGGATCCTCCCAGGAGGGGAGATGCATGTTGAAAGTAGACTATGGACTGAACATGTTTGCCACTCAATGCCTCTTTTGCAGACCACAACACCCAAAAGGAGAGAGAGAACACAGGGGATTGCCCTGCCACAGAGACAGGGGGGATGGGGGGATGGGGGTGGGAGGGATATTATCCATGGTGGTGGAAAATGGGCACTGGTGGAGGGATGGGTATCTGATCATTGTATAATTGAAACCAAAGCACAAAAAATTGTAAATCTACAACTTTAAAAAAAAATAAAATAAAATAAAGGGGAAAAAAAAAAGAAAAAAAATTGTCTGCCACAGAGGCAAGGGTAGGTGTGGAATGGGTATGGGGAGGTGGATACTGGGGACTTTTGTGGTGGAAAACGTGCACTGGAGAAGGGATGGGTGTTTGATGACTGTATGATTGAGGCTCAAACATGAAAGCTTTGTTACTGTACCTCATGGTGAATCAATTTAAAAAATAAATAAATAAATAAAAATAAAATTTTAAAAGTTTTCTATTTGAATGTTCCCTCCCATAATTTTGATCAAGACCTCCTAGTTTTTACTACTATAGAAAGTTTTTTTTAAATCCATGTAAAAAGTAAAGATACTAGAATAACAAATGAATTAACAAGATGATTCTTTTTTCCTCTTTGTCAAACACATTAATGGTTGTGGTTTTTATATTTTCTTCAAAATGTTTTCTGTTACCCAGTCTGTTTCTTGTTTATGTGTCAGGATTCAATATTATCACTCTTTCCTCCTTCCACGTGAATCTGACCTTCCTGGTGGTGTGCAACCCCGCCTGGCTCTGCTTGTTTTGTTTGGCTTACACAGTTGGATTTGTTTTTTCCAATGGGAAAGTTTCTGACTTGTGTTGAAAATCAAAATTATCTGTGAAGTAAGAGCTATATTATGCTCCCCTGCTCCAATTACATGCCTACTACACACACACACAAACACACACAAACACACACACACATGTACACGTACCCCATTAGAACTCCAGGTCTCACCCTTCCAAGGTTCAACTCCGGTCTTGACGTTTGTCCTCTGTGCATGTGCGTGTGTGCGTGTGTGTGTGTGTGTATGCCTGTGTGTGTGTATGTGTGTATGCCTGTGTGTGTGCCTGTGCCTGTGTGTGTGCATGTGTGTGTGGTGTTAATGTGTGTGTTTTGTATACTTCCCTAGCAGCTGCTCCTGAGCCCCACCAGGGGGCGCTGCGACCAGCGCTGTGGAGCAAGGGCAGGCAGGAAGGGCCTAGAGCAGTTCTCCCAGGCAGGCAGGAAGCCCTCCTTTCCTTCCTCAGGCTAAGTCCCAACACAACTTCCCTTGACTCAGCTCAGTGAAGAGTCAGGATGCCGAGCCACTTGCAGGCCAAGTGCTCTGGACAAGACTGGCGGAAACCCAGCCACACACTGGCCCTCAGCCCTAAGAGGAGAATCACCCTGGGCTGTCAATAAGGTCGCTGGGGCTGCTGACCTGGTTGCTTACGGCAGACCTGGGCAGGAAGCAGAACCAAGCGTCTGTTCCCGAGTCAGCCTGGACAGCTCAGACCCGGCCTCTCCCCAGCACACCCCCCTTCCACCCCTAGCAGGAAAGGCTCAGGAGATGACATGAGCCTGGGCAGGGCCCAGTAATGGTCTGAGGAACCAGGCTGACATGTGTCCATGCCAGCCAGAAGCCTCAGGACAAGGCACCTGAAGGCCGTCATGTGCCTCTGTGTCTCTTGGACATGGTGGAACCCGTCTGATAACTAATGAGTAGATGTTCAAAGGACTGTGTCGGGTCTCTCGCTGCTGTGCCTTATATCAGCCCCTGACCCCTCAGCACCCTTTCCTGGGCCGCATCACCTGATCTTCTTCGAAGGCCGAGACCAGCAATCTCTACACCTTTGACCCGGAGGGTTCCGCTCGGGTACTGGGACATTTCTGTGTTTGTTTTCCTTGGCTGCTGCTGGGGATGTGGTTTTTCATCTCAGGCGCAGTGAGTCCTTGTTCCAAGAAAAGGATGAAGACTAAGCGGAACACACTGACCGGGGAGGGAAGAATATGTCCTTGCTCAAGGCCACCCTTTTCCAGACAAGGCCCCTGTTGTGGTGCCTCCCTGCACCCTCCTTCTATCTTCCCCCAGAAATAGGACACAACATGTCTCCTCATCTAAGGCTAGTCCCATGTCAACCTCCCCTTCCAAGCTCCCTTTCATCCCCCTTATCATTTCTTTGCTTTTTTATTGACCTGTCAAGGTGGACCTGGGTGATCAGCATAATTTGGCACAGCCACAACTACATTGCCATGTCTCATTTAAGAGATTTGGTTTACCTAATATCAAGTTCACCACCAGACAGAATCCCCCCATTCCCTTCCGTTGGCTGCTGTTGCTGTGATGATCAGGGTGGAGAGGGTCATCACACACTGTGGTGGAATTGGACATCCCAAATAGAGGTGCCCCTGGGGTGCCACTTGGCATGTGGTCTGGTGCAGGGGGTGGTGAGCTTTTGACTTTGTGCTCTGCTACTGAGCTCTGCCAAGTCCTTAGTTCACTAATTTAAGGTGCACCACAAAGTGGGACTTAGTACCTTCACCTTCTCTACCTCATTCCAGAATCTTCTGCACAAGATAACTCCAGGTCCAATTCCTCCCTGCCCTGACATGTCCTGGTACTTTCTATCTTCACGGGATTTTTCCATTGAAACATTTCAGATCAATGGAACCAGAAAACATGTGGCTTTAGTTTGTGGCTGTGATTTGTTTCAGTTAGCAACGTTTTTAGGGTTCACTTGTGTACTGGCCTCAAAGAGTTCTTCATTCTGTCTTGAAGGAGAATAAGATTCCATTGTATGTATATATCAAATTTGGTTTGTCCACTTCCCCATTAAACCTGATGACTAAGGCTGCTGTGAATATTCATGCACATGTCTCTTGCATTTTTGCTAGAGTGGTGCTGGAGTCACTCAAATTTTAATTTTAATTTTTTAAAGTTACTTTTCATAGTGGCCATGCCCAAGTACCCCCCATGAGCAATATCAGAACTTTCTTTTCCTCCTCTTACCCTCCCCCCCATTTATTGCAGTACAATTGCCAGAGAACATTGGGTTTATTTCAAGGTTTGAGATTGTGAAACAATTGCCTTCAGAACTTTAATTCACAGCTATCACTGCATAGACTTACCACTTTTTTCTTTCCTCCTATAAGAACTTTCCAGCCTATCCTTTCAAAGTTCCCGTAGACAACACAGCACAGTTAAGGAGAGTCCTGTGTGCTGCAGGACACCCCCTGGAATCTGGAAGCACGTGACTTGTGCCCATGCTATTCTTATCACTGAGCTCCTAAGTGGCTCCAGGTTCAAATCCCCAGCACCACATATGGTCCCCAAGGTACCATGAAGGGTCACTCCTGAGCACAGGGCCAGGAATAACCCTGAACATGCACTGTGTGACCCCAAACAAACAAGAGTCCAGTAACCACACAAATGAACTGGTTGGGTACAAAACTTCAGTGGAATAAGGAAATGGCAAATGGTGACTCCAACCCTCAGGGACCAGATTTACAGGTCTCCCTGCTTTTTGCAAGTTCCTATAGCACCTCTTCACTTTCACAAAAGACCCAGAGAGCTGACTCTTGAGCAATAAGTGACCTTTGCAAGTCTCAAATATTCTTTAGCCATGAATAGGAAGAAAAACCACCTAAGTGGATTCATGCAGTTCCACCCTCATCTGTGCACTTCACACCTTGTCCAACCCTTGTTCAAAGTTCAGTGACAACATCTGTCCCAGTTTTTCTCACCAGGAAGTCTGCAGACAGGTAGTTAGGGGGCCCCACTCAGACATAATAAAACCAAGATGGGAATTTAAAGAAGTTTCTCTGTCACCAGCCCTCATAGAATCATTGACAGCACCCACGTGTGTACACGGAAGCTAAGATCTGGTAAGACTTTAACTGGGTTCCAGTGCAGGCTGGACCCCCTTCAGAGAGAAGCTCCAGTAGGAACACAGGCCAAGCCAAGAACACAAAAAGACCATCACCTGCTCCTCGCTCCCCAGCTTGGCAACCACCCTCGCAACAGACTCTTAACCAGGTAGAAAGATGCACATGGGGTCAGCTTGGGAAAAGTAAATAAACTAACGTGGAAAAAGGAAGAGTGGTCTATGTGGCCAACCCATTCTGCCCGTGTCCAGGATTGGCCGGCACAAAGGCCACCCGCCTCCCCTCTTGAGATGTGCGTGCACCCTCAGTTCTCTCCACTCTAGAGAAGCCCATGTTCTCTCCTAAATGCATTACTCTTTCCCTCCTCTTCCTTGTATCTCTAAAATCTCTAAATCAACCTATTTTCCTTTGGTCTTCTCCTGAAATGTTTTTCTTTTTTTTTTCTTTTTGGGTCACACCCGGCGATGCTCAGGGGTTACTCCTGGCTCTGATTCAGGAATTACCCCTGCCGGTGCTCAGGGGACCATATGGGATGCTGGGAATTGAACCCGGGTCAGCCACATGCAAGGCAAATGCCCTACCCGCTGTGCTATTGCTCCAGCCCCTCCTGAACTGTTTTTCCAGGACAGCATGGACCCGAAAGGTCTGGGTGAGCTCTGGGACTGACCTTTCTTTCCTGCAGAGAGCAATTCCCCACTCCAGCCTCAGTCCACGGCTCGCTGGGAATCGAATAGTGGGGATCATCCCCCGTGCCGCAGAGAACAAGTGGACTTCAGATGCAGCTTGACAGCTTGACAGGGGCTGGTGAGTCATGAGGTCTGGACCGTGCAGAGGCTCATCGCATCTGATCAGTCTTAACCCTCCCAGCAGTCCAAGGGGGACTGGCGGATAGAGAGAAAGCAATAGATTTACTCCTTAAGGCTCCTGCCTCTCTTCTTCCCACGTCACCCAAGTCACCCAGAGAGCCTCCAGTAATCCAAAAAGACTTTTGTCTTTATAAAAAGATAAAGGTAAGGTAAAGGCCCTCCCGTTGTTCATCGATTTGCTCGAGTGGGCCCAGTAACGTCTCCATTGGAGATTTTGTTGTTACTGTGTTTAGCATATCAAATACATCATGGGCGGCTACTCTCAGTAGCTTGCCGGGCTCTCCGAGAGGGGCGGAGGAATCGAACTCGGGTCAACCATGTTGGCTGCATGCAAGGCAAACGCCCTACCGCTGTGCTATGACTCCAGCCCTATAAAAAGATGAAAAGTAAAAATCACATTCAGTACTGGTTTCACACCAAGGAATTATAAAGGCAATGCATGCCACAAGTAAAACTCCCAATATTTCCCCTGAGAATTACTCTTCCAGGCTGTTTATTATAACATTATTGCATTAATAATCCTATTGCTATTATAGCACTCCTGCTTTTACTGTGTTAGTGTTCTTTTAGTTTTTTGTGTTATCTGCTATGATTTAGTAGCAAATATTTTTATTTGAGGGCACATTAAAACTTCTTCATACCTGAGCCAGAGTACAGAGTTCAGAGTTCAGAGTACAGTAGGTGGAATCCTTACCTTGTTTACAGCAGGCTTAGGTCAGCTCCCTGGAAGTTCATAGTAATTAATTCTTCATTTATGCCATTTCTAATTAGGAAAACCTTCATAGATCAGCATGTTATAGTTCTAAATAGTGGGAAAACCCACTGATGTGGCTCTATTAGTTTCAAACTATCTAGATTTCAAAACTTGTTTTACTAGTAATAAGGTCATATTATATGATGAAAGGATCAATATTCAAACAATATTAAATATATGAATAGTACAAAATATATTCTACAATTACAATGCAATGAAGTTAGAAAGTCATTACCAGAAACAAATTTGGGAAATTCACATGCTATGTACCTAAAGAACAACTAAATCAAAGAAGAAATTATAATAAAAATTAGAAAAATACCTTGAGATAAGTAAAAATGAAAATACCATATGTCAAAACTTACAGAATAGAATAGTATTTAGTTTTTAGCTGCAATTTGTACACTTGAATGCCCATATTTATATGTTTTGGATTTGTTGCCACAGCTGGTGGTGGTCAAGGGGTACTCCTGGCTCTATGCTCAGCAACCACTCCTTGAGGGCTCAAGGAGTGATTAATATAAGGAACCCGGGTGGATCCCAGGTGGGCCACAAGCAAGTGCCTTACCCACTGTACTATTTCACCTGCCCCCAAAATGCCTAATGCCTACCTTTAAAAAAAATCAAATCAGTAACCTTAATTTCTACCTTAACACTTTGAAACAAAGAAGAAAACATTAACCACCTGCAAAGCTTCCCACAAAGCTCCAGATTAAAAGACACTTTTAGTATCGGCAGGAGTTCAATGGAGCATATTTGGGAATTCAGAAATAAAACCTTCTGTTTAGGTTTAGTAGCTAAGAGGACGAAGAACCTCCGGCTCCAGGCACATCTCTTCGACTCCACCGTTCTTCCTGCATTAACATATGCTTCAGACCTGGGACCTATGAAAACAGGATGAGAACGCTATTGGGGTCTCCTAAAGAGGAATCGAAAGGGCTATGCTTGGAGTATCACGCTTCATTCAAGTGAGAGAAGGAATCTAAAGTTCCGACCTTCGTTGAAGATTGAGAATCAGGGACACTGTCTCATTTGCCAAGGCGTTGAAAATCAGATGGGCCGGACACGTAATGCGATTTGGAGATGACCGCTGGACTAGAGTCATTACCGACTGGATTCCATGGGACATCAAAAGATCACGTGCTTGTGGAGTTCATGCCCAATTTAATCAGCCTAATCAATGGCTGAATAAATAGCAATATTCCTACATAAAAAAAATATCGCATGGCTGCCCACCTATGAGATAGTCAGACTTCTTTGTCAAGACCCTGAACGAACGGTTTGAGGCCCTTCATATTCCTGGAGCGAGCAGATGCCATTGGGCTACACTAGCACGCAACAGGGGTGAATGGAGACGTTATTGGCACCTGCTGGAGCAAATCGAAAAGTAACAGGATGTCAAGTGATCAAGAATTTTGACATAATTTCTTTTTTTTTTTTTTACTGTAAGGAGTACTGCTATTTATTTAGCCATTGATTAAGCTGATTGAATCGGGCATGAACTCCATAATCCTTAAAAAAAAAACCTTAAATAGAATACCTGTGAGATAGACCATTACAAAGCTGTTCATAGTTGGGTTATAGTAATACAATGATCCAGCACACATCCCTCCACCAGTGTACATTTCCCACCACCAATGTCCCCTGTTTCCCCACCACCACTTCCCAGCCCCCGAACCCCCCCCACCCCCAGCCTTCCTCTATGGGAGGCACTTTTCTACTTGCTCTCTCTCTCTCTCTCTCTCTCTCTCTCTCTCTCTCCTTTTCCTTTTGTGCATTATGGTTTGCAATACAGGTGCCAAGAGATAATGGTGTTTGTTCAGGGAATTTGTTATTTTTATTGGGATGGTAAGGCTGGAGTAGCTTTTCAAGTGGGTGGCAGCTTTGAGGTGTGAATGTGACTGCCAAGGCTTCCAGAAGTACAGGGAGGTTCAGGGAGATAACCCATCCTGACCCCAAGAAAACCTGAAGATTTCAGTCACAGAACCCGCATACCAGAATTTTCAGCAGATTATGTCTGGGTGAGATCTGTTCCGAGATGGTGGAGTCAGGCCAGAGGTATTACGGCAATTCTGGATTGTTTGAGCAAGCAGCTGCCAAGGGCTCTGCTTGGGCAGGCACCAGGCTGACCCACCACCCTTTGATTTACCCCAGTCTGTTCAAACATGTGTGGGTCTGAGATTAACTGCAGCTTTTGATCTCTTTCAAGATCTACTTATGGGTCTCTGAAGCAAGGACGGTAGTAGAGCTTACATGGCGGTGCTGGAGTTGGTTTGTGGGGGTGACTACCAGTGCTTCCAGGAGTATTGGGAAGTGGAGGGGGGGGGGAGGTAGCCCATTCCAACTCTGAGAGAGCCTGGAGATTTCAGTCACAAAACCTGCATACCAGAATTTTCAGCAAATTATATCCTAGTGAGGTCTGTCCTGAGATGATGGAGTTAGGCCAAGGGTATGGTGGCAATTTTGGACTGTGGAAGCAAGCGGCTGCCAGGAGCTCTGCTCAGGCAGGCACAGGCCCCCTTCGATTTACCCCAGTCTGTTCAGCCATGCATGGGTCTAAGAGTAACTGTAGCTTTTGATCTCTTTTGAGATCTTTTTATGGGTCGATAAATGAAATAAGGTCGATAAATGAGCTTGTATAGCAGAGCCAGAGGTAATTTGCAGCCATGGCTCCCACATACTTAACTTTTGGCAGTTTAATTTCTTGGTAAACTTGGCCCCGAGTTGCTGGGTTCTGGCTAAAGGCACAGCAGCAATTTTGGGGTATCAGGAAGCCTGAAGGCACCATCAGGCTACTGATGTACTCACCCTGCTAGTACAGGTTGACCTGCTGGTGGCACCATACCCCCCTTGACATAATTTCCATAATAACTCTATTGCGAGAAGCACTATAGCACTGTAGCACTGTTCTCCCGTTGTTCATCGATTTGCTGGAGCAGGCACCAGTGATGTCTTCGTTGTGAGACTTGCTGTTATTGTTTTTGACATATCGAATACGCCATGGGGAGCTTGCCAGGCTCTGCCGTGCGGGTGAGATACTCTTGGTAGCTTGCCAGGCTCTCCGAGAGGGACGGAGGAATCGAACCCAGATTGGCCGCATGCAAGGCAAATGCCGTACCTGCTGTGCTGTTGCTCCAGCCCCAAAAATAATAACAACGATAAAGGTAAAGGTAAAGGTAAAGGCCCTCCCGTTGATCGTCGATTTGCTCGAGCGGGCCCAGTAACGTCTCCACTGGACACTTTGTTGTTACTGTGTTTGGCATATCGTATACTCTCGGTAGCTTGCCAGGCTCTCCGAGAGGGGCGGAGGAATCGAACTCGGGTCGGCCATGTTGGCCGCTTGTAAGGCAAACGCCCGCTGTGCTATCGCTCCAGCCCCAACAATAATAATAGTAATAAAACATCTAAAGTCCTGTGGGTACAATTGAGTTCACAGTAAGGCAAATGGAGTATGAGGATCAGTAAACTGCAAGGTTTTGTTGGGTTCAGAAATGTTTTGTGTGAGTAGTTAACACAGTGAACTCTGCCTGCGGGCTTCCTGGAGGAGGTGACTTGGAGTTGAGGAGTGGCAGGTGAGGGTTCCAGGGGAGTATGCATGCAGACAGGGTAGGAAATGGAGATCAGACTCAGAGTCTGGAGAGAAATGGACCTTGAGGACTGTACGTTACCATGTCTGAGGAAGTGTGTCACGGCGTGGCCTTCTGTTTTATTGTTACTTGGGGGCTGCACCTGACTGTGCTCAGGGTTTGCTCCTGGTTCTGTGCTTAGCAATCACTCCTGGTGGGCTCGAGGGACCATGGGGTTGCCGGGGTTGGAACCCGGGCCAGCTGTGTGCAAGGCAGGTCCTTCCCCATTGTAAGGTACAGTACAGTGCAGTACTGAGAGAAGAGAGGCCACAAAATATTCTCCTTAATCAATGACAGTGGAACAGCAGACAGATATCCCTGAAAATTCCTTGTGTGTCAACACAGACTCCAAACAGACCAGAGAACTCAATGCAGACATTTAAAACTGGGGCTGGAGTGATAGCACAGCGGTAGGACCTTTGCCTTACGCGCAGCCAGCCCAGCCAAGCCGGGTTTGATTCCTCTGCCCCTCTCAGAGAACCTGGCAAGCTACCAAGAGTGTCTCGCCCACGCAGCAAAGCCTGGCAAGCTACCTGTGACACATTCAATATGCCAAACACAGTAACAACAAGTCTCAAAATGGAGACGTTTCTGGGCCCACTTGAGCAAATCGATGAACAACGGGAGGACAGTGATCCTGATCCTTTAGGCTCTGACTCATACCTCTTTCTAAAATTGGGGCTGGCACAATAGTACAATATGGCACTTGCCTTGCACACAGCTTGTAGGATAACATTGCTTTGTCCTTCTTCCACAAGAAGCTTAGGTTTATCTGGTTACACCCATCACAGTGCTCCTGAAGCACTTCCATTGTGTTTATCTGTAAACAGTCTTCCCTATGCTCTCCTCCCCACCCAGTTAATCAGACTGTTAATTTGTAAAGTCAGTTTCCCAGAAATCTATGATTTTATATGTATGAGTGAAATATTGCCTTTCTCCTCTCCTTATGCCTTATGAACAGTTTACTTTAAAGCAATATCCTTTTTGTATAGATCCAGGAAGACCATTAACATTATGCTTTGTAATTTAGGATTTGATTGGCTTTGAATATTATTCACTCCCGGGCATCTGCTTTCTCGACTTAAGCCTCAGTTGCCCTTAGTTCCTAACACCCCAAAAGCAGGGTCCCGACGAGGAACTGAATGGACCCAGGGCAAGCGGTGAGCTACCCTGGCAGCGAAATGGGCCAGGCCAAAGTGCCACGATTCTTAACTATAAGTTAAGAGTTTGATCATAGACAAATGCTGTCATGATCCAAAGGTAACGACGAGACTAGGATCCTGCTAGGGGTGGGAAAGACTATCTGGCCTGAGCACTGTAATCTGAGATCGAGATCCTTCCTCAGAGACTGTGGGGGAAGGAGGTGTCTCCTCGGGGCTGACCATCAGTGGGTGTGACTCCAGAGGCCCCCTTAGTCCTCCCTGCACTCTACTTTCCTGCGGGAACTTTTCATTTCCTTTCTCCTTTTCCTAAAACTGCATTAGCCCTTACTTGACAACTCTAAGGGGCGGGGCGGAGGGCTGGAAAGGCTGTTCAGTTCTTGGGAGGAGGGGGTTCTGGGGGGTCCTCTTGCTGAGTGGGCCCCTTCTCCGTCTGGGCAGCAGCTCTCAGAGGGAAATCGGCTGAGCTGGCGGGTCAGAGGAATAACCAAAGGCTCTCGCAGCCCTGCCTCACAGGCGCGCCCCTCAGGCCCTGGAATGTGCCTTGGACAGACACGGAGTGTAGGCCCGAATCCCGGCCCGAATCCCGGCAGCTCCCTTCCCGGAGAAGGCCAAGGTCAGGGGCTGGGGACAATGACAACAGCAGTTCAGGAAACTCGGCTCCAGAGGCAGAAAACTCCAGGGCTGAACCTGCTCATTATTCTCCACCATTGTGAGCGTTAAACAAATAAACAGCTCTCTTGGCCTGGAGCTCAAAGCTTCTTGGCATTCTTTGTTTCTTCTCCCCTGCTGATTCCAGCCAAGGCCAGAGAATTCTGGATGCCTGTTTTCTTCACCCCTCCTCCACCTCTGCAAATCCCCTCACTTTCCTTTGCTCCTTGGGGCTCCAGTGAGACCTGGGGATTCTTCCCCTAGGGGACCCAAAAACTCAGCAGCTCACCCACCTCACCCCTGCTTCACTTCAATGACAATATCCTGTCCTCCCCTATGGTTTAGGGGCCTCAGCCAAGAATCATGGGAGCAGGGGCTGGAGTGATAGCACAGCGGGTAGGGCGTTTGCCTTGCATGCAGCCGACCTGGGTTCGATTCCCAGCATCTCATATGGTCCTCTAAGCATCACCAGGGGTAATTCCTGAGTGCAGAGCCAGGCATGACCCCTGTGCATCGCCGAGTGTGACCCAAAAAGAAAAAAAAAATCACGGGAGCAGACTGAAGTATTGTACCGGGTGAAGGCGCTTTGCCTGGCACACATGACCCCAGTTAATTCCCTGGCACCACAAGGGGCCCGCCAGCACCAGTTCAGAGTGATTCCTGAGCATAGAGCCAGGCACAGCCTACTCACCCTCCTCCAAAGTAAAAATTTGAAAAATAAGTGAGTGGGAAATGGTTTCATACTCAGTCAAGTTAGGGCAAAAAAAACCCCCAAAACAACTGTATGTTTTGCCAGGAAAAAAGGTGAGTATTTAAGAGTGAGAAACACACATGTGTGATTATGCATGCACATAATCACCTGTGGCATATGCAAAAACTAGTGGCCAATGTAGTGTAGGGTGGGGGCTAGGGAGGCGAGTTCTTGTGAGGTGCCTCCACTGTCTTCTCTGCCGCTAAGCCTGGGGCCCTTATCCGGACAAAGGCTTTCTCAGTCCAGTCACAGGCAAAGGAATGTCTCCCCGGAAGAGGTGGTCATATTAACCAAAATACAAGCCGCCCAGGCCAGTGCTTTTGGGGGAAAAACATTTTCTTTCTTTTTTTTTTTTTTTTTTGCTTGTCTAGTTGTAGATGCTTGTCTCCTCTCTGAACGTAGGACGGGGAGGGGTCAGGGAGTTTCTCCAGGGCTGGGTGATTGGCCTCCTGGGGGACCTCAGCGCAGCCACCTGCTGGGGACCCATCCCATCTCTCTGCCAGTTGTGGGGTGACTGCCTCCCTCTTAGCACTGGCTAAGCACTAGCCATCCTGGCTCCCCTGAGTCTGACTTTTGTGTATGTGATTTTAATTTTTGCCTTGCGGGGGATGCAAGTCAGGACTGCGCATGTGCCAGGCGCAGGTGGCGGCCCATCCCGGAACCCGACAAGCTGCTTCCCTCGGCGGTGCCTCCTCCTGCGAGCCCTGCTCCTCCGTGCCTGAGTCCACCCGCAGGAGGCCAGAGTCCCCTGCAGAGCTTCTGCCCTCCATTCCTGTGCTCAACCCTCGGGTCTGGGTCTCTGGGAGGCTGCGGCGGGACCTGGTACCCTGGGGGTGTCCAGACTCCGCTGGGACCCGGGGCTGGTGCTGGGGAGCACAGCAGGATGCTGTACGTGCGGAATGTGTGCCAGAGAGCTGTTAATGCGTGGCGGGGTCCATTCTCCAACATTGCAAGGCGGCTTTGGGCTTGTGGGGGTGGGGGAGAGGCGCAAACACCCACATGTCTGCCCTCAGGCGGCTGGGAGCCCCAGGGATTCCCCCAGGGATTCCCCCAGGCACCTGGCGCCCACGCGGCTGTCTGCAGTGAGCCTCACCTCACCTGCCAAAGTCCTTTCACTCAGCTCCTCCAGGGTCCACACACCCGAGAACGAAGCTGTCTGCTCCCCCAGTCAGGCACGCCCTCTCAAGGTTGGGGGTGGGAGAGTGTGGGACCCCCCCTCCCAAGCCACTCAGAGAGAAGTAAGGGCAGTGTGGGGTGGAGGAGAGCAGAGGAGGGAGAATCGCTTCCTGGGGTGGTCTCTGCTCAGCACCCCCCTTCCTGTCTGGGGCTGTAAAGGGGTCTTCCCGCCCACCTGACAGGCAGCTGCGCTGACTCCCTGAGCTCAGCAGGACCACGGAGCTGCTGGGTTCCAGAGCCTTCCCCCTGGAGCAGGAGGAGTGTGGCAGGTCTCTGGATTGGCCCCCAGTCCCCAGGGCTGTCAGTATTGGCTGAACGATGGAGGTGCTCAGACTCAGAGTTAGGAAAGGGGGAAGAAGCTTATTGGAAAGTAGAACAGAGAAAAACTCCCCAAATGGGCATGGACTTAGTAGGGACTAATTATGGCTTATTGTGGGGGTGGGGGGAGATCAACGAAAAACAAGTCCAAAGGCAAAAGTAACTTAGAAAGAGTCCAAAGCGAACAAAGGCATACAAAAACAAATTATCAAGAAAACAAACATTCGCAATTAAGAAGACATCAAGAAAGCATCTTATCAGCTAGACAGTAAAGCATGAAAGTACGCATCTCAAGAGGGGAGATGTGGGCAACACATGTGCTCAAGCACATGTGCTTGGCCACGTGGGCACAAGCAGCACATGGGCTCGGGCAGCATATGCGTGCTGTTCCTTTGTTCAAGGTGGCCTTCATAGGGTTTCTCCAACCTGCCCCACGTGGGCTTCTACCTAGATAAAAGTCCGTTGCTAAGGCGGTTATCAGGGCGGTTGGGAATGGCTATGGTCTTCTTTGAAATTCCTTTCCTGGCCTTATGTTCCTACAGGAGCTTCTCTGGTTCTGTTGCTGTAAACTAGTTAACTCAGTTAAATCATTTATCCCTCTTGGCCAGAGCTGCCCCCTACAACTTTTACAAAGAGGGTGAGAAGAGGTGAGCTAGCTCACATTCCCCTTTTCCTAGCATCTCACTGAGGAATCTTCTGCTTCTCACATTCCCCCTTTTCTATAATCATACTGAGGAATCTTCTGCTTCTCACAGTTAGTAACTGTTATCTCAGTCTTGATGAGCCAAAGGTCTGGGGCAAAATCTACAGGCTTGGGAAAATGTGAACTTCCCCTTCTCAGAAAGAGTCCAGGGGATATTTAAAAATAGCGGGTGGAGACAGATAAAATGGAGCTGCCAGCAGCAGCTGGCCAGGGGAAACTGAGGCTTCCTTGTTCCCTAGTGCAGCCCTGGTGACGGGCGGTGTCCCACCTGTCCCTCCCCTCTCTCATCCTTTGTCGCAGTGACTGTGGCATCCTGCTACCTGAACTGCCCGAGTAGCCAGGCCTGCGCACTGGCCATTGATTCTGGGTTCTGTTCACTTGAGGGGCACACCTGGTGGTACTCAGGGATTCCTCCTTGCTCTGTGCTCAGCATCATTCCTGGCAGAATTTGCTGGACCTTATGTAGTGCTGTGTGTGTGATTTTAATTTTTGTGATCATACCCAAATCATACCCAGGTTGGCTGTGTGCAAGCAAGCGCCTTCCCATCAGGCATCAGCCCTGACTCTTCTACCTGGCACAGTCTCTGGTATATGTTGTTCCGTATGTTCTTCAGGTGAGCCAGGCCATGAGGATGACTCTGTGCTCACTGGAACTGACTGAGGCAGTGCTGGCCAGTGCTGCAGTGCTTTGCTGCAGTGCTTTGCTGCAGTGCTGTGGTGCAGTGCTGTGATGCAGTGCTGACCCATGCTGCAGTGCTGTGGTGCAGTGCTGTGGTGCAGTGCTGACCCATGCTGCAGTGCTGTGATGCAGTGCTGGCCTGTGATGCAGTGCTGTGGTGCAGTGCTGTGATGCGGTGCTGGCCGGGCGCACCTGTGTTGCTTGGTACCAGCTCATTTCTGCTTTACATTGGCCATAACACCAAAAGCAAAGACTCAAGACTCAACCCAAGGCAGTCTCTCTCCACTGTGGGGCAGGGGTGTGGTGCAGAGACCCGGGCACCACAGAGTCTCCCCAGCACCTCTGGGTCTAGCCAGGAGGCCTGCCAGGATCCAAGCCTGGAACCCCCAGGCCCACAGAGTCAGGGCTGGACACTGTAGCCCTGTGTGGGAGCCCCTGCATGCCCCAAACACATGTTAAAGAGCCTGAGAGAGCAGCAAAAAGGGTTAGTGAAGACACCTGCCTTGATTGAGGCTGACTCCTAACACCACCCTAACCCTAACCCTGACTATCTCTGTGTCTCCATTTTTTGGGGGGCTAATGTGTTAGGCAATACTCAGGGGTTACTCATGGCAGTTCTTGGGAGACCATATGGGGTGCTGAGGATCCAAACCAGGTTGACCGCTTGCAAGTGCCCTCCCCGCTGTACTATCACTCCTGCCCCTCTGCCTTTCTCTCTCTCTCTCTCTCTCTCTCTCTCTCTCTCTCTCTCTCTCTCTCTCTCTCCTCTCCTCTCCTCTCCCTCCCCCCCCCTCTCTGTTATTGCTTTTTGGGCCATACTGGGTGATGCTCAAGGTTTACTCCTGGCTCTGCACTCAGGTTTTATTCCTGGAAGTTCTCAGGGATTGAGCCTGGGTCAGCCCTGTGCAAGGCAGACACCATTCCCCGGTATTATGCTCCAGCCTCTAAGTCTTCCTTTTCATCCTTCTTCCTTCCCCATGAACCCTGCTCTGTGCAGAGAGCACACTGGGAGCCCATGGCAGGAGAGGCGCTGACCAGGAGTGGGAGCGGGAACTGAGACTCCCACCAGCACATGGCAGTAGAACCACCTGTTCCCTTCCTTAGGCGTTGAGATCCAGGAAGGTGACCTGGAGCAGGTGTTCTGGGGCAGAGCCTGGAGGGGGGTGAGGGGGCTCACTCTGGCAGCCCTGAGCCCCTCAACGGGGACAAAGGCCTGGGGGCAGAGTCTGAGCTTCAGGCAGATCCTGGAAGCCTCTGCCTCAGTGCTGGCTGGCGGGGAGTGCTGGGTGGTGGGCAGAGCGGAAGTGATTCCTATTGTTCCTGCTTCCTCCACCAGGCAGGGGTGCTGCAGCCTATTGTCAGAGCGACCTTGGGGCCCAACTCAAGTGAGGCAGAAGGGGAACCAGCCCTGGAAGAAATGAAAGGCACCCGTGAGCTCTCTGAGAGCCCGCCAGGGAATTCCCGGTACCTGTCCAGGGGCCCTGTGGCAACTCACCACGCAGCCCCCTGCTCCCCCGACTCCCCACTCAGTGCTCCAGTGGCGGAGAGCTGGGAGGCGGGTGAATCAGTCCTGGGAGTACAGAAGCTGTTTCTCACCCCCAGAGGGTCAGGCACCCTGGGCTTCTCTGAAGACCCCAGGGCCCCGCCTTAATGGAAGTCTGGGCTGTCCCCTGCCCGTCAGCCTCGAGATCTTCTGGGTAGCTGCTCTCCTTCAGGGAGCGGAGCCTAGGCAGACTGAGAAGGAAGAAGGGGGCCAGAGCCATAGGACAGTGGGGACGGTCCTTGCCTGGACTTGGGTTCCATCCCCAGCATCCCATAGGGTCCCCGAGCATCTCACCAACAGATGATCCCTGAGGGCAGAGCCAGGAGTAACCCCTGAGCAGGTCCCAGTGTGTCCCTTCTCCCCACGAAAAGGAGAGGCAGAACGGAAAGATCACGGGGCTGGGGAGAGCAGCACTGAGAGTCTCCCCCGCAATAATCCTCTGTTCTAAAAAGCAAATATTGAACATAAGGGAAGTGGGAACTGGCTCTCTCTCTCTCTCTCTCTCTCTCTCTCTCTCTCTCTCTCTCTCTCTCTTCTCTCTCTCTCATTTTCTTTTTATCTTTTTTGAAGTATCAATCTTCCAAGTGAAGATTTTACTTGGAAGTTTTGAGGAAGGAGCGGGGCGGCGGAGGGGGTAGAGAGAGTCACACAGTGCTCAAGAGAGAACACAGACTGCCCCAGAATGAACAGGGAGCCCCAGGACTCAGTCCGGCATTAGATATTGAAGTCAGAGGGCACCCCAGAGGGCAGAGGCTGGCTACACACATGCACCTCTCTCATTTTTTTCAACCATTCAGTGACCCTGCTTCAATTCTGCTCACTCGGGGATGATTGGAAGCAAATCTAGAAGTCAGTGCCCACATGGGAGACACCTCCTCCATGAAGACCTCCTGGCACCCACTTCACACCATCACCCCAGACCCCCTTCTTTTAGGTGGGGTCTGCTGGACCGTTTGGCAAGCCTGTCCCACTGCCAGAAGCCCTTTCCCTATTAGCTTTAGGAGTTCCTGGGGTCCCCCCTTGCCAGGCCTTCTCTTGGAGAGCTCTCCAGGACAGGAAAAGGGCCCTCTCTCCACTCTGAGGTCCTGGCCCCCCAAACACACTTATAAACCAGCTCATAATCGCCTGGCATGGGGTAAGCGGCTCCGGGTCCTTCTCAGGCCAGGCTGACCTCTGCTCATTGCAGAGACAACATCAACCATCACACTTGCTGCTTCTGTCTCCACCCCGCACCCGACAAAGGCGAGCTCCCATCCTCTCTTCTGGGGTCAGGGAGGTGGTGCCTGCTGCCCCGGTCAAGAAGGGTCCAGGCTTGTGAGTGGGATGGGGGCCGGCGGGTGCTGCGGGAAGTGCTGGGGCTCAGAGGTCTTGAGGAACGGCTCCCTGAGCCTGGCCTGAGGCTACCCAGGGAGGCAGGGGAAGCCGCCCTGGGTCTGAGCTTGTGGGAGACCCAGCCAGCCCAAGGAGACTGGACCCCAAAGGGCCATTCTGCCATCTGGCTTCAGAGATGGATGGGCATGCTGAGACCACATTCCCCCCTGCCCCCATGGTGACCAATGGCCTGCGCATGACTCGGTGCGTCTTTCCCTCCCCGTCCCTCTCTCCCCCACCAACCCCCCCCCCTCCCCGCATCACACAGCAAGTGCTCAGGGTGTGAACCAATATCTGAGGCTTGTTGGGGGGTCAATTTTATTGGGGAGGCACACTCTCCCTGGCTCTTTGGCCCATGACGGTGCTGGGGGAGCACAGGCAGAGCTGGGGATGGAATCCAAATCGACTGGAATAAGCCACCTGCCAGGAAAGCATCTTCCCTCCTGGGATTCTGCCAGCCCAAGTCGGAGATCGATGAACATCCGGGATGCAGTCTGAGATCTGGAGTCTCATGAATTCTCCCGTGAGTGGGATCACACAAAGCTTCATGGTGTAGGGCGCTACTCACCTCGGCCAGAGTGGAACAGCTCATTACTATTATTAATATGTTTGGGGGCCACTCCCTGCAGTGCTTGGGGATTACTCTTGGCTCTGCACTCGGGGATCACTCCTGGTGGGCTCAGGGGACCATTCGGTATGCCAAGGATAACCCGGGTTGGTGGCATGCACGCAGCCTGTGGTGCTACTGCTCTGCCCTGCTGTGTAACAGCTTCTCATGACAGCCTTGAGCAGCACCGCACAGGCGGTCTATACACAGTGAAAGTCCTTTGGACCTTGACTTAGAAAGAAATACTGCTTTTTGGGGCTGGAGCTGTAGCACAACGGATAGGGCGTTTGCCTTGCACACGGCCCATCCGGGTTTGATTCCCAGCATCCCATATAGTCCCCTGAGCACCACCAGGAGTAATTCCCAAGTGCAGTGCCAGGAGCAACCCCTGTGCATAGCCGGGTGTGACCCAAAAAGCAAAAAAAAAAAAAAAAAAAAAAGAATAAAATACTGATTTTGTGGCAAGGCTGTCCTTGAGGACATTACGCTCAGGGAAATAAATCAGGTGCAGAGAAAGATGAATGCCACGTGTTTTCACTTACATGTGCATCTAAAAAAAAATCCAGACTCACAAAGATGGTAAAATAGGGGCTAGAATGAACAACAGTATAACAGGTAAGGAGCTCACTCTGCATTCAACTGACCAGAATATGTCATCGATCTTTGGAGTCCCGTTTGGGACCCAGAGCCCACCAGGAGTGATCCCTGAGGACAGAGCCAGGATGAAGCCCTGAACACAGCTGAGCATGACCCCAAAATAAGCAAACAAGGCAAAACAGTGATTACAGGGGAATAGGCGATTAGTCATGTAAGGGCACAAACTAGAAGCAGGTAAGTTCTGGAGCTTGACGTCACAGTGATGCAGGCAGGCAGGTAGACAGGGAAGGCCCTCCTCTCTCAAGGCAACGGCAGTGAATTTCCTGGGAAATAATAACAGCAATAGAGCTGAAGTTGCAAAAAGCCACTTTTGCAGATAACAGGAACTAAGACCTGATAAGAATCACCTAATTCCAGCAACAGACTCAGAAAAGGCTGGACACCCCGCCCCTCTCCCCCAACAGAAGCTCCAGCAGAAACGAAAGGCCAGGAAAGGAATTCATAGAAGACCATCACCACTCCCAACCCTACTCACCTTGGCAACCTCCCTAGCAACAGACTTTTTCCTAGGTAGAAGCCCTACTTGGGGGCAGGTTGGAAAAACCCTATAAAGGCCACCTTGAACAAAGGAAGGGCGCGCAGATGCTGCCTGAGCCCATTGCTGCTTGTGCCATGTGGTCGAGCACATGTGGTGTCTGAGCACATGTGCAGTCCACATTTTCCCTCTTGAGATGTGTACTTTCATGCTTTCATGCCTGATGCTGGGATGTGTGTAGGGGCTCTCTCTGCCCTTGGAGAAGCCCGGGTTCTTTCTTGAGCGCGTTACTCTCTCTCTCACTTTCTCTCCCTCCTTCGCCTTCTTAAAACCTCCAAATAAAATCTGTTTTTATTTCACTGCTCATCTACTCCTGAAATTCTTTTCTGCGAGGCGAGACCAGAACCTGATAACCCTGGGTCCCGGGTGGCAGAGGCCGACTGGGAGAGTGACCATCTCTCTCCTCCCCCCTCACACGGGCTGCCCTGGAGCCCACCAACACCAACAGTACAGAGAATGGACAGTAACAGTCTAACTAGCTAAGGGCACCATAGCATGAATAAGTAAGTAAATAAAGGGACACGGGAGTGGAGCGGAGATTAAAGATGTATGCTTGGCCTCAGAGCCAGATGCCCCTTCCCCTTCATACACTCCAGCCTGGGGGCTTAACCCTGGCCTCCAGCACTGCCAGGCACCCATGTACCGTCCGGCCTGGTTGGTCGGAAGTGGATCCCAAGGCTACCCGAACAGTACTTAGGAGGCCCCTCAAATGATATTTATAAGATATCATAATTGGTATGTACCAAGTACATACCACGACAATCAGCTGTTGAATAAATGAATAAACAAATAATTCGATTAATAAACATGCTTCCCTATGAATAAACATAATTACCAATGAATAAACATGAGCTCCCTGCCACCCTGCCTTGGAGGGCCCAGGTCTTCCTCATTGTCTACTGCAATTTGGCAGGACTTCCTAAGGGAGGAAAGAGCCTGGCACCCCAAAGTCAACTTTGGCAAAGGGCACTGAAAAATGAGTGTTTGGAAGAGGTGGAACTCAGAGTTGACCACCCTGTCCTGGCAACCTCCCTCGCTGGTCCCTTTCTCTTTTCCTAAGTCCTCAACTTAGGCTGCATTTATTTATTTACTGAGACCGAGTGCTCCCTGCGGTGCTCAGGCACTGTTCCTTGCTCTGTGCTCAGGGGTCTTATTCGATGCTGGGGATTGAATTGGGTCTTTGGCATGTGGGGCAGCGTCTTGCCCCTTCCTATCTCCCCAGCCCCTCTGGTTGCATTTCTTTAAAGGCCTCCGGTCTGAGAAACGAGGCTCTGAGGTTGGCGGGGTCTCTCCCAGGAGCCCAGAAGGCCTTGGTGTGAACCAAACTCTCGATTTCTGGAAGGAGCTTGCTGGTTTGTCCACTTTTGAGGAACCCAGAGGGCTACAGGATGGTTTTCCTTGTCTGTGGGCATTGTGTAAGGTCAGTCCAGGGGTGCTGACACACTGCACCCTGGGTTATTTCTCCTCTGGAAAGGCAGAGAAAGGCTAAATTGGCCAGATGAGCCTCCTGCTGTCCCTTCAGCCCTCCCGGACCAGATGCTCAATCTCCCCCTCAGAGTCCCTCTTGGCTGCTCCTGACCCGCCCCCGGCAACCCCTGACTTCCCCACCAATTGTTTTCAAGCAAAGGGCAAGGTGGAGCTTTAATATGATCCTGGGTGGGATCAGCTGACTCAGCAGGAAAAAAGGGAGAGGAACATGGACGGGCAGGCTGGGCTCCGGCTCCTTGGGGGTCCCCACATCCACCCCCCCTTCCCGCTCCCACCCACTTCAGGGTTTCATTCCCTTCTCTCAAGGGCAGAAACCACTGCATTTCTGGGAACACACACACACACACACACACACACACACCCCCAAATAAATCATCCAAACTCAATCACTCCACAAACAAAACCAAACCCCACCCTGACGCTCTGGGTGGTCAGGAGGCTGTCTGAGGTCATGGGGCTGATGACCGGAAGTGAGGGTGCCTGATGCCAGTGTGGCTCTTACTAGGCTTCCTGCTGACCCTGAAATCTGGTCCCGTGGATCCCATGAACAATGGGGGCGGGACCCAGTCTCTGGAGCCCGTGGGAATAGTGTCTGCAAACGCCACACCCAGGAATGTGGAAAAAATCAAACCACTTCAACCACACTGCTTAGGGATCCAGGTCTCTTCGCTGAGTACTGCCTGGACCCAGGGAGCCACAGCTAAGGAGGACCCAGAGGCTAGTGCCTGCTGTGTGGCAGTTCTGATCTTGGTTTGGAGGACGCTCCCAGGCAGTGCTTGGAGTCTCTGCACTGCTCAGAGCAATAATGGATTCAACTGTCTTAGGCGATATGATGTTACTTAGAGCCAGTGCCCAGCTGGAACAACAGCACAGTGGGTGATGGAGTGTGCCTTGCACGTGGCCAAGCCGGCTTCAGTCCCCAGCAGCGTTATGTCCCCCTGAGCACCACCAGGAGTGAGCCTCCCTCCCCCACCCCCAAAACCCAGAAGAACTCAGAATCTCCAGGGTCCTATCTGGTGGTGTTGGGGACCTGTGGGGCCACCTACATGCTGATGGGGCATGAGGTGCTGGGGATTGATCCTTTCTGCTTCTGTCCAGCTCTGGGCTACGGCAGGAGCAAGAGTGTGCGGAGGAGAGAGGTCTGAAGGTGCCCAGGTTCTTGCTGCCTGAGCCGAGGTTTTAGTCTAAAGCCTCCGTGGGAATTTCTAGCAGCTGCCATGTTGTCTGTTACCCAGGACGAAAGGAAACCGAGATTTCAGTCAAGTCAGGCCTGGAAGATGCAGATGGGCTGCCCTGGGGCTTTGGGCGGGGCCCCTGCAGGTGGCAGAGCAGAAGCAGGGGAGCAGGAGGAACTGGGGGTGGGGGTGAGATCCCAGAAGTGACACCCCCATTTCTTGAAGGCATGGCAAGATGCATTCCAGTCTGGCTGGGTACTGGAGGAATGATGGCAGTCAAAAGCTTCAGAGAAAACTGGCCAGTGCTTCCTCCTCCAGCTCTAAAAAGAATGAGGCTCATAGGCTACCCACGAGGGCAGCGCCATCCACCTGGCTCCACACACAACTCGAGGCCCTTCCACCGAAGGGAGAAACACTTCAGGTGCTTTTTGATGGCTAAGCAAAAGATAAGGAACTAGCTTTCCTCTTTGAGGCTGCGGAACCATCAAATAGAAGCCAGTTCTCAGTCCCTAGGGATGTAGAATGGGAGTTTTGGTGGGTATCCAGCACTAAAGGTGCTCATTCCAGAGGAGAAAGCCTGCTGGCTTCTTCCCTTTAGGGCCAGCTTCCTCACCATCCCCTTCAGCACCCATCATTCTGTCTGCTTTGAACAGAACCTTGTCAACAGGTTATGCAAGAATCACCTGAGAGACACCTTTAAAAAAAGCACTTGGTCCTGGAGGGGTTGAATTCTGATCCTAATTTGTGTTTCCCCCAAGGGAGCCCTAGGGTGGAAGGTCCTGGGTCCCCCGAGGGTCTGAAGCCAGGAGCCTGAGTTCTCTCTCTCTCTCTCTCTCTCTCTCACACACACACACACACACACACACACACACACTGCTGTGGCTTTCAGCCTTCTAGAAAATCTAGAGTTTCTGTCCTCCTTGGCTTGGACTGTCACTGGAGTGCGTCCTTTGGCTTGTAAAGAATGCTGTCTTTCAAAACAAACTGGCCGAACCAGGAACTGTTGGTGTATGCCATGTCCGTTGCACCTGGTGGTGGGAGCTGGTCTTTTTGTGTTTCTAGCTGGGGAGCCCCGCGGGCTTGGGCCACACCATGGAGCCCCCACATGAACCTCTGCACAAGGGCCTTGTTTGGTTTTGACTTGGCGTGTCCTTTGCGGTATGAGTTTCAGTGGCAGGTCCATGAAATTCTAGAAGTATCTGCGGATGTGTCCGAGGGTAAGTTCAGCAGAGTTGTTCTACAGGGTTCGAGAAGGAAGGGGGACTCGGGGTTGGGGGCAGTCTACCTGAAAGTGTTTTCCCAACCCAACAGTCCTCCAACTCCATGTCCACTTCTGGCAGGGGCTGCCAAGCCCAGGCCTGGGCCCATCTTGGTGGTGGCCGGCAACTTGCAAGGGGGTTCTGACTTCTTCAGTCCTGCACCCCCACCCCTCCAGTTGGCAGGCTTGGACCCCCATCCTGCCTGGGCAGATGATCTGGTGCACAGAGCCTCACCCACACCTTCTGGTCACTCAGTAGTGGTCATGCCACAAGTGCTACCTGCGAGGTGCTTAGACTAGACTCCTGGCAGGAACCCACCTTGGAGCCCCTTGGCAGAGGCAAGCTGCAGGAGACCCTCTGTGGTTGACTTGTCATGGCCTGGAATGTGGGACAGCTACTTCAGAATCTTCTAGGCTGCTGGTAGGAAATCCTGCTTCTCTCCCATGCAGGACTCAAACCCAAACTGTTGCGTCTGGAAGTTGACATTTTTTTGAATGGGAAGGTGGAGTTAGGCCAAATCCAGCAGTGCTCAGGGCTTCCTCCTGCCTCAACGCTCAGGACTTGAGGGACCATGTGTGGGGATTGAACCCATAAATGTATGAGCTGAGAGGCTCTTATGCCCCGATGCCTGCTCTGCTGGACTTCTGAGCACTGTCCCCCACCAAAAGCCCTAGCAAAGACAGGTGTGCCTGGCCTCTGCACAAAGGCATCAGAGGGGCCCAGGGCAGGGCGGAGGTATGGGTGTGAGGTGAGGAGGTCAGTCTAGGAAGTTCCCTGAGACCAGAAGGCAAAAAGAGGAGTAGATAGGTCAAAGTGACTGTGAACGGTTAGGGCACTTGCCTTGCATGTGATCAACCCTAGTTTGATCCCATATGGTTCCCTGAGCATTGCCAAGAGTAATTCCTGAGTGCAGAGGCAGGAGTGACCCCTGAGCATCGCCGGATGTGGCCCACAAATAATCAACAACAACAAAAGAAAATGAGGAGCAGAAAAAAGCCACAGGTGAAACCACTAGGGGCTGGAACGATAGTACAGCAGGGAGGGCATTTGCCTTGCAGGAGGCTGACCGGGGTTCGAGCCTGGCATCTTGTATGGTTCCCCGAGTCTACCAGGAGTTATTCCTGAGTGCAGAGCCAGGAGTAACCCCTGAGCACCACCAGTGTGGCCCCAAAGCCAAACTATAAAATAAAAAAACCCAAAACAAAACTACAGGTGAAAGCACTTAACAAACTCTTCTTTTTTAATTTCCACCTGAAATCAAGGCAGGGTACAGAAGTAGGGGAGAGGCCACCTCTCGGCTCTGCCGATACTCGCGGCCCGCAAAGAAAGGGGGGTCAGTGGAGAAACAGGTGTGGTCACAGGAGGAATAGCCACTGAACTGCCGGAGAAAGCCACCGAGGTGTGTCCCTGTCCATGTGGCCCGTGTGTGCCTGACTCTCGGCCCAGGCCTGGGGCTACTCTGGATGGTTCTGCTACATATCCGTGTTGGACGATTCTGGCGTGATCCTTAGCCAGGCACTCTGCGCTCTTCCTCATTCCAGACGTCCGTCTGTCCGTCGTCCTCCTGCCTCCTCTGCTTCCCTGGGCTGGACTGGTGACATGGGCATGGGACCCCCTCCCTGGCACCGGCTCAGGGTACAGTAGGTGCAGCCCCAGTCCTGCCACCAGGATTCTGGAAAATTCTCCCAACGGCAAGGGGGTCCTGCAGGTGGGGTGGCACCTCTGCTTCCCTCTCCAGGCCTGACCTGGTCAGGCGATGGTTCTGTCCACGCTGGCCAGGAATCCAGGGAAGGCAAGGTCGAACGGGGCATACCATGCCCTCAAAACCCAAGGGAAGCATGTGGGCTGTGGGATCCCACAGTCCTCTCCAGTCCCCCGAACTCCCCCACACTGACACAGGACATTCAGCCTGCACCTGCATGTCTCTCCTCCCCCCCCTCACACCTGCCCTCTCACATTCCCTCCTTCCTTCCCTCCCTCTATCCCTCCATCCATCCCTCTCTCCTGCTCTCTCCTGCTCTCTTCCTCCCTTCCTTTCTCCCCCCCTCCCCCCGCCCAACACTCTCTCTCCTCTCTCTCAGCCACAGGCCAGGTGCTCTGGCTCCTCTGGCTCCTTCTCCCTCGTGCAGCCGTTGGTACCAGGCAACCAGCAGAGACGGGAGGTGACCCAGCTCTGGGTCGAAACACAGCGGGGGTGAGCCTGGGCTCCCCAGCCCTGGGCTGCACCCCCTGCCACGGCACTGCAGGAGCATGGCTGTCACTTGCCACACTCAGAAATGCACCTTCTTCAACCTCTGCTGCCTGTATGCAGCCTCCCGGTGAGAAGGGCTGGAGAGAGGCAGAACAGAACATTCTAGAACGCACTCTCCTCACTGTGGGAGCAACCAGACAGCCTCAGGCAGGAGCAGCCTGGCCTGGAGAACATGCCTGGACTCAGGCTTGCTCCTTCCCCCCACTGTCATCACGGCGATGGCCCTCCAGAGCTTCCCTACCCTGGGGTTGGCCCCTACCTCGGCCCTAGTCCATGGACAGCTGCTTCCAGCAGACCAACACAGTGTCTAGAGCCACGACGGAGAGGTCAGTAGCGGCCAGGGCAGCCTGCCCACAGCACGGATCCACCACGACAGAGAAAGGCATCATTTGGCTTATTCCAAGAAAATTGGGGGTTTGAGGACAAGAGAGAAAATGTTTCTGGCTTCGTGCCTCCCAGAGCTGAGGCCCCAGCCCTGCAGCGGCACCGGCCCCCACCGCTCCCACTAGCGGACGAAGGATACCACGCTGGTGGCCACGCCGAAGGGGGCCGAGTAGGCAGCAGCAAAGCCCTGCAGGCCAAGGACCACATAGCGGCAGCCTTTGCTGATGACCTTCCCGAAGTTCTGTCCAGAGAAAGAAAAGAAAAAGCGAAGGATTAGTCACGTGGTGATGACACACAGACACACACATACAGAGACACATTTACGCACACATAAACAGACGCTTGTACACACAGATACACACACAGACACAGTCACATAAACACACATAATCAGAGATACTACACAGACACACATAGTCACACACAGGCAAATAAACACATAAATAGAGATACTAATACACAAACACACACAGACACACAAGCACATATGCACACATAAACAAAGATACACTCCCACATATAAACACACATTTACACATCACAGACACACACAGGCATATATACACAAACAGGCATTCATACACTCAAGCATATGTGTACACACAAACAGACACACACGAAAACACAGAGACACAATGCACAGATACACAGACACACACCCACAGACACATGCACACATACAGATATACACATAGTGAGACAGACACACAGAGAAACATGTAAGAGACACACACATAGAGACACAGAAGCACTCATACACGTGGATAAACGCAAGCACACATATAGACATACAGAGCCACAGCCATACACAGAGACACAGACAGACACAGACACACATGCAGGCATCCTCAAAGGGGCTCAGCAGGGCCCTACAGGGGGAGCCTCTGGCCTTCCTGGGGGCGGGGGTGGGGGTCTAGCAAGCTGCCGCCTCGGGTCATACCTGCCCCCATTTTCTTTCTTTGCCCACAGTCCCTTAGGTGGTCTCATTCACTTCTGGGACAGTCACCGCAGCCAGGCACCACACCCCGCCACCATGGGGCCATGTCCACAGCACTAGGGTAGCCTGGACACGTGGGCTAGGCCCTTTCACTCAGCTGCAACCACTGTCCACCAGCGGAACCAGCACCCCTCGAGTTCCCAGAACTGTCCCGACACTTCCGGTTGCTGTTTCCTCTGAGTCAGCCCCTTCCCGACCCTTCACTCTATAAGAGGGTCAGCCTGGGGGATCTCAGGGCTCCCCTCACTGCCCAGCCCAGAGCCCTGACTGGAGTGGATTATGGTGTGTCCCTGGGGTGCGGGGCTCTGGGGTGGCCACGGAGAGGAAGCCGGGGCTGCTGGCCATCTCCAGGGTCCTACAGCTGCGATGAGAGAACGGAAGTCTAGCTCCCAAGGAACCCTCGTGGGGCTCAGATGGCGATGCCATGCCTGGCTATGCCGAGCTCTGGGCTCCGTCCCTGGGTCACATGGCACCCTGACACGACTGGGTTTACGACCCGGCCCCGGGCCCCTGAGACCCTGCCCCAGGTCTCGTCTCAGGCCCGGTGCCCCCACCTCAGGGTCCTGCTTTTCCTCCATTTCTCTAGTCTGACTTCCTCTTGAACAGATAAGGACTCTTAAGCCAGCACATTTTTGAGGATGTCAAATGGATTAATGAGTTTCTGCCGGCAGAATATTTTCGAGGGGGCTTTCCCCAAGGGCAGGAGCTCCCCCTCTCCCCACTGTCACTGTTCTGTTTGCTCTCATCACTGCTCTTGCTGTAAAGAGCCAGTCAGACCTGTGATGCAGGGGTGGAAACTACACCTTTCTCCTGCTGATCTGCAGCCAGACCTCTGGTTTTGGGGTGTAGCTGATGGTAGACATCCAAGGACACCTGAGGAGCCGTAACCTCAGCTTCTCTACATCCCTGACACCACCCGGCCCATCTCACCAGGGGTGTGTGTGTGCGCGTGTGTGTGCACGTGCGCATGTGTGTGCGTTTGTGTGCCTGTGCGTGTCTGTGTGTGCACGTGCGCATGTGTGTGCGTGTATGTGTGTGTGTAGGGGGTCGAGGTTGCTAAGAGACACCGGAGAACCCAACTCCCCTGTCTGAAATCTTAACAAAACTCAGGAGCAAGTGCAGAACTGCCCCAAGCTTGCTCCAGCCGGCAGCAAACCAACACCTTCCACACTCATTTCCTGCCATTTAATCAGACTGCCTGGCCAGAGCCCTGAGCCCAGGGTGGACCCCCAAGTAGGGGTGGGGGGGGCAACTAAAATAGCTCATGCTCTGGAGCAGAATTGAGAGCTGGGGTGGAAGGAACGCCAGCCCCTCCCTGCATTACCGAGCAGACCCTCAGACGGCCAGCCGGCACAGGCCCCGCTCTGCCCTGTGCATGCTTTCCTGCCTCAAACCTGGCACTGGAGGCAGCACCCTGCGGCCTGTCTCTGCCCCCTGCCCAGGTGCCTGCAATTTGCAGCTTCTCTCTGCTTGGAAGAACGTAGCTGAAGGGGGTGGTGGGTGGGGGCGGGGGAAGGCCAGGTGCATGGTTATCTGCAAACATCCTCTAGAATCTTCTCTCTCTCTCTCTCTCTCTCTCTCTCTCTCTCTCTCTCTCTCTCTCTCTCTCTCTCTCTCTCTCTCTCTCTCTCTCTCCCACCCTCAATGGCTGCAGGCCCCAAGCACAGGTTTATGCCATTTCCTCTCTTCTGTGGAACCTGGGGCCAGCAGCAGCCCAGGTGCTGCTGCCTCAGGCATGACGGAGAATGACGGAGAATGAATGTCCCTTTTGCTAGTCAAGCTGGGGATGTTTTCTTGAGTAGTGCAGCTTTAGAAGCAGCTGGGAGTGGGGGGTTTCCCTGCACAACTCCCTCCTCTTCATTAGAGTTGCCCGAGGGAGCAGATTTGAGTTGAGTTTTGGACCCAGATCCTCTCTTCAGGGGCTGAGAGTCCAGTAAAAGCAGAAGGTGGAATAAAGCCCTCCCTCGGGCCTGTCTTCACCTCAGAGCCCACCAGCACCCTTTGACGTGACCAAAGGGACACTGCAAGCTGCGGGAAGGTGAGGGACTGGGGGGTTGGCCGGGGATTAGCCGCCAGGGGTAGCTGAGCTGTGTTAGGCTGCCTGCGTCTATGCAGCTCCTCCTGGCTGGGTTGCACTTTGCAGGTAAAGCAAGTACTTTTGGGCACACCCAGTGGTGCCCAAGGCTTACTCCTAGCACTGTGCTCAGGAATCACTCCTGGTGGGGCTAAGGGAACCGTACAAGGTGCTGAGGGTTGAGCCCGGGTCAGCTGCAAGCAAGGCAGATGCTCTACCCGCTGTGCTAAAACTCAGGCCCCTGGCAGAGTGTTTCTAAGCAGCAGCAGATTCGTGGTGACCCTGCCCTGAGCGCTATGTGTGGGGCTGTTTTCCAACAGTGTGAGTGTGTGTGTGTGTGTGTGTGTGTGCGTGCGCAAGCGTGCACCGCACCTCTGACTACAGGAGGAAGAAATGTGGTGTCCATGTGCGAGGGGCCCCGTGTGTGGGGGGCTCGCTTGGCTGGGATCCTCGCTTTTCTGCAGGGGTCTGGGACCCCATGAGCAGCTCCCCCAGGTGTGCCTATTTGGGGGTCTGTGTAAGGACGTACAGAGAGCAGATGCAGGAGCTGGTTCTGAGGAAGTAGTGACTGGCAGAGAGAAGGCACCACGGAGAGCTACAAGGGGGTTCCCCGGCACCAGACAGAAGGGTGTGGCTTTAGAGCACTCTGTAGGGAGTAAGGTGGGTCTCACAGATCCTGCATGGAAAGCCCCCATCTGTCCTTGTGAGGTTTGCTCAGAACCTGGGCAGCTGAAGAACCCCTGGCCAATGGAGCGACGGGCTGGGGAGAGGTCACAGCAGGCTGGAGTTCAGGCTGTGCAGACAGGGGCGCTGGTTTGATCTCCAGCATTGCCTGATTCCCTGAGCAACACTGGGCATGGCCCTGGGGGAGGGGCCAAGCCCCATCAGGAGTTGTCTCTGGTGACAAAACCAAACAAAACCAAAACAGGAAAGAATGGGAGAATGCCCCCTCCCCTCCAAGGTGTCCTAAACCCTCAAACCAGGAGGTGGATCGTGCTACAGATGAGGAAACTGAGGCAGAGATGCCTGCAACTAAGATCACCCACCAGGAGGCCCAGCAGCGCTGTGCCTGGCGGCCTCGCTCCAGTGCCCGCCCCCACCAGAACAGGCCTTCTCCATCTCCAGCGCATTTTTCTGACAGGGAGGCAATCCCCTCTGGGCGCCCCATCACCCCACTACACTATTTTCTGTTTGTCTTTGGGCCACACCCTATGATATTTAGGAAGCACCCCTGGCTCTGTGCTCAGGCCTCACTCCTGGAGGTGCTGGGGGTCCCTATGTGGTGTCGGGGGATGAACCCGGGTGAGCACTGCAAGGAAAGCTGCGCTCTCTCCCCAGCTGCCCTTCTTTCAGCTCTAGTTCCTGCCACATGCGGGCCCCCGGCTCCCGAGGTGGCTGAGAGGGTGCAGCGGAGACACCCAAGTGCACAGCGCACCCAGGGCTCCTGGGACACAGCCGCAAGGACGCCCTTCTCTCCCCGCGCCCAGGAAACGGTGGAACAACAACAAAGGCCTGGGCGCCTCCTGAAACCCCACTGGGCGCGCTCTGGCAGTAGGCCAGGCTGCAGGGGACCCGGTGGCTGCCGACTACAGGGTCCCCGTGGGGTGTCGCTCCTTGCACATTCTGGCGCCAAGCGCCCTCTCTGTGCCTGTCACCACTGGGAAGGAGCGGGGTATTCTGAGGAGGTAGGAGGGCACCGAGGAGCCTCAGCGTGGGGCAGGCACTGCAGAGCCAGCCATGCTCACTGCTACCCCGAAGCTATACGCTGTCACCAAGGGTCCCTGCTTCCCCGGGTGGCCAAAATGTCCTTGAGTGACTTGGAGGGTTGGGGACTGAGCCAGCCTCCCCTGCTGGGCACGGAGGCCTTGGCCGCCTCGCACGAGGCCTGCTCCTTCCTTAGGGGCCTCCAGGAGAAGGGGAGCTGCAACCACCTCGTGGGGGTGGGTGTCTTTGAGCCCTAATACCATCCTGTGCTCTCTAGGTTACCGGCTGAACCAGTGCTTTCTCACGGACAGCCGCCACCCCCACGAGCTGAGAGGTTTTCTTTTTTTTTTCTTTTATTAAAACACCGTGAGATAGTTACAAGCTTTCTTGCCTGAGTTACAATCACACAATGATCAAACACCCATCCCTCCACCAGTGCACATTCCCACCATCAATATCCCTGGTATACCCCCCTTTCCCACCCTCCCCCCGCCTCCATGACAAACAATATTCCCCATAATCTCTCTCTACTTTTGGGCACTATGGTGTGCAATGCAGCTACTGAGAGGTTGTCATGCTTGCTCCTTTATCTACTTTCAGCACACATCTCCCCTCCCGACTGACTCCTCCAACCATCATTCTCTTAGTGATCCTTCTCTATTCCAGCTGCCTTCTCCCCTTTGCTCATGAGGCAGGCATCCAGCTATGGAGCAGTCTTCCTGGCCCTTGTATCTACTGTCCTTGGGTGTCAGTCTCATGTTTTCTTATTTTATGCCCCACAAATGAGTGCAGTCCTTCTATATCTGTCCCTCTCTTTCTGACTCATTTTATCTGAGAGGTTTTCTTAAAAAACGAAAAAATCAGAGGAGATTCACAAAAGATTAAAAAGTCAGCAGAGCCCGAGCGGGGAAGGCACTTGATTTGCACATGACTACCCGGGTTTGATCCCCGGCACCCCACATGGACTCCCGAGTCCACTCAGAGTGATCCCTGAGCGCAGACAGGAGTTACTCCTGAGCCACTGCCAGGCGTGCCCAGAAACCCACTGAAGAAAATGAAAGTTAACATTGTAAAGTGTGGGGGTTCAGGGGCATATAGTACATTCCCCAAATCCCCACCTCTCTCTCTCTCTCTCTCTGTATGTGAATGTGTGTGTGTGTGTATGTGTGTGTGTGTGTGGTGCTGGGGGGCCTTATCTTGGAAGCGACCTGGAGTTGGCCATGCATGGTAAGCTCCTTGTACTCACTCTCCGTGCCCTCTGAAACATTTTCATTATCATTCGCCAAGGAAAACTTCCTCCCAAACCCCAATCCCGGTTGTGGGAACCCCGACCAATCTTTGCTCTGTTTCTCTGCACTGGCCTCTCCAGCTTCCTCTGTAGGTGGGACCCACGGGTTCCTGTGGGTTCGCCCTGACCACTGTTGGCTTCTCTGACTAAAGTTTTTTTCTGGCTGTCCTGCTGGAGTAGTTCGAGGACCATGTTCCGTCCCAGGGCTAATCCCATTGTTTGCAAAAAGCTCCTGTTTTTTCATTTGCCACATGATGAACTTTCGGGTTGTTTCCACCTATTGTAAATGATATGCGGGCTCTGTGTGTGTGTGTGTGTGTGTGTGTGTGTGTGTGTGTGTGTGTGTGTGTGTCGGGGAGTGGGAGAGCCAGTCATGTGGCAGGCCTGGTGGGAGAGGAGAGCGGGCAGGGTGCCTGCCTTGCAAGTGGCCGACCCGGGTTCAGTCCCTGGTACTCCGTATGGTCCCCAGAGCTGTCAGGAGGGCTCTCTGAGCGCAGAATCCAGGAGTGAGACCTGAGCACCACCAGGTGTGGTCCCAAAACCAAAACAAAAAGAGATTATGTGGAAGTTCTGGGTGTCAGGTTCCCAGGAGCCACACAGCCAGCTTCACGTGTCACATGAATTGCCACCAGCAAGTCCCACCTTCTCAGCACTTGCCTCCGATGCCACTGACTAGGGTTCAATCCCTAATATTGTCCTCTGAGCACCCCCACGAGTGACCCCTGAGTGCACAGAGCTAGGAGTAATTAAACCCTGAATGCCAGCAGGTGTGGCCCCCCAAAGCAAAATAAGAATAAATAAAATGTTAAACATATCCTATTTTAGGAGATTAATACCCAAGAATAGCCGAGATCAGTACCAGGAGGATTACTCCATGGCTTAGAGGCCAGCCGGGAATTCTAGGGGAAAGGGCAGCTCAGATAGAGAAGGGAGCACCAATTAAAGGGTGTTTGGAGGATCCTCCCAGGAGGGGAGATGCATGTTGAAAGTAGACTATGGATCGAACATGATTGCCACTCAGTGCCTCTTTTGCAGACTACAAGACCCAAAAGGAGAGGGAGAACAAAAGGGAATGCCTTGCCACAGAGGCAGGGTGGGATGGGGGGGTGGGGTGGGTGTGGGAGGGATACTGGGATCCATGGTGGTGGAAAATGGGCACTGGTGGAGGGATGGGTATTTGATCATTGTATAATCGAAACCCAAGCACAAAAATTTGTAAATCTACAAATGTACCTCATGGTGTTTCACTAATAAAAAAAAAAATCCTATTTTTCCGCCTCTTCTCCAACACTTGTTTCCTTGTGCCTTCCTCTCTCTCTCTCTCTCTCTCTCTCTCTCTCTCTCTCTCTCTCTCTGGGTCTCCTCCACCGAGCCACATTCCGGGCCAGCTGATGTTCTGGAAGAACCTTCTTAAGAGTCGTGCAGCAGCACCCGTGTCACTAGCCAATCCTGCACACGTCAGTGCATCCTGCTGGCCCTGGTGCCCAAGTCCCCCAATCATTCAAAGAGCTTCCGGACTGGTTTGAAACCCTCATCCTGGGAGAACTGCCCCCGACACATCTTTCTGCGTGTCCTAGGTGCCTGGGGGCTTGCCGAGGGCAGGGCTATGTGACCCCAGGTCTGTGCCTCTGTGACTTGCACTGTGTACCCCACCGTGTACCCTGAACACAGCCTCTGTGCTGGGAGATGCCCCATTGCCAGCCGAGAGCCCCTTTGGGCTCAGCAGCGCCCAGGACAAGGGAGGCTGGTGCTGAGCCCAGTCCCGCTGTTACTTTGTATCAACAGACATTACTGCGCGCTGCCTCGCCAGGTGGAGGTAACCAGCTTCGGGTCAGCGACCCGAAGGGATAAGAGGCCAGAGAGGATAACTGGCCTCCTATCAGATAGGGCTGTGGCCTTTGGCTGGGCCGGCCAGGGAGCCTGGTGGTTTTCTCTTCCGTGGCCTTGTCCAGGGGGCAGGGACAGCGTTGGCGTCTGGGCCCTGCCTCTGGACTTTGCGCTCTGGAAAGCGTTCCTTTACCCAGAATCGGGATTCTATTCATCCTCTCTTCAGGACCCCCCGCCCCCGTGTTGGCGGACACGGAACTCCTAGGAGAACGGGAAACAAACAGGCCAGGTCTGAGGGACGCTGGGCTGACCCTGGGGGGCGGGGGCGGGGGTCTCGGGTCCACGCTGGGCGGCGGCGCTTGCGGAGCGGCTGCTTCCCCGCGCTGCGCCTCTGGGACACCTGCAGGGGGTGGGGAGCGTGTGTGGCCCCCGCCGGGGTCCCGCGGGCGGGGCAGGGCGCGCCTACCTTGCCGTACTTCTTCAGCTTCTGCCGGTAGCGCCTCCGGGGCTTGCCCGCGGGCGCCGGCTCGTCCAGCGGCTCGTAGCGCTCCGGCCGCGCGGCCAGAGGCAGCCCCCGCGCGCCGCGCGCCCCCCGGCCAGCCGCGCCCGCCGCCTCGTCCCCGCACTCGGCCAGCTCCAGGATCGCCGCCTCGTCCTCGGCCGGGCCGCGGCCCCGGAGCCTGCGCGCCCCGCCGCGCAGCCGGGCGCCCACCGTCATGCTGCCGCCGCGTCTCCCGCCGGCCGCCGGGCTGGACCGGCCACCTCTGCCCGCCCCGCCCGCCCCGCGCCAGCCGCACCCGCGCCCGCCCCGCGCCCGCCCGAGGGGAGGTGGCGGTGGGGGCTGTGCGCGGCGCCCCCTGGCGGCGGGGCCTCGGCGGGGCCGTAGCACCTGCAGCCCGGCGGGGCCAGGGGAGTCAGCGAGGGCGCGGTGACCTCGCAGGGCGCGTCCTGCAAACCGTGATGCCCAGGAGGGGGCTGGGGGGAGGGAGAGAGAGAC
Source organism: Sorex fumeus (assembly GCF_029834395.1). NCBI lineage: Eukaryota > Metazoa > Chordata > Mammalia > Eulipotyphla > Soricidae > Sorex > Sorex fumeus. Next base: position 18,370,942 of record NW_026606067.1, read on the forward strand.
AGAGACAGACAGACAGTGACAGAGAGGGACGGAGAGACAGAGAGACCGACAGTGACAGAGACACAGAGAGACAGACACAGACAGAGCGAGTGACAGAGACACACAGAGAAAGACAGACACAGAGACAGAGAGAGTGACGGAGACAGAGAGAGGCAGAGACACAGAGAGAGACACAGAGAGACAGACCGACGACAGAGAGGAAAAGTGCCAGGCGGGGGCAGGAGGGAAATTGGGGACACTGGTGCTGGGAAATGTACACTGGCGAAGAGGTGGGTTTGGGAACATTGTATGACTGTAACCCAATCACAGACAACCTTATAACTGTATCTCATGGTGATTCAATAATTAATAAAATATATTTGCACTGAAGTGGGGAATTTTTTTTTTTAAAGAAGTAAATGAACCCTCCAGTGACGTGATTTTATTGGTCCAACTCCAGTTGGCTGAGATGGTGATGATGACGGTGAGGGCGTTATTCGCAGCTGGGAACACTTTATTTCCATAGTTTGAGCAGAAACATCAGAGCGCTGCCTCGGTTTCTTCTGGGAGCAAAACCCCTCCCCCTCCCTCTCATGATAGAGTGAAGTTGTGCTCCACTTAGCGGTAGGGTTTCTGCAGTGAGAAGGAGCAAACTAGGTAAAATGCAGCGTAGTCGCGGGACAGATAGAGGAGAGGGAGTCGCTGCGGCTAACGCTGACCAGTGCCCTGTCCATGCGTTGCTTCTCAGAGGCACGAGCTCTGCAGAGAGCACCGCCCGGTCCCAGCTGCTGCCCGGGCTGCCCACGGGAGCGGGCCAGACTGCACGCGCGGGGCGGACCTCTGCTTGTCCCACACCCCACACTCCAGCCAGCACTGCCCGGGCAAAGTCTTCTCTCTCGCTGTGCCTGGCCGGCCGGGATGACCTGGGGGCGGAGGCCGGAGGCTCACCTCTGCTAGGCTTCAGCAGGGACCCGGCACCCACCTTGTGGATGGTCGGGAAGCGCGCGTGCTTCGATTTTCGGGCTGCTCCGAGCGGCTGTGCTTCTCCCTGGATCTGCGCGGCACCGCGGGTCCTGCCCCGTCGCGGGCTCGCTCTACCTGTCGCCGGATTCTGATCAACTTCGCAGTGCAACAGCTCCCCCTGAAAAGAATTCTTTAGCAACACTAAAGAGTTTTGTTTTCTTGGCTTAGATGACTCAAAAGCCATGAAGAATTTGGAATCGACTGAGTTATGGGCACTTAAACAATAATGGAGGCAGAAAACTAAATGTGATAGAAAAATGAGGTCTGAATTAGGACTTTATGGGCCAAAAGAAAATTTCTGGGAACTCTTCCCCCAAATAAAGCACATTTGTATTCTCCCTTGCCAATGGCAAGCCATTCTAATATATAGAGATAGATATGTATTACACACACACACACATATAAATTTATAGGTATTTATCATTTGTTTTTATCCAAGTAGATTAAGATCCCATAATGACTGACTTTATAATCAATTAACATGAAAAACTGCTTTGTCGGGGCTGGACCCATAGCACAGTGGGTAGGGTGTTTGCCTTGCATGTGACTGGCCTGGGTTTGATTCCCAGCATCCCATATGGTCCACTGAGCACTGCCAGGAGTAATTCCTGAGTGCATGAGCCAGGAGTAACCCCTGTGCATCGCTGGGTGTGACCCAAAAAGCAAACAAACAAACAAACAAACAAAAACACCCTGCTTTGTCTCATACATTGTAAGAATATGTTAATTATTATTTAATTGTTGTAACGCAAATGTTACCATTAAAAGTATGTCAGGGTTGGGATGTGGCTTGTGGTAGAACATATGCCCAGCCTCAGTGAGGTCCTGAATTTTATTTCAGCTCCTGATTCCCGGAGCATTTTGGGAAATTATTACAGCACCCCCCACCCCCAAGAATTCATGGATAAAAGGCAAAGGAAAATAAAAGCAAACTATAATTTATGCCTGTCGCTTCAAATGGCCAAGCTTAGATACGCAGTGCTGTAGTGGTCAGAAGAGAAAGCTAAATGTCCTACTGAACAGTGTAGGTTCTAATGGGGCTGTCCAGGTTTGCGCTGAATGTTTATTTCTCAGCCTTGCCGTGTTTACCGCTGTGCGTTGGATCACTGGTGGTGAGTCAGAGATTAAAGGAAATCTGTGTTCAGTCCTATCTGTTAACACTTAGTAAAAACTGTTTTTATTTTTTCTTTTGTGTTGGGGCCATACCAGGCTGTGTTCAGGACTTACTCCTGACTCTGCTCAGGGATCACTCCTGGACGGCCTCAGGGGACTCGATGTATGTTGGGGTCAAACCTACCTGCTGTACTATCTCTCCAGCCTGTCAAGACTGTTTTATGTCTCCCCTTCCTTTTTTTCGTTGGCCCCCATTCTGCATTTTTTATTCCTCCTTCCCCACTTCATCTCCCCCTCGCCTCCCACATCCCTCTACCCTTACTCTCTTCCCTTTGTCTAACCTGTAAGTGTCCACCAGCTGATTTCCATTTTGTTTTGTCTGTACTCAGTTTCATCTGCTCACAGTGCTCACAGTGCTCACGAGGCTGTGATCACCCAATATTTGCCTTTTCCTTCTGACTAATCAAGATTCACATAATCCCGCTAAGAGCCTTCCATTCTGCTGCAAATGACAAACTCTTCTCTTTTGGAGAGTAAGAACACAGCTCTTTGCTTTTTGGTTTGGAAGTCACATCCAGCAAAGCTCAGGGGTTACTCCTGGTTCTGTGCTCAGCAGTCATTCCACTGTTGCTTGGGAACATCAGATGCAGTAAAGCAGCCACATGCTAGGCAAGTGCCTTATTTCTTGCACTCTCTCTCAGGTCCCAACTTTCTTATTTAAAATAAAATTGCTGAGGGGCAAGGCTGATAGTAGGGATATTGTAGATAACGCTGCAATAAACATCGGGGTGAATAAAACGTCTCCTGTCAATGGTTTCAATTTCATCTTGTGGATGAAAATTTCATTTTTGTGGATGCTCCATCTTATTTCCCACAATCCTTACCCAATGGACATTCCCATTTTCCACTGTTTTGAAGACTGAAAAAAACTCATAAAACTGAAAACCTTTTGCTAGTGTCTGAATATAATCACAGAGTAGGAAGTAGTGAAATTAGTGGGCTCCTTGGTTGGCTTATGTGAGATGGAGAGGAGACTGGCGGACACTTTCTCCCAATCTGCCTGTCACCCCAGGGCCAGCCCCATTAGGTGGCCATCAAGCCACACCTCATGCTCGTTTACCCTTCACGCTCGAGAGGGAATGTGGGCTTCTCCAGTGACAGAAAGAGCTCCAGAACACATCTCAAGAGGGGAGATGCAGGCGACATGTGTGCTCAGGCACCTGGTATATCGGCTACATGGGCACAGCAGTGTACGGGCTCTGGCACTTCCTTTGTTCAACTTGGCTTTATAGGGTTTTTTCCAAGCTGCCCCATGTGGGGATTCTAGCTAGGTAAGAGTCTGTTGCTAGGGAGGTTGCCAAGGGGGTAGAGCTGGGAACGGTTGATGTCTTTGACATTCTTTTCCTGGCCTTTATTCCACTGGAGCATCTCTTGGAGGGGGTCTGGGTCTCTTGGTGCCAGGTGAGTCTTATAAGGTCTCTGAGCTCGCAAGGTGGCTTTAGTTTTATTACTTGGGGCTATTGGTCTTATTACTTCCTAAGAATTCCATTGCGCAGGGGGCCCTTTCCTATCTACATGTCTACATCAGTAGGAGTAAAATCCTAAACATGCTGGAAGCGAACCCATCCAACATGAAAATGAACAGAAAGAGACTGGAAAAACAGTACAGGCAGCTTACTTGTTTGATTCCCCACGTCTCATATGCTCCCCTAACCCCACCAGGAGTGATCCTTAAGCACTAAGCCAGAAGGAAGCCAGACTAACACTTAGGTGTGCCCCTCAAACAAAACAGTAAAAACAACAAATATGTGTGTGTTTTGGGAAGTCTCCATGGCCCACACAATTGCTTTGGCTGCCTGGGGTCATTTGCTCACCAAATCAGAACAAATGATTACTAGTAATTAAAAACTCAAGGGGTCAAGATATGAAAGTCCAACAGTTCATCACATTTTTTGGGCGGGAGGGGGTCAAAACGGGCGATGCTCAGGGGTTACTACTGGCTCTGCACTCAGGAACTTCTGGCGGTGCTGCAGAGACCTTATGGGATGCTGGGGATCGAATGAACCTGGGTTTGTTGCATGCAAGGCAAACAAACACACTCTCTGCTGTACTATCTCTCCAGTCCCCTCTTCAGATTTTCAAAGAGGAAAAAATCATGGGCTCTAAAAATGGTATGACGGTACATGAAGTTTATTTTGGGTGCCGTTTTAATATCTTTGCATTGGGACCTTGCAGGACTGACATAACGTGAGAAGGATGCTGAGTACCTGAGATCTGCATTTGCATACGAAGGGCACACTGGGAGTGCTGCTTAGACCTTGCAGAGACACTCAAGCAAGCAGCCTGAGCAAAGTGAAAAGGTGCAAACCCCAGCTGAAGTAGACAGGGAAGTTAGCAGCAAATTCATAGGGTCGACTGAAGAATTGACACATGATGTTAAAATTAAATGGGGGGACCTAGGCCAGAGGACCCGAGGGCGTGCAGGGGGGTGACCACTGTGTGGCTGACCCACAGGTTCCCACAGGTTCCCACAGGTTCCCACAGGTTCTGTGGCCAATGGGTCACAGAAGGCAGCGCCGCAACTGGGGAAGGGCGTCTCTGCCCTCTAGTGGTTTTCTTTTGTAATAACAGAGATGATTCTTACCAATATCCAAATGTTTTGACACACATTTTTGGCCCTTTGGTGGTGATGGTGAAGGAGCAGTAAGTTTGTTCAGCAAAAGCATCAATATGAACACCATGTTACTTGACAACAGTTGTGTCTTTTAAAAATAAAAACCAATGTTAAAGCATTGCTGTTTTTCGGGCCGGAATGACACCCATCTCGTCAGATAACAGGAATGAGCCCAGGGGGCAGAAGCTTGCATTGACACAGCTCGAGCGGGCCCAGTAACGTCTCCATTAGAGACTTTGTTGTTACTGTGTTTGGCATATCGAATACTCTCGGTAGCTTGCCGGGCTCTCTGCATTACTATGTAAACACAGAAAAGCAGACCAAACGTTTCTAGACTGGTTTGCAAAAACATGGTTGTTTGGGGTAGGGCAATAACACCCACACCGGTTGCTGCTCTGGGCTTACTCCTGGCTCTGTGCTCAGGGATCAATTCTGATGGTGCTCAGGGGACCAAATGCTACGCCGTGGCTCAGCGTGGAGCATGGCACTCACCTTACTATGGCCTGGCCTGCCCTCCCAGCTCCTGCATTATTATCATTTGTGGGGCTGGAGCGATAACACAGTGGCTAGGGCATTTGCCTTGTAGGCGGCCGACCCGGGTTTGATTCCTCCGTTCCTCTCGGACAGCCCGGCAAGCTACTGAGAGTATCCTGCTCGCACGGCAGAGCCTGGCAAGCTCCCTGTGGCGTATTTGATATGCCAAAAATAGTAACAACAAGTCCCACAGTGGAGCTGTTACTGGTGCCCGCTCGAGCAAATTGATGAACAACTGGAGGACAGTGCTACAGTGTGGGACCGAGATAGAAGCCACTGTCTCACACCGCATCCCCCAGGCCCTGCGACAGTGATGTTCTTTCTTTATTTCCTGTCTTCATTCACATGACTGTTTTCTAATGCCCGTTTGTTTTGTGTTGGTTAATTAGCTGTAAGTGAAAAACAAGGATCAGCCCAGTGATGGTCTGAGCTCAACGGTGGTCCGAGCTCAGGGGCCCAGTCTTACATACATGCAATGAGGAGCAGAACTTGGGGCCTCACTCATGCTAAGAATGTGCTCTATCAGGGAGGCTTTGTCCCTGGCCCACTGTGTATTTTTGTGCATGGGTGTTTTTATTTTGGGGCCACACCAGTCATGCTCAGGGGACCAGATGGGATCCTGGGAATTGATCCCGGTATGGCCAAGGCAAGTGCTCTACCCATTGTACTATCGGTCTGGTCCCACACTGTGTATTATTATTATTATTATTATTATTATTATTATTTTGCTTTTTGGGTCACACCTGGCGATGCACAGGGGTTACTCCTGGCTCTGCACTCAGGAATTACTCCTGGCGGTGCTCAGGGAACCACATGGGATGCTGGGAATCGAACCCGGGTCGGCCGCGTGCAAGGCAAATGCCCTACCCGCTGTGCTATCTCTCCAGCCCCTGTGTATTATTTTTTTAAATTCTAGGCACCAGGGTGTAAAATACCACCATGTACTTTTACTTAATCACTTATCACTTAATCACTTAATCCCCGTTATTCATCGATTTATTCGAGCGGGTGCCAGTAACGTCTCCATTCATCCCGGTTGCGTGCTAGCGTAGCCCAATGGTATCTGTTCGTTCTAGGAACATGCAGAGCCTCAAACCGATCATTTAGGGTCTTGACGAAGAAGTCTGACCATCTTATAGGTGGGCGTCCACGTGATCTTTTGATGTCCCGTGGAATCCAATCAGTAATGGCTCTAGTCCAGCGGTTGTCTGTAAACCTCATTACGTGTCCAGCCCATCTGATTTTTGATGTCTTGGCAAATGAGACAGCGTCCCTGATTCTTGAGCGTTGACGAAGATCAGAACTTCGGATTCTATCTCTCATTTGAGTGAATCGTGATATTCCAAGCATAGTTCTTTCGATTCCTCTTTGAGAGACCTGAATAGCATTCTCATCCTGTTTTCGTAGGGTCCAGGTCTCTGAGGCATATGTTAATGCAGGAAGAATAGTGAAATCAAAGAGATGTGCTCGTAGCTGGAGGTTCTTTGTCCTTTTTAAGGCATTCCAAGCCGCTCTCTTCCTCCTGTGCAACTCAGGTGCCAGGTCATTCATCATGTTGATTTCTCGACCTAGGTATATATAACTGTTGCATTCGGAGATGGTGGTTCCGTTGAGAGCGAATGGAGTGTCAGGAACAAGGCTGTTTCTCATAAACATTGTCTTCGTAAGATTCAGCTGTAGTCCGACCTTTCCACATTCACGGTCAAAGTCTTTCAGCATTTGTGCTGCTTGGTTGATGTTTGGTGTTATTAGAACGATGTCATCAGCAAAGCGGAGGTGGTGTAGTTGCCGACCATCTATCTTCACTCCCATGCTTTCCCATTCCAGTCATCGCATGATGTTCTCGAGGGTGGCACTGAAGAGTTTTGGTGAAATGGTATCACCCTGCCGAACCCCTCTCTTGATATGGATGATTACTTCTTTGTAGAATGGTGAGATCTTGGTAGTGAATCCGCAATAGAGCTCACGAAGGATCTTGATGTATTGAGTTTGTACGCCCTGATTGGCTAGGGCTTCCATGACCGCTTCCGTCTCAACAGAATCAAAGGCCTTCTTTAAATCAATGAACGTTAGACAGAGCGGCATCTTGAACTCCCGAGATACCTCAATGAGCTTGGTTATTGTGTGGATATGGTCGATGGTACTGAATCCTTTTCGGAATCCAGCTTGTTCACATGGTTGTCCTTCATCTAGTGTTCTGCTAATCCTATTCAGGATGACACGAGTGAATAGTTTGTAGATGACAGACAATAGGCAGATTGGGCGATAGTTGCCAATGTCGTGAATGTCTCCTTTCTTGTATAGTAGTACAGTCCTGCTGGTTTTCCATTGGGATGGAACCTTGCATTCAGACAGGTAGCGTGTGAAGAGTCGAGCCAATGTATTGATGAGTACTGATGGTAAGTTCTTCAGGTGTTCAGGTCTGATCTTGTCTGGGCCAGGTGCTCTTTGTTTCTTTACCGACGAGATGGCATGTTGGATTTCGGAAGGGAGAACATTGGGAACGACATATCCATCATGTGGTATGTGGTATGTGGGCAAGTGGATGTGGCTATTAAAGAGATCTGAGTAGAAGTCATGAATAATCTTCTCCATTGCCCTTCTGGAATATGTGATAGATCCATTATGATGTCGGAGGGCAGTCATCTTGGTTTTGTAGTTGGTGAAGGACAGGCGGGCATTACGAATGTTTTTCCCAGCTTCTGCTGCATCTACCAGTACTGCTGCTCTCCTGTTTTTGAGGTCATCCTTGATGGCTTCTCTGCACTGTTTTGCCAGTTCGGATGTTCGCTTGTGGTTGCCTGAGGCACGTGCCAAGCCACGTTGGCGAATAAGTTCAAGAATGTTCGAAGAAAGACGGTTTTTTGTGGTTATCTCTCTCTTGGCATTCCTTGCACAATCATGGAGGTGTTGAATCATTCGATCGTATTCCTCATCAATGTTGTCAATGACGGCATCTTCCCATGTTGCCGCAATAGAGCCAAAGAGCTCCCAGTTGGTGGTTGTTCTGGGAGTCCTCTTCTTAAACCTTGCATTCTTTTCTCCTCGTTCTGTGAGGTAGAATTTTGCACGAAGAAGACGGTGGTCTGATCCCGTTTGGAATTTTGGGACAACAGCAACATCGGTTAGGCAAAACTGCCGATTGAATATGATGTGGTCTATTTCATTGTGGAACTGTCCATCGGGAGACTCCCATGTCCAACGTTTAGATTCAGCCTTTTGGAATTGTGAGTTACCATGGAAGGTTTTGGTTGACATGATGAACTCAGACAGTCTGTCACCCTGTTTGTTCCATTCCAGGCCATGGGTTCCGATGTGGAGTTCATCGACTGATCTTCTTGGTCCTATCTTGGCATTAAAATCACCGACAATGATCTTGTAGAAGGTGTGATCTTCTTTATAGAACTTCTCTAGCTCCATGTAGAATTTCTCAGTTTCTCTTTCACCATAACTGGATGTTGGTGCATAGACAACAAAGATAGAAACTGCCGGTAGTGAGCCACATTTATTCAAGTGTAATCATCCGATTCGGGATGTTAGGCATTGGAATGAATCAATGCTCGTGACTAAGTTTGTGTTGACAAGGATACCGACACCACCAACGCCTCTTTTATCACATGTTCCAAGGAACAGTTCTTCTCCAGTGTCGAAAACAGCATGATGGGATTGATGTCTTCTCGTTTCGGTCAGACCAATGATGTCGTACTTGATTTTTCGCGCTTGTACCATAAGGTCTTCAATGGATGCAGCAGATGCCAGCGTACGAGCATTGAAAGTACAGACAATCATTTTTGTTTTTCTGCGTTTTGGCAGCCTATGTCTTTTAAGTACTTTTACTTAAAAAAAATTTTTTTTGCAGGGGAGTGGGGCACACCTGGTGGTGTTCTGAGTGTACTCCTAGCTCTGCACTCAGGGATCACACCTGGTGGGACTTGGGCGGACCACATGGGGTGTTGGGGATCGAACCCAGGTCAGCTGCATGCAGGGTGAACACCCTATATTCTGTACTATCATTCAGGCCCCTGTCATATTAATGACTGCTTTCATATTTATGACATCCTTCTTTAACTCAATTCTATCTGATTTACAATGTCATCTTGTGTAGAACTTTGTAAACCCTCCTGGTCTTTGTGGATCAGCTCTGTTGTCAACAGCTGATTTCTGTTGTGAAGCCTCCATTCTTACAACGTTTGCTTTCAACACAGCGCTATATTCAGAGCTCATTCCTTCCTTTATGTAGCTGATGATCTGATAAATTTGCTTGATTTGTGACTTTTATTCCATTCACGTATCCACTTGACAGCTAATCACTCTTTAAATTCTATTTTCTACTGAAGACAACAATTTCATGTTGCTATTAAATCTATCATTTCTACCTCTTTACTGGTTGTCAATTGATTTCCCCCGCCCCCTCCCCCCCACTGCCACCACCCCATTCTGGGTTCTATCTTCCTGCATATTTGAAAGAAGGAATACTTTAATTTTTGATTTTTTTATTTTGGGGGGGTCACATTCTGCAGTGACCCCTGGTACGTGCTGAGGGCACCACGTGAGGTGTGGGGGATGAAACTGGGGTCAGATGCAAACATGTAGGGAAACTTTTCAGGGACTAGAACCACAGTTTGGGTGGAAGGAGGCGGCACCCCCAGCAGGGGACTGTGCAGCGCGGGCCTGGGGCTCTGCATGCAGAGATGTGCACACAGGACTGAGCATGCAAATTAAATGCTCTACACTGAGCCACACTTCCCTAGGATCACATTTTCTTTCCTTCCTCCCACCTTTGGTTTGCTTTTGGGCCATACCCAGCAAGCAGCTCAGGCTTACTCCTGGCTCTGTGCCCAGGGTCACTCTTGGTGGGACTCGGGGAACCATATAGGTTACGGGAGATCAAACCCAGGTTGGTTGCATACAAGTCAGGCACGGCAAGCGCCTACCTGCTGAACCATTGCTAATGACCCCGAACCACATTTTCTTTTGGTTTCACCACCCCCAGTGGTGCTTTACTCTTGGATCTGTGCTCAGAGATCACTCCTGGAGGGCTCAGGGAAACCGTAGGGGTTGTTGGGGATTCAGCCTGAGTCTGCCATGTGCAAAGTGCCTTACCCACTGTATTATTACTCTGGACTCAGAATCACATTTTCTCATTCAATCAATAATTTTTTAAAAAAATAGCGGGCTGGAGTGATAGCACAGAGGGTAAGGCATTTGCCTTGCACGCGGCTCACCTGGGTTCGATTTCCAGACTCCCACATGGTTCCCCGAGTACCACCTGGAGTAATTCCTGAGTGCATGAGGCAGGAGTAGTCCCTGTGTCTCACTGGGTGTGACCCAAAAAGCAAAACAAAAAAAATATTGCCCCCATCCTCCGCATGATCTATATCTTGAATGTTCCTTCAGGAAGGAGTGAGTCTCGCACAGCTCAGTTTCTTTCTTTCTTTTTCTTTTTTTTTTTTTCTTTTTGGGTCACACCCGGCGATGCACAGGGGTTACTCCTGGCTTTGCACTCAGGAGTTACTCCTGGCGGTGCTCAGGAGACCATATGGGAAGCTGGGAATCGAACCTGGTTCGGTTGTGTGCAAGGTGAATGCCCTACCCGCTGTGCTATCTTTCAAGCCCACAGCTCAGTTTCTGGATTCTTCTTGTTACCATCTCCTTAGAAACAAAGCAGTGTTTATTAGAGCTCTTAGCTCTCACCACAAGGCAAGGCTGTGCCCCACGGCCCAGAGTCTGGGCAATTTTCATGAGGGTCCACATGCACCTGAGGGTCACCGATTATTCCAGTTCTTCCAGAAGGATCTTTCACAGGCTACAGGGGTTTCTCACTGGCATGACTGCTCCCTGGTGCCTCTGAAGCCTGGGGACAGCTCTCTCTCCCCACAGAGCCTGGGGACGGCTCTCTCTCCCCACTCACTGCTGCCTTGGTTTCACTGGCCTCTTGCACCTTCTCCCAGGGTAGAGAGCTGGTCCACACCAGGCCCAGTCGCAGGCTGCTCCCGAGCTCACTCACCCCCACGAGCACGGACCCCATCTGTCCCTTTCTTCTTGTGGTCCATGTTGGTGAACGCAGTGATGTCTCCGCAGATCAGCTGGAGCATGAGCTCTGCCGTGAGCACTTTGCCCTCAAAATCTGCATCTGACTTCTGCTACCTCGTGCCCTCCCTTTGGGTATTTCGGGACGCGTCTCTTGTTCCCCATGTCCCTCCCCTCCTCTTTGGTGTATCTGGGGATCAGACCCAGGCCCTCATGCTGTGCCACCTTCTCCCACTGACCCACAGCCCCTCGCTCCATCTCTTACCTGCCTTTCACACCTCCCCCTTCCCACCCTCCTGGTCCTCTGCTAGCCAGTTTATTTAGATCTCTACTTCGCAGGTTTTTGTTTGGGGGCCAAACCTGGTGATACTTGGGTTACTTCTGGCCCTGCACTCAGGATTCACTCCAGGTCGTCCACCTGCAAGGAAGGCACCCTATCCACTGTACTATTTCTCCTGCCCCGTATTTACAGTTTTATGGCCAACAGCTTCTTCGAAGATCTTGGTGATTCTTGCCTGCATTCAGCACACAAACTTTCATTAGATGTAGATTCTTCTTTTTGAACTGTTCATTCGCTGGCACCTGGAGTCTGATGTGCACTGGTGCTCAACAGAGCTGCTCCAGGGATGAACAACTCTCACTGATCTATTAGCTATTCCGGTGACGGAGACGCTTCTAACTGCTCCCTCTTAAGCACACTTCATGGCGAGCAAGGCCATCAGTCAGAGTGTCCATCATCTGCTCATTAGCTGATTAGCTGCCACTCGCTCCAAGTGGTTTATTTGTCCTTCCTTCCTTCCTTCCTTCCTTCCTTCCTTCCTTCCTTCCTTCTTCCTTCCTTCCCTCCGTCCCCCCCTCCTTCCCTCTCTCCCACCATTCCTTCTCAAGATAGTTTTATTATTATTTTTTTATTAATGTAGGAGTACTGCTGTTTATTCAGCCACTGATTAGCTGATTGAATTGTGCATAACTCCACCTTACTTTTTCTCTTTCATTTTTTATAATTTTCTTTATTGAATCACTGTGAGAGCAGCTACAAAGCTTTAGGGTTTATGTCTTGGTCATACAATGAAACACCCATACCTTCACCAGTGCCCATTCTCCATCACCAAAAACCCCAGTATACCCCCATCCCACACCCTCCCTCTACCTGTGGGGCAGATGATTTCCACATTATACTCTCTCTACTTTGATTACATTCAATATTTTGACACCTGACCCACCATTATTATTTGGGATTTTACCCCAACACTTGGATATGCCAAAAAGGCAACCATAGGCAATTTGTTTTCTATTGCTGGTTATGAATAACATGATGTTGCGCAGCTGCAGCAGTGACCGCACAATTTTGGAATTCCAAAATTTCAACAATTAAATCTGGAGGAATTTATGCCAAAACCTGCTGGGTTCCAAGATTTGTTCCTGAGTCTCTGGGATCATGGCTCTTTAGTAGCTTGATCAGGAGCCAGAGAGGCCCTTCATGGGTAGCAACTTGGGGTCTCATTGGGATGGGAAGGAAAGGGCCGGTTCCATCCCCATCCCATGAGGCCATGCATGTCTCATCACTGTGGGCCCAAACCTGACTGTCCAGTAGCCCTTGGCGGATGGCAGCCACTGAGCCGTCAAGGGGGAGCAGGTGGAGGGACAGCACCCTTTCTCCCCTGGGGTGGCCAAGCAGCAGTAACCTACTTCAGGGTCCGGACGCATTTCTGCCAAAAGCCCCTGGGTTTCGATATTTGTTTCTGAGTCTCTGGGATCATGGCCATTAAGCAGCTTGATCAGGAGCCAGAGAGGCCGTTCGTGGGCAGTGACTTGGGGTCTCATTGAGGCGGGGAGGAAAGGGCCAGCTGCACCCCCATCCCGTGAGGCCCTGTGTGTCTCATCACTGCGGGTCCAGACCTGACTGTCCAGTGGCTCTGGAGGATGGCGGCCACTGGGCTGCCAGGGGGAACAGGCCAAGGCATGAAACCTATTCCCACCTGGGGTGGCCCGGCGCTGGTAACCTATTGCAGGGACCGGATGCATTTCTGCCAAAAGTCGTTGGGCTTTGAGATTTGTTTCTGAGTCTCTGGGATCATGGCCGTTAAGCAGTTTGATCAGGAACAAGAGAGGTCATGTCTCTAATTATATAGCTGAGCTGGAGGTGGTTTGTGGGTGTGTCTCCCACATACCTAACTTTTGGCCATTTACTTTCTTGGTAAACTTTGCCCCAAGTTTCTGGGGTCTGGCCAAAGGCACAGCAGAAATTTTGGGGTATCTGGAAGTCTGACGGTGCCATCAGGCTGCTGATGCACTCACCTCACAGATACAGATTGACCAGCTGGTGGTACCACATGCCTGGCCAAGATAGTTTTAGTAAAAAAAGTTTTTAGAAATGTGAGAGGAAAAAGTGATGCATAATCCACAGAGAACACAGGTTTCTCCAGAATGGAAGCAGCCCAAAAGTTCATCTTAGGTTTTGGGTCACACTCGGTGATGCTCAGGTTTTACTCCGGGCTCTGTACTCAGGGATCACTCCTGGCAGGGCTCGGATGAATAAACGGGGTGCCAGAATCAAACCTGGGCTGTCCCCGTGCAAGGCAAGCACCTTACCTGCTGTACAATTTTGCCAGTTCCAACCAACAATTTATTTTAAAAGTTTCCCAACAGAGCCATGGCCACGGACCCTGAGAGCGAGGGGCGGCACGCAAGCACAGCAGTGGCGAGAGCGGGACACATGGGTGCTGAAGATGCTGTTCCCACCGGCATCTCCTGCTGCTCCAGGGTGGGTCTCTTCTCCTGGCTTCCATTCACATCAATCAGGGATGGGGACTCTTTTTTTCCTGCCCAGGGCCAACTGGATATTTACAGCATCATCTTTAGATGGTTCCAGCCAGCTGGGACATGGGTGGTCCATAAGAAGTGTTTGTCCCCATGGACATCTGACCCACCATTATTATATGGATCAGGGCCACACCATGTGGTCTCATGGGCATCGCAAGTCAGAAGCTCCTCATTCCTGAGTCTCTGACATTCCCCCTGCCCCAGCCTCCCTTCCACAGCACCCCCCTTTCCCAGACTCCCCAGAACGACGATGGGATGGCCCCTATCTGGGCTCTTTCACTAGGTCCTACTCGGGGTGGTCTTTGGGGGACTGACTGTATGTTTGCATATTTCATCTTCCCCAGGGGCACCCTAGACAACTGGAGACCCTCATCCACAGGGCTGCTTACTTAGGCCAGTGGACTCACGGGGTCCGACATGGGTTGTCATGGCAACCACATTGTGGCTGGTTCTCGAGAGAAATGGTGAATCGAATCCTCCCTCCGAGAATGTCATTAGACCCCGGTTCCAGATTGATTTCAGCTTACTCATCATTACATTTTTTTATTGCTCAGATTAAATAGTGTCCTGGTCTCTGCAAGAATAATTTCTCATTAGGCATTATTTAAATTAAATAATATTTAAATGGAAACCAAGGACATTCTGATTAGTACATAGCTAGGAAACAGAAACTGGTATTTATTGATGCACACACAGAAGATTCCTCTAAATCTTTTAAAAAAAACATTATGTTGTCATGAACATATACAATGAGAAAATTTATAGTGGTTATCAAGATTTCATTTGAATATTCTAAAAAATATTGAAATAAAATTTCTTGCCATGAACCCAGAGTTAACGAGAGCGAGCAAATGTGAAAAACACCAGCTTCTGACTTAGACAAAAAAGATTTTTTTTTTAAAAAAAAAGTATTTTAAGGGACTGAAGAGATAGTAGAGCGGGCAGGCCACTTGCCTTGCATGCAGTTGACCCAGGTTTGATCTCCAGCGTCCCAAATGGTTCCCCCAAGCACTGCCAGGACTGATCCCTGAGTACAGAGCCAGGAGTTACCCCTGAGAATCTCCAGATGTGACCAACCCCCCCCCCAACAAACATACAAACAAATGAATAAAATTTAAAAAGTATTTTAATGGTTAGAATTCCCATAAAAAGATGCATTCTGCCCCCACCCCCATCACAATGATGGCTTCAAAACTTCAGCGCCTGCCAACTAACTCTAGAACACACGGACCCCGCTCCCCAGAAAGAATACCTTTGTACCAGAAACAGGTAATTCACATTCTGATATAGAGCAAAAGACAAGTGCTTTATTATGAGGACTGTTCAAGTAGAATTTCAGTGTGCACCAGTAAAAGTGAATAATGATTTGCATCCATTTTTTTTTTAATGAACACGAGGTTAATAAGGGGCTACACAGTATTTTTTCCCCCTAAACACCATCCACTGGTAAGGCAAAAACATTTCATTTTTGAACAGAACTGTTTACAGAAGAAAGTTACAGCACAGCATGGCACAGAAAGGAAGATATCCTTGTGCGGTCCCCAAGGCCGGGGGCTCTTGGAGGGAGATGACAGCGACCGTATGGACCTCAGCCTGATTCTTCTTTGAGACGGATACAATCTGAATCGGCATTCCCTCTCTGGGGAGCACGCAGAGGGCCGCACTGACAGGACAGTGATCGCAGTCTAAAGTGACATCACGCAGCCAGCCTCTGGCTCTGCAGGGAATGAGCAAGCACTGGGGAAGCTGACTCTCGCTTTCCATCGCACGGCTCACGCATCAGCAAAGAACAAGCCAGCAAACGCCGCTACAGAGCTGCAGAGTCGGCGTAAGGATGTGAAGAAACATAAGAAACCCAGTAGAAGACCGCAAAGAAGCAGGTTAAATAGGAACCCAAGGGGCCGCCCGGAGGCGTGGCGAGTTAGTGTACTGTGATAAAGAGCACGTTTTCTTCAAAAGTCTCTTAAGAGCTTTCAGCTGTTACGGAGTTGGGGTGCACGGGGGTGGGAGGCTCCCAATGGCAGTTAATTCCTGAGGCGGCTTTCCCCATCTGCTCTGCCCAGAAGGGTTTGTGCTATGAGACAGCCCTGATCCCTCGGCTCTCCCCAGTATGCTCTGGGGTCACAGGGCAGCAAACTGAGCGAGACGCGGCACCTCACAGACAGGGCACCCAGCAGCTCCTCATGCCACTGCTATGATTAGCAGAGGACCAGGAAACACTGGGTATGATTCAAAGTTCCAAACTGCAGGCTCCCTAGTACTTCTAAGCTCAAGGCAAAGCTACCATTATTGTCAGGTACTTCATTTTTAAAAACTCTCAGTGCCAACACTGTAAACATTTGGTGTCTTCCCAACTAAACCTTGTCTGGTAACAGAGATAAGAGTAAAGATAGAGCAGGGGTTATTCTGTGTCTAATACAGCCGATCTACTCATCAGCTTCTGGTTTCAATTGAAATAGGATTTTGGAATACATTTTTAAAGTCCATGCTACACTGTAGATACAATTTCTGTGAACTTTGGTTTTTTTTTTTTTGCTTTTTTTTGCTTTTTTTTTTGTTCTGGACACAATTTTCAAAATGGCATTGATGGAGGTCAGAATTCTTAAAAACCCACTGGAATGGGAAGAGCAGGGAAGAACATTTTCAACTCAGAGCATCAAACATACATGGGGGTGCAGAAATCTCGACAACTATACGCGGTTTGAAGCAATCATCTGTTTTATTATACAACTCTATGAACAGAAAATGAACAAAAATACACAATATACTTACCTGTACATGTGAACCTACATTTTGTTGTAGCTACAGATATTTATTATAGTTCATGGGGACTTGAATCGCACAGTTCATGACTATGTATAACCTTATTGCATTGGGGGCGGGTTCTGCAGCGGGATGCCTTGCCCATCCCAAGGCCGGACCTCCCGGGCGTCCCCGCCCTAGAGCTTGAGCTCGTTGGCCACCTTGGAGGCGATGTTCTTGAAGGCGATGGACGTGCCCGAGATGCGCTTGAAGCGGACGCCGTTGAGCGAGAGGCGCGGCAGCTTGCACACCTCCATCTCCCACTGCACCAGGCTGTCCTGCCGGGCGTCGCCGTGCACGCAGAAGAGCAGGAAGCGCTCCTTCTGCTCGTAGTCGCAGTTGTTGGCATCCAGCACCTTGCGGATCTCGCGCATCATGTCACTGGGGTCCATGGAGCTCGTGGTCTTCATGCTCCACGTGAAGCGCAAAGAGCGCGGCTTGGAATCTTTGCCCTCGTCCCTGTCACGCTCCTTGGGCTCCCCTGATGTACTTCTGAAGGGGGGGAGGGAGAGAGGGGCACAGGATGCGCTCAGTGGAGGGCAGAAGCACACTGCTCGCCCCCCTTGGCTCGGTGCTCTGTGCACCTGCCTTGCTCGCAGGTAAGATTTCTGCCACCCTCTCATAAAAACAGGTGCCCAGGGCTGGAGAGAGGAAAGCAGGGAAGGCGCTGGACTGCATGCGGCAGTCTGGGCTTGATCCCCAGCATCCCCAAGTACTGCCAGGACTATGTCCTGAGAGCAGAACTAGGAGTAACCCCTGAGCACTGCCGGCGTGGCCCCAAAACAAAACAACGCTCCCCACTAAAAACATAGATGCCCAGAGGTTTGAAAGAGTACAGTGGCTGGGGCACTTGCTTGTACGCGCCGACCAGGGTTCAATCACCGGCACCCCTATCAGCTCCTAAGCACTTCAGGAGTGACGGGTGAGCATAGTAAGCCCCAAGCACCGCCAGGTGTGTTCCCCAGGCCAACCAATCAAACAGAAACACCAGCTTCCTGGACATGGGCTACGCTAGCTTTCACTAATACCACCACCTAAAACCATCTGTTTTCTTAAATATATTTGGTTCTGGAAAGTAAGTCTGTGGATGAATGTAGAAGAACTTAGCATTTTTTTCAGTTCCTTCCCTATCTTTAACTTTGCAAAAGGAAATTTTCTATTTTCAGTGCAGGCACACAAAATAGGCATTTGGGGTGGGGGCATTTGGGAGCCTGGGGCCACTCCTGGGACACTTGTCCAGCTGAAGCAGTTTGATGCTCGGAGTAACCCCTGAGCACTGCCGGTGTGGCCCCAAAGATGGCCCCTGAGATGATGCCAGAGGCTGCTAGAGCCACAGCTGACCTATGTTTGTGGGTCGTGTGGTCCTGGGAATGTGACTCGGGGCATTGTGCCTGCAAGACATGCGCCCTAACCCCGGCACTATTTCTCTGGTCTCTAAGTAGAGTTCTGTATAAGGACAATTTTATTTTTTTGGTGGGGGGTCACACCCAGCGATACTCAGTGGTTATTCCTGCTCTGCACTCAGGAATTTATTCTAGTAGTACTCGGGGACCATATGAGATGCCGAGGATTGAACTCAGGTCTGCTGTGTGCAAGGCAAACATCCTGACCGCTGTCACTCCGACCCCAGGGAAATATTTTCTTTTCTGAGCTGGGAGAGAGACAAGAGACTGGTGAGTAGTAACGGCTGCAGGGGGCTTAGTTATCCTGAAATGCAGAGGTGAGGCTTGTGATGCCAGAGTCAAGGTGAGGGCAGGGGGAACAGGCGGTTCAACTCTGTGCTGGAGGCAGGTTCACTGGGACCAGCATGCCCCCATCCCTTCCTCCAGCTCCTGCCATGCTCCTCAGGCCATGGGCGCCCCGATTATTCCTGACAGAAGGACAGAAGTCTTGCCAGAGGCTCCCCGAGTGGTCTCCACTCCTGCAGGCAGGAGCACCCCTCCCCGAGCTCTGCCCGACCTTCTCTGCGCGGCTCAGTGCTCTCACATGCTACAGTCCATGGCATGCCCTGATGCACAAACGAAAATCTCTCCATTTAGGAGGTCTGTTTTCTTGTCTCCATTTGCCCACTCAGCTGCACATTCCAGAGGACCAGAAGTTTAGCTGTGCGGTTTGTGGCCGGACCTATGCTGGGGACATGGGTGCTGGATGCTGTGCATGGGGCAGGTCTGACCCTTCTGAACCTTCCCTTCTTGAAGGTCTCCCAGAATAATCTAGAAGCAGATAACCTATGCTCAGTAATCCAGGGAGGTAAAATAAATCGATACTTTGATTCAGAAGACCCTGGAATAAGATTTGTTGAGTGCCCTACCTCTGTGCGATCACTCCCAGTCCTCTATATAAAATTTTATGTATACATTTATGTGTGCACATATGCACATTTACATCCCCACACTTCAAGGTATTGGTGGCCCTCAGACCTGCAAACCGTGCAAAGCCCGGGGGAAAAAGTAAGGAAAAGAAACAGGAGAGAAAATGAGTCTCCGGGATTCTCTAGCAAGTGGGGGCCATCTTTATTTCAGTCTTCTCTGCTGCTCTTTCTCCCCGTGAGCCGGGAGGGACCTGGGTGACACAGGACCCCAGGCGCAACTGAAAAGCAGTGTTGACAGCCAGGAACTGCAAACGCTTCTCTCAGGCCCCAGAGACACTGAACTGAGAGTGAGGCCTGGCTCGGGTCTGTGGGGTCCCGCGGTTGTTCCCCAGAGGGGAACGCCTGCAGCCTTGTCCGGCCCTGCCAGTGACAGGGTCCTGAGCCTGCCCCAGCACGCCCAGGACGTCAGACGGGGCGCCGGGACCCTGAGGCTAGCAGGACCCGGCCAAGAGCTGGGGCTGCTCAGGGTCGCCTCAGTTAAGGGCCAGAATCCTGGGCATGGTGCAGTGCCCCCCACCTGACCCTCAGAGCCTCACTGGTCCTCCCTGTGTAAAATGAATGAGTGCCAGGGGACAGCAGCAACAGCCCCGGCCCCCAACAGAAGGACACAAGCACAGCACAGACACAGACACAGAGACACATAGACACACAGACAAACAGACACAGACACACACAGACAGAGACACACAGACAGACCAACAGACACAGAAATACAGAAATACATAGAAATACACAGATACACAGACACAGAGATACAGAGACTGACCAACAGATACACACACACATACAGATACACACAGGCACAGACACACAGAAACACACAGAGATACAAAGACACACAGACACATACACACATGACACAGACACACATAGACACACACATGCATCCACAGACACAGACACACACAACTGTGCTGCGCTGCCTGGGTGCTGTGCAGACTGGGCTGTGTCTCACACACGGGGCCTGGTGCCCACTCACCTTGAGGCGTCAGTCCTGCCACTGGCTTCACCTTCACTTGGATCCCTCAAAACAAAGTCAAGGTTGAGAGTTAATGATGAAAGTGAGAAGGTGATCAAGAGCTCCCGCAGCTAAAGCCATCTCATAATGAACCATCATGCAAAGTCTAGTCAGTCCCCAGCCCCCGAAGGACAC
The DNA here is from genome assembly GCF_029834395.1 of Sorex fumeus. Taxonomy (NCBI): domain Eukaryota; kingdom Metazoa; phylum Chordata; class Mammalia; order Eulipotyphla; family Soricidae; genus Sorex; species Sorex fumeus. The sequence goes on from NW_026606067.1 coordinate 18,391,444, forward strand.
TGCCTGCATCTTCCTCTGGCCACAGTTACCCAGGGCCCAGGATGTGCCTACAGGAGGCTGGGTGAGGGTGGGGGCCAGGTCTAGGTTATTATTCTTTTTTTAAAACACAATTTTCCAATTCCTGGTCATGACTGCCATGGCACAATTGATCTTTTGCTTCAGTCTAGTTCAATCAATCTACAGTTAAGACTGTTTAATTACTGTTAGCAGCAAGATTCAACTTCAGAGGGTGTTATTCAAAGTAAGTCAAGCAGTGGCTCAATTTAGAATGTGCAGAAACCAACCTTGAAGTTGGAGACAAAGCGCAGATATAAATATTTAACTCATATATAAATACTTCTAAAAATAAACAATTTTTAAGTAAGCAAGGGACTTATTTCCTAGGATATACGCAAATCCTGACATGCATATGGCAGAACTAGCAAACCAAGAGCCCCGTCTAAAGACGTGGATTAAGTCCCCAACAAGAACACTGCTCTTACCTGCGGAGCAAAACCAGCCAACTTGACTGACTGTCCTGGCATTGAATGCAATGAATATTTTTCAAGTCCACCAGAAAAGTAGTAATTTTTGTCATTTTTCAAGGGCAACAACATAGCTTTGTAGCAGTGGGAAGACCCCTTGGAGATGGGGTGGTGTGTGACAGATGGTAAATACGATTAGACAATCAAGCTCTTAATCCCTGAGCACTGCTCCTGAGCACTCACTCAGTTCTGCAGGAGGAGCGGGAGGAGCAGCCAGAGCAGCTTTCCTCACCCCCATCCGGGTCAGAGCACAGCTCCACACCCGCAGCCGTCCGAGACGGGAGCGGGGGATTCTGGCCGCCCCGTGTTTCTCCGACTTCACACCGGAAGCCTTTCATGGTAAATGGACAGTACAAAGCCCACATTCCCACCCGAACTGTGAAGGATAATGAAATGTGCTCTCACATTTACCTTACTTTCTTGGTGTGTGCTCGGGGGACATGGGTTGTGGGGATCTCAGGGAAAGCATATGGGATGTGGAGGTCTCAGGGCATCCCGGGGGTGGGGGTGTGTCTGGGCAAGGGGCCAGCACTCAGGTTCCACATGGGGGATGTGTCTCGAGGGGCAATCTCTGTATGTGTTTGGGAGTCAGGGTTCAGGCGGGGAGTCCCATTTCTCAGGGCTGTGAACCCTGAATGAAGCAAGCCAGGAAGGAAGAGGGGAGAAGGAATAGCAGAACCGAACAGACCGGCAGGCAGCACCATGCCCTGAGCCAGCACCCAGGTTGGGGCAGTCTGGATGCCAAGAGACCATGCCAGCAGCTACAACTACACATGGGTCCCGTCCCCGATGGCCGGGCACAGCACTGGGCGGGCCCCCCTGGCTCTGAAGCCAGTGCTCCGCTGCTCCTCCTGTGTGTGGGAGACTGGAGGGAGGGGGTGGGTTACAGGACTGCCCTATGCTGCTGAGACCCCCTGAGACTCCTGTCCCCAGAATTACGTGCTATGGGACAGTCATGCTAAAGCTGACCACATGGGGGGCACTGATGTTTCTTTCTTTCCCCCAGCCAAATCCAGAAACAACTAGAGCACATTTCATTTGCTTTATCATCTTTAGGGCTCCCAAGCGGGGAGCTCTGAGACTCAGGGCCCCACCTGCGGTTCTCAGCCCACTGGGCGAGTAGTTTGATGTGAGGTCCCAGGGGTGCGGTGCTGCTGAGTCCCACATCCAGGCCACCCTGGGTGCTGAGGGGCCTGAGGGCTTCACCCAGTGTTCTGCAGGCCACAGTATGCTGAGAATCAAAACCAGCTGGGGTGATGGGCATGCACACTGCCCTGCAACCAAGAGGAGTCATGGCTGGTCCCTCAGGCCCCAGTCAGCCTGGGGTGCCCAAAGGGTCGACCTCCTAGACAGCAGGATGCCTCCCAGGGTCTCAGCTGGGTCAGTGTGGTGGCCCCAGGCGCTGAGCCGAGACGTAGGACTCAACCAGCCGGCAAGTGCGGTGGCGAGTGCAAGCAGGCTGTGGCTCAGCACACGCGGGCCACTTCCTAAGAGAAGGCACTGTGGGCGTGCAGGTGGGGAGTTCACTGTCCTGCTCAGTCACGTTCAGTCCCAGGCTGTGAAAGCCTGGTAGCCCTGAGAGCGTGCGTGATTGCCATGGCTCCAGTCCACGGGCTTTCTGGAAGAGGAAAGGGGCAGAGACGTGATCGGGGCCAATGGGGACGCACTCAACATCACCTGAAGGGCACATGAAACTCTCATGTAAATCCTTCTTCTTGATCCAGGATTTAAAGAAGGGCAGCCTTTTGGTGAAAATAGCCTGTGTGCTGTCATGCTTTGCTCTTCATGGCCTTAGTTACAGAATTACTATTTTTTTTTCTTTTTTTGGGTCACATCCAACAATGCTCTGGGTTACGCCTGGCCTTGGACTCTGGAATTACTCAGGCAGTGCTTGGGGGATCATATGGGGTGCCAGGGATCAAACCCGGGTCAGCCATGTGCAAGGCAAACGTTCATACCTGCTCTGGCCCCACTAAGTTACTGATTTTTTTTTTCTTATTGGGTCACACCTAGCGATGCACAGGGGTTATTCCTGGCTTTGCACTCAGGAATTACTCCTGGCGGTGCTCAGGGGACCATATAGGATGCTGGGAATTGAACCTGGGTCGGCCGTGTGCAAGGCAAACGCCCTCCTGGCTGTGCTATAGCTCCAGCCCCAAGTTACAGAATTTTCAAACTCTCATTTTGTCTACTTTCCCCCCTTCTCTTGCTTAAGAAGACGTCTGTCTTGCTTTTCTTGTTTGTGTCTTTTCCTTTTGGAAAGTCGCCGTCAGCTGGCCTTGCAGACCCTTGGAGAGAGAAGCCCCTGGTACTGACCTGCGGACGAACTTGGACGTGATCTTGCTGATGATGCCCGTGGAGGTGCCCCTCCGGGCATGCGCGAAGGCGCCGGGCTCATGCGAGGGCGAGGCGGGCGGCCCGTTGTAGGCGGCGCCGCGTCGCTCCCGCAGCTGCTCGCCGTGGAAGGTGCTGCGGCTGGAGCTGCCCCGCGGGAAGCGCGTGCGGTCCGGGGTGCTGGCGCTGATGCTGTGCGCGGACGGGGAGGCGGCGGGTGCGCGTGGCACAGCGCTGTGGACAGACGGATGGACGGACGGACGGGTCAGGGCAGCTCAGACACACGCCCGACGGCCACCCCGGCCCCGCCTGCTGGGACCTGGGACCCCAGCCGCCCCCCGCCCCTACTCCAAACCCGACAAATGCAAAGTCCCTGGAGATGAAGCCACGTCTGAAGCCTGAGTGGCGACCCGGGCCGTTCCTAGCCCCTCAAACCATTTCGCACCATGATGTGCCCAAAAGTCAGAGTCACACTGTTCTAGGCTGTGACCGTGGCTAACAAACCTAAGCTTCCAACATGCTCCTGGCCCTGAGATATCCCAAGAGAACCAACCATCGGTCCTCTGGACCTTGACGGGCTTGCTGGGGCATCCACTTGGTGGAATGAAAAGGCTGCTTTGATGAAGACCAGGTGGCGTGACTGGTCTCAGCTCTGGGTCTCCTGACTGATTCATTTCAACTGACCAACATTAAATTCTGGGCACGGGGTGGTATTTTAAAAATTTTTTTTTCTGGGCAAAAAAATAAAAAGGGTAATTCTGGGCCCGGAAGACAGTATAGCAGAAAGGGCACTCACTGGACACATGGCAGACCCGGGTTTGATTCCGCCTCCTCAAGCACCACCAGAAGTGGTCCCTGAGTGCTGGGTCAGGAGTAAGTCCTGAGCATCACCAGGTGTGGCATTCCTCAACCCTTCCCCTCAAATTTACTTAGATGACAAATTAGGCAGCAATACTTTTATAGCTGGATTTCAAATAAAATCCTTAAACTACCCCATGAAAATAATTTTAATTGCAAAGCAGTATTAGGGATCCGCACTGGGGATTAGTGGAGTGACAGTCCAGCTTTTCTCCTGACATTAATGCTGGATCTTTCCAGAAAACTCTCCAGGGCAAGGTGACTGACTGTCCTGTGCCAAACAGTGCTCTGTATTTTAAAATACATAAATAAATAGATAAAATAATGTCTGGTGGTCGGCAGAAAGATGGAAGACAATGCATTACCCAGGCCGGTAAGCTTCGGCGCCATCCTTGATGGCCGGCAGTGGCACCTTGATGGGGTGGCTCGAAGCAGACATGGACTTCTGGTGGCGGGGACGTGCGGAGGGGACAGCAGACGCTACGGCAGAGCCCGCAGAGGAGATGCTACTGGCCGACATCTCTGTGAGGCTGGGAGAGTACGTGGGGAGACCGAGGCAATGGAAGAGAGGAGAGGCAGTTTACTCTAAGAAGCAGATGGTTACAAAGCCTCAAATGACTAACTTCTGGGGTACATGCGGGTACATGATTAGAGAGCAACAAAACAGTCTTGCAGGGAGGTTTTTCTCTTGTTTTCCTTGTTTGGGGGCCACACCCAGGGGTGCTCATGGGCTACTCATAGCCTGGTGAGCCAGGGGCCAGGGAACCTTACGCGGTACTGGGGGTTGAATCTCGGCCTCCCACAGGAAAAGCACATGCTCCAGCCCACAGGGGTCTCTCTCTGGCACCAACGCTCCCACTGAAAATGTACAGGCTGGACTGATTGACCCCTACCCCAGGAAAGCTCCCACGGACTCGTCTGTGAACTGGAGAAGGTGGGAAATTATTTTCGTGACTGGAAACTAGCACAGGAGACCCTGTGCATTTTTCCAGAAATCAGTTTGCTGCGCTGCGTTGCTGTGGGTTATTCTGTGTCATGCAGCAGAACATTCCTAAGTAAAAGCAACATCCCTGGGAAAATCAGCAGATGCTGTCAGTTTCCAACCACGATCAATAGATTCATAAGGTCAGTGCTGTGGAGTATGAGCTGTGGGTGAGAGTCTGCAGGGCTAACGCGGAATGGGAAACCAACCCCAGCATCCTTGGAACCCTGAGGAACTTGCAGTTGAGGAGAATGTGCTGAGCCGGGAGACTTAAAGCACACATTGTTGACACAGTTACCGGGTGACAGGAAAGGGAAGTAAGTGGGGCCTGTAGGTACCCACTGTGATCACAGTGGCAGACAGTGAGGTTTGGGTCACAAGGAGCCAGAGAGATAGTAGAGCAGGGAGGGTGCTGGCCTTACACACAACCGACCCATTTTCGATCCCAGGTACCTCATATGGTCCCTGTGGCCACCAGGAGAGGCCTGAGCACAGAGCCAAGAGTAAGCCTGAATACAGCTGGGTGTGCCCCCCAGACAAAATAAGACAAAAATCCGGGTTATGAGGATCGGGTGCGGGTGGGTTGGGTTTTTTGTTTCAGTCCAAGGCTTTCAGGGCACTTTGGAGGTGAAGAGATTCCCCACATTTTCCTGAACTATTTCCCACCTTCCACTTGGGCCAGGAAGGTGCCTAACGATGGCGCCTCCTCTTGGGGTCACTGTTGGGGAGAGCAGAGCGAGGGCACTCCTCAGCCGGACCCACCTGCTGTCCTTGCCATTCTGCAAGGCCACGTAGCGGTCTGCGGTCCGTTCACAGACGTAAGTGTTCCTTCTCGCCATGCTGCCCCCGGAATACACATTGTTCTAAAGAAGGAAAAAGATGGCAATCTAAACTCTCATAGCTCACTCTGGACAAGAACTGAGTGCTCAAAGAGGTAAAGGGGTATACACGGTAATCTTTCGGGTACCCATACTTAAAAGAGAGAGATAGAGATAGAGAGAGAAGGAGGGAAGGAGGGAGGGAGGGAGGGAGGGAGAACGAGACAGAGAGACAAAACGACAGAGACGGAGACAGAGAAAGTGCCTGCCATAGAGACAGAGCGGAGGGTGGAAGCAGAGAAACTGGGACATTGGTTGTGGGAAACGCACACTGGTAAAGAATGGGAGTTGAAGCACTGTATGATGGAAACCCAATCATGGTCAACTTTGTAACTGAATCTCACAGTGATTCAATTAAAAATAAAATTGATAAAGAAATTAAAATACTAATGGCAGGTTTTTTAAACGCAGAAATGGGAAATTCGGGGGGAGGTAGGAGGCCACATCCAGTGATGCTCAGGGCTACTCCTGATTCTGTGCTCAGGGATCACTCCTGGTGGGCTCAGGGGACCATATGGGGTACTAGGGATTGAACCCAGGTGAGCCCCATGCCAGGCAAGTACCCTCCTGGCTTTACTATTTTTTGGGTCCCATAAACCTAGAAATATAAACGAAGAGTAGAAGAAATAGTTCTGAAGTGGCAACAGCCTCAGGGAAGAGTCGACCGTGGCAGAGTCTGGGGCCAACCAGCCACCCCGCCACAAAACTTGGGAGGAGGAGGGGGACACGCCCCCTCCCACACCCTGGCTTCCGGCTGGGTTTCTGCTCATCCTAGCAGTACTGTGAGACCAGACACCCTGCAGACAGTGTCACAGGCAAGACAGGGGCACCCACCTCTCTCTCCCAGCGGAAAGCCCCCAAGCCAACACCTGCCCCGTGGCTGGGCATGGCCACCCCTGGTGGCTATGGCCAGGGCGGAGGGAGCATCACAGCCCAGCACGCATGAGCACCTCTTCGACGGGAGCCACTGAGAAGATGCTCCGCGTCCAGACACCAACCACCAGCGCGCATCGCGGCCGCGCACAGACTCACGCTGGGAATCGTGGAGGACTTTTTCCTCTCGGGCCCCACGAGCGGGCTGGTGGTCATCTCACTTTTGGAACCCACCGTCGTGCTGCCCAGCTTCCGCGCGAGGTCCTTGTCCCACTCCTCCTTCTGCTCACTCTCCACGCTGGTGGCCTGGGGCCGTTTGGTGTAGGAGACGGCAGGGGGGATGGCTGGACCAGCTGTAATTAAAAAAAGAAAAAGACTACTTAGTGAATAAATAATGGATATTAATTTTCTCACAAACAAAAATGATGAAAAATACCTCCCCACACTTTACACTCCGTGCTAAGATTGCATAGTTTAAAAAAAAAAGTTGGCAGCTGAAGGGTTAGTACAGCAGGAAGGGCACTTGCTTTGCATGTGGCTGATCCGGCTGTGATCCCCCACACCACACAGGGCCCCCAAGCAATACCAGGAGGGATCCCTGAGCACAGAGCCAGGAGTAACCCTGAGCATCGCCTGGTGTGCCTCCCTGACACCCCCTCCCCCCAACCACAAAATAAGCCCTGTTGTGGGCAAAGGGTTCACTATGGAACTCTGGAACAACAAATCCCTGATGTGTGGGGTGGCGCAGTGCAGAAGAGCCAAACGCCAAGGCCCGCGGCACGTGTCTGTGCCCGCGCCTGCTCCCCACCATGGTCGCTGAAGCGCCGTTGCTTCTGATTGGCCGAGATGCTCCGCTGGACCTTTAGGTGGGCGGGGGACTGTAGGGAGCTGTTGTTGAGGTCACTGCTGGGTCGAGACCGGGGACACAGGCTCCCGCTGGACAGCGATTCGCCGCCTTCGAACTGTTGGGAGAAGAGAAGCCATCAGGGACTGGAGCCAGAGGCAGAGACATCACTTGGCTCGGGGCGTCTCCAGCCAGCCTGGGGCATCACGGCAGGAGCCGGGCAGCAGCAGAGCCTGTTCTCCCCGCCAGCTGGCCTGGCCACCTCTGCAGAGGTCACCCTGTGCATCATGGGGACATGCTCTACGCTGTGTGCCCAAACATCCTCGATGGAAACAGCAGAGCTTCAGGGAGGCCAGGGACATTGTCAGGGGTCAGAACACGGGATAAAATCCAGGCCTGAGCTACACACACACACACACACACACACACACACACACACACACACACACACAACACACGTCTGCTGGGGCAACGGAGGTGCCCGCTGCAGGGAGATCCTGACTGCATCCCGGCACGCTGGCTTTATGTGCAAGATGCTTGTGACAGACCTACGGGATGTGCAGAGGACAGGCTGCTTGTGACACCAGGGTGCAGAAGCATTAACTTGAATCCCTCCGAGATGGCACAGGCTGGTGCTATTAGCTGCCTGCTCTAGACCAGGACCCTGAGGGCCTGATAAAGGAAGTCAGCTGCCAATGTCAGAGTTTAGTGGCCGAGCTGGGCTGTGGCCACCAAGGTCACGTGATTTGTGGTCAAAATAACTCAAGCTTTGCCTTAATTCTGGCCTGGGCCAGGTTCGTATGCTCACCAAATTAGTATTTCCTTGTGCTTTTCCAAGAAGAGGAAACCTCTCAGGAATGTCACCCTCAGGCTGGGGAGAAACGCTTCAGACGCAGCCACCGGTGTTTCCCACTTAAAATCCACCCGACTTGGCTCCTCTGTTGTGCCCTCCCCCCCATCCCCCCGCTCCCTCCGGCCCCTGCTGGCCAGTCAGTCCTCTCTTCCCAAGTGGGAAGCAGCGGCCTGGAAAGTGGGAGGAAGGCTGGACGGGTCAGTGTGTTGGTCCGAGCAGGGTACCAGTCCAGCTCACCATCCTTCCCCAGGCCCCCTCTCCTGCTGGACAGCCCAGAGCTTAGGAAAGGTACCACGTGGGCTAGAATTGGAGGCTCTGAGCCATCACGTCCCACAGGCTTGGAAACACCATCCACTCTGGTGGTTCTAAGGCCAAGCCTGGGCTGTGGCCTATTCTGAACGCCCAGAATCCCACAGTGTCAGGCCCGAGGGCGCCTGGGCCCTCCAGAAGAGGCTCCTGGAAACCATCTATCCTCTGGCCTCAGGACTTAGCTCAGCTCCTGCAGGGAACAGGCTCAGCGAGCTCTGTGGAACGCTCTCTTCCCCGGCGATGACTCTGATTATCATTAATTCCAGCCTGTTTATAAAACGCCTCCCACTGGCGTCTAATGTTCAACAAACCGGTACGCTGGGTTCTTTTTTGGGCACCGGGATGTGGGGGCTCACTTGGGTCACCCTCTGAGGTGCTAGGGGCTCTTTCTGGTTTGCTCAGGGGGGCAGATGGGCTGCCAGGGACTGACCCAGGCTGGGCCAAAGTGGCCACAGGTGAGGTGAATGTCGCCCCCTGTTCTCTCTCTTCAGCCCTGGGCTATTCTGGTCTCTTGCGCTTTACCTGCACCTTTGTTGCTTCCAAAGCTGCGCATAGGATCCAAAGTCCCATCACTATTGTACAGTTTTTTCCAGAACGTACCTCATTCTACGCCTCGCCTGGCCCTGGCAATTCCCAGTTGGATGGGCCAAAGCCCCTAGAGAGGACCAGACAGAATCTCACCAAAACCGCTTTCCCTGGGTTCTCACTCGGGTCAGAGAGGACACACCTTTCACTGCAGATGCTCTGGTGTACCCCTGCCAGTTACTACCTGAAACAAGCCCCCTCCTCTGCAGCAGGTTGGGGTGCAGTGGGGGTCATCCTCAGGCCAGCCTGGAAGAGCTGTCCCTGAGTCAAGGCCAGTGTCTCACTTGCTCCTGCCAAGTGGAAACTCTCTGGAAACCCAGAAGTGAAATCAGCTCAGAACTCAGCATCCTCTAATGGATAATGGATGTGTCGAGGTCTCCATGACCTTCTCAATACCACACAGGATATGGCTCAGCCCACAAAGCGATTCATATCAATGAGAAAAGGTGACAAACTCACTTCAGGTGGCTTTCTACCGAGAAGAATGTATGTAGCCATGACTTCATCATATTTCTGATTTATTAAGGCATCATTTATCTCATCTCGTGCAAAGCCCATGGTGACCATGATATCTAGAGAATAGAAAAAAAAAGCAAAGGTTCTGAAGATGGGATTTATTGGAGTGAGCAAACCCACAGTACGAAGCAAACCTGCCAACAGCTACGGAAGCGAAACATCAGAAACAGTACCCAGAGTCTGAGACACTGGCTCGGGAGCTCCCCGTGCAGGACCCCTCTGCGCCCTGGGCTGCCTAATTCCGAGTCCAGCCTACTTCCATCACCTTCCACATTCCTCGGCTGAGCTCCTCACCCAGCAGGAGGATTGTCTCTCCAGCAGCACATGCAGAGCTCCCCCAGCACCCCCCTCCCACCCTCCAGGCAGAAATGACACACTTCGAGGCTAGGGAGAGAAAGGGAGACACATAGGCTGGAAGCAGATAGAGTGGCAGGGGTCTGGGCGGGCGGGTGAGACAGGCAGGGACCAAGTGTCCACCTAGCACCTGCATTTCTGCTGAGAGTGCAGGATTCCTAGTCTGGGCTGATAAAGGAGTCAGATTCATAGGTATCATTCTAATTGAGTGTACATTATTCGAATTTTCACAAGACTGCTGTCAGTGACTGAATTAGGCTACACTCTAAGAGAAGAGTAAAGGATGTGGGTGACGTGATGTTTAGTGGATGCTGCTGGGAAAGATGATAATGAGAGCATTTTTCAGACGCAAGTTGCTTCCTGTGTAGGAACTCCTTCCGCAGGGCAAAGAAGCCTCAGTCAGAGCCCGGGGGTCACCAGCACACAAGCCCTTCCCCTCACCAACGCACTCACCTATCCTCTTTGTGTCATTGAAATCCGGTTCAGGCTCAGAATATGGCTTTAGTTCTTCTTCTTCATGACCAACATTCATCCATCGATCTTTCATTATTTGCTGGGAAAACAAAATGCTACCTTATGTTTGGCCAATCAGAACATTCAAACATTATTTTAGCTCTATTTTAAGAAATGTGAAGATCACTGGTTTGTTCAACAGAGTGCAGGCAACAGCCGTGGTTGGAAGGGTTGCTAAGATAAAAACCGAAGAGCAAAGAAAAGAAGAGAGAAGATGGCCAACACGACCAGAGAGGTGGTAGGAGCAGCTCTTCATGACAAGCTCACATTCTGCATCATTTTGACAGGCAGCATGGACCACTGGAAGGACTGGAAAAAAAAAATCAAAGGAGATAAAAAGAGAGGAAACAGGAGGAAGAAATTATATTCTTAGTAGGTAAAAAACCTGAGATATACCAGTATTCTAATAAGTAGGAAAAATAAAACCCCATGTCTAACGAAGTGCTCATGGCGGGGAGTCCCAGGGGCACCATCCCTGCTACCCAGTGCAGTGAGTGGGAATCACCACACCACACACACCAGCAAACAGGCCAGAACCGGCCAGAGATAGACATGACTACAGGACAATGAAACAGAGTGTGGGACTAATGTCAGTGATTGAAATTTCATGGGAAATAAATAAGATATCTCCCTTGAAGTATTCAAGAAACACCTTTAATAGTGCATATAAAGCCACAGGTGAGGCTCCAGCTGGAGGTGTGTGTGTCTGTAGGGGGGACTAGAGAGCAATTTTATGCAACAACAGAGTCAGCAGGGTTCACGTCAGAGTCTCTGAGAAAAACTGCAACAACAGAGAGTTCACATAGTGAAGACAGTCTTGAGCCTCACCAACAATAACTCAGGACACTCAAGAAATACCACGGGGGAAAAACAGACAAAAACTTCTACTCTGTTAAGGCAGGGAAATGCAACACAGTAAATAATCTCATAGCAAATGTACATGGTTGGTACAAATATCTAAGGCTGATTAATCCGACTTGAGTTTTGTTTTTTGGTTTTGGGCCACACCCAGCGGTACTCAGGGCTTACTCCTGGCTCTGTGTTTAGGCATCACTCTTGGCAGGGCTTGGAGAACCATATGTGGTGCTGGGAATCAAACAGGGCTGGCTGCGTACTATACTAAGTCATGACCCCTAACTGGACTTATTTAAGTAAAAAAGTAAGGGAATGGTTAAATTACAGATGAAGTATAGTTAATGTGTTAATTACAAATATTGATTACTGGGACACAGCGGGTAGGGTGCTGTATATAGTCAACCCAGGTTCAATCACTGAAACCCCCTCTGGTCCCCTGAGCTTGCCAGTAGTTGGCTGCTGAGTGTAGAGCCACGAGTAAGCCCTTAGCACCACCAGGTACGACCCCAAAACAAAAACAAGACAATCATTACCTACAATGAAAAAAATACAAATTAAAGCAAGGCTGGAGTGATAGCACAGAGGGAAGGGCATTTGCCTTGCATGCGGCCGACCCGAGTTCGAGTCCTCCGTCCCTCTCAGAGAGTCCGGCAAGCTACTGAGAGTATCCCGTCAGCACGGCAGAGCCTGGCAAACTCCCCGTGGTGTATTTGATATGCCAAAAACAATAACAACAAATCTCATAATGGAGACATTATTGGTGCCTGCTTGAGCAAATCAATGAACAATGGGAGGACAGTGCTACAGTGCAATAAACTGTACTACCACCAAGGCATCTAGTACTAGCAAATTCTCTTCAGTACTGAATCCATCTGAAGAGTATTGGTACCTTCCAATGTTGTGGTCCATGCTTAGCTTTTTTGGAAAGAATTTATAAGAACTATCATAGACACTTGGGTCTAGCAATTATGTTTTAGAGAATTTAAGCATGGCCGACCCAAGTTCGATTCCTCCGCCCCTCTCGGAGAGCCCGGCAAGTTACCGAGAGTATCTCGCCCACACGGCAAAGCTTGGCAAGCGACCCGTGAGGCATTCGCTATGCCAAACACAGTAACAACAAGTCTCATGATGGAGACGTTACTGGGCCCGCTCGAGCAAATCAATGAACAACGGGAGGACCGTGACCGTGATCTAAGCATATATCCCTCAGAGTGGGGAGAACATAAATCACATTGCTTTTAGCACAAACAATGAAAACAACTCAAAGATGCCATAGGCAGTGATGAACTAATAAACTATGATCTATATACCCCAGGGGGCTAGCATGGCCAGGGACAAGTGTGGTGCTCATCCTCCAAAGTCTGAACACAAGCAGACTCCTTTCAGTTAGAAGGAAATGATCCACTGTAGAATTGTCCACCGGGAGACTCCCATGTCCAACGTTTAGATTCGGCCTTCTGGAACTGTGAGTTACCATAGATGGTCTTGGTCGACATGATGAACTCAGTCTCTCACCCTGTTCGTTCCATTCTAGGCCATGGGTCCCGATGTGAAGTTCTTCAGCTGATCATCTCGGTCCTATCTTGGCATTAAAATCACCCACAATGATTTTGTAGAAGGTGTGGTTTTCTTAGAACTTCTCCTGCTCCATGTAGAACTCTCAATTTCTCTTTTACCATAATTAGATGTTGGTGCGTAGACAACGAAGATAGAAACTGCCGGCAGTGAGCCAAATCTATTCAAATGTAAATGTCCGATTCGGGTTGTTAGGCATTTGAATGAATCAATGCTCATGGCCAAGTTTGTATTGACAAGGACACCAACGCCTCCGACACCTCTTTTATCGCATGTTTCGAGGAACAATTCTTCTCCAGTGTCGAAAACGGCATGATGAGATTGGTGCCTTCTTGTCTGGGTCAGACCAATGATGTCGTACTTGATCTTCTGCGCTTGTACCATAAGATCCTCGATGGATGGATCTGATGCTAGCGTACGTGCATTGAAAGTACAGACGATAATTTTTGTCTTCCTTCGTTGTGGCAGCCTAGTTCGGCCTTGAGATTTTATTGGCCTCTCCTTTCTCATCCTTCTCAGTGCTGCCATGTTGGTGAAGCCTTCGGAGTCAGGTGAATGAGACCCACTGTAATTACTGGATGATTCCACAACGAAATAGAACACATCATATTCAATTGACGGTTTTGCCTGACTGATGTCGCTGTTGTCCCAAAATTCCAAACAGGATCGGACTACCGTCTCCTTCGTGCAAAATTCTACTTCACAGAGTGGGGAGAAAGGGCTGCAAAGTTCAAAAAGAGAACTCCCAGAATGACCACCAACTGGGAGCTCTTTGGCACTACTGTGGCAACATGGGAAGATGCCATTGTTGACAACATTGACGAGGAATACGATCAACTCGTTCAGCACCTCCATGATTGTGCGAAGAACGCCAAGAGAGAGATAGCCACAAAAAAATGCCTGTCTTCGAAAACTCTTGAGCTTATTTGCCAATGTGGTTTGGCGCATGCCTCAGGCAACCACAAGTGAACGTCTGAGCTCGCAAAGCAGTGCAGAGATGCGATCAAGGAAGACCTCAAAGAGAGAAGAGCAGAAGTGCTGGTAGATGCGGCAGAAGCTGGGAAAAGTATTCGTAACGCCTGCCTGTCCTTCGCCAACTACAAGACCAAGATGACTGCCCTCCGACATCCTGATGGATCTATCACATCCTCTAGAATGGCAATGGAGAAGATTATCCATGACTTCTACTCAAATCTCTTCGATAACCATGTCTACTTGCCGACATACCAAATTCCACAGGATGGATATGTCGTTCCCAATGTTCTCCCTTCTGAAATCCGACATGCCATTTCGTCAGTAAAGAAATGAACAGCACCCGGCCGAGACAAGGTCAGACCCGAACACCTGAAGAACCTGCCGTCAGTACTCATCAATACACTGGCTCAGCTCTTCACACGCTACCTGTCTGAATGCAAGGTTCCATCCCAATGGAAAACCAGCAGGACTGTACTACTGTTCAAGAAGGGAGACATCCACAACATTGGCAACTATTACCCAATCTGCCTATTGTCTGTCATCTACAAGTTGTTCACTCAAGTCATCCTAAATAGGATTGGCAGAACACTAGATGAAGGACAACCATGCGAGCAAGCCAGGTTCTGCAAAGGATTCAGCACCATCGACCATATCCACACAATAACCAAGCTCATTGAGGTTTCTCGGGAGTTCAAGATGCCGCTCTGTCTAATGTTCATTGATTTAAAGGCCTTTGATTCTGTTGAGACGGAAGCGGTCATTGAAGCCCTAGCCAATGAGGGTATTCAAGCTCAATACATCAAGATCCTCCGTGAGCTGTACTGTGGATTCACTACCAGGATCTCACCATTCTACAAAGAAGTAATCATCGATGTCAAGAGAGGGGTTCGGCAGGGTGATACCATTTCACCGAAACTCTTCAGTGCCACCCTCGAGAACATCATGCGACGACTGGAGTGGGAAGGAATGGGAATGAAGATAGATGGTCGGTAACTACACCACCTCCGCTTTGCTGATGACATTGTTTTAATAACACCAAATATCAGCCAAGCGGCACAAATGCTGGCCGACTTTGACCATGAGTGTGGAAAGGTCGGACTGCAGCTGAATCTTACGAAGACAATGTTTATGAGAAACAGCCTCATTCCTGACGCCCCACTCGCTCTCAACGGAACAACCATTTCCGAATGCAACAGCTATGTGTACCTAGGTCGAGAAGTCAACATGACAAATGACCTGGCACCCGAGCTGTGCAGGAGGAAGAGAGCAGCTTGGAATGCCTTCAAGAACGTCGAAGAAATAGCTAAGCGGACGAAGAACCTCCGGCTCTGGACACATCTCTTTGATTCCACTGTTCTTCCTGCATTAACATATGCCTCAGAGACCTGGGCCCTACGCAAACAGGATGAGAACGCTATTCGGGTCTCTTTCCAAAGAGGAATTGAAAGAGCTATGCTTGGAATATCACGTTTCACTCAAATGAGAGAAAGAATCTGGAGTTCCGACATCCGTCGACGATCAAGAATCAGGGATGCTGTCTTGTTTGCCAAGGTGTCAAAAATCAGATGGGCTGGTCACGTAATGAGATTTAAAGACAACCGCTGGACTAGAGCTGTTACCGACTGGATTCCACAGGATGTCAAAAGACCGCATGGCCGCCCACCTACCAGATGGTCAGACTTATTCATCAAGATCATGAATGATCGGTTTGAGGCTCTTCATGTTCCTAGAGTGAATAGACGCCATTGGGCTACACTAGCACGCGACAGGGACAAATGGAGACGTTACTGGCACCCGCTAGAGCAAATCAACGATTAACGGGAAGTCAAGTGATCAAGTGATAAAGTGATCCACTGTAACATGGAAACTTTGCTGCTATATGAACACGTCTATGTTTACACACCTAAGTCTGGGGTAGAAAAACAGCTCTTCTTTGTGTGTGCATGCCTGTGTGTTTGTGTGTATGTGTGTATTTGCTACCATGTAAACAAAAACGTTAGCATGAAAAATTGAAATGGACAGGTATGACAGGGGGACGGTACTTGCCTTGCACCACATATGATCCCCTGAGTCCATCAGGTGTGATTCCTGAGCACAGGGACAGAAATAAGACCTGAGCATCCCTGGCCATAGTCCTAAAATAAAATAAAACAACACCACCAAAAAAAATATAAAGTCTAGTAATTTTCTCTGTCACTGTCATTTCACTGAAGATTTTCTTGAGGTTTGGTATAATGAATCTTTTTCTTTTGAAAAGTGTCAGCTTTCTCTGGAAATTCATTTCTGGAAATTGTGATGTAGATAAGGGTTCATATAGTGATATCTGTACTATTATGATATTTTCGACCTAAACTCAGTTTCATGGCTAAAAAACTGAGTTTTAATAAGCTCAAATACAGATAGCTAAGCTTCTCTGATCAAATCTGTTAACAGTAAAAGTTTGACTTTTAAATTCAATTTAGAATTTTAATACTTTAATCCTTTGCATTTTAATGCCAAGGATAAAAGACTTAAATATTTGGCTACTGTACATTAAATCATCTTTAGGACACTGTATCTCACAAACTGTCAAAAGACAAACTTGTAATGCTTCCCCACAAGTTTTGTTTTTAGGCCACGCCCAATAGTACTTAGGGATTACTCCTAAAGGACTTAGGAGACCATATGGGGTATGAGGGATTGAACCCAGGTCAGCCATGTGCAAGGCAAGCGTCCTCCCTGCTGTACTATTGCTCTGGTACTGTACAAATAATTTTTGCATGTTTACTTAGCTTATTAGTTTAGAAGGTGCCTTAGCTCTGGACATTTGATGAAGTAACGTTATGGTCGGTTTATGCTGCCATAAAATTTCAGTGTCATGGGCATCAATCATTTAGTTTTTTATTGATCAAGGATTCCCCCCCCCCCACTTGCCACTAAGGCCTAGAGTGCTTGAGCCCATAAATATAACTTGAGGGTCATGGCTCAGCTGGGCAGGGCCAGGCCTCTGTGATGCCAAGAACCAAACTTCCGAGTATAAGGCAGGTACTCCGCCACTTCTGAGCCATGTCCCCAGCACCAACAACTTAATAACTGAAACAATTCACACAATTTGGTATGGAGTGGTTGGAAGTCTGCCTAAAGAAGCAGAAAAGTGTTATGGGCCTGAGCTGTCCTGCTTTCTCCACTTAATTCCTCTCAACATACTCTTTGGTACCCTAATGAAACAAAAAACAAAACAAAACAAAACTCCTAGGAGGTGAATCACACTTAAATGATTCAGCAGGATGGGCTGGAGCACAGTGGGTAGGGTGTTGCTTTCTAAGCAGGTGACATGGGCTTGATCCCTAGCATTCCATATGAGCACCACCAGGAGTACTCCTCAGCACAGAGCCAGGAGTAACCCGTAAGCACTGCCGTATGGTCCAAAAACCAAAGGAAAAACAAAGATTTAGTGGGAAGAAAAAAAAATCTCACAACTGATCACTGATAGAAATCATTTAAAACTGTTTGCCAGTGGAAGTTACCACCACCTCAACCAACTTCCATTATAACATACAGTGAATGTGAAGCAGAAGTAGCAAAGACCAGACCATCACAGGGTCTGTGCACAGGGACACTCACTGCACAGACACTCACTGCACAGGGACACCCACTGCACAGGGACACTCTCTGCACAGACGCTCACTGCACAGACACCCACTGCACAGACACTCACTGCACAGACACTCACTGCACAGGGAAACCCACTGCACAGGGACACTCTCTGCACAGACGCTCACTGCACAGACACCCACTGCACAGGGACACTCACTGCACAGACACTCACTGCACAGACGCCCACTGCACAGAAGACACTGCACAGACACACACTGCACAGGGACACACACTGCACAGACACTCACTGCACAGAAGACACTGCACAGGGACACACACTGCACAAACACTGCACAGGACGCTCACTGCACACTCACTCACTGACAGGGAGGCTCCCTGCATAAGGACACCCACTGCATATAGATGCTCATGTCATAGGGCCGCTCACTGCATGGGGCTTTTCAGAACAGGGACATTCACTGCACAGAGACATACCAGGCAGCCACTGTGCCTCATGGTGGAAGAACCACCGAGACAGATCAGCACTGACATTGCTGCCTTGAAAGCATCATTCCTCTTCCGGGAGGAGAAAGAGTAAGGGGTGGAGATTTGTGCTTACTCCTGGCTCTGTGCTCAGGGACTCCTCCTGGCAGGGCTTGGAAGGTCCAGATGGGAAGCCAGAATCAAACCTGGGTCTAGCAAGCGCTATGCCTGCTGTCCTATCACTCCGGCCCTGAAGTGTCTTTCTTACAGAGCTAGGTAGCCACATAATGAACACCCCATCCTGAGAGCCACGAGGGAGAAAAGATAAGCTGGCAAAGTGGCAGCACGCTCGGGAACAAAGCACCTGTGTCCCACCTACTCAGAATATCCCCACACTGAAAATCATCAGCAGTCACAAACCAGCTTTCACGGATTTATTTTATGAGTGTTCTATTTGCCATTTCTTTAAGTTTTGTCCGAGTAAGCAATATAAAGTAGACCTGTATTTGCCAAAAGGGGCAGATTGGGGTTGAGAGGGAAAATGCGGACACTGGTGGAGGAAAGGTCTCACTGGTGGTGTTGGAACTCTAGCTGATTGGAACTATGTTACGAACAACTTTGTAAGTCATGATATTTTAATAAAATATTTTTAAAAAATCCTCACATTTTCTGAATGAGATTGAGACGTTCCCCTCAATCCCTCGAGCAGGCGCCTCCAGTGGCATTTTCGGACGCAGTCAGTGCACATGACCCCACTGGCATCCCGACTCTCTCCCTCTGTTCTAGAATAGAATGCCTGCACTTACGACATGATATACCTCCGCCTGGGATCCCGCAGATTCTGGGACAAGCAAAGCTGCCCTGCTTCCTTCTCCAACTAAGAGTCAGGCCCCTGTTTGCTGGGGGCCTCACCCCACGGGCCCAGCAGTGTGCCTGGAGGTCACTCCGGGTGGTGGGTGCAGAGCTGGGGTTGGCGAAGGTGGCTTCACTGGAGAAAACCTTCTTGCTGCCGTCCTCGGCTCTCGGCAGAAGGCAGACGAGGCCGAGCGGGCAATTCTCCCATGAGTTAAGAGAATGAGCAACTCAGGAGCACACTGCTGTGTGGGCTGGCTGCCGGCACCCCATTCAACTTACTTCCAGGCTGCCTCTCTTCACCGGGTTCAGCACAAGCAGCTTCTTGAGCAGGTTCTCGCAGTCGGTGGACATGTAGAAGGGGATCCGGTACTTCCCACGCAGGACCCGCTCCCGCAGCTCCTTGGGGAGACAAGAGACAGCAGGTGAGGGCGGTGGCAGGGGCGGGCGCCGGCTGAGACCCGGCAAGAGGCGGGGTGGCCGGTACCTTCAGGTTCTGGCCGTCGAAGGGCAGCGAGCCGCTGACCAGCGTGTAGAGAATGACGCCCAGACTCCACACGTCCACCTCGGGCCCGTCGTACTTCTTGCCTTGGAAAAGTTCGGGTGCGGCGTAGGGCGGGCTCCCGCAAAATGTGTCCAATTTGTTCCCAACTGTGAATTCATTACTAAAACCAAAGTCAGCAATTTTAATATTCATATCAGCATCAAGGAGAAGGTTTTCAGCCTGAGAGGAAAATAATAGAAAGGACAATGTGAAAAGCCCACGTAACAGAGAACACGTGCTCATCACTGTCCCAGACCCCAGCATACATTTTCCTGCCTCTCTCATTCTAAAAACAGAACGTCTGGGGCCAGAGCAATAGAACAGTGGGTAAAAGGCTAAGCCCACCCAGGTTCGATTATTAGCACCTCAATATAGTCCCCCTAGCACTAGCAGAAATGGTCCCTGAGCACAGAGCCCAGAGTCAGCCTAGCACTGCCAGTGTGCCCACACCTCCCCAAACTGGAATAAAAAACAAAACTGAAGAAATAAAAACAGAATGTCACATTAGAAGCCCAGTGTGGCATCAAACTGCATAAGAGCTCTATAAAACGGGACTGATAAAAATTCCATACAAGGAAAACCCTCACTCTCATGCAGAGGGGGAGAGTGGTAAAGAAAAGTCATCTGAAAGCCCTTTTTGCTTCCTCATGGTAAGAAGCACCATGGGATCACAGCCCGCTGTCCGACGGCACTGAACCCCAGTCCCGGGAACCCATGTCCACCTAACGCCCACAGACACAGGGCAGAGCCACAGTGCTCCCAAGGCATCCAGCTCTCACTTAGCATCACTGGCTGATACAAGGCTCAAGGGTTGAATAAAACTCACTGCCAGTCAGGAGCTTCTGTGACTACTGAACTCAAACCTCTGTCCTGCTATATAGGAAGCTTCCTCAATAAAGGCCTGTTCTTCCAGTGAAACAAAACACTATACCAGCTGCTCTGCGCTTCTCCGGTACATGTTCTAACTCGTACCTTCTTCTGAGGTTCACGAGGGTGGCAAGCGGCCTTTCCCGCATACACCCTCCGCCCTGTGCTTTGAGATACTGCTTTTCCCAGACCCTAAATCAGAATCAGGTCAGGAAAAACCTATGAAGCAACCAAGAGAAGTTTTGCCTCTGGAATCCTATTCTGCTGGGCTCACAGACCAGGCTACTCTGCAGATGTTTTATCAGGTTGCGGAAAGGAGCACAATACAAGAAGAACCTCTGACCTCTGGGTATCCCGGGGACATGCTGGGCTCACCAGAGACAGCCTCTCGGTCCGTCACCCAGCAATACCCTCCCCATACTCTCTTCCTTCTCCTCACTCTCCCCTTCATTCTTTAAGCTTGGGAAAATAAAACTGTCCATGCTGAAGATCTATGACATGACGATCTGAGGGACATGCACCCTGGGAAATGACGGGAAAGGAGGTTACCCCCCACTCTCTTCTGGTGACCATCTGAGCAGGCGTGTAGGAGCCATGCAGTTACTCTGGGAGGGAATTCCCAGTACTGGATATGGTGTTATTCACCTCATGAGTGCGACACCAAAATCCCAGGCAACAAAGCCAAAACAAACAAGGAAAACTTCATCCAACTAAACAGCTTCTGCATGGCCAAGGAAACCACCACAAAATGCAACAGCAACCTACCCAACCAGAGAAAATATTTCCATGACCATATATCTTATAAGGGGTTAGTAATCTCCGAAATAGTGAAGGAACTCATATAACCTCATCCAAAAACAAACAAAACAACAGCTCAGTTGAAAAGTGATCAAAACATAGGCCTATTTTATAAAGAAAGCAAGACAGATGGCCAGCAGGGACCGGAACAGGAGATAAACCTCACTCCTGATCACCAGGTGATGTAAGTCCAAGCCTCAGAGAGCCCTCACTCCCCCCTACCAGCCCCCCTGTCACTTTGAATGGCATCATCAAAAACATAAAAAGAAGTGCTGGAGAAGAGAGACCCCTTGGACAGGTTGCTGGGAATGCAAATTGGTATAGATAGTATGGAAAACAGTATTCTAGTTCCTGAAAACAAAACAAACAAAAAACAACTGAAGTTAGACCTAATGGATGATCCAGAAACTCTATTTCTGGGTATAGACGCAAAAGAATTACCCAAGAGAGGTGTTTATAGTCCATGTCATTGCCACAAACATTTTCTTGTTCTAGAGTACACTCCCAATGTATAATTCCCAATGGTTTGGTCTTTATGAAAACACTGACATGCTTCCATTAGTTCTTATTGCTTGGATGTAAAGAATAAGCACTGCTCTTCCTCAGACAGACACTGATTTGTACTCTGATCTTACTTCTGCCTGAACAGGACATCTCAGGGATTTAGTCTGGGTCAAAAGTTTCACATCCGTCTACTAAAACAAGGCTCTTAACAAAAGTGAACCAAGTTCTCTCATCTCGAACACAACCTCTCATTCATACTTTCTTAGTGAAAAAAATTCTTTCTACGAAGTTGTTATGAGAATGAAATACAAACTAATTTTCTTGTGGAGTGCCTGGTACAATTAGGCAACCATAAAGTCAGTTCTAGCACTGTCAAATATCTCTAACTCATCAAGAATGTTTTGTCTAAAACGAGTGGCTTACCTTAAGATCTCGATGAACAATGCACTTTTGATGACAATACTGCACAGCAGACACAATCTGAAATAAATGTTGGAATAGAAGATTCCAAATTATTTTACAGTAAAACATAACTCCCCCCAATTATCACCTCTATCAGATAAACTACTAACTTGTCTTCCAAAAGTATACTTAGTTACTTCAGAAAATCAAGTATTAAAGCAATGCAACTTTTAAACTCTCAAAGAAGTGATGTAACTTTTTACTCTCAAGTGTGGGAAAATTGTATGTATTATCTTGCAAAAAAAAAAGACACAGCAAAGTATTTCTTTATCGGGGTCCATGAAAATTTTTATGGGTAATTAGATTTCTTCATTTATATAATCAAATAGGTATAAATTTGGACTAAAGTCAAATGATTTATTCCAGTGTTGGGGTGAAAGTTTTGGCACACATGAATTAGTATTCCAAGAGGGCTGGTCCAAGTTTGAAGAGCATGTCTATTTTAGGGGTACTTTCAAATGTGTTTAAGGCAGGCTTCTTCAGTGAGGCCAATCTACTAAGAACTTATCAAGTGAAGTATTTACAACATCTTAGGTTTGTTTGTTCACATGGAAAGAGGCAAGATAATCTTTGAGCCTTAAAAAATAAACCCAATTATGAAAAGAGGGAAAATGAAATTTTAGCTTGAACCTTTCTCTAATCCATCTGGACAAAATATTCACTCCATATGAAGACTGTACATTTGTCTGTGTTCATAGCTTTGTGGGTGAATAGGGAAGAGTCCAGCAGTTCAAGAAATAAAGCAGAAATAATCCTGTGATCATTTATCTCTTACACAAAGTTCAGAAGGGGAGAATCTGGTGGCAATTAAGTGCGAGCTACTTGGTAGAGAGAGTCCAATCTGCCGGACAGGAGGAAGTCCCCTGGGAGCACCACAGAACACCCAGATCTGTGACCCGACATCAGCTAGACTGAACACTGAATGCCGGCTAGGCATGCACGACTAGCAGTGGAGATGAAGACTTTTGAAAATGCAGAGGTAACGTGATGGATGATCATGCTAACAGAAAAATATGGCGGTTCCGGTTCCAAAAAAAAAAAAAAAAGAACAAAGTAGTAGATGGTAAAACTGAGAGCTGAGTCCTACAGAATTACCCTAATGACTACTAAAACGGTTCAAAGACGGAGCAAAGCATGAGTAGAAAACAAAATGAACACACAATGAGTTGGATGGAATTCCTTTTCCATTCATTCGGATTCCACAGTCGGTTTATTGAGTACCTGTTATGTGAGAAGGCAGAGCATATGCTAGCTGCCAGGGTGGGGGAGCAAAGTTGCACATCAGGCAGGCCTTGGGACTGCTAGGAGAAAACCCAGGCAGGGATCCCGGAGGAGGGGGTACAGAGAAGTAAGAAAGAATGTCTATTCAGAGATGCTTCCTGGAGCAGGTGGTGTCTGATCCCTGCCACCCTGAACGGAGGGCAGTGTTTGGGAATGTGGGGCGTGGTAGTGTGTGGGGAGGTTGGACCGGGGTGAGGCCACGCCACGTGCTTGAGATGTTAGTGGGGAAAGCACAGCACAGGGGTTAAGTCTTGAGGGACAGGGCAGCAGAGGTCTCTGGATTTCAGCCCCAACACAGGCAGCGTGTGGAGACACTGGTGTTTCTGAGTGGAGTGTGGAAGACTGTGATCACATGGGCGTCCAAGTCCTCCAAATGTGGCTGACTCTTCCCGTCAGATATTTGTTGGATTCGTCGTAAAGAA
Source organism: Sorex fumeus (assembly GCF_029834395.1). Lineage (NCBI taxonomy): Eukaryota > Metazoa > Chordata > Mammalia > Eulipotyphla > Soricidae > Sorex > Sorex fumeus. Next base: position 18,415,061 of record NW_026606067.1, read on the forward strand.
TAAGCTTCAAAATGTGACTTATCTACTTCCCACAAAAACATGCCATTACCCACGTGATGGACACATTTCTGGGCAGGTAGGATACATTTAAGAATCACGCTGTGCGGGCTTGGGAAAGCTTGGGGAGGCCCGTCACGCAGGCTCTGTGTCTGGAAGGCAGAAATGTGCTGAGAAGGCTGGTTCTCGTGGTCTTTTCCCCAAGACATCTTTCCATGACAGCGAAGAAGGTGTGTCACAGACACTGATTTGGTTACCAAATGTGGACTTCACATTGGACAGAAAGGTCTCTAAGAAGACAGTCCCACAGGCACTGCTGTAATGAAAATCTCCTGAGCCACAGGAACGGGCAGATACCTAAACAGGGCAGCTGTGGATCCAGTTTCCATCTCCTCAGCTGACTGTGGTCTCCAGCGTTCAGCATGGCAGCCCGCAACAGGCCCACATGCGTCTGATGGGGCACAACTTCTGCTGGCGTCTGACCAAGCATCTCCATCCACAGCCCTAGCGTTCACATTCTTCCGGGGCCACACTCTCTCCTCTCAAAACATTTGGGATCCTGTGAATATGACACAGGGACCTTGCAGTGTTCCTTCTACTCTAGATCTTTAAAACACGATCACATGCTTAGCCCTGTACGGACTCTAAGACCAGGCTTGGCTGTGTTCCACCGAACAGGTGCAGCAGCTGGGGTTGTCTTGTGAATTCTTGGAGTGGATCAGGAATTCCCATGCCTTAAGCAATCCAACAGTGGGAGAGGGGAATCTATGCCAGGATTTTCCTGAAGGTTCTCAAATATGAAGGTAAGAAGCAGTATCTGATCCCTAGCTGCAGAAGTGACCTCAGACTGGTCAATGGGCCCAGCTAGTCAAAGGCACTGCTAAGGCCTTAGACAGCATATCCTGGCTACAGAGTCTCTGCCATCCCTAATCATATTTTGAAAAGTAGTATCATTAAATATAGAGAAAAATGTAAATTTTTCAAATCATTAAAATTATAAAGAAAAATAAGCTCCTTAAAAATAAATTAAAAAATACCTTGTCAAATAACTACAAAATTTTGTTCATGTATGCATAGTGTATCTCTGCTTTTTAAAAATGGGAGTTAGTGTCCAAATTCTGGGGAAATAGATATACATGGTAAATACATCTAATGTCTGTAATAACTGAGAAATTATAAAGAAAATATTTCCTGGGGCTAGAGCAATAGTACAGTGGGTAGGGCATTTGCCTTGCACATAGCCGACCTGGGTTCAATTCCCAGCATCCCATATAGTCCCCCGAGCACTGCCAGGAGTAATTCCTGAGTGCAGAGCCAGGAGTAATCCCTGAACATCACCAAGTGTGACCCCCCCACTAAAAAAAAAAAAGAAAAAAAAAGAAAATATTTCCCTCTATTTTAAATTTCAATGGCACTCATTTAAACAGCCTTCGTAACTTGAGGCAAAGGAGTGTATTTCAAAATAACCCAGGTTTTGCTTCTTGACTTTATACAAAAGGTAGTAAGGCAAAAAATGTGTGAGGGCCTGGGTTTGATATCTCTCTATCACACACACACACACACACACACACACACACACACACACACATATACACACACACACACGTGCGCCAAGCAGTAATTATCTGCTCTTTATAAATACGTCTATCTCCCAGTCTCTGAGCCTAACCCCACCCACCATGAAAGATGAGCGAACTTTTTCAAATAGCCAGTACTTCATCTTCTGTAAAGTACCCAGGACAATTTTGCAGACATGGTTGTTTTCAGTAAATAAAGAAAACCAGCTGTCAAAGAAAGAATGAGTAGTAATAATGCACTTAAATATTTAAAACATACACTAAATGCATATTTACGTCAATGCACATTTTTAAATGCACTTATATTAAAGTTATTTTAAAGTATTAAAAATGTATATAAATTCCCCATGGGTATTTCATGTCAACTGTAATTTTCTTGCTGGTAAGTAAAGCTTCGGTGACTGAGTCCGAAATATCTGTGATATTTAAGCTGGTGACTCCCAGAGGGGTGGGGCGCCTGGAGGTCATGCCAGAATGAGAGAACGCAGCAGAACGTGGCTGCACATTTCCATTTCTTAGCACTGCTCCCTCTTTCCTGCAGTCTTTAGATTCCGTTATCTGAAGAAGGATCCAGAAACCTGTCCTAAGGAAAAGGGCTTTACATGTCTTTGGTGTAGAATATTTTGCAGTATGTGTTCCAGAAAGTAAAAATTCCATGAGATATTAATAGTGAGGTATCACAAACCAGCTTACTCGGGGGCCCACTTGGAGGACGTGTCATAACGCACTGACCTAGCTCTGCTCGCCTCTCCTTCCAGATTCTCCGACAGTCCTTGCATTTAAATGTGTAAGTGTGTGTTGGGGAAGATCTTGTATCAGTATTACATGTTTTCCAAACGTGCTGACTACAGAACACCTTTACTTGTAAAACCAAGGTTCATGCTTATAGAGGAGTCATTTTAAGCTTTAAATGAAATATTTGTAATTACTGAGATAAAAGTTTTGGATACAGTGCTTGCTTCGGCAGCACATTTACTAAAACAGTTTGGGATGCAGTATGTTGTCTGCTGAAAACACAAATATGTTTCTTGAACAATTTAAAATTCATCCATTGGTCAGTTCTGCAGTTATTTGTAAATATAAGTGTAAATGTGTTCAATTTTTGGCCAGTGGCAAGGGACCCTCATGAGAGTTGGTCACAGAACTCAGTTCTCACACAGTGGGCTTGGACTGGGGGATAAGTTATGGCCCTGGAGACTTGGTGGAGAAGGGCTGGCAGTCTGGCGGGGGGTTTGGTGTTGGAGCTTTATCTCCCCAAACTCTATTATTGGTAGCACTGTAGAGCACAGCCCACAAATTAAAAAAAAATGTTTTAAAAAATTATGTTCATTTTGGTCACTTCATTCTTAAAGGTTAAAAATAAAATCCTAGATGAACTTAGATTACTTTTCCTATTTTATCATTTCTGTAATAAATCTTATGCACAGTGATGGCTTATTATTATCAAAATCTTCTACTATATTTGCCTACTTGATTAAACTGAACATAGCCTTTAAGTCTACAAAAATACAAGTTTTAACACAAAGATACCTTTAATAATAGGGGAATAATCCAATATTTTTTTAAAGAGCATATGTATATACTGTATACAAAAAGCTTGATAATAGGTAGTAAATAAAGGAGTATTTCTTTTCTATCTTGGTCTAATCTGTGTTTCCAAGACTACCAGGTGAGACTATAAATATGTCATTATTTAGAAATAACCATTTCAATTATGTTATATTTAAATTCAAAAAGATTTCTTGTTTGGTTATCTAATCTAAAAAAAGCATAAGAAAGTCGGAATTTCTCTTTTCAAATATCATGTTTTTTGAAGTCTAGTTTGTGATACTATCCATTGCACATCACTAAAAACACCAGCAAAGCAAAGTTGAAAACTACTTTCCATACCTGCCTAAATTTTGCACGGGCCTCTTTTTCTTTCATTCTTCCATGGGCAACTAAGTAATCAAATACTTCACCTGAATCAGAAAGGCAGAGCAGGCAGTAAAATATACATTGATTTTCACAGAACAGTAACGCAATGTCTAGTTTTGGCCTTGTTTTTAAAGACGCTTTCGGCCCACATTTGTTTGATAGCGCTATGTCAATCACAAACTATTACAGGAAAAAAGGGGAAAAAAAACACATGTAGAATTGAGTATCCTCAGCAGCTTACAATTTTGCAAAACTCTTTTAAAAGTCATTAAAACATAACCAAGAAAATTTGCTTTCTGCTTTCCAGTATTATGCAAAAATACAGTCAACTCTTTATTATCCATTCTCATAAAGGGCAGCCACAGCATGGACAATGCAAGGTGATATGGGGCTTTGTATTGGGGCCTATAGAGACAAAGGTCTGATTAAACTCCACTTGTTAGGCTGCCTCGGTCAAATTCCTTCTCACTGGCCCTGTCCACACTGGTGTCTTCCTTTTCCTTCGTACACTCCCCATGCTTGAGTTCACAACACCCAGGCCATCTGCTTTGGTCTGACCCTCTCCTACGGCATTCACTTTACACAGTATATGCATCTCCACCTTCTCCGCTCAAATGAATGGCAAACCACTGAACATCCAAATCACAGGTGCATCCCCAATGCCATGAGACAGAACAGAAGCTGGAGACACAATACATATTTCTTGAAACAGCTGAAACAGAACTAGTGAACTAGAAACTTAGAAGTTCCCTTAGAGCCATTTATACATCTAACTTTAAAATTTTTTGTCTAGTCATAGTGAAAAAACTAATGTTTAGCTACAATAGAAAACATATCTCAGGGCAAGGGAGGAATTCATTTGTTCCATCTTTAGAATTTGCAACATATAAATATACATGTACATTAAAAACACACACAAAAAAAGGAGTTCATGCAAAGTGGCTAAGCACTCAGGCTTTAGAATCAAACCAATTGAAGTGTGAATCCTGGTTTAGCCCCAAGGAGCTACTGAGACACAGGATGATTTCTTAACTTCAGGAAGACTTATTTTCTATCCTTCGCCAATCTCATATGGGCATTGTGAGGATTTCATGAGATAATGCATGTGCTTAGCACAGTGACTGACGTATATAAAGCACTCAATAAATTATATATTTGTATCTAGCATACAGATATATGACATAGACACATATGAAGTATCAATCCTGAGATAAGTGAAATGTGAAAAATCAAATATGCAGAGATGTATGTCAGATGGAACTAGAACAGCTACAATGTTGGACAATACACGCAATCAAGCACACTTAACAGAGAAAATGGGATGACGGAAAACAGAAATGAATGGATGCTCTAGTTGCTCTCCTAGCAATTCATTCTCGATATGTGTGTTGGGACTAGGAGAGACGCATACAAAATTAACGAATGTGGGCTACTCTTAAACTCTGCCTGGACCACTCAAAGTTTAGCCGTTACATGGTACGTTCCTTCACTTAGACTGTTTGCTTAGGATTTGCTTCCCCAACTAGAATGCAATTTGCTTGTGGGCAAGGACCTGGTCTTTGAACATCACCCAATACAGTTTGCATAAACAAGGGAAGAAATAAGGAAAAAAGCAGCCCAGGTGCTTCTTTTAATAGCTCTTGGCACTAACTGTAGTTCTAAAAGCGTAAAAACTTTACTTGCCTACCTGATCACTGAACATCAAAAGATGTTCAGTGCCGTAAGTGGACCTGAATCAACCATCCAAGAGGGAGGTGATGAACTTAGCTCTTGTCTATACTAGACTTCTAAGTGAGTGTGTCGGACAGATTCAAGTCTAAAGTAGCACTATAGCACTGTCCTCTGGTTGTTCATTGATTTGTTCAAGTGGGCACCACTAACATCTCCATTGTGAGACTTGTTACTGTTTTTGGCATATCAAATACCCCATAGGGAGCTTGCCAGGCTCTGCTGTGCGGGCAGGATACTTTCGGTAGTTTGCTGGGATTCCCTGAGAGGGATGGAGGAATCAAACCCGGGTTGGCTGTGCTTGCAAGGCAAACACCCTACCCGCTGTGCTGTTGCTCCAGCCCCAAGTCTAAAGTAGCTAGAAATAATCTTCTGAGGGAAAACAGGAAGATTTTTGGTTTCCTGACATTGCTACATGAAGAGTCAAGAGAAATGATTCCAAATCTGCTGCTAGAGAACCAAGGTGGTTCTGTTACAGGATCGCTGATGAGCAGATAACAGATCCACAGAAAACCTATCAGGGGGCATCAGAATGAATGAAGGGTCATGTGGTCTGGGCTGAATGCCAGCCAAGTGCCTCTAGAGACACTGCCCTCCGGGTTCTGTCGGGGGGAAAGCAGGGCAACTGTTCCCGACTGCCGTGGCGGGCTCTCCCCTCCACAGCACCAATAGAGAGTTGACTGTACTTACCATTCATGGTTAAAACAGAGTGCAGAGTAATGTCAACACAGCCTTTGGTGAACCTTCCTAAAAATAGAACCATGTCCACAGACTTCCAGCAGCCTAAAAATTGTCATATCAAAGCCTGTCTGGCCCCTTTCTCTAGACTTTAGCTCACCAAAAGGAAAAAAAAAATAAGAGTCTAACGGAACTAAAAATAATACTCAGGGTTCCCACGCTGACAAACAGCTACATAAACCCAATGAAAGAATTAAAATGAAGAAATAGGTCATGATGCAATATTTTTAGGTTCAGTAATGTTCTTACACACCTACATTTCATGCGGATTTGCATGGATATATTAATATTTTTTAAAATCTTATAATAATAAGCATCAACAATGTAGGCAAGCTTTTAAATTAAGTTAGAAAAATACTATATTTAGATGGTTTCAGGATACCCAGGGCTTTGCAGGGCCTGAAAGATAGTACAGGGGTCCAGGTGCTTGCTCTCAACAGCGCTGCATGTATCCACCTGAGCATTCCCAGGAGTGATTCTTGAGCACAGAGCTCAGAGTAAGCCCAAACACTGCTGCTCATGGTTCCAAAATGCAGACAAACAAACAAAAAAGGATGAGTGGGGGTGTAAAATTTTAAGTTACTGAAAATTTGAATCTGGATAAAACTAAAAGAGCAAAGCATATAATATTTGTAGCAAAAAAAATTTTAGAACAGTAAAAACAGCATAAAACATACAGATGGGATGCTAGAGACGGAATTAAATCTTTTACGTTCTACATAAAACTTTACTTACATAAAAATATATAGTTTTATTAGCTGAAAGGACTCAACACTACATTCAACACCAAATTTTTCTGTTGAGTAGCAAAACAACTAAATTCAGGCAAAAGAGACAGTACAGTGGGAAGGGGTTTGCCTTACACATAGCTGACCTGGGTTGGATCCCCGGTGCCCCAATATGGTCCCCCAAGCACCACCAGCAGTGATCCCTGAGCACTGACAGGAATGGACCCAAAATAAAACAATTCTGGGGGTAGCCCCAAAGCAGCAACAACAAAACCAAAATCAATCAAGATGGTTTCAATCATTTCAGCTGCCTTCACTCTCCTGCAACTGTTTCATTTTTCTCAGTCTTGAAAACCTTCATGTTTCCTCTCCTTATTTATTCTATTTTAATTCACATATTTAAAATTTCTGAGAAAGTTAAGTCCCATCATGAAAGAATATTATTTTGGTAAAAATAGCTCTCAATTTGAGGGCCAGGACAGGAGGAGAAAAGATGTTTTATTAATTATCAGTGAATAAAATGAACATACATTTAAAAAATTTTAATCAACAGAAAGTAATTCCTATTATTGACAATATGTAGTCAAATATCCTGCTATTTCTCTATCAGCTACGTCTTATAACTTATACAACATCTTTATATATCTATATGTGTTCAAGTGGGAAGTTTATGAGTTACCATATGTATGATATATATATACATATATACACATACGCTGAGTTTTTGCCATATCTATGAACAATGAATAAAACAAATATCTGACCTTGAACACTTTTCCTATTGGCTTTAATTCATTATGAAATTGAGATTTCCTGCTTACAGCTAAGAGCATTTAATCATCATAATAGGACATTTACATAAGAGAATTTGGAAGTCCACAGATAACAATGCAATCTAGTGTTTTGAAAAAATAGCTCCAAGTAATTTTTTTCACAAATGAAACATTCCAACTTTTAAATGTTGGCTAAATAACTCTTGAAAGCAAACAAGAATTTTTCTTATGATGTCATTTAAAGGCATTCTTAGAAGATGACAGATTCATTAACAATCACACCAGAATGTTAAAAGGAGCCGTTAGCTGTGGATTCTGCGTTGTATCTTGGGCCCTCATCCTTACCCCCGCTTGCGTACTCCATGACTAAATACAGAGTCTTCTCCGTTTCAATCACTTCAAATAATTTTACTGAAAAAGAAATCAGAGACAGGACACTGTCATTGTTTTCACATTGAACAGGTTTTAAGAAAATTATATTCTGCTTAATTTTCTTAATAGTGGAAACTTTCTTAATAGTGAAAAACTAAGCCTTTAATAAAAATTAATTAGAATTTCAATTTGCCAATTCTCTGAAGGGTTATTACTGCAACGGAAGAAAGCTACTTACCACAAAGTGATTTGAAACCAACTATTAGGTAAAAAGGGAGCTAAGGTAAAAAATTACTATCAACTCATCATGATTTCTAATTAGAATAAGGTATTAAAAAAGGAAAATTTAAATAAGAATATTTGACTGAGGCTTAAAAAAAGAGCATATACTAAGAAATATATGAGCAAGTGTTAAACAATTTTGTGCAGAAACAAAATGTTAACAAAAATCGAATGTATTTTTTTTTAAAAATCTACTGTTACAAGATTATGCAGCTGAAATTATACACCATAAGAAGTTACAATATATCTCTAATAAAATTGAGATTTTAAATGAGGTAGGAAGAAGTGTTTAATAAATAGAAATTAAAAGGAAAAAATCTATTCTCAGAATCCAATGACTGTGAAAATATGTGACCACTAAATTTACTTTAAACATGGGAACAGGGGGAAAGAACTGGAATTTAGGGAAATCAAGTCTCTTAATGTGAAAATAAATTCTTTAAAACTTATTTTCCTATTAACTATGATCAAACCCAAGTGAATATTATTTAAATGACCTGAAATCCATTTTTTATAAATACCTAAGTAGAGTGCAATCTCCATTTGGAGAGAATTTATAAGGAAGGAAAGAACATTCAAAGTTGGTAAGTAAAAGTAAGTAAGTAAGTAAAGGCCCTCCCATTGATCATCAATTTGCTCGAGCGGGCCCAGTAACGTCTCCATTGGAGACTTTGTTGTTACTGTGTTTGGCATATCGAATACGTCACGGGGAGCTTGCCAGGCGCAGTAGGCAGCGCGTCAGTCTCAAAGTTGGTATTGGACAGAAAACAGCAAGCAATGAGCAAAACAGTGGCCTGCTGACTTCCAGTAACTTCTTTTTATTTTGGGGTCACACCTGGTGCTGCTCAGGGCAGACTTCTGGCTCTGCACTCAGGGATCACTCCTGGCAGGGCTGGGGAACCGTATGGGATGCCACAGAGCGAACCTGGATCAGCCACGTGCAAGGCAAGCGTCCTACCCTCTGTGCTCTCTCTCCAGTCCCTCCAGTAACTTCTTTATCATCTCTTTTCAGTCCAAGTACATGATTCTTTTCAGGTCATTAATGATGCCCCCCTGCCCCAAAATACAAAATATCTTTAAAATTGAATCTTTTCAAATAGGTTCAATTAAAGGAAATATTTCATCATCAATTGTATATAGAAAACACATACCTATGTTAGGATGATTTAATATCTTCATTATTCGTACTTCTCGAAACAACTATTAAAGGAAACAGATATTTCTGTTACAAGAAGAAGGTTCAAGCAGTTAACCAGCCAAAACATCATTTGAAAGAAAACCATCTGCTCACAAGACACTACAGGACCCTGGGAATGTACTAGGGGGTCTTATTCCTAGGACTGTTTGACTAGACAGCAAGAAGGTGCTGTGTGGGAGGAGACAGCGCAGACAGTCAATCTGCATCACATGACACTTCTTTTTTAGGAAATAAGAGACAAATAATGGTGGCAGATGAAGCCAAATGCCCAACAGATCATTCTGCTGTTGTTTGGGTCACACACAGCAATGCTCAAGGGTTACTCCTGGCTCTGTGCTCAGGGATTACTTCTGGTGGTGCTCAGGGACCACATAGGGTGTCAAGGACCAAACCCAGGTCGGCTGCATGCAAGACAAGAGTCCAACCCACTGTACTATCTCTCCAGCCCCCACAAGATTTTTTTAAAAATCCAAGATGTATATAAATTTATGAAATATGAATGATATAAACAGTTTCAACATTATTCAAATTTTAAATCACGGTCATCACGGTCCTCCCGTTGTTCATCGATTTGCTCAAGCGGGCCCAGTAACGTCTCCATCATGAGACTTGTTACTGTGTTTGGCATATCGAGTACGTCACGGGTAGCTTGCCAGGCTCTGCCATGCGGGCGAGATACTCTCGGTAGCTTGCCAGGCTCTCCGAGAGGGGCAAATTTTAAATATAATTTGAAATCTTCTTTACATTTAAAGGGGAATTGGATGACAGCTGAAGATAATAAAAATATATTTGCTATTATTATACTTTATATATTAACAAACCAAAATGAGTATGTCACTTCAAATATGAATGCCAACACTTCCCATCATTTCATTTACTTTTAAAATGCCATAAGGCCCATTTTTCAAAACCATGATTTGTTTCCCCCCACCCACCCCCATATTGTTTCTGAGTATTATTAGACTAAGAGATTAGAAAAACCAGCAACTGGAGTGACTCAAATCACCAAATGAGCAAAATGTAAAATCAGTGCTTCTAGAATGAACATTTTTCTGAGGAAGCTCATCCAATGGCCAAATGGCCGCTGAAGAAGAGACTTGATATCATAAATCACCAGCAAATGTGAATCAAGACCAAAAGTGACAGAATATTTCCATTTGCTTCAGATAAATACCCAGAGGGGAACTGATGGATCACACAGCAGTTCTTTGAATTTTGGAATTTTGTTTTTAGGGTTTGGCCATACCTTGCCATACTCAGGGACTCTTCCTGGTGCTGTGTTCAGGAGTGACCCCCTGGTTGTATCCGGGGGGCCACATGCAGTACGAGAGACCAAATATGGAGCCAGGGTCAGCTGCATGCCAGACAAATGCCTGAGTCCCTGTACTATCTCTCAGGCCATGCTACTTTTGATTTTTGGCGAAAATTTTTTACACAGTTTTTCCGTAGTGGTGGCTCCAATCTACACCTCACTAACATGTTACTAGGGTTCCCTTTTCTTTACACCCTCACAGTATTTTAATAATGGCCATTCTAATAGGCATAAAATTTTGATTTGCATGTCACTGATGACTAGAGAGGTTGGGAATCTGTTCCAGTACTTGTTGGCTGAATGTCTTCTCTGTGTATTGTGGGAAAATATCTATTCAGATCTGACTGGGTCATCAGATATTTCTGCTATGGGTTACAATGTGTTCTTTATGTATTATGTTTAGTAATTCCTTATCAGATACATGATTTGAGGATATTTTTCTTTTTCTTTTTCTTTTTTTTGTGTGTGGAGTACATACCCGACAGTGCTCAGGGCTTACTCTTGGCTCTGCACTCAGGGATCACTCCTGGCAGTCGGTGCTCTTGGGACCTTTGAGGTGCTGGGAATTGAACCCAGGCCAACTGCGTGCAAGGCAAGCACCTTACCTGCTTCACTATAGTTCTAGTCCTGATTTAAGAATGCTTTCTACCAATCAGCAGCTACCTTTTTAGAATGTTTACAAATTCTTTTACAATTTACAATACATAGCTGTTTTTAATTGGCTGTAATCCAAGAGATCAATTTTTGCTTTTGTTGCCTTTGTTTTTAGAGTCAGACCTCCATCCCCCACCCCCAAATCATCAGAATGATGACAAGAACACTGTCAACTAAGTTTTCTTCTGGGATTTTTACAGTTCTGGGTCTTGTTCAAGTCTTTAGCCCACTTGTTCATTTCTTTGTACATGTGAGAGAGAGGGTCCCTGCCACTCTACGTGTGACTCAGTTTGGTTCTCCCAGCACCACACTCAAGACTGAGATTATCCTTTCACAACCATATGCTATTTTTTTTTTTGGTCTTTACGTTGTGACTAATTGGATTAACCTTTATTTTTTAAGATTTTTAAAAAATGGAATCACTGTGAGATAGACTTTTACAAATCTGTTCATGATTAGGTTTCAGTCATACAGTGTTCCAACGCCCATCCTTCCACCACCATACATTTTTCAGCATCAGTGTCCCCAGCTTCCCTCCCATCATCCCAACCTTCCCCCCCGCCAAAGCCTGCCTCTATGGCAGGCACTTTCTCTCTCTCTCTCTCTCTCTCTCTCTCTCTCTCTCTCTCTCTCTCTCTCTCTCTCTCTCTCCTTCCCTCTCCTCTGTCTCTCTGACCTTTTAACACTCAATTCTTGTGATCATTTTCAACTATTATTGGCATACTGGCCCCTTTTCTATCTTATATCCCCTTCACCACACACACTTGTGGTAGATTCCAACCATTGACCTGTCCTCCTAGCCCCTGTTTTCCCTGGCCTTGGATATTAGTCTTCACTATATATACTTTTATATACCACAAATGAATGCAGTCATTCTATATCTCTCCCTCTCCTTCTGACTCATTTCACTCAGCATGATGCTCTCCATGCTCATCCATTTATAGGCAAATTTCATGACGTCATTTTCCCTAACAGCTGTGTAGTATTCCATTATGTAGACGTGCCATAGTTTCTTTATTCAATCATCTGTTCTTGGGCATTCAGGTTGTTTCTAGAGTCTGGCTATGGTAAATGGTGTTGCAATGAACACAGGAGTGCAGATGGTGTTTCTGCTGTGTGTTTTGGGGCTCCAGGGTATATTCCCAGAAGTGGTATTGTTGGATCAAATGGAAGCTCAATTTCTTGTATTTTGAGGAATGTCCACATTGTTTTCCACAACTATATACTCTTGACTCCTCTGCCATCAGCTTGACACGTGGGGTTGTTTCTGGGCTTGCAATCAATTCTGCTGATCATGCATCCAGTTTTTGTTTTTGGTGGTTTTTTTTTTTTTTTGGTTTTAGGTAAACACAGGCAGTGCTCAGGGCTCACTCCTGGAGATGCTCCGAGGACCAGTCTGATGCATCTGTTTATGCCAATATCAAAGTTATTACTATAACTATAACTTTGTACACTACAGTTTGGAACCAGTGTGGTCAATGCCTGCAGTTTTGTTTCTCTCAAGACTGTTTTGGGTGTCCACTGAGGTTTTCTGTAGTTCCACAGAGAGTTTAAAGTTGATTGTGTAGTTCCTGTAAAAGAGACCACGGGGCACTGAGATTCTGCTAAGAATCCTGGTGCATCCACAGAGGTCTTGACTGTGCCAGCAGTATCAGTTAGTCTAACCCACAGGATGTTGGTTTTGTTTTCACTTTCTTCCAACAGTGTCTGACTGTTTTCACTGTTTGTGTTTCACCTTCTCAGATTTGTTCCAGACTGTTCATTCTCTTGCTGTGACTGTAAACAGTGGATGGTTTCTTCCTCCTTCCCGCACTCCTCCCTTCATTGCTGTGATGACAACGAGGGTCGTGCACGTACTGCGCTGCACTCGCTGCCGCTACACTTGGCCATGGTGCTCTCTGGGCGGGCGCTCAGGGCTGTGCCAGCACGAGGCCTGCCTGTGGGGTTGGCAGGGGGCGCGGTGCTGCCACATATCTTTTATTTACGATGCGTGCCAGGGGTGGCACGTGGGTGCTGAAGCGCCCACCCTGTACGATACCAGATGGCAAAGCCATGGGGACCTCAAACAGGTACACGGGTGGTTTGGGGAGTCAAGCTCGTGCCCTCATGCTGGTTGGCAGGTGCTTCTGCCCCCAGAGCTGGGTCCCTGGTGGGGCTGCTTGCTCGGTCTCTCCTTCCAGCAACTTGTTTTCAGGGTATAGGAAAGTAGCAGAATTTGGCCTCTTCACTTCTGTATCCTATAATTTTACCGAGCTTGCAGACTAGATCCAAGGATGATTTGGGGCAGAGTTTAGGGATGTCTCCACAGTACTACATCTAAAAAGAGAGAGAGCTTTACTTTACTTCCTCTTCTGGAGGGAGGTGTTTCTATATTGTGCTCAGGAGACTTGGGGCCACTCCTAGTCAAACTTGGTCCAGCTCTTCAGGTTTGACAGTTCAGTGCTCAGGCCCGGCAAGGCAGTGCTGCTGGGGGCCACCTGGCTCACATCCAGTGCTCAAGGGTCCAGAAACTATTGGGGATCAACCTTGGAGCCTCACCCTGGTGGAGTTCAGGTCTGTCTTAGTTCTCTATGATTCCATCCCAGAAAACTGTGCGAACCGAGGAATGCAGCCATTTCTTCTGAGTTTCCAATTTCTTGCCATGCCTCTGCTTGAATCTTGCTTTCTTATTCACAGTGTTAAGTTGTTGGGGGTGTCTGTAAAAGCCACAACTTGCAAGCACTACTGGATGGGGCAGCTTCGTATCAATCTCCAGTTCATTGCCAGGCCAAACCCAAGACTGGCATCTGAATGCCTCCAACGCACAGAACCACAGTGTTCTTTCCCTGAAGGATTCCTCCAAAACACAGAACACTTGTCAGAAGCCCCAAACATGAAAGTTTGTAACTATCTCACAGGGATTCAATAAAATTAAAAAAAAAAAACCTTGTCAGAAGTGTTCTAGGGCCTACACCTGTCAGCATTGTTACTGCAGATAAGAAATCTGAAGCTGGTTTTCTCTGGCCAAAGAACAAACCACCAAGGTCTATTAGCCTAACAGCAGCACAACTGATTCCACTTTGGTGTGTCAGAGTTCTGCATAGAGATGCAGAACTTATTTCCACTAATTTCAAACAAAATTAAACCTTGAGCGACAGTACAGTGGGTAGGGTATTACCTTGTACTTGGCTGACCTGGGTTCGATTCCTGGCACCTATATGGCCCTCTTGGCCTGCCAGGAGTGACTGCTGAGCACAGAGGCAGGAGTAAGCCCTGAGGACCGCAGGGTATCTTCTCACCCCAAAGGAAAAACCAAAACCCAAAATGGAATCTGGGCACAGCCCTGGGTCTTGAACTCAGATCTCAAAGGGCTGCAATCTAGGCACGGCCCAGGCGGCACCTCCAAGCTCAGTGGGCTGGTTAGCAGGCTCACACCCTTCCTGGAAGTGACAGGAGCGAGGACCCAGGGTTCTCGGTGGCTCTCTGTCGCCAGCACTTGGGATGGACTTTCTGGTCCTTGCCTGGAAGCTAAGGAGGCTTCTCCAATGTGGTTTACTTCACCAAGTCTGGGTGGGTCATCTCCCAGAACATGGCGCAACCAGGGGTATGACCAGCTACCACACACCTTTCCCCCAGCCTAAGGGGGGAACCAACTGCCGTCCAGCCCACACTCCATGGTAACAGACTGCACGGCTGGTCACCAGAGGATGCCACTGAACCTGTCCAGTGAGAGTCAACCCCACTGCGAGTGCACTGTTTGACCAAACAAACTCAATGGAATACTTAGGAAAGTCTTGAAGAAAGCGACTACAGAGAGCTCTGCCCTGTGAGGCCGGGGTGAGACCAAAGTCAAAGGTTAGAAGAAAGATCTGAGACAACTTCCTGCGCTGCTCTAAACCGACCTCCACAAATGAAAACAACAACAACTATAAATAGCAGCAACTGTTTTCTGGGTCCATGGCTGTCTCTGCAGCAGATAAACAGAGCAGGATGCCAATCCGCAGACCTAATCTGGAGAGAGGAATGAAGCCTGGCGCTGCGTGGAAAGAGAGGCTGATGGACGGATACCACGTGGTCGATTCGACGGTCAACTATTTACACGCTCTTGAATGACCTGACCCCGCAGGAGAGGGCCCTGCCTCCCCAAGGGGCCTCTGTGTTTCCAGGGCTGGAGGCCGGGATGGGCACAGCACAAACGTGCCTCCGTCAGCCTTGGTTCTACAGCATCTCCTGTCTCCACGCAGCACCTCTCAGGAGGATGCTGCTACCTGATGAGAAGTCTCGAACCCAACTCCAGCTCCTGCACCTAGTGAGGGATAGCCCCCACTGTGGCTGGGAATAAACATTCCCCTGTGAATAACGCTGCGTGGCTGATGGACTGTGTGAGCTGGGCTGTCGGTAGTATCCAATGCGCGATTTGGTCCTTGAATGCAACCCTAAACCGTGGCGACTCTGCTCTATGGAGAACAGAAAGGAGTTAGGATGGGCTTAAAAATCATCCTGTGGAAAGTGGATCGCTTGAGTGGATGATGGTTCCCCCTCCCTTGCAAAAGACATCACAGAGACACTAAGAGAAGTGACGCAGCACATGTCAGAAAGCTCATTCTTTTCTTTTTTCTTTTCTTTTTCTTTCTTCTTTTCTTTCCTTTTTTTCCTTTATTTCTTGTTTTGCTTTGGGGTCACATCTGCTGATCCTCAGGGCTTACTTCTGGCTTTGCGCTCAGGAATTACTCCTGGTGAGGCTTTGGGATGGGACAGTATGGAAACCCTGGTCGGCTGTGCGCAAGGCAAGCACCTACCCACTGTACTACTGCTATGGCACCAGAAAGTCATGTCTTACTCCAGTCAAAGCCACGGCACCCAGCCACTGGGTTCCCAGCTAAGATCAAAGAGGCTTGAGATCATGAGGTCAGGCTGTCTTTGAGAAATCACAAGCACATCTAGGGGAGCTGGGCTTCAAAACAGAAACTTGAGCATCTGCCTACAACTGCCTATGAGAACGGAAGGCAAGGGGAGGGAAGGAGAGGGGGCCGGGGGGAGAGATCTTCCGGTCAAGCCTTGTGGAATTCCACTACAGAGGAAAAGGCAGGAAAGGGCAATGTCCCAACTTACAGGAAACAGAACAAGAGGAAGAAGGCAGAGGAAACGCATGAAAAACTACTTTTCCATAAATGTCTGTTAGATTAAGAATTAATTAGTGAACAGATATCTCTAGCTCTGCGATAATGTGCATTTCTTCTTTCCCTTGTTTCTAACTTCTTATTTCCACTAAATTCAAACAAAATTAAACCTTGAGTCAAAATCACAGATGGGGCAAGAGTCCTGGGTGAGGCCCGAGGTGCTGAGACCAGGACGAGCCCTGCCCAGCCCCCTGGGAGTCAGGTGCAGCTCCTGGCTGGTGTGTTGCACTCAGGCAGTGGGAAACGGAACATTTCCACTTGTGGGATGGTAGAGGGAATTCTTACTATGCTGTGGAGATCTTTTTTATCGGGAGATATTAAATTTTTTAAAAATATGATATTTGTATGTTAAAAGTGCCCAATAAGAAGTCACTTTTAAGTCCTTTTCCCAGTAATTAAACAAGGTTTAGTACTAAACAAGAACCGACAAGTTTTCAGAAAATTCAGGTTTTTGATCAAGAAATACTTGAAACATAGTCTGGTCTGTTCAGAAAATCTGGTTATCTTATTTTCAACATTTAAATAGTAAGTGTTTCAGCCAGAGGTTAACATTATTGGTAATACCTTTAAAACATTTGTTGTGCATTTTTTTTATTGTTGTTGTTTTGGTGTTTGGGCCATGCCCTGCAGTGCTCAGGACTGACTCCTAACTAGGTCACTCTTGGGTCACTAGGGTCACTCCTGAAGGGGCTCAGGGGACCATACTGGATGCTGGAGATTTAACCCAATCAGCCATGTGCAAGGCAAGCGCCCGAACTGCTGTACCATTTCTACAGCCCCTTAATGGCATTTTATTAGAGCACTGTGATTGACAAGGCTATTCATAGCTGGCTTTTAGACATATTATGTTCCAGCACCAATCCCACCACCATATCGTTTTTCCCTCCACCAGGGTTCGCAGATTCCCTGCCCACCGCCCCCTTCCCCAACCTGTCCCCTTGACAGGTGCATTTTAAACGTTGGTTGTTGGAGCTTAGATCTCCTGTTCTCAGTGTTGCTGACTGTGGCTGGGGTACCTCCTACTCCTTCACACCACCAGTGTCCTGGAATTGCCTCTGCCCTGCTCCTGCTGCTTCCTGTCTGTCTCTTCTTCCCCCTTGATTTCTTTCCTTCTCTGTCCTCCTCCTCCCTATACTCTGGGGCCAAGCTGGTAATAATGACTTTTAAAAGATACCGAAACAAACACCTTTTCCCTCCAAACCCATCAGATTTCAGTGTGAAAAATATATTTCTCACCAATTCCTCACACTGCCTGCTAAACAGACATCTCGCAAATGCCATGGCTTTACGATAACCTATTTTCAGTATTTCTTCCAAAACCAAAACAGGATCAGGCTTGCTGGTGACCACTAATTTCATGGAGAATAAAGCAAACTGCGGCAAAGCATGAGGTAAAATTTTGCCTATTTACACACGTTCTGCAAGTATCATTCCTTATGGATACAAAAAGGGGGCGGGCACCCTCCTGGCAATGTCCCATCACTGCTTCTGAGATAGCCTCTTCGCATGCACCCTAGCTCCCAAAAAGCAGACCTTCTCTATTCTCTTAGGTTTGCCACTGATTCAGACACAGACACATAAAATAAATCAAGATGGTTCCTTCGAATGAGCCCCACCATGAAAAGAATTAGCCAGAAGTGCTTCTTGGGAGGGCGGTGGCTTGGATGCTCAGTCCAGCAGAAAGCATCCTCTGTCACACTTGCAACCTATGTCTGCAGAAACAGCTGCCAAAGAGTATTGCCCAAAGAGCTTTGCCTGGGGTCTGGGGGAGCAGGGGTACCTGGAGGTCCGAGACCCCAACCCCCAGCCATCCTCAGCCAACCACGCTGGTGGCTCTGGACAAGGATCCCAGGGTGCAATGCCATGGGGACCTCGCAGTGCTGGGGACACCCAGGCCACCTCGCAGTGCTGGGGGGTGAGGGAGGAGGGAGGAGCCTTAAATGCTGCCTCACTAGGTCCCAGCCCCACCAAAAACCAAAACCCCAAAACTGGCTTTATCCTTGACAATGATTTTGTGATCGGTTTTACAAGTCTGGTTTCTTAGTCACTTACAACAGAAATTTAATTCTGAATTTTGCTGACACTTTCAAAACCAAAGTTCTGTCCTCTGCTCTACCTTGAGTGACCACATTCATCCATATGACATTGATTACTCTGCTTATGTTTGCAAGTTTCTATGAACTTAGCAAAAAAGGGACTCTAGGCTGTATCTGAACACTCACTGAAGTTTTTTTTGTTTTTGTGAGGGGGTGTGCTGAGACAGCACACTGGGCTGTGCCCTGGGTGTATTCCTGGCTCTGTGCTCAGAGATCACTCCTGGAGGCTTGGGGGACCACATGTAGTGCTGGGGATCAAACTTGGGTGATGCATGGCTAGTGCATCATGGCAAGTGCCTTAGCGGCTATATTATCTCCCCAGCTCCAAACTCAAAAATTTGCAAGGTCATCATTTGCAAGATTTTTGTTTGTCTGGGGCCACACCTGACAATACTCAGGGCTTACTCCTGGCTCTGCACTCAGGAATCATTCCTGGTGGTGCTTGGGGGACCCTCTGGGATGCTGGGGATCTAACCTGGGTTGGCTGTGTGTATCACTGTGAAGAGCCCTACCTGCTGTACTATCTCTCTGCCCACCCCCCTGATCACCTGCAAGATTCTGTACAACAGGTAACACAATAGACACTGTGATCAGTCGCTCGCTCACTCATGAGGTCTCATTTTTCAGATACCAATGACTGAAGTGGTTTGTACACTTTTGCTCAGTGCAAAATTTCTCCCATAGAACAGACACTGGCCACCCGGGCTACCTTCTCCAATATGTAACAACACCACCTCTCATGGCAGTGGCCCCATTTCCACTGTCTTCCCAGGTTTTATTTGTCAGTAACCCAGTTCTGAACCCCTGGGCCAATCTTGTGAATTGTGATTAGTACTGCAAATCAATAATAGAGTGGTGAGGCCAGTGGCCTCTTTGGGGGGCTGTGAGATACCAGCTGCTACTGCGTCATCTCACCATCACTGATACGCCCAGTCTCTGTGCCCAACAGCACTGCCAAGGACATAGCTGCTGATGGCACAGTTCAGATGCGGGAAGCGGGGGCAAAGGGACTTGGCTGATGTGCTTTCCTCTCCCCTGAACCAGATGCTTCAGAGAGCCCCTGGGGCCAGAGCTAGCCCCTGACTCCACAAACTGACACTTGAGCCTGGGCCACTGCAGAGAGGAAGAAGGAAACCCGCATTGCCTCGGGACCTTTACATGATGAAAATGCACTCGATTTATAAGTGCATTTATTTATTTATTATTTTTTTAATAATGTAGGAGTACTGATATTTATTCAGCCATTGATTAAGCTGATTGAATTGGGCATGAACTCCACGTTGCTTTTTTTTTTTCTAATTGTATCACCATGAGATAGAGTTACAAAGTTTTCACGTTTGAGATTCAGCCATACAATGATGAAACACCCATCCCTCCACCAGTGCACATTTTCCACTACCCACATCCCAGTCCTCACCCTGCCTCTATGGCAGACAATTTCCCCAATACTTTCAAATTTTGGGCATTAGGTTCTGCTCAAAATTTTCCACCACCATTCAAGCCTACCTGCCGGGGGAGATGCTAGATAATTTATTTTCCATAGCTCATTTTGAGTATCACGAGAGCTCGCATGGCTGCGATTGTAAACGTAAATTTCTAGATTGCAAATGGTCGGGTACCAGAGACATCTCTGTATGGCACTAATACATTTTGGGATTCAATTGGGAGCCTCTGGGCTAGGGCTATTGGTGCACTAAGAGGGAGCTCAGAGGCAAATTGTGGTCATGACAGCCAGTCTGCTGGGTGAGCAGGGACCCGGGGAGGGACAGCCAAGGTCCTCTACCGCCATGCAGACTGGAGATTCAGTCCTGAAACCCTATAAATGCATTTATTACAGTCATTAGGTAATTTGTTTACAGTTAGTAATTGTACTACTTATAGAGTCAAAAATACAAATTGTATTGATATCATTTATAATAGTATCCCAGAGTAGCTGATAATTCTTGATAAAATTAATGGAAAAACATGTACAAATATTTTTACATGAAACACAAACACATATGTATATTTATGGACTGAAAAAATTATAGGTTGAACTCTCGCTCATTTTATTCACTGAAAATTCAAAAGCAATTCCAGTCAAAATGGTGCCAGATATTTGAAATGGGACAACAATCTGCATAGGGTGTACCTAACTGCATTAAGTAAATTTCCCTTTTTATTTTTAAATTTTCACAGATTAAAGAAAACAAAACTGTTGTCACTCTTTCTATGCCTGTCTGGGGACTCACACAACTACATCATGATTGGTTTATAAGTTTCTCCATGAAGAAATCCATAAATCCATCCAGAAATCCATAGCTATCTGGAAAAGCCACACCTTGTCGATGATATCAGCAGGATTTACAACAGAAATTACTTGTCATCATAATGTGCCATTTTTAGTAATCTAGTCAAATGCAGCAACATTCTACTCCATGTCTGCATGTTACAACAAGTAAGACTCTGGTCCTACACCCAACTTCTCTGAGCTCCTTCGAAAAGAAAGCGGGAGAGAGAAGTACCCAGCTAGTACAACTGGCCCAGAGTACATCTAAATGCCACTTAAACCCATGTACCAGAGCAAGCCACAGCCTAATGCATGAAAAGTGGAAATGCTGAGTTGGCTGTGGACAGTTGCACAGTTAGCACAGTTAGCACAAGGTTCCCAGCAACGGGGCAGGCAAAAATATGCCCCAGGATGGCTCTGGCCCTAGGGAAAAGAAACCACACACACCAGCAACTCTGAACAGGCCTGCCTAGGAAGGAATGACTTTCTGGAGCTCATAGAACTACATCATGACTGGCTGGAAGTCTGAGTTCCAAGTTTCTCCCTGAGGAAGTCCATAAAAGATAGTAAGATTGTATACTCAGAGACAGAAAAAAAAACAATTATCTGCAAATGTGTTCTACTGCTGAGAAGTAACAATGCTCTGAAGCAAATGAGTTGTCGAAAAAGACAGGTCTCCAGGTAGAAATATACTGAATACATTGAGTTATTGGAGATGGGGCCGGGCAGAAAGTGCTGAATTCACACACTCATTTTATATTTAAGGACAGAATCAGAGCAGGTGTAAACCCACCTTATTAAAAACTTCTTACAAGATTTTCAGATTTAGATGCACAAAGGAAACAGAAACTGAGAACTGGTTTCTGGTAGGAAGCTCACCACACGCAGGAATGGGGAGGGTGCCGGGAGGGGCGGGGACAGCACACGGGCAGGACCCTATGACCACGGTGGAGGATGTCGGATACCCTGGTAGAAGTGTGGTGCTGGGAGTTTTATATATGAAACATCAACAATAAACCTTCGCAAAATTTTAGATAAATGAATAGGTCTTATGTATCAAATACATATCAAAATCTTATATATGAAACAAATTTTGTACATGAAACCTTAACAAAAATCTGCTGGGATTTTTATATGTGAAACCTTAACAATAGCAGTTTTGTAAACCACGTTGCTTAAAATAAAATGTAAAAAAATTCTTTGTTTTCGAAATCCCAAATTATTTACGTCACATTTATACATGGTGAGTGATTCATAATAGTTTAACAAAATCACTTATAATCTATTTTAAAACTTAATCACATGCCATAAATGTCAGACTATCTACTGCATTTCTAAGGTGCTCATAACACCCAACCTAACAGCCCTTCCTTTCTCCCCTACTGCTTATATTTTCAACCTTTGAAAAATGCTCATATATTTTACTGTTCTTTGTTCTTTTGTTTTTGAGCCGCATTTGGTGATACTCAGGAGTACTCCTGGCTCTGTACTCAGAAATTACTCTTAGAAGGGCTCGGGGACCCATCTGGGATGCCAGGGATTGAGCCCAGGTCAGCCGTGTACAAGACTAGCATCCTATCCGCTGTACCATCACTCCAGCCCTCTTCTCTCTTTTTTACTGTTCTTGTGGAAGACAAAGAAAAGCAAGTGAAAGGGGGGAAAAAAAACCACCAAAACTCAGAAACTCATCAATGGACAAAATAAACTCAGAGATCTATAACTAAGCAAAATCCTGAATATGTTGAAATATTTGATACAAGTTTTTAATTCTACTGAATTAAAAGACATAAATTCTTTTTTTTTATGTAGGAGCACTGCTATTTATTCAGCCATTGATTACGCTGATTGAATTGAGCAAGAACTCCACAAAAAAGACATAAATTCTTTTAATATAGCTTTACTATGCATACACATGCATAGTATTTTTGAACAACTATCTTATAAATGTTATTATTAAATCTACTCAGAAAATTATTTTATGTCATTTTATTTCATATATTAATGGGATATAATATTGTATTTACTAAGAAAATTTAGCATAACTGACTTCACAGAGTAGCATTTATTAAAAAATAAATTTACATTCTATTACTATTAAAATAATTAAATACCTTTTGTAGACTGGTAGGATTTAGCTGAGTTTTGTCTATTATTTTTACAGCCACCTAAAAAAGAAAACCATTAAACTATATTTAAGACACACTTTGTAGATAGAAACATAGAAAAAAAGTCATCTCTTATTTGATTCCTCACTATAGATGATTCAACTTTACCATAACCATGTGGCTGTTTTGATACTATGGCAGTCTCAGAATGAATCCCATTGACCCAAACTTTTTTGTTTTAATTTTACTGAATCACCGTGGGATAGTTACAAGCTTTCATGTTTAGGTTACAATCACACAATGATCAAACGCCCATCCCTCCACCAGTGCACATTCCCCACCACCAATATCCTCGGTATACCC
Organism: Sorex fumeus; assembly: GCF_029834395.1. Lineage (NCBI taxonomy): Eukaryota > Metazoa > Chordata > Mammalia > Eulipotyphla > Soricidae > Sorex > Sorex fumeus. The sequence continues at coordinate 18,438,329 of NW_026606067.1, forward strand.
CCCGTTTCCCACCCTCCCCCTGCCTCCGTGGCAGACATGATTCCCCATAATCTCTCTCTACTTTTGTGATCCAAACTTTTAACTCATTTGATTCCGAGTCAATGAAATGACTTTTTGTGATTTCTTCCACACTTCTGCTTTTAAAATTAAAAACCATCTCTATCTATTCCTTTGCTTATGATGTTGATAAGCAATGCTTAAGGAGGGTCTTAGGAATGGGCACATCGAGTTCGTGCAAGTAAATGATGATGTGTGGAGAGAGATCTACACTCCTGCTACTTACCGGCACCTGACAAAGGCGCATGGCAAGACCCCCACATCTCTGTTCGTGTCTGAGGTGCTCCTGATCAGAATGGCACAGACTACACCCACCCACCAGTGACAAGGACATTCTCTACGGGGCACAATGAAATATTGCTAAAAACGTTTTATGACTGGGACTTCCCATAATGTCCCAGGCAATAGCATGCCCTCTTTACCGCCTATCTATAAGTTATCGAGGACACTGATTGATTACCAAAAATGCCCGTTTCCAGTGCACGAGTGCACACCATGCACAGCCTCTGGGATCTCTGAAACCTGAGAAGAGCATCTGGACAACATCAGCTGCTGAGGCGGTTCCACACTGAAACCAGAGGGTGATTCTTTACCCCTTTCACCTCTTTGCCCAAAGCCTTGTTTGGCAGGCAGGGGTCCCACCTTTCCTGGGGCCTCAGCACAGGCAGAGATGGCACTTGAGGGCGGCAGGAGCCTCGGGAAAGTTCGCCTGGGCTGTGATGGATTTGTCACAGATGCCAACAGGCAAGAGTTCCCTCTCCTGCTGTGACAAGTCATTTTATGCTCCCTGTGCTCGCACTCCACTCGCTCACACAAACCCCAGTGTCCTTCGTCTTGCTACAGACACTTATCCCCACCACGGGCTGCTCGAGGACACAAAAGCAAAGCCCGGAGATGTCACGTCACCAGGAAAACTCACCTCTCTACCAGTGAGGACATGCCTCGCCAGCTTCACTTTGGCGAAATTCCCCTTCCCTATTGTTTTCTGTAAACGGTAATTCCCAATGTGGGGCTGTTCATCTGTGGCTGACGTCATGGAGTTTCTGCACCGAGGGATGTTCTGCCTGCTACTTGACTTGGAAGGCTGGACATGTGGCTCGGGGTATCCATCCACAGACGTGTGCTGGGGAGAGAAGCCACAGCACTTCATCAGTAAAGAAGCTGCATGGAACGTGGCCGTTACAACAATTGGAAATGGCTTGCATTGGTAATCCAATGACCCGGAAAACGTGAGATGTAAGCTACAACCACCGGAACTTTGGAATGTGCCAGTCAAGGTCACAGGCTAGGGAGGGTGGGTGCGGGTACGGGTACGGGATAGGGGACGCTGGTGGAGGAAAGCTGATACTGGCAGTGAGACTGGTGTTGAAATGTATGCCCCAAACCCAACTGTCAATAACTTTCTAAATCATGGAATTAACCATTCAATTAAATATTTAAATATTTAATTAAAAATAGCAAAATTAAATGAGATGTTCTAGACAATCATTAGTAGATAAGAGAATGAATAAAATACTTCATAAGCCATCTGACGGAAAAATATATGACACATAATTTTACAGTTTGATCTATTTAAAATTACCACTTGACTTTAGTTTCTCTTTCAAGGGGGTGGGGGCAGGGGGAACTCCCAAAGATGGAATTTTCTACCCAGTTTCAGATTCATGCTCAATGAACAGATGGAAACAAGCAGGGGGGTAGGTGCCCTGCGGGCCGTTTCTAAGGGCTGGACTGCGGCATGAGGAAAGCAGTGTGGGTCATCAGGGAGATGGCGGAAAGACTGGAGTGCAGGCTCCTCATGCACGCCCAGGGCCCCATCCTCGGCACGAAATGGTCCCCAGCACTCCTGGGAGAAAACCCCAAGCACAAAAACATATACCCAAAGCAGAGTATCTCTGATGCCAAGCACAACTACTCCTTTGTACAAGTCTGTTTCTCTGACTAGCCCAGTTACTCGTCAAGTTCAAGGCCTGCCACACTTTGCATACCCCAGCAAGAGCTGTCAGTGGCTGCCTGGACTCAAGGCCAAGGAGCTCCCGTGTGCCCACCCATCAGTGCTGCTGTGCAGGGCCACAGTCTCCCCTCCAGGGGCCATGGGGAGCAGTGTCTGTGTCCGGGTCCGTCTGCCTCACCAACCCAGTGTCCCCTGCGCTGGCTCCCACTGGACTTGTTCGTGCCTGCTTCTGCCTACACTCAACATCTAGAAAACTTCCAACAGTTTTCATGCAAACACGGAATCAAGTGTGGTAGACACCATACCTTTCGCCAACTGACTTCTGACAAAGAGCAGAAAAGGAGAACAAATGAGCAAAAGAAGCTGCTTTGGCAACTAATCTCAGACATGCCAAGCTGCTGAACCGTCCCCGTTCCACACTACCAGAGCACACGGCCGCAACATCTCCAAATTGCACAGTATCAACAATACAACAGGAACATGGAAAATCGTGTCTTTAGGCTCAACATGCAAACCAATAACACAGAGGGCTCAACTAACACCAAGCGGCTCATTGAATCCTCAGACAATGACTTCAGTGACGCTGTTGTGAGGTATATGTTGTAACAAGCAACATAAATTATTTTGAGCCTGCTAAGGGGGCAGACGTGGGGGTGGGTAGGAAACTGGGACTTTGGTGGAGGGATGTTCATAAGAGTGGTGGGAATGGTGTCTGAACATGAAATATCTGAAAGAACTATTATGACGAACAACTTTGTAAGTTAAAATTTACAGTGCTTGATTAAAAAGTTCTAAAGGAAAAATAATAAAGAGAAGCTGCTTTTATTTGCTAAGTGACCAATTTAGTTACTATCATCCAACCTAGACAAGTCCCAACACCCTGCCCCCCCCCAAGAAAACAAAACAAAACAAAAAACCCAAGTCTGTCTTCAAGGCAACACTAATAACAGTTCCACTGGCTCAAATCCTGCATGAGACCATGCAGCTTCCTGCCTGCTTGTCTCAGCTTCTGGCCCCATCTGAGAAGGCCTTTCCAGGCTGCACCAGGGGACTATGGGGGAGGAAGAGGAAGAGCACAGCGTTTCCCAGCTGGCCTGGAACGAATCAATGGACCTGCCTGTTCCCAGTGAACCATCAATTCTGAGGGATGGACCACTGGGGTGCACAGGATAGCCAGCTACTTCTGTTAAATTAGAGCCTTGAATATAATATCAGGGCTAGGATGAAGGAGACGTTACTGGGGCCTGCTCGAGGCAATCGACGAATAACAGGATGATTTGTGTTTTTTTGTGTTACTGTTAAATTAAGCACCACCTGGTCCCCCAGCACTGCCGGGTGCAGCCCTGCGCCTCCTGGGAAGCAGCCGAGTGACCTGGAAATGCTGATACCACATGTCAGGTCCTCACACTGCCAGAAGGTCGGCAGAGAATGGCCAGAAAGGGCCCGAAGCTCTCCTGAACACCACTTGCGGATACACCGCCCTCTCCCCCAACCCCTCCAAAAAAAAGACCCTGCAAATAAAAGGCAGCTGGTTCTGTTCCTTGCTGCCTCGGAAGATGCCCTGGGCTCCCGGCAACCCCACAAACTGATAAAGCTGCTGAGGATGTTGAGAATCTCATGGGACAGAGATGCCACTCATTTACTGCTGCTACAAGCAAGTGACTGGGGGACACAGATGGAAAGGGCCGGAATGGGGGCTTCAAAAGCGAGGCGTAGGAGGCTCTGAAAAGACAACCAAGGACAATCCCCTGAAAGCTCAGTGAGTGAAGACTGGGGGCCGAATGTCGGGCCTGGCTCGAAGGCCAGCCACAAACTTCATCTCAACTCTTGACGCTGTGGTTTTCTGACTTGGTGGGTGAAGTAAAATCACGAAATAAATAGTTAGCCAACCGCTGCAGAAGTGTAGATCCACGCCAGAAGCAGGTTGCTGGCTTTTGCAATGTAACTCTTATCTATAGCTCAATTAAATATATGTCACTTAAAAAACAAAGCCTAAAGTCATAAGAGGCTAATGAACAATAGGTCAAGAATTTTCTTGACGTATTCCAATTCTTGCAGAATGTGCCAACTAAGCAGAACTGGGGGGCTATGTAATCAACTCCCTGCAGAGTAACTCTCCGGGGCAGAATCTGTCTGAGTGTACCCCTAATAAATATGGAAGAACAGAGGGACAGGCACACTTTTTTTGGAGGGGGGCTGGGGAGGGAGTCAGACAGTAAATATTCAGACTCTGTAGTCTGTATATTATATCCATAGCAAATTCATGTTATTTTTCATGTTATTCATGATAAAAACCTTCCTTCATTCAGGAATACACACATACCCCAAGAAGCTGAGTTTGGCTCCTCAGAGTAACTGGATGATTCCAGGTGTACCACTCAATCCTGGGACACATGCTCACAGCAGCAGAGTTTGAGAGAAACCCTGGCTATGACTGTCTTCATGCGCCGAGCAGGAGACAGGATAGAGGGCTCAGCTGAAAACATTCTTCCTTCTCAAGCCCCGTCCCCAGTGGGAAGGGTACGCTACGCATCCAAAGCCCAGCTCTCAACGACAGGCAGGATCATTTCATGAGCTATCCATTTTACACAAAATGCATTCACCTAATCTTGGGTGATAAAGCAAAGCAAAATATGGTGCCGCCCAAACTCTTATTAAATGTTGTTTGTTGTCTTGTTATGTTTTTATTTGGGGATACACCTGGCAAAGCTCAGGGGTTACTCCTGGCTCTACACTCAGCAATCACTCCTGGCGGTGCTCAGGTGACCACATAGGATGATGGGGATCGAACCCAGGTCAACCGCATGCATGGCAAGCGCCTAACTCATTGTACTATCTCTCCAGCCCTATCAAAATGTTTTTTTCCTTAGGATTTCCACTGGGCCATTCAGAAGCACAAGATTTCCTTGAAGGGAATCTTTGGAGAATTATTTCAAGTAGTTGATCTTACTCCTTCCTCCAGTCTTCCAATTTTATAGCTTGATTTTCAGTAGGAATCCTGGCAAGAACAGAAGTTTGGGCTGGATGAAATAGTGTCTTTATTTCAGAAATAGCTCATCATAATTGCTGCTAGGTGTAAGAAATTATGACAGTTCAAACTTAGAATGCAAGTTTTAATCCCCATCTTTATCCAAAAGGCAAATTTACATGTTGTCATTTTAAGTTCCCACCCAACCTAGAGGACCTGCTGTCCTCCATTCCCCGTGTCCCTGAAACTTACCCTGCGAGGAAAATCTAGTCTTAAGCCACTGCAGGTGACCATCAGTCTTCAAGATTCCTTCCCATTAACTACCAGGCTCCGACTACTAAATAATAACAGAACTTCCCCTGCCTCTAGTACAAATGAAATGAAATTACTCTACTCCCCAGCTATCTGACCTTAACAGGCTGTTGAAATGTTAGGTGCCCCTTTCCTTACCTGTGAGATGGAGCAAGCAACGAAACTGCCTCATGACTATACTCAGGATTAGGTAAAATAATGTAAGCAAAGGTGCTTGGAGTATGATGCAGTATGTAAGAGTTTGCCGATTAAACCACAGGCACAAACAAACATGGACACTCAACCACCCAAACTGCTGCCACTTCCCAGTGTCTGTGACTTGCAACCACTAGCAGTACCTATTTTCATTGTCATTCCGGTTTCTTGATGGGAGCAAAAGAAGACAACACAGGTTAACTCATGTAGAAAAAGGAATGTTTGAAGTTCATGAGGAGCCTGGGAATATCACAAAGAATGAAATTTATATTCTGGAGGACAGAAGACAAGTATGCATAAAGAGTCAGAAGAAAATAATTGTACTTGGTGTATGTGCTAAGAAGGAAATATGGACATGAGTCAGGCCTGGCTGGAGTCAGAGCTGGGGAAGGTGGCGCAGCGGAGAACAAACAGAACATACGACACCTGAGTGTGACTGGAAGGGTGACAAGGACCTAGAGACATAGGCGAAAGCATTCTGACGGAGGAATGGGCAAGATGAAAGCAGGCGCTGAAAGTACATTAGAAACAGTAAATTGCACGGGATATTATCATCAAAAAACTTGAAAATTCAGTAGTTTTGAGGGAAAAACTACAACCTATACTACTTGGTATTCACATAAAGCTTAATGTAAGACATTTTAATGCATCTGACATACCAAGCCAGATTTAAAAGGTAAAAGAAACCACAGGTTGGCCAACAGGTAACTGATGAAAAAGTGAACATAAGAGCAAACCAATTAACAGAAAAATGATAAAGAAAAATGGTATTAAAGGTAAGCCATGTCTCTACTTCCAATTAAATTAATAATAAGTGACTTTCTTTCTTCTGCCTGAAGCAAACAACCTTTTGAATCATGAAAAATACCTGCCTAGGATGAGAATTTTTGCTCTCGTCATGTTTTGCTATACGAGAGTAGCAGTAGGTTAGCTATCCAGAGGGAACAAGGTTGCACCAAGCATCCTTTTGGAAGTTCTATGTGCCGTCGGCTGTAAGCTTTCCATGCATCCCATTTTCTAATCTTCATTATAAACCTACTCAAAGCACGCCATGATGACCCATTTACACATAAGGAAAAGAATGACTCAGAGGTGCTAGGTACAAATCTCTGTATGAACTCAGGCTTTCTTGAGCAAAGTGCCCATTTCCTGACAGTCCCCAGACACTCCCCAGATGCAATTACCTTGGCGCCCGCTTTTGAAAAATGGCTGATCCCAGGTCTGGGAGCAGGAGATACACAAAGACGAGCCTGGGCATCTTGTGCCAGGAGCAAGAGAGCCGGCAATGATCCGTGCACTAGAGCAAAACAGATGCAGGAGCCTGGCCCACTGGGCTGCACTGAGGGCCAGAGAGTGAACCCCGAACCCTCGTCGCCATCCTGGAGCACCTCTCCAGCAGAGGGAGTCGGGGAAACTGGGGTCAGAGTGCTGGGCCTGCAGGTGCTTCCGCAGGGACAGTCCTCTGGGAAGAGCTTGAAAGCAAGCACACGCTCAATCCTCTCCTCCTCCTATTCCCCCAAACTACTCCCATCCTGCAATTGTGCCTGAGGGTCCTTTCTGCCTGGGGCCACTGGGATGAGGAGGTGTCCGGGACAGCATCCACAGCAGCTTCACCTAAGCCTGGCTGGTGGCTGGGCGGAAACACTCACAGGTTGGGGGCCAGGCACCATCGAGCAAAACTCAACCCTGATGCCCAGTGAAAAGAAAGTGAACAAATGTCTGATGGAGCTAAGCAAAATGAGCCAGAAAGAGAGGGACAGACACAGAAAGATTGCATTCATCTGGGGAACATAAAGTAACAAAATAGGAGACTGACACCCAAGAATCGCTGAAATAAGTACCAGGAGGTTTACTCCATGGCCTCGAGGCCAGTCGCACATGCTAGGGGAAAAGGTGGCTCAGATAGAGAAGCGAGCACCAATTAAAGGGTGTCGGGAGGATCCTCCCCTCCCAGGATGGGAGATGCATGCTGAAAGTAGACTATAGACCGAACATGATTGCCACTGAATGCCTCTTTTGCAAACCACAGCACCCAAAAGGAGAGAGAGAACAAAAGGGAATACCCTGCCACAGAGGCAGGGTGGGATGGGAGGGAAGTGGGGTGGGAGGGATACTGGGATTAGTGGTGGTGGAGAATGGGCACTGGTGGAGGGATGGGTACTCGATCATTCTATAACTGAAACCCAAGCACAAAAATTTGTAAGTCTACAACTGTACCTCATAGTGTTTCACTAATAAAAATTTTTAAAAAAAGACAAATGTCTGATGGACATGATCAAAATGTATAAACTGGGCTGGAGTGACAGGACAGTGCATAGGATGCTTGCCTTGCATGTGGCTCACCCAGGCTCCATCCCTGGCACCTTGAATGGTCCTCGACCCTCCAGAGTGATCCCTGAGTGTAGGGACAGGAGTAAGCCCCGGCTTACTTTATTAAGCTGCAACTTCCTTTCAGAGAAGTTCAAGGTTAGCCAGAAACCCTGTAGACAGGCGAGGTTAGGAGGGTTCCTCTGGTGCGTGTGCCTAGGAATTTGTTCTGGATTTCTGCTGATGGGGTCTGCTTAGGGGCTGACTGCCTCCTTGGTGGCTTTGCAGGGAAGAAAGTGATAAGGGGAAAGGTGATATTCTTTTGTTGTCGTTGCTGTTGTTTGGGGGCCACACTCGGTAGTGCTCAAGGCTTTACTCTAGGCTCTCTGCTCTGGGAAACATATGGGCTACTAGGGATCAAACCCAAGTCAGTAGCAGGCAAAGCAATCCCACTATTTGCTGTACTAGCTCTCCAGCCCCGAAAGGTGATATTCTTTGCAGTTTAACCAGTCTGGGCTTACTTAACAGTAATGCTCAGCACACTGAGTTGTTAATCCCGAGTCCAATTCTTAACTCCACTGGGGCAGTTTCAATGTCTACACTACACTGCAGCCTATTAACAATGCAAAAGCACTGTGGCATAACAGTGGACAGACTTTAATTAAAAACACCTTCCTGCTGAAAACTGGCTACTGTCACACAAGCTTCCTGTCAGGCACAACTTTCTGCCTCAGCTCAATTTGTAGCCCTGAAAACATCTGAGAAGAGCAACAGAGAAGTTTGCACTTCAGAGAAGTCCAAACCCAGAGTCCTCAAGACGAAGTCTCACTCAAGCTTCGGCAACACGATGGAACCATTAGCCCGCAGCATCACACTGTCTGGTTTAATTCAATCAATCCTGGCTGACAATCCACCACTGTTGAAAGACGAAACCTTATTACAAGAACTGGCCCTACACAGTCTGGGTTAGGAAGCAAAGCAAATCAAAATAACTATGCTCTGACCCGGTAATTAGGATGTGTATTTGCTGAGCTCTGTTCCCTCAAAGTGAGAATTGTTTCCAATACCTAGGGGTCTCCTGTAACCATCTGAGTGCAGGAGACCATGTGACCGATACTTCCGAAGATCTGCCTTTTATCCACCCAGGCCCATCTGGACCCCCTACCAGGACTCCGGGAAACAGGGAACAATTTGCATGCTGTCCACTCTTTCACCACAGTTAAATAGCTATACTTTCCAGCGGGTAGAACGGGATCTCACACCAAGCAAAGCACCTTGCCTTACCTTGGGCAAGACACGTGGCGGAGTGCACAGTCTCACAGGAACTGACTAAGGGAATATCCCTAAAGGCCACAGCAGACATGGCCTCTAATTAAACAGGGCTTCCCCAGATGCTGCAGAAACGTGCATCAAACAAGAAACTCAAAGGATTTGTGCTCCGTGGAAATAGTGGGGAGAAATAAAGAGCCACTTAATACCATGTTTGCTATTTTGTCTCTCACCAAACCGCAGTTCTTCATCAACAGCCACGTGGCCCACTGACCTTGGCAATGCCCCTATTCTCTGCCACTGCCCTAATGGAAGTGCTGACTTGCCCGCCGCCTAGAACAGGAATGAGCAAGCCTTCCGCGTCCAGAGAGGCTGGCCAGCCATCTCCCGTTTGCTTCTTCACTCCCACGCTCTTCAGCAGAGCGTCCGCCAGCCAGTGTTAGGGGAAGCTGCTGCAGAGGTTGTCCCAGGGTTCATCCTTGCATCCATACAGTCCCCTGAACACCACCAGGAGTGATACCTGAGTGCAGAGTCGGGAGTAACCCTTGAGCACTACCAGATATGACACCAAACAAATAAAACCTGAAAAAAACCACTATCAGCCCTGGTATGTGTCTGCACAAGGAGGGAACTCTGGTGGTTCAGGGCACCACATATTGGTCCTTTGTTTCCTCCTTCCGGCTACACACCTTCCTGGGGTGAAGTCACGCCTCTCAATAGTATCTGTCCCAAGTGACCCCCCAAGCCTTCATCTCCAACTGCATTCTTCCCTGAGTTTTAGATAAGTATTCTGACAAAGAACATACCCAGGATATATATCCTTCGTGAGCTCTATTACGGATTCACTACCAAGATCTCACCATTCTACAAAGAAGTAATCATCCATATCAAGAGAGGGGTTCGGCAGGGTGATACCATTTCACCAAAACTCTTCAGTGCCACCCTCGAGAACATCATGCGACGACTGGAATGGGAAAGCATGGGAGTGAAGATAGATGGCCAGCAACTATACCACCTCCGCTTTGCTGATGACATCGTTCTAATAACACCAAACATCAGCCAAGCGGCACAAATGCTGAACGACTTTGACCGTGAATGTGGAAAGGTCGGACTACAGCTGAATCTTACGAAGACAATGTTTATGAGAAACAGCCTTGTTCCTGACGCTCCATTCGCTCTCAATGGAACCACCATCTCTGAATGCAACAGTTATATATACCTAGGTCGAGAAATCAACATGATGAATGACCTGGCACCTGAATTGCGCAGGAGGAAGAGAGCGGCTTGGAATGCCTTCAAGAACGTTGAAGAAATAACTAAAGGACAAAGAACCTCCAGCTACGAGCACATCTCTTTGATTCCACTGTTCTTCCTGCATTAACATATGCCTCAGAGACCTGGACCCTACGAAAACAGGATGAGAACGCTATTCGGGTCTCTCAAAGAGGAATCGAAAGAGCTAGGCTTGGAATATCACGATTCATTCAAAATGAGAGATAGAATCCGGAGTTCTGATCTTCGTCAACGCTCAAGAATCAGGGACGCTGTCTCCTTTGCCAAGACATCAAAAATCAGATGGGCTGGACACGTAATGAGGTTTACAGATAACCGCTGGACTAGAGCCATTACTGATTGGATTCCATGGGACATCAAAAGATCACGTGGACGCCCACCTACAAGATGGTCAGACTTCTTTGTCAAGACCCTGAATGATCAGTTTGAGGCTCTGCATGTTCCTAGAACGAACAGATACCACTGGGCTACGCTAGCACGCAACCAGGATGAATGGAGACGTTACTGGCACCCGCTAGAGTAAATCGATGAATAACGGGGATTAAGTGATTAAGTGATATATATATATATATATATATATATATATCTTTAATACCCACACGCCAGTAACAAAAAGACAATCCAACTATTAAGGTAACCAAGTGACTTGTATGAACGCATAAGGAATGGTGATGCATAAAGGGCTTGTGAGTACACAGGGAAGCACCAAGTGGAAAGGGTGAACTCACCTGGCCACAGAGAGACACACAGCACACTCGGGAGAACACTCACAGCAAGGGAGGCTGACACCACCACAGGAGGGGTCAGGCGAGATTACCCATAAGGCAGAGTGGTGGGAGGGGCAGAGCAGACAAGTGGCACAGCCAGAAAGCATGTGTGTTTCTTTAAAAAAAATTAAAATTTGCCTTTGGCATGGCCCAATAAAATCCCTCTGATGTGTATCCCCAACAAAAAAGTAAGATTTTAAGTTTAAAAAGGTACAAGAATGTTCCCAACAGCGCAACCCCCCCCCACCAAAGTTCCCACTTGGAAATAACCCGAATGTTTGTCAACAGCAGACTAAAGGAACAGATTTTGGGATGCTCATCAGAAATAATTCTATTCTGCAAGAATGGATCTGGGTGCAGAGGTGGGAAGGGGTGAGGAGGGAAGTGCTCGTGGTGCCTCACTCCTTCCGTGAATCCTGCAACAGGAAGGCTTGGTCTGCAGTCATGGAAATGAGGGCGTTGCCAATTTATCAAGGGGTGGGAGGGGAGGGCAGGGTGTATAGTGGTTTTTGTTTTGTTTTTGTTTTTTTTGCTTTTTTTGGGTGGGTTATATCCGGTGATGCACAGGGGTTACTCCTGGCTCATGCACGCAGGAATTACCCCTGGTAGTGCTCAGGGGACCCTATGGAATGCTGGGAATCGAATCTGGGTCTGTCACATGCAAGGCAAATGCCCTACCCACTGTGCTATCGCTCCAGCCCCTGTATAGTGTTATAGTGTGTGTGGTGTGTGTGTTTAGTGCATGTGTGTGTGTGGGGTTGTGGTGGTGGTGGTGGTGTGTGTGAGAGATACACATGTGTGCACAGATGTGAACTTTAAAACAATGGCATGCTCTTTTCCTTGGCCGGGGCTGCCCATCACAGCTGGCTGCTCTGGAGCCAGCATTCTCAAGCTGCCCACATACCAGGTCAGGGTGGGAATTTCTCTTCCTTTACTCTCAGTTCTCTCTCTCTCTCTCTCTCTCTCATAAACAATATGTTCTCTTTCAAATTACTGTCCTCCCTCAGTAAAACTATTTTTCTTCTCCCCAAATCTACTGATCTGTGTCCCCCCTCCCCCCAAAAAAAAGAAAAAGAAACTCAGACCTCTGTTTAACACCAGGCACAGAAGTCAGATCAAAGTGGATTAAAGACCTCAATATCAGACCTGAATCCATAAGGTACATGGAGGAAAACGCAGGCAGAACCCTCCATGACATTGAAGCTAAAAGCATCTTTAAGGATGAAACACCACTGACCAAGCAAGTGGAAACAAACATAAACAAATGAGACTACGTTAAACTAAGAAGCTTCTGTACCTCAAAAGAAACAGTGACCAAAATACAGAGCGAGCCCATGGAATGGGAAAAAATATGCACCCAATACCTATCAAATAAGTGGTTAATATCCAGGATATACAAGACACTAGTAGAACTGTACAAGAAAAAACCCTCCAACCCCATCAAAAAATGTAGAGAAGAAATGAACAAAAGCTTCCTCAAAAAAGAAATACAAATAGTCAAAAGACACATGAAAAAATGCTCTACATCACTAATCATCAGGGAGATACAAATCAAAACAACAATGAGATATCATCTCACACCACTGAGACTGGCACACATCCAAAAGAATAAGAACAAGCAGTGCTGGTGTGATGTGGGAAGAAAGGGATTCTCTTTCATTGTTGGTGGGAATACCAACTGGTTCAGCCTTTTTGGAAAGCAATATGGGCATTCCTTCAAAAACTAGAAATTGAGCTTCCATATGACCCAGCAATATGACTCTGGGAATATATCCTGAGGGTGAAAAAAGCATAGCAGAAATGACATATGCACTTGTATGTTCATTGCAGCACTGTTCACAACAGCCAGAATTTGGAAATAATCTGAGTGCCCGAGAACTGACAATTGATTAAAAAAAACTTTGGTACATCTACACAATGGAATACTATGCAGCTGTTAGAAAAGATGAAGTCATGAAATTTGCTTATAAGTGGATTATCATGGAGAGTATCATGTCATGCTAAGTGACATGAGTCAGAAAGAGAGGGACAGACATAGAATGACTGCACTCATTTGTGGAATATAAAATATCATAATATGAGACTAACACCCAAGGGCAGTAGAGAAAGGCCAGGAAGATTACTTCATGGTTGGAAGCCTGCCTCATGAGCTGGGGGAGAAGGCAGCTGGGGTAGAGAAGGAATCACTAAGTCAATGACGGTTGGAAGGACTGCTCAGGATGGGAGATGTGTGGTGAAAGTAGATAAAGGACCAAACATGATGGCCCCTCATTATCTGTATTACAAACCATAATACTCATTAGTAGAGACAGTAAAAGGGAAACTGTCAAAGAGGCAGGAGGAGTGGTGGGATGGGGGGGAGGATACTGGGGATATTGGTGGTGGAAAATGTACACTGGTGGAGGGATAGGTGTTTGATCTTTGTATGGCTGAAACTCAAACATGAAAGTTTTGTGAGTGTGTCTCATGGTGAGTCAATAAAACACACACACACACACACACACACACACACACACACACCTCTGTCCTCTAAAAACACAAATGCTACCTCAATTTCCACCTAATCATCAAGTAGAGCAAGTCATGCCAGAAAGCGGAATCCTGAGCAGATATGCCCTATTATTCTAAATTTGCACGAAGAGAAATCCATGTGTGGCTCCTTTCTAGGAGGAAGGAAAGACTGCGCAGAGGCATTTCATCCGCCAAAGCAGCTGATTTGAACTATCCAGAATGAACGGAGATAAACGCCTCCTGTGTTAACCGAACAAAGCGGACAGTATCACTTGCCAGAGAGGTGTTCAAAAGCCAGGACTAAATACACATCGCCGACTCATATTGACCAAAAAGCGCCCAGCCAGCAGAAGCCTGCAATATTGTCATCAAAAGCTGGTCACACTGAGACAGAGAATGGTGACCTCCGTCAGGGTGCTGTGCTGAAGCACCCCCCACTTGCCACTGCATGCGCATGGCACCCCTGACACACAGACAGCCGCACTACACTCAGAGGCCCTGATCTCGGTTTTTCCTATTGGCTCATTAAAGTTATGGCGTAACTGGCATGACTATATAACACACACAGCAGATCAGCTTGAAAGGTCCCACTGCCCACTGAGGCGATAGCCTCACTGGGGGTGGAGGGGGGCGGGGTCAGATGAGGAGCTCAGTCTGGTTGCCGCGTCTCGCCCAGGCTTCCTTCCCACAGTGGCCCTGAGAAATCTGAGCCCAAAGGGGGAGGCAGATCATTACGCTCCTGTGCTTTTGCAGCTTCAAGGCCCAGGCCCTGAACAGCTCCCAGATTTCAGTGAGTGGGAAGCCCCGGGGTCCTTGGAATGAGGGGAGGGCAGGCCAGGGAGAAAAGGCATCACCTCATGCTCCCAGATGTGTCCTGGAAGTCCTTCTCCTGACTCCCAACGGTCAGGAATTTACTAGTGAACCAAACAAATTCACAGGAATTTACTAGTGGACCAAAGATGGGGCAGCGGCAGGCAGCGAATCCAAACTGCCTCCCAACAATCATTCCTCAAGACCCAAAGACCACTGTAATTCCCCCATCTCGGTAGGAGTCTAAGGAAATCAGCTGGTGAATGGGCTTCTTGGCCAGGCTCACTGCACAGTGGTGCCTGGGGAGCTGAGTCTGCCCAGCGTGGAATCCCAGCTGGCACAGACATACTCTGCACAGGTCTGACGCTCTGGGCTGGGAACTATTCCATATTCTGGCCAAGGGTGGGTGGAGGTGGAAGGTCAGCAGCAGTAAGGGGTCGTAACACTGCCCTCTAAAGACGCCGCGGGGAATCGCTCCAGCCAGGACGCGGCGCTGCCAACTCAACTCACCTTGGCCCTGGCAGATCTGCCTGGTGTGCAGGAAGGGTCACTGGCAAACCTGACCTGACTCCAGCTGCGGTTCTTGTCTGAAGTACTTTCCTGCGACGGATCAGATCAACGTCTCGCTTTTGGATATTTCCATGGAGAACAATGACAGGAAGCAGCCTGCTGCCACGACCCCTCCTCCAGGCCAGGTGTCCTAATCTCGTGCCATGATCCAAACATCTCCACCTAGCAGAGAGGACTGAATCTTGCTGCAGGGAGGGGGAGGGAGAACATGTCGCAGGGTGTTGAGGGGGAGCCCTAGCCCGCACTGGGAGAGTCTGGGAGGAACGTCATACCTACACAGTCACATGGACCTTATGCTGCTAATTACTTTGGAGGGGATGTTAGGCCACACTCAAGAGTGTAGTGCTCAGGGAGTACTCCTGGTTCTGTGCTCAGTGATCACTCCTGGCGATGCTCAGGGGCACCGTCTGCAGGACCAACAAATCTGGGTTGGCTGCATGAAGGAAAGTACCTTGACCCCTGCACCACCTCCTTCCGCCCAGTTCTGTTGCCATTAGCCTGGACAATTCTGCAGAATCTGGGAGGGCCTCACAATCCCACCATAAATGACTGCGATGCCCTTCCAGTGGAGAAGCAAACAGCTGTATCTCAGGATGCCCTGCCCCCAGCTATGGAGTGTGAAGGTGACACTGACCTCCAAACCATTACAAGTCACCATGAGGACTGCCAGTGTGAAGTGGGTGGCAGAGTAGGGAGGAGGCTGTACCCCAGGTCGAGGCCACTTTATAGTCATCCCTACCGAGCAGAGAGCCAGAGGGGCCTGGAGCTCTGGGGTGGGGTAGGGAGACCCCCCAGTCCTGTGGAATCACAGCACAGACTTGCCAGCCAGTCTTGTTTTGTTTTTTTTGCTTTTTGGGTCACACATGATGATGCTCGGGGTTACTCCTGGCTCTGCGCTCAGGAATTACTCCTGGCGGTGCTCAGGGGACCATGTGGGATGCTGGGAATCGAACCCAGGTCGGCTGTGTGCAAGGTAAATGCCCTCCCTTCTGTGCTATCGCTTTGGTCCCTTGCCAGTCTGTCTGAGCCTGCAAGTCGCCAGCTTGCTGAGAGGCCCCACACAGACCGAATGGAGGCTACTCAACTGCCCACGGTGTTCTCACCTGGAGCTGGTGTGACTGCAGAAGCCAGAAAGTTGGGAAGGTGTAGATACATTTCCGAAAGGAAGGAAGTGGCACATTTGGGCAAGGACAGCACCAGTCCTCAGGACAGAAGAGAAGAGCCAAACCCCTGTCCTGGCTCCCTTTGCCAAAGTCCACACTTCAGCCTCAGGAGGTGCCCCAGGACCAGCTGACAGGAGTAAAGAACACGCAAGCCAAGTCTAAACTCGGTTCCACCTGAGAGGCAGGCTCTGGCACTAGCTCAGGGAACACATCTGGTGGGGACTGGGGGGCCCAACGTGTTGGGGACTGAACCCAGCTTGGCTGTGTGCAAGGCCAGTACCCTTCATGCTGGGCTCACTCTCTGGCCTGCATCGTCCTTCTCAGGCCCTTAGGACGTCAACCAGCAGAGGCAGAGAACTGCCCCGTATGCAGCCGGCACTCAGCATGCAGCCTCAGGGTTCTCTCTCCCACAGTCTGAGTCCCGGGTCAAGAGGCCAGTATGGGGGGGGGGGGGAGGGGCGCCCTGCATGACTGCCCCTCATCCATCTGCCAGGAGGCTTCTCCTCCCGTGGGGGCTGTGCTGGGCTCTGTGGCCTCCCACCAGGTCCCATGGCCCTGTCCCATGGCACTGCAAGTCGAGCCGGCTCCGTGGCAGGGAATCAATGGGCAAAGAAGGGGCTGATTATCCTGGAGAGGGTGGCCAGGCCCGACCGTCCGGGGGAAACTGGGTTGCCCTTACATAACAGAGCCAGAGGAGGAGGCGGAGGAGGGCTCAAGGCAGGACGTCCTCTGGGGCACCTCTTATTACTCCCAGGTCCTAAGGTAGTTCTACGGAAAATTCCAGTAACCCCACAGAGGCCAGAGGCCTGCTGGCCCAAAAGCATTTGCTAAAGGGCCAAGGAATATGGACCTGGTGAGAGCAGACACATCCCGACCACGTGGTCTGCTGCAGAAACGTGGGATGAAGCAGGAGGAGTCCTTCCCCGCTGGGGTCTGGATGCATCTGTGTGGACAGTAGCTGAGTCTCTGGTCCTTTCTTTTTTATTTCCTGTCTCCATTTCTCTATCACCAACAGTAAAGAGTCAGCCTTAGCCACGGCAGCAGGAGGTTAGGTCTGGGGAAGAGAGTTAGAAGCGAAGGCCCCAGTGGCGTGGCCAAGCCATGATGGCCCCCCGCACTGCTGCCACTCCTGAAGCTGAGGTCCACGCCCCAGAGCCCCGCCTACCCCCGAGGGCTCTGGGTGGAGATGGGCACAGAGGAACATGTGCAGGCCGGGGTGGCAGAACTGGGGGGGGCGGCCAGGGAGACCCCCCAAGGGGCAGCGCAGGCCAGGTCTCACCGCCCCACTGCTCTCCGGGCCCCTGAGGTCAAGGCAAGTGCTTGGTTCGATGACTGCTTGACACACACCCGTGCACTCACTCACTCTCCACTCTCTGTGGACGGCGCTGGCTGGACTGAGGCTTCAGGGCCGCTGTCCTGGTGTGGGTGCATGCGCAGATTCCAGTCCGGCCCCAGGGACTTGGGGTGTACCGCTCCCCCATGCCACACTGCTCTTTTCTTCATGGTGATGATGATACAGCTGTCACCTCCCTGGGTCCTGCTTCCCTCGCTGACCTGAGACTCATTCATACAGGCGGGTGGTCAGTTTCAACCCAGCAGCTGGATGGAGGATTGGAGTTTTGATTTGAGTCTATCGTGTTCACTTGACTAGGGGAGATGTTAATTCCTCCAAGTAAAAAAAAAATATATCAATTGAATGTTATTTTTAGAGGGAAATGCATTTCCTTAAAGAGGAGGACAAGTACAGCATCAGAAGAATTTTTTATTTATTTCATTTTTTTGCTTTTTGGGTCACATCGGTGATACTCGGGGGTTACTCTTGGCCCTGGGCTCAGGAATTACTCCTGGCAGTGCTTTGGGGACCATTTGGGATGCCGGGAATCGAACCCAGGTTGGCCATGTGCCAGGCAAACAACACCCTACCCACTGTACTATGGCTCCAGTGTGAAGAACTTTTTATAACTCCACCAAAATGCTTGCTCATCCAGCCATTAGCCCTCATTTCAGAGGGATCAAAGTATAAGCATCATCATCTAGGAAAGAGAGCAGAACACTGCCTTCCAGCTCACATGCGTAAACGGGGCCTGCCCTGAAGCCTCAGTCCAGCCAACGCCGTCCGCAGAGAGTGGAGAGTGAGTGAGTGCACGGGCGTGTGTCAAGCAGTCATCGAACTAAGCACTTGCCCTTGACCTGAAGAAGGAACATACCGATGGGAAGGAAACAGCCACAGAGAACAGAAAGTGCGAAGGACCCAAGTCACAAGTGTCTTTGTGACCATGGGGTGGGGGGGGAGGGGACAGAGCAATGCAAAGTGGGTCTCAACTAGCACTCCTGGTTTCCCTGGCCACCTACCACTGCAAAGAACAGCCCTAGACCTGCAATAACTTAAACCACACCATCAAGTCTGCAGAACATGCACTGCACAGATTAATGATGCCACCCCATGCACTATGCCTCAACTGTGACAAGCAGTGAATGAACTCCACACCAGAGCCTGGCTGGTGTGCAAAGTCAGTGCTCCTGAGCATCACACCCCCCGCCCCTGGACATAGCCATGCCCTCTGAGGGGTCAGAACCCCCAGGCCCCCTCACTCACCCCTTGAGAGAGCTTCTGCTCACCACGCCACCCGCCTCCCACCTGCATTCTCAGGGGGGATGCCAACACAGTGATGCTTCAACGTGATCCACTCTGTGTGTGAAGATGTAATCCAATTTGTACTGGGGGGTTACCAGAAGGAAGAGAAACCAGAACTGAAGCACAAATGTTCTCTGATCCAGTGGCAAGTGTCTAATTGTGTGGCTGTAGGATAACGTCCCTGAGGCAGCCCTGGGAACCCTGGCACTACCACTTCTGCCACTGAAGCGTGGAGACCAGGTGGCCTCCGGCAGCCCAGAGTGGCAGCGGAACCTGGCCCAGCTTCGTGAAGGTCATCTACACATGGGCCTCAGTGCAGCCCCATGCACTGGCACCACCACACCCCTAGAAAGTCATGAAGTGGCTTCCCCAGGTCCCCGAGCTCAGACACCACCCCGCAGAGTCCCTCAGTCTGGAAGGGGACCAGGGGACGGGCACCTCCCAAGAAGCAGGCAGAAATAGCTGAGTTAAGATTCTCCTTCCAAAAACATTCCTCCCTGACTCACCCCAGGAGGTCTGCCCCACTCACCAGAATACACTAAGCATGGGGCTAGAGCAATAGTACAGTGGGTCGGGCGCTTGCCCTGCACATGGCCGCCCCAGATTCCATCTCCAGCATCTCATGTAACCCCCTCCACCACCTGCATTGCCAGAAATATTTCCTGAGTACAGAGCCAGGAGTAAGCCTTGAGTTTTGCTGGGTATATCCCCACCCCCACCCCCCCCAAAAAAAGCAAAGAAAAGACAAAAACAAAACAAAACAATCAAAAAACAAACCGAATGCACCAAGAGTGGACACAAGGAAACATCTGCCCCTCTGACATGCGGCCTTAAGTGAGCCCAGAAACTCCCTCCTGCTGCTGCTCCCATGAGCACTAAGATCCAGGGGTCACTACTGGTGCTGGCTGGTCCTTTACACACTCTCCTCGCCCACAGGTTTACTCTAAGGCTGTTAGTTCTCATACAATTTAGCAAATCTAAACAAGAATCTAGCCATTATTCCCTAACAGAAGTTAATTGATTCTGTCCACGTGAATGTCATGGCGCTTTCTGAATACGTTTCTCCGAAAATGAGCATGAACACAAAGGGTGGCGAAATTCCCAGACAGCTCGGGAAGAGAATGACTAGAATCTGAAGAGCGAATATTGGGCCCACCTCAACTTCGTGAAGCATGCCAACATTTTCCAGAGAAGGCCTGGATCTTCGCTGTACACAGGTACCCCAGCCCCATCCAGAGTTAAAGCAAGCTCGAGAGGGGTGGGGCTCGCTCCCTTGACATGGTCTTGCTGCTTTTTAAAGCCATCTCCTGAGGGTCCTGGCACAGTGGGCACTGGTCGGAGCGCCACGTCTGGGGAGTCTGCAGAGGTGGGGGCGGCAGTGGGGCACGCCTACAGTCTGGTTTGAAAGACGTGTCTTCCCCACACTCACAAACTAGCATCAAGAGAGAACCTCCAGGTCTTTCTGGAAGGCACAGGCAAGGCAGAGGTGAGCGGCCACTGCCTCCCTGCTTAGCCTCCTAGTAGCACTCAGGCTCGGCGTCTACCCGATCCTCCACTGCTGGCACTAGGGCAGGAAGAACCTACTGGGCCCGAGGAATCAGTGGCAGAATTTGCTAAGTGGTAGGCAAGCATATGCAATCTGTAAGGCTCTTGGAAAGAAAAAAGACGATGTGCTGAGTCCTGCCCACGCAAACGGGCCTGAGGCTGAGACCTTCCCAAGGCACATCTGATGAGGTTGGCAGCAGCAAAGTGACTGTCTCCTTCAGAGCAGCCTCGCCCACCACTGGAAGGCAGGAAGCCGGCAAGGGGTAAAGACCAGCTAGTTCCGGTTCCCGCCAAATCCTCATTGAAGCTCCCGGCCGACGGGGGTGCCAGGGTACAGAGGGGGACAAATCCAAAGCAAAACTTGCTGCTAGCAACTATATTCCACAACCATTTAAATGAACCTGGCCCAGTACATGCAGAGTCTAAGGACGGGCTGAGGGGACCCAGGCAAAGCCCACTGTCCTCCCGCGCCCCTGGACCTCCTCGCCAGGACTGAAGCATGATGATGCGTTCAGCTCCCACCAGAGGCTAAACCAGAGCAAATTCACCCCTTGAGAGCAGAGCCACCCCCGCCCACTCTCTGCCTCTCCATTACTGATCTGGTGGAGTATCTTGCCGTCCTGTTGGCCCCACACCACGATCAGGTGCCCTTGCCCCACCTCAGACCCCACAGTGCCACCGGCCAAGGAGCACTGTTCTCTGCACACTCCTGTTTGTGCCGGAGTCGGAGGCTCCCCGGCCCCTCCCTCATTCCAGTTCTCTCCTCCCACAGGGCCGTCGCCCCTGCCTCACTTGTCTGTCCCCGTCTAAATGCCCTGTTTTGTCCCCGCAGAGCAGAGCTTCCTCCATGCCCGCATGCCTGATTCCAGTTGGGATGAAGGAGGAGAAGGTGGAGTGGAGCAAGCCTCCTGTGAAGAGGCCGGAGGAAGGCCATCAAGCATTGTGCTTGCAGGACCTCAAACAGGTCACCAGCCTCCACACGGGGCCTGGGAGAACAGGAAAATCTTAGACGGCCAGTAAGCACGTGAAACAGTGCTCAATCATTGGGGAATGCACATCAAAATGTTGAAGTATAATTTCCCACCAGTGGGGACGACAAGTATTAAAATGCCTAGAAAGAGCCCATGTTGGTGGGGGTGTGGTGGAGCAGGAACCCTCATGGTGGCAGGACAGCTGTCTGGCTCAACTCTGTGACAAATGGCCTC
Source organism: Sorex fumeus (assembly GCF_029834395.1). Lineage (NCBI taxonomy): Eukaryota > Metazoa > Chordata > Mammalia > Eulipotyphla > Soricidae > Sorex > Sorex fumeus. The sequence continues at coordinate 18,459,890 of NW_026606067.1, forward strand.
TAAGAGATGTATCAAAAAACTAAGAACAGAGCTTCCATCTGATCCAGAGTTCCCACTTTTTGCCCTCTCTCCCACAAATATGAAAAACAATGATTCATAAAAAGATGTATGCACACCTATGGCCTTTGCAGTATTGAGTACACGAGCCAGGACACAGAGAGACCCAAATGTCCAGTGGCAGGTAAATGGACAAAGAAGTTATGGCATACAGATAGAATAGAATACTATGCAGTTGTGTAAAAAAACAAAATCTACAGTTCGCTCCAACTTGGAAGGAATTGGAGGATATTCTGGTCAGTGAAGCCCATCAGAGGGAGAGGGTCAAATACTGCTTGATCTCACTCACCTATGGCAAAAAAGAGAACAGGCAGTACTGTGACAAATGATGACAAACTTTTGACCCTGGGTTACAAAACTAAGATCACCAAGCAGGAACAGAGGACCTAAGGAAGAGGGGACTTTAAGTGACATAAGCCAGTGGCGGAGGGTCTTAAGTAGTTTGATTATGGTGAAGGTACAGTGACTGTATATCGTAACCGTAAGTCTGGCAAATGTTGACTGCTGTCAACACAATACCTTACCTACTCTAACAACACACAACATTTAGGGGTACAGAGCTAGTCTGGAGGTGAGACACTCGCCCTCAAGCCCACTTTAATGCCCAGTGCTACATGGTTTCCCACACATCACCAGGCACAGACCTGGAGGCCCTGAACATGGCAGAGGTGACCAAGAATCCCTGGGCAGGGACTCCTGGACATCCTGGGCACTTGGGAGAACCTCGACCTTCAAGAAAGGCGAGTGCTTTCCCTCCAGTCCTGTTTTTGTTTTTAATGCACTGCAGAGCTTGAAGAGAACTCCCAAGGGAAAAACAAAATAGACCTTTTTTGTTTGTTTGAATTTTAATTATTATTATTTCATTACTATTATTATTATTAGTTTGCTTTTTGGGTCATGCACAATGGAACTCAGGGCGTTCTTCTGGCTCTGCCCTCAGATATCACCCCCGGTGGTGCACAGGGGACCATATGGGATGCCAGGGACCCAACCCAGGTAGGCTGTGTGGAAGGCAAGTTCCTTACCCATTGTACTATCACTATGGCCCAATAAACAGACCTATGAAAATGAAAAAAAAAAAATAAACCTTTTAGCTGAAATCCCCCTCCCCTCCCCCCCGGCCAAAAGGCCGGCATTGCCTTAGAGCCCAAAGCAAGGTGAGCGGTCTGATCCTCCAACTCCCGTGTGGAGTTGGATCCTTAAAGGAAACTCAAGCATCCCAGGTCACTGCTGCACCCCGTGAGTGCAAATCCGAACCCTCTCTAGAGACCACCTTCAGCTTAGAGTCCCAAGTTTCAAACAGGTCAAGAACAGCAAATAGGAATCCATCCACAATGCAAAGACAAAAGAAACAAGCTGCCAGGTGAGAATCCTATTGACATAGATATGACAGCTATGTTCCCAGGAGAAGAGAAAGAGAGGGGGGGGAGAGAGAGAAAGAGAGAGAGAGAGAGAGAAGAGAGAAGAGAGAGAAGAGAGAGGAGAGAGGAGAGGAGGAGAGGAGAGAAGAGAGAGAGGAGAGAGAAGAGAGAGAGAGAGACAGAGAGAGACACAGAGAGAGAGAGAGCAAATAACATACTCAAGGTTGAAGGGAAGGAGGCTGAAATCCTAAAAACATATCAGACCAACAAACTGCTAAAAAGGCCAGCCTGGTTTGAGAGAAAACATGGGAATGGGAAGAAATGCAACATAAAACAAACAAAATGGAAAATGGAAAACAGAATTCATGAAACAAATCAACAGATCAGGAAAGGTCTTGTGCATAGAGTAGCCAAGGGCCTGGGTTTTCAGGTCTCTACCCCAGGACTGGTTTCTGTCCCACTGGACCCAAGGGCGGAGAGCACGTGCTCCATGCCCGGGTGGAGACTGACAGCAAAAGGTGGTGCCCAGGCCAGAGCACTGGTGCCTGGGAGGACCCAGAGGGAACAAGGGATCAGGAGCTGCTAACAAGAAGACAGTGCAAATCCCTTTGACCAGGAGTCTACTTAACTCAGGGTCAAAGACTCCACATTTACAGAGAAGGCGTGAGAACTTCAAGAAGTTCTGTCTGGACTACAGGTATAGACAGGTGTTTCCATTTGTGAAGCCAGTTCAGAAAGAGTGGAAGAGATACCCATTTTTTAAATTCACAGATAACAACATCGTTACAAGAAATATAAAAACAAAACAAAAACCAAACAAACATAAAAAAAACAGCGCCACATGGTCCAAACAAGGAGAAAAAAAATCTCTAAAACGAATTACAAAGAAACTGAGGTTATGCATTAACTGACAGGGATTTCAAAATAACTGACATAAAGATGCTCACTGACATGGGTTGGAAAACTGTCTGACTGAAACGCAATCATGAGCAATTTTGTAATGCTCTATCTCACGGTAATTCAATAAAATAAATAAGTAAATAAAATAAAATAAAATTTTAAAAAAGATGTTCATTGAGTTCATGGAAATAATGGAGGGGGAGAAATTTCAACAAAGTAATAGGTAATACAAAAGGGACCAAACTGAAATCTTGAAGCTAAAGAAAGTAAAAAATTGGGAGCTGGAAAAATAGTACAGGGGGCAGAGGGTGGGTTAAGGGGGCTGCGGTGCACGGCCAACCCAGATTCCATCACTGGCACAACAACCATTCCCCAAGCACTGCCTGGAGTACGCCCTGAGCACAGAGCCAGGAGTAAGTCTTATGCACTACAAAGCCTGGCAAAAGAAAGAAAGGGAGGAGAAGAAAAGAAAGCAAAAACAAACAGTAGAGGGGTTTACCACAGATTTCTTGAAACAGAATTAGAAACGAGCACCAGGCTGGTTTGAAAAAGAACAAGGAAAGCCTAAAAGACTTATGGATTACCACCAAGTGGACCAACAGATGCATTATGGGAGTTCCAAAAGGAGAAGCAAAAGGGACAGAAAAGTTAAATTTAAAAATGACTTTTAAAAAGCCCTGAATATGGAGAGAGAAATGCAAAGTCTTGAGGAAACACTTAAAAAAGACTTACATAGATTGGATCCCTGATGAGCTCAAAACAAAAAGGTGTATGCACACTGAGACACTATAACTAAACTATCAAGAATCAGAACGTATTCAAGTACCAAATGAAAGGGAACTTGTCACCTGCTAGGTTTCAAAGCAAGAAACTCACAGGCTGGGCAAGAATGTAATAATCTAGCCAAATTGCTAAAAAGAAAAAAAAACAATATATCCGGGCAGGTAATTCTGAGCTCTAGTTCAATCACTGACTACAGGTCTCGAAAGCACCACCAGAAGTGGTCCCTGAGCACTGTAGCAGGAGCATCCCTGAGCACGACCCACCCCCACAAAAGGAACCAAAATCAGGATTTCAAAGTCATATCTAAACTCCTATGCTCTCTGCTACATTGGTTGCAAGACCAGGATAGAAAATGTTCAAATGTCCTTCAACAGATGAATGTATTATGTATGATGTATACCAATGGGATACTTTCCTGCCATTAAAAAATGTAAATTGTGCTGTATGCTGCAAAATGGATGAACCTTGGGACATTTTTCTAAGTGCAACTGTCCAGCCATAAGATGATTAATACTTCATAATTCCACTTAAATGAGGTTTCTGAAGTACTCAAAAAAAAAGTGTTGTAGTTGCTGGAGGAGGGAGAAAAGCAGACACCATCACTGAATGGACATGAAGTCCCAGCGGCACAGGATTTTAAAAAATGCTTGAGATCAGCCACACATGACTGTTTTTATAGTTCATGATACTGCAATGCATACTTAGAAATTTGCAACGATAGTAGGTCTCATGCATGTTTTTATTTTTTTTTTTCATTTCATCATCCTGTTAATCGTCGATTGCCTCGAGCAGGCCCCAGTAACGTCTCTTTCATCCTAGCCCTGAGATTATATTCACGGCTCTTTAGGAGAATGAGACCCATCATTGTTACTGGTATTTGGCATATTTGGTACGCCACAGGGAGTTTGCCAGACTCTGCCCTGTGGGCAGGCTACATTCGTACATACATAATACATTTTTATTATGGTAAAAATTTAAAAAGATTCAATGAGAGGTTAATAATGATTTATATTCAACTAAAGAGACTGCATTAACTAAAAGATAGATTTAAATATATTATATACTGCAAGTTGTACGAGATTATAGTACAAGCAACAAAATAGGGAAATAAGTGAACGAGAGTTTAAGACATGTAAATGGGATGGGAAACTTCAACACATCTAATCAGAGCACCAGAAATACTACAGAAGAGATCATATGCAGAGAGATTATGGTTAGTACTTTTCTAAAAGTAATGAGTGCTATAAATCCATAAGGTTTAAATTTAAATAATATACACAGGCCACATTCACAGCCGCGTGACATCTTTTTATCTCGTTTTTACTTTGGAGAACCCGGCAGGCTACTGAAAGTATCCTGCATGCATGGCACAGTCTGGCAAACTTTCCGTATCGTACTCAATATGCCAAATACCAGTAACAATGATAGGTTTCATTCTCCTAGCCCTAAAAGAGCACTGAATATGGATCTTTTAAATTCTCAGGGCTAGGAAGGAGACGTTACTGGTGCCTGCTCGAGGCAATCGACGAACAACAGAATGATCGTGATCGTGCTCGTGACACAGGTTAAAGTACAGAGAGGCAATAAGTTCACGGGGAAAACTAACGAGAAGACATGTGCAGCAATTAATGGGTATCAGTCAACTTGGAGTCCCCAAATAAAAATGAAAGATACAAGAAGCAAAGCAATATTCAAAGAAGGTAATAGCTGACACTTCAGAACTGGAAAGTATGAACTAGCAGACACTGGAAGCAAACGGGGGAAAAAAGAAATCTGCACTAAATACACCAGAGTGAAAGTTCAGAACCTAAGAAAAAAGGTATCCTAAACAGACACAGAAAAGATAGGCGACCGGGTGGCAGCTGACTTCCAAACAAAAACAACTGCAATCAGTAGACAATGGAATATTATCCTCTGAGTAGAGAAAGAAAAGAATAACCTGTGCAGACAGAATTACAGAACAATGGCATAAATCCATGTCCCATTATAAAAGAGAAAGCTTGGGGCTGGAGTGATAGCACAGCAGATAGGGCGTTTGCCTTGCACGCAAACAATCCGGGTTCGATTCCCAGCATCCCATATGGTCCCCCGAACACCGCCAGGAGTAATTTCTGAGTGCAGAACCAGGAGTAACTCCTGAGCATCGCCGGGTGTGACCCAAAAAGCAAAAAATAAAATAAAATAGAAAGCTCACCACTGACAATCCTTCATGAAAAGAACGAGAAAGATGCTCCTTGGAAAGGGAAAAATAATACACAAAGTCAGAGGGGAGAGTAGAAACAGTAAAACAAGTAATGCTGAGATCTAAAGCTGATTTAAAGCTGGGCTTGTAAAAATAAAAAGGAATGTGTGTGTGTGTGTGTGTGTGTGTGTGTGTGTTTAAAAGTGTTTAATCGAAAGGGAACCATGAAGGAAGGCTTTTCCTCACAATGGCTCATCCCTCTGCACCAATTGGAGACCAATGTGTAAATTACACACAGACACAGACACACACAAAGACACACACATATATAGACACATATACACAGATACACACAGACATATACAAAGATACAGACATAGAGACACACAAGCATAACATATACAAACACACAGATATACAAAGACACACACATATAGACACAGACACATAGACACACATATATAGATACACATATAGACACAAATGTAATAGACATACACAGACACATATACATACACATACACACATATATAAGCACATATACACACGTATATTTAGACATACGTATACTTTAGACATACATATACGAACACACACGCACACAAACATGGCTTCCACAGAGGGCACAGGACGTAATCATTTCAGAAGTCTTACAAGCACGAGTGAGGCCACAGAGGCTGTCTCTGGGTGGTGGAGAGAAAACGGCAGGCCCCCTGGCCGACAGCCAGCCCCCGGCCCCCAAGCAGACACAGCATGGTTGGCCCTGCTCCTCCTCCGAGAAAGCAGCTTCCATCCTCTCCCATCTGCCTGGAAATCTCTAGGACAGGAACCACCCAAACCAGTATGGAGAGGCCATGACCTTGAGCAGGTCACGTGGCTCTCCCCAGACTCTGCCTCAGGATCCTACGCCTGTGGGGTCACTATCCTGATGGTCAGTGAGAAGAGCATAGGGGGAAGGTGCCGGCAGTGATGGGCGCATCCACATGGCACGGGGAGCCACGGGTGGGCACAGGCAGCGCTCATCTAAGGAGTGTGGCACGCAGCCAGCATAGAGAACGGGGGTGACAGGATGAGTGTATGTGTGAGAGGGGTGCGTGGAGACCCAGGAGCAGGGACAAAGGCACACCTCCCTCCCGCTCTCTGCGCCCCTGCAGTGGTCCCCAGGGGGCTGCGCTGAGGCCTCCTAGGCTGCCTTGCATACTCAGAGTGCACAGGGCTTTCAGACCTAGCACAAGAATGGCCACCGAGAGTGCCCATACGCAAAGCCACAGCTTCAGAGAAAAATGGAATCCAAGTCCAGCCCAAGCATTTTTCTTCATTCTGATCACATCTAGATAGTCTGGGCCCACCCAAGTTATCGGGATTGGGTTTTTGAAAGCATGCAGTTCTCTACTCCCATCCCCCCCTCCAACCCCCAGCCCTTGCATCTGTAAAAGGAATATAAAGGTAATAGTGGCATTCACTTTATCCATGCTGGAATGATCTGAATATAATAGCGAGGCTTCCAAACTCATTGGGTCTACTACCCCCTTTCCAGAAATAAAGATCACCCAGGACCCCCCCCCCCCCCCGCCCTCTGTAAGTCTTACTTCTTGAAGTAAATGAACAAAAAGTGCTCCCTAACTATGAAGATGATCTCACCTGCTCCAGGTTCCTTGGATCATCTGGTGGAAACATGAGTCTAACAGGAGAGAATGAGCTGGATTTCAGATACTCATTCTTTCTCTGAATTTAGGAGTTTCCACCCCAGGATTATAGATTTTCTATCAATTAATTCTACTACCTGCAACCTTCCTCTTTTAGTTCCCTATGAAGCATGTAGTGCCTTTGAACTTAATCGCTGGTTATATTTCCCTCTTCGAGGCCCATTAGTGTCACACATGCAAATCCTTCATTATTTATACTCCCAAAAAAGCCCATGCAGAAGATTCTCAGAGACAAGCACGTCTTTCCACTCTGCTACAGCAGTAGTACACAAGTCAGAGCTGCAACGTTCCTCAAGTGCACCTTAAATGCACCCTTAATATGTGGTAGTGATGGGGGGGAGGACACTCAGTGACTATCCCCAAGGGTACAAAACCCAAATGTGCTATTATGACTAAACACATTTTATACTGAATGCAAATGAATGAAATATCAAAGGCTTTTTTAATGACAAGATCTTCATTTCTAGCAATAACAGGCTATGAGCTATGCTAATAGCCCCCCCACCCCCAGAGAACAACTTCAAAAGTCTTTTTTTGCCATTTGAATATAAATTTTATAACCACTAAAAAACAATTCCACCTTGGTGGTACTAGGAATCAAACCCTGGGTGTGCCAAGCATCTTCCTTTGAGTCCTTTCCCCAGCCCAAGGGTCTGTGTTCTTCAGAACTTTTTTGTATTAAAAATAGTAAAAAAAAAAATAGTAAGTTGGGGCTGGAGTGATAGTACAGTGAGTAGGGCGTTTGCCTTGCAAGCGGCCAACCTGGGTTCGATTCCCAGCATCCCATATGGTCCCCTGAGCACCGCCAGGAGTAATTCCTGAGTGTATGAGCCAGAAGTAACCCCTGTGCATCACCGGATCTGACCCAAAAAGAAACAAAATAAAATAAAAATAATAAGTAAAAAATGTACAGCACTGGGGGCTGGAGTGATAGCACAGTGGGTAGGGCGTTTGCCTTGCATGCGGCCAACCTGGGTTCGATTCCCAGCATCCCACATGGTCCCCCGAGCACCGCCAGGAGTAATACCTGAGTGAATGAACAAGGAGTAACCCCTGTGCGTCGCTGGGTGCGTCGCCGGGTGTGACCCAAAAAGCAAAAAAACCAAAAAACAAAAAAATGCACAGCACTATCTTAACTGAAAATGACTACTATGGGCATTTGGACACTAACAGTGTGTTATTTTATTTCATTGATAAGAGGTAAGGATGCAACTGGCCATGACATTTACTACTAGCCAGAGAATAGAGACCCCAATGGCAATCGATCAGGCAGCCCAGGTGGTCTCTGTATAAAACACTGATAGCATTTATAAATCAAATGGGCCCTAATTTATGCTGCCTGCGACTGCCCCCGATTTTCTGGGTCTTCTATTTACCTTTCCTGTCAACTCCTTGAGGGGAAAGGTCACGTCTTAAATACTCCTGTCCCTCCCAGTCAGAAACAGCTGAGTGCATGCTTATTGACAAATTAACAGGAGCAGTAAATATCCGGCTGCTTTTCACTGCAATTGGAAATGGAGACGTGGGTAAAAGAAGCCACCAGGCAGAGTTCTGCACAACATAAGCACAGTAAGGGCACACAAATGAGAGTGGAATAAGATGCGTACACACAGAGCAAGTGGGTGCACGCAGCCCACCTCTCCTGCAGGTACACCCACGCTGCACAGGGTCCTAATGCTGAGCCTGAAAGGAATCAGCTCCCCGGCCCACGTGATGCTGCATTTTGTACTATTCCTAGACGCATGTTCCAGAATGCCATCTCACGTCTGCATAATGGACCTTACTCACACAAGTATGGAAAGCGCACTCCGAAATAGAACACAGCTAGCTAGTGTGGGGTGAGCTGGGCTTTGCTATTCACAACAAAGGGCGTCATCTGTGAGACTTTTCATTCACACCGAAATGACAGAAACATTTTTTTTAGAATTCCATTATTACCAAAAGAAAAAAAATCGGCACCCACTCGACTTCAAAATCAACTTCAACCAAAATTTTCATCTCTGCCCCAACTCCCGCTTCTGTCCATCAAAAAAAAAAAATATCTCAAGTCAATGACATTTTTTGAAAGCGCGGTTGTGGATGCAAATGAAGTTATAATTTATGATAGCGGCGGCGTGGCACTGTCTTTTGAAACCATCCGAAACACCACGGGAGAAGACAAAAGCAGTAGGAAGCATCTCCCGGCTGCTCTAACAATAGTCTCTTAGGAACGTTTCTTCTCCCTCCCGGGATCACAGGAAGTTCCAGGGCCCCTCTCCTTGGCCCAGATGAAAGAATCCGTTTATACCTCCAGCACTCCAGCGCGGAGTTTGTCACTCCCCTGTCGCCCCTTTTGTCTCAGAACGCCCCAGCAGTTAAAGATTTTATTTGACCAACCCTTCGGCACGGGCACCCTGCGACTGGCTGCTGCCTCCCGGGCAGAGCCCGGCAGCCCGTGCAAACTTAGCCCGGGCACCCGCCCGAGGACCAGCCAAGGTCTCACCGCCCAGGTCGCGAGCGTTCAGAGGGGGAAACAAAAACATCAACCAGAAAACCCTTCCCACAAAGGAACACACGCGCGCACACACACGCACACAAGCACGCACGCACACACACACACACTTTGCACTTTGCAGAAGGTGGAACCCCGCTGATGGCACCCTTTGCATCCGTTCGCGTTTCCACGCCGCCCGCCCGCGTCCAGACGCGCGGCTCCGGCGGGCGGGGGGCTCCGGCCCGGGGGCCGCGTCCCCGGCGACTCGCAGCTCCGGGACGCCCGAGCAGCCGCCGGAGGTCGCAGGCACCGAGGACCCGGCCCGGTGGGACCCCGGACGAGCCGGGGGCGCACCCGCAGCCGCCGGCTCCCCGGGGCTCGGAGACAGTTTTGCAGCGCCCGGGGCCGAGGTGGGTGCAGAATGCTCCCGAGCCCGCGGGCGGGCGGCACCCGCCTCCTCCGGGGCGCCCCCCGCGCCCCTCCGCGCCCCACCTGCCGCGCCCCCGGGTGGGGGTGGGCGCGCTCTGGGCGGCCAAAGGCCCCGGCGCGGGCACCGCGGGGGGCGGCCGGCCGGCGCGCGGGGCGGGGATGCGACTCACGTTCTCCGCGTCCCGCTCGTTCACCGTGGGCAATGGCGTCCGCGCCGACATCTTGGGCGGGCGGCGGTGCGGGCCGCGCGCGGGGCGGCGGCGGCGGCGGGGCCGGAGCGCCGGGCCGGGCCGGGCGAGCGGCTCCCGCAGGCCGCGGGGCGGTGCAACAAGCGGCCGCGGCGGGGCGCGGGGGAAGGCGCGGCGGCGGCGGCGGCGCGGCGGCGGCGGCGGCGGCGGCGGCAGCGGCGGGGGAGGAGCGGCGGGAGGAGGGGGAGCGGCGGCCGCGGCGGCGCCGCCGGGGACGCGGGCCGCGGCGAGGGCGGGCTCCGGGCGAGGGCGGCGGCCCGGCGCGGGCCGAGGGGCGGGGATGGGGGCGCGGGGGGCGGCGTCCGGGGCCCCGCGGGGCGCTGCGGGCCGGGCGGCCGGGGGCTCGCGGCGCCGCCAATCACGGCCGGGCTCGGCGCGGCCCGCGCGCCCCGACCGCGCCGCCCGCCCGCCCCGCCCGGCCGCCGCGGGGCCCGGAGCCGCGGCGCCCACCGCCCCATTCATTCCCGCGCGGGGGTGCGGGCCGCCCCGCCGGCGCCCGGCTCCCGAGCCCCGGGCCCCGCGACTTCATGCCTGCCGAGGCCCTGCGGTGCGCGTCGCCTTTTTTCATTTTAACCCCGACGTTTGCCCTTTTCCCGGGAACGACCCTGGATCCCTCGGGGTCTGCACCCGCACTGCCCCGCGGCGGCCTCGGGACTCTGCTTCGGGGAAATCCGCCGCCGCCCCCTGTCCCCAGCTCCCCGGGGTGCCGCCCTCCCCGCGACCCCTCTCCTGTCCCTTTGTCCCGGGTGGGTGCAGGGTCACCCCCATTGCGGGGCACAGGGCGCCGTCCGCCCGAGAGGAGCCTGCAAGCTTGCCAGGGTGACCCGAGCACCCCTGAGGCTGTCCGGGTGGCGCAAACGGCGCGGTCACCGGGCATCCCGGGCCGTGGAGGTGGCACCCCTGGGCGTGGAGGGGACCCCGGAGTTACAGCGGGCCCCGCTGGCTGATCGTCACTTCCTGGGGCACGAGGAAGTGTCACCGAGGCGAGCTTGTCGAGGGAGGATGGGGAGCTGCGCTTTGGTTTGGGCCCCGAGTTACCCCATCCCGGCGCGGTCGCGCGGCGCCTTCCCGCACCTGCCGCGCGCCTGTGCAATGCGGGGTCGGCCCAGGTGTCCCCGAGAGAGGGAGGCTGCTGCTTCGGAGCTTTTAGGACTGCTGACATCTTTGGACAGTCAAGGACAAAAGGGGGGGAAAGCCTCCCCCTTTCCCAAGATTTCCTCTTCGTGGGTGGACAGGAAGATAGAGCAAGGAGTGGGAAGGGTTAGATTCGGTTCCCGAGCTACTGCCAGGAGCCTCCAGTGGGAATCCTACGAGGTTGGGAGATTCCTCCTGGAGTCAGCCCTTCCTGAGGAGGAATGCACCAGATGGTTTCTGTCCTGACTCATTAAAGGTTGTTTCTCTGAAGTTAACACTTGACCCTTAAAACATGCTCCAAAGCCCTAAAAATAGCAAACCCGGCGCTCCTTGGGTGGGGAGGGAGCCCTCTCCCAGTATACATGTATACATTCTCTTCTAGAATACCAGCGATGTTTGTTTCCTTAGCATTTTGTCTTGTAAACACGTCCCACTTTGACAAGGCAACTGTAAATCACAACATCCCTTTGGGGTTCATCACTCAACCTCCAGAATTCAGCCTCTGGAGCTGCAAGGCTGTTTTCTGAACTGTGGGGCGTGTGTGAGTGGGAAAACCAAGCTCTCATAGGATTCTGGATCACCGAGATGAATATAAGTTGCTAGAGGAGAAGTTTGGGCCACAGCTGCCCATAGGAGCTGCTACCTGACTGCAATTTAGGCTCACCTAACAATGTTACTCTAGAACCTGGGGTGCAATTTCCCCTTTCTTTCTTTCTTTCTTTCTTTCTTTCTTTCTTTCTTTCTTTCTTTCTTTCCTTTTCCTCCTTACCTCCCTCCCTCCTTCCTTTCTTCCTCCATCCCCCCTCCTGCCTTCCCTCGCTTCTTTCTTTCTTTCTTTCTTTCTTTCTTTCTTTCTTTCTTTCTTTCTTTCCTTCCTTCCTTCCTTCTTTCTTTCTGTCTTTCTTTCTTTCTTTCTAGGGGGTATGCTTGAGATTCGCTCCTGGAATTACTCTGGGGGTCTTGAGACACCAGGGATCAAATCTGGGTCTCCTGCATGCAAAGATTTGCTCAGCCCATCCAGCTCCCCCGCCAGCCTTAGAACCTGAGGTTTGCATGGAAGTGAGCAGCTCTCCATGAAAGGGCTTCTGCCCTGTTGTGAAAGGCGTCGTGCCTTCAACTGTTCCTTCAACTGGTAGTTTGGGTTTGGCTTTTTCAATTCCTACTCACCAATTACCCCAGGTGGGTTTTCTTATGTCAACCCAGACAGGTTATCTCAGTCTTACAACAGTCCTCCTAGCTCAGTTGGCTTATTCAAGATCACAGTCACGTTTCAGAAGCTAATTGGCTATGGTTGGTCACATACTGAAGATCACTGGATTGTGCAGTAGTGTTCAGTCCTGCCCCGATGAGAAGATCCCTTGGAGGTTCCACCAGCAAACCAGAGACAGAGCCCAAAGGGAGAGCCAGGATTTAGGCACAAAGGCTTCCGAGATCGAAATTACATATCACAAACCGTGGGCAAATTCTGAGCTCTATTTGTCATGTTTTGCTCACATCCTGGACAGTGCTAAGGATTACATAGGATCATGAAAGATACTAATTTCTTAAATCAACCTCAAAAGAATGTTTATTTGTTTTTTGTTGGACCTGCAGGTATCGCTCCAGGCGGAGCTCAGAGGACTCTAAGGAGTGCCAGCAATTGAGCCCTAGTCAGCTGCATACAGGGCATACACTTCCCCTGCTGTACTAGCTCTCCAGCCCCAAAGATAATATTTTAGCAGCTGACCTACATTCATTTATTGGTTAGGTCATTCAAATTTGTATTATAGCTAACAAAATAGACTGAAAACAAGGGCAGCTAAAATATGGCACTCGAGAGGGCAGAGAGGTGGTTCAAGTGGCGGACCATGTGCCAGGAATGCTCAAGACTCTGAGTTCTGTCTCCTCTCCATTCCACCTAAGCTACAGTTCCGGTTGCCCCTGAGCACTGCTAAGAGTCACTCCTATGAAAAGTTAATTTCATTCTTAAAATGGAATTCAAGTAACCCTTATTCACAGACACAATTTTTGGCTTGACATAAAATAATTCATTTTTTTATTGGATAGAAAAAAGTTGCTATTTTTTTTCCAGAAGAAGTTGTTGGGGCCAGGGCATACTAAATACATAGCTTACTGGTGCACGTGCTTTGCATGTGGGAGGCCAGAGGTCAAGCCTGGCACTTTGTGATCTGCCAGGCACCATTGGGAGCAATCCCCGACACCACCAAGTGTGATCCCCGAACAAGAGTTTTAAATGCACCCCCACCAGAACTCTTTCCCCAAAAGCGGCATGGGGCAGTTGCATTATTGAATCAAACTGTGTAGCCATAGTCTTTATAGGAGAATGCTTAGTAGAAAAAAATCCTTTTGGGGTCTTTCTGTAGCTTCTTGTGCCCGTGATTCCAAAGAAATTATAAAAGGAATATTTTAAGCCTTTCAATAATTTTCTCTGGAGTTATTAAGCAAATGTGGCACCTTTAATTTAGAAGTTTCTAGCCTAGGTGTTCAGGGAATAATGGCATTAGGGGAAATGAAGCACAGAGAAAATAATAAAGATCTACACTGAAATATGTTAAGCAGAGCATGGCCTAGCAAGAGCACTGTGGAACAGAGTTCACTAGAACGACACTGTCCTAGTGGTGGATATAACTACATGTGCGTGTTGAACTCTTGACAATCCCTAGTGCAAATGAGTAGCTGACTTCTCTAATTTTATTTTAAATAATTACCACTTAAAAAAAGACATTTGACTCAGTTCTTGGCAACATTTTTATTAAGTTGGGTGAAATTCGACATGCCTTTGAAATTTTAAATAATCTACAATCTAAATACAGATCAAATATTTCTGACCAAAATTTGCTGTTTGGGGTCAGGGAGTTATTAGAGTGGTTAAGGCACTTTGCCTTGCACAGAGCCAACCCTAGTTCTATCCCTGGCAGTACATAGGGTCCTCATCCCCAGCACTGGAGTGATCCCTGAGCCCAGAACCAGGAGTAAGCCCTGAGCAACCTGGGTGTGGCCCCCACCAAAACAAATTGTCATCTGGATTAAGGTGTCCTCTATGTAGAAAATGCACGCCAGGGTATAGGGGGTAGGGCGCTTGCTTCGCCAACCTGGGTTTGGTCTCTGATATCCCAGAGGGTCCCTCGTGCTCGCACCAGGAGTGATTCCTGAGGGCAGAGCCAGGAGTAAGTCCTGTAAGTCCTGAGCATCGTCAGGTGTGGCCTAAAAACCAAAAACAAAAAAAAAAAAAAAAGGAAAATACACACCATCCTTTTAATTTACTTTTAAGAATAATTCACGGTGTATTTGCCCTACCTGTCCCTCTGCTGATATTTGTTGCGACTGCCGGAACTGCGTGCACTTTGGCTGCATGCGCTGTCCACCAAGCCTCACTCTTCTGAGCGATGCTCACGGACGCACTGGCTGGAGGCTGCATTTTGCAGGGCTAGCACACACTCAGCTTGCAGCAGCCCGAAGGGGCTTGTGGTGTTGCCTGCACTCGGGGATAGCTCCGTGCAGGCGGCAAGATAGGGACTGAACTTTTAGTCTCATGTACAAAGCAAGTGCGTGAGCTGCGGAAGCATCTCTCGGCCCCTCACATACCAAGTTTTGAAAGATGGAGGGTGGAAAGAATGTAAGCCATCTCTTTAATAAATAGCATATTGATTACATCCTGGAAGGCTAATATTTTGACATGTTGGGTTAAATACTTTATATGATGAAAATTAAGCCCAGCTGTTTCTTCGAACATTTTCAAATGTGGATACTGAAAAATATAAAATCATATATGTAACTTAACTCATATTTTGATTGGACAGCACTTCTCTATTAGGTAAAGTGGAAATGAAAAAGGTTTAGTTGCCGAAGAATCTAAGGTTTTGATCAGAAGCTATTAACAATTCGTTTTCTAATGTGACCAACAATTACCACTGTAGCTCAGGCCAAGCATGATGCTGTTTAAGGGGAATATTCCTTACCTAAATAGTTACCATTAGTTAGCATTATAATATCCATTTCTAGCAAGACAAATGAAAAACATGGCAAATCCACGCAAATGAATATTCACAGATTGCAGTCTGAATTTACAATATGTGACATGTAGAAAAGATCGTAGGAAACTAGCAAAACTGTACATTTCTTACATCAAGCATCTCATGTCTGATAGACTTGAAGAATGAAGAATTATTTGTGAAGGAATTTTGTGCTACATAAGGTTTATTTGCCGTATTTTACTTAATCCACATAAGCCAACTATGAGACCTTGTCTCGGCTAAAGAGAAGAAGCGTGATGAAGCCCACCGAGAGAGAAACAAGCAATTTTTTTCAGAAAATAAACTAAAAATTCATTGTTCTCCCATCTTCCTGACACAAACTCTCAGTCCAGGCAATCTTCCCCACCTAAAACCCAGACTCATTCAAACGGTAAAGGACCTCAAGACAAAATGTAGGTTGGTCTTAAAATCTGTGTAAGGCTGCTGCCTTTTACATGGTATTTGTGTTCACAGAGGGTCTGACGTGTCTTGCAGTTCTATTTGTTACCTATGTACTCGTAGCCATCAGCATCAAGAACATTCAAACGGAGTTGGGTTGGTTGGGCACTGTGCGTCTCCCAGTGATTGATGCTGAAATGATACTTCAGCTCGGGCATCTAGGCTCAACAATGTGGCACTGACTGGAGTTCCCCAAACATGCAGTGAATTTAACCTGCCTGCGCCTTTGCCATCAGACCCCTCTTCCTGGGATGTCCTTCCCCCTCCTTTCCACATGATGAACTCAGAGTGGAACTCTGCAAGCCCCTGAAAGGCCTCCAGGCCCTACCACTCATCCCTGCCATCGAATTCATCCTTTATTCCCTATCTACTCCCTTTGTCCTTTGCAGAATCTTTTTGCTGTCCTCCTACTCAGCTGGGGCAAGGAAGGGAATTTCTCTTGTTAAAACATTTTCTTTTCTTTTCTTTTCTTTTTTGCCCAAGGCCTGACACAGTGACTAGCAATTAGCAGACCCGATTTCCTGAAAGACCTATTTGGACTTGTCCCTGTTGTAAATTTGTGTGCACATCCACTTCGTTTGGAATTTTGAAGACGTATTCTCTGAGAATTGAGAATGTATTATAGGAGAATCATTCACATTTACAACTAGGGGCTGTAGGTGTAGATAAACATTCACACTACTTGCAAATTATCTTCCCAGTAAATGTTATTGCCTGGGTAGCAAAATGGCTCTGTTCTACCTCTTATAAAAGGGATTATTTGGCAAAGTGTTGCTAATTTTGTCCTTTTCCTATAATTACTGGTATTCGTTTCTAGGAGCTGCTGGTCATTGAACTTTCCACAAGAAAAGTCTCATAAATGGGCACCTGCATGAACCAAGGAGTGCTGACAGCAAGCACTCAGGAAGAGAAAGAACTTCAAAGGCAAGTTGCGCCATTAGAAGGGGAATAACCAGGCTGAGAGCAGTCGAGCTTCAGGTGAACCCCAGGAAGTGGCTGAGTGGCTTTTCCTACAGTAGGCTGGCTGTCAGAGCCACACTTGGGCAGTGTCATCTGGGACAGCAAATGTGCAAATGACTATTGACAGTGAGTTATTCACTCATTTAGGGTGGGGATATACATTCTTGTACCTCCTAACCTGTGATATGACACAGGAAGCAATTTTTTCAATGTTTTGAAAGCCACTCCAAAGTAGGAGTTTGATTATCTTTCCCTGGGTATTTGCAACTACAAATTGAACATAATGTAATTCAACACCCTTTCAAACAACCTTGTAATTCAATCAACTGATTTCATGGACAATATCCCGGATGAACTATTCTCTTTTACGTTCATACTCATTTTGTCAGTGCAAAAAAAAAAAACAAAAGCTTTGATGTTGCTTTCCCTCAACTCAACTCAATTTCTTCAATGTCTTCAAATTATTTCTCTAGATTAAAAGTTACATTACTTAATGTGTCAATGGTTGCTTTCTTTTTTATATGAATAGACATGTCACATGTTATTCTGCATTCATTCATTCATTTAAAAATATTAAGCCCTAATACCAGGCACTAGTCTCAGCTCTTTAGAGTTCTAGACAAAATAGACAAAAATCCCCAGTCACAAAAGTTTACATTTTAAAAGGTCTTTCTATATATATAGATAGCTCAGAACCAGAGATTCCCACAATACAAGGACATTTTACATATGCATGGTTATTTTTCTCTTTTAATAAACACAAGCACCTACTTTTAAAGTTTTTTTTAATTAATGAATTGCAGTGGCTAAGTCTTTTCTTCAATCTGCAGATAATTGCTTTCTCTCTTAGTATTTTGGCTTTTCTCCAATAAGCCTTTGTATAAATGGCTTCAACTGGTTCCACAACTACTTTGGTGCTTTAAAACCATAATACAGTTGTCTTTCTGACCAGGTGACTTGTATTTGATCTACATGTGTAATATTATCCAAATTTTATTCTACTGACCCTCATCTACTTACATTTCATCATTAGGAACTGCTTATCTTAAATCATGGGCAATTCTTTACCTATTTCCATTTGCTCTAGATACACTATCAATATTTTGGAAGTTTGGCAAGAATCAAGTGCTGAATAGGAATCTATGTTTAAAACTATTCAAGAAATACCATTTTTCAGATGAAGATGCAGCTTTGGAAAGTTCTTTCTTGTCTGCCTTATACAACTGTCACCCCCTATTACTTCCTTTGGTGGAATACTCCTTCACGAATCTTGCAAGATTACCTCTCAGGGTAAAATTCTGGGCAGAGTTTTCATCTTCCCACTGCAAGAAATGGGTGCGTAGGTCATCAGAAGGACAGGAGTTCAAATAGGGAATAATTCACTGGGCAATGAAACATAGATTTGGTTATCACTCTAAATTTGATTGCATGTTTTCAGACCCCATTTCCACCCTTCAGATGATAGTGATATTTTGCCACTAATAAGTGACAGCCCTGTTTAAGTGTTCCTCCATTTTCCAAACAGTGTCTGTTTTGCTCTCTTGCTACCACTCTCAGTGTGCTTAATAGCTCAGTTAGAAAGGTCCCATATTAATTCTCTTCATCCTTTGTCAATATCTTCCTTTTCAGATTTTAAAGCAAGTATCCATATTCTGAGTTATGTTAAAAGTGTGAAAGTCATGGGATCTGCATCTCACAAGACTACTAAGTCTAGAATCCAGGTTTACATGTAAAGAAAAATGTATTTCCTTCAGAATGTTTTCTCCCCTGGGGGCAAGGAATTTAGGCCACATCTGGTGATGCTCAGGGTCCATTCAGCAAGGTTCTTGCCCACTGTACAGGTCTCTGTCCCTCACTCTCCTCCTTGCAATGTTTTAAATCATTCTTTTACCCTCGACTTGTTTCATAACAAATCTAATTGCGCCTTAACACTAAACCACTGGTCAATGACACACAGTTACATACACCTACTCTATTTAAAAGGTTGGCACAATCAATTCCTGATGTTAGTATGTTAGCCTTTAGATCAATGCACCAAGACCCATATAGCAAAGGTTGAGCTGACCCTTCCAATGCTGTGAAAATACATTTGTGAAAGAAAAAAAAATACAGTTGTGATGCTGGACCTGAGAACTCCTTTGTGATGGCCTTGGTGACATGAACATTTCTGTTTTCTGGGTAGTGGTAAGAATGCACTTTAGGGTTTTTTTTTATTTTTGATCTTGTTAAAGGTAGTTTTTCATGAAGCAACATTGCATTAAATAGTATATAAGTTTTAGGTGTGCAACATAAAAAAATCAACATGTAAAGGCCAGAGAGAGAGTACAAGAGGCAAGGCACTTGGCTTGAATGTGACTGACCTTGGTTTGATCCCCAGACTGCATATGGTTCCCCATGCACTGCAGAGGTCGCTCCTGAGTATAGAGTTAGGAACAACCCCTGAACACTGCTGGGTGTGACCTATTCCATGTCCACATATAACTCTCTAGCTAGATAGCTATACTGCATTGAGTTTACCTTTAGAAGAGGGTTTCATTTGGCTATCAGCATATTTGGGAGTGTTCAGGACCTTCTCCAAAATCGTTGCTCAGGGGTCACTCGTAAAGGATCATGTGTTTCTGGGCATGGAATCCAGACTTCACGTGCAAAGAATGCATTCCTGTTCTCCAGGCTGTCTCTTTAGCCCAGGAGAGGGTTTATTTTTAAATGAAACCATTTAGAATCAACTTTAATAAGTAAGATGAATGATTAACTTGGATAGTATCACATTTGATAAAACATCAGGACTGTAATTGTGTTTTCTCATGTTCATCAGCCTGCTTCATGCTTTGAAGAAGGAATTAAACACTGAAAGAATTAAACTCTTTGGAGTAATCATGACACTTTGAAAAGTGGCTCTGTTAAGAGATTTACTCCTTGTGGGCCAGAGAGATAGTACAGGAATTAAGGTGCTTACTTTGCAGAGTGATCGATAGCACAGCAAATAGGGCGTTTGCCTTGCACACCAGGGTTCGATTCCTCCATCCCTCTTGGAGACCCCAGCAAGCTATTGAGAGTATCCGGCTCTCACAGCAAAGCCTGGGAAGCTCCTCATGGCATATTCGATATACCAAAAACAGTAACAAGTCTCACAATGGAGACGTTACTGGTGCCCGCTCAAGCAAACCGATGAACAACAGGAGGACACTGCTACAGTGCTACAGTGCTACTTTGTATGGGTCAACCCTGATTTGATCCTTGGCACTGTTTATGGTGTCCTAGGAGCTCCAGAAGTAACCTCTGAGGGCCACTGAGTGTGGCCCAGAAGAAAAAAAAAAAAGAGACTCTCTTTAATTTAGAATCACCTCAACACATGGTTCCCCTGCACATGAAGATCAGGAAGAACCAAGCTTGTTGAAATGACAGAGAAAATTTACCATCAAATGTAAGGCTGATTGTTGAGTGTCCCAAGGGCAAGAGGCCTTAACAGCAAGATCAACAGCATCATCTTAATTAAAAACCAAAAGGGCCTAAGAGATAGTACATGGGTTGGGGACTGGAGTGATCACCCAGAGGATAAGATGCCTGTCTTGCAAATAGCTGGCCTGGGTTTGATCCCAACACCTCATATGGTACCCCAAGCCACCAGGAGTGATTCCTGAGCCCAGATCCAGGGCAACTCCTAAGCACTGCCTGGTGTACCCCAAACAAACAAAAGAGAGAAATGGTATAGTGGTTAAAGCTCTTGCCTTATATGCCGCTGACCTTGGTTTAGTCCCTGGCACTGACTGGTCAGCTATATGCAAAACCAGTGCCTTAACCTCAGTATATTATCTCTTCTGCCCCTGCAGGGTAGGAATTTTGCCACTGAACTGCCACATCCTTGTGCTCTAGCCCTGGACCCAGCCCAGTGTCAGTCACTTCTAAGCTCTCATATGGCCTGGTGGGCACCTCCATCTTGACTGCTCACTCCCATATCCACAGTCCTCATAATTTTCCAGTTTTCTCTCAATAAAAACAATGACCAGCCTCTGAATGAGAACAGCACCAGAACTGAGACCTGGAAATGAGTGTTGAGGACAGAAGTAACTGTTGGAGATTATCTGCTACAAATGTCAAGAAAAACCAGGTCTGGTCCTGGAGGCAGGATCCAGGCCAAGGACACCATGTAGCTTGTTTGATGATTTTATATGGATGAAATCAGACCAGAATGAAAGCCAAAAGCAAATGAGAAATATGCGTATGAAGGAATAATGAGATGTAAGTAGAGCCTGGGGGCTCTGTGTTCACATGGGCAGGGGAAAGGAAGGTAGGGCTCCTACATGCAGGAATGGAAAGAGACTGCCCAGACTGTTGTTGGAAGATTCTGTGGACTACTTACATTGTTAAATTAGCACACGGGTGGGGAGTGTACCACACATGAGAGGTCAAGTGATTTAAGTAACACTCCCAGTTGAATGACTCAAGGTATATTCCACATAGGCAAGCCACCAACACAGCGAGGATAGTGGGTATGAAATCCTACCTGGATAAGTCAGCAGCTACAGTGTCTAAAAGTTGAAGAAAATGCCCAAGTGGATAACTGGTGGGAAGAGAGGGCAACATGCTAAAGAATTTAGGAGCCATTTAGTCCTCTTTATCACTTGGGGGGAAAAATAGAGTGCTCCGAATGGGATTAGAAGGTCTGGCTTGTGGAGTTTGCAACTGTGTCAGCTACAGAAAATTTGCTCAGAGGAGCCCCCTGCTTGGTTTAATGATCTGCCTTCGCCATTTCAAAATTCTCAATTCTTTTCCAACAAGGGGCCCTGTTCCGGACCCTCTAATTGATGGGCTCTGTCCTTGAAAAACTGTTCTGAGAATGAAGTGGATAAAGTGAATGAACACATGAAAGACACAAGCTGATTCTGAGCAACACAATCAGCTCTCAGTGCTCCGTCTGCCTGATGACAATGGGCGTCATTATTTGCTGCTAGCCACTAGTGAGGCAACGCCCGGGTGGATGGAGCACCCCTGACTCAGAACCACTCCCCACAGAGGAGGCCAAGCTCGTGAAAGACACGGTGTTTCTCGTTGCCAGCGTGGGTCATTATGGCACCTCTCTGTCCATGGCCTGATGGGTGAAGTCACCTTAGCTGTAGTGCAGAAACCAAGCAGCAAGCAGAAAATGGTATTCAGCTGCTAAGACCTGGCTCCAATCACACAAAACAAACAGGTGTGACGCTTCTGGGCCCTGTATCTCTCCTTTATCATCTGCTCAACTCCACAGCAACCTTATGGGAGTCCCCCCCCCTCCTCCCGCCCAAATCACATGCATGGATGAAATAGGTTTGACTGCACCTACCCTTGAGTCGCTGAGGTAACTGTCCCTATTGTTAAAGGACACAAAACCTTGTCAGAACAGGACCCCTACTCGAGTAATTCCTACTCACTGCTCCACCACCAGGAACTGAACACACACACACATGTACCACACACATATGTACCACACACTTACACACCACGCACACATCGCACACACACTATACACACAGACCACACTACCCTCACATATACCACACACACACTATACACACAGACCACACTACCCTCACATATACCACAAACACATACACCACATACATACATACCACATACGTACCACACATATCATACCCACATATCTCCTCTCCTATACACAAACACATACTCCTCCCTACACATACCTTGAAACCAAAAGCACTCAGAAAGGAAAAGTGTGACATAGAAATAATAGTGCAAAATGCATGTTTGCGGGTCATAAAGAAACACTTGGCCAGAGTGACATGGATTCTTAAAAAAAGACTTTCTGGGGAACAGAAGTGAAAGCTCTGCTGTAAAAGACCAAAAATGCAATGTATGTGAAGCTAGGTACATCCACGCTACTCTGAGGAGAGCTTCATGGCAAATCAAGGAGTTTAGGAAGAGCCTATAGACATAATTGATGCATAGATTTGTGTGACTGAAAAACAAAAATATTAAGAAAAAGAGAAATGAATTTCTCAGAGGTCAAAGCTGCCCCGAGACAGACATAAAGTGACTGCACTCATTTGTGGAATATAAAATGCATAATATGAAACTGACACCCAAGGACAGTAGACACAAGGGCCAGGAATATTGCTGCATAGTTGGAAGCCTGCCTCAAGAGCTGGGGGAGAAGGCAGCTGGAATAGAGAAGGGATGACTAAGTCAATGACGGTTGGAGGGATCATTCGGGATGGGAGATGTGTGCTGAAAGTAGATAAAGGACCAAATGTGATAGTCTCTCAGTATCTGTATTGCAAACCATAATGCCCAAAAGTAGAGAGGGAGTATGGGGGAAATTGTCTGCCATAGAGGCAGGGGGAGGATTGGGATGGGAGGGGGTGATATTGGGGACATTGGTGGTGGAAAATATGGATGAAATCAGACCAGAATGAAAACCAAAAGCAAATGAGAAATATGCATATGAAGGGATAGTGGAGGGATGACTGTTAGATCATTGAATGACTGAAACTCAAACATGAAAGCTTTGTAACTGTATCTCACGATGATTTAGTTAAAGTTTTTTTTTAAAAAGCTGCCCCAAGGAAGGGGCTCACAGAAAGCCCAGCTAGCTGCTTCCTCATCCCCATGCATTATTTTGGCCCTTGAACCAGATGGGCTGTGAGAGGCAGAGGGAAAGAATTACCCTGGAAGTAGTAGAATCAGAACACTTGTTTGTTTGACCAGACATGCAGCAATTCCCAAATACTTGGCTGTACAAGGGGAAAATTGCATTTGGACTTTGAGATTATTACCTGAGGCAGGAAACTTTCTAGGTGTTTGTCAATCAAGAGAGAATAATTCTTCCTGAGGTGTTTTGTTAGTTAGGGGCCTGCCTCATCTCTCCATTGGGTCTCTCAGCAGTTCTCACCTGCTGCTGCTTCTGGCCTATTTCCCCTGGTCTGAACAAAGGCCTGAAACTTAGATGCACCCTGCTGCCTTGAGGGCTCACCGCTGAGAGGGAACAGGACTTAATTCCTTTTTAAGGTAGGTGAAAAACACCTTTGCAATGTTCATTCCTGTCCCCAAATTTTATTACACTGATTCAGTGGCATGGAGCCCCTCTTTCCCTAAATGGGACCATGAACTTCTAATGATCTCACTGCAAAATAATGCTGGGAACTGCTGTTTGCCCTTTGAAATTCCTTCACAGTCTTCCCCTAGGACTTATTCGTCCTCCCTGTCTCTGGGCTGCTCTGAATTCCAGCAACACTCACCCCCTTGAGTCTCTGTATCCCACAAAAGAAAAATTACCAAACTTTCAATTTCCTTGAGTGCAGAAGATGGTTTTAAAATTTATAGTGGCTGTTATTGTGTGCTTTTTGACATTCTTTCCTAAAATAAGACCACAACTATTTGCCTGGATGGAATATTTTGTCACCCCACATGTGGAAACTCATTTGGGTGAGATACTTTAATCCATTACTGAAGAAACTCATTTGTTTTGCTGCCTGTTATTTTTATAAGGACAGTTATTTGTGATAATAAGAACTTGTTAAAAGAACAAACAGCATAAGGACATAATTCCAACCCCCAGACTCTTCTCTGGGGAAGAAGTAGGTTTGGATGGGAAGAAATGATGAGAACTCTTGGTCCTTTTCCTGATTTCAACATGTGAAATTGCCCTGATTGTCCCGGTGATGGCAACTTTCACCTCACATTCAAAGTCCCGGTGAAGTACAACTATGAGCTTGTTACTAGAGGTTTCAAAGTACTCCTCCTACTAAGGGTGAAAATACAAACTCGATGTGAAACCCCCCCCCCAGAATCAAACAGTGTTGATTCACCTCAACCCTCTCAGATGGCAATCAGGATTTCACTACAATTCGTGTTCATTTGCCTGTGGCCTAATTCTGGGAAGAGTTCATAGGTGTGAGTTGGACTGAATTTCCCAGGCTGTAGAACACACATTTGCCTTACACATGCCTAACTCTTGCATGTGCTGAATCATATGTTTCCTGTGCTCCACCCAATTATCCCTGAGTGCAGAGCCAAGAGTAAGCTCTGAGCACTGCCAGGTGTTCAAAACAAAACAAAACAAAACACCCAAAACAACAAAAACAAAGAAAGTTTAAATGTTTGTTTGCTTGCTTTTTGGGTCACACGCAGCGATGCTCAGGGGTTACTCCTGGTTCTGCACTCAGGAATTATTCCTGGCGGTACTCATGGGATCCTAGGAATTGAACCCAGGTCGGCCGCGTGCAAGACAAACACCCTACCCGCTGTGCTATCGCTCCAGCCCCGAAAGTTTAAATGTATTATAAGATGCAACATGCATAAAATGAGTCCATCAATTTTCTATGTCTCTAAACTTTCTCCATTTTTGACTTAGTTAACCTCATAATGACAGAAGAACAATTTTGGGTATAGCATTCTGTGCAGAATGATCAGACTTCAAAGGGTTCTCAGAGTAACCTCTCATCGACCCCAAAACACAAAAACATAAATCCAAAGAGGCAGGCACACCTTTGTTCCTCACAGCACTGTTTATAATAGACAAGACCTGGAAGCAACCCAAGCGCCAAACAACGGATGAAGAGACAGAAAGGGTACACAGTAGAATTCTATTCAGCTATGATAAGGGGAATGGGAGTGAAGATAGATGGTTGGCAACTACACCACCTCCGCTTTGCTGATGACATTGTTTTAATAACACCAAACATCAGCCAAGCGGCACAAATGCTGGCCGACTTTGACTGTGAGTGTGGAAAGGTAGGACTACAGCTGAATCTTAAGAAGACAATGTTTATGAGGAACAGCCTCGTTCCTGAAGCCCCATTCGCTTTCAACGGAACGACCATCTCCGAATGCAACAGCTATGTGTACCTAGGTCGAGAAGTCAACATGACAAATGACCTGGCACCTGAGCTGCGCAGGAGGAAGAGAGCGGCTTGGAACGCCTTCAAGAACGTTGAAGAAATAGCTAAGAGGACGAAGAAACTCCGGCTCTGGGCACATCTCTTTGATTCTACTGTTCTTCCTGCACTAGCATATGCCTCAGAGACCTGGGCCCTACGCAAACAGGATGA
Source organism: Sorex fumeus (assembly GCF_029834395.1). Classification (NCBI taxonomy): domain Eukaryota; kingdom Metazoa; phylum Chordata; class Mammalia; order Eulipotyphla; family Soricidae; genus Sorex; species Sorex fumeus. The sequence continues at coordinate 18,485,642 of NW_026606067.1, forward strand.
GAACGCTATTCAGGTCTCCCAAAGAAGAATAGAAAAAGCTATGCTTGGAATATCACGTTTCACTCAAATGAGAGAAAGAATCCGGAGTTCCGACATCCGTCGGCTATCAAGAATCAGGGATTCACCTCGTTTGCCAAGGTGTCAAAAATCAGATGGGTTGGTCACGTAATGTGATTTAAAGACGACCGCTGGACTAGAGCTGTTACCGACTGGATTCCACAGGATGTCAAAAGACCGCGTGGCCGCCCACCTACTAGATGGTCAGACTTCTTCATCAAGGTCATGAACGATCGGTTTGAGGCTCTTCATGTTCCCAGAACGAACAGATGCCATTGGGCTACACTAGCACGTGACAGGGACAAATGGAGACGTTACTGGCGCCCGCTCGAGCAACTCAACGACTAATGGGAAGTTAAGTGATTAAGTGATAAGTGATGAGAAGAGGGAAATTTTTTCAGTTCATGGTAGTTTGGTTGGAATTGGAAGGTGTCAAGCTAAGTGAAGTGAGTTAGAAAAGAAAAGATAAATATCAGATTATCTACCACTTATGTAGAGTATACAGAAATAAGCATGGCACTAGACAATCTTGAATGAAAACAAATCATGGAACATTGTCAGATATGCATACTCTTAGGGAAATAGATACGCTTAGTTTTAAAGGTTAGATAGTCTGAGGAGAGGGACTGATTAAGTGGTTTATAGAACCTTTATCTACTAGAAAGCCTTCACCAGGGGAAAAGCTCCTTCGTGGGAATCCTGTAGTAGTGTCCTTCCATTGTTTATCGATTTGCTCGAGTGGGCCCAGTAACTTCTCCATTGTGAGACTTGTTGTTACTGTGTTTGTCATATCAAATATGTCATGGGAAGTCTGCCAGGCTTTGCCGTGTGGGCGAGATACTCTTGGTAGCTTGCCAGGCTCTCCAAGAGGGGCTGAGGAATTGAACCTGGGTCGACCAGGTTGGCTGTGAGCAAGACGAACTCCTTACCCGCTCCACTTTTATCTCTGCTACCTCTCCCAGTGAAGACTCCTTGGAGATAAATCCACTCCAGAGCGATAGTACAGCAGGTAGGGCATTTGCCTTGCACGCAGCTGACCCGGGTTCGATTCCTCCGTCCCTCTCGAAGAGCCTGGCAAGCTACTGAGAGTATCCCGCCCACATAGCAGAGCCTGGCAGGCTCCCTATGGCATAGTCAATATGCCAAAAACAGTAACAACAAATCTCACAATAGAGACTGGTGCCCACCAGAGCAAATCAATGAATAACAGCAGGACAGTGACAGAAGTCTGCACAACAGCTATGGATCCCCTTTGATATGTAAAAGCTTAACCTGGTTATATTAGCATAGATAGGCAAATATCCATAAATATTTGTCCTTGTTCTTCTATGATGATTGGTCTTAGAGAATAAATAGGGAATGTGATGGAGAATCAGGCTCTCAGTCCATACTTTTCTCTCTTATGTCTGTCTTGTCTTTTTTAATCATTGCCGTGTCCCTGCTTCAGGCCTGTTCACCAGGGGCAGGTCCCAGCAAGACATGACCAGTCGAACTGCGAATTGAGGGGCTAGGGAGAAGGGAAAGGGGCTCTGGGATAATGAGGAGTGGAGAGATTGGGGTAGAGGGATTGGGGTGAATTGCAAATGAACGATTTCCATACTGTTGTCAACAGATACTTCGATTAACACTCCCCCACCCCCAAAAGAGGTCTCTATCCAAACTCTCTTTCCATCTTCTTCTTCAATGTCCTCCCCCAATCATTCTCTTTTTCTTTTCTCAGGTAACATAATTTGTTCTTGTTGTTTTGGGTTGCACCTGACTGTGCTTAGGGCTCATTCTTGGCTCTGTGCTCAGGGATCAATCCTGGTGGAGCTTGGGATGCTAGAGATTGAATTTTGTCAATTTATTGCCCCATCTCTCTCTCCCCCCCCCCCTTTCCCTCTCCCACTCTCTCCCTCTGTTGGATCCAAGTGTTTGTCAAAACAGGTCTGCATGCAGACAGTCTCTTTCTGCTCAGAGGATCTGCAGTGTCTGGCGGCAAATTTAGAGATAGTCCCATCTCAGCATGGTTTCTCCCTGTCAAGTCCAACTCCATGGAGTCAGGCATCTGAACCTCAGCACTAAAACTGAGCGCAGCCTTCCTATAAAGAGAGCTCAATGGTCTAGACGCCAATGACTGCAAAATTGTACACAGGAGCAAAGGTTGCAAAGTTGCACACAGTTTAGCAGAAAACGAAGCAAGGGTTTCTCTGTAGCGTTGTGCAGTGGTCTGAGGGGACTTCTTGGGGTCCCAGTTCCCATCCCAGAGCCAGGCAGGCCCACGTGCCTCAGGGACCATCCAAGTGAATCTCTTCTCCTTGCTGCCCTTTGTTTTAGTGACCTCTGCCTCCTCCCCAAGGCTTTCAGGCAGCCTTGAACAACATTTTTCTCTACTGACCACATTCCTGTGCTTGCTCTCAGGGACATAGAAAATAAAGAACAGCCAATGGGCATCAGCCTTGAGGACTTTAAAGGAAATTGGTTCTGGGAATTCCAAGCCCCTGCCCCCACATATAATGGGGAGGCTGCCTCTGACTCTTTAGCAACTTCAGGGGTGCTGATCTGAATTCTGAGGAAGAAGAGGATCCAGAGACTCCCCAAAATAAATGTGATTGTATGTGGATAGGGAAAACCCTCCATGAAATGAGGCCTTTAGGTTTTAGTGAACTTGTAAAAAAAATAAAAACTAGAAAACCCTCCATTTTTCAAAAGTCTTCAGTCTTGAGAGCTAGTACAGGGGTTAAAAAACTTACCTTCTGCAATTTACCAGGTTTGATCCCTGGTGCCATCTATGATGTGCACCACCAGGAATCCAGAGATGACTCCTGAGCACAGAATCAGAAGTAAGCTTGAGCATTACTGGGTGTGGACCCCATCACAAAACAAACAAATAAACAAACAAAGATCTAAGTCTCTCTCTCTCTCTCTCTTTCTCTGTCTTTCCCTGTCTCTATCTCTCTCTGTCTCTGTCTGTCTCTGTCTTTCTCTGTCTGTCTCTATCTCTGTCTATCTGTCTCTCTCTTTCTCTCCCCCTTCCCTAACCCACTCCCTCAGTTTTAGGGCCACACCCAGCTATGCTCAGGGCTTACTCCTGAGCGCAGAGATCAGGGATCACTCATATCAGTGCTTGGAAGACCATATGAAGTGCTGGGGATTGAACCCAGGCTGGGCGAATATAAGGCCAAATGCTTTACTTAGTATGCCCCAAGTAATTCTCTTTCTGCCTCAGTTCTCCACATTGTTAGACTGTGGCCTCATGTAATCTCCTCCCTGTGCAGGCATTGTATTACTGAAGACTCTCAGGTTGTGACCCTCACCATGAATCACGACAGGCATTCAAAAACAAATGAGGTGAGAGCAAAGTAACGACAGTGCCTCTCGCATCATCTGGACAAGTACTATTTTAGCAGTCTTTGGTTGGTCTAAGTGTTGGTGGAAGATGTGTTTCTTGAGTACTGGGGGCAATAAAGGCTGAAAAGCACTCAAGAAGAGTTTCAGTGTGCACCCTTGACTATACACAGTGCCTGAAAGTGGAAGAAAATGCAGACACCCAGACCCTGTCCATAGAGCCAGTTTCCTGCTCAGCTGTGAGCACCCTCAGTAAACACTCCTCCAGGAGCACAGACTGGGAACCTCAGAGTCACAAGAGCAGAATGGGAAGCTGAACCCAAGCCAGTTTCTGACCTTGGCAAATAGCCATGACCTTGTCTTCTTATCCTTGAAAGGGCATTAAGCATCCTATCAGGTGGAACAGTTGTGAACTTCCTCAGAAACAATGTGTGCACGGTACCAGTTCCATAGTCTGAGGGGCCTGAGTTTTGCTCCAAAAACAAAAGGCTTGACTTCTTCAGAACTTCAAGGTGGCAGCACAGGAAGCTAATCAGGGATTTTCAGATCCGGGTCTGTGTGACTATATGCACCTTCACCCCCGTGGGAGCCAGCTATGTGGGTGCAAAATGTCTGTTTTGGTGCTTTCCACACAGAAAGCACTCCCTGGGAGCAGCTTGCTCCAACCAGAGCATATGTAACCATTAGTATTAGGCACTTTAGATAAAAGCATTTTGAACAAAAGCACGCCACTGTAAATTAACCCAGCAATGGAGAGCGGCACTAGTGCTAGTTTGACGCTGATCTGATTTGATTTGAACTTCCTTAATAACTTCCAGGATGCTTTGTTCTACACTTGGGTTGTTTAAAAGGAGACCCTGGCAGAAGTCCAACTGTGGCTTCCCCTGGACATGCCTGCTCCCAGTCTCTGTCCTTGTGGAGGTCACCAGGTCATAGACGAGGCCCCCCCAGCCTCTAGCTGCAGCACCTGAGTGTAGAGGGAACTACATCTCTCATCTTCTTCCCTCTATCAGAGTCGTCTGGAAACATCTCAGCAGCCCCATGAAAGCCTATTCCCTTGATCAATTGGTATAAATGAAAGAAAGCACTTTTGAGATCTAAGAGTTCTCAGTCTCATGTGAAGTGGAAATCAAGTATTATTGACATCAATTTAGAGGTGAACTATAACATGTAGGAAAACCTACTCAACCATGGGACATTTGATCTACTCACTTTGGTCGCACACCCCCCACCTCTGCCCCACCAATCCTCCAAGGTACACTCCTACCAGGGCACTCATTCCTGACTTGGCCGGGGATGTGAAGTACATTTATACTTAGAAATCTCAGGCTCCTGTTGGCCACCAGGTTCCTCCCTGGGTTGCTCACTGCCTTGCTGTGTTTCAGTATCCAGAGACAAAACCTTGGGAGGTTGTGCAGCCAATGCCCACACATGCCTAATACAAATTGTGTGCATGGTTCTTTGTGTGTGTTCCTCTTTCTCGACTCCAGTGCCCCAGGTAGAAGGTGAGACTCATTCTCTTGGGCATGCCCTGCAGCTAAAACATGTCCGCCCCCATTTCCTTAGTGATGAAGACTAGAAGCATGCTGCAAACCTGACCTTTCACTCATGTGTACTCCTTTGGGCTTGAGTTACTGAGATTGCAACATCAAATGTCCCCCAGCCTCAGAGGCCCAGGACTGATATCACAGTTGCTATTCTTGTCTCCCCATTCAGAAACATATGCCTGGGAACGAAGAGAGGGTCTGCCTGGGAACGAGGAGAGCCATCATCTGGATGGCTTGATGGCCTGGGACTTTTGGCGGGGGGGCGGGGGGAGTGCAGCGAGATTTATAACAAAGAAGTATGAAGCTGTGTTTCTGAAGTTTTACATAGTAAATCAATAAACAGAAGGTCAATAAAATCCTATTTAAAGGTGAAACATAAATAAAATTTAACATGAGAACTTAAAATAGATTTGTGAGGAATTGACATATATAGGACTTCGTATTCAGAGTCAGACAGGACTACTCATTACAATGGGTAACAAGTAACACTTCATTTGAAAGCTTTTAAATGGAACTGCCTTAAATCATTTTTGCCTGACTTTTTGGTAGTCTTACCACACTGTAGTGTATCAATCTGTTAACCAGATTAAGAACAGCTGGAGAGATAGTACAGTGGGCAGAGTGCTTTCCTGGCATCTGTCCGACTTGGGTTTGCTCCCAGGTACTTCATATGGTCTTCTGAGCACTGCCAGGAAGACCTGAGTCAGGATTAATCCCTGAATACAGACTTTTGATTGTACCGCCTCTTCCAAACAAGCAAACAAAAACCACAAAGAGCAGCATACTGGTCTGTCTAGATGCTAGATCAGGTTCTGGTATACTCTTTCAAGATATCATTCTTGATTTTAAAAATCTGAGACTTGGGGCAATAGTACAGTGGATAGGGTATTTGCTTTACACGTGACTGACCTGGGTTTGATCTTTGGCATCCCCATATCATCCTCTTGGTGCAGAGCCAGGAGTAACCCCTGAGCATCACCTGGTGTGATTCTAAAAGACAAACAAAATCTGACAGTTGAATTAATTGTCTTGCAATTAAAAATGAATCAGAGAGCACAAGTGTTGTTTAGCTGACTCTACATTTCAAAATGGTATTAAACTATAAGACGAATGGACCCACAGGTAGTTGAAAGAAAGCTTCCTTAACGAGAGCTAATACTTGGGCTTGGAAGGATGAGAAGAGTCGGGACACATGAATTGTCAGAGAAAAAAGTTATACCCTTATTAATGTATAAAAATAAATGTGGAAGCACACCAAGTCCCAGACTAATACACAAACTTTCAACTTAATCTCATAGGTAATAAACACAAACTCTTTTCAAAGGGTGGAGTGAATTTGATCATGGGATTCTATCACTGGTGCCTTTGATGATTTGGGAGAATGAAAGCAGGGGTAGGAGCTCGGAAGGTGGAGGTTTGACCATGATTCCTACATAGAATGGAGAGAGCTCTGCACATGAATAGTGGTGGAGTAAAGAAGAGAAGTGGTGGAAAGGGAGGACGGACTCTGAGACTGTGTAGTTCCTCCCTGTCCAGAATTGTTTTCCCTATTACTGGATAGCACTTACATCATCCTTTTCAGACTCTATACTGGTGTCCACATGACCCAATCCAGGTGTGTCTGTCTTTTTATCCAAGGAGTCTCTACCAAGAGTTTTCGAGTTAGAGCTAATCCATGGTAGGATACTACCATCTGCCCATCAAAAGCAATGATCTCCTTGAGATTCCCCACAATGGGGTTTCTGCCTCATAGACGTGAGCCCAGAATTGGATGCCTGGCATGAGCTCCCATGCCAAGGGTACTTCCAGCATTGCCAATGGGGTCCCCAGTGCCCTTGTGATGTAGACCAGGATGTTCCACAATCAGGTATGTGTAATCCCTCAGTCATCAAAACAACAAAGGGATAGGAAGATTTTGAGAACTTAATTTATATCTATGCAATGATTTCTTCACCTCCATTGAGCATGAAAATATCAACAGCAACAGAACCGCTGAGCTCCAGGTCAACTGAGTTTCCCTGGGCTATACTTCTATGTCTCATGTGCATTTTTGTCACATCCTCATTTCCTCCTTACCACCTCACCTGCCTCGAAATCATTCACTATAGACATAAGAGATAAAACATTATTGTTTACAAATATTGAAACATCTGGAATATATGTTGCAATCCCCCACCCCCAGGCAGTATTAGCACCTACTGAACGCTTTACCTATTTGATGCCCAACTGATCTTTTTTTGGTTTTGTTTTGGGCCAGACCCAGTGGTGTTCAGGGATAACTCCTGGCTCTGTACTCAGGGACCACACCCAGAGAAATTATGGGACCATGTGGGGTGCCAAGGATTGAACTCAGGTTGGTCTCACGCAAGGCAAAAGTACCCACTATACTATAGACCTGCCCCCTGACCCCACCTCTATTCTTTCTTAAGTCTCTAACCCTAACCTGAAGGACCCACCTCTTCTTCCTGAAATCTTCTCTGACTGCTTCATTTTCCTTCTCCAAGCAAGCGGCATCACTGCTCAGTCCCACAATGGAAAAACTCTAACCTCTTTCTCACTTGTACTGTGGTCCTCTGGCCTGAGGATTTCCCATCTCACTGTGATGATATTATTGTATTTTGAATGAAATGAGCACTAAACCATTCTTACTGGATGTTGGGAATAGAGAAAAGACAATATCCCGAGGTTAGTTAGAATGACAGTGAGACTTCATATGGGGACAAGAGATCGACAATTGTGACATCCCCACCGACTTGGTACTGCACACCTCACAGCTGCTTATCATCTGTGCATGTCAACAGCATTTGTATCCAGGTCCTTGAGTACTTGGAAGGGACATGACTTGGGACATGAGAGGGTGGGTAGAATACCTTGCATACTCACTATAATTTCCTCATAGGTTTGACATTCCCAGTTTTACAACCCATCTCCCGAGAGGTATTTCCTTCTCACATCATAAGATGATGGCAAATATCTGAATAGAAATCTCTTTTTGTTTCCTCTTTCAGTGGAGGAGGTGTTTGGGCCAAACTTGGTGGAGCTCAGGGGTCACTCTTGGTGATCCTCAAGAGACCATCTACAAGCCATGGAGTAAACCTCCTGGTATTTATCTCGGCTATTCTTGGGTGTTAGTCTCCTATTTTGTTACTTTATGCTCCCCAGATGAATGCAATCTTTCTATATCTGTCCCTCTCTTTCTGACTCATTTCACTTAGCATGATACTTTCCATGTAGCACCACTTGTATGTAAATTTCATGACTTCATCCTTTCTAACAGCTACATAGTACTCCATTGTGTAGATGGAGGCCAGCTGCACACTCTAGGGGTAAAGGCAGCTCAGCTAGAGAAGGGAGCACCGAATAAAGGGTGTTGGAAAGATCCACCCAGGATGGGAGATGCTTGCTGAAAGTAGACTGTAGACCGAACATGATTGCCACTCAATTCCTCTTTTGCAAACCACAGCACCCAAAGGGAGAGAGAGAACAAAAGGGAGTGCCCTGCCACAGAGGCAGGGTGGGATGGGGGATGGGGGTATGGGGGGTGGGAGGGATACTGGGATCCATGGTGATGGAGAATGGGCACTGGTGGAGGGATGGGTACTCGATCATTGTATAACTGAAACCCAAGCACAAAAATTTGTAAGTCTACAACTGTACCTCATGGTGTTTCACTAATAAAAATTTGAAAAAAAGAGACCATTTACAACTCTGGGAACCTAAGTAGAGTCAGTAACATGCAAGGCAAATGCCTTAAGCCATTTACTGTGTCTCTTTTTCCAAAAAAATTTGTTTTTATGCTTTACTCTGAAGATTTATGATGACTTTAGTAGAACAAATGTGAATTTGAATGTAAGCAGAGAACTACCACTTATATTTAGGACATGTAAGAGATAAGTTTTATGATATATGTTGGTAGGATAATTCATAAATTATAGATGATAAATATATGTAGGTATGTGATAGACTATAGGTGATAGACATATGGTAGATTAATAGGTGATAGAGTAAATTTCTTTTAGTGTGTGTGGGAGGGTTGGATGTGTGTGGGGAGGCGTGGGGGTGTAGATGTGGGTGTTTGGAGCCACACTCAGCAGTGTTCAGGACTTCAGGACTTACTCTTGGCTCTGCCCTCAGGAATTATTCCTAGGGGTTCTCAGGGGACCTTATGGAATGCCAGAGATTGAACCCAGGTTGGCTGCATGTATCTACTGTACTATCTCTCTAGTATCAAGAGAACGCATTTCTTTTTTTAAATTTGTTTTTTTTTTTTTTTTTTTGCTTTTTGGGCCACACCTAGCAATGCACAGGGGTTACTCCTGGTTCTGCACTCAGAAATTACTCCTGGCAGTGTTCAGGGGACCTTATGGGATGCTGGGAATTGAATCCATGTTGGCCGCTTTTAAGGCAAACATGCTACCCTCTGTGCATGCTCCAGCCCCGAGAATGCATTTCTTGAGCATTTACTCTGTGCTAGTTACTGGGTAGAGCGTTTGCCTTGCACGCAGCGGACCTGACCCACCCAGGTTCGATTCCTCCGCCCTCTTGGAGAGCCCGGCAAGCTACTGAGAGTATTTCACCCGTACAGCAAAACCTGGCAAGCTCCCTGTGACGTATTCAATATGCCAAACACAGTAACAAGTGTCACAATGGAGACGTTACTGGGCATGCTTGAGCAAATCCATGAACAATGGGAGGACAGTGATAGTTACTGTATTAAATCCACTTGAGAATATTATTGCTGGAGAAGATATGTTTAGTCTCTATTTTAGTGGTGATGATTCTGACAATAATTGAGGCTAAATAATTTGCTCAAGGTCAAGATTTATCAAGTCAGGATTCGATACCAGGTGGTCTGCTTCCAGAATCCACATTCTTAACCACATGCACAAATGTTTCTCTGGATAGAAAGAGGAAATTTGAGTCTACCCATTTTTTCTTTTCCTTTATTATCAGGAAAACACCCAAAAAGGCTTTTAGCAAGGAAATTTAGGCATTGAAAAGACCAGGAATAAGTGGTTGTCAATACCTCCTCCAACTCAAGACCATCTTAAAGATTGACAGCATGCGGAGAGAACGTTAACTTGGTAATTAACTTTAAAGCAGAAAAAGGTAGTTATCTCCCTGGGCATTTATTTTAAATACTAAATATCTCCTCACTTCCCTTCTCCTCTGCTGCTGCAGTTGTGATGATGCGGTTGTGGTGCTCGCACACAGGACCACAGCCACTGCTGTGGTCAAAAGTTTCAGCTGTAGTCCTTGCACGTGCATTTACTGGGTGTTGGGGGTGGGAGGGTGAGTGGGTGCACTCTCCTGGCTGCAGTGTTCACCCACATTCTGATACTGTACTCACCGGAGTCCCTTTCTTCGTTACAGTGCTCACACACACTCAGCCATATACACATCTGTCTGCTGTGTGTCCAGAGACCTCACTTCACTGTGACACCAGGGGTCCGAACAGCAGAGCCACCAGGACCAGGCTCAGCATATGTGGGCAGCCCTGGACAATCAAACTCAATACAGTCAGGTAGACGCTTGCCACTGAACCATGCCCAGCTGCAGTGCTGCTTTTGTTCTTTGGCCATACACGGTGGTGCTGTGGAACTGCTCCCAGCTCTATGCTCAAAGTTGCTTCTGGTGGTGTATGGGGATCCCTGTGGAGTGAGGCAGGGACTGAACCCCGACCTCCTGCACGCAAAGCACACACTCGGTGCATTGAGCTTTCCCTCCGGCCCACTGCACTGTCATTTTTGTTTTGTTGCTCTTGAGTCATATCCAGCTGTGCTCAGAACTTTCTGCTGGCTCAGTGCTCAGGAATGATTCTTGGCAGGGTTTGGGGGACCTCAAGCAGTGCTGGGGATAGAATCATGATCAGTGCGTGCAGGGCAAACACTTTACCCACTGTGCTACCTCTCTGCCCCGCCTCTGCCAATGCAAGAATAGAATGGTGTTCCGAGTATTTAAAGAAGTATCCTAAGGCTGGTGTGTGCAGAAGGCTGTTGCAACCATATTCCTTTCCACCCATCTCCAATTCCTTACCTGCAGATTCATCCTTGTCTCTTCCCTTTCTCTTCCATGTCTCTGCTCCTGGATGATCTCCAGAGAATGTCTCCCACCCAGCAGGCCCTTCCTTGTCCGCTCCAGGTTTAGTGTGGTTACGGGATTGATTCTGCTCTCCCTGACCACTTGTTTCCTGAGCTGTCCCTCCTACTGAGCTGTGCGTGTCTCGGATTATGACACAGCAGCTTTCCACAGTGTTTCTAGTCTAGTGGGTGACACTGGAAAACTCAGGGGCCAGGCATGTGACTCTGAGGCCAAATGTCTGCCTTGCATACCTGAGAACTGGGTTCTCTCCCTGGCCCTGCCTGTCCCCCACCCCCATACCCCATAATAATCAAGCACAGTACCTGCAAATAATAAATATGGTCAGAGAGATGTTCTGACCATATTTATTATTATTTATTATTATTATTATTTATATTTATTATTTATATATTTATAAGATGCTTGCCTTGCTTACAGCTGACCTGGCTTCAATCCCCAACACTGCATATGAGGCCCTGGGCTCCGCCAGGAGTGATCTCTGTATGCAGAGCTAGGAGCAAGCCCTAAGCACAACTGAGTGTGGCCCAAAAGGCAAACAAACAAAATGCGAAGAGTCATGTTGACTTCCAGTCTTGCTCCGAGGAAGGGGAGCTCCTGGCTGAGGCTGCTCACAGCACATTTCCAAAGCGTGAGCCTCAGGCCTGTGCAAAACCCAGGGCACTCAGGATCACCCGCAAGAAAAAGGCCTTGGGGAGGAATAGTTCTCCCTTGTCATCTTCTATACAGAGGAGGAAAAAGAACAAAATTCCAGGTTCCCAGGCCAGATGCTGCTCCCAGCTGTCACACCCCCTGCACCCCCTCACCCGCAGGGGGTCTCGGACAGCGGGGTGGAAAGGAGCAGGGCCTGCGCTGTCTCTGCTCTGACCACGTGGCTTTCCTGCCGGGTTTCCTGCCACGTGGCCACGTGGCCAAGGGGCTGACACTGCTGGGGACACAACTCAGTTTCTCAAGGTCACGCGAGAGAGGTAAAGTCATGGAACTCTCTGGGGATGCGTGGGCACAGGTTTTTTCACACTGCTGTTGTCTTTCTACCAGCTGACTGGAATTCAGTCTTCAAGAAAACAACCCCATGTCTCACCTTCTCTAAAAACCATCCACTGCTTCCCTGGTCTGAGAGGGCTCATTGGCTCGGGTATTCTCAACCAGGCTGCAGGCCTGGAAAGGACAGTCCTGCCCCCCGCCAGTGCCCAGCCCTGTCCTGCACGCTAGGCCTCCTTCCATTTCTCCCTACGGTGTCAGCATCTACCATTTGCGGCTCCTCCCTGTTCTAATGGCCTGCTGGAGGCCAGGGAGGTTCGTGTTTGCAGCTTCTCCGAGACGAGTGCATCTCAGCACCAGGTGAAGACAACTGCAGAGGAGAGTCCCCAGAGGAGCTTCTGGAGCCCCCCAGCTCCCCAGCCCTGAGACTGGAGGTCCTTGCTGCCCTGCACAGAGAGCTGGGCTGTCCCCACAGCACCCGGCTCTGTGGATGGCCCACGGGCTGGGCTGCTGAGGATCACAAGGTGAGTCCAGCTGCCACCCCGGGATGAAGAAACATGGGGAGAAGATGCTGAGACAACCAGTAGAGATTTTATGGGCAGTGGCTTTCAGCAGGCTGGAACAGGGTGGATAATTGGTGAAGCCCTCTTGGAGGTCACTGGTGGCTGGAAGGAAGCTCTCTGCATGCAGACTTGGCCTGAGCTGATAATGATCTTGAGGTCGGCAGCTCAGAAGATGAGTTCTTTGGGGGGAGGAATTCTGGGAACCTCCCTAAACAGCCACTGAGAGCTTTCAGAAGTGCTGCTAATGAGAGTGAAGAAATCCCCTTTAAGAAAACTCTGTCTGTGGTACCAATTAAGGCAGCCCCATAACGGTCTCTTTATTTCACCAGGAAAGCAAGCCTCAAAATAAACAAACAAGCACAAGGCATTAGCGGGCATTTTCAGTTCCGAGCATATGTTTCTCAGTGGAGGGGAGGAGGGAGGAGTTCACTTCTCCTTCCTGACTCCAGCCACCTTAAAGGCGCTGTTAAATTATAAATGTCCATTAACTAGTCTTAAAATAATTGCATTTAAACCAATTTTATGATCATCCAGAACCACAGTTTCCAGTGAGACACTAAGAAGCAAGTGTGCTTTGACGCAGAGATTAGCCAGGAGTCCAGCAGGCTGGTCAGAAGGATTTACCTTGAGGCCAGCACAGGTGTCTCCAAGCAATGGTCTGCCCAGTTTGTGGCCTCAGTCTCCCTTTCTTCCACTTAGAGGTGAACAAGTAACCAGATCATAAAGGTGAAATACTGTCCAAACTGTTACTCTTATTTTTTGGGGGGGGGGGCACATCCAGCAGTGTTTTGGGACTATTTCTGGCCCAGTGCTCAGGAGTGACCCCTGGAAGTGCACAGGGAACCATACACAGTGCCTGAGATTTGAACCTGGTGAGGCAAATGCTTATCTCTTGTCCTGACTCTTCAGTTCTCACAGCATCACTTATTCCAGGCAAACATGATTGTCTAGCCACAAATGCGGTCTTCCCAATGAGATGCTCATCACTTTACAAGGTGGAAGAAATCTCCTTCTACTACACCCTCAGGTTTGGGGGAAGAAGCTGTAGAAGTATAGGACATCATTTTTAAATAACAGTAGATCTTGGGGCCCTTTTCTCTACAGACAGCTTACCACTTTGATAATCATTGTTTATAACCTAAGTCTTTAGGTAAAATCCAAGTGTGAGAACTTTAGTTGGTTTCTGACAACCTAACTTTGGTTGGTTTCTGTCTTGGGATGGAGACACAGACCAAGAAGACGAGGCTTGCCTATATGCCTACACAGGCATCTCTATACTCCAGGAGAAAGAATAAGGCTGGCTGTCTTCTCAGAATTATTCTAAATTAGGGACAGAGAGATAGTACAGGCACTAAGGCACTGCTTTGTGTTCAGCTCACCCCAGTTTGCCCTTGGCACTGCATAGAGTCCTCTGAACTAACCCTTGAGCACCACCAAGTGTATGACCCACTCCTCCACCCACGCCAAATGGAAATAATTGTTGCATTTCTCAGACTTGGTTTCCAGAAATGCCACTGTCTCAAGGCATTAACTGATACTCCAGGAAAACCTAGTAAATTGCTCAATGCAAGAGATTATTTTTTATCAAAATGTTAGAAAAAGAATGAGAACCCACTTTTTACAAACCTAAGCTAATAATCTACTTTTATATAATGATTCCCAAATATTATATAATAACCTGATATGTCCAAGAGAACTTTTCTTGATAGATTAATATGTGATACAAGAATGCAAAATATTCAGCCTCTATCTAGACACATAAGTAGCATTGATTTCAAATTGATCCGTGTCATTTATTCAATGACCACTGCCATATGTTATGTATCTTGAATTACAATTTCAGCATAAAATTAATATTTAATGTTTCTTTTCTATGAAATATTTATGCTACACAAACTCATTCTCCACAGATGAGGCTGAAACAAGGTCTTCAAACAAAATAACAGTCTTGAGATTTTCCCACTGTGCTCCAATCAGAGGAGCAAAAGTTAAATCATATTGAAATGAAGGTTAAAGCTTTGCTTTCTAAAAATGCCAAGGAGCAAGCAAAGAAAAGGATGAGTTATTCCAAAATTGTCTAAGTCGATAGCGTCATGATTTCACCATCTGGGATTTTCCTTGCCCTGTGCCACATCTATTCAACACGGGGGTTTTGCAATGAAAGAAAAATATAAAATAGATTTAATGTTGTACTTCATAATTGGGTTTTGTCAACAATATAATTTTTTTTTGCCTTTTGCGTCATATCCAGTGAAGCTCAGGGTTACTCTTGACTTTGCACTCAGGAATTACTCCTGGTGGTGCTCGGGGGACCGTATGGGATGCCAGGGATCAAACAAAGGTCAGCAGCATGCAAGGCAAATGCCCTACCCACTGTACTATCAATATCAATATCAATAACAATATCATTCTTAAAGATAAGGTAAACTATGGAAAAAGAAAGACACACAAAAAAGCTGCTTCCGGTTAGGAAGAGAGAATGTCAAGAGCATTATTGTGATCCAGGTGATGAGTATGCTTACTGAGGCTTGGAGACCATATCCAAGGTAGCACCAATTACCCCAGCATGGTACTCAGAAGCTTAATGATGAATGGAAACATTTGGTGATTTGGAAGATGAACAACAAGCTTTGCAGGTAGTACTCAGAAGCTTTATGATGAATGGAAAGATTTAGTGATTTGGAAGATGAACAACAAGCTTTGAAAAAGCAACATGCATAGAAGCCCTCCTAGAGAGTGATAGAAGCTAGGAAGCAATTCCAGAGTGACCAGACTAGGTAACAAAGCTCATAGTGAATAAGGAGAGTGGTCTGTGAGTCAGAACTCTATCAGAGTTAAAACTTGGCAAATGGGTAAGTGTGAGTATACACAGGGAGGGAAAAGTATGAGGAAGGGATACTGATGCTTGAGAACTTTGTAATGGTGCAGTGGGGGGTTGGGGGGGCTCATGTCAGTCTCCAGTAGGGCGGCTGAAGTGGATGAGAGGCCATTTAAGCAAAGAGGTTCAAAGAAATATGCATTGGTGTGGGCAGTGGATGGGACATCCTTTTGAAGGATTTGAAAAGACTAAGACTAGAGGCCAGAGCAGTCCATGGAGCAGAGGGAAATCAGGAAGTGGCCCCAGAGTGGGAGCATCAGATGGAAGAAGCCTTTGAGTGAGACTTAGCTAGGCTTTGCCCACACAGCAGAGCCTGGTCAAGATTGGCATGCTATTGGTTGGTTTGGGGGAACATGATGTGCTCCCAGGGAACATGGTGCAGGGAGTGGGAGGGAAAGGGGAACCCCAGAAGTTCTCTGCTTCTGGTGAGGAGGACACCATCCTGCCCCAGAAACTTCAGAGCAACCACATAGAATGAACCATAGAACCTATGTTTTCTGCCATTAGTCTAGGTGGCCTTGTGGGACTTGATCTGCCCCAGAGGGTGCACCCCAAGGTTCAGCGGGTGTCCAACCCTCGGGCCCCCAGGAGCCTCAGATGGAAAGTGCAAATAACAAAGTGCAGCTGTAGCAGCATGCAAATGGCTTTGCTCATGCTGGGAGCCGGGTGTTTGTCAGTGGAAGGTGGGTGGAGACTGGGAGACAGGCCATGGGAGGTTCGGTCTGCAATCTCTGAGCAGCAGTGGGACTGAGCAGAAAATCACAGAGGGTCCAGTCATTCCTTAGTTCTGTCCAGCAGTCCAAAAGAATGAGAACAAAGAGTCATCTCCTGCCTGAGCAAGACCCAGCAGCAAGGAAAGAAGCCGCTGGGAAGATCCTTGTTCTTCTGAGCTTCCTGACATCTTCCAGGATAGAGCAGGTTTAACCAGATCAGAAATCTATTCTAGTCCTGGGAAACTCAGTTGTAGCATAATACGTAGAATCAATATACCACAAAAAATAATAAACTCACAGAAGTCTGGTCTGAATATGGGCTTGTGTGAGATTCTTCATATTTGCATAAATAGCTACACCTATATATCTATTTCCAGGCACAAAAGTGTATGTGTGCATGTGTGAGTTTGAGATTTTGCAGGAGAGAGGCTAAAGGGATTTTTTTAAGCATTGAATTGAATCCTGGAAAGCTGTAATTTATAAAGATATAACTTATCTGATTTACTTGGCAGTTTTATTCCTCACGGTAAATTAACAAATTAGCATTCTGATTTTGATATAACTCTCGTGGGAGTTCGTTTAGCCACTTCAGCTCCCCTGAGCCTCACCACACTGGACTTCCTAATTAATCAAGTCTATGGACCTCCAGAGCGGAGGGAGGGCTGTGTCTCAGAACATAGTGACCACATCAAAGAACTGAAGCATAAGTGTCTGGTGCACTTCCTTCCTGATATTCCAAAATTAATTTTTTTACCTTAACCCTTTTCATCCGTGACATGTTATTGTGTCGAAGTAAAATGATGCCTGCGTGGCATTAGATAGGTATTGCTGACAGGACAATACAACACCAAGTGCAACACTTGCTGATGCTCTTTGAGTCCCAGTGAATCAGGAACTTGTGAGCATTAGCACGTTCCCTTATTTCAGGGTGGCTCAGAGACTGCAACCCAGAGACAATCCTACTAAGTCTGGACTGAGTCAGTCTGTTTCCAAGGTCTTATCATTGCTGGCCAAACCAGGGTCTTGGTGGACAGCTGGATTGATGGTCTCAGTTTCTTGCTGACTTTGTATCACACATCCATTCCATGTAGGTCTTTCCAACATGAAATTTTTCATCCCCAAAGTCTGCCTTTGATGAGGCAGGTTAGATGTGGGTCACAAACTCCTGAGACTCAATTGTGAAAGTCGCATTCCATTGTGAACACTGTTTCTATTGGTTAAAAATGAATCACTAGGCAAACCCACTTTCCATGGAAAAGGTTACATGAAAGGGTGTGTACCAGGAGGCAGGAATGTTGAACATCTTAGAGATTTCTTATCATATCTGGTATCATCAAAATGGGGACTGTGCTTCATCTAGGGTAAAAACAAGGTTAGTGGAACAAAGACTTTCAAATAAGGTGGCTTAAATAGGATTGAAGTTAAGCTTTTTCTTTCAGAGAGACCAGAGGTCAACCAATCCAAGCAGAGGATCATTGCAGTTTTCCAGGGATCAAGGATTCAGGAACCTTTCATCCGGTTGCTTGGCCCTCCCCCAAGATGCTGGCCTAGCACCCATGAAGTAGACCCCATCTTCATTCCTGGGAATGAAAAGAAGGTAGATGAAAACAAAACACAAAATCAAACTTATTTTAAGGCCATGACACAGCAGGAAACTGCAAATTATTCCTGCTGCCATTTCTTTTGGTGGACATATGCTAAGCGGAGCCTCCACAGGACAGGAAAGGGACTCAACCGTGTGCCCTGTCAGAAGTGGGGAGGGAGAGCAGGAAGTGCTGATTGGAAACTAATCAGCCATCTCCACATAAAGGGTAAATAACCAAGGATGATTTGAGGATCAAATCTTTAATGTGCTTCTTTCTGGACACGCAACAGCTGTTTATTTATCCCAACTTTGCCATCCCTTTGAAACTGTGATGGAGTCCCAGAAAAGACTGTATTGGCAGCATGATTACTGGTCCTAAAGGAGCAATTTTCTGCTTGATTAAAATATTAATTCCATTCCAAATGATAGTCGTTCAAAGGAGTGCTTTCCCAAAGTAAAAATCAAGCATATTATTGTTCGCAGTAATAGTGTATCTTGTTATTAAAATACCATTAATGCGCAGATCCAAACTTACAAAATATTTAATTATTGGACAATAAGAGGGTACTGATTTTATACTTTTTATCATCATAGTCTATTAAATTCAGTGGTCCCTTGATATATTTCATGGAATGTCAAAGATTAATTAAGAGGAATAAACTACTTCTCCTATTGACATAGAGGAAGTGAGTACCTGACAAATTTATTGGAAACACATGTGCCAGGGAGCTAGTCCAACAGGTGGGGTGCGTGCTTCTCAAGCAGGAACTCCTGGTTCCATCCCTGGCATTGTAGCCCCTGCCCCCGCCCCAGCATGGCCAGGAACAGCTCCCAAGCACTGATCAGAAAGAAACCCCTGGGCACAACTGGACATGGTCCAAAATACAAATAAAAACTCAAGCTCTGATTGACTTTGATTGCCATTTCCAAAGAGTCATAGTAAACAATTCCTAACTGGAAGACCTGGAATAATGCTCCCCCTGTTTTCCCTGGAAGTTCTTTAACATAAGTATGAATCTTTTGGCAGCAAACTTATTTTGAAAAGTGCACCTTTTCCCTCTGTAATAATAAAGATCCCAGGCTTTTGGAAAAGTTTTCAAGAATGCATTTTTAATTTAAATTTTTATGAAGTTGCATTATTTGATAGTAACAATTTAGGGAACTCCATGACTAATGAGTTGCCATTGACTTTATGCATCTTGAAAATTCTTAGAATCACTTACTAGTAAACAATCCAGGAGTAAGTAGATACCATTTAAAAATTTACTGGAGAGATAGCACAGTCGGTAGGTCACTTGTCTTGCATATGACCAAGCTGGGTTGAATCTCTGGCATCCCATATGATTCCTGAGTCCTGCCAGGAGTGATCCCTGAACACAGAGCCAGGAGTAAGCCCTGAGCACTGCCATGTGTGGCTCAAAAACCAAAAAAGACAAAAATTTGGATTAATTGTTGTGTAAAGCTTTCCAAATCGAGCAAGCCATTTCTTCAAATAAATAGCCAAAATTGATGGCATTTTGCTAGAGGCATTAAGAAATTCCAATATACCTATGGCTTTTCACCTAGTTAACAACAAACTATAACTACATTTTTAGAGCAAAAGACAGTAAGGATGGTACGTCATTTTCCACTTTCTAGTGCTAAGACTCTTTGAGGATATTCTGGAATTTTGGGGGGAGTTCTGTAGCATTCTTGAAATGACATGTAAAATGTGTCTCTGTGTAAGATTCTGAGTCAGTCATTGTCACTAGAAAGGTTAAAAGCAAATGTTCTGGTGAAATGATACCAAAGTAAATAAAACTGAAAAATAACTGAAATAGCAACTGTCATTTATTGAACCTAGGCTGCATGTCATATCTGATGCTTTACATCAAATATACCATTTCATCCTCACAACAACAGGGTAATGTATGTAGTATCATCCTCACATAAGAGAAAGAGAGAGGACATGGCATTTTGGGGGAGTGCCACATAAGCAGGAGCTGGACTGTCTGGATGGAAGAGGCGTAAGAGTCTGTCTTAGGTTTGTAGAACACAAGCTCATAGAAATCGACTATGAGCAGTCAGGAGCTGCTCATCAGTGACAGAAGCCAGACGAATGGAGTGAAGTCTGTAATTTTAGTTTCCCAGGGCCCTCGCCTCCTGTTGTGCAAATAGGCACACGCAGAAATCTGGCTTATGCTTATGCTCACTATACACACCAAGAGGGAAGCTTGAAGACATGGCAAAGGTTTAGGTTTGTAATTTGTTTCTTCGTCCATATCCTCATTTGTACATTACACACACATACATGTACATTAATCTTTAATAGTTATTGAGTATCTCATGTGTGCTAATCATGATACTACCTGCTAAGGACTTCAAGAGCAAAGCTCTTGTGCCTCTTCTCAGAGACACTTAAATGTCAATGGAGACATGGGCATGTTAACCCATAATAGTGATAGAGAATGAAAGAACAGAAAATGACTCCATGATCAAGCTAAAGTAAAAATCTAGAAAGGGGATATTTGCATACCCTTCGTCATTCATGGTTTAAGAAGTAAGAAATCCTTGCCATTAAAAATTGAAAAGAGGATCTGAAAGAGATAAGACAGAGGTTAAGATGCTTGCTTTGCATGTAGCTAACCCCAGTTTGACCACTGGCACTACATATGGTTTTGAGCACCACCAGGAATGAACTCTGAGCACTGATACAGTGGTATCTCCTGAATCAAATGTAGTCCAATCACCTCTCCCCCCAAAAATATAGACACACAGATCAATGGAATAGATTTGAGAGTCCAGAACTAAACCCTCACATAAATGGATAGTAAATTCACAAAGAATGCAGAATATCAAATTGAGAATAAAAGGTTTCTTTAATAAGTGGTGATGGGAAAACTGGATAAAAGAATTAAACCAGATCACTATCTTCCATACAAAGGTTAACTCAAAATTAATTAAAGAACTCAGATGTTAGATATAAACCATAAAATACAATGAGGAAAGCACAGGCAAACACTCCACGATACTGACTTCAGTGATACTTCAGGAATGCAATTTTAATGTCAAAGGTACCAAAAAAATAAACAAAAAGAAAATTAAAAAGTTTCTGCATAGAAAAAAAACTATCATTGAAACAAAAGTTCAGTTTAGTGAACAGAAAAGACTGGCACACTGTATATCAAACAAAGGGCTACTATCAAAATGTTTAAGACACTCATAAATCATGATAGTAGAAAACCAACCCCATAAAAATGGGAGAAGAATTCTGTAGATACTTCACCAAAGAAGACATATAATATCCCACAGGTACTTTTAAAACTGCCCATTATCAAGAAAATGTATGAACTCTCACTGAATCCATTATTCTTGCCATGATCCCTACCTGTGAAATTGGATCAAAATGACAATGAGATATCACCTTATACCTATGAGAATAACCTTTATGAAAAAGGCCAGAAACAAGTGTTGAAAGACATATGGGGAAAAAAGAACCTTCAGTTGATAGGAATGTAAATTACCTGGCCCCTGTGGAAAATAGTATGGAGATTTCTCAATAAATTAAAAATAGATCTATCATATGATCTGTTGATTCAACTACTCCAGGTATCTATCTAGATAACACAAAAATACCCATACGAAGAGATATATAAACTCCTATGTTTATTTCAACACTCTTTGAAATAGCCATGAATTGGAAACAAATACCCAAGGAGGGATGAGTAGAAACAGGAATTGTGTATACATACACAACGGAATACTACTCAGCTATGAGACAAGGTGAAATCTTTTTCGACAACATAGATAAACATAGATAAAGCTGGCAGGAGTCATTCTAAGTGAAACAAGTGAGAAGAAAGGCAAACACCAGATGATCTCACTTACGTGTGGGATATAAAGAAACAAAGACAGAAGACAGACAAAACCAAAATCAAAGGAAAACAAACTGCGACTGCAAAACCTAAGTTACCAGATGGGAAGAAAAAAGCATGGATTATAGCAGGGGAGAAGATCCAGTGCAGTGGCAGTGGCAGGGGATGATGGTTCTGTGGTGGTGAGCGTGGCATGGTAGCATACACACAATATGTATGGAATCTTACCCCTAAAATTGATGCAGTCTTGTAAGCCGAAGCTACCACAAAATAAAGTATGAAAGAGAAACAGAGTGGGTTGTAGAGGTGAGTTAAGGCAAAATTTTAAGGTATAACTATGTGAAGTAAGTCTCCGAGGAAATTTGAATGCCCGGGTACACAAGAGATCAGTCACAGTAATGTTGGAGCAGTGGAGTGACATGGTTCCATTTTTATAATGAAGAATCACTCCAGTACATTATGAAGAAAATTCTGAGGAGGGCTGAGATGAGAGGATACTATACCTTCCAGGAAGGTACAGATTGATCTGGAAAATCAGATGATGTCCTGAATTAATTAACACAGTTTCAGGGACTTGAATTCATAAGCTGCTTGTGTGTAAACACAGAGTGCCTTGGTGGATAATGAGAAATGGAGGTATTGCATAAAGGGATATTGAGGATATTGGGAATTGGCGTGTGGAGGAGGCTGGGGAATGGGATACAGAGGATGAGGTCAGGGAAAGGTGACACCAGAATGTTTGACTCACACAGCTGGCAGTTGGTGGGGTGACATTCACAGGTTGGGATCATGGCAAGAGGAATGGATTTGGTGAGAGTTCAGTTTGGGCCTGTTAAATGTGAGGGGTCTGTGAGGCATCCCCTCTCATTCCACACAAGATCTGAAACCTCAGTCTCTCTCAGCCTCAGGGCAATTGTTAGCATCAGGGAGAAAGCATCAGCTTCTCTTCTGGGTTCTTCTTGGAGAAAATGAAAGTCAGCAGAGCTGGGTTGCTCCTATCTTGGGTTCATTTCATGAGAGTTAGACCTTGAAGATCTGACCTCCAAAGTAGCTCAGATCCACTCTCTGGGACCCAGAGTCTCAATAGCACTTTCTTAGAGTCTGATTTCCCAAGAATCTGTATCATCCAGTCCCTCTTCCTGCATCCAAAATACAAACTCCCTTTGTGCACTGACAACAAAACACGCTAGTCTAGTCTGGTGGCCGGTGAGGAGAGGCCCTCAGCTCCGTCCTCCTCAGGGGCTCCTCATCCCTCCTATGTGTGGAATCAGCTCGAGGATCTAGGGGAAATGTTGACAAAAGTCAGTGCTTTGCCTTGGTGTGAGAGTTGGTTTGGATGTAGGTCCCTGACTTTGCTTCGGAAAGTTTTTTATTTGAATAAGAGCAAGGTTTTCAAATAACCTCAAATTCATGATCTTTTCTCAGTTACTCTCATGGGTGTGTCCAGGCTAGAGAGGAGTGGAGACACCTCTGGAGAGCAACTCATCCTTCATATCAGCTGCTTTCATTTCTCCGGTCTCTGCTCTGAGGTGCACGAAATACACACATCCAGAGCAGGTAGAACCCAAGAGACAGCTGGTTGCAGTGCACCTTGGTTGTACTGTAGACAGTGAGAAGGAACTGGAGCAGGCTGTAACAGAGGGAAAGGGAGCGCTTCCTTCCTCCACAATGATGTCATTCCACAGCCTGTGGAAACCATGGCAATGAGTTAATCATGCCTAAATGCTGTAAGAAAGAGAAAGGTGGAACAATGGCAAGGTAGCTGGAACTGTGCCATCCAGGACAAATGTGAAACACCTCATCTTGGTGAAATTAAAACTGAGACCTGGGGGACAAGGCAGAAGGTGACAATGGTGCCACTGCTTAGGGCATGACTCACCTGCTGCCTGTCAGGTGACACCCAGCCTGAATAGGAATACCGCCTGGCCCCACACAACAAGGAACACTGTGCTCTGATTCCCTTGCATCAGTGGGGAAGTTCCAAGTTTACCCTAGTGTTAAGCTGTACACTAGCTACCTGTATGCACACTTTCTCATCACACTCTCCTGCACATCCTGGCCCGATGGCTCTGGCCTGCAGGCACTAAGTCCTCTTTATTTGTTAATGTCTCATGACAAAGAGCCCCTCTACTTGCCCTGGGACTGTTTCTCCAGAAACCGCCAGAAAGACTGAGGCTGTCTTTTGCTGACTGTTGTGCAGTTCTGGAATGTGCTGACAGTCTTGGGACCTGAGCTTCCCTCTGGGGGCCTGCCTGGAATTTGATTCCACCACCATCCTACTCCCAAAGCCTCTTCCGGCCAGAGTTTGCTTCCTAAGAGCTGTTCTCACCAGAACACTTTTTACAGTGATACCAATACTATTGTTGCAGGGCTGCAACATCATGCCTACCACCAGGGGCCCCAGATCTGTCTACCGCTATCACAAGACCCTTAACCCCTTCCCCTCTTCCCCCAGCACTCTGGAGTAACAGCTCTGTTACCTATATCTGAGGTTTGTTTCCATTGGGGCTTGTCTAATCCTTTGTTATTTCCATTTTTTTAAAAAAAAATTTTATTAGTGAGATACCACTCACTCTCAGAGAGCCCGGCAAGCTACCAAGAGTATCCTGCCCACACGGCAGAGTCTAGCAAGCTCCCTGTGGTGTATTCCATATGCCAAAAACAGTAACAACAAGTCTCACAACGGAGACATTATTGGTGCCCACTCAAGCAAATCAATGAACAATGGGAAGACAATGCTACAGTGCTATACTGCATGCTAGTTAGATCATTGGGTATTTGTCTCCTTCCTTCTCACCTTACTTAGCACATTACCCTTCAATTCCATTCAAGTTGTGGCATACTGCAAGATTTCATCTTTTCTCACTACTGAGTAATATTCCATTGGGTAAATATTATTACAGCTTCTCTAGCCAGTCATCTGTTGTCAGGCACTTAAGTTGTGTTTAAATATTGGCTATTATAAATAATGCAGCATGAACATAGCATGCAAAAATCCTTTTAGGTTTCAGTTTTTGTGTTCATGGGGGACAGATGTCCAGGAGTGGAATCACTGAATTATATGGAAGCTCAATTCATTTTTTTTTATAATTTATTTATTCATTGAATCACTGTGGGAAAAGTTACAAAGCTTTCAGGTTTAGGTCTCGATCATGCAAATATCAAACACATCTCCCTTTACCAATACTTATTTTTCACCGCGAAGAACCCCAATAAACCCCCACCCCCCACCCCACCCCCAATGCCTGTGAGGCAAATGAATTCTAGTTAACACTCTATCTACTTTAACTAGATTCATCACTTCGACAAAAGTTGCACCATTATTATTTAGACTGCTGGGCGATGTGTGAATATTTTCTCCCAAACAGTAGGGTGTCTTTTTACTTAGGCTCTATTTCTTTTTTCTTTTCTTTCTTTTTTTTTAAGAATATATTTTATAGTGTCTGTTATGAAGAACTGCTGAATACGCTTACAAATAAGTGATCATAGAGGAAACAGTGTGAAGACTATTCTATTTTGGCAGGAACCATTAAGACATTCTGTAGAATATCACTAACATGTTGTTAATGTTTGGGTGATGTGAGATTTGGTGTATACATATCTAAAATATGTATATATGCATATATATATATTTCTGTCTGTAATTTGTTGCCTACTGTCTGAACCCCATCAAATATGGTGTGGTAATTATGGAGAATGGGTAGGGAGTCTCTTATGATGTGTCATGCGACTGCAAAAGCCAACCGCAAAAGGACTGCGTGGTCCAGGAATATGTTCACTAATATGTGACGGCTGGCCCAAGCATGTAGGGAGTGGCCTTGAGCATGGCAGTGGTTGGGTTGTGGAGGTCAGCTGCCGGGGCCGGGTCCCTTGGGGTAGGGAGGGCTCTCACCAGTCCCCCTCCGGGGTGCCCTGAGTGAAAACAGCTTGGGGTGGAGTCTTGGTGGCATGGCTATGGGAGCCTCATGTTATGCTCCCTTTTGGGAGAAGAAGTCGTATGATCCGGATGGTGGCCAATGATGAGATTATCTGGCGCCGACAGGAGGTGGCTTATGGGAGTGAGCCCTGGGTCACTAGAGACTGGGGGGAACAGGCAGAGGATCTCTGCTTCTGGGTCCCGTTGAGCCCAGAATCCAAGGTCACAAAGTTCCATATTACCTGCGTTTGGTGGGACTTCACTCATGCATGAGGCCTGGCCTGAGCATGTGGAGTGTGGCCTGGAGAGTGGCAGCGTTTGGGTTGTGGAGGTCGGCTGCTGGGGCCGGGTCCTTTGGGGCAGGGAGGGCTCTCACCTGCCGCCCCCCTCTGGGGCACCCCAAGTGAAAAGAGCCTGGTGCGGAGTCTGGTGGCAGGGTTATGGAAACCTCATTTTATGCTCCCTTTCAGGAGAAGCAGCCATGTCTAGGCTTTATTTACTTTATGGTGCAAAAGTTTTGTAGTTTGATGACATTTTCAGGGCTATTTTTTACTCTGAGTTTAATGTCTAGATTTAGGGAGTACCAGGAATCTCTGAAATCCTTCAAATCCTTTGACTATGAACTGACAAATCCTTTGACTATGAACTAACCCTGAACAAAAATAATGTAATTAAAGTTATTCCTATCCTCTGACCACTCTCAAAATTCAAATAACCCTCCCATTAAAGGACAAGAGGATGATGCAAACAAAAATGTCCTTTTTCTTCCAGGTCTTGTAGATTATGCCTCTCATCCTTCTCCAGCCTTTGCTGCCCTCTGTATTCTATACAATTATAAGATTATAATCTATAAAATACGGAGGTCAGCGTCCTCCATATATAATAGAGTTTATCTCTCACTCAGCACCTTCACACCTACTAATGAGCCATATTGGAGCTTTACCAAGTTCAGTGATTCTCAAATCACAGGGCAGTTTCATCCCTTAGGAGAC
This sequence comes from Sorex fumeus, assembly GCF_029834395.1. NCBI lineage: Eukaryota > Metazoa > Chordata > Mammalia > Eulipotyphla > Soricidae > Sorex > Sorex fumeus. The sequence continues at coordinate 18,512,154 of NW_026606067.1, forward strand.
ATCCCGCAACATCTGGACAGTTTGGGTGGTCATGGCTGGAAGAGTGCTGCTATTGCTTATTGGTAGAGGCCAGGGCAGGGAGGCCAGCAATACCCTGAATGGCACCTGCAACCAGTTCAGTAGTTGACCAGTCAGGAACTGTCCTGCCATAATTGCACTGTTGCTCTTTTGCTTCAACTCTGTGCTTCTATTTGTAAGGGAAATAAATCCAACTATCCCTAAAGTCTTGTCCTTTATCTGTAGTGTAGTGTGGATGATGTTAACAGATCCTTTGTGTGAACAGTTTAAATGGGCAGAAGTTGGGCTATGACGGTGTGGGTTCAGGTGGTTAGACTAGTCGGAAATCACTCAAAATGGAATGTGCAAGAGGAAATTCCACTTTCCCTGGGGTTACCCTCTGACAATTCTTTTGCAGTTAGTCTAGTGGAGCATATATCAAGGTCCCCTGGAAATTATTTTCAAAATACAAGTGTTTTCCCCATCTCCTCCTTGAATTATGTTCAACATTCGGCCTGGGGCCTCTGACCTATGTTTTGAAAGGAGTCCTTGGGTGATTCAGATTTACACACCTGCTTCTGAACTAGCTGCTAAGACCATTAGCCAGCATGAATGCCAGGCTGCTCTCACTATTTCTAAGAGGAAATTTCTACTTTTAAAAGAACTAGGGCCAGAGCTCAACCTCCGCAATGCTCATGGTCACTCTCCATGTGCTCAGGCTGAGCCTCACGCACAAGTAAACCCATCCCTGGACTGAGGCCACATTTGTGGCCACATCACATCTCATACCTCATATCACTCATACTCCAAGAGTAGCACATTACATTTGATGGGGTTTAAAGTAGAAGGCAACCAATCCTAGAGGGAAATATATTTTTACATATATATATTGATATAGATATATGTATATATATATACAAGGCTCAACCCTTAACAACCTATCAGTAATCTCTTCTAAAGGGCTTAATGGCCTCTGGGTGAAATACAACAGTCTTCACACACTCTCCTATAAGGAAAGTCTTTCAGAACATTTTCAGTAGTTTTTCCATAACAAACAATACAAAGTAAATTATTTCAGTTTTGCTTTGGGGCAGGGATTGAGGTGCAGGATGAAAACATCTAAAATATGGTGGTGGGAAGGTGTAATGGTGGTGGGATTAGTGTTCGAATATTGAATGTAACCAAATATTGTGAACTACTTTATAAAAATTAAATTAAATTAAATTAAAAAAAAGAACTAGGTACCAGAGAAATAATACAACAGCTAGTACAGTTTGCTTTATATGTGACTGACTTGGGATGGATTCCTAGCACCCCCAGTGGTCCTTTGAGCCCACCAGGAGTAATTCCTGAGTGCAGAGCCAGGAGTAACCTCGAGCATTGCCGAGTACAGCACAAAACAAAAGGAAAAAAAAGAACTATCCACGAATGTATTAGTTTATAGCTCCTATAAACTAGGATGGAGAGCTCATTTCTGCCTGGATTGAATATGGGGTCTTGAAAGAGAACCCCCAGAGCCATCTCTACTGCACCCATGGCTAACTCAGAAGCAGAGACTATGTTACGTAAAATACATCTTCTCCTCTGCGTGATTCCTGAGGACAGGGTATGCGTGAGAAGAAGTGCTGCTCCAAAAAGTTCTCAGGGAGCTTTTCCATGCTGCAGGGAATTCGAATTTCAAAACAACTTTTTTGCCCTTCAAAAAATGTCTTATTTCCTGGCTCACTCATGCCAGCAGTCAGCCGACAGCTGGATTGGAGACTGCCTGTCATCCATGTTGTCATGTGAACTTGACATGGTGATAGGAGAAAAATCGCTTCCTGGGGGGACACTTAGAATCTAGTAGAGGTGCAGAACAAAATCAAAACCATGTACAGATAAAGGCACAATTATAATGAAAGGCAAAATATTTTGTTTCTGTCCAAGACATTCTTTCCCTCCCTTTCAAGCCCAATTTCCTTGAGGTGAGATTAAATGGCCTCTAAAACTTCTTTTGATTTCAGATTTCCTAAAACTGTCACGATATGAAATTGTGAACTGAGAGCCTGGGGCCTCCTGCAGATTGCCATTGTCACCTAGGGATGCCATCTCAGAAAGGAAACCTGTTTCTGCAGGTCACATCAGCCTCTGCCAGGCCTTGGGGATGTGGTTCTGGATGACTAGAGGCTTTGTCTTGAGTCATTCATGTTGAAGACAGGATATAACCGTCTGCCTTTTCCCACCCACTGGTGGGTTTGACTTTAGTAGCTTCCGCTGCCTGAGCCCCACAGGTTATTGTTCTCCTTAAAGTCGGTCCTCACCTGTCAGTACCTAGCTTTGACTCCATCTGATGGCTGGCTAGGCTTTGATTTCCTTCCGTGGGTGTGGGCATCAAACACATATTAGGTGCTGGGGGTCAGGTGCAGGGTGTGGATAAAAGGAAGGTGGGGACTGCTTTACACAGACCACAGACCACCTCTGCCGGTTCCCAGAGACCACACAGTGGGCTGAAATCCTGTCATCAAGCCTGGTTCTGTCACTTGAGCCATGGAGTTCTGCAGGAAAGGAATTAAACCCAGAACCTCAGGCTGTGGGCCCTGCTGCCTCCTCTCAGCTCCGAGGGTTCCTGCATTCCTGTGTTCATATGAACCCGGTCAACACGCCATCTGAGTGTGCCCGCCTGTCTCTTTGCTTCTGACACACAAGCCCCCCCCCCCCCACCAGTGTGCGATGGGCTGGTGTCTCCCGCATGGAGCCCTATCTGCTTCTGGGTTCCTTCTTCTGCTCACCCCTATGTTCTGAGGTGCCAGCAGGGACCAGTTCCACTGGCTGCTCAACCCGGCCTCACTGCCCTGGTCAGGAGCGGCACCAAGTGCTTGCATCTGTTCCAAGAGCAGCTTCCTTGAGATGTGGTTTGAAGACAGGTGTGTTTTCAACAGATGGCTGTGTGGGGAAGGAGACATCTCTCTAAATGTGAGAATCCAGTTATATTTTGGAAAAAAAACCCCAAAACCCCAAAAATAAAAAACCCCAAGTATGGGGAGAGTTGCCAACATGGGTCAATTTTCTCTTTTTTTGCATTCGTCTGACAGGCAGTCAGTTTTTCCAAAGGTTCCTGTTCTCACCATAACACCCAAAAGGAGAGAGAGAGAGAGAGAGAGAGAGAGAGAGAGAGAGAGAGAGAGAGAGAGAGTAAAAGGGAATTACCTGCCACAGAGGCAGGGGGGATGGGGTGGGGGTGGTAGGAGGGATACTGGGAACATTGGTGGTAGAGAATGGGCACTGGTGGAGGGATAGGTATTCGACCATTGTATAACTGAAAGGTAATCACGAAAGTGTATAAATCTGTTTTTTAAAAAAAGAGAGCATATTATACACTTTTTAAAAAGTTCCTGTTCGCTTGGAGCAGAAAAGTGAACGGACTATGCATTGATCCAGGCCATCAAGTCTGCCAGAGGGGAAAGGGTGTTGCCCCATTCGCCCTCTCCTCTCTGGAAAGAAAGATGGCGGCCACATGGGAGCCTTGTGGACAGCAAGTATGAGCCGGGAGTGTGGGGGCGACTAAAACCTCATGGGAAAGGGGGCGTTTAGGTCCGCCCTTCACGCCCTACCGAGGCCGCCAGTTGCCCCCACGAGCGGCTCTCCAGCACGGCCACAGCCCCAGAAGCACAATGACCTAATGCAGAACCCAGCAGCTTGGAGCAGAAAAGTGAAAGGACTATGCGTTAATCCAGGCAATCATTTCTGCCCAGAGGGGAAAGGGTGTTGCTCCCTTCCGCCCTCCTCCCTCTGGAAAGAAAGATGGCGGCCACATGGGAGCCTTGTGGACAGCAGGTATGAGCCGGGGGAGTGGGGGCGACTAAAACCTCATGGGTCGGGGGGCTTTCCGGTCCGTCCTTCACGCCCTACCGAGGTCACCAGTCGCCCCCCACAAGCGGCTCTCCAGCACGGCCACAGCCCCAGAAGCACAAGGACTTAATGCAGAACCCAGCAGCTTGGAGCAGAAAAGTGAACGGACTATGCATTGATCCAGGCCATCAAGTCTGCCGGAGGGGAAAGGGTGTTGCCCCATTCGCCCCCTCCTCTCTGGAAAGAAAGATGGCGGCCACATGGGAGCCTTGTGGACAGCAGGTATGAGCCGGGAGTGTGGGGGCGACTAAAACCTCATGGGAAGGGGGGCGTTTCGCTCCGCCCTTCACGCCCTACCGAGGCCACCGGTTGCCCCCGCGAGCGGCTCTCCAGCACGGCCACGACTCCAGAACACAGAAACCAATTTCTTAACTATCTGACTTTCAGTAGAAATACTTCCAGGGTCAATAGGTAAAATAGCAGAAATCCAAAACCAACATTTAATTCTTGAACCCAGCTGTAGAAAGCAAATCACTTCACAATGCTTTTTCAGCATGTCTGATTTGGGGGGGGGGGTAAACTCTAAATAATAGTGGTGAATCTTTTATTGAAACAATGAATCTAATCAAAGCAGATAGAGTGTTAACTAGAATTCATCTGCCTCACAGGGACGGGGAGGGGTGGGGGGTGGGGTTTTATTGGGGTTCTTCATGGTAAAAAATAAGTATTGGTAAAGGGAAATGTGTTTGATATTTGCATGACTGAGACATAAACCTGAAAGCTTTGTAACCTTTCCCACAGTGATTCAATAAATAAAAAAAAATAAAATAAAATAAAATAAAAAATAAATAAAAAGTTCCTGTTCTCTGTCTCTCTGCTCTCCATTCACTCCATCCCCATCGGAACGTAATATGAAACACACACACACACACACACACACACACACACACACACACACTTCTTTCTGGCTGGGGCTGGGATTCTGGGCTGGACCTGTAAGACCATCTTCTGAACACAACGGCAACCCTTCCTTCTCCAGTCTAGAATCTCTGACAGCCAGGAGCAGGAAGGTCATGCAAACCCATGGCACAACACATGTCTCCCAAGCCATCCCCCTAGCCCCCCAAATACACTGTCAGCGGAAGAGCGGCCTCTGTTTCTCGAAGAAAGGAGCCTGGGAAGCAGCTGTTTCCCAGCCCAAGGCATTCCAGAGGAAAGTGGCAATGGAAATTGCTGTGGCCCACTCAGCAGGCTATAAATAACCTTGCAAAGGCATCGAGCATGTCGTCACCTGCTCTCCTATCAGACCTAACAATCCCTGGGGTCCCACCCCCTGCCAGATGGATAGAAGCTCAAGCCACATGGGCTGTAACCTATGATCCCTTCTCCCCCACCAAAGGTTATTGTCAAGATGCAAGAACTGATGAAAATGTTCATATTCAGATCCTTCAACCCACAAAGCTTAATCTCAATTCCAAACCATCCCCAACATCCCAGAATTGAGAAATAAACTGCAACTATAGGTAAAAAGCTAGCTTTCCAAATAGACTTTTGCTAATGATGCCTTCCCCCATTAGGGAGAAAACACTTCACTGCCTGAGGCACAGAAATAAGTAAGAGCAGCTTTCACATCACAGATTGGCGGGAGCAAGAAGTTGCTGGACCCTCCCGGGGCCTTAGGCTTCAGCAGGTGCTCAACTCAGGCTGGAGACTTGGTCTCTGTGACTTCGCATTCCTCTAAGTTCAACATCATGCCCACTTTTGAAATGAGGAAAGTGCAATCAGTGCGTTAAGCTCCAATTTGAACTCAATCTCACAACTCCAAAGGTCCATAGCTGACAAGCTTTCATTTCCTCTAACATCTGGATATGGGGGTCAGAGAGACTGTGGCCCAACCCTACCCCTCAAATCAGAACAAATTTGATATGTATCATATAATTCACTGAATAAATAATTCTTGAATGCTTATCCTGGATACATGGAACAAAACTTTCTGGTCTCACAGAGGTTTACTCCAGAGGAAGGGCAATAAAGAAAATATTTTACTTTTTTGGTTTGGGGACCACATCTGGCAGTGCTCTGGGCTCACTCCTGGTTCTGAGCTCAGGGATCACTCCCAGAAGGCTTAGGGGACTACATGGGAGTGATAGCTATCAGAACTGGGTCAGGAGCATGCAAAGCAAATACCCTATCTGCTGTGCCATCACTATCGCCTCTAGAGAGAAGATATTTTATAATTCATTTTAGCCAGAAATTCCAAAATGTCTTGCTGTTGCAACTGTAAATCAATACTACAAAAAATGCACAATTCTCAACCAAAGCTGTAGAATTACAATGATGAAAGCCAGAGATTCAACCCTTAAGAAACTACTTAAATAAAGACATGGATTTCCCTTCCTGAAGATACTGTGCTTCAGTTCACAGGAGTCAGCAGTACTTGCTCTAGGGACAGATCTTACAAAAGTCAGATACTCCCTTTCACAGCTGGAACTTTCTCCCTAGAAAGGATGCTTCTAGCTCTAGGATTCCTGGGAAGGCCACCTATTGTTTGCCTACTGCATGACAGGACATTGACAAATGCTTCAGTGCCTACACTATGAAACTGCTGCTACATATGTATCCTGGCCCCATAGTCTGAACCCAGGAGCTTTCTTGCCCGAGTATGCTGTTGTCCCCAAAGTGTGAGGTCTATTCTTGATGATCATTTCACTCTGAGTCTTTGAAATGAGTGTTAAGAGATAAATGGTACCACAAATGACTCAGATCATGATTCTATCACTTACCAGTGACGTGATTTTGAATAAATTACTTAATTCCTGTGTGCCTCAGTACTTTGTCTGAAAATAAGTCATAAAATTGATACTTATGGGTCAAGGAGAAAGCACAAATGGCTTGAATACATGCTTTGCAGCAGGGAAGATTGGGCTAAACCCTGGCACCACAGCATCCTTCAAGCATGGCCAAGAGTGACCCCTGACCATTGTAACAGGAATAGGCACTGAGTAAGTAGTTTGTGTGGTCTCCTGTCGGATATTGACCCTAAATGTTTTAGGCTTCATCAGTGAATTTCCCCATTTCCCCCCACCCACCCCCCACCACACACACCCCAGAGAAACTTACAGTGCTCTTGTGATCACTCCTAATCCCCTGAGTTTATCTTTAACCTTTCCTTTGTGTTTCACCTCTCATTGTCACAGTTCCCCAAGTCAGTCTTTGTTACTTACAAGCCAAAACTTTCCGGTAACTTGGGACTTTGTATTTATAGTGAATTACTTGCTTTTCTATTTCCCCTATATCATTTTCATATTTTACTATAGAGCAATGTTCTTTGCTTAAATACAGAAAGACCATTAATGCTATGTTCCTAATATTTAGGAGTTTATTGATACTGGAACATATCTACTCCTGGAAATCTGTCATAATTACTTGACTCAGGCTTTGGTTGTCATAGTTCCTACATCCCATCCTAGAAACGAAGATCCCATCGTGGTTTTTGGATGGACCCGGGGCAAGTGGCAAAGAAATGAGATAGTCTATAAAGCATGGAAGCATGGTCTTGATGAAGCTGTTATGACCTAGGAGCTAGGACCCCCATGGGTCCTTTGCTGCAGTGGGATGACCTGAACTGACCTAGGAACCTAGTCTGGGATTTACAGTAAAAGCCTTGAGACTCAGAGAACTAAAGTTTGGAATCTATATTTCTTACTGTGTTTATCCAAATAAGAAGTAACTTAATTGTTTAATATGTACAACTAGAAAGAAAGAGAGAAGCAAATAGATGTCCCTGGGAGACAGAGCATTTCCTTGAGTTAATATTCCCAATAGAATTGCCTCCACTGAAACACTTTACTACCGTACATGATAAACATTACCTACATACAGTCCTATACCTCAACCCCCTTCAAATGTTCTCTAAATAAGTTAACATATCTGCATTCAATGGGCCATTTTTACCATCTATCCATGGTTCCCTGAATCTTTATTTCTATTCTGAAGTATCCTGAGGAAGTGCTTTCAAACACTGAATGCATGCATTGCACCCCCACACTTTTTGAACTCACAGTCCATGAACCAAAAAAATGGTATTTCCATAAGGTCATTATAAGAGTTCTCTGAATTAAAGCATGAAAAGTACTGAGTTTGTCCTGGTCCTTGAGTAAGCAGCCCATGAGACAAAGTACTACATAGGACTCTGAGTCTATATAGAAAAATGACCTGACACCTGACACAGTTCATTTGCTTTAATAACATTTGAGATTTCTTCCTCTTCGATGATAGTTAAAGCCACATAGAATTAGCTTTCTGCCAGGTCTGAAATATCATGGCATAGCTGACAAAGCTTCTAGATCCATCTCAACAAGAAATCTGAATCCAGCTACGACATAGTTCATTAGGTTGCCAAGCAGAGTCTCCTCCCTTCATGACAGAATATTGACTTTACCTTGGTCAGTTTGATCACTCTGTCTAGACCTGACCTAAAAATGGCTGACATCCCACTGCACTACAGTCCAACCTGTCACAATTGTCCAAAGGACTCAACATGAAGAAAAGACTTCCATACCAGCATGAAAACAACTGATGAAAACCCTTTTATAGAACTGGAACAATAGTACAGCAGGTAGGGCACCTGTTTTGCAATTGGCCAACCTGGGCTTGATCCTTAACAACCCACATGGTTTTCCTAGTTTGCCAGGAGTTACTCCTGAGTTCAGAGCCTGGAGTAACCCCTGAAAACAGCTGGGTGTGGCCCCCAAACAAAAACAAACAAGCAACCCCCCCCCCCCTTTTTAACTACTTGCTACTATTTTCAATGCCAGAACTTGAATTAAGAAAGGACACTCTACTGAAATGGAAGAATCTGGAGTTTGGGTTTGGGGTAAAGCAATGACCCATTATGTTGATTTCCCCAAGGTATATTATTATTTTGGGCAGCTTTCTCAGTGATTTTTCACATTAAAGCAAACCAAATGATGGCTCCAGTGAGATTTTATAGTTCTCACACATGGGGCAGGTTATGAATTGTGAAGCTGGCTGACGTTTTTCACATGTCTGATCATGTGGGTGCCTGTAGGGCAAGGAAGAAAATAGATTGATGTTGTGCAAGGAATATCTATTTTTTAATGCCATTACCTGAGTTCCAAATAATGACCTTGATGTTTCTCTGGAGAGGATAACAAAAGATCTCTTGGGGGGGGCCTTAACCTTGAGCTTCGGAATAAAACCTTTACTTTGTTCCAAGATAGAGCAGCAGCTGTTTCAGGCCAGAAGTCTGTGTGGGCAGCTTGTTGGCCAAGACCTTTCACTATGGCCTTAACACAGGAATGGAAGGACAGTAAGGAGAGTTAGATTGCCTCACTATCTCCAGGGAAAAAGGAAGTCAATTTTTCCTCCCTAGGGTCACCAATGAATGAGTCTTTCCAGGAAGTTATGATATCACCATTTCTGGTTTTTTTTTTAAAATCTTAATGGCCAGAGGTAGTATTTTATTTATTTATTTTTTATAATTTTATTTATTGAATCACTGTGAGAGCAGTTACAAAACTTTCAGGTTTAAGTCTCGGCCATACAATGAAACACCTGTACCTTCACCAGTGCCCATTCAACACCACCAAAAACCCCAGTATACCTCAGTCCACACCCTCCCCCTACCTGTGGGGCAGATGATTTTCACATTACTCTCTCTCTCTCTACTTTGATTACATTCAATATTTAGACATCAGACCCACCATTAGCATTTGGGATTTTACCCCAACACTCAGATCTGCTGAAAAGACAACAGTAGACAAATTGTTTTCTATTTCTGGTTATGAATAACATATGATGTCGCATGGCTGCAATAGTGACTGCGAGATTTTGAAATTCCGAAATTTTAACAATTAAATCTGGAGTGATTTCTGCCAAAACCTGCTGGGTTCCGAGATTTGTTCCTGAGTCTCTTGGATCATGGCTGTTAAGCAGCTTGATCAGGAGCCAGAAAGGCCGTTAGTGGGCAGCGACTCAGGGTCTCATTGGGACGGGGTGGAAAGGGCGGCTCCACCCCCATCCCGTGAGGTCCCACATGTCTCATCACTGAAGGACTCTGGAGGATGGTGGCCACCGAGCCACCTAGGGGAAGCCAGCAGAGAGACAGCACGCTTTCCCCCCTGGAATAGCCTGACGACAGTAACCTACTGCGAGGTCTGGACGCATTTCTGCCAAAAGCCACTGGGTTCTGAGACTTGTTTCTGAGTCTCTGGGATCATGGCCGGTAAGCAGCTTAATCAGGAGCCAGAGAGGCCGTTCATGGGTGGCGACTCGGGGTTTCATTGGGGTGAGGAGGGAAGGGCCAACTCCACCCCCATCCCGTGAGGCCCCGTGTGTCTCTCCACTGTAGGCCTGAACCCAACTGTCCAGTGGCCTCTGGAGGATGGTGACCACCGGGCCGAACAGGCCAAGGCACGAAACCTATTCCCACCTGGGGTGGACCAGCTCCAGTAACCTACTGCAGGGACTGGACGCATTTCTGCCAAAAGCTGCTGGGTTCCAGATTTGTTTCTAAGTCTCTGGGATCATGGCCATTAAGCGACTCGATCAAGAGCCAGAGAGGCCATTCGTGGGTGGTGACTCGGGGTCTCATTGCGACGGGGAGGAAAGGGCCGCCTCTACCCCCATCCCGTGAGGCCCCCACGTGTCTTGTCACTGTGGGCCCAAAATTGACTGTCCAGTGGCCTCTGGAGGATGGCGGCCACTGAGCTGCCTAGGGGGAGCAGGCTGAGGAACAGTACCCTTTCCGCCCTGGGGTGGCCTGGCGACTATAACCTACTGTGGGGACGCATTTCTGCCAAAAGCCTCTGGGTTTCAAGATTTATCTCTGAGTCTCTGGGATCATGGCCATTAAGCAGTTCAATCAAGTACCAGAGAGGCCATGCCTCCAATTATATAGCTGAGCTGGAGGTAGTTTGTGGGTGTGTCTCCCACATACCTGACTTCTGGCCGTTTACTTTCTTGTAAACTTTGCCCCAAGTTTTTGGGGTATGGCTAAAGGCACAGCAGCAATTTTGGGGTATCTGGAAGTCTGAAGGTGCCATCAGACTGCTGATGCACTCTCATCACAGGTATAGATTGACCTGCTGGCAGCACCATACCCCCTCAGAGGTAGTATTGAACAGACAAAGTTTATATACAAGCTACTGTGTGAATTAAAAATTAAAGTAATTGACATCTTAATTTCAGCCAACAAATACTTTTTCTGTGTCATAAAGATATTTGTTCAAATGTTTTTGGGCTTTTCACAAAAAATCTTCAACCAGCATAACTCTACCCTACTAAGAGCAGTCCTAATTTTAAAATGTAGAGAAAATGTCCTAGGTTAAAAGATAATTTTCCTGAATAATTAAGTGCATCTTGCTTTACTCCTAAAGAAACTTAACTATCTTGTGAATTTTTTAAAAATTAATTTAATAATCAAAAGATGTTTCTAGATTTTATCCAGTGTCTGATTTGGATCTGTTTGGCTGTAATATCTAAAATATGAAGAATCTGGGTACCATAGATTGAAATTCTATTAATATTCATATTACTAGTGGAAAATACATTTCAACATAATGTTCTATAATGTAGCATATTTGTTATTCTTATATGTATAATGTATTTAATAAACACATGTAGTTTTCAGGAGTAAAATTTTCACCCTAAAATAAGCAAGTGAATATTATCCGCAAAGACTGTTTTTGGGTATGAATGGAGTTCAATGCTGTCAACAATGGATACATATAGGAGAAGAATTGCAGGCCAAGGCCGGGAGAGACTCCTAGGGGTGAAATGCTAAAGGAGTAAAAGCCTATGAAGAAGGTTGGGAATGGAGCTCCACAGTAGAGCCCTTGCTTTGTATGTGTGAGGCCGTGGGCTTAATCCCCAGTACTACAAAAAAGGAGTAAAGACAGATGCAAGTCAGCCCCGCAAATGTACTGGGAAGCAGTGGGCAGAGTAAAGACAGGTGCAAGTTCCCCACGTGTACTGGTGAGCAGTGTTGGTTCTTGCTCCAACAGCAGGGAAGGGGCAAAGAATGCAGAGTTAGGGATCCCTGTTACCCCAGGAGCATCGTTTGAATTTGGCTCTCCGAGGCCTTGAGACTGAGAATGCCTGAACTTGGCCTTGTGAAACTAGGTCGCAGCATCTCAGAATTACCTGTTTGTTACAAGGACAGCAGGTCAGTCGAGTGGTGTAAGCACATCACTCGTTCAAGTGGTACAAAAATGTCAAATTTATTGCTTGAAATTTGTAAATCATTCGAAGTGCAAGCTACAAAACTTGTTACAAATCCAATCTATTGCAGACTGAGCAATTTGAATATAAGAGTTGTGAAAAGTTATTTGAAAAAAATGTCGAGCAGGGGCTGGAGTGGTAGCACAGCACAGCGGTTAGGGCATTTGCCTTGCACACAGCCTAACTGAGTTCAATTCCCAGCATCCCAAATGAGCATTGCCAGGAGTAATTCCTGAGTGCATGAACCAGGATTAACCCCTGTGCATCGCCGGGTGTGACCCAAAAATAAAAAAAATTTTGAGCATCTACAAATGTCATGTCTCATTACTATGCCATTAGTTTCCTATTTCTCCTTTTAGGGACTCATTTATGATAGTATCACACATCCCGTTTGGGTATGAAAGCTAATTTAGTAATTTACTATATTCTAGAAAACATATTGGAACTCACACTAATTTTTCTTAGCATGCAAATAAAATTGTATTAATTGCTCTTGTTGGAAGTCATGTATTTCTTAGGACATATTATCTGCAGCCAAACTAATTGGCCTTGAATCCATTCCGACAACAGTTTAATTATTCACTAGTTAATAATTCTTAAAAGCAACTTCAACATTAAAATGTCACTAAGAGCTTCCACTGCGTGGTTCAATCCCATATAATAATATCATGCAATATTTATATCAACCTAAATTTTCTCTGAGGTCTAGGGTGTGTAACATATTTTATATCTAGAAAATAACAAAAACTCTGATTGTGTATAATGTTTTTGTAAGATAAATAGACCCATTTTCCAAATATCTTTATTTTTTCATATAGTTTAAGGTTACCTGATGTCAGTTTTTAAGAATCTATTCAGAAAACTTAAAAATTCTAGTTCCTATCTGCACTTGTTTGTTCATTGCAGCACTCTTTACAATAGCCAGAATCTGAAAAAAACCTGAGTGCCCGAGAACAGATGACTGGTTAAAGAAACTGTGGTACATTTATACAATGGAGTACTATGTAGCTGTTAGAAAAGATAAAGTCATGAAATTCACATACAAGTGGTACTACATGGAAAGTATCATGTTAAGCGAAATGAGTCAGAAAGAGAAGGGTAGACACAGAAAGATTGCATTCATCTGGGGAACATAGAGCAACAAAATGGGAGAGTAACACCCAGGAATGGCTGAGATTAGTACCAGGAATTTTGCTCCATGACTTGGAGGCCAGCTACATGTGCTAGGGGAAAAGGAAGCTCAGATAGAGAAGAGAGCACCAAATAAAGGGTGTTGGGAGGATCCTCCCAGGGTGAGAGAAGCATGCTGAAAGTAGACTATATACCAAACATGATTGCCACTCAATGCCTCTCTTGCAAACCACAGGACCCAAAAGGAGAGAGAGAGAGAGAGAGAGAGAGAGAGAGAGAGAGAGAGAGAGAGAGAGAGAGAGAGAGAACAAAAGGGAATTCCCTGCCACAGAGGCAGGGTGGGATGGGGGGGATGGGGGTGGGAGGGATGATGGGACCCTTGGTGGTGGAGGATGAGTGCTGGTGGAGGGATGGGTACTTGATCATTGTATAACTGAAACTCAAGCACAAAAATTTGTAAGTCTATAACTGTACCTCATGGTGTTTCACTAATAAAAAATAAATTAATTAATTAAAAAAATTCTAGTTCCTTTCAAAGCTTGGAATCTACTACATGTGTGTAGGGCGCTGAGGGTAAGATAGAGAAGGGACCAGTATGACAATAAACAATAATAGTTGGAAATGATCACACTGGACAAGAACCTGTTGAAAGTAGGTAAAGGGATACATGATAACCTTTCAGTATCTATCGCAAATCACGATGCTCAAAAGGAAAGGAGGGGAGGGAAGGAGGGAAAGAGACAGAGAGAAAGAGAGAGAGAGAGAGAGAGAGAGAGATGAAAAGTGCCTACCATAGAGACAGGCTGTGCGTGTGGTGGGGACGGGGCTTTGGAGGGTAATGGAAAGGAAGCTGGGGACACTGGTGCTGGGATGGGATTGGTATACTGGTGGAGGGATGGGTGTTGAAACACTGCATGACTTAAACCTAATCATAAACAGTTTTGCAATGGTCTATCTTCCTGTGATTCAATAAAAAACATTTTTTTAAGTCTAGTGCCTTTCATGTGTAAAAGTACACCCTATAGGAGTAGAGCAGAAATTAGTCAGTGCTTTGTGTCTATCCCCATGGAAACTTTTACAACAATTGAATATAGGAAAATGATTGAAGATATTGCATGAGACTATAGCAGATTAAGTTCTATTCTTGGTTAACTCCCATAATGATGGAAATTATTTGTGATTAGGGAAGTAGGGGAGGAAGGAAGCCCCGAGGAAAACTTCAGCTCGATTCTGCAGGGAATCCTTGAAGACAAGGCCCTGGTCAGGGGTAAAGGAACAGGAGGAATTAGAAAGTCTACCCACCAGTCATAAGGGTACCCTGAGTGGGGCTTGGGGGATGTACAAGTTTTCAGCCATCCCCACTGTCAATACTGGCAGGTAAAGTTGAGTTTAGCAATAGAGATGGATGTATAGGCTCTTTGCCATGAAGAATTTCCCTGTAGCATCAGTGCAGTTAGGGTGGATAGTCAAAATGGGCAGCCAGAGTCCCTGACCTCTGCTGTGTTGGCCCAACGCTGCTTGTGATTCCTTGAAAATTAATTTATAAGCAGTAATTGCTGTAATAGATCAAAGAGGGCAAGAAAGATCTTGTGATCATAGAGCATCTGTTGAGCTCTTTGTACTATAAATTTTACAGGGACTGGTCTGCCCTTCTTCACTGCCGTCTGTGCCTGTGCTGTCCCTCTACTTCTGGGATTGCATTCGAAGAAGTCATTTTCTCAGAGATAGATACAAACTATACACTACACAGCCACATGGACCATAGCAAAGGTGAGATTCTCACCTCCATCTCTTTACTTCCTGCATATATCTTAATTAGTTCGGCTCTTGGGTGGGGAATGAGATGGTACTTATTGGCTCTCCTCAAACCTCAATGAATAATAGTGGTTCACATTAATCAAATGCTAACTCTGTGCAGGAATAACTCCCAGACCTTGGCAGAAATGATTTTACTGCACCCCTTCAACAGATAAGTAGAAGCCAATTCACACTTCCCTTCAGAGAAACTTTGTTATCTTACCCAAGGTCACACTGCTGTGAATAAGGGGCAAGAATTTGTTTACAAGGACAATCTAGTTATGAAGTCTATGCCCTTTGTCACTAGATTAAAGGAAACTAAACCACAAACCAGAGGATTTAGCTTCCATGGCAAGGACATGGTGACCTGTCATGGCGTTTGTAGGATCTGCTTAGCGAGAGGTGTGGTGGAAAATTAGAAGGTACCAGATCAGAGAAATCGGAGATGTGCTGAGATAGCAAATTGCAGCCCAGGAATCTTAATTCAGCCGGGAGAACAAACCAGAGTCCTGAGCTATTCTTCAGTGAAAAGAGATTCAGGAGAGAGAGAACAAAAAGGGAATGCCCTGCCACAGAGGCAGGGTGGGTTGGGGGGATGGGGGATGGGAGGGATACTGGGATCCGTGGTGGTGGAAAATGGGCACTGGTGGAGGGGTGGGTATTTGATCATTGTATAATTGAAACCCAAGCACAAAAATTTGTAAGTCTACAACTGTACCTCATGGTGTTTCACTAATAAAATTTTTTAAAATTAATTAATTAATTAAAAAAAAGAAAAGCGACTCAGGAAAGTGTCCAAATCAGAAACTCTCTATGGGAAACCTGGGAGGCCTGAGAAAGGAGTTACAGAGAGACTCAAAAACGGTCAATTTCCCTCATCTAATGCAACAAAATCATGCTAGTATTCATCATCTCTAATAATCTCAGATTTCACCATGGTTTCCTTACTGTGTGTTTTAGGTGTGATCGTTCAAACTGCTTTGGAGTCAAAGGGCTTTTTGAATCTAACGACCAATGTCTTTCATCAACTTGGGGAAATTTTCAGCCATGATCTCTTTAAACACTACTCTATCTCTATTTCTTTCTCTTCTTTTGGGACACCAAGTAAAAGTTTTATAAAACATAAGATTTTTCACATACAAATCTTAATATTTCTTTTTACATTCTTTACTAATTTTTGTTTTTGCCCTAACCCCAAAAGGTTTTTTTCCCATTAGGATTGTATTATGTCAGACTTTCCTTACTCAAACATGTGTTCTACAAATATTAATAGCTATGTCTCTTCCTTCTGATTTCATATTTCTAATAGCTCCCCATTTTCTAATTGCACGGACTAATACCTTCCATATAGTATGAAATAATGATAATGATAATCATTGTCTTCTTTTTCATATTAGTGAAAGTAAATCCCAGCTCTGCGGATGGGATAACTTTTTACCAATTAGATTAAATTTTAACAATATAAGGACCTATCTATCACATCCTATTCTATTGAGTTCATTTTTGTCAGATGGGATTATTATCCAATGTTTTTCAGCATTTCTGGAGAGGATTGATAATTTATCTCCCTAGAACAACAATTCTAGGTCCCAGCATTGGTCTGACCTAAACAGTACTTATCCATGATATTAATTTAATGCTTCTCTGGATTTCATTCTTAAATTTTTACTTAGTATTAGTGTGTTAAAAATTATAAATGAGATTAAACTTTAATCATATTTTTTTCATAAAGAGAATGTGGAGGTTTCATTTCTACTCTGAGACTATAAAACTCTTTGAAAGCCATCAGAATTATCTGCTCCATAATGATGTCATCAATTTCTGTGTAACATAGTCAGGTGGTATTGATGTTGTGAGTAGGTATCCTTGAAATTTTTCCTCACTTATTATACAAAAATCAGACTGTTTATATTTTCAAACTCTTTTAGACTTTTAGAAAGTTATTCATTTGAATCCAGACTTTTAAATGATTTGCCCAGATTTAAAATCCAAAATTACAAAAATGATTTGCCCAATTTGAGACCCAAGTTGAAGTTTTCTGTCCTGACTTGATGCAGACACACACAGAGACAGACAAAAAGCAACACCTTCTTTATACATTTTTAAATCTACACACAGATCCACGGTCACATTTTTCATAATGGCCAAAGTCACAGTATTATGTTCATAGTCACATTATTCATAATGGCCAACAGATGAGGAGGGACAGAGTCAGAGGGCACAGAGTGAGTGCCACAGTGGGGAGAAAGACCTTAGCATTCAGGGAATCCGACAGCAGAAAGTGACGTGGGAACTAACCCTGCAAAAATGGACAGGATTTCAACCAGCAGAGATGACAAGAAAGCTGCAAAGGGCTGGAGGAAAGTCTGAGCAAAAGAGAACAGACAGAAACCAAGTGTGGACAGGAAGTGCCAATGGTGCAGTCTGGCCAGAATGCAAACTCTGACAATCTGGGAGAGAGAAGTGGCAGGAGAGACAGGTTAAGGTGGCAGGTGATCTACGAAATGGTTCTGAAGACTGAGGACTTCCAAGTGACATAACCTCAGGAAAGGAATCCTGAAATCTTACAAAGAACCAAGTGCTCACAGCATATTTATGACAAGTTGAGGTTCTGGCTACCCAGAGTCAGAAGTGAGCGTCCATCCGAGGACCGAGCAGTGAACAGAGACTGATATCACTAGTGCAAGGCTGATCTGAGATGCATGCCTCTATCCTGGGGTGAGCCCCTGTCCGAAAACAGGCACCCCTGAAATTTTACACTGCCTGTAAAATAAATCAAACTTCTATAGCAAAGTATTTGGGGCCACCACCACCACCGTGCTGATGCACGTCTGCGTGTGTGCACACACACGCATGCACACGTACACACACATACAAGCACACACTCACCTAAATCCTGCCAACCTTTCCTTTTGGTCTCCTCCTAATGTTTATCAGTAGAAAACCACTCACTGAGATGAAGGAGGTTGAGTCTTAGAGGGTGTTGGGTGACTTGGTTGAGGTGAAATGGGTTTGCTTTGAGAGCTACAGGGGCAAAGATGAATCTAGAAGTAAAGTTGGAATCAAATCCAGCCAATACGACCATACTCAAAGTCGGGCCAACTAGCTTAATCTTAATTGTGGTGGGAGGTTAGACTTCATGAAATTCCGGGGTTCTAGAGCCTTGTCGCAGGATCTTTTTGATAGGGGTAACTCGGGTTTGGGGATGATAACATTTAGGAAGTTGAAGAGTGTATTGTGAGAGTCCCAGGAATTAATGCATGTGTCATCACTTCTGGGTGACGTGGCGAGTATCCTGGAGAGAAGTGCCCTTGCATGGGTCTTGACTCTCGTTCCTTCTCTCCTTGGCATTTTTCCTTTCCCCTCAGCTGCCAGTCAACTCCTCTTGCCACCTCCAAGGTCAAGTTATTTTTAAAAATAAGTATAAATGCAATACCATTTTCTAGTGTATGTTTCTTTGGGATGTTTTGTGTGTGTGAGTGTGTGAATGCATGTTGTGTATGTGTGTGTGCATATGTGTTGTGTGTAAGTGCTGTGTGTATGCTGTGTGCTATGAATGTGTTGTATATGAGTTGAGGGTGTGTATTGTGAGTGTGTGTTGTGTGTGTGTCTGTGTTAGAAAGGCCTCTCCAAAAATTATCAGATGACTGAGCTGGTAGTTTAATCAAGGGCCTAAGGACAGGGTGCTGCCTGGGCCCTATAGACCCAGGGATAACTGGTGCCACACCCCCAGTATTTGAGGGTGGACTGGGGTCACCTACAGGCAAGGCATGCACCTTACCTCCTGTACTATTTCTCTGGCTCCATAATATGTTTAATATTCTATCTAACCTATAAAATAAAACTTCTCTTTTTACCTAGAACAAATAGTCCTTTGAGTTGGGGTAAAATCTCAAATAATAATGGTGGGTCTGGTGTCGAAATATTAAATGTGATCAAAGTAGAGTAATGTGAAAATCATCTGCCTCACAGGTAGGGGGAGGATGTGGGATGGGGGTGTACTGGGGTTTTTGGTGGTGGAGAATGGGCACTGGTGAAGGTACGGGTGTTTCATTGTATGACTGAGACTTAAACCTGAAAGCTTTGTAACTGTTCTCACGGTGATTCAATAAATAAAATTATTTAAAAAATGAAAAAAAAAGTAAGGTGGAGTTCATGCACAATTCAATCAGCTAATCAGTGGCTGAATAAATAGCAGTACTCCTACATAAAAAAAAAAATAGTCCTTTGAAACTCTATTTCATTGCACCTGTGCTTGGAAAACCAGCAGATCTGGTCTTGCATCAGTCACCAAGGGGTTGATGCTCTTCCATTCATTTCTTTTTTCCTGAACAGGGATCAAAGTAAACCCTGTCTCCACCTTTGCTCTGCTGCAAAGTGTCCAATTCTGCACATCAGCAAAGATATCTTTCAAGGGACAGAAGTGGAAAAGAAACTAAGATGAATTGGCCAAATCATTTCAGAGGTGAGCTAAGGTCATGAGTGTAGAAATGGAGCTCAGTGTGAACCACACACACCAGCAGAGAAAGAGAGAGACACACACGAGAGGTTGATAGTAGGGTGAAGGGAAGAAGAAGACAGATAACGAGAGCATCTGTCTGAGGGCACAGCTTGCCAGGAAATGTCATCACCCCAGTAGTGTGCTAGAGGGTTTTTATTTTGAAATGTTTTATGTTTGACAAAGAAGAGGAGCTCTGCAGGGCCATAGCATCCCGGTGAACACCCCGGTCCGCCCTGAACTCCCCTTCTGCTGCTCCTGCCTTTGCAGCACTCCCAGGAGCACCGTGCAGTTCCTCTGTCAGCACGCCCTGCAGTCTGCAGCATTCCAACCCCGCTGTGGCTGCTTTCCTCTAGACTACTTCTTTTGTGAAAACAAGGATTCAAGTCCTGGGATACCACTAACTGGATGAGGATGCCATTTAGGAGCCAGAACAGGATACTGTAGCTCTGGTTAAAACATCATAGTTTGGGGGTTGTTCGTTTAGTTTTGTTTGGGGGGCCATACCATGCTATATGCAGGCTTTACTCCTGATCTGCACTCAGGGACCATGGTGATGCTTGGAGAATCATATAACCAGAATCAAACACTGGTCATCTGTCTGAAAAGTGCCCTACATACTAGGTTATTTCTCTGGACCTTGGGGGTGGGGGTGTCATAGTTTCACTGGATTTCGTGTAAGACCAATAAAGTGCAGTTCAGACATTCATGAGACACCTGGGTTATTTCTACACTCCCTGTTGCTCTTCCTCCACACACATCATCTACCTGAGACCATGCACCAGCGTGGCTCTTTGCATTGAATTCACATTCCATCCGCAGGGCAAGGGAATACATACTTCTTTAGTTATAAAGGCAAAAGTTAAAAATTGCTCATAGCCTTACCACTGGCATTTAATTGATAAGAATTTGGTCCTGAGCTCCCTACTTTCGAGGGATAATGGGAACTGTAGCTTTTTTTGTTTTGTTTTGTTTTTTAATTTTTATTAGTGAAACACCATGAGGTACAGTTGTAGACTTACAAGTTTTTGTGCTTGGGTTTCAGTTATACAATAATCGAGTACCCATCCCTCCACCACTGCCTGTTCTTCACAACTAATGATCCCAGTATTCCTCCCACCCCCCATCCTCCCCATCCCATCCTGCCTCTGTGGCAGGGCATATCCTTTTGTTTTCTCTCTCTCCTTTTGGTTGCTGTTTTCTCTCTTTCCTTTTAGTTGCTGAGGTTTTCAAAAGAGGCATTGAGTGGCAATCATGTTCGGTCTATAGTCTACTTTCAGCATGCATCTTCCATCCTGGGAGGATCCTCCCAACACCCTTTACTTGGTGTTCCCTTCTCTATCTGAGCTGCCTTTTCCCCTAGCATGTGCGGCTGGCCTCCAAGCCATGGAGTGAACCTCCTGGTACTTATCTCGACTATTCTTGGACGTGGGAACTGCAGTCTTTAGCTGAGTGACTATTGACACTGAGAACAGATAAGGGGACTCAGCCTCCATCTGAATTCCTCATGCTAATAAGTACTGCTCCATTCTACCCAGAAAATATAGCATTTTATTTAGTTTTTCTCACTTGTGGATGCCACCAGGACCACACCCTGCTGTGCTGGGGACTTATGGTCCTGGGGATAGAGGCAATGCAGTGGTCTCTGCCTTCCCGCTGCCATCACACCTCTGGCTACTAGTACCACCTTAGAGAAAGGAGGGGGGAATGCAGTGAGCTCTCCCTGAGCCAGGCCTGTGCTTTTCCAGCACTGCATGCCATGAACCCAAGATAAAAAGCTTAATACATTGGGAGAGAGACTAACTTGAACCAAGTAAAAAAGCTTACTTCACCATATAGCTGCTTCTTTTTCTTCTGGTTTGTTTTGGGGCACACCTGATGATGCTCAGGGCTTTCACCTGGCCCTGCTCTCAGGAATCACACCTGTCTCTGGGAAACATATAAGGTTCTGGTGATAGGACCTGAGTCAGGGGGCTGGAGCGATAGTACAGTGGGTAGGGTGATTGCCTTGCACATGGCCAATCCGGGCTCAATTCCCATAATCCCTTATGGTCCTCTGAGCACAGTCAGCAGTAATTCCTGAGTGCATGAGCCAGGAGTAACCCCTGTGCATTGCTAAGTGTGATCCAAAAAGAAAAAAAAAAGAGCCTGAGTCAGCTACATGCAAGGCAGGTGCCTTCCTGCTGTGCTGTCTCGCCACACCCCCTCCTCAACATCCTCTCAGCTTCCTCCAGAAAGAATGGATTTTCACATCCTTTATGAATATAATCACCGACTGTTGCTCCTATCCTTACGTCCACCTCTCTTGTCCACTTCACCTTTGCCTCATTGAAAGATGGGCGATAAACTTGTAATAGACATTTTGCCAAAGAAGATGGACTGATACAATAGCACAAGACATGTTTGGTATCGCTTACTGGTGAAATTCTCATCAAATTCATGAACAGATTCCATTTTAGGCAAAAGTATGGTTATTTTATATGTAACTGTAGATATTCTTTTTATATAATAATGGCGAATAACAAATGTTGGTAAAATGCAGAAAAATTGGGACCCATGCATTTCTTTGGAGGAGGGGGTATAAAATGGTGTGGCCATCATAAGGAACACTTTGGTATTGCCTCCAAAAAATAAAAATGGAAATGACGTGTGAGGCAGCTGCTCTTTCGCTGCTAAGTTTATTTCCAAGGAATTAAAGCAGGGACAGAAACAGATATACCCATGCTCAGAGCAGCATTATTCAGAGCAGTCAAAAAGTGGAGGCACTCCAGAATTCATTGACAGATGTGTGGTAGGGATGCACCCCTCTGCCCTCAACTCTACTCCTGCCACCTGTGCCCTGAGTCCACCAGGCAGCTGTCAACATGATCCCAGAAATCTTGGGGTGGGTGGAGTGGGAAAATGGAAGAAAGACTGGGTGCAGTGGTAGGTAGTGGAGGGGCACAGGAAGCCAACTGCATGGCTGCCTCTGCATTCTGAACCTACAGTCGAGCTCTCAGCAGAAACTGTGTAGGCTGCCAGCAAGAACAGGAGGAACACTAGCAAAGGGAAGTCATAACCCAGATTACCCTGCCAGAGAGAGGTGCACATGTTCAGGGAAGCAGATATGAGCACAGACTAATTTGATTAGGCCCAAAGCAATG
Organism: Sorex fumeus; assembly: GCF_029834395.1. Classification (NCBI taxonomy): domain Eukaryota; kingdom Metazoa; phylum Chordata; class Mammalia; order Eulipotyphla; family Soricidae; genus Sorex; species Sorex fumeus. The sequence continues at coordinate 18,534,792 of NW_026606067.1, forward strand.
GGAAAGGCCCACCCTCTTTTCACAACTTGAAGCCCCAGTGGCTTCTTGCTTGGGTTCTTTTTAGCCCCTATAACTTCTGCTTGTGTCTTTCCTTGTATATTAATAAAGTCTCTCATTCTGGGTCAGTTTCTGGTCTATTCAAGCAACCTCTTTGGAGCAGATAAGAACTCACCTTTGGGCTTGGGGAGGTGCCCCTGTCCTTAACAAGTGGAGTAACAAGATGGTGTATATGTATACAAAAATGGAATATTGTTCATCCTTAATAGTGAAGACATTGTGATATGTTATATATGGATGAACCTGGAGAACAGTATATTAAGTAAAATAAAAGAAGAAATTACTGTAGCTATAAAATCCAGATCCCGGACGAGAACAGTGCAGTCTTCTGCCCCCGCGCCTGGGTGTTCCTTCCCGGGGCCCCTTGGAGGGGAGCGGGTTGAGCTTTCCTCCCCGCCCCGACCAGGGCTCCGGCAGCCGAAGACCTCCAGAACCAGCCACCACCATGCTGAGACCACTCTCTGCACACCTGAAGGTACTGGCAGAGGGACAAAGCCACGCGGGTTCCGGGGCCAAGATCTCCAAGCCTACTCGAATTGGAGTTGAGCATCCTCCACCCAGATCCTCCAAATTCCAGTAGGCGGGGGTCACACCCACCACCTGGCCCCCTGGCGCCGTGTAATCCCATCAGCGGCCAAGACTCAGAGACTATAAAATCCAGATCCTGGAACGACATCTTATCAGAACTTTTTTTTTTTTATGACATCTTATTGTCTCATTCCTACTTTGGACAAACTTGCAGGCTATCGAATGTAGCCTGCCCACAGGGCAGAGTCTGGCAAACTCCCCGTGGCGTACCCAATATGCCAAATACCAGTAACAATGATGGGTCTCATTCTCCTAAAGAGCCTTGAATATAATCTCAGGGCTAGGATGAAAGAGACGTTACTGGGGCCTGCTCGAGGCAATCGATGAATAACAGGATGATGAAATGAAATGAAATGAAATGAAAAGAAGAAATAGTATATAATTCCTTTTATAGGAGCAAGTAGAGCAAGATTGCTCATCAAAGCAGAAAACAGAATAGAGGTTAGCAAGGAAGAGCGAAACACAAAGTTTCTGTATTACAAGTAGAATCCCTGTGTGGCACAAAAAAATGGTCTGGGGCTATGGGTTATTCAATGGTTGCAAAAGAGTATGAATGTACTTAAAAACAACTGAAGGAACTATTTAACTGTTAAAGTGGTAAAATATTACATTTTGCATATTCTAGCCTAATAAAATGTGCATACACACCACCTCAAAAAAATACATGGAGAAATACTTTCCACTTTCTAAAAACAAATGGTTCTCAAAATAATATTCTATATTCCTCTCAAACTATTCTTCAAGAATGAATGTTGAGGATGGAATTAAGACACTTAATCACACAAAGATTTTAAAAGTTGATAGCCCATCAATCCTTTTGGTAAATTTGTTAAAGGTTATCTGGAAAATAAAGAAGGGAGTACCCTGCAATGGAAATATCAGCATAGAAAAACTGAAGGCAAGAAGTCAGAGATGAAGGGAGCTTTAGAAGAGTGTAGATATATGAGGCAGATTGGAACAGGAGGACTGCTGGCCCCTGGTCAAGGCTGCTAAGAAAAATGCGCCATGAATGGATTATTTTATTTGACTGTTGTAAAAATTATCAATAAATGGATAAGAAATAATGAGAAAGATGACCCTTTTCCAGCAAAATGCAGGACCAGAACAATAGCACAGCAATTAGGGCATTTGCTTGCATACAGCCTACCCAGGTTCGATCCCCAGCATCCCATATGGTCACCCGGGCACCACCAGGAGTAATTCCTGAGTGAAGAGTCAGGAGTAGGCCCTGAGAATCACCAGATGTAGCCCCCAGACAAACAATAAACAAGCACACTGCATAAAATGTCCACTCTATTGCTCGTGATAAAATCACTAATAGATTTAACTCTAAAACCTGTGCTCTTAACCACTATCATTATTTATCCTCTAGAGATCTAAAGAAAAGAAGCAGGTGGGAAGACTTTTTGGGAAGCCCAAAACCTAGGGAAGAACATTTAAAATCTGAAATCTGAGCTGGAGAGAGCACAGTGGACTGGCTTGATGCCTTGTGTGAGGGAAGCCAAGATCAGTCCCCTGCACCACATAGTCCCTGAGCACCACTGGAGGGAGCCCTGAGCCTCAGCTGGGAGTGGCCCCTGAGCATGATGGGTATGACCCTAAGCCAAACGAAATCAAATGATTAATTAAATCAAATCAGGAGTCCCAAAAGCTGTCTAAGAGAAAAAAAAATGAAATTAGAACACACCATTAGCCTGTTGGCACAGTGTACATCATCTGATCATGTCAATATAATTGCCTTTATAACATGGGGATGTCCCCCTTAGCAGATGGGGCTGGGGATGGGGGGTATGAAAATGCAGGTGATGCTGAGACAGGTCTGTATCCTCATCCACTACCAAAGAACTTCTTGTGAGTTCTAACACTGATGAAGCAAGAGAGTGATCCAGCCCATTGCTTGGACATATGGAAATTAAGAAAAATACACAAGCACACACACACACACACACACACACACACACACACACACACAAGAAAATCAAGCACTGGGCACTACATACTTTGACTCAAGCAGCACAAAGCTCTGACTTTAGACTCACAGCTGTGAGAAAGAAGATCTCCTCAAGGCCAGCTGTGCTGGCAATGCACACTATCCCACAGAGCAAGAAGCAGGGAAGGCCTCTACTGAAGGACACCCAACTCTGGAGAGAACTCCCTGAAAGCCTCTTTTGTCCCTTGATTGATTGACATGACAAGGTGGGACTCCCCAGACCCTCCCCTTCTTCAGGGGATCTGGGATGGAAACGGAAGGTCAGGAGAGACTCAATGTGATGGATGAGTGGGGGGAGAACTCCCAGCAGCTAAGGGCCTCTCTTCCTCTAGTGCTTTAACTAGGGCTGGTGGTCCTGGGGCCACTCACTCCTTTGGAGGCCATGGGGACCATAAGGTCCACCAGTAATTGCTGTAGTCAAACTAAGTGGGCCCTCCTCTCAGCATGCCCAGTCCCCTTAGGTGTCTCAGATGGCACATGTCACCCTGTGTTACAGACATGTACAAGGAAGTCTCCCTTAGCAGAATGGAAATCCTGAGGCCCCCCACTCCTTTACCCCAATGCTTAGCATCCTGGCTAATTTGTAACAGTCAGTAATGACTAAGTACTTGTTTGGAAAAGGCACTGAAGCTCCTCAGCCCTTCCAGAATGCCTCAGGAAAAGTCAGTCCTCTGCTAAGAGACGCTTACATCTCCTGCCAGAAAGTCACTGAAAGAAAATTCTGGAAGAACTAAAGTGATACTCATAACAGGGAAGACACAGACGCCGGGGGGGTGAAGGGGGCAAAGACCAATTTCAAATCATTTCCAGAAGATGAAAAACAGATGGGAGAGCAAAATCTTGTCACTGAGAACAGAGTGAGAAAATGCTGGTATGGGGGAGTTAGGCCTGGCAGCAGGCCCAAGAATAACCAAAAGCTCCAGGGCCAGCCTGTCTCAAGGGCACAGAAGAGAAGTCAAAATGCTTCACAGGGAATAAATGGCCAGTCCGTGTTTAGATAGTGTTTAGACACACACACTCCCAAACCACAATGAAAATTTCTGGGAAAATGTCAGAAGAGGGAGGTGGGGTAGGGAGAGGGGGATGCTGGGTCATTGGTGGAGGGGCTCTGCTGCTGCTGCTGCTGGGTGTGGTGTCAGAACACTGAACGCTGAGAATTCTGTTATCAACATCTTGTGAATCATGGCGAACAAAGAAGAAGGAGGAGGGGGAGAAGGAGAAGAAGGAGAAGGAGAAGGAGGAGGGGGAGAAGGAGAAGAAGGATAAGGAGAAGGAGGAGGAATAAGAGGGGCAGGAGGAGGTGGAGAAGGAGGAGGAGAGGGAAAGAAGAAGAAGAAGAAGAAGAAGAAGAAGAAGAAGAAGAAGAAGAAGAAGAAGAAGAAGAAGAAGAAGAAGAGAAGGAAGAGAAGAAGAGGAGGAGGAGGAGGAGGGGAGGAGGAGGAGGAGGAGGAGGAGGAGAAGAAGAGGAGGAGGAGGAGAAGAAGAAGAAGAAGAAGAGGAGGAGGAGGAGGAGAAGAGGAGGAGGAGGAGAAGAAGAAGAAGAAGAGGAAGAGGAGGAGGAGAGTAGGAGGAGGAGAAGAAGAAGAAGAAGAGGAAGAAGAAGAAGGGGAGGAGGAAGAGGAGGAGGAAGAAGAAGAAGAAGAGGAGGAGGAGGAGGAGGAGAAAAGGAGGAGGAGGAGGAGAAGAGGAGGAGGAGGAGGAGGAGGAGAAGAGGAGGAGGAATAGGAGAAGAAGAGGAGGAGGAGGAGGAGAAGAGGAGGAGGAGGAGAAGAATAAGAAGAAGAGAAGAAGAGAGGAGAAGAGAAGAAAGGGAGGAGGAAGAGGAGGAGGAGAAGAAGAAGAAGAAGAAGAAGAAGAGGAGGAGGAGGAGAGGAGGAGGAGAAGAATAATAAGAAGAAGAAGAGGAGGAGGAGGAGAAGAAGAAGAAGAGGAGGAGGAGGAAGAGGAGAAGAAGAGAAGAGGAGGAGGAGGAGGAGAAGAGGAGGAGGAGAAGAGGAGGGAGGAGGAGGAGGAAAAGAAGAAGAGGAGGAGGAAGAGGAGGAGAAGAAGAAGAAGAAGAAGAAGAAGAGAAGAAGAAGAAGAAGAAGAAAAGGAGGAGGAGGAGGAGGAGGAGGAGGAGAAGAAGAAGAGGAGGAGGAGGAGAAGAAGAAGGAGGAGGAGGAGGAGAAGAAGAAGAAGAGGAGGAGGAAAAGGAGGGAGAAGAAGAAGAGGAGGAGGAGGAAGAAGAAGAAGAGGAGGAGGAGGAGAAAAAGAAGATGATGATGAGGAGGAGGAGGAGGAGAAGAAGAGGAGGAGGAGCAGAAGAAGAAGAAGATGAGGAGGAGGAGAAGAAGAAGAGGAGGAGGAGCAGGAGGAGGAGGAGAGAAGAAGAAGAAGAAGAAGAGGAGGAGGAGGAGGAGGAGGAGGAGAGGAGGAGGAGGAGGAGAAGGGGAGGAGGAAGAGGAGGAGGAGAAGAGGAGGAGGAGGAGGAGAAGAGGAGGAGGAGGAGGAGAGGAGGAGGAGGAGGAGGAGGAGGAGAAGAGGAGGAGGAGGAGGAGGAGGAGGAGAAGAGGAGGAGGAGGAGGAGAGGAGGAGGAGGAGAAGAAGAAGAAGAGGAGGAGGAGGAGGAGGAGAGAAGAGGAGGAGGAGGAGGAGGAGGAGGAGGAGGAGGAGGAGGAGGAGTTGGTGTTTGGGTGTGAGTTTGAAGCCTAAGTATTACATTCACTTCTAATAGGTCCCTAGAGTTAGCACAGAGGTTATGGCACTTCCCATGCATCATTCTATCTCCAGTTCCAATCCCCAGAATCAGATATAGTCCCTGACCACAGAGACAGGAGCAAACCTTGAGCACCGCTGAGTATGACCCACTCTCACCCACCAAAAGAAAAAAAATCAAGAAAAACCAAAAACTTAAGTTGTCTTGTAGTTATCCTACAATGACAAAGCTTCTTGTCCTCACACAGTAATCTATTTACACAGAGCTCCCAGGTGGGGCCCCAGGATGTCAGGGGAATGGTGTGTCCGCTAAAGAGCACATCCCTTTGTTCTTCAATGAAAGAACACCCCAGTTTTATCCGAGGTTGAGACTTTAAGAAGTGAATGGACTCAGAGAGTGGAAATGGACAAAAACAGAAGCTCAAGATAATTCATGTAATAGGAAAAAAGAATAAACAACTACCATCAATATTTTTAAAAATCATTTATTTATTTACTTATTTTGAATACCCATCCCTCCTCCAGTGACCATTTCCCACCACCACGGATCCCAGTATCCCTCCCACCCCCCATCCCCCCATCCCACCCTGCCTCTGTGGCAGGGCATTCCCTTTTGTTCTCTCTCTCCTATTGGATGTTGTGGTTTGCAAAAGAGTTAAGCCTTATTTTCAGGGAGAAACGTTGGATGATTTATTTTCCATTGATCACTTTGTATATAAGGAGATGTCGTGCAGCCGCATAGGTGGCCGCGCAATTTGGAATAAAAGTCCTGGTTCCTGCATGCCCGAGCTATGCTTGTAGAGGCTCATGGTCACCGGGGTTCCATCTGGAGAAGGCAGGATGCGGCACCTACCCCATATGGGACTTCCCGGTGATCTCGGCTCTGTTTGGTACCTGGAGCATTCTTCGGGAGCTGTGGAGCCTCCCAGCGGTTTTCCTTCTTTGTTCTGCCATCAATCTTTTAATTGACATATTCAGAAAGGGTTTTTGTTTGTTTAATATTGGTTTGGGGGCCATACCCAGTGATGCTCCGGGATTATTTCTGGCTCTGTGCTCAGAAATTACTCCTGGCAGTGCTCTGGGAATTGAAGCTGGGTCACCACATGCAAGGTCGGGGTCTTACCTGTGGTACTATCTCTCTGGCCCCATATTCAGAAAGATTTGAGAAGATACTATAGCAAATCTATAAAATAAAATGAAAAGAGGAATAACATAAAAATGTGCCCATATAAGGACTAGAATAAAATTAACAAATAGCAAGGATAATTTGACAATCCAATTTGGTGTCAAAATAACATGAATTGGGGGAGAAATCAAGAGAGAACATAAAGAGGAGAAAATTTTTTTAGAAAGCAATAAATTTTTAAATTCTAAAGTTTAAAAAAATTTTTTTCATATGGTTGTTCACATTAATTGAGTAAATTCAATATATCAGCATCAATACCACCACTGTTACATCTTCCTACCACCATTACACCTTCCCAACACCATTGTTTCAAATTTCCCCACCACTGTTCAAGCCTGCCTGCCACAGGCAGATTCAAAATAATTTATTTTCTATTGTTTATTATGAATGTCATGAGAGGATGTGTGGCCACACTCCTGGAATTCTAAATATGCAAAAAAAAGTGGGGTCCAGAGACATCTCTGTAGGGAGTTAATCCATTTTGAGATTCATTTATGAGTCTCTGGATCAACACTGGTGGCACTCTTAAATATGGCCCAGAGGCAGTTCATGGGCATGACAGCCAGGACACAGAAGGGGCGGGGAGATGGGAAGGGACAAACCGTGTCCTTCACCGTGTGGCCTGGCGTCTTCAGAGCCTGTTCCCTAATACCTGACTTTTTCTTCTGAAATTTTGTGGCCACTGGGGGTTCAGCTGGAGTGGACAGAGCTTAGACACCTGCTCCATCTGAGGAGACCCAGTGAAATCGGCTTGGCACAGGGTCCAGAGAGAACTCTGGCGAGCTGCTATTTTCCAGGATTCATAGCTGTGTCTCTCTCCAAAGTTTTTTTTAAAAGGAAAAGACCACTGAGCACCAGCTCAACTAATGAAAATAATACAAATATTTATATTTTCATGCATATAAAATTACAGAACATTCAAGTGAAAGGAGAAAGAGTTAAGCTTTCATCAACTTCAGCTTTACTGTCCCAATAAAATTACTGAATGCCCTGAACAAACACCATGACCTCTTAAAACCTTACTGCAAACTATAATGCACAAAAGGAAAAGGAGAGAGAAAGAAGGAAAGTGTCTCCCACAGAGGGAGGTTGGGGGTTGGGGTTGGGGTGGGGTGTTGGGGGATGGTGAGAGGGAAACTGGGGACATTGGTGGTGGGAAATGTACACTGGTGGTTGATGGGTTATTGTATAGCTGAGACCCAGTTATGAACAGCTTTGTATGGGCTATCACGAATATTCAATTAAAAAAATTTAAAAAGTAATGTGGAATTCATGCCCAATTCAATCAGCTTAATCAATGGCTGAATAAACAGCATTACTCCTACATTTAAAAAATAAAATAGAATGAGAATTTTTGTTGTTGTTGTTGTTTTGCTTTCTGGGTCATACCTGGCGATGCTCAAGGGTTACTCCTGGCTTTGCACTCAGGAATTACTCCTGGCGGAGCACAGGAGACCATATGGGATGCTGGGAATCAAACCCGGGTTGCCGCGTGCAAGGCAAATGCCCTACCTGCTGTACTATTGCTCCAGCTCAAAGAATGAGAATTTATGAATCATTGAATTTCTCCAGCAATGTTGAATGTCCATATATTTCTCTTCAAACTAGTTTTTAACCGAGAGCTCTAGACACAGCACTTTCTAGAGTATACATGAGTTCTGAGTAAAGTGTCTTAACAAAGGTACAAAATTTCATCCTCTTTGCTTTTATTTTTTGCTTTTTAGGTCATGCCCAGCGATGCTCACAGGTTACTCCTGATTCTGCACTCAGGAATTACTCCTGGTGGTGCTTGGGGGACCACACGAGGTGCTAGGGATTGAACCCAGGTCGGCTATGTGCAAGGTAAATGCCCTCCCCACTGTACTATCGCTCCGGACCCCTCTTTGTTTTTGTTTTCATTTTTGTTTGCGTATATATGGGGTAATACTAGTGGTATGGGGTGAGAAGGTGTTGGGAATTGAATTAAGGTCAGCCATTTGAGAGACAAACTCCTTAACCCCTGTACTATCTCTGGCAAAACATCATCCTCTCTTCAGAAGATTTTGTTGATTGACACAGTGACTAGGAGACAAACCAAGGCAGGGACATAGAAATAAGGATTTGAGCCAGGACAGAATGAAGCTAGCCTAAACTAAACCAAGAAGTGCAGAAAGAGGTAAGTTTTTGGAAAAACTTGTTGTGGGGGAGATAAAATGAGCAATGACTGGAAAAACCTGAAGATATGATAAATTGCAAGATGGGAACAGAAAATTAGTAACTCCAGGAAAAATAGAAAGCTATCCAAGAAAGACATAGATCAAATATTAAGCAAACAAAAACATTTTGACATGTTTCAACAACTTTTGCAATGCTTTAAAAAAATATATCCTTTTGACCTTGACACAAGGAGCATTTTATTTCAATTAGCCTGTGGATCTTTCCACTGGACTTTAAGAAAAGAACACCATCCTAGCATCCTGTACAGGCTTGAACAATCAAAGTAATGGACGCCCTATATCAGTACTTTTCTTCTGTAGTCAACAGCATACTTGGCACAGAAGACTCAGAAGTTGTTAGAGAAGCAAAAATAAATAACAATTTTGACACAACATAAAAGCAGAAAGATTTACCCAGAATCGGAGATGAGACAGAGAAAATGAGACAAAACAGCAAGCACAAACAAACAATCAAAAAACAACAACAGAAGATAGAGAAGAAAATCTTTTCCTTTCATGTAACTTTGTTTGAAAGTTGACATAGCAAGAAAAAGAATTTTTACTATAAGAGACTGTCAGACTGACTGGATGGTAAATAACAGCAATAAGCATATTAGAACCAGGGGTTCCAGGAGCTAGTACAGAGGACTTACCAAGGTTTGATTCCTGGTACCACATGGTCCCCCTAACACCGTCAGGTGCTATACTGGAGGCCCCAGTACCACTGGGGGGAACCCAGGTGTCCCCAGCATCACAGAGTAGTGCCTCAACCTTGGGCCCTCACAGTGAACCTAACTGCCTGAGAATCTCTGGTGGGGTCCCCAGACCACCTGAACACAGCTTAGGGAACCACCTCCCAGCATTAATAACAATAAAACCATCAAAGGAAATAGATTATTGACAATAAGCTAAATATTCATCTTTGATGGTAGGAGTAAATCAACAGGATGCATAGAAACTCATGAAAAAGAAGCCTTAAGATCTGATTTCATTTTTGTGTGTGTGTGTGTGTTGGGTCCACCCAGACCCTACTGAGAGCTATTCCTGACTCTGTGCTCAGGGGATTGTATGTGGTGCTGGGAATTCAGACCAGGGTCAGCAGCACACAAGGTAAGTGTCCACTAACCTAGAAATAGACAAGATTGGAGAAATCTACTCCTAGAAAGTAGGGCTTTGCCAACAGAGGGGTTGGGGAGACTTTGCTCTGAACCAGATGCTCTCTTACTCAAGTCTTTTTGGTTCAGTTGTTTTGGATGGAAAGGAAAAATCCAGGCCCCAAAGTGATGGGTGCCTGAGGATCTTGCACAGACCAGAACACATCTCTGGCCTCTACTGCTTCACAACAATTCCCTGAGACCTTCAGTCCTCAAATCTCCCTCACCCTGTGCATATGAGGAAGATCATGTTGTCACTGCCCTTTGAAGCTGACCCACCTGGACACTGAGCACCCCCTTCTCCAGAGCCTGATTCTTTGCCTTTCGCATCAACCAGCCCAGACTTTCCCTTCAACTCAGATGCTAGCACTGTTTCTTCTGGTTCTGTGTCTTTCCAAACGATGTTTCTCTCAAGTAGTAGAACCCAGCTGATTTTCCAGGGACTCACCACCCAAATGGCTTGTGAACTGGGTCTCCTTGTCATAAACGATCCAACTTAGCATCTTTTTTTTTGCCTTCAACAAACATGCACAGCCATCCCATTCTCAGTAAATTCGTTTCTCTTCCCCCTTTTCTCTGCAGGGAATAAAAGAAAACACCAACCAACATTTGGGCTCCTTTTTTGGTTCAGTCATCTTCTCCATGAAGCCCATGTAGCTTTATTTCACTTGGTGGATGAGTCATTTATTTACACGTAAGATCTCCTGCTCATTGACAGGCTGGCTGGTGCCTGCCAGTCTTTCCCACTCAGAACCTTCTGCATACTGTCTCACCTCGCTTTGTCCTATACTGCAAGTTAGGCTGAAGCTCTGACTCCACTTTCCCACAGGCGGGTCATCTGTGGGCTTCATCACCCCCCTCCTGCCTCCTTTGGGCTGGATCTCCTGCGCTTTCCCCCACTGGTTGTCCTCACACAGGCCCCTCTCCTGCCCTGGCTTGTATGCATAATCCCAACGACAATATGTAAATAGGATTCAGGCCCACAGAAGAGATGTCAAAAGGCAAGACATGATTAATTGCTAGGCGCATTGTGCAGACGCTAATCGCCACTGGGTTCAGGGGAGACCAGAGGCGAGCTGCCTAATGAACCGTTCCTTTTCCTCACCACAAATTCTCACTGGCTGCTGCTCTCCTTTCATCTTTCCTGGGGTCCTCAGAATGTGGTCTCTGAACCCACAGCAACATCTCCTTGCTTGAATCTGTTAGAAATACAAACGGCGGGTCCCACCCTGTGCCCGCTGACTTAGAAGTTCACAGGGTGGGTCCAGTGGCCTGTCCATTGGCAAGCTCTGCAGAAGACCCCAAACTCCAGTGTGAAACCTCAGGCCTAAATTTGAAAACTCTAGCCCAAATGGTGGTTTGAATTCAAAGAAGTGGCAGTGATTTTGTGAGCTAAGATATGTCACATAGTGTTTACTGTCTCCTGGCTGAGGAAGCACTTCACAGCTACCACAAGCTTATTCTACCACTTGAAACCTCCTCCTGCCCCGATACCTGAAGCTCTCCGTAGTTTGCTACTTTTTATAGGGAATCCCTTTCTTTCAAAATGGACTAGAGCCTTCAAGAGTAGACCAGAATCCAGAAAATACTTTGAGGAAAATATCAAAGATCTCTCTAGGATCTGGACCTTGAGATGTCTTCAGTTATTTGATCCCGTTGGCAAAGATATTTAAACCTAGAATCAACAAATGAGACTCCATCAAATGAAAGTGTCTCCAAAGCAAGAGGCAACTCAGGCCAAAAATAAGAAGATACTGTGTTGAAAGGGGGGAGGTCTTTGCACACAGTACACCAGGTAAAGAACTGATAATCCAAAGTATATAAAACACTCAGAGAACTCAGACACAAAGAAAGCAATGGCTCTGTCAAGAAATGGGGAGTGTTGCTGATATCTAACCAAGAAAGCTGTGGTGGGTGTTCATGACGTGTCTCCTTTTCTGGAGTCAAACCCCAACAATGACCAGACCTGAAATTCACCCTGTCCACCAAGTGGACTCCGAGCTAAGGAAATGCCCCTGTCTTGGCTTTTGGCTGCCTTTTGCAGGATAACAGCAAGACACCTCTTAGCGGCCCATTCCTCCAGGTTTTGGAGTCTTTGGATTCCTCAAAACAATCCACAGAAATACATCCTTGCCCAGCTGGCTTCAGGCATCTGTCAGATCGACTTTTCCAAGTAGTAGGTCAAAGGCAGGGGAGATTTGAGGTGAGTTCCACACTAAGGTTCATGCCCACAGAATCTGTGCAGATGGTGGAACACAGCCTCAGAGGGCAGTGAGCCAGAGGGAACGATCCCGAAATTCAAACAGAGATGCTGGTTCAGGCTACCAGTGTTTCCTGACAGTCATGGAGAAAGATAGCAATGCCTCCACTCTAGCTCAAAGCCTGGGTAAAAGGCTGGAGTTGAACGAGAGAAGGAGGCTAGAAGAACGCCATGAGGCTGGGAAGAGGGTATAGGAACAGCAACACAACAAGCACCAGGCCTGAGGCCTGGGGCAGGCACTGCAGTCCCCCTCCCAGGCCAAAATTGGGGGCCCAGGCTGCTGCCTTACAGAGCCCTTACTATTTTCCCTGTGAGGATCAGCCACCAAGACAACTCACTGTCCTTCCATTGTGCACCAAGCTCAGGCTTCTTCCGTCCCTCTGGGGCCACAGAGCAACATAAAGCAACACATGCAGGTTTTTCAGGGACCTCACTGCAGGCAGCTTCAAGAAAGCCAGCAAGTTTATCTTCTTAAAGGTCTCTCTGAGTCAGTCTTTATTTCCATCACTTAGTTGCTGCCTCTTTGAATTTACAGTGCCCTGAAATGAGATTGGTTTACATTTCACAGAAAAACCTGGCAGAGGACAGAAGAGATCAACTGCTTGCCTTGCATGCAGCTGACCCAGGTTCAATCCCTGGCCTCTCATTTCGTCCCTAGTACAGCGCAGACTGATCTCTGAATGCAGAGCCAGGAGTAAGACCTGAAGGCCATGTGTGCCCCCCAAATGGAAGGAAGGGAGAAAAGACAAACAGAAGGAAGGAGGGAAGGAAGGAAGGAAGGAAGGAAGGAAGGAAGGAAGGAAGGAAGGAAGGAAGGAAGGAAGGGCTGAGTGTTCCTGAGAAAATTTCAAGATGAATTGATCACACCAAACTTAACCTCATTACATATCTGCAGACCCCTTTCCAGATAGGGAAACGGACACACATTCTAGCGTGATTGGCTATGGACACTGTTTTGGTGGATACTGTCCAATCCAATCCAAGGGCATGGCATGAAAACTGGGGTGAGGCCATTCTTTGAGAGAGGGTGGGTGAGAAGGGAGGGAGTTGGGTGGAATAAGTGTAAGGGACAACCGTCGAGAGGTGAGAGAAAGTATCTGCTAGATAAATAATAAGGCTGTGGAACCTAACCAACTCACCCAAGATAGTATCTGAAGAGTAAAAACATATTTTTTCTATACTTCTGGGAGTTCTAATAGCATGCTGCATTCTTTGCATGCCCTACCTAAATGAATCCTTTCCGAGCAATGCAAATCAGTCAGTACCATCCTTGACCTAATTTCACAGCTCAGGAGTCTGAGGCTGGTCTGCCTCTAGACGGAAAGTCCAGGGCAAGGGAAACTGATGCTCACCTACCTCCAGGCCTGGAAGAGAACCCACATCCTGTTACAGTCCCCAAACCATCCCCGACACCAGTTCCTCCCAGTCACCCCACAAAGCCAGCTCCCTCTGTGTGCCAAAGATGTGATTCAGACAGAGCCCGATTCAGGAACCCTCTGTCTTGCCACCACCCCCCTGCTCAGGTTGAGATTCATTTCCCTCTGTATTCCAGGATGAAGAAAAGCCACCCGCTAAGGCAGCTTCTCTGGACAGCTGCACAGCCCTGAGTGGCAGGCCATGCTGAGAAACTCATCCTCGAGCTGGTCTCTAGGAACGCTACAGAGTGTCACTAAACAGATTTCCTGGTGGGTCCTAGACAGAGCCAGGCAAATAGACCTGCCCATGGGTGCTTGACTGTTCATGGAAAAGTCATATGTGCAGACAAAATAGGTCTATAGATCTCTCATCATAGATGGTTATAAAACTGTGCACTCTCTCTCTCTCACATACATACACACACACACACACACACACACACACACACTCCATTTCTCAGCTTTCTTTGATCACAGTTTTCTTTCCAATCTTTTTTCTAACCTGGTGTCACCCAACATTCTATGAGAAGTTGTTTCCTTTTGTTACCTCCTGCAAAATCTTTATTTCTGTCTTTGAAACTCAACCTGCTTTCTTCTTGTTTTCTTGACGCTGCATCATCTAAGAATGTCCTTCTCAACAGGAAGAGAGACAAAATACAATATTAAAATAAAAAAAATAGGATCTTGTGAAAAATCCAACGACACTTGGATCCAGGTGTCTGGATGTGGGTCAGCCAGGTATGGCATTAGTGCCGGGGAAAAATCTAACCTTAATTGACCATGCCCTCTATCCTGGTGATTCAGGGCCAGTGATGTCACTTGCATGTGTGAGGCCCGTGGTTGGATTCCCGGCACTAAGTTGTTCCCTAACTACCAAGCTGGGAGTACCCTCAGAGCATCACTAGATGTGACCCAAAGATCATAGAAAAGACATGAGAAAAGGGGCTGGAGCAATAATATAGTGGCTAGGGAGCTTGCCTTGCATGTGGCCAGCCCAAGTACCTTATAGGAGTCTCAAACTCCATAGGGAGCAATCCCTGAGCACAGAGCTAGGGGTAAGCCCTGAGCACTGCTGAGTGTGCTCACCCCACAAATAAATAAATAAATAAATAAATACATGAGAGAAATAAGCTCTTCCTTTCTCATATGAAAATACAAGAAGAAGGTGGTCCCCCTGCCCCAAATCAGGAAGCAGGGCCCCATCAGACACCCAATGTGTCAGCACCTGAATCTTGGAATTCCCAGTCTATGTACCAGTGTGGAACAGATGTCTGTGGGTAAGCCACCCAGGCACTGGTACTTTAATTTTTTTTCCCCTTCCCTTCCTTTCTGGTGTCCTGGTCACCCATGGTCTGCATGGTGCCATTACTTGACTGTGGTGCTCACACACGTTCCATTCTGGGGCTCCCCCACACTTGGTGGTGGTGTGACAAAGACTGCATGGTTTGGGGGGTGGGGTGGCGCCGGGAAACCCAAACAACAGTGTCACGACATCAGTTTCAGAACATGAGGAACCAAGCTGGGGCGCAAACTCACGGCCTCGCACTGGTGGGCAGACGCTTTGTGGCACCACTCCCCGGGCCAGATCTAATGCAGACTGGTCCTGAATAAAATTGGTTCTGGAAAAAAAAGAAAGAAAGAAAGCAAAGAGTTGCATTTCTGTGAGGGAAGAGTCTGTGAAAACTTTTTGCAATTTTGCCCCGTTTCATCACCCCCCACACCCTGGAAATTTAGAAGGGGTCTCTGGGGTGAGGAAAAGCCAAAATGGACTGGTCTGAGGCTTGTTGTTCAGAGGATGTGATGCCTCCCCAGGAAATGCCTTATTGTATCCTGTTGGCTCTAATAAAGGCAAAGTAGATCCCTTTGGCAAGGTGAGGACCCAGGTTCCTGTCTGGACAGTAGCCACCGCTGGAGACTGCAGGAGAAACCAGCTCAACCACCAGCTTCCTTGATTTTCCTGCCATTTCTCTGCCATTTTCTGTATAAGTGATGCCGGATCTTTATATGGACCTCAGTTGTGCATGCTTGCCATAGTCCTGCATGAACATGTCTGAGTTTCCTAAACACTGCTTAGAAAATGAACATGCTGGGGCTGGAGCAATAGCACAGCAGGTAGGGCATTTGGTAGGGCATTTGCCTTCTATGCGGCTGACCCAGGTTCGGTTCCCAGCTCCCATATGATCCCCTGAGCACCACCAGTGGTAGTTCCTGAGTGCAGAGTCAGGAATAACCCCTGTGCATCTCCAGGTGTCACCCAAAAAGCTAAAAAAAGAAAACTAAAATGAACATGCTGTTTTTCTACTTCTGCTGGACCTAAAGCCAGATCCCAGCTCCTTTGAAGATGCTCTATAGCCCACCTTCACGTGTGTGCTGCCCACCTGAAACTGCGTCATCGTCAGAACTGCTCTATTCTATTCCATTGCTACCGTGCTTCTGCTAGGATGAGTCCAAGAAACAGTGATGTCAGGGCCAGCCAGACGGTGAAACTAAGAGGCGAATTGTAGAACGGACGCAGTTCCAATTGCTAAAACAGCCTTCTCTTACTCATTGCCTTAGGAAACTCTAGTCTGGAGGAACATGCCTCTGCTGTTGAGACAGCATCTTTCCAGATTCCTGACTCTATCTAGTGTCAAATCCCACATAACAGGAGACTCATGTGTAATTAATAAAGATGCAAGGCAATAAAGGAAAAGAACAGGGTTTGTGCATGCAAAACAAGCTCATATGTGCTCTATCTCTCTCCTTCCCATTTTGGTTCCCCCAACACCTGCTGGGGTACTGACCTCTTTTTGGCCAGCTGCCTTCTAGTCCTGTAATCTCCATAGATGTACCACGTTGCCAATTCTAAGCACTCTCTGCCAGGTTATGGGACTGTAATAATATTTTCTTTAACACAACTGCCAAAACGCTTAAGATGTTAGTCGGTATCCAAGGGACTGAACTTTTTTTTTTCCAGTCTGTTTCTAAGCTTACTTTGTTTGCCTTCTAGTCTCTGGAAACAATTCTTGAGAAGTAAATAAACAAACAATGGAACACACTGAGAAGTAATGAGGAAAATATGTGAACCAAAAATGCAAATGCTACTTAGAAGTTGAAGCTGTGTTTAAATATAGTCTGCTGATGAAGGTTTGGGTTTTCTGAGCCGTTTGGATAGACATTTGAGCAACACAAATGAGTCCCAAGCTGCATAAGTCAATATTGACTTCGCTTGACAAAAGCTGACATTCCCTCCAGCTTTTTTGACGCTTGTGAGACACTCGCTTCATGGTATGTGCATGAAGAAGGTCGAACAAACAAGCAAACAGATGGTGACTAGTTTTGCTGGAGAAAGGCACTAGTGTGCAGGAGAGAATTTCCCTATTTCCCTCCAGACAGTCTAGAAAATGCCAGTTCCACAAGTTTGGCAAATGACCAGGAATCTATTTTGAGGTCTCCAGGTGACTCAGATATACAGACAGGTTAAGGGAATCCCAGCTCACAGCTCGGTCCCACCTTCACCTACTGGGCTAGCGGAGGCCAGGAGGGAAATGCGGTAAAGAACATATTAACCTTGAGTTCTATAAAGTCAAAAGAGTCCTTCAAGACTAGGGTGCCAGCATTTGTCATTGTGTGCATTTCTTGTATACGTAGCAGAAGGTATCCTGCAGGCTGCCACTTTGACACTGTTTAGAGCATTCAAATCTCCAAGCAAGTCAGAATGGGAGGCCGCAGCTAGGGCAAATGTCTGTGCACCTGTCCGCAGATGCAGACAGTGGGGGTTGCTACATTTTGTCTTTTCAATTGCAAAGACCTAAAGTTTCCCTGAAAATCAGATGCCATAGGGGCCCATGAGCTAGTAACAGGAGATAGGTGCTTGCCTTGCACTCAGTTGACCCTGGTTCCATCCCAAGCACCCCAAATGGCCTCCTGAACACGGCCAGGAATGACCCTGAGAACAGAGCCAGGAGTAAGCCCTGAGCACCACCACAGTGAGAAATCCTGTCAAGAAGAGAAAATCTGCCTTATTCAGAAAACACCAACACTATCCAGAAAAACAGCAAGACCCTGGAGTTGGTGATAGAGTCAACTCTTAGGTTCTCTTTCTGTCCATGTTTGGCCACAGATACATCTCCTCAGCCCTGGTTCTCCTGTGCCTGGATGTGGAATGGAAATGCAGGGCAGCAGAATCTGCCGCAGCCATCACCTTGCCCTGCCCCCAAGAATTCTAAGGAAGAAGATAACTTTGTGGAGGGCAGGTGTGGGGCTGCCTTTTGTGAAAGCTGTTGACAGGTAAAATATCTGCAGAGCAACTCTCTCACTCTGTGTTCTAATGTCCTGGTCCCCTTGAGTGGAGGACACGGCATTGACTTGCATTCCCTAGCTTTTTGTGTCCTCCTCTATCAATCCCAATAACTGCCCTTCTCTTCCTC
Organism: Sorex fumeus; assembly: GCF_029834395.1. NCBI lineage: Eukaryota > Metazoa > Chordata > Mammalia > Eulipotyphla > Soricidae > Sorex > Sorex fumeus. The sequence goes on from NW_026606067.1 coordinate 18,552,740, forward strand.
CTGGTCCAGTTTCTCCACTTTAGCTACTTTCATTTAAAGCTAGCATATGAGCCGCCAACCGGAGTATTTTTGCTCTGGATACAGCATGTATACGTGTTAACAAGTATCTTCTTACCTTCTCAATCGGTCTGATTCCTGTTTGATTTTATGCCCGGATTTTGAAGAACCCAAGGTCATATGGGATGCTTTTCTTTTGTGCCTTAGCAGAAGAAATAATAGTACTTACAATATTGGGTTATCATGAAGTTAAAGCATAACTGAGGTCAAAATCCCCAGGTTGTAAAATCCCCACATTAGCACATTGCAAGCTAAAACTACTCCAGGGATCAGGAGATGGCTCAGAAGCCAAACCTTTGCAGTCATGGGGCAGAGAGTTTGAGGCACATGCCACCTGCATGCACCAAGGGCAATCGAGGCGATTGCTGTCTTTGACCTGGCAGCTCTGCCTTCTGAGATGCCTGCAGTTACAAGCAATTTTCTGCCACACTGTCACTGAGTGTGGCAGTGAGAGGGCTGGTTCCCTGGCAACCACTACAGCCAGAACATACATGAGTACAGCAGAGTGCAGTGCTCGGCGAGCACGTGTGTAAACATCACAATCTCGGCATGGCAGCCAAGCGTCAGCCCTGCAACCATGCCCTGGTGTGACCTCCCGTTCCAATGACAGCACCAACAAGGATAAGGGAAGGCGCGGGAGAAGCAATTATTCCACTGGTTACATCTGGCACACGGCAAACCCTACGTCCTGGATGCTGAGTCTCATCACTTTGCTGGAATCAAGTGAGGCTCTTCTTCCTTCCACTACTGCCACAGTCACGTTCAGGTGCAGCAATTACAGATGACCTCGTCAGTATCATGCTGGCAGGAGGTGGATTATGAATGAACTCAGGGCAGAAAGGGAGTCTCAATTCTCTCTGCACGCTAAAACCGATGAAACCATTTTTGCAAAAAGGAGACTGAAGATCAGATCAAGAGGAGAAAGAAACCACTTCCATGCAGGCACAAAGGGGTGAATCAATTTGGGGGATGGTAGTGGACTTTAATAACATTAGAGGCAGTGAGCTACCAGGTAAAGAGCAAGTGCTCAAGTTATCCCCATAGATAAGTCTTACTCCTTGGATGGGCTCCCAGACCTTCCCAGTGACATTCAGCGGTAAAGGCAATGAAATCCAAAGGACTGAGGGGGACCATGGAGCTCAGTGATTTCCATGGAGATGCCATTTGGGTGCATATGAGGGCAGTGGAAGTGAAAAGGGAGAAAGAGGGACCTTTTAGAAAAGCAGGTAGAGTTTAGGAACAAGAAGAGTCTGTGCCCCAAACTGCCTTCAAAGCAACCCAGTGACCCTGTCCTAGCAGGCCCTGGCAGAGACCTTGGCCCTTTAACCTAGAGGCACCATGGAAAATGCCAATTTGCCCCAATATGCACCACTTGGGAACAATGATCATCTTCATTACACATGGCCAGGGCTGAGCTAGCTCAGAAGACTGGGACACATGCCTTATATGCACAAGGCCTGAGTTCAATCCCCAGCCAAACTGGCCCACAAGTACCACTAAATGTGACTTTGTTGACCCCAGTCACTGTCGGGGTGTCAAGTTGCTGGTTCTGAGCATTGAACCATCAGATCCACACTGCTGAACCAAGGGTCACCAGAAGTCTCCCCTGTGCCCCTCAGAGCGTGCTGAGGAGTCAAGTAGCACTGTACCACTCTCCCTCCATTGTTCATCGATTTGCTCAAGTGGGCACCAGTAACATCTCCACTGTGAGACTTGTTACTGTTTTTGGCATATCAAATATGCCACAGGGAGCTTGCTAGGCTCTGTCGTGCAGGCGAAGTACCCTCGGTAGCTTGCCAGCCTCTTCAAGAGGGATGGAGGAATCGAACCCGGGTTGGCTGAGTGCAAGGTAAATGCCCTACCCGCTGTGCTATTGCTCCAGTCTGAGGAGTCAAGTAACACATTTATTTGAATGGCTAGTGCTCAAGCCCGTGGACAGAGTCTGGTGGTGGAGTGCAACCTGGTATGCGTGAAACCTCATGTTCAATCCCTGGCACTGCCCCACATCAGAGCATGATCCCAGTCTGCTGTTGCCATCCTCGTTAGTGCACAAGTGTGACAGCCTGGTGCACAGCAACAACACTGAAAAGAAGAGGAGGAGAGGGAAAGGCATTTAGGGTACAGTTCATTTGCCCCCGAGCACCTCCAGTGTTGCCCTGGTAGTCCCAGGCTCCTGGGACCAGAGTAGCACTACCCTTGACCTTCAGCACAGAACGACCAGTCTGGTTGCCTGAGAATTACGAGGCATGGCCCTGGGATCTCCTGAGCACCATTTGAAGGGCAAAAACCAAAGAAAAAGTTCAGGGCTAGAGCAATAACACAGCGCATGGAGCATTTGACTTGCATGCTGCTGATTTGGGTTAATCCTCGGCATCCTATATGGTATCCCAAGTACTGCCAGGAATAATTTCTGAATGCAGAGCTAATATTAACCCCTGAACATCACTGGGTCACTGTCACTGACACTGTTCTCCCGTTGTTTATTAATTTGCTTGAGCGGGCCCAGTAACATTGTGAGACTTGTTACTGTGTTTGGCATATCAAATACGTCACGGGGAGCTTGCCAGGCTTTGCCGTGCGGGCGAGATACTCTCGGTAGCTTGCTGGGCTCTCCAAGAGGGGCAGAGGAATCAAACTCGGGTTGGCCTTGTCACCTGGCCGCATGCAAGGCAAATGCCCTACCGGCTGTGCTATCACTCCAGCACGCCAGTGGGTGTGGCCCCAAAACCAAAAAAAAAAAAAAAAAACCAGGGTCCTGTCTTCATGGAGTCCAGTTGTGGGGCCATCTCAGGCCTGTGCAGTCAGGAGGTACAGAACTTATGTCACTGCTACAAGGATACAAGTCCACTGTGGGGCAAGGGACATTGAGAAGTGACCTGTGCAGACATCACACCTGCTGACCCCTCAATTGCTAGAGACACACCCTGTGACAGGAAAGGCTGCCTTGCTCTCAGCAGGGGCTAAATGGTGGTGCTGGTTGGGTCTTAGGGCAGTTTGGAGGCCCTATCTGTGCTTGTCAAACCATATGGTGCCAGGGATTGAACTGGGCTTCCTGCATGCAGGGCCTGCACTCCAATCATTTGAGCTACCTCCCTGCCCACTGGTGATTGTTTTGGTAGAAGTGATCCCCAAGCACTCCCAGGTATGATCCCTTCCCCTCCAAAAAGGGGGAAAAAAAGAAGAAAGGACCACTCCTCTCTGACCCCCAATCACTACAGACCGCCTGACCCCAGGACCGAGAATCACAGGAAATTCTGGATTCACTCTGACCCCATGGACTTCAAACATGTGCCATGCACCACGTGGTTCTTTTGTTTGCAGCAGAAATAAAATAAAGAATCATGATAAAGACAATGGGAAAGGTGAGGTTTGGGTTCCAGAAGCACAGGTCTTCATAGGATGGTTGAAAGCTGTCTGGATGCTGAGTCTCTTGTGAGTCAAAGATATATGTGGTTGATGAGTCTTTGGCCAAAGATTTTGAGAGCATTTAAATATGGTCTTTGTATATTTGCCCCCACTTCTGCAAAGAATGCATTCCCCAATGGCTGTGTTTAAGTCACATGTTACAAATCAAATATTTTCAATGCACTCAGGGACTGTGCTATTTAAAGAGACCCTTAGAAGCATTTGTCTACTGAATACACTTGTGTGTGTGTGTGTGTGCGTGCGTGTGTGTGTGTGTGTACATGTGGGAAAACAGAGAGACATTTGGACATACAGATAAAATTGTAATTTACTCACCCACTCGACAAACTATTTAGGGCAGGTGTGGGCACACCCATCAGTGCTTAGGAGACAAGCCCTGACTCTGTGCTTAGGAGTCATCCTTGATGGTGCTCAGGGACCATAAGTGATGCTAAAGATTGAACCAGAATTTTATTTATTAAACGCTTACTTTCTGTGCCTTCCAAGAAAGCCTTCAAGGGACCCACTACCATGAGTGCCTTCTTATTTTCAGACAGGAATATGCTCATTTACTGTCATTGACATCATGCCCAGGAAGAGATACTGGAGGTTGGAGAAGACCTTGTGAGGGTGTAAAGGCGAGATGGAAAGCACAGCCCTGCCCAGAGCCTCTCCGGATGCCTCTGAGGGGGTGGTGTTTGTTTTGAAGGACTCCAGGAGCTGGTGACATGGGGAACAGAAGGCTGCTCAAGGCTGCGACCTGCTAGGGGAGGACAAGATTGCTAAATCCAGCTCGGAACGGATCCACAGATCAAAGAACTGCCTGGCTGCCACGCTTGCACAGACCCTCTGGGTGCCTCTGCTCAGCCTGGCAGGGAGGAGCCCTATTGCTTGAATGCCCGCTCAGGGCTCTGCTGCCTCATTCTGCTGGGTCAGCAGGAACCTTCCTCCCCCACATGCCAGAACCATCTGTTTGTTTTGCAGCTGGCACGAGCTCTCGGGGACCAACCGTCTCTGAATCTGTTGCTGGTCATCTTGAACTTGAATAAACTCTTTCACCGCTCCCACTTCAAGGCTCTTTCTCACGTGCCTCTGTGTTCCTGGGTAACTTGTACCAGGGCAGAGATTAGTACCCAGACGGGAAGATAAGGGTGTCCTGTTGGAGCAGAGGGGACCTCAGGCACATCCCACCTGCCCCAGTGCTATGAATGCCCAAGCTCCCGGCCACACGCCCTTCCCACATACCTTAAATCAAGAGCAAGGGTGGGACATGGGTCATTGAGAGGGTGAAAATTGTACAGCTGTTGATTATCCCTAAAAGTAATGCCAAACCTGAGCATGTCTCAATGTGATGTTTAAACATGCATTTGACTGAGCCCCAAGACTGAACAAAATCCATTATTGACCTAAATTTATATCTGAAGGTTTGACTGTCTTTTCCCACTGTGATGGCCTCTGTGTGCCTCCTGTGAAGAGCTCATCCTTAAAGGCAGGATGGTGCTCTCCTTCCCAGACATAAACTTGGACTTTTCAGGCAAAGTCAGCTCCAGGAAACCAAGAAAAGAGCCTCTGATGCTCTGGAAGGCCATTTCCAGGGGTCAGTTAGAAGGACATTCATGAGGCTCTTGTACATTGACACTTGGAATCACAGAGATTAAGTTTCCGGCTACCATTGTTGGACACTTACTGCCCTTGTGGTAGGGGCCTTGCAAGCATTACCTGTAAGCTTAATCTTTAAAATAACACAAAACCCTTGCCCTGTCTTTTGGTCCCACCTTCCCTACAAGGCAACTGAAGTTTAACACACTAGGCATGCAGTCTGCCTCTCTGAGAACCAGCTTGCCCTCCACCCGCTCAACTGCGAGGGTTTCAATCCTAGCATGGATCCTCCACCAGAATATCTGTAGTTTGGGTGGAGATAAAATCTGAGACTCAAAAGCAGAAAGGGGTATAGGAGTCAAGTACCCCAAATATGTGGGGATTTTAGTTGAGCACTGCTGCCTCCTCCCTGGAATGGCCCGATGCGTCCTCCAGCCTGGGCTTCAGCTCTTCCTTGAGTTTTGGGGAGGATCCCATTTCTTTCCAATACATTCCTTCAGGGAGTGCTTCTGTCGTCAGCCAGAACTTGTTTCCCAGTCTTTCTAAACACCAAGCCATATACTTAAATGGGTTTGGTAATTGCTCGACTCTTACAGGTGCTAAATGGCAAAGTTGGCATTTTCACTTTGCCCCCCCCCCCCATGATGACAGCAAATTCCAGCAGCAGCATTAGTTATGCCAATTCATTTACTCTTCTAGTGCTTGTAGCAACACATCTTGTGACATTTTGCTTTTCTGCTTAAGACTTTAGCCAGTTTCTTCTTCATGCAACACCTGTGCCAATATCAGGGTTGTTTTCTGCCAGTAAACATAATAGTGACTCTATCCTATAAAGTGGGCAGTGTTATTTCACCTAGGGGGTGTCGAGGTCAACAGATTAAAGTGTTCACCTGACTACTTTAGCACTGCTGCCCCAGGATTTTCTTGTTTATCTGTATTGTGTACAGGCTCATGAGCTGTGTGCTACTTGTCTGTCCCTAGCACGAAGGGCTGTAACACAGAGTATAGCACAGAGGGTCCAAAAACACAGACCTGTCTTCTCCAGAGGGCGGAGACTGCCAGCCCAGTGGGCCATTGTCCTTGTGGCCGAGACCCTTTGAACCCTCCACCAAGGAGTCCATTAATCCAGAAGCTCTTCTCTTAATCCCACTTTAATGATCAAGAGCAAATAATCCTAATTCTGACACAGGACAAGCATTAGCTTGGATAGGAAGAAATCACACTTCCGAGCAGAAACTCCATCAACTCTATCAACTGGAATAGTTCATCTCTGTCATCTTTGCCCTTCCGCAGCATCTCTACTGAGCAAGGGTTGGGTTCCTCCTTGCACCCGGGACAGCTGCTCGTCGGGGCTCCTGGTTGAAAAGGATCCAATGGGGCCGGAGAGAAAGGTGACCACAAAGACAGTGCAAGGGCTGGGCACTCAGGACAACCCACGGGGAACAGGAGCGCTAGGGAGAGAGGAGGAGAGGAGCGAGAGACCCTCGCACCCTGCCTGTGCCGCGGCTGACCGTGTTAGGAGACAGCTTGGGTTTTTCCATCAAGGTGCTGAGTTGAGCTGGGTCAGGCGCTCCGCGGGGCTCTGGGCTTCTCTACCCTGGGCTCAGCGTCCCTCGCCCTGACGGAGGCCGGAGGCGCTCCGGGTCGCTTTTCTGAGACGCGGCAAAGAGCTCTTCCCTGTCCCTCTGCTCCTTTCCCGGGGCGGGGGTGGGGGGGGGGGGTGGGGATTAGGAAGCCGGATCCGGTTTTCTGGGTCCCTGCTCCGTTCGATCACCGATTCGGCAAGGGGAGAAGAGGAACGGGCGGGCGGTGCCCGTGAGGTCTCCCGCCTGCACCTGCAAAGAGCCTGCCTGCCTGCTCGGGGTGATGGAACTGAGGCGGGGGCCCCGCAACCCCGGGGCGTGTGAGTGAGGCCGCGGGCAGGGCCCGAGCGCAGCCCAGGGGCCTGCGGGGCGTCGCTGAGCAGGAGACTCCACCCGGGACAGGTCTAGTTCTTTGGCGATGCGCCAGGGGCGCGGAATCCAGGATGTTCTCCTCCCCAGCCGCTCCCCCAAGCTCAGCCCCCCTGCAAGAGGCGGCGGGTGGGCGCCGAGGTTGTGTTTCAGCCTCCCTAACCCACCGCGGCCCTGCCCGGGTCGGCCGGCGCGCACTTTCAGATGCAAATGAGCCGGGAGCAAATGCAGGGCCGCTCACTCGTGCCTAATTTTTCTCAGAGGCTCCTGGATCCGGGAGAGTCGGCGACAGTGCCCGGCGCCGCGTGCACTTGAAAACCCGAGAGACAAAGAGGAAGGTCTTGATAGCGCTTCCCCCTCCGACAGCGCCAATTAGTTATGGGCTTTCCCCGGCGTCGGTGCCATTCAGCGCAAACCGGCCAGATGGAAGCTCACAATGCCCCGGACTGGGAGCCGCGCCCAGCGCTCCGAGTCCCCGCACCGCGACGGGACGGTGGCGGGGGCGCTCCGGGGTCTCCGCTCCCGCAGGGCACCGCGCCCCGAGGCCTTGGCGCCCGGCGCGCGGAGCCGGGAGGGAGCGCAGAGCTGCATCCCCGAAGGGCTCTGAGAGGCCCCGCGGGCGCTGCGCGGGTCTCCCCAGCCAGCCGGATGTGCGGCCTGAGATTGAGAGGTCTTGGGGCTGCCAGCCGAAGAATACCCCCCTTTGTGCGGGGTGACGGCCCGACAAAGCGCGCGGCGCGTCTTTTCTGCCCGCTGGCCGCCGGCGCGGCGCGGAAGAGCGTTTCCCACAGCGGGAATGCTAAAGGGAGGAGCGCGTGGCACACCGAGCCGCAAGCCACTGCTCTCCACCGAAACCGGTCCGCACGCCTCTGCTTCTTGTCTGTTCGCAGCACGCGAATTTTCTCCGTCGTCTTTTTTAAAACCAACACTCTTTATATAAAGAGATCGCTGGTATATTATTATTTTTTCTTTTTGGGTAACACCCGGCAATTCACAGGGGTTACTCCTGGCTCTGCTCTCAGGAATTACTCCTGGCGTTGCACAGGGGACCATATGGGATTCTGGGAATCGAACCCGGGTTGGCTGCCCTACCCACAGTGCTATCGCTCCAGCCCCTATGTTATTTTTTTTTAAACTGTATTTTCATACCGGTTATTTTCCCGAAACTTACTTCAAAAAGAGTTGTATATATACCAAGTTCTGTTGTTGTTGAAAAATTTTTTTGTTATTGAACCATAGGGGATGCCAGGGTTCAGAACCGGGTCAGCCATATGCAAGGCAATCACCCCCTGCTGTACAATTGCTCCAGCCCATGATGTCTGAATTTGAAGTGAGGTAGCAAGATTGAAGCATGTGATTCATGCTGGAAATCTAGTGACCTGCCCTCAGAGGTCTCCAGATAGGAGAGTATAGGCAGCAGGGAAGTACAAAGCTATGCTCAGTGCCAATTCTGGGTGGCAGGCTTAGTAAGACTCACCTCTAATACTCCTAATTCCGGGGCATTGCATACCTTTCTAACACCACTGAGATGGTTTGCTTCACCCTCTGTGAGACTCTCCTGGCCTGTATGAGCCATGTCACAATGTGACGATGTCAGGCACACCAGCTTCTGCTTCTGTCTCCCTGTTACTACGTCTGAGCAGGGTCAAGAGAGAAAGCAACATCTGAGCTATGGATGGATGAAAAGACAGCTCTCAGGGGCCAAAGATATAGTACAATGGATATCGCACTTGCCTTGTGCGTAGCTGATCAGAGTTTATCCCCAGCACCTCCTAGTGCCCCCCAGACCCAACCAGAAGTTATCCCTTAGCACAAAGCAAGGAATAAGCCTTGAGCACCACTGGATGTGCCCTTCCCCCATCCCCACCATTTTATTTTTTATTGAATCACCCTGAGATACAGTTACAAAGCTTTCATGTTTGAGTTTCAGTCATACAATGATGAAACACCCATCCCTCCACCAGTGTACATTTTCCACCGCCAATGCCCCCAGTATCTGCCCCCCATCCCATCTCTCCCCCCGCCTCTATGGCAGACAATTTCCCTCTTACTCTCTAATTATGGGTATTATGGTTTGCAATACAGGTACTGAGAGATCATCATGTTTGGTCCTTTATCTGCTTTCAGCACACATCTTCCATCCCAATAGATCCCTCCAACCAACCATCATTTACTTAGGGCTCCCTTCTCTATCCGAGCTGCCTTCTCCCCAGCTCATGAGGCAGGCTTTTAATCGCCCCCAGTATTTTTGGGGGGAAATGATTCTGCTATCCTGCAGATCAGTTTCTCCATGGTTCCACTGTAAACACACACACACACACACACACACACACACACACACACACACACACCCCTCCATCGAGCACCCTTCGCTGCAGAGGGAGTGGACTCGAGGCATGCTGCTTAGCTGATGTTTTGATCGATCTCACCTCCCTCTGATCAACTGATTTCTCTTGCTCTGTCCTTGGCTTGCACACTACTCACTACTTTGGAGCAACCCCCTGCTCACCCACACAGAAAGCCGACTGTCTGCCTGCCTCCCTGGCTCCTGGCCACACTTCATTCAGCTCTCAGCTCCCCGAACGCACAGCGACAATTCCCAATCAGTGCAATGAACACTTCCAGTTCATTTTCATCATTGTAGAAACTGACCAACCATTTTCCACAAAATGGTTGGTGAATTTCTTGTCTGACTCCTTTTGGCACAGGGGTTGGGGAGGGTATTCAAATGAGTTCCCAATGGCTAATGGAGCATTTTTATAATGGCTGGTTGCAAATCTTTGCCCATCACGCTAACAAACATCACCATCTTACTGTTGGCATCATTTGACATCATTTATCATTTGGTTGTCATTTTATCTTTCTTTTTCTTTTGTTGTCACTCCATTCGCAGTCCTTAGTGTGATAAGTAATTGAAATTTTTGATGTTCTGTTTTTGAGGAGCTTTTTGGATGGGAGGTTGGGCCCCAGCCCATGATGCTCAGGGGCAGCTCTTGATTATCTCTTCAGAGATCATCCTGGCAGTGCTTGAGGACTGAACTGGGCAGGGTCAGCTGCACAAAAGCTGCATCTTCCCACATATTACCTCTCCAGCCCCACGAAAAGCAGACATCTCTGGTCTGTGATTATAAGACACAGGATCTTGCTCTGTTAGGTGTTCTGTTAGGTGTTCTGTTTGAGGGAAAAACCTGTGACTGCCCCAGCCAGGGACTGAGAGTGGCCTACAATGCTGGTTCATGTCCCTCCACTCACTGTGACAGAAAATTGTGTGGCCCCGACACTCTAGAGCTGTCAAAGAAAAGGCACAAAGATGGGGGTGGGGAGAAAGAGCTTCACTGGACACAGGTAGGGCGATGGACAGCTCATGTTCTCAAAGTCACCACCTTGTTCGCCCTGCCACAAGAAGAGTTTGTATTGAGAAAGTGAATAGGGATGCTCATTTTCTGGAAGGGGGGAGTAATGGGGGGGGGGGGGGCGCCTACATAATCAGTCAGTTTACTCAAGGGTCAGTGAGTCCCATCCACACTTTGGATATAATTGTAAATAAAGATTTCAGGTGAAGGTTTCCTTTCTCTTAGCTTAGAGGAAACGCTAAGGAACCATTCTCACTGTTCGCACCCCTCCTAAGTAGATAGGTTTCTGGTTGCTAACACTGAGTTCAGTTCCTGCCTCCTTCCTGCTGGCTTCACTCTCACTGGGCCTCTGCTGGTGCTTCCCAGGAGGAGGGGTGCCCCTTGCTGCTTCCTACCTGCCAGAGGACAGCCAAAACCAAGAACCCTCAAATAGTTCTCTACGTGGAAACTACTCTTGGGAAGAGCCTCAGGCCAAGGGCTGGGAAGAACTCATTTCTTTGCCTTGAAATTTGCATGCCTTTGCTTCTCTGCCTTGGAAACTCTCTAAAGGTGATTTCCCCCTAAACCTCACCTTACAAGGTCTGTAAACTTCTGTCTAGAGCATCCTGTATGAGTTATTCCATCCTTCTTGGTGTCTGCCATGGATATGGTTAATATGAGATGCTCTGTTATCAGTTGGGTTCTGTGTGATGGCTTCATGGGCTCTGGAAGACTTGGGAGTACAGGATGATCCCTGATGAAGGATGGGATTCTAACTCTGGGTGGTGGTGGAAGTTCATGCAACTGGGCCTCTCTCTGTCACTCCCTCCACGGGAGAGGCTAGAATGCCTCAGAACCATTCACAAAAGGATGACTTGGCTGGCTCCAATTGGGTCACCCCTATGGGTGGGGGTCCAGGTGGGCAGTACTCCCCAGCCTGGCTGAGGTGCAAACCCCCCTCCCCACTTCCCAGTGCTGGATGCCTGGAGTGTCACTGGTCTTTAATGTGTGGGTACGAATGGATGAGTTGCTATGTAGAGGTTTCTGGCTCACCAGACTCCCTTCAGAGGTCAGAGAGAGTAGGATTTTGGGGAGTGTGCTTACAAGAGACCTTTCCAGGATGCTGGACCCTAACACGCCTGTCAGAGAAACAAGAAAAGAACCTGGGACTTACTGTTACATCACTCCAGACCATCAACCTTCTTCTCCCTTCTCAGAATCGTCTTCTGTCTATTTTAAATACAGTGTCCCAGGGTTTTAATTGGACTCTGTGGGGAAACAGCAACAAGGAGGTCTTCTTTATCTTCCTATTTATTTCTGTCAATTTCCAGACAAATTAAAGGAGACCTAGAGGTAGAGATACATGAAAATAAATCTCTAAATAGGAAATACATGTGTGTTATACGCACACACACACACACACACACACACACACACACACACAAACGCATACAGTCCCCTAACTCAGAACACCAACCTACCCCCAACCCAGTGCTTTGATCCAGTTTAATGTGCCTCTGTGTTTAAGTAAATAGAAGTAATTTGTGTTCAGGAATGTTCTTGTCAGGAAGAGTCAGAATCAGCTAAATGGGGACCATCTCTTTCCGCCTCTAATTAGACTTGTTACTGTCATCCTTTTTTGGTTAGAAGTCATCAATAGTTCTTATAATTATCTCCTTGTGATGCTAGAAGCTCCGAGCATCATGAAAGCAAGTCTGTATTCTGCAGAAGCTCAAACAGAGTGTGGTGTGTGTTTGAGTAACTGTGCATGCACACGTATGTGCATAACTAGACACATACATGCCTATTGATAAAAAATGTTCCTAATCATCAAAAATTCCTTTGACTATCATTTTAGAAAGAGGTATCATCTGGAAAAAATTGAAAAATAAAAAGTAAAGAAGTCATCAAAGCCCTTTCAATCAGCACAGAATTTGCCTGGGCCAAACAGATTGAGTGGTAGAAGAATTCCCCACTGAAGCTCAGGCCCTGGATGTGCTCTTAGAATCAGGGTTAGTCAATCAACCAAAATTTACTAGCTGTTGGAACAAGCTTCTTAGTTCTGCTCAGGACTGAGAGGAATATTCCTCTCCAGGACTGGGAGGAATATGAACTTATGCAACAAAAAATAGAAGACACTTAAAGAAGATTTGAGAAAGAGAAAAAGTCTCAGATCCAGGCTGTCTCAAAACATGATTGGATAAGAAGATATATAAACTACGAAACACTCAATTCTTTAAAAAAAAAAAAATTAAAACAATGAACTCATACCACTTGCAAGAAGTGGTGTGGCGAGGGTCACACTAAATGAAATTAGTCCAAGGAAGAAAGACAAATATTGGATGATCTCAAAAGTCTGTGGGAGAGAAAGAATCAAAGAAACAAGCAAAGTGAAGGCAAACAAGCTCGTGGATCTGACTGCAGAGCAGAGACGACCCTTGTAAGAGGTAGGAGAGAGACCAAAGGGTGACAGAGCCCAAAGAACTCTGCCGAAGGAAGAAATATTAGCACTTTCTGAAACGATAGTTGCATGTTCTACCCCACTCCTTCTTGGCATTGCCATTGCAGTGAGCAGGAAATCACACAGCCTCAGTGCCACACTCTCACCTCAGTTGTGGAACTCACAGGTGTTCACTGGAGCTTGACCTCCTTGATTGTGGAGATCCAGCCATGCCACCAGGGGTCACACCTACTGCGACAATGCTCACAGGCTTTTAGTTTCAGAGCTTGCCTTGTCCTCCAAGGGAATGCAATCCAGAGGTGCAACACTGTGTGTGCAGCCCTGCGTACCCCACTAACCCCATGTGCTGCTGGGGACCAGCCTTGTCGTGAAAGGCAGCATGTAATCGTGCCACCCCAGTGCTAGAAGCTAACAGTGTTTTTGTGACAGGTGTAGTGTGGCATAAGTTATTGGGATAAACCTGTTCCCCTCAAACATGCAGTGTTGAAAAACTAAACTCAATTCCACTGTTTGTCAAAACAAGATGCAGGAGAAATAGTACATGGGTAAGGTGTTTGCCTTGCATGCAGCCAACTCTGGTTCTATCTTAGCACTGTGTATGATCCTTGAGCACCAAAGCCAGGAGTAAACACGCTGAACATTGCTGTGTATGGCTCAGCTCCTCCAGGTCTTCCAAAATGGGCACTGGACAGAATATTTAATATGCTGCTGTAAGCTCTGCATCATGGAGGGCAGAGTTTAGATTTTTGACTCAACTCAGAGATTTGTCTTTGAAACATGGCGACTTCTCTTCTTTACTTTATTCTCACCAAACAGCAAGACCAACCACAGTCACTGTTGATGAGGAGGCTGTGAGGAAGCAAAGAGCAGATAGGGTGGGCTTTCCTCATCTTTAACATATGAAAACCTCCAGAAGAGACTCAAAGACCTGAGGACTAAGGGGAGAATAATAAGGCTTGTACCAAGCCACGACAGTATATTTGGACAGTGGACTTTGTTCAGGTATTAACTCTTTATTCCTCTATGCAACTCATATTCACCAAGTAACTCCTTACTATGTGGTATCTACTATTTTAGGGACTAGGGATACCACTCTGAATGTCGTACAGCCTCTGGGTCTCGTATGTGGCACCAGAGGTCCCATCCGGGTTAGCTTCCTGCAAGGTAAGTGCCTAAATCCCTGTACTATTACTCTCAGGCCCCTCAGAGCTTTATTTTTAGGTGAAAAGATTCCAAAATTATGCTAGTGATTGAATATATTCAAGCATAAACTAAAAAACAATGACTTGTAGGATTTGAACAATGAATTCTATGTCATGTTATTTATATGGTGATAAAGCTGCTTTCAAGCAGAAATGATGGGCTGAGAGATTGTACAAAGGTTAAGACACTTGCCTTGCATGCAGTGATGACTTGACAATGGTCAAATCCTAGCACCACACATGTTCCCTCAAGCAGCATAAAAAGTGGCCCTGAGCCCAGGGCCAGATGTGACTCTTGAAAACTGCTGGGTGTGAGCCCCCTCAAAAAATTATAGCAGCATGAAGCTTGAGAAATAGAACCAGCCTCCTGTATTCTAACATTAGTTTGATTTGGCACTTCACTGTGATTCCTCATTAGTTTCGGTGTCCTCATGAACAGAAACACAGATCATTTGCAATGGTCCAGCAGTTCAGAACTATTCCTGTACTGACTCAGGAAAGCAAGCTGTGGTCTGGAGGGAATCGTTCTCTTGCCCAGTTGCTCAGGGAGGGTGAGACCATCCAGGGAGATCCTGGAGGTGCTAAAAAGAGACACAGAAATTGAGAGGTGCTGGTGGAAAGTAGTGAAGGGACTCATGTGCTTGTGATTGATGAAGGAAACGTGAGGCACGCACATTGCAGCAAACCCCTTCTGTTCTGAACACTCAGCCGTTCCTTGCTTCCTCTGCTTCCCTTCATTAGGTTGATTACCACACAGCTGTGGATAAATGACGCCACACTGTTCTGCCCAAGGCTCAACAAAATGGGCTTTTTAAACAGTAAGAGGTGCCAGAATGACTCGGTGGGGTGGGGAGAGAAGGCTCTCAGTATAAGAACCTGAACCTCTGGGCAGATTCCGGCCTGAGTACACCAAGCACCTGACTGAGAGAAATGAACACTCCATGGGTCTACAGAGTGGGCCCAGAGCCATCATTAATTTCCAAATTCCATCTGCTGCCCTGCCATGGATGTCCAATGGGATTGGCAAATCCCCAAAACCATGAATTTAAGGAATTGCCTGCTCTCACCTCCTGGTAGGACACATCTAGAAACAAGATGACTTTTCTACTGGGGAGGCAGTAGAACACAGCTCTACTGCCTGAGCCCTCAGGTTGGAGACGGGGCTTGTGAAAAGAGCAATGTTCCCTCCATCCAATTCTATGCCAAAGAGACAGGGCCAGAGAGGAAAGGCTGTTCTCGTGTCACCACGCAGAATACTGAGTGTCAGAACACTTGAAAAAGAGAAGGATAAAGGCTTCCAGAGTGACAGACTCGTGTTATTCCCTGAATGCCCAACAGCAGCTGCTGGAGCCTTGACAGACGCTCTGTGCTGAGCTGGTCTCTCCATTCTGGGCTTTGACACAGTTACGGAGAGGAAGAGGTCACGATCACGATCACGATCATCCTGTTGTTCATCAATTTCCATGAGCAGGCCCCAGTAACGTCTCCTTCGTTCTAGCCCTGAGATTTTAAAAAGTGCCATATTCAAGGCTCTTTCAGGGTTAGGAGAATGAGACCCATCATTGTTACTGGTATTTGGCATATTGGGTACATCACGGGGAGTTTGCCAGACTCTGCCGTGTGGGCAGGTTACATTTGGTAGCCTGCCAGGTTGTCCAAAATAAGAACGAGATAATAAGATGTTGTGCGGCCGCAAATGCGGCTGCATGCTTCCGGGACCTGGGTTTTGCAGTCTCTGGGTCTTGGCTGTTGATGGGATTACACGGTGCCAGGAGGTCAGTTGGTGGGTGTAACCCCAGCCTACTGGAATTTGGAGGATCTGGGTGGAGGATCCTCAGCCTCTATCCGAGCAGGCTTGGAGATCTCAGCCCCGGGGCCCGCATGCCTTTGTTCCTCTGCCAATACCTTCATGCGTGTGGAGAGTGGTCTCAGCATGGTGGTGGCTGGTTCTGGAGGTCTTCGGCTGCTGGAGCTCTGCTCGGGGTGGGGAGGGAAACTCAACCCGCCCCCTCCAAGGGGCCCCAGCGAGGACAGCCAGGCGCGGGGGCAGAAGACTCAGGAAGAGGTAGGGAGCAAATTATTCCAGACCCACCTCTTCTATGGACTGGCACCTATGCTCCTGGATTATTTCTGCTCATTTTGCTCTGGGCTCCCTTCCCTTCCCTTCCCTTCCCTTCCCTTCCCTTCCCTTCCCTTCCCTTCCCTTCCCTTCCCTTCCCTTCCCTTCCCTTCCCTTCCCTTCTCCCTTCCCTTCCCTTCCCTTTCCTTCCCTTCTCTTCCCTCCCCTTCCCTTCTCTCCCCTTCCCTCTCTTCCCCTCCCCTCTCTTCCCCTCCTCTCCCTTTCCTCCCCTCCCTCTACCCCCACCTTTTCCCAAGTATTGGTTGCCATTTTGATTTCTAGGACCATTTTAACCACTTTCCCCTGAGTGCCATAAACAACCAAATTTCTGGGAAGTTGAACAAATGACAGCTTGGAGAGGATTCTCCACACCCAAAAATGGAGCATACATCATGTCAACATTGGTACTTATTCCCTGATGGTCTTCTCAGGCTGGATCTCAGTAGAGAAAGGTTAAATCCCTCTCCTAGAAACTCCCTTTCCCTCTGGCATCTAAGACTTGCTTTCTGAGCAGTGTCTATTGCTTCTGTGATGTTCAATATGAGAATTGGGGGGGGACCCATACAAGGAAAGCCAATGGCAGAACTCACAAAATGATTATTTGGGAGCAACAGCTTTATCTAGATTCATACATTCAGTAAAACATCTATCTATCTATCTATCTATCTATCTATCTATCTATAATACTCTAAATTCTCCCTGTAGCCCTCCCCCCACCACACACACATACACTAAAGTATACTTGAACTTGCCTTGGGGAAACTCTCAGAGAAAATTCTTGCTTGAATTCAGCCCTTTCAACCCCTCCTCTTAAGCCCAGGTTTTAAAACCACCACTTTGTGAAATGGCAATTTCTAGGAGGTGGGTAGATACTTCTGCTGCATCTCTCTCTCAGAAACCCATCTACTAAAGACAATGACCTGACCAAGGTGACATTTTCTTAGAGAAAGTTCCATTAATATGGTAAATGTTCATCGATCAGACTAGATGAAAGCCCCTCTCCACCCTGGGCTATGCCTCTGGCTATCCCACAATTGAGACTCCACTGTCCTCAGCCTTGGGCCATCACTAAAAGTATCATTCTACAATTGGACCAAGTATTAATGAGCATCTCAGTGGACTCTGAGCTTATAGGAAGAGACACCTAAAATGGTAAAAAAAGCAACCCCTTATTTCAAGGAGCTCATAACTCAGTGGAGAATATTTGATTACTTAGTAGGTTATAAGATAACAATTTGTTTGCACTGACTATGATATTATAAAAGATGTGGGGTTTCCAAAGAAAAGTCAGAAATTAAACAATTTCAGATGATGAATGCACAAATTTTCTTGCTAGCATGTTTCACACTGAACTACTTTTTGTTTGAAAGTGAATAGGCTCTTAATTGTTTGCAAGTATTTGATTTCCATCTTAGCCAGTATCATATCTGCTTTTTGTGGCTCAAGTATATGTACAATGGGAATTATAGTTCCAAGTGCTATTCAATGATGCTGAGAAAGTTGGGCACTTCTAGAATGGTGGAGAAAGAGTCTTGGAAATCTTCCTTTCAAAAACATGAAGAGTCAGAGAGGTAGTGCAGGGGTTAAAATGCTTGTCCTGCCCATGGCCAACCTTGTTCTATTCCCAGCATGTAGTCCCTTGGTCACTGTCAGGAATGACCCTTGAGCAAAGAGCCCTGAGCACCACTGGGTATGGCCCTCAAACCCAAATCCCTTCCAAAACAAACAGATAAAACTCTGGCAAGGGCCCAAGGATAACTTAGGGGGGAAAAGCATCTGCTTTGGGAGATCCAGCCCTTTGCTGCCCACATGGTTCAAGCAGGGTCTCTGCAGTTTTGCTTGTGGTCCCCAGTGCTGTGACAGAGTATATTTCTCCAGTGCTCCATAGCCAGGTGTGAGTGAGCTCCATAATGAAGATTCAAGGCCCCATGTAACCAAGTATGCATGCACAAAACTAAAGAGTTCAAACCTCATTGAGGATGTGTGCAAGTTCCACAACAAAAATGTGTGATGAGACCCATGGTGAGCAGGGACAAGTGTTTGAACATAATAATCAGGCTCTTTGGGCCACTGGTCACTGCAACAATAATAGCAACAAAGAGAACAGAAGGAAGAGACACTTTAAATGCATGTATGAAACAGAGAAAATTACAAAATGAACAACTTCAGAATGCTAGAAGTTAATCCAAAAAGCGTGCAACAAACTGGAAACTGTTTATTCAAGAAAAGTACACTGACTAATAACAACAGACTGTGTCATTTGAATTTGTAGCTTTCCTCACTTTTAACTCCCACCCGGGTTCCTGGTATGATAGCCATCCATGAGTGACAGTTTCACTGCCCTGCAGAGGCCTGCTCTGACTTGAAGTTCAGCATAAAAAACAATAACATAGGGACATTGGTGGTGGGAAATGTGCACTGGTGAAGGGGCCTGTGTTGGAGCATTATATGACTGAAACCCAATCACAAAAAATTTGTAATTCAATAAAATAATAATAATAATATGACAACAACAACAATCAGTGGTCAACTACTGAGAAGTCTAGCCTTGCAACTGCCCAAGTCTACAGCACTGTCTGAGTCAAGCAAGGCATCAGTTAAGAATTTAAAAGAAGGCCAGGGAAACAGTTCAGGAGGGAGGACACTTGCCTTGCCTGTGGCTTTGTGGTCACAACCTTAGTGTGAATGTCCAGCATCACATATGGTCCCCTGAGCACTACTGAGGTGACTCCTGAGCACATACAGGAATAGCCCCTAAGCACAGCAGGTTTGTGTCTCCCTCCCCCAAAGTTTAAAGGCCATAACTGGAGAAATAGCATGGGTGTTCAAAAACTCTGGTAGGACTTGTGGGAAATCTGTGGGGCAAAAGTGCATGCTCAACATTTCTGAAGTCCTGAGTTGGATCCCAGGCAGTGTGTGCTCTGCTGAACACCACACCAGTTGTGTCCCTTGTGTTCCTTGGCATTTCTAAGGCCTAATATCACCTCTCATGTGGGCACCACTAAAGTGAGCTTTGTGAGCAGAGCCCTCAGCTTCTAGCAGCACTACAAAGCCACTTCCTGCCCTGACCCCGCTCCACCCCTCCAGACAAAAAACTCCCACTTACTAGTGGGGATCTGGAGGATTGCGCATGTGTACAAGGTTGAATGCTGACTCAGGAAAGACCGGAGAGTCTCAGTGCCCCTAAGTGACACGAGATCCTGTGTAAGTAGAAAATGCAAGGTAAGGTAGAATTACAGGAAGATTTGCTGACTTGAGATGTTTAAGATAACCTTCTGTCGAGTCATCGAGGATTACTCACAGACCTGACCCAGGATGATTGCTAAGAAATCTGGCTTAAATACAGAAACAACAATTAAACTTGTTTGGGGGGGCCTCACTGGTGGTGCTGGCTCTGAGCTCATGGATGAGTCTTGGCAGGACTGAGGGAGGGGCATTTAGGGGTGCCAGAGATCAAACCCAGGTAAGCCGTGTGCAAGGCAAGTGCCTTACCTCTTGTACTATCCCTCCCTCTCCCTGCACCACTCCCCAGCCCCAATAATTAAACTTTTTAAAAACATGGTCAGAGAATTTACTGGACACATTCTAAACAGACTCTATCAGTCCAGGGTAAAAAAAATGTATAACATAGGCAACAATTAAAATTCATAGATTCAAAATCCAGAATTGTTATAATGTATTATTTAAAATGCCAAGCTTTTTAATCACCAAAACTGCAAAGAAACAGAAAACTATAGCCTATGCTCAGGAAAACAAGAAGTCAAAACAAGAAACTATTTCTACAATACCCTATGTATTAAATTTTGTATCCAATGACTTCAAATTTGCTATTATAGATATGTGAAAAGAATTTGAAGAGCCCATGTGTAAAATAATTAAATGGAAGCATCATAATATCTAAACAACTAGACCAGACAAGAAAAGATGCAAAGATAGTGGTGGAGGGTCATGGACACTTTGGTGGTGCTGGAGGTCATGGACGTGTGTGAGGCTGGGAGGGTAGCAAGCTTGTATATAAAAACCGTCAAATTTAAACATCATTATAATTTTTAAATAGCAATAAGTGAAATAAAATATTTTTAAGTTCAACTGAGGGGCTGAAGAGCTAGGGTAAGGCACTTGCCTTGCATACAGTCAACCCAGATTCAACACCCAATTGGTCCTCTGAGCCCCCACCAAGAGTGATCCCTGAACATAGAACCAAGAGTAAGCCCTGAGCACCACTGAGTATGGCCCCAAAACAGAAACAAACAAACAAACAAAAACCATAAAAGTTTACCTGAAATGAAAAATGTACCTTATAGATTCAAAAGCAGATTGTAACTGGCAGAAGAAAGAATCAGCCAACTTGTAGCTAGAACATGATTGTCCAATCTGAAGAAATAGTAGAATGAACAAAAATGAACAGATACCAGAAACTTTGAGATAGATAATTAAGTCAGCTTCTAAGTATAAAAGTTCATAAGAAGGAGAGACAGGAGACAAAAAGGGAAGGAAAAGATTAAAGCAGTCAAAATTACTTGAAGCTGTTGGAGTACAAGGAGCTTAGGTTTATCAGGTTGCACCCATCACAGTGCTCCCTAGTCATTCCCATTACTTTGTTTGTCTGTAACTACTTCTTTGTACTCTCTTCCCCAACCAATTTGTAAGGTCAGATCCTTCTGGGACACTGAACTTGTACTGTAAGTTAATATTGCCTTTCTCCTCTCCTTATGTCTTTTGAATAGTTTAATGCAATGTCTTTTTTGTATAGGTACAGGACGACAATTAATATTATGCTTTATAACTTAGGAGTTAATTGGCTTTGAATATTATTCACTCCCGGGCATCTGCTTTCTCAACTTAAGCCTCAGTTGCCCTCGCTTCCTAGCACCCCAAAGGCAGGGCCCCAATGTGGGACTGAATGGAACCAGGGCAAGCCGGTAAGTTATGTGCTACCCTGGCATCAAGATGGGCTAGGCCAAGGTGCCACGATTCTTAACTATAGATTAAGGGTTTGATCATAGGCAAATGCTGTCATGATCCAAAAGTAATGACGAGACAAGGACCCTGCTAGGAATAGGAAAGATATCTGGCCTGAGCCCGGCAGTCTGAGATCGAGATGGCCCTAGGAGAGCAATTCTATAAGCTTAAGGTATTTCTTACTGTGTCCATACAAAATGATTTATATTATGTACGCTTATATGTTTGTTGGACAAGGAGAGGAGAAACACCCAGGGGATTCCGTTCTAGGGTGAGTGAGAGTCTGCCCTAGGAACTGCTAAGTGAGAGTCTGCCCTAGGAACTGCTTTCCCTTGTGTCCTGACTAGCTTGGATGAGACTGAACATTTCTCCACTTCAAACTTCCTTCAGTAAATAATTTCTGTATATTGTAAGAGGCAGTTTCCCTTTTCTCACAGAAATCTCAGGTGCTAGCCAGGCCTGATCTTTGGGATGTAGATTTCAGGTTCTAGCCAGGCTAGTCTTTGGGATGCAAAGCTAAGATACTTGTCTTTGGGATGTAGATTCCAAGCTCTAGAAGACTGGTCTTTGGGATGCAAATCCAAATGCTTGTAGCTTGTGAAAGGGTTCAGTCTTGGTTTTGTACCTTCTTTCCCAAGGCAAAGTTACTGGCCAGCAGATGTAAAGAAACAATGTATGTTTTGCCACCTCAATGTTCTCTCTATAACTCTTTTGATGACATCACTGTATTGCGCCCTTTAGAGGTACCATGATCTATATAAGGGAGATTTCAGGGCTCTCGGGGGAACACATGCCTGAGAGAATGGGGAACACAGGCTGAGAGAATCTGGGGAACACGTGCGTTAGAGAACGTGGGAAGATGGGGCTGAGAGAATGGGGACAGAAGCTGAGAGAACAAAGGAGCACGTGCTTGAGAGATCCTGGGGCCTCCATGACATACATCTCTTCCATGTAATAAATTGCTACTAAGACCAACCAGCCTGGCCCTAGTTTCCTTCCTTCGCCTGACCATCGCTATCGACCTCCTTGGGGTGGGGAAACGGCCTGAGATTACCGAACGCGGGCTGCCATCTCTTTGCCCGTCCTTTTTTTGTGTGTGTGTGTGTTTACACAGAAGCTGTGGAGGAATAATGCCTAAAAATTTTCCAGTTTTGATGTTTAAAAATGAATCTACACACAATGGGGCCGAGTGATAGCACAGCAGGTAGGGTGTTTGCCTTGCATGCGGCTGACCCAGGTTCTATTCCCAGCATCCCATATGGTCCTCTTGATGTAGGCAGGTAGATAGGGAAAGGCTCTTTGCAATGAAACAAAGTTTCATGGAAGAAGAATTCTAGGAATGACCCACCTTGTGGATACAGAACAAAGGCCTGATAAGACCATCCGCAAACCCTGACGATATAGGCTTCCCCATAAAATTCCTCTTTTTGGACCTCCCTGGTAACCTCCTTAGCAACGGACTTTTACCTGGAAAGAAGCCCCACGTGGGGGCAGGCTGGAGAAACCCTATAAAGACCACCTGGAACAAAGGAAGGGCGCGCATATGCTGCCTGAGCCCATGTGCTGCTTGTGCCTACGTGGCCGAGCACATGTGGTGCCCGAGCACATGTGTCACCTGCATCTCCCCTCTTGAGATGTGTACTTTCACGCTTTCATCTCTCTCTCTCTCTCTCTCTGCCCCTCCGCACCTAAAAAATCCTCCAAATAAAATCTATTTACTTCACTGCTTGTCTACTCCTGAAATTCCTTTCTGCGAGGCGAGACAAGAACCCAGCAACCCTGGGTCCCGAGTGGCAGAGGCGGGTGGGGAGAAAGTGACTGTCTTTCTCCTCCCCGCTTCACATAAGTCACCTGTGAGGCCCACCGACATCACTCTGAGCACCGCCAGGAGTAATTCCTGAGTGCAGAGCCAGGAGTAACCCCTGTGCATCGCCGGGTGGGACCCAAAAAGAAAAAAAAAAAGAACCTACACAACATGAAAGCTCACCAAACCACAGGTAGAATAAACTCAGATTTTTACATCTTAGAGACATCATAGTCAAACTGTCAAAAGACAAAAGGAAATGTTTAAAGCAGCAGAAGAAAAACAGACTCACACTTTATTATTATTATTTTCAGACTCACCCTTTAAAAGCCTTCTTAATATATTAACAGCTGGCTGCTCACCAGACACAATGAAGACCAGAAGTCAGTCTGGTCTGACTCGGGGGGGGGGGGGGGGGGGGGGGAGATAAGCAATAACCAAGAATCCATTGAGAGCAGACATACCTTGCAAGAAATACTAAAAGGCTAAAAAGAAATAGTCACTCAAATCCAAGTGAAATAAGGTAAAGGTAAGGTAAAGGCCCTCCCATTGTTCATCGATTTGCTCGAGCGGGCCCAGTAACGTCTCCATTGGAGATTTTGTTGTTACTGTGTTTGGCATATCGAATACATCACGGGCGGCTTGCCAGGCTCTGCCGTGCGGGCAAGATACTCTCGGTAGCTTGCCGGGCTCTCCGAGAGGGGCAGAGGAATCGAACTCGGGTCGGCCACGTTGGCTGCGTGCAAGGCAAACGCCCTACCGCTGTGCTATCGAGTGAAATAAGAACACTTGCAAATGTGATTTTTGTGGATAAACCTAAAATGCCTTTATAAGGGGGTATGGTGCCACCAGCAGGTCAATCTGTATCTGTGAGGTGAGTGCATCAGCAGCCTGATGGCACCTTCAGACTTTCAGATACCCCTAAATTAGTGCTGTGCCGTTGGCCAGACCCCAAAAA
Organism: Sorex fumeus; assembly: GCF_029834395.1. Lineage (NCBI taxonomy): Eukaryota > Metazoa > Chordata > Mammalia > Eulipotyphla > Soricidae > Sorex > Sorex fumeus. The sequence goes on from NW_026606067.1 coordinate 18,576,591, forward strand.
CTTGGGGCCAAGTTTACCAAGAAAGTAAATGGCCAAAAGTTAGGTATGTGGGAGACACACGCACAAACCACCTCTGGCCCAGCTATATATTTGGAGGCATGGCCTCTCTGGTTCCTGATCGAGTGAACTGCTTAACGGCCATAATCCCAGAGACTCAGAAACAAATCTCGAAACCCAAAGGCTTTTGGCAGAAATGCGTCCTGTTCCTGCAGTAGGTTACTGGCACTGGGCCACTCCAGGTGGGAAAAGTTTTTGTGCCTTGGCCTGTTGCCCATGACAGCCTGGTGACAGCCATCCTTCAGAGACCACTGGACATTCAGGGTTGGGCCTGCAGTGATGAGACACGTGGGGCATCACCAGATGGGGATGGAACCGGCCCTTTCCTCCCCATCCCAAAGAGACCCCGAGTCGCCACCTACAAACGACCTCTCTGGCTCCTGATCAAGCTGCTTAACGGCCATTATCCCAGAGACTCAGAAACAAATCTCAAAACCCAGCAGCTTTTGGCAGAAATGCATCCGGACTGCATACAAGGTGGCTGCTGCCTCAGAGCTCATTGGAAAGCCAGGTATGGCCAGCGGTGACAGGGCAACTGCAGTCTCATGGGAAGGGGGCAGTACCAGCTCGTCCTTCACACCCTACCGAGGTCACAAGTTGCCCCCCACGAGCAGCTCTTCAGCATGGTCATGGCTCCAGAGGCAAAAGAACTTCTTCCAGAGCCCAGCAGCTTGTGGCAGAAAAGTGAATGGACCATGCATTAAACTACGGTGACTTGCCTCCCCGGGAGGGACAGGGTGTTGCTCCCTTCTGCCTTCCCCCCTCCCCCCCCCCCCCACCGGCAGCAAGGTGGCTGCCACCTCAGAGCTTATTGGAAAGCCAGGTATGAGCCGGTGGTGGTGACGGGGCAACTGCTGTCTCATGGGAAGGGGGGAGGTACTGGCTCGTCCTTCACGCCCTACTGAGGTCATGAGTTGCCCCCCAAGAGCGGCTCTCCAGCACAGCCATAATACCAGACGCACAGAAACCAGTCTCGTAATTATCTGGCTCTTTGCAGAAATCTAAAATCATTATATGATTCTCATAACCAACTATAGAAAAGAAAGTATTTCACAATGCCTTTTCAGCAATTCTGATTGTTGGGAGGGAAATTCTGAACAATAATGTTGCATCTTTTGTTGAAATAATGAATGTAATCAATATAGAGAAGAGTTAAGTAGAAATCATCTGCCTCACAGGCATTGGGAGGAGTGGGGAGTGTATATTGGGGTTCTTGGTGGTGAAAAATGAGTACTGGTGAAGGGAAAGGTGCTTGGTCATTGTATGACTGAGACTTAAACCTGAAAGCTTTGTAACTTTTCCCACAGTTATTCAATAGATAAATATAAGAAGAAAAATAAATAAATAAAATTATGGGGAAAAAAAGTAAGGTGGAGTTCATGCCCAATTCAATCAGCTAATCAGTGGCTGAATAAATAGCAGTACTCCTACATTTAAAAAAAAATTGTATATGTTTCCTTTATTAGAAAGATAAATCATTTATCTACTTCTTTTCTGGAGGTTATTTTACTGTGTTTTGCAGGGCCTTCTTATTGAATCACTTAATTGTGTTACTCCCCTTATGGAATTCTTGATTCTCCTCCCTTCCCCTCCCCTCCCCTTCCCTCCCCTCCCCTTCCCTCCCCTCCCTTCCCCTCCCCTCCCCCCCCTCCCCTCCCCTCCCCTCCCCTCCCTTCCCCTCCCCTCCCCTCCCCTCCCCTCTCCTCTCCTCTCCTCTCCTCTCCTCTCCTCTCCTCTCCTCTCCTCTCCTCTCCTCTCCTCTCCTCTCCCCTCCTTCCCCTCCCCTCCCCTCCCGTCCCCTCTCTTCTCCTCTCCTCCCCACTCCTCTCCCTTTCTCTTCTCTCTCTTCTACCACCCACAGCAGTCCTTAGGGGTTACTCCTGTCTGAATGCTCAGGACTGACTCTTGAAGTGCTAGGAGAACTGTACTCTTAATTATTTTCAGCCAAACTGTATGTTTCAAGACTGTATCCTTACATTATCCACCTGCTGATGTATGATGCCCAGATTTTTTGTTCCCTATATCAAATGATTCTTTCTCATTCATTCATCAGTATTTCCTAAGGGCATTATTTTGTAATAGAATAAAGCTCTGTTCTTGAAATGGGATGTTGACGTGAATAAAATAATGCATTATCAAAAAATAAATAAAATGCCTTTATATGTAGTATTTACCCTGTTCTCCTCTTTACTAATTTAAAAGGCAACTGCATAAATGATTTTTAAAAAGCTGAAAAGGATGACCTTTTTTTAAAAAAAATGAGTTACTTTAATAACTTTACTTCCAATTCCTGTTGAGGATCACGATTTTGATGTGACCCTGCAATATTCTTCTTGTTGGAGTTGAAGACTTAGGAGGAACCCAGAGACAGCAGAGAGTAAACACAGTGAGGAGGAAAGCCTCCCTAGTTAGGTCCATTAACCCACTGTACAGCTCATCCAGTCTCTTCTCTAACCTGTTGGGACATACCTACTTTTCATTCCCCAGCAAACCCACATATTCACCTAAGTCTAGTGTGCCTAACTCTACTGAGCAGCTGGAATCTTCATCTTAAATTATTTTTGGCCAACGTAGTCACTTTGATGCCTTTATCTTGCTTTGCCAGCAATAGTTTCATTCCTAAAGCTAACAAATAGTCGGAGTGCAAGAGCTAAGATTCCCACAGAATCATCATACACTTTGAATGAATATTGGTTTCATAAATAAATAAAATAATGCCAATGAAAAGTTCATGGAGGTCGTTAGCTCAGGGTTTCTCAAAGAGGAAAGACACAAGATTTTGGTGGGTAGCAAATTTTGAGAGGTAGTCATAAATAGTAGTCGAAAACCATCTTTGTTCCCATTTCCATTCTTCTTTTTTTTTTTCATTTTTTATAATTTTATTTATTGAATCACCATGAGAGCAGTTACAAAGCTTTCGGGTCTAAGTCTCGATCATACAATGAAATACCCATTCCTTCACCAGTGTCCATTCTCCACCTCCAACAACCCCATCTGTGGGGCAGATGATTTCCATATTACTCTCTGTCTACTTTGATCACGTTCAATATTTTGACACCAGACCCACCATTATTATTTGGGATTTTACCCCAACACTCAGATCTGCTGAAAAGACAACAGTAGACAGTTTGTTTCTATTGCTGATTAAGAATAACATGATGTCGCATGGCTGCAGTAGTGGCCATATGATTTTGAAATTCCAAAATTTTAACACTTAAATCTGGAGGGATTTCTGCCAAAACCTGCTGGGTCCTGAGATTTGTTCCTGAGTCTCTGGGATCATGGCTGTTGAACAGCTTGATCAGGAGCCGGAAAGGCCGTTCATGGGCAGTGACTCGGGGTCACGTTGGGATGAGGAGAAAAGGGCAGCTCCACCCCCATCCCGTGAGGCCCCGCGTGTTTCGTCACTGCAGGCCAAACCTGACTGTCCAATGGCCTCTAGCAGATGGCAGCCAGGGAGCCACCAAGGGGGAGCAGGTGGAGGGACAGCACCCTTTCCCCTCTGGGATAACCCGGTGACAGTAACCTACTGCGGGGTCCAGATGCATTTCTGCCAAAAGCCCCTAGGTTTCAAGATTTGTTTCTGAGTCTCTGGGATCATGGCCATTAAGCAGCTTGATCAGGAGCCAGAAAGGCCATTTGTGGTCTCATTGGGGTGCGGAGGAAAGGGCAGGCTCCACCTCCATCCCATGAGGCCCTGCGTGTCTTGTCACTGTGGGCCCAAACCTGACTGTCCAGTGGCCTCTGGAGGATGGCGGCCACCAGGCCACCAGGGGGAATCGGCCAACGCACCAAACCTATTCTCAACTGGGTTGGCCCAGTGCCCGTAGTCTACTGCAGGGACCGGACGCATTTCTGCCAAAAACTGCTGGGTTTCGAGATTTGATTATGAGTCTCTGGGATCAGGGCATTAAGCAGTTCGATCAGGAAACAGAGAGGCCATGCCTCCAACTGAGCCTGAGGTGGTTTGAGGGTGTGTCTCCCACATACCTAACTTTTGGCCATTTACTTTCTTGGTAAACTTCGCCCCAAGAATTTGGGGTCTGGCCAAAGGCACAGCAGCAATTTTGGGGTATCTGGAAGTCTGAAGGTGCCATCAGGCTGCTGATGCACTCTCCTCACAGGTACAGATGGTGCTGGCAGCACCATACCCCCGCCCATTTCTATCTTATACAGTGGCTGGTCCCTTCTCTGTTGGTAACCAATCATCATCATACAGATTTTCGGAGATTCCAGAAGAGAAACAGGACAAGTTGAAAAGCTGGCAAGGATGAATTAAGAAAATACTGAAGATCTTGTTTCATAACCTGCGGTTTTCCATCCTTTGCTCTCTGTATTCTTACTTTTGACCTTTTGAAGAGTCTTCATCTTCAGCTCAAGATGATTCATTAGGTCATCATTTCTAGAAATTAGAACCCGTTAACAAAAGGAAGAAGCTCAATCATCCAGGAAGATGTTAAAAATTTTTTAATCTGGAAAAAAACCCCACACACTCATCCTCAAAAATAAGATAAAATTCACATTAATTTAGACTTCTGCATTATGAAATTATATGTAATTAACTTGCAGTTTCTTTTCCATCTATACATTGAAAATTAATTGCTCTTAGCACCAGTTCACTTTACCCTTCTTATCTCTGTAGTTAGGAGCTAGCCAACTAGAGGTGTTTGTTACTCTGGTTGCCTTGGAGATGATTTATCAGAAGCTAGTGGGAAAAGTCAGAGCAACAGAATGGAAATGGATGAGCAGCAGGGGCTGCAAACTCTGCCTGCCAATCCAAAAGAGCAGCTGAGAAGGAGCCTCTAAGAAGTCTCTTTGAGATGCACTTTATCTCCGGGAATGTGGAGAAATACACCCCCATCCTCTCATTAACCTGGCAGTTACATCTCCCCTTTGCATGAGTTAAAGGGATTAAGAAAAAACAAAACAAAACAAAACAAAAAACACAAAACCCTGAAACATCAAGTCAGTGTCACTGGAGAGCAAATGATTCCCACACCCCTTGTCGTTGTACATGTCTTCAGAATCACTCTTCCACAGCAAGTTTCAGGGCACACTGGACCAGTTCAGAGATGCCCAGTGAAATGTGAGACAACATATGCAAACCATGTCAAGGACAGGCTGTGCTCTGTCCTCAGTACCATCTGGAGGCATTAGCGTGAGTGAATCCACTTGTCTCTTTCATCCTTTTGCGAATTAATTTTCCAAACTTTTGCATCCTGTTTCAGGCTGTTCATGCATGCACAATAAACTTGACTTTTACAAAACTTTAAGACCCTCAAGTTCAATAGACCCCCCTCCCCATTCTCATATCATCCCAGGGTAAAAAAAAAATATTTTTTAACTTTTATCTAGTGACAGAAAAATCTACATATATGATTAGTTTGACTTTTTGATTATATTTTGTTTGTTTGGTTTTTTTTTTGTTTTGGGGCGACACCCAGCAATGCTTAGGGCTTACTCCTGGATCTTTGTTCAGGGATCACTCCTGGCAGGCTTAGGGACACAGAATGGATTCTGGGGATTGAACTTAGTTAGGCCAAGTGCAAGGCAAGCGCCCTACCTGCTCCAATTTGACTTGTTATTTATTGTTGTTGTTGTTTAATCTACTACCTCTTTACAAAAAAAGAACTTTGGATGAAAATGTATGTTGTCCTTATGTTGAGACCCATAAGTTTCTTTTTTTCTGTATGTGACAACCAATATGAACGTCCCTGGTTGATAAATTCTAGTCTGAACCGCCAAATTAATGTTTCTCAGATAAGGTGAAGCAAATGTTTTGCTGAGAGAAAATAATCTTCCACAGTAAAATTGACTTTGGACTGTTTGACCACATGAAAAATGTGAATAAACCTATGAAATTTAGCGAGAAACTATATCACAAAATATCATTCTAGGGCAAAGATGCTCACTCCGAATTCCTTCCTTCATCTCTGCTGTCATTCCATAGGAAAAGGTTTATAAAATATAATTAGCACTTTAATTTCCATGAGAAACAGAAGCATAATAAAGGAAATTAAATGTGCCTTGTGTTTATATTTTATTTTATTTATTTATTTATTTTTGCTTTTTGGGTCACACCCGGCAATGCACAGTGGTTATTTCTGGCTCTGCACTCAGGAATTACTCCTGGCGGTGCTCAGGGGACCATATGGGATTCTGGGAATCGAACCCGGGTCAGCCGCGTGCAAGGCAAAAGCCCTACCCACTGTGCTATCTCTCCAGCCCCTTTGTTTATATTTTAAAGTTAAGGAAATAGATATTATAGGTTCAGGATCCTTTTTTGTTTCATCCAAATCAGTAACAAAATGATTGGCCTGAATCCTTTTAAGGATTAAGAATATTTGGACCAAACACAATGGCCTCCTAGTATCTGTATTGCAAATCATAATGCCCAAAAGTAAATAGAGAGTATGGGGAATATTGTCTGCCATGGAGGCAGGGGGATGGTGGGAAAGGGGTGGTATACTGAGGATATTGGTGGTGGGGAATGTACACTGGTGGAGGGAGGGTGTTTGATCATTGTGTGATTGTAACCCAAATATGAAAGCTTGTAACTATCTCACGGTGATTCAATAAAAGAAATAAATACCAAAAATAGAATATTTGGAGTTTTAATAATAATAATATTAAGAAATAAGTTGATGCCATTTCCCTTTACTGATGTGAGAATTTAGGGAGTTGCTTCATCTCTCATCCTCTGTACCAGTGGAGGATCCAATTTGACTCTTAAAGGACAAGGAAAGCTCCTGGAACTGCTCCTAAGAGGAAGTAGATCACATGCTGGGTATTGAAGCATGATCTTCTGCAAGCAGAGCTGGCGGTTTTAGGGGAGAAGGTCTGTGTACATGATGATCCTATATCTATTTTCATGTTTGTCTCTTCCACTCATATCCTAGGAGACCACTTGATGACAGTGAGAAGATTCTATTTACAAACCAACTCCTCCTGTTCTTGCCTTCGCCCTTCTCTCTCCAACTTCTTTCTTCTTATTCTTTCTTTCTCTCCTTCTATTTTCCCTCCCTCCCCCCCTTCCTTCCTTCCTCCCTTCCTTCTTTCCTTCCTCACTCTGTCTTGCTGCTTCTGTCTCCTTTCTGTCTCTTCTAGGGGAGGAAACTAGAACTAGAACTAGATCTAGAACAGAACCGTACTTCTGTCTCACTCTCCCCACCAGCTATTTCTATCTCTATCCTGTTTCTCTCTCCTGCTTCTCCACCTCTGACTCTCCTTCCTCCTCTTTCTCCTCTATCTTTGTCTTTTTCTCCTCTCTATCTTTGTTTCTCCCCTTTGCCTCTCTATCTCTCTATTTCTCACTCCCTTCAGTCTCTCTCTCTCCCCAAATCACCAAAGAATAAACCAGTAGAGAGAAAGAAATGCTTCTTCCTATCTGAGCTAGACTGGCAGCAAAACAGCCCCGATGGGAGGGAGCTGATCTCCTGAGATGCCAGGGTCAGCAGGAAGCCAATTCAGCCCACCAGAAAAGGAGAGGTCTGGCTAAGGAAGTTTCTACAAGAGATCTAGAACCTTGTGGCCAAAACCCTGGTGTGTGTACTACAAAAAAACAACAGGAATCCAATACTTAGGAGAATTAACTCTGGGAGTTACAAGCCAAGAAGGACCCCAACTCAGAGGAACCCAGTTGCTCAGAAAATCATGGAGCTGGAAAGAAAGATGGCGGCCGCACGGGAGCCTTGTGGACAGCAGGTTTGAGCCGGGGGCGGGGGGCAGCAGGGGCCTCATGGGAAGGGGGGCGTTCTGGGCTGTCATTCATGCCCGACCGAGGTCACCAGCTGCCCCCCACGAGCAGCTCTCTGGCATGGCCACGACTCCAGAGCACAGAAACCAATCTCTTAACTATCTAACTTTTAATAGAAATACTTCCAGAGTTAATAAGTGAAACAGCAGAAATCAAAAACCGCGCGGCCGCTATTGCGGCCGCGCGACATCATTTTATTCTTAAACCAAGCTGTAGAAAGCAAATCATTTCACAACACTGTTTCAGCATATCTGATTGGGGGGGGGGGTCGTAAACTCTAAACAATAATTGTGTATCTTCTATCGAAACAATGTATCTAGTCAAAGTAGATAGAGTATTAACTAGAACTCATCTGCCTCACAGGAATTGGGAGGGGTGGGAGGTGGGGTTCTATTGGGGTTCACGGTTAAAAATAAGTATTGGTAAAGGGAAATGTGTTTGATACTTACATGACTGAGACCTAAACCCGAAAGCTCTGTAACTTTTCCCACAGTGATTCAATAAAGAAATAAACTATTAAAAAAAAAAAAGAAAATCATGGAAACAAGGGAGCTGAGGTGAGGAAAATAGTGAAGGAAGGAAGTCAGTGGCTAGGAATGCAAAGCAAGTAGGAGGTGAGCGAAAGCAAGATTAGAAGGAAATGGCAATGTGAGAAGCTTGCAGCTGACTGTGGCCCAGGGAGATTTTTTCTGAGAAAGAAAGAATCCAAGTAACTATGCACAAATTGAGGCATAGACTGGAATAGGAACCTAGGCGTGTGTCTACACTGGGTCTCAGATCAAACCTGGATTTTTTTTTATTTGTTGAATCACCGTGGGAACAGTTACAAAGCCTTTCAGTTCAAGTCTCGGTTGGTCATACAATGATCAAACACCTGTCCCCTCACCAGTGCACATTTTCCACCACCAAGAATCCCAGTATACCCCCCTCCCACCCACCTCCCACCTGTGTGGCAGATTTCTACTTTACTCTCTCTCTCTCTCTCTCTCTCTCTCTCTCTCTTGATCACATTCAATATTAGGACAAAAGACCCACCACTATTATTTGGAATTTTCCCCAATATTCACAAAGACATCATTAGAAAATTTGTTTTCTAATGTTGATTATGAAAAGCATATGATGTTGTGTGGCCACAATAGCGACCACGCGAATTTGGAATTCTAATATTATAGTAATAAATCTAGAGGGATTACTGCCAGAAGCCCCTGGGTTCCGAGATTAGTATGTGTGCCTTTGGGATCATAGTCGGTCAGAAGCCGGAGGAGGCATTTGAGGGTGGCAACCCGGAGCATTGTCATGGCAAGGAGCAGGGTCTATTCCACCCCCCACATGCCTTGTCAATGCAGTCACATACCTGGCTGTTCATTAGGCTCTAAAAAATGCAGGACACCATGTTGCCGCCATAGAGGGGGGAGAGGGGGAGGGATAGACACCCTTCTCCTCCCAGGGTGGCATAGCACCATAGTTAAATACACAGTCCAGATGCATTTCGGTTGGGCATTATCTTTTGCTCAGATTTTCCCACCACCATTCAAGCCTGATTTTCAGGGAGAAATGCTGAATGATTTACTTTCCATTGATCACTTTGCATATAAGGAAACATCGTGTGGCCGCATAAGCGGCCGCACGCAAATCTGGGTTTTGTTGTTGTTTGGTGAGAGCACACCCAGTAGTGCTTAGGGGCCAGGGATGGAATCTGGAGCTGCCACGTGCAAATCATCCATTTCAGCCCCTGGAGTTCTCCTCAGATCTCAAGGTTGGTTTCCCATCCACTAGAATAATCCAACCCTATCAAATTACATGGCTGAATCACATCTAAGGTCACTTCATTTGTCCAGGCAGCAGTCACTCCACCTTTGCTAAATTAATTCTAATAACTTTTTAAAATTTTATGTCTTTATTTTTAATTAAAAATTATTTTTATTCTAATTAAAAAACTTATTTGGGGGAATGGTGGAAGTGTGTCATACTTGGTGGTGTTCAGGGTATACTCCTGAGTCTGCACAATGCCAGGATCAAACAGGGTCAGACAACTTGGCTGCCTGCAAGACAAGTACCATCCCTCCCTGACTATCTCTCTGATCCCAATCTATTAGTTTTGACACTATTGTTGCTGTTTGGCTTACACCTGACTGTGCTCAGGCTTTCTCCTGGTTCTGTGCTCAAGGATAATTACGATATGTTCAGGAAACCATTTATGATGCCAGGGTCTTGAAACAGGATCTGCTGTGTGCTAGGCAAACTCTTTCCTTCTGTGTATCTCTCTGGTCCTCTATCTCTCTGCTCGGCTCTGCTCTGAAGGCTAGGTAACTCTGTTACTTACCCTTCCTTCCCCCACCTTTTTCTTTGCTGCTGATGTTATTAGTGATGCAAATACCCTGGGTTGTGCTGCTAACAGGATCCCACACTTTAGTCACGTGGTCGCACACATCTGGCTGCTGTGTACCAGAGGTCTACACACTACACAGGCAAAAGTGTTGTAGGGACTCAGCTTAGCAGATGTAGGTAGCACAGCAATTCAACTTGCCTTTGCCACTGAGTCATCCCTCAGCCCCAGAACTTTTTATCCTCGTGTGATAATTATGGAACATTTAATGATGACCACTGTTTATTTCCTGAGATTTCAGCTGAACCATTGATGCTATTTAAGTAACAAGTAATTAGAGACCACCAGGGACCCATTATCCTGATATTGTCTGGGTGATTATCACTGGAGTTGACTAAGTTGTCTCAGGACCATACTGACCCCCTAAGTCGAGGATATATTAGTCATATCTGGGGAAATCCCTCTCAGTTACATCCCCAAACTCTTGGAATTTGTTAGGTGTTGGAGAATTATAAAGTCATGTTTTGGTGAATGAAATGACTTCAAAAGCACCTAAGGATGGTGGTTGGTTGCCTGTAAAGCCAACCATGTAATAATGGGTGGAAACTTCTAGTCCCACTTCCAGATCCTCCCAGGGATGAAAGGGGTCAAGGCTTGAGTTAGCAAATCCTAATGATTCAAGCAATGATAGCTAAGTGATAATGCCTCCACAAAAATACTACAGGATTGATTTTGGAAAGTTTCCAGGTATGTGACCAGGTAGAATTTGGTGGGACATGGTGCATCCGGAGAGAGGAGGCACTGCACCCTTGTCCATAAATGTCTTTCAACTTAGTCATCTATTCCAAAATAGGTAAGTAATCTAGCGAGTAAACGGGTTTTTGAGTTTTTGAGCAGATCTGGCTAAGTAAAACCACAGGAGGCAGTAAGGAAGTCTCCCATTTATTGCCCATCTGAAGCACAGTACAATCTGGGTGTATGACTGATATCTTAAGTGAAGACTGAGCCCTGGACCTGTGGAACTGGGTAATCTCTCCAGATCAACAGTGTCAGACTTGAGGTCAACTGAGTTGTGCTATCAGACACCTGCTAGTATCTAGGAATTTTGTTTTTCTGAAGAAGCTTTCACACACACTCATGTTGGAAGAGGGTCCATCAATTTTGGTGCCCATGCAGAGGAAGAGGAAATAAAGATGACTTTTAAAACATTCCTCTGGAACCTGAGAGTAGTCAAGAAACCGGGTGATAAGGAACATCCTGAAGTTGTTTTGTTGTGATCTAGGATATGAATGGAAAGATGGCAAACATCTGCCAGGCTTTCTATGTCCATAGCCTTTCTCCAAAGCAGTGTTAATTATTTCCTGAGTGTTCAACTTGATGGAAACTTTGATCTGAGGACCTAAAAGCACCTTAATAACAGTGATGTGACAACACAGGATTAAAGGTTTTCCAGATGCTCATTAGTTCTCCCTATAGTCTGACCTTCCTTATCTACTGCCCAAACTCTTAGCATCTCCCATCTTAGATCCCACTGACCTCTGCCTTCTTTTCTTGACTCCTCCACTTTGGGATTCTTGGCATTCTTTACCAATCACCAAGATACATATTCTCTAGACTCCATGAAATATACTCCATGTGTCGTCTCTGTAGCCAGCACTGAGAACTTCCCCTCTGAGAGTTGGCTGACTCTCACAGGACACAGCAGAATGAACTAGGCTAGATCATGGTGCTGTAGTGTTCAATCCCAACCTGAGTCTGTTTTTGTCCCTGTAACAAATGGCTCTTGATTATTCTCTGGAGGTCAAGGTAGGCCTCCATCTCCAGAACCCAGCCTGGATAAAGCTCTTCTCAGAGCCCAATATAAAACAAGCTCCATCACACCTAAGCTCTTCACTCCTCCGGGTTTGAAACCTAAAATTCTGCCTCATTTCCAAGAACCAACACCCACTCTTGGTCCACTTTCTGATTCCAACTTCACTGTATCTCAGCCCATATCATATACGTCTGGTTAAGACCTGCCACTCCCTCCCTCAGGACCTGGAGTAGTAGGATTCTGTCTTGTGTTGTTATTTTCAATATTTTGGGAATTAGAAAGAAGATAAAATATCATTATAAAAGAATGGATAAACTAGACTTGTTAAAATAAAAAAAAACTATGCTCTATGAAATATAATGAAAGGACAAGCAATAAACTGGAAGAAAATATTTGCTTATGATGGACTTGATAAAGGCCTTATCCTTAATATTCAAAGAACAGCTAAAATTAATTATAAGAAAATGAAGAACCTGATATTAAACTGGGCTAGAGGCTGAGAAGTTAGCACAAAGGGCTGGAGTGCCTTCTTTGATATAGGGTTTGATCCTCAGCATTGCATGGTCATCCCAAGAACTCAGAGTAATCTTCCAGCACTCTGAAGGGAGTAGCCCCAAGCATAACCGAGAGCTAAATAAACAAAATAAAAATAAGGCAAAATTAGACTAAGATTTTAACATTACCTTACCAATAAGACACATGGATGATAAGTACAAAGAAAACAGTACACACTTTTGGAATGGCCAAAATCTGGAACTCTGACCATATCATATGGAGACAAGAACATGGAGCAAATTGGATTCTCATTCACTGTTGGTGAGAATATAAAAATCATATCATCAATTGGGAGGAGTGGTTGGTAGGTGCTTACAAAACAAAACATACTATTATACTACTCAGCCATTATAAAACTTATGTCCACACAGAAAACTACACATGGATGTTTTTTACTCCTTTATTCATAACCATCCTGAATTGGAAGCAATCAAAATGCCCACCAGTAGGTGTATGAATAAATAAATTGTGTATTAGGACAATGGAATGCTAATTCAATGCAAGAAAGAAATGAGCTACCACGTCGTTAAAAGACATGGAGGAAACTAAAATACATATTGCTGACTGGAAGACACCAATTTTAAAAAGGCTACATAACTTATGATTCTAATTCTATAATATTCAGGAAAAAGTAAAAGTATTTCTACAAGAAAGAGAGCAGTGGTTGCCAAGGGTTGAAAGGAGGGAAGGAAGAATAGAGGACAGATAGTTTGTGAGGCAGCAAAAATACTCTGAAGTATCTTATAATGATAGATACATGTTATTCTACATTTGTCCAAACCCATAGAAAGCATAATACATAGAGTGAATGTCATGTAGCAGTGGACTCTAGGTGAAAATGATATGTCAACAGAGGTTCACAGATTGCAACAAACCCATCAATGTGGAATGTTGACTGTGGGAGGAAAGGGAAGAAGGGACGAGGAGAAGGCAATGAGGGAAAAAGGAAAGAAGGAAGAAAGGAAGTAGGAAGGAAGGAAGGAAGGAAGGAAGGAAGGAAGGAAGGAAGGGAGGGGAGAGAAGGAGGGAGGGAGGGAGGGAAGGAGAGAGGGAGGGAGGGAGGGAGGGAGGGAGGGAGGGAGGGAGGGAGGGAGGGAGGGAGGGAAGAAAGGAGAGGGAAGAGTGAAGGGGCCTGATTGGCATCAGAGGAGAAGGGGCAGCGTTATGATGTCTTCAGCAGTGAGTGTTCCCAGCTCAGTGGATCTGCTAGTTCCTTCCACCACTGCCCTCCAAGGCCCTCTCTTCTTGGGGATCCTTTCATAAGCACTAAGTGAGTGTACTAGATGTGACCCTTTGGCAGTGCTGAGACTTCTGAATGTAGGCTAGGGAGCAAGGGTGTGGCCCGTCTTGGGTCATGCCGTTTCTCACTCTTGCCATCAGTTCAGACTAAACTGACTCCATGTGGAAGAGTTGGCTCTGAGTTTTAGGGAAACGCTTCAAGTCCTGCTCCTATTTGATACTCAGGCTCCAGGGAGGCTGGGTCTGGTCCTAACATTTGGTCTGCATTACACATACATTGCACAGATCTCCCCGAAGGAATGACTCGCTCTAGAGTAGCCTCCCAGAGAAGGCAGCAACAATCAGGAGAGGACTTGCTATCTGGATTCAAACATGACCACCGGGTTCTGACGTGGCAGATTATAACGTAGGACTTAGTGACTGGGTTATTTTAGGATCCATGGACCCCAAATGGAATGCTTTGGACAGTGTGACACAGAAGTCAGACCCTCAGATTTAACACAATTACACAACATGACAAGACATTCTAAAGGGAATCATGGTTAATGAAAGGTGAAAGTTTTTGGAATAATTTCAATAGACTTCTAAGCGTGTGATCCCAGACATTCCCAATGATGATTTAACCAGGGTTGGAACAAGCCCTCTGTGTGAGCTTTTTTCTGATTGACAACTGTTGAAATCTTTATTTTATTTCTTGGTGCCACGTGGGAACACAGGACTTCATCATGCAAGGCCTCTGCTCTTCCTCTGGCTGCACTGAATTCTTGCTGTGGCCGAGGGGCCATGAAAAAAATCTTTTAGAAACATTTCTTCACTTGATCCTAAAACAACTATATTTGTTTTATGCATATTCTACTCACAAGAAAACCAAGGTTCACGTGACCAAAGTCATACAATTGGTACGTTTCCCCGAAGTGAATCAGACTCATCTCAATCTGTTTCTGTGGCCTGTGTTTTTCCTGTGGGCTTCAGCCTGAAAGAACAGTATCAGGATGTATAAAACTCAAATGAAACTGGAGGTATTAAAAATACATGCTTTTAAAAAGCAATTTACACTTTAAGTGTGACTAAAAGAGTTGGGAAGAGCCTCTCTCTGGAGACCATGATAAAGTCCAGGAAGAGAAACAGGTTCCTATAGTTCCAGGTCATTGGGTCAGGCTGTCAAAGAACAAGCACAGGGGCTTGGTCCCTTGGCCCCTCACCTTGCTCAAGATGCCTAACCTGCAAAACAAATTCTTCAGTGCAAGCTCCTGGTGATAAAACTCACTTTTAGCAAAGCAGAGGAGAATGCTGGGTCCTGTGCTTGCACAGTATTGAGAAGCCTGTCCTCGAACTGGGAACAGAAGGGAAGGGAGCTCTGAGCTCTGTGCAGTTCTTTTTCTCAAGGGCTGAGAATCCTGAGATCTATAAGAAGTCTGTGGGCACATGGGGAAGAGGTTTCTGTGATAGGAGCCCCTATAGGATGGCAAGGAGGGAACAGGAGTCAGCTAAGGGAACAGGGAGGGGGGAGAGAGGAAGACCCGAGAAAGAGAAGAGAGGGAAAAGGGAGAGGCGGAGGGGAGAAAGAGAGAGGAGATTGAGAGGGAGGGAGGAAGAAAGGGATCAGGAAGAGAGAGATGGGAAAAAGTAGTGAGGGGGAGAGAGAGAAAGAGAGTGAAGAGGAGAGGAGAGAGGAAGAAGAAGAGGGAAGTGAGAAAAGAGGGAGGGAGGGTGCATCGAGAGAGGGAGGCAGAGACTTAACAAGCATTTAGAGAGATGGAGCATTACAAGAGATTCACTGCAGAGCCTCCTGTCTGCCCCTCAGAGAAGGTCCCAACTTGCCTAAAGCAGCTCAAAACCAGGGAAGGGGGGAGGGGCAGGATTCCTTTAGAATTCCTTTAGAACAGGATCTTGGAAATCAATCAGGCAGTGACTCAGGGACTTGCTATGTGGTCCCAAAGAAGGCGAGTGCTAAAGGTCTGGTCTCTACAGGACAAAGTTGGAGTGAGGTCACCCAGGAAGGCTGCTGGGCAGAATTATGATTTGGGATTTGCAAATGTCTCTTCAACAAGGGCTAGAAACCGTTCCAAATGTAGAAAGGACTGAGAGAGTTACTGGGAATTCAGTGACTCTGGCTATCTGTGAAGCTTGAGAGGACACGGCAAGAGCACAGACCTTCACACTACTCTATGAAGAGGGAAGGGGAAGAACTGGTTTGGCCACCAGTCAAGAGGCAGGGGAAGCCTGGAGGCTTTCAGTTGTGTGAAGTTGGAATGAAGCAACAGTTAATGTGACTTCTACAAAAGCCAATAAAGCTGTCCCCACCCCAAAACAAAAGTGGCTTGGGGATCCTGATAGAATCCTGCCTATGTTGCACTGGTGGAACCACACCTACAGATCTGTGTCCAGGTGTGGCCACCAAACCGTCAGGAACCCAGTGTCACTCTGCTGAGGATGGTAAGACTCAATAGAAGGACAGTGAGGTGGCTGGAGTAGGGAACGGCTTTGAGTTTGTTTCCTGGTTGAGAGAACCTTGGGAGCACATGGAAGCACTATCTAGCTAAGGGGGGCCTTTGGAGAAAGGATTTGACATATTCACTCTAACTCCTGAAAGAATTCAATCCAGTGGGTGATGAATAAAGAGAGTTTGAAGCTCAATCAATCAATGAAAAAAATTCTCACCATTCAGATGGCTTTACCCCACATAATTGCTCAACAGACACTCCTCCCCTTGGGTGTTACTAGCATGAGCCAAAGGTGAGGGTGGGGGAGAGACATGGGACTCTCGGGGTTAGACAAAATAAACATATTTCTTTGGGACTGAGAAACTCCTCCAATCCTTCAGAGTGAGCATGGTTCCAATGTCTCCAAAAACATTTCCCAATCTGAGCTGACCACAAAATCAAGCGCTACTTTATTTCTTAATTTAGTTTTTATGACTCATCTGTTAACATCTCTGTAGCGCACATTTGGGGCACGCAGGCGTAAAGCTGTCAACAGGAAACTGGTTGCCTTGCAAAGGAAGTTAGCAGTCTGTCAGGATTTAAGCAGAGAGCACTGCAGCACTGCCTGAGAAAAGAGTGGCACAGGAAATGACTTCACAGAGGAGGAGACTCTACAGTTTTAGAGGCTACAGTTTTATGACTCCATTCCCTGTGTTAATAGCCCCCCTCTCCCTTCCTATCTCTCTCTCTCTTTCTCTCTCTCCCCCTCCCCTCGTGCGCGCGCGCGCACACACACACACACACACACACACACACACACACACATATTTTCAAGGCCCATAGTCTGCATTGTTTCCCATCTCAACCTGTCTGAAATCCTGCAGAGGTAGCCACATGCAAATATTCAGCTACTGATTTTCCTGCCTAGCAAGAGGTGCTCTGGGTAACCGCAGACTCATCAGACTTTACAAGGTGCCCGCGATGCCCCCACAAATGCCTTCCTGAGCCTGGAGAACCTTCAGGACATCCTCCAGCAGTACCCTCTCAGATTGACTGCTGAGAGCTATTTTCTGCCTCTAGTTTGTCAAATCTCACAAGTTGTTTTTATCTAAGATCTATGCGTGAGCATGTGTATTTATGTCGTGACATCTTAAGCCCTACCAGAGAGCGAGAACAGGATATGCATTTGTTATACAAGACTTTCACAACTGTGTGCCCACCAAAGGCATAACAGACAGTGACAAAATAATTTTAAAATGGCCCAGGGTGAACTCTGACACCTCTTGTCCCCTCTTGGTGATATTGTGTTTGGTCACTATGGAACAGCATACAAGTTCCTAAAAAAAAATAATTAAAAATAGAGGTACCGGATGATCCAGCAATTCCATTTGGAGATGTATGTGCCAAAAATACCTATTCCTCATAGCCAAGGAGGAAGGAACACACACACACACACACACACACACACACACACACACACACACACACATTGGAATTCTGTTAAATGGAGAGAAGAAAAGGGACTTCTGCCATCTGTACCTCCAACATCTCGACTAGATCTTCTCTGAACACAGAGGCCATTCTGAAACTTCTGAAACTAGAAGGCATGTCCTTGCTTCTCGTGATGGTCCTACACCTCTCCTTCCAGGTTTGCTCCCACTGGATCTCTGGTCCTGACCACCAGGACTCACTGACAGCCAGTGACTTTGAACTTGAGTGGCCCACCATCCTGGGTCGCACCTGGTTCTTGGCGTGTATTTCTACACCTGGGAAACACACCTGGGTATATTTCCAGTGACTCTCCTGCTTTCTTATTTCCTATCAGTGGAACCTGAACATGTGGCTCCTTGAATGAGTGCACCACTTGAGCAAACAAGTTAGAACTGCAAGGAGCCAGATCAAAAGTGGCAGCTTTCTCTGTGGAAAAGCCAGAAGGAATTCTGTGGCTGCAGAAACTGTGCTGGAGCAGCTGATCAGGAGGGAAATGATGGCTTTGACAGGAGTGTTAGAGGACAGACAGAGGTGAGGATGGGGGCCTCCCAGAGATTTCAGCTTCAAGTCTTCCATCAGTAGAGGAAACATAAAAAACTTCTCTTTGCTACAAATTAGCTTGTGAGTAAAAGATGCCATTTACAAACCACACTCCATGAAAGAGGGCTAGTCTGGGCCAGTGACTCTGAGGAAAGGGCTGCATCTGATTGCGACTTTAAGAAAGGAATTTGAAGCAAATGAAACAACTAACATGACCTCCCAGAAAGACATCCACAGACAGAAGCTCTCTAAATCCATGTGAATTTCATCATCATCATCATCATCATCATCATCATCATCATCATCATCATCATCTTCATGACCATCGTTATTAGTTTTGGATTTGGGGGCTACACCTGGCAGTGTGTTTGGTGGTCACTCAAAGCGGGACTCAGGGTACCATCTGCAGGGCTGAGGATTGAACTCAGTTGCCTGCAGCCCCACCTACTGTATTGTCTCTCCAGCCTGCCTGTGTGACCTTTAAATACAGCTTGAAGAGATGCACAATGCTGTAGGTCAAAGAAGTGCACCTCAGCAGTTTGACCTGGGAGCTCCTGGGGGGACTGGGGACCATCCCCCACATGCAGGGACCCTGGCTACTTCAGGAACCTCAGAGTCTGAAAGGGACAGAGGAATCCTTAGTTCTTGTCTGCTCCATGATGGTCGAAAGTGACAGTGTAACATGCCACTGTGCACACTCACATACACATATACTCACACACACACACTCACAACTCTACTCACACACATGCACAACACACATGCACACACACATGCACACATGTACACAAGAACACAGACTCCACACACACCACACTCACACACACTTCACACAAACACACACACACAGCAACAGCCCATGATTTCACCAAAAAAGGACCCTGCATTATTACCTCCAGAGGACTCATAGTGTCTGAGTTTAAAATGCACATTCTGTGTGCTTTGGGTCTACTAAGACAAATTACAGGACTAAAGTGCCTCAGAAACCTTGTGTTGGTATGCACTAGCAGACAGAAGAGCCTGAATATTTGGCAGAAAGCTACACTGCTCAAAAAAAAAAAAAACAACTCAACCGTGCTTGAGTTTGCTCCTGACCTTGGTGAGGGCACAGAGATGAAGGGAGTGAGGCCAGGCCAGTGAACAGCAGGAGCCTCAGCATGGGAGAAGGAGAAATACCTGGCCTCCCAGCAACTGAGTGCGCAGGGAAATCCATTTGCTTAGAACAGCTGATGCTGAGGTTTGCTTCTGCTTCATAAAAATAATTTCCTCAGCAGCTGTCTGATCTCCACCTGAGCGGATTACTGAACAAGTGGCAGCTTTGTGAGTCACTGTGGCTGTCAGGCGAGCATGGGCTGGGAGCATTTGGGGCAAGGAAGCCAGAGGAGATGGCTGTGAGCTCAGTGGTGTGGCCCTTTGATGGGGCGACAAAGTGCAGGCCTCCGTGTGATTGGAATTTTAATACATTGAGACTTTCTACAAGGATTGCAGAGTGTCAAGGCTCGTTAACTACAAATCAGAGTGTTGGCTCCCGCACTGAAAATAGCTCTTCCTCCTAAAAAATAAAGGCAGCTTATTACCCTGACTCTCTTGATTATGTGGCAGCAACATCAAGGATTTTTTTTTAATTTAAACTCTTCAGTATTGAAGAGTTCCCTGAAGTGATAGAATCCAAAGGTCAAGTTTGCAGACCTCAAAGAAATGGAGCAACATAAAAGAGGTAGACTTGTTATTCTGTGTAAGCACCGGGACAAGGGTGAGGCTACCTATTGAATATATTCCATCACTCCTAAGAGGCATAAAAATATTTGTGTGCAGATAAGCACACAGCACAAATTAAACACCTCATCTAATCCTCATCCCATCTATGATGGGATCACTGCTCCTTAGAATTATATGGATGGGGGTATGGTCCCGCCAGCAGGTCAACCTGTACCTGCAGGGTGAGTGCATCGGCAGCCTGATGGTGTCTTCAGGCTTCCTGATATCCCAAAATTGCTTCTGTGGCTTTGACCAGACCCCAACAACTTGTGACCAAGTTTACCAAGAAATTAAATGGCCAAAAGTTAGGCATGTGGGAGTCACACACACAAACCACCTCCAGCTCAGCTATACAAGCTCATTCATTGAGCTCATTTATTGGCCTTATTTCAGAGACCCATAAATAAATCTTGAAAGAAATCAAAAGCTGCCGTTAATCTTGGACCTGCACATGGCTGAACAGACTGGGGCAAATCAGAGGGGGGCTGGTTGGCCTGGTGCCCACCCAAGCAGAGTCCCCAGTAGCCACTTGCATCCACAATCCAAAATCGCAACCATAACCCCGGTCTGACTCCACCATCTCAGGACAGACCTCACCAAGATATAGCACTGTAGCACTGTCGCACTGTCCTCCTGTTGTTCATTGATTTGCTTGAGCAGGCCCAGTAACGTCTCCATTGTGAGACTTGTTGTTATTGTGTTTGGCATATTGAATACGTCTTGGGTAGCTTGCCAGGCTTTGTCGTGAGGGCGAGATACTCTCAGTAGCTTGCCGGGCTCTTCGAGAGGGGCGGAGGAATCGAACCCAGATTGGCCGGGCCGGCTGCATGCAAGGCAAATGCCCTACTGCTGTGCTATCGCTCCAGCCCACCAAGATATTATCTGTGGAAAATTCAGGTATGAGGGTTTTGTGACTGAAATGTCCAGGCTTTCTTGGAGGTCAGGATGGGCTACCTCCCCCCACTTTCCTGTACTTCTGAAAGCCTCAGCAGTCACATCCACGCCCCAAAGCTGCCACCCAATTGAAAAGCTACTCCATGTCGACTGGTTCAGCCCTTCTGGAAAACAGTATGGACGATTCTCAAAAAATTAGAAATTGAGCTCCCATTTGACCCAGCAATACCACCCCTGGGAATATATCCCAGAGAGGCAAAACTGTATAGTCGAAGTGACATCTGCACTTGTTTGTTCATTGCAGCACTCTTTACAATAGCCAGAAACTGGAAGAAACCTGAATGCCCAAGAACAGATGACTGTTTAAAGAAACTTTGGTACATCTACACAATGGAGTGCTATGTAGCTCTTAGAAAAGATGAAGTCATGAAATTTACATACAAGTGGTACAACATGGAAAGTATCATGCTAAGCGAAATGAGTCAGAAAGAGAGGGATAGACATAGAAAGATTGAATTCATCTGGGGGATATGAAGTAACAAAATATGAGATTAATACCCAAGAATAGCTGAGATCAGCACCAGGAGGATTACTCCATAGCTTAGTGGCCAGTCGGGCATTCTAGAGGAAAGGGCAGCTCAGACAGAGAAGGGAACACCAAATAAAGGGTGTTTGGAGGACCCTCCCAGGAGGGGAGATGCATGTCGAAAGTGGACTATGGACTGAACATGTTTGCCACTCAATGCCTCTTTTGCAGACCACAACACCCAAAAGGAGAGAGAGAACACAGGGGATTGCCCTGCCACAGAGGCAGGGGAGGATGGGGGGATGGGGGTGGGAGGGATATTATCCATGGTGGTGGAAAACGGGCACTGGTGGAGGGATGGGTATCTGATCATTGTATAATCAAACCCAAGCACAAAAAATTGTAGGTCTACAACTGTACCTCATGGTGTTTCACTAATAAAAAAAAAATTAAAAAAAAAAAAAAGAAAAGCTACTCCATCCTTACCATACCGAAAAAAAATACTGAATGCCCTGAACAAACACCATGCCCTCTTAGCATCTGTAGTGAAAACTATAATGCACAAAAGAAAAAGGAGAGAGAGAGAGCAAGAAGGAAAGTGCCTCCCATAGAGGGAGGCTGGGGGTGAGAGGTGGAGTGTTGGGAGATGGTGGTGGGAAAACAGGGGACATTGGTGGTGAGAAATGTACACTGGTGGAGGGATGTGTGCTGGATCATTGTATGACTGAAACCCAATTATGAGCAGTTTTGTAATGGTCTATCACGAATATTTAAGTAGAAAATTAAAAAAAAATTAATGTGAAGTTCATGCCCAATTCAATCAGCTTAATCAATGGCTGAATAGATAGCAGTACTCCTATATTTAAAAAAATGAATTATATGGAGAACTTAAAAAAATCCTGACACTTAGTCCACACTCCAGATCAATTAAGCTAAAAAGCTTTGCTGGTGGGACTCAGACATGAGGACACTTTAAAACCTCCTTTCTCCCCGTGAAGTCTTATGTTAGCCAAGGTCATGACCTGTTTTCCCATAAAAAAGTTGAATTCCTTATTCATGGTTTATGTAGTAATTTTTTTTAGCATTTACTACTAATATGGCAACCATTATATTAAGATTATACTAGGCTCATTTTGGTAGACCAACTGTTCACCACTGCAAGTCTTTAAATATTATCAATTCAACATGGGCTATAATATCTAAAATGTCTCTCATTCCTATATACTAAAACCATACAAGATGTCATCATAAGTTAAACATCTGCATCTCATGGAAAATAACTTTAAATCTCAGAGATAAATCAGGCTGGTAAAATAGAAGCTGGATTCCAAATGAGTTATTGTTTTAGTACAGATATTGAGAAATTCTACTTAACTTGGCTTTCCTTTATTGGTAATATTTTTAAGTTCTGAAATAGTCTTATTTCTCAAAAATGAATTATTTCCTAAAAACTGCATGATTTACTATCATAACAAACATCAAATAACTCAAGTGTTTGTCAGTTTACCTTCATGGTTATAGCTCTTATGGCCTCTTCAAGGATCATTACATTGTTTTAGATAAATGGCCCATAAACTTCTGTTTACTGAAATCTTTTCCTCTTCTAAACTCCAGTGCTTCTCTAAAACAGAAATAGACTAGAGCCAGGGAAGTCAGTAAACCTCAGAGTCCATGGTGCCTCTATCAACAATTTGAGAAATAGCTCTTGTGCTGGGCACATCCCCACACTACATGACCACAGTAAGTGTTAAAGTTAGTGAAAAATCTGAAGAGCTATAGTGAACAAGGTCATTCTCTGGGAAAGATGATCTTAGTGAGGAAGGCTGAAGATATGGAAATAGAATTGTTAAAAGTACATTCTATGTCTTAAAATGTTTTGTTTTTTCTTATCCACAAGCATGCATGCTCCTGTTTGAAGATTGCTTAATGGAAGAGCTTGGTTTTACAAAAAAGTCATATGAGAATTCAAACCCTGTGCAGTCTATGTGAGCTGTATAATCTAAAAGAGCTTTTTTTCCTCCCTGAATTTCTGTTTTCTGGTGGCTGAGTCTTTTAAAAGTTTTTTTATTTGTTTTGTTTTGGGGCCTCACCCTGCAGAGCTCAGGGCTAACTCCTGACTCTGAACTCTGGGATCACTCCTGTTGGAGCTTGGGGCCAGCCTATGGGGTGTTAAGGATTGAACTTGGGTCAAGTTCATGCATGCAAGGCAAGTGCATTACCCACTATACTATCACTCCAGCCCTTATTAAGTGAAAATTTATAAATATCTAAGATTTCACTGATTGGTAGTGTAAAGAAATTAATGAATAGTACCAAAATCTTCTGGGGACCAACGTGATAGTACAGTTGATAGGTGCTTGCCTTACATGCAGCCAACCTAAATTAGATCCCTGGTGCCCCTCCCTGCCAGGAGTGATCCCTGAATGCAGAGCCAGGAATAAGTACTGAGCCTCACCCAATGCAGCTCCCAAACAAACAAAAAAATTCTTCTGTATAATCACTTAGCATAATTTTTGTTGCAACAAATGCTTTAGCCATTCTCAATAATAGCTTCTGGTCTAAATGCTTACTAGGTGGTAAAATTTGAGAGGAATTTTAGTGCCAGAGTGTGGGGTACTTGAATACTGGGTTTAGTATTCTGGCTCACAGGTGGGGTTGCAGGATCCAGGCTGACAGCAGGCCCCAAACCTGGAGCATATTACTTCTCAGGAATCATCTAACAGTATGTTCCCAGATTATATTCCTAAACTCACATTTCTTAAACCATCTTTGGGGTACATTGAAAACACTCAAAGTTAACAAAAACACACCACAATATAGTCCACTGTGACCAAGTAAGTATAAGAAACTCCACACTCTTTCTATGAAATTTATTGAGTAAATTGACATTTTTGTGATATCCTGAACAAATGAACTCATTTTCCATCTTGTAATCTGATTTTTCCACATTGCTTATGGCACAGCATACCATTGTTGATGTTTTTTTGAAACTGCCCTTTCTCTCTGAGTCCCCAAACATTAAAAGATTCTCTGGGGTTAGAAAAAGCTAAAATGGACTAGTCTACATTCTGTCCCTTTGTCAGTGTATCATTTGAAGCATACAACAACGTGTCTCTGGAAGAAAATACCCCATTGCATCCTCTTGGCTCTGATGGAAGCAAAGTAGAACTTTAGAAACATTTTTTCACTCATAAGGACCCCAGGCCCCTGACCTGTAAATCCAGGGCAGTGGGGACTGGCCAGCAGCCCTTCTTAACCTCTAGTCTCCTTCTCTTCATTACCATACCCACCTTCCACTTCCCATGACATTGCTCTGCCATTTTTTGTACATGTAATGTATGCACATTGCATGTTCTTCAACTGTGCATGTGTGGGTTTTCCCTCATGCATATGTATGTATGACTCAGAATTAAAGCTCTCAGAAGAGAGCAATATAGAGATGCTCCAGACCCTGCGGCAGGCTGTCTCATAGAGACAACTGGAAGGGAGGCGGGCAAGTTTCCTTCTTCATCCCAACAGAGCCCCATGCAGCTGAAAAACTCCAGAACTCAGTCACTGCTCACAGCTGCTGGAATGAGCCTTACCCATGAGTGAATCTGCTGTATAATGGTATTTAAAATTTTAAACTTTCTGGCTGTGAGACATCTCATACTCCACACCACTGATGTACCAAGAGTAGTACATGACACCTGATAGGGTTTAAAGTAGAAGGCCACCAGTTTCATGGAGGGAAAATATATATATGTATATATACATATATATGTAAGCACACAGGCTCAACCTTTAATAAACATGTTAGTAATTTCTTTTTTTTTTCACAGTTGTAGGGCATTTGCCTTGCACGCAGCCAACATGGCCAACACGAGTTCGATTCCTCCGCCCCTCTCTGAGAGCCTGGCAAGCTACCCGTGATGTATTCGATATGCCAAACACAGTAACAACAAAAGTCTCCAATGGAGACATTACTGGGACCGCTTGAGCAAATGGATGAGCAACACGAGGACAGTGATAGTGATAGTGATTTATTTACTTATTTTTCTTCTTATATTTATTTATTGAATCACTATGGGAAAAGTTACTAAGCTTTCAGGTTTAAGTCTCAGTCGTACAACGATCAAACACCTCTCCCTTCACCAGTACTCATTTTTCACCACCAAGAACCCCAATATACCCCCCTCCCAACCCTCCCAATGCCTGTGAGGCACATGATTTCCACTTAACTCTTCTCTACATTGATTACATTCATTATTTTGACAAAAGATACACCATTATTATTTAGAATTACCCCCCTCCAACAATCAGAATTGCTGAAAAGGCATTGTGAAATACTTTGTTTTCTATAGCTGGTTATGAGAATCATATAATGATTTTGGATTTCTGCAAAGAGCCAGATAATTACGAGATTGGTTTCTGAAAAGAGCCAAATAATTACAAGATTGGTTTCTGTGCATCTGGTGTTACGGCTGTGCTGGACAGCCGCTCATGGGGGACAACTTGTGACCTCGGTAGGGTGTGAAGGACGAGCCAGTACTGCTCCCCTTCCCATAAGACTGCAATTGCCACTTCACTGCCGGCTCATACCTGGCTTTCCAATAAGCTCTGAGGTGGTGGCCACCTTACTTCCGGGGGCGGGGGGGGAAGGCAGAAGGGAACAACACCCCTTCCCTCCTGGGGAGGCATGGCACTGGAGTCTAACGCATGGTCCATTCACTTTTCTGCCGCAAGCTGCTAGGCTCTGGATTAAATCCTTTTGCCTCTGGAGCCATGGTCATGCTGAAAAGCTGCTCATGAGGGGCACCTCATGATCTCAGTAGAGTGTGAAGGACGAGCCGGTACTGCCCCCCTTCCCATGAGACTGCAGTTGCCCCATCACTGCTGGCTCATACCTGGTTTTCCAACAAGCTCTGAGGCGGTGGCCACCTTGTATGTGGTCCAAATAAATTTCTGCCAAAAGCCGCTGGGTTTCAAGATTTGTTTCTGAGTCTCTGGGATAATGGCCGTTAATGAGCTTGATCAAGAGCCAGAGAGGTCGTTTGTAGGCGGCGACTCGGGGTCTTGCTGGGATGGGTAGGAAAGGGCTGGTTTCACCCCCCTCTGGTGAGGCCTTGCGTGTCTCGTCACTGCAGGCCCAAACCGGACTCTTCAGTGGCCTATGGAGGATGGTGGTCACTGGTTCACCAAGGGGAACAGGCCAAGGCACGATACCTATTCCCACCTGGAGTGGCCCAGCACCAGTAATCTACTGCAGGAACAGGACACATTTCTGACAAAAGCCTTTGGGTTCCGAGATACGTTTCTGAGTCTCTGGGATCATGGCCGTTAAGCAGTTCGATCAGGAACCAGAGAGGCCATGCCTTCAATTATATAGCTGAGCCGGAGGTGGTTTGTGGGTGTGTCTCCCACATACCTAACTTTTGACCATTTACTTTCTTGGTAAACTTTGCCCCAAGTTTTTGGTGTCTGACCAAAGGCACAGCAGCAATTTTGGGGTATCTGAAAATCTGACGGTGCCATCAGGCTGCTGATGCACTCACCTCACAGGCATAGATTGACCTGCTGGCGGCACCATACCCCCTTAAACATGCTAGTAATTTCTTAATGGATTAATGGCTCCAGTGTGAAATACAACAATCTTCACACATTTTCCTCTAAGGAAACTCTATTGGATCATTTTTAGTGAATTAATACCAAATTAATTATTTCCTTTCTGCCTTGTGGGGGCACAGTTTGGGATTGGGGTGGAAAAATTTGAAATATGGTGGTGGAAAAATGCAATGGTAATGGGATTGGTGTTCAAATATCAAATGTAAAGAATTATCGTGAACAACTTCATAAAAACAAAAATTAAAAAATAAAGAATATGCATGTGTGTCCTGGAAAACAGTTAAACTTTGTATAAACTGTTATTTATCACCCTCTCTGCTGGACATTAAAACCAGACCCTGACCCCTGTCTTTGAGCAAACAGTTCTCTGACCTGTGCTGATGAACATCCTTTTCAACAGAAGTTATTGAATTTCCAGTTAATCCCCTCTTTTCATTCCAGTTGCTCCTAAGCTATTTTTCAGACAGCACTGTCTTCCTAGCACACATATTAACAGTTTGTAAAACAGGCTTCTGCAAAACCAAGTGCTGGAAATGTGTCTTAAGAAAGTCTTGGATTTTAGAAGAAGCAAGTTAAGAGCAGTAAGAGTTTCAGGGAGGCTTAGATGTGATGTGTAAAACCAAGCCGGCTGAATTCAAAGACATGTCCATAAGCTCCAAACTGCATAATTAATGAGCCAATAAAATAATTGGATTATCCTGAAATTTGGCATTGTGAATCCTACTTTTTTTCTTGAAATGTTAAATGTTTCCTATCCTGCCCCCACCCCGCCCCTTACCCCCATGTAATCTTCAAATTCTGCTTGGTAGCTCAGTTAAGTCAGAAATCAACCACTTTCTGCTTAGTTTTGAAAGATGTTCAGTCTTTGGGAAATCTACCCAGGGTTGGGTGTGAAAGAGTTAACCAGTGAAATCCGGGGTCTCCAGAGTGAGAGTCCCTTGGCTTCCCCCCAACAGCAGGATGGGGGGAAGTTCATGCTGAAGGGACACATACTAAGTTCCACTGAAGACCCAGAGGCCATACAACATGCCTGCCCACTCCCTCCCACCTCTATCCTCTCCTCCTCCCACTTGGCAGTCTACAGAAAACTCACAGGCAGCAGTTAAAAAGCTCTGGGAGAGAAATAGAATAATTGACAAATGACAAAAATAGAAAAAAAGACCCCTTTTTGGACTTCTATATAGCTAGTTACAGGCACTTTCCCCAATAACATTGGAGGACAGCAGTATCTTGGCAGATGAGACACACACATTTTCACGTCTTGAGATCCTAACTGTGCTGCTGGAGATTATAGAGACAGAGAAGCCTTTGTTATTCGCGAAGGTCCTTGATAGAAAAGGAGCATAAGTCACAAAAAAGCTGTGGTCCAGAATGAGCAAACTACATCAGAACAAAGATAACTTTCCTTCAAACATCTGGATGCAGATTTCACTGTGTCTAGTATAGAGGGCTTAGAGGTGAATTGGTTAATTACTTGAACCACAAAACATCATTGATATGACTTTGTGTGTGTGTGTGTGTGTAGTGTGTGTGTGTGTGTGTGTGTTTGGGGTAGGATCTGTGTCACTAAGGCTTACTCCTGAAGGAACTCAGAGGTTTGTATGCAGTAATGGGAATCAAATCAGAGTCGACAACATGAAAGACAACTTGTGTGATTTGTTGCAGAGAATTATGTTAATTAAGTTTGTTTTAGGAAAACTAAAGAGTTAATTCATATGTAAATTTAGCCATTCTGAATTCATGTCAGCTGAGTCTATTAAGTGTATCATTAGTAATCCCCGTCAATAAGTGTACTGATATATTATCACATCATATTCAATCATATTCAATTGATGGTCTTGCCTGACCAATGTCACTGTTGTCCCAAAATTCCAAATGGGATCTAACCACCATCTCCTTCATGCAAAATTCTACTTCACAGAGTGGGGAGAAAGGGCTGCAAAGTTTAAAAAGAGAACTCCCAGAACGACCACCAACTGGGAGCTCTTTGGCACTATTGCGGCAACATGGGAAGATGCCGTCATTGACAACATTGGAGAGGAATACAATTTACTGGTTCAGCACCTCCATGATTGTGCAAAGAACACTGAGAGAGAGATAGCCACAAAAAGATGCCTGTCTTCAAAAACTCTAGAGCTCATTCGCTAATGTGGATTGGCACAAGCCTCAGGCAACTGCTCGCAAATGTCTGAGCTCACAAAGCAGTGCAGAGAAGCAATCAAGGAAGACCTCAAAGAGAGAAGAGCAGCAGTGCTGGCAGTGCGGCAGAAGCTGGGAAAAGCATTTGCAATACCCGCCTGTCCTTCGCCAACTACAAGACCAAGATGACTGCCCTCCGATGTCCTGATGGATCTATCACATGTTCCAGAAAGGCAATGGAGAAGATTATCCATGACTTTTACTCAGATCTCTTTGATAGTCACATCCACCTGCCCACACACCAAATTTCGCAGGATGGATATGTCGTTCCCAACATTCTCCCTTCCGAAATCTGACACGCCATTTCGTCGGTAAAGAAGCAAACAGCACCCGGCCCAGAGAAGGTCAGACCCAAACACCTGAAGAACCTGCCATCAGTACTCACCAATACACTGGCTCGGCTCTTCACATGCTACTTGTCTGAATGCAAGGTTCTGTCCCAATGGAAAACCAGCAGGACTGTACTACTGTACAAGAAGGGAGACATCCACGACATTGGCAACTATCACCCGATTTGCCTGTTGTCTGATCTACAAGCTGTTCACTTGAGTCATCCTGAATAGGATTGGCAGAACACTAGATGAAGGACAACCATGCGAGCAAGCTGGGCTTCGAAAAGGATTTAGCACCATCAACCATATCCACACGATAACCAAGCTCATTGAGGTTTCTCGGGAGTTCAAGATGCCGCTTTGTCTAATGTTCATTGATTTATAGAAGGCCTTTGATTCTGTTGAGACTGAAGTGGTCATCAAAGCCCTAGCCAAAAGGGCGTTCAAACTCAATACGTTAGGATTCTCCGTGAGCTGTATTGTGGATTCTCTACCAGGATTTCACCATTCTACAGGGAGGTGATCATCCATGTCAAGAGAGGGGTTTGGCAGGGTGATACCATTTCACCGAAACTCTTCAGTGCCACCCTCGAGAAAGAACGTCATGTGATGACTGGAATGGGAAGGAATGGGAGTGAAGATAGATGGTCAGCAACTACACCACCTCCGCTTCACTGATGACATCGTTCTAATAACACCAAACATCAGCCAAGTGGCACAAATGCTGGGAAACTTTGACCGTGAGTGTGGAAAGGTTGGACTACAGCTAAATCTCACGAAGAAAATGTTTATGAGAAATGGTCTCGTTCCTGACATTCCATTCACTCTCAACTGGATGAACATCTCCAAATGCAACAGTTATGTGTACCTAGGTCAAGAAGTCAACATGACTAATGATCTGGCACCTGAGTTGCGCAGGAGGAAGAGAGCAGCTTGGAACACCTTCAAGAGCATCTAAGAAATAGCTAAGAGGATGAATAACCTCTGGCTCCGGGTATATCACTTTGATTCGACTCTTCTTCCAGCATTAACATATGCCTCAGAGACCTGGGTCCTATGCAAACAGGATGAGAACGCTACTCATGTCTCCCAAAGAGGAATCGAAAGAGCTATGCTTGGAGTATCACATTTCACTCAAATGAGAGAAAGAATCTGGAGTTCTAACCTCCGTCGATGATCAAGAATCAGGGATGCTGTCTCATTTGCTAAGGTGTCAAAAATCAGATGGGCTGGGCACGTAATGAGATTTGGAGATGACCACTGGACTAGAGCCATTACCGACTGGATTCCACAGGATGTCAAAAGATCGCATGGCCGCCCACCTATGAGATGGTCAGACTTCTTCGTCAAGACACTGAACGATCAGTTTGAGGCTGTTTGTGTTCCTAGAACGAGCAGACACCATTGAGCTACACTGGCGCATGACAGGGACAAATGGAGATGTTGCTGGTGCCCGCTCGAGCAAATCAATGAGTAACGGATGGTATGTCAAGTGATATATTATCTATAAAATAGCCTCTGTTTGACAATTGCAAACAAGATGCTTATTTTCTCCAGCACAAAATCCCAAGTCTTACTGAGCCAGGCTTCCTCTATACTAACATGCCATTTGTTTGTGAAATAAAAGGTAAAAGGCCGCCCGGCAAGCTACCGAAAGTATTCGATATGCCAAACACAGTTTGTGAAATAGTTTTCTCCAAATACGAATAGCTCTGAATTAGTTTTAGAAACTCCAAAATGGAGTGTTGGTTGTGCTTCACTAAAAATGAATGCTTAAGGCAAGATTATGGGTTTCTTCCAATATTCAAGAGCAGTAAAAACTTACCATTTTCCTTCCATTGTATGGGCATGTCTATTATATTACAAGACTGGTTTTCACTCTGAAAAGTGGCATTGCTTGGAATGCCTACTCTGAAATGTGGAACAACTTGTATGTAATGGTAACTTTATCCACCCTTCCTTTAGAACGGATGGCAGCCTTAACTATCAGTGGCAACCAGAAAGATGCTCTATGGATATGAAGTATTAAGATAATGTCTCAGTAGAAACGGGACCTCCCCCACTTCTCAAGGATCCCTTTGTGCTGTTGAATGCAGGCTCAAATTTGATCTCAGAAAAGGAATGTCAGAATATAAGGGAATTGCCTGGGATTCATTACAGTTCTGGGTGTGGGCAGCAAAAAGAAAGCTCTTCCTTCTGCTCATCTGCTTCTCTCCCAGTTCCTTGTGCTCCACTTCTGGTCTGACTCTCTCACCGAGTGTGCTCTTGTCATCAAAAGATCATAGACATAACTGGATAGAAAAAGAAGAGTTTTATTGGCTAAGAAGCACTTTGCAAGTTTGGTGTTCTTTTTTGAGGTAACACCACATGGTACTCATGGATGACTCCTGGCTCTGTGCCTAGGAGTCACTCCTGGATGTACAGGGGGACCAGGGTCAGTTTCTGAACACCAATTTATTTGTCTTGGAGCAAATAAATCTAGATTTAAGTCTCCTAATGGAGAAATTCAAATTCATTTCACTTTGAAATCATCAGAGGTCAAAACTTTGGTCAGAGAAGGCACTGAAATTTGTAGAAGATTAGATCAAATGATAATGAATGTTTGGGCAAGATTTTTGCCATATCTCTTGCTTGTGTCTTGAATTACAGCATTAAGCAAGTTTAGTATCTTTATAACCTATATAGATAAGTCTTGCAAACATTAAGAAACTAGCCTTTTCACTTCCTTTATTAAACAAAATGTGTTCCTTCATGAAATTTTCAAGATACCACTTAATTAATATTGATAGTAATTGATGCATTATAAAGAAACTTGATAGATAAAGTTATTCTCTCTTCTCACCATAATGGTCAATTATTATTAAAATAAGATGTATGTATGTGTTGAACCTGTCAACAAAGATATTATGCCATTTGTTTTCTATATATATTTTCAATTTAAAAATAATTAGAATATCAATAAAATATATACAAAAGTTGCATTGAATATAGGTTTTATCTTTTCATTAAAACCTGTGGGCAGAGTCCAAGGATAGAACATTTTAGAAATATAATTATTAGTAAGTATCAAAATGGAATTGGATTGAATGTTCATTGGAAATTGTTCTTGATTTTTATTTGTTCTAATGTTATTAATGAAAAGTAAAAGGAATATTTAGAAACAAAATGCATCAACTTGCTTTATAAGAACTTTTAAGTTGATAGCCTCACACATTCTCTTTCAAATATTCTTTTGTAGGAGTACTGCTATTCATTCAGCCACTGATTAGCTGATTGAATTGGGCATGAACTCCACCTAAATTTTTTTTCTTTTTATATTTATTTATTGAATCACTGTGGGAAAAGTTACTAAGCTTTCAGGTTTAAGTCTCAGTCATACAATGATCAAACACCTTTCCCTTTACCAGTACTCATTTTTCACCACCAAGAACTCCAGTATACCCCCCTTCCACCCCTCCAAATGCCTGTGAGGCAGATGATTTCTACTTAACTCTTCTCTACATTGATTACATTCATTATTTTGACAAAAGATGCACCATTATTGTTTAGAATTTCCCCCCAAACAATCAGAATTGCTGAAAAGACATTGTGAAATATTTTGTTTTCTATAACTGGTTATGAGAATCATATAATGTCACGTGGACACGATTTTGGATTCCTGCAAAGAGCCAGATAATTATGAGGTTGGTTTCTGTGTGTCTGGTGTTATGGCTGTGCCAGAGAACCGCTATTGGGGGTAACTCGTGCCCTCAGTAGGGCGTGAAGGACGTGCTGGTACTGCCCCCTTCCCATGAGACTGCAGTTGCCCGTCACCACTGGCTTTCCTATAAGCTCTGAGGCGGCGGCCACCTTGTTGATAGTGGGGGAAAAGGCAGAAGGGAGCAACAACCTTTCCCTCCTGAGGAGGCATGGCGCCATAGTTTAACGCATGGTCCATTCACTTTTCTTCTGCAAGCTGCTGGACTCTGAACTAAGTCCTTTTTCCTCTGGAGCCATGGCCATGCCAGAGAGCTGCTTGTGGGGGGCAACTCATGATCTCGGTAGGGTGTGAAGGACGAGCTGGTACCACCCTCCTTCCCATGAGACTGCAGTTGCCCCGTCACCGCTGGCTCATATCTGGCTTTCCAATATGCTCTGAGGTGGCGGCCACCTTGCTGCCAGGGGGGAAAAAGGCAGAAGGGAGCAACACCCTTTCCCTTCTGGGGAGGCATGGTACCGTAGTTTAACGCATGGTCCATTCACTTTTCTGCCGCAAGCTGCCAGGTTCTGGATTAAGTCCTTTTCCCCTTTGGAGTCATGGCCGTGCCAGAGAGCTGCTTGTGGGGGGCAACTTGTGACCTCAGTAGGGCGTGAAGGACGAGCTGGTACCGCCACCCTTCCCAGGAGACTGCAGTTGCCCCATCACTGCTTGCTCATACCTGGCTTTCCAAAATGCTCTGAGGTGGCGGCCACCTTGCTGCCAGGGGGGGAAAAGGCGGAAGGGAGCAACACCCTTTCCCTCCTGGGGAGGCATGGCGCTATAGTTTAATGCATGGTCTGTTCACTTTTCTGCCGCAAGCTTCCAGGCTCTGGATTAAGTCCTTTTGCCTCTGGAGCTATGGCCGTGCCAGAGAGCTGCTTGTGGGGGGCAACTCGTGACCTCGGTAGGGCGTGAAGGACGAGCCGGTACCGTCCCCCTTCCCATGAGACTGCAGTTGCCCCGTCACCACTGGCTCATACCTGGCTTTCCAATAAGCTCTGAGCCAGCAACCGCCTTATATGCAGTCCAGATGCATTTCTGCCAAAAGCCACTGGGTTTCAAGATTTGTTTCTAAGTCTCTGGTATCATGGCTATTAATCAGCTTGATCAGGAGCCAGAGAGGCTGTTTGTAGGCAGCGACTCGGGGTCTCATTGGGATGGGGAGAAAGAGTTGGCTCCACCCCCATGTGGTGAGGTCCCATGTGTCTCGTCCAGTGGCCTCTGGAGGATGGTGGTTACCAGGCCGCCAGGGAGAACAGGCCAAGGCACGAAACCTATTCCCACCTGGAGTGGCCCAGCGCCAATAACCTACTGCAGGAACAGGACACATCTCTGACAAAAGCCTTTGGGTTATGAGATTCGTTTCTGGGATCATGGCCATTAAGCAGTTCGATCAGGAACCAGAGAAGCCATGCCTCCAATTATATAGCTGAGCCGGAGGTGGTTTGTGGGTGTGTCTCCCACATACCTAACTTTTGGCCGTTTACTTTCTTGGTAAACTTTGCCCCAAGTTTTTGGGGTCTGGCCAAAGGCACAGCAGCAATTTTGGGGTATCTGAAAGTCTGACGTTGCCATCAGGCTGCTGATGCACTCATCTCACAGGTATAGATTGACCTGCTGGCAGCACCATACCCCCTTTCAAATATTTTTAAGGCACTTGACATAAAGAGAAACTCACATCACTGCCTAAAACTCACTCATAATCATGGCATTACAAGCATTTTGGAAGCATTTTCTTTAATAAAAAAGATGAGGAAATGCTAAATACAAGAGTAAATGGCCTTTGATGACCTTGTTGCTGCCCATTTGAAACAGGTAGGAAATTTTAAAAATAATTTTTGATTGATTTCTCTGCCTTGAATGGGAAATTATAGGTTGCTAGGAAAATTAAGTGGAAAAGTCCTTAAAGAAGTTTGGGGTACAGGTACATTGCAGGTAAAGTCAAGGGGGAAGACTAAGAATAGCAGCCTGAATAAGCAACACACATCATACTCTTGACACAGATGTGGAGTCAATCCCCCAAGAATTTTAGATGTGAGTTTCTTGTTCTCTGTGACATCAGTAGCGAATAAAGTCTTTGACACTCAGGAAATGCTAAAAAAAAAAAGTTATCAAATAAATAAAATTAATGAATTAATGTTAATTAAATATATTGTCTGTCCTCCCGTTGTTCATTGATTTGCTCGAGCAGGCCCAGTAACGTCTCCATTGGAGACTTTGTTGTTACTGTGTTTGGCATAACGAATGCATCACGAGTACCTTGCCAGGCTCTGCCGTGCGGGCGAGATACTCTCGGTAGCTTGCCAGGCTCTCCGAGAGGGGTGGAGAAATCGAACTCGGGTTGGCCATGTTGGCTGTGTGCAAGGCAAAACCCCTACCACTGTGCTATTGTTCCAGCCCATAAAAAGGGCATAAAAAGAAAGTGGAACAGGGTTGGAGCAATAGCGCAGTAGGTAGAGTGCTTGCCTTGAATGCAACTGATCCAAGTTTGATTCCCAGCACCCCATATGGTCCCCTGAGCTCACCCCCAATATGATCCCTGAGTGCAGAGCCAGGAATAAACCCTGAGCACAACTTGATGTGATCCAAAAACAAAATGAAAAAAGAGGTAGAGTAGCAGTGTGGGAGGTAGGAAAGAAGGGGAAGGAAAGGAAAGGGAAGGAACAGAGACAGAGAATTGTTAAATGGGCTGAAGACTTGGGTGTCTTCCTGGCACCAACAGAAGTAACCCCTAGGCACCAAGCCAGACCAAGTGCCTGAGTGTCTCCAGCTGTGCCCCAAATAACAAAACAGAAAATGGAAAGCAAAAGAAAGAAAGGAAGGGACCGCAGGAGGGAAATAGGTAGGAAGGAAGGCAAGAAGGAAGGTGGGGAAGGAAGCCTGGAAGGAAGGAAGGGAGAGAGGGAAGGAGAGAGAGAGGGATGCAGGGAGGGGAAGGAAAGACAGAAAACACATTTTACTGGCATCCAAAGATTCTCACACATTTTGGGGAGATAATTTGTCTAAAATATTTTCTCACATTAGAAATAAGTCTGAAGCACTAAACTCATTTCAGAGAAATTATTTTGATCCATTTCTGTCTACACAACAGCTTATCTAACAAGTGGTATGGTACCAGCTACACGCCTACACTGCATGTGATAACATATTGATATCTGAAAATATGCCACAAGCCTTTGGAGACCCCTGTCTTAGGCCAGAATATTCTGCTTGGGCTCTTGGGCCTAAGGAAAGCACAGATAGCAGACAAGGACGTGCTGGGTTCTTCGTGTCCACCTCCCCTCTTCAGGGCTACTCCCTTTCCAGGGAATCAGCTGAAGCCTCTTTCCCCCACATCATTCCATCCAACCCAATTTTTAGGGAAAAAATTCTCTCTCTCTCTCTCTCTCTCTCTCTCTCTCTCTCTCTCTCTCTCTCTCTCATTCTTTCTCTCTCTCTCTTATTGTTGGTGGTGGTTTTAGGACCACACCCTCTGTACTCAGGGCTTACTTCTGGCTCTGCCCTCAGGCCTCACTCCCCAAGTGGAGAGAGAGGTCGCACGCGTACAGGAGCAGCTGGTTCTCACCCTGTGGAGCGAGAGGAGCCAGCGCTGGTTTAGAAGCTTGATATAGGGACTGAGGACATGGCAGGTGCGAGACTTAAGTTTTATCCCTACCACCAGGTATGTGCGAGCACTGCAGCTGGGGCTGTAGGTGTGCACTGCAGCATTCAACAACAGAGGGAGGCAGGAACAGAGGGAGAGATGGAGGGAGGGAGGGAGAGAGGGAGGGAGGGAGGGAAGTAGGGAGGAAGGAAGGAAGGAAGGAAGGAAGGAAGGAAGGAAGGAAGGAAGGAAGATATTAAAAATAAGTAAAACTTGCTTGGAAATTCGTGGGTATGTGTGTAACTGGTGAGTTTAGTGCCTCCTTAGCATATGGGCAGACTCTGACTTTTCTTTTTTTTTTGGGGGGGGGAGTGGAGAGAAATCCATCTGTGCACTGGGATTACTCCTGGCTCTGTACTCAGGGTCACTCCTGGCAAGGCAACTGCCCTACCCACTGCACTATCTCTCCAGCTTGGGTGGCTGACTTTTAATGATTGATACCATCTGAGGTCAGGTTTGGAAAAGCACCCCATTTTCCGATGGGCTGGTTCTCAGTGCCATGCATCTTAAGAAAGAAACTATCTGGCCACCCAAAAGCTACCTCGAGGGAGACAGCCCAGGGAAATGGAGTGAGGTGCTTGGGTAGTCTTAGTGGTCTGCTCAGCATCAACTAGCAGATGGGAAGCCAGGCACCCCCAGACACCAACCTCTCAAGCCTCCACACAGAGGGACAAAATAAATGTCAGTATTAGTCTCTACATTGGGGGGTGACTAGTGACCCATTACAATGACTCAGGTGAGTGTTTTTTTAAGCTTTTTAGGTAACACCCAGCGATGCTCAGGGGTTACTCAGGAATCACTACTGGTGGTGGTCGGGATGCATATGGGATGCTGGGAATCAAACCCGGTTGGCCGCATGCAAGGCAAACTCCCTACCAGCCTTGCTATCGCTGCAGCCCCAACTCAGGTGAGTTTTTCTAGCCTGACCCTGACTGTCTGAGTTCCGGTTGGGGGTTGGCATCAGCCCCATGCTGATCATGGGTCGCAGGGAAGAAGCTCTTGAGAAACAGCAATATTTAGAGGGCACTGGGATCCTGAGATCAGCCTCGGGACAAGATGCTGAAAGGTCAGAAGAACTCCCGTGAATGGGGAAAGGCAAGGGACATTTCGGCATGCATGAGTGCACTCTTCACAGGGCACTTTCTGTGGAGCCTCATTGATCCTAGGGTCAGGAGGAAAATAATTCTGCAACCCAGAGAGGGGCTTTCCTTATGAGCCAATTGCCCATGTGAAGAAGAAGCTAAACTATCCCACCTGAAACCTTATGAGTAATCATCAAACCTCCAACTACTTGGGCTACATGTTCAGAGAACAGAAAGTTTCCCTGTGTTATATTAAATAATTGTCTCACACAATACCCTTCTCATGAGTACACCTATCACAAGCTGGCTGGCATTAGGTGCAAAGAACTGGGTTGAAGATGAGACTCAGATGCCTTTTGTGACTAGAAAATGCTCCCAAACTCTTTCCCAGAAATGAGTGAAAAGAAAAGAAAACACCTCAGTCAGACAGGCCCGGAGACGCTTCTGGAAGCAGCTCGGCATGGCCGCCCAAGGAGAACCGCAAGTGCAGTTCAAACTGGTGCTGGTGGGCGATGGCGGCAAGGTGCACCTGCTCAACTTCCACACCAACTGCAGCCCCATCAAGTTCAACGTGTGGGACACAGCCGGCCAGGAGAAGTTCGGCAGCCTGCGGGATGGCTACTACATCCAAGCCCAGTGTGCCATTATAATGTTTTATGTAATATCAAGAGTTACTTATAAAAATGTGCCTAACTGGCATAGAAATCTTGTTTGAGTATGTGAAAATATCCCCATCGTGGGGAGAATCAACATTGTCAAAATGGCAATACTTCCCAAGGCACTGTACAAATTCAATGCAATCCCTATAAGGATACCCACGACATTCTTCAAAGAAATGGAGCAAACACTCCTGAAATTTATATGGAACAATAAGCCCCCACGAATAGCTAAAGCAATTCTTGGGAAAAAGAAAATGGGAGGAATCAACCTACCTAACTTCAAGCTCTACTACAAAGCAGTAATAATCAAAACAGCATGGTACTGGAACAAAGGCAGAGTTGCAGACCAATGGAATAGAGTTGAATATACTGACATCTCCTCCCAAACATATAATCATCTAATCTTCGATAAGGGGGCAAGAAAAGTGAAATGGAGCAGGGAAAGCCTCTTTAATAAATTGTGCTGGCAAAACTGGACGGCTACATGCAAAAAAGTGGGCTCAGATCTCTGCCTAACGCCATGCACAAAAGTAAGATCGAAATGGATTTATGACCTCAACATCAGACCGGAATCCATAATGTTTATTGAAGACAAAGTTGGCAAAACTCTCCACGATATTGAAGTTAGTGGTATCTTCAAAGACGTCATGCCACTGGCCGAGCAAGTGAAAACAGAGATAGACAAATGGGACTATCTTAAACTAAGAAGCTTCTGCACCTCAAAAGAAACAGTGACCAAAATACAAAGACAGCCTACAGAATGGGAAAGAATATTCACCAAATTCACATCCGACAAGGGGTTGATTTCAAGGATATACAAGGTACTGGTTAAACTACACAAGAAGAAATCACCCAACCCCATCAAAAAATGGGGCGAGGAAATGAACAGAAACTTTCGCAAAGAAGAATGGCAAAAAGGCACATGAGAAAATGCTCTACATCACTAATCATCAGAGAGATGCAGATCAAAACAACAATGAGATATCATTTCACACCACAGAGACTGGCCCACATCCACAAGAACAAAAGCAACCGGTGCTGGCGCGGATGTGGCGAGAAAGGGACCCTCCTTCACTGCTGGTGGGAATGCAGGCTGGTCCAACCCTTTTGGAAAACAGTATGGACGATTCTCAAAAAATTAGAATTCGATCTCCCATTTGACCCAGCTATAGCACTCCTGGGAATATATCCCAGAGAGGCAAAAAGGTATAGTCGAAATGACATCTGCAATTGTTTGTTCATTGCAGCACTCTTTACAATAGCCAGAATCTGGAAAAAACCTGAGTGCCCGAGAACAGATGACTGGTTAAAGAAACTTTGGTACATTTACACAATGGAGTACTATGTAGCTGTTAGAAAAGATGAAGTTATGAAATTTACATACAAGTGGTACTACATGGAAAGTATCATGTTAAGCGAAATGAGTCAGAAAGAGCGGGATAGACACAGAAAGATTGCATTCATCTGGGGAACATAAAGCAACAAAACGGGAGACTAACACCCAGGAAGGGCTCAGATTAGTACCAGGAATTTTGCTCCATGACTTGAAGGCCAGCCACATGTGCTAGGTGAGAAGGAAGCTCAGATAGAGAAGAGAGCACCAAATAAAGGGTGTTGTGAAGACCCTCCCAGGGTGGGAGAGACATGCTAAAAGTGGTCTATAGACCAAACATGATTGCCACTCAATGCCTCTCTGGAAAAACACAGTACCCAAAAGAAGAGAGAGAGAACAGGGAGGAATGCCCTGCCACAGCGGCAGGGTGGGATGGGGGGGGGGGATGGGGGGTGGGAGGGATGCTAGGACCTGTGGTGGGGGAGGATGAGCACTGGTGGAGGGATGGGTACTTGATCATTGTATAACTGAAACCCAAGCACAAAAATTTATAAGTCTATAAGTGTACTTCATGGTGTTTCACTAATAAAAAAAAATGATAAAAAAAAAAGAAAATATCCCCATCATGTTGTGTGGCAACAAAGTGGATATCAAGGACAGGAAAGTGAAGGCAAAGTCTATTGTCTTCCACTGAAAGAAGAATCTTCAGTACGATGACATTTCTGCCAAAAGTAACTACAACTTTGAAAAGCCCTTTTTTTGTCTTGCTAGAAAATTAATCAGAGATCAAAACTTAGAGTTTGTTACCATGCCTGCTCTCGCTCCCCCAGAGATGGTCATGACCCAGCCTCAGCAGCACAGTATGAGCACGATTTAGAGGTTTCTCAGACAACTGCTCTCCCAGATGAGGATGATGACCTGTGAGGAGATGAAGCTGGAGCCCAGCATCAGAAGTCTAGTTTTATAGGCAACTGTCCTGTGATGTCAGTGATGCAGTGTGTTTGCCACTTTATTATATAGCTAAAACAGAACAAGTGCTTCATCTTTGGGATGTTTAAAGAGATGAATGGGCTTCGAGTGAATGTGGAAGTTTAAACAAAAATCTTTTTTTTCTTTCTTTTTTTTTTTTTGGACCTCATATTTAGCTGTTTTGGAACTGCAGTTGTCTCCTTTGAGTTTCAGATCTAAGACTGCTGCAATCACATCACAATATTCAGTGGTGAAATCTTGTTTATTACTGTCATTCTCATTCCTTTGCATTTAGAATCAGAATAAAGCTGTATTTCAAAGAAAAGAAAAGAAAACAACCCTTCAGAAAGGGCTCTTCAGAAAGAAAAAGGTTTAGATCCATGAGGATTTGAATGTGACAGTGAAATTTCTCCATTGGCCCCAAATTATGGATTTTCTGTCTTGCTAGATTTTTGGAAATCCATTGTCTCTTTATGGACAAGTTTGTATAGTGGAATGTACCTCAAGAGGACAAATACTGAAGGATTTTACTGGTCTGTGGTACAGAGGAAAACAAAACAAGGGCATAGACAGGATAAGATGAGAGCAAACCTTATCTTGGGGTTTACCAAACTGAGAATACCTAGAAAATAGGGGAGTGCATGTGAGATGAGCCTGTGAGATGCTGAAGGTTCTTGGGCGCCGCGGTGGTGGTGAGGTATTGTACCTGTGTACATCAAAACCATAAACTATTATAAACTTATGATAGAAACCATAATACATTAAGTGGATAATTTGAAAAGTAAGTAAGTAGACAAGTAAAAATGAACCACTAGCCCAGAGAGAAGCTTATGTCCTGATTAGCAAGGAAGAAAAACAATAATGGAACTGAAACCATCAATGTGGAACATTTGTTAGAAGGTGAAGGACGATTTATCCTGTGCCTATAACTCTGAAATAGTCTCAGGGTCTCACTGCGGGGAGGCCTCACTCCAGATTGTCTGCCCAATTGCCAAGAAGAATATGGAGAAAGAGAGCTGTGTCAGAGAACTGTGTTCAAAATAACTCTCTGTTGCTATTGGTAACTAAGGCTTACAGTAAATCGGGCTCTACGAATCTATGCCCCTTTTTGATGTTCAGACGGCTGAAACTTTTTGAAAAGGGACTTGGTTTATTTTTGATTTTTATAGTTCAAATATTTCTCAAAAGGTCATAGGCCTTGGGAAGGTTTAGCTCCCATATTTAGATGACCAAAGCTGTGTTTTAAATAATAGTTTGTAAATGCCCCAAAACTTGAATCAAAAAAAAACGAAAAAGAAAGAAAAGAAGATAAGTAGTTTCAGCTGCCAATCCAAGCACCCACCCTCATTCAGAGTCACTGTGCAGATCCTACCACTTTGAGGAAAATGGTGTTCATAGTCCCAAAACTCTCCAGTTTCCTCTTACAATGCATTTTTCCCTTTTCTATGCTCACCCTTTAGACTTGAAAAAGGTGTTCGAATGACTCAGTGCATTCACTGGGATTTTTGTAGTTGAAAGAACAGTCTTTGGGTCCGGAGCGATAGCACAGCGTATAGGGTGTTTGCCTTGCACGCAGCCAACCCAGGTTTGATCCCTGGCATCCCATATGGTGCCCCCAAGCACCTCTAGGAGTAATTCGTGAGTGCAGAGCCAGCAGTGACCCCTGAGCATCGCTGGGTGTGACCCAAAAAGAAAAAAAAAAAAGAACAGTCTTTAACCCAAACTGTCCTAACCCAGAGAAAGATGTCTTGGTTCTTAGGGGGAAATTTCCTAAGTTCAGCACATCATGGTCCATGATCCCATGACACTTCCAGGGCGCTCCTCCCTCTACTCCACGACTTAACTTCCTCTGTTGTCTCCATTGTCAGATAGGTTCTTTCCTCAGGACTCCAAGTGCCTGTTGTCTATCTCTATCTGGGAAACACTATCTTGGAGATTCAAATCTGGAGGAACGGAATGTCTTAGAATCAATCCTCAAGAAAATCCCTTGGACAAACCCTCACTAGATCATTCTTGCTATCATTTCCACACTGTGCCAAGAGAACAGGATATGCCAAATTGCTCAGATCTCAATTCAGTTTCTGCCTCCAGAGATAGATTCCCATCTAGATTCAAAGAAGTAAAACAATGAAGGACTGGAGTCCCATAGGAAACATAGGAAACGAGGGGCTCTTGACCAAAACGGAAGAATGGGATACCAGGAAAACAAAAGGACAACAGCCCTATTATCCCCATTTTTGACTCTTAATTTATCCTAAACGGGGATTGCACTCAACATCCACACCATCTTGACCTCTTCGACTTCCTCATTTGCTGTTTGTGAGAAACAGACAAACAGCATTTTTAACATAGGAACAGTGCTGTCATAGAAAAAATGCTTCCAGTCCCTCTGGACCTGGCCAAAAGACCATTATTAACCCTTGCCTGAGTGCCCAACAGGAGACTGAATGTCCTAAAAACCAAGAACTAGTGATACAAACTAATCAACAACTAATCATGTACAGCCATTAACCATTTAAGTTTTGTTCTTACTAATGAACACTTCTCTTTCAGCACTTACCTTATCTTCTTTTCTTCTCATTAAAACACACTCCTTTCCACACCTCCTTTGACTTCTAGCCTTCTTAGGACCTCTCTTTTTTTTATTTAATTTTAGATTTCTACCTGAAACTGTGTACCCTGAATTATAATTCTTTGATTCCAAATAAATGCCCGATGGCCTTTTGGATTTACTTGTGGAGGAACACATTTCTTGTGTGAGGAGAGATGGGGTTGAATCTGGTCTAGCACCTGCTTCTCGCCAAAGAGTGTAAATGAACTTCCTCTAGGACACAGATGTATAGTTGAGGTCTCTGGACTCCATCCAGCGACACACGC
The DNA here is from genome assembly GCF_029834395.1 of Sorex fumeus. Lineage (NCBI taxonomy): Eukaryota > Metazoa > Chordata > Mammalia > Eulipotyphla > Soricidae > Sorex > Sorex fumeus. The sequence continues at coordinate 18,620,406 of NW_026606067.1, forward strand.
CAGCAATACCAGGGTCATGATAGACCTTTAGAAATCAGCATTATTGCTTCCAGTGTATTGATCACGCAAATTGAAGCACATCTAATTTTAAAAATCTATCCTGCTGTAGGAAGGAAGATGATACAATGCCTCAGCAGACAGAAAGTGCCCAGAAGCACTTAACATGGTGGCCAATAAAGCTTGGGAAGTGCTTTCAATTGTTGTCTTAAAAATACTCAAAGGTTTATCTTCCAAGAAATGATGCCTTTGAAACTCCAAAGTCCCTGACATAGTCCTTTAACCTAGAGAAAGGCAGACTTCAAATACACAAAGGATAGTGAGCCAAGTGAGAGAGTAAAAAGAAATACTCGTTTTTTGATTGTTTCAAGCAAACAAAAGGAGAAGTTCAATGAGAGCATCTTATAATTCAACATTGAACGTAGCCAGAGCTCAAGTAGAATGGGAAAGAGTGAAATGACAAAAGTCAGAGTGATGCCCCCCACAGCAGAAGAGTCCAGCAGGGAAATAGAACAACACACAGGAACACACACACACACACACACACACACACACACACACACACACACACTGACAAACCCCCACAGTGGGAAAGCAGCCCCTCTGATGGTGAATTCCTTCGCCCTCCCACTTCCTGTGTTCCCACCTGGGTCCATGGTGAGTAGTTTTGTCTGAGTCCTGCCTACTATTGTCCAGGCTCAACGTCTTCACTGTTTGTTGTTGGTTTTTTCCCCTCCCCATAAATTCCGCTGTGTGGAAACCATCCCGGCACTTTCCTGTGGCTGTGAAAGTCCTGGGAACTGGAGAGAGGCTCGCTGAATAATTTAGCGGGAGCTTCTCACTTCCAGAAGCAAATGCTCCAGTTACCTAAGATAGCATCAGACCACCAAGCTTCCGGTCTGTGCCGGTGGCAGGCTCTGACACCAGTGACTGCAGCTGAGTCAGAAACGTGTATGGCCAGCACACCTCAGGCCCTCATGAATCATGACTTCTCTCTAAACTGAGGATGGGTGCTTGGAGCAGGGGGCAGGAGGCAGGGGTGGAGAGGAGCTGGTCCTGATTAGGTAAGGAGAGGAGTGCAGAAACCATCCCTTACCTGGCCTGACAGCAGGCTTAGCTGCGTATATGGATTTTTTTAACTCAAGGGGCTGTAGAAATGGTACAGGTGGAGGCATTTGCCATGCATGTGAACCCACCCATTTTGTCATGGGAAAAAATTATCACTTTTGTTTGAGGTCAGTGAAACAAGGGTGAGTGGCAAATTGTGCTCTGCACCAAATAGGGAAAGTCTTCTCAGCATCCTTAATCCATCATCGTTCCAGCAAAGTGAGTCACTGCTGCCATCTCCCTGTGCCCACAGCACCTCTGGGAGATGCATGGATGACCTTGTTAGTGCTCATTCCCTCAGCTGGCCAGGGAGTGACTATGTCTGTCCCTCACTGCAGGCTCCTGCTTGCTCAGTCTTTCCAGCTGCCTGAAAACTTCTGCTTTGGCCACGTGCAGGAAAAGAGTAACTGGAAACCACCAGTTTTCAAGCTCTTTATACAGAAGCTCTGCTCACCTTGAAAGCCTCTGGTGCCAATACGTCTCCAGCAACTCTAGGGACTCTGGTGGCCACGGGAGCCAGCCTAGACATTATTGCCTCCACCCGGCGTCAGCAGCCTTGGCGCCACTGTCTCTGGGACACCTAGACAGCCTGGGAAGCATCTTTAACCGAAACCAACAGTGAGCACTCCTTCCCGGCATCTCATGGCAGTGTGGATGCCTTTTAAGATTGGCTGTTAGAAAGGTCTCCGGAGGCAATCAGATCAAGGAAAGCAGAAAAGCACGAGTAGCCAGCAGAATCTTGTTCCATCAGTAGACCTTTCCCTACCTTTTCCCTTGGGGACCAACCTTCCCTAAGAGCGTTGGTTCAGTCAGTGACTGATTTTCTCAGGACTTACCTGGGGAATTGCTGTCCGTGGCTGGGTAAATAAATCTAGTTAATCTGGATTTAGTATTCAAAAGCCCTACCTTGTTTACAGATGACTCACTTTCCAAGGCTGGGAATGAGGACTCGGCCACAAAGTACATGCATGAGACCTGGCTGCGTTCAATGCTCAGCGCTGAAAAAAAATAATTCTTCAATAGAACCTTTAATCAGGAATAACTATTTGTTTGTTGGGGCTGGGGTGGGGCAAGCCTAGCTGTGCTCAGAGCTCACTCCTCGTAGTGCTTACGGGACCTTAATGCAGTGTCTGGGATTGAAATAGGATGACTAGGTGCAGGGCAAGAGCCTTAACGCTTATCTCTCCAGCCTAATCAGGTTTTTTCCTTTTCATAATCTTTTTTTTTTGCCACACCATAGGATTAAGCACCATCGACCATATCCACATGATAACCAAGCTCATTAAGGATTCTCAGGAGTTCAAGATGCCACTCTGTCTAATGTTCATTGATTTAAAGAAGGCCTTTGATTCTGTTGAGACTGAAGCGGTCATCGAAGCCTTAGCCAAACAGGGCGTTCAAACTCAATATGTCAGGATTTTCCATGAGCTGTATTATGAATTCACTACCAGGATCTCACCATTCTACAAGGAAGTGATCATCCATGTCAAGAGAGGGATTTGGCAGGGTGATACCATTTCACCGAAACTCTTCAGTGCCACCCTCGAGAAAGTCATGCGACAATTGGAATGGGAAGGAATGGGAGTGAAGATAGATGGTTGGCAACTACACCACCTCTGCTTCGCTGATGACATCGTTCTAATAACACCCAACATTACACAGGTGGCATAAATGCTGGCCGACTTTGACTGTGAGTGTGGAAAGGTCGGACTACAGCTGAATCTCACGAAGACAATATTTATGAGAAATGGTCTCATTCCTGATGTTCCATTCGCTCTCAATGGAACGAACATCTCCAAATGCAACAGTTATGTGTACCTAGGTCAAGAAGTCAACATGATGAATGATCTGGCACCTGAGTTGCGCAAGAGGAAGAGAGCGGCTTGAAACGCCTTCAAGAGCATCTAAGAAATAGTTAAGAGGACGAAGAACCTCCGGATCTGGGCCCATCTCTTCGATTTGACTGTTCATTCTGCATTAACATATGCCTCAGAGACCTGGGCCCTATGCAAACAGGATGAGAATGCTATTCAGGTCTCCCAAAGAGGAATAGAAAGAGCTATGCTTGGAATATCACGCTTCACTCAAGTGAGAGAAAGAATCTGGAGTTAGATCTCTGTCGACGATCAAGAATCAGGGATGCTGTCTCATTTGCCAAGGTGTTGTAAATCAGATGGGCTGAGCATGGAATGAGATTTGGAGACGACCACTGGACTAAAGCCATTACTGACTGGATTCCACGGGACATCAAAAGATCACGTGGTCGCCCACATACGAGATGGTCAGACTTCTTTGTCAAGATCCTGAACGATCAGTTTGAAACTCTTCATGTTCCTAGAATGAGCAGACGCCATTGGGCCATACTAGCAAGTGACAGGGACGAATAAGGACGTTACTGGCACCCGCTGGAATAAATAGATGAGTAACAGGTTGTCAAGTGATCAAGTGATATGCTCTACTTGCTCTTCAAGCCCATGTTCTCCCTTGAACACGTATCTTGCTTGCTTGTCTCTATGTCTTTGCTTGCTTTTTCCACTCCGGAGTAGCCCTTATACTCTCTTGAACATGTATTTCCTCTCTTTCTCTCCCTTTACATATTTCTAAATAAATGATGTTCAGTAAAACTATCTTGATTTACTAAAAGAAAGTAATAATAAAAATATGTTCAGGGGCTGGAGCGATAGCACAGCAAGTAGGGTTTTTGCCTTTCACATGGCCGACCCGAGTTCTATCCCCAGCGTCCCATATGGTTTCCTGAGCACCGCCAGGAGTGATTCCTGAGTGCATGAGCCAGGAGTAACTCCTGAACATCGCCATGTAAGATGCAAATATATATATATATATATATATATATTCAATATTTACCCCAGGGCCTGGCAAGCTACTGAGAGGATCCCACCTGCATGGTAGAACCTGGCATGCTCCCTATGGCATATTCGATATGCCAGAAACAGTACCAACAAGTCTCACAATGGAGATGTTACTGGTGTTCACTTGAACAAACTGATGAACAACAGGATTACAGTGCTACAGTGCTACTTACCTCAGGGCATAGTAGAAAGTGGTTAAAATTGGAAGGGTATACAATGGGAAGAAGGCATGTCCAGTGAAAAATTGTTTGATAATTGTGATTGCATTTGAAATGTACTCAAGAGAGAATGCGGGTTTCTCCAGTGGCAGAGAGCCCCTACACACATCCCAGCATTAGACAGGAAGGCATGAAAGATGAAAGTACACGTCTCAAGAGGGGAGACGTGGGTAGCACATGTGCTAGGGCAGTGTATACATGCCCTTCCTTTGTTCAAGGTGGCTTTTATAGGATCTTCTTGGGTGGTCTTGATCCGGAATGTTCTGTAGAATCACTAAAGTTAATCAAATTAAGAGAGAGTTCCAAGAGTTTTCAAGGAATTTCCTTCATGGGGAGAGGTCCAATCTCCTCAGGGACTGCTGAAGGTCTTATCAGAGGTCTTGTTTTTCATATCCATAGGGTGGATCAGTCTTAGAATTTTCCTTCCCAAAAGTTTTGTTGACCTAAGTTTCATTGACAACAACCTTTCCCTGTCTGCCTGCCTACATCACTATGAAAATTAATTCTGATTGCCAGGAGAGTTAGAAAATTTCAAAGAGTTGAGGACAAAATATCAGCTGAAAATCTATGGAGTCACGATAGAGAAAATAAGGAAATGTTTGGAATATGGAGCAAACAAATGACTTGACAGTTCTGAAAATCAACAAATTTCAATGAACTGGTTATGCATTTGTTTAAGTAGATCTTCTAAATGATTATTCTGTACAAAGAACAGCCCTGGACCCATGGAAGAGACAAGTATATTTTATGTGTCTCTTTCGACAGTGTTACTACCTAAGAAATCAGACAATCTAACTGATGCTCATCTCATAGTGTGCTATTACAGGCCTGGATGTACCTCTGAGGTTATAGAGCATTGCCTATTGGAAATGTAGTAGTGCAATCATTAGGCCATTAGGAGATGGTCATGTGATCGATCCAGAGGGTTGTTAAGCAATACCTGACCATAAGGCAGTTAAAAGATCTAGAGTATGTGCATAAAGGGAACCTAGACCTTCTCTGGCTGTTGTCTCAGGACTAGGCTGTCACTCTCAGGCTCTCTGCCTGACAGAAGTTGTCTTCTTAAGGGGATTTCTTCAAGGCAGGAAGTAGGTGTCAGAGCATTTTTGCTTTGACCCAAAGTTAAACACTTGACTCTGGATATTCTAACAAAGAAGATCAAGATCAGAAAAACAACATCAAATTTTTGAACAATTTTCTGAGCTTAAGGAAGTAGGAAAGAAAATTGCTTTTGGACAAGGCCTCTTTTGCTTTAGAAATGGTCACCCTCACCCACAAGATAGGCAATGCCAGAGATGTACACGCCAAATGAGTCTTTCTCTATGGCTAGAGTTATCAAGATAAAGGGTGGTCTTCTAGAACAGACTACTCTCTCTCCAAAACTAGAATCATGCTCAGAGAGCCTTCCAAATTGCTGATGACTACCTGAATTAAAGTTGTATAAATGTGGGCACTTTGCTGAATTGAGTAATAGAAACTTAATTGAAATAATATAATATAGAAACTTGGATACTTTCTTTCCATCTTTTCACATGTAGATAAATTGAGGCTAATTTGTGAAGACAGGAAGCAGATGTAAAATGAGAAAGTGCAGACCAGCAGAGTTTATAGTTTAACTCCCTGTGGGATAGACACTGTGTCTCTCTCCTTTTGGGTCCTGTTGCCTTATAATCAATTCTGCATGTACTGTTTTGTTGACCAAGTTAGTTTAATGGAGTCAAGTCCTAAGTCAGTCTAATGGAATCATTCAAAACACCTTATACTACAAAATGAAAAATTAAAATTGAAATCCACATGGGGGATGTGGGGTTTGCAACTCTCCAGTTTAAATGGTTCCATTTACTTCCTTGGTCCTGTGGAACCACTGAAGTACAATATTGTGGAGAGACTTGCTAATATGAAATCAATTATAATCTCCTAGAGATAAGTGTCCGTCCTTGGCAAATGCAGTTGAACACAGAGATTGGCTCTGGATTCTCCATGATGGTGACAGACAGTCAGGCAATGGTGTCACCTCAGTCCCAAGAGAAAACTGAAACCCACTGGGGCCGCTTAAAATTCCAGCTTGCTCAGCCTGGAATGAACTTGTCTCTGATATGGTATGATTCTAACTCAGCAGAGACACAGACCAATTCCTAATTGCTACAGTCAAGAGAAGAACTTGTGCTTTTGAGGCTAGAGGCCATCTTCTATGAGCTAAGCATTGCATAGTTGACTAAACAAAAGAGAAGTTTCCAAAACAGCTCAGGGTGAGATGGAAAGATACAGGGTCAGGGGGGAAATAAAAAGAAAGAAAGACCCAGGAGGCAGAAAAGGTTTTAGAAGATTTAGGGACACTGAGGTCTGTGCTCAACAGAGAGAAATATGCTTCAAATTACACTTCTATGTTGGAAGAAAACCGACCATCCCCAGTAACCAAACAGACTTCAGCCTCTGCTTCCAGAGATTATTAGTGCTGACACTAGTTTTACTTTCTCAGCACTGAAACTTCTTTCTGAGATGTGAAGCCTTTTGCAGAGTTTTGAATTATGACCGGGACTTTATTTAGCTTCAAGGAAGGGAAAGATCTGGTGAGCATGGTAAAAAAGGAAACAGACTTACCTCCTCCTTGACTTTGCTTCACGGTAGCAGCATTGTTTGAAGGAAGATAGAAGATTCTGGAACTTCAGAAAGTGGCCTGCTTAGCAGAGAAAGGAATAGGATCTTCTGATAGAGGGGAATTTGGTCATCTGGAATCAGGCCTAGAAACTTCAGTGTGGCATGAATGACCTGGTTCGATCACAAAGCACCATTCTCCATTCATCCCTTCCCAAGCCTGCAAGAGCTGAGGAACAGCTCTGAAGGATGCCTAGGTGCTCACGTAGTATCATCACTGACTCTGGGCACTCAGAAGACTACAACTCTGGGAAACTTTGCAAAGGCTAAAGAACAAAATGGAAAATGACATTGACAGCTTTCAGGCTTGGACCTTATCGTGCTACCTGCTGCTTCTTCTCTCTTTGCTACTTGGTCATCTGGTTTCAGATGATGCACAGAGGACTCAAGAGAGACAATAAAGGACACCAAACCCAGAAGATGGAAGGAATCTAAACTCCTGAGTCACTCCTTAGAAGAGAGCTGCCTGACCTACTTTGACTTTTAATGTGTCCAAAGATGACAGTTTTTATATTAAACCACTGAAATCTTTATTGTTTTGTGAAGGCAACTAATTACAGTAACTAAGACAACCATTAAAGAGATGTCTGGAGTCCTATTACTACTCAGGTGGAGACCTTTAAACCATCAGAGGTTTGGCTTACAGAAATATGAATCAAATCTGGATCCTTTCCCCAAAGTGCTTGCAACCACTAGGAATCTGAGAGGAAAAGAAGGATCGGCAGGAACCTAACAAATGGCTTCACTTTCCTATTATAGGCACTCGTGTGAGGCAGTCACCAGGAAATGTTTAAGCAAAGATTCTTGCAAAATTATTGCCTTGTCAGAATTGCCAAGAGCTGGGAGTTTGTTTCCCAGAAAGCGGCCTGCTTAGCGAGGAAGGGAATGGAAGCTTTTGTTTCCCAGACAGTGAAGTCACTGAGAGCCTACGCATTTTCTCTCTCATCAGTTCAGTAATTTTCAAAATAGCCCTTCTTCCTACCCCACTACAGTTTTATCTTTTAGTTCTTCATGACTATGGGAAAATCAAACAAACGGAAGACTGACATAGAGAATTCTTAGTAAGCCAAGACTTTGCTAACACAGTGCTGGCACAATGCATAACTACTATCCAAATTCAAAATGAAAACAACAACGAAAAGTTGATCTGGCATCCCTGGGGGTAGAGTTGTTTACATGGATTTGATTGGATTTGATAGACTTCATTTCTTGTCCCTTTCCTTAGCAATTGGATAATACATCAAATCAGAGTTTTGCAACAGACCACCAAGGACAACTTGATAAGGAGATACTTGATCCAGTGGTTCTGTGACTCCCCCCTAAGTGTTTTAAAGTGTAAATATTACGTTCCTCTCCTGCTCCAGCCTCAGGTCACCCTCAAAACCTGTGAGAGAAGTGAGAGAATCCAGACACAAAAGGCTACAGAGTGCATAATACCATTTATATGAAATATCCAGAATGGTAAATCCTTAGAGACGGAGGCCGATTAGTGGTTGCCAAGGACTTGGGTCAGGGGGTTGGGAATGGAGATGTGACGAATAAGGGGGGGTCAGGGTGGTGCTTGCTGCTCATTAGGGATAGGATTACCTTTGGGGTTGATGAAAATGTTCTGGAACCAGATTAGGGTGAAAGTTGCACAACATCGTGAATGGCCAAAATGGTATTTTCTCTTGTTATTATTTTCGGGCCCCAGGTGGCAGTGCTAGGGGGTCTGTTCTGGTATTGCTGCAAGGAGGAACCATGCAGGGCCAGATATCAAATCCAGGCCTCGTGCATGCACAGCATGCTCTCCAGCCCTCTGAGAGATCTCCTCGGCCCATAAACTGTGCATTGGATGGTGAGGAAGGGGCGGGAGAATTGGGGTGACACCTGGAAATACTTGGGCCTTACTCCTGTCTCTGTGCTCAGGGATCATTCCTGATAGTGCTCGGCAGACCATATGTGGTACTAGAGATTTGAACCAGTATTGGCCGCCACACCGGCCTATAGAAATTTATTTGTTCATTTGGCAGGTCACACCTAGTGATACTCAGGATGTCCTCTTAACTCTCAGCTCAGAAATTATTTCTGCCCATGCTCAGGAACACCATTTTCAGTTCTGTGGATCCAACTGGGGTCAGCCTCATGCAAGCCTTCAGACTGGAACTGTGCTTTAGAATAAAAAAAAGGGGGGAGGGGCTGGAGTGATAGCACAGTGGATAGGGCATTTGCCTTGCATGCGTCTGACCCGGGTTTGATTCCCAGCATCCCATATGGTTCCCCCAAGCACCGCCAGGAGTAATTCTTGAGTGCATGAGCCAGGAGTAACCCCTGTGCATCGCTGGGTATGACCCAAAAAGCAATAAAATAAATAAATAAATAAATCATTTTAATTCATTGAAATCCTGGTGTTTACAATAATATTAGTGATTATTTCCTATATACATAATTCCAGCACCATACCCATCTTTAGTGTACCCACTTCCCTCCCCTAAGGACCCCAATGTCCCTCAATTAACCCCATCATGATATTCTCTAGTTCCAACCACATCGCAGCAAACTCCATGATTTTGTTCTTTCTTAGAGCTGTTTGGTATTCCATTGTGTATATAAACCACAACTTCTTGATCCATTCATTTGTGGTTGGGCGTTTGGGTTGTTACTAAATTTGTTATCTGGCAAGATACCAAAACGTGATATCGTGATGCCATATGGAAGTTCTATTCCTGTGTTTTGGAGGCATCGCATATTGCATAAAGACCGGGCCAGATGACATTCTCACCAACAACACATGAGGGTTTCTTTCTCACCACAACCCCATCAGCTCTGACTACTTCCAGGCTTTTATGATATGTGCCATTCTCAGTGGTATGAGATGATATCTCAGTATTGTTTGTATTTGCTTTTATCTAATCATTAGTAATAATAAGCATTCTTTTCATATACCTACTGGCTATCTGTAGGTCTTCTTTGCAAAAGTGTCTTGTGCTGGGCTTTGGTGGGTTTTTTCCCCCATTTTGGGTCACACCAGGGGTTACTCTTGGCTCTGCACTCAGGAATTGCTCTTGGTGGTGCTCAAGGGGACCATATGGGATGTTGAGGATTGAACTGGGTCGGCTGCATGCAAAGGCAAATGTCCTACCCTCGGTACTATTGCTCCTACACTGTGCTTTGTAAAAATGGATCCACTGATAACTTTTATGGTGAATAAACCTATCCTCCAAAGCATCTAGAGTTTTTCGGTAACCGTCTTCCCAGAGGTCATCCTTGCCCCATGTATTCCTGTGGTTGCTGACTCTTTTCTGAAGCTCAAGTATTAATAATGTCAGCATTAATAGCAGGAGAAATTAAATGCAATGCACTGCCAGAAAACTGGCAACACACAAAAATTCACCATCAGGGCAGTGGCCAAATCAGTGGGAAAATCTGAAAGGGAAATCACGTGCTTTCCCACTTCTGTGGGGAGGCTGCTGGGAGCAGGCGCAGAAGCAAGGGAGTGAGCAAACAGAGCACAGAGACATATCTCTGGTCCTCCCACTCTCTCCTCCAAATGCTATTAATAGGCCGATCCATTTTTTAAAAAGATCTTCAAACCTCCCAGAATTGGCTTGGGTGGCAGATTTCAAGTGAGGAAAGATAAAAGAGAAGCTGGGGTTAGAGTGGGGTGGCCCCATATCCGTTTCTAATGCTGGACAGACTCAGGCTTGGAGAAATGGAGAAACATCTGCCTTCCTTCCTGTGCCTTCCTTCCTGTCTCCTCGCTTAGCCCCTCTGCCTGAGCTGGGAGATCACAGACATGGCTGGCCAGGTCCATGTCGCTTCATAAAGGGTTCCCTCTCCTGAACAAGATACCCCAATCTGTTCTGCCAGATGGCTTCCAACGTACTTTCCAAAGCCAGCAGGACATACATTGGCTCTCCGTTCTCTGCAGCTGAGCACAGGAGAAGGCGAACAACTCTTGGCTGCTCAGTTCTCGTGCTGGTCCTGCTCAGGCAGAGCCACACACTGAGGTGTCCTGCAACTGGCGAAGGTCCCCGGAGCCAGATGGGAACATTTTAGACATTTTGTGAGCCAGTGCTTTAGTTTTTGTTGAAGGCCACATCTGACTGTGCTCATGACTTACTTCTGGCTCTGCTCGAGGATCACTCTGGGCATTGCTTCAAGGGACCACCTGTGGTGTCAGGGATCAACCCTGCACTGATCATGTCCAAGGCAGTGGTCCTATGTTGTCTCTCTGATCCTCATGCCAGCTCTTAAACATAATTATTATTTTTTATTTATATTACAAGTAATGGGTTGGAGCAATAGCACAGTGGGTAGGGTGTTTGTCTTACACGCAACCAATCCGAGTTTGATTCTTCCGCCCCTCTTGGAGAGCCCAGCAAGCTAAGAGTATCTCGCCCACACGGCACAGCCTGGCAAGCTACCCGTGATGTATTTGATATGCCAAAACAGTAACAACAAGTCTCACAATTTGTTGTGAGACGTTACTGATGCCCACTCAAGCAAATTGATGAACAATGGGAAAACAGTGCTAGACAGTGCTAGATTACAAGTAGTAAAGCTGAAAGAATTCTCTAATAGCATTTTATATAAGGCCAATCCATAGCAAATAAAGTATAAATTACCCAGTGGGTGTAAGGGTAATTTATTAATTTGGAAGAGAAAATTGAGCTAATGGGGACCCCTCGTATTGTCATATTCAGTGGAACTAACATCACAAGTGCCTGTAATTCATGAATTCAGTAGAAAACAACAAGGGAAGCAGTTTGAGGACCAATCAGTAAGACAAAATTTAGCATGGATGCCTGACATGTTTTATTATTATGTTCAAATTGCATAATACACTGGAGCGATAGCACAGCGGTAGGGCGTTTGCCTTGCACGCAGCCAACATGGCCGACCCGAGTTCGATTCCTCCGCCCCTCTCGGAGAGCCCGGCAAGCTGCCGAGAGTATCTCGCCCGCACGGCAGAGCCTGGCAAGCTCCCCGTGACGTATTCGATATGCCAAACACAGTAACAACAAAGTCTCCAATGGAGACGTTACTGGGCCCGCTCGAGCAAATCGATGATCAACGGGAGGGCCTTTACTTTACTTATATCAATAACATTCATAATTGACTCATGAATTTACCTTTTTCCAGAGAAGCAACTTTAAACATTCCCAGCCCTCACCTCAAGGGGGCCTGTGTGAGTTATTTGTTCATCTTCCCATTTATTAAACAAAAGAAAGAGGGGAGAAGGGGTTTGAGAGATAATATAGGGGTTAAGGCATTTGCCTTGTATGTGACCAGACCAGGTTTGATCCCTAGCATCACATGGTTCCCGGAGCACCTCCAGGAGTCACCCCTGAGAACTGCCAGGTGTGGCCCAAAACCCAAAAATGAAAAAAGAAAAAAGAGTGGAGGAGTGAAGGAAGAACAGAAGAATGGGAGAAAAAGAGGGCGAGAAAGAAGAAAGGAAGGGAAATAAGAGAGCGGAGATCCCTTGTTCCTTGCTTTGCAAATCTAAAGTAGTGAAGCAAAGTCAGTGAGGAAAGAGCTTCCTTTGATACCATTCTCTTGGCACAGGGACAAAGGGCAGGTGCCTCCTCTCTGGTATGACCTGAGAGATGCTCCTATGTTTGCCAACCCAGGACGACCTACCCGTCTGACCAGCCTAGCCTGATTCCTGAAATTCACAGCATTTGTGCTTCCTCCCTTTGGGTAAGGATAGTCTCCTGCAGCGTTCTCTGGCCTTCACTATCACTCATTAGCACCTGTAGTCCACATTTGTGCATAAATAAATAAGTATGACCTTGAAAAGCACCAAACCACCCTGCTGGGAAATGAGATCTAATTAAAAGTCCTCTTGACAAGAAGACTCGAGGGAAAGCCCAGACACTAAGCTTGCATTGGTAGTACAGGCCATCAAGTGAACTGTCTTAGCAGGCATAGGCATCAGTCAGTGAGCTTAAGAGGATGCGGTAGTGTCCTGGAGACACCTTCATCTCTGGCCAATCTAGTGCATATATGGGTGTTGATCTTGTACATTAACCCTCATGAGAATAATGAGAGGAGTCCAAGGAGACCCCAAGTAAACCAAGGACCCCTGTAATTTTAGGGAGGAAGTCGGGAGGGAGGGTTCAGATAATCAAACTCCACAACTGACCTTTCATTGGCATACATACCCTCATTTCCATACATACCCTCTGGCATGAGAGGGTACAGAGAGCAGAGATGGCTAATGAACAGGACACAGAAAGACAAAAACTGAGGTCACTGCATATGGGGGCTGCTGGTGTTCATTGCCACTCTGCTGACTCCACTGAAGTCAGCCCAGAGAGAGGTAACCAAGTACTCCATAAGTAAAGAGCTGTAGCATTTAAGACTCCTGGTGGCTAACTTGCTATCCACCATGGTGATGCTATTCACCATCCACCAGAATCTTAACTCTAGTCAGACCCATTACAACAATAATGTGTTAAATTTACTTTGACCATGTACCATTGGGGAGTGGGGTGGGATATGAAGTAGTAGGAAAGGCTGCGTGTGTGTGTGTGTGTGTGTGTGTGTGTGTGTGTGTGTGTGGTGACAGGGTTCTATGGGAGCTCTATACTTCCTGCTCTGCTTTACTGTGAACTGAAAACTGATCTAAAACCTAAAATCTATTTTTACACCCTGAGAGGGTTGGGGTCACATGTGTTTGCCCTATTCGCCATCCTAGTTGCAGCTGCCTTGAACCTTTTCACCAGCTTCAGTGTGCCTTACTATGATATTAGCATTTATAATTCTTGGAAAGCTATAATTAGAACTTAATAAATAACAGCTCTGTGTGGATTTTGTATCCAAGTCCTCAGCAATCAGATAAAGAAGTAATGGAAACTCTTCAAGTTGAATCTCTCCAGCCCTTCTTCCCTTTGGCCTTCAGAACAAGTATTGTAATATACTCTTTCTCAAATATATGCCCCTATCTCTTTTTATATGTGTTAGACTATTGACTCCAAATGGTGTCAAAACATCTACACTAATCTTTTTTCAAAGGTTTATCTAATTTTATTTCACTTTCTTTTCCTCAACTTTAAACTCTACTTATTCTTAATACTGTGATGACTTTAAAGTTATCTGCAGTCTAAGTAAGCAGTTTCCTCCTTTAAACGTTCCTGGAAAGGCCAAAAGGTCAAGAAGAGACTAAGTTATAGCACTTGCTTGGGTACATCAAACCCTTAAAGCCCATGTGAGAGTAACCCAGCAGATCTCTACTCCCTTTATCTCTATCTGATACATATATTTTAGTGAATGTCAAAAGTCACATATTTGGGGCTTGGAAAGATAATGAAATGGGGTAGGATGCTTGCTTTGTTGCATGCAGCTAAGTGGGTTCAATCCCCACACCACACCTGGTCCATCTGAGCATTGTCAAGAGTGATCCCTGAACACAAAGCCAGGAGTAAATTCTGAGCACAGCTGGGTGTGGTCAAAACCAAAAAGTCAATTTTTTTTTTTTTTTGCTTTTGGGATCACACTCAGCAATGCTCAGGGGTTACTCCTGGCTCTGCACTTAGGAGTTTCTTCTGGTGGTGCTTGGGGGCCATATGGGATGCCAGGAATCGAATCTGGGTCAGCTGTGTGCAAGGCAAATGCCGCCCCAAAAAGTCAAATATTTTTAAAGGTGATTAAGAATCAATCACCAGGAACGCAGAGCAGGCGTAGCTTTTAGAGGTATAATCAGCTCATCAGAATTTTCTGCATGTTTCCTTGTCAGCAAGTGAAGATGGACTCTTCAGACTAAGGAAGCAAAAACACACTGGCCACAGGCTCCTTGTTTGGAGATTGCGGCATCTTCCTTCCTGGACGCAACTACAGGTCATAACTTCTTTGGATACTGATTGGACCATGACAGAACCTTGGCACTCATAAGAATTCCAGGTCCTGAGTAGAACTGTCCATGGCCACTGCTTTAAGTGCCTCCGTGCCTGGCTTGCATCTTGAAATCACACCCCAGATGATTCTCTATTGTCTCCTGGGTATGTGACGAGTGGTTTCCTACATTCACCAGTGGCTCCTATCCTCACAAATATTTCTGGCTTTCCCTAGAAAAGTAAATATCCATAGACTGTTTCATCCTGCTAACTCCACTCTGCATGTGCCCCAGGCCCCACCCACCCTGCCTTCCTCCTTTGGAATCTTGCTCTGCAGCCGGTGTGGGCCAGACTCGCTTCCCAACTCAGCCTGTGTTTTCTTGCCAATAAAGCCCTTCTTGTCTACCCAGCTGGTCCCGTGACTCTCGTATGACAGCGGTGACACTGATGTCAGGGTCAGAGGAGTCAGGCTGAAATTATTCCAGGGAATGGCGGATACTTCCCTTCTGCTGAGCCTGATCTCCCATCCTCCTAACCACAGTGTCACTGTGATGAGGTGACAGTCTGCATGCCTGGGTCTGCGTCATCCTGAGAGAGCTCTAAGGACCACAAGTCACCTTTACCTGCTCATTACCTCCATCTGCGACTGCTCTTCTAAATAAGAGGTCTAAGATCACTTCGAATCATTATTTATTGGCATAACATTATGAAGGCTTTAGTTGCATACTCCCATAAAACATCACTGTATCTGCTATATTAAGTTCACCATGATATCTCTGGTTCTAGAAGAATGGTTTTGGATGTCTTTTTGTCTGCAAGTTTCAGTGAAGATAAATCAAACCTGCCCCATTTGGTGGGCCACTTTTATAGAGAAGGATGGTAATTGATAAATGGGACAGTGGTCATATCCAAGATGTACCCAGGCACCATGTCCTCTCTGACCCAGGTCCTGCCCTCTGTGTGCTGATGGCCACGAATACTATCCCTCTGTGATCAGGCTGTGGGGTGAGGAGGGACACAAGGCCCAGTTCTTGTCGCCCTCCTAGGCTGCCACTGGCTTCACTGTGAGTGGAAAGATCTTTCTTCCCTAATTCCCTCTGCTCCAAGCAGACCCAGAAATGACTCTGATTCCCAGGAGCTGGTTCCCAAGTGGACACCAGGTGCTTCTTCTGACCTCATTGGGCAGGAAGCAACCCAGGGGGGAAGAGCAGAGAGACTGTCCATGTGGTGGGGGCTCCAGATCATGCATTTTTGCTATTTCAGTGCAAGTGCCGACAATGGGCTCCTACTGCCCTGCATCCATTTCCAAAATACTCCTCTAAAACAAACGCAGCATCAGCTTCCCTGCCCCTCCTGAAGTTCCCCCTATCAAAAGACCTGATGGGCCTAGATAACAGGCCATTCACATGACCCTCCATTTCTCTCTCCGTTTTCTCTTTCTAATTCCTATTCTTACATTCAAAAATCACAATATATCAGAATGTCCTGACCCCTCGCCAGGCTGTCTTCACGAAGGCCTCTCAAGGGGGACAGGTTGAGTTTCCCTTCTTGCCCCAAGCAGAACCCTGGTTGCCGAAAACCTCCAGAACCCAACTGCCACAATGCTCAAGGCCACTCTCCACATGCTCTGATGAGCCGCACCCAAGAGGGAACCAGCAGAAAAACCCAGGTATGCGGGGACCTGTGGATGATATCTCCAAGCCCGCTGGGACTGTGACTGGACCTCCTCCCCCCAGCTCCCCAGTTTTCCAGTAGCTTGGCAGTCACACCCACAAACTGCCCCTGGCACCATGTAATCTCATCAATGGCGAAGACCCAGAGACTATCAACCAAAGCTCCCAGAAGAGAGCGATGCAGAATGTCCTGGAGCACGCCACTGCATTTGCAGCCGCTCGACCTCTTATACTCTAGCCCACTTACGGATCAAAAGCAGCACACATTTGTTTTGTTTTAACATGTTTGCTTGTAATCTCTTATATATGGGCTTAAATGACTCCAGAATGAAATACAGCAACCTTCACATGTCTCCCTCTTATTGTGGTGGGAAGGTGCTAGGTGGTGGGATTGGTGTTTCAATATTATCTATCTGTAATGAACTACTGTGAACTACTATATGAAAACAAAATATAAAAAATTGCAAAAAAATCATAATAAACCCTCCAAATCCTAAACAACCCACCTATGACCCAATCAAGGCACCATCAAGTCTGTTCTCTCTTTGCCTCTCTTTCTCTCTCTCTCTCTCTCTCTCTCTCTCTCTCTCTCTCTCTCCTCCTCCTCTCTCTTTTTTCCCTCTCTCGACTTTCTCACAAACCCTTTCTTCCCAGGCCCATGAGTAATAAATGTTTTCTTTATTATAGCTGGGTATAATAAAGAAAAGTAAGGAGACAAGTAAGGAGAGGCTGCTAAAATCTCAGGGCTGGGATGAATGGAGACGTTACTGGTGCCCACTCAAGTAAATAGATGAACAATGGGATGACAGTGATGCAGTGATTATAGCTGGGGACAGCTGTAGAAGCATGTCCCCAAATCCGAAGAACTCCAGCCACAGCTTTGTCTTGGGCTGGGGATAGGTCCAGGAGGAGCTACCCACAAGTAACAGGGCCTAGGTGAGCACCCCCAGGGGTTCTAACTCACAGACAGCATCACTCTCCTTGGCGTTGAACTGCACACTGTGCCTGCAGAGCAGGTGGGAGGGAAGGGTGGCATCTGCTGTGGGCACACAGCCACATGCTCCTGAGGACCAGCCAGGTCCAGGCCACAGAGCAGGCTTGCTGAAGCAGAGACTCTGCCTTCTGGGCACCACACTCCAGCACTGGGGCTCTGGGCGGGTACCAGGGCAGCTGAGGAGAGCTCTTCTGCCTGAATTGGGCCTTGGGTGGGTGGAAGCCACTTTCCTGCGCCAGCCCTCCCCTATGGAGAAGGCTGATTTCACAGCTGCCATGGACAGTTGCAAGGCCACAGAACCAGAATGTCTCTGTTCCAGGCTGAGCATCCTTCAGCAAGAGCTCTAGGGGCAGGGGCCAAAGCCAGCGCCTGTGCCCAGCAGCCCTGCTTACTGAGTCATGGATTCTGGGCCTTGGGGTGCCTGGGAGAGAGGAACCCTCCTGGCCGGCAGTGAAAGCACTGTCCTGAGTCCTGCCTCTCAGGAATGACTCTAGACTGCGGAAACACCAGAGAAATATCAAAAGCTGCTGCTGGTTCTTGGTCTCTGTGGCCCTGTGATTTGCCAGCACAGAGAGAGGGGCATACAACCCACTCACCCCCACCCGGCGATGGTTCTTGAGGCTCTCCAGACCCCACTATCTGCAGCTGCAACCCCACTAGAGAAATGCAGGCAGAGAAAGGAGGGCTTTTCCAGAGCAGACCTCACTTCCAAACTTGTAGTCTTTGATAATATTTTCCTAACTGAAGAGCCAAAGAAAACAGATGTTTGGGTGCAGGGGCTGCTCCCAGGGATAGATGCCCTTTGGGAAAACCATGAATTAAAGACACTTGTTGAGGCTGGAGAGATAATACAGGCAATATGTAAGGTGCTTGTTTTGCACACGGCTGACCAGGGTTTGATTCCAGGCACCATGTAGGGTCCTCCTATTCCTGAACACACAGCTGGAAGTAAGCTCGGAGCACCGACAAGTGAAGTCCCCAAAATAAAAATAAATAAAAACCTTTATCTGTGGTGGAAGAGGGCCATTGTGGGCACTATTGTAGCCATATTAAGCCATAATAAAAATTTTAATTAAAAATGTATCAGGGAAATGCTGTAAAGCTTAACCAGTATGTTAAACATAGTGTTTCCATAATTATAGAAGATCTTATTAAGTGATACTGTTGTGGGATATAGCCTTATGAATGGGAGGGTTTAATTCTTATAAGACAATTTATCAGATGCTATTATCACACTGTGCGTAGATTAAGCTTCATTTAGAGTTTAAATGAACCCGACCAGGACTCCGGCAGCCGAAGACCTCAAGGACCAGCCACCACCATGCTGAGACCACTCTCCGCACACATGAAGGTACTGGCAGAGGGACAAAGCCACGCGGGTTCCAGGGCCGAGATCTCCAAACCTACTCGAATTGGGGCTGAGCATCCTCCACCCAGATCCTCCAAATTCCAGTAGGCGGGGGTCACACCCACCAACTGGCCCCCTGGTTCCGGGTAATCCCATCAACGGCCAAGACTCAGAGACTATAAAACCCAGCTTCCGGAACAGAGCTCGCGACCACGTGACATCTTATTATGACATCTTATTATCTCATTCCTACTTTGGACAAACTGGCAGGCTACCGAATGTAGCCTGCCCACAGGGCAGAGTCTGGCAAACTCCCCGTGGCATACCAAATATGCCAAATACTAGTAACAATGATGGGTCTCATTCTCCTAAAGAGCCTTGAATATAATCTCAGGGCTAGGACGAAAGAGACGTTACTGGGGCCTGCTCGAGGCAATCGACGAATAACAGGATGGTCGTGATTCGTGAGAGTTTAATACCTCAAGTCTAAAGACCCCATATGCTCTTGTTTTTGCTTTCTCCCTTAAAATATAGAGTTTGTTGCATACAGAGAAACAAACCAGCAAGTTTCTGTAGAAACAGCTAATACCATCAATTCAATGGTTCCTTCCCAAAAGTTCTATGGCAATCTTCACACACACATAAACACACACTAGAGTTCATGGTAGGTGAAATTCTATAGCAATGAAAATGTCAAAAATCCCACTATGGAGGAATATCAGAGGTTAGAATCCTGGTTTCCACTCTCAGTATCACCACCCAAATAGTCACTTTGACCAAGTGATCTACTGATGTAGCCTCAGCTTCTCCCCGGTAATTAAAGGAAGTTCCTGGCCAATTGTTGGCTTTTTCCTCCCCCTTTTGAGGCACTAATCATTTTACTAAGAAAAAGATATTAAGAACAATTAAACTTGTCAACAGCCCCCACAGTTCAAGAACTATCTTTTTTGAAGAACCCAAAGGATTGAACATAAAATTTTAGGTGGTAACTGTATGAACAGAATCCACCCACGTCTGAAAAAGGAGGGGTGGAATCTTTGTTCTGGCTTCCAGCTGTTCCACTTGTCAGGATTTCCTTGGAAATCCTTTTGCCAGTTCATCAAATCTGATCTGGGAGAGACATTCACTTCCCCAGGGTCTCGGGTGATACATTGGATAGGAAAGCTATATAGAAACAAGGAGAGAGAAGTATTATATCTTAGCTCATTTATTGCCAAAAGCTTTATGAGGCAGGAGAAGAGGCGGATGGAGAAACTTTGGAAGAGTAACCATTTTTATGAAGTGAAAGGATATCATTTTCCTAATTTAATACTAGGAAGCTGAATTATCTTTAATAAAATGGTTATCTTAAACTTGGAGTGGGTGTTATTTCTTCTGTGTTCTTCCCTTATTGTACAAGAACATGACAAAGAAGGGCCATCTTAAAATGTACTTTTCATCCTACCTCATTTATTTCCACCTCCTTATGTGCTAGAACCAGGAAGTAAACTTCAAATACACATATTCTCTATTATCTCCCATATGTATTTCCTATGCCAATAATAATAACAACAAAATTCTAGAGTTATTCCTGAATACAAAGTCAGGAACAGTCCCTGAACACCTCCAGGTACGACCTGATCCCCCCGACCCTGGACAAAACAGTTCTATAATCTTTCATTTTAAACTATGAAAAATTGAGCTCTTACATTGTCCTTACTTTCAAGGTGGTGATAGCCTGGCCTTTTGGGCATTAAACATACCAGTCATTTTAGCAGCAAAGACAAATGATTTAGAATAAAGATTCAATTTGGTTGGGAGGGGTGAGGGTATATATTGGGGTTCTTGGTGGTGAAAAATGAGTACTGGTGAAGGGAAAGGTATTTGATCATTGTATGATGAGACTTAAACCTGAGAGCTTTGTAACTTTTCCCACAGTGATTCAATAATAAATATAAGAAGAAAAAAAAAGGATTCAATTCGGGTGTGTCTCATTTTATACTCTGCAGCCTGTCAATAGGCAACTGTTGCTTTTGTTGCCTGTGCTTTTAGAAAAACAATAATAAGCAAAGTCCATGAAATCCTTAGCAAAGTAATTGTTACAAAGATTTTTTCCTTTTAGTTTTCTTCTAGGAGATTCTCAGTAGGTCCTATGTTTAAGTCTTGCTACATTTTAAATTGCTTTTGGTGTGTGGTATGAGAAGGGTCTAATTCATTCTTTTGCATATGGATATCATTTCCCAGCAATTGTGTATATTGTTTGTTTGGGGGCCATACTTAGCAGTGCTCAGAGGTTCCTCAGCTCTTGCATAGAAGATTGCCCACGATAGCGCCAGGGATGGCACCTGGGCCTTCTGCAGGCCAAGCATTGCTCCAGCTAACACTCCAGTTCCGAAAGCAGTTTCCATTTCTCAGTAATATCCCCATTCTATTTTATTCATAGCACAGCGGGTAGGGCGTTCGCCTTACACGCGGCCAACATGGCTGACCCGAGTTCGATTCCTCCACCCCTCTCGGAGAGCCCAGCAAGCTACCGAGAGTATTTGCTATGCCAGACACAGTAACAACAAAGTCTCCAATGGAGACGTTACTGGGCCCGCTCGAGCAAATCGACGATCAACGGGAGGGCCTTTTATATATTTTATTCATCATGTATACTTTCCTCTAGGCCCTAGAGAATGTAAATAACCACTGTTTTACTGTCTTTTGGGGGCAAGGTGATTTGGAGGCCACACCTGGCAATTCTCAGGACTACTCCTGGCTCTGTGCTCAAAGATCACTCCTGGTGGGTTCAGGGGACCATCTAGGGTGCTGGAAACTGAATCTGAGTCGACCACATGCAAGGCAAGAGCTCCACCAGGAGTAATCAGAGTCAGAAGTCAGAAGTAAACCAGGAGCACCACTGAGTGTGGCAAAAAAAAAAAAGAAAAAAGTCATATTGATTGAATTTCTCTCTTATGAACTTGAAATTTTCACTGTATATATTAATTCGATCTAACACCTTTGAAAAGAAAATTGTTACGGTGTTTTAATTCTGTCCCCTCCTCCCCTTCCCTCAATATTGATCAAGACCCACCATAAAAAGTGAAGCAGTTTAATAGTGTGTGACACAGTGTAAATCCTAATGAGACTGGATTTACATTGTGAATCCTAGTAAGATTGATTCTTCAGTATCAAGTCTTATGTAGGTCAAAGAATGTCTTACCTCTGAATGAACCTAGTACAGGCTTGCATTTCTGTCTTGACTGGCATGATGGTGTAAACTTGAGCTTTATAAAAGGTTTGTAGTTTATTAGTGGAGAGAAAAGTCTGCACAAAGACTAGATGAGGCATAGAGGTGAGTATTTTCTGTTATCAGTCTAACACTTAGCTAACAGAAACAAATTGTTGGACCCAGGGAGTTCCCATAGATCATGAAAAACAATGCTTCGGACGAAAGGAGAAGTATTCATATAGGCTCCAGTATATGTTGTGAGTAGACACTGCAGTCTAGAGCTCAGAGTCTGGGACCTTCTGACCAGGAAAGAATTCCGCAGGACTCTCACCTTTCTCTGAGTTTTCCTTGGTCTTGGGAATCTAGCATTTAATGGTCTTTCAACACAGGAAAATGGTCTTTGAATTCAAATTAATTAGTATTAGATTAAAGGGTCAGTCTCATAAGTTGTGTAGCCTCCAGGAAGTGGCCTGCTTTGAGTGTCTCCAGGTAATATGGTGGCCCCCTTTGAGGAGTTATCTGTCACCATCCTGCCAAACTACTGGCATAGGAGCTAACACCAGAGAAAGCCTACTGCCCTAGACCACAAAAGAGAGTTTGCTAAAGACTCCCCTCTGAAGAGGGAGTGGAGAGTGGGTGTGCCTGTAGGAGGCAATTGACTAGAGAAGCTTCCAGACCACATTGTTCTAGTATTTTCACTGTGCCTTCCCTCTTTAGAGCACGGGGCTGTGTTCTCTTTCCTTTCAAATCTTCCTTCTCAAGTCCTCACTCTATCTCCCACTCCCCACTTACACGTCCTGGTTAAAGCCTGCTCTTTCTTCAGACCTCACCCATAAACATCTCCTCCCCAGAAGCCTTTACCAGACCTAGGTTAGGTTCAACCGCCCCTGCCACTGTCACAGTTGTCCCTGAAAAGACTGAACGTCCCCAACCGTACTCAGCTTCTCCAGTGAAATGACTTGTTTCACATCTGTTGTCCCTGGTAGAGACAAACTCCTTGAGGGCAAGGATCATGACAGATATCTATTGGTCTTCACTGTGACCCAGTCCAGAGCTCTAAAGCTCAAGAAATATTATTGAACAATGAAATATGATGCAATTATAATAAATCTTGAGACTGACTATGATGTGAAAGTAGAGGATCATATTAAGTAAAACAAGTCAGAGAGAGAGATGGATAAACACTGGGTGGTCTCACTCATATGTGGTATAGATGGAATGGGCAGTACTGAACCATCTTAGGCACTTTGGTGGTCGTGAAAGTACAGTAGCTCTACACATCAAAACCATAAACAACAACATTAGTACAACCATGATACCTGAACTACAATAATTTTTCTTTGAGAAAGAAATACCGTTGGTTTGTGTTGCTCATTCTAGTGGTGGTATACTGGAGTGTGATGGTGTTTCAAAAGAGCATGGAGAATAGGGAGGACTGTGTGAGAACTTAAGATAGGATCCCACAGAAGGTTGCATTTAAAATTTTATTTTTTTAAAGCAATATGCTTTTTTTTAATTACATTACATCTTTTTTGGTTTGTTTTGAAAATTCCCCAGATAGGAGCAGTTCAGTGCTAAAGTAGAAACAGAAGGGGTTCAGGACTAGCCTGCTGAAGACTCTGCGGGGCCAGTTGCTTCTGCAACCTTGGCTAAATTGGAGACCTAATAGAGGAGTGATGGCCCAAGGCAATGGAACTGGTACCAAAAGTTAGAAATGAAATTTACTTGGATCCTGGCCATTGTGCAGTTTGGTCAATGAGTCCTGCCCAGTGTCCTGGGGGTGTGGCACAAGTGCCCTCTCTGGAGAAAATCGAGAAGTGGACACCACAGTGTTGGCATGCTAACACTTCTCTTTTTGTATTAAGGGAGTAAAAGAGTGAGAAAACCAAACACAGGAATAAACCTCTTGATTTTGAAGAACTTCTTAACAATGGGAGAGGCTCCAAAGGGGAAAGAAGTAGAGACTTTTGGTTTGGAATGTGAACAATTTATCACAATGGTTTTAAAATTATAGTTGATATAATAAATGACATGTACAGATATAGATGGGCTGGAGTGATAGCACAGCGGGTAGGGCATTTGCCTTGCATGTGACGACAGGGCTGATCCATGTTCGATTCCTCTGCCCCTCTCGAAGAGCCTGGCAAGCTACAGAGAGTATCTTGGCAAAGCTTGGCAAGCTCTCTGTGATGTATTCAATATGCCAAACACAGTAACAACAAGTCTCACAATGGAGACATAACTGGGTCCACTCGAGCAAATCAATGAACAACAGGAGGACAGTGCTACAGTGCTACAGATAGAGATAAAGAGATGAAGATAGGTAGAAGACAAATTTATAGATTGAATCAATTGATTGATAGAGATTGCCTTAACAGTTTCTATAGGTTTAATGTAAAGAGGAAGAAATGAATGGCATTCATTGGCAATTTTAGGTAAAAGTTGTATATGTATGGGGTTGAATGTTTTCTTTTTGTGGAGTTGAACCAGTACTTTGTATATCCTTGAAATTAACCCTTTATCAGATGTGTAGTTGGTGAATATCCTTTCCCATTCTGTAAACTGTCTTTGTATTTTTGTCACTGTTTCTTTTGAGGTGCAGAAGCTTCTTAGTTTAAGATAGTCCCATTTGTCTTTCTCTGTTTTCACTTGCTTGGCCAGCGGTGTGACATCTTTGAAGACACTATTAGCTTCTATGTCATGAAGGGTTTTGCCAACATTTTCCTCAATGTATCTTATAGATTCCAGTCTGATGTTGAGGTCTTTAATCCACTTAGATCTTACTTTTGTACATGGAGTTAGGCAGAGATCTGAGCCCATTTTTTTGCATGTAGCCGTCCAGTTTTGCCAGCATAATTTGTTAAAGAGGCTTTCCCTGCTCCACTTCACTTTTCTTGCCCCCTTATTGAAGATTAGATGTTCATATGCTTGGGGGGGCGGGGAACGTCAGTATATTCAACCCTGTTCCATTGGTCTACAGCTCTGCCTTTGTTCCAGTACCATGCTGTTTTAATTATTACTGCCTTGTAGTAGAGTTTGAAGTTAGGGAGGTTGATTCCTCCCATTTTCTTTTTCCCAAGAATTGCTTTAGCTATTCGTGGGGGCTTATTGTTCCATATAAATTTCAGGAGTGTTTGCTCCAATTCTTTGAAGAATGTCATGGGTATCCTAATAGGAATTGCATTGGAACTTATACAGTGCTTTGGGAAGTATTGCCATTTTGACAATGTTAATTCTCCCGATCCATGAACAGGGGATATTTTTCCATTTCCTCATATCCTCTTTTATTTCCTGAAGTAGTGTTTTGTAGTTTTCTTTGTACAGGTTCTTTACTTCCTTAGTTAAGGTGATTCCTAGGTACTTGATTTCCTGGGGCACAATTGTGAATGGGATTGTTTTCTAGATGAAATGAATAGAAACTTTGACAAAGAAGAAATCCGAATGGCTAAAAGACACATGAGAAAATGTTCCACATCATTAATCATCAGGGAGATGCAGATCAAAACCACAATGAGATATCACTTCACACCACAGAGACTGGCTTATATCCACAAGAACAAAAGCAACCGGTGCTGGCGAGGATGTGGTGAGAAAGGGACACTCTACTGTTAGTGGGAATGCTGACTGGTTCAGCTCTTTTGGAAAACAGTATGGATGATTCTCAAAAAACTAGAAATTGAGCTCCCATTTGACCCAGCAATATATCCCAGAGAGGCAAAAAAGTATAGCCGAAGTGACATCTGCAATTGTCTGTTTATTGCAGCACTCTTTACAATAGCCAGAATGTGGAAAAAACCTGAGTGCCTGAGAACAGATGACTGGTTAAAGAAACTTTGGTACATTTACACAATGGAGTACTATGTAGCTGTTAGAAAAGATGAAGTCATGAAATTTACATACAAGTTGTACTACATGGAAAGTATCATGTTAAGCAAAATGACTCAGAAAGAAAGGGATAGACATAGAAAGATTGCATTCATCTGGGGAACATAAAGTGACAGGGTAGGAAACTAACACCCAAGAATGGCAGAGATTAGTACCAGGAATTTTACTCAATGACCCGGAAGACAACCACACGTTAGGGGAAAAGGGAGCTCAGAAAGAGAAGGGAACACCAAATAAAGGGTGTTGGGAAGATCCGCCCAGGATGGGAGAAGCATGCTGAAAGTAGACTATCGACCAAACATGATTGCCACTCAATGCCTCTTTTGCAGACCACAGCACTCAAAAGGAGAGAGAGGGAAATGCCCTGCCACAGAGGCAGGGTGGGATGGGGGCTGGGGGGTGGGAGGGATGCTGGGATCCGTGGTGGTGGGAGGTGCGCACTGGTGGAGAGATGGGTGTTTGATCATTGTATAATTGAAACCCAAGCACAAAAATGTGTAAGTCTGCAACTGTACCTCATGATGTCTCACTATTAAAAAAAATTAATTAATAAAAAAATAAATAAATAAAAGTAAAGAATATTTAAAAGAAAAAAATTTTTAAAAAGTTGTATATGTAGGTATTTTTTAGTATTCAGCAGTTTTCCAATAGATTTAAAATTTTACAACTAAAATGCATGGTTGATCATAGGTATAACTTTATGGTTTTTGACTGGGTATTTGGAGAAGCCTTTCCCCCCTCTCCGATATTCTGACTCACTCCCCACCTAGAATGTAAAATAATTCTCTACTGGAAGGATCTAACCAAGCCTCACCTCTTACTGCTGCATTTGGAAGACCTCTAACTAGTCCAACTGGCCAGCGTCACTTACCAGAGCAGATTAGACCCACCACCAATGACCCCAATTTCCCTCCGACTATCTCTCCCCAACCCCCAGTCTGCCTCTATGGCAGGCACTTTTCTTCTCTCTCTCTCTCTCCCTCTCTCTCTCTCTCTCTCTCTCTCTCTCTCTCTCTCTCTCTGCCTGTCTGTGTGTCTCTGTCTCTCTGTTGTCTGTGTCTGTGTGTCTGTGTGTCTGTGTGTGTCTGTCCCCCTGTCTCTCTCTCAATTATAAATGTATCTGACTCCCAAGGGGGAGAAGGTTTAGACTCTGAAATATTCCAACTCCCTTCCTCTTCCTTTCTTGTGATGTGATTACATCAAAGCTGGCCCTTTGCTCTGGTTTGGTTCTGCACATTTTGCTTTCGGTCTCCTGAAAGAACTGTGAGCCAGTGTCTGCTGAGCAAAGTTGCTAGGGCAGCCTTCCCAGAAGCTCACACCTCCCTGTGATATCAGAGTCATGTGACCAGCCACCAGGCCTCTGAAACATTACATCAGCCAGGATTGTGACTCCTCTCCAGGAGCTGGCTGTCACTGTGGTGGTGGTGCTTCTGCCACGGAATAGCAACAGGCCACCACTCAGGCAGAGGCAGCGGTAGACAGACTCAGTGTGTGGGCCAAGTAGACATAGATTAACCCACCAGTCAATTTGGTCCTATCTGAATGCATTGACTTTTGAGACAAGCCACATTACACAAAGCACCAAACAGAAGCTCAGGGATAAAAGGAAGTGGCTTTTTCCTGGCCAGATGAGGTAGTATGTGGCTCATGTTTTGTTGAGTCAGGTTTGGGTGATGTGGGTAAACATGGGAGTGAGTCATCCCTGTCCATTGGCTGAAGGAAATGCACTCTGAAAATCAATATCTGCTCACAAATGAGCAGAAATGGACTAAGAGGACTTTAAAGGGATTGGAAGAGACAAGTCTGCTTTAAAGACTCCTGCCATCCATCCTCACCTCACAAGAAAGACACAGGTCTTGTCCCCTCTTCTGGGCAGGGGAGTGAGAAGAGGAATAGGCTATTCCATCTACAAAGACCAGTCTATCTAGAGCAGTAGAGCTAACAAACTCAACTCTTTCCAAGTTCCAGGTGTTGTGTCAAGCAATATCATGATCTTACCAATAGCAAGAACTGGTAAGAAGCTCACTTTAAGAGGTCTTCACCCTCTCTTTGCCAGGGTTTCCATCAGTGTGCCATGGGTCATTCCCCACCAATAATGTTGAGCATCATTGAATCAGTTCTCTTGAGCAATGTGAATACAGATAAATTTGAATTAACTCAAGCTTGGGAACAAGCTCAAGGGAAGATAGCCTTGATCATGAGAACGTTAACCAAGGTCACCATGTTGGGTGATATTATTGATGTCATTATATCAATAATGGCAGACGGGGAAAGGCTTTTGGAAATGAATCTTCACAAATCACAAATCACAAATCATCCTGTTATTCGTTGATTGCCTCGAGCAGGCCCCAGTAACGTCTCCTTCATCCTAGCCCTGAGATTATATTCAAGGCTCTTTAGGAGAATGAGACCCATCATTGTTACTGGTATTTGGCACATTGGGTACGCCACGGGGAGTTTGCCAGACTCTGCCCTGTGGGCAGGCTACATTCGGTAGCCTGCCAGTTTGTCCAAAGTAGGAATGAATCTTAGGTCAACAAAATTTCTGGGAAGGAAAGTTCTAAGGTTGATCCACCTCATGGATATGGAAAACAAGACCTGATAAGACCTTCAGCTGACCCTGAGGAAATTGGACCTCTCCCCAGTAAGGAAATTCCTCGAATACCCTTGGGGGCCTCCCTTAATCCAATTAATTTTAGTGATTCTGCCCAGAGAAGACTCCAGAACATTCCAGACCAAGACAACCCAAGAAGAACCTATAATATCCAGTCCAAAAGCCCATTCAAGGCTCTGTCTGCCCTTGGAGAACCCCTGTTTGGTCTTGAGCGCATCTCTTCTCTCTCTCTCTCTCTCTCTCTCTCTCTCTCTCTCTCTCTCTCTCTCTCTCTCTCTCTCTCTCTCCAACTCCTCCATAGTTTAAAATACCCTCCAAATAAAATCTGTTTTACTTCGCTGCTTGTCTACTTCTGAAATTCTTTTCCACAAGGTGAGACAAGAACCCAAAAAAACCTGGGTAAAGCCTGGGACTGATTTCTCCTTTCCTGCAAAGAGCACACCCTTGCTCTAACCTGAGTCCGTGGCTCTCCGAGAAATTGGGTGATGGGGTTAAACTCCCATGCCTGGCAGACCAAGAGGACTTCCAGTGTGGCTTAATGGCCACCTGGTGGGGCTGGCAGGACTCAAGCCCATGCCTAGTAGGGGCTCATTGTAGACTTTATCAGTCCTAATTTTCCCAGCGGGGCAGAGTCAGAGTGGGAGAAAATGACTGTCTTTCTCTCCTCTCGACTCACCTGAGCCACCCGTGGGTCCACCAACATCAATATGATTCATATCACTGGGAATTTCCATCTTAAGGGCCTCTCCACATGTGTCTTTTGAGCAATAAGATGCAGGCTCACTGCCAGACACAGCCTCCGGTTACACTCGCCTCATTGTGGATCCCAGGTTCATATTTCTAAGTTCTCCCGCCAGGCTTACTCCTTTTCTTTCCCCATCTCACCCCCATTTGTACTTCAGCTTTGTTTTAAAAGTCAGCTCCAGGTCCAGGAGGTATTTTTTCCCCTACATACTCAACACTGTTGGTCCTTCTCCTTGCCAGCCCCTTGGAACACTGCCTGGGCTCAGACCTAGTCGCCTAGCAACCCTCAGCTCTTCTCAGTTTGGGAGCTGGAGGTGTCAAAGGAGCTGGATGGCAGAGGTGAGAGAATGAGGAAAGCGTGCTCTGCTCCCAAACCCTGAAGTAAAGGAAGGCTGCTTCACAGTCATCAGTATCTCGGAAGAAGGAAGTGACTTTCCCTAGGTTCTCCAGGAGACTAGGCCATTGAGGTAGCAAAGAATTTGCTAGGGAGAGAGGGACTGTACCTGCGTGCCAGAAGCAGAAGCTTCTATTTGATGGGTACTTCCGGGTTTGTTACCCACCTACCCTAAGATCTAATGAAGAGTAAAGTATATGTGACTCTTGTATGTTTGAGAACACAGACTGACCTGTAGAGAAGATACTTTGAGAATAAGATCATTGTAGGGCCAGACAGCAGCAGTCAAGTATCACATTTTTACATGGGACGTTGGGTAATAATGAGTAACTCAAGACCTAAGAAAATGAATAACACACAGGGGTCTTGCAATAAGAAAAAGACGCCACGAGTCTAGAATGCAGCCTCCCAAGAAGGTTCCATTCAGCCCAGATTCTGTGTAGAGTCACATTGAGCCACACCACAGTCAAGGTCGTGGGTTCAAAAGAGCTGGGTGGTTTTAGGGCTGAGATACATAGATAGAGAAGAAGCAACTGAACCACATGACCGGTACTCTCAACTCACCATTACATTGCTCTTCGTGGCTGAGGCAACTGAGATGAATGGGAGGGAAACCTAAAGATAGAAAACCTCAATCACTACTCACCCAGGATTCTGCTACAGAAAGAGACTAAGCCTGACTCTCATGGGCCCAGTGTTGTATTTTGTGATCTCTCAGAACCATTCCTGTGCCCAGGAGAACAGGAAACTGTGATGAGCAGAACTGTATCTCTGGCCCTCTACTCTGGGAGTGGTGGCTGGAGAGGCTGGTAGCTGAAGAATATGGAGTAATAGGAAAGCCTGACTGGATGTCCCAAAGACAATTGATAGTACATTCTCTACATCTTACTTTCTGTAAATGCTGGAACCCAGCTCAACTGCCAATTATCTCATGCTGCTCCTCCCTTTAGCCCTCATGCAGAGAAATGAAGCCTTAATAACTAAACTGGATGAGAACATTGGTGGTCCAAGGAATTTTTGGCGAGTTAATCAGTCTTGTCAAAACTGATCCATAGCAGCAGACCCCACACGAATCCCCAAAGGACTGGAGAGCAGGAAACTGCTGTAAGAGAAAGCCAACTCTCTGGGTTTTGTCAGTGATCAACTCTGGAACCTCAGACAAGTCTCATCTCTCTGTTTAGAAAATATGAGAGTTGGCCCAGGAATCAGGAAGATGCTTCAAGCCCTAATATCCTGCAGCTGCAATCAGGTGTAGCCAAGGGCATGTCACTGTCCCCTCACAGGGCTCATTTAAGGTAGGAAATGAGCTCAGAGTATCCCATTTTCAAATAAAGAGAGGAGCAACTTTCTCCACAGACCCTGGCAGGAAGAGTCACATGGATCAAGCTAAAAGGCAAAGTTCTTAAATAGGACACAACTGCTTTGTCAGTCAAAGTCCTAAAGAGGAACAAGAAGACCTCAGTGCCACAGAAATGCAACCACTTAATCAAGACACCAGGGGTCCAACCAGTTTGAGGTGGTACTAAAAATCCTTGAGAGTAAGAAAAGCAATGTTGGTTGGGCTGGAGAGAGTTTACAGGAGTTGAGACGCTTGCCTTGCATGTAGTCAATGTAATCAACTTTGAGGTCTCTGAGGAGACTAGGATGAGGGCACTATAGTGACTGGAACTACAACCAAAACTATGACTATGATTCCACCATAAGGGAGAGATCGGACTATGGGGAGGAGAGAGAAATAACTGACTACTGACCAGCCTGGGGCCCAGTTCCTTTTTCTCTGTTTCCTCAGTCCTTTATACATCTGTCGCTGTTGTCAGGCCTGGAGGTAGCTCTTGGTCACAGAACGCTCAAGTCCCATGTGTCACCATACTTTTTCTTTAGAAACTCACAGTGAACAACTTTATAAAAATAATTTTTAAAGCAACATTTGCTTTACTGACCACCATAATTTCAGTCATTAGAACTTCTAGATGTTCCGCCTGCAACACAGGAGACAATGAGGCAGCCGGGGCCAGGGACTGGGGCTCAAGGCCCCAAACCAACACCAGCACACACTGTCCCAAGGAGCCCGTGCTCTACACATGGGAGCTTCAGAATGGTCACTGGCAAGGTATGGTTCCCTGAGTGCCTCTCAGAGAGTGACAAAGGAGGTTGTTTGGGGACAGGGTGCGATGACACTGGGACTTTGTTGGGAAAAGGTGCTTCTTATATATACGAAGATGTATAAAGTTGTACCACTGTAATTCTACCGCATTGTAAATTAGTGATAAATCAATTTTAAAATAGGTAAAGAAATACTGCCCCCATTTTCTTTACATAGACATCAGTGCCCAAGAATCTCAGCTCCACAGTTTTTTTTTTCTTTTTTGGGTCACTCCCGACAATGCCCAGGGGTTACTCCTGGCTCTGCACTCAGGGATTACTCCTGGCAGTGCTGGGAGGATCATGATATGTCGGGGATTGAACCTGGGTCGACTGCATGCAAAGCAAATGCCCTACCTGATGTACTATCGCTCTGGCCCCCTCAGTACCACTGTTTTTGATGTCTAAAATGTGAGATCACTTTTAGTAAGTGGAGACAAGCAATATAAAAGATGACACACAACCCAAATGTTGGAAGTCCCTGAACTGGGATGAGAAAAAGAAGGTAATTTTTTGTCTTTAATTCTAGCGATTTAAATAAATATCACAACTTTAGTGATTCTCTCTTATTCCTTTACTTGGAATACAGAGAAAAAGATTTTCAACATCATTTATTTTAGCCAGTATTCCATGAAGGGTTAAATACCATCTTTCTCTTTAACTGAAAACAAATGTTCTGGCATTAAAATATAAGCATGCAAGCAGAAGCATTTAAGATAGGGAAGAAAATCAATGAAACAAAATCAATTCACTAATTCCATTACTATTTGAATGTGCATTATAGTAACCATAATTGACATCATGCTTTACATGCTCTTTCTCTCTCTTTTTTTTAACATGAAAGACTTCACAAATTTTCATAGGATTTCATGCTAATCTTCTCTGTACTGTTCCAATTTTAGTAAATGCACTGCCGAAGCTTTACATTATAGAAAGCTGTTGTCTGCCATACATGATCTCACTTCAGTCTCAAAATTCTGCTTCCTTATAAGGGACTTAAACAAGCATTATTGTTCCTAATTTAAAGGTGAAAATAGTTCTCAGAGGATGAATTGCATATCCAGAGTTAAACAGAGAGGGGAGATGAAAGGCAAAGACTGCAACTTGGAAGATAAAATTTCATTTTCTTTATCCATAATATTATGCCTCTCAACACATAGAGAAGAGCAATAACAATAAAACCAGGTCAAAAAACTTTTAGGTATCCCCACTTTGCTTTTTCACTTTATAAAATAAAATGCCTCAAAGTCTTGTTGTGAGAATAAGTCAAATTTAAATATCTTCTAAAGAAAGAATTTGAGAGTTCTTGTTCCAGCAAGGAGAAATAAAAATACCTGATCATCTTTTAGCTATAAGTATCTTGAAATGACGAACAAAGTATTAATAATAAACTTTTAAATCATAACTGAAAACATGAAACAATGGAAATGTTGCAGGTGCTAGAAATTAAAGGCCAGAGGTGGGAGAAGGAGAAGTAAGTTTGTGAGCTAATCACAGATGACTGGAACAGGAGGTAGCATCAGCCTTCGAAACCATATTTCTTTAGTGTCTGGGAAATGACAATTAGGCTACAAGTTACTTACAACAGTTCTTGGTGTTTATTAAAAACGGTTTCCTTCCTAAAATTAGTAGTGTAAATCAAAGAGTAGATTAGAATAGTAGTTATCAACCACTGATCTAGGGAACCACTGCCAGCCCACAGGTGTAAAGAATAAAAGGTGAAAAGCACTGATTTAGAGCACAACATATCTCCCAACATAGACAGCAAGAAAGATTGAGTTCCTGGGAATTTAAAATTATCCCCATGCCACGTATGGAACATAAAACATGGTTTCAAGTTCTGACATCCCTGTGACATCTACCCAGAGCCAAACACAGCAGGCTTCAAAGAATCCTACCTACAACCCAGGCTGCATGAGATGCAGTCCCACACAGAAGACACTGCCAAAAAGGAGATAGGGCTTACAGTGATAGAGCACAGGAGGAAAGAGTCCCATGAAAGAGGAGGGGCAAAATTGACCTCCAAAATATTTGCTATTATGTTACTAATGAAAACCATAAAATAAGCATGTTTAAACTTACTGTCTGTAGCACTGTAGCACTGTCCTCCCATTGTTCATCGATTTGCTCCAGCAGGCACCAGTGACATCTCCATTGTGAAACTTGTTGTTACTGTTTTTGGCATATTGTATGCCATAGGAAGCTTGCCAGGTTCTGCTGTGTGGGCGGGATGCTCTCGGCGGGCTCCGAGAGGGATGGAGGAATCTAACCCAGGTCAGCGGTGTGCAAGGCAAATGCCCTACCTGCTGTGCTATCACTCCAGCCCTTTTAAACTTACTAAAGACACAAAATAAGGGGTCGGAGAGATAGTTCAATGGACTGAACACATGCTTTTCATGCAAAAGGCCACCTCCAGCAACTAATTAACTCCCAGCATTGGGAGCAACCCTCAAGCACGGAGCAGGAATAGTTCCTAAGCATGGCCATATGTCACTCCCAAACAAACAAAAAATAGAAAAGGTGGAATTAAAACATAACAAATTGTAATTCTATTATTAAGAAAAGAAATGGTTTTGAAGAACTGAAATTAAAAAGGACTAAATTATATTCTAAAACTAAAAATGTAGGCATCAAAGTTTCAAATTATAATAAATTGGTTAAAAAGCACATTAGATACAGTTAAAGAAAGCAATAGTGAACTGGAGAGTAAATGTTAGGAAACTGTTCTCAAATGAAGCTCAAACTGAAAAACTATGAAACAAACAAATAAGTAAAACAGGAGACTAGAAACCAAACATATGTTAAAGAGAAGTTCCAAAAGGAGAAAGAGGTGGTTTTTTTTTTTACTCTGTAAAACTTTATTTTTGGTTTTAGAGGTCATCAATGATGCTCATTTAATTTTTATTCTTGGAGTCTCTCTCTCCAAAAATACAGTAACATTCACAGTCTCACATATGCAGAACCATAAAATTGAACATTTAATCAAAAGCACATGAAGGACTTTCCTAATCCCATTATCACTTGATATTTTAGGAAGTGTGTCTTCAGATCTCTAGATCTGTTTTGAAGTGTATGCATGGAGGTTTGTGGAAAAAAATGACTGTTTAGGGTTATTAGTATAGTATTTTACATATTAATTGTATAAGGTCACTGGTACTTAAATGACTGAAGAGTATTATGATAGAGTATTATGCAGAAAAAAGTGATTTTTAAAGGCAGACATTAAATAATCAATGGCTAGAGACTTATAAATGGATCAAAAATTTTTAATCCTTGGTTTAAGAAATCCAATGAATCTTGAACAATATAATAAAATAAACAGATGTAAATTCATTTTTAGTATACCAATACCCAACAGAAATCAAAAAGGTAGAAAAGGCAAAGATTATTTCAAGGGAAAAAAATGTTTACAGTCAACTATTCAAGAGCAATTATAGAAGCCTGAAGGCAGTATAAAACTTTTAAGTAATGAGGTAAAATAGAGTTAATTTTAAAATGTCCCTAATTAAAAATCTTCTGCAAGGAAAGGATGTCAAATACTGAGAGAATTGTGATTCCTGTGTCCATATTAAACAGACTATCAGAATATCAGAAAATTTAACACATCAATTTATAATAATAATAATATATTCCACTGTCCACTGTCTACTGTCCTCCCATTGTTCATCGATTTTCTTGAGCAGGCCCAGTGACGTCTCCATTGGAGACTTTGTTGTTATTGTGTTTGGCATATCGAATATGTCACGGGTAGCTTGCCAGACTCTGCCATGCGGGCGAGATACTCTCGGTAGCTTGCCGGGCTCTCGGAGAGGGGCGGAGGAATCAAACTCGGGTCGGCCATGTTGGCTGCATGCAAGGCGAACACCCTACCGCTGTGCTATCGCTCCAGCCCCAATAATATATTATTATAAGATTATTAAGAAATCTCAACAAAGTAGGTCAAGAAACTAGAGATGGGGGTATGGTGCCGCCAGCAGGTCAATCTGTACCTGTGAGGAGAATGCATCAGCAGCCTGATGGTGCCGTCAGACTTTTAGATACCCCAAAATTGCTCTGTGCCTTTGGCCAGACCCCAAAAACTTGGGGCAAAGTTTACCAAGAAAGTAAACGGCCAAAAGTTAGGTATGTGCGAGACACACCCACAAACCACCTTCGGCTCAGCTATATAATTGGAGGCATGGCCTCTCTGGTTCCTGATCAAACTGCTTAACGGCCATGAACCCAGAGACTCAGAAACAAATGTTGGAACCCAAAGGCTTTTGGTAGAAATGCGTCCTGTTCCTGCAGTAGGTTACTGGCTCTGGGCCACTCCAGGTGGGAATAGGTTTCGTGCCTTGGCCTGTTCCCCTTGGCGGCACAGTGACCACCATTTTCCAGAGGCCACTGGATAGTCAGGTTTGGGTCTGCAGTGACGAGACAAATGGGACCTCATGGGATGAGGGTGGAGCTGGCCCCTTCCTCCCCACCCCAATAAGACCCCGAGTCACCACCTACAAATGGCCTCTCTGGCTCCTGATCAAGCTGATTAATGGTCATGATCCCAGAGACTCAGAAACAAATCTTGAAACCCAGTGGCTTTTGGTAGAAATGCATCTGGAACACATACAAGGTGGCCGCGCCTCAGAGCTTATTGGAAAGCCAGATATGAGCTGCGGTGACGGGACAACTGCAGTCTCATGGGAAGGGGGTGGTACCGGCTTGTCCTTCACGCCCTACTGAGGTCAAGAGTTGCCCCCCACGAGTGGCTCTCTGGCATGGCCATAGCTCCAGAGGCAAAAGAACTTAGTCCAGAGCCCAGCAGCTTGCAGAAGAAAAATGAATGGACCATGCGTTAAACTACGGCGCCATGCCTTCCGGGGAGGGAAAGGGTGTTGCTCCCTTCCGCCTTTTCCCCCCTGGCAGCAAGGTGGCCGCCACCTCAGAGCATATAGGAAAGCCAGGTATGACCAGCGGTGACAGGGCAACTGCAGTCTCATGGGAAGGGGGGCGGTACCAGCTCGTCCTTCACGCCCTACCGAGGTCATGAGTTGCCCCCCACGAGTGGCTCTCCAGCACAGCCATAACACCAGACGCACAGAAACCAATCTCGTAATTATCTGGCTCTTTGCAGAAATTCAAAATCCACGCAGCCGCAATAGCGACCACATGACATTATATGATTCTCATAACCAGCTATAGAAGACAAAGTATTTCACAATGCCTTTTCAGCAATTCTGATTGTTGGGGGAGAAATTCTAAACAATAATTGTGCATCTTTTGTCAAAATAATGAATGTAATCAATGTAGAGCAGAGTTAAGTAGAAATCATCTGCCTCACAGGCATTGGAAGGGGTAGGAGGGGGGTATATTGGGGTTCTTGGTGGTGAAAAACGAGTACAAGTGAAGGGAAAGGTGTTTGATCATTGTATGACCGAGACTTAAATCTGAAAGCTTTGTAACTTTTCCCACAGTGATTCAATAAATAAATATAAGAAGGAAAAAAAAAGAAACTGGAGAGATGGTTAAGGAGTTTTAACCTCATTCTGTGACTATTGAGAAACATTCAGAAACCAGCATGTACACAATTAAATGGGGAGGGAAGAAAGGCATAAATTCATTTCTACCCTCCTGCTTCCTTCTAATGCATAAAGTGGTACTAGCTTGGCAATTGACTGAATGCCAGAAAAAGACTCCAAATTATTATTTTATTTTAATTTGGGAGCCACACCTGGCAATGCTCAGAGATGATTCCTGGCTCTTCACTCAAGAATTACTTCATGTAGTTCTTAGGGAGCCCTATGGGAATGCCAGGGATTGAACCTGAGTTGGCCATGTGGAAGGCAAATGCCCTACCCATTATTACTCCAGCTCCAAAATTTCATACTTTCACTACCACTTATTCCCCCATTTAAATGCATTAAAAGTTCCCAAATTCCCCCTCTCTCTGGATTTGGGGCCATGCCCCACAGACCTCAGGGATAGGCACTTGGGGGTCAGATGTGCAAAAGTGCAGGGACAATACAATGCTGAGAATCTAACTTAGGGTTTCCATATGCAAATCATGTGTTCCAATCCTTTTTTCAAAAAAATTTTTGGGGGGATGTCACACCCAGCATGCTCAGGGGTTACACCTGATTCTGTACTCAGGAATTACTACTGGTGGTGCTCAGGGTACCATATGGGATGCTGGGGATTGAACCCAGGTTGGCTACGTGCAAGGCAAATGCCCTACCTGGTGTACTATCACTTCAGCCCAACTCCAATCCTTGGTGAGTAATTTTACTCTCCCCAAGTTCCTAAAATTTCAGATAAGGAAAGACTGTAAGTTGGAAGTGGCATAATCTCAAACCCCACCCAGATCACCCCATCAATGATATCTGTAGCATCTCCTTGATAAAAGTGTGGTAGAACATAGCTTCCCTGGGGTAAAGGTACCAGAGAATAATAAGAATCTTCATCAATGGAATCATCATAATTACATTATATATGTCATGTATGACAACTTATAAAATAGAGTATTTAACCCAGCGGGTGGGGCATTTGCCTTGCACGCAGCCAGCCCAGCTGACCTGGGTTCGATTCCTCTGCCCCTCTCGGATAGTCCGGTAAGCTACTGAGAGTATTTTGCCCGCACGGCAGAGCCTGGCAAGCTACCTGTGATGTATTCAATATGCCAAAGACAGTAACAACAAGTCTCACAATGGAGACGTTACTGGGCCTGCTAGAGCAAATATATGAATAACGGGAGGACTGTAACAGTGACTGCATAAATATGGTCTGGAGCCGTAGCATAGCGGGTAGGGCGTTTTTGCCTTGCACGTGACCGACCCAGGTTCAATTCCTCCGTCCCTCTCAAAGAACCCAGCAAGCTATCAAGAGTATTCCGCCTGCAGGGCAGAGCCTGGCAAGCTCCCCATGGCATATTCAATACGCCAAAAACAGTAACTTCATGGCTTAGAGGCCAGACACACATGCTAGGGGAAAAGGCAGCTCATATAGAGAAAGGAACACCAAATAAAGGGTGTTGGGAGGATCCTCCCAGAATGGGAGAAGCATGCTGAAAGTAGACTATAGACCGAACATGATTGCCACTCAATGCCTCTTCTGCAAACCACAGCATCCAAAAGGAGAGAGAGAACAAAAGGGAATGTCCTGCCACAGAGGCAGGGTGGAACGGGGGGGATGGGGGATGGGAGGGATACTGGGATCAGTGGTGGTGGAGAATGGGCACTGGTGTAGGGATGGGTATTCGATCATTGTATAACTGAAACCCAAGCACGAAAATTTGTAAATCTACAACTGTACCTCATGGTGTTTCACTAATAAAAATCTAAAAAAAAAAAAAAAAGTAACAAGTCTCACAATGGAGATAGTACTGGTGCCCACTCGAGCAAATCGATGAACAATGGGAGGACAGTGCTACTATATAAATATATAGTATAAGGTAAAGGCCCTCCCGTTGTTCGTCGATTTGCTCGAGCGGGCCCAGTAACGTCTCCATTGGAGACTTTGTTGTTACTGTGTTTGGCATATCAAGTACATCACGGGGAGCTTGCCAGGCTCTGCCATGCGGGCGAGATACTCTCGGTAGCTTGCCGGGCTCTCCGAGAGGGGCGGAGGAATCGAACTCGGGTCGGCCATGTTGGCTGTGTGCAAGGCAAACGCCCTACCGCTGTACTATCGCTCCATATATAAAAATACAAATATAGAATATTAGTTTATATATTGAAGTTATGGGCTGGAACGATAGCACAGAGGGTAGGGTGTTTGCCTTGCATGCAGCCAACATGGCCGACCCAAGTTCGATTCCTTTGCCCCTCTCAGAGACCCCGGCAAGCTACCGAGAGTATCTCGCCTGCACAGCACGGCAAAGCCTGGAAATCTACCCATGATGTATTCGATATGCCAAACACAGTAACAACAAAGTCTCCAATGGAGACGTTACTGGGCCCACTCAAGAAAATCGATGAACAACCGGAGGACAGTGACAGTGATATTGAAGTTATATAGTACATGGAAAATATGATATATAAGCTTTTAGTGTATAATATATAGTATACATAGTTTAGTGTCTAGTATAACATTATACCTACACATAGAGATCCCTTACAGGTCTAGTTCTAAAATGGTCTCATTATTCTCTCTCCATTTATTCAACTGTGAAAGCAGAATTGTGGACTTGGATGGTCTCTAGATTTCTTTCCAACACTTAATTTCTATTACATCAATGCAGTATATAATTACTTAATTACTTTCTATTAAGATATTTTCTCTAGTCAAAAGGATTGTATATTCAAATTCCAGATGTTGTTTGAGAAATGTTACAAAGTATTACACCAAATTTACCAACATTGTTCTTCTTCACTGTCTGACATCTATTTATTTTTGTTTGCTTGTTTACACTTACCCAGATGCAAACACACTTTTTCAGGATATTTGATAAATTAAATGTCACATTTAAAGTTTTTATTGTTTTACAATGATTATAGAGTTTATAGCAGCAGTGTTGACAAATGAGTACTTTTTATCTTTTTATGTATTACTATTATGCAGGACTGGAGCCATAGCACAGCGGGTAGGGCATTTGCCTTGCACATGGCCAACCCAGGTTTGATTCCTCTGTCTCTCTCAGAGAGCCCAGCAAGCCACCAAGAGTATCCCACCCACAAAGCAGAGCCTGGCAAGCTCCCAATGGCATATTCGATATGCCAAAAACAGTAACAAGTCTCACAATGCAGACATTACTGGTGTCCGCTCGAGCAAATCAATGAACAACGGGAGGACAGAGCTACTATTATGCAAACTATAATTTAGGATCATGAAATTTTCCTATAGGTCAACTATATGAAAATAGAATAAATTCGTGGTAGAGTCCTTGCTCATATGGACTTACTTTAATGAGATTCTTTCAATGTAATCCTAATCATATTTCTATTACCAAAAATTTTATTAGAATTTTTAATAAAATAATCACTATTTATACATATATACATGTATATACACAACAAAGGATCTCTATCCAGAATACATAAAGAACTCTTACAATTCAACCACATATTAAGGTAAATGCCTTAAGCTGACACTTCAGAAATGGAGAGCTATGAATGATCTATTAGTATATGAAAATGTGCACAACATCATTATTTATGAGGAAAAAGCAAGTTGAAACTACAATGAGGGGCCAGAGTAATAGTACAGTGAGTAGGGAATTTATCTTGCACATAGCCAACCTGGGTTTAATCCCTGTATTTCATATTGTTCTTCAAGCATCACCAGGAGTCATTCCTGAGCATCGCTGGATATGACCCCAAAACAACAACAACAACAAAAAAAACACAATGAGAGGCCACTGGAGAATCACTAAAATAAGTAAAATTTTAAGTGATTGATAATATCAGGTAAGAATGTGGAATAACTTAGTGTTTGGCATAGTTGGTTGGAGTATAAATTCTAGAACCACTTTCCTATAAAGGTAACAGAGACTTATTTTCTGACAGAGCAATTTCAGTTCCAGTTATTTATCTAAGAGATTCAGATCTCTTAGATAAACATGTCTATAAAAGGGTGTGTGTATGAAAGTTGAAAACAAAAGTTATAGCTATAATAGCCTCAAGCTAAAGCAACCCAATTCCAGAAATAAGTAACTGGATAAACAAACTGTGGTATAATCAAATAGACACTACCATAAAATAAAAATGAACAAATTTCTGTCATACACTCAATATGGGTAAGCCTCAGAAATAGGGTCAGCTGAAGAAGTTAAACACAAAAGAGCACATATCTCTAATTTCAGTTTATGACCTGAAACAGTCCAAACTCCCCTACTAGGAGAAAAATGAGTATTTTTCTGGGGAAGGGAGGTATTGACTAGTATAAATCAGGATCAACCACAAAGCAGCAGGAAGGAACTATTCAAAGTGATGGAAATGTCCTTTATCTAAACTGATCTAAGCTACATTGATATATGCACTTATTTAAACTCAGCAAGCTGTACTCTATGCGATTACATGTATGTAAATGAAAGTTCACAAAAATTGATTTACAAGAATTGTCACTACTCTCAGGAATAGATCACTAACCAGTTTTTTGTTGTTGAAGAGAAAGGATTTTTCATCCTATGTTAAGACTCCTACATTTAAGTCATATGTTAGTTCTATACACGTTCATGTAAAACCACTTGATTCTCAAAAGTGGTTCATTTGTGCCCTGGCAATGTAAAACAATGTTTGAAGAAGGCTGGAATTGGAACAACAAAAGGTTGAGCTGGCTTGTAGTGTGAGAAAGTTTGGGAAGTACAAATCACCTACAGAGTCCATGACAGGACATCAGCTCGACAAGGAAGAACAGACATCACAATGCTGAGAGTATACCTTGCTATGCACCTAATGGTGGGAGACATGGTTACATCTTTCCTTTGTGTACATCTAAGCAAAATCATAAATAATGCAGAGCAGAGACAAAAAGGAATTTTGCAATTGCTGTCCTAGTAAGTTCTTCTCCTGTGATAATGTCTAAGTAAACTGTTAGGGGTCTGGCTACAACCCAGTGGAAGAGCAAATGCCTTCCCTCTGTGAAATCCTGTTTGATGCCCTGTTCCACAAATAAAATTAGTCTTCTAAAATCCGAAACAGTAAGAATTAAATGAGTTAAAAACAGTCCATCTGAGTTTAGCATTTTAGGGAATTATGACCCACATAATGATAGCTGTAAGTTTAATGAAATGCAACGAGCATCTTAATGCTGGGTACAGATGTCACTTTAACAAGCCATTTTAGGTGAGAAGAGTCCTAATGAAATAAGCTTTAGGGGGTGACAAATGCAGATCATTGCCTTTGAGTGTTTTATATTGCTAGTGAGTTTAATATTAAAACATTTTCAATGTGTTTTTTTCCACATTTATTATTGGCTTTTGTTAAATGTTTTATCTATAGATCCACGGTCAATGCTGCTAACTACTGTCAGTTACAGCACAGAAAACATTCAAAGAACTTCACTTACTAAGTTATCAATATGCTTTAACCAGGATTCATGCTGCACTGAAATATTTATTAATATATCAGTGAATTATTTATTCCCTTGTTTTATTCATTGCTTAACATCTCAGCACTTTTGAGAATTAATTTATTTTGGTGGAAAAAATCTTAAAAACAACTTTTTCCAGGTTCACAGAGCTTAATAACATATCTTACAAAAAAAGTATTGTTCCCCTAAGATTCAATGGGTAGGTTCTTTTACAGAAAGTGATTTAACAAGAACGGCTGTGTCATACCCAGTCATCTGAATATAGGATAGTGTTGTGCACCAGACCATAGACAATTATTGTGTGAAGATAAATTGACGATGGGAAAAGGGCAGGAGGGACAAAATAGACAAATGAGAAAGAAATGCAAATGAATGCCAGAGAATTCATAGAGTAAGGCAAAACTAGGAGAACAGCAGCTGAGATTCCACATTATTTTTGTTTTGTTTTGTTGTTTTTGCAGGGAGTAGGAGAGTGAGGTCAC
Organism: Sorex fumeus; assembly: GCF_029834395.1. Lineage (NCBI taxonomy): Eukaryota > Metazoa > Chordata > Mammalia > Eulipotyphla > Soricidae > Sorex > Sorex fumeus. Next base: position 18,663,543 of record NW_026606067.1, read on the forward strand.
ACTCAAGGCAGTGCTCAGGGATCACTTCTGTTCTGGTGGAGCTTGAAGGTTCATGAGGTGCCAGGGATCAGACATAGGTCTCCCTCATGCAAACCCTAGGCTCAGTCTATGTGTAATCTCTCCACCCCAACACACATCTCGTTTTGTTTTTTAAATACTGTAGTTGGGTTTTGTCTACATTAAAAAAATCTACATTGATTTTGTATCATCATTATTGATAGTTGTTATTAAAATGGACAGTTAGTGACTTACCACACTTACCACTCAGAATCTATTTTCTTGGGGGCCTGGGAGATAGGGAAGGATGTGATCAAATCCCTGTGATCAAATTTAGAGAGTTGAGAGTAAGTTAGTTGCTGATATCATTAAAATAAAAGCGGTAGGGGCTTGAGAGAGATAGTACAGTAAGGCTCTTGCTATGCATGAGGCTTGCTAGACAAGAGGCCAGGGTTTGATACTCAGCATCCCATATGTTCCACAAGTACAACCAGGAGTAATTACTGGGTGCAGACCAGAAGTACTCACTGAGTATTTCCAGGTGTGACCCAAAATTAAAATAAATTAAACATTAAGATAGTAGTACTAAAATAATAATTATCATAAAACAAAAATAATCCTAAAACAATGAAGCAATTATTATCATAAAACATCTAAAACTCTAAGTCTTTTTAAATCATTTTAAACTTTTAATTTTTTAAAAATTTAAAATCTATTTTTCTATTTTACTTTGATCCCTGGGCTGAAGCGATAGCACAGCGGGTAGGGCGTTTGCCTTGCACGGGGCCGACCCGGCCAACCCAGGTTGATTCCTCTGACCCTCTCGGAGAGCCCAGCAAGATACTGAGAGTATCTCGCCCACAGGGCAAAGCCTGGCAAGCTCCCTGTGACGTATTCGATATGCCAAACACAGTAACAACAAGTCTCACATTGGAGACGTTACTGGGTCTGCTCGAGCAAATCGATGAACAGGACAGGACTTTGATCACTGTCAGTATTGTTGATTTCTATGAAGTCGATTTTCCTACTGGGACTGATTGGAGGAAATTTCTGGAAAAGTTGGCAATCAGTTCTGGCAAGTAGGTAGGCGTCAGCTCTGACAACCACTAGAAGTAAATCTAACTAACAATGAAGAAAAAACATTTTATCCTGTGATTGTATCTTATACAATTTTATTTGTAATCATAATGCAAATAGACTTGGAGAAGAGGAATACAAACTGATGAAAATGATCCTACCAAAAAGCAAATTTAACAGAAAGGCTAGCTTGTATAAAGGGAGGTGGTGCATAGAGAATAATTAATTCATTCAGAATATTTCTCTGTAAGCCTTTACTGAACTTCTACAGCAAACTCAGCACTTTTAACTCAGACTCTATAAATAAGCAGCCTGAACGTGATGGTCAATCTTAAAGGATCTTCTGAGTGGAGAAATGATCAATAAAGAAATTTAGAGATTAATCTAAATTTGAGACCATTGCAAACAATAGCAAAAACTCAAAAGTAATGCTAAGAAGCCGAAGCAATAGGACAATGCATAGAGAGTTTTTGCCTTGTACATGGTCGACCCGAGTTCTTTACCCAGCACCACACATCATCCCTAGTGCATCTCCAGGAGTGGTTCCTTAGTGCAGAGACAGGAGCAACCTCTGAGTACTGCCAGGTGTGGCTCCAAAGCAAAACAAAACAAAAGATAAAAGTGCAAAAATAATAAAAGAAAAGGATCCAATAGCTGGGGGTGCGGTTCAGGAAGCAGAGCCCAAGCAAAGTTGTATGTTCTGGTAAGAGATGGTATGGTCCCCATGACTAACAACGATAGAAAGAAAGAGAATAAACCGGGAGAAGAACATAGATTTAAATTTTACAAGATGTGAACCATTACATGTAGAGGAAATAATTCTACACACTGAAATTATTAAAGTAAAAAAAATAACAAGGAGTAATCCCTGAGCTGAGTATGTACCATCCCCCCAACCAACCCATCCCCCAAAATAACCCAGTACATAAAACTATGTTCCATAGACCTTGGTCACTCTAAAATGTTTTCATATGTCCTGAAACTTCTAGTATGTTGATTGCCTTTCGAAAGAAAAAAAAGGTCTGTGTCAGGCTGTGAGATGGTTCCAAGGGGTTGGAGAGGATGCTTTGCATGTGGGAGGCCTGGGTTCTATCCATGGAGTCACAGTCTCTTGAGCACTGCACAGAACCTGTACTAGACCCTGAACACCACCAGGTGTGCCCCAAACTCAAAAATCAAATCAAACAGGCTTTGCAAAATCAAGCCCAGGGAACATACCCTCTGCCCCAGGTGATTCATCTTCTTCCCTTTCCTTTATGGCACACTCCTTTTCTGGGGTCACCCACCTCCTGGTTTGGGATATATAATTTCTTCTTTTTACTTTGACAGGGCCAACTCTCTCTCTCTCCTCTCTCTCTCTCTCTCTCTCTCTCTCTCTCTCTCTCTCTCTCTCTCTCTCTCCCTGTCTCTGATTCTCTCACTACTCTTTCTTCTTCTTCTTCTTCTTCTTCTTCTTCTTCTTCTTCTTCTTCTTCTTCTTCTTCTTCTTCTTTCTTCTTCTCGTCCTCCTCCTCCTCTCCTTCTCCTTCTCCTTCTCCTTCTCCTTCTCCTTCTCCTTCTCCTTCTCCTTTTCCTTCTCCTCCTTCTCCTCCTCCTCCTGCTCTTCCTCCTCCACTTTCCTCTCTTCCTCTCCTTCTCTTTCTCCTTCTCCTTTTGTTTGAGGTGCTATACATTGTGGTGCTTAGGGGTTACTCCTTGCTCTGTGTTCAGGACTCATTCCTTGGGAGACTATAAACAGTGCCAGGGATTCATACGTGTATTCCCTGGGGTTTGCCAAACTCAAAGCAAGTGCCTACTATCTTTTTAAAAATTCTTCTTTCCCTCTGGCAGCATAATCCTGTGTAGGATACTTGTGTTTACCTCATATGACAGATCTGTCTTGCCCATCCTGGCCCTGATGAGATCTTCACATCATTTACATTCCACCCCCTGGAAGCCCAGCTACTCTTTGCTCTTATTTTTCTCTTCCCCCCCTCTCCTTCCCTCTCCTCCTCTCCTTTCTTTTCCTTTCTTTTCTCATATTTTTTTAAAAAGCACCAATGATTGAATTCAGGCCTCTTGCATTTGAGGCATTTGCTCTACCACTGGGACACTCTCTCTCTTTTTTTACCTTCTTTTCTCTCTTGCTCAGCTTAGTGGTATTTCTTCCAGGAAGCCCTCCCTGATCTTCAATCCTTGGTGTCCTTGCGTTCTCCCTTGCACTGTTTCCAATATTGTGCTTTCAGAACGCAGTCACAATTCCTGTCCATCTGTGACTGGCCTTCAAGTCTATTGTTAGTACAAACATGTGTTTCTTTTGGTATATTATGAGTCATAGATATGCTTAGCTGCCTGCACCTAAGAAGATATTTTAAAGCATGCATTGAGTGAGGTGCTAGAGAGAGTACAGCGGGTAGGGCACTTGTCTTGCACATGATCGGGTTTGAGCCCCCGCCTCCCCATCTGGTCCCTTGAGTCCCACGCGAGAGCTCCCTGAATTCAGAGCCAGAGGTAAGCTCAGAGCACCATCTGAGGTATGACTCCAAAATAAAACAAAATAAGTAATGACCCCCAAAATAAAACAGAATAAGAAAGCACTGAAGGAAGGAAGGAATGACGGTCACAAAGGTAAACAGCACGGTCTGCACCCTTGACTACATCCCCATCTAGCGGGGGAGAGGGAAATGCAAACGGAAACCAAACGCCAGAGTGAGGGTCTAGAAGCCCAGAGAGAACGCAGCGCGAGTCCAAGGTGTCTGTGCGCCCGGAGGTCTGGCCCGCCCCGAGGAGGGCACATCGGAATCCAGGTCTCTGGGATTCCAGAGTGTTCCGGTTGAAAAAAAGCAACAAGTGAATGCTGGAAGGCTCCCGCTTGCTCCCGCAGCACCCGCCTTGGCTCGAGCCCTCCGCGCGGCTTTCCATGTAAGGAAGGCAGCAAGGGCGCAGTGAAAGATGCAGTTAACTAGGGGGGAACTGCGCTTGTGAAGAGATCCCCAATCGCAGGTATCAAGGAGAAAGTACACCCACCAGTGGCCGCTGCAGGACCACTGAGTAGCTCCAGGGAAGGAGATACCCCAGCGCTAAAGGCTGTCGGGCAAGGAGCAAAGAGGGACAGGGTCCAAGAGAGGCAGGCGTTCTCCCAAAGGAAATGGTCTCGGCTCTGGATTCTGGAGCAGTGACAGGTCTACAGCTCTACAGAGGGAAAGGGGAAGTCGCGGCTCAGGGCCCCTCTGCCCCAATCTGGCCTCCAGTGTCAATTCCAAGGAAATCCTGCAGCTGGAGCAGAGCACGTGGTCCACGTGACCTGACCGCCAGCAGGTGTGAAAGGGGATACAAGCGCTGACATTGTGCAAAAGGACAAACACATCATGCATCCTGTAGTGGGTAGAGACTATTCTTGGCTCTGCACTCAGGGCTAGCACCTGGCAGTGTTCAGGGGATCCTATGTGACGCCCAGGACAATCTCAGGCTGCATGCAAGGCAAGTGCCCTGCCCACTGTACTATCTCTCCTGCCCTCTCCTGAACTCTTTTAAAGCTTTATTTCAGGAACTGGAGAGGTTGCTGAGCGCACGCTTTGCCTGTGGGAGGCACACATTCAATCCCCCACACCACAGTGTTGTCTGGAACACAGAGATAGGAGTAGCTGTAAGCCCTGTCAAAACAAAAACAAAAAATAAAGAATAAGATCTCTTTGTCAGCTGGATTCCCCGGGCCAGTTCTCCTCTGGCGCCTGTGAGAGATTCCTCTTTCATCCCATCCCTTTCATATAAGTCCTGGGGGGAGACTTCCACCAGGAGCTTCCAGCTCTGACCTTAACATCCCACATTTCTAATTTTTTTTCTTTTCTTTCAGTTTTTTTTTCTTTTTGGGTCACACCCAGTGATGCTCAGGGGTTACTCCTGGCTCTGCTCTCAGGAATTACTCCTGGCAGTGCTTGGGAACCTATGAGGTTCCAGGAATTGAACTCAGGTCAGCTGCATGCAAGGCAAATGCCCTACCCACTGTATTATTGCTCCAGCCCCCTACATCCCACATTTCTAACATCTGTTGCAAACAAAACAAAACATTGCAAGGGGCACGCCTGGCAGTGCTCAGGGCTTATCCCTGGTGTGCTGAGGGATCACCGCTGGGTTGCTCGGGTGCCAGATGTGGTGCTGGGGATGGAACATGCAAGAGAAGTTCCTTAACTCCTCCACTGTTTTCTCCAGTGGCCCCCCTCCCCGCCTGCCAATTTCTTCCCCACAAAAAAAAAAAAAGAACCTTTTTTTTAAAAAAAAAAAAAACAGCTCTTGGGTCAGAGAGAAAGAACAGCAGATCAGGTGCTTGCCCTGCATGAGCCTGACCCCAGTTTAATCCCTAGCACCTCATAGAGTGATCCCTGAGCATAGAGCAAGGAGTAAACCCTGAGCATTGCTGGGTGTGGTTCAAAACCCAGCTCTTAGACAATCTCATCACACTTAACATATTCAGTATTGAATTTTTTCTGTCAACTCAATGAAATCATTTCTGCACTCAGGACAAAAGAAGAACTTTAATTATTCAGAGTTTTATAGGGCTTCCCCAAGAAAGAAGTCAGGTGGTGCATATGCTGTGGCTTCTTTGCCTTTAAATACAGTTGGGTTGATAGATTTGACAAGTAGGACACCCTCAAGAGAAGAGAAATTTATACTTCAAGGAAGGAAGGAAGACACCAGGCATTTATCTTTCGGAGGGGAGAGAGTGTTCTTGGGAATTCTAACACCTGGGTTAAAGACCGCTGACTCAGGTAGGATGTAACCTGGGCAGAGGGAAATGCAATCCTGGAGATAAGAACTTCTCATTCATGCGTGTGTGGAAAGCAGGCCAGGCTCTGGGGCTGGTTGTGCAGTTGGAGAGAAGATGCTGAGATGATGCACGGCAGGGGGCGGGGTGGGCTTTCTCAGCCCTCTGTGTTAAGGAAGAAAGGCGTCTCCTTTTGAAAGAAGAAAGCCTTTGGGAGAAATGATCTTTGCTCAGAAATGATCTTTTCACATCCTGTCCCATTCGCCCCCAATTCCAAACCTCCTTTTACATTCCCTCAGTAGCTGCTGGTTTGATACTACTCTCACTGCGGTCCTGTGGACAGAGCACTTGGCCATTACCTTAGTTATTACTCTCTCTCTCTCTCCTCTCTTCTCTCCCTTCCTTCCTCCCTCTCTCTCCCTCCCTCCCTCTCTCTCTCTCTCTCTCTCTCTCTCTCTCTCTCTCTCTCTCTCTCAGAGAGCTGGGGGATGATATGGTGTTGAGTATCAAACCCAGGACTCCTGCATGCAAAGCATCCACTCAGCCCAGTGAACTATCTCTTTATCTCTTAGGTCCCCTATTTTTTTTCTTTCTCTTTTATTGCCTTTTCTCGTTTTGCATGTGTGTGTGTGTTTTGTTGGAGATTTAAAATACAAAGCAGATACTCTACTGCCAAGCCACATCTGGAAGTCTTAAGTGTCCCAATATCCCCTCCTTACCAAACAAATCATAGGCCAGACCATTGCTTCGGCCTTAAAATGTTGCTGAGATACCCTGCGAGGTCTCTCTGCTCTATTTTGGTTTGTTTGTTTTCCTTGGGGGCCTCACTCAGCAGTGCTAAGCTTACTCCTGGATCTCCGCTCAAGGTTCACTCCTGGCATGCTCAGGGAACCACATAAGATGCTGGGAATCGAACCCGGGTTGGCCAGAGGCCGGGCAAGCACACTACTCCAGCAGCATTGGGGTCTCTGCAAGGTCTCTGCCTTTATTCAGGCCACATATCTTTATCTTTTAGAGGTGTCCAACTGTACCACCTACCTGCCATGTTCTAGCACCTTTACAAAGCTCCTCACAGAACAACACTCAGGTTTGATCAGCATTCCTTGGCAGGGGCACATGGGTGCTTGTGGGTACCTAGGATGTTCCAAGGAGCCATAGATGGAAATCACTGAAATGATTGGTGAGAAAAGAGGGCCGGCGAGTGGGACAGGAGCTACAGGAAGGAAACAATCTCAGGAGGGGCCCTGTCAGAAAACGCTGAGAAAGCCCAGTGCAGACGTGGCTGTGAGGTTCACTGTCATCTGGCACCAGGTGGCTGACTGCGCTTCTTCCTTTTCCCCCGCTGCTAGGAAGCAGGATTCATCTCTCCCCTCCTTCCTCCCACAGCCCCTCAGTGGTGTTCTCACCGGTGCTGCTGTTTGACAGGGTTCTTATGGATTGTCTTCCTGTTGGACAGCAAGACACAGGAGGGCTTGTCCTTGTTGACTCACCCCAGGACTCAGCACGGACACTCCTGTATGTGGTGTGTGATATCGAGGGAATGTCAGAATCCCAACTTGGGCACCCCCTTCACGTCTGAGCCTCAGCTCAGCTCTGAGCAGGCTTCGGAGTCCTTCTTTGCATTCCTGGCTACCTCTGAGAGATGCTCAGTGCCTTCCTTCTCATTTATCTCCAGGTCTTTTCTTGAGTGTCTACACAGACATTTGAAAAAATCCAGCTCCCCCAAACTGTCTTTTCCCCAGCTCCTTAGCGCAAACTAGCACATCCCTGGAGGGGCTTTAGAATTCAGGCCCATGAAGGGCAACTGCACTGTCCATGTCATGTGACGTCTTATGTGGCAGAGGCGAGGCAAACCCAGGATCTCCAAAACTCAGGCTTCTCCTTCACCCTCTGGTCCTTGGCAACTGTGGCCTCTGGCTTCCTTTCAAGATTGGCCAGGACCCATGCAAATGGCCCTTAGGAACCATCTCTGTGCTCTTGAATCCAATACTGACTGCTGGAGAGAGTCTATATTGGTATCTCATTTTGATTACTTGAGTCATAGTGTGTCATTTCCCCCACACCTCCAGCTTCTGAACTTCTAGCTCTGAGACACATCTCTGGGGTCTGTGAAGACTGTGCATTTCTAGCAATGCGTCATCTTGTGACTGGATGGCGGACACAATCATCCCACACATAGAAACCATGGCAGCAGGATGCCAAAGGAAGCCCGCTGCAGGTTTAGAACTTCCTGGGGGAAGAGTTCAGTGGGTGAATGTGCTGGCATTTCTATGAAGAGTTTCTGACGTTCTTGAAACCTTCATGAATGAGCCTTTTCAATCCCAGCTGGAAGGAAGTGGGACAGAGCCATTGAAAGTGACAGTAAGGAAATTCAGTCGCCACTAAGGAGCTATACATGAGTGCCTTGGGGCGGAAAGAAGGTCTGTGCAGTCATCGCAGGCCAGTTCCACACAAGGCATTGAGCTGAATTGGGACTTGTAGATTTTGGTGGTGTGCTGGGGTAGTGGGTCACACCTGGCTGTTTTCAGGGCTTTTTTCTGGCTCTGTGCCCAGGGATTACTGATTACTCCTGGAAGGGCTTAGAAAGCCACATATGCTATGCCGGCAATCAAACCAGGTGGCTAAGTGTACTGCAAGCACCTTACCCCCTGTGCTTTTTCTCCAGCCCCAGGAGCATGGTTTTCTTTATAATTCTGCAGAGCAAAGCGTCTAAATTAAATGGCATTCTAGTCCGGTATTGGTGCCATATTTTAGAGTTTAGTCATCAGGAAAGATGATAGCCAGAGGAAGCCCTGCACTATTTTCTGATGAAAAGGGGAGAACTGGAAGTTGCCTTTTCTGCAAGCTTTGGTTGTAGACTGATAGGTGTTCATGCTGAAGAACACTATGGAGAAGCTATTCCAAGTACTATATTCTAGGGGAAGGACTGAAACCTTGGTACATAGAGATCATCAGTCTATCCTGTGAGAACCATTCTGTGCTAGAGAGAGTGAGGAATTAACGAAGCAGGAATGTGGATGCTGAATCACAGCTGTTGTTTTACCAGGGCTCAGTAGGTACCCGGGCCGAGGAAAACAGACACTCTACCACTTGAATTCCTATGTTTCTGGTGGTGTAGGGGTGGGGGAGAACATGTCTCCATGGCTTTGCGTCAACACTAAAATATTCCTTCTTTGGTTTTGGGCTTTTTAAAAGAAAAATAACTTAAAATAGCTTCATTGTCCAGTTAAATTATCTGGACCATTAAGTAGCTTGTCTTCTCAGAGACACATACATATCTCCATTAAAAAAAAAACTGAGATAAAATACTTTTGCAAGAGGCATTTGACTATCCAAGTGTAACAACCATGGGAAAGTGCTGTCAAAAAAAATGTCAAGAGGGGGACAGTGCAAAGGGCTGCTTGTAAAAGCCCCCCATCCCTAGTCCCATGCCCGGGGACAGCCTGTGTAGCCCTGGTGGCCTTGCTGCCAGGCTACAGCTGCAAGCACACTGAGGCCCAGCAGAGACTTTTTAGGCCCTGCCCAGCCAGCAGAGTATCACCAGGAATGGCTCCTGGGTCCCTGAGCACTGCCTGAGAGCATCCCCACTCCAAGTATATGGTGTTTTGTAAAAATAAATGGGTTTTGGATGATTCTATTTAGCTCATAATCACTCTTGCTTTTTCATTCAGTGCTTTTCGCATGTGCCAGGTTCCCAGGTACAGTCCCTAGAAAGTGGCCTTAGGCGAGATTCCAACCTCCGGGCCTTGGCAACTGTCAAGACTGTTCTGGTCCATGCAACTCTTCCTTTAATAGTACAAGTCAAAACCAATTAGCTGAAGTCCCTTGTTAGGTTTCATCATAGTGTTGTGGGATTTCCACATGGCTGAACTGGGAAAAGCTAAAGACTTACTGCAAAGTCTTAGAAGCAGGATTGATTTCACCAGGGGACCCAGACTGAGCTCAGGCTCCTTTAGGCTGGGCCCTGAACAAAGACAAAGCAGAGAACTGAGACTCTTTAAGCCCCGTATGCAGGATGGGATGTTCCCTCTGAAGTACATACACAGTTAAACGCAGGAGGTTGATGGAAATTATTCTGGGAGGAGCTGCAGATTAGGAACTATGTGGGAGGTGGAGGGAAGGGGTAGAAGCTCTGATGGAAATGGGGGGATGTCCCCCTGTAGAGGGTCCCAATAAGAGGCCCCCGAGGGAATGTTTGAGCCTTGCCACAACAGCACTTTGAAAATATATTTTACTTTTGTTTTTGTGTCACACCCGACAAAGCGCAGGGCTTACTCCTGGCTCAGTGCTCAGGGATCACTCCTGGTGGTGCTGGGGAACTACATGGGTTTCAGAGACTGAAAGGGGTAGGCCACTTGTCAGGACTATTTCTCCTGCCCTGAAAAAGCAAACAATTCTCTTTTTCGCTTTTGTCTATAGCAGTTTGTAGCTCTTTTCTCTGCATTGTCATAATTTCAGTCAGATATCTGAGCAATTCCTTGATTCCCATGTCACCCACTGCGATTTCTGGCTCCACGGAAGCAGGTACTTCATCTCTTCTGTTCCGTTTTCCAGCGCCTTGCGTTGGCTGCCTTGGCCAAGTCCGAAGCAACAAGCCTTGGTGGAATGAATGGCGAAGGGATGAATGGAAAACCACCGGTGACGACAGTCCGCGTGACACGGCATCACATGCACGCTTCGAGGTGTGCATCGTACTATGGGAGTTCTTGGGAAGGCGGAGCGCCGAAAGCAGGCTGGCCGGGGCGATTCGGGGGAACCCATCCCCCGACTCTGCTTCCGCGCAGTCCCCTGTCCCCCCCCACGGGCCCGACTGCCTCCTCTATCACCCACGAGAACCGGGCCAGAGACAGCTCTGCAAGAGGCCGCTTTAAAGGCTCAGAGGCCCGTGGGGACAGCGCCCGTAAGGTCTCCTCGGTGCCCAGCCGGCGGGCACAGCCACGGCCTCAGCCTCCACGTCGCCCGGCCCCGCGCCCCAAGCAGCCCACGTGACCCGCGCGCGCCCGCTGAGTGCGCCTGCGCCGCGCGCCGACAGCTTCCGGCCGCGGCCCCGCCCCGGAGTGGCCGGACTGATCGGGCGGCCGCGGGCGGAGCGGGGCGCGCGCGGGGAGGGGCGGTGGGCGTCCGAGCCGGGGGCTGGGGGCGGCCCCGGAGCCATGGCCTGCTCCATTGTCCAGTTCTGCTCCTTCCAGGACCTCCAGGCCGCCCGGGACTTCCTCTTCCCTCACCTGCGGGAGGAGACCCCCAGCGGCGCCCTGCGGAGGGACCCCAGTAAGTGCCCCCCACTCGCGTCCGGCCCCGCTCCCGGCCCCCCACCCCTCCTGCACCCCGAGGCCCCGCTCCCCCTTCGCGATCGTTACCCGCAGCCCGCGCCCCCCTCCACCCTCCAGGGCCCCGCACCCGGAACAGCGCGGCGCCGCACCCGGGAGAAGTGCCGGGCCCTGCCCGACGGCCTCGCACCGGACCGGACCTGCACGGTCCGCGCCCGTCTGGCGTCACCGGCACCGCGGACTGCCCGGCTACCCCGGGGAGGGAAGCGTGTGCGCTGCCGGCCAGACTGGACGCCCCCCCCATTCCCGGGGCGCCGGGTGCCGGGGCGGCCGCCGGTGCTGTTGCGTCAGTCTCCTCCGCTCTTGTCCAGCTGCCCGGGGACCCGCAAGGCAGGGCAGCAGTTTAGGGGCTCACCTGCACGTGGCAGCTGACCCCAGTACTCTCCCCGGCACTGCCTAGGTCTGTTCCCCCACCCCCACCCCAACCACAGGGCAGGGCGTGGTTCCTGAGTCCAGAGACAGCTGGACTGCGCGCCCGTCCCCCTAAATCAAAACCCGGCACCCGGAGCAGCTGCCAAGTCAAACCTGTTCGGGACGATTTCATCTGGACCAGCCGCCGGCGCGGCCAGCTGCCACTTGTGTCTGCCCTCTTATGTGCTCTGGGGGTACCCTCTTGCGTCTGCACTCTCAGTGCTCTGGGGGTAGCCTCTTGTGTCTGCTCTCTTATGTGCTCTGGGGGTACCGGATAAACCCATTCCTGCACCCCCGCGATTGTGGTAGGCGTCGGTGTTGTCGTGGGTGCAAAGGGGCCATGGTCTCTTGCAAGTGATACACCAGCCTAAGTTCCCCGCACCCCCTTGAAGTGGTCCACGAATGAAGAGCATGGCCGAGGGAGGAAGGGCCCAGTGCAGGATATTGAGAGAAGGGGAGAAAGTGTGTGCTTGAGGGTGGGAGAGAAAACAAGGGGGCAGCTGACACTAGGCGTTGGGACCAGGAACTGGATGGCGAGAAGCTGCAAAAGTCATGGGATCCTCAGGAAGGAAGACAGGCAGAGGCTCCCGTGGCATCCAGGAATGTTAGTGTGTGTGTTGGGAGAGGGTGGCAGGGAGAGACTAGTCATCTGTGCGGGGACTCGTGACCCCAGGCTGGGCACCAAAGCAGATCTGGAGGGAGGGCTAAGGAGCAGCTTAAGGAGGAGGAGGGGCAGGACCCAGAAGTTCTGGTGACGGTGTTTGTGGCTGGTGTTAGTGGGTGTTTGTGGGTGGGTGGGTGAGGGGGCTGATAAAGCCTTTGGTTTGGGTTGTGCCTGGGTATAATGAGAGTCCGGGCTAAGATTCAAGTTGTAAATACGTTTTAAATTTTATTTATTCAGGTTCTAAGTTTAAGTTTTAAATAAGTGTGGCATGCGCAATTAAGGGGGTTCGGTCCCCCACCAGATGAAGGTGTCTGAAGTGTAGGGGGTCCATGGTCAGGACCCCTAGCAGAGAGCAATGCCTGTCCCCCAATGAGTTGCAGATTGCGGCTGTTGCTGCAGGGAGTAGGGTGCTGGGGACAGCAAGCGCAGGAAAGAGAGAGGAGGGTGAGGGACCCAGGGCTTTGCTGGAAGAGCAGTCAGTGTCCCGAAGCAGACTTCATGGTGCTGGAGAGGAAGGGACTGGGCCTGGCTAACAGCCCCCGTGGATGGTGACAGAGAGCATGCTGACTGGGGACTCTGTGGGAAAGCTGCTGCCTGGAAGGCCAGTGGGCACTGTCCCCCGCCACTCCTCCCTCCCTCCCCCCCATCCCCCACCCCAGACCTGTTGTTACCTGGGTGGTGACTCCAGTGTTTCTCTGACACCTGCCAGCTTCCACCTTTGCTTTCTGGTCATCAGGTCCCCAGCACAGCTGCGGTTGGGGTGAGTTTTCATGACCCTGTGGAGCTCTCTGTGCTGGTATTCTTAGCTGCAGATAAGAGTTCTTCCCAGCTCTTCAAGCCGGGGAGGCCGCCGTCACCCCTCAACCTCTCCCCTGCTTTCCTTTGCTTCAGATATTCTGTAGTCTGTTGTTTGGGTATTTGGCCTAGCAAGGTGCTGGGGCTCAGGGGTGGGGGGCGGGGGAGTGGTCCTCCTGTACTAGGCTATGCTCTTGCATCCCCCAGGGCTCCAGGGTCCGGTGCAGACACTGTCTCCTGTGGAATCAGCCGGACTCTCGGGCCAGAGGCTGTGCTCTGGCCCAGGGTTCTGGGGGCTCTGTGCAGCTCTGGGCTTGCTCGCTGCCTCGCTGCCACCTCCCAGAGAAAAAAGCCTTCTCTCACCAAGTGTCCACAGCACTCGGGTGTATCATCCCAGTGGCCCGTTCATTACTCAGGCTTACTCCAGTTCAGTTGACTTTTGCTGTCCCTGTGGGGTCAGCTTCGGGTCCAAGCCCTTGGAGCTGGCAGGTGCTACCAAGGCATTGGATTTTGCCTAATTGTTTAAAAAAAAAGCGGGGGGGAGGGTGATTCCCAAGGATGCTGAGGGGGCTCCAGACCACTCCTCAATTGGCTGGTGGCTCAGCACAGTTTGTGCCCTGCGGTGCTGGGAACCCTCAGACCCACCCCCGCCCCAAGTGGTGTTCTGGGGTCTCAGGGCCCCAGTGCAGTGTTCAGGATCGGTGGCGCTGGCGTGCAGACCCTGTTTGGATGCATGCCCAGCATGCGCGCTGACCACTGTACTTTATCTCTGCCCTGATCTGAAGTTAAATATCCATTTAATGACTGGTGGCTGCCATGCTGGATGCACCTGTGTGGCTGCTGTCATTCAGTACATGCCCAGGGTTACCTGTGAAGAGGTAGGTTTAGTATGAACTCTGTCCGCACTGTGGGCTGTATATCACGCCCAGACATGTGCATTAGGCATATCTGATTCATTCCCTTTTTATCTCTTCAGTGTTTGTTGATACTGTTGTGGCTGCAGAATATTTAAGTAGAAAATAAATGGAGGAGCTGGGGCGTGGGCTAGAGGGCAGGCTTTGATGCTGCCCTCAGATTTGATCCCTAGCAAGGTCCCAAGTACCACTCGAGTGGCCATCTTGAGTATGGAGCTCAGAACCGCCCCTGGTTTCTACTGGGTGAGGCTCAAACACAGTAAAACAAAAGGAAAATCTGTTACCTAATGAGCTCCTTTGTAAAACTTAGAGTTTACTTAAATTCTTGAAAAGATTTGTAATGGGTTTCGCCATCTTTTACTAAACAATAGTTTTTTATTTTTCATTTTTACTTTTTGCTTTTTGGGTCACAGGGGTTACTCCTGGCTCATGCACTCAGGAATTACTCCTGGTGGTACTCAAGGGACCATATGGGATGCTGGAAATCAAACTCGGGTCGGCCGTGTGCAAGGCAAATGCCCTACCTGCTGTGCTATTGCTCCAGGCCCTAAACAATAGTTTTATAAAGAGCTCTTCATTAAAATAGGTACCTAATTTTTTTTTTACTTTTTTTTAAATTGAATCACTGTGAGAACGGTTACAAAGCTTTAGTGTTTAAGTCTTGATCATACAATCATCAAACACCCATCCCTTCACCAGTGCACATTTTCCACCACAAAAAACCCCAGTATACCCCACCATCCCACCCTACCCCTACCCGTGTGACAGATAATTTCCACATTATTCTCTCTCTACTTTGATTACATTCAATATTTCTACACCAGTCCCACCATTATTATTTGGAATTTCCCCCCAACACTCAGACCTGCCTAAAAGGCAACATTAGACAATTTGTTTTCTATTGCTGATTATGAAGAGCATATTATGTCGCATGGCCGCAAGAGCAGCCACGCAATCTTGGAATTCTAAAATTTTAATCATGAGGTCTGGAGAGATTTCTGCCAAGAGCCGCTTGGTTTCTAGATTCTGAGATTCGTTTGTGTATCTCTGGGATCTTGACCAGTAAGGAGCTTAATAAGTAGCCAGAGGGGCTGTTCGTGGGTGGCATTTCGGCGTCTTGTCAGGGCGGAGGAGGAGACGGACCAGCTCCACCCCTGTCCTGTGAGGCCCTACGTGTCTTGTCACAGCTGGCCCATACCTGGATTGTCCAATGAGCTCTGGAGAATGGCGGCTGCCGAGCTTCCCGGGGAATAGGTGGAGGGATGACACCTTTTCCTACCTGGGGTGGCCCGGCCCCAGAGAAATAGTATAGGAGATACCAAGGTTTGAATCCGCAGCATCACATACTGTACCCCCAAGGACCACTGAGGTCACTCCTGAGTGCAGAGCCAGGGGTAGCTTCTCAGCTGTCCTGGGTGTGGCCTACCCCGCTTCTATCCCAGATGTACAGTCAAAATGAAGTTGCCAAACAGATAAGTAGGACTTACCTTAAATTGTGGCTAATGATTGACACTTATTAATGTAATTAATGATTACTGTATTGAGAAGCAGAAATCATGGAATCATTTATTTTTTAGTTTACAGTTTTACTTTCTTATCCTTACGTAAGGAGATATAGAAACGGGAAAAAAATCTCAATTATTTCTCCTGGGTCGTATGTTTTAGATAAGGATCATTTTGAAGTCTGAATCAATTGGTTTAATAAGTAATTTTATTTTAATAGGTGCAGCAGCCGTAGCCCTCGTGCTGCCCGGGCTCCAGAACTCAACAGTTCTGCCTTCTTTCTTTGAATTGACAGAGTCACTGTGATTTCATATGTTCACTTATAAAATGAGATGGTTTTTGTTTGAAAATAGATCTTGAGGCTTTCTTATAGTATAGAAATTAGGTCACATAACACGCTTCCATACCCAGCACCACATGCTCAGTCCCTGGAGACCCCCGAATACCCTTTAATTCCTGGCACCACAGGACCAACAGTTCTGCATCCTGGGTAATCCCTGGCGCCATGGGCCCGACCAGTACTGTGTCCTCACATCCTAGCATTGACCCACCAGCCAAGAATCACTGATGGACGCCCTGGGGACTACTGCTTGGGATACACCCCTCCCCCCTAAAATGATCCTGACCTCGACTTTTCCCATTGTTTACTTTATTAGTAACTAATAGCAATTGTTTTTATCACATGCTGTTTCAGACATGAAATTTGGTCTTATGCTTTGAAATTTCTGAGATGGGTAATGGTATGAATTACCCATCTTAAACTATGGTGTCATAACTTTGGGCTAAGACGATATCAGAACTTTCTTGGCCGGAGCAGTAGTAAGTGCTAAGTATAAGGCAAAAGAGCATTTGCCTTATAAGTGGCCTACCAGGGTTTGGGGTTGGAGCGATAGCACAGCAGGTAGGGCGTTTGCCTTGCACGCAGCCAACATGGCCGACCCGAGTTCGATTCCTCTGCCCCTCTCGGAGAGCCCGGCAAGCTACCGAGAGTATCTCGCCCGCACGGCAGAGCCTGGCAAGCTACCCGTGATGTAGTCGATATGCCAAACACAGTAACAACAAAGTCTCATGATGGAGACATTACTGGGCCCTCTTGAGAAAATCGATGAACAACGGGAGGACAGTGACAGTGACAGTGACCAGGGTTTGATCCCCAGCACTGCAAATGGTCCTCTGAGTCCCCCCAGTTGTGATCCTTGGGCGAGAGCCAGGAGTAAGCCCTGAGCACAGCTGAGTGAGGCCCCCCCAAACAAAATAAAACAACAACTTTTTCATATTTGCAGTTGATTGGGTACAAAAGACATATATGTTCTGAGGGAGGCTCAGAATATAGCGAGGGGGAGGGAGAGGGGGAGTAGTAATTTGTGTATTAGAATAGGTAAAGGTAAAGGTAAAGGCCCTCCCGTTGATCGTCGATTTGCTCGAGCGGGCCCAGTAACGTCTCCATTGGAGATTTTGTTGTTACTGTGTTTGGCATATCAAATACGTCACTGGGAGCTTGCCGGGCTCTCTGAGAGGGGCGGAGGAATCGAACTCGGGTCGGCCATGTTGGCCGCTTGTAAGGCGAACGCCCTACCCGCTGTGCTATTGTGGACTTTTAAAATGACCTAATAATAAGACAATTTCCTTCTGACATTCTACAGAGGTAAAACATGCAAGGAATTATCTTGGAGTCATTGATTAGGTGATGTTATTGTACTACATCACTGAGAAAAGTGTGCCTTTCTAGGATAACCTGGCATTATGGAATCCTTTACATGATGGGATAGTATGGGATATTACAAAGGTATAGAATACCCTTTTGAGATGATTACTCCATAACTTAGAGGCCAGCCGGGTATCCTAGAGGAAAGGGCAGTTCAGATAGAGAAGGGAGCACCAAATAAAGGATGTTTGGAGGATCCTCCCAGGAGGGGAGATGCATGTCGAAAGTAGACTATGGACTGAACATGTTTGCCACTCAATGCCTCTTTTGCAGACCACAACACCCAAACGGAGAGAGAGAACACAGGGGATTGCCCTGCCACAGAGGCAGGGGGGGATGGGGGGATGGGGGTGGGAGGGATATTATCCATGGTGGTGAAAAACGGACACTGGTGGAGGGATGGGTATCTGATCATTGTATAATTGAAACCCAAGCACAAAAAATTGTAAATCTACAACTGTAAAAAAATAAAAATAAAAAAAAATTCTTACCTTAAAAAAAAAAAGAAAAAAAAAAAGAATACCCTTTTGAATACTAAGTGGAAGCGATTTCTGTTGTTTGAGATCATACTGAAAGAGAAGTAATCTAAAAGTGGAATATCTATAGATATTTTAGAAAATCTCTAGGTCTCTTTAACCCTTGCTTTTTGCTGTTTTCCCAATGCCGGGGAGGAATTTCATGGCCCTGCCGGGCATGTGCTCTACCACTGAGCTACCTCCTTGGCCCTGTATTTCTTCAACTTTACAGACTGCAAGTGGGTGCTGGGGAAAGAACTTTAAAAGGCAAGAATGCAAGGTTTGCGTACAGGAGTCTTGCATCCTACGCCTGGCACCAGGCATGTCTGAAAAACAAAAGCTGGAAGCATATCATACAGTTAAATAGTTTTTACCAGTAAGGTAATTGAGATATGCATGTTCTTTAATTTCTTCATTCAGGTAGTATTTGAGAATCTACTAGGTAGTGAGCACATAATTTTTTTTTTTTTGTGGCAAGAGAGGGTGTCACACCTGCAGTGTACAGGGGGTACTCCTGATTCTGTGCTCAGAGATAACTCCTGGTGGGCTCAGGGAGCCATATGGAGTGCTGGGGATCAAACCCAGGTTGAACTCTTGTAACACAAGTGCCCTACTGCTGTACTTTCTTTGGCCCTAGGGACAGAGTATTTTTTTTTTTATTAAAAAAATTTTTTTAATAGTGAGACATCATGAGGTACAGTTGCAGACTTACACATTTTTGTGCTTGGGTTTCAACCATATAATGATCAAATACCATCCCTCCACCAGTGCCCACTTCCCACCACCACACATCCCAGTATCCCTCCCACCCCCCATCCCCCCCATCCCACCCTGACTCTGTGGCAGGGCATTCCCCTCTCTCCCCTTGGGTGTTGTGGTTTGCAAAAGAAACATTGGGTGGCAATCATGTTTGGTCTATAGTCTACTTTCAGCATGCTTCTCCCATCCTGGGAGGGTCCTCCCAATACCTTTATTTGGTGTCCCCCTCTTTATCTGAGCTCCCTTTTCCCTAGTATGTGTGGTTGGCCTCCAAGTCATGGAGTAGAATTCCTGGTACTAATCTCGGCCATTCTTGGGTGTTAGTTTCCTATTTTGTTACTTTATGTTCCCCAGATGAATGCAATCTTTCTATGTCTATCCCTTTCTTTCTGAGTCATTTCGCTTAACATGATACTTTCCATGTAGTACCACTTGTATGTGAATTTCGTGACTTTGTCTTTTCTAACATAGTACTCCATTGTGTAAATGTACCAAAGTTTCTTTAACCAGTCATCTGTTCTCGGGCACTCAGGTTTTTTCCAGATTCTGGCTATTGTAAAGAGTGCTGCAATAAACAGGCAATTGCAAATGTCACTTCGACTATACTTTTTTGCCTCTCTGGGATATATTTCTAGGAGTGATATTGCTGGATCAAATGGGAGCTCAATTTCTAATTTTTTGAGAATCAACCATACTGTTTTCCAAAAGGGCTGAACCAGTCAGCATTCCCACCAGCAGTGAAGGAGTGTCCCTTTCTCACCACATCCTCGCCAGCACCGGGTGCTTTTGTTCTTGTGGATATGGGCCAGTCTCTGTGGTGTGAAGTGATATCTCATTGTGGTTTTGATCTGCATCTCCCTGATGATTAATGATGTGGAACATTTTCTCATGTGCCTTTTAGCCATTCGGATTTCTTCTTTGTGAAAGTTTCTATTCATTTTATCTCCCCATTTTTTGATGGGGTTGAATGTTTTCTTTTTGTGGAGTTGAACCAGTACTTTGTATATCCTTGAAATTAACCCCTTGTCAGATGTGTAGTTGCCGAGTATCCTTTCCCATTCTGTAGACTGTCTTTGTATTTTGGTCACTGTTTCTTTTGAGGTGCAGAAGCTTCTTAGTTTAAGATAGTCCCATTTGTCTATCTCTGTTTTCACTTGCTTGGCCAGCGGTGTGACATCTTTGAAGACACTATTAGCTTCTATGTCATGAAGGGTTTTGCCAACTTTTCCCTCAATGTACCTTATAGATTCCGGTCTGATGTTGAGGTCTTTAATCCACTTAGATCTTACTTTTGTACATGGAGTTAAGCAGAGATCTGAGCCCATTTTTTTTTTTTTTGCATGTAGCCGTCCAGTTTTGCCAGCATAATTTGTTAAAGAGGCTTTCCCTTCTCCACTTCATTTTTCTTGCCCCCTTATCGAATAGTAGATGCTCTTATGCTTGGGGGGAGATGTCAGTATATTCAACCCTGTTCCAGTAGTCTACATCTCTGCCTTTGTTCCAGTACCATGCTGTTTTAATTATTACTGCCTTGTAGTAGAGTTTGAAGTTAGGGAGGTTGATTCCTCCCATTTTCTTTTTCCCAAGAATCGCTTTAGCTATTCGTGGGGGCTTATTGTTCCATATAAATTTCAGGAGTGCTTGCTCCACTTCTTTGAAGAATGTCATGGGTATCCTAATAGGGATTGCGTTGAATTTATACAGTGCTTTGGGAAGTATTGCCATTTTGACAATGTTAATTCTCCCGATCCATGTACAGGGGATATTTTCCATTTCCTCGTGTCCTCTTTTATTTCCTGAAGTAGCGTTTTGTAGTTTTCTTTGTACAGGTCCTTTACTTCCTTAGTTAAGGTGATTCCTAGGTACTTGATTTTCTGGGGCACAATTGTGAATGGGATTGTTTTCTTCATGTCACTTTCTTCTCTTTCACTATTTGCATATAGGAAAGCCACAGACTTTTGGGTATTGATTTTATAGCCTGCCACTTTACTATACAAGCCTATTGTTTCTAGAAGTTTCTTGGTAGAGGTTTTAGGATTCTCTAGGTATAGTATCATATCGTCTGCGAATAGTGAGAGCTTGATTTCTTCCTTTCCTACCTGGATACCCCTAATATCTTTTTCTTGCCTAATCGCTGTTGCAAGTACCTCCAGTACTATATTGAAAAGCAGTGGAGAGTGGACATCCTTGTCTCGTCCCTGATCTTAGAGGGAAGGCTCTCAGTTTCTTGCCATTGAGGACGATGCTTGCTGTAGGCTTGTGGTAGATGGCTTTAACTATATTGAGGAATGTCCCCTCTATCCCCATTTTAGCTAGGGTTTTCATCATCATAAATGGGTGCTGGATCTTGTCAAATGCTTTCTCTGCATCTATTGATATGATCATATGATTTTTATCTTTTCTTTTGTTGATATGGTGGATTATGTTGATTGATTTTCGAGTGTTAAACCAACCTTGCATCCCCGGGATGAGTCCTACTTGATCATGGTGTATGATCTTTTTGATGAGTAGTTGAATTCTATTTGCTAGTATTTTGTTGAGAATCTTCGCATTCGTGTTCATCAGGGATATCAGCCTGTAGTTTTCTTTTCTCGTGGTGTCTTTGTTTCCTTTTGGTATTAGAGAGATATGGGCTTCATAGAAACTCTTTGGGAGAGTTTCCGTTTTTTCAATTTCCTGGAAAAGCTTGAGAAGGACTGGCAGCAGGTCCTCTTTAAATGTTTGGAAAAATTCGCAAGTGAATCCATCTGGGCCCAGGCTTTTGTTTTTGGGAAGACTTTTGATTGTAGTTTCTATTTCGTTGATGTTAATAGGTCTACTCAGATACTCAAGATCTTCTTGATTAAGCTTTGGGAGATTATAGGAGTCCAGGAATTAGGACAGACTAATCTTGAAGATAAAATAGTTTCATCCTAGTAGAGAGAAATATATGTCTGACAGGAGGCCGAGAGATGCCATTACAGGCCTGGGGTCTTTGGGGAACCATTGCCTTTGGGTCTTACCTGCACCAGGACTTGAGCCTTGCCACCGAGGTTCTGCCATTTTTATCAAGTCTTCATAGTTTAGTGTTCACAGATGGAGAGAATGGGTGGGCCAGAGATGGGAACAACAGCACGTGGTTCCCAAAACTACAGAATAAATTGTGAGGGTGAGCAGGGTGTGATCATGGGTGAAGCTCTAGAGGTAGGCCCAGGGGTTGGATTTTATTTATAGGGTAGCGGGCAGGGTGTTACTTTGAAGTCAGCAGGCTTGGGATTGTAGGGAAATGTGTCCAGGTTTGTTGAGGTAAGTCAGATAGTTTTAGGTAAATCAACTTCTTGATGTGCCTGTGAAAGTGGCTTTTCTCAGGGGAGTATTGGGGAGCAGGGGTCGGAGCTTCGGTGATCACACAGATGGTCGGGTTGGCGGGGTGATGGAAACATCCAGAGCACTGACTCGGCCGCACTGAAAGTTCGAGATCTAAGCTGCAACTGCCGAACTTTGTGACATCTCTGTCAGGGTGGAGGTGGGCTGGGGTCGGGCGGAGTGTGTCGGAATAGTTGGAGGAAGTTCACACTCTTGGTGGGATTGGTGTTGAAATATCATGCATAAAAAATGCATAAAACTTAACTATCAGTAAAGTTATAATTCACGGTTTTGTAAATTTAAAAAAATTAAATGCCCTTTTTTTGACTTTCTTAAGAAATGCTCACTTCCCACATTCTGAATAGTGACTGATTTAGTCAGTCACCCCAGGGGGTGAGAAAGCGCCTCCTTTAATAGCACCGTAGGAACTTCTCTGTCCATCTCATTAGGAGATTTTTGATCAATTTTTGCTATTTAATGATAACAAACTCTGTAATTTATATTCTCTTCCTAAATTACTGCTTTTAATAGGGCAGGTTGTTGATGAGGGGGGATAAAAATTCCAGATGACATTGAACTGAATTAACGTTTGCTTAAAGTTGCAATTTCCAAGATAAGGTTAACTGAGGACATACGTGATTGCAGCCAGTCAGGCAAGAAGAAAAAAATCTTAATACTTAGAACCTTACAGCCACAGGAAAACTTTTCTTCTCGATTCATTTCCCTTTTTGCAGAGATATTTTTGGACTAATAATAAAAGTCAGTGCAATTGCATTCCATGGAGGAAATGCAGTAGAACAAGAATTCAAGGAGAAGAAAAGGACTTATAAAATTGCTCATTGAGAGATGATACTTTTTAATAGATGTTGATAGGTTTTATTTCCCTACAGGAGTTAGAATTCCATGAATTAATTTTAAAGGATAATAATTTTAATATAAGTGCTC
Source organism: Sorex fumeus (assembly GCF_029834395.1). Lineage (NCBI taxonomy): Eukaryota > Metazoa > Chordata > Mammalia > Eulipotyphla > Soricidae > Sorex > Sorex fumeus. Next base: position 18,686,241 of record NW_026606067.1, read on the forward strand.
ATTTTTACAGTATATCAGAGATGACATCTTTGAGCAAGGGATACTTTTTATAAACTCCCTTTGGCCTGTATATGAGCAGAAAGATTAAAGATATTCTCTTGTAGAACTTTTTGGTGCCCAGCTACTTTTTTTTTTTTTTTTTTTTTTTTAGCGTCAAAACATACATTTAAACGAAAGAAAGAGCCTAGTTGATCCTGGCTAGCATACCTCCATACTGACCTTGGGCAGTACTGAAGTCTCACATACATATTAAACCACATTGCTTGGGTTCCCCGCAGTCTTGATGAATGAGCAACATGGTGGATGACGTTGGCTGAAGGGTAGTATAGTGGAGTTAGAAGGAAAAATGACTTCTTTTACATGACCAACAATTTATTATCCAGTCATCACCTCCCTGTCCTCTGGCCAAGTCTGGGCTTGGCCTGCTGCATAGTTTGAAGGCCCAAGAAATAGTTTTGGTGACATTCTGAGATTCCAGCATGTTAACAGGAATGGTCTAGTTGCCACCAACCCACAACAGTGCAGTTGGTTTTGCAGGCAATGGGGAAAAATAATCAACAGAATGACGGTTGCATGTGTCAGCTTGATGGCCAAGAACAAGCTGTCATTTTCCAAGAGAGGAAAAAAAATACCACACTAATAAGGGACCATTGTTATTTGAAAATATTTTTTGACTTTAACCGTTAAACTAACCATTCCCTTTAAAAAAAAAATGGGGGTTGGGGGTGCAAACCCAGCAATGCCCAAGGGCCACGGTCGTGCTTGGGGGATCCATATGGGATGATGGGGTTCGAACACTGATTGGCCATGTGCGAGGCAAATCTTCTATCTGCTGGGCTATCTCTGCGGCCCCTAATCTTACCCTTCTTCATAAGCCATAGGAGAATTGTAAATTTGGTGGAACATTTAGGAGCCTGACCTTGAGCAGACCTGAATTCAAGCCCCATTGCTACCACTTAATCCACCGTGATCTTGGCCAGACAATTGAAACTTGCAGGAATCGGCATTTCCCATTTAAAATGGGCATGATGAACATCCACACTGAAGTGTATCAGTGTCTCTAAGGCACATAGGTATATGGAAATGCTGACTGCGCTTAGCTATTGTGGGAAAACCCTGGTAGGTGTCTTGAATCTTTTCCCTCTGTACTTTGCTCATTTGACCAACCTCCACCTTCCCTAAGAATATTTTTATATTTTGGTTTTAAGAAGACTATTTCTTCTGTGTATTTTTTCATCTTTCTCAAGCCTCTTCCAAGTTTGCCTGTGGTTGATTCCAGCATTCACCACATGTTCTTTCTCCTACGCTGGATCAGGATGTACAAGGAGTGTGTTTGTATTTTTCACAGAGCCTTACTACAGGATTTGGCACATAGTATTTAACAGAGCATTTGTTAAATTGTTTAATTGATATGTACATGGAAACCTTCTATAAGTTGTGCGGTATTAATCAGATGATATTGCTATTTTAGGACTTTAATACATGCCTAACCATTCCACTTGGCATATTAGGAAGTAGTAATTTGCTTATCTGAGTGCCAAAGATAAGAATATGGCCACAAAGCTAATGGGACAATGATTCCAAGTTCCAGGCTGTAACTTTATTTTTTCACTATATGTAATTGATTGTAGCAACTTCTGATACCCATATAATTAGTTACTATTTGCCTCCTTTCTATTGTAAACATCCTAGATAATCAGGTTAACTACCATCATTTCAATTAATGCTTCTCCCAGAATTTTGAAACTGGTTGAAATACCAGTCTTTGTTTCTATTTCGTAGTATTTAATAACTAGTTTTGAGAACTTAGCAGTAGGGTAGGCTCTGCACACTTTTGTCTGTTCTCTGATGGAAGAGCCCATTCGAGATGCGGGTTCTATGGTTTTTCTTGCTTGATGGTGAGAACTAAAACTAGGCATGTGGGGTCACTTTCTCTACAGTACAGCGTTCTCAAGTGCTGGGACCTGGAGTTGGCCCTCAGTAATCTGTTTATTTGTTTGGGGCCCTTATTTCACCTTTATCCTTTATTTGTTTTGTAATTTAACTTGGGGCTGGAGCGATAGCACAGCGGTAGGGCATTTGCCTTGCACGCAGCCAACATGGCCGACCCAAGTTCGATTCCTCCGCCCCTCTCGGAGAGCCCGGAAAGCTACCGAGAGTATCTCGCCCGCACGGTAGAGCCAGGCAAGCTCCCCATGACGTATTTGATATGCCAGACACAGTAACAACAAAGTCTCCAATGGAGACATTACTGGGCCCGCTCGAGCAAATTGATGATCAACGGGAGAGCCTTTACTTTACATTTACAATTTAACTTGAGTTGATGCAGATCGTGTAGCTGATGTTTTTCTCAGTAGTAGATCAAAAATGGATCACGGGGCCACGGAGAGGGTTTCAGGCTGGAGTGCATGCTTTGACTCCACGGCTCTGGGTTTTACCCTCTGCACCTTGTAGTCCCGTGTGTGTACACGGCTTCCCCCCACCCCCCTCCCCCCCTGAAACATTTCTCCTATCTTATCTGATTTTCTAAGAGATAGATTCAAAGTTAACTATGTAAAAGCAGGTGACTTGAGTAACATACACAGTCATACTCTCCACACCTGGTTTGAATTTTTAACACCTGTTATGGTGTTTATTAATCGAACTTCTGCATGCAAATCATGTGCTCAGCCCATTGGGCTCTCTAGTAAACAATGACATTCCAGAGCATATTCCTACTTGGAAGAATTCAGAACAGGGTGGAGAGGAGCAATTCGGTCTTGTTTTAAAATTCAGAGTGTGTATGTCATTCCCCCCATCCCCCAGTTGATCTTTGATCTCTGTCTTGCTTTACAAAAGCACAAATAATCTTTTAAGGCATATGTGTGATATTTTAAGTGTGCTTTTTGTCATTGTATGTTTAATTTGTCCAGAATCTTAAATAACAAATATTTGTCATTTTAAGAATTGTTAAAGCTATCTTTGCCTTTTGGTTTCAATGTAAAAAAGCCTGCTGCCCTTTGTTTTAAACCCAGGTAACTTGCACAATTTTACTGTTGCATAAATTTGGACTCTTACTGTAGTCACAAAATCCTGATATAATTAACTATTGTTTTCTTCTTTAGGATCAGCATTGTGTTAATATAATGTACATTTATATCACATATTCGGTTGGTTTGTTATACTTAGAGAAAAATATTTAAAAATATTTTAAGTTCTGTATTTTATGTAAGCATTTTCAATCTTTTTTTTAAAAATAGGTAAATCGAATTGGGAAGATGATGGCTGGGGAGCATGGGAAGAAACAGAACCCCAGGAACCTGTAAGTCATTCGTGTGTGCTTTGTGATAGGGGTTTTACTTTCCTAATGATTGTGATCAGAATTGTCAAGAAAGTTTTTGTGTTTAGTAATGCTGAAGTAAATAATAATAGTTAATTAAGCAGATCATATTAATGAATGATTAAATAATAATAATAATAAAGTAATACCTGTTCATAAGCAAGTTAGTGGCTTTACAGTTCAGCGGGTTAAAGGGAGAAGAGTTGTTTTAGGGCTTTTTTCACTAACTATTGTTTTAGACGCCTTCACTTACGCATCCGTCAGCAGTCTAGTTAGCTCTGGCCAAATTGGGATGAGGAAAGGCAAGCAAGGGGCTTATACAAAAAGCTTGGAGAGTGCATTACTCTCTCTCTCTCTCTCTCTTTTTTTAAATTTTATTGAATCACCATGAGAGAGTTACAAGCTTTCATGTTTGGGTTACAATCACACAATGATCAAACACCCATCCCTTCACCAGTGCACATTCCCCACCATCAAAATCCCTGGTATACCCCCCTTTCCCACTCTCCCCCTGCCTCCATGGCAGATATGATTCCCCATAATCTCTCTCTACTTCTGGGCACTATGGTTTGCAATACAGACCTTGAGAGGTTATCATGTTTGGTCCTTCATCTACTTTCCGCACACATCTCCCCTCCCGACCGATTCCTCCAGGCATCTTTTTCTTAGTGATCTCTTCTCTATTCCAGCTGCCTTCTCTCCTTTGCTCATGCGGAGCATTGCTCCAGCTATGGAGCAATCTATCTGTCCCGTGTATCTACTGTCCTTAGGTGTCAGCCTCATGTTATGTTGTTTTATACTCCACAAATGAGTGCAGCCCTTCTATGTCTGTCCCTCTCTTTCTGATTCATTTCACTTAGCATGATACTCTCCAGGTCTATCCATTTATAAGCAAAGTTCATGACTTATCTCTCCTGACAGCTGCGTAGTATTCCATTGTGTAGATGTACCAAAGTTTCTTTAACCAGTCATCTGTTCTAGGGTACTTAGGTTGCTTCCAGATTTTGGCTATTGTGAACAGTGCTGCATGCATTACTCTTTCAGGAAGTTTCAGGACCTGTGCCTTGGAAATTTGTTAGAAAAGAACAAAAGCAGCAGTCTTGCATGTGGTATTATGTGTGTGGGGTGGGGGAGGGGGGTGAGGGGGACACCAGACAGTGCTCAGGCCTTAATCCTGGCTTTATGATCAGGGATTACTTGGGGTGGTGGGCTTGAGGACCTGGTGGGCGCGGCTGCTGGGGATTGAACACAGGTCAACCACGTGCAAAGCCAGCGCCTTACTTTGTGCTTTCTTTCTAACCCTTGGATGTAGCATTGGTAGCTCTACTTTTGCTGATGAGTAGTTTTCTAGAATCCTGTCGCTCAATGACTGTTGTGAGTAGTACAAGCTCCTAAGTAAGAGTGAAGTTTTCTTGGTAACTCTCACAGATAGTGTGTGTCCAAGTGGACATAATTGCAGTCTCGGAGGCTGCTCTGCAGGACAGTTATTATAAAATATGTAAAATTATCTGGTGTGGGATTTCTTGACATACCTGTTGTCCCATGTCTGTTAAATGGATCATTCGAGCCATTGCACAGGGTTGGGAGTGAGGCTGCTGTGTGTGAGGCTAGTTTTCCTCACACGTCTCTGTTGCTGCATCTCTGCTGGCTCACGGAGTGAGTCTGGTTTCGTGGTCATGTGCCATGGGCCTGGCTTACCCCACAGTGTGCCTTCTCTACACCACTGAAACCCCAGGGAGTAGAAGGTGACTCCTCTTCCATTTGGGGGTTAGGGAAGCCAGCAGGCCTGATGTATGCGTGGATGTAGAGGTAATTATAATGGACCAGAAGCCACCTGACCTGCTTTCTGGTCCTTAAAGCTCACTCATGGTGGGAGAGGTTGTGGGTCTTTATTGGCTGTGCCTCTTGACTCATAGGCGTAAGGGACTGGTTTATTGAGTGTCTCGTTTTGATCTTCCATTGTTGCTGCTGATTCTGGGTGAGGTGGCCATTGGCGGCCTTGGTGTCTGTGTGAACAGAACTCCTTTAGGTCTGACCTGTAGGGTATGTTGTGACAGGGATGCCACAGGGATAAAGCCTTTAAACCATTTCAGTTAAAAGACGAAACACCCTTTTACTCATTCCCCAAACATAAAGGTAAAAGGTAAAGGCCCTCCTGTTGTTCATCGATTTGCTCGAGCGGGCCCAGTAACGTCTCCATTGGAGACTTTGTTGTTACTGTGTTTGGCATATCGAATACGTCACGGGGAGCTTGCCAGGTTCTCCCGTGCGGGCGAGATACTCTCGGTAGCTTGCCGGGCTCTCCGAGAGGGGCGGAGGAATCGAACTCGGGTCGGCCATGTTGGCTGAGTGCAAGGTAAACGCCCTACCACTGTGCTATCGCTCCAGCCCCCATTCCCCAAACATAAAACTCCTAACAGGGAGAACATTTCTGCGGTTGGGATCAAATGGCCAAGGGGTTTGTGAATGGTGTCACGGCTGAGGGTAGCCTGTTTCTCCCGGTCACGATGGACTTGCCCAGCCTGAGGGCCTTGCGGCCGGGCCAAATGAAGTGGCATTGTCAGGCTTCCTGGTCAGCTGTACTGGGCATACCAGCAGCAGGGACTCTAACTTGTTCTTACTGTCCCACTTTGAACCCTTGTCTTGGGCTTATGGACATGATGGGAAGAGGCTGTTGGGGTGACCTGAAAGTTGGTGAGGACAGAAGTTATTTAGATGTGACATGTGTCCAGCTGTGTTCCGGAAAGAGTCTTTGAATTTGGGTTCTGTTCACACAAGGCAGCATCTTTGCCTCGGGAGACTGCATAGCACAGTGGCCAGGGGGGAGGTTTGACTCTGTCTGGGTCTGCAGTGTCACCCAGAGCATTCCATGTGGAGCATGTGGGAACTGACTACATGGAGTCCCAGCCGAGGTCTGTGGTCCTGATCAGAGCCACAAGCAGGGCTCAGAGGAGACAAGTCACAGCGGCACCGGCTACCAGGAGGGAATGGACAGAACATCCCTTTGATCCTGGGGGGCTGAGAATACCCAGAACCCACCTTCCTTTAGCCTTTCGCCGGCACCTCTTGTCCACGTGCAGGAAGAGACCAGCAGGGGGAGAAGAGGCAAGTCTTGCAGTTAGTTTGGACACTCAGACACATGACGGGCAGGATCAGCATCGGGCTGTTGTTCTTGAGAGGGGCTGAGCGGAGCCAACTCACCCATCCAGGCCGATAGAGCATGTAGATCAGTGGTCAGTCAGTAGCAAGTTATAGCCCCAAATTAGTGTGTCTGTATTGTAAATGAGGGCAAAACTCCCACCAGGAGGTATTTGCTCTCTGCTGGGTATATACAAAGTGACATAAACCACAGATACTGTAGCATCTGGAAACCCAGCTTAGGACAGGTGTCCTGGCTGGTTTCCATATAGCCTCTGGCCCTGCTGTGCCCAGGAGAGACTGAGAACGGGGTCCCTTCTGTTTCTGGTAGGACATTGCCTCACTGATCAGGAGTCTGTCCCACTCACCTTTTAAAACTTAGTTTCCTCTAGCATGCCTCGAGATACATCAGAGGTTAAGGTTTCACCAAGTGATAACGTTTCATCCATAATGGGGCCCCAAATAATCAACCTGTCAGGCCTCCTCTGATGTGTACAAGTACAAAGAATAGGTCAAGGAATTCCTACTGCCCCACAGCAAATATACTCAAGGACTGTGCAGGCCAGCAGAAGGCTTTCAAGATGAAGAGGAAGCAAAGCACAGATTCTGAACTACCGTATGGTGACTGGACTAAATTTTAAGTAAACACCGTACCAGGCTAGTGGCTGGATTGCGGAAACTGGGGAACCAGTTACCCAGCACCTACTGATCATAGTCCTGTTGCAGGTAAAGTTCTTTCCACTGTTACGCATCTCTCAGAGTTTTGTTTGGAAATGATTTTGCTTCAGCCTCATGCTCGAAGAGGAAGGTAAGGAAATTTGGAAAGAAGCTTGACAATCAATCAACAATGGCAGGTTTGCTTTATCCGTTCATAAACCAAGAAGTATTGGGTCAAGGGTTCAACTGGCAGTAGTTTCTGGAACAGAAGGTGTAGCAGGAGATTGCCCTTCAGAAGAGATTTCAAAACATGCTCCATCCTTAGTGCAGAAAGTGCTGTAATACCACCGGTGGAGGCAGTTACAGTTAACAGGTTCGTGGGGAATGGACACACACAGGTCAGGAGGAGGCCAGGGAGAAATGTGTGTTTATGGGCTGAGAATAGGGTATTACGTGACCTGGATTGGGGTTCTCGGGGCCTGAGTGACTTGGGATCATACTGGAAAATGTTTGCCTTCTTTGCACTCTGGCGCCGTCCCGAGGCTGAGCATAGCTTGGTTAGAAGCAGAGTAGCACTCATTGACTGCGCTGCGCGGACCACAAGTGACCAGTAATCAAGGCTGGGACTAGATGAGCAATTCTCACCTGAGGTGATCCATTGTCAAGCTGGCCTGGGTTTTCACACCTTAGGAGTGGTGGACCCATCCATCCATTTATCACCTCCTAGTGCACAGTATGACACTGCCACCCCCACACGCCCAGTGCCAAATGTCACTGTGCCCAAGTGAAGTTTGAAATCACATTCTGAACCAGTGTTTCCCAGAGTGGGCAATAGTAGGCCCTGAAGGGGTGATGGTATAATTTGGGCTTGGTGAAGGTCTGGGTGCCTTTGTGGGTACTTTCTGCTTGGTCAGCTAAAGAAGATTGATTTCAGGGTGAGGGGGACTGAGTACTGTTTTTTCTTTTCTGAAAAGGGCGTGGTAGATCAAATACATGACTTTTGATGTAGCTCTGTTCCTGCCTTTCTTTCTGTAGAATCTCTTGGCCTCTTCAGGAGGGCTTCAACACTTGTGGCCCTTGAGACCATTTGGTTCTGGTAGATTCTGGTGAAATGATTTGTTAGCCTGAGAAGTGCAGTGGAAGGATGTTTGCTGGAGACAGAGACACATTTCAATCCTTCTGGATCTTTGTCCAACAAGCAGTTCAACAGGTTCAGTCTTGGCTGCGTGATTTACTTCTGCATCCTCCTACCGCCCCTCCCCCCGTTTTGCTTTTTGGGCCACACCTGGTGGTGCTCAGGGTTTACTCACCTGGGTTGGCTGCACAGAAGGCAAATGCCCTCCCTGCTGCGCTGTCACTGGCCCCTTCTGAGTCCTGAAGACAGGCCGATCCCTAGTTCTCCCTTTCGTCTGCCGCCTCTTCCTTGCTCTCGTTCACAGTTTCTTATTTCTAGCCTCCAGGCCCGGGCCATCCTGCCATCTGTGGATCTTCTGTTAGTGGCGGCTCGGGGTGGGGGCGGGGAGCATTCTGGGCCAGGGGAAAGGATGCCAGGAGCGGGGAGGGGAAGAGGAGGAGCTTGGAGACTAACTCGGGACAGACACATTTTCCCACTTTGCTCCATGCCAGGCCTCAGAGGGAGCTGGCAGCGGGGCCTGGCAGCGTCGCAGAGCAGCCGGGGTACTTCTCAGCTTCCCTCTGCTCCGCCCGGGAGGGACCGGCTTTCTAAGGATGACAGAGTCACTCACCTCCTGGCCACTGCGCTCTAGTTCTGAAATTGTGTGACTTTCCGACTTTGCCTCCTTTCGCTCTTCCTGGCTTTCCCTTCCCTGTGGGCCAGAGAGGGCCAGGAGAGTGAGGCAGACTCTCACGAAAGTGTCTGATTCATCTCTTTAATCCACATTCTTCCGTCTATTGTTTTTTCCACTTACAGCAACGTGAAGGGTTTTAGTATTTGCCTATATAAGTGACCTAATCCTATTCCATCATATAGTTGTCCCGTGACATATTCAGCCCAGCTTTTGGTGAGGGCCATTCTTTTCTTTTCCTTTCCTTTCTAACAAGAGCATCACATCACATCTCTTTATCAGCCACGCTGCCCTGGGTACATGTGGGCAGGAGGCATCGGAGTCTAAAGGGTGGACAGCCTGCCTTCAGCCCAGCGCTGCCACTTCTTGGCAATAAATCCACAGGCAAAAGTGACCTTGTGGGGCCGAGTGATAGTACAGCAGGGAGAGCGCTTGCTTTGCACGCAGCTGCCTCTGGTTCGAACCCCAGCATCCCATATGGCCCCCATGGCTCCCCCAGGAGTGATTGGTCAGAGCCAGAACTAACCCCTAAGCATTGCCAGGTGTAGTCCCAAGTCCCCTAAAAAAATAATAAAAAAAAAAATTAGTGACTTCCCTTTTCTGCACTGTTGTCTCTTTCCACTTAAAATGGAGTAAATGACAATATCCAAATGGATGGCGATGCTTAGAAAACAGGACACAAGGCAGGTTTCAGGTAAATATCAGCAGTTCTTGTTACTCTTTTACAGCCAATTCCGAAAAATAGATTTTTTTAGGGGGAAAGCTCCCTACATTTCAAATATTAGTAGAAATGATTGACTAGTGCTCCCCAAAGGCTGTTGCCCTTCCCCAGCCCCCCCAGGGCTCCCGCTCTCTTCCCTCCCCCGCCGGGGCGGGGGGGGCAGCGTGGGCTCCCCCGTCTGCTCCCCACGAGTGTGCATGCTTCCTTGTGCTCGTACTTGTTTATGTTTCCTTAGGAAAAGACAAAAAACAGAATGTGTTTCCTCACCAAACCCTGTGCTCTGACTTGTTGCCTCGATCATTGCTAAGTCAGATCAGTGTGAAATTTCAGCCACTGTGTTCACGTGTGAAGATTTCCACTGTGGCTGGATCATCTGTATTTGGTCAGTTATTTGGGGGCCTGGGAATGCTGAGTTATTTCTGTATAACATTTTCTTGTCCCCCAAATAACCAGTAAATCATCCCACATAGGAACATTCTACTTGGCTTTCAGGGAGGAACTTGTATTCAAATTTAAAATTTAATAAAGAATTTTTAGTTTAATCCAGATCTGACTGATCTAAGTTCAGTTCCAAGCACCAGGTGTCCCTCATTTTAAAAACAGACAAAGCCACATCAAATTTAGTTCATCTTTTAAAGTATTCCCTTGTAGACCTTTTTTAGAACTATTGACTATTACCTCAATATTAATAGCAACTCTAGATGCATAACATTTAGCTGCTAGACCTATTCTAATTTTAATAGGTGCTGATTTTTTTCTTGTTAGCCTGGAATGTTCAACTCGATAGTAAGTTTTTGAACAGTTGTTTGGTACTTTCTCCTAGCTTCAGTACTTAGAATAGTTTTAGTACTTAGAATTTAACAGTTGTTTAATAAATGAAGAGTGTCTTTAGGTTTGGTGTCTTACTGTAATTATTTGTGAAATGAGTCTTCTTTAGGAGTAATGAATTTATTTTGTAAAATTACACATTTATTATAAAAAATTTCTTCACTTCATCACTTAAATCACTTAATCCCCGTTATTCATCGATTTATTCGAGCGGGTGCCAGTAACGTCTCCATTCATCCCGGTTGTGTGCTAGCGTAGCCCAATGGTATCTGTTCGTTTTAGGAACATGTAGAGCCTCAAACTGATCATTTAGGGTCTTGACGAAGAAGTCTGACCATCTTATAGATGGGCGTCCACGTGATCTTTTGATGTCTTGTGGAATCCAATCAGTAATGGCTCTAGTCCAGCGGTTGTCTGTAAACCTCATTACGTGTACAGCCCATCTGATTTTTGATGTCTTGGCAAATGAGACAGCGTCCCTGATTCTTGAGCGTTGACGAAGATCAGAACTCCGGATTCTATCTCTCATTTGAGTGAATCGTGATATTCCAAGCATAGTTCTTTCGATTCCTCTTTGAGAGACCCGAATAGTGTTCTCATCCTGTTTTCGTAGGGTCCAGGTCTCTGAGGCATATGTTAATGCAGGAAGAATAGTGGAATCAAAGAGATGTGCTCATAGCTGGAGGTTCTTTGTCCTTTTAGTTATTTCTTCAATGCTCTTGAAGGCATTCCAAGCCGCTCTCTTCCTCCTGCGCAACTCAGGTGCCAGGTCATTCATCATGTTGATTTCTCGACCTAGGTATATATAACTGTTGCATTCGGAGATGGTGGTTCCGTTGAGAGTGAATGGAGCATCAGGAACAAGGCTGTTTCTCATAAACATTGTCTTCGTAAGATTCAGCTGTAGTCCGACCTTTCCACATTCACGGTCAAAGTCGTTCAGCATTTGTGCCGCTTGGTTGATGTTTGGTGTTATTAGAACGATGTCATCAGCAAAGCGGAGGTGGTGTAGTTGCCGACCATCTATCTTCACTCCCATGTTTTCCCATTCCAGTCGTCGCATGATGTTCTCGAGGGTGGCACTGAAGAGTTTTGGTGAAATGGTATCACCCTCCCGAACCCCTTTCTTGATATGGATGATTACTTCTTTGTAGAATGGTGAGATCTTGGTAGTGAATCCGCAGTAGAGCTCACGAAGGATCCTGATGTATTGAGTTTGTACGCCCTGATTGGCTAGGGCTTCCATGACCGCTTCCGTCTCAACAGAATCAAAGGCCTTCTTTAAATCAATGAACGTTACACAGAGTGGCATCTTGAACTCCCGAGATACCTCAATGAGCTTGGTTATTGTGTGGATATGGTCGATGGTACTGAATCCTTTTCGGAATCCAGCTTGTTCACATGGTTGTCCTTCATCTAGTGTTCTGCTAATCCTGTTCAGGATGACTCGAGTGAATAGTTTGTAGATGACAGACAATAGGCAGATTGGGCGATAGTTGCCAATGTCGTGGATGTCTCCTTTCTTGTATAGTAGTACAGTCCTGCTGGTTTTCCATTGGGATGGAACCTTGCATTCAGACAGGTAGGTGTGAAGAGTCGAGCCAATGTATTGATGAGTACTGATGGTAAGTTCTTCAGGTATTCAGGTCTGATCTTGTCTGGGCCAGGTGCTCTTTGTTTCTTTACCGACGAGATGGCATGTTGGATTTCGGAAGGGAGAACATTGGGAACGACATATCCATCATGTGGTATGTGGTATGTAGGCAAGTGGATGTGGCTATTAAAGAGATCTGAGTAGAAGTCATGAATAATCTTCTCCATTGCCCTTCTGGAAGATGTGATAGATCCATCATGATGTTGGAGGGCAGTCATCTTGGTTTTGTAGTTGGTGAAGGACAGGTGGGCATTACGAATGTTTTTCCCAGCTTCTGCTGCATCTACCAGTACTGCTGCTCTCCTGTTTTTGAGGTCATCCTTGATGACTTCTCTGCACTGTTTTGCCAGTTCGGACGTTCGCTTGTGGTTGCCTGAGGCACGTGCCAAGCCACGTTGGCGAATAAGTTCAAGAGTGTTCGAAGAAAGACAGTTTTTTGTGGTTATCTGTCTCTTGGCATTCCTTGCACAATCATGGAGGTGCTGAATCATTCGATCGTATTCCTCATCAATGTTGTCAATGACGGCATCTTCCCATGTTGCTGCAACAGAGCCAAAGAGCTCCCAGTTGGTGGTTGTTCTGGGAGTCCTCTTCTTAAACCTTGCATTCTTTTCTCCTTGTTCTGTGAGGTAGAATTTTGCACGGAGAAGACGGTGGTCTGATCCCGTTTGGAATTTTGGGATAACAGCAACATCGGTTAGGCAAAACCGCCGATTGACTATGATGTGGTCTATTTCATTGTGGAACTGTCCATCGGGAGACTCCCATGTCCAATGTTTAGATTCAGCCTTTTGGAATTGTGAGTTACCATGGAAGGTTTTGGTTGACATGATGAACTCAGACAGTCTGTCACCCTGTTCGTTCCATTCCAGGCCATGGGTTCCGATGTGGAGTTCATCGACTGATCTTCTTGGTCCTATCTTGGCATTAAAATCACCGACAATGATCTTGTAGAAGGTGTGATCTTCTTTATAGAACTTCTCCAGCTCCATGTAGAATTTCTCAGTTTCTCTTTCACCATAACTGGATGTTGGTGCATAGACAACAAAGATAGAAACTGCCGGTAGTGAGCCACATTTATTCAAGTGTAATCGTCCGATTCGGGTTGTTAGGTATTCAAATGAATCATTGCTCGTGACTAAGTTTGTGTTGACAAGGATACCGACACCACCGACGCCTCTTTTATCACATGTTCCAAGGAACAGTTCTTCTCCAGTGTCGAAAACAGCATGATAGGATTGATGCCTTCTCGTTTTGGTCAGACCACTGATGTCGTACTTGATCTTTCGTACTTGTACCATAAGGTCTTCAATGGATGCAGCAGATGCCAGCGTACGAGCATTAAAAGTACAGACAATCATTTTTGTTCTTCTGCGTTTTGGCAGCCTATGTCTGCCTTGGTGTTTTATCAGCCTCTCCTTCCATATCCTTCTCGACTCTGCATATTCAGGGTTAGGGAAATGAGATCCATTTATTACTGGATTTGGCATATCAATTTCGTCTATTTGGCATAGACCACGGATAGCTTGCCAGGCTCTGCCGTGCGGGTTGGATATTTAAGGATATTTAAGGTACCCTGAAAACTTAGAGAAAAGTAAATAAATAGTCGCGCGGCTGCAAATGCGGCCGCGTGCTCCCAGGAGCTTGTGATAATCTCTGGATCCTGGCCGTTGTTGGGGTTACACGGCAGTTGGAGGGTGTAACTGTCTAGCTACTGACAGATCCAGTCCCAAACCGTGCAGGCTTGGAGATCTCAGCCCCGGGTCCCACACACCTGGGTTCCTCTGCCAGTTCTGTTATGTCTGAGGCTTATCCAAGTGTGTGGAGAGTGGCCCCAGTAAGGCCTTGGTTGGGGCCTGGAGGTCTTCAGCTGTTGGGCCCTGGCGAGGATAGTCAGACACAGGGTAGGAGACTCTGCCTTGTGCTCTCCCGGGAGCTTGTTGTGATAATCTCTGGATTGTATATAAATATATATATTTATATATATATATAAATTATATATATATTTTATATATATATAAAATATATGTATAAAAATTTAGTGTAGAAAAATACAGAGATTAAACAATCAACTTTCTAACATCTAAGCATCATCATCATTATTAGCTTTAAGGAGTTATAAATTTTCTGTGCCTCTGCATCTTGAGTGGTTGGACGAATGGGGACAGTGTGCTTTAAACATGAGCTCATTTACATGTCCAATTGAGTAATAATAACAGCTACTTGAATGGGTAATTGAAGTAAACTGGAAGAGTTACACATTATAGTTTATTTCCTCCAAGGTTGGGGGTGGAGGAGTAATTTCTCATTTTAAGATTTCTTATTGAGGGGGGCCACCCTGGTGTGTGCTGGAAATCTAACAGGAAATGAACAGGTCTTACACATGGATATAGCTTTGGGGGCTGATGAGGTAGTACAGGAGGTGAGAGCTACCCTGGTTCGAGTCACTACAACTCACCATACATGGTTCACGGAGCACAGAGGTACTTGAGTACCCCAAGGTATGACTCAAGAACAGGAAGGAAGGAAAGAAGGGACAGGAGGAAAGGATGAGGAAAGGAGCAAGGACAGGAAGGATCAAGGGAGGCTGGAAGGAAGAAAATTTTAAGTGTTGGGGTTTGTGACTACTTTATAGAAATCTTTTGTTTGGGTTTTCTTAATAGGGCTGGAGCGATAGCACAGCGGGTAGGGCGTTCGCCTTACAAGCGGCCAACATGGCCGACCCGAGTTCGATTCCTCCGCCCCTCTCGGAGAGCCCGGCAAGCTACCGAGAGTATTCGATATGCCAGACACAGTAACAGGAAAGTCTCCAATGGAGACGTTACTGGGCCCGCTCGAGCAAATCGACGATCAACGGGAGGGCCTTTACCTTTACCTTTTTCTTAATGGTGTAATCAAATTTAGAAAGAGTTCTTGCCTCGCCCCATATTAATTTTGGAAAGACTTTAAGTTCTTTGAGTATTTTTGTCTCTAACTGGGAAAATGGCGCAGACAGAACTCTTCATGCTGCTGGATTCATCTCCGGGTTCTGCCGGGAGCCCACCCTCTGCTCACCTCTATCTGCATCCCTCAGGTATATTGAATTTTTGTATAAAACGTTGTCTGGGAATAATAAATGCAGCCACTCAGAGAAAAGTTTGAGAAGCATTGGCAGTTCCTAAACAGCTGGGAAAAAATAAAAAAGAAGCATTTGAGGGTGGTGTGCTCACTTGTGAAGCTCTGGCTGGACACTTTCGTTTCTGTGACTTTGGTGGCAGGCCACTGAAAACCACCAGGAGGGCCGGCAGCCCCTTACTCATACTGGTCTTTACTGTTAGCACTGTCGTGTCTGGATTCTCGGGAAGGTCAGTACCAGAACAGAGTAAGCTGCAAAAGAGGCCTTCTTAAGACTAAACTGGAAAGCAGAGCTCTTGCCGCGCATCTTGGCTGTCTGGTCCCCACTGAAGGTCACACCAAGAAAAGTGTCTGCCTGCTGCCTGGTGCAGAGTGAACATTACCAGCAGCGGCTGGTGATTAAATGAAAGATGATTAAATTACTGCAGTTCCGCAGTCTACTACATTGTGAAAGAATCATTACTTGACCAATTCCTGGGTTTAAATTAGAAGAAAGGAATTTTTAAAAATATGCTCTAGTCTCAGTTGTGTAGAATTACATTTCACAGATCCCCATTGCCGCTTCTATATTGGTATGGATTAAGACGGACTTTTACCAAAGCATCAATTCAGAGAAAAAGGCCAGGCTAAAATAAAAATTTCTTTCTTTCTCCCCAACCTCTCCTCCCTTCCCACTCCCCACCAAAAACTGAAAGTGAAAAACAACCCTTTAGCCCCAGATTCTGTTCTGTAGCTAAGGAGTGCATTTACTGTTAGCTTTTGTAACTGGGTAGATGCTAGATTTTGTGAAAAGTCAAGGTAAATCCCTGGTGGTGCTATTTTTGTTTTTGTTTTAATTTCATGCCTCACTTGGGAAATTAACTACCCTGTCAAATGTTAGTGTTGATTTCACACCGGTAGCTTCCAGGGAGAGGCATTAGCAGATAGGGCCTTTTACTGTGGGAGAAGCTTCCAGAAAACCTAATTGGTAGCAAGTGCCCTTAAGTTCCAAGACTGAATAATGAGTTTGCAGAATAATGTGCTGATCTTTTTAACTCTTTGACGTCTTCAAGCCCACTTTTTTCAGCCTAAGTACTTCTAGAGTTTAGCTGGAAGTGAAGGGTTCGTTGTCAAACCTTGTGTTGGTTCCTGGGGCGGAAAGGCTTTGTTCAATCCTTTGATCCAGTTCCCTGTGCTTGGATCTGAGGCTCCCCTCGACCATCTGGCTCCCACCACTTCCAGAGCCCCACAGCCATGTTCTGGCTTCTGCTCTGCGTTCGCCCACCTGCCGTCTTGAGCATAGCTGCCCACGCCCAGAGCGGCCGTGCCCAGTGGGTTTGCAGCGGTCTCTGGGGACAGTGGCCGTGGGAGGGACAGGCCACATCCCCCCCTCCGGGCTGCAGAGCTGGAGCCAGAATCCCTACCCACAGCGGTGTGGTCCCGTGTGTTCCCTCTCTGAGATGCACCCACTGAGGTTACTGTCACCTCAGCAACCCCGTATGAAGCAGAGATTGAAGTGGGTAACCAGGTTGCAGACAGAGAGGTAGTATTGGACACAATATATTGTGTATTTTTCTGGGAGGAGTGGAGGGGGATGGAACAAGAATCTGAAATCAGTTGCGAAGTTAAAATCGTTTTTATTGCTGCTTGTCAATGTCTTTCTTAAAGCTTGGGGCAGGGGGGCGGGGGGGGGGGGGGACCAAAAGGCAGCTGCATGTCTGCAGAGCCGGCCCAGGCCCCACTGCTGAGGGTCCCGTGCCGAGACTCATGCCCAGCCGCAGCTGTGGCATCTGCCTCCCCTTGCCCTGTCCCTCACTGTGTGTGAGCATGTTGGGCCCAGAGTTTCTGGATAATAGGACCCGGGGGGAGGGGGGCGGTCCAGGATCTGCCCTGGGGGACCATCCACTCCTTTGCCTCGCTCCTGTGGGCATGACTGGCTGGCAGCTTCTCAGCTGGGGAGATAGTTTCGGAGGGAGGCGAGCTCCCAGCGGCCTGCTCCTGGCTGGGACTGGAGACTGCCCTGTGACCGATGCTCCGTCAGCACATCAGCATGTGCGGGGCGGGACCCCTTGCTTTCCCCTTTCCTCTCTCCTGACACAGTTGCTGTGGTAGAGCAGAGGGAGGGCGCCCGGGGTGGGTCTGGGCACCACAGCCTCGCCGCTAGCGCCCCTTAGTGGTGTCTCTATCCTGCTCCTTGCTTTGTGAGGTGAGTAGCGAGAGCTCCTGGGGCCCGAGGCAGATGTAGATGCAAGCCCGTCCGTTCTATCCCTTGTGTTCCGTGTTGTTTCTGTGGCCATCATGTGCCCCTCATTCTTCCCAGATCTTGCTTTCCTTTTTTTTTTCCTTTTTGGGTCACTCCTTGTGATACTCAGGGTATTCCTGGCTTTGCACTCAGGAATCACTCAGGGGACCATACAGGGCAGACGCCGTACCTGCTGAACCTTCGCCCCAGCCCCTTGCTTTCCCTTTCTATGGAGCCTGTGGGCTTTGGGTTGGTTCCTCCCATTTCTTGGCAGGACTGAGTAATCCTGTGAGGGCTGTGTGTGGAAGAAGATTGTGGGTCATGACCACGCAATTCCGAGACCTTGATCACATTCTCTTGAACCCCTAGCACTGCAGTTTTTTTTAATGAATTAAAACCTTTTTTCCCTTCCAATTGAAAAACATACAATCTGTTCCAAGGCCTGCGCATAGGGAGGCGGGCAGCATGTCTGCACGGCCTGCCCATACTTGCGCACCAGGTCATCTTCAACATTAGCTGCACAGTGGACATTGGGAGCCACCAGGGCCCAAGCAGGAGAGGCCGTTTCTTGTTTTCTTCTTCTTCTTTTTTTTTTTAATTTTTTTTTTTAATTTTTTACCGGCAATGCACAGGCTCATGCACTCAAGAATTACTCCTGGCTGTGATGCTGGGAATCGAACCCCGGTTGGCTGCGTGCAAGGCGAGTGCCCTACCTGCTGTACTATCACTCCAGCAGGAAAGGTCCTTATTCAGAGACCTTTAGAGAGACATTAATTTTTTTTTTTTTTCGCTTTTTCAGTCACACTCGGCAATGCACACAGGGGTTACTCCTGGCTTTGCACTCAGGAATTACTCCTGGCAGTGTTCAGGGGGCCATATGGGATGCTAGGAATCGAACCCAGATTGGCCATGTGCAAGGCAAACACCCCTACCCTCTGTGCTATCTCTCCAGCCTAAAGCATTAAATGTTTAACCTTTGAGATTTCCCTTTATATCTCATACATTTTTAATTTTAGGGGAAAAGACCTATCGCCTCGAATAAAAACCTGTCACATAATCTGGTAGAATCTGCAACCCTCACCATGGGACACTATTTCCTTTGCTCCGAGTGGCAGGTATCTTACTTGTATCTCTGACAGAGACTGTTGGCAGCACCTCCTAATCCCAGCTCTCCCTGGGGGACAGTCTTTGGTTTATTTATTTATTTATTTTTTATGTAGGAGTACTGCTGTTTATTCAGCCACTGATTAGCTGATTGAATTGTGCATGAACTCCTCCTTACTTTTTTTTTCATTTTTTATAATTTTATTTATTGAATCACTGTGAGAGCAGTTATAAAGCTTTCGGGTCTAAGTCTCAGTCATACAATGAAACACCCGTACCTTCACCAGTGTCCATTCTCTACCCCCAACAACCCCAGTACACCCCCATCCAACACCCTCCCCCTACCTGTGGGGCAGATGATTTCCACATTACTCACTCTCTACTTTGATCACATTCAATATTTTGACACCAGACCCACCGTTATTATTTGAGATTTTACCCCAACACTCAGCTCTGCTTAAAAGGCAACAGTAGACAATTTGTTTTCTATTGCTAGTTATGAATAACATATGTCACGTGGCTGCAGTAGTGACTGAGCAATTTTGAAATTTCAAAATTTTAACAATTAAATC
This sequence comes from Sorex fumeus, assembly GCF_029834395.1. NCBI lineage: Eukaryota > Metazoa > Chordata > Mammalia > Eulipotyphla > Soricidae > Sorex > Sorex fumeus. The sequence continues at coordinate 18,705,374 of NW_026606067.1, forward strand.
TGGGGGGAATTTCTGCCAAAACCTGCTGGGTTCCGAGATTTGCTCGTGAGTCTCTGGGATCATGGCCGTTAAGCAGCTTGATCAGGAGCCAGAGAGGCCGTTCGTGGGCGATGACTTGGGGTCTTGTTGGGGTGGGGAGGACAGGATCGGCTCCACCCCCATCCCGTGAGGCCCAAAATGTCTCGTCACTGCAGGCCCAAACCTGACTGTCCAGTGGCCTCTGGAGGATGGTGGCCACTGGGCTGCCAGGGGGAACAGGCCAAGGCACGAAACCTATTCCCACCTGAGGTGGCCTAGCACTGGCAACGTACTGCAGGGACTGGACACATTTCTGCCAAAAGCTGCTGGGTTTCGAGATTTGTTTCTGATTCTCTGGGATCATGGCCATTAAGCAGTTCAATCAGGAACCAGAGAGGCCTTGCTTCCAATTATATAGCTGAGCCAGAGGTGGTTTGTGGGTGTGTTTCCCACATTCCTGACTTCTGGCCGTTTACTTTCTTCGTAAACTTTGCCCCAAGTTTTTGGTGTCTGGCCAAAGGCACAGAAGCAATTTTGGGGTATCTGGAAGTCTGAAGGCGCCATCAGGCTGCTGCTGCACTTGCCTCACAGGTACAGATTGACCTGCTGGTGGCACCATACCCCCGGGGGACAGTTTTTGAATGTCATTCTCCTTTAGATTTATTTCTGCTAGCATTCGTGTATTCTTTTTGTTTGTAGCAGACTTTTTCTGTGTTGGTCATCATTGCCATATTTTGATAAGAAACATTATTGACAATTTTAATAAAAAAATAACCAGGAAGGTTTCTTTTTCCTGTTTCTTCCTTCCATGCCCTTCAAGGGGGCACAATGAATTGAAATATGCTCATTATTTTGGAATCCCCAGTATCTGTCATTTTTCCCACAGGAAGAAGAAGGAAATGCCTCCAAAACACAAAAAACTTCCTGGCTTCAAGATTGTGTTTTGTCATTATCGCCAACCAACGATCTTATGGTCATAGCTCGGGAACAGAAAGCTGTATTTCTCGTGCGTAAGTGCTCAGTTATTTTTAGTGGCCTCAATTTTAATGCATTAAATAAATTTAAAAAAAAATGTGTGTGACTGGAGAGATACCCGTGTCCTGTGTGTGACCGGCCTGTCTGGTTTGTCTAGCACTTCGTCTAGCACTTCTTCTTGCTTGTGTCGTTTTTTTTTTTTTCTCTCACCCTGTCCTTTGTCTCGTCTGTGTTTTCCGTGTCTGTCTGTGTTCCTTTCTTAGCTGGACACGTCTCTGCAGGGGCCCTCTGAGGAGTGCTGGCCGGGGCCCAGTTCCTGCCATCTGCTCAGAAGGTGGCCTGGTGACTAAGCCCCATTTCAGTGACACCATGAGTGAGGAGCATGTGCAGCTGTGGGTTGCAGCTTGCTCTCTGTAGTTCCCGTTGATTTGGGCAGATATGCTCAGCACATACTTCTTATTGATAATTTTAGAATTAAGGTTTAAGTATCTGTGGACTATGAAAAGCTAAGTGAGATTACATTTCACATGATTCCGAAATGGTCTTATAAATCTAATGGGAAAATTTCTCCACCATCTGAAATGAAAAGTCCTTTATAAATAGGACAGGTGATGGGAGTACAAATTAATAACTGGTTTAATTGGAGGAAGGAGAGCTTGAAGATCATGAGACTAAGTAGTTTTATAAAACTGTGAAAATTTTTAAACACTATGTTTACCTATTAAAATCAAATAACATAAAAACTTAAATTTTGCATAGTTCATTCTAAAAAGAGAGTGAAATTTACAAGTCACCTTTAGTATAAGATGAAGATTTTTTTGTGTCTTAAATGTGTTTCAGCAAAATGGAAACATAGTGATAAAGGAAAGGAAGAAATGCAATTTGCTGTTGGTTGGAGTGGTTCTTTAAATGTTGAAGACGGGTATGTATCAGTATGTTTATATACTTGGTTATATATTCTTGGTGTTTGCACCACACTGAGTGGTGCGCAGGGCTCACTAAGGGCTGTGAACTCTGGTCACTTCTGGTGGGCCTTGGAAACCATATGGGATTTTAGGGATCCAGTTTGGGTCAGCCACGTGCAAGGCAAATGCCCTACCCTTTGTACTGTCTCCCCAGTCCCAACCAGTTAATATTTTATCTGTGTGTTAAATACATGTGTGAAATTGTTTAACTCATAAGTGAATCTATTAAGAAATTTTATTATTTAATAAATATATTCATCCCAACTTTTCTAGTAGCTAGGCAGTTATACTCACAAACTACCCCTGGTGCCGTGAAATCCCATCAACAGCCAAGATCCAGAGACTATAAAACAAAGCTCCTGGAAGTACGAGGCCGTGCATGCTTTTATAGTCTAGGTCTTCTTCTCGGAGAGCCGGCAAGCTACTGAGAGTATCCTGCCTGCATGGCAGAGCCTGGCAAGCTCCCGTGGCATATGTGGTATGCTAAAAACAGTAACAATGATGTGTCTCATTCCCCTGACCCTGAAAGAGCCTCCAATAAGGCACTGTTGAGAAGGATGAGTAAGGAGAGGCTGCTAAAATCTCAGGGTTAGGACGAATACAGACGTTACTGGTGCCCGCTCGAGCAAATTGATGAATAATGGCATGAGAGTGATAAAGTGATCCCAACTTTAGAGGTTATAGAGCTTGATTCATTCATCAAATTTAGCTTTTTCATCATGATGTGATTGCTAAACAAACACCACCCTTTTTGGGAGAAAATCTTTTTGGTGGGGGGCACAGTGTTGCTTATACTGTGCTGGGACTCAGGCCGGGGGCGTCCCTAGGCAGACTGTGCTTTAGCCCTTCACCCCAGCCCTGGAAGATTTTAAAAGATTACAGAGAGAATTCCCGAGTAATCTCAGGCCTCTTGTCTTTTCATCTGTTGGCCAGGACTCAGCCATAGAGTTTTAAGAGCATTGTCTTCTCTGCCTAATGAGTATTGGGCTTGTAGTTGGTATCTCAGGCTTTATGGCTCGGAAGCACTTGAGCAATGGAAGTTGGTAAATTCAGGTTTTCTGCTGATCAGTGGGAGTTTTAAGTCTGTCCCAGGGTCACTTGATGGGGCTGTGAGCCTGGAAACAGGAGCCCCTGAACTGTTTCTGGCTAAATCTTTATGCCTGAAAGTAGCTGATCCAGTGACTGAGGACAGCTCCTCTGCTAAGGTGAAGGACAAGCATGTGGAAGCCCTCGCACATGCAAAGTGCACTGTAGATGCTTCATGTGCGTGTTTCCTGTTTTATGAAAATAAATGGTATTTCTCAGTTCCTTTCATATAAGCTTCTGGAAGACATTTGATTGTTTCCAGAAATGTAGAACAAAAACATCGAGGTACAAAGATAACAAACAAAAACATTGATTTTGTTTAGTGATTGTCAGTTACGGTGTATGGGCCAAGAATGTTTAATGAGAATGTTTAAATAGGCTGGTCCTGAAATTGGCAGGTTATGAAACAGTCCTAGGTGTCATTTCAGTTATGAGGCCCTGAGCTGCTCAGGAAGTTTCCAAGTCTGAGTGTCAGGAAAACTATTTTAAGGAATACCCAGCCAAGCGTGTACCGAGAAATAGGTTATATGGGGGCAACTTTCTTCTGTCACATCTGAAATAAATCTCCAACCAACTGAAGCAGAAAGAGTCCTCAGAATACCCCCCTGATGTGCACCTCCTGCCTGTTCCCACTGACACAGCACCTGAGGAGGGCGATGGGCAGTTCCCTCTGACACAGTCACTTCCGTGTGGTCCCAGAGAATTCCCAGCCCTTCACATACCTGCCTTTCACAGACCGCAGAGCACTGTTTCTTGGGCAGTACAGCAGATAGGGCTTTTGTCTTGTGCGTAGGCGACCCAGGTTTGATCTTCGGCATCCTATATGGTTCCCTGAGCACTGCCAGGAGTGATCCCTGAGTGCAGAGCCAGGAGTAAGCTCTGAGCATCACCAGTGTTGCTTACTCTCCTCTCCTCCCCCCTCCCCCAAATAGATACTGTTTCTGAAACTCAGTTGTCCCAGTAAGTGGTCCCTTAGAGCTCCTGTGCCCACTGCCTGGTAACCTCAGCTCTAGAGATGATGATCTGGGTGACAGGTTCATGAGATAAGCATGAGGCTTGAACTTGTCTTTCAGGGAATGTGTCACCAGCGCTCTCTGTATCCCGCTAGCCAGCCAGAAGAGGTAAGGGGTGACGGGTGGGCGTCTGCTCGCTTTGCCCTGCTTGGTTTACCTGGGGGTCTCATCAGCTTTGCCCATCCCAGGAGCTCCACGGGGCGCCCTGACTGGACCTGCATCGTGGTGGGCTTCACCTCAGGCTACGTGCGCTTCTACACTGAGGTGAGGGTCCTGCTTGCCCACAGTGCCCCTTCTTCTTGTTTGGGGCTTGGGAACGGGGAGTTGACACTTTAGAAGATGGGGACATGGGTGGAGGGGCTTCTGTAATGAAGTGGCGCTGTGTTCCCCAAAAGGGGGAATCCTGGGAACCCTTTGAGGGACTCTGGGGAGCGGGGCAGGACACAAAGGCTCTGTCTTCGCTTCCTGCAGAGCGGCGTGCTCCTGCTGGCGCAGCTGCTGAATGAGGACCCAGTGCTGCAGCTCAAGTGCAGGACCTACGAGATCCCACGGCACCCCGGCGTCACCGAGCAGGTACAGCCCGCCCTGCAACCGCGGCTTCCCTCGTCACTGCCGAGATACCTCCAGATCCCTGGGCTGCTGCACAGCTGCGTGTTCCAGAACATGCCCTGTTGATGGCTGAGTGGAGGGCCCAGTCCTGCTTGTATAATGAAGTATAAACACGACTTGTTTAATGAAGTAGTGTTAGGTTTTGTTTTATAGCAAAATACTTCAGTGAGAAGCCAAAATGACTCTCAGTTTTGGAATAGTCACAAGGCCTTATTCACTGTCACGGACCTCCTGTTGTTCATCAGTTTGCTCGAGCGGGCCCACTAATGTCTCCATTTTGAGACTTGTTACTGTATTTGGCATATCAAATATGTCACGGGTAGCTTGCCAGGCTTTGCCATGCGGGCGAGATACTCTCGGTAGCTTGCTGGGCTCTCCGAGAGGGGCGGAGGAACCAAACCCGACTCGGCTGGGCTGGTTGCACACAAGGCAAACGCCCTACTGCTGTGCTATCGCTCCAGCCCAAGGTCTTATTATCATTATCATTGTTATTATTATTTTGGGTCATACCCATCGATACACAGGGGTTACTCCTGGCTCTGCACTCAGGAATTACCCCAAGTGGTGCTCAGGGGCCCATATAGGATGCTGGGAATCGAACCCAGGTCGACTGCATACAAGGCAGACACTGTGCTATTGCTCCAGCCCCACAAGGCCAAATTATTAAATAACTTGTACAGTAAAAGGAAAGAAAGCATTGGTAATGTAACTAGTAGTATGTTGACTACATTATGCTTCATATTTCTCAGACACGGGGTGGTTTTGTTTATAATGGAAGATACTTTACATTCACTAAAGATTTTGTTATTTTTATGGGGGCAGCATTACCTGGCAGTGCTGTAGACTATGTGTGGCTCCTGGCGGTGCTCCGGGGACCCTTCGCAGAGCTGGGGATCACACTGGGGTCACTCGCATGCAAGCCACTATCTGAATCACCTGTTTCATCAGCTGTCTTATCTTTCAGCTCTTTTTCTGTTTGGGGTGTCTTTGTGTGTGGTATGCAGGGGTGCCTCTCAGTGACTCTTGACGAACAAGGTTAGTGGCTCAATGTGTGGCCCGAGGCTGTGGTGTGGCCCAGGCCCTGATTCCTGGGGTACTCAGGGTCACCCTGCAGGGCTTGGCCGTTGCTCTGTTTGAGTTTGGGTTTGATAGTGCTGGGGTCACTGATGATTTTGAAAGGCCGAAGACATGCCTCATGCCTGGCACACGTGCTGTCCTGAGTTTGTTCCCAGTGTGCTGTGGCCCTCGGAGAACTGCTGTGGGGAGCCCTGGCCTTGAGCAGTACCGCATTGCCAGGCCCAGCATGGGGCCATTGGTTCCACACAGCTCAGCCTAATGTCCCTGGGAGTGACCCCAGGGTTCCCTTAGCACTGCTCAGGAGATCCCTCCCAAAGACTTGAAGAAAATGCTGGTCTTTAATATCTCAGATGCTCCATGAGTAGTTTGCAGTTCTTCCCTTTGCTGTATGAGGTTTCTGTAATTTGGAGCCACATAAACAGTCGGGTTTTATTTGGCTCACCGTGTGTGCATGGTCAGAACTACGGCCCGTGCCCTGTTCCTTCCTATCACCTGGTCCCCAAGACCTTTCAAGTCAGCAGTGGTATCTGTGTATGGATGTTTTGTGGGCTTAATTGGCATGCTCTGTGATTGCCGGGACCCCAGAAGGACTTAATCCATCAAAAGAGGCTGGACTAACCCCTTTTACTATCTGGCACTGAGTTCACGGGGAATACGATAGAGCAGTGCTCTGAGGCTCTGGAGCAGCGTTGCTGAGTTAGTGCATCGGAGCGGAGGCCGGATGGTCAGAAGTGAGGCCAGGGAAGTGCTGGGAGAGCCAGTCCAGGCCCATGCTGAGCTCTCAGGTGGTGGCTGCCAGCCTTTCTGAGGAGTAGGTGCGAAGAGGGTGAGGCCAGGAGGGGTCTCTTCCGAGCTGCGCAGGGGCTTGGAGCCTGCGCGTGTCATTCTAGCAGCAGAGCAGAGCCCTCAAGAGCTTGGGCGGGGAGTCTGGGGACTGAGCTGCCGCATCTCGCACGGCACCACGGCCTGTGGGGTTGGGGACTGTATGGAAAAGGAGCGAAGGCAGCGGCCACGCCGGGCACTTCAGTAACGCCTAGCCAGTGAGAGCTGGGGATAGACCTGGATGCACGTAACACAGTGCTGTGGACCCACGAGAAGGTTCACCGACTGACATGGAGACAGTCACAGGTGCCTTCCTGGATGGGAAAGGCAGGTTGCAGGGTAGTGTCTGTTGAACTCAGTCCCGTAGTGAATCCTCCTCACTTGGCTGGGGAGTTTTCTTCCACTTCCCTTCTACTTTCCAAAACCTTTCTGTTTCAAAAAAAAAAAAAAGAAAAGAAAAAAAAAGAATAGTGTGTGTGTGAACCTTCTCACATATAAGTGTTTTAGTACTTGTAAGGGAAGCTTTTGGTCATGGGTGGAATTTCAGATGAGTTTCCTTTTCTCCTTTCTGCTTGATTTTCTACATTTGCACATGATTTATCTCATTTGTATGAAACTTGTCTATTTTTTTATTGTTAATCTCACCAGCTGTCTTGAAGGCATTGTTCACATATGCAAAAGCTCATATTTGAAAAGAATTTTAAGTCCTTAGCCAATGGGCATTTTGAGATTAATTTTCCGTTTTATTTTTAAAGTTCTTCTGCTTCATATTGTTTTGTGTGTTGGATGATTGACGGTATTCAGGCCGAGCTTTGTTATTTTTAATTTAAAATGACGTTCAGATATCATGGAAAAAATAGCAACGTTGAAAAATTGAAATGTATTTCTTCTTATTTCTCCAAATAGAATGAAGAGCTGAGTATCTTATACCCAGCTGCCATTGTGACTATTGATGGATTTAGCCTTTTTCAGTCTCTCCGTGCTTGTCGGAATCAGGTAGCAAAAGGTAATTTTTTTCACTTCTCATTATGTTTGCTTTGATTTACCCTACATAAATAAAACTTGATTCAGTGTGTCTTCTCAGTTAAGCAGAGCTTCCGAGCCACAATGGAAGGGGAAAGCCCAGGCCTGGAGTATTAGGAGTATGTTGATGGATAGATTGCTAAGATAGGCACCAGAGAAACATCTGTGCTCTTCTCAGTCTGCATTGGAGAGTGGCCGGCAGGAAAAACAGACTGGTCACTAGTTCAGGAGAATGCCTTTATGGGCTTAGACTTGTAATTGTATGAAAACCAACATTGGCATGTGGAATTTAGTTATATCTAGCTGAGAAATTAATTTCCCACTAGGCCATCAACTGTTAGACCAGTCTACTGGAATCTCGTGACTACATACATCTCCCTTCCCCCCCGAGGGTAGTGATGTTGCCACGTGCAGGGAGATTTTTTTACGCAAGTTGTCAGGATCTGCTGAGAATTGACACTGGCTCCCTTTGATTATCTTGGAAGCCTTTTGGATGGGGAAGTGGTCGAGTCCCAAACATGATGTATGTATGCAGGCAACTGCATTCTTTCCAGGTTTGAGATGAGTCAATTTTTTGGTTTTGGTTGGAGGTAGGGGGTGGTGGTTTGGTCCTGTGGAGACTGCTCTCAGTTCTGTGCTGGGGCTCACTTGGTGGTGCTCACGGAGCAATACTGTGCTTGTAGTGAAACTTGGGCTTCTTGTGTGCAAAGCAGTGCTCCCCCACTGAGCCCAAGTTCATGCTCACAGCACAAATCAAGACTCACTTGCATAACCCATAGTTTACTTTCTTCAGAAAAGGATGCATTCTGTAGCTGGTCATCTAATTCAAGATGTCATTGATTGTGAGATTCACTTCTGGTTTCTGTACCACTCAGAAGCAAGACGTCTGCCAGTAAAAGACATATCGTTGACTTGTAGATTCCAACTTTAAAGATGGGGAAGAAAGGCCTTAAAATTAGTGAGAATACGTACCTGTTCTCGTACTGACTTCCCTTTGTTCCCTGGGTTTGGGTAAAGAGGCCATAGTGTTCCTGAGACAAACAAGTAACAAATAATAGACATTCCCCGAAATTATAGGGTAATTCACAGTGGTTATTCATGAACCCAGAGGGAAACTGTAGAGCACAGTTTCTTCTGGGGAAGTGGGGGGTGGGGGTGGGATACAGCAGCCTTAAGCTGCAGTAGACAATTTTGCGCTCATATTTGGGCAGGGTGATGTGATAGAATTCTGAAGTCTTAGTTATGTGTTTTTTAATATCACAAGCTTTTCTCAAGTTAGAGTTTGTTTTGAATTTTTATACCTGTTAAAAATTAGTCCATAGTCCAATAAGTTGTTTAAACTTAAGCACTGTAGTTCCATCGTCTTGGAAGCATCTAAAGTAGTTCCCATTAAAATATAAACCCAAAGAAACTAGGAAGTTTTTGTATATAAGAGTTCTAGCAACAAAAATGAGCTAGCAGTAGATATTATGTTGTAATTGGTATTGTCAATTGGTAGATTTTTACTGTTTTTGAATTTCTATTTTGTTTCAAAACCGTAAAGTCTATTTTGTCTCCTAAGATGTAGTAAGCTGTTTAGTACCCTCTTATTTTGAAGGGTCTGAAAAGAAGCCTGGTGACTTTGCCACAAATTGTTGAGACTTTCATTTCACAACAGAAGGAAATCTTTTTCCCTTTGTCCTTCCTTCTGAAATCTAAACCCCTGCAGAGGTTGCATTTCTCCTGTATCCTGGTGCCTTTTTTCACTCACCAGCGCATCACCAGCATTCAGCAGGATTCTGATGTACAGTCTGAGGATTTTCTGTCAATGGGCCAAAGTGCGTGCATGTGGCACCTCTCCCATTGTAGTGGCATTCTGTCCCTTCTCTCAGGCAGCACACTTGTTGCGAACACCGTTCTGTCCAGCCTGGCCATCACGTGGCCCAGAGAGCTTGCTGTGCCTGCAGTCCTGCCAGTCATGGACCATCTGCTCTTCAGTTTACCACTGTGTGGGCCACTGGCAGCTGCTCCTGGGAAATGTCAGTCCCAATAGGAGAAATTGCTTACTGTGGGGGAGGGGGTTGAGGGTGGGGGCTGCCATAATACTGTGGGAAGGGTGTTTGCCTTGCACTCAGCTGACCCAAGTTTGATCCCCGGCATCCCATATGGTTCCCCAAGTTCCTACCAGGAGTGATCCCTGAGTGCAGAGCCAGGAGTAAGCTCTGAGTATCTCTGGGTATGACCAAAAACAAAGCAAAACCAAAACAAGAAATTGCTTACTGAGCTTCAACTGTAGTTTGAATTCATCTTGATTTTTAGCAACAGTGTAGACTTAACAGTCTTCCTCGACTTCTGTGTCCCCACACCTCCTGTGAAAGCCAGCTTAACTCTTTCCGTGTTGGCATTGTGTGGACATTGCCTTGAGGTGAATATTTGTTGCTTTATGCCTTGTTTAGTACATTGCCTCGCCTCCTGATTAGTCATTGAATCTTAAAGTAATGAATCATGTTACAGTTTAAAATGAGTTTTTGTTAAAGCTTTATCCATGACAGTTAACTTTAAAATATCTAATTTTTCTCTTTAACAGCTGCAGCATCAGGCAATGAGAATATCCAACCACCACCATTAGCTTATAAGAAATGGGGACTACAAGATGTCGATACTATTGTTGACCATGCTAGTATTGGTAAGCATTATGAGAGTTCAGCTTTTATTTATTAATTTTTTTAATGGAATTTACTTTCATACTCTGAAGTATGTTCTTCATTAGAAATGTTTATTCTGGGCAGAGATATAGTTCAGGGAGTAAGTTGCCTTGCATGCATCTAACCTGAGTTCTGTCCCCAGCATCTCATGTAGGTCCCCTGAGCACTGTCAGAAGGAATTCATAAGTGCAGAGCCAGTAATAAACCCTGAGCCTCGCTGGGTGTGGCCCAAAAATAAAAATTTAAAAAAAAAAGTAAAGAAAAAAAGAAATGTTTGTTCTTTTGTGAAAAGAAAATTATTTTGTGTGTCATTTGAAAGTTAGCTCTGACTAATAAATCATCATAGGTTGAATTTCAAGAAATGGTAACTGTCACTGTCACTGTCCTCCCATTGTTCATCAATTTGCTCAAGCAGGCCCAGTAACATCTCCATTGTGTCACTTGTTACTGTGTTTGGCATATTCAATATGTCACGGGTAGCTTGCCAGGCTTTGCCGTGCGGGTGATATACTCTCGGTAGCTTTCCGGGCTCTCCGAGAGGGGCAAAGGAGTTGAACTTGGGTCGGCCATGTTGGCTGCTTGCAAGACAAACGCCCTGTCCTCTGTGCTATCGCTCCAGCCCATGAATGGTAACAGTTTTAATAATTTTATAGTTTTAAGTCACTTATCGTTTGACTCAGTTTTTCTGCAGAAAATTTTAATCCAAAGTGCCATATATATCAGTCTTCTAAAGAAGGAGATTTTGTAGACCAGCAAAATAGAGATAAAAATAGATTGTTTATGCAGCCAGCGTTTGAAGGCTCGTGATATCAGCCATCAAACACTATAGGTATCAGGAGAACAGAGACAAAGACTGAGTGTCTGCAAGTTGGCAATGGGGCAGGTCGGAAGAAAGTAGTGGGAACCCTTGCAGTGGCTGCTCTGGCAAGTGACTCAATTGTGGCGAGTGCAGAAAAGCCTCTGGCACTGTGAGAAGTGGGAGACGGTGGCCTTGATCTCAGATTGAGGGAATCAGTAGCCTTGGCCACTAGAGCAGGCACCAAGGAGATAGTCCAGGGAAGTGAAATTTCTTCATGCTCTGGAAAAAAAAACTGGGTGCCAAGAAGAGGTGACGAGAGCCAGGCCAAATCCATGGAAAAGAATCGTGTAGCCACTGGCCTCTGAGCACAAGGTTATTACCACATGGCCTGTTGGAAGAATCAGTCAGGCAGAGATTTGAAGTAACAAAAAAATCTTCTGGAGAAGTTATTTCTCCTGCCATTCCCCTGCTTGATAATAATTGATAGTAATTGATACTTGATACTCCCTTGATAGTAATTCCTAGTTAATGCAGCCAGTGACTGCCCACCTCTGGCTACACCAGCTAGTCTGTTCCTGTACCAGGTACAGGCCACATAGTAACACCTGCCAAGTTATTACTCTGCACGATCTTCTAAATAAAACCTGGGTTTTTATTTGCATTTGGGGAAATGGGTGCTGAAGTCCCCCTTTATGTGAACTTGGCCTCTCAGCAAGAGGAAAGTGTGTAAACTCACACAAAGAGGGGGCACGGCACCCAACTCAGCGGCCCAACTCACCCAACATCTCTCCCGCTGCCTGCGTTCCGTAGTCTCACCCTTCTCCCACCCCGGAGAGGTCGATGGCGATGGTCAGGCAGAGGAAGGAACGAGGGCCAGGCTGGTAGGTATTAGTCGTAGTTTATTCTGATTCTCTCCTCATCTCTCCTTCTGTCTCTGCCCCCATTCTTCCTCCCCCAGCTACTTCATTCTCCTTCTCCATTCCCCTTCATCCTCCTTCTCTGGAGTCTGGGTTCTGATCCTCTCTGAACTCTCTTCTTCCTTCTCCCCAGCCCGCTCCTACAGTACAGTTAAATCCTCTCTCCGTGAGGAATTGGGGAAACAATTAGGTGCGGTCGCAATCAATAGGAGTAGAAATCTTAGCCTCAGGGAAGACCGCTCCTAGGACAGATCCTTCCTCAGCAGGAGGACCCACCCTAGAGCAGAATCCCATGGGCGTGCCTCTCCTCTCCTTGTCCAACAAGCATACAAGAATATAATATAAATCATTTTGTATGGATGCAGTAAGAAATATATTAAACTTATAGAATTGCTCTCCTAGGGCCATCTCAATCTCAGACTATGGTGCTCAGGCCAGATAGTCTTTCCCACCCCTGGCAGGATCCTAGTCTTGTCGTTACCTTGGATCATGACAGCATTTGTCCATGATCAAACTCTTAACTTAGTTAAGAATCGTGGCACTTTGGCCTGGCCCATTTCGCTGCCAGGGTAGCTCACCGCTTGCCCTGGGTCCATTCAGTCCCTCGTCGGGACCCTGCTTTGGGGTGTTAGGAACTAAGGGCAACTGAGGCTAAGTCGAGAAAGCAGATGCCCGGGAGTGAATAATATTCAAGGCCAATCAAATCCTAAGTTACAAAGCATAATGTTAACGGTCTTCCTGTATCTATACAAAAAGGATATTACCTTAAGGTAAACTATTCATAAGGCATAAGGAGAGGAGAAAGGCAATATTTCACTCATACATATAAAATCATAGATTTCTGGGAAACTGATCTTACAAATTAACAAAGTCTGATTAAGGGGAAAGCTGATTAACTGAGTGGGAAGGAGAGCATAGGGAAGACTGTTTACATGTTTACATGTAAACACAATGGAAGTGGAAGTGCTTCAGGAGCACTGTGATGGGTGTAACCAGATTGATGGGTGTAACCAGATTAATGGGTGTAACCAGATAAAACCTAAGCTTCTTGAAGGACAAAGCAATGTTACCCAACAGAAAGAGCAGCTTCTCTCATTTTACCGATCCACATCTTAGCCTATGTTACCTCCTTTAGGACCTGCTGAGATCCCAGAGTTAAGGCACCTGATTTTTCCCACAGGAGATTTTACCATGTCTGTTCCTCTGGTCATGCCTTCATGATGGGGTGTGTCTTTCTTGAAGGAAACATCTCCGTTTGGTCTTCGCCCAAATTTCTGGCAATGGTTGCTGGACTCAGTTGGTTCCTGGCTGGGCTTTCACAGCTGTGATGCCCCCAGGAACTGTGTCTCTCTCTGCCAGGGTCAGCTGACTGGATCACCTAACTGCCTTGCTCTATCTCTGGAAGAAAACATTTCATGCTCTTTCTGTTTCCTTCTCCCATCTCCAGACTCTTCTCTCCACCTCTCTGCTGCCCTGACCCTCTCCTCAGCCTTAGCCTTGCTCGTTTGTTTGTTTGTTAGGGGCTACACCTGATGAGTGTGTGTTACTCCGGGCATACTCTGGACTCCGGGCTTACTTCTGACCCTGTGCTCAGTGATAGAATTGGGGTCTGTCTTGCAAGGCAGATCTTAACCCCTGTACTATCCCTCCAGACCTTGCTCTTCTTTCTTGACCAAAGCTCCAGGCCTTCCATGAGCCCACAGGCCTGACATTGCCTGGAATGGTCCCTCTCTTGCCCTGTCTCCTCCGCACACTGCCCCTTGGCCTTTGCATATGAACTTCAGGTCTCCGTGGGAAGCCTAAGCACCCTCCACTTTACATCGCTGTTACTCACAGGGCATGGGCGTCAGTCTGTGTGCTCTTGCTCTTAAAGGATCAAGGAGAAGTTATTTCATTGCTTTCTGAACAACAGAGTATGTTTTTTGTGAAGAGAACCTTTTTGGTGGGGGCATAGATTATTCCATACCTGGAACACTGTGTAGCAGGACTTGATAGGAAACCTTTCAAATGTAGGTGGTTGGTTTTTTATTTGTGTAGAAGGTACAGCTTGAAGGATGTACTGATGGCCAAATGTATAGTCTGTGATATTTTGAAGTTATTCAAATGACTGGTTAGACTGAATATGTAGCATGAAGTTTAGAGGGGGAAATCATGAAAAAGGCCCAGATCACGTGTTGCTGTTTCTCATTAGGTATTATGACTCTGACCCCTTTTGATCAAATGAAGACTGCTTCCAACATCGGTGGCTATAATGCAGCCATCAAGAATAGCCTGCCCGCCATGTCTCAGTATATCACCGTCGGCTCCAACCCATTCACGGGCTTCTTCTATGCCTTAGAGGTAAGGCTGTCATTACTCTGGCAGGTCTTGAACCACTGTGGTTGTTCCACCTGCACACAGATGGGTATGGAGGAGAGATGACACAGTTCTGCTTCCTAGGTTCGAGGTCATTCTGCACTCAGTTTCCCCTAAGCATCTTTAGATTGATAGACTACGTGCCAAATTCAGTGTGAGAAAACTTGTTTTTCCTTGCCCTGAGTTCTCGGACAGTCAGGCTGTCTTTTCACATGGACGTCCGCATGTGCCCTCCAGGCCGGTCAGTGCTGCAGCAGCCCGGGCACCTGAGCGTGAGGGTGGAAGGGCCAAGCAGGCTGCAATGAGAGTGGCTGAAGTGGTAGAAACTGCTTCTGAAATAGGGGAAAGTCAGGTGTCAAATTGGGCAGCTCTATTTCTCACTTTTAAAGCAACCTTGAATTTGTCCGTACTTCCTTATTATTATTATTATTATTATTATAAAATCATGTTCAAGAGGGAGAAGGGCCAGTTGTGTGGAGATGACAACTCCACTCTGGGGGTTGCCCCCGAACCAAGAGGGCAAAAGAGAGAGCTGCATTATTGCCATCTTAATGCCCTACTGTGATTTTTCATTCAATTGAATTAAAGCTAAAAGAGGCAAATCCAGAAGATGAAACAGGCCGCTGGTGAGTTGGCCTCTGAACTCTGTGCAGGAGCCTGCGGTGACATCGCTGATGTCCACCCTCACATTTTCCTTGTGTGGTCTGAGAGAAACTGATTTTGTCTTGCCTGCTAGTCCAGTCTCCACAGCTTTTCAGAACCTTTTGAACTAAGCCCACTGTCAAAAGTCTGAGCACGCTTTCTGTCTCCGTCTGTCAGTGGTTGAGTTCCCTCTCCCATATTCTCTCTCCAGGGCAGCACACAGCCTCTGCTGTCTCACGTGGCACTCGCCGTTGCAAGCAAACTCACTTCTGCTCTGTTTAATGCTGCCAGGTAATCACACAACAGATGAAAACAGTCTCATTTTTATGAATATCGTTTTCATTGATCTTTTAGTAGTCTGTCCTCTGCAGCTCCGGAGGTCTCTGTTCTATTCCAAATTCTCTTGCTTTTCAGTGGTTGGCTTGGCTGGAAGAGTAAGCACGAAGAAGAAACCTTTCAGAAGCAGAAACCCAAGGTGGAACCAGCCACCCCGTTAGCTGTGAGGCAAGTGTGTCTCCCCGCCCCACCTCAGTGCCAGAGAGACATAGTTATTTCCCCGTGTGCCGTGCAGAGCTGGTTTGTCCAGCTCGTTGCATCAGTGGCACCTCTGAAAATCATTGGTGTGGACTATTTTTCCCACTGCAGCATAAATGAAGGCTATAATGCAGTGGTTCTTGACTGTCTACTTGCATTCTGTCTCCCTGTCATTTAAAAGTGCTCCATATGTGTTTGTTGTGTGCTTTGTCGCAAGTGTCCATCTACCTAGCTGAAATGCTGGAAAACTTCTTTGACCGTGACTTTTTCTCTTTAAAATGTATGATGTAGAGTGAAGTATCTGTTTGTATGTAAACCACTAGACCCAACTCCAAGTCAGCATGGGACTCAGACTACAGCAACTAAACTTTAAAATGTCGGGCCTGAGTGATAGCACAGTGGGGAGAGCATTTGCTTTACATGCAGCTAGCTCTCTTGTTTAATCCCCAGCACTGTGCATGTTCTTAAGCACAAAGCCAGGAGTAACCCCTGGGCACTGCTGGGTGTGTCCCCCGAGTTTTTTAAAACATCTATCACAAATATCAGGTATGGCTAATTAATAGACTACTAATTTATTAAGGGTATTACTTCATTATATTAAAACAAACTCATCCTATTTTGTTTTATATAGTTAATTATTTTAGATGTATTTCTAGATTGGAATCCAAATTTCTCATTTTGTTTTAAATCTTAGGTTTGGGCTTCCTGATTCGAGACGCCTCGGTGAAAGTATCTGTTTGTCTCCCTGTAACACACTGGCAGCAGTAACAGATGATTTTGGCAGAGTTATTTTATTAGACGTATCCCGAGGGATTGCAATACGCATGTGGAAAGGTACTTTTTCCAGAACTTAAGAAAAGAATCAGTTTGCCTGTTCACCAATTAGCTCCTGACTGATGATACTATTTAATCCTTTGTTTATGCTTGCTTTTTTTAAAAAAAAGAAAGAGAAGCCATGAACTGGGTACTGGGGATCAAGCCCAGGACCTCACACATATGATGCTGGTGCCTGACCAGTCGAGCTCATCCCCTGCCCGGACTGAGGTGTCGGTTTTTGAAACAGCGGGAAGGGATCCCAAATGGGGAACCCTGAATGCTAAAGTTACTTCTTTCATTTTCAAAGGAAGAAAGTGACTGGAGGCAAATACAGCAGAGTATTTAGGTCTGATAGGAAGGTGGTTGGTTTAGTATTTATTAAAATTGTTTTCTGTCCAAGAAAAAAGATCAAGAACTTCCCTGGCTTTTCTCACCTCTTGTTAAAATACCCCCGAGTCTGTGAGAAGGTGACCCAGACCTGACCGGTTAACTCCTTCCCGCCTCCAGGGTACCGAGATGCCCAGGTGGGCTGGATCCAGGTTGTGGAGGACCTGCACGAGAGAGTGCCCGACAGAGCTGACCTCTCCCCCTTCGGGAGTACCCAGGGCCCAAGTCGCGTGGCCCAGTTTCTTGTCATCTACGCCCCGCGGCGGGGGATTCTGGAAGTGTGGAACACACAGCAGGGGCCCCGGGTTGGCGCCTTCAACGTGGGGAAGCACTGCAGGTGAGCCGCAGCGCCAGCATCGACGGCCGGGAGAGCCTGCAGCGGGAAGGAACGCTGGCACCAGAGCCGCACACCGGACACGTGTTCCTGAGAGTCTTGTGCTCGTCCTGCTTCTGCCGTGCTCCCCGTCCTGCTTCACCCGTGCTCCCGATCTCGCTTCTGCTGTGCTCCCCATCCTGCTTCTGCTGTGCTCTGTCCTGGGTCTCTTATGTGTGCCTGAATTTTGACTAGGGAGCGAGTATTGAGTAACGAAACCTTCCTGCAGAGGCCGTGGTGCTGCTGCTCATGGAAGCTGGCTTTGGTGGCTGGGGAAATGCAGAGCGGCAGAGCACTAGACCTTGAGCGTGTGCGGCCTGGATTCTGATACCTGGCTCCACAAACAGTACATGTAACAGTTGACTTTGGTGACGCCTCTGCCCGGTGTCTGTCGGGGCAAAGTCAAGGTCCCTTCAGGCTTTCCTTGGGGATGATGTTCAGAAGGCAAATGCCTTGTTGTGATAACACACAGACCTAGTGGAGTTTGTTAAGTTTTCTGGTGTTTTTTAGTGAAGTCAAACTCAACAGTCTTGCTTTAGTTGGGTTTTTGGTATTTCCAAAATCGCCCTTATTAATGCTCCTGATCTGAATGATAGTGTAGGGTTCCTAAGCTCTGATAAAAGCACCCTTTGGCATTTCTTCTCTCTCTCATATGCTTTTACTTCTTTAGGCTTCTGTATCCTGGCTACAAAATCATGGGCTTAAATAACGTTACCAGCCAGAGTTGGCAGCCTCAGACACACCAGATCTGTCTGGTGGACCCAGTGTGTGGGAGTGTGAAGACCGTGATCGTCCCTTTCCACTTAGCCCTGAGGTAAGGCTGGGGCTCGCTCCCCTGGAGTTCCCCCTGAATGTGCGTCTCTGTTACTGTTTCTCAGAACTGCTGCCTGTCCTTGGTCCTTTCCTGTGAGCCTGAGATCTTTAATAGTAACCAGGAAGCGTAGAAAGGAAAAAAATTGGAGCTTTTTGGAAGTAGAAGCAAAATCGTTTCACGTTCCTGTGGGCATTTGTTGTGTTTGTTGTTTTAGTGATAAGAAGAGTGAGCGCGCGAAGGACATGCACTTAGTGAAGAAACTTGCGGCCTTGCTGAAAGCAAAATCTCCCAATCTTGGTTGGTACCCTTAAGGAAAATGACAGAATGTGCTGTTATGTCATTTTAGAAGTTGCGAGGGTATTGTAAATGGAATAGTCTAGCATATTTATGAGCTCTTACGACTCCCTTTTGGAATGAGGTGAAGTACATGTACTTTTCATTGGATTTTTTTCTTGGAAGGATAAAATTATCCAGGAAGTATTAAAATTTATAACACTGAGGGCCAAAGAGATGACCGCTACCCCACTTCGCTCCCAGCCCTGCCCTGTCCACTGTGCTCCACTGGGAGCAACCTCTGAGCACAGAGCCAGGGGTAGCCCCAGCAGTGCTAGGGTGTTGGTTTGACTCCAACCCCCGCTGAAAAATAAAATAAAATGTGTGAAAATGAAAGAGTGTCAGGAAATGCAGAGATCCTGGTCATGTAAATTTGTGCCGATTTCTTTCAGAGTCAAGTTGACTTGTTAAAAAGTAAAAATTTTAATTCTCTCTCTCTAGATTTGGTTGAAAAAGAAATAAAGGAATTGATTCTTGATATTAAGTATCCTGCAACCAAAAAACAGGCAAGTGTATATATTACATGATATATTACATGATTGCTTATACTTACCACACATCCTCTGAAGAAAAGTGTTTGGTGTTTTGGGGTCACCCTGGGCAGTGTTCAGGCGTTCTTCTCTGCTCGTTCGTCACTCAGATACTGCACCCCACAGCACTCGGGAGTCTCTGGGTACTGCAGATCAAACCCGTATTGACTGTGGGCAGGCAGGCGCCTTTGCTGCTGTACTACTGTAGCTCCAGCCTGCAGAAAAGTATCGAGTGCAGAGCCAGGAAGAAAACCTGAGCACTGCTGGTTTGGCCCAAAAGCCAAAAACAAAAAGAAAAGAAAAGCATTTTTCTGATTCTTTGCAAATATGATGACTTGAGTCTCCTTGTCTGTTCTTTTCTCTGCTCTTGTGAAAGTGTAGAGGTGCCTGTTGTCTCCCTCATATATATATATATATATATATATATATCACTGTCACTACCCTCCCGTTGTTCATCGGTTTTCTCGAGCGGGCCCAGTAACATCTCCATTGTGACAATTGTTACTGTGTTTATCACAGGTAGCTTATATATATATATATATATATATATATATATATATATATTTTAATACATATAAATTTTTTAGAGCATGACAAAGCCATTCATGATTGGACTACAGTCATACAGTATTCCAACACCCATCCCTCCACCAGTGTACATTTCCCGTCACCAGTGTCTCCAGGTTCTCTCCCATTTCCCATCCCTCACCCCTGCCTGCCTCTGCGTCTTTGGCAGGTGCTTTTCCTCTTTCTCTCTCTCTCTCTCTCTCTCTCTCTCTCTCTCTCTCTCCCCCCCCCTCCCCCCCTTTTGGGCATTGTGGTTTCAAAATTTTTTTTACTTTTTTTTATTTTATAGAGTAGTTAACACTATTTGATCATATTTAATATTCAAACACAAATCCCACCATCATTACACCTTCCCACCATCATATTTTGAATGTTTCCATCCCAAACCCCAATCCCTGCCCAAATAATATATTTTATGTTGTTTATTCTGAAAAACTGCTGAGAACGCTACAAAAAAGTATCCTTAGAGGAAGAAGTGTGAAGATTGTTGTGTTTCACCCAGGGGCTACTAAACCCTTCTATAAGTCTGTAAAGAAAATATTTCCCTCTAAGACTGCTTGCCTCCTACTTGCACCCCATCACGTGTGGTGCAGTGCTCTTGAAGCGTGGGTGGGTATGTCTTGTGAAGCCGCATGGATGCGACTGCGCGGTCCAGGAACAGGGTCACTCCTGGCTGAGGCTCAGCCTGAGCATGTGGAGAGTGGCCATGAGCATGTGGTGGTTGATTTCTGGAGGTTTTCGGCTGCCTGGGCTGGGTCCCTTGGCACCTCTCTCTGTCTCGTAGTTAAGTGATCTTACCAGACACACCAGTGCCAGCCCGAGTTCCAGTGAGGAACAGTCAATGCGGGTGTATGGACCCTGCATTGGTGTTGTCGAAGCGCCTGGTGTCCTCCCAGCCCCCCGTTCCTAAGGGCCTGGGCTCCGGACCCAGTGCTTCCCTCGCTTGTTGTGCTTTGTCGTTCTGCACTTGGGGTGACATCTTTAGGATCTATCTGTGTCTCCCCACCTATTCCTGCTTCAGGGAGGGGAGCTGACGCACCTAGACCCTCTTGGGAACAGCTTGGTTCCTCCTGGTTCCCTGAGGCGCACAGTTTTGTGTCAGTTGTTTCCCTCTTGTCTCATTCTCCATGTGGTCTTTTGCCTAGAATGAAATGGCTTGAGTGTTCTTTACGGAGCCACTTTAATTCTTGGGTGTTTGTAAAAGAGTTTTCATATGGAGCGTCCCTCTGAAATTTGGGCAGGAAAAGAGGAGGCACAAAGAGAGAACTTACAACTCGATTGTTGCTTTCAACCTTTCAAATGGCTGAATCTTCTCTCCTAGGCTCTGGAAAGCATTTTGGCGAGTGATCGTTTACTGTTTTCCTGTCTAAGAAATATCACTCAGACTTTAATGGACACATTTAAAAACCAAGGTAACAGGATTTGTATGGATTGGAGATTGTGATCTGACTTCAAATTTTAGAAACGATTATAGAAGCCTGGTAAATGTTGACAGTTATATTTATAACCAAGCCAACTTAAGCTCGCTTGATAAACAAATGGTATTCTCTTTTGGGACTTTAATATCCAATTTGAGGTTCTTTTTTTTTTTTTCTGTACATACATAAACAGGGCTGGAGTGATAGCACCGCGGGTAGGGCGTTTGCCTTGCACATGGCCAACCCGGGTTCGATTCCTCTGTCCCTCTCGGAGAGCCCGGCAAGCTACTAAGAGTATCCCGCCTGCACAGCAGAGCCTGGCAAGCTCCCTGTGGCTTATTGGATATACCAAAAAAAAAAACAGTAACAAGTCTCACCATGGAGACATTACTGGTGCCTGTTGGAGCAAATGATGAACAGCAGGAGGACAATGTTACAGTGCAGTGCTACATACATAAACCAAATTTAGAATGTGTCCTTTAAAATGCAGGGTGCATTTTAAAAGGCATTCCTGTCTTGGGACAAGAGTGATAACACAGCAGGTAAGGCACTTGTCCTGTACGCAGCCAACCTGGGCACCTCATATGGTTTCCAGCACCCCACCAGGAGTGATTCCTAAGCATAGAGCCACGAGTATTTCCTGAGCACTGCTGGGTATGGGGAAAAAAAAAAAAAAAGAAAGAAAACCTAAACAAATAACATCATCCTATTTCTTAAGGCTTTAATAAACTATCACAATTTTTTTAATTTGCTTTTTGGGTCATACCTGGCTGTTCACAGGGGTTACTCCTGGCTCACACACTCAGGAATTACCCCTGGCAGTGCTCAGGGGATCGTATGGGATGCTGGGAATCGAACCCGGGTGGGCCACGTGCAAGGCAAACGCCCTACCCGCTGTGCTGTTGCTCCAACCCCACTCTCACAATTTATTAAGTAAATATGATCTTGCTCTGGCCTGCAAGCAAACCAAATGTACTCATAAATGAGACTTCTAAAAATGTCAGGTATTGGGCCGGAGAGATAGCACAGTGGGTAGGGTGTTTGCCTTGCATGTGGCCGACCCGGGTTCAATCCCTGGCATCCCATATGGTCCCCCAAGCACCGCCAGGAGTAATTCCTGAGTGCAAAGCCAGGAGTAACCCCTGAGCATTGCTGGGTGTGACCCAAAAAGCAAAAAAAAAAAAAAAAAGTCAGGTATTGACTATCTGACATTTTAGAATTTGAGTAGTGTTCAGATGACTATATCCTAAGTAAGAGTTTGTGCGGGTTTACAGTGTCTGCCCTTTTTATGGTGGAGGGGGGGGGAAATGGGTGGGGTTTTTAAAAATTTTTTTATTAGTGAATCACCATGAGGAACAGTTATAGACTTACAAACTTTCGTGCTTACGTTTCAGTCATACAGTGGTCGAGTACCTATCCCTCCACCAGTGCCCATTTTCCACCACCAATGGTCCCAGCATCCCTCCCATCACCCCCACCTCGTCCCTACCTGTTCCCTTCACCCCACCCTGCCTCTGTGTCAGGGCATTCCCTTTTGCTCTCTCTCTCTCTCTCTCTCTCCTTTTGGGTGTTGTGGTGTGCAGTAGAGGTATTAAGTGGCCACCATGTATGGTCTATACTCCACAGTTTAGAAGCTGGCCTCACATGCTGGGGGATAAGGCAGCTCAGTTAGAGAAGGGACCACCAAATAAAGGGTGTTAGGAGGGCCCGCTCGGGATGGGAGATGCGGGCTGGAAGCAGTGTCTGCCGTTTAAAGGAGGAATAATTATGTTAGATGTAAATATTTGTCATATAGGAATGTATTGGGATTTTCCTCTGAAAGATAGTTCAGCTCAGTACATCCTTTGCATGCAGGAGGCCCATGTTCAGCCCTCAGTACCCATGATCCCTGCGTATCACTGAGTGTGGCCCAGTCTCCCCGCCCCCCACCACTACCCCCAGGAAAAAGAAAGGAAAGGGAACCTGACTGATGGGGATGCGACGTGGGATTCAGCTTCCAGTCTCTTGCTGTAGTTTCAGTGAAGTCGGCTCTGCCCGAGCTCCCTGAGGACTGCTCTCTGCCCCCTGTTCTGAGCGTGAGCACCGTGGGCAGCATGGGGGAGTGTTCTCCCGTCTCTCTGCAGGGGGGTGCAGGCTTTGCACGCTGGAGTCCCGGGTTTCACACTGTGCTGTGTGATCCTGCCCCAGTGCTGCCTGGACAGACCACTGACCACTGCGGAGTGTGGCCAAGATGCACCCTGCTCCCAGGAACTCTGCCTCCAGACCACGTCTTTGGAGGCAGCTGGTTAGGGCCACACCCAGCCGTGCGCAGGGCTTGCTCCTGGCTCTGTGCTCAGGGATCACTCTTGATGGTGTTCAGGGAGCCATGTGGGGTCCTGGGGTTTCAAGAGGGATTGAACGCATGCCAGGCAAACACCTTCACACTTGGGCTGTCTCTCCAGCCCAAGACCATTTATTTCTGAATTTCAGTGTCAGACTACATTACAATACTTCTCTCTTTGTCTTCTTTTTTCCTTCCTATTTTGTAGAGAAACTTATTTCATTAAGTAGTTGAGACAGTTTGCCACAAGGAGAGAATCATCTTTACCTTCTTAATCTGTGACAGTTCAAGTGCCCTCAGTTAAATGTAACGGAGCCGCAGGGAGTCATGTGATATTAAATTTAATTTTCAAAAGGCATTACTTGAGTCTTCCTGGGTATTTCATGTATTTCTCTTTTTTTCTTTTAGAGCTGGAGTCTGTTGATGAAGGATTGCTACAATTTTGTGACAGTAAGCTGAAATTGCTCCATCTTTATGAGTCTGTAAATCAATTAAATTCCCTTGAGTTTCATTCAGACACACCATTTTCTGATAATGTAAGTAATCTCAATTTATGACATACAGAATAGTCTCTGTTTTGAAAACATTGTAATTAAAAGTTTTCTTTGATTAGATACAGAAATGAGGAATTTAAAAAATTGTGACACCCCCATCCCCCATTATACACAGACACAAAAAGAAAAAGAAGAGTTTTTTAAAATGTGAAGATATACTTTCTTTGCAAGCTCATTTGCTGAATTTTATGTGTCTGACTGCTAAATATTTATTATTTATGCTAGAATTTTATTTTTATTTTATTTTTTTAAAGATAAAGGTTTCTTTTTATTTTTAATTTTTTTTTGCTTTTTGGATCACAACCGGCAATGCACAGGGGGCATTTCTGGTTCTGCACTCAGGAATCACTCCTGGTGATGCTCAGGGGACCATATGGGATGCTGGGAATTGAACCTGGGTCGGCCAGGTGAAAAGCAAACACCCTACATGCTGTGCTATCACTCCAGCCCCAAATATAAAGTTTTATTGTATTACAAAAGAGATAAAGAATAAAAAAATTAGATGATATATTCTTTTTTTTCAGCATTTTTTTTTTCATTTTTTTATACTTCCATTTATTGCATCACCATGAGAGCAGTTACAAAACTTTCGGATTTAAGTCTCGGCCATACAATGAAACACCCGTACCTTCACCAGTGCCCATTCTCCACCACCAAAAACCCCAGTATACCCCCATCCCACACCCTCCCTCTACCTGTGGGGCAGATGATTTCCACATTACTCTCTTTCTACTTTGATTACGTTCAATATTTTGGTGCCATATCCACCATTATTATTTGGGATTTTACCCCAACACTCAGATCTGCAGAAAAGGCAACAGTAAACAATTTGTTTTCTATTGTTGGTTATGAATAACATATGATGTCGCATGGCTGCAGTAGTGACTGTACGATTTTGGAATTCTGAAATTTTAACACTTAAATCTAGAGGGATTTCTGCCAAAACCTGCTGGGTTCCGAGATTTGTTCCTGAGTCCCTGGGATCATTGCTGTTTAGCAGCTTGATCTGGAGCCAGAGAGGCCGTTCGTGGGCGATGACTTGGGGTCTTGTTGGGGTGGGGAGGACAGGATCGGCTCCACCCCCATCCCGTGAGGCCCAAAATGTCTCGTCACTGCAGGCCCAAACCTGACTGTCCAGTGGCCTCTGGAGGATGGTGGCCACTGGGCCGCCAGGGGGAACAGGCCAAGGCACGAAACCTATTCCCACCTGGGGTGGCCTAGCACTGGTAACCTACTGCAGGGACCGGACACATTTCTGCCAAAAGCTGCTGGGTTTCAAGATTTGTTTCTGATTCTCTGGGATCATGGCCATTAAGCAGTTCAATCAGGAACCAGAGAGGCCTTGCCTCCAATTATATTGCTGGGCTGGAGGTGGTTTGTAGGTGTGTCTCCCACATACCTAACTTTTGGCCGTTTAATTTCTTGGTAAACTTTGTCCCAAGTTTTTGGTGTCTGGCCAAAGGCACAGCAGCAATTTTGGGGTATCTGGAAGTCTGAAGGCGCCATCAGGCTGCTGATGCACTCACCTCACAGGTACAGATTGACCTGCTGGCAGCACCATAACCCCTATGCCAGAATTTTAATTGTTGGTACTTTACATTGCTCAGAATTGGTTTTTTCTCCATTTTTAAAAGAATTTAATATAAATGATAGTAAATGTTCTGTGTGTTTATTCTATGAAAAGTAATGGGACAGCACCGTCTCATCTTTATAGTAGTGACTGTCACTCATTTATGAGCCATGCTTCTCTAATGCTTGCTTTTTGCACAGGGAAATGAAATTTCTCTGAGTAGAGTTGAGAGAATACTCTTTTGTCTCATACTGCCGGGACCTTAGGCAGGGTCTCAGGCCTTCTCTTTGGGGGAAGTAGGGGCGCTTTGGGGCTACACCCAGTTTACTTCTGGCTCTGTGCTTAGGGGTCACTCCTGGTGGGGCTCCGAGGACCACATATGGTGCCAGCGATTGAATCTGGGTTGGCCCCATACAAGGCAAAAGGCCTTAACTCCCGTGCTGTCTCTCCAGAAGATTCTTATTTTAAATACTCATACATGAGTTGAAATTTTTTGAAGGGAAAAAAAAGAGATAATGGGAATAGCCTGTGCAAACTGACATATTTTTAATTGTTGGGATTATAGATAAGATTTTATTATATTTTGTAAATACTATAGCCATAAGTTAGTCACTACAAGACAAAGCTGTTTTTGGAGTTTTAATTTTTCTCTCTACCTCAGCAGTCAAGTCATTTTATGCAATAAAGTTCAGGTTGATTGAGTCTATCGCAGGGTCTCCTGGACGGTCACACATCCTTCGGTGCCTAAATTTTTTCATAAACATTCTTTGAAGGAACTTTCATAGCCCTTGTAGTCATATGTCATTTCAGGATTAGTTTATTCTTTTCAGATAAACTGCTCCTAAGTTCAAGAGTCAAGATTCAAGGAGAAATTGTCATCTCGGGTTCAGGGTCTTGCAGTTCGGATGATGGGGTTGACACTGATGGGGTAGATTCAAAGAAAGACACTTTGTCTATCCAGAACCTTTCCCTCCTGTTTTTAAGGACTTGGCAGCGTTACTAAGGCTTGATGAGAAAGAACTGTTCAAGCTCCAGGCATTATTGGAGAAATACAAGCGAGAGAACACCAGGACCACGGTTCGGTTTTCTGATCATGTGGATGGCACATTGCCTGCCAAAACATTCCTGGAATACTTGGAGTATGAGAAAGATGTTGTCAGCGTGAAGAAGATAAGTGAAGAGGAGTATGTGGCCTTAGGTGGGTGGAAGAAGGGACTGTCCTGTGAATCCTCCGTTTCCAGGGGAGGACTCACAGCATCTCCAGGATGTAGTTTGACCCCCCCCCCCCCCCACACACACACACACACACTCTGTATGTTTCTTCTGCTGGGCAGAGGTACAGAGGTGCTCTCGGTGTAGGTGCCATCTGAGTGGCCTGACTGGGTCTGCTCCAGGGACAGCATCGGACTGGGAGGTTTGCTCTCTGCTCTGTTCAGATGAGCAGATGGAGCTGTGCCTTTCCCTCTCGTGCCGAGCCGCTTCTTCGGGGACTGGCTTACAGTGTGTGAGCGTGTCTGAGGTGGTGAGCAGGTTCTGTTCTATCTCATCAGGCAGTTTCTTCTTCTGGAAGTGCTTGCATGGGGAGACCTCCACGGAGGACATGTGCCGGACCCTGGAGGCGGCGGGGCTCAGCCCGCAGCTGTTGCTGGTAAGCTTTCTCGTTGCCAGAGTCTTTCCCTCTTGCCCCTGTCTCCCCGAGGCGGTGGGCATTGTTGGCCATCGTCCAGAGTGTTTCACAGATGAATGAAAGCCTGTGCAGGACCAGAGGGATCTGGGGCCAGGCCTCAGCAGTCACAGTCTGTGCGTGCATGCGCGCGCGCACACACACACACACACACACAGAGAAACACAGATACATATACACATGCACAGAAACACAGATACTCAGCAGTAGAGGGCCTGAGGTCTATCTCGGCACAACACACACACACACACACACACACACAGACACTCAGCAGTAGAGGGCCTGAGTACCAGCACACACACACACACACACACACACACACACACACACAGAAACACAGATACATATACACATGCACAGAAACACAGATACTCAGCAGTAGAGGGCCTGAGGTCTATCTCGGCACAACACACACACACACACACACACACAGACACTCAGCAGTAGAGGGCCTGAGTACCAGCACACACACACACACACACACACACACACACACACACACACAGATACATATACACATGCACAGAAACACAGATACTCAGCAGTAGAGGGCCTGAGGTCTATCTCGGCACAACACACACACACACACACACACACACACACACACAGACACTCAGCAGTAGAGGGCCTGAGTACCAGCACACACACACACACACACACACACACACAGAAACACAGAAACACAGATACATATACACACACACAGAAACACAGATACTCAGTGGTAGAGGGACTGAGGTCTCTCTCGGCACAACACACACACATACACACACACACACACACACACACAAACACAGATATATACACACCCAGAAACACAGATACTCAGTGGTAGAGGGGCTGAGGTCTATCTCAGTACAAGACATACGCGCGTGCATGCGCGCGCACACACACACACACACACACACACACACACACATACTCCCCAAGAAGCCTGTCCTTTCTCACTCCTTGAATCCCAGCTTTTTAGTTTTTCGTTGCCTGTAGCTTAGAGCAGGCACACAAGAGTGGCACCCTCTCACACCCCTGCGCACACACTGTTTGTCGTCCTGCCTCTGGGAGTTGTTGGTTGTGTACTGTAGCACTCTCCTTGTAGACTTCATCTGACCTGCCCCTCTGGCAATTGTGGGAAACAGGCACCTGCAAAGCTAGGACAGGAATGTTCATTCTCGCAAGTTAATTTCCTTCACTTCTCCAATTTTCTATTTTCAGTTTTCAAAAATTATTTGTGCAAGTACATGAACTGGCAGCCCCACCTTTTTTTTTTTTTTTACATTCTTACATTTCCCTGTGTCTTTTATTTTTATTTATTTATTTATTTATTTTATTAGTGAAACACCATGAGGTACAGTTATAGACTTACAAATTTTGTGCTTGGGTTTCAGTTATACAATGATCAAGTACCCATCCCTCCACCAGTGCCCATCCTCCACCACCACGGGTCCCAGCATCCCTCCCACCCCCCATCCCCCCCGTCCTACCCTGCCTCTGTGGCAGGGCATTCCCCCTTGTTCTCTCTCTCTTCTTTTGGGTGCTGTGTTTTGCAAGAGAGGCATTGAGTGGCAATCATGTTTGGTCTATAGACTACTTTTAACATGCTTCTCCCACCCTGGGAGGGGCCTCACAACACCCTTTATTTGGTGCTCTCTTCTCTATCTGAGCTTCCCTTTCACCTAGCATGTGTGGCTGGCCTCCAAGTTATGGAGCAAAATTCCTGGTACTAATCTCAGCCATTCCTGGGTGCTAGTCTCCCTTTTTGTTGCTTTATGTTCCCCAGATGAATGCAATCTTTCTGTGTCTATCCCGCTCTTTCTGACTCATTTCGCTTAACATGATACTTTCCATGTAGTACCACTTGTATGTGAATTTCATGACTTAGTCTTTTCTAACAGCTACGTAGTACTCCATTGTGTAAATGTACCAAAGTTTCTTTAACCAGTCATCTGTTCTCGGGCACTCAGGTTTTTTCCAGATTCTGGCAGCCCCACCTTTTATTTTAGTTTTTTTGGAGGGGCCACATCTGGTGATACTCAGGGGTTACTTCTGGCTCTTCGGTCAAGATTACTCCTGGCGAGCTTGGGGAAACATGTGGGGAACCCTGAATCGAACCCCGTTTGGCTGTGTGCAAGGCAGTCACCCTACCTGCAGTGCTATTGCTCTGGCCCCACTTTTTATCTCTGAGTGAATCCTCTGAAGGTCAGCAGATACCAGGTACACACGTAGCCCCTGCTGGTAACTTTTGATTATCCCTGTCCTCTCTGTGCGGAGACTTGAAATCTTAACACACCTCCGAGTTAAGGAGGCACACTGATGCAGTTACCTTACACGACACAATGTCAGGTGTGTCTTTCTGAAAATGTGTTTCTCGCTCGACCAGTAAGGTGGCTCAAGAGAGCGAGCGCAGAGCTTAGCCTGCAGAGACCCGGCCCAGCCTTGCCCCCCAAGCATTACCAGGCATGGCTAACTGCAGACGAAAAAGCTGTTTTTCTCTCTCTCTCTCTCTCTCTCTCTCTCTCTCTCTCTCTCTCTCTCTCTCTCTCTCTCTCTTTTCCCTGATTGGGCAACACTCAGCAGTGCTCAGGACTTACTCCTGGCTTTGTGCTCAGGGATCACTCCTGGTGGGCTCGGGGACCATATGGGGTTCCAGGGATTGAACCCAGGTTAGCTACATGCAAGACTAGCACCCTCTCTTTAGTTTTATCACTCTGCCCCCTCAAACAGCTGCTTCTTAATATTTGCAATTGATTATTTTGTACCAGAAAGTTTGCTCAGCGGACTGGGGCATATGCTTGGTGTGCAGGAGGTCCCAGTGTGACCCTGAGCACCATTGGAGCAGCCCCTGGACACCTCCCACCCAGGCAGCTTGGACTTGGGTGTTCTGGTGGGCTCCCAAGCAGTGCTCTACAATTTTGGGGGTCCCCGCCCCGGTAATTCTCAGTGCAGCTGTCAGTTCAGTTCAGGGCCTACAGATTACATGCTTAGGCCTTGCCATGCTGGGTATCCCTAGACCGCGCCTGGTGGGGTTTGGGCGCCTCCAGGGCTTGGGGGAGCATTGAGCATCGAGCTGCAGGAATCGAGCCTGGGCTGAACAAGTGTGCCCTCAGCCCTGTGCTGTCTTGTGGCCCCCAAGTTTGAGTTTTCCATAGCAGTTCCCCAAGGCCACAGGAGGGCCGACTCACGGTTCTGCCTGCTCCCTCTCTCGTCCCGTGGTCTTGGCCAGCCGACCAGCTGTCACAGAACCTCTGCTGTAGCCTGGCCGCCTGTGTGCTGCGCCTCTGAGCAGAGACTGGAGCTGGGGGCAGTGCTTGGCCTCAGGACAAGGAATGGGCTCAGAGGCGGCTCCCCACATTCTGGGAGGGGACGCCGCAGCCCCAGGTGTGCGCCTGCGCTCGCGGCAGAACAAGAGGCATTTGCTGTTCTCGGGCGTCATCTGTGCTAACAGACTCTCCCTCTGGTCCAGTCTCTGCTCCTGAGTGTCTGGCTTTCGAAGGAAAAGGACATTTTGGATCAGCCGCAGTCTGTGTGCTGTCTTCACACGATGCTGTCCCTCCTGAGCAAGATGAAAGGTGAGACCTGGGGCTGTCCTTTTCCTCAGCTGCACGGCCTGGCGCTGTCCTGTCCCTTGGCTGAACGGCCTGGCGCTGACCTGGCCCCTTGCCCACATGGCCCTCTCATAATGGCTTCGTGTTTGCGGGAAGGAGAGGGATGCTCGATTCTCTGCACACACAGGAGCAGCATTGTACAAAATGTGCCATTGCGAGACCCTTTTCCGTATTAGTACAAACCTCTCAGTGACGTTGGAGTGTGTCTTAGAGGAGGGAATTCCTGTTGTGTGTCTTCTCAGAAACCCATGTGATGTGATCGTGCTTGTCCTTAACCTGGTGAGATCAATGCAATGAAAGGTCTTTGGAGGAGGCAAGCTGTGTCTTACTCTGGGCCTGATTAATCTGTTATATTAAAACATTTTGTAGTAGTATGCAGTGATATCCAGGAGTGAGGTGAACCTGTGGAATATACATGTTCTAAATATACATGTCTGAACAAAGCGGGTTGTAGATGTGTTCATCTGCTCACTCAGAAACATGTAGGGGGTTTATGTGTAACTATGTAACACGAGAATTTAGGCCTGCACTGCGTCTGCCGGGTTCCATCCCAGACACAATGGTGACACACACCGTCTGATCCCTGCATGTAGCCCTGGCCCCCACGCCCGTGGCCCCCCCAAGCGTTGGGCCCCAGCAGCTCTCACTGTTTCTCCTATGCCTGTCCCCTTTTCTGCAGTGGCCATCGATGAGGGCTGGGACTCCCAGTCTGTGTCCCCGTGGTGGCAGCAGATGCGGGCCGCTTGTGTCCAGTCTGAGAACAATGGGGCCGCCCTGCTGTCAGCACACGTGGGACACGCCGTGGCCGCCCAGCTGTCCAGCAGCGGTTCTGAGAAGAAGGTGAGTGAGTGTCCTGGCCTCACTGGCCACACAGCCCATTGTGGGTCGCCTGTCTCTTCCTGGGCGACATTGTCTGCGTGTTGTGGGACATCATAACTTTGACATGTAGCATCTGCAGGTTCTTGGTGTGGGGGGATGCCGACTGCTCCCAGCCTTGCGGTTTGTCCTTGCAGCCAGGCACTTCTGCCTGGAGGCGGCTTTGGAGCCTGCCCGGAACTGGCCGCGCCCTCCCAAGCTCGCTCAGGTGGACGCCGAGGCCAGCCCAGGCCAGCGGGTCACCCAGCGTTTCCTGCTCATTTCCTCAGGCTGCTGCGAGCACCGACTCGGAGGGTCTCACCGACTCATGGGAGGCGCTGTCCCTGGACTCCGAGTATTGGAAGCTGCTGCTGCGGCAGCTGGAAGACTGCCTCCTCCTGCAGACGCTGCTGCTCAGCCGGGCCGGCGCGCGGCCCCGCGGCTCCTCCCTGCAGGCCGAGCCGCTGCCCAGGCTCTCGGTGAAGAAGTTACTGGAGGGAGGGAAAGGTAAGCCTGTCCTCCCTGCGGGCCGAGCCGCTCCGCGGGCTCTCGGTGAAGTTACTGGAAGGAGGCAAGGGGAGCCATTGCCTCCCAAGGTCTGGATCTCTCTGGAGTGGGGCTTCGGTTGCCCCAGACCGAGGAGCAGGAACCAAAGGGACAGAGACGGGAACAGCACTCAGCGCACTTGGAGCTTCACAGGCTGGTCGGGCCACAGAGAGAGGCCCAGGGCTCTGGTGCTGGCCTTGCCTGTGGCTGACGTTGGCTGACCCTCCTGTGGGCTGGGACCCCACATCCTCCCTCCCTCGCTCACCTGAGGCGTCTGTGCGTCTGAGCCACACTCTCCTCCTGCCCTCTGCTCCCACTTGGTCTGGACCTTTATTTTTCCATCTTGTTTCTCTGCAGAGATGAGGGCTCATTCTAGCTCTTCCTCATTTATCCTTTTTTTTTTTTTTTTGGTGATGCGAGATAGTTCGTATTGACACTTAGGGGAGAGAATGGAGGGTACACATGTTCAAGACAGAACACAGGATTCTCAAGAGTGGAGAAGAGGCAGAGAGGCAGAGAGGCAAGCGAGCGAAATGTGTGTTTGGGCGAGAACACAGGCTTGAGAGTGAGCCTCCCCCCTCCTCGCCTTTAAGGACCAGCTCAAAGGCGTCCTTCTCCAGAAACAGCTCACTACCCCGCCCCTGGCCCTCCCCTGTGCGTCCTCGGTCCCAGGGCGTCCCTCCCTTATCTTTCCCAGTACCTTGTTTCCCCTGCTGGAGTCACGGACTGGGGGCACGGTGGGGGTGAGGAGCAGGCTGGTCCTGGCCAGCTCTGAGACCTCCTGTTCTGTCACGACTGGGCTGTTGGGACATACCCAGGCACCGAGGGGTTTTTGTGTAGTTTTCTACTCTCTGCAGGACTTGTTTGTGATAGAGGCTTTTTAGTGGTAGATTCACTGCTCATCCTGCTGCCAGCCTGGTGGGAGCTTGGGGAAACCATCCTAACGCTGGCTCACACCCCCTCTCCAGAGCCTGGTGCTGGAGTGAGACCTGGGGGTGTCGAGGAGGCAGAGCTGAAAAACGAGCCCAGCCGAGGCAGCCGCTCTCAGGGTCACTGGGAGGTGGTGCCCTCGGGAGCAGCCCCTGTGCAGAAAGGTCCTTCTGGTGGTTTGTTTCACCTTGACTCAAACAGCAGAAAGGTGGAGGGACCAGTCTGAGCAGAGCAGAGCAGGCCCCGCCGTCGGCTAGCTGGTCCTGGCTGATCTTCGGTTTGTGTTTATGAGTTGGGGCCCTGGCTGTGATGGCGTCGGCTGTGTTGTGCAGCTCAGTGACAGTTGCGTCGTACCACAGCGGCCCCAGAAATTCGCAGGTGCTGCTCAGAGCAGCCAACTCACCGGAAGGAGCATGTGATCTGGGGGTAGTTGGGGGAGAGAGGAGGGGAGTCCTGCTGGGGCGTGCGAGCTGATCGCTGCTCTCACTGGCATTGAATCCCATGTCAGGCAGCTGCAGCCAGTGTCCAGTGAACCTGGCCAGCAGCAGTCCAGGGTGGATGGACACGTGTGTATCTCTGGTTGTGTGCTTGTCCGTGGGGGTGCAGGGGCTCAGTACCCCGCAACCCTCATGCACTGGCCCTGCTCTGAGTTTCGGGTTTCGCGGTCACAACTTTTGCTCTCCCTGGGGCCCACAGCCCGCTGCCCTTTGCTCCTGTCCCTTCCCTGCAGGCGGTATTGCAGATACCGTCGCCAAGTGGATATTTAAGCAGGACCTCAACCCTGACGTCTTAAAACTGGCCAGTAAGGACACAGAAAACCCAGATGAAGCCCAAGAGGTTTCAAGAGGTGTCTCTGAGACGTCAGAGGGGGAGACAGACCTGGTCGGCACCCCAGGTAAGCCCTTGCTGTGGGGCCATGGGACTGCCAGGCGGAGCGCATGTCCCCGAAGCTCGAAAGTGACCCCCGTGTCTTGCAGAGCTGCTGTGCCTGGCCTACGAGCAGTTTCCCTGCAGCCTGGAGCCCGACGTGCTGCATGCGCACTGCTGCTGGGAGTACGTGGTCCAGTGGAACAAGGACCCGGAGGTGAGCGCCTCAGGGCGTGGTCCACGGGGCTTTCCAGGTGTCGGTAGATGCATCATGCGGGTTGGAGAGACATCAGACTTTGGGCTTAAGAGAAATCGCTTCTAACTGGGATTTCTTCACCCTGGCATCCTGGGGCTGTTTTACATAGAAAGTTGTGTCAGAAATTTTTCTTTGTATGTGAGCCATCTAGTAATTGATACCTCTTCTGTTTTTCTGTTTTTCTCCCTGCATGTAAGGAAGCACGTTTTTTTGTTAGATCCATAGAACATTTGAAGCACATTCTTAATGCACACGTTCAGAATGGTAAGTAAACTGGGTTTGGAATCATGATTGGGTGATTACAGGAGGCAAGACTCTTCTTGGTTTTAAAGGTTTTTTTTAAATAATGTAGTTTAGGTGATGTGGTTACAACAGTGTTCATGCTTAAGGCATTGATGTGCAGAGAGACTGCACCCTGCAACTAGCTGAGTGCCTGTGCCTCATGAGACTTCTAGTCCCCCTCACACCTCAGCACCCCCACTCAGTACCCCGTGCCAACAGCATGTTTGTGCCCCCTGACAGTTCTGAAGTTCCCGTTTCAGTGCCATCTGCTTTTTAAGTTAGTACATTTATTTATTTATTTATTGCTTTTTGGGTCACACCCAGCGATGCTCAGGGGTTACTCCTGGCTCATGCACTCAGGAATCACTCCTGGCAGTGCTCAGGGGACCATATGGAATGCTGGAAATCAAACCCGGGTCAGCCGCATGTAAGGCAAACACCCTGCCCGCTGGCTATCACTCCAGCCCCAAATTAGTACTTTTAAACTTTGGGCCATGCCCAGTGGTGTTAAGGGATGACTCTGGCCCCAGTGCTGGGGGCATGGGGTAGTCACTCCTGGTAGAGCTCAGGGGACTGTCAGTGGCAGGGATTGAGCCAGGCCTCCTCCACAGTCCAGCCCTGGTGCTGCCCCTCTGACTTGCCGGTGAGTGTGGGATGGGGAAAGGCTCAGCCCAGATTGTTTTCACTGTGCAGGGATCAAACCCCTCACACAAGTGCGGTACTTGGATGTCTTTTAAGAAATGTTTCCCGTAGTTTGTGTCTGTTTCTGATTTTGAATGCTTCTTGTTCGTCACTTTATTTGGTGTTTACATATGAATAAGATCAGTTGGTGGACATTGGGGGTGTTGCGCATCACCGACTTGGTGAAAATGCTGCCCGTGGCACCCTCTGTATTCATCCCGTCTTCATATTGTGAGAGCTGTGGGAGGTACACTCACCTCCAGGAGACCATGGAAACCTTACCTCCAGGGACACCACGGAAACCCTTACCTCAGTGAGACCACAAAACACTGTGAGGGAGACCACGGGAAAGCCTCACCTCCACAGAGACCACTGAGACATCTCCAGAAATACCACGGAAACCCTCACCTCCAGGGAGACCACGGAAACCTCCAGGGAGACCATGGAAGCAACTCCAGAGAGAACACAGAAATTCTTACCTCCAGAGAAAAACCTCTAGAGGGACCACAGAAACACCTTCAGGGAGGCCATTGAAACCTTCATCTCCAGAGAGACCATGAAAACCCTCACCCCCGTGGGGCTGGAGCAATAGCACAGTGGGTGGGGTGTTTGCCTTGCACGCAGCTGACCTAGGTTCGATTCCCAGCATCCCATATGGTCCCCCAAGCACCGTCAGAAGTAATTCCTGAGTGCATGAACCAGGAGTAACTCCTGTGCATCGTTGGGTGTGACCCAAAAAGCAAAAAAAAACAAAAAACAAAAAAAACTCACTCCCCAAAAGACAAGGAAACACCTCCAGGGAGACCAGGAAACACCTCCAAGGAGGCCATTGAAGCAGACCCTGTGGTTTCACCATTGTCATTTCACCCATTCTGTCGGAGTATTTGATTGTTCCATATGCTTGTCAACTGTTGGCATTGTCGTTAAGAACATTTAGCCTTTTTATTGGTGACTTAATAGTATTTCTGTGATCCCAATTTGCATTTGTCTCATAAATGATGATGTGAATCTTATATCTTTCGTGGCCATTTGGTTATCTTTTGGGGGGGTTGTGGGGGAGGGGCGATGGTTATCTTCCTATGACCCCAGTTCTGATTTTCTTTGATTTTTTGGGGGGGCCCACCTGGTGGTGCTTTGGGCAGTTCCTGTCCCTGCTTGAGGCTCCATACCCACCCCGGACCGCCCACGCTTCTGCGTGAAAGTGCAGTGGCCCTTGCTAGCTGAGCAGCCCCCGTACCGCCTCTCCCATCCAGTCCTGGCTGTTATTTTACAGACGTTAGGTTGGGTGTAAGGAATTTTGTAGCCATATGAATTGCTGTGTTTATTGGGAATGTATCACCATCCGGTCACGCTCTGCTCTCTCGCTGGGCAGGCATCGCGTTGATGATGTGGAACACGTTCCTGGTTAAGAGGTTTTCCGCTGCTGCCTACTTGATGGATAAGGTAAGGCTGTCTTGTGGCTCGCTTCCGAATTGGGAAGTGTTGTCTTTCTGGAGTACAGAAAGGGCCTTTTAAATTCCATGGACTGTGGGATTTTTTGTATGTTTGGTTCCCTTCATTAACTTGTATTAGAAGTTTATCTTCAGTGGCCTTCTCAGACTTTTTGCTGCCATACCCCGTTGCACTCATGCTGACTAGGTAAACGTAACTTCAAGGCTGGCAATTTGACAGCCTGAAGAACCTCATCCTCAAATGCCTGAGGGCCAGCCCCCACTCCCCGCCCCCCACGCACACCTCATGTTTCTACTCGGTGATGGCTCGTGGTCACATTCTTCCTGGCTGCACCCACCCACCTTTCTTGCCTGCTCCCTTCCTTGTCCGCTTAGCTGGAGCTTTCGCAGAACTCCCCCCAGCCCTCGTGGGCTTCTCTATTGTTCTGTCTCAGCACCAACGGGCGTGTGGCCGTGTCACCTGGCAGTGGTCCATGCCACGGTCCCATTTGATCCTCCATGCTTGGCTCTGAATTTACCCCCCGTGAGGAGGAAGCGAGCGTGTCTGGCCGTTCTGTCAGTGAGTTCTTACCACTCCTCCTCGCTGGAAGGAAACAGGAGGAGCCTCACTGACTCAGTGACTGTCACCACAGTTAATTGACCTTTATGCTGATCAGCTTGGTGACTTACATCTCTGCTTCTGTGCACGGTGACACTGCTTTGTCGCAGTGGTGACACACTGTTTTGTGTTCTTTTGTCTCAGGTTGGAAAAGCACCAAAGGACAGGCTGTGCCGGAGGGTGAGTGAGATCTTTCCTGTGGGTCTCGTTGGTCCTGCCCTGGCCCAGGACTGAGTAACTGCGGGGACGGACTTAGCCCGTGGCCCTTCTGATGACACAAGCAAAAGACGAGGAGCACGGAGAGGCTACCGTTAAGGAGATTGCTCACCGTCTGTGGCCAGGATTAACCCCTCCAGTCCATCAGATAATTGAACTCCACTTACACAAGACTTGAGTCAGGGTGTACCCACATGCTGGGACAGAGTTGGGGCATCCCCGTGTGCCGAAACTCCAGCTTTGGTGGGGTCTGTAGCTGGTAGTGGACTTGGCTGAGTTTGAAATGACTATCTGAATATCTTCAGGCAGGGCAGACACGTGCATCTTGCCGTCACCGAACTTGATGTTTTCAGTTGCTCTCAGGGTTGCTCTTGGCAGTGCTCAAGGACCCTTGTGGTACCAGAGCTCAAGCCCAGGGCTCCTGTGTGCCACACCTGTGCTTTTCAGCCTGCCACCAGTCTTGTGCTGTGAACAATAAGCACTGCCAGAGCCACCTTATTGGTTGGAGGGCGCTGTGTGAGTTTGTGCATGTATGTTCATGCACGTGGTGTTTGCATTCTCAGCGGTGCTTCATGTCCATGAGTTGATTGGTTGTGATTTATTTAGCATTGGGGGGGACACCTGGCAGTGCTCAGGTGTGTCGTCTGAGTCTTTGTGGCTGTGGTACCCTCTGGTTCCTTGAGCACTGCAAGGCGACACCCACACATGGCCAGGAGGAAACCCTGAGCCCTGCAGAATGGGGCCCAGCCCCCCAGCCCAATCGGCATTAACTTTTCCTGGGGGAGTGACGTCGTTCGCTCTAGACGTTCACAGGTCCCTTTTCCACCACAGGACGTGGGGATGAGTGACACGGCCCTGACGTCCTTCCTCGGCTCATGCCTGGACCTTCTGCAGACCCTGATGGAGGTGAGTGAGTCGGTTGGAGTTGGCCTGGCTCAGCGCTGCCCAGTGCTCCACAGATTCCTACGCTTAGGAAGTGCTCTTGTCTCTGATGGGTTCATCTCGAAATTGTGACTCCATCCTGGAAAATGTTTCTGGGTAGAGCAACTTTGAATTCCAGGTTGGGGTTGGCACGCAGGCTCAGCCCTTGCTTCCCTCTCTGTCACCTGCAGGCCGACGTGAGCCGGGACGAAATGCAGGTGCCGGTCCTGGACACAGAGGATGCGTGGCTCGCCGTGGAGGGCCCCGTGTCCATCGTGGAGCTGGCCTTGGAGCAGAAGCCTGTCCACTACCTGCTGGTGGAGCACCACTCGGTGCTCTGCTCCCTCCTGCTCGCCGTGGCCAGGTTTGCACTCAAGGCCGTGAAGCCCCTGGCGCTCTTCGACAGTAAGGTTGGTCCTCGGGGCTGGCAGGTGTCCCAGTGGGT
Organism: Sorex fumeus; assembly: GCF_029834395.1. Lineage (NCBI taxonomy): Eukaryota > Metazoa > Chordata > Mammalia > Eulipotyphla > Soricidae > Sorex > Sorex fumeus. Next base: position 18,743,909 of record NW_026606067.1, read on the forward strand.
TGGGGGAGGGAAGGCCGGCAGGGCGCGGGCGCAGAGGTGGTGTCAGCACTGGGTTTTGGGGCAGTGCTCGGCGAGGGGTGCTCTGCTCGCCCGGTCCCATGGGTGCCTGTGTCCTGCTCTTCGGCTGCTGCCTTTTTCCCTGCCGCATCTGGATGTTTGTCCTTGTTCGTTCTTGGACATACGGGCTGAACCCACCCGAGCCTGAGGCTTGGGTCATCTTGGACATTCTCTTTGCTTCTTTGTCTCTACCTCCACAGGAGGCTCGGAGATCGCATCCCCTGTCCCCACTCAAAATCCTGTGCTCGTGTGTGTGTGTGTCTGTGTCTGTGTGTGTGTGTGTGCGTCTGTGTACTTCCACCTGCTGACCCCTCACCTGCATTCAGTTCCTCCTGCTCTCCTCCCCTTGGTGGCAGAACAGACGTGTCATGGGAATGTCCCCGGGAGTCAGGCACCGACAGCAGGGCTCGGAAACCACTGCAGGTCCTCGCTGGTGAGGACGACCGGAGAAGCAGGAAGCTGGGCCAGAGCTGGGGTCTGGAGCCAGAGGGCAGCTGGGCGGGAACTGTGTCTGCACCCCCACCCCACATCAGCACATCCACAGCCGTGTCTTCAGCTCTTCTTTCTCCGTAGGGGAAGAATGCTTTTTTCAAAGACCTAACTTCCATTCAGTTGTTACCTAGTGGAGAAATGGATCCCAACATTATTTCAGCACGACAGCAGGTAGGTTACTGGGTCTTGTTTTATTTTGTTTAGGTGTGGGGGGCAGATTAATGAAAGTGACTCAGAGTCTCCTTGAGAGAGTCGGTACCCTTTATTTATTTATTTATTTATTTTGCTTTTTGGGTCACACCTGGCGATGCACAGGGGTTACTCCTGGCTCTGCACTCAGGAGTTACTCCTTGCGGTGCTCAGGGGACCATGTGGGATGCTGGGAATCGAACTCGGGACGGCCGCATGCAAGGCAAACGCCCTACCCACTGTGCTATCTCTCCAGCCCGAGAGTCGGTACCCTTTAAAGCATGATCTTTCTTGCTGATTAGGCAGCAGTGACGGCAGTCCTCTGCCGCTCTGCTCTGAGACCTTCTTCTGTCCCTCTGGGCTGCAGCCCGCCGCTGTCCCAGTGCTCAGCCCAGTGCTGGCTGAGGCGGGCTCTGGGACCTGACCCGCAGGCTCCTCCCTCCGCTCACCTGCCTCTCCTGTCTCCGTTTCCAGTTCCTGCTGAAGTTGGTCAGCGCCGCAGTCCAGGCCCAGCACTCAGTCAGGAGAGACAGGAGCTCCCCTGAAGAGGCCCCCGCAGCCCCCCTCGGCAGGGACCCAGATTGGCCAGCGCTGGCCATGGACTTGGCCCTCCACCTGCAAGTGAATGAGGATGTGGTGCGGCGGCACTACGTGGGGGAGCTGTACAGCCACGGCGCCGACCAGCTGGGCGAGGAGGTAAGGCCGCACGCAGCGCCCCTGTTTCCCCGCCATGCAGACGTCCGGACGCAGAGACGCTCAGTGGAATAGTAACTGGCAGGGCAAGCCCCGGAGGGCAGGCAGGTGCGCTCACTGTCCATGCGGAGCGAGGAATGCCGAGGGGGAGGAAACGGCGTCCGGGAACAAAGGAGAGAGGGGCCAGGGACGGCACGGTGGGAGGGCACTTGCCTTGCACACCACTGACTCAGGTTCAAGCCTAGCACCACACAAGGTACCCCGAGCACTGCCAGAGGTGACCCCAACTTACCCACACCTCAGGACAACCCAGAAGTTACTCTGTCAGGTCGTCCGAGAGACGTGAACTGAACTGCAGTTTCAGTAAAGAAAAAGCAGCCGCAGCCTGGAGAACAGCGGGAACTGCTGGAGGAACATCAGGCTGGGGGCCATGGACCCGTGCGGCTCATCCACGGAGCCATCAGGGACTGAGTTGCTTGGGCTGAGGGAGGGGGCCTGGCCCCTCACAGAGTCCCCTTCCCATGGTCTCAGGGCCTGCCACCCACACTCAGACTCTGGCTTCAGCCCCGCCACACCGAGACTCTCGAGGGCCTCAGCCCGCCACACTGACTGAGACTCTCGGTGACAGGAAAAGCATTAGGCCCTGAGCAGAAATGAGGGTTTTCGATCCTGATGCCGATTTGGGCTGGGTCCCGGCCGGGCACTGCACTGGAACATGGGCACTCAGTGGGTGTCCCTCCCTGTCCCTCTCCAGGCTATGCTCCAGGTCCATGACAAGGAGGTGCTGGCCTCGCAGCTGTTGGTGCTGACGGGCCAGAGGCTGGCACACGCGCTGCTGCACTCGCAGACGCGGGCGGGCATGGAGCTGCTGGCCCGCCTGCCGCCCACGCTCTGCACGTGGCTCAAGGCCATGGTAAGGATGCCCTGGCCAGGGGGAGAGGGGGTGGGGGAGTCGTGTCACAGCCAGGCTGTGGCTGACGAACTGAACTCTGTCCCTCCCGCAGGACCCCCAGGATCTCCAGAACACTGAAGTGCCCATTGCCACCACGGCGAAGCTGGTGAACAAAGTCATCGAGCTGCTGCCGGAGCAGCATGGGCAGTACAGCCTGGCCCTGCACCTCACGGAGGCCGTGGACGCCGTCTCCCTCCCCACCCTCTGACCCGACAGGAGCGGGTGGCGGCCGTGGCTTGGACTTATACAGTGTGTGTGTGTATATTATATATATATATAATATATATTATATATTATAAATATATATACATACACAGCTATGACTGCTGTTCAGTGCAGTCCTGCCCACCTCCCACTCCTTCCTCCCGAGGACACTACGTGAACAGACAGAGCCGGGCTGCTGGCGGCCGAGGCCGCTGCCTCCTGTTTGCAGCACAGGCTTCAGTAGTTTCACTCTCCAGCGCCACCACTGCTCGGACTCGGCAGATTCTGTTTCTGCGAGATTCTGTAGTTCCTACTCCAACAAACCGCTCCTGTCACTGACCGTGTGTGTCCCCCACGGCGTCTCCAGCAGCAGCCCTGAGAGCCAGCAGCCCCGTCCTGCGTGAGCTGGGTGGGGGTGCCCCAAGTGCCAGCCACCTTGTGCTGTCACCGTCAGAGGACCTTGTTGTGGAGGAATAGTGTGTCCAGGACACCACCATATCCACCAGACACCGCACAGAGCCCTGGCCCAGGGGATGTGCCAAAATCGAGCACCAGATGGGGGCCGGAGGGACAGGAAGCAGGGAGGGAGGGTGCTGGCTTTGCATGCAGCTGACCCAGGCTTGATACCTGGGACCCTATATGGTCCCCTGAGCCCCACGAGGAGTGATCGATCCGGGTGCAGAGCCAGGAGTAGCCCATGAGTATCACCAGTGTGGCACCAAAACAAAAAGATAAAAGTGAGCAGAGATGCGGCAGCAGTGAAAGTCTTTCAGTTAAAAGTCAAAATTGGCTTTAAAAAAAAAATCCAAAACCATATCCGTATTAGGCAACTGTAAAAAATGTATCATCTTGTAAAGCTTATGTTGAAAACAAAAGAGGCTAAAGGTTTTTAGTCCAGCTTTATTTTTCTTACCGGTCTTTAGAGACATCTCTCTGGGATTTGGGATCTTCGTCTGTTCTGGGGACAGGATGGAGATGCTGAGTGACAGGACAGCGTTAGCAAACCTACCTCAATGTGGGTCGAGAAGCTCAGGTGCAGCGGTTGCCCACATGCCCAGAGTGACCTCTGGGACCCCCAGTGCTGAGGGACCCAAAGCTCCCCCGATGGTCAGTATTGATCCTGCATGTCTGAGGCCCAGGGGGCGACGCAGCTGCGGCAGGGACGGCAGGACTTGGTCCTTCAGGGATGGGAGGGAGAGCCCAGTGTGGGCGGATCCCAGCTGGTCCTTTTGGCTGAGATCACGTGCACACACGCACTTGGCAGTCGGGTTCAAGGCCGGAGAGCCTGGTGAGCCCGTAGTCTGATCCGGCACCGTGGAAGGACCGTCTGCCCTTCCCCGGCCCACATGTGGGAGCACTCAGCAAGCTCAGAGCCTCCTGCAGTTTCCCTAGGTACTTTGATAGTGGTGAGGAGGCCATAGAGAAACCCGAAGCCCTAGGAATTATTTACCAAGTCTTTGGATTCTGTTAACACTTGGCACATAAACAAGCTTTTCTGAAAATGTTTGTGTGCGCCTAAACAAGCCAACCTGGTCCTTCTGGTGTGGCAGTTTAGCAAGGCCTTTGATTCTGTCATGCTCACTCACCAGGGGCAGGATTCTGAGGCAGGACCATGCGACATGGTTAAGGAAAGCTCGGAGGGCCAGGAGGCAGCTCCGCGAGGCTGGAGCAGGAGGCTGCTGTTTGGGCCCTGGCACTTGGGGTCCCCCCAGCACCACCAGGCCACATGGGGAGAAAAACACAGAGCACAGAAGATCGGGGACGGCGGTCAGAGCTTGGAGCCTCTGGGTCTCAGCCCCAATACCACACAGGCAGTTCCATTGTACTATACTGTCGGGGCTTTCTGAGTAAGCCTGATGGGAAGGACAAAAAATGCCTGTACATCCCGCGAGGCGGAACAGTCACGGCGTCAGCACTGGACAGACCACGAGTGGGGGGGACGCCCTTTCCTGGGTGCCCTTCTGTGCATGAATCCCACTACAGAGCAATGAGGGGGGTTGCCCGGTGGTCCTGACCTCCGCACTGCTGGTCCCTCGGAGTGAGAAGAGCTGAGGGACAAGGGTGCAGTGCCACCGAGTGCTTCAGGAGTTTGCAGAAACGAGGGGTGAAGAGCTTTAGCTTCAAAAGTTCCTTTAAGGTCACAATAAAAGGTATTGAATTGTTTGCTTAAAAAAAAAAAAAAACAGGACCGGCTGCAAAACCAGCAAAGCTAATGTGACATGAAATGTGACAGCAGCGCATCTGATTATGAGCCGGTTTCGGCTCCTCAGAGCAGCAGGGACGCCTCCTCTGACCCAGAGGGCTTCAGAACTCTGTCTTCTTCAGTAGAATCAGCCATTCCTGAAAAAGGGACTCGAATACTAAACTTTATACAAAGCTCTATCTAATGTAATGTAATGTAAGTAGTGGAATTCTGTAAATACTGCTATTTTCTGTCTGCTCACTGTTGTGAATTTATGTATATCAGTAAAATTAATTTTCAGCGTTGCTGTCTCTCTCCCCCCGACCCCCTGTTGGTGGCACTTGCTCCTAGGCAGCAGCAAAGCCCCCGCTGCTGTGCCAGCGCGCGAGTCACCAGCCCCACCAGGAAGCACCTTTCATGGCAGCCCTGTCACAAACACGCCTCTGCTGCAACCACATTTTAAAACTCAAGATATTCAAAACTTAGACACCCACATCAGTGATTTTCCAGAAAACCTTTTATTTCTGTACATTGTAGAACTTAAATAGTCAAAAGATGTATAAAATATTTTCTGCCTCGCCATACTGGAAGGCTCAGCCACCTGAGCACTGGGTTCTGGGTATCTCCATCCCCGTCTGGAGAGGGGACTTTTCACATGTGTGAAAAACACACGTTTTTACAGTCTACTTACAGAAAAAGCCACAACCCTCCCTGCCCACAAACACTCCTCTGAAGGCGCTACCGGGCATGTCCCTGCCCCCTCCCAGGCCGCTGCTGTGCTGCTACTCGCCCCCGACCACCTGGGCGCAGCGGGGGCAGAGCTGCTCCGCCGACGGGGTCGTGTGCTTCCAGCAGCGCGGGCACTTCTCCTTGGTGGTGGGCATGACGAAGACGGTGTAGGAGGACTCCTCCCGGATATCTGGAAGGAAAGCACGGCAGTAGCCAGCGGGCCCTCCCCGCCTCGCCCCTGCCCAGAGCTTCCTCCTTCATGTGTAGCCGCAAGGCTGGACGCTGCTTCCGTCTCCCTCCCTTCCTGGGTGCAGCTCAGTGAACCCCACCTAACTCAGGGACCTACCTGACCAGATTTGAGAGAGCCAAAAGATGGTGACAGCTCTGGGATCCCGGGGTAAAATCCTATGGTTTGGGGGTCACAGTGATGGGACCTTGAGTGGGGCACTGCTTCCACTCCCAGCCCGGGAATGAGTCAGAAACAGCTCATCCTTGGCAGGGCAGCAGAGCGCCCAAAGCTGCCTGAGGGGCAAGTCCCACCCTTGCTAAGATGGAGCGAGCAGCAGGTGAGGCGCTTGCCCGGCACGTGTGGGCTCTGGGTCCCAGCACCAGCACCAGCACCGTCAAGCAAAAGGCTGATGTTTGGTTGGATAAGTGCTTCCCTCTGAGGCCACAGCAGGGCTAGGGGGCGTGCGGCGCTGTAATCAAAGTGCCCCAGAGCCACTGGCCTTCTGCCTTCTCCCTCCTGTGGGGTGTGCCCGCTGCTGCTGGGTGGGGCGGGCAGGGAGTGTCTCAGCAGTGGCGGGGGAGGCCCGGGCTGGCTCCCCAGGTTCACTGTCCAGCCTGCATCCTGGAGATCCTCGGCAGGATCTGGCCTGCGGGAACAGTGCCCACTGTCACCCTGCTTCCCTAGAACCGGGCACGTTTCGGACAAGAGCATAGAACTCCACCGCGAAGCTGTAGATGAGGATGCAATGTTCTGGTGAGTAACGGCTTCAACCTTCCTCACCTTCCAGATTGATGACGAAGCTCCCTTTGTGCTGAATCGCGTCTTCCGTCAGGGGGCCTGGCTCCTGAGAGAGCAGTGTGGTCTGCGACGCCATCATCAGCTCATTCAGCTGCGAGGTGCTGGATGTTTCCTCGCTCTGCAGCATCTGTGGGCAGCAAGCGAGGGCTAGGACCTGAGTTCCGTGCACCAGCAACTGGACATGGAATGGGGCGGCTGATTCTACCGGTCAGGAAGAACTGCTCAGCCCCACAGCCTGTACAGCCAAACTGCGGAGCAGATGGATTTCCAGGAGGTTGAAAGGTTCAATCTGAAAACTTCCCCTCACTGGAGCTTCCTTCCTGCACAGCAGATATTCCACCTGGCTGCCCACTGAGCAGCGAGTTCCAATCAAAGCACCGTGTTTAGGGGCTGGGGAGAGGACAGTGGAAGGGGTTTTTGCCTTGCATGCATCTGACATGGCTTTGATCCCCGACACCCCAGGTTGTTCCCAGAATCCCACCAGGAGCGATCCCTGAGCACCGCTGGGTGAACACACACACACACACATGCACACACATACACACACACCAACAACAACCAAAGATAAACAAGACACCGATTCTGAGCGAGGCTGAGGGCAGCGCACCTCAAAGATCTCGAAGAGCAGCCCCGGCTCAATGACGATGACGAGCTCATACTCGGCGGGGTTCTGGCCGGGAATGCTGCCCAGGAAGCAGTCTCGCATGGCGCAGGCACTCTCAATGGCCTCCTCCAGGCCCGGCTTCTTCCAGATGGAGCTCGTCTGGACCCACCCGGTGCGAAACACACTCTTCGGCTCTTGAATGACAAATGGCAACTCAGTGAGTTTCCGAACAACGCAAGCTCCAGCCCGGGGGTCTCCATCCCTGGGGAAGGTGTGATGAAACCGCATGACGCCCCCACCCCAGCATGCCCAATACTCATTTGGAAATGACCGTTACTCTGATCAACAGATAAACATCTTGCATGAGCTCAAGGAAAGAAAGGGCTGTCTTGAAGAAAATTAGACCAAAGGCAACAATGGTACTGACCACACCTGTCTTCAGGCAGGAAGATTCAATGTGAATTTCTTTCTTTCTAGGTATCTATAGTTCCTAATTTCCTCTAACACAAGCAGAACAGAAATGCACCTACAAACAAGTTCATCGTGTGGCAGTGCCTGAGACCAGAGTCCCAGCCCCCTCTCGGAGGCGCCTGAGAATCCCCCTGATATGCGCTTGTCAGCAGGTGGGTACAGACTCAGGGCACCCTCTCTGTCACCCAGACAGCAAGTCAGTGTCCCTCACCTTTCTCATACGGAATGTGCTGGAAGGCCTCTTCAGCCAGGTGAGGCAGGATGGGAGCGATGGCACGAACCAGCACGTCCAGGACTTCAGCCAACGCTGTCTGACAGGAGCGTCGCTTGGGGTCGCTGGCACCTTCACAGTATAGCCTGCGGGGAACAGTGGCCTCAGCAGCTGGCAACACTGACCCTAAGGCTCCAATCTTTGTACTGGTTTTAGGGCCACACCTGGCAGTGCTCAGGAATCCCTCCTGGGGGTGCTCAGGGACAGAATTGGGGTTGGCTGCACACATGGTATCCTGAGATACCCTTAGACGCCTCCAGGCATGTTTTTTGCAGATGAAATAGACTGGTGCTAGAGCACAGTGCACAGGACGGCCACTGGCCTTGGGTTCAATCCCTGCCACACCGTAAGGTATACTGAGCCCTGCCAGGAGTGACCCAAGTGCAGAGACAGGAGTCATGCCTGAACTCTGCTGGGCATGACTCATGCCTGCCCCCCAAATAACCACAAAAACCCAGTGTGGGCTCCGGACACGGCTTAATGCTCTAAGTGCGAGCTTCATGGGGAAAAGGCCAGGGATCAACCCCAGCACTCTGTCACAGGGAGGTCAGGTTCAACCCCAGCACTGTGTCACAAGAAGGCCAGGGTTCAACCTGGCACTGTGCTGCAGGGACAGTTCAGCACTGGCCTCTATTCTCTTTCCTTCTCATGACCACTTCACACACACAGGACAGGTGAATCAGCACCATTATAAAGAAACCAGGATAAAGAAATGGAGACTTTAGGGTGCTCTGCCCTGTCAGTGAGAAAGTGGTGAAGTAAAACTGCCCATCGCAGTCCACCTTGGCCGGCACCCACTCTTGGCTCTGCGCTGCTGACCAGGCTCCAATGACCACCCAGCCCGACATGCCAGAAGGTCAGAGCATTTCAACATTGGCTCTACGTACCGATCTTTGATGATGCTGAAATAAAACTGAGAAAGTTCTCTGGTATAAAACGCCTGTAAGAGCCGAACGACTTTCCCGAAATCATACTGCTTATAGGAGTCTGAGATCTAGGAGACAGGGCCAAATTGAAGCTGGGATAAGCCAACATCCGATGCAAAGCACGTCCCGTAAAGCCTGCCCTGAAGGTCGAAACCACCAGTCGGGACCTGAGCCAGAGTTCTGAGGCTCTTCCCAAGGTGCCTCAGGTTCACAGGTTCCTCCAATCACAGAGTTTGATTCTGGAGACCACAGAACGCACAGCACAGGACAGGCTGGTGTGTGCACATACCCTCCCGGTTCCTGAAAGCAACCACAACTCTAATGTTGCCAACTGCTTGTTACTGACACACAAGTCTAAGTACAAGACACAAGATCTATGTATCTTCCAAGACTCAGAATGGTCATTTCAGTACTTTGCAGGTGCAGGCGGAGCTCACGAAGGGGACATGCCACCCCCCGCCCCCATTCTTAGTCTCCTGAGGCTCGGGCCCCGCGGCAGTGCTCAGGAGGGAGTGCTCAGGTGACCCGTGGTGCTCGGCCTCCAGCCTGGCCCCTCTATAAACGGCCCTGCACCTGCAGACACCAGGCACACCTCTATCCCTTCCTGCCGGAGGGACGGAAGCGCCCGAGAGGAAAGAGCAGCAGCAGTCCGCCGCTCCTTTGGGATCAAACGCAGTCCTGGGCTGGAGGCCCCCGACCCCCAAGGACAAGGCCAGCCAGTCTCTCACGCCGGCCGTGCCGCTCGTGCCTCGCACCGTGCAGCAGCCCGTGGTGCAGCTGCTGGCCAGGGCTGTGCTGGCCTCACCTTGTTGGCCAGGTCCTGCAGCAAGTGCAGCATGTACTGGTCCACGACATACATGTCCTTCACGGGGACTGAGTCCACTTCCGGGTTGAAATCAGCCACGTTCCCCAGAAGGAAGCGGAGTGTATTCCTCAGCTATTGAAGAGGAAAATATGGCATACATTCAGAGACAAATGAGGCTGTGGCTTTCACTTAAAAGTTTCCTTATTTCCTAGACTTAAGTTTTAGATAATCCACATTACTTTCCTTCGATTCGTTTTTTGTCACACGCGGTGATGCTCGAGGGGTGCTCCTGGCTCTAAGCTCGAATTACTCCTCATAGTGCTCAGGGAACCATATGGGGTACCAGGGATTGAACCTGGGTTGGCCATGCGCAAGGGAACACCCCGCCCACTGTGCTATCTCTCCAGTCCCTGTGTTACATTCTTTGTGGGAGACCTATTTGTGAAATATCTTTCCTAATCAAGAATATGAATCTGAACAAATCAACTCATTCCAGTAGCCAATGGAGAACACGCCCCTCCGCCCGTCGACATTACATGGGAAGGGAATTTCCATCAGATATCTGCAGCTTCCAGGCAAATCAGCAGCCACCTCACACTCCCACTTCCAGGAGAAAATGAGCAGAGCAAGGTCCTGGCTTTCACGGAAACCATGTGTGAAGTGCAACAGTTTCATGTCAATTTGGCTGCATTGTATTTTATGTATTATTTTAGCAAAATACGGAAGGGCAGCAATTTTTTAATAAGAAAATGTGAAACTCTGTTTTGAGGGAAAGAAGGTTCTTCCTTTCCCAGAGGAGGCGGTGACGGCGGCCTCTCGCCCGGAGCAGGGCAGTGTAGACCCACCTTGCTGATGCTGTCCCTTGCAGAGCTGAGCACCGACTGGCTGAGCGTCACCTCGGTGAAGACGTTGGACTCGGCCACCCACCATCGGAGCACATCGGCGCCGTACGGCGGCTCTCGGCTGTGGTCCTACAGGGAGCAGGAGTGAGGACACGGCACGGGTCAGCCCCAGGGAAGGGTCAAGGTATGCGCACGGAGCCGGAGGAGGCAGCTCCATCAGGAGAGGCTCTGCCCAGGCTGGCCCCGGGAGAGCTCAGCACTGCCCTGAGCCCCACTCTGTGACGGGGGCCCCCTTCTGTACTCCCTGGCAACCCTACACATGCAGAAATGACTAGGGACCAGAGGGGCAGAGCAAGGCCAGAGAGGAACAAGGAGCACCATGGCCTCTGCGAGCAGACTCCCCCGGGCCGACCAGGTACAGGCCAAGGCGTGTTCACAGGGGTCCCCGCGCCCGCCGTGCTGCCTGACAGGCTCCCAGGAACTGCGTCTACACGCCATCAGCTGGATTAAGTGCCATGGAGCATGGATCAAGGATCTAAACAAAGAATCAGACCCCAAACCAGGCCAAAGGCCACGTCAAGCCCACTGCTCCCTACTTAAGTCACGGGCCCCACACAGAACCATCTAGAAGGCAAACAGGATCAGTTTCCCTGTGGTCTCTGTGCAGCTGGCATCTCGGGGAGCACCTACCTGCCCTCCATCAATCACAACAGCAGGATCGATGACGTTCCCCAGGGACTTGGACATCTTCTCCCCTGTCTCTCCCACGGTGAAGCCGTGAACCACCACGGTCCTGAGGGAGAAGCCGCTAGTCACCGCCATGTCCCGCCCAGGGCTTCTCTCAGACGCCTTCTCAGGCTGCCCCCAACAGCCCCCAAGGGGAAGCTTCCTTGGAAGTCTAGTCCTCAGCAGCTCAGGTCAGATCTCTCCTCACTGAGCGCTGCTGGGGGTAGCCCCCAAGCCGAAAATAAACAATTTTAGGGAGTCTGTTACTTAGCACCCCAACAGGACAGCCGGGAGAGTGTTTGCCTTGCACGCAGCAGACTTGGGTCCAATCCCTGGCATCCCATATGGTCCCCTGAACCCATCAGGAGTAATTCCTGAGTTCAGAGCCCTGAGCATCTCCAGGTGTGGCCCAAAATCCAAAATAATAATAATGACAAAGTCTGTCAGCTGGCGGGGAGCCGGCCCCAGCACTGGGCGGGTCCCCCAGACAGCAACTGCTGGCCAGCACTGAAGCTCGGTCCAGCAGACCCAAGTACCACAGGGAGGGGCCCCCAGCCCCTCTCTCCCAGTGATGCCCGAATCCCTCCAAATATGTTACATAAAATACATTAACAAATACATTAACATGTAGATGATAAACAGCAAGAATCTTGGTTTTTTGTTTTTTTTTTTTTTTAAGAATCTGATTAGAACTTTCTTTTTTGGCTTTTGGGCCATACCTGGCTGAAGCGACAGCACTGCGGGTAGGGCGTTTGCCTTGCACTCAGCTGACCTGGGTTCGACTCCTCCATCCCTCTCGGAGAGCCCAGCAAGCTACCAAGAATATCCCGTCTGCAGGATGGAGCCTGGCAAGCTCCCCGTGGCGTATTCGATATGCCAAAAACAGTAATAACAAGTCTCACAATGGAGACGTTACTGGTGCCCGCTGGAGGAAATCGATGAACAATGGGAGGACAGTGCTACAGTGCTACCTAGCTGTGCTCAGGGCTCACTCCTGGTGGGGCACGAGGACCATATGTATGCTGAGGATCAAACCTGGGCTGGGCACATGCAAGGCAAAATTGCCCTACCGGCTGGACTATCACTCCAACTCTCAACATCCCCAGTTCAACAAAATTCACAAAGGGGCATATTTATTCATCTGTAACCTGCAGACATCACAAACAGCAGCTGGTCGAGCTCCCGACACTTCTATGAGGGTCTCTCTCTGCAGACCCCCACTCTCCACTGCATCCCTCTCATATGGGAGGGAGGGACTAGTCAGAGCAATGGGTCTCTCTGGACAGTTGTTCCCTCTCTCTCTCTCTCTCTCCTGGAAACTACAAAAGGGGCAGAGAGACTCAGCACTGTGTCAGCAAGTACTCAGTGGGAGTACTCAGAGCTGGTCAGTGTTCGGCAGTTATTCAGAGCTAGTCAGAGGTATTCAGAGCTCATTAGTACTCAGCATAAGTATTCAGGCTGACCAATATTCAGCAGGGTACTCAGAGCCGGCCAGTATTCAGTGGGGTACTGAGCTGGCCAATACTCAACAGGGTATGCAGAGCTGGCCAGTACTCGGTGGGGTACTCAGTGCTGACTGTTTTTCCAACTTGGTGTGAAACTCACTTGAAAGGAGCTTGTTTCCTGGCAGCCACACTGGTCATTAGGGAGGACTGGAACCAGCCCCCAAGCTGGTCTTTTCCTTCCAAGTACAAATCTGCTCTTTGTTCAGTTCCTTAAAGAAAAAAATCAAATACAAGGAAACCAGAAAAATGCAGTGAACTGACTAGGAAGATGACGGGGAGTGGGCATCTGCTATGGGAAGGGTGTTCCCATTCCCAGCACTAGCACGCTCCCTGGCAGCTTATAATCCCGATAAGGGAACAAGCCCCTATCCTCCAAGGGCGGGTGTGGCCCAGACACACCCCCCCCCCCCCCCAGGGAAGCTGGACTCTGGAACTGCATGGCTGTAAACGCTGGAACTGCATGGCTGTAAACGCAGGGTAGGAAAGACTGTAACATCTGATTAAATCCAAACTCTGGAGTGAGCTTGGCCACCCAGATAACTCTGGGCTAGATTAGGACTCCAGGCCACTCACAGATAGCACTGGGCTAGATTAGGGGTCAATCACGAGGGACACTCCCAGAGAAGGAGAAGAAACTATTGCTTTCATTCCCTAAAAAAATTCCAGTGACTAACTCCAGAAGTTAACCCTGGAATTTCCAGCAGGGCTGATACACAAAACCAAACTTGGAAGAGAATGTCTCCTTAAGGGGAGCCAGGTCCTGCCGAGTCCTTCCTGTCACACCGCCCAATGGACACCCAGGCAGGATGACATCTCACAGAGTACAAGCAAAGCAGCTTGAACCAAGGTCATGGGTTAGTGAGGGACCAGGAGGAAACGACAACTGAAGGTATCAACTGCGGCTCTGTCATCTCCCAGGACATCATGCAGACACTCCTCCTGGGGTCTGGGCAGGAAGCCTGGGTCTGGCCCCAGGCTGCGATTGAGACCAAGCGCCTTAGCCCTCGACCTGGACACTCCCAGTCTGATTCCTGCAAACATGACTCCCCAGCAATGGTAGGAGTGGCCCTGAGCCCCTCTACCCCTGGTCGTGGCCCGGCTCCCAAAGCCAGAGCAGAAACAAAGGAAAACTCGATTCCAGGGCACAGTGTATCTACCCCCGTAGGATGTGCCAAGCCACCCTTGGTGGGGCACAGCGCTGCATGTCCCCGGTGTCTGAGCAAACAGCCCCCACTCCACTCACCTGGAAGAACGTATGACCAGGACGTCCCACTATCGAACCAGATGTCCAAGATATCCTGGCCCGGGACGTACTCCAGACCATTTGGCCCACTGGCCTGTAGGGAGGGAAGATTCAGAGGGCGTAAACACCTCCCGCCACCCATCACCACAGAAGCGCTCGGTACCTGACAGGCTTCACAGGGCCACTGAGCCACTGCCTGCCTTGGCGCTTAAAAAAGTGAGCATGGGAGCATGTGAGCATCAGTGCAGGTGAGGGTCTGGGTTCAATCCCAGTGCAGCCCCCGCCCCACCCCGAATAACCGGCCACTTCATGATCCCTGGGCTAACAGAAGCATAAACTCCTGGTTTTCTGCGAATCACCTTCTGACGTGGGTTCTGATCAGAAAGCTGACCAGTCAGGCTGGCTCAGATCCCATGGAATGTGGAGGCACCCCTGGAAGGGGAAGAGGGGGCCGGGTGCATACCGTCTTCAGGCCCAGCTCCACCCATTTGAGCCTCCTGGCCACGGGGACTGGGGCCCATAGCGCCCCAGCTACACCAGGATCCCTGGCAGCTACTCACCATCCAGGGACTGACCCCACCAACATCCCAGGGGCAGCCACAAGAAGGGCAACCCTGGTAGATGGACACTCACCTGCGATAAGACATCGGGCGGCAGCAGCTGCTCAGGGGGGAGGGTCCACCAGACGCCACTGCCCTGCTCCTCCACCAGCTTGGCCACGTGCTCCACGGTCTGGCTGTTCAGGGAGAGAAAGTCAAACTGAGTGATCATGGGGATCGATTCGAGCATTTCTCAAAAGAAGAGATGGCAGTGCCCCTTACGTGCAGGGTGTTCCCCGCCAACATCAGTGCCATCATCGTCAGTCAGCAGAATGCGGGCAAAGTGACCACAGGGGTCCTTAGAGGAAAACACCTTCATAGGTCAGAGAGGGGGCAGCACGGGGGACGGACCTTCCAGGACCTGTGTGCCTAGGATCCTACACACAGAACGAGCCAATAAATGCTAACCCTGATATAATTCCACACTGAGAAGATACAATTGTCAAACACGTTTTCCCCAAGACACACTTCAGGAAACATTTGCCTTCAGTCTGACTCTGCTGCCATAGCTCTCCTGATGGCCCGGCTTCCTGAGTCGCCTCCAGGGAGAACCAGAGCCACTGCCATGGGCACAGCAAGACCCTGCAGCCGTTCCTGGTGTCACTTCATCAGCAGGCAGCAAGCAGAACACGGGGGCATATCGCTGAGAACTGCCACGAACAGTTGCAAAAGCACATGCCTTGCACACAGCTGACCTGGGTTCAATCCCCGCCATCCCAAATGGTCCCCTGAAATGCTCCAGGAGTGATCCCTGGGTGCAGAGCCAAGAGTAAGCCCTGAGCACTGCCAGGTGTGTGTGGCCAAAAAAAAAAAAAAAAAAAAAAAAAACAAGCTGACAAACAAAAAAACACTACCAGCCTCACCCCCACTCTTCTAAGCCACAACCTGAGACATCCTGTTGTTTTCTGTTTTTGTTTTGCGGCCTTTCTTGACGATGCTCAGGGGTAACTCCTGGCTCTGCCTTCAGGAATTACTCCTGGAGGGGCTAGAGGGCCCATATGGATGCTGGAGATTGAGCCCTGGCCAGCTATAGGCAAGGCAAGTGCTCTACTCGCTGCACAATCATCGCTCTAGCCCTTAAACAGTTAATCCTATAAAGCAACAACCAAAATGCAGACCCACAGAGATGCTCAGAGACTCAAACCCAAACAACGCAACCAGCTCTGGTATCACCTTCCTCGCCAGCACAGTCCATTAATGAAGCACTGAGAATGAGCAAGCAGCTCACTGGAGTCAATGGAAACGGGGTAAGCTTTAAGATATTCCTCTGGATGAAGGTATGTAAGGAAAGCTTTAGCCTGAGTTTGATCACCCCAGATAAAGTTCAGTGTTGATGAGAAGGCTGTTGTGGGAAGTGGAACACAACAGATCTAAATTAGACCGGTTCCACAACTGAAATTTCAAACTCAAAGAAAGAAAAGAAAACTGGTATGCCTTGAATAACCGAATGAAAAAGTGTAACATGACAAAGGATCTATTTAATGAAGCTGAAAATAGTAAGAATGCTAAAATGGGCACCAGTCCATATTTTAGTCATATTTTAAGTGGACTTTAGCAATAACGATAAACTTGTGATATGAGACCATAAAAATTTTGTGCAATATATACCTAGTTAATGTGGCAATATTTAGTTACATATTACTGTTTTATTTAGTTTCCAGTGAACATTTTATCTGTTAAGAGAATAGGAATATAGGCAATAAAAAAAAAATCTGAATAAACCTAATGCTATTCCTCTAAAAGGAATATAAAGAGACACTGGCCAAGTACATTCATGCATAAACACTGCCAGAAGGATAAGAAATTCATATCAATTATAAAAATCTCAAGAGTTATGAAGAGGTGATTCTAAATTATAAATGCTAACTTGCACTTTCCTTTTTTACAAAGCAACTTAGGTGAAGAGTAAAATAAAACTGAGCCAGTTCTAAATGTATCCGGAAAGAAACATACTAAGAAGCAAAAACTGGCAGGGAGACATGTAGCCTAGAGGCACAGCACAGGTCTTGCATGTGTGAGGGTATGAGTTTGAGGCCCAGCAGAGCAAAAGGGGAAAGGAACGCACGTGAACACACGTATTCAGATGTTACACTAATGTAGATAATCAGATCAAGATGAAAAGCAGTCGAAGGCACAACATGAACTAGACTTCTCAGAACACGTTGAGAAAAAGCACTCTGGGGGGTGAGGGGGAGGGGAGGCTGAGGGAGGGAGAGAGAAAGAGAAAGAAAGAGAGCACTACAGAATAGAGTTAATACTAATAAAAACAACACTGTGGTAATTCTCTACTGGAATTTCAAAAAATGCATAATTAACACTTAAGACCAGTACTTCCTTGTTATATATATATATACACACACATACACACACACACACACACACACACACACACACACACAAATCTGGACAAGCAAAAGTTGTTTACAATGTATGCTCCAATTGCAGCATCTTATAAAAAAGACAGGTGGAGCTCTATTCATGTTTCTTTACTTTGTATCACAAATACAACTACACTACTTATAAACAGAAGACTGCTGTAATTCAGATCTACTTTGAGATGGTTCCCAGCATGTGTATGTTTATGTATGCTACACCTGTGTAAAATGGTTTTTTGGTTTTTTTTTTTTTTTGGTGTTTGGGTGACACCAAGAAAAGAACACTGGTGTAGAACCTGGTGGTGCTCCAGGGTTGTTCCTGGCAGAAATTAAACTAAAGACAACTCTGGGGTAAGAAGATAACAACTGAACAACATGTAGGATAAATGAGGCCAACTCCAAAGGCAGAGCAGACTGGGGTTCCCGGAGCGGGCAGCAGCCCAAGTGCTCTCTGCGGGGAACAGCCCCCAAGAAACCAAGAAATCAGACAAAGACACCCTCTCCGAATCTAAACACATCAGAATTTCAGAGTGTAGATTATTTATTTCACAAGGAACTGAGACTTTTTTAATATCCAATGTGCAACATAAGCACATGCTTTCTAACCTAAAAATCAGAGTAAATGACAGTTGATAAAAGTGGGTGAAACCACTTATCACCACCTAATCTCAATGCTTCCACTTTAATGGCGGATCCCATAAAGCAATAAGTCCACCATAAAACTCTGTACTTTATGCAGTCTCTTATCTGACCACACGCATTCTGTGTCTCTCCCGAGGTTTCAATCAGGGAAGACTTCCTGGGAGCAGGAGCCGATCACACCAGCCAATCATTATCAACCTCCCTATCAACTGGGCCAAGGGTTTATTAAGGGAGTTTCTGGAAAACAGCGCATTAGGATCGGGGAGAGAAGCTGCAGCTGCTGCCCTCAGGCTTCCTGTGCTCAAGCACCAGCAACGCGTGGTAAGTAAGACGAGGAAGAGACTTTAAGACTAATTTCCTCCCGTGTGTTCCTGGAATGAAAATGAGGTAAGAGTTTATTAAATTCTGAAATAATGCAATTTGGTGGTAGGGATTCTGTCCTTGATTCACTCTGAGACTTCTATTTTAGAGGTGAGCAGAAGTCATTTTGGAGAAAATTTTCTTCTTTGATGAATATTAGCAACCTTCTCCACCAAGAAGGTTATGTTAACATTGACATACAAAACTTGCTAAAGGTAACACTAAAATGAAAAATTCCTTGCCCCCTGAGGAAATTTCCAGAGGTCTGGAATTGTTTTCTCAAAGCAAGTGTTCTCTGACGTGCAAACACTATCAAACTGATGGCAACCATCTACAATCTTATAGCTTCCTTCTGAGCTAGCAAATGTTTCTGGATTTTATTTTATGTCAAAAACAGTACCTGTCTTTCTCAAGGCCAGACTGTCTCTGCAGTCACAATGGCACCCCTGCCCCTCAGTGATGTTCCTGTCAGACAGGAAACGCCTGCTGTGTATGTCAGGGTTAGTTCCCGTGAGACATGCCTACTTGACACAGCTTCGCACGAGAGCAGCGGCCTGGGGAGCCCTGGGGTGGCCGAGTGTAACAGCAACTCCATGTGGACCGTGTCCGAGCCCAGTGGAGACGCTGTTACTCTCGGAGGCTTCCAACTCACTACCAACCCAGAGCCAGAGCCGGACAGCAACGCGAGAAGTGGCCAGAGAGAGGAGGACACCGACAGCCGCAGCGCTGGGTTTGAACCTGAGTCGTGCAGATGCTGGCCGCCTTCCCCCGGCCGAAGCGGGAGGCGCGGGACTCAGGAGCATGACCTATGAACTGACAGACAGTGGGTCCACCTGCCTGTCACTTCCATAGGCCAAATTCTGTGGCCCACTGGCACCTCGAGATCCACAGCTTCGCGTAACAGCCACAAAACTGTACTGGCCGTAAATAAACAAAACCGATACCTTAGGAAAAACTGCATGTGTTTCTCTGAACGCTCATTTCACTGTGCCTGCTCATTCATCAACTGTTCTACCATTCCACTGTCATGATTCAGGGGGAAATGGACCAGTCTGTTCTGTTTGCAAATATACAGCATTTGGTCCACTTCAATCACTTGAACAAAATTACCTAAATACCTTTTTTGCTAAACAGTAAAAAGAATGAGAAACAATGGTAGTGGCTTACACATTTCCTTGAAAGAAATTTTTAGTGTGGACCTCTGTACAAACTTTGTACAACTTGTACAAACTGATCTTAGCTATAATACACCACACAGAGATATTAAGGTTGGAGCAGCAAACCTCTAACCAAACTCTAAATTATAAGAACACACAAACAGTGAGGCTCAAGAGTTTTAGGTCTCCGGGAAACTACCACTGAAATGGCCTGGTCTCTGGCCGCCAGCCACTACTCAGCCTCATGGGTAGCCATGAGTCCCCACACCTCGCCCTTTCCAATCTCTCACTGTCCGCGCAGGCCCTGTCCCTTTCCCCCCGTCCCACCCCATCCTGCCCGCCCACAGGCTCTGTGTCCCCCGCTGACGCCTCTACTCATCACACCCAGCCATCTATCTCCAAGGTCCCGCTCACGCTCGTGGGGTGACCAATGGTTTAGTGTCAGCTAAGGCAGAGCCCGAGCAGCACCAAGTGGGAAACAGCGCGGCCTTCACGCTGGAGAGGCACTGTCACGGGAGGATGCTGAGAATTCCTATCAGGGAACTGCAGGTGAGGAAGGGCAGAGGCACCTTCCCACCATCTTAAAATGGTAAAAATATGGGCATTCAGCAGCAGCATCTGGGAAACCCTGCTGTGCTGACATGGAAAGGCATCACTTCTGTCTGTGGTGGTGATGATGGGGCACACCCTGGCACACAGGGGAGACGCTAAGTTCAGTGTCTGGCAGTACAGAGGAAGCACAGGGAGCCGGGGACGAACCCAGGTCACCCACACGAGAAGCACTGCTCCAGCCCGGACAAGTAGTGTCTTTTCACAGAATGACACATCATGAAAGCAGGGCAACTGCCGCGAGCCCATCCTGTGTGTGTCTGACCCCGACCCAACATCTCAAAAATGAAAAGCGGGGTAGGGAGAGAGCATGGGTCAGAGGCACTCTGGGTGTTTCCGGACACAGCCTGGAATGTGGCCCCTCAGGGTGGCCAAGGCCCCCCCACCTGCACCCCCACCAAAGAAGACAACGGGGGGAAAAGGGCAAGGGAAGGGGAATTCAAGAAAAGAAGAAAGACAAAGTCCAACTCCACACTAATAGGCCCCCCAAACCCTGAGAGGCTAACTGTGTCTGCAGCAGTGCTAGGGTGAGGGCAAGTCAGTCTCAGGACCAGAGCACCGCAGTGAGGCCACAGCACGAGTGCTGCAAGGGGCCTCCAGGAGGGGTCTCCGGGGTGCTGGGGGGGGGAAGGATGGGCGGAGGGGTCTCCAGGGTGCCGAGAGGCATGGGTGGGCAGAGGGGTCTCCAGGGTGCCAAGGAGGGATGGGTGGGCAGGAGGGGTCTTCATGGGCAGGAGGGGTCTCCAGGGTGCCAGGGGAGGAAAGTGGACACTGGTGGCAGGTGTGGTGCTGAAAGGTTCCATGCAGGGAAGCCTACCACGACCACTACTGTGAATCACAGTCCCTCCATACAAATGGAAAAAAAGAAAATTAACACTTCCCCTACACCCCTCAAGGAAGTCATTATATGAAGGGATCTTTGTAAACTTTGTTTTAGTTCTCCCTAAAAGACCTTAATTTGAAAATATTTTCCTTAACCTATGTCAGGATTTTCTAGCCCACTGTTTGCCCGATCTTGACTAAAACACTCATGACTAGAAAAGCTGAAGAACGTAGGCCCATACCTGTTGATCAAGAATTCATCTTTGGTCTTATGATGGAACACGGGGATCGGAACGCCCCAGACTCTCTGCCTTGATATACACCAGTAAGGCCTCCTGTCCAGCGTGTCCACCATGGCATTCTGTGCGGACCCAGGAATAAATTTCACTTTCTTTAAGACTTCCTGCAACAGATCCACAAGGCATGTCCAATGAGAGAAAGCAGAACAAATTTTGTATGCTGTCCTTATTTATCCTAATATGCTCTTATTTTGGGACGTTCGCGGCCATTCACATGTGTCCTGGCCCCGTAAGAAACTGAAGTGAAAAGTTCCTTGGTAGATTTCAGAGCAAATCAAGCAACACTGACACAGGGTCAAAAGGACCCAGACCAAGAGCAGATGTCAAGGGTGACAGGCAGGGCACTGGCCTTGCATGCAGCTAACCCAAATCTGATAACCCGTACCACCAGAAGTGACCCCTGAATGCAGAGCAGGGGTCAGCCTGAACATAGCTGGGTGTGGCCCAAAAAACTCAAAAAAAAAAAAAATCAAACTATCAAACTTGTCTTTAGCATCAGATTTTAATATTCTATAAATTTTAGCATTTAATAAGTGACCAAAAAGAGGTTTCCCAGGGGGGCCAGAGAGATAGCACAGTGGGTAGGGCGCTTGCCTTTCACATGGCTGACTATAGTTCGATCCCTGGCACCCGAGATGGTTGCCCAAGCTCACCAGAAGTGATTCTTGAGTGCAGAGCCAGGAGCAACCCGAGTGTGGCCAAGTGTGGCCCAAAAACCAAAAAAGGTTTCCAAAACATGTAAAAATAAAAAATGAAACATATAGTCCTCCTCACAGACGTCTACTTAAGAAACAGAAAACAGGAATTGCTCTGCTCAGTGCCGGGAAGACACCAGAGGCAAGGCCGACAGAGGTGCTCAGCATGGCAGAGACCCAGCTCCAGGTGCAGTGCCAAGCGATCTGTATATTTAGTCACGTTAACCAACCCTGCAGCCTGTCACTCAGGAAAACCAGGCTGAGATACACAAACAGGTCGAGCTCAAATGTAGGTGAGCCTTTAGAACACCAGCTAGAAAGCATCTGGTAACTCAAAGCAACACCTTGCCTAGTCAACTGCAATTTGAACCTTAAGTGCAGGGCCTTAAGAATTTGACTGAATGCCGTCACCATTTTGTCTGTTCCTTTGGGGGCCCAGGGACACGGCAGTGCTCAAGGCTACTCTGGCTCTGTGCCTGGCAGTCACTCCCAGTGGTACCAGTGGGGGTGTGTCGGGGCCAGACCTATACTGGCTGCTAACCTTAACCCTTCTGCTGCTGGTCCCTGGCTCCTTCTGGGAGCATACGCCCTCTGAGCGGCTGCCGAGAGCGTCCTTTCTGAACAGATGAGAAACCTGAGCTTCTCAAAGGTCTTATTAACTCATTAAACTCAGCTCTGCCTGACTCGAGACCACCTGCACAGTTCCAGGCAGCAAAGCCCACACATGTGCGAGAGGAACTTCCAAGAACAGCACCCCTGGGTGTTCTCCAAAGCCCGCCCCTCAAGCCCCCGGGGAAGCGCATCTCCCCTGCCGTGACAACGCCAGCAGGATGGGTCCATACCTTGGCAGTGCTCTTAATGTCTGCGATGTTTACGAACCACTGCTTGCTGGCACGAATAATCACGGGTTTCTTAGTCCTCCAGTCATAGGGATAGCTGTGTACCAACTTCTCCTCTTTCAACAAATTCTTTGAAGCTTGAAGCATCTTTATAACTTAGTGGGAGGAAATGCCAGCAACAATAGTATCAGACATGATGTGAAAATATAATGAAGATTCTAACAACTCTAAACTCCAGGGAGCACTAAAACCTGAGCAAGCCGGTAAGAATAAGAGTAGCCACTACCAGGACTGGGGAGGTGACTCAAAGGTGGGAGCACATGCTCCGTAAGCAAGAGGCCC
The DNA here is from genome assembly GCF_029834395.1 of Sorex fumeus. Lineage (NCBI taxonomy): Eukaryota > Metazoa > Chordata > Mammalia > Eulipotyphla > Soricidae > Sorex > Sorex fumeus. Next base: position 18,766,566 of record NW_026606067.1, read on the forward strand.
CGGTTCCACGAGCACTGAGTATGCTGGGAGTAGCTCCTGAGCACCACCAGAAAGGATCCAAACAAACAAGCAAAACATTTCCACTACCAGATATCAAAGTTATGCCTATGAATTCCCTGGCCAAAATAAGAAAAAGAAAAAAGAAAAAGGAAAAGGAAAAAGTGAGACGCTATTCTCATTATCTAAAATTCTACATCCAAAATTCAGATTCCAAATCTTTCATACTATGAATTGGAAAATGGTTCCCAGGTAATTCAGAAGAAACCAGGGAGGGTGGTTGAATTCTGCACCCCCAAAGACAGTCTCAAACTCTAATCACTAATTCCTGTGAATGAGACCAAATATGATCGAGATAAGGTCAAAGCGGGTCAGAGAACCCTAAATCCAGCCTAGGGTCCGTGTACAAAAATATACAGAGATACAAAAGGGCAAAGGAAGCCCCGTGACGAGGCGAGAGCGGGAAGAAGCAGTTATGCGCGGAGGTGTGCCAGGGTTAGCTGAAGCCCCCAGAGCTAGAAGAGGGAGGCGGGGGTCTCGGAGAGCTCCTAGGGCACACGCCCTCCACTCCCTCATGCCCATTTCAGCCTTCCAGCCCTGAAACCATGAGAGAATCTGTTTCTCTGGTCATTGGCCACCAAGTTCCTTGTGATTTCTCCAGCAGTCCTGGGAGTGACACACCGATGAAATCAAGCCTGAGTCTTAACTGAGACAGAGACAGGATTCTTGAACCCTGACCTGCTGACTCTAAAGGCAGAAGGCAAGTCACACTGAATGCCAGATATGACATAAAGGGCCAAGGGCAGGAGAGTCCCCTGTGAGCCCCCAATGAGCCTTCCATGGGGTACAGGGAGAATCTGGGTACTGGGCAGCATAGACCCATGCTTGGTGGGCTCCTCCCAGGGCTCGTCTGCAGACCCATTTTGCAGCGGCCATCCCAGTCATCCTCAAGCCTCTGTCCCCGCTGACTACCTGGTCTGCCCAGCAGACAATGCAGTGAGAGATGGGAAAAAGCTGGAAAAACCCAGTCTCCTCCACAAACCAGGCAACCAGGTGGTCAGGGAAACACGGCCTGAGTGTTCAGAGTCAGTGCAAGTGGAGTGGGGTGGGGAGGTGGCAGGCCACGACACGAGTAGAAGCAACACTCACCCACATCAGTCCCCTCTGTAAGGACACCCTTGTTTTTGAGCTCAGGACCTGCAGAATCCATGAAAGCTCCATCTTCATTCACCAAACAATCCTAAAAAAGAAAGAAAAGGAAAAAAAAACACTTTAAACCAGTAAGATATAAACACCAAGATATTTTATCTTACAGCAATAAAAGGCAAAAACACACAAAACATCTGGGCAGTGTCCTGTCTTTCACAGCACTGAAAACCTGGATCCTTCTGATTTGGTCTTTAAGAACTAGTGAACTGACACACTTAAACCATCTAAGGCAAAATGTGTTAATCAAAGCACATGCCTACGGTGGAACAAGAACAATATAGACCAGGAACACCTTCCTCAGTCCCTACTGATCTGCAGCTACGTCAGACACCCACTGGGATTACTCGGACATGCCTGTTGTTCTGAATGTGGTTCAGGTGACATTAAATGTGGTTACAATAGTAGGGACTTTCGTGGTTCTGGCACACACTCATGACACTTTCCTTTAACCACCTGTACTATCTCTCCGGTCCCTCAATACTCTTCAAGTCTGACAGGTGTTGACCTTGAGCTAATTCTAAAAACTCTTTTGTAATGAGCGATAGCACAGCAGGTAGGCCATTTGCCTTGCAAGCGGCCAACATGGCCGACCCGAGTTCGATTCCTCCGCCCCTCTCGGAGAGCCCGGCCAGCTACCGAGAGTATCTCGCCCGCACGGCAGAGCCTGGCAAGCTCCCCGTGACGTATTCGATATGCCAGACACAGTAACAGCAAAGTCTCCAATGGAGAAGTTACTGGGCCCGCTCGAGCAATTAGTGTGAATGAACTTTCAAGTCCTGCATAAATCTGTGCATTTCACAACGCAGCTTCAGCACACAGGAGTTTCTCGTGAAAATACAGACGACATTCACATGCATCACTTTCATTCCGCACAGGCAATAATGAACAGGGAAGAAAGAACAACAGTACCAGGGTCAAGTCGTGCTGTGCTGCGACGCTGTAATCGTCCATGCCATGAGCCGGGGCCGTGTGGACGAGTCCTGTTCCCTTTGTCATGGTCACATGATGCGCAGGCAGAAGAGGGGACACCTGGTCAGGAACCAAAGGGTGAGCACAAGTGCTTCCTGCCAAGTCTGCACCTGCGAGCCAGGAAATTGCAACAAAGAATCACTTCAGATGGCAGTGCCCCCTGTCACAACAATAGCACCAGGACAAAGCCCAGACAGGCTCTCGGGCAGGCTGGGATTGAGCTAGCTCCAGGGCCCTGACCTTGCTCTGTGACCTTCAATGATCTGTAAAAGACTGAGCCATTATGGCTCCTATCTCTGAGGTTTATGCCAAGGTCAGAAATAGTTCATGTGCTCAGAATATTTTATGCATTTTGAGCACAGTAACTGCCACAAAGTAAATGCTTTAAAGTATTAACAATTATTATAACTATTCAAATGAGACCAAGAAAACTTCTCATTTCTTACAGCTACATAGCTACTGAGAGTATTTCACTTGCACAGCAAAGCCTGGCAAGCTCCCCGTGATGTATTCGATATGCCAAACACAGTAACAATAGGTGTCACAATGGAGACGTTACTGGGCCCGCTCAAGCAAATCAATCGATGAGCAACAGGAGGACAGTGCTACAGTGCTACATCGCACCCTTACCATGATGTGATGCAAAAAGCAAAACAAGACTTCCCTTCATAAGTCCCAAAATATTGCTTACTGACAATTCTTTTTTGATCTGTTCTGTTTGTTCGTGGTGATGCTGGGAGTCAGGCCCAGAGCCACATTCCTGCTCTACTGATGAGCCACAGGCAGCCTGGTGGCCGGAAGCAGCCTCGGGCAGAGCCAGGCCCTGAGTGAGGCACCCTGCGGCTCTGCCTGTCGGAACAGTCCCTGCTCCTCACCTGGAAATGTTGAGATAACCTCCATTGTGGTTTCCAAAGAGGAAGCAACAGCAGATATTTTATCTTCAGCCAGTATGTAGAAGTCACCAGATTTGGAACATTTCACCACAGCATAGCTAAAACAAAATTTGAAAAGAAAATCGCGAAGAATTTAGAAAAGTTACAGATATTTTATTGTTTCACACAATTTTTAGAAAAACTAACTTCAAAAAGGCACTACTGGGGCTGGAGCAATAGCACAGCGGGTAGGGCGTCTGCCTTGCACGCGGCCGACCCAGGTTTGATTCCCAGCATCCCATATGGTCCCCTGAGCACCGCCAGGAGTGATTCCTGAGTGCAGAGCCAGGAGTAACCCCTGTGCATCGCCGGGTGTGACCCAAAAAGAAAAAAAAAAAAAGGCACTACTTTGGAGGGCCAGAGTGATAGTACAGCGAGTTGGGCGTTTGCCTTGCAAACAGGGTTCGATTTCCAATACCTCAAAAGGTCTCCTGAGCACCATCAGGGATATCCCTGAGCACAGTTCCGGAGCAAGCCTTTTGAGCACTGCCAGATGTGGAAAAAAAAAAAAGGTACTCTTCTAACCCCTCACAATTTAAAAACTGAAACCTTATGTCTTAAATGAAATCATCTGAAGCTGAATTACATCTACATAATAAAATGTTTATTAAAAAGTTTATTAAAAAGTTTCAAGAGAGAAGTAAGGATAAAATTAATTCACAATAATGATAATGAGAGAATGAGTCTTGTTTGCACAAAAAACAATTCATTAATAGTGGGCTTTAGAGACAGTACAGGAGGAAAGGCACTTGCCTGCGTGAGGCAACCCAAGTTTAATGCCAACACTACACATGGCCCCCCAAGCACCAGCAGCGTTTACTCCTGAGAACAGAGCCAGGAATAGCCCCTAACCAGCAATGGGCCTGGACTAAAACTATCCCCCACCCCAACCCCTCCACCACCACATCCAATGTACCAATAAACCTACTTTGATTCCGGCTTGTAACAAACAGCTTTATTGGCTGGAATTGTCCAAGGCTGGGTGGTCCAAATTAAGAAACTAATAGAAGATGCACTATCTGTGAAAATCAAATTTCAAATGCATCAGTAAGTACAAATGTATCAGTAAGTATGTGAAAATCAAATTTCAAATGCATCAGTAAGTGCAAATGTATCAGTAAGTACTTCTGCCATTTTCATAAACTCAACAAAGAAACCCTACCCATAAGAGATTCCAGTTTAGGGGCAGGTTTCAGCAGAGGGAACCTGACGTACACCGATCGGCTGATGTGCTCAGGATTATACTCGAGTTCGGCTTCAGCCAAGGCAGTCCTGGAGTTGAAAAGATATTACATGTGAATATGTGAAGGGCTCTCAAAATTCTCTGCTCTAACTGCCAAGAATATACAAATACCTTGATGAAGGAGACCAAAACACAGGCTTATAAGATCGATAAATCAAGCCCTAAAAGGGAAAAAAATGTACATTTAAAAGCTGAAATATTCTAGCACATTATTACCACACTCAAAGGGGGGAAAAATTCATCACCTTCTTATACAGTTGGTAGAAAGTCCTTAACTGTTTGGCCTCATATTTTCCATCAAATGTATAGTAGCAATTATTCCAGTCTGCCATTATTCCCCAACGAATAAACGCTGCTTTCTGTTTCTCAATTGCTGCTTTTGCAAATGATCTGGCTAAAAAAAGATCAAGAAAGAAAAAGCTTTTGAGGGGCTGGAGGAACAGTGTAGTGGGTAGTGGACTTGTCTCACATGTGGTCAACCCAAGTTCGATTGCCAGCACCCCAGATGGTCTCCTGAGTTCACCAGAAGTGATCCCTAATCGCAGTCAGGAGTTAAGCCCTAAGTACTTTGGAATGTGGCCCAAAACAAACAGAATTTAAATGTGGTTTAGGGCTGAGGTAATCAATGGGCTGGGGGTGGGCTCTGCATGCTGGAGGCATGGGTTATGACTTGTGGTACCACATGGTCTCCCGAGTACTGCCAGGAGTGACCCCCAAGTATCAGAGAAGAGTGACCTCTGAGCACAGAGCCAGAAGCCTCTAAGCACTACTGATGTGGCCCCCAAACAAACCAAACCCCTCCTGAGGTATAGCACACAACTTTAAAATTTAAATTAATTGGGCTTGTCTTGCTTGAATTGCAACCCAAGTTCGATTCCCAGCACCCCAGATGGTCTCCTGAGCCCACCAGGAGTGATCCCTCAGCACAGAGCCAGGAGTTAAGCCCTAAGTACTCATGTAAAATAAGAAATCGTAAAACTATACTTTCAAAACTTATATTTAAAAGCCAGGAAATAATAAGCCAGGCAGGAAGTGGCCAAAGGGCTGGAGCACATGCTCTGCTTGTGGGAGTTTGCAGAGGGAGCTGTGGGTTGAAGCCCCGGGGTTCAGTCCCCTGAGCACTACTGGCACCAACTCCCTAAGCACCCGAGTATGCCCCCCTCAATCAAAACAAGGAAAAAAGATGTCAGAAAATAATCGTCACCTGATTATAGAGAAAAACATACAAAATCAGCAAATATAATCTAAGCCAGTGATACCTGTTCTACAAGTAAAAACTCTTCCCATCATAACCAGACAGACAACAGTTTAGTCACTAAGAACATAATTTCTCCCCGATCAAAGCCACTGGAAGGAAAACAATAATCAAGAAAAAGAAGAAAACAAGGAATTAACAAACAAAAAATCATTTTTAAAAAAGGAGAAAAAATGGGGCTGGAGTGATAGCACAGCGGGTAGGGCATTTACCTTGCACGCGGCCGACCCAGGTTCGATTCCCACCATCCCATATGGTTCCCCAAGCACCGCCAGGAGTAATTCCTGAGTGCATGAGCCAGGAGTGAACCCCTCCTGGCTCAATAAACTCCTGTACACTGCTGCATTGCTGAGTCTGGCCCAAAAAGGAAAAAAAAAAAAAAAAGGAGAAAAATGGCCAACAAGAAAGGAATCCAATCAAAGAATAATTTGGGACAGGGATAGGCGAGCCACACTGCAGGCAGGAACAGGGAAGGTGGAAAGCATCCGGCAACTGGGAAGGAGTCCTTGGCATTGCCCCAAATTTGAGGGAGTCCTTGGCACCACCTCATAGCCCTTGGGGCCCCAAGTATTACACAGCCTAGGTGGTCCCTAGGACACCAAACACTACTCAGAGGTCCCGATCACCCTCGCACTAGCACAACCTCACACAGCCCAAAGGGAGCATAGCAAGACCTGACATAGCCTAGTGGGTTGCCAGAACCACATCACACAGCCCAGTGGGACCCCAGCACTACCTCACACAACTAGGGAACCCCAGGCACCACTTCAAATAGTCCAGGGGATATCTAACACCACATCACACTGTCTATAAGGGGTCCCTGGAACCACTAACAGCTCAAAGACTCCCTAGCACCACGTCACACAGCTCAGGGGTCCTAAGAGCTCAGGGTTTCCACATCATCACTTCACACAATGTAGAAGGGGTCCCTACCACCACTGACACAACTCAGAGGGTCCCCAAAAACACTCACATAGCTCAGAGGGTCCCTACAAACACCTTATGGAGCCACAGCATCAGCACACACAGCTCAGGGTCTCTATCAAGATCTCACAAAAAAGTCAGGGGTCCCTAGTACCACCACATAAAACCCAGGAATCCATATCCCACACAGCTCAGGGGACACAAGCCATGGCCAACGGGGCCTTAGAACACCACACACAACTCAGGGGCACAAGATCACCACACAGATAAGGGGGTCATAGCACCACCTGACAATGCTCACGGGACCCTAGCACCACTGGCCAAACTAGGGGGACCTAGAACCACCAGAGAGCAAATGGGGTCCCTGGCACATTTTAAACAGCACAAAAAGGCTCCTAACAAGACTTCCACAGTGAGAGGTTCCCTAGCACCTGTACATAGCTAAGGGGGTACCTAGCAGTGTCTCACAGGGCTCATGGGATCCGTAGCACACCGACAACCAGCTCAAGGGGCCCAACACGCCTCATACAGCTCAGTGGGCCATAGTGGCACCACCTAACTCAGGGTCCTAACACCACTTCACAGGGTCCCTTGCAGCACTTCACATAGCCTAGAAGGGGCCCCAGCACCACTTACACAGCTAATGGGTTCCTTAGGAGCGCCTCAGAAGCACAAGAGGTCCCTTAGCACAACCTCAGCAACTCAGGAGACCCTAGCACCACCACACACAGCCCAGGGCTCCCTAGTACCACTTCCCAAACTCAGGGGGCTCCAGCACCACCAAAGAGCAAACGGGGTACCTCACACCATTTGGCACAGCCTAAAAGGGTCCTTAGCACCACTTCACATAGCCTAAAGGGCATTTCCACAGCAAATGGGGTCCCTAGCAGTGCTGCAGAGCTCAAGGGGTCCCTGGGACACCCTCAACCAGCTCAGGGAGCCCTTGTATCACCTCACACAGCTCAGCAGGTCCCCAGCAGCACTTCACACAGCAAATATGGACCCCAAGCACCACTTTCACAGTTAATAGGGTCCCTAGCAGCGCCTCATAAGCTCAGGGGGTCCCTAGGACAACCTCAAACAACTCAGGCGGCACTAGCACCAACACACACAGGCCAGGGGTCCCTGCACTACCTCCTAGACTCGAGAAATACAGAAATACCACCAAAATACAGAGCAAATGCGGTTCCTAGCACCATTTCACACAGCCTAAAAGGGCCCCTAGCAGCACTTAACAACTCAGAGGGTCTCTAAAACCACTTCATAAAAAAAAATTTTTTTTTAAATAATGTAGGATTACTGCTATTTGTTCAGTCATTGATTAAGCTGATTAAATTGGGTATGAACTCCACATTACTTTTTTATTTTACTGTATCACCGTGAGATAGAGTTACAAAGTTTTCATGTTGGAGATTCAGTCATACAATGATGAAACACACATCCCTCCACCAGTGCACATTTTCTACCACCACTGTCCCAAGTATTACCCGCCCCCCCAACATGCATACACATCACAGTCCTCACCCTGCCTCTATGGCAGACAATTTCCCCAATACTCTCTCACTAATTTGGGGCATTAATTTTGCTCAAAATTTCCCACCACCATTCAAGCCTACACGCAAGGGGCAGACACTAGATATATTTTCCATAGCTCATTTAGAATATTATGAGAGCTCACGCGGGCGCGATTGTAATGTAAATTTCTAGACTGTAAATGGTTGGGTTCCAGAGACATCTCTATATGGCACTAATCCATTATGGGATTCAACTGGGAACTTCTGGGCCAGATCTGTTGGTGCGCTAAGATGGTGTCCAGAGGCAAATTGTGGGCGTGACAGCCAGTCTTCTGGGCAGTTGGTGACCCGGGGAAGGACAGCCCAGGTCCTCTGCCACCACACTTCATAAAAATTACAAGAGGACAAGCACCACTTACACACCTACGAGAAAATGAGGTCCCTACAGCCACTTCACCCAGCCTATAAGGGCTGCTAGCAATGCATCCATAACTCACAGGCAAAATCTCAAACAGCTCAGGGTGCCCTAGCAGCACTTCCCAGAATGCAGAAGAACCTACCCACCATACAAAGCAAATGTGGTCCCTAGCACCACTACACACAGCCTACAAAAGATGAAAAGCACCCCTTACACAATTCAGAGGGTCCCTAGCAGGACCTCCAACTTCAGGGGAACCTAAAACCACCTGATATGGCCCATTGGTGCCAAGCACGAAGTCACACTCAAGGGACCCTAGAATCACCACACAGCAAGGAGTCCCTAGCACCACTTCCCAGAGTTCAGGGGCCCTATCACCATAAAGAACAAAGAAGGTCCCCACCACTGTTCACATAGTCTATATGGGCCCCTAGCACCACTTTCAAAACACATAGGGTCCCTAGCACCATTTCACACCAACACTTAGGTAGGCCTTAGCACTACCTCATACAGATCAGTAGGTCCCCAGCCCCACTTCACACAGCGGATATGGGCGCCAAGCACCACCTGCCAACTCAGAGGGTCCGTAGCACCACTTTACATAGCCTGGAAGGGCCCAACAGCACCATTTACAAACTAAAGGGGTCTCTAGCTGCACCTCAGAAGCACAGGGGACCTCTAGCACAACCTGAAATATCCCAAGAAACCCAGGAACCAGCACACACAGCCAAGGGGTCGCTAGCATCAGTTCCCTAACTCAGGGTCCCTAGCACCACCATACAGAGGGGTTCATAACACCTTTACACACTACCTAAAAGGGTCCCGAGCACCACTTACACAGCTAACGGGGGACTTAGCAGTGCCTCACAAAGCTCAAAGGCTCCTAACATACTCCAACCAGCTTGGGAGGGCTTAGCACCTCCACACAGTAGGTCCCTAGCAGAACTTGACACAGCCTGTAAGGGAACACAGCTAAGAGGGTCCCTAGCAGTGCCTCACAAGATAAGGGGTCCCTAAAAAATCCTCAGACAGCTGAGGGACCACAAGCACCACCACAACATAGGCCAAGGGTTCCTGCACTGCCTCCCAGACTCAAGGGGCCCTAACACCAAAACAGAGCAAATTAGATCCCTAGAAACATTTAATACAGCCCAAAAGGGCCATTGGCACCAATTACCCAACTCAGAGAGTCCCTAGCCCCACTTCACATAAACTAGAAGAGGCCCCTAGCACCACTTACACAGCTAAGGGGGATGGGGGAGTCCCTAGCGGCGCCTCAACAAAGCTCAAGGGGTACCTAGCAGAACCTCAACCAGCCCAGGGATTCCTAGCACCACCTCACACAGCTCAGTAGGTCCCTAGAAGCACTTCACACAGCCAATATGGACCCCCAGCACCACTTTCACAACTCCGAAGATCCCTAGCACCATTTCACATAGCCTCGAAGGAGCCCCCAGCACCACATCTAGCTAGGGGGGGGTCAAGCAGCGCCTACAAGCGCAGGGGTTCCAAGAGCAACCTCCAACATCTCAGGGGACCCTAGCAACACCACACACAGCCCAGGGGTCCCTAGCATCCCTTCCCAGACTCAGAGTGCCTAGTACTACCTTACAGGGCAAGTGGGGTCCCTAGCACCATTTCTCACAGCATAAAAGGGTCCCTAGCACCACTTGCACAAATATGGGGATACCAAGCAGCACCAAACAAAGCTCAAGGTGTCCCTGGAACATCCTCAACCAGCTCAGGGGTCCAAGTATCACTTCACACAGCTCAGTGGGTTCCTAGCAGCAGGTCACACAGTGTAAATGGGCCCCTGGCATCGCTTACCCAACTCAGCGGGTCCCAAGCACCACTTCACATACACCAGGGGCCCTGGTACCACCATACATTGCAAATGGGGTCCATAGCACCATTTCACGCAGCATAAAAGGGTCCCTGGCACTACCTAGGAGGGGCCAATAGCACCACTGACAACACAGCTAAGAGTAAATAAGGATCCACCAACTTTCACTCATCCTATATGGGTCCCTAGCACCACTTCCCACACTCATAGGGCCCTAGTACCACCATACTGAGCAAACAGGGTCCCTACTACCAGACAGAGTAAATGGGGTCCCTAGCACCATTTCACACAACCTAAAGGCTCCCTAGTACCACTTACTCAACTAAGGGAGTCCCTGGCACTACCTCAGAAAGCTCAAGGGCTACCTAGCATACCTCCACCAGCTCAAGGGGCCAAGGGGCCCTTGCACTACCTCACACAGCTCAGTAGTTCCCTAGAAGCACTTCACAGTCTATAAGCAGCCCCCAGAGCCAGTACATAGGTTAAGACGGTCCCTAGCAGTGCCTCACAAGTTTAGGGGATCCCCAGCACAACCTCACTTAGCTCTGGGTGCTCTAACATCACCATACACAAGCCAAGGTCCCTGTACCTCCTTTCAGACACACTGGACGCTAACACCAAATACAGAGCAAATGGAGTCCCTGCACCATTGCATACTCCCTAAAAGGGCCCCTAGCTCCACTTACCCAACTCAGAGGGTCTCTAGCACCACTTCACATAGCCTAGAAGGGACTCCTAGCACCACTTACACAGTTCAGAGCAAACGGGGTCCCTAGCAGCACTTCACACAGTCTATAGGAGCCCCTGCCAATACTTCCATAATTCACAGGGTCCTTAGCACAATCTCAAACAGCTCGGCGGGTCCGAGCACCACCACACAGACACACAGACCAAGGGTCCTTAGCACCAGTTCCCAGAACTCAGTGGAACCTAGCACCACCATACAAAGCAAACAGGGTCCCGAGCACCACTTCAAACAACCGATAAAGGCCTCAGGCACCACACAAACAACTCAGACAGTCCCTAGTACGACCTCAAACAGGTCAGGGGTTCCGAGTAACACTTCCCAGACTCAGGGGCCCTGGTACCACCATACATTGCAAATGGGGTCCATAGCACCATTTCACGCAGCATAAAAGGGTCCCTGGCACTACCTACACAACTCAGAGGGTCCCCAACACCACTTCACATAGCCTAAAAGAGGCCCTTAGCACCACTTACATGGCTAAGGGGGGTCCCAGAAGAGCTTCACAGATCTCACGGGGTCCCTAGGACATCCTCAACCAGTTTTGCGGGCCTTAGCACCACCTCACAGCTCCAAAGGTTCATAGGACGACTTCACACTGATCAGGGAGCCTTAACACCACCACACAGCTCAGGGGCCCTAGCAAAACCTGAGATTAGGGGTTTCCCTAGAACTACCTCACACAGCTCAGTGGGTCCCTAGTGCCACTTCCCACAGCCTCTAAGGGGCTTCAGCACCACTTACACTGCTAAGGGGGTCCTGCCCTAGCAGCACCTTACAGCTCTGAGAGTCACAGCACCACAACGCTCAGAGTGCCCTAGCACCATCTCACATACCTCAATTGGTCACTAGCACTTCACACAGCCTATAGGGGCCTTTATCACCACTTTCACAGTTTTGGGGGTCCCAGCAGCACCTCACAGAGATCAGGGGGTCCGTAGGACAACCTAGAACAGCTCAGCGGGTCATAACACCACTACACATAAGCTAGGGGTCTCCGGCATGACTTCACGTAGCTCAGAGGGCCCTACACCACCACACACAGTACAGGGCCCTAGCACCACCTCATACAGCTCAGTGGGTCTCTAGCCCCACTGTGCACAGTCTGTAAGAGGCCCCTAGCACCACTTACATACCTCAGGGGGTTCCCAATCAGCACTTCACAGAGCTCAGGTGATCCATAGCACAGCCTCAAACTGCTCAGGAGACCCCAGCACTATCACACAAAACCCACGGGTCCCTAACAAACTCACATAAGCTCACAGTTCCCCAACATCACGTCACACAGCTCAGGGCATCCCTACACTACTTCACACAGCTTAGGTGGTCCAAACGCCACCACACCCAGATTAGGGAGTCTCTAGGCCCAAGTCACACAGCTCAGGGTTCCTAGCACCACCTCACATAGCTCAGAGGGCTGTAGTGTCATCACACACAGCTCAGGGGTCCCTACCACAAGTCCAGGGAATCCCTAGTAAAACTTTACACAGCCTAGGGGATGCTACCACTGTTCATACAGCCTAGGGGTTCCGAGCACTAGCATACACCATGTGACACAGCTTATAGGGGGCGGGGGCTCAGAGCACTCCTTCAGCCAGCTCGGACATTCTGAGTACACAGAGCTCCAGGGACCTAGGACTACCATAAATAAGCTGGGGGTCCCTAGAATCACCTCACACCATTCAAGGTACCCTAGCAACCTTACCCAAGCTCAGGGGTCCTAGCTCTCTCACAAAAGCTCAGAGGGTCCCCAGTAACACTACAACCGGCTCAAGAAGTTCCTAGCACCATGTCACACAGCTCTAAGGGCCCCTAGTACCATTAATATGGCCCAGAGGGTCCCTAGCATCATCTCCATAGCTCAGGGGGTTCCTAGCATCATCTCAAACAGCTCAGAGGGTCCTAGCCCCACCTCATAGCCGGGAGTTCCTAATAGCACTTCACACAGCCTAGGAGACCCCTGCCACCACTTAGCACAGACCAGCATTAACAAACACCAGCACACACTCCCAGGACCCCGAGCACCAGCACATACCACTTGATACAGCCAACAGGCGGACCCTAGTACCCCTTCAGACTGCTCAGAGATTATTAGAACACCACACAGTGCTCATGGGCCCTAGCACCACCAAACACAAGCTCAGGACTCCCTAGCATCACCCCCACACCACTCAGGTGCCCTGGGACCCTCACACAAGCTCAGAGAGCCTCCAGTACCATCACACAGCTCAGGGCCTCCCTAGTACCACTTCACACAGCTTGTAAGTTGGCCCTAACACGCTAACACAGCACAGAGGTTCCACAGCACCACCTTACACGGCTCAGAGGGTCCCTAGCACCATCTCACACAGCAAAGTGGGTCTGTAGCCCCACTTCACACGGCCAATAAGGGGCCCAAGAACTACTTACACATCTCCGAGGGTCTAGCACCACTACACAGCTCAGGGGCCCCAGCCTTCACAGAACTCTGGGACCCTAGTCCCAACAAGCACAGCAAAGGGAGTCCCTAGCACCACTCCACATAGCCTATAAAGGGCACCACTTACACACTCAGAGGGTCACACCCAGCACCATCTCACATAGCTCAGGGGGTCCCTAGCACAACCACACACATTTCAGAGGATATAGCACCACCACACACAGCCCAGGGATCCCTAGTACATCTCCCCCAGCTCAAGGGGGTCCTAGCAACACCTCCCACAACTCAGTGGTCCCTGGCATGACTTCACACAGCTCAGGGAGTTCTAGCACTACCACACACTAGTCAGAGGGTCTTCACCACCACTTCACACAGCTCAAGGGGCCAGAGCACCACCACACACAGACCAGAGGTTCCCATGGCCCACTTCACACAGCATATAAGGGTACCCTAGCACCACTTACCCAGCTCTGAGCACCCCTAGCTCCACCTACTCAGCAGAAGGTACCCCCAAGTACCACTTCACAGAACCTAGGGGTCCCTAACACCAGCCCAAGGTCCCTGGGCCCACTACACAACACAGCTTATGAGGCCCCCAGCATCACTTCACACAGCTTAGAGGTCCTTTGCACCACCACACACAAGCTCAGGGGGTCCCTAGCATCACCTCACATCATTCAGGGTGCCTAGTACCCTCATGCAAGCTCCAAGGCACCCAGAACTACCTCATACAGCTTACCAGGTCCCTAGCACTATCTCACACAGCCTACACGTGGCCCCTAGTGCCACTACCATAGCTCACAGAGTCCCGAGCACCAGCACACAATGCAGGGGGTGGAAGCACCACCTCCCACTGCTCAAGGATGTGACCACCTCACACAGCTCAGGGAGCCGAAAGACCACCGCACAAAGCTCATGGGGTGCTAGCAGCACCTCATACAGCTCAGGTGGCTCAAGCACCACCACATACAAGGACCCTACAGCACCACACACAAGCTCAGGGGGTCCCAAGTGTCACCTCACACCACTAGGGGGCCCTAGCCTCCTCACTCATGCTCAGGGGTCCCAAGCTCCTTCGTACAATCTCAGGGGGTCCCATGCACCAGCATACAGCCCAGGGGTTCCTAACACCAGCACACACAGCCCTAGTGCCATCTCACAACCCAGGGGTTCCCTAGACCACCTCACACAGCCTAGTCCGCCCCTGGCAGCACTTCACACAGTTTAGGGTTCCCCAGCACCAACACATAGTCCCACAAAACACTTCACACAGCCTCGAGGGGGCCCCAAGTACCCCTTCACACAGCTCAGAAGGCCTCAGCACCACCACACACAGATAAGGGGAACCCAGCACCATTTCATAAAGCTCAGTAGGACCTAGGCTACCTCGTACAGCCCAGGGGGCCCCCAGCACCACCAGACAGCCCAGGAGTTCCCTTGTACCACCTCATAGAACCTCGGGGGTCCCTTGCACTACCTCACAGCCCAGTGGGTCCCTGGTACCACCTCACAGCTCAGGGGAACCCTAGCAACACTTCAAAAGGCCCAGAGGGTTCCTGCCACCACACTGCATTTCTAGGTGGTACCCAGACCATACTCCATACCAGATGATCCCCTACATCTAACCCTGACTGCAGAGTGGCCCACAGCACCAGGATTGCCAGTATTGTATCCCTTCCCAGCACTGCTGCTGTGGGCCCTTTGTGATCCCGAACTAGCACATTATTGGGGAATATCAGGACTAACTGCTACTACGTATCAGAAGAGAAAGGAAAGGGAAAACATACCTGAATAGATAACAAGGCCTGACCAAAATATCAGAACCACAACCAAAAGCATCTCTTCACCAAGAATGAAGACTATAGAACAGAGACTAGCCTTAGAAAGGTTCCTGATCTCTCCTCTGAAGATGAGATGTCAGTTCTAATCAGCAAGATTCAGCTGAATTTCCCTGGACTGAAAATGGTTTACAACAGATCGCAAGATAACAAAAATCAAAGAACAGATGTTGTCTCTGAGAAGTCCTCTTTCAGAAAGTCAGCATTCACAGGAACCATTTTAAAAAAGAAAACAGTTTACCTTTCTCCCTGATTTCCACAGGTGAAAGATTCTGAGCTTTGGCACCAAGTTCTGCTAGTACTTTTATTTCAATGGGCAGCCCGTGACAATCCCAACCAGGGACGAAATGGATTTTTGCCCCTTTCATCATTTGGTACCGGTTGGCTATGTCTTTCAGAATCTGCAAAGATAAAATGAGAATCATATGACAGACGATTTAGAGCCCTTCTTTGTGGGGTGGGGCAGTGTGGGGAGTGGAAGGAGACAAGAGGGGACAGCCCCATGACACTCATCACAGCAAGCAAGGTCCCTCAATGCTCACTCGGCTAGCTGTGCTGGGGGCTCCATGCTGTGCTGGGAATCAAACTCAGATTCTTAAACAAAGACAGCATGCAAATGGCCCCATACATCTTTCCAGCTTTTTCTTTCTTCTATCTCTCTTTTTCCTTGGAGGGGTGTTACTCCTAGCAGGCAACACTGTGGGGCCAAATCTAAACCAAGTCTCCTGCATGCATGTGCTACAGCCCACTAAACTCTCTCTCTGAATCCAGCCCCCCCCCCCTCCTTTTTGTGGGTGTTGGACAGTAAGCAGCTGCTGCTCAGGGGTACTTCGGGTAGTGATGGGGGAACCACGTGGTAACCGAGGTGAAACTTGGGTTGGCCACATCCAAGACAAACGCCTCAACCTCTGTACTACCTTCCTGGCTCCCAGATCCTTTGCTTTCCTCCTTCTTCTTTTTTTAAATGTAGGAGAACTGCTATTTATACAGCCACTGATTAAGCTGACTAAAGTGCCAGGCCCTTTTCTTAATGTCATTTTAAAACACCAAGCAAGCCACAGTCGGCTCAGGGAAATAATGAAGCAGAAAACCTCCTTCCTGAAATGAACTGACCAAGAATGTAAGGTTTGAATCCTTTTCTATACTCAGTAGAAACTGATATCATGCAACAAAATTTTTGCTTTGCAAAAGGCAGGCATGTGGAAATAACTGCTCTACTTAGCAAAATATGCATTCTCTTGGGGCCTTCTTTAGGGGGTGCCAAATAACTTAAAAAACTCAAGGAGAGAAAAATAAGATGATTTCATTAGCCTGATCGAGGTGAGGATGACTTAGAAAGGAAAGGGGAAGCTGAGATACACCTTGTGCTAAATCTGTTTCTTACCAGGTAGGACCCCAGCACTAAATTACTGTCATTAAGCTACTCAAGCACCTTGACCTTCACCAAAGAGGGCAAAGAGAAAGCCTGTGTGGCACCCAGGGGAATCAAGTTTAGTCCTTAAAGGAACCTGGAGCTCTCACTCAGTTCACTTAGCATTTAAAATCAAGCCTGCAGCCACCCCTCAAAACCAAACCAAACCAAACCAAAGCCTAGTCAGGATATGCTGATGACCCAATATGGCCAGCCTGGGTCTCTGTCCCAAGCTCATCAGAAGGGAACCTGCCAAGACCTGAACTATTCCCGGCTGCTCTCTGGAACCTCTAGAACTCACCTAATACTTTCACACCCCACATGCAACCTGTGAGCAAATGCAATTGATTCCACCTTTGAAGTTGACCCGGATCCAACTGTTTCTCCACCAGGCTTTCCTGCTGCTCCAAAGCATCTCTCCGGCTGTACTAAATACTACCTTGACTGGGCTCCTCTTTCCACACCCCCTCGACCATTAGTCTACAGCCAACACTGCAGCCAAACAAGATCTTACTAAGACAAATCCAGGGGACCAGAGAGACAGGACAGGGCTCATGTTGCTTGCTCTGCTCCTGACCAACCATGGTTCAGTCCCCATCACCAGGTTATACCTGAACACCACTGGGTGAGGCCCCAGAAAACACACTATTCTTCCAGCACACGCAGGAAACGTGCAAGGTCTCTACACCCAGCTTTTCCCACCTCCCCTGCAGTCTCCCATGACTCCAGCAGCTGGAATGGCCACCTGGACAATTCAACTAGAACTGAGACTGGCACAACCAGCCCGTCTGGCTCCCTTGTTGCCCTCACAGCAGTTTCAGTGTCCCACTGTCTGCTAGAGCGAACCCCGTTAACTGGGAGAAAAATATGAAGGAGTGGGTTTCTCACAGAGCTAACTGCTCCATGGGGAGGCCCAAAAGCATGGCCCCGGCAGAACCCATGGCTGGTGAAGCCATGATCTGGTCTCAAACCACCA
The DNA here is from genome assembly GCF_029834395.1 of Sorex fumeus. Lineage (NCBI taxonomy): Eukaryota > Metazoa > Chordata > Mammalia > Eulipotyphla > Soricidae > Sorex > Sorex fumeus. The sequence goes on from NW_026606067.1 coordinate 18,784,259, forward strand.
CCATCTCTCCATTACCCACACTCTGCCCCCATGCCCTGACCACTGTCCAGACCCACCAACAGCACAATGGGGTTTAGGTTGCAGTGAAAGAATGTGGTGAAGGGAAACACACCTTCAGTCTGCAGAAACTTTCTAAGTCACCAACACATTTTGCTTCCCTTTCCTCGACAAGGACATACGCTCCCTAGGATAAGGCTTGGACTCAATTTTGTTCACTGCTAGTCCCAGAACCTACAGTGATGCCTGGCATAGAATGGCTGCTCGGGAAATCACTTATTGAACATAATTGTATTTGCCAGAGTAAGCGCTGGCTCAAGGCAAATAGCAGCAATTTTTTTTTCACGCTATACTCAACCTTCTATGGCTAGTCCCAACTCAGACTTTAATGTTAGGTGCCACTGCAAATTTACAAAAGTATCAAAGAGTCCAAATACAAACTTCTGTCAAGTCCACCCAGGAAGGTTCTCCCACAAGCGAACAAGGCCACATAATTACCTTATTTAAAGCATGTCCCACATGAGGGTCACCATTTGCATAGGGAGGTCCATCATGAAGACAAAATTCCTTCTTTACTTTCCTTTCTCTTTGCCACGAATAAAGTTCTGAAAATCCACATTTCTGTTTAAAAATAAAACATCCTATAAGTAAATACGCCCGAGTCTTCCTTCTGATGTTTGGGGCTGCCACATCTAGCAGTCCCCAGCGGACCATGTGGTAGTGGGGCTCAGACCCAGCCACAAACACTGTCAGCCTGCATGCTAGCCCTCAGAATGACCAGCTAACCTTAAATATTAGCCAGCATTTGCTACTTCTCATCTTAAAGGTAAAAGTAAAGGCCCTCCCGTTGTTCGTCGATTTGCTCGAGCGGTCCCAGTAACGTCTCCATTGGAGACTTTGTTGTTACTGTGTCTGGCATATCGAATACGTCACGGGGAGCTTGCCAGGCTCTGCCGTGCGGGCGAGATACTCTCGGTAGCTTGCCGGGCTCTCCGAGAGGGGTGGAGGAATCGAACTCGGGTCGGCCATGTCAGCTGCGTGCAAGGCAAATGCCCTACCACTGTGCAAGCTATTCAAAAATGAATTAAGTTTCTTCTTGGTGTTTTGGATTTTGGGAAACACCCTCCAATGCTGATGGAGCCCAGGTCAGCTATGTGCAAGGCAAGTGCCTACTACGGCTCTGGCCCGGCAAAATGGAAGAGGTTTCTAAAGATTCATCTGAGGGGCCAGAGAGCACTCAACAGGCAGAGCTCTGGATTTGCATGCAGGAGGCCAGGGTTGCATCCCCATCGCTGTATGAAAGTATTCCCCACCCCACCCCACCCCCAGTACCACAGGGAACTCCCAACACTGCAGGATGTGGTCCCCAAACTAAATTAAAATGCATATATGAAAAGCCACCACGTTAAAAGCTTTATGCAGTTTTGTGGGGTTAGTTTTGGTTGTTGTTGGTTTGGGTTTTTGTTTTGGGGCCACACCCTGTGTGCTCATGGCTCACTCCCAGAACACTCCTGGCAGGGCTCCATCCGATCCTCAGGGACCCCAGAGCACCAAGCAGGAGGAGGTGCTCCAGGTCAGTACCGACAGGTCTGGGGGTTAAAAATATAATAATAATTAATTCAAAGCATGGGACCTGGGAGTGCACTGGAAGGGCTGAGCACACATTTTCAACGCAGGAGGCCTGGGTTCAATTCCGGAATCCAAGGCCCCCCCCCCATCTCACCAGCACCCAGCCCTCAGCGGGGTGGAACCCAAAAACAAAATCAAACCCAGAAAGAAAAAGCAAAATTTCCGTCTAAATGAAGGAGATGGAGGCAGAGTTGCTGGGGGGGGGGGGGGGGGGGCTCCTCAGGAACAGGCCCACGACCGGATCCTTTCAACAACTCAAGGCACTGGCATCCGGGATCCCATGACAGCAAGCTGCCACCTACTCGCGGGACCAAGTGCTTGGACGCGCACGAGTGCAGGTCCACCGCTTTCTGCAAGCCACTGGGGAAAATCCGAGCCGGGCGGGGGTGCTTAGGCTGGCATAGGGGCATGTCCAGTGGGGCGAAATCTAAGAAATCCGTCCTGGGGCCGGCCAGCGCCCCGGTCTGCAGGGGGCTCTCGATGCCCACCGCCCACCCCAGGGCCTGAGCAGAGGTGGCCCGCGGCGGCCTCGACGCCCTCCCTCCCGCAGCGCCCGCGCCGGGCTCCGACCTGCTGGATCTCCAGCTCCATGTCGGGCTGCTGGCGGCCCAGCAGCTTCATGGGGAAGCCCGTCCGCGGCAGCAGCACGGTGTCCCGGTACTTGCCGCCCCGCGCGTCCCGCGGCTGGTTGCTGGCCCCGGTGACTGCCCGCGCCGGAGGTCCCCACGGCGCCCCTCGCCACCTCGCCCCGCAGGGAAAGCGGGGCGGCGCCCACCAACTCCGCGCGGCGGCCAGGGCCGCCGGCCCCGACCCGCAGGGGACCGCGCCCCAACGCATGGCTGGCCCAGCCGGGCGTCCCGGACAGCGCCAGCTACGCGGCTGCTCCCGCCCGGGACCGTGGGGACCACCGAGAAACCTCCGCGAGCTGTACTAGAGTGCGCACGCGCGGAGGGCCGGAAAAGGCGGGGCACCTCGGTGACCTCCAAACGCAGGTGGAATCACGTCCGGGTCGCGGCTCCAGTGCCCAGGGCGAATCTGGCCGCGGAGAGGGTGAGGGCCGGTGCCAGATTCCCGACCTCGCTAACATTTCTCATCCCTTTGCTTTTCTCAGATGTCTTTCATTAGCCCCGTCTTTCCAGTACATCATCGCTTCGCCGTGCAACTAGTGTAAAACTATGATCAATTTCACTTTCTCTTCCTACCAGACCTTTGCTGGTAAGATTTGCTAGTAGTTTTACAGGCACTGGAGCCCTCGGTTCGGCGTCCTTCTCCAGTGCCGGCTCGTAGTGTGGGCGGCACCGCGTCAGCGAGGGGAATTCATAGCAGCATCATAAACCCTCTCAGATAGTCTCTTATCCTGGATCTGTCCCTGTATTACCGAAAACTTCCGCATCTGGGGCAACTAACCACGGGTTTCTGCCAGATGTGCTGGAAAATGGGTCACCATCAATGCTTTTCACTGCCAAGTGTGCTTGGGCACGGATCTTCCAAATCATCAGGCACGCAAGCTAAATCCAGCTTGCATCCGGAGTAAAGATACTAATAGAAAACTCAGCAAAAATTAAAAGGGGCCTGGGGGAGTCTGCAGCGATAGCACAGCTGGTAGGGTGTTTGCCCGGCACGCGGCCAACCCGGGTTCTATTCCCAGATCCCATATTGTCCCCCGAGCACCGCTAGGAGTAATTCCTGAGTGCAGAGCCAGGAATAACCTCTGAGCCTCGCTGGGTGTGACCCAAAAAGCCAAGAAGGAAGTGGGGGCTTGGGGACGAAGACAGTACAGCGGGTAGGGCTTTTGACTTGCAGTGGCGGGCCCGGATTCAATTCTTGAAATCCCAAAAGGTCTGAGCACCGCCAGGAATGACCACTGAGACAGCACCAGGAGCAAGCCCTGAGCACAGCAGAGTTGGCCCAAGGGCCAAAATAAATAAAAAGCTGGGACCAACTAGAGCTCCGGGCATAAACAACATGCACGAGGCCCAGGATTTGATTCCGGGCCCCCTCCCCATCGCAAACGGAAAACTAATGAAGGAAAAGATAGCACACAATGGGGTCTACGGAGACAGTTCGAAGGATTTGGGGGGTCTGGGTCACGGTGAGCCCCCAGGGTAACCGACTGTTGCACGCGTAATTGGAGGCGGGGCACACGCACGGGCCTGGAGGCGGGGGCGGGGCCGCCCTCGCCAGCCGGCGCATGCGCAGAGCCCGCGCGCCCCGCCGGCCCGCGCCCGCACTCTGATTGACCGGGAGCGAGCGGACTCCGCGACCCCGGGGCCAGCGGTTTGGAGGCTCGATCTTGCTTGCCCGGGAAGGTTCTCTAACTCTGTTTCCGGCCGGTCAACACCAGTAAGTTTCTCCTGCTATCAGCAAACCTCGTGGTGTCTCGGTTTCCTGAGACTCCACCCAGCGCAGGATATGAGAGGATGCCAGGGACTTCTCTAGTTTTTAAGTGTGAACGGTTGCAAGCAGGTCGCCTCTCCAGGTATCTCAGTTCTTTCGCGTTGCTAAGAGCTGCCACTCGGGGCTCGTGCGTGCTCTGCGGCCGAGACGCTCCCCTGCCCCCTGTATTTTCTGAGGCAGATTCGTGAGTGCCAACGTTCGGTGGCACTCACGAATTCGTTTGGTGCTTTGTTTACCTGCTCCGGGTTTATCCAATATGCCCAGTTATTAGAGAGGTGATAGGGGCTGTGAGACCACCCAGATGTTGCCGTTTTAATCTATACCTAAAATTTCATTGAAATGCCCGTCTACTTCCTTCTCTCTTTGCTGCTTAGTTTGCAGAGTTTTGATTTATTTCAGTGACCTTGAAGATAGCATTGCTAGTGCAAAAGGTCCTGAGAGGTCGCCCCGCCTCACAGCCAAGCGACCAGGTTCTGAGAGTTCCTGGGCCATGCGGAGCCAACTTTTTCTGTTTACACCGATCTCATCCACATGAAGCATCTTTCAGGCAGTAAGGTTGAGCTCGCATACTTAATGGCCCTTGCTTTTCTTGTTCCAGAAATTGCCTATTCCTCCCCTGTGTTCATTTTCTGTTACTTGTTCATCGTTTATATGTTGATCTATTTAAAAGCTAAAGCCCTCCGTAACAAAATTGTCTAATATGTGATACGATTTTTTTGTTTAAAATATTTGGGCTATATAGATGTAAAAAATGTTTTTATCTTTCATAAAGATGTGTTAATGTAGTCTTGTATTGGTTCTTTTTCACTTTTGGGGGGGGGTTACAGGGATGCTCAGGGATTACTCCTGGTTTTGCACTCAGGAATTATTCCTGGCAGTGCTCGGGGTACCATGTGGGATGCTGGGAATCGAACCCCAGTTGGCCATGTGCAAGGCAAATGCCCTCCCTGCTGTACTATCGCTCCAGCCCCTGGTTCTTTTTTAAATGCATATTTAAAAGTTCTTTATTTGGGGGGATCAGAAAGATAGTGCAGGGGTGAAGGCGGTTGCTTGCAATATGCCTGCCGTTGGTGGATCCCAGGACTACCCAGTTCCCGGAGCACCCCTGAATGTGGCACAAAAACCCAACGACAAGAACACCCTTGACAACCAGACTAAAACATTATGCCCAAGTTTTATTTCCTCATGTTACGAATCCATTTTAAAGTTGTGCACTATTATATTCATGAGACACTAATACTAATGTCATTGTAAATCACAGTGGCTCAAGTTTAAAAAAATCAAATTGTGATTTTCTGGGATATGTATTGCTATAAAGAATGTAAAAAAGACTCAATATTTTCCTCTGATCCTTCTGCACAACTAATTTTCACCTACACTCAGAAATGATAACTCTAGTGTGTTTTGATTTATCTGGAATTTTAACTATTGCTTGTCTAATTCTGCCTGATATCAAAATGTTTTAGTAACTAATGTTTTGTGTCTTTTTGTCTTAACATCCTATTTTGATAACTGGCAAAGAGAGTCATTTGTTGTTCTTTTTTCAGAATTTTCTCTGCTTTGCACAGAGACCATGAACTTTAATACCATTTGATCAAATTTCAAAAGATGAATGAGGGGCTAGAGTGATAGTACAGCGAGTAGGGTGTTTGCCTTACACACGGCTGACCAGGGTTCAATTCTCAGCATCCCATATGGTCCCCTGAGCACTGCCAGGAGTAATTACTGAGTGCAGAGCCAGCAGTAACCCCTGTGGATCGCCAGGTGTGACCCCAAAAGAAAAAAAATCAAAAGATGAATGATACCAGAAATTCATTCATTTCAGAACCTAATTCTCATATGTTTACAATCTTTATGTTAAGTTCAAAATATTCTGAAGCAATCATTTGATTTCTATTTTTTTAAGTCTTTCTGAGCTAGCTCGGTTGACAGCACCAAAGTTTTTCTGTGGTTTTGATTTTATTTTGCCTTGGGAGCTACTCCCAGCTCTGTGCTCAGGGTTTACTCCCATAAGGGTTCTGGACCAGAGATCCAACCAGGATTGGTCACATGCAAATGGAGTGCTTTAATCCCTGTCCTATCTCTTCAGCGTGTGAAGATTTCATATGAGGTCGATTTTCTTAAACATTATATAACCTCTTTCCATCTGTGCTAATTTTTGCAGGCCAGAACGAGAATCTGGGCTGTGATTCAGCATTATATTGTAATTGTATCCCAACCTCGCCCTCAGAAGGGCATTACAGAAGCTATAGGAAAAGTTCACCCTAAGTCCTGCCCTAGTGTTCTTGCAGAAGCACCTGTAACAAGAAGCAGAAAAATCAGGATGAGCCTGTATTTCTGTGCCCAGGACTGTGTTGCCTGTGGGCTGCTCATTCAGTCATGGCTCCAATCCTGTGCAAATATTGTCTATACTGCAGATGGACGCACAGAGAACCTGAGTGACTTTTCCTGGCCTCATCTAATCTGGTCAGGAGCTAAGATAGGAACAGAGGCTGACAGCCCTGTGCCATGAGTCTATGGTTCAGTCAACTTTCAGAAAGGCTGTTCTTGGTGGAATTCAGGACCCAGATAGCATGAAACTGCAGAGTACGTGGGTGTAACTCCAACTGCTACAAGGAAGTGATCAACTTTCAGGTAGCTTTTTGGCCTCACTCTTTGCCTACCTGAACCAGTCATATTATTCTCATTTGGGGATCCTGAGGAAGAAGAATTCAAAGGGCTTATAGGGGGCCAGAAATGTGGTTCAGAGCTAGGTCACATGCCTTGGGTATGTAGTATGGCTCCAGATTTGATCCCCTGCATCTCATGGACCCCTTAGTACCGGCAGGGACCCCAGTCACAATTTTTAAAATACAGAGACCTTTTGTTTGCTTGTTTTTAAGGCTAAGGGACCCTCTTTTTAGAATTTTGGAATTTTAGTAACATGGCTAGTTCTATTTTTATACCATAAAATTACACTTATGGGTGTAAAATTATGTCAGAGACATATTAGGGCTAGAGGGTAGTAAGGTTTCATTACCAGTTCAGTTTGTACCACAGAAGTATGTCAGAGAAAGCAGTCGAATTATTTCCTTATTTACCCATTAAAAGTGATTTATAGGCCCAGAGCCTATAAATGTTGTAGCTTATATATGTATAGCACGTGGTTGACCTGAGTTCTATTCCCAACACCCCATATGGTTCCCCCAGCTCTGCCAGGAGTGATTCCTGAGCACAGAGCCAGAAGTGAGCCCTCAGCACTGCTGGATGTGCCCTGCACCCCCAAAAAAGTGGTTTACAGTATCTCTTAATAGACTATTGTTTTTACTTTACGTCAAATCAGAGTGTTCACATTCTTATTAAACAGGTTCACTTTATTATTTTTTATAGTTTGTTTTCTGGGTCATATCCTCGGTGCTCAGGGTCTAGCTCTGTGCCTAGAGAGTTGCTGGGAAGGGAACCCCCATGTCCTCCTACAGAGCGGGTGATCCCCGCCTCCCCCACCCCCCTGCAGATCGGGTGAACCCCACCTCCCCCTACAGAGCAGGTGATCCCCACTTCCCCCCCTGCAGAGTAGGTGATCCCTCCCTCCCCTCTGCTGAGCAGGCGTTCACCCCACTGAGTTAAGTCTCAGACTGGGCCAACCCTGGGGCTAACTGTGAATGGGGGTTCCTAAATGCAGCCTGCAAGGCATGAAGGGTGTGGTAGAAGAAAAAGTCTAAAGTCTTTCTGGAGAGAAACTCAATGCTGTGGGCTTGGCATAGACTGGGAATGACTGGGCAGAGGTGAAGGCCAGCCGTGCCCAGTGGTTACCCAACTGGCTCAAAGGTAAAGGGTCTCTCTGGACACTCAGGATGGTGAGGGGAAGGGTCTGTCTTCACAGGTGAGGCCTTCATACGATCGGGACCAAAGAGCGTGCCCCTGAATACTGCACTGGCCACACTGGTTATCATATCTGGGCAGGTGAGCTTAGTTGCCTGATACCACCTTTTCTGGTGCGGAAGAAACCAGATCCAGGAGTGGGCAGAGATACAAGGGAGCATTGGTAAGGCCTGTCAGTGCTAGGTAAACTTTTCCTCCTGTTTTCTAGTTGAGCTGCTCCAATGAGCTTCATTCATCATTTTCATAAGTTTATTCCATGTGAAAATACTGAGTATTTACATAAGGGAGGCCCCCCGTTGATCGTCGATTTGCTCGAGCGGGCCCAGTAACGTCTCCATTGGAGACTTTGTTGTTACTGTGTCTGGCATATCGAATACTCTCGGTAGCTTGCCGGGCTCTCCGAGAGGGGCGGAGGAATCGAACTCGGGTCGGCCATGTTGGCCGCTTGTAAGGCGAACGCCCTACCCGTTGTGCTATAAGGGAAGATGGCTGTGGTTCACTAATGAGATTGTGAGATGAACAGTTAGCACCCACAGAGCCCATTTTCTTTCCTCTGGATCCTGAATAGGAATTCATCCCCTTCCCTTCCTTTCAGTTCTCTGCCATCTTAAGGGTTTCAAACTCTGAGGTTCTCTCTCAGGTGAGTTCATGATTGCCATGACTTTGGGGGAGAGGGCAAAGGTACCGAGTGGCATGTGGGCATATCAAACCAGGTCTCCAGTCGGAGTGGGTGCAGGGTGGTGCTGTGCCAAGGAATTTACTGTCCTTTGGGTTCTGTGTTTGGCTCCCCTCTGCTTTGAAATCATACTCATTGGGGGTGACCAATACCAATGCAAGGGCACATTCCGCAGTGCCCGGAATTGAATCTGGGTCTCCTGCATCAGTGGGCAGCACCACTTAGCACTTGCTCTGACCCCTACATTCGTGTTTTCAAAGAACAATATACTTGACTAACAAAATACTTTGTTTGGCCCCATGCCTGGTGGTGGCTTACACCTGATTCGGCTCGTAGTCACTCCTGGTGACACACAGGGGACCATATGTAGCGCAGGTTTCAAACCCCGGGTTGGCTGCATGCAAGGCAAATGCTATTGCTCCGCCCCTTACATTTTGTTTTAGATTGGGGCCATTATGTTTCCAGATGAGTATTAATCTCTGTCCAGTCATGCGTCTTGCTCTCTTGATTTGGCTGCTGATGAGGATGGAGTAAATAAGCTGTCTGCAGAGAAGAGATGGCACAGTGGGCTGGGGCTTGCCTGGCACCTGGTTGACCTGGTACCCAGTACAAGATATAGTCCCCTGAGTACCACCAGGACTGACTTCTGAGCAGTCAGGTATAAGCCCTGGGCACCACAGGGTGTAGCCACCCTCCCCCAATAAAAGGCAAACAAAAAAGAAATAACAAACAGATTAAATTTTATTTGGTTTCTAAAGGACTATTCATTGAATGTTCAGAAACATTCAAAATCATAATGGCATGCAGTTCCTCCTCTGCTGACTCAACTATGTGCCAGAATCACTAGAGACCCCCTTACTTCACTTGACACTTTCCTGTTCTGGCTTGTAGAGACAATCACTTGCAGCATTTTGCCCCAAAGCCACCAAGATCTCAATTGCTTCAGTGTCGGTGCCTTTTAGCTTCTATTTGCAGCCCACAAAGTACTTCTACACTCTTAGCACTGTGCACATTACAATTCAAGCAGGCTTCTCCCTCTCCCCCCCCTCCCCCTCCGGCTTCAGATAGCCTCTCTGTGTGGAAAGAGTACTCTAGAATTTGTCCAGAAAGTACATGCTGAAATGGTAGTCTTAGTTCCAAATCTCTGCTTAAGTTCCAAATCTGTTTGCTTAATTAAGAATAGCCACAGTGAACTGGGCTGTTCCAGGTAAACACTCGATAAATTTGTATCGAATGAAAGTCAAGCGGTTGCGGCCAGCAGTTGACTTGGCTGTCCCCGAGCACTTCTCTCTGTTTCCCTGCAGGACCTGCCATGGCGTCCGGGCCCACAGTGCTCATGCGGCTGGTGGCCTCCGCATACTCCATCGCACAGAAGGCGGGAGGGATCGTCCGGCGTGTCATTGCTGAGGGGGACTTGGGTATCGTGGAGAAGGTAACCAGGAACCTCCGTGTAGCTGAAGGGGGCAGGGAGCCATACAGGCATTAATCTGGAAATAATCTCCTCTGCCTCCCTTAAGGAGATTAGAAGGTCCTTAGTTCAAATTTCTTCACATTTTAAAAATGCTTTTTGGTGGTGGAGGTGGGGCATGGAGGGTCATACTTGAAATGCTCATGGGCAGAGCACCAAGCCAGAAGTAGCTGGTGAGCACACATAGGTGTGGTCCCCCAAATCCTAAGTAAATACATATCAAAAAACAAAAGAGCGACACCCAATAGTGCTCAGGATTTAGTCCTGGCGGGTTCAGGGGAACACATGGGGGTGCCGGGTGGGCTACGTGCCCTCCCTGTTGCACTGTTGCTCTGACCCCAATAGAAGCTTCTTTCCAACCTTTCACTACTGTCCATCTCCTGAGAAGAGCCAAACATGCTGCTACATACTGGCTCATTTGCTGTTGATTCTGTGAACCTGGAAATGGTGATTTAAGTAACACAGACATTTAAGTGTGTGTGCAGCCACGGACAACCTGCTTCACATTCATGCTCTGAAAACTTGCCTCCTCTGTGCAGACCAGCGCCACCGACCTGCAGACCAAAGCGGACCGCATGGTCCAGATGAGCATCTGCTCCTCCCTGGCGCGCAAGTTCCCCAAGCTCACCATCATCGGGGAGGAGGTAAGAGGGAACGATGAGTGTTTCTTCACAGTTTCCCATCGTAAATTTGTCATTTCTGCTTTGTGTGTCGGTCGCTATAGCAGTTTCAGGCATCATCTTTCTAGGGCCGTGGCGTGGAGCTTAGGGATAGAGCACTTGCCTTGCATGTGGGAAACCCTGAGTTCAGTCCCAAGCAATAGAAAAAAACAAAACCCCCCATAAGCATTATATCTAGTGTTTTGACAGAAAAGTGAGAGTCTTGTCAATGGACTTGTAGAAAATGTCGATTTGTAAATATTTTGGCCCTATGCCAAGATCTAGTTACTGTTGGGCTGGAGAGATAGCACAGCGGGTAAGGCGTTTACCTTGCACAAGGCCGACCCAGGTTCAATTCCCAGCATCCCATATGGTCCCCTGAGCACCGCCAGGAGCATCCCCTGTGCATCACCGGTGTGACCCTCCCCCTCAAAAAAAAAACTAGTTACTGTTATGTTCAGCATACTATGGAGTTCTGGAACTTTGGGATCAAAGGCATGTTACTGTTTCTCTCAGAGTTGCTTACACACTTGGTTGCAGGTCATACCTGTCATTGTGGAAGGGGAGGAATTGGCCTCTCAGTAGAAGTAGCTTGTATTTGAGAGAGTAGAAGTAACAGTGTAAGTTTAGCATACTTTCCTCCACCTGACCCCACTTTTTTTTTTTTTTTTTTTTTTTTTGGCTTTTTGAGTCATACCCAGCAATGCTCAGGGGTTACTCTTGACTCTGCACTCACGAATCTCTCCTGGTGGTGCTCAGGGAACCTTATGGGATGTTGGGGATCAAACCAGGTTGATCCCATTCAATGTAAACACCTTCCCCATTGTACTATCACTTCAGCATTCCAGTGCTTTTCTCTTTTTCTGAACACTTTAAACCTCTGTGCAAGAGGAGCGATAGCACAGCAGGCAGGGCGTTTGCCTTGCACGCAGCCAACATGGCTGACCCAAGTTCGATTCCTCCGCCCCTCTCGGAGAGCCCAGCAAGCTACCGAGAGTATCTTGCCTGTACAGCAAAGCCTGGCAAGCTACCCGTGATGTATTCGATATACCAAACACAGTAACAACAAAGTCTCCAATGGAGACATTACTGGGCCCGCTCAAGAAAATTGATGAATAACGGGAGGACAGTGTAATCAGATTCTATGAGCCTTGAATGGTCATTTTTGTCATTTTACTTGGTTTTTTTATTATTTCTTAATCTTTCTCCCATTCCCTGTCCTTGGATAATCTTAGTTTTATATTTAACGTTCACTGATTTGGGCTGGAGTGATAGCCCAGCAGGTAGGGTGTTTGCTTTGAACACGGCCCACATGGCCGACCTGGGTTCGATTCCTCCACCCCTCTCTGAGAGCCCAGCAAGGCAAACTATCGAGAGTATCTCACCCGCACAGCAAAGCCTGGCAAGCTACCCGTGATGTATATGATATGCCAAACACAGTAACAAGTCTCACAATGTTACTGGGCTCGCTCCAGCAAATCGATGAACAACGGAGGACAGTGGTACAATGCTCAATGGTCTATCTTCTTTTATTTCTTGTTTTTTTTTTTCTTTTTGGGCCACACCCAGCAATGCTCAGGGGTTATTCCTGGCTCTGCACTCAGGAATTACTCCTGGCGGTGCTTGGGGGACCATATGGGATTCCAGGGATCGAACCCAGGTCGGCCACATGCAAGGCAAACGCCCTACCTGCTGTGCTATCGCTCCAGCCCCTGTTTTTGTTTTCTTTACCTTCGCATCTGCTCTTGGACCAGGTGTTCTATCACATGTCTAATGCCCATGTCATGGAATGCTTTGTCATGTGCTCTTCATGGGCTCTGTGGGCCCCGAAGTTTAGGTCTTACATGGACCTAAAAAAGTCTTAACTGCCATTTTTTTTTTGGTTGGGGGAGAGGGGGGCACATACTTGATGGTGCTCTAGGGCTACTCCTGGCCCTCTGCTCTGGGGTGATTCCAGGCGGTGCTCAGGGGAACCATGTATGGTGCTGGGGGTTCAAACTGGGCTTGATGGGATACAGGCAAGTGCCTTAACCCCTGTGCTATCTCTCTGGCCCTCTAATGCATTTTTTTTTCTGGCTTTTTGGGTCATACCTGGCAATTCTCAGGGATTACTCCTAACTCTGCACTCAGGAATTACTCCTAGTGATACTCAAGGGGCCATTCGGGATACCAGGAATCAAACCTAGTTCAGCCACTTGCAAGGCAAATGCCCTCCTTGCTGGGCTATCGCTCTGGATCCTGTAATGCGTTTTAGGTTTACTTTTGTATATGGAGTCAGAGAGTGGTTCGGCATCATTCTCTTGCATGGGCCATCTGGCTTTCCCAGCTTCATTTGTTCAAGAGACTGCTTTAAACACTCTAAACAGGGGCCAGAGAAATAATACAGCAAGCAGGGCGTTGGTCTTGAATGCACCCAACTTGGGTTCTATCCTTGGAATTTTATATGGTTCCCTAAGCCCACCAGGAGTGATCCCTATATATAGAGCCAGGAGGAAGCCCTGAGCACTACTGGGTATGGCCCCCAAACCAAAAAATAAATCAAAGCTCTATACATAAATGATCAACAGGAAGAATTAGTGAAAACTAATGTTGCATTCCTTCTCTTCCTGAGGCAAAAGGAACTCTGTGAACATTGAACTGCTTTGTGATGGCCGTTTTCTCTGCTTTAGGATCTGCCCGCGCAAGACGTCGATCAAGAGCTGATTGAGGATGGGCAGTGGGAGGAGATTCTGAGGCAGCCGTGCCCACCACAGTACAGTGAAATCAGAGAGGAAGACGTAAGAGCCCCAGTCCTGGCTTCTCATTACACCCCGCTAATCGCCACGTAAAGGAACTGAGTGTTTGCTCATGACAAGGAAACGTTGGTAGTTATGTAGTAGGGACAACCAGAACTGAAAGTCTCTCCCAGTCTCTGTAGAAATGTCAGTTCACGCGAACAGTTGACCTGCCAGTTCCAAGTGCAGCACCATCTGACTGGTTTCTCCTCCGCTCTCTAGCTATTATTAATTGTATTCTCAGGGCAATAATCTGGGGGGGAAAAATATTCTTTTCTTTTTCTTTTAAAGCTTGTGGTCTGGGTTGATCCTCTAGATGGCACCAAGGAATATACTGAAGGTAAGTATCTTTTCTTAAAATGTCGGGTTCATACACAGCAGTGTGTTTGGGGGGTGAGGGGAGGGGGCGGTGGTCATGGGTTATACCAGACCAAACTCTGGGAGCCAGGCTGGGCTGCCATGCAAATTTAGGCCTGTGCTCAGAGCCCGGCAAGCTACCGAGAGTATCCTGCCCGCATGGCAGAGCCTGGCAAGCTCCTTGTGGCATATTCGATATGTCAAAAACAGTAACAAGTCTCACAATGGAGACGTTACTGGTGCCCACTCGAGTGAATCCATGAACAACGGAAGAACAGTGCTACAGTGCTCGGCACCTGAGCCCCAAGTTGATACCTTCTTTTATCGTACAGCAACAGGTCTTGTGTATTTGTGTATTGTTTAGTTGGAAACATCTGAGATTTCGTATGTTGTTCAAAAAGCGGGTATCAGTGTTTGTATATTAAGTCTGAACCCTAAAGCCATATTGCTGTCCCTTCTAGCCTTTTACTGTGCATCTGATTTCTTTCGTTGTGATGGTTTTGTTTTGTGGGACCACATGTGGCAGTGCTCATGGCTGACTACTTGCTCTGCACTCAGTGATACTCCAAGAGGTGCTCGGAGGACCCTATAGGGATGCCAGGGATCAAACCAGGATCCTCAGGCTACAAAGCAAGCCCCTTCCTTTCCACACTGGACCAGCCTCACAGCATTTATGCCTCACCCTCTGCCCCAGGAGAATTAGAACACGGTACTCCTCATTTCTGATTCTCAGCTGAGAGCCTTCATCTTGCCTCACAGCCGCCCTATATAGATGGGTTTCCAAACATAGTGCAATTATTCTCTATTCTGAAATGATCTCCGATGAGGAAAAATAAGCAAGAAGCAAGCTGAAATAAAACAGCAGCATTAAAGCAAGAAGAGCTGGGCTTTAATTCCTCTTAATTAAAGAGCTGGAGATACAGAAGTAGAGCATAAGCTTAGCATTGTTTTTGAAAGCAAGATTGACTTTTGTTTTGTATGTTGGCTCTCAGCTTTATGGCTTCACAAAAGAAAACTCATAAATTACTAAAAGTTTCTTTTGTGTCCTTAGATGAGCTGAGTGCATCTTGTAATGTGTCCGTGCTTGTTTGTCGGTGTGGATGCTGGAAATGTGTCTGTAATCCGATTGGAAATAGGGAAATGCTAGACAACTTTTCTTGGCATCTAGACAGCTGAGAATCTGTACTGGAGAGATTATACTGAGAGTGAAGGAAATTAGACACACATGCACCCCCACACTTAGTTTTGAATCTCAAGTAAGATGTCACAATTCTCTCTCCTCTATTGCATTTACTTATTGTTTTAGGTGGGGAGAGGGGACTGGGTCATCCCTGGTGGTGCTCAGGGCTTCCTTTGCCTCTGCACTCAGGGGTCACTTCTGGTGGTACTTGAGCAACCATCTGTGGTGCCGGGATCAAACCCAGGTCGGTCACTTGCAATCTCGGCCTGTTTTTGTCCTGTCAGGGTAATTGTCTTGACTTACATTGGAAAGAAAATATATGTATTACCATTCCAGTTCGAATGAGTGTGCCTTAGAAATTACTTAGTATAGAAAAGAGGGGTTGGAGTGATAGCACAGCGTTTGCCTTGCAGGCGGCCGACCCAGATTCGATTCCCATCATCCCATATGGTCCCCCGATTACTGCCAGGGATAGTTCCTGAGTGCAGAGCCAGGAGCAACCCCTGAGCATTGCTGGGTGTGACCCAAAAACAAAAAAAAAAAAAAGAAGAAAGAAAGAAAAGGACAAAAGGATAGAAAAGAATTGTAGGTAGAGGCCAGAGCAGTAGTACAGCTGATTGGGCACTTGCCTTGCAGATGGCTGACCCAGGTTCAGTTTGAGGCATCCCATACAGTCCCCTGAGCACCACCAGGAATAATTCCTGAGTTCTGGACCAGGAACTAGCCCTGAGTATCATTGAGTGTGTCCCTCAACCCCCGAAAAAGAAAAGAATTATAAATTATATAAGTATATGTCTTGATTAATTTTTATTGTGATGTGGTATGTCCATGGCTTCCCACAGTCCTCACTTTACTAATAAACTGACTCCTCTGTGACAGTCAAAATGAACAAGCCCTTTGTGCAGGGGACTGGGATGATATGCAGCGGGTGGGCTCTTGCCTTGTACACAGCTGACCCAGTCAGCCTACAGCATGCTATATTGACCCCCCCAGGCACCGCCAAGAGTAATTCCTAAGCACAAATCAAGGAGTAACCTGAGTATTGCTGGGTGTGGCCCAAAAACAAAAATAAACCCCATTTGAGCAGTTAATGAGCTGCTGCTGATGAACTTGAGAAAGTGACTCATCGTCATTCATTTCTCTCTTTCTAGGCCTTCTTGATAACGTGACGGTTCTCATTGGAATAGCTTATGAAGGAAAAGCCATCGCAGGAGTTATCAATCAGCCATACTACAACTACCAGGTATGACTGTAAGTGCTAGAAAAATACCTTACCAGGTAAACACTGGCTGTGTTATGTGACCTTGAGACTTTGTAGAACAGCAGTTGCACGTCCAGTGTTCTCAGCCTCCAGGCTTTTCAGAAGGCACATTCCGCAGTCACATCCCACCCTTCTGATGCAGGAGTGTTTCTTCATGGCTGTGTGTGCATAGACGTGCCAGTTACATATATTTAGTGGAACTCATTTATATATTGTATAAGCGTGGATAGTATGCTTTACACATTCAAATGCAAATGTTAGGAAGTTACTGCTTTAGTACACCTTGATCCATTTGATCATCAAGACACCTGGGGGCCAGAGTGATAGCACAGCGGGTAGACAGCGTCTGCCTTGCACGTGGTCAACCCGGGTTCGATCCCCAGCGTCCCATATGGTCCCCCGAGCACCGCCAGGAATAATTCCTGAGTGCAGAGCCAGGAGTAAACCCCTGAGCATCACCGGTGTGACCCAGAAAAGCAAATAAATAAATTAATAAAAATTACAAATCTTGAAGCACCTTGATGGCATAAATCTTTTCCGCCTAAAGATGCTAGCCATGCCCAGATAATGTGCTTCCTGCCTTAGCTAGAGTCAGCACCTATCACAGAGCTAAATGCATTCATGCTCTCTTTTCTCTTATTTTATCTCTGTTTCTGCCTCGACTTTCTTTATTATTTTCAAGAGTCAACTTCCCTAGAAGCATGGGGCTGGTATAGTTTCAAAGCAGGAACAGATCCTTAAGTCACACTCAACTGCAAAGGAAAGTGCTGAGGTAAAATACTCAAGATATTTAACTTCAGGTGATCCTGATAGAATCTGGAAGAAACAGACTAGGTACTAGAACTTCTGGATTTCCAGTTTGAGTTAAGAGCAGCATTAACTCCTTTTGCATGGAAGATTTGGCTTTTACTCTGTCATTTGTTTACTTATAACTTGTTATTTGAGTCATATACTTCTTAGGATTATTTGCTACAAACAGTTATGACTATTGAGAAAGCCTCTCGTGGAATTCCTGAAGTAACCATTAATTCCCTTAGTCTGACTGAAGTGTTTATATAGTGTTACTTAAGGATAAACACTATGTGCATCATGTCCTCTTTAAGGTCATATTATGACTTCAAAGAGGGGCATTTAAATAATAGTATTGCAGTGAATGGCAGTTTGCAGCAAAGAATGATCTGAGTGCTTCAGAGTTATTAATAATTTCCATTATTTCTGAGATCAGAAAAACTGTATTCATTTTCCACAGAGCAATGAACAGCAGAAGTTAAGGGAGCACAGCAACAGAGCACAGGTGAGAAAAAGAGCTAGGGCTGGCTGCGCCCGCAGGTAGAACGGAGGCAGCGGCTGTGGCCCCAGGTAGCTCGGCCCCTCCTGTGCTTCCCTTCCGACTCCTGACTGTCTCCTCCTCCTGCCTCTTCGTTCACCACTGCCCCTCTGTGCAGTCTGTTTGCTCTCTCTTCTTCCTGCTCCTTCTTGCCTCTCTCCCTTACATGCTTCAATTCTGTTGTGACAAGCAGAAAAGTTTCTTAGCTTTCTTGGTGGTATTCAGGGCTGGGTGTTCCATTTGAAATCAGCCTGGTCAGGATGAGACTGAAACCTAATTAGTGTGGTGTGTGCTACCAGACCCAAGGAATTTCCCTGGGTTACCTCACTTAACACTCATACAGTCCTTGAAGGACATCCTTGTGCCTGCTTATGCTTTTTTTCGAAAAAATAGGGGGAGGTGCTCTTGGCAGTGTGTGGAGGGAGGACACAGGGACGGATCCAGGACTGATCAGAGTAGCCACTTGGAGGCATCATCCAGGGCACTGCCGTCAGTTGGCATGATGCATTTTTGCATTTGACAGCCAAGCAAAGTGGCGATAAAGCGAGGCAATTTCACATGGCAGTGAAGACAGCTGGTCTGAACGCAGTTGAGTCTGCATTTGGCTGTGATCTCCCTAGAACCCTTGTCAGCACACTTGTCATAATACTTGTCAAGCATACTTCATCCAGACTTCATTTCCCCTCTATAAAATAATGCCTTAGTGGGCTTGTTTGATAATTGAATGAGACAAGCGCGTAGTCTGGTGCCTGCATGCATGAGTGACTGGGACAAACCCTGGATGTGTGTGTGTGCATGTGTGCCTGGCACAGTTGACCGCAGGATGCTTTGATGACTGCATGTCATTTTTTGTGTATTTTTTTTTTGGCTTTTTGGGTCATACTCGTTGATGCTCAGGGGTTCCTCCTGGCTCTGCACTCAGGAATTACTCCTGGTAGTGTTCAGAGGACCATATGGGATGCTGAGAGTTGAACCCAGGTCGGCATGTGCAAGCAAATGCCCTCCCCGCTGTACAATTCCTCTGGCCCCATTGCATGTCATTTTATGTGTCAGTTTTATACGTCATGAAATATGGCTTATGGTTTTTTTTTTCTAACATGAAGTTTATAGTTAGAATACTGGGGTGGAGGATTCTCTGGCCTTTTCAGAGGGAGTTTCATATCCTGTACTGGCAGGAGTACAGCCCTCTCACCCATAGCTCTATGGAAAGTCATGATTCGTGGCTGTACACTAATAATCTCTGTAGCAGCAAAGCACACAGCACTGTGCCCTGTTTCCTGGTAACCCTGATCATTACCGGGCACAGTCAAGTAGAGATCCGTGCATGGTATTTGCTCCCCAGGACTTCAGACCCTTTTGCAAACAGTGTTTTCAGACCCAGTAACAAGCTCCTTGGATTAATCATAGAGGAACAGGAACCAGCAGTCATGTGCTTTCGCAGAGGATTCCAGACATCCGTTCAGAACCTCTGAAACTCGAATATCTGCCGAAAACAGCCATGAGCCATGCACCCATGACTGGGAAATTGTCTCTGCTGTTACTCTGGAGTTACTTTGTACTCTTGAGAGTTGTCGCGTTTAGTCCATAATGCAAGTAGCTAACTGCTTTGTTGACGCCTCACGTTTTCCCACCAGTGGTGACAGGCTTTGCTGTTGTTTTGCTCCCTTCCATAGGCAGGACCGGATGCCGTGCTCGGGCGGACCATCTGGGGCGTTTTGGGTTTAGGTGCCTTCGGGTTTCAGCTGAAAGAAGTGCCTGCCGGGAAGCACATCATCACCACCACCCGGTCCCATAGCAACAAGCTAGTGACCGAGTGTGTGGCCGCGATGAACCCCGATGATGTGCTGCGTGTGGGCGGAGCAGGAAACAAGGTAGGAGAGCCTCATCTGCAGGGACATGCACTGTGGTCCCAGGGGCAATTGTGGTCCTTAAAACTCCTGGAACTGGGCTGGAGAGAGAGCACAGGAGGCGAGGCACTTGTCTTGTGTGCAGCCCCTCTAGCTGTTTGATACCAAGCACTGCCTGTGGCCCCTGAGCACCACCAGGGATCATTCATGAGCACAGAGCTAAGAGTGAGCTCCAGGCACTAGTGGATGTGTCCAGGCCTCCACATCCCTTCAACCCCCCTCCCCCCCAAAAATGTAATAATACCCTCACCGGCCCTGGAGTAGGAATCTGAGAGAAGGAACCCAAGATTGTAATTCGTCATTAGAAACACGTTCCAGCACCATTTGGACTTTGCCAAAAGGTAAGGTGTTTGTCTTTTTAGAAGACAGTTTGGGTATAAGTGATGAGGGTAAAACCCTGCACACCTCACCTCTGGCCAGACCTTTCTTTTTTTTCTTTTTTTTTTGGGGGGGGGGGGTCACACTTGGCAATGTACAGGGGTTACTCCTGGCCGCCTGGCTCTGTACTCAGGAATTACTCCTGGCGGTGCTCAGGGAACCATATGGGATGCTGGGAATCAAACCCGGGTCGAACGCCTTTCCCACTGTGCTATGACTCCAGCCCCAGGCCTTTCTTTCTTAAGAACCATCATGGGTTACTTCCAGAACTTTCTTCAGTGGGTTCAGAGGGCGGGCCTGCCTACCAGCTCCTCTCCATTCTTCTTCCAGGCCCTTAAGGAAACTGGGAAAGGGGCCACAATCTCAGCTGCGTCCCTTCCTCCAATCTCATGGAATTGCTTCTGGACATCACCCTGATAACACCTTCCAGCCCCCTCCCTGTTCCTGTTTGTCATCTAGTGAAAGGCACCCTGTGTCCCAGCTGTGCCAGCCAAACACCTGGGCACCCCTGGATTCCTCCTCCTGCTGGTCTGTTAGTCTGATCCTGCCTGGACCCTTCACTTCTGCCTGACAGCCATACTCTGTGCTCACAGGGTGCTCCTGACAGTGCTCAGGGGCCTGCAGTGCCAGGGATTGAACACTGACTCTCACATGCACGACAGGCTCTCAGCCCCATGGGCATGTGCTCTCTCCCTCTCTCTCCCATCTGACTTGTTGGCACACCATGACCACTGATAGCATCATAGCAGGTTATACAGTTTCTATCAGGAACTTCACTTGAGCATTTTAGGGGTTCTAAGACGACTATTCAAAAATACCTACTTAGGGAGCGAGAGAGATAACTCAATTGGTTGAAGGCATGCCTTGCCTTCAGAAGGCCTGAGTTTAATACCCAGCACCACATATGGTCCCCCATGTACCATCAGGAGCAGCTCCTGAGCACAGAGCCAGGAGTAATGCTGGAGCAACACAGTGTGTCCCAAAAATTCAACACAGAAAGAAACCTACTTTGATGGTGGAAAGAGCAGCAGGTGTGACTTTGAAGTCTTTAAAGCTGCTGGTTACACTCCTCAGTCGGAAGGGTCACTTAGAATTTATATGTTGTTGCAGTCGTTGGTATTTCTCTGTTGTTTTCTGTAGTTAGTGTTCATTTGTTGTGAGTTTAAAACTGTTTGGTTTGGGGGCCACACCTGGAAGTGCTCAGAACCTAGCCCTAGCTCTGCAGTGCTTGGGGGACCATATGCAGTGTAGGAGAGAGAACAGGTCAGTCTTGTTTATGGCAAAGTGCCTTAACCCCTGTACTTTCACCCCTGCCCAAAACTTTAAATCATCTTCAGTAAATACTGATTTTATGGTTAGAAAGAAAAATACATATAAAAGAAAACTATTTTATCAATCTTGCAGTTTACAGACTGTTCTGAATTCCCCCTTATAGCGGATTCACTTCTCCCCCTTCATATGACTACATGTGTATTCCATGTGTGTCTGCATACTTACCTGATCATTTGCCTGCCTGGTTACTAAGTAAAGATTATACCCTAGCTTGCATCTGACAAGAGGGATTCTTGAAATAGTCTTGATAGAAGCAGGTACTTTATCGTATTGGTTCTCAGTCTGTTTACCTTGAACTTTACAGATTATTCAACTGATAGAAGGCAAAGCATCTGCTTATGTATTTGCAAGTCCCGGCTGTAAGAAGTGGGATACTTGTGCCCCTGAAGTTATCCTACATGCCGTGGGAGGTAAGTCTCTTTCTTTTCAGGGAATTTTCTTATCTGTCAATTCGTCAGAATTATATTAATAGTTTTATATTTCTGGTGAATTAAGACTTACTCTCCTTATGATCACTCATTTCCTTTCTTTTTTTTCCTCCCCTTTTTTGGTCACACCTAGCGATGTACAGGTGTTGTTCCTGGCTCTGCACTCAGGAATTTCTCCTGGTGGTGCTCAGGGGACCATATGGGATGTTGGGAATCAAACCCGGGTCAGCTGCATGAAAGGCAAACGCCCTTCCCGCTCTGCTATCACTCCAGCCCCTCATTTTCTTTCTTTTTTCTTTTTCAGTGCCAGGGATCAAACCCTGGGACTAGAGAGATAATACAGGGATAAAGACACTTGCTTTGCTCTGGAACATCCCCAGTTTAATTCTGAGCACCACACATGGTATCCCAAGCCCTTCCAGTAGTGATCCCTGAATACAGAGACAGGAGTAAGCCCTGAGCACCGGATATGGCTCCAAGCTCCCCACCCCTAAATGAAACAGGGCCTTACACACATTTCTGTCTTATTTTAACCAGAATTAATGGAATATTGGTGGCACTGTCCTCCTGTTGTTTATCGATTTGCTCGAGCAGGCCCAGTAATGTCTCCATTGTAAGACTTGTTGTTACTGTGTTTTGGCATATCAAATACATCATGGGGAGCTTGCCAGGCTTTGCAGTGCGGGTGAGATACTCTCGGTAGCTTGCCAGGCTCTCCGAGAGGGGCGGAGGAATTGAACCAGGGACATAGGGAAAAAAAAAATTTAGAAATAATTAGAAGGGCCTTACACACATATCTGCCTTACAGCTGGTAGGGGATTTACCTCCCACCCAGCTGACCCGGGTTTGATCCCAGCATCCCATATGTACCACCAGGAGTAATTCCTGAGTGCAGAGGCAGGAGTGAGTTCTGAGCACTGTCAGGTGTGACCCAAAAACAAAAGAGTAACTAGACCCTAACAATACAGTCTCCCACTAATGCTGGTGTTTATCCTTTAGGCAAGTTAACAGACATCCATGGCAATGCCCTGCAGTATAACAAGGAAGTGAAGCACATGAATTCTGCGGGCGTCCTGGCCTCCCTGAGGAATTTTGACTACTATGCCAGTCGTGTTCCAGAGTCTGTTAAGAAAGCTCTTGTCCCCTAAAGGGACGGCTCCTTCGCTTCTTTAAGGACTTGGTTCTCAAAGGAAGTGGAAGCAGATGGAATTAGCACCTTTAATCACAGTTACTGAGCAATTCAGACTTAGTTATCTGGGAGTGGAAAATCAAATTAAAGAGCTTCTCTAATCCCCCAAACCGGTGTTGGCATCTGGAGAATTTGTATAGTCACTGTGATTTGTATCTTTTCCTCCTGTTCAGAGAGATAAAAGGTTTAGCTCAGGCAGACTGTCCAGTTCGGTGTAATCATCATTCCTGTGTAATCCAGATCTCTTTAGGGCACAAAAACACAAGTTGTAACTTGAATCATACTGTTTTTCATAGTGATTTTTAAAGTTTCCTATTGCAATGGCTAAACTGTCATTATTATGTTGGTGAAAAGAAATTTATGGGATGTTTCTTTGTAATAAACTTTTTAATTCTAACTGGTGTCGTATTTTTTATTTTTAAATATTTGAAAATTATAAGTTCTCAATTGTCTACATTCATATATACTTGTTGGCAGACGACGGGGGCACACCCAGCAGTGCTCAGGGCTTATTCCTGGCTCTGTGCCCAGGGATCACCTAGGGGATGAAATGTCAGGGAATCATATGTGATGCCAAGGGTCAAACCCAGGTTAGCTGCATGCAAGACAAGCACACTTCTCACTATACTGTCCAGCTTCCTTGACCCAACCTTTTTTTTGTTTTTAATTTTAAGGATTTAAGGGAAATGAGAGCAACTAAGAAAGGATACAGGGTTTCTTTGTGGTGGTGGTGGTGGTGATTAAATGTCTAAAATTAATTGATTGGACAACTTTTAATATACTAAGATCCATTTAATTTTATTCTTTAAATGGGTGAATTGTGGGTATAGAGAATAGTACAGGGATGGTGCTGAACTTGTAAGTAGCCATCCAGCTTTAATCCTCAGCACTACATGTGGTTCCCTGGCACTACCAAGAGTTACTCCTAAGCACCACCAGGTGTGGCCCAAAGCCAACATAAAATAAGTGAGCATACTGCGTGCAGTGGGCTTCATGTCTCATGTCCTTTCGAGGACTGGCAGATGGCAGGTTTCCACATCCTACTGTGCATCAGGAT
Organism: Sorex fumeus; assembly: GCF_029834395.1. Lineage (NCBI taxonomy): Eukaryota > Metazoa > Chordata > Mammalia > Eulipotyphla > Soricidae > Sorex > Sorex fumeus. The sequence goes on from NW_026606067.1 coordinate 18,808,136, forward strand.
TTCTAGCTAACTCTGTAATCCTGAGATATGCCTCAAGACCATGGTCATGGCTGTACAAATTTTCTACTAAGCAAGCTTTGGATGAAGAATGATTGCTACTTAAAAATGGTAGTGCTTATGCTATGCTGAATAATACCTATTTTCTCTGGTAGTAGTGAGGACGGCCCCACAGTCATCACAATCATCCAGTCTGAACTCTAGTAGTAACACTGGACCCATCCATTTCTCTCTCCCTATGCCCATCCCCTTCATCAGCGTCTCTTAAGTCACCCAGGCTTTCCACTCCCAAATGCGTCTGCTTCCTATGCTCAGTTCTCACATATGTTCCACTCTCTAAGGTTAGGTCTTCAGGGGCTGGAGCAATAGCACAGTGAGTAGGGCATTTGCCTTGCACGTGGCCGACCCAGGTTCGATTCCCATGTGGTCCTCTGAGCACTGCTGGGAGTAATTCCTGTGTTCATGAGCCAGAAGTAAACCCTGTGCATTGCTGGGTGTGACCCAAAAAGCAAAAAAAGAAAAAAAAAGTTAGATCTTCATCTTTTCTCTCTCACACAGACTATTGCTGGAACATTTTTAGGGGGTAGTGGGAGGGTACAACTGGCAGTGCACATGGCTTACTCTTGGCTCTGTGCTCTGGGATCACCTCTGGCAGGACTCAGGGGAAATAGGGTGCAGGATTGAATCCAGGTTGGCCACATGTAAGGTAAATGACTTATCTACTATACTACCTCCAGCCCTGCTGTCACATCTTAATTGGGCTTCGACAGTGTGGCCCACACTAATCCACCTGCTTTACCACTGGTGAAGCACTTTCCAAAATGCAATCTTAAGACCAGAGAGTTAGCTGAACAGGCTGCTACGATTCTATATGAGGGCCAGCTTCAATCTCAGCACTCTCTGGTTCCTATCCCCAGCATCATCTGGATCAACCCCTGAGCAATGAGCCAGGAATAGCCCCTAAATACTTCCCTGGATAGCCCAGCAACTCCTCACCTTTGGTATGCTGTTTTTTTTTTTTTCCTTAAAAAAAAAAAGAAAAGAAAACATGGAGGTATGGTGCCGCCAGCAGGTCAATCTGTACCTGTGAGGCAAGTGCATCAGCAGCCTGATGGAGCCTTCAGACTTCCAGATACCCCAAAATTGCTGCTGTGCCTTTGGCCAGACCCCAAAAACTTGGGGTAAAGTTTACCAAGAAAGTAAACAGCCAAAAGATAGTTATGTGGGAGACACACCCACAAACCACCTCTGGCTCAGCTATATATTTGGAAGCATGGCCTCTCTGGTTCCTGATCGAACTGCTTAACGGCCATGATCCCAGAGACTCAAACAAATCTCAAAACCCAATGGCTTTTGGCAGAAATGCGTCCGGTTCCTGTAATAGGTTACCAGCGCCGGGCCACTCCAGGTGGGAATAGATTTCGTGCCTTGGCCTATTCCCCCCTGACGGCCCGGTGGCCGCCATCCTCCAGAGGCCATTGAACAGTCAGGTTTGGGCCCGCAGTGATGAGACACATGGGGCCTCATGGGATGGGAGTGGAGACGGCCCTCACCTCCCCATCCCAATGAGACCTCGAGTTACCACCCACGAATGGCCTCTCTGGCTCCTGATCGAGCTGCTTAATGGCCATGATCCCAGAGACTCAGAAACAAATCTTGAAATCCAGTGGCTTTTGGCAGAAATGCTTCTGGACCCTGCAGTAGGTTACTGCCACCGGGCCACCCCAGTGGGGAAAGGGTGCTGTCTCTCCACCTGCTCCCCCGTGGCGGCTTGGTGGCTGCCATCTGCCAAAGGCCATTGGACAGTCAGATTTGGGCCCGCAGTGACAAGACATGCAGGGCCTCATGGGATGGGGGTGGAGCCGGCCTTTTCCTCCCCGTCCCAATAAGACCCCGAGTCGCCGCCCACAAACGGCCTCTCTGGCTCCTGATCAAGCTGCTAAATGGCATGATCCCAGAGACTCGGAAACAAATCTCGGAACCCAGCAGGTTTTGGCAGAAATACCTCCAGATTTCACTTGATCACTTGATACCCCGTTACTCATCGATTTACTCAAGTGGGTGCCAGTAATGTCTCCATTCATCCCTGTTGCATGCTAGCGTATCCCAATGGCATCTGCTCGTTCTAGGAACATGCAGAGCCTCAAACCAATCATTCAGGGTCTTGACGAAGAAGTCTGACCATCTTGTAGGTGGGCGTCCCGTGGAATCCAGTCAGTAATGGCTCTAGTCGAGCAGTCGTCTTTAAACCTCATTACGTGTCCAGCCCATCTGATTTTCGATGCTTGGCAAATGAGACAGCGTTCCTGATTCTTGAGCATTGACGGAGATCGGAACTCCGAATTCTCTCATTTGAGTGAAGCGTGATACTCCAAGCATAGCTCTTTCGATTCCTCTTTGAGAGACCCGAATAATGTTCTCATCTTGTGTTTGTAGGGCCCAGGTCTCTGAGGCATATGTTAATGCAGGAAGAACAGTGGAATTGAAGAGATGTGCTCAGAGCTGGAGGTTCTTTTGTCCTCTTAGTTATTTCTTCAACGCTCTTGAAGGCATTCCAAGACGCTCTCTTCCTCCTGCGTAACTCAGGTGCCAGGTCATTCATCATGTTGATTTCTCGACCTAAGTGTATATTTGTTGCATTTGGAGATGGTGGTTCCGTTGAGAGTGAATGGAACATCAGGAACAAGACTGTTTCTCATGAACATTGTTTTTGTGAGATTCAGTTGTAATCCGACCTTTCCACACTCACGGTCGAAATTGGTTGGCATTTGTGCCGCTTGGCTGATGTTTGGTGTTATTAGAACGATGTCATCAGCAAAACGGAGATGGTGTAGTTGCCGACTGTCTATCTTCACTCCCATTCCTTCCCATTCCAGTCGTCGCATGATGTTCTCGAGGGCGGCACTGAAGAGTTTTGGTGAAATGGTATCACCCTGCCGAACCCCTCTCTTGACATGGATGATTACTTCTTTGTAGAATGGTGAGATCCTGGTAGTGAATCCATAATAGAGCTCACGGAGGATCCTGATGTATTGAGTTTGTATGCCCTGATTGGCTAGGGCTTCCATGACCGCTTCCGTCTCAACAGAATCAAAGGCCTTCTTTAAATCAATGAACCTTAAACAGAACGGCATCTTGAACTCCTGAGAAAACTCAATGAGCTTGGTTATCATGTGGATATGGTCGATGGTGCTGAATCCTTTGTGGAACCCGGCTTGTTCGCATGTTTGTCCTTCATCTAGTGTTCTGCCAATCCTATTCAGGATGACTCGAGTGAACAGTTTGTAGATAACAGACAACAGGCAGATTGGGCGATAGTTTCCAATGTCGTGGATGTCTCCCTTCTTGTATATTAGTACAGTCTTGCTGGTTTTCCATTAGGATGGAACCTTGCATTCAGACAGGTAGTGTGTGAAGAGCTGAGCCAGTGTATTGATGAGTACTGACGGTAAGTTCTTCAGGTGTTCAGGTCTGACCTTGTCTGGGCCAGGTGCTCTTTGTTTCTTTACCGACGAGATGGCGTGTTGGATTTCGGAAGGGAGAACATTGGGAACAACATATCCATCCTGTGGAATTTGGTATGTGGGCAAGTGGACGTGGCTATTAAAGAGATCTGAGTAGAAGTCATGAATAATCTTCTCCATTACCCTTCTGGAAGATGTGATAGATCCATCAGGATGTCGGAGGGCAGTCACCTTGGTCTTGTAGTTGGTGAAGGACAGGCGGGCATTACGAATGCTTTTCCCAGCTTCTGCCGCATCTACCAGCACTGCTGCTCTCCTGTCTTTGAGGTCATCCTTGATCGCTTCTCTGCACTGTTTTGCCAGCTCGGATGTTCGCTTGCAGTTGCCTAAGGCATGTGCCGAGTCACGTTAGTGAATAAGTTCAAGAGTGTTCGAAGAAAGGCATTTTTTTGTGGTTATCTCTCTCAGCATTCCTTGCACAATCATGGAGGTGTTGAATTATTCAATTATATTCCTCATCAATGTTGTCAATGATGGCATCTTCCTATGTTGCAGCAACAGAGCCAAAAAGCTCCCAGTTGGTGATCGTTCTGGGAGTTCTCTTCTTAAACTTTGCATTCTTTTCTCCCCGTTCTGTGAGGTAGAATTTTGCACGGAGGATGTGGTGGTCCGATCCCATTTGGAATTTTGGGACAACAGCAACATCGGTTAGGCAAAACCACCGATTGAATATGATGTGGTCTATTTCATTGTGGAACCGTCCACCATTCAAAGTCATGCTGAGATCACTCTCCACACACTTGGATGAGCCTCACGCATAAAGGAACTGGCAGAGGAACCCAGGTGTGCGGGACCCGGGGTTGAGATCTCTAAGCCTGCACGGTTTGGGACTGGACCTTCCAGTAGCTAGACAGTTACACCCACCAACTGCCGTGTAACCCCAACAACGGCCAGGATCCAGAGATTATCACACCAAGCTCCCGGGACTTTTTGTTTGTGTTTATTTATTTTTCAGGTTACTTTGAATATCCCACTCACACGGCAGAGCCTGGCAAGCTATCCATGGTATATTCAATATGCCAAATCCAGTAAAAAAAAAAAATGGATCTCATTCCCCTGACCCTGAATATGGCAGAGTCGAGAAGGATGTGGAAGGAAAGGCTGATAAAATCTCAAGGCCGAACTAGGCTGCCAAAACGAAAAAAGACAAAATTGATTGTCTGTACTTTCAATGCACGTACGCTGGCAACTGATGCATCCATTGAGGACCTGATGGTACAAGCGTGAATGATCAAGTACGACATCATTGGTCTGACCGAAATGAGAAGACATCAATCACATCACACCGTTTTCGACACTGGAGAAGAACTGTTCCTTGGAACATGTGACAAAAGAGGTGTCGGTGGTGTCGGTATCCTTGTCAACATGAGCTTAGCTATGAGCATTGATTAATTCGAATGCCTAACAACCTGAATCAAACGATTACACTTGAATAGATGTGGCTTACTGCCGGCAGTTTCTATCTTTGTTGTCTATGCACCAACATCCAATTATGGTGAAGGAGAAATTGAGAAGTTCTACATGGAGCTGGAAAAGTTCTATAAAGAAGACCACACCTTCTACAAGATCATTGTGGGTGATTTTAATGCCAAAATAGGACCAAGAAGATCAGCCAATGAACTCCACATCGGGACCCATGGCCTAAAATGGAATGAACAAGGTGACAGACTGTCTGAGTTCATCATGTCAACCAAGACCATCCATGGTAACTCACAGTTCCAAAAGGCTGATTCTAAACGTTGGACATGGGAGTCACCCTCCAGATTTAATTGTTAAAATTTCAGAATTTCCAAATCACGCGGCTACTACTGTAGACATCATATGTTATTCATAACCAGCAATAGAAAACAAATTGTGTACTGTTGCCTTTTTGAAAGATCCGAATGTTGGGGTAAAATCCCAAATAATAATAGTGGGTCAGGTGTCAAAATATTGAATGTAATCAAAGTAGAGAGAAAGTTATGTGGAAATCATCTCCCCCACAGGTAGGGGGAGGGTGTGGGATGGAGGCATACTGGGGTTTTTGGCGGTGGAGAATGGGCACTGGTGAAGGTACAGGTGTTTCATTGTATGACCAAGACTTAAACCCTAAAGCTTTGTAACAGCTCTTACAGTGATTCAATAAATAAAATTATAAAAAATGAAAAAAAACTAAACAAAAATCTGAACACTTCCTGCTACCTCTTTCCTAGAAACAGGTTATTGTGTGCTGTGGTACTACAGCTTTGTTATTTTTATTGATGACTTACATTTCCTTGATGATTCCATGCTTCTCAAAATCAACAGTGTTATGTATCAAGGTTGGGAGATTAAGATTGCCAAATTTTAAGCAAATGGAAAGTCTTTCACCACTGTCTAGCTGTCATCATTGACTTAGCCAGTAAAACTCTGTTCTGAACTCCTACAACGTTTATGTACTAGGCCAGTCAGTCACACTAGGGAAACTCTGCTTCTTTGTATTGCATGATTCAGAATCTCCTGTATAATATGAGCTAGGCAAATATCATTGTAATGAATGACAGCGATCAAAGTAGAAAGTTCTCAAACGTAAAGCCTGGCAGCAATCGTTCAAATGAGAAAATGAGCTTGATCAAATCCACCATGGAATAAGACATACTTTAATCACTTCACTTAATCACTTAACTTCCCGTTAGTCGTCGATTTGCTCGAGCGGGCGCCAGTAACGTCTCCATTTGTCCCTGTCGCGTGCTAGTGTAGCCCAATGACATCTGTTCGCTCCGGGAACATGAAGGGCCTCAAACCGATCGTTCATGATCTTGACGAAGAAGTCTGACCATCTGGTAGGTGGGCGGCCACGCGGTCTTTTGACATCCCGTGGAATCCAGTCGGTAACAGCTCTAGTCCAGCGGTCGTCTCTAAATCTCATTACGTGACCAGCCCATCTGATTTTCGACACCTTGGCAAATGAGACAGCGTCCCTGATTCTTGATCGTCGACGGATGTCAGAACTCCGGATTCTTTCTCTCATTTGAGTGAAACGTGATATTCCAAGCATAGCTCTTTCTATTCTTCTTTGGGAGACCTGAATAGCGTTCTCATCCTGTTTGCGTAGGGCCCAGGTCTCTGAGGCATATGTTAATGCAGGAAGAACAGTGGAATCAAAGAGATGTGCCCGGAGCCAGAGGTTCTTCATCCTCTTAGCTATTTCTTCGACGTTCTTGAAGGCGTTCCAAGCCGCTCTCTTCCTCCTGCGCAGCTCAGGTGCCAGGTCATTTGTCATGTTGACCTCTCGACCTAGGTACACATAGCTGTTGCATTTGGAGATGGTCGTTCCATTGAGAAATGCTTATTTCCCAGTAGATAACCAGCGCTGGCCAAGTAGTATAACAGTGGAATACTTGCCTTGTATCTGCAAAGCCCTGGGTCAATTCCTTCCTTGAAATATTAGTGTTCCTTGAAGTGCTCAGGGAACCACATGGTGCTGGGGATCAAATATGCCTCCCCCAGCCCTTTTAGCTATGTATCCTGTCTATGGGTTTAAAGGGGGAAAAGCTAGTACAGTGAATTGGTAATAATAGTGTTAATAATAGCATTGCAAATGGGGGGGAAGTAAAGAAATGTTGCATTTCACTTATCTTCCCTGCACACAGCTCACCCAGATCATTTTGCTTGTTCTGAGGATCAGAATTTATAAGGCACATTAACAGGAAGATGTTTGGAAGAAAGCATAAATTAATTAAATTTTGTAAGGTTGATAAACGGACAATTCAACAAGGCATTAACCTAGAGAGTAAAGACATGGGAGACAGTTGGGCGTACCAGATTATGGCAGCCTTCATATATGAGACTTCCTGTGGGGCTCCTAGTTCTAAACAACCACAGGGGCTAGGGACCAAGGAACAGAACGGCAGAGCTATGCTTGGTCAAACTCTGGAACTCAAGAGGTTGTAAGTTGCATTAAGTTCATCAGTGTAGATGGTAAAGCAAATCTAAGTAATTATTTGCTGAATAAAATACCCCTTGATTCTCTGTATTCCTAGTGTATGATGTGGCAGATAGAAGACAATATAGAAAGTTTTTCAAAAGAGGTTCAGGGGTGCTCAGTAAAAAACAACCTTCACTCTCACATCGATTTGCTCGAGCGGACCCAGTAACGTCTCCATTTTGAGGCTTGTTGTTACTGTGTTTGGCATATTGAATATGTCACGGGGAGCTTGCCAGGCTTTGCCGTGTGGGCGAGATACTCTCGGTAGCTTGCCCGGCTTTCGAGAGGGGCGGAGGAATTGAACCCGGCTCGGCTGGGCTGGCTTCATGCAAGGCAAACGACCTACCACTGTGTTACCGCTCCATCTACACTAATACATGGGACACAATTACTCACTATTCTGTGAGCTCACCGTTGCTTTCGCGCAGTTTCTTTCTCATTGTAGAAGTGCGCTCACAGAACGTTACTGAGTTACTGGAAGTCCATTAAGCTAGCTTCTCTGGCCCTGGCCGGGCGGTGGTGTGATGTTGCCAGGGAGGGAGACTGAATGTTTTTTTCTTCTTAAGCTCATAAAGTGAGGGATCATCTGTGAGCTCCATCCAAGAGAAGGACAAGACCCCAAAATGGATAGCACTGGCAAATCTTCGAGCATCTTCAGGTACTCACTGTGTGCTTTGGTGTCTATGTTCTTCCAGAACTTTCCCGGGAAAGGAAGACCCATTTTTAAATTTTTTTATTTTTATTTTTTTAATGAATCACCATGAGGTACAGTTACATACTTACAAACTTTTGTGCTTGCATTTCAGTCATACAATGATCGAGTACCATCCCTCTTATGTCGGTGGGCCCCATGGGTGACTTATGTGAAGTGGGAAGGAGAAAGACGGTCACTTTCTCCACACCCGCTTCTGCCACCTGGGACCCAGGGTTACTGGCTTCTTGTCTCGCCTCGCAGAAAGGAATTTTAGGAGTAGACAAGCGGTGAAGTAAACAGATTTTATTTGGGGGGTTTTGGAGAGGAAGAGAATGAGAGAGTAACGTACTCAAGAGAGAACACGGGCTTCTCCAAGGGCGGAGAGCCCCTACACATATCCTGGCATTAGACACGGAAGCATGAAACTACACATCTCAAGAGGGGAGATGCGGGCAACACATGTGGTCAGCCCACATGTGCTAGGCCACGTGAGTGCAAGCAGCACAAGGGCTCAGGCAGCATATGCCCGCTCTGCCTTTGTTCAAGGTGATCTTTATAGGGTTTCTCCAACCTGCCCCCACGTAGGGCTTCTTCCCAGGTAAAAGTCCGTTGCTAAGGAGGTTACCAGGGAGGATGGGAGTGGTGATGATCTTCTTTGAAAGTCCTTTTCTGGCCTTTTGTTCCTGCAGGAGCTTCCTTGGGTCTGTTGCTGGAGCCAGGTGAGGATCTTATTAAGCCTTAGTTCTGGTTTTCCTATTTTCTGCAGGGCTGGCTTTTGTCATTGCTTTGGGAGGGGGCCTTCCCTGTCTACCTGCCTATATCACCTCCACCAGTGCCCATTCTCCACCAGCAATGTCCCTAGTATCCCTCCACACCCCATTCCCCCTCTCCCAACCCTCGCCTCCCTCTCAGGTGCTTTCCCTTTTACTCTCTCTCTCTCTCCTTTAGGGTGTCATGATTTGCAATGCAGGTATTAAGTGGCCACTGTGTTCAGTCTACAGTCTACTTTCAGCACTTATCTCCCACCCCAAGTGAGCCCTCCAAGCATCCTTTACTTGGTGGTTCCTTCTCCATCTCATCTGCCTTTTCCCCCAGCATGTGAGGCCGGCTTCCAAGCTGTGGAGCAATCCTCCTGGTACTTATCTCTACTATCTTCCGGTTTTAGTCTTCCATTCTGTTACTTTATACTCCACACAGGAGTGCAGCCCTTCTATGTCTGCTCCTCTTAGGAAAACCCATTTTGCCTCGAGGTTCACATGAGCGTCTACAGAACCGCTCTTCCATCTTGCCTTCCTCATAGGCAGGGTCAATAACACCTCCACCACTTCAACTTCATGAACCAGAAAGTACACGAGGCAGGCACCGAGGTCCCTCACAGGCAAAATACAGGCGCCGGAAGCGCGGAAGCGCTGGAGAACAGGGCGGCGCGCATCATGACGCACATCGTGTGCGCCAGGCGGCACCCTCACAGGCTGACCGGAAGCCCCGGGATCTGCCGGCGCGACGTGATGACGCCATGCGGGTGCGCGATGCCGCCTCTCGGCGCAGGGGCGGGGCTGGGGCCGGAACCCGAGTGACGGGGCAGCCCCGAGTGATGACGCACTAGGTGTGCGCGTGCGACGGCGGCAGCGGCGACCCGGCGCAGGGGCGGTCCGAGGGCGGCTGCGGCGTCAGTCGCGCACACGTTGCAGCTTCTAGCTTTTGGCGTGGCGGGTGTGGAGCCGGCCTCGGGCGGGAGCACGGCTGCCGGTCGGCGATGGCGACGCTCTGTCTGACAGTGAACGCGGGAGACCCTCCGCTGGGTGAGCGCCGCGGCCGCGTCGGGACGGTTGCGTCAGCCGGGCGTTTGGCGGGGCGGGTGGCGCGCGGGGTCGCCGGCGCCCGTGGGCCCCGCCGCACGCGCTGCCCCCCCGCACCAGCGCTCCGGCTTCTCTCCCGGGGGAGGCGTGGGTCCCCCCCTTAGGTTCTCCGCTTGGGGCGAGCGCGCGGCCCCCGCAGTTCCGCGCCCGCCCGATCTCCCTCCCCCGCCCAGGGAGCGCATGGGAGCCGCGTTGCATCGAGATCCAGGATCGGGGACCAGGCGGGCGGCCGGGTCGCCCCTGAAATTCCGGCGGAGGCTGCGCTTTCCTTCTAATCGAGGGTGGCGGAGTGGCTGCCGGTGTGCCCGGCGCTGCCGTGCCCGGCCCGAGCCTGGCGGCTGCAAACACCGCAGCTCCCACCTGCCGCCGTGGCGCGCAGCCGCCGGGCGGCGGGGAAGGGATTGCCGACGTTGATCGACTTGTCACTTAGGCGTTTTAGAAAGCTCCTTGGGAATTGCACTGGGCCGTTTAAATCGGTGCTGCTTTCGTGTTCCGTCCCGGATCCGTGTGGCGTCGATGCAAAGGTGCCACCTCTGTCATGGCTAGTCCACCCCGGCCTCGGGTGCCACGGTCTTAGCCGCCGGTGGCGCGCTGAGACCGTGGCACCCGAGGCCGGGGTGGACTAGTCATGACAGAGGTGGCACCTTTTTGTGTTTTGATTTTGGTAACATGCCTCCGTTGTCACAAGTGGGAGTAACTCCGAGAAGCATGGGAGAGCGGAACTACCCCCCCCCCACCCCCGCCTTGTAAATATTTCTTTGAATGACAGTGTTCTAGTCATTTCTGGTCAGCTTCACACAATTCATCAAACTTCGGGTTTGATATGTTGTAGTGCTGGAGAGTGTGTCCTCGTGGTTAAGAGCGAACATAAGTGAGTTCTGGAGATCAGAAGGCAGATAACAAGTTGTGGAATTTTTGATTGTTCCTTGTTTAGAAATATCTTTCGCTTTAGGGTTTGGTGTGAGATTTGCACTGTAGATAGTGTCCAGCTCAGTGGCTGTTACTGTATTAGAAAAATCTTCCCGAACAGGGCAGATATGTTTCCTTAATAAGATTAGAGACCTCAGAACCACATTTTGCCTATATTCTAGGGAAGGATCTTAAACTTGTTGTTACTTTGAAAATGTTGATTGGTTCACATTTTCTCCTCTCTTGCATTTCTTTCTGGTTTATTTCAGGGACTTTTGTGGTCTTAATTTGCAATGCCATGAATTGTTTAGGAAAAAAGGCTTTGCTAAATTGCCCTGTTTTATATAAGGTCATGTGCCCCGGAACCGGAGCGTCGGGGCCTCTAACATTCAGACTGTGCACTAGCCCTGGTTGGTGTGTTGTTTGCTTGTTTTTGTTTGTGTTAAAGTAAATTCATATTTAAAGTGGCTCAGGAATGGACTAGAACACTCCCTTCAGTTCCAGTGGGCAGCATGCTTCAGGTTCTGCCTTTTTGTATTTGGATTATTACTTGTTTTTGCATTTGTGGAGAGGGTCCCCACACTTGTTGATGCCCTGGCAGTGCTGGGGGTCAAATCCAGAGCTCACACATCACAGGGATTTGGCACTTCGAGCTGTCTCTGCCCCCACCTTTTCCCCCTTTGTTTATAGGGGTGCAGTGCTCAACGACCAGGAGGGACTCCCCTGGGGGTGCTCAGGGGCCATGTGAAGTTGGGGGTTGAACTCCCGACCCTGTGTTTGCTAGGTTATGTATTCCCACTGGAGCTCTTCCCTGGCCTACAATGTTCCGGGGACCATCTCTCCCAGGCCAGAATATTACAACTCCATGGACCCTGAACACGGGCAGGGCAACCCACAAAGATGTGCACACCTTTCCAGTCCACCATGAAGGGGGCGGAGCCTGCAGAGTGGGGATTGGAAATCGGGAATGGACAGCAGCCTGTTTGCCCCTGTTGCAGCTCCCAGTCTGCAGACCTTTTTCACTCTTTCCTTGGCTTTGACACTTCCCACAGTGAGAGACCACCTGGAAAATGGCTCCCAGCACCCGGTTTGATGGCCCCTTGTGCTTGCCTCAGCCTGCAGGGTCTCTGGCTAGAATATGTCTTGCTCTTCACCGCACCCATTCATTAGTGTGTGGGCTGAGCCTCTCCTAATGATACGGTGATTCTAACCTCCATTACTTAAGGTAATGTCTGTGAACCTTCTACAGATTTTCTTTCTGTAATTAACAGACATCTGTGGTTTGGGGGCCATGTGAGTATTCTCCATTTTGTCAGAATTGACCCCCTGGTTTCATCATCCAGGGTGACCCCCCCAATTTGTTCTGCCTTACTGTCACTGGATTTGCTTTTCCCTAGAATGGCCTAATGGCCTGTGTGAAACCACATCGATTCTTTAGTCTCTTGCTGATTCTTTGATAGTCACCTTTTATTGCCTCTGTCAGCCACTTCTTCTTTTCATTTGCTAAAATAGGGTATCTATGAATACACTAAAATGTGACCTCTTGCCAGGGCACTGTTTTTGAGCCCAGTCTCTGTAACCTTTTAGCATTGTGCTCATTTTTCTTTGTGCATGTCTTTGTCGCCCAGCAGATGTTCCAGGTTTGTCCTGCACCAACCTTCTCAACCTTCTCTCCACCGCCTTGTTTCTCATAAAGCTAGGGATTTAGACACCATTGCCTGGCTGCCATCTGAACGTCAAATCGAGGAGTGGAGAGAGGAGAGACAGTTTACAGGGGAGGCTGTGTGGCAGGGCGTTTTTGTCTTGCGCGCAGCTGACCTGGGTTCTATCCCTGGCACTGCATATGGACTTCTGTGCACTGCCAGGAGTAAACCCTAAGCACTGCTGCCCAAAACTGAAAAAAGAAAAATGATGAATCAGTCTAGAAAACATAATGTGGTGAGAGGCAGATTGTTTCAGACCATCTGAGGCCACAGTCAGATCCTAACTCTGAATTCACACATTGTGGGCCTTGGACCTTCTGTCCTAGTTTTCTGTCTCTAAGCTGGTTTTTGCCTCTTTAGGGGGTTTCAGAGATGAGTAAAGCATCTGGTAAGATGTGTGTCTGCAGACACTAATGACCATGGTGTTGTGCGGGGAAGGGGGAGGCTAATCACAGCACCTGAATGGGAGCTGCACATTTCCAGAGGTGGTCGCACTCTGCCATGACTGCAGTGGGGTTCCTTATGTCGCCAAGACTAGAAGGCCCTGTTTACAGACCAGTGAGAACTGCTTGCTGGACTTTTTATTGGTTTGTTGACTCATCCCTACTTGTGCTTTATGATTCAGCTTTTAAATACTACATTGTTTGCGAAGGGAAATAAGGTCTTTTCATCTTACTGTTTTTAGGAGCTTTGCTGGCAGTGGAACATGTGAAAGACAATGTCAGCATTTCCATTGAAGAAGGGAAAGAGAATATTCTCCGTGTGTCAGAGTAAGTGCTTTGATATTTTTTTTTTTAGTACCGAGCAACATTTTAAAAAATACTGAAGATAAAACATGTTTGATTTACTTGATAATTAGGATAGTGTCTTGAGATTTCCTTCCCTTGTGAAAGAACTAGACTCAGAGATTTATGTCTGTCAGCATACTATCTGGTCCCACTTGTTTCAGAGAAACTAGCAGTGTCAAGGAAGATTTGACACTGGGGTTTTTGTTTGTTTATTTTACATTTTTGTGGTGCTGTGGTGAACCCCAGGGCCTCACCCAGGCGAAGCCGGGGCCTTACCACTGAGCTGCATCTCCCAACCCCTGGGTTTTGTTATTTGTTTAATTGAATCACTGTGAGATAGAGCATTACAAAGCTGTTCATGATTGGGTTTCAGTCATACAATGATCCGATGTCCACCAGCGTACATTTCTCCCCACCAGAGTCCCTCATTTCCCTCTCACCATCCCGACCCTCTCCTGGCCTGCCTCTATGGCAGGCACTTTTCTTCTTTTTCTCTCTTTTGTGCGTTACGGTTTTCAGTAGAGGTATTCAGAGGTCATAATGTTTGTTCAGGGCATTCGGTATTTTTATTCGGAAGATAGTGCTGGAGTAGCTTTTTTTTTTTTCTTTTTGGGTCACACCCAGCGATGCTCACGGGTTACTCTTGGCTCTGCACTAGGAATTACTCCTGGCAGTTCTGGGGGGATCATGAGATGCTGGGAATCGAACCCTGCTTGGCCGCGTGCAAGGCAAATGCCCTACCCATTGTGCTATCACTCTAGCTCCTGGAGTTGCTTTTTAACTGAGGGGGCAGCTTTGGGGTTTGGATGTGACTGTCGAGGCTTCTAAGAGTATAAGAAGGTAGGGAGAGGTAGCCCATCCTGTCCCCAAGACACAAAATCTGCATACCCGGATTTTTAGCAGATTTTCGGTCACAAAATCTGCATACCCGGATTTTTAGCAGATTTTCGGTCACAAAATCTGCATACCCGGATTTTTAGCAGATTTTATCTCGGTGAGGTCCATCCTGAGAAAGTGGAGTTCGGCCAGGGGCATGGCAGCAATTTTGGATAGTGGGAACAAGAGTCTGGTGGGGGGACTCTACTTGGGTGGCACCAAGTTGACCCACCCCGCTCCAATTTACCCAAGGCTGTTCAGACTGTGTGCCCAAGATTAACTGTGGCTTTTGATCTCTTTTGAGATTTATTTATGGGTCTCTAAAGCAAGCCTGGTAGAAAAGCTTAAATGGTGGTGCTGGAGTTGGTTCATGAGGGAGGCTACCAGTGCTTCCAGGAGCGTAGGGAAGTGGGGGGGAGGTAGCCTAACCCAACTCCCAAAAAGTCTGGAGTTTTCAGTAACAAAACCTGCCTATCTGAATTTTCAACATATTATCTCTTTGAGCTCCCTCCTGAGACAATGGAGTCCGGCCGGGGGCATGTGGCAATTTTGGATTGTGGGAGCAAGTGGCTACCAGGAGCTCTGCTTGGGCAGGCACCAGGCTGACCTGTTATGTGTGTCATCATCTCCCCCATCCCACCCCCCCTCCAATTTGCCCTGGTCTGTTCAATCTTGCATGGGTCCAAGATTAACTGTGGCTTTTGCGCTCTTTCAAGATTTATTTATGGGTCTCTGAAGCAAGGTCAATAAGTTAACTTGTGTAGCTGAGCCAGAGATTGTTTGTGGGCACGGCTCCCACATCCCTAACTTTTGAACATTTAATTTCTTGGGAAACTTGGTCCCAGGTTATTGGGGTGCAGTCAGAATCACAGTGGCAGTTTTGAGGTATCAGGAAGCCTTGAAGGCACCTTTGTTGCTGAGGCACTCGCTTGGTGAGTACAGGTGGATCTGCTGGGGGCACTGCACCCCTTCCCAGCTCTTGTAGGTGAGGGTTTTAGTGCCATTATAATCTGATGGCAAGTTGGAACCAATTAAATAGGGATTTAGTAGGAATTAAATATGGTAAGTCCCATGATAAGTCCCAGCTTGGCATATTAGACACATGAAACAGGCCTATGAATTTTTTTTTATTTTTTATTTTTTTTGCTTTTTGGGTCACACCTGGCGATGCACAGGGGTTATTCCTGGCTCATGCACTCAAAAATTACTCCTGGCGGTGCTCGGGAGACCATATGGGATGCTGGAAATCAAACCTGGGTCGGCTGCATGCAAGGCAAACACCCTACCCGCTGTGCTATCACTCCAGCCCCATGAAGAATTTTTTTTTTTTTAATTTATTTACTGAATCACCGTGAGAACAGTTACTAAGCTTTCAGGTTTAAGTCTCGGTCGTACAGTGGTCAAACACCCATCCCTTCATCAGTGCATATTTTCTACCACCAAGAACCCCAATGTACCCCCATCCCACCCCTCCCCATGCCTGTGAGGCAGATGATTTCCACTTAACTCTCTCTCTTCTTTGATTACATTAATTATTTTGACAAAAGATGTACCATTATTTGGAATTTTACCCCAACAATCAGACCTGCTGAAAAGGCATCATGAAATAATTTGTTTTCTATTGCTGGTTATGAAGACCATATGATTTCGCGCGACTGCAATAGCAGTCACACAATTTTGGATTTCTGATATTTTACTAATTAAGTCTAGAGGGATTTCTGCCCAAAGCCGCATAGTTCCGAGATTGGTTTGTGTGCCTCTAGGGCCATAGCCCTGCTGGAGAGCTGCTGGGGCCGGGGGGAACGATGACACACGACTCATGGTCTCAGTGGGGAGGGAAGAGGGAAGGATGTGCCAGTTCTGCCCCCATCCTATGAGGCGGCAATTGCCCCATCACTGCTGCCTCTGTTGAAGAAGTTCTGTTGCTGGCTCACGTACTTGGTCCTATGCGAGGGGCTACCGCCGCCAGCCAGACCAGTTTACGGGATAGTCATACCTGGCTGTCCAGTAAGCTTTGAGGCGGCGGCCACCATGCCGCAGGGGGGTGGGGGGAAGGCGGAAGAGATAGACACCCTTTCCCTCCCCCCGGGGCGGGGTGGGGGGCCTGACAGCATAGCTCAATGCACAGTCCATTCACATTTCTGCTAAAAGCTGCTGGGTTCCGAATTAGGTTTGTGTGCCTCTGGGGCCATGGTTGTGCTAGAGAGCCGCTCATGGGGGGCAACTCCTGGTCTTGGCGGGGTGGGAAGGATGTGTTGGTTATGAAGAATTTTTAATGTTGGAAATAACATACCCAGTGATCATGGAAAATGAGGACATACACATGAAATTCTGTATTTGCCTAGAAAAATGTGTTTGGGAAGTGTGCATGTTTTCAAGTATTTGTGTCAGAGCCATGGGCTTGTGGGTGATGATCAGTCCTTTCATCATTTCCTGTCTGTTTTATCGTGTGTTCCAGCTTAACCATCCCGTTTTTGTCCCACACCCTTCTATTTCTGCTGCTCTGAAAGCCTTGGTTCGGTCTGATTTGTTCTCATGCTTGAATGGGCCACACTGCCTGGAGGGGTGGGGAATGGGGTACTCAGCTGGGAGTTTTTACATTACAGTTTTGCTTTTTCATTCTCACCTGGAAACAGGCAAAACTGGCCTCTGTGACACATTCTTGGTGGCTGTAATTGGATATACTTTCAGTCTGTCCTCAACCCCTGACAGTTATTTCATAGATGGATGTAGAAAATAATAAAGGGATGAAGAGTCATGGTGCCTCCTCTGACGTGAATTGTTGGGATAACTTGAACACTTCTGAATAAATCAGGATTTGATTGACAAATATGAAAGGCTTCTTTTCTCCCACGTGACAGGAAATACAGGTTAAGCAGGGTGTCTCTTTTTACGTTCATCTCCTGTGACTTATTGACTGGTTGTAGCAACGGGGACAGTTCATATCTTGTGTCTGTTCCAGAAATGTGGCGTTCACGGACATCAATTCTATACTTCGCTACCTGGCCAGGGTGGCCACCTCCGCTGGGCTATATGGCTCCAACCAGCTGGAACACACTGAGGTGAGGCCCACGCTCTCCTTAACTGTGCTTGAGACTAGCTTCTGCTTTTGAGAAGTTCTGTTGCTGGCTCACGTACTTGGTCCTATGCGAGGGGCTACTGCTGCCGGCCAGACCAGTTTATGGGATAGTCATTAGATCTTCAGTGGGGAGAACTCATGGGCACGAAGTTTGAGTTTTGACTCAGGTCAGTTGTTCTGTTGGGGTCTGTGGGGGCTGTCTTTTAGCTGAGCAGGACTATGTTGGTATACGGACACATTTCTTTGGCCTCCTAAGCCATTCCCACGGGCTCAGGATCACTCCTGGCAACACATGGCCCATCCAGGCTGTCAGTTCAGCATGGTGTACTGCAGATGTGGGCTGTGAGGGCCTGGCACTGTCTCAGACCCTTGGGGCCCACCCCCTTGCCAACCAGATGCACACCTCAAATCCTATGCCCCCCTCCCTCGAGTTTTTTTTCCCTCAAGGTCGTGCCTGTAGTTTGAGTCCATTTTCTTTTACAGCTATGTCTTAGTTCCTTAATGACAAACAGTAGCTCAGCCTCTGGTACTCTCTTTGTAGATGATGGGGAGGGGGGGGCTCAGCGGGGAGATATGTGGTTGTACATACCCCAGCCCTCAGAGAACTCGTTCCCTGGGTCCCTCAGTTTTTAAATTTTTTTGTTTCCTTCTTCCCTGAAGTGCTTTTCATTTCATTCCAGATTGATCACTGGCTGGAGTTCAGTGCGACAAAATTATCTTCATGTGATTTGTTTCCTTCTGCACTCAACGAACTCAATCTTGGCCTGTCTCTGAGAACCTACTTAGTAGGAAACACCTTGAGCTTAGCAGATTTATGTGTTTGGGCCACGCTGAAAGGTAATGGAACTTTCTAATCATACTAAAGAGTGTCTTTGGGGCTGGAGAATGTTCTTGCCTTGCATGGAGCAACTTGGGTTCAATCCCTAGCACCCCATATGGTCCCCTAATCAGTTGTGATTCCTGAGTGTAGACGGGATAAGTCCAGAGCACCTCCGAGTGTGGCCCCACAACAAAACAGCAAAGAATGTCCTGTGAAGTGTGTGCTGTTTTAGTAATTGTATATTCACTAGATTAGAAGGCACAACTTCACATCGATGATTGTGTATGTCTCTCACGGCAGTCACAGTGGCTGATCTTACAAAGACCCATGCTGCTTCCTAATTTCCTGTCTCATCACAAGAATTCCCTTGGAACATTTCATCATGAAGCGCAGAGGTTTCAAAATTATATGAAAAACTGCCCATAAAGTAGATTTGCTTTTGAAATTGTAGATTTGTCATATGGTTTTATACTTGTGTTTGCTAATAGGAAGTGCTGCGTGGCAGGAGGAATTGAGACAGAGCAAGGCCCCAGTGCACGTGAAGCGCTGGTTTGGCTTCCTGGAAGCCCAGCAACCCTTCCGGTCAGTCGGCGCCAAGTGGAACATTTCCCCAGCTAGAGCCAAAGTGGTGAGTTACAATTTCTCAGACCCACATCTCAAATCTCAGTTTGGGTTTTTTCCTTTTTTTCTGTTTTTGGGTTACAGCAGCTGTGACTCCTGGCTCTGCACTCAGGGTCACTCCTGGTGGTGCTCGGGGAACCGTATGTGGTGCTGATGATGGAATCCAGGTGTACTACGTGCAAGGCAACCCAATCCATGTGTGGCCAAGTAATTATTTCAAGGCTCCAAGGGTAGGTTGTGGGGTGGCACTCGGCTGAATGCAGGGTCACTTCCTGCACTGCACTGTGGCACCAGCACTGTGCCAAGAGTTCCCAGGACTGCTGGGAATGACCCAAAAACCGTCAAGAAAAGACAAAGGTCCCAGCCAGAGAGTTGGCCGAGTGGACGGTAGTACTTTCTGTTCCAGTAGGAGCCCACGTCTGCCCCCTCCCACAGAATCTCCCAGACCACCAAGAGCAGCACCCGACACTTCCCTTGTGAGCAGTTCCCCCCACCTCCTACCAGAAATGCTTATTTCCACTTAATCACTTAACTTCCCGTTAGTCATTGATTTGCTCGAGCGGGCGCCAGTAACGTCTCCATTTGTCCCTGTCGCGTGCTAGTGTAGCCCAATGGCATCTGTTCGCTCTGGGAACATGAAGAGCCTCAAACCGATTGTTCATGATCTTGACGAAGAAGTCTGACCATCTGGTAGGTGGGTGGCCACGCGGTCTTTTGACATCCCGTGGAATCCAGTCGGTAACAGCTCTAGTCCAGCGGTCGTCTTTAAATCTCATTACGTGACCAGCCCATCTGATTTTTGACACCTTGGCAAACGAGGCAGCGTCCCTGATTCTTGATCGTCGATGGATGTCAGAACTGCGGATTCTTTCTCTCATTTGAGTGAAACGTGATACTCCAAGCATAGCTCTTTCAATTCTTCTTTGGGAGACCTGAATAGTGTTCTCATCCTGTTTGCGTAGGGCCCAGGTCTCTGAGGCATATGTTAATGCAGGAAGAACAGTGGAATCAAAGAGATGTGCCCGGAGCCGAAGGTTCTTCGTCCTCTTAGCTATTTCTTTGACATTCTTGAAGGCGTTCCAAGCTGCTCTCTTCCTCCTGCGCAGCTCGGGTGCCAGGTCATTTTTCATGTTGACCTCTCGACCTAGGTACACATAGCTGTTGCACTCGGAGATGGTCGTTCCATTGAGAGCGAATGGGGCATCAGGAACGAGGCTGTTTCTCATAAACATTGTCTTCGTAAGATTCAGCTGTAGTCCAACCTTTCCACACTCATGGTCGAAGTCGGCCAGCATTTGTGCCGCTTGGCTGATGTTTGGTGTTATTAAAACAATGTCATCAGCAAAGCGGAGGTGGTGTAGTTGCTGACCATCTATCTATCTTCACTCCCATTCCTTCCCATTCCAGTCGTCGCATGATGGTCTCAAGGGTTCTTATAAGAAGCTTATTTCCAAGTGATGTGGAAAGTCACTCATTACTGGGTTCAGACTCCTCATTCCACTTGGTTGTTCCGGGTGGAATCTTCCTTTCCACTGCTCTGCACGTTGTCTCACTCAGTGGGGTCTAGCATTCTCCTAGCTGTAGATTTTTGTTCTTTGTATTCGTTGTTGTTGTTCTTAAGACCTGTTTGATTAGTTCATAATTGCATTCCTTAACTTCCTCTTCGGGCTGGAGCGATAGCCCAGCAGGTAGGGCGCTTGCCTTGCACGCAGCCGACCCAGGCCAACCCCAGTTCGATTCCTCTGCCCCTCTAGGAGAGCCCAGCAAGCTACCGAGAGTATTGCGCCCGCATGGCAAAGCCTGGCAAGCTAACTGACGTATTTGATATGTCAAAAACAGTAACAAGTCTCACAATGGAGATGTTACTGGTGCCCACTAGAGCAAATCGATGATCAGTGGGAGGACAGTGCTACAGTGCTACAACTTCCTCCTTGTGGGGAGGTGGGGGGAGGGTTGCTGGTGAGTAGGGCACGGTTGGGGCCACACAGTGCGGCAGGGTTGGACTCAGGACTCCTGCTCCAGCCCTTGGAGCTTTTCCTCAACCTCTTTCTTTCTTCATGTTTTTTGGCCGGGGTCGTGCATGCCATGGCCGGGATCTGACTTGTTGCCTTGGACATGCTGGCATTTGCTCTGGCACTGAGCCCTGTGCCCAACCCCAAACTTCCTGGATATCTTTCTGTTTCCTCTCTGTGTCGATATGGCCATCAGTCTTAGGAAATCCAAATACACGGTCGCTTTATCCCTTTCCATTTCCCAAAACACAGAAACTAAGCTTCCCGCTTTCTTTTTTAAAATTTTTATTAGTGAAATACCATGAGGTGCAGTTGTAGACGTAACAGTATTTTGTGCTTGGGTTTCAGTTATACAATGCTCAAGTACCCATCCCTACATCAGTGCCCATTCTCCACCTCCAGTGCTCCCAGTATCCCTCCCCCATCCCACCCCACCCCTGTAAGCTTCCCATTTCTGACTCACCTGTTTCTGCTCCCTTGCCCTCCCTGCCGCATGCTTTTCTTTGCTTTACCTGCTCTTCCCTGCCTTTGAGGCTCACACGTGCTCCTCGACTGAATGTCCTCCATCAGACACTTTCCCCCTTGGTTTTCAAAGTTCCCTGTGCTCTCACGCTTCTGAAGCTTTTCCTGCCCACTCTGGGCGTGGTCAGCTCACCGATGTCAGCTGGATTGCTCCTCGTGTGTGTGTCTTCCTCCTGCTTGGGCTGATGGACATCCTTGAGTTTCCCAGTGCATAGATGTTCCCTTTTCTCTCTCACAATCCTGCCTGGAACACAGTGGGTTATGCATAATTGTTTGTTGACTGACTGTATGTTTAAGCATTTGACCACGTGACAGTTTTTGTTCTGCATTTCAGGCGCCCGAGAAGAAGCAAGATGTTGGGAAGTTTATTGAGCTCCCAGGTGCTGAGATGGGGAAGGTTACTGTCCGCTTTCCTCCAGAAGCCAGTGGGTAAGACAGTGGGGCTGACACTTGAACTGACTTAATGGAGAACTTTAAGGGTGGTTATGAGATGCTTTGCTTATTTATAGGTTTTTAAATACAGAAGGAAAAATAATTGTGGAAATTAAAATTCTCAGCAGCATCTTAATTGTTTCTTTTCTCTTTTGGCTTTTTGTGTCACACCCAGCAATGCTCAGAAATTACTCCTTGTGGTGCTCTGGGGACCATATGGGATGCCAAGGATTGAACTCGGGTCAACCACATGCAAGGCAAATGCCCTACCCTCTGTACTCTCACTCCAGCCCCAATGGTTTCTTAATTATTGACTGCTTTAGAAAATTTGTGGTCTTGTTTTATTAAAGTAGTAAGAAAAACATTTCAGTTTTTATCCAGAATTTTATTTTTTAATTGCAGTTTTTTCCTCCATATTGATTGAGATCCTGTGCTATACAATACATCAGTTATGGTTTCTCATTCCCAGAAAGGATTTCAGTTGTAGAAGGAAAGCGTTCACAGAGGCCGGAGAGAGAGTGCAGCAGATAGGGTGCTCGCCCTGCACACAGCAGGCTCAGGTTCGATGCTGGCATCACATATCGCCCCCCACGCCCCTCCCCGAGTGATCTCTGAGTGCAGAGTCAGATGTAAATCTTGTTCATCACCAGGTATGTCCCAGAAACTAAAAGGGGAGGGAAAAAAAACTTCACAAAGCAGAAATTTTAAGCTTTGTTAACCTTTTGAGATTTTCAGACTTCTGCTTAGTAAGGATTTGTGCTTGTATCCTAAGGAATTCTTAAAATGAGCTGTACAAATTAGGGTAGAATTATTTTGCTCTTTTTTCCCAAAGGGCAGAGAGTGATTAGCCATTCAGTTCCTAGTGAGTTTCTTTCTGTCTCTTTTTGTTTTGGGCCGCACCAGGACCCCTGACTCTGTGCTCAGGAATCACCCTTGTAAGGTGCTGGGGATCGAACTCGGGTCGGCCACATGCAAGGCAAGTGCCCTGCCTGCCAGGTAGCTTCTTTCTGTTCTTGGCAGGCTTCCCCCATCCCTCACTCTTTTCCACAGAAGGAAAAAATAATCATATTTGAAAGACACGTTGGGCAAAGCCTTTGTAGTTTGAGGTCCCCAACCTGGGACTAGCACAGGCCAGTCCAGGATGGCCTTCTGCCCCTCCCGAGTGCCTGTCAGGTGGGAGTGGGATACCTGCTGGGGCCAGGTACCAGGCTTTGTTCTGGAAACATTGTGGCTATTTTTTGCCAATTTTATTTCAGTGTTGTCTCTTTTTCATTCTCAGCCAAATTCTACCCCCTCTGTAGTGTATGGGCTCTGCCTGCTGGTGAAGGCAGCGCTTTTGTTTTGCCTAAGGATTCTTCTGATGGTGCCAAGAGCGCCAGAGGCAGCAGTGTCAGTGTTAGCCCTCCCCATGCTCTCTGCTTTAAATCCTAATTGCGGCAGTAGGTCAAGCACAGGGAGAGTGAGTGGGAGAGATGTTTTGGGAAATATGGAGGCAGATGCAGAAGGGCAGTTGGCACCTTGTTAGGTAGAAGCATTCATGCGTCTCCCTTTCCTCAGAGGTGCAGACCCCATGCACCCCTGGGCTCCCACATACCTGATGAGATCTTGCTCTGTACCTCCATCACTGGTTTGCGGAAAGCTACCTTAAGCCCTGGTTATTGGTGAACCCTGTGAATTCTGTTATCTGCCAGCATCACTTAGGTTAGTCAGTTCTAGAGGCTCTGCTTTGGCCCAATGCAGTTTGGGGCTTAAATTTCTTATGTTTGATTTTTGGACTGCACGTGGTGCTCAGGGCTTACTCCAGACTCTGAGCTCAGGGGTCACTCTCAGGAGGATCGTGGGACTGTGTGGGGTTTCAGGGTCAAGCCCAGGTCACCTGCATGCTAGGCAAGCGCCTTCCCTGCTGTCCTCTCTCTCCAGTCCTGTGCTGTTATTCCCAGCTCTCAGCGCATTTTTATGCATCGGTTTGTGTGTATGTGGTTTGTTACTTGCAGGCCTGCCGTATGCTTTCCCTAGTGCAGCATTGAGTGGTAACAGTTTCCTGGGTAAGGCAAGGCCACTGTCTCCATCTGACAGGTGGTTCTGGAACCGGATTCTAGCAACTTGCCAGACTCCCACATTCCCTGAGCTCTGGGGGTCCTGGACTCCAGACAGTCAGTTCTGTGCAGTGTTGTAGAGCACTAACAGCGAATCTGATGTTCTGGGGCTATTTTGTTGATGTACCTTGTCTCTTGAGCTGAATTATTTTTATAATCTTGTGACTTACCTCCTGTTAGCATCCTCAAGTTTTGGCATTGTGAAGACTGACCCTCCCTCTACCCATTTTTTTGTTGTTGTTTCAAATTTACTAATAAAAATCTTTAAGTCCAAGAGAGAGGTACTAATATGGCTCCTGTATGTTGATTTCTGGGTAAGAATTGGTGGGGGCTGGTAGTCATTGATTAGTTTTCTGTTAGCAATGAATCTTGAATGTTTTGGAGGTAACATTTTTCAGTAAAATAAACACATAGTATTTCTGGTTCTTTCCCAGAAATATCTCAGTTTTTTTTTTTTTACTTTGAGAGAGACGGAGGGAGGGAGAGAGAGAGAGAGAGAGAGAGCGCATACACGCATGTGTGGTGCTAGGCTTTCTTTCAGATCTCACATATGCAAGACAGAAGCTCTCATGGAGCCATATTCCCCACCCTCCTAATAAGCTGCTAGTTTATTAGATAAGTGTTGTGAACAGTTCTTTTAAAAGTTGACATATGCACATACCTTGTTTTCTCAAATGTCATCTTTCAGTGTTTGTTGTTACAATTAATAAACCAGTGCTGAAATTCAGCTTTATCTGCATTCCATACAATTTCTTAAAGTTTTTCCTTGATACCCACCCGTTTTCTATTCTAGGATCTGATCTGGGAATGTTGTCCTTTATTTTTATGCAGAAAGTGTTTTCATATTCTTGTCCCATTTTGTTTTATTTTGGGGTCACACCTGGTGGTGCTGTGGGGCAGGGGGGCGGGGTGTGCTGCTCCCTGTAGTACCCAGGAGATGGTGCATTGCCGATCCTGGGCTCAGGCCCTGGCACCCTGAATGCCCAGTATATGCTCAGCCCTTAGAGCTATTTCTCTGGCTCCCTAAATGCCTTGTTTTGTACTACCTGTGTACAGTACCATGTGTAGGAATCCTTTAAAGTTGATTTGTTGATCTAGAGTGCTGCATTAATCTCCAAAAATGTGGATTTAGTTTGAAAATGACAGACATACCCAAGGTCCTACTTTTCTTCCTCTGTTTCTGTCAGCTTGATCTGAGGTAATCTTGATCTGTCAGATCAAACAGGTGTAGCCATGGCTGCCCTTCCTGTGAAAGGAGTCCAGCTCTCAACTTCCCCGCCTCACACTTTCTTTGCCCTGCCCCCTGCCACCATATATGTATTTTCAGCAAAGAGGATGTTGCTTTCATTGCCACCTCATCAATAGCGGATAATGTTGATTTATATAGAATCAGCAGTGTCCTAGTTGACTTGCGGCAGAGGGTCAAGTGGGTTTGCCCTGACAGTGCTCAGCGTTTACTTCTGCCTCTGTGCTCAGGGATCACTTGGGACTTTGCTGGGAGACCATCTATAGGTGTCAGGGATCTAATCCCAGTCAGCCACGAGCAAGGCAGGTGCTCTAGACCCTGTCCTATCTCTCTGGCCCCTCCAATTGATTTTATTCCTTGTCAAATGGCCATGGACCAGAGTTTGATGATGGCTGGTGGTGTGTTGGTCAGGATGAAAGTGTTGGACTATTAACTCCTCTGGCACTGGAGAGAACAGAAGGCTAGAAGCATGGAGGACCCCCTCCCCCCCTTTTAAAAAAATAATATCTATAGAAACATTTCTTCCAGATTATAATACTTGTAATAACTTGCCCCTTTGTGATACTTTACATATCAAGCAGTTTCTAAGGATGATTTTATAAATGGTACAGTTGCTTCTGCCCTTCCTTCTATCAGATCAGATCAGATTATCTCGGTCCTTCTTGCTAGAAAATAAAACTCTTGACTTAACAACTCGCAGAGTATTTAACTCTCCTCCTAAAGACTAACTGGAAGCCTTGCGCTCAACCCTGTTGATGGGTCTTCACAATGTCTCGTTTCAGGTACTTACACATCGGGCATGCGAAGGCCGCACTTCTGAACCAACACTACCAGGTTAACTTCAAAGGGAAACTGATCATGAGATTTGATGACACAAATCCCGAAAAAGAGAAGGAAGATTTTGAGAAGGTAATTAAAGATGCACTGATGACTCTTTGCCAGAAAAATGATTTGAAATTTGAGGGTCACCTTCATGGGAGGAGCATTGACAGATACTCATTCTCTGTATCTAAGTCTGAGCCCTCAGCCTGAAAGTCATGTGAGTTCCCATCCTGAAAAACTTCCTGTTTGCAGAACTGGAGTGATAGTGCAGCGGGTAGGGCGTTTGCCTTCCATGGGGCCAACCTGGGTTCTATCCCCAGTATTTTATATGGTTCCCCAAGCAGCACCAGGAGTAATTCCTGAGTACAGAGACAGGAGTAACCCCTGAGCATCACCAGCTGAGACCCAAAAAGGAAAAAAAAGCTTACCCGCTGCTTTTCAAACTTTCCCCAGTCTTTGTGGATTGACTCATATGCTGTATTTTCCTATAAGAATCAAATGCTCACTGGCAGTCTTAAGTTTTCTTTTTTTTTAATGAAGTTGAACATTTTATTATTAAAGCATTCTTTTTTTCCTGCAAGGTTGTTGCTTCATTGTATAAAAATAACACCAGCAAAAACAGAATATTGCAAAATTAGGTTCATCTAACACTGCCCACCTACAGTTTTCTACACTGCCAAATCATTAAGTATTTTGATCTAAATTCAAGAGTGGATGAAAGCAAATTACATTGGTATTGTGAAAAAGATGTGTATAATGTTCATTTGCAATCCTCAGAAAGTTAAGGGGCATTTTCTTTCCAGTTGCATTGTTGCAAGTAGTTTTTCCACTTGTGTAGTATTAAATATTCTATCCACCAGTAATTTAAAACAACTATGCTAGATTATGTGTTTTCATACGGGTTTATTAAGAGGTTTCATTTTCACTCAATAGATTTTTTGTATTTCTCATATACTTCTTCACTCATCAGTTCATCTAGTTCTGAAGGGTTACTCAGATGGTTACTCAGCTAACAATCTTCATAACAAGTCTTACTGACAAGTCCTGGATTTTCTGCAAGAGCTTCATTAATTTCAATTACTTCTCCTGATAAAGGCGAATAGAGTTCACTAGCAGCTTTCGTGCTTTCCAAAGCACCAAACTCATCTTGCTTGTTGAGCTTCATCCTGACTTCAGGAAGGCTACAGTAAACAACTTCTCCCAGAGCTTCCTGTGCAAAATTGCTGATTCCCACTGTTCCAATACCGTTTTCCGTTGTGATCCATTCATGTGTGTCTGTGAACTTTTGCATAGCCAGCAGCACCCTGCCTGTACCCAGAGTCCGAGTGGCACCCGCCTTCAGGGCCCAGGCAGGGACGCACGAGGCGCGCAGGCAATGGATGGCAGCCCACACACTCCACGCTCTATGCGACTCGCAGCGCCGTGGTGCGGGGTGTGGTGGTGGCGGCACCACTTGGACACCCCTGCCGGCGGGCGGGGCAGGGGCTGACCCGGACCTGGAGGTCTTAAGTTTTAAGTTTACGGAAGAAACACAGTAGGCATTGAGAAGTGTGAAGGGCCCCAGCCTCTTCTCTATTCAGGAGCAATGCAGAGGGCACGTGGTAAGTAGGACTGCAAGAAACAGCTTTTCCACGGTTCAAGGACAGCTCTGTCACAAGATCCACTTTTTTAATTTTTGCTTTTTGGGTCACATTCCGTGATGCACAGGGGTTACTCCTGACTCATGCACTTAGGAATTACTCCTGTCAGAGCTCAGGGGACCATATGGGATGCTGGAAATCAAACCTGGGTCAGCTGTGTGCAAGGCTAACGCCCTACCGGCTGTGCTATTGCTCCAGCTCTCACAAGATCCACTTTTGCCACTAAAAATGTGGAGGCATTAAAATGGTGAAGTCTTAGTGTTTGTTCGTTTGTTTGTTTTTTAAGTTTTTGCTCTAATACCATCCAACTTCCACAACCATTTTTAGGCTGTCAGAGTGTTGTGTTGTAGTATTACATTTGCCCAATGCAGTACCAGGGCATGAAAACTGCCCCCATGCTTCCAAAGGCCAAAAGCTCAGTAGATGCTTCTTTCGGATTCTTCTTGCAGGTTATCTTGGAAGATGTTGCTATGTTGCATATCAAGCCAGACCAATTCACCTATACCTCAGATCACTTTGAAACCATCATGAAATATGCAGAGAAGCTGATTCAGGAAGGGAAGGCTTATGTGGATGATACTCCGGCTGAGCAGATGAAGGCTGAGCGCGAGCAGAGGGCAGAATCTAAACACAGAGGAAACTGTGAGAATTGGGCCCTGTGGGGGAACTGCTGCTTCTCACTGATGCGCTTCCTGTGTCTTCTTTCATGGAACATTTCTCTGCCTGTCTGCACGTGGAGCCATTAGGCAATACCATCCAGACATGAGTTCATCTCTTAGAAACCCTTTATTTCTTGGTTGGGGCAGTGCCGGGGGTCTACTCTCTCCTTGGCACTCGGGGACCCATATGGCCTTAGGGGACTAGATAGTGCGGGAAATGAGGCCCAAGCATTGAATGTGCAGTGCAAGTGCTCTGTCACTGAGCTACCCCCCAGACCCGAAATCTTTTTTTTCTGTGTCATCTTTTCGTGGTTGGTTGTTCCTTTGTTGGAATTACAACTGCATGTGAAGTGTGTCCCTCAGCACCTCTTACCACTCTCAAGTCTTTTCATGCTGCTTTCACTTGGTTGCAGTGAAACTATTTCTGTCAAATATTCCTTCCCGCAGCAAAGTGTGAAAGTAATATATAAGCTTTGATTGTTGCCTTGTATACTAGAAATAGCACTTGGCAAAAACCACAAGTAATGCACACCCATATCTGATTTATGACTTGTTCCCCATCCTTCTGAATTGTGCTGCTTTCCTGCTGTAGTTACGTGTCATTTAAGTACATTGTGCTGTTTAAATCTCAGGTATTACATTTGGGAACTCTGTCACTGTCCTCCCGTTGTTCATCGATTTGTTCGAGCGGGTCCAGTAACGTCTCCATTGTGAGACTTGTTACTGTGTTTGACATATCGAATACGTCATGGGTAGCTTGCCAGGCTTTGCCTTGCGGGTGAGTTACTCTCAGTAACTTGCCAGGCTCTCCAAGAGGGGTAGAGGAATTGAACCCGAGTTTGTCGGGTCGACTGCTTGCAAGGCAAACACCCTACCACTGTGCTATCGCTCGGAAATTTAAATTGTTATGAAGTGTTTTTGCTTTTTTTAAATTTATTTTATAAGTTGATTCACAATATTTGATTACATTTAATATTCAAACACCAATCCCACCACCATTACACCTTCCCACCATCAAATTCAGGATGTTTCCATCCCAAGCCCCAATCCCTGTCCCAAAACACTGTCACTGTCCTCCCGTCGTTCATTGATTTGCCCAAGCGGGCCCAGTAACATCTCCATTGTGACACTTGTTACTGTGTTTTGGCATATCAAATACATCACGGGTAGCTTGCCAGGCTTTGCCGTGAGGGCAAGATACTCTCGGTAGTTTGCTGGGCTCTACGAGAGGGGCTGGGTTCAATTCCTCCACCCCTCTCTGGCAAGCTACCTGTGACTATTCAATATGCCAAACACAGTAACAAGAAGTCTCAGAATGGAGACGTTACTGGGCCCGCACGAGCAAATTGATGAACAGCGGTAGGACAGACCCAAAACTCAACCGAAAGAATATATTTTGTATTGTCTGTTATGAAGAACTGCTGAACATGCTTACAAAAAAGTATTCATATAGGAAACAGTGTGAAGAATGTTCTGTTTTGGCAGGAGCCTTTAAGACATTCTCTAGGATATCACTAACATTGTTAAAGTTTGGGTGATGTAAGCTTTGATATGTATGTCTGAAAATATGTATGTGTATATATATATATGTATTTCCCCCTGATTTGATGCCTACTGTCTGAACCCCATCAAATATGGTGTGGTAATTATGGAGAATGGGTAGGAATTGTCTTACGGTGTGTCACATGGGCACAAAAGCGGCTTCGAGGTCCAGGAATATGTTCACTCATGCGTGTGGCTCAGCCCGGATTGTGGTGGTGGTTGGGTTGTGGAGGTCTGTCTGCTGCTGGGTCCCTTGGGGCGGGGAGACTTCTCACCCGCCCCCCTATGGGGCGCCCCTTGTGAAAACAGCCTGGTGCGGAGTCTGGTGGCATGGCTATGGGGGCCTCAAGTTATGTTCCTTTCTGGGAGAAGCAGCTGTGTGCAGTATTATTACTTTTTATTTATTTTTGGGGGGTAGAGGGGTGGGGTTAGAGCCACACCTGCGTGCTTAGGAGCTGTTCCTGACTCTGCTTAGGAGGGACCCCTGCCTGTTGCTTGGGGAATCACAGGCAGTGCCAGAGATCAAGCTGGGGTCAGTTACATGTAAGGCAAAGTCCCTTAGTTTTTCTGTGTTTTCAGAGATTTCAACTGGACTTACTTGGGGAGAGGTGGCCACGAGGACTCCCTGGCTGTGCTATGGAGGCTGTGAGTTGCCAGAAGGCTCACCCAGGGCCCTGTGACTGCGAATCATGCGTTCAGCCTCCTGAGCCAGGAAAGGGTGTTTATTGAGGTTGCTGGGATTTGGAGCTTGGAGATGGGGATTTTGTATTTGGATTTACCATAGACTGAGATTTGGAGCTTTCGGTATATTAAGCTTGTATCACAGACTCTTCTGTCCTCTTTTCTCCGGGCGTGCAGTCTCCTCTCCCCAGGAAAGTCTGGGGGGCCTTCCGAGGGCAGAGACCTGCTCCCTGCTCAGCCAGATTTTTGCAACAGGCACAGCTTTGGGCCTGAGGCCTAGGCCAACTTGTTCTGTACCGAGGACTGAGGCAAGCCAAGACCAGAGTCTCCTGGTACCCAGACAGGAGAGGGCAGTCGTGCCAGGACTGCAGATGAGAAAGGCCGAGTAGTAGAAAGCTCAGCCCTTGTGCTTCCTCTGCCCCGTTGTTAGTCTCCAGCAGGGAAGGGGCTGATTCTAGCTTTTCTCTAACATCTTGGTGACACGTTTCCTGAGCTTTTTCCCACTTTTGTTACCTTTCCAGAATGAAGCCTTGCCTTTTTTTCCCAACTTTATTAAAATACTGAGTTTATTTCACATGTATATTTTTGTCTCATCCTTTTCATCTCATGCCCTTGCTCTTGATTTCCAACATCGGAAACAACAGTATTTTCAGAAGGACAGCACGTGCTTCCGCTGTAAAGCGGGACCGTGAGGAAATGTATATCCAATTACCCAGGACTCTTTTATTTTGAATCTACCTTCGAGTGATTCTTCCAATCACCTCTGACACTTTTGTTTTATAGCTGTTTCGAAGAATCTGCAAATGTGGGAAGAAATGAAGAAGGGGAGCCCATTTGGCCAGTCCTGTTGTTTGCGAGCAAAAATCGACATGAGCAGTAACAATGGATGCATGAGGGACCCCACCCTATATCGCTGCAAAATCCAGCCGCATCCACGAACTGGAACGAAGTACAAGTAAGTGTGTGTCTCAGCTCTGGAGCCTGCGTGACACCTGTGTGGTTCCCGGGAGTGAGGAGAAACTCTGGAATAGTTAGAAGGTTGGGGCTGAGGTTGGGGTTCATTCATTCGTCCAGAGTCTGACTGACCTTCCGGAGGCATGTGTTATTTTTCTTACAGAGATTTGGGCTACACCTGGTGGTGGTCGGACTATTCCTGGCTTTGTGTTCAGGTGTGACATCTGGCAGTGTTGGGGGTCCAGTCACTTCTCCAGACCCCTGAAGTCTTATTTTCTCAGAGATGGTTTCTTGGGGGTGTGTAATGATCAGACTCATTTCTGTGAAGCTCACTGCACAGTTCAAGTCCTTACACCTGCCCAGAATTGTTCTTAATGAATGGCTTAGATTCAGGCATTAGCTTACTTTAGTTTTAGATTAAGATGCTTCTTGCTGTGAACTTTGATTCTGCAATGTATAAGTAAATTTATGAAAACGATAAAAAAAATTATAGAAATGTGGACATAATAAGAAATGAGCATGTTCTTGATACTTTCACTTGTTTTGTTTTGGGGCCACATCTGGCATGCTCTGGGGTTACTGGCTCTGTGTTCAGTAGCTACTCTTGGTGGGCCTCAGGTGAACATATGGGATTCCAGTGGTCCAGCCTGGCCTGGCCGCATGCACTGCACGAGCCCTGCCCGCTGTCCTATCACACCAGCCCTCACTTAATTTTCTGTGCAGGTTTTCAGGTTAGCATATTTTTCTTCTTCAGAGGTTATCCCTTCTCCGGTTTGTAGATAATTGTAGAATGGATTTCTTTGATGGTGAAAGATATTTCTTGTATTATGAAGAGGCCTACTAGATAGAATCACTGAAGAAGTTGGTAAATGTTGCTGATTAGCCCTGTCTGGCTCATGTTGGGCTTTTGTGGTCAGATGAATATATGTCATAGTCCAGAACACCTGGACTCTGGGTCAATGAGCCCTTCGTTCTAACAGGGAGTTGCTGCTTTATCAGTAAACACGTACCTTGAATGCACTTGGAGAAGAGCATTTGAATCCACATTTTCGGCATTCATTGATGGCAGAACATTGTGACGATGTGTGGCCTTTACCGACAGCTTCTGATCATATTACACTTAGGAGTTTACCTGAGTGTGGCTGATACTGTATAAAACTAAATATCTGCAAGTTAGGGTGTATGTTACTCCTTACTTCCCTACCATGATATATGTGGCCATTACTGAAATAAGAGTGTAGAGTTTGCTTTCTGTAGTAGTCTCTGAAGTTCCAGCATTTTAATTTAACTACCAAGTGGATAGTGTACTAAATGCTATATGCTTAGATTATTGTTAACCATGGTACTTGGTATTTTTGGTCACAGCTGGCTATGCTCAAGGCTTACTCTCCTAGCTCCTTACTCAAGAATCACTCCTGGTTGTGCTTGGGGTTGGGGATGGAAACTGGGTCAGCCATGTGCAAGGCCAGTGCCCTACCTGCTGTATTATTACTCTGACCCAGTACTTGTTGATTTTAAAGAAAATCCCAACTTGGAAAGAATTTAAATGGTTTTGCTCTTCTAAAGATTACTCTAAGACAGGAAAGGATAAACTGCTTCATGTTGATTTTTCAAAATAACTTTTTTCCCCTAGTGTTTACCCGACGTACGATTTTGCCTGTCCCATAGTTGACAGCATCGAGGGTGTGACACATGCCCTGCGAACAACCGAGTACCATGATCGGGATGAGCAGTTTTACTGGATCATTGAAGCCTTGGGGATCAGGAAACCGTACATCTGGGAATACAGCCGGCTCAATCTCAACAACACTGTGCTCTCCAAAAGAAAGCTCACGTGGTTTGTCGACGAGGGGCTCGTGGATGGCTGGTACGCCTACACACTTGTCGCGATTTTTCACTGCTTTGAGGGGTGGAGGAGGTGGGGTGGAGAAGGCCACTGGGGTTCTGCCCTTGCCTCTGTTCCAATTCCCCAGCTCTGTCTGGGTGCTGAAACTGGGAGCATCTGCTGTGGCTCTGGCAGACACAGCATTTTGGGAGGGCGGGTCTAGGTCCCCATAGATGTGACTGCCACAAAGGCCCTGGAAACTCGCGTGCATGGCGTGAAGGCATAAATCACTGGCCGCAGCGTCTGTGGGGAGGACCCCGGGCTGCAGAGCGGCACCAGGGAAAGGCTGTAAAGTGTCAGCAGCGCCCGAGTAGCCGCTGGGGTTTCTGTGAGAAAGAGCAGAAAAATCCAGTGTGCGGGTGTCTGTGCAAACCAAGCCTGTTTAGGTGGCTTTCCATGTTTGTAAAGCACAGAAATTATTGGAATTGATAAATTGATAATTATAATGGAAAATAAGCTCATACTATAAGTTTTATAATAAATTTCTGATGTTTATGAATGCATTCTGTATTTTTTAAGCCTGGCAAGCTACCCGTGATGTATTCAGTATGCCAAACACAGTAACAAGTCTCACAATGGAGACGTTACTGGACCCGCTCCAGCAAATCAATGAGCAACAGGAGAACAGTGCTACAGTGCTATGTATTTTTAGGACTTATATTTATTGCATGTATGGTTAACATTTAAATATTAGATATTTTAAAAATTTTAAGAGATTTTGTAAATATAAGATTGTAATATAACTATTTTATAGGATTTTTAAAATCAAAATTTATT
This sequence comes from Sorex fumeus, assembly GCF_029834395.1. Taxonomy (NCBI): domain Eukaryota; kingdom Metazoa; phylum Chordata; class Mammalia; order Eulipotyphla; family Soricidae; genus Sorex; species Sorex fumeus. The sequence goes on from NW_026606067.1 coordinate 18,842,220, forward strand.
AAATAATACAAACAAAAGTACAAAGCGTAGATGTCATATAATATATAAAATGGTACTCAGCCAACCTGGATTTGATTCCTCGTATAGTTCCCTGAGCCCCAGTAGGAGTGATCCTTGAGCAGAGAGCCAGGAGTAATCTCTGAACATAGCTCAGCCCCTGAGATGATTAAGTGAACAGTATATACGTTGTACTATTTTACTGTGGATCGAAACTGGATACAAGGCCAGTTTGCCTTGGGGCCCCTTGGATAGGGTGTTGCAGACCTATTCAGTAGGGTTGATAGCTCAGACCTGCTTTTTGTGGGTGCAGCTCACTGTTGGGGACTTTTCTTGCACGTGTGAGACCCTGGCAGCTCACAAAGTAAAAATGAAAAAAATGCCATTTTCCTATTTTGGATTCTGCATGCCTTGAAGATGCTCCTTCAGCATCTGCTTCTGCAGCCATGCCTTTCCCGTGCCCAGCGGTACAGCATCCAGGCTGCTGGCAGTGTTCCTTCCCGGCCACGGGCCTGCTGGTCTTGTGCTCTGCCTGTCTGCTGTGCCAGCCGTCACGCCAGTCATTTTGCAGCTGTCCCACTTATTCTTCCTTAAGGTGTTTTGTGCCCTCTGCATCTGTCCTTTAAAAAAATGTCTGGTCTATCCAACTCCCACGAGACTCTCCCTCTCTCCAGGGATGACCCTCGGTTTCCCACGGTGCGCGGTGTCCTGCGGAGAGGAATGACGGTGGAGGGGCTGAAGCAGTTCATCGCCGCCCAGGTGAGCTCTGCTGCCCTCACTCTCCCCGTTCAGGGTTTTCTGGCAACTCCTTGTATCTCATTCGTTTTTACTTTCTTTTTTCAGGGGGTGGGGGATGCCTGACATTGCTCAGGGGTTACTCCCGGCTCTGCACTCAGAATCACCCCTGGTGGTGTTTGGGGGACCATATGGGATGTGGGGGCTTGGACCTGGGTTGGCCATGTAGCGGGCAAATGCCTTTCCCGCTGCACCATCTTTCCAGCCTCCTTCCCCCTTCTTTCATCTTCCTGTTGCCATTTTTCTTATTCTGTGTTTGTTCCTTAAACTACAAGGGCAGTTTTTAAGGGTATATGGAGCATGCCCTAAACCAGCCTAGGAATGAACAGAAGCAGCACAGCACCAGCAGAGCCTGTCTCTGCTCCCCGCTGTCCAGGGTAGCTGCATTATTTTCACATAAAAGTTATGGCTGTATAATGTATGTTAAAAATGGTGCTTTAGTATACTTAGATTTATTGGGTTTGTTTGTTTATTTATTTTGCTGACTTGCTTAGCTAAAGGGCAGCGTTCTAATTGCTTCCCCTCTTTGTGATTTCATGTGCGGTTGACGTGATTTCATGCTTGTTTTTCTAGGGCTCCTCACGGTCGGTTGTGAACATGGAATGGGACAAAATTTGGGCATTTAACAAAAAGGTACATGCTTTGGATGTGGGTCCTCTTTTTCATGCCTGTCTCCGGAATGATCCATTTAGAATTCATTTCATTTTTCTCACAGTAGCAAACATTTTGTGAAGGGTATTGTCATTTTGCAGTCTTTCAGGAAAATGGAATGTTTTCCTTTTTGAATAGAGGCAGGACATTATGCCTATTAATATTCCAAACTAGTGGCAGTGACTAAAGCAGACACACTTGGAATCATGGTGGGGGGTGGGGGGGCATAGTGTTTCCGTCCATCTTTTTTGAACTCTCTGCATTTCATTTTTCTGCTTTCAAGCTGCGAGCGCTCTGTAAGAAGGTATTTTGTGATGCTTCTCCTTGCCTTCCTAAGCACATAGCTTTGAGCATAATACATGTTACAGCCTGAGATATTACCCAGCTTTGAAGCACAATCACATTTGTCTGACTAGCCTATCCAAATCCACTGAAAATGCATTATTTCTATGTTGTGTGTGTGTGATTTTATTTTTTTAAATTGTGTCCTCTGATTTCTTAGAGGCAAAGGGAAGATTTGGCAAACCCTGCTCCCTTGTGTACTGAGAGGACAGTTTTCAAGTTACACGTTTTATTCTGATGTACTCCTTCATATTACTAATCACAAATTGGAAGCAGATGCTTAGACACTATAATAAGGCAAACCGTTGTGTGCCTGGTTTCAGATTCGGTTTTGTGATTGTGCGCTGTTGAGTCCTGGTGTTGCTGCTGACTGTGCCAGTGCCTTGCCTGAGAAATAGTTGCTTGTCTCGCATGTGTTGTGAATTTATTTGATCGAGTCTGTTCTGTCTCTTTCGCTTGTCCCTGCATCAAGGAATTAATAATTGGTTCTTGCTGTTGCTGCAGTTACTAATAATCAACAAAGCCATATTCACAGGCAAAGTTAAGACTGGTTCATGTTTCAGTGATAAACATTTCAGAGTTTCCAAGTCCCAGAAAAGCTATGCAGTAAAAAGCTACACAGCATTTGGTTCAGAATAGTGAGGTGGGTTTCATGAGCAGAGTTTTGTTGGGATGAACAGCACTTTCTCCCTTGTTTCCTCTTACAAAGCCTCATCTTCCCTCCTGTGGCCTCCCTGGGATAGCCCTTTAATTATGGGATTCCCTGAAGCTTTGCATAAGATCTGAACAGCTCAGATACTTGCTTTTAGGTAGTATTAGTTGTCCTCCTGTGATGGCCAATGAGACTTTGGGTCATTGTTTCCCCCTCATGTGTTGGTGCCTTATAGAGTGGTTTTGTCTTGATCTTCTCTCCTCCGCTTGTTTACCTTTCTAATTCTGCCTCCCACTGCACACCGTGGATTTCCTCTCAATGTTCCGAAGATGTGTCTGCCAGCCCTTTCCTCCATGCTCTGCTCCTCTCCCCTCTGCCCCCTCCCCTCCTTGCTCCCCACCCTCCACTCTGCCCCTCCCAGCTCCCCACCCTCCCCTCTGCACCTCCCTGCTCCCCATCCTCCCCTCTGCCCCACTCCGTGCTCTGTGTTCTAGCATCACTCCTGGTGGGTCAGGGGCCATCGTGTGCTGTGGGATGAACCCAGGTATCAGGGCAGGCCAGCCCCTTTCCCAATGTTGCTCTGGCCCCAAAAGTGTTTCTGACCAGGTAGACTCTTCAGTGTGCCACGGACGTAGAGAGGAGGCAGCTGCTGCTCAGAAGCGAGGGTTTTCCAGCTCCCAGAGTTGTGTGGCTGTTGTCTCAGCTCATGGGGCAGTCCTCCCGATCTGTCCTTCTAAGCCATGCTTCTCCTTGCCTTCCTAAGCACATAGCTTTGAGCATAATACATGTTACAGCCTGAGATATTACCCAGCAGGAAGGCACAGAATCCTTCCTGCATGCTGAGTGGCTTGTGTGCGGGATTGAAGCCGATCTGTTTTCAGTTCTTTTGGTCTAGGCTGCCGAGGCTCACTCACCATCAGGCACAGTCCTGAGAGCAGAGCGGTTGGAAGTGGCGGTTCCTAATGTAACCAACTCTGCAGCATTGCATCCCTCTCTGTTTCTGTTGCTGGTCTTTGTGCCATCTTTCCATAACTCCTTTACTTTCTCTTTCTTGGGGCCTGTAAGGACAGAGTTGGGGGGGTAGGGGACTTACTATTGCATGATTTTGTCACTTGCTCTGTCTTTCTACTGGATGGTACTCGGGGCCCGCTGGTGTTTGAACCTAGGCCTCCAGCGTGCAGAGGATATGCTCAGCCCATGAAATAGTCTCTCCAACCTGCAGATGAAATCCAAGTGGAGTGTCAGTGAGCTGTGGGGAGGTGGCACTGTGAAGTGAGCGTTAAGGGCAAAGCTGAGCACCCCTGGACGCTGCCCCAAAGCAGATAAAAATCATCTTGCTAGCCCTCTGAATATCCTGTGATCTTTGTTTTCTCCTTTTCACCTTGATAGAAACTAGTACATGATACCTCAATAGAACAACACCTCGATAGAAACCTGCCCTCCCCTTCCCTTCTTGCCTGAAGGAGGCACTTTGGGGAGTCCTTAGGACTCTTAAGAATAGTTGGGAAAGCACCATAACTCTAGTGATTTTTTTTTTCTAGAACTGTGCAGTTTGGGGAATGAGGAAAACTTAGTAAACTTGTCTCAAGAGTTCCCAAGCTCCTTCGATCCTAACTGCCTTGTAGGGTGCTATTTCTTTGGGGGCACACCCACTGCTACTCAGGTCTTACTCCTGGCTCTGCACTCAGGAATTAACTCCTGACTGTTCAGGGAACCCTATGGCGTGCCGGGGATAGAACCAGGGTTGCCTCTGTGCATGGCAAATGCCCTGCCTGCTCTCCTATCTCTTTGGCCCCTAGGATGCTGTTTTCAGGATGTTTCCAGATGACATAGGACCGTGAGAATCGTCCTTAGGGCCGACTGGCACAAGTATCTACGATGGCCTATCATCATTTCCCAAAGTCGCGGGGGGGGGGGCTGCAGCTTCAGGTCCAGTTGGGGGTGCTTCTGTTTGTTTGCTTAAAGTGGTAGATTTTCACTCACTTCAGGTTTTTTCCCTCCTGAAAAGGGGGCATTAGGCCAGTAAAGTTTGGTTGGGGGCCTGTGCTCTAAAGTGCTCCTTATAATTGGCCAGGGAAGAGATAGTTTTCTGTTCCCATCGGGTGTGGAAACAAAGCTGCACTGAGGAGAAGTTTCTCCTTCCAGCTCCAGTAAGGGAATCGCAGACTGAAGGACTGACCTGCTTGTCACAGTTCCATCAATCATCACTCGAGTGCAGTAGAAGCGAGAGAGCCTGCAACTAGTAAAAGACCAGAGTGGCCTCAGGAAGGGAGAGTGAAGTGGGAAGTTTGGAGAGAGGCTGGTGCCAGTTTCAGGCCAGCTGGAAGCAGAAGCAGATGAAGCCCGGCGGGCACAGGCTGGGGCATCCACGTCTGTCTCGGGCTCTGAATCAGCCTCTGAGATGGTGTCTCTGGGTTCATCAGAATCACCACTAACCCTAACCCTAAAATTTCTCCCCAAGGAAATGAACCTGCCCACCCAGCAGTGGCAACAACCAAAAACCCAAACGCCAGCCAGACCGGCTGGGTCAGCTTCTTGACTTGCCTATTGTGTCTGTCCACATTTTCCTTCCCTTGGCTTTCTTTAGCATCCCCACACTACTGTAGGGACTGTCCCTCTTGGAGCATTTTAAATTGAATCAAGGAATGAAACATAGACCCAACAGGCACTCTGAAGGCAGAAGAGATGAGCATATGCTGGGTGGGCCGTTCATGCCCCTTGGGCCTGGGTGCCTTGGTCCCCTCATGGGTCACATGCAGTCCAGGGCGCTTCCTGTCACTGTGAATCTGCAGGGTTGCCTTATTATAGTGGCCTAATGCTATTTTCGTTGCCATGGTGCTGCACCGCCGACAGAAACATGCTGAATCACCTTCAAAGAGACTAAATCCATAGTCTTCATTCATGATTCTTTTTCTGTTTTCCGCTTGCCAATGAAATGCTAGGGAAGAGATACAACAGGTGAACCAAAACCAAAAAATTAGTAAATGCAGTAACAAAGCAAGCCAGTTAGTATTCCTGGGCTGTTGGCTTCTGGAGAAAGTGTTTGAAACTCGACCATCTGACCATGAGAATGTGTGTGTTGCAGGTCATCGACCCAGTGGCCCCCCGCTTTGTGGCCTTATTGAAGAGGGAAGTGGTCCCGGTGAACATCCCTGAGGCGCGGGAAGAGATGAAGGAAGTGGCCAAGCACCCAAAGGTTCCTGGGGTCCCCCATATCATGTCTGTTACAGCAGGAGCAGGAGCAGGAACAGGGCTCCTGTGACGACCCCCAGCTCTGCTTGGGGGCATGTTTTGTTTTCTTTTGTTTTTGTTTGTTTGTTTTTGCTTTTTGGGTCCCACCCAGCATTGCACAGGGGTTACTCCTAGCTCATGCACTCAGGAATTACTCTTGGCCGTGCTCAGGGAACCACATGGGATGCTGGGAATCCAACCCCGGGTCAGCCATGTGCAAAGGAAATGCCCTACCCTCTATGCTATCACTCCAGCTCCCGGGAACATGGTTTTGAGGCCGCTTTTCCATCTAGCATTTCCCAGCATTAGCACTGTGGGAAGGAATACTGTGGTTTTCTTGCTGCAGAACTTCCTTATGGATGAGACAGGTGGTGGTGGTGGGGACACTCTGAGGTCGCTCAGGTCAGGGCCCTACCTGGAAGTGCTTAGGGGTCATGCAGCACCAGGGTCAAACGTGGGCCAGGCTCTGCCACTTGAGACAACCCTAAATCCCACTTGATTGTTTTCCATAGCATATCATCAACAACTCCGTGCTGATTCTTTGTTCTGTGCAATGACAGACTGTGTATATTATGGGGCAAGAGGAATCTGTGTGTATGTATAGTTATGCGGGGTGGAGTTGTCACACATGGTTGTGTTTGGGGCTACTCCCAATGTTGTTTTTGGGGGTCAGTCACAGCAGGGCTCTCAGGACCCTTTGACATTGGGGCCGAGCTCAAACCTGCCTGCCGAGCATAAGCTAGGCCCATAGCTACATCTCTGACTCTGTAGGCTGAATTGTACACTCATAGGCTGATGGACTCAGCTCTGTTCTGCTCCTGCATGAAATGCAGAATGAAGAACTGCATTGTTCAGTGGTGAGATTAGATGAGTGGCCTGAGTTATAGAAATCTGTGATCACTTTTCTGTTAACGGATCACGGCATTGACTACTTTTTTGCATGTTTTAGGCCCCATTCAGCGGTGCTCAGACCTTACTCCTGGCCCCACTCAAGCTGTATTCGGGCCTTACTCCTGGCTCTGCCTTCTGGACTCATTCCTGGCAGGCTCGGGACTCTATAGGATGGAGAGGTTGGAACCCAGGTTGACTGCCATACCTGCTGTACTGTCTCTCCATTCCCAGAAGCCTGTTTTTTCTTTTGAAAAATATAAATCCTATAGCTCATATGCCTCAGGTCCCACCTATCTGAGTTATAAAAATCGCTGTGAAGGTGGCAGGTCTGTACCCTGGGCTGTGGGGTCTTTGCTCCACGGCAAGAGCAGAGTTGGATTGCAAAGCAGGACCTGGCTGGAGAGACCCCCAGAAAGTGGTTCAGCTCAGAAACAACAATGACTGCAGGTCACCCGTCACGCTATAGATCAGGTGGCAGATCCAATAACACAGGGCAGGGACCCAAATAGTACACATGCAGCTTCCATTTGGTCTTGGATGGATGACTGAGCGCAGCCATTTTCCTCTGGGCCCAGTGTGTTGCTTTAGCCAACACGCTCCTGTTTTCATCCACCAGAATCCTGACGTTGGCTTGAAGCCTGTGTGGTATAGCCCTCGAGTCTTCATCGAAGGAGCTGATGCGGATACGCTGTCAGAGGGAGAGATGGTGACTTTCATAAACTGGGGCAACATCAACATCACTAAAGTGCACAAGTAAGAACCGTTGGCTCATAAACACAGAGAAGAGACGTTTCAGCCTTCCTTCACCTCCTACAGTAAAGTGCTCAGTGCAGCCCAGTTCTGTTGCCAAAGAGGTCTGTCCAGCCGGAGGTCTGAGACCTGTATTATATGTGCTTGTTTTTGTTTTTGTCTTTGGGGCCTCACCTAGCAGGGCTCAGGGCACCAATAATGCTGGGCGTGGAACCTGGGTTGTCCACTGCAGGGCAAGTGCCCTCCCCACTGTCCTATCCCGGCCCCCAAAGGTGCTGTTTTGTGACTATTCTGTGTTACCCGTGGGGTGTCAGCCTTTTCACTTGTGAGGTTGATAGTCACTGCATCTCGATAGAAAAATTTCTGGAAGGCTTCGGAGGGCCTTTGATCATCTGCTGCTGATCTGCAGTTGCTTCGGGGAGGGCTTTCAAGACTGGCGAGGGCTGAGCAGTCACAGTACAGACCCAGTACAGCATTTATGGCATCTGGACTTCATTTGTTCATATTTTAACTTCTTACTCTTATATCTAGGAGTGCAGATGGGAAAATTGTATCTCTTGATGCGAAATTGAATTTGGAGAACAAAGACTACAAGAAAACAACAAAGATCACTTGGCTCGCAGAGAGCACTCGTGCACCCCCTGTGCCAGCTGTCTGCGTCACTTACGAGCACCTGATCACAAAGCCTGTGCTCGGGAAGGACGAGGACTTCAAACAGTATATTAACAGGAACACGAAGGTAGCCTTCCTCAGACCTGTGTGTCATCTTTCCCTGGTACACGGTTTAGGGAAGTTGCTTTTGAATTGGGAGAGGCACTCCAGGGATTCTTCTCCTCAAGATAAAATGATGCGTGGACTGAGATACAAAGATTAATGTCCGAGTTTTATCAGTGTCGAAAAGTGAGGCCCAGTGAGGCTCGGGAACATGGGTGATGGGGGCAGAGAGATAGCTTGCCTCGCACATCTGGTTGTGGCCCCCAAAAAACGCAAAAGGGGAAAAAAGGACGTGTGCAAAGCCAGGCAATAGCTGATGAAGCTGGGCTTGAGGCAGAGCCTGAGCTCAGGCGCCGGGGCCACATGCTGTTGGCTGCTCACCTTGTGCCTGTGTTCCCCACATTGTGACTGACAACAGGCGTCAGTTCTCTGAAAATTTTCCTGGAGCCACTCAGTTTATGCTGTTAACTTTAAAATTTGCCACCATGACTGCTAACCTTTAATTTGATTTTTTTCACCCTTTGCTCTTTGTGCTAAAGTGGTAAAATTTTTCACATCTTTAACATGGGGATGCTAAGTAAAAGAACATTCCAGAAGTGGGGATGGAGATACTGTATTTTCAGGTTGCTTTTGATGTTTTGATATTGAATCTGTTTCACTCTTTGCAGCATGAAGAGCTGATGTTGGGCGACCCCTGCCTTAAAGATCTCCGAAAGGGAGACATCATACAGCTGCAGAGACGGGGCTTCTTCATCTGCGACCAGCCTTATGAGCCCGTCAGGTCAGGAAATCGATTGTCCAAGGGGAACAGCAAAATACTACAGCAAATATTTCAAAAATGCAGCTTCTGCTGAATCTCGGTTCAGTTGTGATTTCTTCTGTATTCAGTATTTCAGGCTTTACTATAATAATGAGAACTCAGAATAAGTATGACCTTAACAAGTTATGTTTTTTAAGAACTAGTCCATCTTTTAGCTTAATGTTGTTCAGGAAACTTACTTATTTTGTCAACAGGCAAAATAATGATAATCATTGGGGTATTTTGTTGTAGTGTGGTTCTGGGATCAAACTTTAGATATACCCTTGAGCTTATCCAGGGCCTTGGGCAAAACTATTTAATCACCAACTGGTGGGAGGAAACGGACTTTCTCTCCCGGGAGAGGTGTGAGCGTGCCAATAAGTTCATCGAGGATTCACTTTGAGTTGCTTTCTGCGTTCTTCCATGTGAACTTTGCTTGGCCCTTCTCTTCTTCAGTCCATATAGCTGCAAAGAAGCCCCGTGTGTCTTGATATATATTCCGGACGGACATACGAAGGAGATGCCAACAGCTGGGTCAAAGGAAAAGACCAAAGTGGAAGCCTCGAAAACTGAGGTAGGGATGTACTCTATCAGTGTGCTTTGCAGCCGAGCAATGAGAATCTGCTCTGCAGATGACCACTGGCTTTCTTTCTATACCTAAGAGGACTCATTAACTCACTTCTGGGGGTTTTATTCTTTCATATAAGGTTTCAAGACACCTTGTAAAATAAGACTTTTTATCGTTTGGGGGCCAAACCTAGCAGGGCTCAGGGCTTCCTCCTGGCTCTGCACTCGGTTACTCCCTGGCTGGGGGACTACATAGGATGGTGGGGGTTGAAATCACGCTGGCCACGAACAAGGCAAGCACCTTCCCCTCATTGCACTACCTCTCCAACCCCATGTAAAGTTTAAGTGTGTGCTTTGATCTTAAAATGTGAAATGGTTTGATTCTGCTTGAGGGAGTCGTGTAACTGTTTCCTTCTGGTTTCTGCTGCTGTAGACAGCTGCTGCCGTGAGTGCTCCCCGTGCTGCAGTGGAGGACCCCGTGGTTCTGTACAACCGAGTGGCCGCTCAGGGGGATGCCGTGCGCGAGTTAAAGGCCAGGAAAGCCACCAAGGAAGAGGTCGACACAGCTGTCAGGCAGCTTCTGGCTTTGAAAGCAGAGTATAAGGAGAAAACGGGCCAGGAGTACAAGCCGGGCTGCCCTCCCGCCGCCGCGCCTCTGAAGGCCACTGCCCAGGCCGCGCCCAGCGCTCTGTCTGCTCAGGCTCTGTATGAGGCGGTCGCGGCCCAAGGGGAGGCTGTTCGGAAGCTGAAGGCTGAGAAAGCCCCCAAGGTCAGTGCTCCAGACTAACTCGAGTCCACTGTCAGGAGTTGCAAGTTCAGGCTTCTGAGTCATCATGCATGTTTTATGTCGACGGTGCCAAAAGCAGGCTGTGACCCCCATCTTTGGGCTGAGTTCCAGAGATCTGAACAGGAAGCAGCTCACCATCAGGGCCTTTGCAGGGGGATGGGGGGAGGGGCAGGGGCGTGATGTGGACAGAGCACTTGATCCTATGTTAGCTATAGGGAGGAGTGAGCGAAGTCTCGGGACGGGGAAGAATCTAGAAGTCCTTCACAAGTGAGCACACTTCAGAGTAACTGGTTTTCTCTTTCTGGTGGTGGTGGTGACAGTGCTAAGGACCCAGTCCTCCCACAGGCCGGGGGTAGGGGGGGGGGGCTGCCTCTGAATTGCATTCCCCAGTCCTTGAGCGCTTCAGGTTAGATAATGGGCTTTATTGGATGTCAGAATTAATGGGGAGCTTGGTGGGCCCCGTCTCAGCTTCTGCTCCAGGACAGAGGCAGCAAAGACTGCGTTTCTTGAAGGGTGACTGGATGATGCTGTTCTGGGACATTGTCCCGGGGTCCTGGCGAGAGTAACACCAGCACTGGCAGGCCTGAATGGCAGCCAGAGGAGGCCAGGCTCTTTTTCGTGAATGTGCAAATGATACCAGCTTTGGAGCATGAATTCTGGCCTTATGTTTGGAATCTCTTGGTGAAGATATTGAGCCAGATTGGTTGTAGTAAACCTATTCCTGGCTCTGTGCTCAGGGATCACTTCTCTCAGAGCTCAGGGACGGGGGGGGGAGGGAAGGAGAGAGATTAATGTTGATTTTGGTGCCACCACTGGCAGTGCTCAGGGGACCATGCAGTGCTGGGTACCAACCCAGGGCTGGCTACATGCAAGACAGGAGCCCTCTGAGCACAGAGAAATATTTGATCCATTATTTCAGACCAGTGATTCCAGCTCTTGCATAGTTGGATTCTTTGTGATAGACTTATTGACTTATTTCCGCAGTAGTCATGGCTTCTTGATGACATAGAAAAATTTGACAAGTATTAAGTATTTATCTTGTTTTTCCTCTTTGCACTCAGGCTAAGATCAGTGAGGCAGTGGAGTGCTTGCTGTCCCTGAAAGCGCAGTATAAGGAGAAAACTGGGAAGGAGTATGTTCCTCCTGCACAGCCCTCGCCGCCGAGCTCAGGCCCAGGCCCGGCCCACACCTCTCAGCCCAGTGCTCCAGAAACTCCGGAAGCCAAAGCGCTTTTCAACAAAGTGGCTTCTCAGGGGGACGTGGTCAGAAAGCTTAAGGCGGAGAAGGCCTCTAAGGTCAGTGCCATGTCCCTGGGGGAAGGAGGCTATCTTTGTCCCCTTCCAGTTGGGCTGACCAGTTACTGTGTCTGCCCCGCACTGCTGGGGATCGCCCAGGCCACCCCAGAGATGCCCGAGAGTTTGAGGCACCAGAGATGGGCCCGGGTTTGGCTTTGCCTCTGATCCTGTCTTCCCAGCAAGAAGGTGTGGAGAGCACTGGGCTGCGCTTGTGCTCACAGTGACCTCTGCTTTCTTTCTTCGTGTCTCTGGCTTGCGCAGTTCTGCAGTGAGCTGGGACCTGCCAGCACCTGTTTTGTTCTTTTCTGGTTTTTGTTATTTTGTTGTTGTTGATTTTGGACTACACCTGGCTCTGTGCTCAGGATGCGAGTGACTCGGGCGACTCAGGCCTCTGTGCAAAGCCTGTACTCTGCCCATTGAGCTGTCTCGCCCGCATTCTGAACGGGAAGTTTTAATTTGAGTATTGTGTTCTAGTTGTGCCATCTGGAGCAGTAGGGGTTTTTGGTTTCTGCATGTTGGGGTGGATGGACATACCTGGCGGTGCTTGGGAGCCATGTGCTGTTGGAGATGGAACTGAGCTTCTCCTGCGACGCTTGTGCTCCTGTCCTTCCCCAGCAACTGTCCCATCCCAGGAGTAGGACTTCTTGGGCGCAGATTTTTATGACTGGAGACTTAGAAGTTTCACCAGTCACAGAGAGTTGATTCCTGTCATTACAGTTGTGAGATGGTTGCAGTTTCTAGAAGCTTTGGTTTCTCATATCTTCCACTAGTGCTCCCAGTGAAACTTTCTGTCCTGGTGGAAATGACCTTGTCTAATTCTTTCCAGTACTAGAGGCACAGTATAGAAACCCAGCACTGAATTGGGGGTCTGGAGGTATAGGGGACTCCCAAACAGTGCTCAGGGGAGTGGGGCTGTTGTGTGCTCGGGCCCAGCAATGAGGTGCTACTTGGGTTGCTGGTACTCCGGGTCTGGCTCGGGCCAGGCATACACTCCCACCCCAAGGGACTGTTTTTGTTATTAGTTTAGTTTCGGTAGCCCCATGTGCCGAGTGACTGCTATTTTTCAGTCCAGTTCTGGGCTGAGCAGTTCTGTACTTGCTCTTTTCACGATCTTGCCCCTGCCAGTCACCTTTTATTAGTCAGTATTCCCGCCCCTGCATTTGTGCCCTCAGCCTGTTGCTGTGCCCTCAGATGTGCTGGGCAAGCCGTGGCTGTGGGGTTGGCGGGCAGTGGTGGCAGCTGAGCCCACTCTAGTCCCCTGCCCCAGGACCAGGTCGACGGGGCCGTGCAGGAGCTCCTGCAACTGAAGGCGCAGTACAAGGCCCTGACGGGAGTGGAGTACAAGCCGGTCTCAGCTACGGGGGCTGAGGACAAGGACAAGAAGAAGAAAGAGAAAGAAAATAAGTCGGAGAAGCAGAATAAGCCTCAGAAGCAGAACGATGGCCTGAAGAAGGAGCCCTCTAAGAGCCCGGGGAGTGGCCTCCCATCCGGTGGGGCCGGAGAGGGCCAGGGGCCTAAAAAGCAGACCAGGTGAGGGGACGCGCGGCCTGGCAGGCTCTGACAGTTCATGTCCCTGCGGCAGGGGCACCAAGGGTTTCATGTCTGTCTTTCATGTCTGCAGGCTGGGGCTGGAGGCGAAGAAAGAAGAGAATCTTGCAGATTGGTATTCTCAGGTGAGCATGCATTGGGTTCTTTTCAGCTTTGGGATTCCTCAGCGACTGGTTTGTTCTCACAGACCGCAGAGCGGGGTCACGGCTTGACAGGTGGTCGAGGCGCCCTCGCCCCTTTGTCACCTTCCGAGCAAGTTTCTGTAAAGTCCAGGATCAAGAGGAAGTAGCCGGGTGATGGTCATATGAATCAGAGGAAGTCATTTGAGGAGTGTTTTGTTTGGGGGCTACGTTCACCTTTACTCGGGTGGGAGTTTGCTTCCAGGACTCTGGGGATGGAACCTCCCGCATGCCCCTTGGGCTCTGACCAGGCCCCCAGTGCGATTTTCTTCACCATACGGAGAGGGATTTGTCCCAAAGTCTTGAGGTCGGAAGAAGCGGAAGCAAGTGTGGCCAGGTGCATCTCAGTCTAGAAAAGTCCTTTTTCCTGCCCAGGAAAAAGGAACAGCAGTGGAAGTCTTTGGAGTTGAAGTTTGTTTATCCGTTCTGAACTCTCATAGCTGGGGATGTTGTTGTTGTGGTTTTACTTTTGTGGCCACACCTAAAGATATAAGTGCTCAGGACTCATGTCTTGACACAGCACTCTGAGATATCTCTGTGCAGGGCTGGGAGGACCATATGTGCGTGGCCGCGTGCAGGACAAGCCCCGGGCCCACTATAGTGGCTCACTGACCTGTTTTCTCTTCTAAAGGTAATCACAAAGGCAGAAATGATTGAGTACTATGATGTCAGCGGCTGCTACATCCTTCGGCCCTGGGCCTATTCCATTTGGGAAGCCATCAAGGACTTTTTTGACTCTGAGATAAAGAAGCTGGGTGTCGAGAACTGCTACTTCCCAATGTTCGTGTCTCAGAGCGCGCTGGAGACAGAGAAGACACACGTAGCTGACTTTGCCCCAGAGGTGCGTCTCTGAGCTCGGCTGGCACTGGCATGGCTGTTTAAAGTTCATGTCAGAGCAGCAACCAGTGTAGAGGACTTTGGTGGTGGTGGTGGTGTTTGGGGCCACACCCAGCAGTGCTCAGGGCTGACTTCTGGCTCTCATTGAGGAATCGTGCCTGGCTGGGCTCAAGGGACTATATGGAGTGTTGGGGATTGAACTCGGGTCGGCTGCGTGCAGGAAAGACACTTCCCCTCTGTGCTGTCTCTCTAGCCCTGAGGGCTGCGAAGCTACTGAAAATGTGTCCCACCTCCAGGCGTATTGTGGTTGTATTTGTCACATTAGCCAGATGACTTTGGGCTGAAGTGAAGAGCAGGTTCTTGCACTTGCCTACATGGATAGATCAGAAGTTGAATAGAACAAGTTGCCTTCACGTGTTGTCCTTTTGAAATGTGCTTCAAAGATGCCTGATAGAGGATTTTTCTCTCTAGGTTGCATGGGTTACGAGATCTGGCAAAACAGAGTTGGCAGAGCCAATTGCTGTCCGCCCGACGAGTGAGACAGGTAAGGCCGCATGCACAGCTCAGAGCTCTGGGACTGGGTCCACTTTCATCTGTTCAGAATCCTTGTGGTCTGTATAATTTTCATAAACGTCAACAAACACGAAGGCAGTCTTGATTGAACAGCATTTCGTTTTCGGGCCGGGTGGAGTTCAGAAAGCTGTGCATGTAGGAGTCCTGGGTTCCAGTCGTGCCATGTGCTTCCTGAGCACAGGCCGGGCTAGGCTCAGCCTCACCACGAGTGGCCCAGGAGCAAACAGAAAGATTCATCACACAGGTTTCTATCAGGTGTAAGGCTGATTGAATCCCTGCCTCTGCGTCTCCCTGAGCAACTCCAGGACTGATCCCTGAGCGCAAGGCCAGGAGTAAGCCATGAGCACCGCCGAGTGTGGCTCAAACCCCATTCTCCCCCCTGTGGCTGTCCCCCTCCCCCACCAAAGAAAAGCAAACTATATTTATGGTTTTCTCTAACATCGCCAGTGGTAAGATCTTCCCAGGGATCCCTGTGTTGTGATTGATAACATTGCAAGCACTAATGTTCGATGTTGTAACCCCACACAGATTTTGTCAGTCGATTTAATAACACAACTATAGTCGTGAAGGGTTTTTACCTGTTCCGAAGTGATGTGTTTGAGTTGGCTTGTGCTTTCCGTGGCTGTGCAGTGAGGAAGGTAGGGGAAGCTGTTGTTACCTCTGCCTTGGCAGGCCTCGTCCTCGCTTTGATGGAGTGACTGGATGCCACTTGGATGTTTTGAGCCTTTGAACTTGTTAATGCCTTGTAAAGTGATTATTTGTCTTCGGGAGTCAGGATTGCTTTTTCTTAATTTAATTCTCTTAGTAGCAAGCATAGCGAATACAGTGATACACTGGTTGTGGCAGCTCTTTTCCACAACCAGATTCACCAGAGTTGTCTTGCTTTGCTAAGCATCAGTGCTCCGAGGAGGCTGAGCTAACACGGGCTCTTTCCCTGGGACAAGCTTCCACCCCCAGCAGGTGCCTCAGTTCTTCCCATCCTCAATGCGGAGCTATACTGGGCTCAGCAAGTTGGTTAATTTCTCTGAGCTCAGTTTCCATAGCTTAGTATTACAGTTACGTCGCTTTCTGGGTTGAGTGGGAGATTTTTGCACGATAATAGAAACTTAGGACACAGTGTGGTCTATACTTGAGCTTCATTGATTTGTTTGCTTTTTGTTTGGGGCCTAGTGGTGATGAGGGCTTACTCCTAGCTCTGTGCTTAGGTTATTCCTGGTGGAGTTCTGGGGACCATATGTGGTGCCAGGATGAGACCTGGCTTGGTCTTGTGCAGGGTCAGTGCTTTAGCTGCTAAACAGTTTTCAGCCCCTGGTTCTTGCTTCTGGCATTCCCAGGGATTCAATCCAAGTCTTGGGCACTCTGTTTGCTGGTGTTTTTAAGCAGTTGCGTGGGCCAGGGAAATGGATGGCTGAGTGGAAGACCATATTCTTTGGATGCTGGAACCCTGGGTCTGAGCCCTATTTATGTAGTGTGTTCCCACCCCAGCCACTAGGAGTGAGCCCCTCAGACAACATGTGAGGAGCAGTCAAGTTCACTGTTAAACAGAAATAACGGTGTCTAGGATATCAAATATGCACAGTGTGAGCAGACGTCTGTACGGTCATCTGCTCTGTGAGCCAGTAATGCTGGCCGCTCACCCATCGTCACCGGGAAGCCCGTGAGCCTGGCCCCCGTGCTTAAGTTCTTAGGAGTCAGTTTGTGTGCTGACTGACCAGTGTCTGAGAGAAGCCAGCGGCCTGCTGCTAATCCAGCCATGTCTGTCTCGCCTTCAGTGATGTATCCTGCCTATGCCAAGTGGGTGCAGTCGCACCGGGACCTGCCCATCCGGCTCAACCAGTGGTGCAACGTGGTGGTAGGTGCCTGTCCCCCCAGGCTGGACACACTCTTCTGTGGAGCCAGACGCTGCCCCTGGTCTTCACTTATTTCTGTATTGAAAGGATTGATAGTATGGACACTTTGAATTTTTTTTTTTAATTTAGGCACTGTGGTTTACAGTTGTGTCCATACTAGATTTCCAGGCTCATACATTCCAACCTAGCCCCATCCCCAGTGTCCACTTCCTCCAATGCCCAGCCTGCCTCCTTCACAGACACATTTTTGATGTGCGCCCCAGGCTTCAGGGCTAACGACTCTGGTATAGATGTACATCTACACCTCACTTCCACCCCACCAATGTGTCCATGGCCTTTCCTCTCGCCCCTGTTACCTCCATACACATACACATCCATTTCTCTCCTTTCTCTCCTGGCCTGTGTATTACAGTTATCTAGGGCATGGGTTTGCCTGGCTTGGGTACCTTGTATAGCCTTCCCATCGGCAGGTGAGAGCACATGGTGTCCGCCCCTTTTGAAGCATTACAGACCCCAGCCAGGCCTTCCCATTGCGCCCCCTGAGATCGTCGGAGCACCTGACCACCCTTGGGTGACATGTTCGCTGGTGGTCTCTTACAGCGCTGGGAGTTCAAGCACCCTCAGCCTTTCCTGCGCACGCGCGAGTTCCTGTGGCAGGAGGGTCACAGTGCGTTTGCCACATTTGAGGAAGCTGCGGAGGAGGTATGAAGTATATCAGCCTGGCATGGCTTTTGGGCGCTCAGGAAGTCACTACGGTCAGATTTGATCTGATCTCAAAAGAACATCAAAATTTGGTTTGCTGGGATAAGTTGTTTTGTTACTTCAAAATGTGTTTCACCTGGTAAAAGTCAAAACATTTAAAAAAATAATTTGATGGTATTATAATTTATGGTGCCTCTGATGCACTTAGGAAAGTTACTCAAATATATGGATTTTAGAAAAGAATTAAATTTTATTCAGTGGTTTTGGGTTTTGGGGCCACACATGGCGGTGCTTGGGGGACTACTCCCCGTTCAGTGCTTGAGGACCGTGTGGTGCCGAAGCTCACGGCATGCATGCAAAGCTTGCACAGAGCCTCTTTCTCTGGTTCAGAAGTGCTATTTTAAATTTCCATAGAGAGATATTTTTTATTTTGATATATGAAACGATTACTGTTACATGGGCAGATTCTGCAGGAGATTTTCACCCTACCCATACCTATCATAAGCATTTGTCTCTTTCATGGTAAAATTCTGTACCTTTTAAGGTTCCTTTCAGCCTTTCGCTCTGCCGTTGGAATGCTGTTCCTGCTCGCCCCCTTACTGACTGCTTGAACTTTTTTATTACAAAAGTCTGTCTATGGTCTGTGTCGGGGGGTGGGGGGAGTGGGGGCATTTGTTTTGGATTTTGGGCCACAGCTGGCAGTACTCGGTTACTCCTGGTGCTGCATCCAGGAGTCATTCCAGCCGGTGCTCGGGGGACCGTATGGGATACCAGAGACTGAACCCAGGTTGGCTGTGTGCAAGGCAACCCTACTTGCTGTACTAATCACTCCAGCCCTTTAAAAGTGTTTGCTTGTTCCACGTGTTTTTCCCATCACAGTTGGTTTTCGGTGGTGATGGATGAAGTTACCAGAAAGGTGAATGCATTCTGTCTGTCGTTCAGGTCTTGCAGATCCTCGACCTGTACGCACAGGTGTATGAAGACCTCCTGGCTATTCCTGTCGTCAAAGGGAAGAAGACGGAGAAGGAGAAGTTTGCAGGTGGGGACTACACCACCACCGTGGAGGCCTTCATTTCGGCGAGCGGCAGAGCCATCCAGGTCAGGGCAGGCTCCCCACAGGGCTCGGGGTCCAAGGGCAGTCGGCCCAGCTGTGCTGGACCTGGTGGTGCTGGGGACCTGCAGGGCCACCACAGAGTTTCTCAGAGGACCAGGTGGTGCTGGGGCTTGGGCCTAGGGCCTCTGCGTGCAAGCCGTGTGCTCCGGCCCTTGGTTGAAGTATACGTTCCATTTGTTTGGTGAGCCATGCTAAGGCCTTCTCCCTGTTTTCTGTTCCTTAAACGTTTCCGGGCTAGTCGTGTCACAGCTGGGATCTTACATATATATATATATATACACACATATATATATTTATGAGCAGAGGAGAGTTTCCTCCATAACCTGTGTGGTTCCATTGCTCCTGCAGAAGGGCATTTCGGAGCACTCCTCATCTGTCTTTTTCCCGACTAACCGTGTCTCTTCTGTCAGCTTTGCTTCGAACGTGTATCGAATATTACAATCCCAAGGAAAATGAAGTAGATTCAGTGCCACTTTGAAATCTGATCTAGTAATCACTGCCAAGGACATCATAATTTATTTTAAAATGCAAGCTACTCTTTCTGTGTTTCAGGGGGCCACGTCCCATCATTTGGGACAGAACTTTTCCAAAATGTTTGAAATCATTTTTGAAGACCCAAAGATGCCAGGAGAAAAGCAGTTTGCCTACCAGAACTCCTGGGGCCTGACAACACGCACGATAGGCGTCATGACCATGGTTCATGGGGACAACATGGGTTTAGTCTTGCCGCCCCGGGTGGCCTGCGTCCAGGTAAGACGGGTCTGTTACCTGACAGCACAGGCATTATTTACCCAAGGAAATTTGCATGTGTGTCTCATTTGTGATTTTTTTCCCCCTTAAGTATTTTTAGCTATGTCTTGTAAAAACCTTTTTTAGGAATCAGGCTCCCTGGGGAATGACTCGTACTAGGTCACATTGTACATTTCGAAGGAATAGCAGCCTGTAGATTTGTATCTCTCAGCCTGACTCCTGGACATCAGGAGGCGACCTGGCAGAGGCTTCTGTGTGCTGTGCCTTCATCCAAAAGTGTTACTCTGTGCTGGGTTTCAGGTGGTGGTTATTCCTTGTGGCATCACAAATGCACTTTCTGAAGAAGACAGAGAAGCTCTGATTGCAAAATGCAATGACTATCGGCGGCGATTACTGGGTGCGAACATTCGAGTTCGAGTTGATTTGAGAGATAACTACTCTCCAGGGTGGAAGTTCAACCACTGGGAGCTCAAGGTGAGGCCATCAAGGCAGCGTCTGGCCCCCAGGCCAGATCCAGACGCAGTCTTTACCGAGTCTAATCCTTTTTCCTCTGTTTTGATTGCTGTGAGTTGAACATGCCATTTATTTTTTCTTTTGAGGGTGTCCCCAGCAATGCGCACTGTGCCAGGAAGACCGTGCCATTGGGGACCAGAGTTGGAGCCTCGCACAAGCACAGGCCAGTTGTGCTACGGCCCAGTGAGAAGAATGCTCTGTGCTTGTGGCACCAACGGCCTACATAGGCCATTGCTAAAGCCCTCCCCTCCTTTTTTCATGATCCCTAAACCTGATAGACGAGAATATTGAAGTGTCCAGACAGCAAAATTCTGGGCTGCTGGCTGCAAGTCATTGCTGGGCATCATGAGAGCTCTTCAGGAAGACTTACTTGCTTTTCAGTTTGGTGTTTGATGCCAGCCTGCTGGTTTTCAGGGGGTGGGCATATCGCCCAGGGGTGCTCAGCAGGCCTGGGACCGTGACCATTGACCCTCAGCCAATTTATAAGGATGCAGGGCTGCTTGGGCCTGACTGTGCTGGGGACCACAGGGCCAACTTGGCAGTTCTCAGGGGGCTGGAACACCTCAGTTCAAGGCGTGTGGATTTTGCATGAATTTTTGAGTGTTACACATAGCCCAAATTTTGCCACCTCCGCATTCAGTTGGGTCACATCCTCAGTTGAAATTTGTTTTTAGATTGAGAACAATATAATTTGAAATCAGATTATGTTTTGTCATACATGTTTGACTTTCATGCCTATTTTATATACTTCGGGGCAGATAAAAATTTGGGGGAAGAAAATAGTTTCAGAAGCCCTGAGCTGATTGGGCTTCGTATTCCTCACCTTTGCCCTTCCACCTGTGTCCTTCCTGTGGCTGCCCACTAGTCTCCTACCATGGCTCCCCCGCCCCCGCCCTTTACAGTTTTCACCTGTTTTCCTGAGAGTATTCCAGAGGCCCACAGAGAAACACTGTAGACAGCACCTGGTGTTTTCCCCTTGCCTTAGGCCCAGCCGAGCAGTTTCTCTCTTCTCGGGTACTGGGATGGGTTTGTGTCATCCCAGGACCAGGCACTTTTCCCCTCCCCTTGTTTGTTTCTGACTTTGCCTCTGCCTGTTTTGGGTTTGAAGTCATGAGAGCCGTGGTCAGGTCACTGATCACTGAACACGTGCATGGAGCCCGCTGAGGCCTCGCTGTTTTCCAGGGCGTTCCCATTAGGCTGGAAGTGGGGCCCCGAGACATGAAGAGCTGTCAGTTCGTGGCAGTTCGGCGAGATACGGGAGAGAAGCTGACGGTTGCTGAAGCGGAGGCAGAGACAAGGCTGCGTGCTCTTCTGGACGACATCCACGCCAGCCTCTTTGCCAGGTGGGTTCCCTGCCTGCTCCGCCAGCTCATGGCAGTCTCAGCTCCCTGGGATTTAGTTCCCCTCTGTTTGGTTTCATTTCAATTCATTACTTTTCTTGGGGGCCACACCTGTCTGTGCTCAGGGCTTTCTCCTGGTTCTGTGCTCAAGGATCATGCCAGGTGGGGCTCGGAGGACCATAGATGGATGGTGCCAGGGATCAAACCCCAGTTGGCCATGTACAAGGCAAAAGCGCCCTGTCTGCTATACTAGCTCTCCGACCCAAAGATTGTTTAGAGTTTTATTTTTTTTTTCTTTTTTTGCTTTTTGGGTCACACCTGGCGATGCACAGGGGTTACTCCTGGCTCTGCACTCAGGATCTACTCCTGGCGGTGCTCAGGGGACCATATGGGATACCGGGGATTGAACCTGGGTCAGCCACGTGCAAGGCAAACGCCCTACTCACTGTGCTATCGCTCCAGCCCCTAGAGTTTTATTTTTTTTTAACATATTCTCTATTTAACAATGAATTCATTGGCTTGCTCTCTCAAGCTGGTGTTCTGCTTAAACATATCTTTGCTTTTTTGCTTTTTTCCTGGCCTGGAGAAGCCCATGTTCTTTCTTGAATGTGTACTCCCTTCTTCTCTCCCCTCACACTTTCCGAGTATATTTTATTCAATAAAAACTATCTTGCTTCACTAAAAGAATTAAAATGGATTTATTTGTTATCTTCTGAAGTAATCAGAATGTGGGGGCTGGAGAGAGAACACGGCTGGTAGAGCATTTGCCTTCCACGCAACTGACCTGGGTTTGATTCCCAGTGTACCATATTGTCCCCTAAGCACCGCCAGGAGTAATTCCTGAGTGCATGAACCAGGAGTAACCTCTGTGCATCGACGGGTGTGACCCAAAAAGCAAAAAAAAAAAAAAATCAGAGTGTGTAGGTAGGCAGTCTTTGCCAGATGAATCTATGTGTGAAGGTGATTGTTGTTGTTCTTAGTTTCTGCACGTCACCGGCAGTGCTTGGGGGTCATTCCCGGCTGCACGTGGGAGGACTGGGGTGTTAGGACCCAGTCCCCTGCCCTCTGACCTCTGTACCCCTTTAGAGGGCTCATTCTTAATGCTTACACGCAAGTTCTCTATTCTTTCTTAGCTCTGAGAAACTACTGAATGTCTTGTCCTGCATATACTTCTAGCGTGGCTTTTGTTCTGTGCTTTCTAGCAGGATGTGCATTCCTAATGTAGAGAAATTGTGAAATACTGAAAAAAGGAAGTTGCCTGTAAGCCACATTCTGGATATAGTTAATAGTAGCATTTGGCACGTTTCCTTCTCATTTCTGTCTGGACTGGAGCTGAGTTCAGTTTCCACCTACTGTAGGCTTGTCTTCTCATTAAATTCTTTTCTCCTTAAATTTCCCACATTTCAGCAACTTTCTGAGATACAGGTCTTTGTATTAGGTCTACATTCTGGACAGTGTTTGGGGACTTGGTGGGGGTTGAGTTACGACAATACTCATTGCGTGATTATATTTTTAAGAGTTCATACTTAGTTGGCTTGTGCTAAGGTTCTTGTACAAAGAAATCAATAACAGAAAGTTACCATGTCACAGGTGTGTTGGTGTGATCTCTGTGAAGGTTTGTGTGTTGTTCCACCCACAGCAGACTGCCTTGGCTTTGAGTGCCGGGCACTGATGGTTCCTTGAGTCTGAGGGCATCTGTGCTGGGCTCCCTGAGCTCACCTGTGACTGTTGCCACTCTGAAGTAGCTCTCTTCCCTGAGGACTTGGGAACCCCCTGGGCCCAAGATGTGCCTGGGCCCACATCTCCAGTCGTAACTGGAGGAAGAGAGGGGCTGAGCCCTGCCCGTCGGTGGATGTGGCCCTGCATGCCTGTCCCGTTCTTTTCATATCCCCAGGGCCCACCAGCCTATAGACAGGTCAGAGGGCAGCAGACTGATTTGGGGACAGCTTGTGGGTGCGGGCCAGGGACCACATGGTTTTAGCTCAGAGATTCTAAGAGAAACACCTTCACTCCCCTGGCCAGCACCCAGCACGAGGCCTCCTGTC
This sequence comes from Sorex fumeus, assembly GCF_029834395.1. Taxonomy (NCBI): domain Eukaryota; kingdom Metazoa; phylum Chordata; class Mammalia; order Eulipotyphla; family Soricidae; genus Sorex; species Sorex fumeus. Next base: position 18,865,142 of record NW_026606067.1, read on the forward strand.
AGGTGTGGTTTTGGATATGGGTGCCACTAACGTTTCTGATGAAAAACTTAAGGAGCATATGGAGGGAGCTTTTCGACCCCATTGGGCCATTATGGGTGAGGCTCCTCTTGATCCTGCACGGCACTGTGACCTGAGTGGTTGGTGTTGGCTAGGAAGAGAGATCTGAGCGTTTTGCAGGATAACTCAGATGCTCCCAGGCCTGGACTCTGGGCTGGTCAGCAGAAATGGAAGGGCAGTTAGAGAGGCGCCCTCCCTGCCCTGTGCTGAGGTGAGATCAATGGCTCTTCACTGCCCAGAGATGTCCCATTCCTCTGCTCGTGGTGTCTCAGCTCTCGCACAGTCGTGAGCGAAGTGTTCATGCCCTCTACTGGTTTGTTGCCAGGGCTTCTGAAGACCTCAGGACCCACATGGTTGTCTCGGATACAATGGAAGACTTCCAGAAGGCACTCGACTCGGGAAAGGTAAGAGACCTGTGGGAGAAGCCGGAGAAGCAGAACCTGGTGGCCTGGAGTTGGCGGGCTCTGGGGGCGGAGTGTGGGCCTGAGAGAGACCTGGCCCCACCCATGTGGCTACAAACCCCCACCCCCACAAGTACACACTCAGTATATGACACTTTAAGAACTCAGTAGGCTGGAGTGATAGCGCAGCGGGCAGGATGTTTGCCTTGCACGCAGCCGACCCGGCTGACCCAGGTTGATTCCTCCACCCCTCAAGAGCCCGGCAAGCTACCGAGAGTATCTCAACCACGTGGCAGAGCCTGGCAAGCTACCCGTGACATATTTGGTATGCCAAACACAGTAACTAGTGTCACAGTGGAGACGTTACTGGGCCCACTCGAGCAAAATGGATGAACAGTGGGAGGACAGTGACTGTGAAGAACTTAGAAAACTCATTCATGATATTTATTTCTTTTCCTGTGAAATGAATTCTGTGCTCGTTTTTCCGGACTGCTAAAGCTTGGCAGTATGCTTGCATTTGGGCTGACCCTGTGACCCGATTATGTAAAAGCTGTTTCTCATGCTCAGTATGTTCGCCGAGCAGCGTTCATTCCCATGAACCCTTGTGTTTTCATTATTGCAGGTTTGCATTTTGTTTTTTCAGCTTGGTGAAAGTGCCTGAACTGTTTATTTTAGCTTTAGTAATATAATTTGTAGATTCCTAAAGTAACAAGTCTTTCTTACTGTTCTCTGGACCAGAGAATATACTTAACAAGATTTTAATTTAATAAGCTTTTGGTATAATTAAGGGGAAAATACTACTACTGTAAAAGTCTAATTTTCAGAAAGAGTGGGTAATTTTGGCTTCTTAAACTACGTAGGTTTTGGTGCTGGAGCAATAGTATAGCCAGGAGGGCATTTGCCTTGCACGTGTCCAACATGGGTTTGATCCTCGGCATCCATATAGTTCCCAGCTCATAGTTCACCAGGAGTGATTCCTGACCATAGAGAAGTAAGCCCTGAGCACCGCTGGGTGTGACCCCAAAACTTAAAAAAAAAAAAAAGTATAGGGTTTTTTTTGTCACTCTCTGTGTTGTTTGGATGCAGGTGTTCCTAGCCAAAATGTTTGATTTTCTTAAAGAGGAGACCCTGATATTCAAAGTTAGAAACTACTGGGATGAATTACTAGCTTTAGTGACATGTTTGATTATGTGAGAAAGCCACAGGTCTGAGTCTGGGTGCATTACCCCAGGTGACAGCAGATCTGGGCCAGAATGTAAACTCTTACCTTTCTTTATTTTTTTTAAATTTTTATTAGTGAATCACCTTGAGGTACAGTTACAGACTTACAAACAACAGTGCTTGCATTTCAGTCATACAATGATCAAGTACCCATCCCTCCACCAGTGCCCATTCTCCACCACCGATGGTCCCAGCATCCCACCCACCACCCCAACTCTGTGGCAGGGCATTCCCATTTGCTCTCTCTCTCCTCTTGGGAAACTCTTACTCTCTCTTTTATGTCTTTTTTTTTAAAAAGCTATGCTGAGGACATTTGGCAACAATTTAACTGTGTGTTTGTAACCACCTAGTAGTTCTCTTGTTAATATGAACTGGGGAAATGTTAGTATCTTTCCATTTACTAACTGTCAAAGTGGTACAAAGTCATTAGCACTCAAATTCCCTCTGGATCCACCATCCTCTCTTCTCATTCTTGGGGTGCTACCTTTGAAATTCTTTATTGTGGCTCTATTTGTCCCAGGAATGGTCGCTTTTATTCACAGTTTGCCTTTACTGTATTTACTACATTTGCCTTTTTTCACAAAATTACACTTCTGCACCAGGGCCTAGAAATACCACATTGCCTCCGAGTTAATAAATCAATAGGGTAACTTGGTTAATCCATTGCTTTTTCAAAGAAATGTATCTCAGCACATTAGTGGAATCTTATCTTTTAGACTAATATTAGATAAGCTACTGGAGAGTTTGCAACATCACTTCTCCGGTAGCCTGGAGTGTCCAAAGAGCACCAGGACCCGCCGACTCTTTTCAGTCCAGCCCTGCTCTGTCCGCCTACCTCCTGCACGCTGGACTACAGCTTCTGGGGCCTTTGTCAGTAACGCTGTGTTTGCTCAGAGGGGGCAAGGCGGAAGGGGAATCTTTGGAACTTGGATGTAGGTGAGAATTTGATTTTTGACTCTGTCCTGTTCATACGAATGGAAAAAAATCTGATTTACAGGCCTTCCAGCAGATTTTTCCAGTGTGAAATCTCTGTACATGAACATGAATTTGACTGTTGACAGACCTCCCTGCAGTTATTGATACTTCCTACAGCGCAGTGGGTAGGGCATTTCCCCTGCTTTCGACTGACCCAGGTTCAATTCCTCCACCCCTCTCAGAGAGCCCAGCAAGGTACCAAGAATATCCCTCCCCCACGGCAAAGCTTGGCAAGCTCCCTGTGGCATTTTGTTATGCCAAAAACAGTAACAACAAGTCTCACAATAGAGATGTTACTGGTGCCCGCTCCAGCAAATCAGTGAATAACAGGAAGACAGTGGTATGGTGCATATTTGTACAAAGGGGTTCTTTTGCAAAAGACTGCTTTTTAAACATAAACATGGGGGGAAAGAAATTAAAATCCTTCCCATGACTAGATTGTTTGCAGACAATTGGAAATTTCAGGGCTTGTTACTTGTAAGTGTCCCTCAGGTTTTGCTGGTTTTGTAGTGTGTTCATGACGAGGCTTCTTCCCTGGGGCCTGAGAGTGTGGCAGGCACTTCACCCGCTGTCCAAGTGCTCCAGCCCACCGAATAGCTTTGGAAAGAGCTTTTGCCACATTGCATGTGGAAGGCAGGATTTGCAGGAGGGATTCCCACAAAAAAAGTTTGAAATACGTGACAAGGGATGATTGAACAAAAGCTGGGGACAAACTTTCTGGCAGCTACTTTTCAGAATTTATTGCTTCTGCAGACACTGAACCCAGGGAAAAGCATGAACTTTACCACAAAGTCACAGCACAGTCCCTGGTCCTTTGAAACGGGCATTTTCCCCTATGGAGAATGGCCACACCCGTGATGCCCCTGTCACTGAGCAAGTGCCCAGAATATTCCATAGAATTACTACAGAATTAGTCATTGCTCTGGACTTGGTAACCGGAGATGGACCTCAATTTGAATCACACGTGCGTGGGAAAATGTAGGATTCACAATCAGGAGACATTCCCGAACTTGTCTAGCATACCTTCCACATTTTATGAAGGAAAACTCAGAGCTCAAGATCTTCATAGAGGTTGGAAAGGTCATAGTTAGGGCCTGGTCACAGTTAGGGCCCACTCACAGGTGTTTTGATTCTGACCCGATATTCTCTGTGGATTGGGGAAAGAAAATTTTCAATACAAATTTTTATTTGACTTTCATACCTTGCAGCGTAATAAAAGTGATTCACTTCCCTGTAGTATGTTAAAAACGGGATGTGTACCTGATTGTCTGTTGTTGCTGCTAACACTCGGAATAGCGTTTGCTGTTGCCCTTAGCTCCCACCCTCAGTCTGCCTGGCAGAACCGCACCCACTGGGGTTCAGAACAGGGAGGGACTCGGAGGCGCGCGCCTTCCCTCCAGGCCCCTTTGGGCCAGTCTTTGCAATTTCAGTGTCTCACGAAGATGTCACTGTCGTGCCCTGATGTGTGAGGTGTATGTGTTTCTCGTGGTGCACAAATGTCCTTTCTGATCATTTGCACCTTTGAGCAGAGTTGTTGGCAGGTTTGCAGAGGGCCGAGAGGCTGAAGGACCAGCCTGTTTGCCTGTAACTTGTGGACAGTTCCCCAGGTGCCCCTTCTCACCACTATTCCTTTTCTGGCAGATCGTGCAGATTCCGTTCTGCGGGGAAATTGACTGTGAGGACTGGATCAAGAAGACCACGGCAAGGTAAGTGCCCTCATAGGGCTCCGGGGAGGGGAAGGGAGGGGGAGCAGCTCGTCTTGCTGACACACTGTGTCTCTGTTTCTCTTTTCAGGGATCAGGATCTGGAGCCCGGGGCTCCGTCTATGGGGGCAAAAAGCCTTTGCATCCCCTTCCAACCCCTTAGGCAGCTGCAGCCCGGAACTCGGTGCATCTGCGGCAAGAACCCTGCCAAGTACTACACCTTGTTTGGCCGGAGCTACTAGGGAGCTCCCCACCGGCACGCTTCCTGAACAGTGGCCCACCGCCTCCCAGATGGAGACCATCTGACAATTTTTTACAAATAGAAGTTCTAAAAGGAAGTTGCATGGGATGGGCACCTGTTCTTATGCTTAATTTAATAGTGGGTAAAAGGCTTTTCTGGTAATAAATATCATGAACTGTAACTGTTCTGTGCACCCGTTTCTCCAATACCTGCATTTGGGGGCCCCCAGGGAAGTGATCCTGCCTTGGACCGTGGCCTGCGTGTGCTAGTCCTCAGCAGGCTGCTTCCATTCCTTTCTGTCCCTTTGTCTCAGTGCCCGGGGTAGCAGGGGAGAGGGGGGCTTCATGCCTCACTGTACTTAATTTCAGGGCCCTGTCCAGCATGCTTTTAGCACGCACGGATGGCAATGGATGCCATTTGTGCTGTTTGGTTTTTGGAGGTTTTTTGTGGGGGAGGGGTGTTTGCTTTGGGTTTTTTGTGGGGAGCGGGTGTTGTACTTTGGGCCATACCAGGTGGTGCACTCATACCATTCCTGATATGGTTCAGGGGACTACATGGTATTCTGGGGACTGAACTCAGACAGCCTTTTGTGAGGCAAGTGCCCTACCCACTGTACTATTGCTTTGGCCCAAGACATCAGCTTTAAACTCTGAAGGATAAACAGGCTTTTGTAAGGAGAGAAGCCGTGGCCTTCACCACTGGGTCTGTGTCAGGAATCCTGCCCTACGAGCAGGATGTTTCGTGCCGGCAGAAGCAGCGTGGACTGACAGCTGCCTGTGTACACTCACTCATGCCGAAGGACAGACCACAGGCCACGCTGGGCTGGGGCCAGGGTGTCCGCCTATGTACGTTCACTCGTGCCGAAAGAGTCCAGGCCATGCTGGGCCGGGGCGTCCATTGCTCATCAGTGCGCTGCGGTCACGCAGCTTGGTGCTGGGGGCCACTCGCGGTGGGTACTCAGGGGACCATGTGTGTGAGGGGTGGCACCCAGGCCTCATGCACGACGTGTGCTCAGCACCCTGAGCTCTGCGCAGCCTGCATTGGACATTTTGTAGCCTCTGTAAAGCCTGTTGTCCGAACTCAGTGAGCTAATGAGAAACACTTCTGAGGGGTTGGGGAGACGGGCCAGCCGAGGGGCCACAGGTCCCAGAGTGAATTCCCAGTACACAACATATCCACGAAAGGCTTTGCCAGGGGCTGCCGGGGGTCCTGGTGGCGCAGCAACATGCGGCACTGAACCCTGAGGCCTGGTTGCCCCAGTACCACTGGGAGAGATCCCTGGACCCCTGAGCACTCTGGGAGTGGCCTCCCGCCAGAAGGAAACCTCAGGGGATGCACAACTGGGTGGCCTCGGCCTCACTCAGCTGACTGCTCTGAACCACCGCCTGATTGCCCCAGATTCCTACCTGCTCAGAGAGTGTTTGCAAGGCTGCAGCCACATTCCTGGCCCCGGGCTGTCCCTTCTGGAGGAGAGATGAGATGCATGCGTGGGAGACGAAAACTAGATCTGCCCATCGGAAAGTCTTGCTTTGAATTTCACACACATGCTGAAGGGTCCCCTGCTGGCCAACCTGGCTCTGGGCTCTGGAACAGTGGCAGCTGCGGCTGGTGCTCAGGGGCAGGGGCAGAGCACATTCCTGCAGGCATGGTCCTGACCTGGCTCCCTGGAACTCCGTCTGGAGGCTCCTGAGCACTGCCAGGAGTGGTTGCTATATGAAAAAAAAAAAAAGCCGTGTCTCAGGTAGTCATTCTTTTCTCTGTTTTTCTCCCTTTTTGAGACAGAGCCTCCAAGCAGTGCTCCTGGCCGGGGCCGTCAGTGGTTACTCAGTTGTCTGTAGGCTTCAGTGATATGGTCCTACTTGGACCCGGGCTACTGGGGTCCTCTAGGGCCCCTATGGGCTCAGGGGCCCAGGTGGTGCTGAGGAGCAAACTCTGGGACTTGTATATGCAAAGGAGCTCCAACCCCTCAAGCCCTCTGATTCTTGGTAGGAGGGGGATGTGATTGATACGGATTCTCTGAACCCCTGACTCTGCGTTTTTTTATCTTTTTGTTTTTTCTTTTGCTTGTTGGGTCACACCAGGTGGTGCTCAGGGGTTTTTCCTGGAATTACTCCCAATCCCAGAAATTTTTCATTGCTTCTTTTATTTTTATTTATTTTTTTACTTACTTATAGTCACTGTGAACTTAAGAAAGTGATTCATGATTGGGTCTCAAGCATACAATGTTTCAACACCCATCCCTTCACCAGCGTCCACTTCTCTCCACCAATGTCCTCCTTTGCTTCCCAGCCTGATTTTAGGAGATGTTGGGTAACATTGGTTTGTCTTTCTCCTTACCACACCCCCACCCCCACCCTTGCAGGGAACTTGATCCCAAGGCACACCCAGTTCCATGAAGGACTCACAATCCCTGTTGTGTTGTGTTTATCATTAGCCTGTCCTCCCCCTGTTAATCACTAACATCCCCAAATCAGACCCTGTGATTTGAAAAGTCAAATTCTTCTGAGGACTCTGGATTTTGTATATATAAGTAAAGCATTGCTTTTCTTTTCCTTTATGTCCTTTGCATACTTTATAGTTATGTCTTTTTTTTTTTTTTTTTGCTTTTTGGGTCATACCTGGTCCATACAAAATGATTAGAAATATTATTAAGAAGTAAATTTAAGATGACCGTTTAAATGGATATGGGCTAAGGATAGGAGAAGGTAATACATGCTTAGATGGAATTCCACCCTTGGGTGGATCTCCTGGTAGGATGCGATTTTGTCCTTGAGTGTCTCCTAGAGCTTCCCCTGAAGGAAGGGCTTTACATCTGTTCACTGCTTATGATCATATTCAACCACACCTATGTATAATTGCTACCCCCAACCCTTGACGATTTTTCTATAACTGACTGTGAGACATGAATAAATGGCGACTGATTATCCGCCAGCCGGTTAGCCTCCGTTCATCTGTCGCCATCGGCCAGCTGGGGTGGGGGGGCGTGACTTGGCCTCAATCCTCGTATCTCATGCCCACAGACCGAACTCATAAGGAAAGAAACAGTTCTGACTTGTTCACAGTGTTGTCGCTGATAGGGTTTCACATGTGACACTCTCCCACCTTTCAGCAGCGCCGCCTCCTCCCAGCTGGACGCTTCCCTCCTCATAGCCCTTGCCTCCTCCCCACTCTAACCCCCAGCCCCCTCAAGAGACGTGTTTCCTATCAGTTCTCAAGTTCCTTGTTTCCGCTGTCTTTGGGTATTCGCTATTACCCCGTTAGGTTTCTTTATATCCCCGCATATGATAATCATTTTGTGTCGGTTTCTTTCCTCCTGATGTAATTTCACTCAGCCTGAGACTCTCCAGGTCCCTTTGTGTAGCAATGAGATTCATGACTTCATCTTTTCTTATAACTGAGTAGCATATCATTGTATGTATCATAGCTTCTTTCTCCAGTCATCTATTCATGCACACTTGGGTCGTTTCAAGATTTGGGCTACTGTGGATAGTGTTGCAGAGGTGTTTGCCTTGCACACAGCAGCTCCCGGGATGGTCCCTCCCCTGAGCCCTGCCAGGAGTGATCCCTGAGTACTGCCAGGCGTGCCCCCCAAACAACAATAACAACAACAAAACTCAAAAGGGACAGGGGTGTGGGAGGCTGAGAGATTGGACAGTTGTTAGGGCACTCACCTTGCACCCGTGTTCGTTTCTTGGCACCACGTATGAACTCCTGAGCAACACCGGAGTGATCCCTGAGCACAGAACCAGAAAAAAAGTCCTAAGCAGAGTAGGGTGTGGTCCAAGCAGCCCTACCCTACAAAAAAAGAGACAATGTGTTTTTCCTGAAGTTAACTGGAGGTCCTCTAGTGCCTCTGTGGAAGGCATTTCACCTCTCCTGAAGCAAGGCAGGCTTTCCTGATCTTGTGAGAATGTTTGCCGGGAGCGCAGCTATGTCTCCTATTTCAGAAGGCAGGGAGCGTTTCACTTCATGCTGCCTTTTCCCGCCTGCAGCTGAGGTCTCCAGGTCACTGACCCCCGAGAATATTCCCTTGAAGCACGCAGCCATCAGCGTTCACAGCCATTTACACCCCAGCTAGATAAGATCCGATGGTGGCCGCCCGTGACTTCAGCTCCCAGAACCTATGTTGCACATGGAGCTGGGCAGGTCACGGCCAGCAGAGGTGCTACTTGCATGATCCAAAGACACACAGTTGCTGGGCCTTGGGACTCCAACAGCGGGACCCACCCAGGCTCTAAAGGAGTCCCTTGGTGTCTGCCCAGCACCTTCCTTTTTATGGCATCCCGGCTCACGTGACCGCTCTTGCTTAATTGCCCTTTACACTGTGTTATGGCTTTATAGCGGCTTATAAAAGGTGATTTCCAAAGGCACAGCGCAGAGGAGCTGGAGGGAGAGTGATGCGGGCGGCGCCGTGAGCCTGCCCGCAGCCGCGGCACCATGGGTCGGTACTCGGGCCGGAGCTGCCGGCTCGTCCTCATGTGCCTCGTCAGCCTCCTGCTCTTCGTGCTGGAGCTGGTGGTCGCCTACATTGGCAACTCCCTGTCGCTGGCCTCCGATGCCTTTGCCGTCCTCTCGCACCTGGTCTCCATGATCATCGGGCTCTTCAGCCTCTGGGCCAGCCACGTCCAGCAGCACAGGAAGAGCACGTTCGGCCTCCTGCGGGCCGACGTGGTGGGCGCTTTCGGCAACTCCCTCTTCGCCGTGGCGCTCATGTTCAGCATCCTGATCGAGGCCGTCAAGCGATACATCACGCCGCAGAAGACCGAGCAGCCGCTGCTGGTGCTGGGCACGGGCATCATCGGGCTGTTCTTCAACGTCCTCAACTATGTCATCTTCCTGGACTGCTGCTACTGCTCGGGACACAGGCTCCCTGGAGACGTGGAGGCGGGTAGGACTCCAGTTGCCCCGTGGCTCCAGAGGGGCTGCAGGGGCACCCCTGCCCCCAGTATCCCAATTGGATCTGCTTCTCGCTAACCCCAAGCCTTAACTCAGGTCTTTCTTGGAGTCCCCTCCGGTCTGCACAGGTGGCTGCTACCTCCTTTCACCTGGGGAACTCTCCCCAGGACAGGAAAGGTGCTGAGACTGAAGAGGGGAGCAGAGGCAAGAGCCAGAGGGCCGGCTGTACATGGGCTGGAGATCCTTTAAGAATCACGTTTCTTTATGCAGATGTGACATAGCTGTAGGAATGAATGACTACGTTTTAGTGTCCCCCATAAAATTGAAAAACAAACAAACTGGGTTTTGCCACCAGTTCAAAATATCAGACAGTTGACGGGTGGATAAGGATAAGAGGAAGAACAGGGAAATAGGGAGAAACAGGGAAGGTGACCCGAGCCGACTTAGCTCTTCTGTGAGTTGGCATGTTTGGGTTCACCGTGTCCATCTTCCCACTGGACAGCTAGTAAAGGCCAGACAGGTTCTCAGGGGGATCTTAAGAGTGGGTATTCTGTTTATTAGTCTGGGGCTGGAGAGACTGTGTCAGGTTAAGGTGCTTGCCTTGCAGACATCCCACACTGCTTCAGTCCCCAGCACCACATACTGTCCCCCAACACCACCAGGAGTGATCCTATGCACAGAGTCAGAGCAGCTCCTGAGCAATGCGGGGGGTGGGTGACCCTCCAAAGGAAAAACTAAACCAAACACCAAAGTCATTAGGTTGTCAAAAGCTTAAAATCTTGGAAGAGAACAAAAATCCAAGACAGATCCAATTGCCACATGAGCAATTATATTCGTAAATGTTTATGTTTCTTGAAAGGTGCACAAATGAGTCTATGTAAAGGGACCAAAGAGACAACTTAAGGGGAAGAGCACCTGGTTTAAAAGTTTGATCCTGGAAGTGCAAGGGCACCCGAACACCACCAGGTGTAGCACTTATTAAAAAAATAGTGGAGGGCTGTAGAGAGTCAGGAATCAGCCCAGCACTGCTGTGTGTACCCCCAAACAAAATAAAGCAAAAAAGATCCCAAACAGAAAACACTGGGCCAGAGAGTTAGTACAGTGGGTAAGGTTCGCATGCCCACAACCCAGATTTGACCCCTGGCACCACCTATATAATCCCCTGAGCCCCATTCCTGAGCTCAGAGTCAGGAGTGAGCCCTGAGCTCCTCCAGGTATGGCTGAGGGGGGAAATAAGTGAAAATGTTGTGTGTGAGAGAAAGTTCCTGTACTTTTAAAAGGAGGTCTAGAGCAGCCCAGAGTGAGGTTCCATTGCCAGTCCATCTTAAAACTCCTTCACAGATTGCTGGTCTCCTGTGAGGACTGGAGGGGGGCCCAAGGTTAGAGTCAACAGGCACAGGACAGGGGTATGACTCTGGTTTCTTTCTCAATACAACACAGGTCTTTGAATTACACAATGGCCTGGTCTCATTTATTCTAATGCTCATTGGAATGTAAGGGGATTTCAAGCTGTTTTTTTTTCTTGGGAGATTTTCTGACTAATGGAGACATTTTATAACTCAGTTCAAGGACCTCAGAGTGCAAGCTTGGATTTTCACTGTAACCTTCCTGTCTTGGTGACTACTGTTCGTTGTGTCCACCCAACCCAGTCCTTTTCCTGGGTCCAGTCTGAATTTTGCTCTTGGTAGGATATGTCCTAGGAGAATGACTGTACTGGTGTTAAGAGTCAAAGTGAAGAAATAAGAAACTAGAACCTATGTCATTGATTTGATTCAACAGGTGTGGTTCTCATGTTTTGTAAGAGAGAAGAGTTATGCTTTGCTTAGATCGGTCACTCTTGATATTTCTAGCAATCAAATTCACTTGTGTGACACAAGACAAATATTTGTTAGTGCTCAGTGTTTGAAGCAAAGTAGCTGAGTTGAAGCAAACAGTCCTGACAATGGAAGTTGTACCTTTAATAAGCTTTCCACTATGTTTCTATTTCAAAATTGGTCTTAAAATTGCCACTGGATACTTATCTGAATATAACAAAAGCAGTTGAGGCAAAAAGTTGACACTCTGGTTTGCAAGAAAACTGATGGACAGCCATAGTCCTATTTTGCTAAACTGAGTCACACACCTACCATTGCATGTAGGTTTTAGTGGAGCTGCTCAGAAGGGGAGCTTTTTCAACTTTCCACACATACCAAGATATCAAGATACTTGAGAGATTCTACCGAGTCCATGTCTTTTTGCGTTTTAATTTCTGTGTCTATTTTCTTTTGAAATGTTTGATGCTATATTCTGCTTTAAATAATTAAGTACAGTGAAGTAAGTATACACACCTGTAGTCAATGCTTTTAGAAGATCCGTGTTTTCTATAAACATTATCATTTATTTGGGATTGGGGGTTACTTGTGGCTGTGTGTTCAGGGATTACTCCTAGCAGTCGTGGAGGACCATATGTGGTGCAGGTGATTAAACCCAGATGCTCTGTGTGTGAGGCAAATGCCTACCTGCTTTACTATCTCTCCAAATCCTATTAAAATTTTTATAGTGTTTTAAACATCCAGGTTGTTTTAGGATAGCTCTAGAGGTCTCCATTCATGTCTTTATCACTTCCACAAAACCCATGCACTTTAATATTCTTCCCATCAGTTAAGTCAGTTTAAAGTAAACTTTGAAGTTAGATGAATTTCACGAATGGACATTAAATGAAGTTTAATAGTCTCCCATTTTAAGAAGAAATGTGATTGACCTCTACTCATGTAATTATGCAAGAAGGTATAAAATATAAGTAAATGGGACTCTTTTAAAAAATAATTTATTGAATCACTGCAAATTACAAAATTACAAACTTATTCATGATTGAGTTTCGGGGGTACAATGTTTGAGCACCCATCCCTTCACCACGTCCAATTCCCTCCACTAATGCCTGGGAAATGGGATTTTTTACATTAAAATAGTTGGTATAAATTTCAGTTGAGTATTTTTAGGATAAAACATTTTTATAACTGCATACTGAAAAAGGGCTGGCTGATACTAACTTGATTCCCAACAAAGTATAATAGGTCTCACTGCTAGGAGTGAGCTCGAAGCACAGAACCAGAAATAAATTGTGAGCACAGCTGAGTATAGGCCCCTAATAAAACAAAACTCAAAAACTGCATCTGGGCACAGATATTGACTAGTTTTATTAAGTAGCTGTGCTAATAATTTCTCCATACATACAAACATCAAATCATTATCTTGTACACATTAAACTAACTTGATGTAGTATGTTAATTATCCTCAAAAAATATTTTTAAAAAATACACTTGTGGACTGGTAATGTAGCTCAGCAGTAGAACACTTGCCTGGCACATGTAAAACCCTGGATTTGATTCCTCCCTAGTAATACACACACACACACAAATACACACACACACACACACACACAGTAGCATTGCTAAAAAAGGAAATAATTTCGTGTATCTTGAGCCATCATTCACACACAGTTCCAATAAACCAGAGATATGTCACTTCTGGCTTACCAATCAGCATCAGATAACCACTCAATTCTTTGGTGAAATCTGAGGACCGAATAAACTTAGCAAGCCCATCGTCCCCCAGCTTCTGGGAATCTCCCACTTGTTCTGTTTCCTGCCTGTGTGAGAAGATTCCAATTTTACTTTGTGATTGAGATCATAGAAAGTAATAAGAATAATCAAAACCGCTAATTTCAAACTAAATGTGAACAGGACAGTTTTGAAACTTCCTAAAGAGTTATGGGGCTGGAGTGATAGTACAGAGGGTAGGGCATTTGCCTTGCACGCGGCCAACCCCGGTTTGATTCCCAGCATCCCATATGGTCCCCCGAGCACTGCCAGGGGCAATTCCTGAGTACAGAGCCAGGAGTAACCCCTGTGCATCGCTGGGTGTGACCCAAAAAGCAAAAAAGAAAAAAAAAGAGTTATAAAGTAAGATAGGGCATGAAATCAACATACAAGGCAGCAGGGCTCAGCGGTAGAGCACTCGCCTTGTGTGTGTAAGCTCTAGAGCTTGAGTCCCAGCATTGCAGAAACAATAAGTTGGGTCCAAGAGATGATGCAGGGGTAAAGGTCTTGCCCAAAGCCAACCCTGGCTCAATCTTGGGCACTGCAGAGCCTGTTGAACATCACCAGTATGTCCTAACCTTCCTCCCTGCCCCGCCCCCCTTCTCAAAGAAACAAAACCTAGAGAAGAATGCCCGGGAGATGTCGGGGAATTGAGTGGTCCTGTGGCCTCACATCGGCATCAGCTGGTGTGAATTGTTCCACATCTGAGAGCCAGCATGTGACTCAGTGGCAGCGCACAGGGATGTGTGAGGCCCTGGGATCGATCCTTTGTAAGGGAAAAGCAAACAAAAATGAGGATAGGCGAGTATCTGGGGCAAAAGTGGAAAAGATAAAAATTTCAAACATGAAAGAACAAAAGACAAAATAGATGTCAAGTCCCAACTTTGGAAGCATTATGCGCTAGTGTAGCTGGGGGAAAGACTCACCTGTTGGGAGAAGGGGACCACAAGATTCAGAGATTCAGATGCTGATGCCCTCATCATCCTCACTCCTGTTGGCTAAATTTGCTGCCTGCTCGTTTTCTTTACATCTTGACCAGGCTTTGTATATATTTTCTGGCTTTCACACTCTGGGGGTGCTCCCAAACAAACTCAGAGGTTCAGCTGCCACTCCTGTGATTCTCAGCCCTCTGGGCTGGATGGTTGAATGTTGGGGTCTAAGGAGGTGAGTTTTTTTTATGCAAAGGGTCCAGGGACCGCCACATTGTCCAGCACTTGATTTTTTTTATGCCTATCTATTTAGGATTGCATTTTATTTAACATTTACCCTCCAGGGACTGGAAAGAGAGAGAGAGTACAGCTGATTAGAGTTTGATCCCCAGCACTACATAGGTCTCCCTGATGCCCATCAGGAGTGATCCCTGAGTGCAAAGCCCTGAGCACAGCTGGGTGTGGTCCCCAAATCAAAATAAAATAAAATTTACCTTCTGGAACTGTCTGATCTTGACTTAAACAGAGATCACGGGCCTGTATTTGAAACCAAAGGTAACTGGTTGCGGTGGTTTAGATCAGGCTTCTCAGTCATGTAATTTGTCATTTAATGAGCATCTATGAAATATGCTTCTTATTTCTTTCCTCCTTTCATATGAACTATATTGTTTTGTTTTGTATTGGAGCCATGCCCAGCAATACTCAGGGACTACTCCTCGCTGTGCACCCAGGAATCATTCCTGGCGAGCTCCGGGGGCCGCATAGGATGTCAGAGATTGCAAGGCAAGCATCCTAGTTGCTGTACTATCGCTCCAGCCCTCATTTGAACTTACTCAAAATATGTGTGTGTCTGTGTGTGTTTTGGCCACACCCAGCAGTGAGGGGGTGTGGGGGAAGCTACTCCCAGCTGTGTGCCTGGGGCTGAGGGCATCCACGGGGGGGTGGGGGGCTGGGGATGGATCCCAAGCACAGATGCATGCACGCTGCCCACTGAACTCTCCCTCTGACCCTTTCAGTCTTTTTGTTTTGAATCCAAACAGTCAGGCCTCACCGCTGCACCCCTCTTTGTGCCTTCCTGCCTTGCTCAGTCATGTTCTTTGCTGAGGAAGGTTTAAAGTACAGTACTGATCAAGGCCTCTTGAAAGCGTATGACTTTATACTCTAAACTGAGTGGAGTGGTGGACCCTGAAAGCAGAGGCCATTGTCTTTCCTTTGGAGCCAGTCTCCAGAGACAAACAGGCTGGCTGGAAGTTTAGACCAGTGGAGGGGGGCGGGTTTGTATTCCCTCTGGAATTAGGGACCCCACACTGCTCCCCAGGAGACAGCTCTCCCATTTGCCCTGGGAAGGGGTCCTGCCATAGGATCTCTGATATCTCTGCCTGCCTCAGGACTGGAATGACAGGAAATTCGTGTCATTAGTAAATCATGATGCTTAAAGTGCCCCGAAGCTGTTACTTTACCTTCTGTCCTTATCTGATACATCTGATGCTTTCTAAACACAGGCACAGATTTCGGGCTATCTGCTCCCAGCGGTGGCCAGTGGGCCCTGGAGAGTCAAAGATAAGAACACGCTCATCACAGATGAGCATCTACTGTGCTCTCGATCTTGGTTTATTCTTCTTCTGATGCTGCTGACAGCTTGCCAAGCCCCCAGAGTTGGGGCTCTGGGTGAGTTCTAGGATGGAGAAAGAAGACATCCAAAATGAGGAGCAATTTCAAGCTACAAAATGAAATTCAGTGTGGGGTGAGGTGGGGAGGAAGGTCGAGGACCTGCCTGCTGTTCTCTTGGTCCCTTTCCACCAGGTTCAGAGTCTCCTCTGATAGCCTAAGGAGGGCGAGCACTTGCTGATATCCAGGATCTGTCATGCGTAGGGATGCGGCGAGAACATCAGTGCCCTGCAAGTGCAGTGGGACAGATATGTTTTGCAAAATACTTAGCTGGTGGGGATATTTGCAAGTTCTGTGTTCAGACGAGAAAACAGAGCCAGAAAAATACACTGCAGTCATCAGCTGGGTTCTCAGAGATGTACAAAACAACCTGAAGCTCAAGTGTAAGCCTGAATCATGCGTGGTTCCCCAAATGTTATGGGCAGTAAAGCATGTCTTGGAAATGGTGGTATAGTAGCAGGTTCCAAGTACAAATGATGGGACAGGAGAGAGATTTCAGGAGGACAAGCTTGCGTGTGTCATGGGTGAGAGGCTGTGTTTGATCTCCTGCACCGCATGATCCTCTGAGCACTGCCAGAGAGGCCCATGTACTGAGCTGGGAGTAGCTCTTGGGCTCCTCCCCAAATACACAGTAGGTTAAATCTCCATTGCTATAGCTGCATGATCCCTAGAAAGTTACTTGAACTGTCTAAATCTCAGTTCCTCCTCAGATTAATCTTAGTTCCTTCCTTTTTTTTTTTCCCTCATAGAATGTTTTTTTAATTACCTGTTCTTTTGAGATAAAGATTTTGTTTTATTTTTTGGCAAGTGGTTATATACTTTTCCCATTTTTCAAAAAATTATATCACAGTGAGATACACAGTTACAAAGTTGTTCATGATTGGGTTTCAGTCATATAATGTTCCAATACTTGCCCCCCATGTCCCTAGTTTCCCTCCCGCCCACTCCCCCTACCTCTATGGCAGGCACTTTTCTTCTCTGTCTCTGTCTCTCTCTGTCTCTGTCTCTGTCACTCCCGTCTCTGTTCTCTCTCTCTCTCTCTCTCTCTCTCTTCTATTTCCTATTGGGCATTAGGGTTTGCACTACAGGTACAGAAAGGTTATCATGCATATCCCTTCACCTACTTTCAACACACATCCTTCCTTTGTAGAGTGGGGAACACCCATCTCTTAAAGACGTGTCTGGGTTGATGACCTTGTATCTATGAAGGAGCCCTCAGCACAGTGCTTGGTGGTGTGGTTTGCAGGGACTGTTCATAGACCCACAGGCCCAGCATGGAATGGAATCTACAAGGATCCTTGCTGTGGTCCACGGCTAGGACAGCCGGTCGTCTGGTCCCAGGACGTGGCCCTGCTCCCACTCTCAGAAACCCACACACAGCATGGTTCTGCCCAGTGGAGGGTGAGCTGTGTCCTCAGGGAGTGCACCAGCAACAAGAAGCCAGGCGTTCCACAACCTCCTCATGCCCCCTGCTGTGTGGTCCTGGAGAGGGTCCTCCGCCACTGCAGTCATCTCAGAGAGCATCTCACCTGCTTTTTTGTTTCCAACCCTGCACCTAGTTTAAAGAATCCACATGTCTTTCCATACTCAAGCTCACCCTCGCAGAACATTTTTTTCCCTTTTTTTTCCTTTTGGGTTATAAGCAGTGGTGCTCAAGGCTTATTCCCTGCTTCTGTGCTCAGAGATCACCCCTAGTGATGCTCAGGGGATCAGATGCAGTATCTTACCTCCTGTATTATTCTCAACCCTCATCTGAATTATTTTTCTTCCTTTCTTTTTCCGTCTTTCTTTCTTTCTTTCTTTCTTTCTTTCTTTCTTTCTTTCTTTCTTTCTTTCTTTTCAGAACAGAGGGCTCTATTGGCATAAAAAAAAACAGGTTGGGAAGGATGTTCAACAGCACAGGCTTGAGTAAAGCTCTAAAAAGAGGGAGCCCAGTTTTATACCCAGCAGGGAGGGAGTGATGTAATTGTTGATACAGATCCTAATAGTTTTTCAGGAAATGACATATATTCATGAGGCAGAATGGCATGCATGTACAATTGAAGAACATACAATGAACAAATACACCTATCCAGAAAATGACAGAGAAACATTGTTGGCATGTTCATTGAGCATGGAAATAAAGACCAAGGAGACTGGAGGGCGAGAAGGATCCTATTTTGCAGTCTCTTCTGGCTAGTACTGTCCTCTGGGACCCTGGGGTCTTTTCTTCAAAAGTGTTCTTTTTATTTTTATTTTTTATTGATTCACCGTGAGGCGCAGTAACAAAGCTTTCATGTTTGAGCTTCGATCATACAGTCATCAAACACCCATCCTTACACCAGTGCACTTTTTCAACCACCAAAATCCCCAGTATCCCTCCCACATTCCTCACTTCCCCCTGTCTGTGTGGCAGACAATTTGCACAATACTCTCTCTACTTTAGTTACTTTTGATATTTCGAGACCAGTCCCACCACCACTCATACCTGACGAAAATGCAATGCTACACAATGTGTTTTGTATTGCTTGTTATGGATACAATATAATGTCCCGCAGTTGAGAGAGTGGCCGCAAGCTCTAGGAATTCTAAAATTTTAATAATTAGGGTCTGAAAGGGCTGGAGCATAGCACAGCGGGTAGGGCATTTGGCCTTGCAAGTGGCCAACATGGCTGACCCGAGTTCAATTCCCCCGCCCCTCTCAAAGAGCCCGGCAAGTTACTGAGCGTATCTCGCCCTCACGGCAAAGCCTGGCAAGCTACCTGTGACGTATTTGATATGCCAAACACAGTAACAATTGTCACAGTGGAGACATTACTGGGCCCGCTCAAGCAAATGGATGAACAATGGGAGGACAGTGACAGGGTCTGAAGAGATTGCTGCAGCAAGTTGCTTGGGTCCAAGGTTCGTTTGTGTGTCTCTGGATCATGGCCGTGTGGGAGCTTATGTAGATATGGCATCATCTTGGACTTCCATCGGGGCAGGGGGAAGGAAAAGGGCCCACTCCTCCCTTGCCACCACTGCCACTCTTACTTGGAGCTTATCGTTGATTTCTAGAAGATGATGGCCACCAGGGCTCCTAGAGGGCAGGCGGAGGGACAGCACCTGCCCCCATCTGGAGCAGCCCAGTGGAAATGGCCTACTGCAAAGTTCAGGGCCATCTCTGCAGCAAGTTGCTCAGGTCCGAGGTTCGTTTGTGTGTCCATGTGCATTATTTTTCAAGGGCTCCTGTAAATGTTTCCTTCCTCCTCATTCAATGTTTAAGACAGTTCTTTGTCAAAGGGCATAACTAAACTTTGCCCAACAAGTTAAAAGGATGCACTTCATCTGGTTGTGACTGTATTATTATTCCTAAGAAGCCTAGTTTTCTAGAAGGTGGGGGGAAGGAAGTAAGCTTGGGGCTGGAATGACAGCACAGCAGGTAGGGAGCTTGCCTTGCATGTTTCTAACCCAGGTTCGATTCCAAGAACTGCCAGGATGATCCCTGAGCGCAGAGTCAGGAGAGAACCCTGAGCACTGCAGGGTGTGACCTAAGCACCACCAACCACTCCCTTATGAAAATAGGAAAGATAAATTTTATTGTGTGGGCTTTTTTACTGGCTGGATGCTTCCAAGGTCTTCATTGTAGAAGGTATTTGTCAGTCATCATCTCTTTGGTGGAGAGTAATGGCTGTTTTTTAGAAAACATCATGTATGATTGTCTTGAAGGTGATGACCTGGACTGATTTGTGACCAGGGTTTATGAGAGGCAATAATATCTACAGCCTCATCTTTTGTAGAAATCTTCCAAAGTCCACTTCCTGGGGATTTATTGTCTATGTATGAGAAGATGAGAGCATTCTGAAAGAAATATCTAAAAAGAAATTATTGAAGCAGAGTGGAGTCCTGACGTTCCTGAGCCAGCTGTGGTGTCAGGTGGGCAGCTGTACCCCCACACCTGCAGAAGCCCAAGTCCGCCTGGAAAAGTCTCGCTCCAGCTGCATGGAGGGAAGACCTGCCAGGCAACGTCTAGCTATGCTGTGCTCTGGCTCTAGAAGGATGACAAGACAGGCTGGGCTGGTCCCTTACTGAGAGAAGCAGCAGTCGGGCTGCAGGAGGCACCATCTAGATTCTCTACCCAAAGAAACCGCTGGAGATTTTGCAGGAGAATCAAAGGGGGACTGAGCCACCAGTGTTCTTACTTGGGGCTGAGTCAGGTGGAGACATAGGTGGACTTTTCCTGGTGTCACTAAACAACTTGCATGGTGAGTCTAGGATGAGCTGAGGTTGGAATCAAAGATAATCAGACCGAGAGAAGAGCAGGTGCTAATGGGCCTTGGAGAGCTCAGTGGGTGGAGAGCCGGCCTCGCATGTAGCTGGCAGACCCAGAGAGAGGGGCATGTGTGAGGGCCAGGGCCCTCCCCCTGCCGTCCACCTACCCCGCATGGAGACCTTCCTGGGATGCCTGGGAGTGGGGGAGGGGTGAGGAAGGGACAATCCCGAGGTCCCCTCCAGGAGCCCTTCCCTGAACGCGTCTACTCTCCAGCCTTCCATCTGTGCCCTAATGCATCTCCATAAAGGGCAAAACCGGGGGATCCCAATGCACAGGGGCTACCGCTCCACTTTCAGGGAAAAATGTCTCAGTGCCCTCCTGGAAAATCCTTCTTTCTTTATTTTTTTTTTTAAATTATTTATTGAATCACTGTGAGAACAGTCACAAAGCCTTTCAGTTTAAGTCTCGGTCAGTCATACAATGATCAAACACCCATCCCTTCACCAGTGCACACTTTTCCACCACCAAGAACCCCAGTAT
Source organism: Sorex fumeus (assembly GCF_029834395.1). Taxonomy (NCBI): domain Eukaryota; kingdom Metazoa; phylum Chordata; class Mammalia; order Eulipotyphla; family Soricidae; genus Sorex; species Sorex fumeus. The sequence goes on from NW_026606067.1 coordinate 18,885,582, forward strand.
ATCCCCCCTCACACCCCTCCCCCCTGCCTGTGTGGCAGATTTCCACTTTAGTCTCTCTCTACGTTGATCACATTCAATATTATGACAGAAGACCCACCATTATTATTTGGAATTTTCCCCAACAATCAGACCTTCCAAAAAGACATCATTAGATAATTTGTTCTCTATTGCTGATTATATCGTGCGGCCGCTATTGTGGCCAAGCAATTTTGGATTTCTGTTATTCTAGTAATAAATTTGGAGGGATTACTGCCAAAAGCCACTAGGTTCTGAGATTGGTTTGTTTGCCTCTGGGATCATGGTCGCTCAGGAGCTGAAGGAGGTGTTCATGGGTGCAACTCAGGGCCGTATCAGGGCAGGGAGCAGGGCCGGTTCCAACCCCCATCCCATGAGGCCCCACATGCCTGGTCACTGCAGTCTCATGCCTGGCTGTCCATTAGACTCTAAAAGAAAGTTCTGGTGCCCACATACCGGAGCCATGCTTGTAGAAGCTCATGGTCGTTGGGATTCCATCTGGAGAAGGCGGGGAGACAGCTGACCTGCCCCATCTGGGACCTCCTGGTGATATCGGCTTGGTTTGGGGCCCGTAGAATTCTCCGGGTGTTGTGGTGGCCGCCGGCCAGGTTTCTTCACTTGGAAAATCCTTCTTTAAAGTGAATAAACAGACAGCAACCCCCATCCCCACTGCGCCTATTTTGTACCTATTGTACCTACTGCTGCAGATTTGTCCTGTTTGTCCCAGTTGTCGGGTGGCCCCGCCCCTTCACCCCAGCACCCCCAGGGGGCGCTCTTGCTCATGTTGGGACAAATGAGTCTAAGTGGCCGCTGGACAGTTGCTCTCCTCCATGCCCAGACGCGCCTCAGCCTCGATCCCCGTGTCTCCGAGGTTCTCCCCTGGGCGCCAGCGCAGCCATGTGCAATCCCTCTGACAATGGTGGCCCCGGCAGCGGCTGCTCCGCCTCTGCCACCTGAGACAGAGCATGCTCAGTGCTGCCCGTTCAATTGCTGCCCAATTGTCCCCTAGCTCTGGCTCCCTGGTCTCAGTGCCTCACCGTGGCCAACCTGGGGTCAAAATACCCATACAGCAAGACCTGTTGGGGCGGCGTGAGACCTCCCAGGACCTGGGCCTGCAGAGAGGGAGATGATTCGGGCCACCCCAGCTATGTCCTGGGCAGCCTGGCAGTGCTGGGGTTGGCCACAATCACGGCACGATAAGGAATTTTTAAAAAGAAGAACAGCACTGGGGGGTGGGGTGAAATACAATAATAATGAAAAAGAATGGGGGAACTCCCAAGCTCTGCTCAAGGGGCCAGGGCCGGGGCCCTTCCTCTCGACACTCAGCAGGGCTGTGTGAGCCGGACTGTTTAACGCTCGGGCAGGTGTGGTGCTGTTGGGGTGCTGAGTCGCTGGGGTGCTGGGGGCCCCCAGAGTCACACCCAGCAGGGGTCAGGGACCATGAGGCGTGCCGGGTGTCCACCTCCATGCCTGTGCTCCAGCCCTTTGAACTGTCTCTCGGACCCTGAGCAAATATTTTGCGAAGAGGTCACATTCATAGAACGTTTATAGCAGTGTATTATTACCATTCTTCCATTTTATTATTGGTGATTGGTGTTAATCTCTTACTGTGCCTCATTCATCAATGAAATCCTCATGTTTTTATATGCCCAGAACAAGAATACAGTCTGTATCAGGTCCAGTATGATGAGGTTTTATACATTCCCTGGGGGGGGGGGGGGTGTCTTCAATTGTGCCCCTCCTCTGGCAAGAGGAGATGACTATATTCTAAGAACTTAGTGACAGCAGTATAGAAACACCTGACGTTGGACACAGACGACATCGTTCCATCCCCAGCACTGCATATAGTCCCTAAGCTCTGTCCAGAGTGATCCCTGAGCACAGAACAGGAGTAAGCCCAGAGCACAGCTGGGTATGGCCCCAAAACTAAAACAAATAAATAAATAAGAAATAAAAGAAGAAAAACTTAAGTGGGGACAGGAAAAGAAAAACCCCAATTTAAACATAAATCCCTCCTACTATCAATTTAGTAAGTAAGTAAGTAAGTAAGTAAGTAAAGGCCCTCCCGTTGATCATCGATTTGCTCGAGCGGGCCCAGTAACGTCTCCATTGGAGACTTTGTTGTTACTGTGTTTGGCATATCGAATACATCACGGGGAGCATGCCAGGCTCTGGAGCGATAGCACAGCAGTAGGGCGTTTGCCTTACAAGCGGCCAACATGGCCGACCCGAGTTCGATTCCTCCGCCCCTCTCGGAGAGCCCGGCAAGCTACCGAGAGTATCTCGCCCACACGGCAGAGCCTGGCAAGCTCCCCATGACGTATTCGATATGCCAGACACAGTAACAACAAAATCTCCAATGGAGACGTTACTGGGCCCGCTCGAGCAAATCGACTATCAATTTATGAAGGGAAAATTGAAATGTAAAATTAAACATATTTGACTTATGAGTTAACTCATTGTGAGTTAGCTCAAGAAATCAGGCCCTCATTATTCTTGTAAAGACCCAGCCACAGACAGGGAGGGGACCACTGGCCCCAGAGCCCCCTCGGCATGCCGTTTTTCCGTGTGAGCTGGTCTGAGTGGTCCTTCCTGTCCAGGGTCCCTCTGGCCTTCTCCAGGCTGGGCCTGGATGTCCTGCCAAGGGCCTCCCACCCTCTTCGCAGAGTCAAGAAAATCCCACACCAAGACTCGGGGTTTATTCGCAGGCTTCATTTGCTGTGATTTGTTTTTCTTTCTGGGCAGCCGGCAAAGCCCTTGTTTTTGCTGTATCTCTTGGTTTCCACCCCGTCCCCACCTACATCACCGGTGGGCAGTGACTATTTGGAAGGCCATATGGGCCTCGGGGCACGAGGGGGCAGACACAGAGGCCCCCATTAGCCTGTATGGTGTGACTTGAGAAGGTGATAAGTGTCCAAATGGTCCCTGGCAGGACGGAGGTTCCTGTCCCCGCACTAAGCAATTTGGGATAAACATTGGAGCTGGGAAGTTTGGGCTCAGGCTTTGTCACCAGCTCTCACAGCAGCCCCCTGGGTTTGACCGTAGGCCCCCAACTGTGGTGACTCCCCCATGGCAGTGTTTTTCTTCAGTTCTCTTTTTGGAGTAAGCTTTTTGGAGGGGGTGGTGGTATACCTGGCAGCACTCAGGGCTTACCCTTGGCTCTGTGCTCAGCATCCTGGTGGGCTTAGGCGATCAGATTAGGTGCCAGGGATCGAACTTGGGTTGGACACGGGCAAGGCAAGCAAGCCCCTCATCCATGTAATCAGGCTTGATTACTGCATTTTCTTCTGTTTTCAGATAGCCATTTGGTTTTTCTTGATACCTCCGATATCTTTTTCTTATCTCTTTGTTGTTGTTGGGGTCCCATGCAGCATGTTGGCGTTACTTTCAGTTCCCTTCTTGGGGGTTGGTCACTCCTGGTGGTGCAGGCCCTACTGCACACACTCCAGCCTGGCCAGCTGTCGCTCTGGACCTGACTCTATTTCTGTCGGAGACTCTGTGCTACTGCTTCATGTGTGCCCAGACTCTGTCTGTGATGGTCTCAGACCACACTTGGAGATCATGTAGCCTGTGTTAGCGCTGGGCGACTCTTCAGACCCAGAGATCCTCAGGGCTGCTTGGCTTTAGCGAAAGTTTTCCAATTGCCTCCTGCACATCTGGGATCCTGTGAGACCAGAACTTCCTGATGTTTTCGGGGTGAGCCCAGTTGCTCTCCTGTGCCTGGGGATGTGAGTGCTGCTGGCCCTGACAGGTGGCAGAGGTCACCAAGCTGTTCTCTGAGAACCCCTTATAGCTGTGGCCAGGGGCACCTCAAGCCCCTGGACACCTTTATGAAAAGCAGCACACCCTGTTTGCTGCAGAGAAGTAAGGGGCCTTCTCTAAAGTCGAAGGCTTCATTCATTTTTCATTGATCTGCTTCTCTGGGCTGTCTTGCATATATGAGGCTCTGTGTTCAATCTTGTTCAGGCAAAACACCCAAGAAACCATATTGCCTGGTCGTTACTCATATTCTCCCACATTTTTCTTTCTTTATTGGGGGCTTAAGGGATGGCTTGGGTCACACCTGCTATTGCTCAGTTCCTGGCTCTGCACTCAGGGATGACTCCTGGTGGAGCTTGGGGAACCATATATAGTGCTGAGGATTGAATCAGCATCAGTCACGGGCAAGACAAGCCTTACCACTCCCTGTACTCTCACTCTCTCTGTCTGTCTCTACCCTCCCACCCCCACCCCCTGCCCAGCCCCTCTCCCTTCATTCCTTTGTGTAATGGAGTTAGTTTTGATTCTCTGCTTCCTGTGCTCAGTGTCTGATTTGGACCTGTGCCACTGTTCGGGCTCTTCTCCCTGGTGTGCTTTCCGGCGTTTCTGATGTTTGATTGTGAACTCATGCACTCAGGGAAGCTTTCTCGAGATATGTCCTTTAAGTTTTATATTAGTGGATCAGTTCATACTCTGGAGCTGTAACTCACAGAACTGTGGATAGCAATGCTGCAGGCAACAGGCTCTGCCACCTGCATCACTGAAGCATCCTGGGTCCCCCAGCAACACCCTCAGCCAATCCAGCGCCATAGGCCGACTCTCAAAGTCTGTTATTTTGGGCCATTGTTTACTCCTTAACTCCTTTACTATGGGAGAGACCACTGAGTCTCCTCCTGCTGACCCGCTTCTCTCACTAATGACCCCTCCAGTGCTCCCTACAGTTGGCAATCTGCAGGATCCCATATGCTCCCAGACCCGGGGAGTCACAGACCATCACTTCTTGCCTCACTCCCCTGTTCCCAGGCACTCACCTTGGTTCCAGATCTTGGCTATTGCAAATAGCCCTGCGGTGAGCACTGAAGTGTGTGTATCTTTTCAAATAAAAGTGTTTGAGCTTTGAGGGTAAATACCAAGTAATGGACTCTCTGGGTCACATGGCCTATCAGTCCTTTGTCTTGGGGACATCTCCATACTGTGTCCCATAGAGGCTGACATGGACACAGTCCCACATTTGGTGCCTGGGTGAGGGCTCCTTTCCCACAGTATTCCCTCCACAGCACTGATGGTTTCTACTTTTTAAATTTTTTTTTCTTTTTGGGTTACACCCAGCGATGGTCAGGGGTTACTCCTGGCTCTGCACTCAGAAATTACTCCTGGTGGAGCTCGGGGGACCATATGGGATGCTGGGAATCGAACCCGGGTCGGCTGTGTGCAAGGCAAATGCCCTACCTGCTGTACTATCGCTCTAGCCCCTTAAAATCATTTTATGTGACTTTACTGGTGGGAGGTGATATTTCATTGTGGTCTTGATTTGCATTTCTCAGGGATTTCTTTGGGTTATTCCCCAAACCATAAGTTTGCCACTAAAGATTGGTGTTTGCTCCATCCAGTGTCTGAGAGCAGCTCACGCCAGACTTGGGCTCAGAGCGATGTGACGCCTGGATCAACCTGGCCACCTAGACCCTCTCTGGAAATCTGACTGGGTTGCTGATACTTCATCTCTCACTCTCCTCCTCCTCCTCTTCAGATATTCTTTCCTTCCACTGGCTCGTTGTTTTCTGGATCGATATCTGTCCCTTCTCCCTCAAAGGTTTCCTTCTTATTATCACAGCGAGAGAAATGAAGTCAGTGTGTCCTGGGTCAACCACAAACACCCGTTGTCCAAACAATCCTTGTCTGCTCTCCATGCTCTAACTTGCTTCCTCAAAGGGCATTTTCCAGTGAAGCCCCACCCCTGCCTCAGACCCAGGGGCCTTTATCACACTTCTTCTCTTGATCCCCTCCTGGGGTCCCATCCCCCTAGGACCCATCCTGGCCTCCAAACTCAGCTTCCAACTCTCGACCTCTTCCCCCACACCCACAATAACTGTGTTGAGGTGCAGCTTATCTGATACCACCTCTCACGTCACAAGAGCAGAGCAAGGAACGGGAGGGCTGTGGAGCTTCCCCTCGGGGTCCCTGGAGGAGTAGGGGGAAGAGCAGAGGACGGTGGACCCCACCTCAACCAACAATTTTCGTCCGTCTACAGGTGGCTCTGTTCACTGCCCACTGTGCCCTGCGTGGTGACCTCAAGCTCAGTCCTGCTGGCCTCCTCGGGCCAGTGCCAGGAAGGGTCCCTTATACTGCTCGGATACGGCTCATGCTGGAGCTCTGAGCATGGAAGAAACCAGGCGCCTGCACTATGCCTGCTAGACATGGGGGCGCTGACAGGCCTTTGTGTCTCAGCGGCTTCCGGCAAGCTACCGAGAGTATCTTTTCTTTTTTAAATTAATTAATTAATTGGGCTGGAGCGATAGCACAGCGGTAAGGCGGTTGCCTTATAAGCGGCCAACATGGCCGACCCGAGTTCGATTCCTCCGCCCCTCTCGGAGAGCCTGGCAAGCAACCGAGAGTATCTCGCCCGCACAGCCGAGCCTGGCAAGCTCCCCGTGACGTATTCAATGTGCCAAACACAGTAACAACAAGTCTCATGATGGAGACGTTACTGGGCCCGCTCGGGCAAATCAATGAACAACGGGAAGACCGTGACCGTGAATAAATTAATTATATAAAGTTGTTCATGATTTATTACATTCAATATTCCAACATCAATCCTACCTCCATTGCACCTTTCAATACCCTTATTTCCAATTTCCCCTTTCACTCATCAAGCCCGCTTCTATAGCAGGCCCTGAATGATTTCAGAGTCTTTTTAAAAAATACATTAATGCCAGTGGCTCACACTTGAATGCGGCTTGATGAACACAAGTTGCAGCACCGCTGTCAATGTGTTAAATTTGCTTGTAAGTGGAAGTCATGTTGCATTTTACCACTGCCTAAATTTCCAGTGCACAGACCCTGAGGCTCCCTCTGAAGGGCCATTTCTCTCCTTGGTTGCAGTTGTCCCTTTTTTTTCTTTTTCTTTTTGGATCACACCCAGCAATGCTCAGCGTTACTCCTGGCGGTGCACGGGGGACCATATGGAATGCTGGGAATCAAAACCAGGTCGGCCGCATTCAAGGCCCTACCCACTGTACAATTGCTCCAGCCCTGCAGTTGTCCCTCTTAATCCTGATGCTCACCTGCTCAGAACCTGATTGAAGACCAGAACAAGCTCCTGCCCTAGCGACCCCTGCCGCTAACAGGCAGCACTGTCCTGCAGCCTCCAAGGATTTATTTGGTTCCCAGACCCCCAACCTAATGCCCTCCTTAAGAATTTTTAGATGTGTGTGTTTCCTGATGTTTTTCTGCACTTCCCTAGCTTTGGAACCCTGCTCTCTTCCTCCATCATGATCACAGTCTTCCTGTTCTCTATCTCTGTCTCTCGTCCCAGAACCCTCTTTGCACAGTAGGACTGAAGCTCAGCATACAAACCAGTCTGAAAAACTCTTCAGAGGGTTGGAGAGGTAGAGTAACGGGCAGGGAACGTGCCTTGCATGTGCCCACCTGGGTTCTATCCCTGGCGCTCCATACAGTCCCTGGAGTGATTCCTGAGTGCAGAGCCAGGAGAAACTCCAAAGTAAACAAACCCACTTGAGGCTGGAGCCGCAGTAGGGGTGAAGGAGCCAACCGGGTTTGATCCCACCTCGCCCCCAACATCGCTTGCCCCCCCTGAACAGGCAGTGTGCAGACTTGGAGTCCCTGGACATCACTAGGGTGGTCCTCTTTTTTCTCTCTTTCTTCCACTTGCTTTTTGTTCTTCCTTTCATCTCCTCTGTCCCCTCTGGGCTGGAGCACCTTGAGAGTAGGGTTCCTTCCCAGACATGTCCTGCCACGTCCTGAACCAAGACCAGTGCCAGAGTATAGCAAATGTTCCACAAAGCTTTGTAGCTGCTCCTGGCTCTCACTGGTCCTTCTGTGGCTCGTGAGTCCCTTAGGATCACTGCACATTGGCCCCAGAGACTTGCAAGCATTAAGGCTCGGTTTATCCAAAGCCTTTTACCCTTCTTGTGTTCCACCACTGACTCTATCTCCACTCAGGGCTCTCAACTCTCCTGCCCAGAGACGGCATTGAAGGAGGTGGCTTGTCCCTTCACCCTGGATGCTAACACCCAATGACCAGTCACAAAAGCTGCCCTGCAGCAAGAGTCAGAGACACATGCCAAGGCCAAGCCCTCAGGTAGCCAAAGCAGTGAGGTTGTTATTGTTTCTGACAGTTTCCTTCTGGACTGGCATCTTGTTCTAAGATGCAATGTGTGTCTGGAAGTTTCTGCGGCTCTGACCATGGATAACCACCACAGGCAGCTGCCATAGAAAAAAGGGACCCACTTGTTTGAAGTAGGAATGTGGTGTCTCAAGTGAGAGGTTCATTCTCTTCCCCAAAGAGAACATTGTCTATTGTCAGGAAGAACTAAAATGAAAGTCACAGGGGCAGCGTGATAGGCAGCGTGTAGGGTGCTTGTCATGCATGCAGCTGGTCAAGGTTCAAGCCCTGACACCCCATAGGGCTCCCTGAAAACACCAGGAGTTATCCCTGAGCACTGAGCCAGGAGCAAACCCTGAGCACACCTGGTTGTGGCCCCCAAACCAGAAAGAACATACAAATAAAATAATTTTTTAAAAAATAAAAATAAATAAAACCATGCTATTTCAACTTCTAAAAAACAGCAGCATATTCATTTCTGGGACCAACACCAAAGTGGAAAAAGCACTTCCCATGTCAGTAGAGCTGCTCACTGGACACCAGAGTCTGCATCAATAGAAAGAGAATTTTAAAAAATCAGTTCAAGGTGCTGGAGAGCTAATATAAGGGTTAAGCACTTGCTTTGCATGCAAGGGACACTGTCACCATATGTGATCCCTGAGCACTGCCGGGTGTGGCCCAATCCCACCCCTCAAAAAATTTCTTTCAGAAGAGGTCAGGGATGTGGCTGAGAGGTACTTGATCATTGTATAACTGAAACAGAAACACAAAAATTTGTAAGTCTACCTCATGGTGTTTCACTAATAAAAATTTTTTAAAATTTAAAAAATTTAAAAAAAAAACCCAAAACAAAAAACAATTGCCTTTCTCCTGCAAAGGCTTGGATTGGATCCCTCGCAGTGCAAAGAAACAGTAGGATTCGCCCTGAATACAATGGAGCACCATGCAGCATGTCAGGGGCAGAGAGATGGCCCTGTGGGCTGAGGGCATGTTTCACCCGGGTCTGATCCCCAGTACCCCATGAATCCTGAGCATAGAGCTCAGAATAGGTCCCCAGGACCACAGGCTGTGACCCCAAACCAAACCACTAATCCTTTCATTGGTTTATAACAAAGGGAAGTGTAGAAAGGGATGAGTGAGGACCTCGAGCTATTTTGTTTCTGTGGTGTAGGGGTCAAATTGTGGTGTAGGGGCCAAACATATACCCCTAACACAGTCCCGCGCCGGCCCAGGAGGGTGAGGTGGGACAGGGAAGATGGTTCTCCATCTTCTTCCTTATAGAAGTCTCCACCTTCTTCCTTACAGATGTAATGATTTGGGGGCAAGTGACTTAAAATTGCTGGGTTTGGGGGCCTTGTCTCTGCGAGTCCTTTATACTCAGGTTCTAAACTGCTTAGCCCTCAGTGGGACAGAGTTGGGCTTGGATTCTGTGCAGCTCCTAGTCAGTGTTTCTTGGGCCACACCCGTTCAGGGTTAGGTCCTGGCTCTGTGCCCAGGGATCTGTCCTGAGGGACTGGAGGGGACCATATGTGGTGCTACAGATCAAACTTGCCATATAGGCAAGTGCCTTACCTGCTGGACTCTCTCTTGTGCCCCTCAAACAGGCCATTTATATACTCTCTGGAGTATAGACAGACCACTTGGAGGTCCCTTATGTACTCCTCTTGAGGTGGACTACACTTGCCTATGCTCAGAGCTTACTTCCGGCTCTGTGCTCAGGGATCAGTCGTGATGGTGCTTGGGGGGTCATATGGGGTGCCGGGATCAAGCCTGGATTGACTGCATGTCAGGCAAATGCCCTCCTTACCCACTGTCCTGTGGCTCAGACCCCAGCACAGTTATCTCAAGTATACGGGTGGCCCCTCGGCCCTCCTGACAGCCAGGGCTAGCTGAGGGGTGCACAGACCCTCGCAGCCACAACCACACCCCTGTACCCCCCTTCCCCCAGCCCTGGGATTGTGACCTTATCCTTATCTGTCTCAGGCCGGGAGAATGACTAGTGACTGGGTGCAGGTGATATTTTTATGCTGAACTCGGGGTTTTCTTGCTGCCAAGAAGGACACAGGCATGCAATAGGCAGGGAAAGGCTGCCTTTCCAAGGCGACTCTTGAAGGCCTGACTGGGACCCCTCAGCTTGGCTCCCTGTGCCTGGGATGGGTCCGGGCCGGATGTGGGGACAGCGCTGCTCTGACCTCTCACCTCGCCTTAGTCATGTCACCTGTGCTCGGGTGTCCTACTGCTCCCTACGTGTTGTGAGGCCAGGCCCGGGAGCAGCTGCCACGGGCCTGACGCCGCACGGACCTCAGCACCAGGCCCTGCCCTCAGCGCAGGCTGGGCCTCTCCGCCCACACCCACACACCTCCAGTCACTTTTTTTTTTTCAAATGAGCAGTGAACTCTTTTGGAGGCTTTCCCAGGTGCCAGCTGCTGCCTGCTCTCTGGCCACCTCGCCTCGTCTAACCCTCCCAACCCTGCCAGGAGACTCTCAAGCCGTGCCTGGGCCCCAGCAGGGCAGAGGGGCCTGAGTTTGGAACTTGCAGAGTCTCCTGACTCTTTTTTGGCAGTGCTCAAGGACCATTCCTGGTGGTGCTTGGGGATCATAGGTGGTGCCAGTGATCCATCCTGAGCTAGATGCATGCAAGGCTCCCTGCCCACTTACTGCTTTTAAACAGTATGTTCATAGATGTGGATAGATGAAGTTACGGGTCTCTCTGGAGTGATCCTTGAGCACTGCCAGTAAGAGTCAGGAGCCTCTGCAAATCCCAAACTCAGGCCCCTCTGCCCTGCTGGAACCTGGGCATGCCTGGAGAACCTCTGGCTCGGTTGGGAGGGTTAGGCAGGGCGAGGTGGCAGGTAGTGGGGTGGGGGGGTGGAAAGCTTGGCAGGCTCCCTAGTTTGGAGGCTCCTCTATGGTAAATGGTGCCCCTCGTTAGGGGCATGTTGATCGCTGTTCATGACCCAGACCTCTCAGGTGACCAGGAGGTTGTGTGGTATTTTCCCAGGTGAGCCAAGGGTCTGCAGTGGTCATGCTCCTGCAGAATCCTGGGGCTGTTTGGGGCATGACACTTTTCCAGTTCACTTTCAGGCTGGAGGCACTCTGCTTTTCAGGACTGCTCATAGCTGGGAGGAAGGAAGAGTGGAGATCCTCAGACTTCACCTTTTGCTCTGTGTGTTTTTTGAGGGGTGGGGTGGGGAAGGCCTCAGCTAGTAAAATAAACCAAAAGAGAACCCCAGACACAGCTCTCAGCGGTTGACTCTCTGCCGTCCTCCCTGAACTGGAAAAACCCTCTTTCCCCTAGCCCCTCCGGGACCCCCATTTCTGATACCAAACAGAGCCCCTCCTTCCTGCCAGCTCCATCCATCCGACTCTTCTGGTTGTGGCCACAGCAGTGACGTTGGCAGGCTGGTGCTGAGTGTGCTAGGGACTGGTCACGCTGCTTCAGCGTGAGCTCAGAAGCCCGTGTCAGGTGCTGGGGACTGAACCAGGGGCCTGGAAAGCACACGCCTTCCATCTCACAAGATTTCACCAGCCTCAGGAAAGGCTGCAGGGGCATGAAGTCTTCCTGCGGGCACATTGAAGTCATGTCCAGACCCAAAGCGAAGCACGCAGGGGACTTGCTAAAAGCACATGTGCCGGGCTGGAGCTATAGGTAGGGCTTTTGCCTCGCGCGCAGCCAACCAGAGTTTGATTCCCAGCATCCCATATAGTCCCCTGAGCCACGCCAGGAGTAATTCCTAAGTGCATGAGCCAGGAGTAACCCTGTGCATCGCCGGGTATGACCCGAAAAGCAAAAAAAAGCACAGGTGCCCTGCTTCCAGAGGGTCCCTGGGGAGGAAGGGTTCCGCATGGGGAGCGCGCAGGGCCAAGGCTGTGCCCCCCGATGGCCGAGAGCGTCAGGATGCAGCGGCCGGGGAGCGGGCCCTCGAGCTGAGCACGGTGGGCCCCGGGACAGTGCCGGGCCGGCCCGCTGCCTCGGGCACGTAGGCGCCGGCGGCCACGTCCAGCCCCGCGCACACGCCCCGCCGGCGGGCAGCCTCTTATCTCTGGGGTCAACAGTCAGGGCGCCGGGGCTCCGAGGAATGCTTCAGATCCCGGGGCGCAGCCCGCGTCCGCCGCAGGGTGGCCGCGGGGCGTGGCAGGCCGGGCGCCCCCGCCTCTCCGCAGCGCCTCCGATCCGGCCCCAGAGCCCGACCTCGGCCTCCTGGCGCGCGGCCAAGCGCGGGCGCGGGGCGCGGGAGGAGCCGGGGCGGCGGGAGGCCGGGCAGGGCCCTGCGGGTAGATACGGGCCCGCGGCGGCCGCTCGGCGCAGTCGGGCAGCGGGCGAGCGGGGGCGCGGCGCGGGCGCCGTCTAAGCCGGGGAGGCGGCGGCGCGGGACGCGCGTCCCCACGGGCGGCGACATGGGGCGCTACTCGGGCAAGACGTGCCGCCTGCTCTTCATGCTGGTGCTCACTGTGGCCTTCTTCGTGGCCGAGCTGGTGTCGGGCTACGTGGGCAACTCCATCGCGCTGCTGTCCGACTCGTTCAACATGCTGTCCGACCTGATCTCGCTGTGCGTGGGGCTGGGCGCGGGCTACGTGGCCCGGCGGCCCGCGGGGGGCGGCGGCGCCTCCTACGGTTACGCGCGCGCCGAGGTGGTGGGCGCGCTGAGCAACGCCGTGTTCCTGGGCGCGCTCTGCTTCACCATCTTCGTGGAGGCCGTGCTGCGCCTGGCGCGGCCCGAGCGCATCGACGACCCCGAGCTGGTGCTCATCGTGGGCGCGCTGGGCCTGGCGGTCAACGTGGTGGGGCTGCTCATCTTCCAGGACTGCGGCGCCTGTCTCGCCGGCTGCGCCCCGCGCCGCCGCCGCCACCCGCGCCGCGCGCCGGGGGACCCCTCGGGGGCGCGCGCCGCCGCCAAGGACGAGAACGGCGCGACGGTGTTCGCCAACGTAGCAGGTGCCTTTCGGATGCAGCCTCCGTCCCCGCGCCCGCCTCCTCCTCTTCCTCGCCGGCTCTGGGTTGTGAAGGAGCCACGCCGTGTGGGGGAGGGGCAGCGACTTCTGCTGGGCTGCTCCTCTTCTGTTCGCGCGCGGTCCCCCAGCTCTCTTTCTCCTCTTGCATCGCCCCGGGGGTCCCCCTTTCTTTCACTGTGTTTCCTTTCGCCCTAGTCTCTCTGCGTAGGAATGCGGTTTCCTTGGAAACCGATTATTATTACTGCTGATACTGTTCGGATGCAGCTAACAAGAACAAGGACGCTGGCCCCTCGGCCTTTCCAGACTGTCTTCTGCGCTCGCCCCCCCCCCCCCCCGGCCCTCTTGCCCCCCGCCGCCTCCCTCCCGCCTATTCTGCGGTCCCCTGGTGTTAAGGTTTTGGGTTTTGGGGCGCGTGCGTGCGTGAGTGTGTGTGTGCGTGTGTTCTTCCCTATCTCTCTTTTGGGTCATGACTTGAACTCTGAATGAAATCTAAAACTGGGTCATTAGCTTTATCTTAAGGCCAAAATGCATGATCTTGGGGCTCTCTCTCTCTCTCTCTCTCTCTCTCTCTCTCTCTCTCTCTCTCTCTCTCGTGAGCGAGTGTGTGTACTGTCAGAGAAGCAAGGGGGTATTAATAAGAAAAGAATAGACCTTTTTTTTGAGTCCTTTGGTTCTTTTTGTTTGTAGAACTTATACACAACACAAGGTTTCTTCTTTGAATGCAGGTGACTCCCTGAACACCCAGAGTGAGCCAGAAGAGACCTTGCAAAAGGAGAAAAAGTCGGATGCCCTGAATATCCGAGGTAGGAGGGACCTGCGGTGGGGGCAAGAAACCATTTCAAGGGCTGGTGCTGGGCTTTGCCACTGTGTTTACCTGTCAGAGTGTGTTGGAAAGGAAGCGGGCAGCAGGGCGCACTCTGACCCCGGGCTCTTGCTTCATCCTGCATTGATTAGGACGCACACATTCGTTGCTAATGATTGATCCTTGCCTCTGCTTCGGCCCGTGCACGCTCGGTGCACCTGGCCAGGGCAGTGGCCGTCGCTGCGTTTGCGCATGCGTGGGAATCACTCGCAGGCTGGCAGCATGACCCGCTGGAACAGAACTTTGAGAAGCTGGGGAGAGCGGGGGGGGTAGGGGGGGTGGCAGACTCAGAAACTCTGGATGTTTCTGCCTGGATGTTTCTGCCTGGAACGTGCTCTATGGGGGAGGGGGGTCTTTCCTTCCACTTCCAGGCCCAAACTGGGGTTCTGGCGAGACATGTGGGCCGGAGGACGAGCAGTCTTATGCTCAAAGTCATGAGTAAGGGTTCAAAGGTTATCTGGGGAATCCAGCGAACCCTCCTCTCCCTCCCCAGGTATCAGGGGAACTCCAGCAAGTCACCCCAGGATTAGCTGAGAGTTTTGATGACTAGTTGCAGCCCTTCCCCTTGAGATGGTTTGGGCCAAGCCTGTAATGGGCTGAGATGGAAAGAAAAATGAACCCCGGAGAATGCCCCATGCTGGAGAGTCTCATGTCTGATCTGCAAAGTGACCCTTGAAATGGACCCTCAGACTAAAGCAGAAAAGAATGATAGCAGTTCTTATATGTTGTCTTATAAGTTTTTATTGAGCTCATTTGAGTGAGTTCAAATGCACTGGGAGGTTTTCTGAAGAGCTTGGCAACTCACCATTTTTTTTTTTTTTGGAAAGAGAGAACCAGTCATAGGAATAAGTTATATTGTAGGTTTTTAAGACATTCACTGTCATGGTGTTTTAGTGTTTCCAAGCACTCATTACTAATTTATATGATACAGAACTTAGGAAGGAAGATATGGGGTTGAAAGAAGTAAATAACAATCCAGAGGTTGTCCAAATAATTTTCTGTGGTCTTGTTTTGGGATCTGTAGCATAAGGGAAGTTGTATGATCTTGCTTATTTTATTGCAAAGCTTCTGGGTAGAATGTAGCATCACTTCATGGAATCTTGATAAAAATGGTAAAGAAAAAAATTTAAGTTTAGCAATCAAAAAAATTAGGTTTAGCATTCAAAAATAGCATTGCTGGACCTGGCAGTGCCTTGTGGGCCCCAAGCATAGACACATGTGCTTCTGCTTCTGATGGAAAACGCCCCAGGATGTGTTCACCAGGACGAAACCACTCCTCTTTGGGTTGGGACAGGGAGAACATGACAGGATTCCATCTCCAGACATTAATGGAATGAAGTTTTCAGCCTTTTTAAAAATGAAAAAATAATTTGAGTCATAAATTAATTTAGCAGATTATTTTTAGCATTTAGCCAATTAATAGGAATTGAATGAGATACTAGAGAAACTTATAATCACTCATGATAGGTGTTGCTTTTTTCATGAAGTGTTTATTTCAGTGTGCAGACACCAAGTACATGCTTAACTGTGGCTTATGGCAAGAAGTTTGAAAGGTACTTTATGTAAAGGATAGGCACCAATTATGAGGTCTCACAAAAGGAAACTGGAATTTTGGAACTTATAGGAGCAGCCTATAAGGGTTTTTTTTGGCAGCCTATAAGGTTTTTTTGGGGGGAGGAGTGTTTGTGTTGTTTTTGGTTCACATTCAGAGACTCTGGGGAGTTACTTCTGGCTCTGTACTCAGGGATCACTCCTGGTGGGGCTTGGGGAACCACATAGGATGCTGCGGACTGAATCTAGGTTGGGAAGCTGTATATACCTGTTGTACTCTTGCTCTTGCCAAGGATGCTACATATATGAAGAAGAGCTTAATTTTTCTCCAGCCTCACTACCCAAATTACATTCCCTCCCTCCTTAATGCTTTCCTGTTTTATGATCTGAGATAAGTCACAAAGCTGCACTGTGACTCAGTTTTCCTTAATTGTCGAATGGAGAAGGTAGCCACCACAGTAATCCTTAAGATAACCAAAATGCCCATAGCATTCTTAAAAAAAACTGGCATCTACATGTTAGCTAGGACATAGTGTTCGTCTCAACGCAGTGAAAACGAAGTTAAGAGGATTTACAAAATATTTGGTCTTCATTTTTCTTTTTTAAATTATGAACTTGATGAAACATTTTTAAAAGCGAAGTGCCATTGGCTTAGGGAATTCTGTTTCATGTGTACAGCATGGTACTTTGACATTCAATGAACTGCCTTTTGCTCCCCACCAAAATTGTGGTTCCCAACCATCCCCCTATGATTGAACCCCCAAAAGTGTGCTTCCTAATGTCACCCTATGATCAAACCCCTGACCCGCTGGTACCCACCATGTTATTCTCCTAATCGGAGCATTTGTCTTTATTTTCTGTCTGGGATGCTCAGACTCTCTGTTACATTTTCTTTGTGGCTCAAGCCAGGAACTGTGTATTAAAAAAGCTCTTTTTGGGCTGAGACTGGGGGCCAGAGATGGGGGCCCAGAACTAGAATAGGGGCTACTGAGTGTAGTTACTGAATCAGGGTTCTGTTGTCTTATATAAACACTGCATCAGAAGGAGATATGGGTATTTTTTTTATTGCAGAACTTTTATTTTTGGGGAGTTTGGGTAGCATTGTCATGACGACATTCAGTGTAGTACAAAATAGTATTTTTGGGTGATGTGCTCCAGAACCCCCAAATGTTGCTGAGAGGAAGAAGAACACATAGAGAATAGAGAACACATGGAACATATAGAGAACACCGAAGAACACAACAAAGAACAGAGAGACCAGTGGGCCACTTAGTGGTAGAGAGGAGGGAATCAGTCAATATCCCGTAGTATGATCGATCCCACTGAGCGAGCCAGTGGGATACAGGGAGACACAAAACCGATTCCCATCAGCCACTGCCTGCCGGGTTGGTGTTTTGGGGTCACCTGCGTGCAGGTGAAGCACCTAGAGCTCTGGTTCAGATGCAGAATCAGGAGCATCAGGAGAGCTGAGAGGGGCACTGGGGAGTCCCCACTTTCCCACAAAGTGCCTGAGGTTGGTGGTCTGCAGACCCACCTTTAGTGGCTGGAGGATGACATGGATTTGGTGAAAGGAATAATTTTAATAAAAATCTTGCTGGCAGGACATTCACTGCATCCCCCAGATTTCAGTATTGGTCTCCCTGCCAGGTCCACACTCAGTTCGGCTGTGGGGTATATCGTCTCTGGAGCCCTTAGGGACAGTTCACCCAGTGAAACATATCCACTGTTTGGTTTGGTTTGGGTTTGGGTTTTTTGGTCACACCTGGTGGTACTTAGGGCTTATTCCTGGCTCTGAGCTCAGGGACCACTCCTGGTGGGGCTCAGAGCCCATATGGGGTACTGGGTTGGCTGCGTCCAAGGTAAGCCCCCCTACCGACTGTACTGTGTATTTACTAAAGAATAAAATACGAAGGGGCCACATGCGGCTCTCTCTCTCCGACGCTTGTGTTTGGTAGTCTCACGCCGCTTCCCTCAACCTGGGGAGGTTGATGGCGATGGGCAGGTGAAGGGAGGAATGAGGGCCAGGCTGGTTGGTCTCAGTTGCAGTTTATTCCATGCCCATCTCCATTCTCCTCTGATTCTCCTCCTGCTTCTTCCTCCCCCATGCTACTTCATTCTCCTTCTTGCTCTGGAGTCTCTAGCCCCCTCTTATAGCCTAGTTAAATCCCCAAGCATGAGGGGTTGGGGCTTACACATAGGTGTGGTCACAATCAGTAGGGGTAGCCTTTCCCTCCGGGGAAGCTGCTTCTAGGACAGATTCTCATTTAGCAGGACGACCCTCCCAAGAGTGGAATCCCATGGGTGTGTTTCTCCTCTCCTTGTCCAACAAACATATAAACATTCATAATATTAATCATTTGTATGGACACAGTAAGAGATGCATTAAGCTTACAGAATTGCTTTCCTGGGGTCATCTCGATCTCAGACTATAGTGCTCAGGCCAGATTAGTCTTTCCTAACTCTAGCCAGGTCCTAATCTTGTTATTTTTGGATCATGACAGCATTTGTCCTTGACTATGCTCTCAACTTATAGTTGAACATTGTGGCGCCTTGGCCTGGCCCATTTCTATGCCAGGGTAACTCAAAGCTTGCCGTTGGCCCATTCAGTCCCTCATCAGGACCCTGCTTTTGGGGCGCTAGGAACTAAGGGAAACTGAGGCTTAAGTTGAGGAAGGAGATGCCCCGGAGTGAGGATTGTTTGGAGACAATTCACTCTCAAGTTACAAAAGCATAATATTAACTATCTTCTTTTGTCCATGCAAAAAGGACATTGCTTTAAACTAAACTACTCAAAAAATATAAGGAGAGGAGAAAGGCAATATTTCACTCAGACATATAAAATCATAGATTTCTGAGGAATCTGACCTTATAAGTAACAGAGTCTGATTAGGGGGAAAAGATGGTAGACCGATTGGGGAAGAGAGCATGGAGATACAAATAAATACAGTGGAATGAAGTGCCTCAGGAGCATTGTGATAAATCTGAGCTCCCCATGGCAAGGGAAACAGGACATACCAACGTTATCCTAAAATGTTTAGAGCTGGATTCCAATAAACACAGAGGAATGGAGGTGCTTCAGGAGCACTGTGATGAGTATCACCCAATAAACCTAAGCTCCCTGTAGCAAGGGAGAAAAGACAAACCAGTGTTATCCTACACTGTACCATCTCTGCAGCCCGACAGAAGGAGTTTAATTTGATGGAACTTGTGGATTTTTATGCAGTCCCAATCTTGAGAACTTCTTAAACCAAATTCACTTTAGCTTGATTGGAGGTTACTTGAGAAGACACCTTGGAAGGGAAAATGGGTCCAGGAAAAGAAGACAACCAAAAGTGTTTCCCTTTCTTTTAGCGGGGGGGAATTTTGGAGTCACACCCAGCAGTGCTCAGGGGCTACTCTCTCCAAGCTCTGTGCTCACTCCTAGTGTTGCTCTGGGAGTCTTGTGTGGTGCTGGGATTGAATTAGCATCAACTGTATGCAAGGCAATTGCCTTAAACTCCTGTACTGTCTTTCCAGCCCTGAGCTTGCTCTCATCAAGATGTTTCCAATGGGGCTGGGGGTGTGGCTCAATAGCAGGGTGCTTATCCAATAGGTATAAAGTTTCAGCTTTGGCACTCCTCTCCTGTCACACAATCTGCAAAAAATAAACAAACATCAAAAATAATTCAGAGAGGCCATAGTACAGTGGGTAAGGTGCTTGCCTTGCACATGACTGGCCCATGTTTAACCCTGGCATCCCATAAGGTCTTTCCAGTCTGCCAGGAGTAATTCCTGAGTATGGAACCAGGAGTAACCCCCGAGTATCACTGGGTATGGCCCCCAAAACAAAAATAAAATAACTCATAGCACAGAGGCACCCACATACTGTGTGTGGTCTAATTGGTGTCCCCCGAAGTGTGGAGCAATGCTCAGTCTGCTTCCTAGTGGGCGAGGAGGGGCAGTGGCTCAGAATCTTCCTGGCCTGTCCTTCTCCCTGTGTCCCCAGGGCCCAGGACTGGGGTCCTGAATGCTGTTGGATTTCCTGTTTGCCAGGCATTTCTATTCAGCCACTCCCTGGGCTGGCAGGGCTGGCGGAGGGTCCCTGCTCTCATGCAGAATGCTCAGTGATCTGCTTCCTTCTGGCAGGGGTGCTCCTGCATGTGATGGGGGATGCCCTGGGGTCAGTGGTAGTGGTGGTCACTGCCGTCATCTTCTACGTGCTGCCCTTGAGGAAAGAGGACCCGTGTAACTGGCAGTGCTACATCGACCCGAGCCTGACAATCATCATGGTCATCATCATCTTGTCCTCAGCCTTCCCCCTCATCAAGGAGACAGCTGCAATCCTGCTGCAGATGGTCCCCAAAGGTGTCAGCATGGAAGCACTGAGTAAGTTGGTCCCCCACCCTGTCTGCTGGGGCACCTATCACCTTGTTTTGTGGCCTGGGATAATAACTCAACTCCAGGAACCCAAGCTCCTCTGGGGGCAAATATTTTAGACTATTTTGTGTGGGCCAAGCTCTAATTCATGGGTTGTTGCCTTTCATATATGTGTCTACATATATTGAGGGGCTCCCACGGTGTTCAGGAGATCCAGGGGCCCCATGGGTGATTGCCCTGCAATGCTGGCGATGCAGGGTTGCCGGAAAGTGTGTGGTGGTCTCTAGTGCTTCCACTTGATGGTGCTTGGGGGGCCCTTGTCATGCTGGGAATTGAACTTGGGACAAGCTCATGCCAGGTATGCACCCGAGCCACTGTACTGTCTTCCAGTCCCTCAGAGGTGTATTTTAATTCAAGAAAGGCCACTGCTGGGCCACACACCTCATCTTGATTCCCCTTCCTCTGAAACTTTGAATCATCCACATTTTGGTCCCTACTCGAGGGGTCCTGCAGGTGACCTGCCTCCTCTGCCCTGTTTAGGATTCGACTGGTTCCTACCCTCCTTCATGAACAAAATCTTTTCTTTGCTCAGGCCCAACAGAGGCCAATCTATCCCACTCAGAGTGATATACACCTGAGGACTGAGTTCTTTAGAGACTTTTAGCATTGTTAAATGGCAGTGACCCAGATGTTGGTGAGCAGCTGAATGGGGTAACTTTATTTCCAGCATTTGTAAATGGAGATTACAGGGCTCTTTTTGAGTTTTCTTCTTGAGGGGCCACATCCTGCACGTGGTGGTAGGCTATGTGGTGCCACAGATGGAACTCAGGGTTTTACAGCTGTATCTTGCATTTCCATTCAGCCATTCCCTGGGCTGGCAGGCCTGGGTTTGACCTGGCACCACATATGGTCCCCTGAGCTCCACCAGGAGCAATCCCTGGAGCCCAGAACCGAGAATAGGCCCCAAGTGTGTTCCCCCTACCCTGAAATTTAAAAAAAAATTGAGAAGTATAATAATAGAAAACGTTTGGGTGAGGAGGGTGCCAGAGATTGAAGCGGGGGCTGGGGGGAGGGGGGATATGAGCTCCACCTCTGAGCGAAATCTCGAGGCCTCTAGCAATGCTCTCAGAGGTGCTTGGTAACCTGTTAGGTATTGTTCCAGTGCTTCACCCGTTGTTCAGCTTAGTTCTTCATTAATCCTTAGCTACAACCTTATCATCATTCCTAAATTAAGATTAAGAAATCAGGCACCAGGGTTTAAGTAAATTGCTCAAGGTCAGTACAGATAGTGAATGAATGGCCTGGGATTCAAAGTCGAGCTGGCTTCTGGGTCTTTGCTCAAATCCCTTTTTAGTACTTTTTGCTAAACACACACATTTTTTTTTTTTTTACGGTTCACTTATTACTTATTCTTTTTTTTTTTTTATTTATCTTTTTTTTTATTAGTGAAACATCATCAAGTATACTTATAGACTCACAAATTTTTGTGCTTGGGTTTCAGTTATACAATGATCAAGTACCCATCCCTCCACCAGTGCCCATCCTCCCCCACCACGGGTCCTATCATCCCTCCGACCCCCCATCCTCCCCCCTCCCCCCCCCCCCCGTCCCACCCTGCCGCTGTGGCAGGGCATTCCTCCCTGTTCTCTCTCTCTTCTTTTGGGTACTGTGTTTTGCCAGAGAGGCATTGAGTGGCAGTCATGTTTGGTCTATAGACTACTTTTAGCATGTCTCTCCCACCCTGGGAGGGTCTTCACAACACCCTTTATTTGGTGCTCTCTTCTCTATCTGAGCTTCCTTCTCACCTAGCACATGTGGCTGGCCTTCAAGTCATGGAGCAAAATTCCTGGTACTAATCTGAGCCCTTCCTGGGTGTTAGTCTCCCGTTTTAAACACACACATTTTAAAAAGTTTGGCAAGTACACAAAAACCTAAGGTGAGGAAATAGAACTATCTCATAATCACAACACCATAATCTTCATTGAGTGTGTGAGTGTGTACTGATGTTATGGGGGGGAAAAAAAGAGTGAGAAAAGGAAAAGGCAAGGGAAAGGAGTTCTATCATGTGTAATAATATTAGCTGTTTGCTTAGTTTTTATCACTTGAAAATCACTTATACATCTTTTCTTATCTCTGAAAATATTCAACTCTTGTGTGGGTGGATTATATTTTTATTGAACTATTTTCCTTTTTTCCTTATTAGTGCATAAGTGTAGTTAAATCTTGTCCCACTAAGTAGTTGGCTATTTCCTTGAGGTTAAATGTCTAGAACTGAAATTGTTGGCAAAGGCTTTTATTTGTTTGGTTAAAAAATTTTTTAACTTTTAAGTTGATGTAAAACATTATATAGGTTTCAGATGTATGGCATTATAAATCAGTCTGTTTATGCTCATGCATATGCATTATGTTTGCCACCCAAAGTCTAGTTTCCACCCTTCACCCTATTTTTGATTTACTCTTAACCCTATTTTGATTCACATTGCAAAATATCCTTTCCCCCCATTATTTTTGGTGGTGTCAAAATATTGAACCCAGGTCTCATGCATGCAAAAACGAATCACATAGGCCTCTTAAGTGTTTTCAGTTAGAAAAACGTATACGTACGGAAGGTGTGGCTTCCAGCGACAGTCCATTCCCGTGTCCCTTCCATGTTCCCTGCACCACCACGGACTTCTTGTTGGCACACATTTTTCAGAATTTCTATTTTATTCATTCATCTATTTAATTTGGGAGTTCAGGGCCACACCTAGCAGTGCTCAGAGCTTACTCCTGGCTCTGTGCTCAGGGATCACTCCTGGCAGTGCTTGGGGGACTCTCAGCACTACCAGGTCTTAGAAGGAGGTCAGCCACGTGCAGGGCAAATGCTTCACCCTGTGCTGTCTCTTCACAGCTCTGGAATTGTAATTTTTTAAAAAAATAATGTAGAAGTACTGCTATTTGTTCAGCCATTGATTAAGCTGATTGAATTAGGCATGAACTCCACTGGAACTGCAATTTTTAATGGGCTGAGTGAGTACATCAGATAGAAGAAAGAATGGGAAAATGACTCAGAAAGATGAGTGTGGTTCTTCTGGTTACTCTAAATACTTGGTATCATTTTCATGAGAGGTGCAAAGGGCTGCTGCCCTCTCCCTCTGTACACCCCCTATTTCTGGTTTCTGTAACGGCACTCACCTTGCCTCCTCCTCTCCATTTCAGCGAGCAAGCTCTTGACTGTGCCTGGAGTTAGCAGCGTCCATGAAATGCACATCTGGGAACTAATAGGTGGCAAGATCATCGCTACTCTGCACATCAAGTACCACAAGGACAGGGGCTATCAGGACGCCAGTAAGAAAATTCGAGAAATCTTCCACCAGGCGGGAATCCACAATGTGACCATCCAGTTTGAACAGGTGGACGGGAAGGAGCCATCGGAACGGGACTCCCAGGCCCTCTGCAGCTCACCCTGCATCTCAGGGGCCTGCAGGAAGCATCTGTGCTGTCCCCCCAGGGCTCTGCCGCTGACCCATGTCAATGGCTGTGCTGAGCACAATGGCTGTCCCCGGCTTAGCCCCTACCCTGATGCATGCCTTGGGAGTCGAGAAGCCACGGAAGTGGCAATTGACGTGGATGGCGTGAGTGATGGTGGACAGGCAGTGACAAAAACTCAGGAAGGCCAGAATTATGTCAACAGCACCTATTTCTAAACTGGGCCACGTGGGCAGACTATATAGACAGGCCCTTTGGTACAATCATGTCCGAGCTGGTGCAAAGGGCTGCCTGGGTGCAGGCCGATCCCAACCACACTGTGCATGGTCCGTGTTCAGTGAGGGGCCGGCCGGGTGCGAGGCAGAGCAGCCGTGGCAATCCTGATGTGAACAATCCTCCTCGCATCAGCCTGGAAGTTTCAAGCTGCTCTTCGTCACTTTTGCTTGGAACCATCATCTTCTGAGTGTGCTAATCTCTTTATCAGGGACTGTGGCTTTGACCACAGCTCTCACAGTAGTTATGTTTGAAACTGATTAAAACTGCTTAGCTGGCCGCCAGGTGAGGACGCTCATGGGCTGATGCACTGCAGCTGTTTCTTCAGAATCAGAAAGACAATTGCTCTTCTCCCCCGAAATTCTCCTGGAGGATCATCTATGAGGAATGTTAGGGAGCCCTGTCACTACGGAAATGTCGTCTTTGAGTTGTTTTGGAATAAATATAAAATGAATTATCTCCAGAGGTATAAACGGTTCAGAGAATGTCAGTGGAAGGAGATTTGATTGTAGGGGAAGAGGGTAGGAAGAAATGTTTTGGTGTTACCAATTTATTTGCTGAGGTGGAGAGCAAATGAACATGTACTTCCATATGTGGCCATAGCAATGAGTTTTAGAGTGTTTAAATGTTTAAATATATGAAACGCATCTCCCTCCCACTTGGAAGTGTGGGCTGTCTCTGATCCCTTACCTAGAACACTCATACTCTGAAATTGTCTGTAGGGACAGCTCATAAGGGACTGTTCTCATCCATTGCTTCCTCCATTACGATTGTCCAAATTTCCTTTGAGTCTTTATGCGACCACGTGGATCTAAGGGGAATTTTACTAGGAAAAAAAATGAATATTACTGGGGGAGAAGAAGGCATTAGTTGAGTATTACTTCCTGCCAGTTCTTTCATTAGACATATTTTAAAATATTTTTTATAGCTGCCAACTGGTACCTTGATGGAGGAGGCTCTGTTCAAGTGAGAAATGAGAATGAGTTTAATTGCTCCCTTGAATGTCTTGAGGGCACTTTCTTCTTCTGTCTTTGACCATCAATTATCATCAAGTTCAAATAAATTGATTGGTGTCTGATTTGAAGCCATCATCAATCTGTATGGGTATTGGAGAAGCATCTATGCATGAAATGAATTGATCACGCAGCAAGCAGCCAATCCAAACAGTCTCAAATCGTGATGAAAATGGGCGTACCTCACCCTAGAACTGGAATCTTCTTTGCTGGGTTGTAAAATTGACTGAAAAAAGTTCATCTTTTCAATTCTGGGCACTGAGTGGGTCCACAAACCATGATCAGAAGTGCTGGGTTAATCATGAGAAAAAGCTCTCACAGTTTTTTTTTTTCCTGCATGAGAATGTGTCAATTTGAAATTCTATGGCTGCAATAAGTTACTGTGATTGGTAGGGCAGGAATTGTTTTGTGTATCTGAATTGATATTGGCCATGATTTAGGCTAACAGAAAAATCCCTAAATAATTTTCATTACTGGTTCTTATTGAGTTCTTATTGAGTTAGTTGTAGATACATCATAACTAAAAGGAGGTAAAGTATAAGTCAACATTTTAATACTTGTTATTAGAAATCTAAAAGGAAACTCTCACAAAACAGAGGATTTCTCTATGAAATGCACCATATGGATCAAATTCCCTTACATAAATGGGACCTATGAAGCCCTGAGCAGAGCCAAAGAGAGATTTGTTTCTCACTTTCAAACAGAAACGGCTAATTTGATTTTACATCATGCTGCTTTTATTGACGGGGAAAACAGCAATTTTACAGTTTTTGTGCAGTTGGCTAAAAGAATGCATGCTAGTTTACATCTGAATAATGCCTTTAATTAATCTCCAGAGTATTTTCCTTGAAAGGAAAGGACACTTAATTCCAATATAATTAAATCTAACCTTGGAAAAGCATCTTCATGGACCCTTTTATGAACATAAAAAAATTCTGGAGTAGAGTTCATAGGAAATCTTATGTTTCAAAGACATTTATGCTAAGAGTTCTTAATAATGTTTCGGCAGTGGACAAAGTACAATACTTTCGTTTTAGTTTAGTTAGGGTCTTTGGTTGTCACGTCTGAAGCCTACCAGAAGGTGATTTTACTGATGTCTACTCTCTTTTGTGGTACATTTCAGTTCCCTTGAGGAAATATGCGTTTCTCTTTTTGCTCTTTGAATCAGGTCTGCTGGTAGTTGGTGCTCATGAACTGTAGATTTAACTTTTTTTTTTCTTTTTTGATTTTGGGGACACACCTAGCTATGTTCAGAGCTCACTCCTGGCTCTGTGCTCAGGGATTCACTCTTGGTGGTGTTTACAGGGCATTATGGGGTGTCAGGGATCAAACCCAGTTCGGCTGCATGCAACTGACCATCTGTCCTATATCTCTGAACCCTGAACTGTAGATTTAAACAGCTCTTGGTCTCTGAGATTTAAAACATTCTGCCCCTTAATTAGGGCTCCTGTGTGCTTAGAACATTCCAGAGAATTTCCTCAACCCCCCCCCCCCCCCATTCTGTTTTTTTTTTTTGTCCATTTACATTTTTATTACTATTTTGTTTCATTAAGATAACAGTAATATATGCCTGTCCCTTTTAAAAAAGAACAGAAAATCATTGACCAGAAGTCTCAGGTATCTTCTGTGTGTGGTAGACCAGCTGTTGTATGGGCTAAGAGGGCGCCATGGAGCAGCCTTCCGGCTTCCTCTCCCTGTTCTGCAGCGCCCCCTCCAGGGAATATGGGGTTTCTGCTGTGGCCCAGTTTCCAACTCTGTTTTGGAAAACAGAAATATTGACTTTTTTTTATGCTATACAGCCAGTAGTCTCCACAGTGAGAAGGAAGACATGTATTGATTGTCCTATTTATTTATCAACAAAATTGAGAGATACCACTTCATGAAGAATTTTTAAAACGCTCTATATGTAGTTACTCTTATTATTATTTTGTTCTTATCTGGCCAGATGCTGGTGTGGGCCATCCAATTTGAAATAATTTTTTTCTTTTGTTTTTTGAGTTACACCCAATGATGCTCAGAAATTACTCCTGGAGGTGCTTGGGGGACCATAAGGGATGCTGGAAATTGAACCCGGATCAGCCACTTACAAGGCAAACGCTGTGCTATCACTCCGGCCCATTGAAATAATTTCTTAAAAAGTTCTCCATAAGTAGTTACTATTATTATTCTTTGCTTTCAGCTGGCCAAATGCTAGTGCGGGGGGGGGGCAGCCTGGACCACCAAAGTCCAAGAGGAATGGGTAATTTAAATATCAGAGAAAACTGAAGAAGATGGAATAAAATAAGGCAACTGCTCTGTGAGCTAGTAGAAGTCTTTGTTATGACTTTTTGAATCTTGACATTGAATATTTTAAACGGAATTATTTTTTGGTTTTGGGGGAGCTCTTTTGTGCATTGCCCTGGTCTCTACCCACCAATGTCCGTGGACATCCTCACAAACAATACCAGAAATGTCCTCAGAGTTGTCTCCTAGGGGACCAGTTGCCCCAGTTCTGAATTGGCTTCACTGAGGGCTGGCAAGGAGGCTGAGAGCTGCCCTTTCCAACACAATAATCCTTATAATGGAATCATCCAATCCCACACAATTCAGTCCTAAATGTATGTAAGGGGAGATTGACTCTTTCTACAAATTGCAATTGTCTCTACACTAGAAATTTAAATATTTATTCATTTTGATTATTAATTTTTTTGTTTTGGGGCCACACCCACTGTTGTTCAGGGCTTCCTTCTGACTCTGTCCTTCCTGGTAGTCATTGGGGAGCCATATGTGGTGCCAGGGACAAGTCAGGGTCAGCTGCAGGCAAGGCAAGCCCCTTAGCCCTGTACTATATACTATACTATAACCCTGTACTATAACTCTATTTCCCAAATTCAAACATTTAAAGAAAATAATTGGGGTGGGGTGGTGGGAAGGTAGTGTCCTTACAAATCTGATTCCCCTGATGGGTCTTTCTGATAGTGAATGAAATAAAGAAAAAAGCCAGCATTTTCTCTCACTATTCTGGGATGAAGAATTCGATTCTTCAACTCATGAATACCCTTAATATGATGAAGCCACTGTGGAGACTGGATAATGTGGTACCAGGTGAGGTACTTCTCCTTTAGTATTTAAACTGGTGGCTCTTGTTATTGATTCTTGACCAGTAGTAGCTCATCTTTTATATTATGGGTAAATTCATTTTTAAAAAGTCCCTTTTTAAAAAGGCCAACTTACTCCTCAGTCAAATCACACTCATTTCCCCCCAAGATGTCAAAATACATTTATTTCTCACTTTTAAATGATCGTGCCCTTAAATGCATTTTCATATTCTTGCAATGGAAGACTGACAAAAAGAAAAGAAACCTACTTAGATGAGGGGACACATCAGCTGGTTAGAGTTTAAGTGGAGCTAGAGTAAGGGCCAGCAAGTATCTGCCTGACCCACAGCTATCCTTCAACAGATCAGTCCCCCTGGTGCTTCTCAGCATATTTGCATGACAACCCATATTGATTGCCACCTCTTGGAAATCAAAACGAATGAGAAGCCAGCAGCTTATATCCTCTGGTTACTTACCATTCATCACTGTCCCTGAAGGTTGTCCATGGATGCAGGCATCAGCTGAGGTTGAATGGGGCTTCTCTCTCTGCAGGTGTTCCATTCTGAACTTTCCTGTTTATGTGACACTTTCCTGGAATGTCGCTAGATGCATCAGTGCTCTCCTATTAGTTCCCGACCAGGCCCAAGACCCTGAACCAGCTCAGACTTCTCAGGGATTTTCCCAGGAGAGGGACCTCTCTCCAGAGCTCTAAAGGTTATGTTACAGTATTGTGGAGTTTTGTTGCTTAAAGTCTTCCTTCTGCCCTCACTGGGCAGTTTTGCCAAAGTCTGATCATCACTTTGGGGGATTTGTTGAAATGCTAAGAGACTGTGTTGAAGGAATCCATTCCTAATTGCATGTGAGATCCCCCTGCTCCCTGCAATGTATGCACTTGTGCACATATATTTGAAACTGAAATTTGTTCAGTGGTGCTGTCAATAAAACGTTTTTAAAACAAATGCGTAACTGAGATTATGTCTGTGGGAATCAAACCGATCATTCTTTTGTCTTTTATTACATCCTCTTATCAGCTTATTAATCATTCCTTGGGTTGAATTTCTTTCTCTTTTTTAAAAAAAGCATTTAATGAGATGGTACAGTGGGGGAAGGCACTTGCCTTGGACGTGGCCAACCTGGTTTCAATCCCCAGTATCCCATCTGGTGCTCAGGGATCACTCTTGGTAAAGCTCAGAGGATTGTATGAGGTGCTGGAGATGGAACCTGGGTTGGCAGCATGCACGGCAAGGGCCCTATCTACTGTGTTCAGGGTCAGTAGCTCTTGTCCTCAGTAAGTACTTCTTTTTTATTTTATTTTATTTTATCAAATCGGTGTGAAATACAGTAACAAAGCTTTCATGTTTGAGTTTCAGTCATACAATGAACGAACACCCATACCTCCACCAGTGTGCATTTTCCACCATCAAGGTCTTCAGTATCCCCACCCCCGCCTCTAAGAGTAAGACAATTTCCCTCTTACTCTTTCTCTATTTTTTTATGTAGGAGTACTACTATTTATTCAGCCACTGATTAGGCTGATTGAATTGGGTATGAACTCCACAGTAAGTACTTCTTAAGTGAATAAACAAATGCATGATTGAGTGAAGAGATGTAGCTTTTGGTGTTACCACTTCTGGCCCTGGGCGTGTTATTAGACTCCATTGAGCTTCAGTTTCATCAAGTAGAAAGGAGTTGACTTGGAAAGGCTGAGTTACCTTTATGTGGGGTGGTGGCAGGTGACAGCCAGTTGGCAAGGTGGCCGGAAGGATCAGTGGGTCTCACTGGCTCCCTTGCTCAGCCTACTGTCCATGCTCTTCCCGTCCTTCTCCTGCCTGTTTCCAGCTCTGCAGCTTCATTTTATCACTTAAACACCATTTAATACTTAAAAAAAAGTACTAAATATCAGTACAAAAAAAAAACCCACAGTGAAAGCATAGTCCAGAAGACTTGGTGTTCCTAAACTCAGCCTTTGGAGTGGGCCTGTGGGTGGGGAGCAGGGGCAGTGCTCAGGATGGCCTGACCTCAGGCCTCAGGAATACGTACAGGAGGGACGTGGGGTGAGGAAGGAGCAGAGTATTGTGGGGGAGCAATATTATCCCCACACCTTCCCCCCATCCCATGCTCCATGGTATCTCCCCAGCATGTGTGGGCGGCTGTGCCCGGTGTGGGAACTCGCGCTTTTCCGTGTTCTCAGCCCGTGGACTCCCCAAACACACTGGGTGCTTATCAGTTCTTTTTTACTCATTTTCGATTTACAGTCAGACCCGGAGGTGCTCAGGACTTGCTCCTGGTTCTGCACTCCGGGAACACTGTTGGCAGGGCTCAGGAGACCTTCTTCTGCGATGGACCCTGGAATGCTGTGGGGAGAGTGTCACACTGACAGACCTGTGGATGGCATCAACCCTGCCCCTGTGAGCTGCGGGACCCCAGGAGGGACCTTGTCAGTGTGTCAAAAAGCAGCTGCCAAGAATAAATAAATAAATTAGAAATAGGGAAATCTGCCCTGAAAGAGGGTTGTGAGGATCCCATCCAGGACCTGGGGGATGTGGGAGTGCTCAGCATAGAGCCTAGCCCAGGAAATGCTGGATGCTGAAACTCTAAGATGCCCACTATTCTCAGCCTTTACTCCATCTTAACCCTCTGCTTATAGTAGAAATAACCAAGTGTAGACTAGTGGGGTTCTTTTTGGGTAGATGGGGTGAGGGTGAGGAGACAAAGAGAAAGAAGCCCACAGACGTGGAGCATGAGGTCTGCACGCTGGGGGGTAGGCTCAGCCCCCAGCACTATACAGGCCCCCCCCACCCCCTGCCACCCCAGCTTGGCCAGCAGCAACCCCTAACACAGAGCCAGGAGGTAAAAAATGCTGGCAGTTTCTGCTGGCAGTTTGTCTGTCTGTCTCTGTGACTGTGATCAGAGGTCAAACATGCTCTCACTTTAGCCTTGTCTCATTTCCTTATACCATAGGATAATTTTGGGGGGAAAAATCAAAGAGTTTTGGGCTCGGCAGATAGAGCAAAGAGCTGAAACTGGTACTTTGGTGTCCAAGGCCCTGATCCCTGGCACTTCATGGTGCCCCCAGCACTGCTGGGTGTAACCTTACTGGCCCCTACTCTGGCCTCCAGAGCACTGCACCATCTGGTTGAGGGCAGAACCACTGTGTCTGCTTAGAAGATTCCTAGTTGCTCTCACTCACTGTTCTGCCACGATCATGAAAATATCACAAGCTACGGGGTCCCAGTAACCTGCGTCCCAGCAGGGAAGACCACTCGGACCACTGGCCACATGGCCAGGGAGCTGCCTGTCCATCACTGGTCAACTGATGTGTGAGTGTGCGAATATAAAAAGCAGAGCATAGCTCACGTCACTCTCCATGTCCTGGAGCTGCTCCTCACCCTTTCCTTGCAGTACTCTACCGGGTTCCCCAAGCCATCCCCAGGAGCAGCTATCTGTGGCGTGGCAGAGGCAACCATGTCTGAGGGGCCCCACCTTCTATCTCCCCCTCCCAGCGCCCAGCAAAGGCCCCACGCCCACTAGCTTTTCCGGCTATCTGAGCAGCACCAAACCCTCTGCTCATCTGATAAGCCCCGGTCATTTGTTATTGTTACTGGTATTTCTTTGTGTGTATTTTATTTATTTTTCATGTGTTTTTATTTTTTTCATTTATTGAATCACTGTGAATCAAAAAGTTGTTCATTATTGCGTTCCAGGGCTACAAAGTTCGAGCATCCTTCCCTTCACCAGTGTCCCCAGCGTCCTTCCTGTCCCCAGTTTGCATCTCCAACAGGCACTTTCTTTTTCTTTTGTTCCTCTGGGCACTGTGGTTCGAAGTGCTTTTCCTGAGAGGGTACCATGCATATCTGGGTGTCCCTAATTCCTTGCCCCACCTCCTGATGCCTGCCCCTTCTTGGTGGTTGCTTTCATTACTTATTTTCTTTACATATTTCATTATGGCCACAAGGTAAGAGCAGCACAGGCTTGTGAGAAGTGGTGGCGATCATTTCAAACTTCAGAGGAAAGCTTGCTTCATAAGGCAGTTGCTTGTAGTTTGTTCTTTAGCTTCTTAAAATGAACAATATATTCTGTTTATCTTTGTGGTCAGCACTCTAGTGTTTATAAACAGTTTTACCATGTTCTAGTGGAAGGCTCAGCTCCATATGTGTAGTCATACTCCTACTCTCCTGCTGATGAACTGTTTTTGTTTGTTTTATTTTCAGGCCTGTTGTGTTCAGGGCTATCCAACTGCATTTCAAACATGAGGAAATAAGGTTAGGTCAGGTGAGTTCCCCCAAATCACCAGCTAGTTAGAGGCAACACCAGGATTAAAATTGATGTCAGCTGACATAAGGACCATGTTCCAACCACTACACCTTACCATCTTACAACATTGTCAGATTCCAGGATTTGGACAAAAGACATGAAGGTGGTGTTGAATGACTGAACTAGAAAAACTCCTGTGTAATGGAAAGCTTATGAATTTGGGGCCATATGACACTCAGATGCTGGATAAAGTGTTTACCAATTGTATGTTTTTGGACACGTACATGATATCTATTAGAACAAGGGAGTGAAGCCAGCGAGATTGTAGAGAAGTAAGGCTTGTATATGGATGATCATGGTTTGATCTCTGCATGTGTCAAAGTCCAAGTCCCCTGAGCACTGCCAGGAGTGCCCCTCAGCACCCCTGAGCACAGAGCTTCAAATTAGCCCTGAGCAATACTGGGTATGGCCCCAAAACAAAACAAACAAACCCACACACAAAAAGAAAAAGCGAATGAGAAAAGGGTAAAGTCTCATTCTATTCTGCGTTCGAACTCATAACATTCCCTTACTCTCTTTACCTTCCACTTGCTTCATTGATCCAAATTTAGGATCATTGAACATTGAGGGGATTTCAGAGGGGAACAGATTGCAGGACCAGAACACCTGGTATGTCTTCCACTCCACTGGCTGCTCAGAGCTGGCACACTGGCACCCACCATCTTCAAGTGCCTTAGGAAAAGGTCCAGTAGTGACCGACCCGGGACCTGGTGAACTTTGCTGCTGCTAGGTTCCCCACCAGAAATAGCCCAGAGCACACACTGGTAACCAAGACAGGGCTCCCGTTCTGGAGGGGTGCTGGGTTGTTGGGTGGAGCTATATCTCCATGAGACGAGCAGGGAGCGGAAGAAGGTGCTGCCTCTCGCACCCCTGAGTGGGTTCTCACAGAATTGGTTCCTTTCCTGCTATTCACTATAGAGGGAGGTTCTTGACCTGTGAGGCGGACGTGCGGGCAGGAACATTAGAGGTTCCAAGTGGGGAATGCCTGTAGCAGCATTCTTGTGGTAAAATATTTCCAGCTTTTATAACTTTGAACCCATTATCCTGTAAGGAATAATACAAATCGCCCAAGACTATTTACCCAAGTGATTACAATGGCATTGGCAAAGATAGGGGCCATTTTATTCCTCACCAATGACTAAACTCTATGACACATATGAGTTAATTGCATTTTAAGGAAAAAGGCCGTTGTGCTCAGCATTCTGAAATTAGCCATATGCCCAGAGAGATCACTGGAAAAGAGATTTTGAGCCTCTTAGTTGAAAGAGATTTTTATTAGCCCTCTCATCTCCCCCTCATGGATGGATTTTTTCCTTTCAATAAAAATCTGCATTCTCCTTGACTTTTGTGACACAGACGAGTGTGGGATCTGGGTGCATGACTTTCTGAGCTAGTCGCTGTATTTTCACACAAGGACGGATGCATGATCCCGAGTATTCATGAAGTCTGTCTTATCAATCAGCGGGGGCGTAGTGATACCTGCATTGCCTGTCTCAGGGTTAAAATGGGGTTATCATGCCAGACACTAAATGTGAAAGTGTTCTGAAAGCTGCGAAGCACCATAAAATGCAAGGCAAATCCTCAAGTTCTGCAAACAGGAGCCCAGCTCCTCTGCCCTGGCCCAGCTCTGCATGGTCATTCCCTCTTTCCTAAAGCTTAACTCCAATACAGTGACACGACTGTGACATTCTGCTCTCTTGATGGCCACAGAAGTATATCTTTTTGAGTTTTTGTTGTTGTTGTTGCTGTTATTGTTTTGTTTTTAACTGCAAAATGAACTCCCATTCATGTGTCTGTGTGAAGCTAGTGAAAATGATCACTTGATCACTTGACTTCCCGTTAATCGTCGATTTGCTCGAGTGGACGCCAGTAACGTCTCCATTTCTCCCTGTCACGTGCTACTGTATCCCAATGGCATCTGTTCGCTCTAGGAACATGAAGAGCCTCAAACCGATCGTTCATGATCTTGATGAAGAAGTCTGACCATCTGGTAGGTGGGTGGCCACTTGGTCTTTTGACATCCCGTGGAATCCAGTCGGTGACAGCTCTAGTCCAGTGGTCATCTCTAAATCTCATTACGTGACCAGCCCATCTGATTTTTGACACCTTGGCAAACGAGACAGCGTCCCTGATTCTTGATGGTCGATGGAGGTCGGAACTCCGGATTCTTTCTCTCATTTGAGTGAAATGTGATATTTCAAGCATAGCTCTTTCAATTCCTCTTTGGGAGACCTGAATAGCGTTCTCATCCTGTTTGCGTAGGGCCCAGGTCTCTGAGGCATATGTTAATGCAGGAAGAACAGTGGAATCAAAGAGATGTGCCCGGAGCCGGAGGTTCTTCGTCCTCTTAGCTATTTCTTCGACGCTCTTGAAGGCGTTCCAAGCTGCTCTTTTCCTCCTGCGCAGCTTGGGTGCCAGGTCATTTGTCATGTTGACTTCTCGACCTAGGTACACATAGCTGTTGAATTCGGAGATGGTCGTTCCGTTGAGAGTGAATGGGGTGTCAGGAACGAGGCTGTTTCTCATAAACATTGTCTTCGTAAGATTCAACTGTAGTTCGACCTTTCCACACTCACGGTCGAAGTTGGCCAGCATTTGTGCCGCTTGGCTGATGTTTGGTGTTATCAAAACAATGTCATCAGCAAAGTGGAGGTGGTGTAGTTGCTGACCATCTATCTTCACTCCCATTCCTTCCCATTCCAGTTGTTGCATGATGAAAATGATGGGAAAAAATACTCAGAGTAAGGAAAAATACAAACTATGATTCTTTTTCATGCTTTTAATTAATTTGTTTTTGGGGCAACACCGAACTTATTCTCTGCACTCATGAATCACCCCTGCTGAGGCTTGGGAACCTCAGATGCTGGGAATCAAGCCTTGGCTGGTTGCCTGCAAGATAAGTGTCTTGCCCACTGGACCAACTCTCTGGCCCTGTTTTTTGATTTTAGCAGGAGTTTTAAGTGCTTATGTTAAAAAAAATTCAAAAGAAACTTTAGGATGCTTTAGTGTTCTCTCTCTCTCTCTTTCTCTCTCTCTCTGTCTCTCTCTCTCTCTCTCTCCCTCTTCTTCTCCCTCTCCCCCCCACCTCCATAGAAACGCAGGCTGGAGGAGATGCATTTCCCCAAGAGAACATAGGTCCTTCAGGGGTGTACAAATGGAATTTCCTTGGTTGGTTTACTTTTTGTTTTGGGACCACATTCAGCTGTGCTCAAGGCTTACACCTGGCTCTGTGCTGTGTAATCACTTCTGGTGGAACTTGGGCACCGTGTACAGTGTCAGGGATTGAACCAGGCTTAGCCTCATGCAAGGCAAGTGCCTAAACCCTTGTGTTCTCTTTCCAGTCCCTACAGATGGATTTTTAAGAAGGTCTTTGAAATCATTGTTCAGTTCAGGACCAGTGTGTATGCACACACTCTGTAGGGTGACTCCGCAGTTTTGATCAGATTCTCCAAGACTCTGTGACATAAAGGAAACAAAGACACACTTAAGAACAGAGTGAGAGGGGGCTGGAGTGATAGTGCAGTGGGTAAGGCTCTTTCTTTGTATGTGGCCGATCTGATTTAATCCCCAGCATCCCATATGATCTCCCAAGCACCCCCAGGAGTAACCACTGATCATCATTGGGTGATAATCCTGACCCAAAAGCAAGCAAGCAAACAAACAAAAGAGCAGAGTGAGAGAGCAAGGCTGGTTTGTGACTATGCCATGTTCCTGGCATTGGGGTTACGTGGCAGACCTGTCAGAGGACTTTTCAGAAGGAATGAGTTTAGCTGTTTCCTGAATGGTGGCGTGGTTCTGCTGCCCAGTAGGCATCTGCTTCCTGGATAGATAAGACTAACTGGTCAAGTGCAAAGCCAGATAGAACGACTTTATCCCATCCAGCACTTCACTAATTGCTAACACTACAGCTAATTGCATTAGTCATGGCTCCTGCTTGAACTTCTTAATCGGGTTGGTGGACATTGACTTTTGTGCATTTTATACCTTCCTGGAACGAAACAGAAAGTTCTAGTGAACTGAGGATCAAATGAAGGGTTAGCAAAAGAAAAAGAAAAGGTGGAAGTCATGGAAATGAAGCCAACCAGATATCTCGTTTCCCCCAAGCTGTAAATATACAGAATTAAGAGCCTTTGGGGGTGGTAGGAAGAGGACTGCCCTGCATACCTCAGCAGAACTCACCCTGCCGAAGCAGATCTGAAGACTCGCATTCAGAACCCAGACTACTTCCCTGCCCAGCTCAGAGGTACTGGAGCCACTAGGGCCACATCTGGAGGTGCTGGGCTATGCCACCACGCAGGGTCTGGGATCAGACTTGGAGACTCTTGCGTGTGCTCCAACTGTTTGCGCCATCCCTTCTGATCCTTAGTGGCCTTTCCTGAGTGCTTCCATATTCCCAATCATAATGTGTCTTCCATGGGGAGTTCAGAACTTGTCTGTGTGGAACTTGGGGCCCTCCCAGCTGACCTGCCTCTGGTTTCTCTCACCAGGGCGCTCTAGTTTCCAATAATCAGATCTTTCACCTTCTTGGTTATTTATTCTGAAATCTTGATTCTTTTTTTTTTTCTTAAATTTTTATTAGTGAAACACCATGAGGTACAGTTGTAGACTTACAAATTATTGTGCTTGGGTTTCAGTTATACAATGATTGAATATCCATCCCTCCACCAGTGCCCATTCTCCACCACCACCAGTCCCAGTATCCTTCCCATCCCCCTTCCCCCCATCCCACCCTACCACTGTGGCAGGGCATTCCCTTTTGTTATCTCTCTCCTTTTGAGTGCTGTGGTTTGCAAAAGAGACATTGAGTGGCAATCTTGTTCGGACTATAGTCTACTCTCATCACACATTTCCCATTCTGAGAGAAACCTCCCAACACCCTTTATTTGGTGCTCCCTTCTCTATCTGAGCTGCCTTTCCCCCTAGTGTGTGCGGCTGTCCTCAAAGCCATGGAGTAATCCTCCTGGTACTTATCTCGGCTATTCTTGGGTGTTAGTCTCCTATTTCGTTACTTTATGTTCCCCAGATGAATGCAATCTTTCTATGTCTATCCCTCTCTTTCTGACTCATTTCACTTAGCATGATACTTTCCATGTAGTACCACTTGTATGTAAATTTCATGACTTCATCCTTTCTGACAGCTACATAGTATTCCATTGTGTAGATGTACCAAAGCTTCTTTAACCAGTCATCTGTTCTTGGGCACTCATTTTTCCAGATTCTGGCTATTGTAAAGAGTGCTGCAATGAACAGACAACTGAAGATGTCACTTCGACTATACTTTTTTGCTTCTCTGGGGTATATTCCCAGGAGTGGAATTGCTGGGTCAAATGGGAGCTCAATTTCTAGTTTTTTGAGAATCGTCCATACTGTTTTCCAGAAGGACTGAACCAGTTGGCATTCCCACCAGCGTAAGGAGGGTCTCTTTCTCGCCACATCTGCGCCACCACTGGTTGCTTTTGTTCTTTTGGATGTGGGCCAGTCTCTGTGGTGTGAAATGATATCTCATTGTTGTTTTGATCTGCATCTTCCTGATGATTAATGATGTAGAGCATTTTCTCATGTGTCTTTTAGCCATTTGAATTTCATCTTTGATGAAGTTTCTGTTCATTTCATCGCCCCATTTTCTGATAGGGTTGGATGTTTTCTTCTTGTGGAGTTCAACCAGTACTTTGTATATCCTTGATATCAACCCCTTGTCGGATGTGTATTTGGCGAATATACTTTCCCATTCTGTGGACTGTCTTTGTATTTTGGTCACTGTTTCTTTTGAGGTGCAGAGGCTTCTTAGTTTAAGATAGTCCCATTTGTCTATCTCTGTTTTCACTTGCTTAGCCAGTGGCGTGACATCTTTGAAGACACCACTAGCTTCAATGTCATGGAGGGTTTTGACAACTTTTTCTTCAATGTACCTTATGGATTTTGGTCTGATGTTGAGGTCTTTAATCCATTTTGATCTTACTTTTGTACATGGTGTCAGGCAGAGATCTGAGTCCATTTTTTTGCATGTAGCCGTCCAGTTTTGCAAGCACCATTTGTTAAAAAGGCTTGAATCTATTGTAAATAGGGAAGTTTTAAAGCTCTCTTATTTACTATTTTACAAATAAAATCTTCTATAAAAAATAAAGATATTCTTGTCTCCTCCTTATTTCTTATCTCATCATCTTTCCTTTAATTTTAATTTTTTTCTTCTTCCTCTTTTGGGTGGAGCACATTTGGGTACTCAGGGCTTACTCCTGGTTTTAGTGCTTTGATTCACCCCTGATGGTTCTTGGGGGCCCATATATTGATCAGGGGTTAGATCTGGAATGGAACCACATGTGAGGAAGTGCCTTACCAGCTATACTCTCTCTGACCTCCTGTTAAATTTTTTTCATTAGCTAGTTTATTGCTGATTCATAGAGATCCAACTGATTTGTGTGTGATGATTTTTTGTTGTTGTTGGTTTTGAATCAGACAACTTTAGGGTTTGGGGCATGTAAGATCATGGTAGAAGTGCCTATATATTCATCAAACAGC
This sequence comes from Sorex fumeus, assembly GCF_029834395.1. NCBI lineage: Eukaryota > Metazoa > Chordata > Mammalia > Eulipotyphla > Soricidae > Sorex > Sorex fumeus. The sequence goes on from NW_026606067.1 coordinate 18,924,081, forward strand.
TTTAGTTTTTTGGGTCACACACAGCAATACTCAGGGGTTATTTCTGGCTCTGAACTCAGGAATCACTCCTAGCGGTGCTTGGGGACACATGGGATCCTGGGAATCAAACCCGGGTTGGCCATGTGCAAGGCAAACACCCTACCCACTGTGCTATCGCTCCAGCCCCAAACAGCATTGGATTTTCTCTAAAAACAAGAGGAATCTTATTTTTTACATCTTTCATCCGTTGAAAATATTTTGTCTTATTTGGCTTATCTATTAGGATGTATAAAATTGATCTGAGTCTTTTCAGTTTTTAGGTTCTGGAGAGCGATGAACAAATAAGAGGCAGAAATGTGGTCATTTTCAGCACAGAGGTTGGTTACAAGGCAATAAAACATTACGTGGGGTAGAATTTTACACTCACTTTTAATTTGGTCTTGGCATCATTATGCCTGATAAAAGAATTTAAAATAGCTAGTGCTACAATAATTTGTTAATGAGTGTGGTGTAAAATATGTAAATGGTAACATAAAAAACATGAAGTGGTGAGGAGACTCAAAGAGGTAGTACAGAGGGCTGCCACTTTCCTCACATGCAACCCATTCAAGTTCCATCCCTGGCACCATAAATGGTCCCCCGATCCCTTCCAGTTGTGATTCCCTGTGCACAGAGCCAGGAATAAGCCTGGGCAAGTCAGGTACAGTGGTCCTCCAAAATATTGCCCAAAACACAAAGCAAGAAAGTGAAAGGGTAGAGTTTTGTACGTAATAAATTAATAAACTTTATCATGATTACAGCAATAGACTGTTAGTTGCTGATGCAAGATGTTTTATGTAAGTCACATCATAATCACAAAGCTTAGAAGTTACTATAAACTCACAAAAGATAGAAGGAAACCAAAGCATATCCCTATGAAAAATCATGTATTACTTGACCAAGATCAACTGCACAAGAGTAAGGAAGGAACAGAGAACAAAATAGCTGAAAAACAACAAGGAAGATGGCGCCAGCAAGGCCATACAACTAACAACTACTCTGTGAACAGGGTGAATTTTCCAATCAAAGGACATGAAATGGTTCGATAGATTGAGGGGGAAAAGTTATGAAAAAACAAGAGCAAATATATGTTGCTTACAAAAGAGGCAACATATCATTTCAACTTTAATGATACATATAGCCTTGAATTGAAGGAATAAAAAAAATCAAAAGAGAGCAAATACAGGTGTGTTTATAGCAGATGAAACAAGCTATAATGCGAAAATGGTCATGAAACAAATATGGTTATTAAATAATCAGGGAGTCAGTCCATCGAGAAGATAAACAACTATAAACACATATGCATCCAGTACCACAGTGTCTAACTAGATTTAGCACATATGAATGGATCTGGAGAAAGAGGTAACGATAGTATGGGACATCTATGTCCAATTTTCACCTCAAACTTGTACCGAGTTTCAGGTCAGTTGTTTCTCAATAAAACTCAAAAACATATATGTATGATGTGAAATGATTCTTTTATGGGGGGGGTGTTTGGGGCCATACTCAGTGGTGCTCAGGGCTTATGTCTGGCTCTGCGTTCAGGGATCACTCTTGGCAGAGATTGGGGAAATTTATGGGGTGCCTGGGATGAACCTACATCATCTGCATGAAAGGTAAGCACCTCCCCGCTGTGTGATCACTCCAGCCCAAAATGACTACATTTTTTTGAAATTTTTTTATTTTGCAAAGTAGTTCACAGTATTTGATTTAATATTTGAACACCAATCTTACCACTATTACACCTTCCGACCACCATATTTCAGATGTTTCCTTCCCAAACCCCAACCCTTGCCCCAAAGCAGAAATAAAATAATTTATTTTGTATTGTTTGTTATTAAAAACTTCTGAAAATGCTTCAAAAAAGTTTCCTTAGAGGAAAGAGTGTGAAGATGGTTGTACTTAAGAGATCACTAACATGTTGTTAAAGGTTGAGCCTTGTGTACTTACATATATATGTATATATATATACATATATATACACACATATACATATCGCTGGAGTGATAGCACAGCGGTAGGGTGTTCGCCTTACAAGTGGCCAACATGGCCGACCCGAGTTCGATTCCTCCGCCCCTCTTGGAGAGCCCGGCAAGCTACCCAGAGTATTCGATATGCCAAACACAGTAACAACAAAGTCTCCAATGGAGACGTTAATGGGCCCGCTCGAGCAAATCGACGATCAACGGGAGGGCCTTTACCTTTACCTTTACCTATATATTTGTATATGTATCTGTAAATATATATATTTATATATATACACATATATGTATATGTATCTGTAAAAAAATATTTCCCTCTGATTGGTTGCCTCCTTCTTAAAACCCCATAAAATGTGGTATGGTACTCTTTGAGTATAGGTGGTGTGAGGTACACAGACTTGCAGTCCAGAAATACGTTCACTTCTGGATGAGGCTCAGCCTGAGCCTACGGAGGGTGGCAGTGAGTATGGCAGCAGTTGTGTACTGGAGGTTTTCAGTTGCTAGGGCTGGGTTCCTTGGGGCGGGGAGGGCTCTCACCCGCCCCCTCAGGAGTGCTCTGAATGAAACAGCCTGGTGTGGCCCTATGGCATGGTTATGGCATGTCCCAAAATGACTTTTCAATGTGGACAGAGATAATGCAGTGCAAAAGACACAGTACAGGTGTTTTACTGCCAAAGCTTGCATGCTGGAGAGTGGCAGAGCTGCATGGCCTCACCCAGAACGCCAGGGATTATAGTTATTTACAAAAGACGGAAGGTTTAGGTGTATGGATCACACAGCATGTAACAATGTCGCACACTGATCTCCAAAGATTTTTTCACCCTGAGCCACACACACACTGCGGGTAGGGACTTAGTTGTAATCAATTTATGCATTGTCTTATTGCATTAATACCATCAATATGATATATTTTTAATTGGGATTAAAATTTTAAATATTTTTGTTTTTCAAACTATAATTCACTAAAATAAATAACCCAACTTTGTTTTTGTATACTGAAAAGAATAATAAATATTATTTGAATCAACAATGGAAATCTCAAAAAGTTTTGTTCCTAGAGTATCTTACTCAAATATAGAACATGTTAATGTAGTTTAAAACTTTTTGTTTTCTTTTTCTGGCAGACAGAGGCTCTTTGTTTCTCAGTCCCATTAGCATTAACCAGACTGCTGATGAGGAGGGTAGCTGATAGTAGGATTCAAAAGTACTGTTCTCATCTTGGAGTAAAAGGCTGTGTTTGAGGGAGCCTCAGAGACTTGATTGTGAAAGTTCCAGCCGCCTGGGCAACTGTGCCATGCAGAAGCACAATTCCAGTTTTGAAATGCTTCCAAGGCAGGCTTTATTTAGTGCAGGAAGTATGGGAATGCAGCAGAATTTTTAAAGAAGCTTGGTGCAATTTTGCATCATGATTACAGAGTTGCAGGACACCCATCCTTTCCCTATTTGCATTTTCTTAGAGGAAAAAAATATGAAAAAAAAGTTGAGTAGACTGTAATGATCTATGGTTTATTAGATAAAACATTAAAAATAACCAATTCAATATAGGTTGAAAGGACCTGTATACTGCTCCCCTAATCTACAGTTCCTTTTCTCAACTTCCTAAGCAAGGGTACAAGATGATCTTTTACTTACAGTGAACCACAACTCTTAGTGTGGCCTTAATTAATAAATTCATAAAAGCTGAATACAAACAAAATGTCACTTCAAAAGAATTTTTGGGTTTCTCCTTAGTGAGAAGGCTTAACCTTGGAACCAGTACTATAAGACATGCTTTGAACTCTAATAAAAGATAATCACTTAATTTCTTGAACTTATGGAAGACTGTGGGATATTCCTGTGCAATATTTTTATATCTACACTACTTTAGTTTGGGCTGGAGCGATAGCACAGCGGTAGGGTGTTTGCCTTGCACACAGCCAACATGGCCGACCCGAGTTCGATTCCTCCGCCCCTCTCGGAGAGCCCGGCAAGCTACCGAGAGTATTCGATATGCCAGACACAGTAACAACAAAGTCTCCAATGGAGACGTTACTGGGCCCACTCGAGCAAATCGATGATCAACGGGAGGGCCTTTACCTTTTACCTTTTTACTTTAGTTTATTATTTGACAAGGGAAATACTTTTCCATTTTGACCGCACAGATCTCATGCCATGAAAAGTCCTAATCCTAAAGTAGAATTTGTTTTCATAACAAATAAGAAAGCAGAAAAAACCCATGTATCTTAGTAATAATCACATTTAAAAATAAGGTATTAGGTATTTTCATCTTTTTAAAAATCATATATTAATAGCAATATTATCTCAAATCAAGTTTTTAGACACATAGTAAGCAAAAGCACAAATGAGTTAAATATTTGTTAACTTTTCAAACTGAGATTTAGGCCAGTTACAGAAGAGAAGGACTTGAAATAAAAGTTGGAAATCCCAACTGTCGCCTTCTGCCTACCACAAGGTATTAAAGGAAAGTGAAAACAAAGGCAGAGCTATAATTCCCTGCATCTGCAACACTGAAAGAAGTCTTCTCTGATGAGATTACATACAGATTTGTGAGAAACAAGAATCCTTGATAAAACATTAAGTTCTTGTGGGGAGATTACTCTACTGCCTGGTTTAAATTCTTTATATTCATTCTCATTTATTCCCATAATGATCCAATGATAATAATGCCGGATCAGCACAATGATTCTCTCCCCTTTGATGGTGGAAGACAATTGTACCATAGAGAAATAATGTCATTTGTTCAAATCCATCTCTCACATGAGTAATAAAGCTTTGACCTGAACCCAGATGGACTGGCTTTAGGGCCCCCTTCCTCCCTGTACCATCCTCTCTTGTTCCAGGATATAAGTCACTGCTGTCTCTTAAAAGTTTTTCAAAGGCTGTATACCTAAAAGCAGCTGTGAAAAACACACCCTTCACAAGTTATGCTTTGAGAAAAGCAATCAGAAAACTCTTAGAGCAGCAGCAAGAATTTCATTATCTTTGTTCTCAAAGGGATAAAAGGAAATCAAAAGATAATGCCAGTAGCATGCAGTTAGCTTCCTACTATGTACATACAGAGGACCATTACTGCCTGCGCCTTCATAGCAACTGTGTGCTATAAATTCACACACTAAAGCATGTGCAATTGGTCAAACAAAAGTCCCAATATTGTACAGAGAAAACCAGCCCCTCATGCACACAAAAAGAAAGGTCACAAAGTTCATGGACCTGCACTCTCTGTTACATTATTGATTAGGCTACATATATTTTTTTCTGTTTAAAGAGTTAAAACAATGACTCTAAAAAATGTTCAGATGTGAAGGAAATAATTTTGCTGCTCATTTCATTCCAAAAGACAATAGAAAAGCTCCAAACAATAAATCAAAAGCTTAGATGCTATGATCTTCTAAATTCTTCAGAAAGTAAACAATTTTAATTCATTTTTATCTAGTTCCTGGACAGATTTAATGTTGTTTCTATAACATAATATACTTCACTCGGAAGGCTGAGTCAAGATGCAGATGTTATTAAAAAAATTACCGCCAAACAATGAGTATTATAAACAAGATAGATGCTGTTATATTAGAGAAAGTGGATTGATTTCAAATGGTTATTGATTACAGAATAAGAGAAAGAAAAAATTTAATGGTATTTAGTTATTTATTCATTATTTGGCAAGGTTGCCAAGACTAATAAACACATATTTTGATTCAGCAAAGAAAATTAATTGTTGATAATGTTAACAGCTTGTAGAACATTATATTAGGCAAACAAGCATTCTACTTCCAAATTTTCTCATTACATTTTCTGAAGCCTTTAGGTTATCTAAGATTTCTTGGAAGCAGAATATCTTAAGGAGGCAATTTTCAATATATTATTATAAACATAACACTCCTAAAGTTTTATACTTCAAATATTAAAGAAATTAAACATTCCCTTGATTGTTAAACCTTTAATGAACAGTGCTTTAGTTTTCAAGACCACATTTGGTTATTATAAGAATGTTAGAAATAAAAAATATATTTAAATTGTGCACATTTATTTTCTTGATATCAAAAATTTACTCTACATAAGGATAACTCTACACCAGACAAAATATATGTGATATGGAATTTATGAATTTATTTTTTTTCCTAGGTGTATAAAATAGCTTGAAACAATGTAAAAGATACAACATTCAGCATCTTCTTAAATACTTGTTGGGTTTTTTTAGGAATATAGATTTTCCCTTTAAAAATATTATGGCACCTGATCTTTTGTCGAAATAATTGATTGTAATCAATGTAGAGAAGAGTTAAGGAGAAATCATCTGCCTCACAGGCATTGGGAGGGTGGGAGGGAGTGGGAGGGTATATTGGGGTTTTTGGTGGTGAAAAATGAGTACTGGTGAAGGGAAAGGTGTTTGACCATTGTATGACTGAAACTTAAACCTGACAGCTTTGTAACTTTTCCCACAGTGATTCAATAAATAAATATAAGAAGAAAAATAAATAAATAAAATCATGAAAAAAAAGTAAGGTGGAGTTAATGCCCAATTCAATCAGCTAATCAGTTGCTGAATAAATAGCAGTACTCCTACATAAAAAATATTATGGCACCTGGAATAATATCATTATGATAGTAAAAGATCAAAATATGTAATCCTTAGAGTAAAATTCTTCTCAATTCAGGAATGAATGGTCAGTTCTAATGGGCTTGGTAAGACAAAGGAATTAATGTTAACATCTTTATATTTTACTTTTCAGGGACCATTTTCTTTGTAGGGTTTATTTGCTCCTGAGATATTAAATTGCTATAGCCAACAGAATTCAATGGAACTGTTACAAAATTTTCAGTTCATTATTTATTTCCTCATTTAATGTTTTTGAGTTGACTAGAAAATGTTTTAGTTAAATTAAAATTGTGAACTGTGAATAGCTCCTCATCTTACCTAACTGTTATAGTACAATTTGATGTTTTTATTTCATGAATCCTTTTTCTTTCCATTTTATTAAAAAAATTCTGAAAATTGCATGACAATGTTAAAGCAAACACAAAAACCTTTCTGATATGGGAGCAGTTTTTTTTTTTAGTAACACACATGTTATTAAAACATAAGTAACATAATATATGAATATACTAATTCATAACTCATAAGGAGTTAAGGATTTTCAATCTATAAAGAAATATTAGTTAACAATAAGTTAAAAAACTCTAATCTTTAGTCATGTGAAAATTTTATTTTCTGTATGGTTCTGGCACATGGTAAATTCTCAAGATGCAGAGAAAAGTTTCTGGAAACGGGACTTAGAAGACAATTTCCGGGCACCTCCTGATGAACTAAATCAGCCCCAGAGGGACTGCAGAGAAAGAGCTTATACCTCTCTCTGTGTGAGCTAAGCTGATCTAAGCAAAATCAGGATTCCAAAGATTTACTCTCAAAGGAGTAGGTGCTTTCTAACCAGAGCTCCAATTTATCCAAATACTCATTCATGTTAAACAGTGCATAGTCTAAATACAAGGAAATAAGACATTTGAGTGATTACTGATTAGCAATCAGTTTGGTAATCTTTTCCCCTATGATTAAGTTTAACCTGTAGCAATAAGAAATTTAATTTCTAGAATAAAGTTGAGAAGGTAATTTAAAACTCAGCATTAAAATTGTCCATGATTTCAAACTTGTCCAAGATCTCAAATTTTAGGTTATATTCCATGTACTTCATTAAATCATTTTCTAAGAGACTATTTTTTCTGGAGGTTTGATAATTTATAATTTTAAATGTACCTCTTAGCATATTACATTTACTAATAATTTGTTATATTCCTTATTTTCACATGAATTAGCTTGAAATAGCATCTAAATTTCACACAGTTTATATTGGGGAAAAACATATATGGTGCATGCAATTCGTTTCTAGTTCCTTAAATGACTGAAGATAAAACATTAATTTTTACCACAGAAGATACTGATTTTCTGTTACTCTTTCCCTCTAAATTTGTACCCATATTTTGTTCTATTATTTTTTAACTTTCTAGTTTGAATGTTATACAAATCATACTGTGTCTACAAGCTTAGTTTATGAAAATATAATTGATCTGCTACCTTAACTTGAACTAATGAATCTTATTTTTTGGGGTACCATCTGACATTTACTTCAGGGATAATTCCTTTACTTCAGAGGTAATCTAGGAGTCTTTCAGTACAGACTTTAAAATATTTCTCTGTTCCTGGAAAATGGCCTTTTCCTTCCATTTGTGCATCAAAGTTTAAAATTAGCCTTTAGTTTCAGAAGATCTGGCTTTTACATGTCCTTTGTATATTTTTCCACTGAATCAGGAAAAATGAAAACAGAAAACGTTGAGAAATATTCCTTTGTCTCTGGACAATTAGACAAGGAGAAAAATTCTCACAAATACAACAGATATTTTCGCTCTTTTAACACATATATTTGCATTTGATTTAATTAAAAATAAATAAAACAAGTGATCACTTTTTTTTGAAGGAAAGACAAAGCGTATCTGTAGGAGGGAGGTATCCCATTAAGTTCCTTTTGATTGTGTTATTTGGACATTGCTGGCCTAGAACCTTGATATCACTAAGATTGTCAAACTAAAATTAAACATCTTTAAAATGTTGAAAGAGTTCAGTAGTAAGCTTTGCAACTAGTCCTCAAGTTTTACTGATTACAAATGATGGAGAAAGTCATAGCCTTATTATTTTGAATTATTTTAAATTTTGAATTATTATCATTTTAATTACATTGTTAAATCCTGACTGCAGATTATGCACCTTGTAGCTCAAAAAACATTTCTATTGCTCCTCCTGAATTAGAGGAATTAATTCTGTAATTACATAAAGACACAGTTAGCTGGAAAGCTTGTGAATGCTAACTCTATCTCTTGAGAAAATTTTGATGTTTTTCACTAGAGTAAATTTTGGAAGTGGAAAGCAGAAACTAACTCATTTCACTTAGCATGATACTCTCACTCTCCATGTCTATCCATTTATAAGCAAAGTTCATGACTCTATCTCTTCTGACAGTTGCATAGTGTTCCATTGTGTAGATGTCCCAAAGTTTTTTTAACCAGTCACCTGTTCTAGGGCACTTGGGTTGTTTCCAGATTTTGGCTATTGTGAACAGTGCTGCAATGAACATATAGGTACAGATGTCATTTCTACTGTACTTTTTTGCACCCTCGGGATATATTCTGAGAAGTGGTATTGCGGGGTCATATGGAAGCTCAATTTCTAGTTTTTGAAGGACTGTCCATATTGTTTTCCAGAAAGGCTGGACTAATGGGCATTCCCACCAACAGTGAAAGAGTGTCCCTTTTCCCCCACATCCACGCCAGTACTGGTTGCTTTTGTTCTTTTGAATGTGTGCCAGTCTCTGTGGTCAGAAAGAGAGGGACAGACATAGAAGGACTGCACTCATTTGTGGAGTATGAAACAACATAACATGAGGCTGACACCTAAGGACAGTAGATACACGGGACAGATAGATTGCTCCATAGCTGGAAGCCTGCCTCATGAGCAAAGGGGAGAAGGCAGCTGGAATAGAGAAGGGATCACTAAGAAAATGATGGCTAGAGGAATTGGTCGGGATGGGAGATGTGTGCAGAAAGTGGATAAAGGACCAAACATAGTAGATAAAGGACCAAACATGATAACCTCTCAGTTTCTGTATTGCAAACCATAATGCCCTAAAGTAGAGAGAGATTATGGGCAATATTGTCTGCCATGGAGGCAGGGGGAGGATGGGTAAGGGGGGGTATACCAAAGATATTGGTGGGGAGAATGTGCACTGGTGGAGGGATGGGTGTTTGATCACTGTGTGATTGTAACCCAAACATGAAAGCTTGTAACTATCTCGCAGTGATTCAATAAAAATTAAAAAAAAAAAGAAAGAAAAAGAAAAGAAAGAAAAGAAAAGCAGAAACTAGTTCTGAGGCTTCGCCTGTGACCCACTAGCTCCCCCTTATGTACGGGATCTAGAATATACAACAAATGATGTTACAAGCATATAATACTAGACTTGGGTTATTAGCAGGTTATCTTGTTGGACCGCTTACATTTTTTAAAATAACATTTTGGGTAACACTGTTGCAATAGTATTAATGCTTGCGGTCTTTATGTACAAACTGAACCCCTCCACTATAATGTCCAAGATCCTGCACCATTGTCCTTGTTTCAACTGTGGTCCATTTTTCATTCCTATTTCCACCACTGTTTGGTAATCTGAGTTTCATAATCCAAGACCAAGGGTTTGCTGTTGTTTGAAACTTTCTATGCCTTTGTTTTGTCTCTCTGTATTTCACGGATGAGGGAGATCATCTGGTATTGGTCCTCTCTGTGACTTACTTCACTGAACATAATAATACTCCAGTTCCATCCATGCTGCAGTCAATGCAAAGATTTCATCTTTCTTACCTATAGCTGTGTATCCTTACAGTCATGTATCCCATTGTCTGCCTCTATCTATCTGTCTGTCCATCCATCGTCTGTCTGTCTATCTATCTATCTATCTATCTATCTATCTATCTATCTATCTATCTACCTATCTCACTACTTCTTTATCCACTCCTCTGTCGCAGGCATTTGGGTCATTTCCATGTCCTGGCTGTTGTACTAAGTGCTGCAATGAATAAATGTGCACATATCATTTTGAATTAATGTTTAGGTGTTCTGGAGGTAGATGTCAAGAAATCAAATTGCTCAGTTTTATAGAAGCCCTAATGTTACTTTTTGAAGAATCTCTATAGTGACTGAGGGACCTTTTCCACAAGAACCAACATCAATGATCTCTTCTTCCTTGATTGGCTCCCAGGTGAATTTTTTTGAAAAGCATTCTGCAGATGAACTAACATTAATAGATCATTTCCTGAGACTTACCATTCTTCTCCCTCTGAGACACTTTGTATTTTACTTACAATCAGTGCTGTTAACAGAGAGAGAATTCCCAACTCTCTAGGTTAATAAATTGGTATAAAATGTACCGGGGTTAGAGTGAGGGAGTGTAAGATCAAATGATGTCTTCTATCTTTATTTAAAACGTTGAGGGCTGCAGTGATAGTCAAGGGGCAGAGCACAAGCTTTGTTTGCAGAAGGTACTGCTGGTCCCCTGAGAACTGCCAGCAGCAACTCCTAGGTAGATCTCTGGGAGAGCCCCCTAAGAAACACTGTGTGTGGCCCCCAAATCAAAAAAGATGAAACAGGGGCTGTAGTGATGGGACAGTCGGTAAGGCTTGCACACGGCTAACCTGGGCTCCATCCCTGACACCCTTGTGTTTCCTTGAGGCTTGCCAGGAGTGATCCTTGAGCCAGGAATAAGCCCTCAGCACTGCTGGTGCGGGTCCCAAGCAAAAATATATAAAATAAAAATAGTCAATCTGACCATTGCAAATTTTATTGGCATTCATTTCTATTTTTCCAGAAATCTGTTATTTATCATTATTATTATTATTATTATTATTACATCTCCCAAGATGTGCTCCATAGACTCGGGAGGCTACTCCTGGTGATTCTTGGCCAGCCAGGCTGACAGTTCAATGCAAGGGCATGAGAACTGGTGCTGATTGGGTCCTGCAGTGCCACCGACTAGCCTGATATTGAGGCTCTAGATGCCTTTAAGGCCACGACCAGTGGTTGCTCAGGGGGCCCTCCAGGGCCATATCCAGTGATGTTCAGGGTACCATGTGGTGTTGGAAAGAGAATCTGGGCCAATTCCATGTAAAGTACATCCCATAGCCTTCATGCTCTCACTCTCACTTTCTCTCTCTCTGTGTCTCTGTGTCTCTCTGTTTCTCTGTCTGTCTCTCTGCCTCTCTCTCTCAGTTTTTGTCTGATTAGGTGATGTCATTCTTGAACCCACACCCCTTGTCCTGACCCACCTACTATTCCTAGAAGTGGTTCCTGCCATTCCTAGAATTCCAGACATCACGCCACCAGCGTGCTACCTGGCCCTCCTTCCTGGTGAACTCGATGACAGCAGTGAGCCAGCAGGTTCTCTGTGTCTACCCGCGGTACACAGGCTGAGGGAGTAGAAATGAAAATGGGGCACCATGGGCCAGTGACGCTGTGAGTTTAATGGGTTCATGGAGCGAGGGAGGAGGAGGTCCTTGGGTTCAAGAGGCCATAAAGTAATAAAATGATATAATATTTGCACTACTCTAGTAAAAAAAAAAAGCCTGCTCAATTGCAATCTTATCAAAATTCCTGGAATGTTCTTTCCCTTTGTGTGGCTTGCAGTTGGCATTCTCCTCAGCATTTTGGACTGCTGCCTTTTTCTGGTAGGATAAAGAAGATGGATCTGATTCGAGAAGCTTCTCCAAAGAGCTAGGGGTTAATATTAACTTCTCTGAAAGCACGGACAAGCGTTTCCCGGGGTGTCGCTGTTTCGGGGAAGGGCCCAGGGCTCAACATTTTCAGGAGAGCCATGTGAGCTGGTTCAGCCCTCCGAGACCAGCATCTGGCACTCACTAAGTGAAGGATTCTGAGCGATTTTGAGGCTCCAGACAGAGACAATAGTTGGTCTATGCTGGGTAGAAGCACTTGAAATCAGAATTGGTGCTCTTTTATTGTTTTGTTCTTTTCGGGCCACACCCAATAGTGCTCAGGGATTATTCTTGACTCTTCAGTCAGAAATTATTCCTGGCATGGCTTGGAGGACCATATGGGGTGCCGGGAATTAAACTAGGGTCGGCCGTGGCAAATCCCCTTCCCACTGTACTACTAACTAGAGCTTTGGAATGATGAGTGGCACCTGCCTTTTCGGTGGCTCTCTTTTCCTCCCATAATTGAAAATGTTCTAGTATTGACAGAATAAGGAATCAGAAAGCTCCCAACTGCGACTGGGCTAGGTATGGCACTGGGTTAGAGAGAGGATGAGCTTGATCAAAACTCACTCTCTCTCTCTCTCTCTCTCTGTGTGGTATAGAGTGGGGCACACAACAGAGAAGGAACTACAACATGCAAGTGTGCGCTCAAGCCCTTTGAGTAAACTCCCTGGCCACAAAAACCAAGTATAAATCCACTTAGTTCTTTTCTTTAACACATGAAAACAAGTTCCAGTCTAACACAGACCATGATCTCATGTGATTACAAATGAGAAGTTTTCATTACTGTGTTTCTTGGAATTAAAATCTTGAAAGTAAGGGTCTTTCACTCACTTCAGAGCTGCCTAGAAGTCAATCTGTAAGAAATGTGGCTGCACATAGTGAGCTAGTCTCACGGACACTGTGTGTTTCCTAGTCATGAAGCAGGCCAGCATGCATGTTCTCTGGTGGCTGTTTTCACAAGTTGGAGAAAGGAATCATTAAACTCTGTTAGGAAATAAATTCCTGTCTACTTTCTTTTCAGTTTTGGGGGATGGGTGGTTTGTGGGGGCCACACAGGGTGATGCTCTGTGCTCAGGGGTCACTCCTGGCAGTGCTTAGAGAACTATGTGTGATTCTGAACTGGGACTGAACTGGGGCTGGCCACGTGCAAGACACCCTTGCCTCTTGTCCAATATCTCTGCCCCTCTCTCTCATCTCTCCTTGAAAATATTAGGCACAAGATATGCTATACTAGACCCAAGACTAAACAATATGTTGTTTTCTGAATATCTTTTTTATGAACTTTTTTTGTTTGTATTTAAAGGGGTAATTTCTGATACATATGATTTAACTATAGGCTTCATATATTTTGGCTTTTGAAGCTTGAATAATTTATATTTTAACTGGATGTGAACTCAGCTAAAGTCACTTTTAAATCTGTGCTTTCAAATTAAGAAAACATTTTATTTAAAGACTATCAACTGCCTCACAATATTCATGACAATAAGCTGCATGAGCAAAGTTTATTAAATGGTATCAGTGAAGCTTCTCTTAGGCAATGCTGCTGTCTAGGAAAGGCAAAGTCAAAACTCCAAGAATTAATGTGCATAATAATAAACTTTAATCAACCATGTTATCTTTTTATTCTTCTCTTTTTGGTGGTACTAGGAATCATACAGGGCTTCATACTTGCAAGACAAGAGCTCTACTGCTGAGTTACATATCTAGCCCTAATCTTCAGAAAATAGCAAAGATATTCCCACAAAAGTACCATTTGTTACCTTTTCTATATTTTTGTATAGTTGAAACTTTCCATTATTCAGGATTGTCACTTAAGATAGACAATATTTACAAATTAACAAACTGAACTTGTCTCCCTCAATATTTTAATTATTCAAGTTTCATCATTACTTATTTATTATATATGATTTTCATGTTACATGTACATTTATATACAATATAACTTAATAAAATTGAGTCATAATGAATTATAGTATAAACAAAAAACAGGAGGGCCCATGGGTCTTATTTATATTAATTTTAATTTTATTTCTTTTGGGGCCACACCTGTGGAGCTAGGACTTGGGGTCTGAGCTCTTTGCTTGGGGTTCCTCTGAGAAGTGCCCGGAGAGCATATGGTGTGTAGGGTGACTGGGGTGAACTACAAGCAAGGCAAATGTCTTCTGTCTCTACTGTTTTTCTGGCCTCTGGACTTATTTTATGTTTATTTCTCTATTTTTCTTAGAAATTCTTATTTAGACACTGTGGTTTACAATTCTGCTGATAATAGAGTCCTGGGTTTTCATTTATTTATTTACTTATTTATTTATTTTTGGGGGCAACACCCAGCGATGTTCAGGGGTCACTCATGGGTTCTGCATACAAGAATTACTTCTTCTTTTTTTTTTTTTTTTTGCTTTTTGGGTCACACCTGGCGATGCTCAGAGGTTACTCCTGGCTCATGCACTGAGGAATTACTCCTGGCGGTGCTCCGGAGACCATATGGGATGCTGGGAATCAAACCCGGGTTGGCCATGTTGGCTGCGTGCAAGGCAAACGCCCTACCCGCTGTGCTATCACTCCAGCCCCAAGAATTACTTCTGACAGTGCCCCATATGGAGTGCTGGGTGCCATATAGGATGATGAAGTTTGAACCTAGGCTGGCCGCATGCAAAGCAACACCCTAGCAGCTTGACTATGGCCTTGCAGTCCTGAATTTTACTTTTGAATGACAGTTTGACTTGGGTCATCTAAGATATGTCAATAATGTATATTGAAGAGTTGAACAGAAAAGCGGTGACTGAGACCTATAGTTTGGGGACTTTTTTTTTTTGTAAGGATCACAAGTATTACCATCTACTTGAAACTTCTTGGGGATAAATTAATGTGCTTCTAGAAAGTTCAAACTTGGTTTTGGTTCTTAACAGTATAGCAGAAAATTCAGAAACTTTCTGTTTCTGTCTCTCTCCCACCCCCCTTTTTTAATTAGTGAATCACTGTGAGATACAGTTACATACTTACACTTTCATGCTTGCGTTTCTGTCATACAATGATCGAGTACCCATCGCTCTACCAGTGCCCATTCTCCATCACTAATGATTCCAGTATCCCTCCCACCACCCCCACCGCACCTCACCTCTGTGGCAGGGCATTCCTTTTTGTTCTCTCTTTCCTTTTGGTGTTGTAGCTTGCAATAGAGGCATTGAGTGGCCATTGTGTTTGATCTATAGTCTACATTCGGCACGTATCTCCCAACCCGAGCGGGTCCTCCAAACACCCTTTACTTGGTAGTCCCTTCTCTATCTGAGCTGCCTTTCCCCCAAGCATTTGAGGCTGGCTTCCAAGCCGTGGAGTAAACCTCCATTTTTGTTTTCTTTTTAAAGATTATTAGAACATGTATTAACTAAATTCTTATCACATAATTTAAAGCATTTAAATTATTTGACTAAACAAGACATTCATATTTGTAAGGGGAAAATAGAAGATACAGACTGAAAAAAGAATCAACGTGACCTTCCCCTTTGTCACTCTATCTCAATGATATCTTTCTGAGACAGGGGTGAGATAAACTAAAGATGTACCCTAGGACATAAAATATACACATAGGGGCAGAGAGCTAGTATACTTGGTAGGGCTCTTGCCTTGCATGTGGCTGACCTGGGTTCAACACTATATTTGGACTCCAGAGCCATGCTAGGAATGATCCTGAGCACAGAAACAGGAGAAAGCCCTGAGCAGCAGCTGGGTGTGCCCCCTAAGCCGAAGCCAAAACCAACCAGAACAAAAACATCCAACTATTCCCTAACACCATAAAACACACAGCTTGTAAATAAAAAAAAGTAGATAAAATCCTTAAAAATACCTATTATTTCATAAGAAGGCAGGCTGAAAGGAAAAAAGAGAAAGAACAAATGGGACAAATAAAAATAGAAAAGTAGGAAAGGAAAGTTTATGTTCTCATACAGATAAACACATTTAATATAAATGGTCTTGATGCTCAAATCTACCAAACAAAGTAAGAGCAGACACAATCTGACACTCTCTGCAGGCTGGGGCTGTCTCCTTGGGCTGAGCACAGGTAGGGAGGGACGGTATTCGCTTTCCAGCACCACCAGGGTGACCCCCAAGCATGGGACCTGAGTGCTACCAGGTGTAGCCCAATCCCTTCCCCTGAAAAACGTAAATTTAGATACACTTTTGATATAAAGACATATCAGGGTAAACATAAAAGATGGAAGAGGCTTTTCTGGCTACACCTAGTGGTATTCAAGAGGTTACTCCTGGCTCTATACTCAGAAACTACTCCTGGTGGTGCTCAGGGGACCATATGGGGTGCTGGGGATAAAATCTGGGTCAGCCGTGCCTTACCACTATCATTCTGATCCCTAACCTCTACACTGTTACCAGAATGTGGATTTTTCATTATCAAAATAGACATTAAAGAATGTAACCAAGAAGAAGAAAGGACATTTTGTAATAATAAAGGGAGCAACTCTTGGAGAAGACACACATGATGATTCTAATGTGTACGCACCCAGTTACAGAACTTCAGGCTGCGTGAAATGACAGCTGATGAGAAAGACACACAGCTCCACGACTGTACATGAACATTTCTACAGTTGTCTCTGCACTATGAGTAGAACAATTTTACCGAAACACCAGATCTATTGGAACTTTAGCCACATTGCCAGTCACCTTGCCCAAACAGAATTTGACATTGCTTTTAAGAACATCTACATTTTATCAAATTAGGTCATTGCTAGGCTAGAGACCAGGCATCACTACTCTCCATTTTACACGTGAGCAAAGACCCGGTCAGCTTTCAGCTGTTTGGATGCCAAAGTCACCTATTTTCTACCTTCCTATATCTTGTTATCTTCTTCCTCCTACTCAACAGAGCTTCCTGATGCTTCGTTGTAGATTTGTTGCTCTGATGTGCAGCCTTAATCCCATCAACAACATATTAAAAAAATCATAGGATAGAGACTGAAGGGGATAGCTCAGTGGCTAAAATCCAAACATGAGACTATGAGTTCAATCCCCAGTGACACCCACAGCACCTTAAGTATGTAGCTCTGCTGTCTGGGACCCCTGGTGTTGCAACAGAGTGTGTGATCTCCAGTGAGTGTGGTGTGAGAACACTGCAACAAAAGAGTGTGACCCTCAGTGACCACCACAACGAAAGCATGGGAGTACAGTGGCCAGGAGTTCAATCCCTAAGGAGTACTGTGTGAGCACCGCACACACTCCATTCCCATCACTATGTACCTCCCCCACAAATATTGTAACAACAACAACAAAAGAAAGGGAAAGATATAATTCTTTATTTAAAAAAAACAAGGGAGGGGCTGGACAATAGCACAGCGGGTAGGGCGTTTGCCTTGCACACGGCCAATCCGGGTTTGATCCCCGGCATCCCATATGGTCCCCCAAGTACTGCCAGGAGTAATTC
The DNA here is from genome assembly GCF_029834395.1 of Sorex fumeus. NCBI lineage: Eukaryota > Metazoa > Chordata > Mammalia > Eulipotyphla > Soricidae > Sorex > Sorex fumeus. The sequence goes on from NW_026606067.1 coordinate 18,941,811, forward strand.
CTGAGTGCAAAGCCAGGAGTAACCCCTGAGCATTGCTGGATATGACCCAAAAAATAAATAAATAAAATAAATTGGCTTCTTTAAAAAAAAAACAAGCATTACATTTTATGTACACAGACCATCACAAAGTGTGCTGGCTGTTCTGTAGCTTTATTTTACTAATTTTTATTTACTGTTTTTAGGGGAGACACATCCAGTAGTGATCAGGGGTTCTTCCTGAACTCCTCTGTGTTCAGGAGTGACCTCTCACAATGCTTGAGAGAGCCATATGTGGTACAGAGGATCGAGCTTGTTGGTTCAGTGCAAGGGTCAGCAAGATGTAAGACAAAAACCTTAGCCTCTACACTATCACTCTGTCTCACCGCTATGCTTTTTTACCTATTTATTAAACATACAGGCGCTGGAGTGATAGCACAATGGGTAGGGAGTTTGCCTTGCACGCAATCAACCCGGGTTCGATTCCCAGCATCCCATATGGTCCCCCAAGCACCAACAGGAATAATTCCTGAGTGCATGAGCCAGGAGTAACCCCTGTGCATCACCGGGTGTGACCCAAAAAGCAAAAGAAAAATAAACAATAAAAACCCACACGAAATAAAAATATAAGAAATACTTAAAAAATAATTATAGACCCATTTACTCAGTCTTTGATTTAAGTGATGCAGTAGGTAGGATCTTTAACTGCCAGCAGTGAATTTGGCGCAGCTTGACACAGAACTTATATTTTGATGATATGTAACTGAGTTAGCCTCAAAAAGCAAGGTTTGCCAAAGCAAACACTGGGCAATAATACACAGACTCAGTGACCTTAGGAGTGAGACTGCTGTGATAACAGCTCCATAAAAAGTTCTGGATTGGAGTTCCCCAGGGGAGAGTCAGCCAGATGCTTCACTCAGCGCACTGATAGCTCTGGAAGCAATTATGGAGGAATAAACCGCCACGCTCGTGGGCAAGGGGTAGAGCCATAGGAACTTGCTCTGACATTTCTCCTCTGGTTTTGTTTCAAATATTTTTCAAAGAGCAACCAATAACCTCCTACACTAAGCGTCACAAGAGCAGAGCCTATATGAAGGGGGGCATTTTATTATTACTGCTACCACTAATACTACTACTTCACTGTAGCACTGTTGTACCTTTGTTCATCGATTTGCTCGAGCAGGCACCAGTAACGTCCCCGATGTGAGACTTGTTGTTACTGTTTTTGGCATATTGAATATGCCACAGGGAGCTTGCCAGGCTCTGCCATGTGGGCGGGATACTCTTGGTAGCTTCCCAGGCTCTCTGAGAGGGACGGAGGAATCGAACCTGGGTCAGCTGTGTGCAAGGCAAACGCCCTACCTGCTGTGCTATGGCTCCAGCCCTACTACTTTCACTACAACTACTATGAATTGCTATTATGGTTTGGGCAATATGAGGGTCATTTTCTCGCAAGGCCTGTGCTCACCCTCTGCACTATCTCTGGCCTGAAGAGGCAGGTTTCAGTGCCTCTTCAGGTTTCAGGGCTGGGCCCTGTCAGCTGGAGGAGAGCTTGAAGTCTCCTGGAGCTTGAACTCTGGAGAGGAAAAGGACAGGCAGGCAGACCACCAGGCCGCCAGACTCCTGAGAGTGGAGGGTGGCTGCAGGGAGCACCTGGAAGCAGGTGGGAGCTGGTTTCTACTCCCCAGCAAAAATGGTAGGATGGAGGTGCAGGTACTTGGGAGCTTCAGGGAGAGGGGCACCCGCCCCGTTCATTTCTGGGGTGGTGTCACTGTCACTGTCTTCCCGTTGTTCATCAATTTGCTCAAGCAGGCCCAGTAACATTGTGAGACTTGTTTGGGGTGGGGTGCCCCCAGAAATTCACTGGTGGTGAATATTCCAGACCAGGAAAGGCACAACTCCTCCCTCCTCCTCAAGCAGAAGGGACGTGCGTTTCTGGCCTATGTGGAGAGACTGGGTCATTTGCTCGTAAGGCCAGTGCTCACCCTCTGCACTATCTCTGGCCTGAGGAGGCAGGTTTCAGTGCCTGAACCTTCAGTGACTGGGAGGCCAGAAAATGCAAGGTGGCCTCCAGGGCGGAGCCCAGCCTCAGCTGCCGTCTTCTAGGTAGGCAGTGGGGCCTCCTCTCTGCATGAGGGACCACAGCGTGCATCTCGGTGCTTCCCTCTCCCTCACTATCCGGAGAGAGCACGGACTTCCGGGAAATTTCCAGAAGCTCAGTTTGTCTCCAGGAGAGCCTCCAATGTTGCTTGTGTCAGGAAGCTTCCAAGCCATGTTCAGAGCCCTGGGAAACATTTCTGGGCCTGTTGCCCCATGGGCCTGGGAGTTCAGTCCTCTGTCATCAGTTCTGTCCCAGCCTGCAGGGCTGAGCACTGCCAGGTGTCTCATGATGCTCAGGGGCCACCAGAGCCTGGTCTGGGGATTTGGGGCCTTGTTCAAGCGAGGACCTTGCTCCAGCCTGCTGGGCTCCTCCATCTCTGCAGAAACCTAGCACATCTCTGTCAGCACCCACCTTGCTGCATTTCTGGTCATAGGTTAAAATTCATACGTAGCATCTAAACCTGCATAGAAAATAGATTTATTTTCCTGAAAAAATTGTCAAGACAGAAAATAAATATTGCTTAAGATCCACCTTGAATCTAATTATACTTCCTCTAAAGGACTATATTTTCCATTGATTTAGGATATTTAGGGAACAATTATGACAGAGTCTTAAAGATTATCTGTCAACTTACCCGAGTACCTGGTAAATCATAATGTTTATTTTTTCTTATATGGAAAGCTTAGTTGTTAGTTTTATTTAACCACTTATTTTATTTAGACTGTTTTATTTTATTTTATTTATTTATTTGGGCTGGAGCGATAGCACAGGGGGTAGGGTGTTTGCCTTGCATGCAGCCAACATTGCCGACTCAAGTTCGATTCCTCTGCCCCTCTCGGAGAGCCCAGCAAGCTACCGAGAGTATCTCGCCCGCACGACAAAGCCTGGCAAGCTCCCTGTGACGTATTCGATATGCCAAACACAGTAACAACAAGTCCCACCATAGAGACATTACTGGGCCCTCTCGAGCAAATCGATTTAACAAAGAAAGGACAGTGACAGTGACAGTGATTTATTTACTTTGCCTTTTTTTTTTTTTTTTTTTGGGTCACAACCGGCATTGCACAGAGATTATTCCTGGCTCTTTCACTCAGGAATTACTCCTGGTGGTGCTTGGGGGACCATATGGGAGGCTGGGAATTGAACTGAAGTCAGCCGCGTGCAAGGTAAACGCCCTACCCACTGTGCTATTGCTCCAGCCCCCTAGACCGTTTTATTTTAAATAATAAAATAATAGAAACCATATTATTTAACCATTTGATTTTAAGAAGTCTTCCAACAAACTTATACTGAAGATGATTTTTTTGTTGTTGTTGTAGTTTGGATCTCATATTTCCAGTATTGTTGGTTTTGTGGTTTGTGTATCTGGCTATACCACTTCTCTACATCACAGAGGCCATTGACCCCTACCCCCTGTTACTTCTTTTCTACTTTCTCTTATTTCTCCCTTTATTTCCTTCCTCTCTATCCTTCTCCCTATAGTCTGGGGTCATGGGTGATCGAGGTAGTGTTCTTATTTTTATGTAACTGCTCCTTACTCAGAGACTATAAAACCCAACTCCCGGAAGCGCACGGCCGCATTTGTAGCCACGCGACATCTTATTATGACATCTTATTATCATATTCCTACTTTGGACAAACTGGCAGGCTACCGAATGTAACCTGCCCACACGGCAGAGTCTTGCAAACTCCCCATGACATAGTCAATATGCCAAATACCAGTAACAATGATGGGTCTCATTCTCCTAACTCTGAAAGAGCCTTGAATATGGCACTTTTTAAAAAATCTCAGGGATAGGGCGAAGGAAACGTTACTGGGGCCTGCTCGAGGCAATCCATGAATAACAGGATGGTCGTGATTGTGATCTTCTTACTTACTTAAGGTGTGGTGCTGTCTACTGTGCCTTGTAGATCAAGAAGTATTGGGTTATTGAACACAGAACTGAACTGGAGGCTGCGTAGGTGAAATTCTAATCTTTTGGGATGATTTTTTAAATATTATGGTCCATCATTTTCCCCTTCAATTATTTTTATTATCATTATCATGTTATGTAGTTTCATAACATAGTTGTTACAGTATTATTAACATTTATGGTTTTGATGTCCACAGTTACTCTGCCTCACTACCACCACAGTGCCCAAACCCTCTGCCACTATCTTATACCTTATTTTCTATGTCCTATGTCCCTTTTCATCCCCTGCCTCCACTCTCTCCCTCTGCTTGGTAATCTCAGTTTTATAATCCAAGCCCAAGGGTTTATCTCATTCCATGTTTTGGTTCTCTCTAAACCACAGATGCATTAGGCCATTGTCCTGCTCTCTCTCCGATTTACTTCACTTAATATGACACCTTCCAGTTCCATTCAGGGACATTAAATGGAGCCATCACAGCTGGATATTCAGGGGGAGTGCTACTGGCATCTGGTAGCTTCAGCCTAGGGGTATTTACCACTCAGTCTACAATGCTCAGGAAGTCCCCTGCAACAAAGAACTATCTAATCCCAAAGGTCTATGGTGCTAAATTGAGAAACCTGAGACTAGGAAGAAAGGGAAGGGAATAAATTCAAGTCAATCTAGCTTTTTTTTTTAAGCGATGAGCTCATTTTTAATTTATTATAAACTCAAAGGTATGCAGTGTGAAAGTGGTAGATGACTTTTTTTTTAGATTTACAATTTTTTGTGCTTGGGTTTCGATTATACAATGATCAAATACCCATCCCTCCACCAGTGCCCATTTTCCACCACCATGGATAAAATCCCCCCCACCCCCATCCCCCCATCTCCCCTGCCTCTGTGGCAGGGCAATCCCCTGTGTTCTCTCTCTCCTTTTGGGTGTTGTGGTCTGCAAAAGAGACTTTGAGTGGCAAACATGTTCAGTCCATAGTCTACTTTCAACATGCATCTCCCCTCCTGGGAGGATTCTCCAAACACCCTTTATTTGGTGCCCCCTTCTCTATCTGAGCTGCCCTTTCCTCTAGAACACCCGGCTGGCCTCTAAGCTATGGAGTAATCCTCCTGGTGCTGATCTCAGCTATTTTTGGGTATTAATCTCATATTTTGTTATTTTATATCCCCCAGATGAATGCAATCTTTCTATGTCTATCACTCTCTTTCTGACTCATTTCGCTTAGCATGATACTTTCCATGTTGTACCACTTGTATATAAATTTCATGACTTCATCTTTTCTAACAGCTACATAGTACTCCATTGTGTAGATGTAGCAAAGTTTCTTTAACCAGTCATCTGTTCTTGGGCATTCAGGTTTTGAAGATGACTTTAATATGCAACACATTATAATTTTTTAGGAAGAATTTAATTCTAATTTAAAATAGAAAATCATAGAAATGCTTATTTCTTTTTGTTTCTTGTAGACATTTCAGTGATGTGGATTTCAAACACTCAGAGAGTTGTAGAGCTGAGTCCCGGAAGACTGGAATGTAATGAAGTGATAGTTGTGTCTTCTCCAAATTACTGTTAAAGACAACTTACATTTATTTTATTTTCTTCCCATAATTTCTTCCTTCAACACTCTCATCTCTCAGTATTATTTCTTCTAGTTCCACTGACCCCCTTAAATGAACGTCATAAAAAAATTTGACCACTCATTGTTTACTAGCAAGAACAATTTTTGAGTTTTTGACCCAGAAAGACAAAATATGCAGCCCCTAAAAAAACGTATCCAGTGAGTGAAGTGAGTCAAAAGGAAAGGGACAGATACAGAATGTTCTATCAGACACGGGATTGAAAGATGCTCAGTAAGGGCCCAAGGCAACACTCCTGGAGAACTGAGCCACACAATCAAGCTGATGAGGAGACCACTGGGGGTTGGGGGATTGGGGATTGAAAGGTTTGAAAGGGAGGGACGTTGGGGGCCCTTTGGGGAGGCATAGGTGCACTGGTGACGGGTGTGGTGTTGGGATTATGTGCATGGGGAAACCATCGTTAACAGTATTGTGAATCACAGAAACTCAATCAATAAAGACTTAACTGATATTGATGGGGTTTGTGCATACACTATCCCAGCACAATGCCCTCCACCTTACCCTTTTTATACAGTGAGCGAGAGAGAGCTAGAGCGAGAGCGAGAGAGAGAGAGAGAGAGAGAGAGAGAGAGAAGCCTAGTGGTGTCTGCATCTCAGGGGTCGCTCCCTGGGCTGTGAATGGGGCAGCTCTTTCAAGTGGACCAGCCCCTCTTCCTTCACATGCCCCATCTTGGTAGTCAGGGTCAGCTGATTAGAAGTTCTCCTCTCGGAGCCATAGGACTGAGGGGGTGGGTGTGAAAGCCTTGCACATGGCCCCCCTGGGTTTGATACCTGGCATCCCATCGGGTTCCCTGAACACTGCGAGGAATAATTTCTGAGTGCAGAGCCAGGAGTAACACCTGAACATCGCCAAGTGTAACCCCCAAATAAACAAAAGAAGTTTTTCCTCTCCACTTGCTCTAATGACCAGTTTCCCATCATTTTACTTCTGGCCATTTAAGATTAGCCAGAGATTATAGCCTTCAGAAGGGGACTGGAAAACTTTACCCTGAACGGCAAATGAAAACACAGAACAAAACAAAATGTCTTTGAACAGAGGGAATGCTTGCCGGCACCTCTGCCCCGGGGCCGGTCCTTGTTTCTGTGAGAGGCCGGGGGAGCAGAGGGCACCACGCTACTTCTCACTGGTGGAGCAAGTAATGGGGCAGCTGAGAGCTCACCTCCAATGCCAGACAAGGGGAAGCACTTCAGAGTGGACCCGGCAGAGTTGGGAGATACCAGTGCTTGAGTGGCCCAAAGGACTGCTGCAGTTTATTTTTTTTTTTCATTTTTTATAATTTGATCCATTGAATCACCGTGAGAGCAGTTACAAAGCTTTCAGGTCTAAGTCTCGGTCATACAATGAAATACCCGCACCTTCACCAGTGCCCATTCTCCACCCCCAACAACCCCAGTACACCCCCATCCTACACCCTCCCTCTACCTGTGGGGCAGATGATTTCCACATTACTCTCTCTCTACTTTGATCACATTCAATATTTTGACACCAGACCCACTATTATTGAGATTTTACCCCAACACTCAGATCTGCTGAAAAGGCAACAGTAGACAATTTGTTTTCTATTGCTGGTTATGAACAACATATGATGTTGCGTGACTGCAGTAGTGGCTGCGCGATTTTGAAATTCAGAAATTTTAACACTTAAATCTGGAGGGATTTCTGCCAAAACCTGCTGGGTTTCGAGATTTGCTTCTGAGTCTCTTGGATCATGGCCGTTAAGCAGCTTGATCAGGAGCCAGAAAGGCCGTTCATGGGCGATGACTTGGGGTCTCATTGGGGTGGGGAAGACAGGACCGGCTCCACCCCCATCCCATGAAGCCCAAAATGTCTTGTCACTGTGGGCCCAAACCTGACTGTCCAGTGGCCTCTGGAGGATGATGGCCACTGAGCTGCCAAGGGGAAGCAGGTGAAGGGACAACACCCTTTCCCTCCCTGGGGTGACCCAGTGACAGTAACCTACTGTGGTGTCCGGATCCAAAAGCCGCTAGGTTTCGAGATTTTTGTTTCTGAGTCTCTGGGATCATGGCCGTTAAGCAACATGATCAGGAGCCAGAGAGGCCGTTCGTGGGTGATGACTTGGGGTCTCGTCAGGGTGGGGAGGACAGGGCTGCTGCAGTTTAAATGCTCAAGTCCTGTCCTCACGTGCAAACCCAGGTGGGCGAGCGCAGCCTCCCCTCTTCCTTCTCATGTCCTTGGTATGTCTGGTGTTAAATCACCATTATTATTAATGTGCCATGCAGGCTGGGAAGCATGAAGCAGGTTCGTGTGAGTGATGAGAGCATGCACCAGAGCCAGATGACTGCGACTGGAACCAGCGGTGCCACTTACATAATAAGCTGGTGATCCAGGGTATCCCCACAATCTGAGTTTCCTCTGCTATCAAATGGGGTCAGTAGAACTCTTATAAGGATTCTGGTGAAAACTGGTTTATGTGAAGCACTTGGAATAGTGCCTGGCCCGGGGCAGAGGTGTAAAATGACAGTAAGAATAAACTATCGCCGGTATTATATTAATACTATATGGACCATTAGTACTTATAATCATCAATGTGACTAGTGAACATATGTCTTGTTGCTTGTCTGCCGATGCTAGCAGCATGCAGTCCTGATACTTTTCTTCATTTTCTAGAACTCATCCAGTACGTTTCTATGAAACGACCATTTCCACTAACTGCCTTCCATGGGTCCTTCGTCCTGCTTACAGCGGGGGGAGCCCTCACAGTGCAGGGATGATAAACTCACACATCCTTGATTGCCTGTCCTGGCTGTAGGCAGAAGAGGGTTGGATTGGCTTCTTAGCTCAGGTCCAGGGACAGCAGTGCCATCTAGTGGACAGTTTCTATTCTAACTAAAACTGTGCTTCAAATTCTCAGCTACTTACAACTGAAAATCTCTCTGGATACCATGGAGGCAAGGGCCCCCCCATCCCACTGTGCCATCAGAATCCCTTTAAGAACTTATAGGGTGGACCGGAGCGACAGCACAGAGGGTAGGGCATTTGCCTTGCAAGCAGCCGACCCAGCTTTGATTCCCAGCATCCCATATGGTCCCCTGAGCACCGCCAGGAGTAATTCCTGAGTGCAGAACCAGGAGTAACTCCTGAGTATCGCTGGGTGTGGACAAAAAGAAAAAAATGAGCTCATAGGGAAGCTCCCTACATGGATGATCCATTTTCTGGCACCAAAAAGTGTCTGTGAATTCAACCCAACTCTGCCTGTTTATAGAACATTAGAAGCAGTGGATTAGTCAGAGCTCAGGCTGCCTACACCCACCAGCATGTCAAACTCCCGCTGGCCTGGCTCTGGCATCTTGGTTTGCCCCTCGTCAGCATTGCACACGGGGAACCCTGGTGAGCACTTTTCTTTATTTCCCTTTTTTTTTTCAAAAAAATTTTTTTTAATTAGTGAAACATCATGAGGTACAGTTGTAGACTTACAAACTTTCGTGCTCGGGTTTCAGTTATACAATGATCAAATACCCATCTCTCCACCAGTGCCCATTCTCCACCACCAGTGAACCCAGTAGTCCTCCCACCCCCCCAACCCATCCCCCCTACCCCACCCAGCCTCTGTGGCAGGGCATTCCCTTTTGCTCACTCTTTCCTTTAGGGTGTTGTGGTTTGCAATAGAGGTACTGAGTGGCCATCATGTTCGGTTTATAGTCTATTTTTCAGCACGCATCTCGCATCCTGGGCGAGTCCTCCAAACATCCTTTACTTGGTATTCCCTTCTCTATCTGAGCTGCTTTCCCCCCAGCATGTGCTCCGGCTTCCAAACTGTGGAGCAGACCACCTGGTACTTATCTCAACTATTCTTGGGTGTTCGACTCCCATTCTGTTACTTTATATTCCTCAGATGAGTGCAGTCTTTCTATGTCTGTCCCTCTCTTTCTGACTCATTTAACTTAGCATGATATTTTCTATGTAAAACCTCTTGTATGTAAATTTCATGATTTAATCTTTTCTAACAGCTGCATAGTATTCCATTGTGTAGATGTACCAAAGTTTCTTTAACCAGTCATCTGTTCTTGACACTCGGGTTTTTTTTTTTCCCCAAATTTTGGCTATTGTGAATAGTGCAGCAATGAACATAGACGTACAGATGACATTTCGACTGCACTTTTTTGCCTCGCTGGGATATATTCTCAGGAGTGGTAATGCCGGGTCAAATGGGAGCTCAATTTCTAATTTTTTGAGAATTGTCCATACTGTTTTCCAAAAGGGCTGAACCAGTCGGCATACCCACCAGCAGTGAAGGAGAGTCCCTTTCTCGCCATATCAGGACCAACACTGGTTGCTTTTATTCTTTTGGATGTGGGCCAGTCTCTGTGGTGTGAGATGGTATTTCATTGTTGTTTTGATCTGCATCTCCCTGATGATTAGTGATGTAGAGCATTTTCTCATGTGCCTTTTTGCCATTCGGATTTCTTCTTTGAGAAAGTTTCTATTCATTTCATCACCCCATTTTTTTGATGGGGTTGGATGTTTTCTTCTTGTGGAGTTCAACCAGTACTTTGCATATCCTTGATATCAACCCCTTGTCGGATGGGTTTTGGGCATTTCCCATTCTGGAGATTGTCTTTGTATTTTTCTCACTGTTTCTTTTGAGATGCAGAAGTTCTTAGTTAAGATAGTCCTATTTGTCTATCTATGTCTTCACTTACTTGACCAGTGGCGTGTTATCTTTGAAGATACCATTCGCTTCAATGTTGTGGAGGGTTTTGCCAACCTTGTCTTCAATGTACTTTATGGATTCCAGTCTGATGTTGAGGTCTTTAATCCATTTTGATCTTTCTTTTTTTACATGGTGTTAGGTAGATATCTGAGCCCATTTTTTTTTTGAATGTAGCTGTCCAGTTTTACAAGCACAATTTGTTAAAGAGGCTTTCTTTGCTTCACTTCACTCTTCTTGCTCCCTTATCAAAGATGGTCATATATTTGGGGGAGGTGTCAGTATATTCAAGCCTGTTCCATTGGTTTACAGCTCTTCCTTTGTTCCAGCACCATGCTTTTTTAATTATCACTGCTTTGTAGTAGAGTTTGAGGTTGGGGAGATTGATACCTCCCATTTTCTTTTTTCCAAGAATTACTTTAGCTATTCGTGGGTGCTTATTGTTCCATATGAATTTCTGGAGTGTTTGCTCCATTTCTTTGAAGAATGTCATGGGTATCGTAATAGGGATTGCATTTAATTTGTACAATGCTTTGGGGAGTATTGCCATTTTGACAATGCTAATTCTCCCGATCCATGAGCAGGGGATGTCTTTCTATTTCCTCATACCCTCTTTTATTTCCTGAAGCAGCGTTTTGTAGTTGTCTTTGTACAGGTCTTTTACATCCTTAGTTAAGCTGATTCCTAGGTACTTGATTTTCTGAGGCACAATTGTGAACAGGATTGATTTTTCGTGTCACTTTCTTCTCTCTCACTATTTGCATATAGGAAAGCCATGGATTTTTGTGTATTGATTTTATAACCTGTAAATTTACTAGACAAGTCTATTGTTTCTAGGAGTTTCTTGGGTTTTAGAGGTTTTAGAGTTCTCTAAGTATAGTATCATATCATCTGCGAATAGTGAGAGCTTGATTTCTTCCATTCTTACCTGAATGCTGTTAATATCTTTTTCTTGCCTAACCGCTATTGCGTGTACTTCCAGTACTATATTGAACAGCAGTGGAGAGAGTGGGCATCCTTGTCTCGTCCCTGATCTTAGAGGGAAGGCTCTCAGTTTTTCCCCATTGAGGATGATGCTTGCCATAGGCTTGTGGTACATGGCTTTAACTCTATTGAGGAAAGTCCCTTTTATATCCATTTTGGTGAGGGTTTTCTACATAAACAGGCGCTCGATCTTGTCAAATGCTTTCTCTGCATCTATTGATATGATCGTATGGTTTTTTTTCCTTTTTTTTAATTAGTGAAACACCATGAGGTACAGTTTTAGATTTACAATTTTTTATGCTTGGGTTTCGATTATACAATGATCAAATACCCATCCCTCCACCAGTGCCCATTTTCCACCACCATGGATAAAATCCCCCCCACCCCCATCCCCCCATCCCCCCTGCCTCTGTGGCAGGGCAATCCCCTGTGTTCTCTCTCTCCTTTTGGGTGTTGTGGTCTGCAAAAGAGACTTTGAGTGGCAAACATGTTCAGTCCATAGTCTACTTTCGACATGCATCTCCCCTCCTGGGAGGGTCCTCCAAACACCCTTTATTTGGTGCTCCCTTCTCTATCTGAGCTGCCCTTTCCCCTAGAATGCCCGGCTGGCCTCTAAGCTATGGAGTAATCCTCCTGGTGCTGATCTCAGCTATTCTTGGGTATTAATCTCATATTTTGTTACTTTATAACCCCCAGATGAATGCAATGTTTCTATGTCTATCCCTCTCTTTCTGACTCATTTCGCTTAGCATGATACTTTCCATGTTGTATCACTTGTATGTAAATTTCATGACTTCATCTTTTCTAACAGCTACATAGTACTCCATTGTGTAGATGTACCAAAGTTTCTTTATCCAGTCATCTGTTCCTGGGCATTCAGGTTTCTTCCAGTTTCTGGCTATTGTAAAGAGTGCTGCAATGAACAAACAAGTGCAGATGTCACTTCGACTATACATTTTTGCCTCTCTGAGATATATTCCCAGGAGTGGAATTGCTGGGTCAAATGGAAGCTCAATTTCTAATTTTTTGAGAATCGTCCATACTGTTTTCCAGAAGGGCTGAACCAGTCGACATTCCCACCAACAGTGAAGGAGTGTCCCTTTCTTGCCACATCCGCGCCAGCATCGGTTGCTTTTGTTCTTTTGATTGTGGGCCAGTCTCTGAGGTGTGAGATGGTATCTCATTGTGGTTTTGATCTGCATCTCCCTGATGATTAATGATGTAGAGCATTTTCTCATGTGCTTTTTTGCCATTCGGATTTCTTCTTTGAGAAAGTTTCTGTTCATTTCATCGCCCCATTTTTGGATGGGGTTGGATGTTTTCTTCTTGTGGAGTTTAACCAGTATTTTGTATATCCTGGATATCAACCCCTTGTCAGATGTGTATTCGGCGAATATCCTTTCCCATTCTATAGACTGTCTTTGTATTTTGGTCACTATTTCTTTGGAGGTGCAGAAGCTTCTTAGTTTAAGATAGTCCCATTTATCTATCTCTGTTTTCACTTGCTTGACCAGTGGCGTGGCATTTTTGAAGATATCATTAACTTCAATGTCATGGAGGGTTTTGCCAACTTTGTCTTCAATGTACCTTATGGTTTCTGGTCTGATGTTGAGGTCTTTAATCCATTTTGATCTTACTTTTGTACACGGTGTTAGGCAGAGTTTTGAGCCCATTTTTTTGCATGTAGCTGTCCAGTGATGCCAGCACAATTTGTTAAAGAGGCTTTCCTTACTCCTCTTCACATTACTTGCACCTTTATCAAAGATTAGATGATCATATGATTGAGGGGAGATGTCAGTGTATTCAACCCTGTTCCACTGGTCTGCAGTTCTGCCTTTGTTCCAGTACCATGCTGTTTTAATTATTACTGCTTTGTAGTAGAGCTTGAAGTTAGGGAGGTTGATTCCTCCCATTTTCTTTTTCCCAAGAATTGCTTTAGCTATTCGTGGGGGCTTATTGTTCCATATAAATTTCAGGAGTGTTTGCTCCATTTCTTTGAAGAATGTCATGGGTATCCTTATAGGGATTGCATTGAATTTATACAATGCTTTCGGTAGTATTGCCATTTTGACAATGTTAAGTCTCCCGACCCATGAGCAGGGGATATCTTTCCATTTCCTCATGTCCTTTTTTATTTTCCGAAGTAGCTTTTTGTAGTTTTCTTTGTACAGGTCCTTTACTTCCTTAGTTAAGCTGATTCCTAGGTACTTGATTTTCTGGGGCACAATTGTGAACGGGATTGTTTTTTTCATGTTGCTTTCTTCTCTCTTACTGTTTGCGTATAGGAAAGCCATGGACTTTTGGGTTTTGATTTTATAGCCTGCAACTTTACTATACGAGTCTATTGTTTCTTGGAGTTTTTTGGTGGAGGTTATTGGGTTCTCTAGGTATAGTATCATATCATCTGCGAATAGTGAGAGCTTGATTTCTTCCTTTCCTACCTGAATGCCCTTAATATCTTTTTCTTGCCTAATCATTATTGCAAGTATTTCCAGTACTATATTGAACAGCAGTGGAGATAGTGGGCATCCTTGTCTCGTCCTTGATCTTAGAGCGAAGGCTCTCAGTTTTTCCCCATTGAGGATGATGCTTGCTGTAGGCTTGTGGTAGATGGCTTTAATTATGTTGAGGAAGGTCCCCTCTTAACCCATTTTGACTAGGGTTTTCATCATAAAGGGGTGCTGGATTTTGTCAAATGCTTTCTCTGCATCTATTGATATAATCATATGCTTTTTATCTTTTCTTGATATAATGGATTATGTTGATTGATTTCCGAATGTTAAACCATCCTTGAATCCCTGGGATGAATCCTACTTGGTCATGGTGTATGATCTTTTTGATGAGTAGTTGGATTCTATTTGCAAGCAGTTTGTTGAGGATCTTTGCATCTGTGTTCATCAGGGATATCGGTCTGTAATTCTCTTTCTTTGTGGTATTCCTGTCTGCTTTTGGTATTAGTGTGATATTTGCTTCATAGAAACTGTTTGGAAGTGTTTTTTGATATTTCAATTTCATGGAAAAGCTTAAAGAGGATTGGGAGTAAGTCCTCTTTAAAGATTTGGAAGAATTCACTAGTGAATCCATCCGGGCCAGGAATATTGTGCTTGTGGAGACTTTTTATTACCATTTCAATTTCCTTGATGGTGATAGGTCTGTTCAGGTATTCCAGGTCTTCTTGGTTCAGCCTTGGGAGTCTGAAGGAGTCTAGGAATTTATCCATTTCCTCGAGGTTTTGATGTTCCGTGGCATAAAGCTTCTCAAAGTACTCCCTGAGGATCCTTTGAATTTCTGTAGTTTCTGTTGTAATGACCCCCTTTTCATTTCTGATTCGGTTTATTAGGGTTTTCTCTCTCCCTTTCTTTGTGAGTTTTGCGAGAGGCTTATCGATCTTGTTAATTTTCTCGAAGAACCAGATCTTGGTTTCATTGATCTTTCGGATTGTTTTTTGGGTTTCCATCTCGTTAATCTCTGCTCTGAGTTTTATTATTTCCTTTCTCCTGTTCTGGTTGTGCTCCTTTTTTTGGTCCTTCTCCAAGCTCTTAAGCTGTGAGGTTAGGTTACTTATGTGTGCTCGCTCCTCCTTCCTGAGGAATGCTTGTAGAGCTATAAACTTTCCTCTTAACACAGCTTTTGCTGTGTCCCATAAGTTTTGGTAACTCGTGTTCTCATTTTCATTCGTTTCTAGGAATCTTTTGATTTCCTCTTTGATTTCCTGTCTAATCCACTCATTGTTCAATAGTGCACTGTTTAATTTCCAGGTGTTTGATTTAGTTTTCTGTTTTTGTGTGTGATTTACTTCTAGTTTCAGCGCATTATGGTCTGAGAAGATTGTTGATACAATCTCTATCTTCTTAATTTTATGGAGGCATGTTTTGTGGCTCAGCATGTGGTCTATCTTGGAGAATGTTCCATGTACTCTTGAGAAGAATGTGTATTCAGCTTTTTGTGGATGAAGTGTCCTGTATATATCTACCAAGTCCCTTTCTTCCATTGTTTCCCTCAGATGAAGTATGTCCTTGCTAAGCTTGAGTCTGGTTGATCTATCAAGAGGTGACAAAGCAGTGTTGAAGTATCCCACTAGTATTGTGTTGCTATTGATGTCTTTTTCCAAATCTATGAGTAGTTGTTTTAAGTACTTTGCTGGTCTCTCATTAGGTGCATATACATTTATTATTGTAAGTTCTTCCTGTTGTACAGATCCTTTGATCAATAAGAAATGGCCTTCACTGTCTCTTATGACCTTCTTCACTCTGAAATGGATGTGGTCTGATATTAGGATGGCTACCCCAGATTTTTTATGGGAGCTGTTTTTGCCTGTAGGATTGTTTTTCACCCTTTGACTCTGAGTCTGTGTTTGCTTTGACTATTGAGATGAGTTTCTTGCAGGCAGCAGAATGTTGGGTTCAATTTTCTAATCCATCCTGCCACTCTATGTCTTTTAATTGGTGTGTTTAGCCCATTGACATTGAGAGAGATTATTGTTATGGGATTTTGTCCCATTGTTCTGTTGAAATTTGGTGTATTTGAGGGGCCTTTCTTGCCTTAAAATAGTCCATTTAGTTGTTCTTGTAACCATGGTTTTGAGTCTATGAAGTTCCTGAGCTGTTGTTTGTCTGTTAAACTGTGTGTTGTTCCTTCTATTATGAATGAGAGTCTCGCTGGGTAAAGTATTTTTGGGGAGGCATTTATTTCATTGAGTTTTTTCACTATGTCCCACCACTGTTTTCGGGCCCTGAGGGTTTCATCAGAAAAATCAGCTGTGAATTTTAAGGATGCTCTTTTGTAAGAGATTTCTTTCTTCGATCTTGCTGCTTTCAGAATTTTGTCTCTGTCTAAGGTTTTGGTCATTTTGATCAGAATGTGTCTTGGGGTATTTTTATTCGGATTTCTTCTAGCTGGTACCCTTCGGGCCTCCTGAATGTGGTCACAAGTTTTCTTCAGCTCTGGAAACGTTGTAGCAATGATGTCTTTGACAGTTTCTTCTTCATCAATGTTTTCTTCCTGTACCTCTGGGACTCCAATAATTCTTATGTTACCCCTCTTGGCTTCATCACGATCTTCTCTTGCCATCTGTTCCTGAATTGTGAGTCTCTTTTCCATTTTCTGCTCTTTTCTGGAGAGTCTCTGAACTTCATCTTCGAGCTCACTGATTCTGTTCTCAGCAGCTCTTACTCTGCTGCTGAGACCTTCCACTGAGTTTTTCAATTCGCCTACGAGATTTTTCAGGTCTGACATTTCCGATTGCATTTTCCTCATTTCTGCCTTCAAATACTCTTGTCTTCTATTGGCATTGCTTTCCATTGTTTCTTTTAGTTCCCTAAGCATCCTAAGTATCTCCCTTCTGAATTCCTTGTCAGAGAGATTTTCTAACACTACAGTACTGTTGGTGTCATCTGGGCTAGACTCTTCAATAAGAAAGTTTTGTGGGCTTTTGCGTTGCTTTACCATTGTGACAAGTGTGGTTTAGTCCTTCACGTTCACTGTTACTATTCTGCTTGATATGCAGTGTGAGTTAAGATAGGCTTATGAGTTATTGGCTACTGTGTTTCTAGTGGCTGAGCTAAACTAGAGAAGTTTCCATCTAAGAAGGTAGCTTATGGTTCCTATGGCATATGTAGTGGGAAAATATTTCGCGGCCGTGTTAGTGGCCGTGGCTCCGGAAAGAGTCCCTGGCACTGGGCGAGGAGTTGGGAACGTCTCCTGGTTGGAATAGGAGCCGTTCAGCTTTGTTGCCCAGAGCTGGGCCTCCATGCCCGTCCCGCGCAGATCAGGGGAGAAAACCGGCTTTCTAGGACATGCAGTTAGCTGCCCCTGCCCAGAGAGAGTCCCAGGCCCTTGGGGGCGGGCTGTACCTGGTTGGAATAGGAGCCGTTCAGCTTTGTTTCCCAGAGCTGGGCCTCCGTGCCTGTCCCGTGCAGATCAGGGGAGAAAACCGGCTTTCTAGGAGATGGAGCTAGCTGCGCCTGCCCAGAGAGGGTCCCAGGCCCTTGGGGGCGGCCTGAACCTGGTTGGAACAGGAGCCGTTCAGCTTTGTTGCCCAGAGCTGGGCCTCCGTGCCTGTCCCGCGCAGATCAGGGGAGAAAACCCTGATCGTATGGTTTTTAATTTTTTTTTTTGTTGATATGATGCATTATGTTGATTGACTTCTGAATGTTGAACCATCTTTGCATCCCCGGGATGAATACCACTTGGTCATGGTGTATGATCTTTTTGACGAGTAGTTGAATTCTTTTTGCTAGTATTTTGTTGAGAATCTTCACATTCGTGTTCATCAGGGATATCGGCCTGTAGTTTTCTTTTCTTGTTGTGTCTTTGTTTCCTTTTTGTATTAGAGAACTATGAGCTTCATAGAAACTGTTTGGGAGGGTTTTTGTTTCTTCAATTTCCTGGAAAATCTTGTGAAGAATTGGCCATAAGTCCTCTTTAAATGTTTGGAAAAATTCACTAGTGAATCCATCTGGACCTGGGCTTTTGTCTTTGGGAAGACTTTTGATTACAGTTTCAATTTCCTTGATATTAATAGTACTATTAAGATATTCTAGATCTTCTTGATTCAGCTTTGGGAGATTATAGGAATCCAGGAATTTATCCATTTCTTCTAGGTTCTCGTTTCGTGGCATATAGACTTTCAAAGTAGTCTCTGATGATCCTTTGAATTTCTTTGATTTCTGTTGTGATATACCCCTTCTCATTTCTTATTCGGTTTATTAGGCTTCTCTCTCTCTCTTTCTTTGTGAATCTTGCTAGTGGTTTATCTACCTTGTTTATTTTCTCGAAGAACCAGCTCTTGGTTTCGCTGATCTTTCGAATTTTTTTCAGGTTTCCATGTCGTTGATTTCTGCTCTAAGTTTTATGATTGCTTTTTCTTCTGCCTGGTTTGGGCTTCTTTTGTTTGTCCATTTCTAAGATCTTGAGCTTTGAAGTCAAGTTGTTTATGTGGGCCCTTCCTAGCTTCCTGAGAAATGCTTGCAGAGCTATA
This sequence comes from Sorex fumeus, assembly GCF_029834395.1. Classification (NCBI taxonomy): domain Eukaryota; kingdom Metazoa; phylum Chordata; class Mammalia; order Eulipotyphla; family Soricidae; genus Sorex; species Sorex fumeus. The sequence continues at coordinate 18,960,064 of NW_026606067.1, forward strand.
AATTTTCCACTTTAACACAGCTTTAGCTGAGTCCCATAGGTTCTGGTAGCTCGTGTCTTCATTCTCATTTGTTTCCAAGTATCGGAGAGCCTGGCAAGCTACTGAGAGTATTCGATATGCCAGACACAGTAACAACAAAGTCTCCAATGGAGACGTTACTGGGCCCGCTTGAGCAAATCTACGATCAACGGGAGGGCCTTTACCTTACCTTTACCTTATTATTGGAGTACACGGAACTTAGGTTTATCAGGTTGGACCCATCACAGTGATCCCGAGTCATTCCCATTACTTTGTCTGTAACGACTTCTATACTCTCTTCCCCAACCAATTTGTAAGGTCTCATCCTTCTTCAGTGGTCTTCATCCACTGAACTTGTACTGCAAGTTAATATTGCCTTTCTCCTCTCCTTATGTCTTTTGAATAGTTTACCTTAATGCAATGTCCTTTTTGTATAGATACAGGAAGACAATTAATATTATGCTTTGTAACTTAAGAGTTGATTGGCTTTGAATATTATTCACTCCTGGGCTTTCTCAACTTAAGCCTCAGTTGCCCTCACTTCCTAGCACCCCAAGGGCAGGGTCCCGACGTGGGACTGGATGGAACCAGGGCAAGCCAGTAAGTTATGTGCTACCCTGACATCGCGAAGGGCCAGGCCAAGGTGCCACGATTCTTAACTATAGGTTAAGTGTTTGATCATAGGCAAATGCTGTCATGATCCAAAAGTAATGACAAGACTAGGACCCTGCTGCTAGGAATAGGAACGATATCTGGCCTGAGCACTGCAGTCTGAGATCGAGATGGCCATAGGAGAGCAATCCTATAAGCTTAAAGTATTTCTTACTGTGTCCATACAAAGTGAATTATATTATGTATGCTTATATGTTGGTCGGACAAGGAGAGGAGAAGCACATCCAGGGAAATCTGTTCTAGGGTGGGTTGATCTGCTAAATGAGAATCTGTCCTAGAAGCAGTTTTCCTGTGTGTCCTGACTAGCTTGGATGAGACTGAACTTTTCTCCTCTTCAAACTGCCTTCAGTAAATGATTTCAGTATATTGAGGCAGTTTCTCTTATCTCACAGGAATCTAGCTGGTCTTAGGTATGCAGATCCCAGGTGCTAAGCCAGATCTGATCTTGGGGATGTAGATGCCTGGCCCCAGGCAGGCTGATCTTTGAGATGTAGATTCCAAGCTCTTGCAGACTGTTCTTTGATGTGCTAATCCAAGTGCTTATAGCTTGTAAAAGGTGAGGTCAAGATTACTGGCTGGTGTATGTAAAGAAACAATGTATGTTTGGCTTCAGTGTTCTTTCTGTAACTCCTTTTGATGACATCACTATATTGTGCCCTTTAGAGGTACTATGATCTATATAAGGGAGATTTCAGGGCTCTCTGGGGGACACGTGCGTCAGAGAACCTGGGAAGATGGGACTGAAGACAGAAGCTGAGAGAACAAAGGTGCACGTGCTTGAGGACTCCTGAGGCTCCATGACATGCATTTCTTCCATGTAATAAACTATTGTTAAGATCAATCAGCTTAGCCCTCGTTTCCTTCCTTCGCCTGACAATCGCCATCGACCTCCCTGGAGTGGGGAAACGGCCTGAGACTACCGAACGTGGGCGGTGGGAGAGATAGGCCACTGCCGTCCCTTTGCCTGCCCTCTTTTGTGTGTTTACACAAGGTATCTTTTGTTAAGAAATTTCCTTAATTTCTTAACAAAATTTTCTTAATTTTTGTTAAGAAATTTCCTTAATTTCTTTCCTGACCCACTTGTTGTTCAACATTGAGTTGTTTTATTTCCAGGTGTTTGATTTGTCTGTACATGATTAACTTCTATCTTCAGCACATTGTGATCTGAGAAGATAGTTGATACAATGCCTATCTTCCCGATTCTGTTGAGGTATGCTTTGTGACCCAGCAATAGTCTATTCTGGAAAATGTTCCATGTGCACTGGAAAAGAATGTGTATTCTTCTTTTTTTTGGGGGGGGTTTAAAGTCCTGTATAGACCTATTAGACTTCTGTCTTCTATTTCTTCCTTCAGAGCCATTATTTCCTTGCTGAGTTTTTTTATGTAGGAGTACTGCTATTTATTCAGCCACTGATGAACTCATTGAATTGGGAATAAACTCCATCTTACTTATTTTTTTTCATTTTTTATAATTTTATTTATTGAATCACCATAAGAGCAGTTACAAAACTTTCAGATTTAAGTCTCGGTCATACAATGAAACACCCATACCTTCACCAGTGCCCATTCTCCACCACTAAAAACCCCAGAATGCTTCCATCCCACACCCTCCCCCTACCTGTGGGGCAGATGATTTCCACATTACTCTCTCTCTCTACTTTGATTACATTCAATATTTTGACACCAGACCCACCATTATTATTTGGGATTTTACCCCAACACTCAGATCTGCTGAAAAGGCAACAGTAGACAATTTGTTTTCTATTGCTTGTTATGAATAACATATGATGTCACGTGGCTGCAGTAGTAGCTGCGCGATTTTGAAATTCAGAAATTTTAACACTTAAATCTGGAGGGATTTCTACCAAAACCTGCTGGGTTCCGATATTTGTTCCTAAGTCTCTTGGATCATGGCCGTTAAGCAGCTTGATCAGGAGCCAGAAAGGCCATTAGTGGGCAGCGACTTGGGGTCTCATTGGGAAGGGGAGGAAAGGGCCTGCTCCACCCCCATCACGTGAGGCCCTGCATGTCTCATCACTGCAGGTCCAAACCTGACTGTCCAGTGGCCTCTGGAGGATGGCGGCCACCGGACCACCGGGGGAACAGGACAAGACTTGAAACCTATTTCTACATGGGGTGGCCAAGCACCAGTAACCTACTGCAGGGACTGGACTCATTTCTGCCAAAATCTGCTGGGTTCCTCAATTTTTTTTCTAAGTCTCTGGGATCATGGCCATTAAACGGCTTGATCAGGAGCCAGGGAGGCTGTTCATTGGTGGTGACTTGGGGTCTTGCTGGGACTGGGAGGAAAGAGCCAGCTCCACCCCTATTCCATGAGGCCCCATGTGTCTTGTCACTGTGGGACCAAACCTGACTGTCCAGTGGCTTCTGGAGGATGGCAGTCACCTGGCAGTCAGGGGGAACAGGCCAAGGCACGAAACCTATTCCCACCTGGTGTGACCCAGCCCCAGTAACCTACCAGGGACTGGACGCATTTCTGCCAAAAGCCTTTGGGTTTCGAGATTTGTTTCTGGTATCTAGCCATTAAGCAGTTCGATCAGGAACAAGAGAGGCCATGCCTCCAATTATATAGCTGAGCTGGAGGTGGTTTGTGGGTGTGTCTCCCACATACCTCACTTTGGCAGTTTACTTTCTTGGTAAACTTTGCCCCAAGTTTTTGGGGTCTGGCCAAAGGCACAGCAGCAATTTTGGGGTATCTGGAAGTCTGAATGCGCCATCAGGCTGCTGATGCACTCGCCTGACAGGTACAGATTGATCTGCTGGCAGCACCGTACCCCCATTCCTTGCTGAGTTTTAATCTTCTTGATCTATCCGGGGTGATAAGATGGTATTGAAGTCTTCAACTACTGTTGTGTTGCCTGTAATGTCCTTCTTAAAGTCTGTTAGCAGTTGTTGTGGCTGGTCCCTCATTGGGTAGCATATGTGTTTAAGAGTGTGATTTCTTCCTGCTGTACATATCCCTTGATAAATAAAAAAGACCTTCATTGTCCCTTCCAATCTTTTTCAACCTGAAATCTATATCGTCCGATACTAGTAAGGCCACTTCAGCTTTTTTGAGGGGCTTGTTTGCTTGCAGGGTTGTTTTCCATCTTTTGACTTTTAGTCTGTGTTTGTTATGATTGTTCAGAAACGTTTCTTGTAGACAGCAGAATGTTGGATTCTGTTTCTGAATCCATTTTGCCACTCTGTGTTTCTTGATTGGTGGATTTAGACCACTGACATTGAGAGAGATTATTGTTATAGGATTTTGTGTCATCTTTCTGTAAGGGTTTGTTGTGCTTGTAGGGGTTTGTCTAGTCGTACAGTAACCCCTTTAGCCCTTCTTTTAGGTTTTTCTTTGAGTTTATGAAGTTCTTGAGCTGTTTTTATTCAGAAAATAGTGTACTGTTCCTTTGAGTTTGAATGAGAGTTTAGCCAGAACAAGTATTCTTGGTGAAGTATTCATTTCATTGAGTTTTTCACTATATCCCACCATTGCCTTCGGGCTTTGAGGGTTTCCTCTGATAGGTCTGCTGTGAATCTAAGAGGTGCTCCTTTGTATGTGATTTCATTCTTTGACCTTGCTGCTTGCAGTATTGTGTCTCTATTGGTGGCACCCATCATTTTAACTATGACATGTCTTGGAGTGTTTTTGTTAGGGTCTCTTTTAGCTGGCACCCTTTGGGCTCCTTGAATCTGGATGCCTTTCAGTAATGATTTGTTTAACTGTGGCTTTCTCATTGAGACTGTTTCCCTGACCTTCTGGTACTCCCTTGATTCTAATGTTGTTCCTTTTGGAATCATCCCCTAGGACTCAAGAGCTATTTTGAGGTCTCTTGTCATTGTTTGTTGTTGCCTGTAGGCTTCATGCAGCTCCTCTTCCAGCTCACTGATTCTGTCTTCAGCTGTAGCCACTCTACTGTTGAGGGCACACACTGAGTTTTTTATTTCATCTACTGAATCTTTAATTCATGACATTTCTGTGCGTAGCTTTCCAATTTCTGCTCTCATTGCTTCCCGTATTTTCTTGATTGTTTCTTTCATGTCCTCCTTGAATTTACTGGATATCTGTCTCACTGTTTCATTGAGTTCATTGAACATCTTCATTACTTCATATCTGAATTCTTTCTCAGAGAGCTCCCTTAAGTGAGTAACACCTAAGAGGCTTCTGGACTCTTTTCATCGTCCTCTCCTCGTGGTGGGGATTTATGTTGTTTCTTCATGTTGGTGTGGTGGTATGGAGACTGAGATGTTACACAAGATTGCTGGCTATGAGCAATTTATTTGCAGCCACGTGAGCGTCCACCAGCCCAAAATTAGGCCATGCCCATTTCTGCAGAGGCCATGCCCACTTCTGCAGAGGCCACGCCCCCTACGGGTACCTGGTGTAAGTGGGGGGTAAAACCTGGGAGGGAAAGAAGACTGGGAATGGCATTGGGGACGAACAGGAAGAGGCCCAGGGGTGGTGGGTGGCCCAGGGTCCTAGAGCTGGTGAGCGCTTTTAAAAGGCTTCTGTGGTCAGTTGGAGGATGTGTGAAATGGGAGGTATAAGGAGCTGGAGCAGAATTTCTGGGTCATTTTCCCTGCACCCCTAATTTCCCAGAGTCCACCGTGCTAGGAGCTCTCTGAAGCAACCCCCATTTTCTCTCTTTTTTGTGGGGGGCACACTTTGCAGTGCTCGGGGCTTACTCTGGTCTCTGCACTCAGGGGTCACTCCTAGTGATGTCTGGGGACAATAGGTGATGTTGAAGACTTAGGGTGGGACAGCAGGACCCAAGGCTAACCCCCTACTATCTCTCTGGCTCCTTGTTTTTAATTTTTGTTAAAGTGCGGAGGAGTGATGTGAGCCTTCATCTCTCTAGGAGAGCTTCAGGTCCGATGGTTTGGCCCTCAGACCAGCATTACTTGGGGGTGGGGGTGTAACGCCACACCTAGGGTGCTGGCATGGAAGTCAGGGTCTTGCACCTGTGCTTGACCACTTAATTATCTACCCAGCCCCAATTTACAACTTTTACAAGAAGAACTTCCACTTTATTAGATTTGACCCCCAACACTGCCTGGAGCAACAGCATTACCTGAAGGCAGATCCAGGTGACATTGAACATGCCTGAGTTTTTCAAGTAAGGACTTGGAGCCCTAGTCCCGAATTCTTCCCTGTCATTGATCCCTCAACTCCCCCAAATGGTGCTGCGAGGTTGAAGGGGGGATTAAAAGACCAAAACTGTCTCCAAGCAGGCCCCCTGGGACCATCTCTTGATGCTGCATCTTCCTGTTACTCAGTCCCCACTACAGGGTGTCAAGGGAGCACGGATTCAAAGGGTTTCAGGACGACAGCCCCGAAAAATTGCCATGAAACCCTCCTTGGAATCATGCAAGCAGAGATGTGAAAGGTGAAATATCCGGACTCCCAAGAAGCTTTGGCTACGGAGCTAGGAGCCGCAGACTTCTCTTTTATATGCAAAGCTGCAACCATCTTTATGTGCAAACCTATGACCATCTTTTCATTTTCTTTTGTCATTATTATTTTTTCATTTAGAAATTTTATAAGGTAGTTCACATTAATTGATTACATTCAACATTTGAACGCAATTCCACCACCATTACATCTTCCTAACACCGTATTCATCACAGCCATGTGGCCCAGAGTCTTTAATACCTGGTCCCTGTACCTGGGTTTTTCTTCTGGAAATTTGTGGCCACCAGGGTTCATTTGGAGTGGGCAGGGAGGGGACACCTGCTCCATTTGAGGCTCCCTGGTGGAATCTGCTCGCCAAGGTCCAGAGAAATCTCCAATGAGCTGCTGTCTTTCAGGATTCAACCCTGAGTTTCCACTTGCGACCATCGTTGTATGGAAACCGCCCACCCAAGCAGCATCCAGACCCTTCAATCACTTGCCGCGACTCTGCGAACGTCAGGCAGGGCCTCGGCTCACCTGCCTCGCCCTGGCCCGTGTATGGGCTTCTGGAGAGGAACCCCAGGTGGATATGGGGGTGTTTGTTGCTGCTGCCCTAGTGTGCCTGGTTCTTGCAATTTCTTTTCCCGCTGGTCCTGGGAGCGGGAATTCCAGAAGTCAGGCCCCCTCAGACCCGTCTGTGTCTCCTGACCGTCAAGGGCAGCGCCCAGATCCGGCCTCCTTCCACCCAGGGAGTGTGGCCCCTGGTGGGAGCCCGGAGTTCCCCCTGGGCGGCGTGGGCAATCCTTGGCCGAGCCTGCGGGCACTGCTGGCCCTTGGCTGGGACTCGTGTGGAGCCCCGGGGAAGCGGTCAGCTCCCGCATCTGGGTCCCAGCGAGGCAGCTGCAGTACAGACTGGGCCTTCTCTGTGGCTCAGCCTCAGCACGGGCTTTGGGCGAAGACGAGACTGTGGCCCAGGCAGCTCCCTTGCCATAGCGGCTGCAGGAGCCCTGCGTGGGAAGCTGTTTCTCTTCCCCGCTTTCCCACCGGCTCTTCCGCGGAAGGGCGCAGTTCCCAAAGGGGCGGCTTCATCCTGAGCAGGCGCAGCCCCGTGCACAGCCCAACGGCAGCCGAGCCTGCAGAGAACACCCTTGCTGCGGCGTGCACGGCCGCGCACGCTGCTGCTAGCTAGCATGCAGAGACATTTTCTTTGTTGGGTGGACGGCTGGACTTTTCAAACGGCACTGCAAGATCTACTGCCCTCACCCCTTAAATCTAAGAGGAAAATGTCGCCCCTAGCCCCTAGAAATCAGTTCCAAGTTTCAGAAATGGAAGAGGCGTGGTGGAGACAGAGGCCACTCCTGGTGGAGTCCGCTGGTCACTCCTGGTGGAGACCGTGACCACGCCTGGTGGAGCCCGCTGGTCGCTCCTGGTGGAGTCCACTGCTCACTCCTGGTGGGGCCCACTGGTCACTCCTGGTGGAGACCGGTGGCCACTCTGGTGGAGGAAGGCTGCCTGAAGGTGACACAGGCGTCAGAACCGTACCTGGGTGTGTGAGGAAGAGGAGGGAGGCCTTAATCCTGCCCTGATCCTTCTCTGCCCTCAGCCTTCCCCGGGAGCCTTCCAAGGGAAGACCTGGGGGTTTGTAATCTAGACCACAGGGCACAGTTTGTGGACTCAAGAGGCAGTGGACCATCGACATGGACATTTCCACATAATTATGCCCCTTATGCTTTTGGAGGCCTGAATCCCAGGGGAAGCTGAGGGCTGGAGAGTGTCGTGGAGACCTGTTTGGAATCCAAGGTACACGGAGAAGTGCCCTCAACTTTCAGTGTCTGCAGAGGGTTCACAGTCAGCCACTCCCCAACCCCTCCTCCTGAGTGGAACCTGACCCCCACAGGGTTTCCATGGTGACTGATGATGCACTATCCAGAGGGATATGCGTCCGTCAGCAGCAGGGGTGCTGCCTGGGAGGGGGCACAGGCTGGAACCAGCTGCCTGGGGCTGCCCCATCCTCTCCTGTCCAGTTCTGTGCCCTTTCCCCTCCCCGCTCTCTGAACCGCTAGTCACGGGGTTTATTCTGCGCGTATGGAGGTGCTGTTGTGTGAGTCAAGCTCTTCGGGCCAGGATCGGTGGGGCAGAACCCCAGGAATGTGCACACTTCCGGGAGCATTCCTCTTCCCGAAGGCAGGCCGGGACTGGGGGAGGGTCTTCAGGAAACCCGTGGGCACCTGCTCTTGCTCTCGGTGCTACTTTACACCCGGGGGGCCGCAGGGCCCCTGGAGACATAGCTGATTGGAGGGTCCCTGTGAGCTACAGGGTCTTGGCAGGGTTGAAATCAGGAAGGGATCGCCAAGGTGGCAGGGAAGGCAAGAACACAGCGGGATGAGTTTGGGTCTTAAAAACTTGAATACGTCACACAAAAATTAAAATGTATGATACAATGTTAATGTGAGATTTGGATATTATAAACATTATGTGTTTATGTATGTAAAAGACAAATGTGATACATGAGTATTAATGAGATATAACTACTATAAAACATTTAATACAAAAAATATAAATGTATCAATATGCTATACAATTAGTATAGGTTGCAGACCATGTGGTATAGAACATGTATACATATATTAGTTACATAATACTATATGTAGTATTTTGAAATTATAACCTAAAGCACAGAATGAGTATCCCAGAACTTGTCCTGGTATAAATAGATAACCGGACTGCAATGAATGAATAGACAGAAGAGAAAAATTTTCCTTCCTGTAGGATTAAGATACTCCAGGTGGGCATATTTAATTCTCCAGGATGTGGAGCTTGGTCCTGCACCTCACCCAGCTATGTTCCCCCAACCATGTGGGAGCTGGATTTAAAGTCCCACTTCCATGTTGGCTAAGAATGTGTGTGCCTACTCACCAGGCATATGTGCAAACCTCTGATCACTGCAACCACAGCAGGAGTTCAAAGTCAGTAGAAAAGGCAAATATGTGCTATTATTTGCTGATCATGTGACAGAATCCAGCATCACAAAGATGGGCCATGGAACATGGAGTTTGGGGTTCTAAAAACAGGCTTTTGGCGACATGAAAAAAACAATCCCGTTCACAATTGTGCCCCAGAAAATCAAGTACCTAGGAATCAGCTTAACTAGGGAAGTAAAGGACCTGTACAAAGAAAACTACAAAACGCTACTTCGGGAAATAAAAGAGGACATGAGGAAATGGAAAGATATCCCCTGCTCATGGGTCGGGAGACTTAACATTGTCAAAATGGCAACACTACCGAAAGCATTGTATAAATTCAATGCAGTCCCTATAAGGATACTCATGACATTCTTCAAAGAAATGGAGCAAACACTCCTGAAATTTATATGGAACAATAAGCCCCCACGAATAGCTAAAGCAATTCTTGGGAAAAAGAAAATGGGAGGAATCAACCTCCCTAACTTCAAGCTCTACTACAAAGCAGTAATAATTAAAACAGCATGGTACTGGAACAAAGGCAGAACTGCAGACCAATGGAACAGGGTTGAATACACTGACGTCTCCCCTCAATCGTATGATCATCTAATCTTTGATAAAGGTGCAAGTAATGTGAAGTGGAGTAAGGAAAACCTCTTTAACAAATTGTGCTGGCATCACTGGACGGCTACATGCAAAAAAATGGGCTCAAAACTCTGCCTAACACCGTGTACAAAAGTAAGATCAAAATGGATTAAAGACCTCAACATCAGACCAGAAACCATAAGGTACATTGAAGACAAAGTCGGCAAAACCCTCCATGACATTGAAGTTAATGGTATCTTCAAAGATGTCACGCCACTGGCTGAGCAAGTGAAAACAGAGATAGATAAATGGGACTATCTTAAACTAAGAAGCTTCTGCACCTCAAAAGAAACAGTAACCAAAATACAAAGACAGTCTACAGAATGGGAAAGGATATTCGCCAAATACACATCTGACAAGGGGTTGATATCAAGGATATGCAAAGTACTGGTTGAACTCCACAAGAAGAAAACATCCAACCCCATCAAAAAATGGAGCAATGAAACGAACAGAAACTTTCTCAAAGAAGAAATCCGAATGGCAAAACAGCAGATGAGAAAATGCTCTACATCATTAATCATCAGGGAGATGCAGATCAAAACCACAATGAGATACCATCTCACACCTCAGAGACTGGCCCACATTCAAAAGAACAAAAGCAACCGTTGCTGGCGCAGATGTGGCGAGAAAGGGACACTCCTTCACTGTTGGTGGGAATGTCGACTGGTTCAGCCTTTCTGGAAAACAGTATGGACGATTCTCAAAAAATTAGAAATTGAGCTCCCATTTGACCCAGCAATTCCACTCCTGGGAACATATCCCAGAGAGGCAAAAATGTATAGTCGAAGTGACATCTGCACTTGTTTGTTCATTGCAGCACTCTTTACAATAGCCAGAAACTGGAGGAAACCTGAATGCCCAAGAACAGATGACTGGTTAAAGAAACTTTGGTACATCTACACAATGGAGTACTATGTAGCTCTTAGAAAAGATGAAGTCATGAAATTTACATACAAGTGGTACAATATGGAAAGTATCATGCTAAGCGAAATGAGTCAGAAAGAGAGGGATAGACATAGAAAGATTGCATTCATCTGGGGGATATAAAGTAACAAAATATGAGATTAATACCCAAGAATAGCTGAGATCAGCTCCAGGAGGATTACTCCATAGCTTAGAGGCCAGCCGGGCATTCTAGGGGAAAGGGCAGCTCAGATAGAGAAGGGAGCACCAAATAAAGGGTGTTTGGAGGATCCTCCCAGGAGGGGAGATGCATGTTGAAAGTAGACTATGGACTGAACATGTTTGCCACTCAAAGCCTCTTTTGCAGACCACAACACCCAAAAGGAGAGAGAGAACAAAAGGGAATGCCCTGCCACAGAGGCAGGGTGGGATGGGGGGATGGGGGTGGGAGGGATATTATCCATGGAGGTGGAAAGTGGGCACTGATGGAGGGATGGGTATTTGATCATTGTATAATCGAAACCCACACACAAAAAATTGTAAATCTACAACTGTACCTCATGGTGTTTCACTAATAAAAAGAAAAAAAAACCAAAAAAACCAGACTTTTGGTTATGTTGCTATTCCAATCACACCAAAAGCAGATTGGCAGGAACTGCTTTTCAGGTCTCCTGTTATGTGCAGTCTGCTCTATAGCAGAAAAACCAGAAGAACCTACCGGGTTTAGCGCTCAAAGTTCCTGTTTCAAAGTGCAGGGTTTTGACTACTCACCAAGAAATGTGAACTCTAATGTTTGTAGTGGGATGTTGGTGAAATTATTTGAGTAGAGAAGTAGTACAACAAAAGGGTACTATAAAAGTAGTGCTATAAATAGTCCTTTGGACTTTGGGTTGAAAGGAGTATTCTTTCTTTTTTGTTTATTTATTAATTTTTTTATAAAGTTGTTCACAATAATTCATTACCTTTAATATTCAAGCACCAATCCCACCACCATTTCACCTTCCCACCGCCATAAGAGGAAGGCGTGTGAAGATTGTTGTATTTCATTCTGGAGCCATTGAGCCCTCATACAAGAGATTACAAACATGTATGTTAAACTCGAACAAACATGTGCTAGTTTTGGTACACCAGTAGGCTAGAGTATGAGAGGTCGCTTCAGGAATTCTGAAATTTAGAATATGATTATAGAGCAGATTCACTCATGTGTAAGGCCTATGTTTCTCTCTTCTTGAACATTGATGAGATTATATGGTGCTGGGGGCGGTTTGTGGGTGTGACTGCCTAGCTATTAGAAAATTTGGGAGCTGGGGGAGGAGGCCCAGTCCCACTCCAAATGAGCTTGGAGATTTCAGTCATGGGTCCTACATATGGATAGAATTACTTTTTAGCAAGTTATAAAGATGTATTGTAAAGACTAATGGCTGAAGTATTTTTTTCTAAATCTGGGGCTTTTGGACCCCAGCGCATATTCCCAGAAGTGGTATTGCTGGGTCAAAAGGGAGCTCAATTTCTAGTTTCTTGAGGAATGTCCATACTATTTTTCAAAAAGGCTGGACCAATTGGCAAAGAATGAGGGTCCCAGGGCTGGAGCGATAGCAGAGTGGGTAGGGCGTTTGCCTTACATGCAGCCGACCCGGGTTCAATTCCCAGCATCCCATATGGTCCTCGGAGCACTGCCAGGAGTAATTCCTGAGTGCAGAGCCAGGAGTAACACCTGAACATCGCCGGGTGTGACCCAAAAAGAAAAAAAAAGAAAAGAAAAAAATGAGGGTCCCCCCCATCAAAAAATGGGGCAATGAAATGAACAGAAACTTTCTCAAAGAAGAAATCCGAATGGCAAAACAGCAGATGAGAAAATGCTCTACATCATTAATCATCAGGGAGATGCAGATCAAAACCACAATGAGATACCATCTCACACCTCAGAGACTGGCCCACATTCAAAAGAACAAAAGCAACCGTTGCTGGCGCAGATGTGGCGAGAAAGGGACACTCCTTCACTGTTGGTGGGAATGTCGACTGGTTCAGCCCTTTTGGAAAACAGTATGGACATTCCTCAAAAAATTAGAAATTGAGCTTCCATTCGACCCAGCGATACCACTCCTGGGAATATATCCCAGAGAGGCAAAAATGTGTAGCCGAAGTGACATCTGCACTTGTTTGTTCATTGCAGCACTCTTTACAGTAGCCAGAAACTGGAAGAAACCTGAATGCCCAAGAACAGATGACTGGTTAAAGAAACTTTGGTACATCTACACAATGGAGTACTATGTAGCTGTTAGAAAAGATGAAGTCATGAAATTTACATACAAGTGATACAACATGGAAAGTATCATGCTAAGCGAAATGAGTCAGAAAGAGAGGGATAGACATAGAAAGATTGCATTCATCTGGGGGATATAAAATAACAAAATATGAGATTAATACCAAAGAATAGCTGAGATCAACACCAGGAGGATTACTCCATAGCTTAGAGGCCAGCCGGGTATTCTAGGGGAAAAGACAGTTCAGATAGAGAAGGGAGCACCAAATGGAGGGTGTTCCTGATCTTCCCAGGAGGGGAGACGCAGGTTGAAAGTAGACTGGACTGAACATGTTTGCCACTCAATGTCTCTTTTGCTGATCACAACACCCAAAAGGAGAGAGAGAACAAAAGGGAATGCCCTGCCACAGTGGCAGGGGGGATGGGGGGGGAGGGATATTATCCTGGTGGTGGAAAATGGGCACTGGTGGAGGGATGGGTATTTGATCATGGTATGACCGAAATCCAAGCACAAAAATTTGTAAATCTACAACTGTACCTCATGGTGTTTCACTAATAAAAAATAAATTAAAAAAAAAAAGAGGGTCCCTTTTTCTCCACATCTGCACGAGCACTGGTTTTTTTTTGGTACATTTGGATGTGTTCCAGCCTCTGTGGATAAGATGATATCTCATTGTTGTTTTGATTTGCATCTCCTTGATGATTAGTGATGTAGAACATTTTTCTATGTGCCCTTTGGACATTAGAATTTCTTTTTTGGGTCCAAAAACATACAGCAGAAACACCATTTGCACTCTATGTTCACTGCAGCACTATTCCTAATAACCAGAATCTGGAAACAACCTGAATATCTGAGCATAGACGAATGGATAAAGAAACTATGGTACATATACATCGTCAAATACTACACAGCTGTTAGGAAAAATGAGGTAATAAAATTTGTCTATAGATGGATGGACTTGGAAAGTATCAAGCTCAATGAAATGAGTCAGAAGGAGAGGGACAGAGATAGAATGACTTCATTTATTTGTAGTATATAAAAAAAGTATGAAACTAATATCCAAGGCCAGGGAAAATGGGCCAGGAGGACTGGTCAATGGTTGGAAATTACCATAAGGGTGTGGGGGGTGGAGGCTAGTTAAGATAGAGGGGGGGTCCATTATGGCAATTTAGTTGGAAATGATCACTCTGGAAAAGAACTGAGTGTTGAAAGTAGGTAAAGGGATATACACGATAACCTTTCAGCAACTGTATTGCAAACCATAATTCCTAGCATGAGAGAGAGAGAAAGAGAAAGAGAGAGAAGAGAGGTGCCGGCCATAGGGTCAGACAGGGGTGGGGATGGTTTGAAGGGGGTGGTAGGGAAACTGGGGACACCGGTGCTGGGAAATTACACTGGTGGAGAGATGGGTGCTGGAACACTGTATGACTGAAACCCAACCATGAACAGCTTTGTAATGCTCTATCTCACGGTGATTCAATAAAAAAAAAAAATCTGGAGTTTATGTAGTTTTAATGGCCTGATTCTGAAGGAACATAGCTTGCAGAAAGGTGACCCCGGTTCTATTTAGATCTGAACAGAGGAAATGTCCAGCCTCTCTATATTAAGGGGGGCATTAATGAGAACAAGGGTGGATGGACAGGCAGTCCTGAGACCCAAAATACAAAATTTCCCATTTTCGCATTACACAATCTTGAGTCATTCAATTCAGTTCTCTGAGCTTTTCTCTCCTCTTTCAAGAAACATGTTGTTTTTTCTACAGATTGAACGAGATGATCACGATCACGATCACGACCACCCTGTTGTTCGTCGATTGCCTCGAGCAGGTGCCAGTAACGTCTTCTTCGTCCTAGCCCTGAGATTTTTTTTTTTAAAGTGCCATATTCAAGGCTTTTTCAGGGTTAGGAGAATGAGACCCATCATTGTTACTGGTATTTGGCATATTGGGTATACCACGGGGAGTTTGCCAGACTCTGCCGTGTGGGCATGTTACATTTGGTAGCCTGCCAGTTTGACCGAATTAGGAATGAGATGATAAGATGATAAGCTTCCAGGAGCTGAGTGTGATGATCTCTGGATCCTGGCCGTTGTTGGAGTTACACGGCAGTTGGTGGGTGTAACTGTCTAGTTACTGGCAGGTCCAGTCCCAAACTGTACAGGCTTGGAGATCTCAGCCCCGGGTCCCACACACCTGGGTTCCTCTGTCAGTTCTTTTATGCGTGAGGCTCATCCAAGTGTGTGGAGAGTGCTCTCAGCATGGCCTTGGCTGAGATGATAGCTGTTGGAATTATTCCTCCACCCTAGACCCTCTATGCTTTTGAAAACCCTTGCTTCAGTTATTTGGCCTTCTTTTGCAATGCCTCAAGATAATTATTATTGCTTTTTAGCTTGAGGAAACTAGAAAAATTATGGGTATCTTAAAACAAATAGATGAAGGAATAAATAACAGCAATTTAAACTCGACCTTCTTGCTTCAAGGGAATCTGCAGCTTATTCATGTTGTGCATTAGTTCATGTTGTGCGTTTGGACGAAACTCTGTGTGAACTGAGAGTGGGGAGTTTGCTGGCCTCAGGCCCCCTTCATCTGGCAGGATTGGAAAGGTATTGCAGTGGAGAGCAGGAATTCTGGCTGGCTTTGTGGAGAGGCAGTTGGCTCTTAGTGGGAATAGTCACATTGGGAAAGAGAAAAGTTCCTCAGTTAGAGGACATGAGAAAAGTTATGAGGACAGATTTTCGGTAAGTCCTGGAATTCCACTTCAGCTTGGGAGTCCCAAAGTGGACTTTGTTTTGTGGGGTGGAGAGTGATTTTCCAGGGATGGCCAGGGTAACAGGAAACTTCTGACTTCTAGTTTTTAAAGCTCCAAAGGACTGATTCAAAGCGGGGAAGGAAAAATTAATTCAGAGGGGGATTCCTCTAGGGTATACTGTAAACCAATTGCCGATTGTTTGGTGGGCTTGAAATTCCAGGCTCAAGTCCCTAATCCATTCTGTAAAATGTGATGAAATCAGTTGAGTTTCCCGGCTGGTCTCATCCTTATATTTTAAAGGAGCCCTGGGCTGTTGCGGCTGACCTGAGTTCCATCCCCAATTCCCATATGGTCCTCTTAGTCTTCCTGAGCCCAGAGCCAGGGGGAGGCCCTGAGAATTTCCGGGTGTGGTCCACAAACAAAATAACAGAAAAGGGAGAAGTTGTCATAGGTAGTATGTAAACAATATTCACTAATTTTACCATGTGAAAAATAGCACAGGAATTTCTGGATATCATCGATTTGTTCGAGCGGGCCCAGTAACGTCTCCATCATGAGACTTGTTGTTACTGTGTTTGGCATATCGAGTACGTCAACGGGTAGCTTGCCAGGCTCTGCTGTGCGGGCGAGATACTCTTAGTAGCTTGCCAGGCTCTCCGAGAGGGGCGGAGGAATGGAACTCGAGTCGGCCATGTTGGCTGTGTGCAAGGCAAACGCCTTTCCGCTGTGCTATCGCTCCAGCCCAGGAATTTCTGGCTGAGCTCTAAACTTGGCCCACACCGTGCTTCTTCCTGGCGATGCTTGGGTGTTTTCAGAGACCTGAGGATGTCTTCTCTCAGCATTGCCGGGGCCAATCTAGCCTGATTCATTACACAGTGTTTTAATTTATGCTCGACCCATGGAATCAGACTTGCAGATTCTAGAGTTCATGGTGGGAAATGAACTGGGACAGTGATGGTTGGGGACCAGGTATATATTCAGAAAAGCAGAATTTAGCATAGACTATGCCTGTACAAACTTGGTGCTCTCCCTCAGCACTTCTCAGCAGTCACCCCTGGTCTCTTTGGCCACTTTCTGCTGGTCTCTGAGCAGAAGCACCTCTTGGTCCTAGGTGACTCCTCAAAAACCTGCCTTTAAGTCAATTAGAGTTCTGATGGACTCAGCTTTCCTCCCCACACCCTCAACCCAGACCACATCTTTAGCGCATCTCTCCTTGAGCCTGACTCTCTGGGACACCAAAGCCTTGGTAGTTCTTGTTCCTTTCAGCGCCTTTAAGAATCTTGGGCCATGACTTCGTCTTTCTCCTTCTTATGTGGATTTCCTTTCATCTCTCAAGACCAGTCTATAACATCCTGCCAGATCTGGTTGTCTGTTCTACACCCTCAGTGGACTTTGTATAGCCAACAGCTGCTTTTCCTGCTGCATATTGAAGTCACCTTTTTCTGCTCTTCTTAGCCTCCATATATGATGTTAGATTGTAAACTCTTTGAGGGCATACATATTTCAATATATATGTTTATATTTGAGATTGCATAATTTTTGCTAGGAGGCTGAGAGATAGTACAGTGGTTAAGGCACTTGCCTTGCATGTGTCTGATGATGGTTCACATATGGTACCCCAAGTACTGACAAGTGTAAGCCCTGAGTACTTCTCAGTTTGACCCAACACCCAACCCTCCAAAAGGGGAAAGGGAAGGATGAGATATAGGAGAGAGGAGGGAACTCCATAAAGTAAAAGAAAGTAATTGCACGTCCCAAGTTAAGATGTGGGCAACTCCCAAGTGAAATGCCTTATTCATATATATATGTATATATATATGCATATATATATATTTTGCTTTTTGGGTCACACCTGGCGATGCTCAGGGGTTACTCCTGGCTCATGCACTCAGGAATCACTCCTGGTGGTGCTCGGGAGACCATATGGGATGCTGGGAATCGAACCTGTGTTGGCCATGTTGGCTGCGTGCAAAGCAAACGCCCTAC
Organism: Sorex fumeus; assembly: GCF_029834395.1. Taxonomy (NCBI): domain Eukaryota; kingdom Metazoa; phylum Chordata; class Mammalia; order Eulipotyphla; family Soricidae; genus Sorex; species Sorex fumeus. Next base: position 18,977,654 of record NW_026606067.1, read on the forward strand.
CCGCTGTGCTATAGCTCCGGCTCCAACCTTATTTATATTTTTTAAGTAGCATTATATTTATTTGTTTATTTTTTGGTGGGGGTCACACCTGAAAATAACTGGGGGTTATTCATGGCTCTGAGTTCAAGGATTGATCACTCTTGTAGTGCTCTGGGGGTCTTATGGGATGTTGGGGATGAAACCTTAGTCAATTGCTTTTAAGGTGAGCACCTTTCCTGCTATATACACTCTCTGACTTAGATGGAGCCTGCCGGCCTCGCTCTCTTTTGTTGCTCTTGTGGGGTGACTTAGTGGTGGGCTCTGGTGCTTGTCCATGGGCTGTGGTTCTGGCTGGGGCTGATCATCTGGTTGTGGTGCTTCCTGGGAGATGTACAGGTCAGCCCATACACTGGCTCACTCACTGACCAGTGTTGGCTGGGAGTCGTGCACTTTTGTTGTGGTGCTTGTGATGTGCCCCCACAGGTCACTCACGTACTTGTGTCACTTGTATTACTCTTTTTTTTCCCTTTTATTTTATTTTATGTTTTTTAAAGTTGTAGATTTACAATTTTTTTCCTTTGGTTTCAATCATACAATGATCAGATACCCATCCCTCCACCAGTGCCCATTTTCCACCACCATGGATAATATCCCTCCCACCCCCATCCCCCCATCCCCCCTGTCTCTGTGGCAGGGCAATCCCCTGTGTTCTCTCTCTCCTTTTGGGTGTTGTGGTCTGCCAAAGAGGCATTGAGTGGCAAACATGTTCAGTCCATAGTCTACTTTCGACATGCATCTCCCCTCCTGGGAGGATCCTCCAAACATCCTTTATTTGGTGCTCCCTTCTCTATCTGAACTGCCCTTTCCTCTAGGATACCCGGCTGGCCTCTAAGTTATGGAGTAATCCTCCTGGTGCTGATCTCAGCTATTCTTGGGTATTAATCTCATACTTTGTTACTTTATATCCCCCAGATGAATGCAATCTTTCTATGTCTATCCCTCTCTTTCTGACTCATTTCGCTTAGCATGATACTTTCCATATTGTACCACTTGTATGTAAATTTCATGACTTCATCTTTTCTAACAGCTACATAGTACTCCATTGTGTAGATGTACCAAAGTTTCTTTAACCAGACATCTGTTCTTGGGCATTCAGGTTTCTTCCAGTTTCTGGCTATTGTAAAGAGTGCTGCAATGAACAAACAAGTGCAGATGTCACTTCGACTATACATTTTTGCCTCTCTGGGATATATTCCCAGGAGTGGAATTGCTGGGTCAAATGGGAGCTCAATTTCTAATTTTTTGAGAATCGTCCATACTGTTTTCCAGAAGGGCTGAACCAGTGGACATTCCCACCAACAGTGAAGGAGTGTCCCTTTCTCGCCACATCCACGCCAGCATCGGTTGCTTTTGTTCTTTTGAATGTGGGCCAGTCTCTGAGGTGTGAGATGGTATCTCATTGTGGTTTTGATCTGCATCTCCCTGATGATTAATGATGTAGAGCATTTTCTCATGTGCTTTTTTGCCATTCGGATTTCTTCTTTGAGAAAGTTTCTGTTCATTTCATCGCCCCATTTTTGGATGGGGTTGGATGTTTTCTTCTTGTGGAGTTTAACCAGTATTTTGTATATCCTGGATATCAACCCCTTGTCAGATGTGTATTCGGTGAATATCCTTTCCCATTCTGTAGACTGTCTTTGTACTTTGGTCACTGTTTCTTTGGAGGTGCAGAAGCTTCTTAGTTTAAGATAGTCCCATTTATCTATCTCTGTTTTCACTTGCTCGGCCAGTGGCGTGGCATCTTTGAAGATACCATTAGCTTCAATGTCATGGAGGGTTTTGCCGACTTTGTCTTCAATGTACCTTATGGTTTCGGGTCTGATGTTGAGGTCTTTAATCCATTTTGATCTTACTTTTGTACATGGTGTTAGGCAGAGTTCTGAGCCTATTTTTTTGCATGTAGCCGTCCAGTGATGCCAACACAATTTATTAAAGAGGCTTTCCTTACTCCACTTCACATTACTTGCACCTTTATCAAAGATTAGATGAGCATATGATTGAGGAGAGATGTCAGTGTATTCAACACTGTTCCATTGGTCTGCAGTTCTGCCTTTGTTCCAGTACCATGCTGTTTTAATTATTACTGCTTTGTAGTACAGTTTGAAGTTAGGGAGGTTGATTCCTCCCATTTTCTTTTTCCCAAGAATTGCTTTAGCTATTCGTGGGGGCTTATTGTTCCATATAAATTTCAAGAGTGTTTGCTCCATTTCTTTGAAGAATGTCATGGGTATCCTTATAGGGATTGCATTGAATTTATACAATGCTTTCGGTAGTATTGCCATTTTGACAATGTTAAGTCTCCCGACCCATGAGCAGGGGATATCTTTCCATTTCCTCATGTCCTCTTTTATTTCCTGAAGTAGCGTTTTGTAGTTTTCTTTGTACAGGTCCTTTACTTCCTTAGTTAAGCTGATTCCTAGGTACTTGATTTTCTGGGGCACAATTGTGAATGGGATTGTTTTTTTCATGTTGCTTTCTTCTCTCTCACTGTTTGCGTATAGGAAAGCCATGGACTATTGGGTATTGATTTTATAACCTGCAACTTTACTATACGAGTCTATTGTTTCTAGGAGTTTTTTGGTGGAAGTTATTAGGTTCTCTAAGTAGAGTATCATATCATCTGCGAATAGTGAGAGCTTGATTTCTTCCTTTCCTACCTGAATGCCCTTAATATCTTTTTCCTGCCTAATCGCTATTGCAAGTACTTCCAGTACTATATTGAACAGCAGTGGAGAGAGTGGGCATCCCTGTCTCGTCCCTGATCTTAGAGGGAAGGCTCTCAGTTTTTCCCCATTGAGGATGATGCTTGCTGTAGGCTTGTGGTAGATGGCTTTAATTATGTTGAGGAAGGTCCCCTCTATACCCATTTTGGCTTGGGTTTTCATCATAAAGCGGTGCTGGATCTTATCAAATGCTTTCTCTGCATCTATTGATATGATCATATGCTTTTTATCTTTTCTTTTGTTGATATGGTGGATTATGTTGATTGATTTCCGAATGTTAAACCATCCTTGCATCCCTGGGATGAATCCTACTTGGTCATGGTGTATGATCTTTTTGATGAGTAGTTGGATTCTATTTGCTAGTAGTTTGTTGAGGATCTTTGCATCTGTGTTCATCGGGGATATCGGCCTGTAATTCTCTTTCTTTGTGGTATCTCTGTCTGCTTTTGTTATCAGTGTGATATTTGCTTCGTAGAAACTGTTCGGAAGTGTTTTTGATATTTCAATTTCGTGGAAAAGCTTAAAGAGCATCAGGAGTAAGTCCTCTTTAAAGATTTGGAAGAATTCACTCGTGAATCCATCCGGGCCAGGACTTTTGTGCTTGGGGAGACTTTTTATTACCATTTCAATTTCCTTGATGGTGATAGGTCTGTTCAGGTATTCCAGGTCTTCTTGGTTCAGCCTTGGGAGTCTGTAGGAGTCTAGGAATTTATCCATTTCTTCGAGGTTTTGATGTTCCGTGGCATAAAGCTTCTCAAAGTACTCCCTGAGGATCCTCTGAATTTCTGTGGTTTCTGTTGTAATGACCCCCTTTTCATTTCTGATTCGGTTTATTAGGGTTTTCTCTCTCCCTTTCTTTGTGAGTTTTGCTAGAGGCTTATCGATCTTGTTAATTTTCTCGAAGAACCAGCTTTTGGTTTCATTGATCTTTCGGATTGTTTTTTGGGTTTCCATCTCGTTAATCTCTGCTCTGAGTTTTATTATTTCCTTGCTCCTGTTCGGGTTGTGCTCCTTTTTTTGGTCCTTCTCCAAGCTCTTAAGCTGTGAGGTTAGGTTACTTATGTGTGCTCGCTCCTCCTTCCTGAGGAATGCTTGTAGAGCTATAAACTTTCCTCTTAACACAGCCTTTGCTGTGTCCCATAAGTTTTGGTAACTCGTGTTCTCATTTTCATTCGTTTCTAGGAATCTTTTGATTTCCTCTTTGATTTCCTGTCTAATCCACTCGTTGTTCAATAGTGCACTGTTTAATTTCCAGGTGTTTGATTTAGTTTTCTGTTTTTGTGTGTGATTTACTTCTAATTTCAGCGCAGTATGGTCTGAGAAGATTGTTGATACAATCTCTACCTTCTTAATTTTATGGAGTCATGTTTTGTGGCTCAGCATGTGGTCTATCTTGGAGAATGTTCCATGGACGCTTGAGAAGAATGTGTATTCAGCTTTTTGTGGATGAAGTGTCCTGTATATATCTACTAAGTCCCTTTCTTCCATTGTTTCCCTCAAATGAAGTATGTCCTTGCTAAGCTTGAGTCTGGTTGATCTATCAAGAGGTGACAAAGCAGTGTTGAAGTCTCCCACTAGTATTGTGTTGCTATTGATGTCTTTTTCCAAATCTATGAGTAGTTGTTTTAAGTACTTTGCTGGTCTCTCATTAGGTGCATATACATTTATTATTGTAAGTTCTTCCTGTTGTACAGATCCTCTGATCAATAAGAAATGACCTTCACTGTCTCTTATGACCTTCCTCACTCTGAAATCGATGTGGTCTGATATAAGGATGGCTACCCCAGCTTTTTTATGGGAGCTGTTTGCCTGTAGGATTGTTTTCCAGCCTTTGACTCTGAGTCTGTGTTTACTTTGACTATTGAGATGCGTTTCTTGCAGGCAGCAGAATGTTGGGTTCAATTTTCTAATCCATCCTGCCACTCTATGTCTTTTAATTGGTGCGTTTAGCCCATTGACATTGAGAGAGATTATTGTTATGGGATTTTGTCCCATTGTTCTGTTAAAATTTGGTGTATTTGAGGGGCCTTTCTTGCCTTAAAGTAGCCCATTTAGTTGTTCTTGTAACCATGGTTTTGAGTCTATGAAGTTCCTGAGCTGTTGTTTGTCTGTGAAACTGTGTGTTGTTCCTTCTATTATGAATGAGAGTCTCGCTGGGAAAAGTATTTTGGGGGAGGCATTTATTTCATTGAGTTTTTTTACTATGTCCCACCACTGTTTTCGGGCCATGAGGGTTTCATCAGAAAAATCAGCTGTGAATTTTAAGGATGCTCCTTTGTAAGAGATTTCTTTCTTCGATCTTGCTGCTTTCAGAATTTTGTCTCTATCTAAGGTTTTGGTCATTTTGATCAGATTGTGTCTTGGGGTATTTTTATTCGTATTTCTTCTAGCTGGTACCCTTCGGGCCTCCTGAATGTGGTCACAAGTTTTCTTCAGCTCTGGAAATGTTGTAGCAATGATTTCTTTGACAGTTTCTTCTTCATCGAGGTTTTCTTCCTGTCCCTCTGGGACTCCAATAATTCTTATGTTACCCCTCTTGGCTTCATCACGATCTTCTCTTGCCATCTGTTCCCGAATTGTGAGTCTCTTTTCCATTTTCTGCTCTTTTCTGGAGAGTCTCTGAACTTCATCTTCGAGCTCACTGATTCTGTTCTCAGCCGCTCTTACTCTGCTGCTGAGGCCTTCAACTGAGCTTTTCAATTCGCCTACGAGATTTTTCAGGTCTGACATTTCCGATTGCATTTTCCTCATTTCTGCCTTCAGATCCTCTTGTCTTCTATTGGCATTGGTTTCCATTGTTTCTTTTAATTCCCTAAGCATCCTCAGTAGCTCCCTTCTGAATTCCTTGTCAGAGAGGTTGTCTAACACTACAGTACTGTTGGTGTCATCTGGGCTAGACTCTTCAATATGAAAGTTTGGTGGGCTTTTGCATTGCTTTACCATTGTGAGAGTTGTGGTTTAGTCCTTCACGTTCACTGTTTCTATTCTGCTTGATATGCAGTGTGAGTTGAGATAGGCTTATGAGTTATTGGCTACTGTGTTTCTAGTGGCTGAGCTAAACTAGAGAAGTTTCCATCTAAGAAGTTAGCTTATGGTTCCTATGGCATATGTAGTGGGAAAATATTTCGCGGCCGCTGATGCGGCCGCGGCTCCGGAAAGAGTCCCTGGCACTGGGCGAGGAGTTGGGAAAGTCTCCTGTTTGGAATTGGAGCCGTTCAGCTTTGTTGCCCAGAGCTGGGCCTCTGTGCCCATCCCACGCAGATCAGGGGTTGAAAACCGGCTGTCTAGGGGCTGTTTCTAGCTGCGCGTGCCCAGAGAGGGACCCAGGCCCTTGGGGGCGGGCTGTACCACTTGTATTACTCTTGTCTGCTCTGGCTGTCATGTTCGCTGGGCAATCACCTGCAGCACTCATACGTGTGCTGCCCTGCGGTCACATTCCCGCCACCGTGCTCACGTCCTGGCTGCTGACAGAGATCAAGCCCTCTGCTGCAGCCCCGGAGAGCTGCTGGGAGCTCACTCTGCTCACGTGAGCTGCTCTCACACTCCCACACTTGCCCTTCTTCATGTATGTGTTTGTCATCATCCCGGTCTCCGTGGTGGGAAAGGGACTCAGTCGTTTTCTGATGAACTTTCCAAGCCAGATCAGATAGATGTAGATAGGAGACCAGGAAGGCATGGCAGGGGCTGCACAGATCACTGTGGGGCATGTCCAGCGACTGCTCAGCACCGCTACCCCCTCCCTCATCATGTGGTCGGGAGCCATGGCTGCAGCCATTGAGGGAGTGGCTTACTCCTGTTCCCTGTTCCTTACCTGCCCCTTTCTGTGTTTATGCCTCTCTCATGCCCTCCTGGCTTTGGGACAAATGTTTTCACTTTTTTTCTTTTTGGGTCACACCCAGCAATGCTTAGGGGTTACTCCTGGCTCGCACACGGTTTACTCCTGGCTCTGCACTCAAGAATTACTCCTGGTGGTGCTTGGGGAACCATATAGGATGATGGGGATTGAACCCAGGTACGCTGTATGCAAGGCAAACACCCTACCCATTGTACTATCACTCCGGCCCCAAAGCTTCCATTCTTGAGGCTCTGGGTCTTCACATGGGGGACAGAAAGGGTTTGTCGGTGGGAAGTGGCACTTCCAGCAGTTATGGCGAGTTCAGCTCTGGCTTTTCCCAGTCTTGGCCCTGGGAAACCCATGAGAGGACAGTCATCGGGATGACTTCTGTGTCCACTCGGGCAGGTGCCGTGGAGTGGCCACTAGGGTCCCTGCTCCTGTGCATCTCTTTTCCTCATGGGTAACCTGATGCCCTTCCAGCACCCAGAGGCTGTCTGGACAGATCTGGGACATCCGAGTCTCTATGGAGTCTTACGATCCTTCTGGAACTTGAGATTCGTAGGCCTGAGAGGTATTGCCAGCTTTCCTGATCTCCCAAGTTCTGGGATGGTTTGGGGATTTGGGCTCAGACCCCCACACCCCATGGAGGATGGGCTCCCGACCGAGGGTGGGGGCTCCCAGAGGCGATGGCGGGGTCCAGCCTCTTTCTGCTTTGTCTTTTCTGGCATGGGGATCTGGGTCTGCGGCTGAGGAGACTGTGGGCCGCACATGCTAAGCCACAGGTAGGCTGAGTCTCAAGGGTGGTTCTGAGCCTCTGAGTTTGACAAACCAATCCCTTAACTGGTCATTCAGACAATGTGATGAGAGTCAAGAAGAAGAACATTACAGGCAAGGCTCTTCCATTACAAATGACAGTGATGGTGTATGGTGCTGCCAGCAAGTCAATATGTACCTGTGAAGTGAGTGCATCAGCAGCCAGATGGTGCCTTCAGACTTCTAGATATCCCCAAATTGCTGCTCTGTCTTTGGCCAGATCCCAACAACTTGGGGCCAAGTTTACCAAGTAAATGGCCAAAAGTTAGGTATGTGGGAGACACACCCACAAATCACTTCCATCTCAGCTATATAATTGGAGTCAAGACCTCTCTGGTTCCTGATTAAACTGCTTAATAGCCATGATCCCAGAGACACAGAAATAAATCTCAGAACACAGCGGCTTTTGGCAGAAATGCGTCCAGTCCCTGTAGTAGGTTACTGGTGCCAGACCACCCCAGGTGGGAATAGGGTTCATGCCTTGACCTGTTCCCCCTAGCAGCTCTGTGGTCGCCATCCTCCAGAGGCCATTGGACAGTCAGGTTTGGGCCCGCAGAGATGAGACACGTGGGGCCTCACAGGATGGGGGTGGAGCCGGCCTTTTCCTCCCTGCCCTAACAAGATCCCAAGTCACCGCCCACGAATGGCCTTTCTGGCTTCTGATCAAGCTGCTTAACGGCCATGATCCAAGAGACTCAAAAACAAATCTCGAAAACCAATGGCTTTTGGAAGAAATGCATCCAGTTCCCACAGTATGTTACTGGCACCGGCCACCCTAGGAGAGAAAGGGTGCTGTCACTCCGCCTGCTCCCCATTGGCAGCTAAGTGGCCACCATCCTCCAGAGGCCTATGGACAGTCAGATTTGGGCCCACAGTGATGAGACACATGGGGCCTCATGAAATGGGGTGCACCTGGCCCTTTCTTCCCCACCCCAATGAGACTCTGGGTCGCTGCCCACGAATGGCCTCTCTGGCTAAAGCTGCTTAAGGGCCATGATCCCAGAGACTCAGGAACAAATCTTGGAACCCAGCAGGTTTTGGCAGAAATCCCTACAGATTTAATTGTTAAAATTTCAAAATTCCAAACTCACGTGACCACTACTGTGGCCTCATGACATCATATGTTATTCATAACCAGTAATAGAAAACAAATTGTCAATGCTTGCTATTTTTTTTTTTCCCCTTTATTTTATTTTATTTTTTTTAAAGTTGTAGATTTACAATTTTTTGTGCTTTGGTTTCAATTATACAATGATCAGATACCCATCCCTCCACCAGTGCCCATTTTCCACCACCATGGATAATATCCCTCCCACCCCCATCCCCCCATCCCCCCGTCTCTGTGGCAGGACAATCCCCTGTGTTCTCTCTCTCCTTTTGGGTGTTGTGGTCTGCAAAAGAGGCATTGAGTGGCAAACATGTTCAGTCCATAGTCTACTTTCGACATGCATCTCCCCTCCTGGGAGGATCCTCCAAACATCCTTTATTTGGTGCTCCCTTCTCTATCTGAATAGCCCTTTCCTCTAGGATACCCGGCTGGCCTCTAAGTTATGGAGTAATCCTCCTGGTGCTGATCTCAGCTATTCTTGGGTATTAATCTCATACTTTGTTACTTTATATCCCCCAGATGAATGCAATCTTTCTATGTCTATCCCTCTCTTTCTGACTCATTTCGCTTAGCATGATACTTTCCATATTGTACCACTTGTATGTAAATTTCATGACTTCATCTTTTCTAAGAGCTACATAGTACTCCATTGTGTAGATGTACCAAAGTTTCTTTAACCAGTCATCTGTTCTTGGGCATTCAGGTTTCTTCCAGTTTCTGGCTATTGTAAAGAGGGCTGCAATGAACAAACAAGTACAGATGTCACTTCGACTATACATTTTTGCCTCTCTGGGATATATTCCCAGGAGTGGTATTGCTGGGTCAAATGGGAGCTCAATTTCTAATTTTTTGAGAATCGTCCATACTGTTTTCCAGAAGGGCTGAACCAGTGGACATTCCCACCAACAGTGAAGGAGTGTCCCTTTCTCGCCACATCCACGCCAGCATCGGTTGCTTTTGTTCTTTTGAATTTGGGCCAGTCTCTGAGGTGTGAGATGGTATCTCATTGTGGTTTTGATCTGCATCTCCCTGATGATTAATGATGTAGAGCATTTTCTCATGTGCTTTTTTGCCATTCGGATTTCTTCTTTGAGAAAGTTTCTGTTCATTTCATTGCCCCATTTTTGGATGGGGTTGGATGTTTTCTTCTTGTGGAGTTTAACCAGTATTTTGTATATCCTGGATATCAACCCCTTGTCAGATGTGTATTCGGTGAATATCCTTTCCCATTCTGTAGACTGTCTTTGTATTTTGGTCACTGTTTCTTTGGAGGTGCAGAAGCTTCTTAGTTTAAGATAGTCCCATTTATCTATCTCTGTTTTCACTTGCTCGGCCAGTGGCGTGGCATCTTTGAAGATACCATTAGCTTCAATGTCATGGAGGGTTTTGCCAACTTTGTCTTCAATGTACCTTATGGTTTCTGGTCTGATGTTGAGGTCTTTAATCCATTTTGATCTTACTTTTGTACATGGTGTTAGGCAGAGTTCTGAGCCTATTTTTTTGCATGTAGCCATCCAGTGATGCCAACACAATTTATTAAAGAGGCTTTCCTTACTCCACTTCACATTACTTGCACCTTTATCAAAGATTAGATGAGCATATGATTGAGGAGAAATGTCAGTGTATTCAACCCTGTTCCATTGGTCTGCAGTTCTGCCTTTGTTCCAGTACCATGCTGTTTTAATTATTACTGCTTTGTAGTACAGTTTGAAGTTCGGGAGGTTGATTCCTCCCATTTTCTTTTTCCCAAGAATTGCTTTAGCTATTCGTGGGGGCTTATTGTTCCATATAAATTTCAAGAGTGTTTGCTCCATTTCTTTGAAGAATGTCATGGGTATCCTTATAGGGATTGTCAATGCTTGCTATTTCAGCAGATCTGGGTGTTGGGATAAAATCCCAAATAATACTGATGGGTCTGGTGTCAAAATATTGAAGGTAATGAAAGTAAAGAGAGAGTAATGTGGAAATCATCTGCCCCACATATAGGGGAAGGGTGTGGGATGAAGGGTAAACTGGGGGGTTTTGTGGTGGGAAATGGGTACTGCTGAAGAGATGGGTGTTTCATCATTGTATGACAGAGATATAAACCCGAAAGCTTTGTAACTGCTCTCATGGTGATTCAACAAGTAAATTTATAAAAAAGAAAAAAAAGTAAGGTGGAGTACATGGCCAATTCAATCAGCCTAATCATATGATTGAATAAATAGCAATACTCCTACATTAAAATAAAAAAAATAGTTCTGCCTCTTCCTCTTTGTCCCCAAAGCTGTGCTGGTCTTCTTCCCTACCCAGGTCAGTTTATCCACCGGTATTCAAACCCAGGACTTGGCTTTCTCCTTGCAAGTGCCCCAGGCATCCTCTCAGAGCCTGGGACAACAGCAACCCTGAGTCTCTGCCTCTTCCTCTTTGTCCCCAAAGCTGTGCTGGTCTCTTCCCCACCCAGCCTTTACCCCCCCCCACCAACCAGGTACCCGTGGGGGCGTGGCTTCTTCAGAAGTGGGCGCGGCCTTGGCAGAAGTGGGCGTGGCTTAGATTTTGGCAGGTGGCCGCTCACGAGGAGGCTGGTAGTTTAGTCATACCAAGGAATATAGTCCCCATACCTACACACCAACATGAAGAAACAACACAAATCCCCACCACGTGGGGAGGGCGATGAAAAGAGTCCAAAATTCTCCATTGGTGATACTCACTTAAGGGAACTCTCTGACAAAGAATTCAGATATGAAGTCATGAAGATGTTCAATGAACTCAATGAAACAGTCAGACAGATACCCAGTAACATGACAGAAAAATCAACAACAACAAACAATGGCAAGGGACCTCAAAATAGCTCTAGAGAGAATCAGAGTCCTAGGAGATGATTCCAAGAGGAACAACATTAGAATCATTGAAGTAACAGAAGCTCAGGGAAACAATCCCAGTGAAAAAGAATGGTTAAACAAACCATTGCTGAAAAATCCCCAGAGCTCGACAATGCAGTCAGTCAGGTTCAAAGAGCCCAAAGGGTGCCAGCTAAAAGAGACCCTAACAAAAACACTCCAAGACATATCATAGTTAGAATGATTGATGCTACCGATAGAGAAACAATACTGCAAGCATCAGGTCAAAGAAGAAAATCACATACAAAGGAGCACACCTTAGATTCACAGCAGACCTATCAGAGGAAACCCTCCAAACCCGAAGGCAATGGTGGGATATAGTGAAAAAAACTCACTGAAATGTATGCTTCACCAAGAATTCTCTATCTAGCTAAACTCTCACTCAAAATAAAAGGAACAGTACACTATTTTCTAGATAAACAGCAGCTCAGGAACTTCATAGACTCAAAATCAAACCTAAAAGAAGGGCTAAAGGGGCTATTATAAGACAAGACACACCCTAAAAGCACAACGGACCCATACAGAAAGATGGCACAAAACCCCAGAACAATAATCTCTCTCAATGTCAAGGGTCTAAATTCATTCACCAATTAAGAGACACAGAGTGGAAAAATGGATTCAGTGACAAAATCCAACATTCTGCTACCTACAAAAACTCATCTCAATAGTCAGAGCAAACACAGACTCAAAGGGAAAGGATGTAAAACAATCATGCAAGCTAACAGCTCCCTCAAAAGAGCTGGGGTGGCCATACTAGTATCCGACAACATTAATTTCAGGTTGAAAAAGATTAGAAGGGAGAGAGAAGGCTATTTTCTCTTCATCAAGGGATACGTACTACAGGAAGAAATCACACTCATAAATGTATATGCACCCAATGAGGGAACAGCTAAATATTTAAAACAACTGCTAACAGATTTTAAGGAAGACATTGCTAGCAACACAATAGTAGCTGGAGACTTCAACATCGCCTTATCACCTCTGGATAGATCAACAAGAACAAAACTCAGCAAGGAAACATTGGCTTTGAAAGAAGAAATAGAAGAGAAAGGGCTTATAGACCTATACAGGGCTTTACACCCCCCAAAGAAAGAATACACATTCTTCTCCAGTGCACACGGAACATTTTCCAAAATATGTGCTAGGCCACAAAACATACCTCAATAGAATCAGGAACATAGAAATAGTATCAACAATCTTTTCAGACCACGATGCACTGAGAATAGAAGTGAATCACACACAGACACGAGAACCAAATCAAACATCTGGAAATTAAACAACTCAGTGCTGAACAACGAATGGGTTAGGAAGGAAGTCAAGGACGAAATCAAAAGATACCTGGAAACAAATGAGAATGAAGAATGAAGACACAAGCTACTAGAACTTATAGGATGCAGCTAAAGCCTTATTAAGGGGAAAATTGATAGCTTTGCAAGCATATCTCAGGATGGAAGAAAGGATGCACATAAACAACTTGACTTCACAGCTCAAGATCTTAGAAAAGAATCAACAGAGGAGCCCAAATTAGGTAGAAGGAAAGAGATTAAAAAACTGAGAGCAGAAATCAATGACATGGAAACCAAAGAAACAATCTGAAGATAAATGAAACCAAGAGCTAGTTCTTTGAGAAAATAAATAATATAGATAAACCACTAGCAACACTCACTGAGAAAGAGAGAGAGAACCCCAATAAATCGAATCAGAAATAAGAATTGGGATATCACAACAGAAACCAAAGAAATTCAAAAGGTCATCAGAGACTACTTTGAAAGTCTGTATGCCACGAAACAAGAGAATCTAGAAGTAATGGATAAATTCCCTGGATTCCTATAATCTCCCAAAGCTGAATCAAGAAGATCTAGAGTACCTGCATAGACCAAATAACATCAAGGAAATTGAAACTAATCAAAAGTCTTCTCCAAAACAAAAGCCCAGATCCAGATGGATTTAATGGCGAATTTTTCTAAACATTTAAAGAGGACCTATTGCTTCTCAAGCTTTTCCAGAAAATTGAAAAAACAGAAACTCTCCCAGACAGTTTCTATGAAGCCCATATGTCTCTAATACCAAAAGGAAACAACGACATCACAAAAAAGAAAACTACAGGCTGATATCCCTGATGAACACAAATGCGAAGATTCTCAAAAAAATACTAGCAAATAGAATTCAACAACACATCAAAAAGATCATACACCATGACCAAGTGGGATTCATCCCGGGGTTGCAAGGATGGTTTAACATTTAAAAAATCAATCAACATAATCCATCATATCAACAAAAGAAAAGATAAAAATCATATGATCATATCAATAAATGCAGAGAAAGCATTTGTCAAGATCCAGCACCCACTTATGATGAAAACCCTTGCCAAAATGGGGATAGAGGGGACTTTCCTCAATATAGTTAAAGCCATCCACCACAAGCCTACAGCAAGCATCATCCTCAATGGGGAAAAACTGAGAGCCTTCCTCCTAAGATCAGGGATGAGACAAGGAAGCCCACTTTCTCTACTACTGTTCAAGATACTGCTGGAAGTACTTGCAATAGCTATTAGGCAAGAAAAAGATATTAAAGGCATCCAGGTAGGAAAGGAAGAAATCAAGCTCTCAATATTTGCAGACGATATGATACTATATTTAGAGAACCCTAAAACCTCTACCAAGAAACTCCTAGAATCAATAGACTTGTGTAGTAAAGTTGCAGGCTATAAAATCAATTCCCAAATGTCCATGGCTTTCCTATACACAAATAGTGAGAGAGAAGAAAGTGACATGAAGAAAACAATCCCGTTCACATTTGTGCCCCAGAAAATCAACTGCCTAGGAATTAGCTTAACTAAGGAAGCAAAGGACCTTTGGAAACTACAAAACGGTACTTCAGGAAGTAAAAGAGGACACGAGGAAATGGAAAAATATCCCCTATTCATGGATCGGGAGAATTAACATTGTCAAAATGGCAATACTTCCCAAAGCACTGTACAAATTCATTGCGATCCCTATTACGATACCCATGACAGTCTTCAAAGAAATGGAGCAAACACTCCTGAAATTGATATAGAACAATAAGCTCCCATGAATAGCTAAAGCAATTCTTGGGAAAAAGAAAATGGGGGAAATCAACCTCCCTTATTTCAAACTCTACTACAAAGCAGTAGTAATTAAAAGAGCATGGTACTGGAACAAAGGCAGAGCTGTAGACCAATGGAACAGGGTTGAATATACTGAGATCTCCCCCCAAACATATGATCACCTAATCTTTGATAAGGGGGCAAGAAATGTGAAGTGGAGCAAGGAAAGCCTCTTTATCAAATGGTGCTGGCAAAACTGGACTGCTACATGTAAAAAAGTGGGCTCAGATCTCTGCCTAACACCATGTAAAAAAAGTAATATCAAAATAGATTAAAGACCTCAACATCAGACTGGAATCCATAAGGTACACTGAAGAAAAAGTTGGCAAAACCCTCCATGACATTGAAGCTAATGGTATATTTATTTATTTATTTTTTTATACAATTTTTTTTTTTTGCTTTTTGCGTCACACCTGGCAATGCACAGGGGTTACTCCTGGCTCTGTATTCAGGAATTACTACTGGCGGTGCTCAGGGGACCATCTGGGATTCTGGAAATCGAACCCGGGTTGGCCGCATGCAAGGCAAACGCCCTACCCGCTGTGCTATTGCTTCAGCCCCAGCTAATGGTATCTTTAAAGATGTCATGCCACTGCTAAGCAAGTGAAAACAGAGAAAGACAAATGGGACTATCTTAAACTAAGAACTTCTGCACCTCAAAAGAAGCAGTGACCAAAATACAAAGACAATATCCAGAATGGGAAAGGATATTCGCCAAATACACATCTGACAAGAGGTTGATGTCAGATGATGCCCACATCCAAAAGAACAAAAGCAACCAGTGTTGGCGTGGATGTGGCGAGAAAGGGGCCCTCCTTCACTGCTGGTGGGAATGCCGACTGGTTCAGCCCTTTTGGAAAACAGTATGGACGATTTAAAAAAATTAGAAATTGAGCTCCCATTTCACCCAGTTTACCACTCCTGGGAATATGCCCCGGAGAGGCAAAAAAGTATAGTCGAAGTGACATCTGCACTTGTTTGTTCATTGCAGCACTGTTTACAATAGCTAGAATCTTAAAAAAACCTGACTGCCCAAGAAGAGATGACTGGTTAAAGAAACTTTGGTACATCTACACAATGGAGTACTATGTAGCTGTTAGAAAGGATGAAGTCATGAAATTTACATACAAGTGGTACTACATGGAAAGTATCATGCTAAGCGAATTGAGTCAGAAAGAGAGGGATAGACATAGAAAGATTGCATTCATCTGGGGAACATAAAGCAACAAAATAGGAGATTAACACCCAAGAATAGCCGAGATAAATACTGGGAGGTTTACTCCATGGCCTGGAGGCCAGCCACACACTCTATGGGTAAAGGCAGCTCAGATAGAGAAGGGAGCTCCAAATAAAGGGTATTGGGAAGATCCGTCCAGGATGGGAGATGCTTGCTGAAAGTAGACTATAGACTGAACATGATTGCCACTCAATTCCTCTTTTGTAAACCACAGCACCCAAAAGGAGAGAGAGAACAAAAGGGAGTGCCCTGCCACAGAGGCAGGGTGGGATGGGGGAATGGGGGGGGGGTGGGAGTAATGCTGGGTTTAGTGGTGGTGGAGAATGGGCACTGGTGGAGTGATGGGTACTCGATCATTGTATAACTAAAACCCAAGCACAAAAATTTGTAAATCTACAATTTTACCTCATGGTGTTTCACTGATAATAATTTTTAAAAAATTAAAAAAATCAAATGGGGTGGGCTCCACAACTCCCAAATAATTCTCTGGGCCCCATACTGAGCTGATATCACCGGGAGGTCGCATATGGGGTAGGTTCTGTCTCCCCACCTTCTCCAGATTGAATTCCGGCTATCATGAGCTTCTACAAGCATGGCTCCAGTATGTGGGTACCAGGACTCTTTTCTGAACTGCATGGGGACTGCTGTGGTTCCCAGGCAACCTCTGATCTCAGAAGTCACGCCCACAACCCGCCCCCAGTGCCATCTGACAGCACACAGCAGCGAAGAAAATCCGCTGGAGGGCTCCACAACTCTTGGAGAATTCTCCGGGCCCCATACTGAGCTGATATCACTAGGAGGTCCCAGAGGGGATAGGTTCAGTCTCTCCGCGTTCCACAGATAGAATACCAGCGACCATGAGCTTCTACAAGCTTGCCTTCGGTATGTGAATATCAGGACTATTTTCCAAACTACATGGCTGCTTATGCGGCTGCACGACATTTCCTGATATGCAAAGTGATCAATGGAAAGTAAATGATCTAACATTTGTCCCTGAAAATTAGCCTTGAATGGTGGTGGGAAAATCTGAGCAAAATATAATGACCAACTTAAATGCATCTGGACTATGCATTTAACTATGGTGCTATGCCGCCCTGGGAGGGGAAAGGTGTCTGTCCTTCCACCTGTCCCCGCTTGAGGCATGTTGGCCTGCATCTTTTACAGTCTAATGAACAGCCAGGTATGAGACTGCGTTGACGAGACACATGGGGTCTCATAGGATGGGAGGTGGATTCGGCCCTGCTCCCCACCAGGACAATGCTCCGGGTTGCCACCCTCAAACGCCTCCTCCGGCTTCTAAACGACCATGATCCCAGAGGCACACATACCACTCAGAACCCAGGGGCTTCTGGCAGCAATCCCTCTAAGTTAATTACTAAAATATCAGAAATCCAAATTCTCATGGCCACTATTGTGGCCACACGACATCATATGCTCTTCATAATCAGCAATAGAAAACAAATTATCTAATGATGTCTTTTTGGCAGGTCTGAATGTTGGGGAAAATTCCCAATAATAATGTTGAGTCTTTTGTTGTAATATTGAATGTGATCGACGTAGAGAGAGAAAGTGGAAATCTGCCACACAGGCGGGGAATGGGTGGGAAGAGGGTATACTGGGGTTCTTGGTGGTGAAAAATGTGCACTGGTGAAGGGATGGGTGTTTGATCATTGTATGACCAACCAAGACTTAAACTGAAAGGCTTTGTGACTGTTCTCACGGTGATTCAATAAACAAAAAAAAAATCAAATGACAGTGAGGACTGTCAGTCCCATCTTAAATATGTGCTTCGTTGTAGATACATCCATCAACACACACACATTCACACAGGCACACATGTGTGCACACACACTAACACGAGCAGATGTGCACACACATGCATACACACACATATACACACACTTTTGTGCTGACTATCCATGAGAGGGCCAAGGAAGTGCCAGGAACCTCTGCCTCTCTTCGCCTTTTGTGAAACAAGCTGGTGATAATTTGGGAAAATGCATGCAAATATATTCTGTTGAACAAAACTCACATTTATTTTCTATAAACCAAGCCTGGTAGAATCCTCCATGGACACATATTTCCGCATCGGAATTGGAAATGAGGGATGCATTTGGAATTTTGGAATCCGTGTGAATCCACAAATTGGGCTGTGTCTGAGGCTGGACCCTGTGGCATGGTGCGTCACCTGTGGGCTGTGATGGGAGAGTACGGTAGGGTCTCCTGCAAGTGGCAGGCTGGGGACAGACATGCAGCCCACCAGTGCCCCCGGGCATGCTCAGAGAACCTGTGGCAAAGGATCAGCATTACAAGTGATACAAACTTTACTTAATTTAATTCTATTGTTTTGGTTTGGGGGCCACAACTAGTAGTACCCAGGCTTACTCCTGGCTCTGTGATCAGGGTCAGTCCTCGCAGGGCTTGGGGGACAATTTAGATGGGGATCCAGGGATTGAGTTGAGGTTGGCCATGTGTAAAACAAGTACCATAATCCACGCTCCATGTCTCCAGCCCTGATTTTATTTTGCACCGCCTCCTTCTCTTCCTTTGTGGTCATCAGCATTGTACTGACCACAACTGACTGTGTCACGATGGGCTTTGCCCATCATGCTGTGGCACTTGCACACGTGGCTGTGGGTTTTCGCTCTCATCATCATCGTCATTATTGTCGTCAGAGAATCTGACCTGTGCTCACCAGGGGTTGCACTCTTTGTGGTCATGCTCATGAAGGTGCTCTCCAGGTTGAAGCTTCCTGCCAAGAAGTGTTCACACATGCCTGGCAGGGTGTGGCTGAAGACCTTGTGGTGCCACGGATCCCAGACAGAGTGAAGGATCAAATGATAGAGTGCCAGGACATTTCTCAGCTCATGGTGTGCTGCCAGGACCTAAGTTCATCCTGACGCCTAGAAAATGGGTTGTCAGCCCCCCTGAGCTGGTCCCAGACCCTGCCTCAACTCTGCATTCTTTCCCCTCTTAAACTAGTTTTGATGACTCAAAACTCATCAAGTAAATGAGTGATTGTTAAGTGAGATAATGAACATAGACTCCTAGGTGGAAAGAAAGGTAGAGGAGACATTCCTTGGCCTCTATGCTGGGCTTTGTATTGGGGATTTAAGATTTTCCCTCATCACACTAGAAAACAAAATAATTGGCCTCCAGAATTCCCCGGAAGAAAGTTTTATAGATCATCCTGGCAGGGCTCATTCAGGAGTCTCCATGAAAGGAAGATGAATAATCACATGTGCATGTGGTAGTTTTTCCAATGTCTCTTTCCATCTCATTGAATCAAGCAGCTCTCTGAAACTCCAGATGATCAGCTTCCTGGACATTGCTCAGGAAAAGTTAAATTGCTCCTTCTGCAAAATATAAATATGCCTGCAACACCTAACTTCACTGGTGCTCTCTCTTTCTCATACACACACACCCACACACACGCTCATACACATGCTCACACATACTCTCACACACGCACACACTCACACACCACACACGTGCATGCACACACACGGTCACATGCGTGCTCACAAACACTCACACACATGCACACATGCTCACACGCACACACGCACACATACACTCAGCATATGCACACACATGGTGTCACACACACATGCTCACACAAGTTCACATACACTCACACACTCACACTCACATACATGCTCACACACATGCACACACGTGCACGTACACATGCTCACACACATGCTCTCACACACTCTCATAACACACACGCTCACACACATGTGCACACATGCTCACACACATGCTCACACACATGCTCACACATATTACTATTAAGCCCGCAACCCTCCCAGTTGGCCTCCTATTCCTGTGTTGTTAACGATGATGTTATGCACTTTTTAAAATTGTTTTTCTGTACATTTCTCTGTTCATACAGCTGGCCTAACCGGACAGATGATCCCACACTCTTGTTCTGACTCAGGAGGGGGAAGGCTGGAGAAGTGGGGAAGGGGCAGGGCAGCCAGAGATGAGTGCCTGGAAGTGCCCTTGAAGCTCCAACCCCCCCAGCTGTCCTCACCAACAGCCCCCTGTGTGGATTTTACCATCGCATTAGTGGGTGGGAACTAGTGGCTTGGATGGACGAGTAACTGACCCCACACCCAAAGCCTTCACCTTCATTTCTGCTCACTGTCCCTCCCTGGCTTCAGTCAGCATGTGCTGGCCTTGTGGTCAGGCCTGGACTCTGCTCTGTGTTGTTGTGGGTGGTCACGCCCTAGCTCCTAACTCTCTTGGCAGGATGAGGGAGTTGGACAGAGAGAAAGTACATCTGGGAGGCCTTCCTGAAAGAGGCAGCCTGTGCAGCAGGCTGGCCCGTGCTGTAACTCCCTCTGAGGCTAATCCTGAAAGGATTTCATCTTCCTTCCCCAAGTTCCTCAGGGCTGCTCTGAACAGGGGGCTGCACACCAACTTTGCCCACAGAACATCCTTCTCCTAGTCCAAGGAAGGTGGATCAGGCCGGTGTTACCTTTTCTGCATTGACTGGTCCTGGACCTTTGCTCTGTTCCCAGATGAAACAGTGAGGACGTCCCACAGCATTTCCCAGGACACAGAGCCAAGGAAGCATCATGGAGCCTAACAAGCACCTGAGACCGGACCTGACTCATACATGGTCAAAACTGTGACACTGGTGAGGACGTGTCCCCTCCTCCCTGACCCCAGGTCTGACTAAGCCACGGAAGGGAGGACTGGGGGTACAGGAGATTGCTTCCTCCTGCTCTCCACTCTGCACCTCTTCACCTCTCTCCCCGAGTTCTTTCAGCCTTGTGGCATCAGGCTCAAGAAGAAATAGGCGTAAAAGGTAATTAACAGCAAAGGTTGTCTGTGTTCGACACCAAGCACACACACTTGGTCTGTCTGTCTGTCTGTCCATGGGCCTTCACCAATCACTTCTCTCTCCGTGACCGCACCTCTCTACTCCACCTCTGTGGGTTGTCTATTTTTTAAAAATTTTTATTAGTGAAACACCATAAGGTATAGTTGTAGACTTACAAATTTTTGTGCTTGGGTTTCAGTTATACAATGATTGAGTACCCATCCCTCCACCAGTGCCCATTCTCCACCACCACCAATCCCAGTTTCCCTCCCACTCCTCATCACTCCATCCCACCCTGCCTCTGTTGCAGGGCACTCCCTTTTGTTCTCTCTCTCCTTTTGGGTGCTGTGGTTTGCAAAAGAGGAATTGAGTGGCAATCATGTTCGGTCTATAGTCTACTTTCAGCATGGATCTCCTATCCTGGGCGGATCTTCCCAACACCCTTTATTTGGTGCTCCCTTCTCTATCTGAGCTGCCGTTACCCCTCCAGGCCATGGAATAAACCTCCTGGTATTTATCTCGCCTATTCTTGGGTGTTAGTCTCCCTTTTTGTTGCTTTGTGTTCCCCAGATGAATGCAATCTTTCTGTATCCCCCTCTTTCTGACTCATTTTGCTTAGCATGATACTTTCCATGTAGTACCACTTGTATGTAAATTTCATGGGGTTGTCTAACTTTTAATGCTTTTGTGTGTGGAGTTATAGGAGGTCTACATCTCTCCAGGAAGTTCTTCAGTGTGTATTTGGAGTGTGTGGGTGACCAGGAACCCAGTGTGTGTGTGTGTGTGTGTGTGTGTGTGACCAGGAGCTGGAGTGCATGTGTGGGTGACCTGGAGCTGGAGTGTGTGTGTGTGTGTGTGTGAGAGAGAGAGAGAGAGAGAGAGAGAGAGAGAGAGAGAGAGAGAGAGAGAGAGAGAGAGACCAGGAGCTGGAGTGTGTGTGTGACCTGGAGCTGGAGTGTGTGTGTGTGTGTGTGTGTGTGTGTGTGACCAGGAGCCCAGGGTGCTTTTCCCGGCCCTGTACTCAGGAGTTCCAATATCCATCGACGATCAAGAATCAGGGACGCTGTCTCATTTGCCAAGATGTCAAAAATCAGATGGGCTGGTCACGTAATGAGATTTAAAGATGACCGCTGGACTAGAGCTGTTACCGACTGGGTTCCACGGGATGTCAAAAGACCGCGTGGCCGCCCACCTACCAGATGGTCAGACTTCTTCATCAAGATCATGAATGATTGGTTTGAGGCTCTTCATGTTCCCAGAGCGAACAGATGCCATTGGGCTACACTAGCACGCGACAGGGACAAATGGAGACGTTACTGGCGCCCACTCGAGCAAATCAATGACTAACGGGAAGTTAAGTGATTAAGTGATTAAGTACTCAGGAGTGGTGTGGCGCTCAGGAGATGCATGTGGTGTGGAGAACAGACACGGATTTCAGCTGTTGCTCCCAGAGACAAGACAATTGCCCGTGTCCTGGGAGATCTCTTTTGGCCCTGTATCCTGTGTGATTTCTTTGGCTCTGCCTTGCTTTTCTGTGGTTGGATGTTCTGATGCTCTGACATCTGGGCCTGCCCACCCCAGGGGGAAGGAATTGTTGGAAATGCTTTACCCTTGACCAGTGAGCGAACCCCCTCCTAGGGAGCTTCCGATCTTCCTTCCCTTGTGCTCAGGCCACCGACCCCTGCTGTGATCCTCCTGGGACGATCAGTGGGAAGCAGGGAGCCATGAGAGTCACTGTGAAGCTCTGACTGCCACTCTGCCCGCTTTCTCTGAGCTGCTGGGAATTCACTGAGCACTTTCCCTGTGACTGTCGAGGAAGGCTGAGATCTGGTGCACCTGATCCAAGTGGATGCCCCATTTGAAAATTGAAGCCGAGAGATCACCTTCCACGGTCACGCTTGTGGACTTGGCCTTCCAGGCTTGGGTATAGAAGCACAGCCCTGTGGTTCTTGGGCATTTCTGCTGTGTCCCTTGAGAGAACCGTCTACCCCCCAGCCCCAGGTCTCCAGCTCCATGTTTGCAGAGTGCAGCCAGGGCCTGGGGAAATGCATCCGAAACAGAGCCATGCTGGGAAGGGCGTCTGACCCTGGACAAGCACCAAAGTAGCCCCAAAGAAAGCTGGGACCTATAAATTATTCATGTGCCATACCATGGAAGGAAGAGTGCAGAGTGAGAAAGCAGCCTGCCATTGACTTGGTCTAGACAGTCTCTTTGCTTGAAAGGTCTCTGAAGTGTCCCCCTCCGCACCCCCAGTCCAGAATGGACCCGGCAGAGAGGATTGAGCGCTACAGGAGTGGGCAGGAGTTATATCTATTTGTTGGGCCTATCTGGTTTCCAGAGAGCACCACCAGGGGGCGCAGGAGTCATCAGTGCATCGGTTTCACTGCAGTTCCGAGGTGGCACAGTGATTGGTGGCTGCAGACGAAAGTGGCAGGTTCCTCGGGAAAGGGCACCAGACAGCTGTCCACGAAATCCCTTTGTTTTATGGTTTGTCCAGGGACCCTGGTTTCGCCTTCGTTTTTCTCTCACCCGGTAGCTGAGAAAAACGGCATCTCCGCCAGGATCCTCCAAACCCAAACAGCTCATTGGCCACATCCAACTGGGTATTTGCGGAGGACCCTGGACACAGGTGTGAGGGATGGACGGAGAAAGTCCAGTCATTTCCCAATTAGCATCTCTGCTGTCCCCTGAAACCCAGTCACTCCACGTGATCCAGACACCCTGTCTGCAGCGCTGGATTCAACTCAAGAGCCAATTCTCAGTGGAAAATTAAAGACAAAGTCATTATTATATATTAGATTTATTAAAAATGCGACTATTACCAAGAGCCTGTGGGCATGTGTGGAAAATGCCATAATTAAATTAAATTAAATTAAATCCAGCAGCTAGAAGCAATATTTTCCACTGAGGAGGAGGAGGACCCCCCTTCCCCCCCACACACAAAAATGGCCCATAAGAGAATTCCAAACCAGGAAAATGTGTAAGTAGCCAGGTTTCTTCTAGGAGAAAGGAAGATGTTAGAAATGTTATTATTATTATTTTGCTGCCCTGAGATAATGGAAAAGTAATATGTAAATTTGGAACCAGATGGGAACTTTCCACACATTGGGAAATACTGTTTATTTGGAAGAAGGTGGATGATGACATTGAGCCAGAACTGGAACAACCACCATAATAGAGGGAAAGTTTATTTGTAGTGATTATCTAGAGTAATTATTCCAGCAGTGACCATCAGGCTATGGGAAAATAGTGCTCTTTCAGTGCTGCCAAGGTTGTGTGTGTGTGTGTGTGTGTGTGTGTGTGTGTGTGTGTGTGTGTTTCTGGCAAATTAGCTGTTGAGCTTTGTCTTTGGAAGCATTAAGATAGTACCAATACTCTGGGTGATGGATAAAACTGGAGTTCATGTCCTGTCTTGAAGAAGCAGTAAATTTCACAAGAAAAGGACTAGACTAAACCAGAGTGGAACCCAGATTCCACTCTGGACCTGACAGAGGGAGGGGTATAGCCGAGGAGAGGCAGAGGCATGGTGGAGGGGCAGTGATGAGTACTAGTGGGTCGGGGTAGATCCATCTTGCAAGGAGGTATAGACTGTCCTCTCACACGCAGTCTTAGAAAGCAATGTTAGTTGAAAAGGAAAGCAGGTGTCAAAGGCGTACCGAAACCTAAGTGGGGATTATTTTTGTTGGCACTGCAGTCATCATAAATATGTGGTGTTAAAAATCATTTTGATACTTTTAATTTCCCTTCCCCCCAAATTCAGCAATATCTTTCTGGCTACTGGGTCTTACTTCTTTTTTTCGAATGGCTTTTCCCATTCTGGTGCGATAATAAAAACAATTGCTCACTAAAGAAACATAAAAGAGAGTATGTTTCCATGGCACGGGCCTGGCTGAGGAAGGGGGGCAGAGGCAGGCAGTGCCAAGTCAAAGGTGTCTCTGCTTTGGTTTTTCTGCTTTGGGAGAGGGTTACTGGAGAACACGGAGGCCCTGGCATCTTCCCAGGGCCCCGAGGACGAGCAGCTCAGAGGTGTTTCTGATCCGTGAGAGAGCTGCACCAGAACCATGCAGACCAATTGTCTGCTTCTGCATGACCCACACTGGCTTGTACCCAGGAGTCAGAGCAGTTCTGGGGTACTCTGAAGAGAGAGTTCCAGGCAGCCTGATGTGGAGGCCAGCAGAGAGTCAGTACCTGGGGAGGGGAGAAAGGGCAGCTTCCTGAAAGACAGGCCCTTGGAATCTCCTGCCAGCAGGAACGGGAGCGAATTCTGTTCTTGAGATTGGTCCCCGGAAGTGCTAGACTCTTGGGCCTTGGCTCCTTACCCAAGTCCTGCTCCATCTGCTGCCACCAGAGGTGTGTCTTCCATCCAGCCTGCTTGCTCTCAGGGTTCAGCTCAGTGGAGATAAAGCCTCAGGCTTGGTTGATGGAACCTTGGTCAGATAACCTGGCTTGGGGCAGTCCAGAGGACCAGACTGGCTGCTGGACATGACCTAGGGGGCTGATCTAAGCTAGGGTGCTGGGAAGATTCCAGTGCCAGCAGCCTGGGATTGTTGGCAGGTTCTGCACCCAGAATGGGCTTCTCTTTGTCCAGGGGCTTTATGAGGCTTTTAGGATATTTTTTTCAAATGAAGAACTTCTTAATTGCAGCTCTGAAGATTTGGGGGCAGGGGAGATTGTGGCAGGCTGCAGTCACGTTGTCCATTGACAATAAATGAAGATCAACCTGGTTTGCAGAACAGGGCAAAATAGGGGCTTATGTAACAGAGTTCCAGGAGCACGTGCTCCCCTGGAAGTGGCTATAATTGAGCATCCTGAGACAAGTCCTGCCTGAGCAGGCCTCTTTTTTATTCATGTACACATTAAAACAAATGTATTTGTTTCGGTTTGGGGGCCACGCTGGTCAGTGCTCAGTTTGCCACACAAGGCATGCTCCTGAGTGTACGCAGAGTCACGCCTGACAGAGTTTGGAGGACCACATAGGGTACTTGGGATCAAGCGGGCAGGCAAGTGCCCACCTGCTATACTATCTCTCCAGCCCTTTGTATGCATGTTTTCACAGGGGCGTGTTGCAAAGGTTGGTTTAGCCGCCCCCCGGGTTGGTGTCCTGGGTGCTCAGTGAGTTGTCAGATTTTCCATCAGTCTTGCAGAGCGACAAGACTCTTGTACATAAAGAGAAGCAGAAAATCAGAATTGTTCCCTCCCCCTTCCCTTCCCTCTGCTCTTGCTGCTGGAATGAGAGGGCTGGTGTGTGTGTGCATGTGTGTGTGTGAACATGTGTGTGTATGTGTGTGCATGTGTGTGCATGTGTGCATGTGCATGCACATGTGCGTGTGTGCGTGTGTGTGTGTGCATGTGTGTGAGTGTGACTTTAGCTGTGGGTTGGCATGTGCTGGTGGTGCTAGCAATAACATTTGGCACATGAGGCAATGACTGGGGTCTGACTCACAGCCTCTACCCCCGAGGGAGCATTTCACAGGATCCCCAGAAGTTTCTTTGCATGTTTCCTGTTTGTCTCTACAAAGAAAGTAGGAAAGATAAGACAGTAACTGAGAATGGGTAACATTCCTTTAACTATATTTATTTACTATTTTTGGCTATACCTGCAGTATCCAGAAGTGACTCTTGATTCTGTGCTCAAGGTCACACCTGCTAATGCTTGGGAGAATCATATGTAGTGCTGGGGATCAAAACAGGGCCAGAGGGATGCCAGGCAAGTGTCTTTTTTTCTTTTTGGGTCACACTCGGTGATGTTCAGGGGTTACTCCTAGTTCTGCACTCAGAAATTACACCTGGTGGTGCTCAGGGACCATATGGGTTGCTGGGAATTGAAACTGGATTGGCCGCGTGCAAGGCATATGCCCCACCCGCTGTGCCATCGCTCCAGCCCCAGGCGAGTGTCTAAATCCCTTTATGTTTCCTCCCTTATTTTCATTTTTCCTCACTGCCAGGAGTGCCCCCAGTAGCTCACACCTCTTCCACGACTCCTGACTCTTCACCCACCCCTAGCCTCATGCCTTCATATTGCATTTTCTGTGACTCTGATAATGAACCCAGGGAAGGAGTCTGAGTGTGTTACACTCTGTGGTGGCGGGAGTGTGAGTGGCTCTCTTGATCTCCTAGAGGACTGGGGTGATGGACGTGGGTCGGAACACGGGCAGCCCCACGCTCTGCCTAAGACTGTGGTGACTTATGTTGGCCTTTGGGGTTGTGGTGGCACTTGGTCCCCAGTCTGTCCTTTGGTGACCGTGGTCCTATGATGACTGTGGAAACACAGTGTCAGCCTGGTAGGTGACCACAGGTGGGTGGCCCCCAAGCCAGCTGCTGGGCTGCCTTCCCAGAGCACAGAAGTTCTGATTCCCAGGGGCCGTGGAGTGAAGGACCTGTCTCCCCTTCCTGATGCCCCGCTGCTCTTCACTGTGATTCTGACACTTCTGGCTGTTGGAGGGGGTCAGTGGGGGAGGCTTCTCCCTCTCTGCTCATTATCCTGTTCTCGGACAGCAGATAAGCCTCATTTAACACGAGGCTGACAGGGCCTGGAGAATCTTGAATTTCACAAAAGGTGTCCCCAACTTCAGATTCCCATGATGCATAAATTCTCCTCAAATTCTGTCCAATGTGGCTACAAATTGTAGCTTCCCACAAGTCCCTTCTTGGGTTTGATTAATTTTCTAGAGTGGAAACTTAATTAGAGCTCAGGAAAACACTAATGCTTACCAGTTGGTGGAAGGATTTAACAAAGGAAATGAAGAGTCATGTGACAGGATTTGCTGGGGGTCTATATGGGAAGGGTCAGCCCCCTCTGTCCCCTCACAGTCCCCCAACTCTTGTATGCTTGTGAGATTCTATGCAGGTTCCATATGTAGACATGTTTCATCAATAATTCAATTTTCAGTTTTTCTTCCTTTACAAGAGAATAAGCAGAAGGACCCAAATTTCCAAGCTTCTCTTCTGACTTGTTTTTTCCCAAGCACTCACTCTCCGGGAGGTTCAAGAGCATGAGAGTCTCCTCATGAGAATAGCACCCCCACACCCCACCTCTATCACTCAGGGAATTTTAAGGAAGATTTGTAACAGAAATGGGATCCAAGACGAAATATTAGAACTAAAGAAGTTTGTAGTGATTTTAAAGAAATTTAGATTTTTCTTTAGGCATCGTAATTCACCAAGCTGTCCCTGATAGAGTTTCAGGCCTGCACCAACACCCCCACCAGCCTCAGGTTCTCTCCCACCTCCCACCTAAGCAAGGCACATTTTAAAGTTTAGTTTTTGTGGTTTGGGTCTCATTTCTGTAGTAGTGTTGGCTCTGTGGATTGGATATGCACACATACCATTGTCTACACAACCGATGTGTCCTCAGTACTCGACTATATACCCCCGTTACCTCCCATCCACCTCGGCTTATTTTCTCCCTCCACTTTTCTCTCCCCCTGACCTTTGTATCTCTGTATTCTAGGGCCAAGGGTTTGTCCACCTTTGATAGCTTCCATGCCCTTGTTATTCTAAACACCACAGATTGTTGAGAACATCGGGTAGTTATCCTTCTCCTGACTTACTCCACTCAGCACGGTATGCTTAGCTCTGTCCGAGTTGCAGCAAATTGCATGTGATTTCATCATTCCTTGCATTTGCATAGTATTCCACGCTCATGGTACTTTTATTGCCTAGTTGGTTCTGGAGTTTAGGAATTCTGTGCCAGAAAGGGAGATGGTAACAATTTTTTTTATGATAAGGTACAAGTGACAAGTGGAAGTATAAGCTAAAGTCTGACCAAGGCAGAAGGGCCTTTGATCCAGATGCTGCTCCGGGTGCTAGTGAAGGCAACCACAGGGAGAAGGTTGTGGAGTCTCACGGGCACTGCAGTCATGTTTGCATGTCTAGCTTCTGTAATGGCTCTGGAACAAAATATCAGAAGTGCACATGGATATTAGGAAACGGCTTTCACACTAAACTTGCTTCACAAGAATTGGTGGGGAGAAGAGCAAGGTCTGCAGCCAGGAGCTTCGGCTGGAGGCTTCTGGGTGCTTCCTTTGCTTCAGGGTGTTCAACTAAAAGATGTGAGCCTGGCTTTGAACAAATGCAGTCTCTTGTTTGTGTTTTTAGCTCTGTGTGTGTGTGTGTGTGTGAGAGAGAGAGAGAGAGAGAGACAGAGACAGAGACAGAGACAGAGAAACAGAGAAACAGAGAGAGACAGAGAGTTTTTGGTCATGAGTTTGGGACTGAAACCAGCAGATCAGATTTGAATCTCTGTTTATTAACTCTGATCCTTACCCATCCTGTTGAACCCTTTCTGGCCTTCTTCTTCTTCTTCTTCTTCTTCTTCTTCTTCTTCTTCTTCTTCTTCTTCTTCTTCTTCTTCTTCTTCTTTTCTTGTAACATCCCAGCTATTCTCAGGGGTTACTCCTGGCTCTGCACTCAGGAATTACTCCTGGTGATGCACGGGGTACCATATGGAATGTTGAGGATTGGATCCAGATCGGCCACATGCAAGGCAAATGCCCTACCCACTATTGCTCGGGCCCCAGTTTTCTTATTTTCAAACCAAAGATCTCACTCACTTTCAACATGGCTGCAAGGATTCAATGGATTGTAGATCAAAAGCACTTCCAGTTTCTTAACTGTATTCTGCAGTAGAAATACATTAGTTAGTATACACAGACACAGATGCAGAGTCAACAGCAATTTCAGAAACAATACCTACCTTTTCCATGTATACCTAACTGATATTTTCTGGTCTTGTTCTACTTTATATTTGAAACAATTTTTTTCTTTTTGGGTCACACCCAGCAATGCATAGGGGCAACTCCTGGCTTTGCACTCAGGAATTATTCCTGGCAGTGCTCAGGGGATCATATGGGATGCTGGGATTTGAATCTGGGTTGGCCGCATGCAAGGCAAACACCCTACCCGCTGTACTATCACTCCAGTCCCTGAAACAAAATTCTGGTCAAGATCTACTAAATTGATTCTTCCAGCCCACCTGTGGGACTTATTGTCTAGTTCTCATTCTTGGAGAACCCGGCAGGCTACCAAGAGTATCGTGCCTG
The DNA here is from genome assembly GCF_029834395.1 of Sorex fumeus. Lineage (NCBI taxonomy): Eukaryota > Metazoa > Chordata > Mammalia > Eulipotyphla > Soricidae > Sorex > Sorex fumeus. Next base: position 19,007,290 of record NW_026606067.1, read on the forward strand.
CACAGTGGAGTCTGGAAAGCTCCCCGTGGCGTATTCAATATGCCAAAGCCCAGTAACAATGATGAGTCTCATTCCCCTGACCCCAAAAGAGCCTCCAATGTGGTGCTTGCTAAAATCTCAGGGCTAGGACAAATGGAGACATTACTGGTGCCTGCTCGAGGACATCGATGAACAACGGGATGACAGTGATACAGTGATACCAGTAGGTCATGACCTGTAGTTTGGAAGTCATAGAGCCACTTAGCACAGTGAGGAGTGAATGTCAGTTTCATTAGAGAGTGAGGTCATGTGACTGGTGATGGAGGCATCATTCTATGGCAGAGGAAGTTGGATAAAACACTATACTTCTCTTAATGAGAATAGCATGGATGCGATTGACAATGAACTTAATTCTCTTTCTCTTTCTTCTGATTAAAGCCCAAATGGAAAAAAGTGGGAAAGAGCTTGGAAAAATTTAAACAAGGCATCACTCTGTCTTCCTGAACATAATTCAATTAAAACCTCCCAATTTAGGGGCCAGTGAGAAGTCAGGGGCCGAGTCTTTTGTCTTGAATGCTGCCCACCCATGTTACATCCCCTGCACTGCAAATAGCCCTGTGAGTCCCAGCAGGGTCACCCTGATACCGTTCCAGGAAGAGCCTGGGAGCACCACTGGGTATGGTCACAGTCAATTGTAATAACCACTCCTTCGATTTTCCAACTTAAAGCTTGATTTCTCAGGATGGTTAATATGAACAATTTTGGACCAGAAATACTTCACTGGGAAAAGGACAAGGCATGCTGTTTACATGCAGTCAATAACTTTTAACTTGTGCTCACCAGGCCCAGGGGTTCTTGGTTCTCGGCGAGGTGGGCCAGAAGCTCAATGTGAGAGTTCATTGGCTGGGACTGTTGGGCCACCCTGGTGGTGCTCACGGCGTCCAGGACCTCATTCCTGGCCACACCAGGCCTGGGGAATCCTGTGGTGCCAAGGGTCAAACCAGGTTTGGCTGCATGCGAAGCGAATTTCCTAACCCCAGCACTATCTCTCCAGACTCAAGGACGTTTTTAAGGAGAAAGGAATTTTCCCTTTCTCCCCCAAATCCCAATAAGTCCCCTGCTTTCTGGATTCTGGGTTTTGTTCTTTTTCTTACTGTGCTTCCTTGGTTGGTTGGAACATTTCCCCTAGTTCTGAGAACTCTCACGCGGGATGTCAGCTCTTGGGCACTGACCCGTCAAGGATGTGAAGTCGGTGTGTGGGTTTGGTCTGTGGGGTGGACGCCTCCGTTCCTGGCCTTCACGCTCAAAGGCACTTATTGACTCTGAGTTTGGCCAAAGGGGAAAATCTCATCAGTGATAAGTTGAGAAACTGTGCCCACTGGAAGTGAAGCCTGGCAGATAAAAAATGCCTTTCCATATGTGCATAACTGCCCCCGAGGAAGTAACATTAGACTTGTTCCTTTTGACTCACAGGAAAAGATGAAGGCTGCAGAACAGCTATTGCTGTTATTGGTGTTGTTTTGTTTTTTGAGCCAGTATCCTGGAAAGATTCACCAACCAGTAGACTATCAAAGATTCTCTGGGGTCATGAGAACTTAAGAATGAGCAATGAGATCAGATCCGAGGGAGGAAGCAAACATATAGGGGGCTCCAGACTTTCCTCAGGGCTTTGGACAAAAATGCAGGTTTGGAATCTTGAGAAGCTAAAATTCTGTTCATCAGGCACACAGGCTGCTTCGAAAAGCACCCCCCTGATTCCCTAGATTTTGGAAGAGAAGGTCCCCTGCAAAGGCCGAAGTGATTTTGTGGGCCCTGGGAGCCTCTGTGTCCAGTGAGAATAGTCAAATCTCCTTCCTCCCTGCCTGTTGCTCCCTCTTGGACAGTCTCCTAGAACACATATTAGCATCTCAGGCTTCCAAACTCTTGGGATTGAAGGAGCATCTGTGAGATTGTTAGACATGACACCCTTCTTTTAGAGAAGGGGACCAAAGGGATGGGCATACCCTCCCGAGGCCAGGGGAGCAAGACCCAGATGGAATCCAGCCTTTTGGATCTGCAGTTCAGTTTCCCTGCAGTCTTCCTTTGCCCTCACATTCCCTCTGTAACTGTCTCCATGCCTCTGACTTAGATTCTTCACGGTGCATTTCCATCCCAGTTTCCTACTGTCTTTGCGAAGAGTGATGAGGGGCAGCCCTTTCCCCTGGCAGTGGAAGGAGTGTCCATCTGGGATACAAGGGAAGGCTCTGTGTGCTGGGTGTGCCAGGCTCCTCCCCGGGACTGCAAGGCCCTGTTCACACTTGTACTCAAGCTAGAATCCTGCAGCCTCGGAGGCCAGCGCCATCGTCTCTGCTGTCTGCACCTCTCCATCCCCCAAACCTCAGTGCAGTCGGGGACGAGGTCTTGCTTCTCACTGGCAGGTCTAGTGTATCTCTCTGGGGACAGGCAGTGCCTGCTTCCTAACTCACTGGGGGCCTTGCTCTTGCCCAAACCGTCGCCAGTGGGTACAGGGTTTGACAGAGGAGCCGTCCTGTCCCGGTCTTCGGGACCTGCATGTCTGTGGCTGTGGGTCCATGTTGGCATTCCTCCCTTTCCGCTGAGCATCTCTGCACTGAGACACTTTTCTACTTCTCCCCTCACGCTCTGGCTCTCGGTATTGTTGAGTTCAGCGCGAGGCCAGGCTAGTGCAGCGGCTCTACCTGCTCATGACCACACGGGGTCAGGAGCGTCTAAAGAATCCGAGTTGGCCTGGCCCTGAACAAACCCCTCTTTGTTCCCGGAGTGGCCGAGTAGTCCTCAAAGGACCACAACACGGCAGCTTTGAAGAACAATAGAGGAGCTGGCAGGGCCTCCCAGAAGACACATGGGTTCAGGATTGACGAGCTATTGATATCTTTGAAGAATTAGTTTGTGCCTCTGAACCTCAGCATTGGCCAGCTTTGCGCGCAGACTGCATTCGGGGCTTCCTGTGGGACATGTATCTAGGGCTTGGTTCTGCGTGTCCTGTCACATGTGCTCCTGTGAGGAGCCGTCCAGAGTCCCTTGATCTGTTCTCGACACCCACCTGCGTAGCCCTCTCCTCATCTTTCTCACCTGGTGCCCGAATCACTAGGTTCTAAGAAAGCCCAGCTCATTGGCCTCCTCAGCTCTTCCCACACAGCCCCTGAGTGTGTCCACGCAGGAATGGAGGACTTGGACCCACGGTTCCCTGCCCTTCCCTACGCCCGTCCCTTTCTTTCTTTATGCCTTGCATGGAGTCAGGCACTTGGAGGCACGTGGTCCCTGTAGCAGGAGTTTGCGGATGAATTAAGAATTTGATGTTTGGTGGGAACCACCCGGAGTGCAGGCGCCTGCAAGACAGCCATGGGCATCACTGCAGAGCCTCCTCAGCTATGTACCGTTCCAGGCAGGTGTGTGTGTGTGTGTGTGTGTGTGTGTGTGTGTGTGTGTCTGTGTCTGTGTGTGTGTCTGTGTGTGTGTGACGATGCAGATGCAGACGAGGCCTTACCACACTGTCAAAGCGGGAACTCAAGAGTTTATGTCTGGAAAGACCAAAAAGACATTCTTATTTACTATTTGTTTTGATTCGCCCCCCAGCAGTACTCAGGGGGCTTGGGAGTCCTTCCTGGCAGTTCTCCAGCCAACCAGCCTGGAGGGTTGACATGAGGGACCAGGGCTGTGATCCTAGGGGGTTCCTCATTCCCTCACACCTCCGCCAGTGCTTAGGCCCCTCCTGCGCTGCACTCAGTGATGCTGAGGGACCCTGTGGACCATGGGTCCAGCTTGGGTTGGTCACATGCCCAGCTTGTGCCTTTAACCCTGCACACTCTCTCTGGTTTCCAGAAAAACGTTTTAAATGGATATAGGAAATCTGCACAGGAAGGCTTGTTTATGCTCTTCTTGGGCCTTGGTAGATGGGAGCGAGGTCCAGGTGGCCATGAAACTCAGCCTAGAGAGAGGTGTACAGGTCTGGCTCTCCTGGTGCTGAGTGAGCAGTGCACGGTGCAGTGGGGCCTGGGGCTGGCTTTGGGAACGGATCCAGCCACGGCGTCTTCACTTACCTGGGCGAGAGGGTGCACTGGGACCTTTGCCTCTCTGGCCTCTGGCTCCTTATTTGAAAACTGGAGCATTAGGCATGAACCTGTGGGTCTAAGATTGAGAGCAGATTCTGGCCTGGAATACAAGATCCAGGAACCTGGCTGGCAGGAGAGCCGGAGGCCTCCTCACTTACTTGTTGGAGTCAAATAACTTTCCACAGTGAAGAGGAGTCTCAGAGGAGAGGCCTGGAGATCCCTTTTGGAACAGCAAAAGATTTTCTAGGGAAACAGCCCTGCTCACTTGGTGTGAGCCCTGGGATGCCCCTGGGGGTGGATGGGAGGCTGCCCCCGTGGAGGAGTGGGCGCAGAGGGTTGTTGGGGGCCTCTGCTGCCGGGTTCACACTGTCATAACTCTTTGAGCTTGCTCTTTGGTCAGTGTGCTCAGATGAGGATAGATCTCACTGAAGGTTCATCCTGGGTGCTTGGTCGCTGATGGTCAGTTGTGCTGTAAGAACCCAAGGGACCTTCTCTGATTTCAGCTCCGATTTTAATTATACTTTGCATGTCACTATGAAACTAGTGACTCGGCTTTTGGTAAAAGCCCTGACCACCACGGAGACAGAGTTCAATGCACCTGAGGTGTTTGCAAGCAGCTTCAGGCGTCACCTGAGTTCAGAGGTGCCTGAAACTTCCTTCTAACTTGAGATTCAGCTCCGTACACCTCCCAGGGACCGTGTGCCCTTTGATGCTGGTGGGACCAGCTGGCTAGAGAGGGCAGCAGGGAGCCTTCCTGCTGGTCAAGTCTTCTCTGAGGGCGCGGAACTTGCCTGGCTTTGACCTCACAGGCTGAAATTTCTGTGTATCTGGGAGCCGACACAGACCCTTCCAAGTCACTCCGAAGAAGCAGACTGCTGCCTTGGACCTTCCTGGGACTGCGCCACTCTCATTTCCACAGCTGGTTCCGGGCCAGAAGCTCATGGGCATAGAGGGCTGGAATTCTTGTTCTCTTGGGGGTGAACTGAGTTTGCTGACAGGAGGAGGAATCCAGCTAAACCTGGACAGGAAGGAGGAGTGAATGGGGAGACCTGGGCACTAGCCACCTTCACTCCTTCATATTTACTCCAGGACTTTGGGTTGATGGCTGATTGATGTGTTTGCACCATGTGGAGGCCAGAACGACATCCCAGAAGGCCTTGGAGTAATTTGACTACAGAAATGAATCCAAAGTCGTGAATCATCACGTGGCACCCAGCGATACTGTCTTGGGCAGTCAGAAGGTCCAGTACGGAAGGTTTGTCCATCAGGACTTTGTGTCAGCAAAGTGATAATGCCAGGTTTGTTCAATGCATACTACTGAGGTCAACTCTGGTATCTTCGAATTCATTTGCATTTAAGATGGAAAGGTTTTTTTTTTTTTAATAGTTAAGAGCTAGTCTTTGTACATAGTTGATCAGTACTTGTACATATTTGATCCCCATAAAAATAAGTTAAGCCAGACCAGGAAGTTTTAGGGATTTTGTAGAAATTTGTAGAAAGTTATTTGGGAAGTTGTAGAAATTTGACTTCTGAATTTCTACATTGGTCAGAATTTAGAATGCTGGGTTCCAGAAGATGGATCGGTGCTTTTCTCCACCAGTGTCTTAGGAGGGGAGGAGAACCACTTAGAGTGAAACAGAATAGGGGCTGGTAGGAATCCTACCTCCTCCTATTCTCAGGACTGGCAGGAACAACTGTGGAAGATGGTTGCTTCTGCAGTATCTCCAGTTGAAGTTGACTTGACTCATTTGCAACCTGGGGGAGGGTGTAGAGTTGGATGTGAAGCAGGTCAGAAGAACAAGGGCAGGTGCAGTTTGAGGAACAGTTCAGAACCCAGTCCTGGCTTCTACCATCTCCAGACTCGACGGAGCGAGGATGAGCCACAGGTTGAGCCGACTGCTTACTGCAGAGCTATGCACATCACATGCAGACTTTGAAGTGAGTAGAAGTGAAGAGCTTAGGGTCTCCCCTCCCAGCCCTGGTGCCAGAGCTCTGCACTGAATCCAGAATACGCCCCTGGTCCTTCACATCTGCCTTCTGAGTCTCTGGCTGATGGCTCCAGTCCCAGCCTGGAGTGTAAGAGCAGGGAATTCTGGGAGTTTCAAACTAGCCAAGTTGATAAAAGAGTAAAGCCATCTCCATGATCCGACTTCAGCTGTGGCTAGGATGAACATTTTAAGGAGATTCTTCCATGAGGTATGCACCCAGTGAATTATCTTACTGACCGTTTGTCTCGAACATTTTGGGGCACTTCTGTTTTGACAGTCGGGCCTAGCTTTGGCACGTGGTTTGCATTCTGAGTATCTGTGAAATTAATCATGGAAGGGTATGGGAGAATGTGCAATGTGCAATGTGCAATGGGCATTCAGGAGATGGGTTTGCTGCTGTTGAACTCTGGGGGCTCAGGACAAACCACAGCTCTGTGGCTTCTGCTTGGAGCAAAGGGTCTGCTGAAATAGTTCCCAAGTGATCTTTTGGCTAGAAATTGCACCATTTTGTAAGCTGATCAGGTGGATTTCCAGTGAATTGTTCACCCATCAGATACTTAGTGACAGGGGTGTGAGTTGGAGGCTGTGAGTGATCTCGGGATATCAGGATGGCCTTGAGCACTGAGATTCCCTGAAGCTCACAGTTTGCACCAGGATGCACTTAGAAGAAGGTGGAAAGGAAGAGGAGAAGCATGACCAGGAGAGGGAGGTCTGAGGGAATCAGGGCCACTTGGACTGCCTGGGAGCGACTGGGGCTGCCTGATTCAGTGTGGGTTTCCTCTCTGGGTTGCACCAGTATGTCCATTTGGCTCATTTTCTGAAGCTAAGTCCTTTGTCCTTTTGCAAGTGGCTGTGGTGTCTGAGCTGCTGGGACACAGACCATCACTTTGAGCAGTCTTTTCTCTTGGCCTGGGTGTGGGTTTTTATAAACACTCGCGTCTGCCAAGCCTTGTTCCACCCACGCTCTCTGTTCTGAGCCTGGCTGATGGTTCCTGACTCCCAGGGCTTTGGGCTGGTGGGAGGTTCCTTGGGATGTTCCCGGGTCTTTGATCTGAGTGGCTGTGCTTTCCTTTGCAAACATGTAGAATGCTACTACATGTTTTTATATATAAGTGTTCAACGCAAGTGAACATGGAGCAGGAAAAATGACTCCAATCTTGGCGGTGGTGAGGGCCAGAATAACAATGTCCCATGTATGCCCCACCCAGGCAGCCTCCCCAAATGCTGGAGTTGTGGAATTTTGCTCAGAATCAGCCTACAGTGTCTCCAGGCCTTGAAGTCAACCATCAGCTCTTCACTGAGGACTTACTATTTTGGACTGAACAGACACCGGATGGGTGGAATTCTGGAAGTCTGATGAAACTAGTAGTTGTAAGGGAAAGGGCAGGACCAAATGACAGCAGAGTTCTGGATCTGGATTGCAGAAGAGTTCCCCTCTTCTGCAAGTTGGGGGGATGGTGGGGTGGGAGGAATGATGAGATGTACTGGAAGCAGCATAGGGGTCTTGTTGATATAAAAAGACATAAACATCAACCCTGTTATAGACGTGTGACTAGAATAATTAAAATAAAAAAAACACGTTTTTTTTTTTGGCGGGGGGGCAGAGGTTTCTCCCAAACACGCATGTGGTGCTCAGGAGAGCAGGGGCCCTTTCTGGGATTCTTGAACAACCAGGCCAGCAATTCAATGCAAGAGCTGAGTATGGTGCTGAGATGCCCACATGCCAGTGTGGGCAGCAGCTGGACCCCTCCATGGTGACAGTGATTCAGAGCTTCCAGCCACATCCGGTGGTACTCAGGGGCCTTAAGGGCTGTATGCAGTGATACTCAGGAGAGCCTTGGCACCTGAGATAAAATCTGGGTGGGCTGCACATGAGGAACGTACCCTAACCATAGTTCTGTCTCTGGCTTGAAATAGAATCATTTTTGTTTTGTCTTGCTTTGAGGCTACACCTGGAAGTGCTCAGAGATTACTCCTGGCTCTGTGCTCAGGGACCACCCCTGGTTGTGTGATCCCCTACAACATATGGGACCTTCAGTTGTGTCGGGGATCAAACCCCAAGTCGCAGGTGTGCAAGGCTTACTTGTCTTACTTGTGGTTCTGTCTCCCAACCCTTAGTTAAAATGCGTCTCCTTAAAGGACCAAATGTGATAGTCTCTCAGTATCTATATTGCAAACCATAGTGTCCAAAAGTAGAGAGAGAGAGTATGGGGGAAACTGTCTGCCACAGAGGCAGGGGGAGGGTTGGAAAGGAGGGGGTAATATGGGGACATTGGTGGTGGAGGATGTACACTGGTGGAGGGATGGGTGTTTGATCATTGTATGACTGAAACTCAAACATGAAAATTTTGTAGCTGTTTCTCATGGTGATTCAAGAAAAAAAATAAAAACAAAATAAAATGCATCTCTTCTTGGCAGTGGGGACTAGCATGAAGAACTAGGAATCAAAGACAAAGGTGGCTCAGGGTCACAACTGTGAGGAAAAGTGCTTTCCAAATTGATGTGATTCATAGAAAATGGTCTTGAAGGTGTTGGACTTATCACATTTGTCAGGAGAAAGGAAAGGCTCTCTCAGAGGGGCCTGGAGATAGCATGGAGGGGCTCTGGGGGGTGTGGATTGGAGGATGCTGTCCTAAGGTGGAGCCAGACTTGAGGAGGGATCTGGGCTTGTCTCTTCTTGTAGTTCTTGACCCTTTGAAGGCAAGATGGCAGTTTTGAGCCAAGTCACTTCCCCGGGCACAATCTTAGTCTGGGCAGCTAAACCTCAGTTTCTGGTGAAGCCATATTTAAAGAGAATTATTGTCTGTGATAACCAGCTTAGAATCCTGGGCCTGGAGCCACATTCCTTGAACCTGCTCTATTTTTATAGTGGGGACTCTCACTTTTTGCCCCTTCCCTCCTAACATTTCAGCTTTTCCATACTGTGGCTAAAAGGACTTTGCAGGTAGTGGGACTTAAGAATGGCAGACTGCATCCCTGCTCCCCCACCCCTCAACATAAAATTCCTCTTTAACATAACCCTTCCCATCATCTCTTAAAGCTTTCTAGAAAATGAAACACATCAGTGGAGAGAAACAAGAGCCATCGTGCTGTGCTGTGTCAAGGAGAGGAGGGCAGGCATCTTGATCATGAATCCCAGGTCTGTGAGAGAATGAGGTTGTTGGGTTTGTACCCCAAGCCCAGGGAAATAGGCGTATTTCATTTGAGTCCTTGGTGGGATTCAGCCTGCCAATATCTGGGCTTTGAAGTGGCTTTTTCCTGCCCTGAGGTAACCAGATTCCCTGTGCTGGGCTTGGAGAGGTGGTTTCTCAAGCTTCCGTTCTCCCCCAGGTACTCTGCTAGCCTGTGAACCCCATCTAATTGACCCCCTTGAATGTTTGTAGCCATTATCCCCAATGGCCTTCACCAGTACCTCTTGTCTGTTCATGGACGTTTATTGGGATAGGTGCTGGGTGGGAGATGTGGGGGTGGAGAATGTCTCTGAGCAACTTTACCTCATGGCTGGGTAATGCAGGGGTTCAGGCACTTGCTCAGTGAGCAACCAACCTATTCAACTCCTGGCACTTCATATGGTCCCCCAAGTACTGCCAGGAGTGACCTCTGAGCACAGAGCCAGGAGTAAATCCCTAAGCACTGAGAGGTATAGCTCAACGGCTACCCAAAAACACCTAAGCCGACTCTACTTGCCTCTGTGTGAGTGTGTATGTGCGTGTGTGTGAATGTTCAATGGCCAAGTCACACTGGGGCGGGGCTCAGCTGACATGTGAGATCCTAGTAAAGAACCCCATTCTGTCTCCTGCCTGGATTGTGGAAAAACAGCATGTTTACCTATTAGTACAATGGACTCTGTGAACTACCAGGTTTTCTAAAAAATTATGAACTTCATTTCTCTCCTATTCAATTTTTTTCCCCCATGACCAGCTACATGAAAAATCTTGATCAAGCCTTTCCTGAAGGCTAGATGCTGGCTTCACATGCTTACCTTTGTCTTAGAGGAAAGCTAACATGTGAGATGAGGTTTTGGCTTTCTTTTTGCTGAACTTCACTCTGAAGAAATGTTCCCTGCCTCCATGAGAGAGCACAGAGTGACAGTCGCATGAAACATTGTGCTTATGGTGGGGGAAGTGTTTAAAATCATCATTCTGCATCATCTAGTGTCCTTTTCACCAGGACAACCCAACAATAAAACCAAGTCATCAATAGAGTCTTTTGTGTCTCAGCAGTGAAGGAATGTTTTTCTCAGGATCTGTGGTTTCTTTGGAGCAAAAGTTCTCGGCCGCTCTTAGAGAAGTCTCCTCGGGTGGGTCCCAGACTATTGGAAATTTCTCATAGTTCGCACACTTGATTTTGATCTTATAGTAAGTTTGACCTGTCTTGGACCCTGTGCTCCTGGTATGTAGATGCTTTTGCAATACACTAGCACTGACTTGTGCTGTCAAATCACAGTATTTGACCCATAAAATACTCATTAGTTTTGCAGCCTGTGTAAAGCAAATTGGAATTTGTTTGACAGTATTTTTCAGTTAGGAGGTTCTAATGTGCTGATTTTTATTCAACCCAATCATTTTATCTAGATCTCTTCACACTAGGTGGCAGGTGGCTCAAAGAAAAGTTAATTTTCTAACCAGGGACTAAGATTGCTTTTTAGGGGGAGAAGGGAGGGAAGGAGGTGGTGAAGCTGTCCTTTCCAGCAGACCCTGAGAAGAGAGAAGGCTTCCCTGTGGGAAGGACTCCTGACTCTGACCTGGAGCCCCATATGTGTTCTTATTGCTTATTTGTGTGCTCTAGAACCCTCCCCCCAGAGGGTAGAGGTGGGGAGGGAGAGAGAAAGAGCACCCGGAGAAAGGGGCCAGAGAGGCTGGGGTAAGTGTTGAGGGAGAAGAGGAAGAGAGTGAGGGCACCTGGATACCGCATGCTCTGTCTTTACGAAGCTGCTGCCCCACTGTGGCCTGGTGCCCTCGTGCTGTAGGTGGACCAGGATTTCTGCATTTTTAGTACAGGGAAATAGAACACTGACTTCACTGGAACTGTTTTTTTTTTTTTTTAACCTCTGTTGCTGAGTCGATAACAGCAAGAACTTCTCTAGACTTCTGGAACTTGAATCCTTGTTTCAGCAATCCCAACAGTCCTCAGTTTAGGGGCCCCCTATTTTACCAGGTGCTGCATCGGACATGTGAATAAGTGATCTCTCTCACCCCAGTCAGAACCCTTCAGAGCAGCTTTTACAAGAAGACATGCTAAGGTGGGGAGACAGGCTCAGCTCTGTCACAGCAGAGATACTGTCTGGCTCCATCTACCCTTGGCTCAGCCCTGGGTACTGAGCCTGGCACTCAGTGGAGGTTGAAGTGATAGCTGTCGTTGATTTCAGTATTACCCAGGTTGCATGAAAGTGGAATCAATGACAGGCACTTAATTCTGATAACTTCGATGAGCCACCATGATGGCTGGAGAGTCTATTTTCCCCAGAGTGCTAGAGAAGCCACCTTCAGCATATGTTCTCATGGACCTAGTTCCTTGGTGGACAGGGGTGCTGTCTTGGGAGGTGTATTGTCACTGATCATGATATTGACATTTTGGGGGCCTTAGTTATTCATAAGATGGCAGCGTCGGGCCTTCTTACCCACCCCTCCCCAGGCAACTGGCAGGCAGGAGACATGCAGGTGACCTCTTGAGAGACTCATTCTTTCCATTTGTCTCTTCTCCAGAAGCTCAATACCTACGACCTTTGACGTGTTGTAAATATTGCATGCTGACTTAGAGGGATTGTCCGGGTGGGGGTGGGGGCAGAGGGACTCTTCCAGTTTTGCTGTATCAGCGGGATACAAAAAGGTTGTAGCCAGAGAAATCAAGTGTCTTTATTTGGAAGAACTCTTTTTCTCCTTCGTAGTTTGATCATGGGACCTCTTGTTAGAGATCCATTCTTTTTTCAGTCTCTGGTCTTGGAGGTCATGTCAATGAAGGAGATGTTAAAATTTGGGGGAATACATTTGGATGTAAGGAACATTTTGGGGGATTTTAGAATTTTCTCTTTAAAGACAATTTTCTCCTTCATGCACTTGATTCACTCACCAACTACTTTTGTTTCTGTTTGACTCTGGAGTACAGAGATACTAAGATGGAGCAACTGCCTTAGAAGATGGGGAGGGCAGACGTGTAAGGACATGAGAACTTGCTGTGCTCATGGAGGAGCTTCCTCAGTTATGAAAGAACAGAAACAGTTGGAGCCCAAACACTGGTAATTTCAGGTTAGGGGAGTCTCGATATTTGTGACCCCAAGTTCATGCATTGAAGTACCAACTCTCTGTAGCGGTATTAGGAAGTGGGGAACCTGGTTACTGAGTCATGGGGCAGAGCTGGTCTGAGGGGGTTCCTCATCACTTTCATCTGTTTTGGAATCACATATCACCGATGCGTTGTTGTGGCTTGTTTCATGCTCATCTCCCAAAAGAAGACCAAATGTACCTAGGTTCTTAGGTGGAGAATCCTAGGTCCAGGTGGAGAAGCAGAAGTTCTGCCTTTCTTCCTGTCCTTTCTTGAAGAGCGGACAGGCTAGGGTGTAGTGTTTGGGGCTACTCCTGACTCTGTGTTCAGGACTGACTCCTGTGGTGTTCAGGGGACCATGTTTGCTGAGGATATGAACTGGCATTGGTGAGATGCAAGGCAAGCACCCGAAGCCCTGTGCTATCTCCCTGTGACTCCTTCTTTTCTTCATGTCCACCCACAGTTGTCCTTTTTTCTGGGCCAAGGAGATATCTTGGACCATTTATCTGAAATATTTTCTATTCTTCCCAAGGTCTCTTTTCACCCTAATGCTATTTTTAGCTGATTGTTCAACCCATCACTGACTATCTCTAATTATTCTAAAAAATGCAGTACAAAGGCAATGCAAATCTAAGCACAAAGACCCCACTGGGACATGACTGGTTCTCTCCACCTACATTTAGAGGCTGAAGACAGACTACATTTAGAGGCTGAAGACAGACTCCACCTACATTTAGAGGCTGAAGACTAGGGTCTCCTGAACACATTCATGGGGCTGCCAACTCTCTGCTCTTGACTATGGACTTCAGCTAGCTTGGTGCACCAAGTGGAAGCTGTGATTGTCTGTCCACCTGTTAGGCCATCGTTCTGTTAGGGAATGCCAGTGTAGCAATTTATCTCCTGATTAAAGCCAAGGGCAGGTAGCAGCTATTCGGAAACCCTGAAAAGAATGGCCCAGTTAGGGAATTGGGTTTTGAAAATGACTCACCCAAACATTTTCTTTCCAAACATCTGCAGGTTGTTAGCATGATTTATTTTGAATTAAAACATCTTTTTTGAGCTGGCTGACAGCTTATTTTAATTCCCAGCTGTTAAAATGTTTCAGCAATTGGAATTAGGGGCCGGGCCACTGCTTTTGATGTGGTGGGTGCCAGCTCAGCACTCAGGTACACCTGGGGCCCTGCCCCTTCTCATCACAGCCCCTCATAGTTTTATTTCCTTCTGTTTAAGAGCTCAGTGCTTTGAGTTCTTTGTTTACGATCTGTTTGCTTGGGTCTTACAGGACTGGTGGCCAAGGGAATTGAGCTCATATTCCCGGATGTGGTGGCTTTCCTCCAGCACATAACACTTTGTGGCTGTCTTAGATTCTTTCTGGGACAAGTTGGGGGAATAAACAAATACATAAATAAGTTTATATTTAACAGATATTGCCACCTCCTTTTCCAAAATATGCTGAAGCAAATTTTCTACTCAATGCTGTGGTTATTAGAAATGTTTTCAAGATTTCTCTGAAGATAGTTCAGTAACGGCTTTTGATTTATTCTCATCTTCTCCTGCTTGTGAATGATCTTCTCTCTCTCTCTCTCTCACCTCTCTCTCTCTCTCTAATTTTGTAGTGATTTTGGGTAGGAGACTCAGGGCTCCAGTCTCTTTTCTCTGATTTCAATGAACATAAACAGTACCATCACCACACCACCATCACCTCTCTCTAACACCATGAACACAGCATCTACCAGCACTGCCCCCTGTTGTACACACCAACACTCTGTCTTTCACCACCATCAACAATCTTATCACTGTGGCTGGAGCAATAGTGAAGTGGGTAGGGACTTGCCTTGTACATTTCTAACCTTCTATTCCCAACACCCCATATGGTTCTCCAAACTCCCCAGGAGTGATCACTGAGCAAAGAGCCAGGGTAAACCCTGAGCAATCTGGTGTGACCCCCTTAAACACAAAAACAAAATAAAAAACACAAACAAAACCGAACCATAGCACCTACTATTACTCATTCTGCCACCTACTGCCATCACAGACATTCCCCTTGCCATGTCTCTACCAACACTTCCACACACCATAACCCATTAACACAACCATATCTCTAGCACTGCCACCCACCAGTAGGATCAGACTGCTTATCAGCAAACACCACAGCCAACACTATCCCCTACTAATACCCGATGTGTCTATTGGCTTCAGCATGCTATTCTGACCTCCATGTTGCCTTTATCATTTATTTCTTCAAAGGAATATTTGAACTTCTACTTTCATCACTTAGCGCCTCTGGATGCCTCTGTGCTTTCATGGTCAGTGTGCCTCATTCCCATCCACTGCCAAGCAGATTTTTTGGTTTAATTTTTTGTTATTGGACCACAGGAGAAAGTGGTGCCCAGGGTTTGCTCCTGTGCTCAGGGATCACTCCTGGAGGGGCTCAGGAGAGCATATGGAATGTCAAGGATTAGGTCAGGTTGGTAGTGTTCAAGGCAAGCACCCTGCCTGCTGTACTAGCTTCCCATGCTCTCACCTCCACCCACCCCCACCTGCTCTATTGAGACTGAGTTTTCAGATGTCACCCATGGTTTTGGAGTTGATTGTCAGTGGCTCACTCTTTATTTTGTTCCTGACTTTTTCACTTGTGTATCTGCATTCAGGGAAACTTGATACCCAAAACTAGAGTAATAGATTGGGGCATTAAATGACAAAGGATTTGTGATATTCTTGGTAGGTACTGGAGAACCCAATCCATATTTAACATATATTAAATAAGCTATAAATAGAGGCATTCAAAGAAGAAGAAATGGGTGGAAGTAGGATACAACATATTTAAGTGGAAGAAAGTACTGAAGACAGTTACTAGCAAAATATAAACTAGATTAAAGAAAGTGGAACCTCCAGCAAAGATGGTAGGAATCTGGTAGATAAGATGGGAATTGATGACATGGTGGAAACGTAGTGGAGTGCTGTGTCCTTCTTGAATAGTGTCCTTTCTTAGTCGTGTTCTTACTCAAGTTCTTTTTTTGGTAACATTCTTCCTTGGTCACTTCTATTTTTAATTTTGTTTTGAGGCTGTGATCTGGTTGCACCTCACATTGTACATGGGACCATGTGGTGTCTGGGATTGAACCCAGGGCTCTTATGTGTTCTGAAGCCTTTTGAGCCATTTCCCCAACCAGCCCCTGCTTTTTTTTTTCTTTCTTTAATTGAACTTTAATTAAAGAGTCAAATTTTGGTGACCAAAATACAATATAGGTGGGATGGACAGGAAAATGTATTTATTTTATAGAAAATAGATTATATTTTTGTTAAATGAAATGATGTAGCTCTTCATATCTCTCAATAGGGAAATGAATTCAACATATAAAGCAAAAAGCATTTTGTTTCTCATTAACCAGGAGTTTCAGTTATATGAAACAATTATCTTAATTGAATAGGATGCAACTTAAAGGGGCAATCACTTATTTTTAGATTCCCATAGTTCTATTGTGAAGAAAAGTAAAGAACCAATAACAACATAGTAATATAATATTTTTTGTTTCTCTTTTGGCTGTGCAAAAATTTTAAGATATGGATTCATACTACTAAAATAATTGGCGATAGCACAGTGGGTAGGGAATTTGCCCTGCAAACGTCCAACATGGCCGACCGAGTTCGATTCCTCTGCCACCCTTGGAGAGCCTGGCAAGCTACTTAGAGTATCTCGCCTGCAGGACAAAGACTGGCAAGCTACCTGTGACATATTCGATATGCCAAACACAGTAACAGTTGTCACAATGGAGATGTTCCTGGGCCCGCTCAAGCAAATTGATGAACGATGGGAGGACAGTGACAGTGACTTAACATTAAGGAATCTTACCCTAGTACCTTATTTTTGAGAAACTATTTTTTGAGTGACAAAACATGTTAGGGATTTGTATTAACATGTTTTGGTTAAAAAAATCAGGGATCTTTTAAAATATCGTTTTCTTTTTTCCTTTTTATTTTATTTATTATTATATTTTTTTTGCTCGAGCAGGCCCAGTAACGTCTCCATTGGAGACTTTGTTGTTACTGTGTTTGGCATATCGAATACTCTCGGTAGCTTGCTGGGCTCTCCGAGAGGGGCGGAGGAATCGAACTCGGGTTGGCCATGTTGGCCGCTTGTAAGGAGAATGCCCGCCCGCTGTGCTTAAGGTACAGTTTCTGGCTTACAAGCTTTTGTGCTTGCATTTCAGTCATACAATGATTAAGTACCCACCCCTCCACCAGTGCCCATTTCCTACCACCAATGGTCCCAGCATCCCTCCCACCACCACCATCCCATCCCCTTCATGCCATCCTGCCTCTGTGGCAGGACATGCTCTCTCTCTCTCTCTCTCTCTCTCTCTCTCTCTCTCTCTATTTGGGTGTTGTGGTTTGCAATAGAGGTATTAAGTGGCCATCATGTAGTCTACTTTCAGCCCTCATGTCCCATCCCAAGCGGGTCCTCCTAGCATCCTTTACTTGGTAGTCCTTTCTCTATTTGAGCTGCCTTTTCCCCCAGCATGTGAGGCCAGCTTCTAAACTGTGGAGTGATCCTTCTGGTACTTATCTCAACTATTCTTGGGTGTTAGTCTCCTATTCTGTAACTTTATATTCCACAAATGAGTGCAAACGTGAGATATTTCTTGATTCTACTTAGTATCTCAAATTTCTCAGGCTTTGTGTATCTTGTTTTTTATTGTTCTGGGTGATGGTGTGTTTGTGTGGAATGAAGTAGATGGTTCAGAATAGATGAAGTAGGGGCTGGAGCAATAGCACAGTGGGTAGGGCGAGCGGCCAACCTAGGTTCGATTCCCAGCATCCCATATGGTCCCCCGAGCACTGCCAGGATTAATTCCTGAGTCCATGAACCAGGAGTAACTCCTGTGCATCACCGGGTGTGACTCAAAACGAAAAAAAAAAAAGAATAGATGAAGTAGATGAAGGTATGAATGGGGTAGACGAAGATTGAGGAATGCAGAAAGTGATAGGAGACTCCAGGACTATACCCGGTCTAAAGACCAAGTCATAGTGGCACCATCTGCTTTTTGGATGTAGTTTAAATTTGAATTTCTCTCCATGTGTATTTATTCCTTTTGTTTCAGCTCATTTTAACTTGTGATAAGGTTTTGGGATGGGGTTGTTGGAAACTTCAGTTAGACTAGAGGGGCTGGAAAAGCTTCTATCTGGTAAATATTCTCACGTTTTCCATCTCTCTACCAATGAGAAGAAGGTACCAATTCTTCTTCCTGATCATTCCAGAATATCCAGAATATTCTTTTGGGGATTTTTGTGTTAAACTAGTATCTATCATTATTTCCTGAGATTTTCTAAGGAATTTGCACAATTTAGTTGATTTTCTAGAAAGGTTTTTTCAAATTCAGTAAAAAAATGGACTTTTTCCCATGGGACTTGTTTTTCTCCAAAGAACCTCAAGTTTTTGTTTTGTTTTGTTTTTTAAATTTTTTTATTAGTGAAACACCATGAGGTACAGTTATAGATTTACAAATTTTTGTGCTTGGGTTTCAGTTATACAATGATCAAGTACCCATCCCTCCACCAGCGCCCATCCTCCACCACCACGGGTTCCAGCATCCCTCCCACTCCCCATCCCCCCCATCCCACCCTGCCTCTGTGGCAGGGCATTCCCCCTTGTTCTCTCTCTCTTCTTTTGGGTCCTGTGTTTTGCAAGAGAGGCATTGAGGACAATCATGTTTGGTCTATAGTCTACTTTCAGCATGCTTCTCCCACCCTGGAAGGATCCTCCCAACACCCTTTATTTGGTGCTCTCTTCTCTATCTGAGCTTCCTTTTCTCCTAGCACATGTGGCTGGCCTCCAGGTCATGGGGAAAAATTCCTGGTACCAATCTCGGCTACTCCTGGGTGTTAGTCTCCCATTTTGTTGCTTTATGTTCCCCAGATGAATGCAATCTTTCTGTGTCTATCCCGCTCTTTCTGACTCATTTCGCTTAACATGATACTTTCCATGTAGTACCACTTGTATGTAAATTTCATGACTTCATCTTTTCTAACAGCTACATAGTACTCCATTGTGTAAATGTACCAAACTTTCTTTAACCAGTCATCTGTTCTCGGGCACTCAGGTTTTTTCCAGATTCTGGCTATTGTAAAGAGTGCTGCAATGAACAAAACGATTGCAGATGTCCCTTCGACTATAATTTTTTGCCTCTCTGGGATATATTCCCAGGAGTGGTATTGCTGGGTCTAATGGGAGATCAAATTCTAATTTTTTGAGAATCGTCCATACTGTTTTCCAAAAGGGTTGGACCAGTCGGCATTCCCACCAGCAGTGAAGGAGGGTCCCTTTCTCGCCACATCCGCGCCAGCACTAGTTGCTTTTGTTCTTGTGGATGTGGGCCAGTTTCTGTGGTGTGAAATGATATCTCATTGTTGTTTTGATCTGCATCTCTCTGATGATTAGTGATGTAGAGCATTTTCTCATGTGCCTTTTTGCCATTCGGATTTCTTCTTTGCGAGAGTTTCTGTTCATTTCCTCGCCCCATTTTTTGATGGGGTTGGGTGGTTTCTTCTTGTGGAGTTCAACCA
This sequence comes from Sorex fumeus, assembly GCF_029834395.1. NCBI lineage: Eukaryota > Metazoa > Chordata > Mammalia > Eulipotyphla > Soricidae > Sorex > Sorex fumeus. Next base: position 19,026,152 of record NW_026606067.1, read on the forward strand.
GTACCTTGTATATCCTTGATATCAACCCCTTGTCGGATGTGTATTTGGCGAATATCCTTTCCCATTCTGTAGACTGTCTTTGTATTTTGGTCAGTGTTTCTTTTGAGGTGCAGAAGCTTCTTAGTTTAATATAGTTCCATTTGTCTATCTCTGTTTTCACTTGCTTGGCCAGTGGCGTGACATTTTTGAAGATACCATTAGCTTCAATGTCATGGAGGGTTTTGCCAACTTTGTCTTCAATGAACTTTATGGGGAACGTCAAGTTTTGAGTGTATAAGAAAAATAGAGCGTTGAGTATTGGAGGAAAAAATATAATGAATATTCTCTGCTTCCTCTCTTCTGCTTGAAATTTGTCTAAACTTTGAGCATTATTTTGAGGAATGGGTAATGTTTCTAGTGAGATGCAAGAACAGGTGAATCAGGAACTGTCAAAGATACTTTTTTACCTGTTGTGCTTTAACACACAAGAGCATGAGGAACATGACTAGATTTTCTGAGGACCTTTCCTTTTTCTTTTTATTTATACACAGTCCATTGTATCTATTTTCAAGAATATGTAAACTGAAATGGCCTAGCCATTTTACATTATGAATATGCTTTTACATTATGAATATGATTTCACATCATAATCTATTAAAACTTTTTAATGAAAAATGCTCTGTTTAGGTCCCTCTGTAAAGGATTTTGTGGGGCATTCTGTGATTGAGTACCATTTTCAACCATGCCATTTTCCCAGTGGGTTTAGCTACAACTGGGCTATATGCCAAACTTTGAGTAATGCTAGACTAGAGAAACTAGTTAAACTTTGCCTCTCATTCCTTTATCATTCCTTGATTGTTTTGAATTACTCGTGACCAAATGTTAGGTTCAGGTTCATTGGTTTCTAATCCATGCCTTTTAAAGGGTATATTGTGGACTCCTCAGTACATATAGAGATTATCCATCCATGCCTTCGAACCTCTTATTCTTGGATTATAAGCATTTGCTTATCTAAGGAGCCCCCCAGTCCCCCCAAAATTCTTAAAATGTTCTCTGCTTCCTCTGATAAGCACTAAAGCATCAAATAATAATTTGGATTTAGTGACAGGGGAATTCTGGAATTCAGTAAGAAGTGCTTATTTCTTCTCAACTCTTTCTTGCCTTTACCATTCTCCTTTTAGTGTGACGCATGTGTCTTGATCCTTTTACATAGTACCATTTCTGTGTTTGGTGCTTAAATATTAGGAAGATTTCATGTAACTCAGCTGCTACCAGCATCACTGCCAATTATCATAAGTAAGGAAAATAAGATGAACCAAATGTCAGAGGATATAGACTGTATATAAAGCAGGGATGAAAGGAACCAGTTGCTCTCTGTACGATATCCCCAGTGTGTTAGATTTCAGTGTTGCTTTCATTTTATTCGTACCGAAGTCAATGAGATACACACAATGGTGCCAGTGTCACAGCAGAGAAGGCAGCCTTTCAGAGTGATCAGTCCAGCTTCAGTGTCAGAAGTACCATGGGCATTGCTTTGCTGACCCTGAAGTCTCTGTGTTTCCTACCACAGGACACTCTTAGGATACTGAATTAAGTTTGGTGGATGCTAATTCAGTCAACTGTGCTTTGTTCTGATGCCACTGGGGAACAGAAGCTCTTCCTCCTTTATCAGGCATGAGTTAGTTAGTAGCTAAGAAGGCATTGCTCATAGTTCCCATGGTGGTTAGAAGGTAAAATTGGACCCAAAACTCAAGATGGAGAGAGCAGAAGCAGCCCTCTGTAGGGCTTTCGAACTGGTGACTGACTCTTGCTTCCCAGGAGTGTCCTGAGTTTCCTTGTCTTGTCAAGACTTTCCCTTGTCAAGACTTCACGGAGGCAGAGGAAGGGTGGGAAAGGGGGTGTATATCGGGGATATTGGTCGTGGGGAATGTGCACTGGTGGAGGGTGTTTGATCATTGTGTGATTGTAACCCAAACATGAAAGCTTGTAACCATGTCACGGTGATTCAATAAAATTAAAAAAAAATTTAAAAAATCGATAGCATTTCAAGTCATCACAAAAAAGTAAGTCTTTCTTCACCTTTTCACGTTCCTGTTTTTTTCTGCTCTTTGTAATTTCAAATGCCCAATGCTGAAGATCGCTAATTTTTTTCTCTAGAAGCTTGAATCTACTAAATCTTCTTATTATGCTTTTTAGTCTTAGAATTTCTGAGGTTAATTTTGTTTGTTTTCATGATTGTCATTACTATATTAAACTTATTTTTGTCATGCCATGTTTTTATATAAAAAAAAGACTTCACTTACCCCAGCGTGATCTATTTTTTGCTGTGGATGCCATCACCAGGGAGAAATTACTAGACGGGAGACATGGATGAAATTGTGACTGTGATCGTGAGCTGATTGACGATGAGCTTGACACTCAGGCGCTGGCTTGCATGTCTACCTCAGAGGCTTGGTTTCAAGTTGACTGGGCACATAGCATGATTTAAGTGCTGAGCTGGGGATGGGCTGGGGAGGCACCTACAATGAGGACTAATTTGTTCTTTAAGTTTCTCTAATGGTTTGCAAGACTGAGCTGTGTGCTGGGGATGTGTGGTGGGCTCTCCTAGGAAACTGCTCTGGCACCAGATAATTCTTTAGAAAGTGGTTTCTAGGAAGCAGACAAGTGGCCCGATATGTTTACAAAAGGAATCCCCTCTGGGCCTGGGGCTGGGTCACAGACCCTTTCCCCCCTCTCCGGCCCCCATCCCACCATTCCTGTTCTGACACAGAGCTACATTGGTTCTGGGGGGTGAGTCCTCATGCTGAGTGGTTTTCAAAGTTGTTGGGGGCATTTGGGTGTTCCCACTCTAGGTAGTCGTTCCCATGGTGTGAGGGGCAAGAGAAGGGAGCCCAACTCTCTACCCTGGAATTCAGGGGGGAAAGGTCACCTTTTCTTAGTTCACAAAAGAAAATGTGCCCATCATATCAAACAAAGGCACTCTGCAGGGCACCCCGAGGATCTGGCTAATGGGTCCGGAAATCCACTGGGAGTGGTGTGGATGCTGGGGGCTGGTGGGGGCAGGTTTTGTAAGAAGGGGCTTCAATCTGAAGGAAGGTCTCCTTTTGATTAAAACTCCCTCCAGCTCCAGCCATAACATGCGCTCCATAGGAAGCATTAAAGAAATTAGATTTCATTATCAATCATTGGGTTACAATACTTTAAAATTTGGGGAGTACAACCTTGCACTGTGATTTGTGTAATTCTCACCCCTAAAATCTAGTGCCATTTCACAACACGGCCCCCTTCCCAATGCTCCTTCCTCATCCCCTTTCCTTAGCTGAATGGCCCACGTTTCACACAGGCTGAGAGACTCTCTATATCTTATGGGTTGAGAACACCCCACATATCTCACCAGCAGAGAATACCCCCATATTTCTCACAGGCTGCACACACAGACCCTCAAACTAGTATTTTTAGCTTCTTCACCTATAGACCCAGGAGTGTATTGCTAGATCATAAGAAATTATGATCTTATGATCTTATGAAATATAATCAATCTTATGATCATAAGAAATCATAAATATTGCTAGATCATAAGAAATTCTCATATTTGGGTTTTCATTTTTCATTTATTTCTCTTCTTGTAGTGTTGGGGATCCCAGGGCTTCACACATGCTAGACATGAGCTCACAGACACTGAAACACATCTCTGCCCCATTTTTATTGATTTTTAATCTTTGTTTCAATTTTATGTGTATTGGTTCACCATGACTGGCAAAGCTGTTGGTAACAGACTTTGGGGCATTCAGTATTCCAACTCGGAAGCCACCATTAGTACCAGGTCTGTCCTTCCACCAGCCATCAAGGTTCCCTTCTTCCTACCATGCTTACTTTTATTTATTTCATTTTTGTTTTGTTTTCTGGACCACACCCGGCAGTTTTCAGGGCTTACTCCTGGCTCTGTGCTCAGGAGGCCATATGGGTCCTAGGGATTGAATTAGGGCCACTTGCATGCAAGAAAAGCGCCTTCACTCTTATAATATCTCTCCAGCTCTAATTTCTTTTAAAAGGAATCTTGAAGCCATTTTCCCTAGAGGCTGCCCCCCATAAGTGTCCCAGGAAACTGTTTTCTCCCTCCCTCCTTACCACTTGCTGCTCCACTTGATAGGGGTCGTACTCATGAGTGGTGCAGAGGGCTCCTTTCACAGAGGGATTGGATTTCCTTCACCCGAATAATCAGGCAGGGGACCCACTCTCCTACTCCCTTCCTTGCTGCTCTTGTTTTGCTGAGACACTGTACTGCACAAACATTTAGCTTTTAGTGGTGGAGCTCGCTGGAGATAGTCCATCAGGCTTGGTGCTTGATGTAGGGAGCCCATACGATTAGGTGCTCTTCCACCCTTTTCAGATAATGGAACTGCCACAATTGTGTTTGTGTGTGGTACACATTGGGGCAGGGTGGAAGCAGGAGATGGGGTCTTGGCAAGTGAACCCATCAAGCGGCATTGCTGGGCTGGAGGCACTTTACCTCCAGTCGTCTCCTAGTCTTAGAACAATTTTAACGTGCTTGTGATTGTGGCCCATTATCATCTCTTAATTTTGCTAGGAGATTGTGTGTGTGTGTGTGTGTGTGTGTGTGTGTGTGTGTGTGTGTGAGGCAGAGAGTGAGAGGTTAGCTCTATGGCCCCACTGTTTTTCTTGCTAATGACTATTTCATACCGTACCATTTTCCTTCTGCTCTATGCTGCTACACTCAAAATCTTACTATCCTTTCAATCATGGGCTAAAAACCCAGGACAGAGGACCAGGGAAGGAAGAAGAGGAAATTGAATCTTAAAGTTTTGTTTCATTTGTAACAGCAGCTGTTAAAACTCTTCTAAATTTCTGCTCTAAGTGTCAAATTTTGAGCAGAAATTAATGAGCAGTTGGGGGGAAAGGCAGCTCAGATAGAGAAGGGAATACCAAGTAAAGGGTATTTGGAGGACCAGCTCAGGTTGGGAGATGCGAGCTGAATGTAGACCATAGATCGAACACAATGGCCACTCAATGCCTCTAGTGCAAACTACAATACCCAAAGGAAGGAGAGAACAAAAGGGAACTCCCTGCCACAGAGGTAGGGCGCTGGTGTGGGGGTGGTGGGAGGGATACTGGGATAATTGATGGTGGAGAATGGACACTGGTGGAGAGATGGGTACTTGATCATTGTATGATTGAAACACAAGCACGAAAGTTTTTAAGTCTGTAACTGTACCCCACGGTGATTCACTAATAAAAAATTACAAACAAACAAACAAACAAACACAAAAACAAAAACAACAACAAAAAAATTAACGAGCTGAAGATCCTAAAAACAGTCTGAAAGATCAATGAAACCAAGAGCTTTTTTCTTTGAGAAAGTAAACAAGATGTATAAACCACTAGCAAGACTCACAAAGAGAGAGAAAGTTGAATCCTAATCAATAAATCAGAAATGAAAAAGGGGACATCATAACAGAAACCACAGAAATTCAAAAGATCACCAGAGATTACTTTGAGAGTATTTATGCCATGAAACAAGAAAACCTCAAAGAAATGGATAAATTCCGGGACTCCTAAAACCCCACAAGGCATAATGAAGAAGATTTGCAATACCTGAACAGACTTATCTTTGTTGAGAAAATTAAAATAGAAATCAAAAGTCTCTCCCAAAATAAAAGCCCTGGCTCAGATGGATTGATTCACTTGTGAATTGTTCCAAACCTTTAAAGAAGATGCACTCCCAACACCATTCAAGCTTTTCCAGGAAATTGAAAAAACAGAAACACTCCCAAACAGTTTCTATGAAGCAAATATAATCCTGATACCAAAGCAGACAGAGACACCACACAAAAAAGAGAATTACAGGCTGATGTCCCTGATTAACACAGACACAAATTTCCTCAACAAAATGGTAGCAAATGGAATTCAACGACTCATCAAAAAGATCATACATCAGTGGGATGGGCACGGAGACCCAACTCTGGGCAACAAAGCTGAACGGCTCCTATTCCAACCAGGTACACCCCACCCCCAAGGGCCTGGGACCCTCTCTAGGCAGGCGCAGCTAGCTCCATCTCCTAGAAAGCCGGTTTTCTTCCCTGATCTGCACGGGACGGGCACGGAGTCCTAGCTCGGGGCAACAAAGCTGAACGGCTCCTCATTCCAACCAGGAGACGTTCCCAACTCCTCGCCCAGTGCCAGGGACTCTTTCCGGAGCCACGGCCGCTAACGCAGCCGCGAAATATTTTCCCACTACATATGCCATAGGAACCATAAGCTACCTTCTTAGATGGAAACTTCTCTAGTTTAGCTCAGCCACTAGAAACACAGTAGCCAATAACTCATAAGCCTATCTTAACTCACACTGCATATCAAGCAGAATAGTAACAGTGAACGTGAAGGACTAAACCACACTTGTCACAATGGTAAAGCAACGCAAAAGCCCACCAAACCTTCTTATTGAAGAGTCTAGCCCAGATGACACCAACAGTACTGTAGTGTTAGACAACCTCTCTGACAAGGAATTCAGAAGGGAGCTACTTAGGATGCTTAGGGAACTAAAAGAAACAATGGAAAGCAATGCCAATAGAAGACAAGAGGATTTGAAGGCAGAAATGAGGAAAATGCAATCGGAAATGACAGACCTGAAAAATCTTGTAGGTGAATTGAAAAACTCAGTGGAAGACCTCAGCAGCAGAGTAAGAGCTGCTGAGAACAGAATCAGTGAGCTCGAAGATGAAGTTCAGAGACTCTCCAGAAAAGAGCAGAAAATGGAAAAGAGACTCACAATTCGGGAACAGATGGCAAGAGAAGATCGTGATGAAGCCAAGAGGGGTAACATAAGAATTATTGGAGTCCCAGAGGTACAGGAAGAAAACCTTGATGAAGAAGAAACTGTCAAAGACATCATTGCTACAACGTTTCCAGAGCTGAAGAAAACTTGTGACCACATTCAGGAGGCCAGAAGGGTACCAGCTAGAAGAAATACGAATAAAAATACCCCAAGACACATTCTGATCAAAATGACCAAAACCTTAGACAGAGACAAAATTCTGAAAGCAGCAAGATCGAAGAAAGAAATCTCTTACAAAGGAGCATCCTTAAAATTCACAGCTGATTTTTCTGAGGAAACCCTCATGGCCCGAAAACAGTGGTGGGACATAGTGAAAAAAACTCAATGAAATAAATGCCTCCCCAAAAATACTTTACCCAGCGAGACTCTCATTCATAATAGAAGGAACAACACACAGTTTCACAGACAAACAACAGCTCAAGAATTTCATAGACTCTAAACCATGGTTACAAGAACAACAAAATGGGCTACTTTAAGGCAAGAAGGGCCCCTCAAATACACCAAATTTCAACAGAACAATGGGACAAAATCCCATAACAATAATCTCTCTCAATGTCAATGGGCTAAACGCACCAATTAAAAGACATAGAGTGGCAGGATGGATTAGAAAATTGAACCCAACATTCTGCTGCCTGCAAGAAACACATCTAATAGTCAAAGCAAACACAAACTCAGAGTCAAAGGCTGGAAAACAATCCTACAGGCAAACAGCTCCCATGAAAAAGCTGGGGTAGCCATCCTTATATCAGACCACATTGATTTCAGAGTGAAGAAGGTCATAAGAGACAGTGAAGGCCATTTCTTATTGATCAAAGGATCTGTACAACAGGAAGAACTTACAATAATAAATGTATATGCACCTAATGAGAGACCAGCAAAGTACTTAAAACAACTACTCATAGATTTGGAAAAAGACATCAATAGCAACACAATACTAGTGGGAGACTTCAACACCACTTTGTCACCTCTTGATAGATCAACCAGACTCAAGCTTAGCAAGGACATACTTCATCTGAGGGAAACAATGGAAGAAAGGGACTTAGTAGATATATACAGGACACTTCATCCACAAAAAGCTGAATACACATTCTTCTCAAGAGTACATGGAACATTCTCCAAGATAGACCACATGCTGAGCCACAAAAGATGCCTCCATAAAATTAAGAAGATAGAGATTGTATCAACAATCTTCTCAGACCATAATGCGCTGAAACTAGAAGTAAATCACACACAAAAACAGAAAACTAAATCAAACACCTGGAAATTAAACAGTGCACTATTGAACAATGAGTGGATTAGACAGGAAATCAAAGAGGAAATCAAAAGATTCCTAGAAACGAATGAAAATGAGAACACGAGTTACCAAAACTTATGGGACACAGCAAAAGCTGTGTTAAGAGGAAAGTTTATAGCTCTACAAGCATTCCTCAGGAAGGAGGAGCGAGCACACATAAGTAACCTAACCTCACAGCTTAAGAGCTTGGAGAAGGACCAAAAAAAGGAGCACAACCAGAACAGGAGAAAGGAAATAATAAAACTCAGAGCAGAGATTAACGAGATGGAAACCCAAAAAACAATCCGAAAGATCAATGAAACCAAGAGCTGATTCTTCGAGAAAATTAGCAAGATCGATAAGCCTCTCGCAAAACTCACAAAGAAAGGGAGAGAGAAAACCCTAATAAACCGAATCAGAAATGAAAAGGGGGTCATTACAACAGAAACTACAGAAATTCAAAGGATCCTCAGGTGTACTTTGAGAAGCTTTATGCCACGGAACATCCAAACATCGAGAAAATGGATAAATTCCTAGACTCCTACAGACTCCCAAGGCTGAACCAAGAAGACTTGGAATACCTGAACAGACCTATCACCATCAAGGAAATTGAAATGGTAATAAAAAGTCTCCCCAAGCACAAAAGTCCTGGCCCGGATGAATTCACTAGTGAATTCTTCCAAATCTTTAAAGAGGACTTACTCCCAACCCTCTTTAAGCTTTTCCACGAAATTGAAATATCAAAAACACTTCCAAACAGTTTCTACGAAGTAAATATCACACTAATACCAAAAGCAGACAGAGATACCACAAAGAAAGAGAATTACAAACAGATATCCCTGATGAACACAGATGCAAAGATCCTCAACAAACTACTAGCAAATAGAATCTAACTACTCATCAAAAAGATCATACACCATGACCAAGTAGGATGCATCCCAGGAATGCAAGGATGGTTTAACATTCGGAAATCAATCAACATAATCCATCATATCAACAAAAGAAAAGATAAAAAGCATATGATTATATCAATAGATGCAGAGAAAGCATTTGACAAGATCCAGCACCCCTTTATGACGAAAACCCTAGCCAAAATGGGTATAGTGGGGACCTTCCTCAACATAATTAAAGCCATCTACCACAAGCCTACAGTAAGCATCATCCTCAATGGGGAAAAACTGAGAGCCTTCCCTCTAAGATCAGGGACGAGACAAGGATGCCCACTATCTCCACTGCTGTTCACTATAGTACTGGAAGTACTTGCAATAGCGATTAGGCAAGAAAAAGATATTAAGGGCATTCAGGTAGGAAAGGAAGAAATCAAGCTCTCTCTATTCGCAGATGATATGATACTATACTTAGAGAACCCAATAACCTCCACCAAAAAACTCCTAGAAACAATAGACTTGTATAGTAAAGTTGCAGGCTATAAAATCAATACCCAAAAGTCCATGGCTTTCCTATACGCAAACAGTGAGAGAGAAGAAAGTGACATGAAGAAAACAATCCCGTTCACATTTGTGCCCCAGAAAATCAAGTACCTAGGAATCAGCTTAACTAAGGAAGTAAAGGACCTGTACAAAGAAAACTACAAAACGCTACTTCAGGAAATAAAAGAGGACATGAGGAAGTGGAAAGATATCCCCTGCTCATGGGTCGGGAGACTTAACATTGTCAAAATGGCAATACTAGCAAAAGCATTGTATAAATTCAATGCTATCCCTATAAGGATACCCATGACATTCTTCAAAGAAATGGAGCAAACACTCCTGAAATTTATATGGAACAATAAGCCCCCACGAATAGCTAAAGCAATTCTTGGGAAAAAGAAAATGGGAGGAATCAAACTCCCGAACTTCAAACTGTACTACAAAGCAGTAATAATTAAAACAGCATGGTACTGGAACAAAGAACTGCAGACCAATGGAACAGGGTTGAATACACTGACATTTCCCCTCAATCATATGATCATCTAATCTTTGATAAAGGTGCAAGTAATGTGAAGTGGAGTAAGGAAAACCTCTTTAACAAATTTTGCTGGCATCACTGGACGGCTACATGCAAAAAAAAATGTGCTGAGAACTCTGCCTAACACCATGTACAAAAGTAAGATCAAAATGGACTAAAGACGTCAACATCAGACCAGAAACTATAAGGTACATTGAAGACAAAGTTGGCAAAACCCTCCATGACATTGAAGCTAATGTTATCTTCAAAGATGCCACGCCACTGGCTGAGCAAGTGAAAACAGAGATAGATAAATGGGACTATCTTAAACTAAGAAGCTTCTGCACCTCCAAAGAAACAGTGACCAAAATACAAAGACAGTCTACAGAATGGGAAAGGATATTCGCCTAATACGCATCTGACAAGGGGTTGATATCCAGGATATACAAAATACTGGTGGAACTCCACAAGAAGAAAACATCCAACCCCATCAAAAAGTGGGGCAATGAAATGAACAGAAACTTTCTCAAAGAAGAAATCCGAATGGCAAAAAAGCACATGAGAAAATGCTCTACATCATTAATCATCAGGGAGATGCAGATCAAAACCACAATGAGATACCATCTCACACCTCAGAGACTGGCCCACATTCAAAAGAATAAAAGCAACTGATGCTGGCGCGGATGTGGCAAGAAAGGGACACTCCTTCACTGTTGGTGAGAATGCCGACTGGTTCAGCCCTTTTGGAAAACAGTATGGACGATTCTCAAAAAATTAGAAATTGAGCTCCCATTTGATCCAGCAATAACACTCCTGGGAATATATCCCAGAGAAGAAAAAAAGTATAGACAAAATGACAACTGTACTTGTTTGTTCATTGCAGCACTCTTTACAATAGCCAGAAACTGGAAGAAACCTGAATGCCCAAGAACAGATGACTGGTTAAAGAAACTTTGGTACATCTTCACAATGGAGTACTATGTAGCTGTTAGAAAAGATGAAGTCATGAAATTTACATACAAGTGGTACAACATGGAAAGTATCATGCTAAGCAAAATGAGTCAGATAGAGAGGGATAGACATAGAAACATTGCATTCATCTGGGGGTTATAAAGTAACAAAATATGAGATTAATACCCAAGAATAAGCACCAGGAGGATTACTTCATAGCTTAGTGGCCAGCCGGGCATTCTAGAGGAAAGGGCAGCTCAGGTAGAGAAGGGAGCACCAAATAAAGGGTGTTTGGAAGATCCTCCCAGGAGGGGAGATGCATGTTGAAAGTAGACTATGGACTGAACATGTTTGCCACTCAATGCCTCTTTTGCAGACCACAACACCCAAAAGGAGAGAGAGAACACAGGGGATTGCCCTGCCACAGAGGCATGGGGGTATGGGGGGATGGGAGTGGGGGGATATTATCCATGGTGGTGGAAAATGGGCACTGGTGGAGGGATGGGTATCTGATCATTGTATAATCAAAACCCAAGCACAAAAAATTGTAAGTCTACAACTGTACCTCATGGTGTTTCACTCATAAAAAAAAAGATCATATATCATGACCAAGTAGTATTCATCCTAGGGATGCAAGGATGATTTAACACTTGCAACTCAATCAACACAATGCATCATATCAATAAAAGAAAGACAAAACCATATGATTCTAGCAATAGAGGCAGAGAAAGCTTTCAAAAACTTTCAGCATCTATTTAGGATAAAAACTCTCAACAGAATGGATGTTGAAGGAACTTTCCTCAGAAGAGTCAAGCCCATAGCAAGCGTTATTCTCAACAGGGGAAAATGAGAAAGGGAAAAGCCTTCCCTCTAAGATCAAGGACAAGAGAAGGTTGCCTACTCTTGCCACTTCTATTCAATATTGTACTGGAAGTATTTGCCATATCAGTTAGGCATTTAAGCACAAAAAAAATAATAAGGGCATCCAACGAGGAAAGGAAGAGGTCAAGCTATCACTATTTACAAATGACATGATACTATATTTAGAAAATCCTTAAGACTCTACAAAAAAGCTCCTTGAAGCAATAGTTTATATGGTAAAGTGGCAGTTTAAAAAAATCAATACACCAAAAGTCCATGACTTTTCTATATACTCAAAATTAAAGAGAAGAAAGAGATATTAAAAAATCTCATTCACAATTGTGCCTCAGAAAATAAAATACCTCAAAATCAGCTTAACTAAAGAGGTGAAAGACCTGTACAAAGAAAGCTACAAAACACTGCTTCAGGAAATAGAAGATAACATGAGGAAATGGAGATGCATTACCCCATGAATAGGAAGGATTAACATTGCCAAAATCGCAATATTCCCCCAAAGCATTGTATGGATTCAATACAGTCCCTATAAGGATGCCCGTGACATTTTTCAAAGAAATAGACAAACACTTCTGAAATTCACATGAATCAATAAACCTTCATGAATAACTAAAACACTCATTAGGAAAAAGAAGATGGGAGGCATCACCTTTCCCAATTTCCAACTGTAGCACAAAGCAGTAGTAATTAAAACAGCATGATATTGGAATAGAGACAGACCATGAACCAACAGAATAGAGTTGAAAATACTGACACATACCCTCAAATACATGATCACTTAATCTTTGATAAAGGAGCAAAAAATATGAAGTGGAGCAAGGAAAACCTCTTCAACAAATGGTGTTGAAAAACTGGACACCTACATGCAAAATAATGTACTCAGATCTCTGTCTAAGGCCAGGCACCAATGGAGACATTACTGGGCCCACTCGAGCAAATTGATGAACAATGGGAGGACTTATTATTATTATTATTATTAATATCAGAGCTGAATCCATAAGGTACACGGAGGAAAACAGGCAGAACTCTTCCTGACATTGAACCTAAAGGCTTCTTTAAAGATGAAACACCACTGACCAAGCAAGAAGAAGCAAAGATAAACAAATGAGACATTAAACTAAGAAGCTTCTGCACCTCAAAAGAAATGGTGACCAAGATAGAGAGACAGCCCAAGAATGGAAAAAATTATTTACCCCACACCCATCAGATGAGGGGTAATATCCAAAGTATATAAGGCACTGGTAGAACTTAATAAGAAAAACACATCTAACCCTATCAAAAAAAATGGAGAGAATAAGTGGAGTTCATGCCCAATTCAATCAGCTAATCTGGCTGAATAAATAGCAGTACTCCTACAAAGAAATGGAGAGAATAAATGAACAGAAACTTACTCAAAGAAGAAATACAAAAGAACAAAGGGCCTATGAGGGAGGTATGGTGCCGCCAGCAGGTCAATCTGTACCTGTGAGGCGAGTGCATCGAGTGCATCAGCAGCCTTATGGCACCGTCAGACTTCCAGATACCCCAAAATTGCTGTTGTGTCAATGGCCAGACACCAAAAACTTGGGGCAAAGTTTACCAAGAAAGTAAATGGCCAAAAGTTAGGTATGTGGGAGACACACCCACAAACCACCTCCGGCTCAGCTATATAATTGGAGGCATGGCCTCTCTAGTTCCTGATCGAACTGCTTAATGGCCATGACCCCAGAGACTCAGAAATGAATCTCAGAACCCAAAGGCTTTTGGTAGAAATGCATCCTGTTACTGCAGTAGGTTACTGGGGCTGGGCCACTCCAGGTGGGAATAGGTTTCGTGCATTGGCCTGTTCCCCTTGGTGACCTGGTGACCGCCATTCTCCAGAGGCCACTGGACAGTCAGGTTTGGGCCTGCAGTGACGAGACATGTGGGGCCTCACCAGATGGAGGTGGAATTGGCCCTTTCCTCCCCATCCCAGCGAGAACCCAAGTCGCCACCTACAAACGGTCTCTCTGGCTCCTGATCAAGCTGATTAACGGCCATGATCCCAGAGACTCAGAAACAAATCTCAAAAGCCAGCGATTTTTGGCAGAAATGCATCTGGACCGCATACAAGGTGGCAGCCACCTCAGAGCTTATTGGAAAGCCAGGTCTGAGGCAGTGTGATGAGGCAACTGCAGTCTCATGGGAAGGGGGGCAGTACCAACTCATCCTTTACACCCTACCAAGGTCACAAGTTGCCCCCCACGAGCAGCTCTCTGGCACGGCCATGGCTCCAGAGGCAAAAAGGCTTAATCCAGAGCCCAGCAGCTTGCGGCAGAAAAGTGAATGGGCCATGCATTAAACTGTGGTGCCATGCCACCCTGGGAGGGAAAGAGTGTTGATCCCTTCCACCTTTCTCGCCCCCCCTCCGCCCCCCGGCAGCAAGATGGCCGCCGGCTCAGAGCTTGGAAAGCCAGGTGTGGGCCAGTGGTGACGGGCTAGCTGAGTCTCATGGGAAGGGGGCCGGTACCAGCTCGTCCTTCACGCCCTACCGAGGTCACAAGTTGCCCCCCACGAATGGCTCTCCAGCACAGCTATAACACCAGATGTACAGAAACCAATCTCGTAATTATCTGGCTCTTTGCAGAAATCCAAAATCTTTATATGATTCTCATAACCGGCTATAGAAAAAAATCATATTCAATTGACGGTTTTGCCTGACTGATGTCGCTGTTGTCCCAAAATTTCGAACGGGATCGGACCACCGTCTCCTTCGTGCAAAATTCTACTTCACAGAGCAGGGAGAAAGGGCTGCAAAGTTCAAAAAGAGAACTCCCAGAATGACCACCAACTGGGAACTCTTTGGTACTATTGCGGCAACATGGGAAGATGCCATTGTTGACAACATTGACGAGGAATACGATCGACTGGTTCAGCACCTCCATGAATGTGCGAGGAACGCCAAGAGAGAGATAGCCACAAAAAATCGCCTATCTTTGAAAACTCTTGAGCTAATTCGCCAGCGTGGTTTGGCGCATGCCTCAGGCAAACCCAAGCTAACGTCTGAGCTCGCAAAGCAGTGCAGAGATGCAATCAAGGAAGACCTCAAAGAGAGAAGAGCAGAAGTACTGGTAGATGCGGCAGAAGCCGGGAAAAGTATTCGTAATGCCCGCCTGTCCTTCGCCAACTACAAGACCAAGATGACTGCCCTCCGACGTCCTGATGGATCCATCACATCCTCCAGAACGGCAATGGAGAAGATTATCCATGACTTCTACTCAAATCTCTTCGATAGCCATGTCCACTTGCCGACATACCAAATTCCACAGGATGGATATGTCATTCCCAATGTTCTCCCTTCCGAAATCCGACACGCCATTTCCTCGGTAAAGAAACAAACAGCACCCGGCCCAGACAAGGTCAGACCTGAACACCTGAAGAACCTGCCGTCAGTACTCATCAATACACTGGCTCGGCTCTTCACTCGCTACCTGTCTGAATGCAAGTTTCCGTCCCAATGGAAAACCAGCAGGACCGTATTACTGTTCAAGAAGGGAGACATCCATGACATTGGCAACTATCACCCGATCTGCCTATTGTCTGTCATCTACAAGTTGTTCACTCGAGTCATCCTAAATAGGATTGGCAGAACACTAGATGAAGGACAACCATGCGAGCAAGCAGGGTTCTGCAAAGGATTCAGCACCATCGACCATATCCACACAATAACCAAGCTCATTGAGGTTTCTCGGGAGTTCAAGATGCCGCTCTGTTTAACGTTCATTGATTTAAAGAAGGCCTTTGATTCTGTTGAGATGGAAGCGGTCATTGAAGCCCTAGCCAATCAGGGCATTCAAGCCCAATACATCAGGATCCTCCGTGAGCTGTATTGCGGATTCACTACCAGGATCTCACCATTCTACAAGGAAGTGATCGTTGATATCAAGAGAGGGGTGCGGCAGGGTGATACCATTTCACCGAAACTCTTCAGTGCCACCCTCCAGAACATCATGCGATGACTGGAATGGGAAGGAATGGGAGTGAAGATAGATGGTCGGCAACTACACCACCTCTGCTTTGCTGATGACATTGTTTTAATAATACCAAACATCAGCCAAGTGGCACAAATGCTGGCCGACTTTGACCGTGAGTGTGGAAAGGTAGGACTACAGCTGAATCTTACGAAGACAATGTTTATGAGAAACAGCCTTGTTCCTGACGCCCCATTTGCTCTCAAGGAATGACCATCTCCGAATGCAACAGCTATGTGTACCTAGGTCGAGAGGTCAACATGACAAATGACCTGGCACCCGAGCTATGCAGGAGTAAGAGAGCAGCTTGGAACGCCTTCAAGAACGTTGAAGAAATAGCTAAGAGGACGAAGAACGTCCGGCTCCAGGCACATCTCTTTGATTCCACTGTTCTTCCTGCATTAACATATGCCTCAGCGACCTGGGCCCTACGCAAACAAGATGAGAATGCTATTCAGGTCTCCCAAAGAAGAATAGAAAGAGCTATGCTTGGAATATCACGTTTCACTCAAATGAGAGAAAGAATCCGGAGTTCTGACATCCGTCGACAATCAAGAATCAGGGACGCTGTCTCATTTGCCAAGGTGTCGAGAATCAGATGGGCTGGTCACGTAATGAGATTTAAAGACGACCGCTGGACTAGAGCTGTTACCGACTGGATTCCACGGGATGTCAAAAGACCATGTGGCCACCCACCTACCAGATGGTCAGACTTCTTCGTGAAGATCATGAATGATCTGTTTGAGGCCCTTCATGTTCCTGGAGCGAACAGATGCCATTGGGCTACACTAGCACGCGACAGGGACAAATGGAGACGTTACTGGCGCCCGCTCGAGCAAATCGATGACTAACGGGAAGTTAAGTGATTAAGTGATTTCAGCAATTCTGATTGTTGGGGGGGGAATTCTAAACAATAATGTGCATCTTTTATTGAAATAATGAATGTAATCAATGTAGAGAAGAGTTAAGTGGAAATCATCTGCCTCACAGGCATTGAGAGGGGCTGGAGGGGGGTGTATTGGGGTTCTCGGTGGTGAAAAATGAGTATTGGTGAAGGGAGGTGTTTGCTCATTGTAAGACCAAGACTTAAAACTGAAAGCTTAGTAACTTTTTTTTTATTAGTGAGACACCACGAGGTACAGTTGTAGACTTGCAAATTTTGTGCTTGGGTTTCAATTATACAATGATCAAATACCCATCCCTCCAACAGTGCCCATTTCCCACCACCACAGATCCCAGTATCCCTCCCACCCCCTATCCCCCCATCCCACCCTGCCTCTGTGGCAGGGCATTCCCTTTTGTTCTCTCTCTCCTTTTGGGTGTTGTGGTTTGCAAAAGAGGCATTGAGTGGTAATCATGTTTGGTCTATAGTCTACTTTCAGCATGCTTCTCCCATCCTAGAACGATTCTCCCAATACCCTTTATTTGGTTCTCCCTTCTCTATCTGAGCTGCCTTTACCCCTAGCATGTTGTGGCTGGCCTTCAAGCCAAGGAGCAAAATTCCTGGTGCTAATCTCGGCCATTCTTGGGTGTTAGTCTCCTATTTTGTTACTTTATGTTCCCCAGATGAATGCAATCTTTCTATGTCTATCCCGCTCTTCCTGGTTCATTATGCTTAACATGATGCTTTCCATGTAGTACCACTTGTATGTAAATTTCAGGACTTCATCTTTTCTAACAGATAGATAGTACTTCATTGTGTAGATGTACCAATGTTTCTTTAACTCAGTCATCTGTTCTCGGGCACTCAGGTTTTTTCCAGATTCTGCCTATTGTAAAGAGTGCTGCAATGAACAAACAAGTACAGTTGTCATTTTGTCTATACTTTTTTTCTTCTCTGGGATATATTCCCAGGAGTGTTATTGCTGGATCAAATGGGAGCTCAATTTCTAATTTTTTGAGAATCGTCCATACTGTTTTCCAAAAGGGCTGAACCAGTCGGCATTCCCACCAGCAGTGAAGGAGGCTCCCTTTCTTGCCACATCTGCGCCAGCACTGGTTACTTTTGTTCTTGTGGATGTGGGCCAGTCTCTGTGTTGTGAAATGATATCTCATTGTGGTTTTGATCTGCATCTCCTTGATGATTAATGATGTAGAGCATTTTCTCATGTGCCTTTTTGCCATTTAGATTTCTTCTTTGAGAAAGTTTCTGTTCATTTCATCGCCCCATTTTTTGATGGGGTTGGATGTTTTCTTCTTGTGGAGTTCAACCAGTACTTTGTATATCTTTGATATCAACCCCTTGTTGGATGTGTATTCGGCGATTATCCTTTTCTATTCTGTAGACTGTCTTTGTATTTTGGTCACTGTTTCTTTTGAGGTGCAGGAGGAAAGCTTAGTAACTTTTCCTACAGTTGATTCAATAAATAAATATAAGAAGAAAAATAAATAAAGCTATGAAAAAAAAGTAAGGTGGAGTTCATGCCCAAATCAATCGGCTAAATCAGTGGCTGAATAAATAGCGGCACTCCAACATAAAAAAAAGGCCTATGAAAAAATGCTATATATCACTAATTATCAGGGAGAAGCAACTCAAAACAGCAATGAGATATCACCGTACACCACAGAGACTAGCACACATCAAAAAGAATAAGAGCAACCAGTGCTGATGCGGATGCAGGGAGAAAGGGACTCTCATTTGTTGTTGGTAGGAATGCTGACTGGTTCAACCTTTTTGAAAAGTAGTATGGGAATTCCTCAAAAAACTAGAAATTGAGCTTTCTTTTGACCCAGCAATACCACTTCTGGGAATATACCTCTGGGATACAAAAATACACAGCAGAAATTACAACTGCATTGTATATTCATTGCATCACTGTTTACAGTAGGCAGAATCTGGAAACAACTGAAATGCTGGGAATAGACGACTAGTTAAAGAAACTATGGTACATCTACAAAATGGAATACTATATAGCTATTAGAAAAAAATTAAGTCATGAAATTCACTATATTTAGATGGACATGGAGAGTATTATGCTGAGTGAAGTAAGTCAGAAAGAGAGAGACATAGAATGACTGTACTCATTTGTGGGATATAAAAGAAACAATATGAGAATAACACCCAAAGGCAGTAGTAACAAGATCCACACTTGGAAGCCTGCCTCTAGGACTGAGGGAGAGGCAGTTGGGATACAGAAGGAACCATTATGACAATGGTGGTTGGGAGGGATTGCTCTGGATGGGAGATGTGTGTTGAAAATAGGTAAAAGACCAAACATGATGGGATGAGAGAGAGAGAGAGAGAGAGAGACAGAGAGAGAGAGAGAGAGACAGAGAGACAGAGAGACAGAGAGACAGACAGAGAGACAGAGAGAAACAGAGAGAGACAGAGAGAGACAGAGAGAGACAGAGAGACAGAGACACAGACAGAAACAGAGATAGAGAGAAATAGAGAGAGAGGCAGGCTGGGTGGTGGCAGGAGGGATAGGGACAGTTAGTGGTGGGAAATGTACATTGGTGGAGGGATGGGTGTTGGAACATTGTTATAACTGAAACCTGATCACAAAAGCTTCGTAACTCTATCTCATGGTTATTCAGCTAAAAAGAAAGCACTCTTTGTGGTCTCCACCCTGATAATAATACTGGGGTTCAGAGTCTGTCCTGCCAGAGAGAACCAGCTCCTGTGAGTGAGAGCTGCCCTAGGCCACCACTGCCCATTTTGCATGCCTGCTGACACCCCTACTGAGCGAGGTGTGCCTGAACCAGCCGTGCTTCTGCCCACGGGGGAGGTCTGAACCAGTCTCATCTTCTACCCCAGATCACTCCTCTGACTTGCTCGTGGGGGATTCTCCCTTCCTTCCTCCCTACCTCTGCCTACTCTCTTGGGGTTTTTTCAGGAGTGGTCCCCTGGGAGATGTGAGCTTGAGACTTGTTCATGGAAGTGGAGGTGCTGGAGTTGCCAATCTGTGGCGAGGATGATGCCAGCATTTCTTAGCCATGAGCCTTGCAGACTCATCCCTAGTGAGAGAAAATTTGGTGAGGGCAGCATGAGGCGAAGCCAGAGGCAGGGCTTCGAGGAGATTGCACAACACGCTTGAGTTCTCTAGGCAGGGTCAGTCAGCCTCTTTCCTGGGTGGATCCACAGCATGCTGCTGAGGGCCCCGACTCTCCTGCTAATATTTCACATTCAGGGATATCGGGATGGGGGAAGCTGCAGGAGTTGGGTGCGAGCTGAGCCAGGCTAGCCTACTTCACTGCCATAACTGTGAGCTCCCCTGGCATTGAAGAGCAGAGGCCCCACTGCTGTGGGGTCTGCAGCGAGCTGGAGGGACAGCAGGGCTAGAGTGTCTGTCTGCAGTGGAGCTGGGTGCTAGGGAAGCAGTCATCCATATGGAGAATTAGCTGGTGGCCTATAATTGGTGATAAACTGACAGGCGTCTGCTCAGAAGAGAGGGCAGTGTGCAAACTGGGAGTGAGGGGTAGCAGCGCTTCCCTTCTCCTCAGTATCTGCAGGCATGACCCCCTGCTTGGTCAGCGGTGGATGTGGCTTTTCCCATCAGTGCTGTGAGGCAGCCCTGGACTGCTGACTTATTCCTAGCACCTAAGACCTGTGCGGGTCATACTCTTCAAATGATGATGATGATGATTATTATTTTGGAGAGGAGCACACCCAGTAGTGCTCAGGGCTTACTTCTTCCATGGATTGTACTCTGGTCAGCTGCTTGCAAGGCAAAAATCATCTCCTGTACTGTCTCTCTGGCCCCTCTTCTGACTTTTTGTGTGGAAGAGGATGGGATGTGGAGCATTTTTGTTGGAGTTGAAGTCTCCCCAAAGAATGGAAACCTTTGGGGGGATCAAAGAAAGTCACAGCTCATAGTGTGCATTGGAGGCTATTGTGGGGTCTGAAAGATGACCCTCACTGTGAGGAGCACCTTGCAAGGTCACCTCGGCGCAGGGTGATAGGCATCACCATTCCTTGGGTGTGACTTAGGGGAGTGCTCAGGTCACAGTGATTTCCAAATGGTTTATAGAATCAAGAGGGAAAGAGAGAGACTGAAAGTGAGAAAGCAAGCGGAAGCTCTGTGTGTGACGGGTTCCCTCAGTTGAGAGTTAGCTTCCTCTCTCTTCTCTACTTTCTCTCATCTCCTCTGCACTCTGGGGGCAGGTTGGTGGTTCTCTCTGGACCCTGGATTGACTCCTGCCATGTGTATTGACTTCCTTGTTAACCCCTATGGAGGGGCAACAAGCTGGAGGAACACACAGCAGCCTGGCAATGGCGACAGCCTCCCTGAGTTTTCTTTGTCTAACCACTACATGGATGTTACAGTCCAGGGTGTAGTGACCAGGAGGCAACGAGGGCATATGGGCCACAGGGCAGAAACCTGTCTTGTGTCTGCCAGCTGGCTGCTTCCTTGGACTTATGGGACAGGGGACAGTCTCATGGGACAGTTTGTCCATCTCTTGGCAACTAGGACCTGACTTGATCCTCAGTTTTCATGCTCCCAGATGCAAGAAGAGCTGTGATGCTGTTGACTGTGTTTCAGTAACATCCCTTGGGTGGGAGGAAGGGAACTTATGGCAGATAAACTCTGCTTTTTCTCCAGCACTGGTCTCTTTATCTGCAGCAAGGGGGTGTCGAGTGCCATCCCCGGCAGCTGGAAGGGCTCGTTTATTTGACCTAATTATTCCCCATGTAGACCTGACTCATCACTATGGGCTCCTCTTCAAAGGAAACGAGAGCCAGATTGTCTCCTTGGCAGCAATGGGAAACAAATGTTGTCCACAGAATGGCTGTTAGATTAAAACAAGGTGCAACTGGCGTTGGGGGCCGGTGCTGTTTAAGCGTGTTACCAAGAATAGAGGGCTGGAAAGAGAGGAGTGTCAGCTTCTGACATTCTAGCTTTCTAAAAATGTTCTTAATAAAATTCACTTGCCCTTGGTGCCATGGACAAAAGTAACCATATACTCAGAACGCAGAGAAAAATGGAAACCTTGGTGGGGTGTTTTTATTAATAATGGATTATCTCCCTCTAGCTTCAGAGGGGTAGGGCAACTTTCCACTGGGGATAGTATTACTTTTGTGGTCCTCCTAAGAGTCTCTGTTGAAGAATGGAAATTTTGTTTTTTCCCTGAAGAGATGGGGAACTGGAGAGAGAATTGAGATTTCTGTTCCATGACTGCCCCAGACCGGGACCAGCCAGTCTCTGACACTGTGAAACCCTGGGGGAGATGACATTAAGCTCCAGGATAAAAGTTGAAACTTGATCTGAACCATTGCAAATTGTCCTGATCCATTCAGAGTCATACTGAAAAGAACCTTACAGCAGTCCCTGGCTTCTCCTTCCCGCTGGACAGGCCTGGGAAGGACACAGCCCTGGAATTCTGGAAAGATCTCTGACTGGACTGAACCCTGTGGCCCCAGCAGCCGTGACCCTTTTGCCCTTCAGTGCCCAAATGCTGGGCTGCAGAAGGGCCTGTGGGCCATCTGGTCCCTCTGTTGGCCCCTCATTGTCCGACCTCTGGGAGGGGGGAGCAGTGCTGGGGACAGTGCCCTGTTTTGGTCTGCTGTTCGGGATGTCCCTGCAGATCTGACGTTGCGCGTGTGCAGGGAGTGTTTTCCTCTCTGCCCTCGAGCCGGTGCCAGCCTGAGGTTCCTTCTAACACAAGCTCTGCGAGGAAGCTCTGGCTCAGTGCTCCCCTGCCCTCTGCAATAACAGCCCAGCTCTGTGGTGCGGCCAATGTTTTCTTAATTGGTGGGAGGAACCTTTAAATATCAAAAAGAAAATATTTCTTCGGCATTCCACCTGGGTAAGATGTGGTTTGCTGTTCCACGGGGATGAGGATTTGGTCTGTGAAGGGGAGGAAGCAAAGCAAAACAGTCCAGCGTTCTTCCCCCTCACCTGTGGGAAAGAAGGGTGGGTGGAGGCGGGTGGGACACAGGAAGGAATCAGGTGTCAGGTGGGGATAGGAAAGAGCCAAAGACATTATTTATTTATTTTAATGAATCACCATGCGATACAGTTACAGACTTACAAACTTTTGTGATCACGTTCCAGACATACAATGATGGAGTACCCATCCCCACACCAGTGCCCATTCTCCACAGACATTTTAAAAAATAATGTAGGAGTACTGCTATTTTTTCAGTCATTGATTAAGTTGATTGAATTGGGCATGAACTCCACATTAATTTTCTTTTTTTATTTTATCACTGTGAGATAGAGTTACGAAGATTTCATGTTTGAGATTCAGCCATATTATGATGGAACACCCATCCCTCCACCACTGCACATTTTCTACCACCACTGTCCCCAGTATCCAACACTTTTTCCCCCTCCCCCCACATCCCAGTCCTCAACCTGCCTCTATGGCAGAAAATCTCCCTAATATTCTCTCTCTCTCTCTCTCTCTCTCTCTCTCATTTTGGGCATTAAGTTTTGCTCAAATTTTTCCATCACCGTCCAAGCCTACCTGCCAGGGGCAGATGCTAGATAATTTATTTTCCATTATTCACTTAGAATATCATGAGAGCTCATGCAGCCGCAATTGTAAATGTAAATTTCTACATTGTAAATGGTTGGGTTCCAGAGACATCTCTGTAGGCACTAACTCATTTTGGAATTCAATTGGGAGTCTCTGGGCTGTTGGTATGCTAAGAGACAACCGGAGGCAAATTGTGGGCATGATATCCAGCCTGCTGAGCTGGCAGGGATCTGGGGAGAGACAGTCCAGGTCTTCGCCACAAAGGTTCTGCTATGCCAGGGATTGCACCCAGGTTGACTGAATGCAAGACTAGAGGCTTAACTGTTTGTACTCTCCATGCCCCCCAGCTTTTAATTTTTATTTTAGTTTCATGGCATACACTACAGTTCTAGTTATGTTTTTGCTGGACAAAATTACTGCACCTTCACTTGCATAATAATTGATATTTTGTTTTTTGGGCCATGCCCAGCTGTACTTAGAGCTTATTCCTGACTCTGAGTTTAGGGATCACTCCTCACGGGCTTGGGAAACCAGAAGGAGTCCTGGGGGTCAGACTCAGGCCAGTCACATGCAAGGCAAGTACCCTACCTGCTGTGCTCTCTTTCTGGCTCCTCTGCATAATTATTTGTAGATTCTTTTTGTGCTTTAGCCACAGTCCCTTTGGTCTAACTCCTTATCATTGCTGAAAAGGATTTGGCAAGGCCAGTGTTTTATGTTTTAGACCTTCCAGTAATATGTGGACTATGTCACTGTAGTTTCATTAGGTTTTTTCTTCATTCATAATAAGTTATGGGAAGCATATTTTCATGTGTATATTTGCCATCATGCATTTTTCTTTTCTAAATTTTATTTTATTTTTATAAAGTTGTTCAAGTCATTCATTACGTTTAATATTCAAACACAAATTTCACCACCATTGCACCTACCTACCACCACAGTTTGAATGTTTCCTCCCCAAATCCCAAATAGTAACCCCCAAAGCTTGGTACATGAGTGGTGTAGAATATGAGAGGTTGTTGTTGGAGTACATGGAGCTTAGGTTTATCAGATTGTACCCATCACAGTGCTCCCGAGTCACCCCCATTACTTTGTCAGTCTGTAACCACTTCTATGCTCTCTTCCCCAACCAATTTGTAAGGTCTCATCCTTCTTAGACACTGAAGCTGTACTGTAAGTTAATATTGCCTTTCTCCTCTCCTTATGTCTTTTGAGCAGCTAATGCAATGTCCTTTTGTATAGATACAGGAAGACAATTAATTAATATGGTCGGTAACTTAGGAATTGATTGGCTTTGAATATTATTAACTCCTGGGCATCTGCCTTCTCAACTTAAGCCTCAGTTGCGCTCACTTCCTAGCACCCCAAGGGCAGGGTCCCGACGTGGGACTGGATGGAACCAGGGCAAGCTGGTAAGTTATGTGCTACCCTGGCATCGCGATGGGCCAGGCCAAGGTGCCACGATTCTTAACTATAAGTTAAGAGATTGATCATAGGCAAATGATGTCATGATCCAAAAGTAATGACGAGACTAGGGCCCTGCTGCTAGGAATAGGAAAGATATCTGGCCTGAGCACTGCAGTCTGAGATCGAGATGACCCTAGGAGAGCAATTCTATAAGCTCAAAGTATTTCTTACTGTGTCCATGCAAAATGATTAATATTATGTATGCTTATATGTTGGTTGGACAAGGAGAGGAGAAACACGTCCTAGAAGCAGTTTTCCTGTGTGTCCTGACTAGCTTGGTTGAGACTGCTTTCTCCCCTTCAAACTGCCTTCAGTAAATGATTTCAGTATATTGAGGTAGTTTCCCTTATCACAGGAACCTAGCTGGCCTTAGGTATACAGATCCCAGGTGCTAAACCAGGCCTGGTCTTTGGGATGTAGATGCCTGGCTCCAGGCTGGCTGATTTTGGAGATGTAGATTCCAAGCTCTAGCAGACTGGTCTTTGTTGTGCTAATCTAAGTGCTTGTAGCTTGTAAAAAGGTGAGGCTAGGATTACTGGCCTGTGGATGTAAAGAAACAATGTATGTTTGCCGCCTCAATGTTCTTTCTGTAACTCCTTTTGATGACATCACTATATTGTGCCCTTTAGAGGTACTATGATCTATTTAAGGGAGATTTCAGGGCTCTCTGGGGGACACGTGCATCAGAGAACCTGGGAAGATGGGGCTGAGGACAGAAGCTGAGAGAACAAAGGTGCACGTGCTTGAGGATTCCTGAGGCCTCCATGACATACATCTCTTCCATGTAATAAACTGCTGCTAAGACCAACCAGCCTGGCCCTCGTTTCCTTCCTTCGCCTGACCATCGCCATCGACCTCCCGGAGTGGGGAAACGGCCTGACCGCCGGCCTTTTATTTTTTGTGTGTTTACACAGTTGTGTTCCAGGAATTCTAAAATTTAGAGTATGATTATACAGCAGATTCACTCATGGGTGAGGCATATATTGCTCTCTTCCGGGAGCTTTATTTCTGAGTCTCTGGATTATGACCGTTGATGAAATTATATGGCGCCAGGGGCAGTTTGTAGGTGTGACCACAATGTTACTGAAAAACTTCGGAGATGGGGACATGAGACATAATTTTGTAATTCAAGGTAATTAAATACAAAACACAACAATGTAAATGTTTTTTTCCTGGTCCATGGCATACATTTCCATTACTTAAAAATATATTTTTTTCTCTTTCTTGTCACTGATTTATTATTGGTTTACATTATTATGAATTCTCCTGGGTTTGTTTCACATCTCTAAATGTGCATAACACCACCCGCACTCAGAGTTTCAGCACTTTCTCTCCCTGTCCCTCTTCTCACTAAATCTTGGAGTTAGCTTTGCTATGTCTTTGTCAGTTTTTGATCTAGTTGTTCATATTCCACCTGCCAGTTAAACCATGGGTTTATTTTCTTTTATTTCCTTAGTTATTTTACTTAGTATAGTCACTTCAGTTTCATTAATTCTGTCCCCCAAAGCATAATTTCATCATTTAAAAAACCCAGAAAAGTAGTATTTAATTGAGTTTAATACTAGAACTTCTTTATTAGTCATTTAGTAATGGGGCCTTTAGGTTGATTCCATTCAATAGGCTTTTTTTTCATGAAGTTTTAAATGTTGATAACATTGGATTTATAAATTTGTTTTTTCATGCCTACTCAAAAGTTAGGTTTCCTCTTAGGTTTTCTTCTGCAAGTTTTACTATATATTTAGAGCTGTCATGAAGTCCATGATTCATTTTGAGAAATTTTGGTATATTGGTAGGAAGTGTGAATCATAGCTCATTTTTTTGTGTATATAAATCAACGACTCCTCAGTATCATGAATCAAAGAGATTATTTACTTCCCACCTAATAATTTTTGTATTTTGGGGCTTATCAGGCAGATGGGAAGGTCTGAGCCATCTAATTGGCACCTTCTGGTACCCTCTGGCCACTCCATGTGATAATATCCTTCCAGTGGCATGGTTCCTAGACCTCTCCTCTGCTACTGTCAATTTCAAAATTTATACACTTCTGGGAGTATTAAGTACATTCCTGGCACAAATGTATCAATACACAAAACCCTAAAATCTCAGGATCCCATGGTTTTTTTTTCTTTTGAATGACAGAAGTAACAAAACCTGAGAAATTGATCCCTGGTGAGAATGATGTAGCAGATATCTTCCAGTTTTGTTAACTCCTCCTCCTCCCCCATAGAGGCTTCAGGTTCCTTACCTGAAGTCTGGTGCATCAGGCAAGAGGCTTGTCTGTACTCTTAGCCTTAAGCATTAATTCTAAGGATTTGTTGGAGAGGTGCTTCAAATAGTTTTAAGCACACGTTCCTCCAGGCAAAATTAGATAATAGACTGTAAAATGCTCCACAGTCTTTCAGAAGCACACATCCTTTTCCCTTAAACCACCCTGAGGCCTGGACCATTCTTCCTGGTCAGAAGAGCTTTCCTGGGGAGGGAAGAAGGATATGAACTCTGACTCTCCCATAGTCTTCTGGGTGGATCAAAAGCAAAACTCGTAAAGAGTTGGCAAAAGAAAACTCAGAATATACTGGTGGAGGTATGGGTATGCAATCGTTGTATAATTGAAACCCAAGCACAAAAATTTGTTAAGTCTACAACTGTACCTCATGGTGTTTCACCAAATACAAGTATATATATATATATATATATATATATATATATATATTAGCAGAAAATGTGCATCGATTCTTGGTGTCAGTGCCAGCAATCTCTCAGGACAGTTGAGAACCAGAAAGTGATCTTTATTGCCCTTCATTGTCGTGCACTTGAGGGTCAGGGTTGGGTGGAGCAAGGAAGGACCTGGTAACTTTGCAACCCTCTGCCTTATTGTGGGCAGGAAGTGAAGGAACAGGGGTATTAGTCAAGTCTTTTGTTTTTTTCTCAGCCCTGTTCTGTATCATCATGGCTTCTTATGTATTTCTTTTGAACATTTTTCCTTTCTGGGTGGCTCCAACCGACTCTATTCAGGTGGTCAGGATGATTAACTTGCTGGTTGGGCTGTGGGACTAAGGAAATCAAGGGCGTGGGTTCAGACTCCATATGAGCCAATTAGCTGCACACAAAGGAATCTGTCTAAAGTTCTGATTGCCTCACTGACTTTCACCAGCTGGCTTGCAAGTATGTGCCGTGCAGAACCTGGAACACAGCTGGAAAAGTAGCAGCTTATCTCCCACTCCCCCCTCCCGCCCCCAACCACCCCGTCCCTGGTCCTGGTCCTGGTTCGTTGGAAGCTTCTCATTATATTCTGGAGCTGTTCATTAGTCTGGCAGCCTTTCACATTAAGGCTGGGTGTTTATCTCCAAGTAATTTATGGGTGACCTAGGAGTTTTGCATTGATGTAGAAATTGATTGTTATTGGGGTACCAGCCTCTTTGATAAGTGATTGCTTGTTTTAGTGTGCTGGAATGTGGACTCTACTGGATAAGCCTCGAGGAGAGAGGCGACAGGATGGTCAGTTGCAGCTTCAGAGGTTGAGTTATTCATTAAAAATCTCCCATTGAGTGCTTTCCACGGGCCAGGCACATTTTTGGACTCTGGGGAAATGTAAGTATTCACTATTTTCCACAAACATCTTCATGGCTCTTCTATTCTGGGCATTTTGATGGAACCCTTAGGCACAGGACAGAATGAGATTCAACCTAGAGCCTGGGACGGGGATCTGGGTGGTTACAAGGGGGGGAGGGTTATTCTTTGTTGGGTCTTGGACCCCTTGGCAGGCTGTTGATGCTTATGGGAGTCTTCTCACAGTAATGGTTTATGGGGCAGAGAAAAGAACACTTGAGATGATGAGGGAGCCAGTTATAAGGCAGTACACTTGGCAAAATACCTAACCAATGCAGCAGGGCTTAGTGCTAAATGCTGAATGTGCAACCATAGTTTATGCCTACTCACGGTTCCTCCTTGGGGAACCCTGTCCACAGCTCAGCTCCTGTGGCTGGGTTGGTCTTCAGTAGCCCTGGAGGCTCATCCTTCCTGACGCAGTGAGAGAAGATGGGGAATTGCACATCTGAAGACAATAGATAAAGAGGTGGGACCTGCTGTGGCAATGGCAGCAAAGTGAAGATGAGGGAATGCCCCAGAGGGCCTCCAAAACTTGCTGCACGGAGCTGTTTTTGGGAGATGTGGGGAGCAAAGGCCACTCATGAGGAAGCTGAGAGCAGGCTGGGGCAGAGCTGCTGAGAGGAAGAGGAGAGCTGAGTCTTCCATTGGAGAGGCCAGGTGGGCTCCAAGGCAGAGAGCAGAAAAAGCAGAGCAATCAAGAGGAGAATAGGACGGACAGACTTGGAATGAAAACTGTGAGAACTTTCTTCCCTGGTCCCTAAATTGCTCTGACTGTAGGACACCCCTTCTGTGTATCCATTTTCAGCCTTCTGCTGGCTCATCTTTTCCAAAATCTAACAGAAGCTGAGCTGGCTTCCAAACTGGCTGGTGTTCTGATTTCCTATATTATTCTGCACATTCTGATCCTAAACTTTCACTTTCAGAGGTCCAAATGGAGTTGATCTCTGTTCCCATGATCCAGATACAGATACGATGGGGTGTGGGTGAACCCCCAGAGGATGGGGTACGGGAATACAGCAGACTGTCACAGCACTGGGTGTGGTAGGGAGTGGTCCTAGTTCCCTTCTAAGTTGATTTTGGATTTGTCTGAAATTATCCAGTCAGTTCAGCATTTTGGCTGCAAATTTCTTGGTTTATTAAAATGTTGCTTCTTTTTCATGTTGGTGACCTTTAAATTCCATTACTCTATGTGGTGTTTATAGTACAAGGTTTGTTTGGTGTTTTGGGAGGAAGGCTTGGTAAAGGGGAAAAGAACAAAATCCAAGTTAATAAATAGGAATATTTAATAATAAAATACTTTAATTCTAATATCACTTGGTAATAGGTCATCAGGTGAGAAAAGTTAACCTCTCCAAACTAAATTGCATCACTTAGTGACTAGAATGTGATGCCCATGTTAGATATGAAAGAGGTGTGTGATGGTCTCAAGTAGGGCTTCATTCAAGTATCTACTGAGTCTGTCAGGCAAAGGCAAGGCAGAATGCTTTTACACAGCTTACATTTTAGAGGAAGGAAGATGACATAATTAAAAAAATCCCAACCAAATATATAGTAATAGTTTGTGAAATACATGAAGGATATAAAATAATGAATTATTTAAGAAGTATAGTCAAGAAGTCTATATGAATAGGCAATGAAATGATATTGCATTATAAAATTGAATAAAATCATTCCATTTGAAAAGTATGGAAGTTAAAATATGTGAAATCACTTATCACCTAAAGCCAATCTAAAGAGATACAATCAGAACCAAGATGAGAGAGAGAGAACAGATGGGTGCACTCCAAAGATGTAGATGAGGTGGGTGGTGGGTAAAGAAGGAGAAGGTGATCAAAATGTACAAACTAAAAGGTATAAAATGAATAAGTCCGAGGATATAATGCACAAGGTGACCAAAGTGAATCATGAGCATATTTGAAAGTTGCAGGAAAGTAGATCACAAAAGTCCTCCTCATACATTTTTTGCTATGTGGGGATAAATATTAAATAGAGTTTTGTGATCACTTTTCAATAGGTACAAATATTAAATCATATTATACACAGAAACTAGCATGTGCTATGTCAATTATACGTCAATGAAAAAAATTCAACCCAATAAACATCAATACTATTGTAATTACCTAAACTCCAATAAATAAAAAATTGCACTGTGAAGTACAATAAGAAGGGTTGCTATAAAAGGGGGGCATGATAAGTAAGCAACTAGGTGGGCTGGGGTGATTTCAAATGAAACAGATGAGGGAGTCTTAGTTCTGTAAGGAGATGGCGTTTTAGCTAAGATGGGACAATTCAACACTGTGAAGTCACAGGAAGTGCACTTCCATCAGAGGGAGCCAGATGTGCCCATCTGAAGGGCAGGAGAGGGAGAGGGAGAAGTATGGTAGAGTTGGAGGTGGCAAAAGCTATTGATTTAACAGAAATTTATTGCAAGCACTCCAGCAGACCAGGTTCTGGGCTGTGCCAGAGAAACAGTTATGAGAAAAGTGGGCAAGAATCTGTTTTCAGGAAACATACTCTCCATGTGGACAGGTCATATAGTGTCTTAAGGCTTTTGACTATGGTCTAAAAGAGACTGGGAATCCTTGAAGTGCTCCATGCTGGGGAATGACATAATAAATTTACAGAGATGCTTTGAGAGTGGTGTGGGCTGTGATCTGGACAGAATTATCTAAAAGTCAGGAAAGTGGGAAGAAAAGGCACCTCTGTAGAAAAAAAGATGCTATTCCTAACTCAGATAGGTCAGCAGGATGGAAATAAATAGATTCCAGAATATGAAGTAGATAGTGGATAAAGTCAGTGCATGGACAGATGGGGATATCTAGAAGGATACAGAAGTATGTGGTCATACATTAAGGATTGACTGAAAGTTGTGGGAATTTATTATGTTGAGCACAGCATGAGTAAGAACAGATTGTTTTTTGAGAAATAATAGAATTGTATCCTTTCCGTCCTTGAGGAAATGTATATTTTATTGAGGAGACACACATAAATAACATAATCTCATCAACTAATGTGCCAGCCAAGATAAGTAAATTATGATGTACTAGCACAGCGGGTAGGGCGTCTGCCTTGCACGCAGCCAACATGGCCGACCCAAGTTCGATTCCTCCGCCCCTCTCGGAGAGCCCGGCAAGTTACCGAGAGTATTCGATATGCCAGACACAGTAACAACAAAGTCTCCAATGGAGACATTACTGGGCCCGTTCGAGCAAATCGACGATCAACGGGAGGGCCTTTACCTTTACCTTTTACCTAACCAACAACTAGGGTAGTGGATTAATCCAGCAAAGGTGAATCTTCCTGACATACTCCATGTCCAGAGAAGCTGTGGCGGCGGGGGGGAGCGGAGGGGAATGAATTGATGGCCTGGGGCACTCTTACCATTATAGGCTTGGATTTAGGCCAGTGTAGGTTCCTTCTTGGCATATTTATACCTGGAGGGGGAGGGGAGGAGAGAGAAAGAGAGAGAGGAGAGGGAGAGAGAACATCTGGGAGCATCTGACTCTTAAATCTTCATCTGGAAATGATTTATCTCACTCCTGCTATTTCATGTGCCACAGCAAGTCATAGGGTCACACCCAACTTCAAGAGACTGGGCCAGGGCAGCCTCACTGGGGACTGGGGAAGAGGAAGACCTCGAGTGCTCTTTATCACACCCTCTGAAGGGTGATGCACACTTTCAATTTGTCCTTTACCAATGACTGTCATTTCAGTAACTTGATTCATGTGGTGTGTGTCAGAGCTCTCCACTGTACACTCATTTTCCCTGCTCTACTGGATAATTTTGTAAACTAGCCTATTCGTCATCAACTTTCAATTCTTCATGAGGTCGGAACAGATGCCTGGTTTCCTATTTCTTCCATGGGCTAGTAGCATGTATTATTTTCATGCTCAAATCATCGCACATTGGACTGGACAACCACTTCCATGTGGCTTCTGTATGCATTTGTTCTGTCTCCAGCATCCTTTATATTTTCCCTGCCTCTTGTTCCAGCGCACCTCTGGTGCAGTTGATGCTCTCCTTGCTCCAGGTCAGGCTGTGGATCCAGCCACCTCTACCTGGGATCCTGAGCACTTCTGGTGGAGACTGACATTTAGAACAGGAGACTGCTTAATATGGTGTTGGCTTTAGGAGTGTTACAGCTCCGGATCTGTGTGCCTGGGTAGATGTGTGTGTGTGTGTGTGTGTGTGTGTGTGTGTATGTGTACATGGACACACCCCCCTCCATATACAACTATACTTGCATCTATATCTGTTTCGTGTTTTGAATGTTTGCTTTGTCACCTTCAATTTCAGTTCCACTCTGCAGAATAGATTTGTGCTTTTCCTTTTTCCTATATACAGGTTCCTTCTGTATTTGAAGTTTTGACTCTCATCTCTGAGCACATTGATTTGTTTTCTACCAGGTCTGCCCTTTATTTGAACCCTTCCACGTGGCTGCTCTCCTTACTCTACCTGGTCTCCAACACTCCATACTAAACAAACTGCTTCTCTCAGTTCTACCATTCAACTCTAGATCAACAGCCACAGTGTATCATCAGGCTTGTATTTTATGATGGTAATTTTATATTATATTAGACTCAGTTTTAGGGCAATATATGGTGCTGAAAAATAAATTGTAATAGTTAAGAGTTGAAAACTGGGCTGGAGCGATAGCACAGTGGGTAGGGCATTTGCCTTGCACGTGGCCGACCTGGGTTCGATTCCTCTGTCCCTCTTGGAGTGCCCGGTAAACTACTGAGAGTATGCCGCCTGCGCGGCAGAGCCTGGCAAGCTCCCCATGGCATATTATATATGCCAAAAATAGTAATAATAAGTCTCATAATGGAGACGTTACTGGTGCCCGCTCGAGCAAATCGATGAACAACAGGAAGGCAGTGCTACAGACAATGCTAAAAAACCCACATCTTCTACTTCTCAGTTTTTCTTTTTTCTTCTTTTCTTCACTCTCTCCAATTAATTGCTACTGGCATCAGTAGCAATTAATGGAATCCATGGAAGATTCCTCCTGCTTCTCTTTCTCAGTTTTGTTCCCAAATGTATTTATTTTGGAAAGTAAATGAGAGTTTATTTACCCATTTCAGAGTTATCTAAAGGTGAAAACCCCCTTTTTTTTTACAACAGTTCAGAAAATTTTCAAATGCTTTTTTGTCGCTGGATTACTCAAAAGCAGCTTTGTTTGGAAATTTCAGAGTTGGCCTCCCTAGTACATAACCCTGAGTAAGGAATGCGTGCTCTGCCTTGTTTGAAGAAATTTGGTTTTGAAATAACAAAGTTATGGATGCTAAAAATACCAGCTCAGCAGACACAGTGGGTTATTTTCCTTTGCCTTTGAAACATGCTCTGTATTGTGAGACTGGTAACTTTCACGGGTGGGGGAGTTTAATAGTTACACTTACCTGATGCAATTGTGAGACCATTTCATAAATCACATGGCCATTTAGTTGAATCATCTTCGAGATTTTTTTTATTCCATAAATCTGCATGATCTCTGAATAATTTAGTACTCAGGCATAGTAGTGCCTGTGAATGGAAAAATATTGCTGAGTTAATAGGAAGAGAATGTCCTTGATCTCATTGGGCTATGATAGATCGCTTGTAATCAACCTCTTTAAGCCCATCTCCTGGGGGTTGATTGTCACAGCCACCGCTCTGTCCTTCTGATAGGCGATGGATTTGTGGCTAGGGTCATTGTCCCTTCCTCTTCAGAGTTGGGATCTCCGGGTGCACAGACTCAAAGCAGCCTCACTTGGACCCTTAGTCCATACATTGATGGTGAGTAGGGCGGGCTTCATTTATTGGTCAGTGCAAGCTTTCCTTTGTTCTCTCTAACACCCCAGTAAAGGCTCTTGCCCACATTTCCCTCACTTCCTTTCCTTCTGATGGGGCCATGGCTCTGACCAATGTGGTCCTTAATGGTTTTCCAAGCCTCCTATTGCAAGGGATCTTGGATTTAATCACTTTCATCTTTGTGACTGTCACTTCCTTTATGTGTATCTTACCATACATGATAGAAATGGGTCCTGGGTGGCTAGGAAACACTCTTCTCCTTTCTGGTGTTTGAATATTGGAGCCCTCCTTGCATCTTCCTTGTTTGTCCATCTTTTGTTCTTATCTACCATTCCCCATAATTACTGGAAAAGTACAATACATGTATGGTCTCTAAGACTGATGATATTGCTAGGAACCCTCAAGTTTCAATATTCCAGACTTGCCCTTTTACCTGAGCCTAAGATTCGTATCAGTATCATTGCAAACAAACAATCAGGAAGGAGTTTGCCTTGCTTTGTTCTAGGGAATCACAGGGTAGGGAGTGTGAAAGGACAGTTTCCAGGGACAGTTTATCTTAGGGAGTGGCTTGAGTGGAGGGATGAAGGGTGGGAAGAAAGGGGCCAAGTGAAATCCTTCAGGGAGAGTATTCTATCCGATGGTCAGCAACACCAAGATGGTGACTGAGGGGCTGAATGTCCAAGGAATTAGCCCATACCAAAGTAGTGCCACAGAGCAGAAAACTGCTGAGTTTTCTAACCACCAAATCATTTCTGAGACCCGCTCTATGCCCAGCAAAGTTCTGCCTATTTAGGTTGAAGCAAGACTTCAAAGAAGTTTCCTATCCTTGGGCCTAAATCCTCAGGAAGGACTAACCCATAAATGTTATATAATAGCTAAATGTATAGGAGACCATTATCTAACAAGACCTATCAGCAGCTTTACTTCTTTCTCCCTCACTCTCTCTTTGTCTCCCTCTTTCTTTCCCTCTTTCAGATAAGAACTCACTGGCAGTAGGAAGAATTCTAAGAACGATTTTATGTGAACGATTGTATTTTCTAATTCTGGATCACAGCTGAATCCCCAGTGCTTGGTTGATTTGAACATCTCAAGCTCCCTGGTGGTCAGGAGCCATTACCTGCTGGAAATGATATGGGAAAGGAATAGGGACAGCAGCTGATACTTGACAGATACACTAACCAAAGTTTATTAGTCACAGAGATTCCATTTTGGGGCTGGAAACACTACATCCCAAGCAGGCCTACTCAAGGGGTTGCATTCACGGACCTAGAACCAGGCTCTGTAACAGCCAAGAGTGGAAAGTGGTCTTGATCTCTGCACAGGGCTTGTTCGAACAGTCCCTGGGCTAGTAGAGGGGTGAAGCCGATTTGGATGAGGGTCAGGTGAGGGACAGCTAGTGTGACACATAAATAAACTTGCATACTGGGAAGCCTCTGAGACAGGGAGTATATTTTGCAAGAGAAGTAAAATTCACAGCTAGGTCTTCATGAGCCCTGTGGGGCTCAAATATGTCAAAGTGGCATTTGAAATTTTAGTTATCAGGAAATTCTAGTGGAGTACAATACTTGTAAAAGTGAATTATTTGTTGAAGAGATGGGTAGTGTCAATGATCTCTGATTTATTGTCTGTTGTGTAGCTAGATTCTACCTTAGTTACAGTGGAGGTAAAAAAGATGCAGGTCTGATGACATTGACATTATTGGGCTCTGTACAGTGGCGGTAGGACTGGTAAATGCCCTGATACATGTGTGTACCAGGATGTCCAAAAGCTGATGGTCAGCCTTAAATGGGTAGGATGGAAACAGAAAAAGGGAGTTTCAGCAAATTAATTCTGCCTTTTTGTTCTCATTGAATTGCCTATCCACTCATTCATTCTTCCACCAACCAATGATCTTTCGAGTGCCAGACAAGTGAGAGTCTATTGATTTAAATGGAATCCAGGTGACAGTTTGCTGGTGAAGTCTGGGGCGGTGATGGGAAAAGATTGGCAGGAAGTGAGGGAAAGGGATCCAGGCCAAGTCATTCTGTGGCATGCTCTTGTTAAACAGACTGTTCACAGTATCCCTCCTACCTCCTTTTCTTTGCTGGATTCATAAAACATAGACCACACCATAACTGTATTTACAAGGTTCATAAGGCAGGTTTGCAGCTGCTGGAGGTAGCAGAATATCTCAGGATCCAGAATCTGGTCTCAACCCTACAGTTATGACAGTCCCCATTTCCTCCACATCCACACTCCATCTTCCTTGGAACAAGATTTTAATAAGACTCTCAAGCCCTGATTTCCTCCCAGGGTGAGAATTGGGGTTCATATTTATTTATTAAGTGTTTATTGAGTAAGTGTCTTGTACCAGGCCAAGCGTCAGGTCTGGGAAAACCAACCAAAAAAAAAAAACCATTGCGGTGTTGGATAATTTGCAATCTCCAACAATGCAACAAAGATAGTCAATAAAATTTGGTGTTATTTAGAGGTGTGAGACTGTATTCTCCAAATTTATATTCTCTTATTAATGAGCGATTAAACAATTCAATTTTCATTACGAGACTCAGGCATGATAAAGCAAACTCACTGATGTGCAAACCAGAGGAGTGCAGATTGAAATTTGAGGCATCCATCTCAAATGAAACCTCTCAGAAATAATTTACATTGTCTGTTCTTTTCCAAAATGGGCCATTCCTTTTTTTAAAAAATTTTTATTAGTGAAACACCATGAGGTACAGTTGTAGACTTACAAATTTTTGTGCTTGGGTTTCAGTTATACAATGATCGAGTACCCATCCCTCCACCAGTGCCCATTCCCCACCTCCAATACTCCAAGCATCGCTCCCACCCCCCACTCCCCATCCCACTCTGACACTGTGGCAGAGCATTCCTTTTTGTTCTCTCTCTCCTTTTGGGTGCTGTGGTTTGCAAAAAAGGCATTGAGTGGCAATCATGTTTGGTCTATAGTCTACTCTCAGCATGCATCTCTCATCCTGGGAAGATCCTCCCGACACCCTTTACTTGGTGTTCCCCTCTCTATCTGAGCTGCCTTCTCCCCCAGCATGTGCGACTGGCCTCCAAGCCATGGAGTGAACCTCCTGGTACTATCTCGGCTATTCTTGGGTGTTAGTCTCCCATTTTGTTATTTTATATTCCCCAGATGAATACAATCTTTCTATGTCTGTCCTTCTCTTTCTGACTCATTTCACTTAGCATGATACTTTCCATGTAGTACCATTTGTATGTAAATTTCATGACTTCGTCTTTTCTTTTCTTTTTTTTCTTTTTTTTTTTTTTACAGTTGTAGATTTACAATTTTTTGTGCTTGGGTTTCAATTATACAATGATCAGATACCCATCCCTCCACCAGTGCCCGTTTTTCACCACCATGGATAATATCCCTCCCACCCTCATCCCCCCATCCCCCCCTGCCTCTGTGGCAGGGCAATCCCCTGTGTTCTCTCTCTCCGTTTGGGTGTTGTGGTCTGCAAAAGAGGCATTGAGTGGCAAACATGTTCAGTCCATAGTCTACTTTCGACATGCATCTCCCCTCCTGGGAGGATCCTCCAAACATCCTTTATTTGGTGCTCCCTTCTCTATCTGAACTGCCCTTTCCTCTAGGATACCCGGCTGGCCTCTAAGTTATGGAGTAATCATCCTGGTGCTGATCTCAGCTATTCTTGGGTATTAATCTCATACTTTGTTACTTTATATTCCCCAGATGAATGCAATCTTTCTATGTCTATCCCTCTCTTTCTGACTCATTTCGCTTAGCATGATACTTTCCATATTGTACCACTTGTATGTAAATTTCATGACTTCATCTTTTCTAACAGCTACATAGTACTCCATTGGGTAGATGTACCAAAGTTTCTTTAACCAGTCATTTGTTCTCGGGCACACGGTTTTTTTCCCAGGTTTTGGCTATCGTGAATAATGCAGCAATGAACATAGAAGAGCAGATGTCATTTCGACTGTACTTTTTTGCCTCTCCGGGATATATTCTCAGGAGTGGTATTGCTAGGTCAAATGGGAGCTCAATTTCTAATTTTCTGAGAATCGTACATTCTGTTTTCCAAAAGGGCTGAACCAGTCGGCATTCCCTCCAGCAGTGAAGGAGAGTTCCTTTCTCGCCACGTCCACACCAACACCGGTTGCTTCTGTACTTTTGGATGTGGGCCAGTTTCTGTGGTGTGAGATTGTTGTTTTGATTTGCATCTCCCTGATGATTAGTGACGTAGAGCATTTTCTCATGTGCCTTTTAGCCATTTGTATTTCTTCTTTGAGAAAGTTTCTGTTCATTTCATCACCCCCAAAATGGGCTATTTCTAAATAGCTCAATGATCTCAAAGGATTGTTGTGAAGATTAAATATTGTGAGTTTCAACACCCAAAAGGAGAGAGAGAACACAGGGGATTGCCCTGCCACAGAGACAGGGGGGATGGGGGGATGGGGGTGGGAGGGATATTATCCATGGTGGTGGAAAATGGGCACTGGTGGAGGGATGGGTATCTGATCATTGTATAATTGAAACCAAAGCACAAAAAATTGTAAATCTACAACTTTAAAAAAAATAAAATAAAATAAAGGGAAAAAAAAAAGAAAGTGAACTCAAAGAAAAAAAAAATATTGTGAGTTTAAGGCCTGTATTCAATCAGGCCTTAAATGAGTTTAAGGCACATAGAAATCAATAAATGCTAATGATAACATCTTTCTAATAATAACAATAACTATTATCAATGAAATAGAGACTTCTGAAGTGTGTAACAAATACTTCGAAGGGAACCTGCTAGGGAAGAAAGGGCTCAGGAGAGGGTCCCAACAAGTGGTGCTACTTGATTCGAGTCCAGAGAGAAGAGTAATGAAAAGAGCTAAGATATGTTTAGTATCTGACAATAGGGCTGAGACTGTTCTGGGAATATAACAGGGATGGTCTCTTTTTATCCTCAGAACAGTTCCCTGAAATCTGTGCAAATATTATCTTCATTACTACAGAGGAAAGAGGAGTGGGACTTAACCAGGCAAGATGGGGATGTGGGAAAGGTCTTTTTGACAGTGATGCAGTTATAAAGGCCCCAGGGCCATGAGAGAAGCAGCTTAATGGAACTGAAAACAGCATGGTATGTCTGGAGCAAGAAGGATGTGCGGGCAAGATGAGGTCAGAGGAAAAAGGTTGTCCAATGTTCTCTGTCATTGAAGATTTATTGGACCCCAACTGAACCCCATCAGCACCATCTCCAACAAAGTTCTGGCTATCATTTCCCAGTGCATTGATGAGAAACAGATTTCCTGAACTCTTCTTCATTGGAATAGGTGCTCTTCATTTATAAAAGTATACCAGAAATCTCTTGCAAATTGAGTGAAAAACCATTTCTTAAATGACTGGATTCAGAGATAGATCATCCTTAGTCCCTCAGTTAAAGTACTTTTATTTGTTAATTTTGTTGGTGGGGCTCCCACACCATACTCAAGGGGTTCACTGTCTTGCAGACCAGACAACTTAATGCTCAGATCCAGAGATGCTAGGAACCACACTCTTTATACTTGTTTTTGCTTTAAGGCTATATTTGGCTATACTCAGGTCTTCCTCTGGACTGTGCACTTAGGGATAAGCCTGGTAGGCTTGGTTGACCATATAGAGATCTGAGGATTGAACCTAGGTCAGCTATATACAATGCAAGAGCCTTATCTGTTGTATTATCACTGCAGCATATGAGTAATTTTTGATAATAGTATGTGGAACATCAATTTTTTTAGAAAGTTCATCTTCCATGGTAGGGGAAACTACTCAAACATTTATTGAATTTGCATTTCAAACTTACCACTAAATACTGAGCATGCTGGCCTTATGTCCAGATTTTTGAAATGAAACTGCGCAAAAAATGATACATTAGACATTGGGGAATATAAAAAAAAATCAAAGTTGTGGTAAAATTTTTTTCTATACTCACTTAGAGACACATTTTGTGACTCAGCTGCTTAGGGACAGGAAGTGAAATAGAAAACAATGAGAGGAAAACCTGCTCAGGACTGAGCTGAGACTTCCTTGGCTACGGGACAGAATATCCCTCACCCATTTGGTAGATTTTATACACATGATATTATAACTTCAGTAGATATCAGTTGAAATAAATCCCAGGATTTTCCAGAAAAATTGTAGCAATGACTGATTGAGGAATTGGTTTATGCCAGTTTGGATTGTGAGGGTGGGAGTATTAAGTGCTACTCAGCTCTGAAAAAAAATTATATTATCATGATATTCTGACTGGAAATAGAAGGTATTAATTATGCTTAGTGAAATAAGTCTTATGAAGAAAAACAAACACAAGAATTTTTTCCTTAAATTTTTATTAGTGAAACACCATGAGGTACAGTTGTAGACTTATAAATTTTTGTGCTTGGGTTTCAGTTATACAATGATTGAATACCCATCCCTCCACCAGTGCCCATTCACCACCACCACCAGTCCCAGTATCCCTCCCACCCCCCTTCCCCCCATCCCACCCTACCTCTGTGGCAGGGCATTCCCTTTTGTTATCTCTCTCCCCTTGAGTGCTGTGGTTTGCAAAAGAGACATTGAGTGGCAATCTTGTTCGGACTATAGTCTATTCTCATCACACATCTCCCATCCTGAGAGGAACCTCCCAACACCCTTTATTTGGTGCTCCCTTCTCTATCTGAGCTACCCCTAGAGTGCAAACACAAGGATTTAACTCATATATAGTAGAGCCCGGCAAGCTACCGAGAGTATTGGATATGCCAGACACAGTAACAACAAAGTCTCCAATGGAGACGTTACTGGGCCCACTCGAGCAAATCGATGATCAACGGGAGGGCCTTATAGTAGATTAAAAATAAACAAAATAAAGAAACATTTTAGACTGTAAGATAGCAAAGTGGGTAATTGGGATTTGCTGCATGGTGAGAGATGGAAACTAGAAACCTGAAGGTGAATGATGGTAGACACAAATGTTAATTTAAAACAATATACCTGAAAGCTATAAAATGGTGTAAGTCAGCATTAAGGCAATGAAAGAATAGAAATTATCTCTTGAAGACCTATAATGGAGCTAGAATGTAGGATAACATTGGTTTGTGCTTTCTCCTCTGCCGCAAAGGAGTTTAGGTTTACTGGGTAATGTTCCTGGGTAGCCCATCATAATGCTCCTGAAGCACCTCTATTCCTCTGGTTTTATTGGAATATAGCTCTAAACATTTTAGGATAACCTTGGTATGTCCTGTTTCCCTTGCTACAGGGAGCTTAGTTTTATCACAGTGCTCCTGAGGCACTTCCATTCCTCTGCGTTTATTGTAAACTCTTCTCTGTGCTCTCTTCCTTAACTGGTTTATTACCCTTCCCCCCTAAGAAGACTCTGTTAACTTGTCAGGTCAGATTCCTTAGAAATCTATGATTTTATATTTGTGAACAAAATGTCGCTTTTCTCCTTCTCTTATGTCCTTTTGCATAGTTTACTTTAAAACATTGTCCTTTTTGCATAGACACAGGAAGACAATATTGTGCTTTTGTAACTTGGCTACAGTGATCAGGACAGATTAGTCTTTCCTAACCCTAGCAGGGTCCTAATTCAGTTGTCACTCTTTGGATCATGACATAATTTGTTCATGACAATGCTCTTAACTTATAGTTAAATATTGTAGCACTTTGGTCTGGCCCAGGGTAACTCACAGCTTGCCCTGGGTCCACCCAGTCCCTCGTCAGGACCCTGCTTTTGGGGTTCTAGGAACTAAGGGCGACTGAAACTTAAGTCAAAAAAACAGATGCCCAGGAGTGAATAGCATTCGGAATCAATTAACTGCCAAGTTACAAAAGCACTCTTTACAATAGCCAGAATCTGGAAAACACCTGAGTGCCCGAGAACAGATGACTGGTTAAAGAAACTTTGGTACATTTACACAATGGAGTACTATATAGCTGTTAGAAAAGATGAAGTCATGAAATTCACATACAAGTGGTACTACATAGAAAGTATCATGTTAAGCGAAATGAGTCAGAAAGAACGGGATAGACATAGAAAGATTACATTCATCTGGGGAACATAAAGCAACAAAATGGGAGACTAACACCCAGGAGTGACCGAGATTAGTACCAGGAATTTTGCTCCATGACTTGGAGGCCAGCCACATGTGCTAGGGGAAAAGGAAGCTCAGATAGAGAAGAGAGCACCAAATAAAGGGTGTTGGGAGGATCCTCTCAGGGTGGGAGAGGCATGCTTAAAGTAGACTATAGACCAAATATGATTGCCACTCAATGCCTCTCTTGCAAACCCCAGGACCCAAAAGGAGAGAGAGAGAGAGAGAGAGAGAGAGAGAGAGAGAGAGAGAGAGAGAGAGAGAGAGAGAGAGAACAAAAGGGAATGCCCTGCCACAGAGGCAGAGTGGGATGGAGGGGATGGGGGGTGGGAGGGATGCTGGGATCCGTGGTTGTGGAGGATGGGTGCTGGTGGAGGGATGGGTACACTTTATCATTGTATAACTGAAACCCAAGCACAAAAATTTGTAAGTCTATAACTGTACCTCATGGTGTTTCACTAATAAAAATTTTTTTAAAAAACAGCCTTTAGTGAAATCAACACTTCTTCTTGGCATCCTTCCCTGCTTTCCTGACCATTCTACTCGGGTAGGGCGTTTGCCTTGCACGCGGCCAACATGGCCGACCCGAGTTCGATTCCTCCGCCCCTCTCGGAGAGCCCGGCAAGCTACCGAGAGTATTGGATATGCCAGACACAGTAACAATAAAGTCTCCAATGGAGACGTTACTGGGCCCGCTCGAGCAAATCGATGATCAACGGGAGGGCCTTTACCTTTACCTTTACCTACTACAAATTCTAATAAACTTTTGGTCAAAACCCCTATTGTTGTGACAGAGGTGACCAACAGTCCTACCCCTCTTCCCCCATTGGCATGGCCAGCCCCTATGCATTGCACAAAAACCCAATGTCAGACATGGAAAAGCTTTCTGGATGAAGGAAGCAAATCTCTCTCTACCAGAGCCTGACATTGGCCCTGACAATTCACTGTGCACTGTCCCAGAGGCCAATAAGCAATGAGCATCTGTTTTCATTGACTCACTAACTCATCAAATATTTGCTTAAAAGAAAAAAACTAAAAAATATTAAATACATACATGCATCTTATATAACTTATATACCAAGTGTCACCTGAATTACCCTATTTCGTGTTCCATCAACACTTCTGAGAGGATTGGTGTCCCTAGAAGACCAAGGCACAGCGCTAGAGTCTTTGCTCATTAATACTCTTTTCTACTTCCTCTACTAATTGCCCTGTGTGTGTTCCTCACAGTAGTGGGCACTCACTTGTGATTCACTGGTGAAAAAGAAATATGGTGCCACTCCTGATGGCTGTACTGCCTGATAGATGAAACACACATTAAGAAAATCATGGATTCATCAAAACGGTGAAATGTTGCAAAGGAGAAGAATGGGGTTGCTAGAAATATGATACAATGTCTATAAAATGGTTAACAGGAAACTATTAGCTATTCTGGGAGTTAGGAATAGCTTTCTTTAGAAAGTAAACTGTAAGCCTTCCTACACACCTGAGAGTTATAAACTCTATCAGTGGGGACACAGAGAAATCCTAATAGCACAGGCCTCCCGAACTGAATCCACAAACTCCTGGGGAAGACAATTGCAAAAACAAATGCCAATTATAGCTTCTCAAAAGGATTTGAAAAGACAGAAGGATGTAATTATCCATCTGATGGCCTCCCAATATCTATATTGCAAACCATGATGCCTCAAAGAAGAAACTGAGAGTAAGAAGGAAATTGTCTGCCATAGAGGCAGGGGGTGGGGTGGCGTGGGTGGGGGTGGCTAGAGGGAAACTGGAGACATTGGTGGTGCAAAACATACACTGTGGTGGAGGGATGGGCTTTTGATCATTGTATGGCTGAAACTCAATCATGAAAGCTTTGTAACTGTATCCTTCAGTGATTCAATAATAAAAATAGTACTCCATCTGAAATGAATGCAAAGTAGGATTGGTTCAATATATTCAAGACGGAAAGAGATGGAGAAAAAGCAACGCCAGCAAGCATTTGAGTTGGTGAGTAGCAAATCTCCTGAACAACAACCCAAGCAGAGAAACCTTGAGAAGTGTAAAAGTGAATTCTCAAGCAAAATCAGGGTCTCTTGAAGAACCTGGTACAGAGAGGAATTTACAAATAAGTGATGAAAGATCAGGCAGGTATGGTAAACAGTGAAAGATCTCAAATGCTCCTTATGCTCTGCAGAAATTGTTGCTTTCTGCCTGCTTTCTGCCAGTTACAAAGCTTTCATGCTCATGAATGATCAACCGTGATCCAGTATGGCATGGTGCAATAAATCTGTCAGAAAGTTACTCTAGGTAAAGATTGTTCTGCTAAGAGATAATGGCAATAATCACAAGGGATGTCAAAGACCTGATCTGCTTTTTAGAAGAGGGAGTCCTAGGTTATAAGAAAACAGAGAAAAGAGACAGATTGCACATTATGATGAGACAGATCAAAGGTCTCTGCTTGAAAAGACTGACCACGGGCTAAATACAAAGTTAAATGCAGTATGACGCAGCATATGGCAAGTGAATCTCCAGGCAAAGGTTAATAGCAGCAGTGAACTATTATTAACTCTAAATAATCAACTGAAGATTGGACAGCTGTATTAGTCATTG
The DNA here is from genome assembly GCF_029834395.1 of Sorex fumeus. Classification (NCBI taxonomy): domain Eukaryota; kingdom Metazoa; phylum Chordata; class Mammalia; order Eulipotyphla; family Soricidae; genus Sorex; species Sorex fumeus. The sequence continues at coordinate 19,070,974 of NW_026606067.1, forward strand.
ATTTAGAATCTAAATTTGATGCGTGATGATAGTAGACTATAGACCGAACAAGATTGCCACTCAATGTCTCTTTTGCAAACCACAGCACCCAAAAGGAGAGAGAGAACAAAAGGGAGTGCCCTGCCACAGAGGCAGGGTGGGATGGAGTGATGAGGAGTGGGAGGGAAACTGGGACTGGTGGTGGTGGAGAATGGGCACTGGTGGAGGGATGGGTACCCGATCATTGTATAACTGAAACCCAGCACAAAAATTTGTAAGCCTACAACTGTACCTCATGGTGTTTCACTAATAAAAATTTAATAAATAAATAAATAAATAAACACTATGTTTGGTGGAGAAAAAAAAGAATCTAAATTTGAAACTCTTTCAGAAAAGGTGGGAATTTGGGACATATTGTGGTAAGAGCTCCAAATACATATTCAGCAAGTGTGAAAAACAAAAGCAAGGGCAAGAAAAAATACAGGATTACAGGAGAGGGTAATTCAATAAGAAATATAAAAACAATGATTAATATCCACTGTGCTATCCCTTTCTTTCTGAGTCATTTCGCTTAACATGATACTTTCCATGTAGTACCACTTGTATGTAAATTTCATGACTTCGTCTTTTCTAACAGCTACATAGTACTCCGTTGTGTAAATGTACCAAAGTTTCTTTAACCAGTCATCTGTTCTCCGGCACTCAGGTTAACAACCTTAATTTTAGACGTTAACTATCCCAGTATGTGTCCAGATGTGATTTCTTTCTAAGGGTCCACAGGAGACAAAATTAAAACTTAGTTACCACAAGTTTTGGTTATTTGAATGGCTACTTTATTCCACTCATGACACAAGAGAGGCATTTGGTTAGCAACATTTCAGAATTTTCTAGCATTTTTGATATTTTTTCGTGTTGATTTGGATAACATGATGAAATTTTCAGATACTTATGGACATCAGAGAAACCTGCATTTGTATAAGCTGAGTAACAACAGATGAATTTCTTTTTTTCTTTTCTTTTTGAAAAATTGTTATTAATGTAACACCGTGAGGTACAGTTGCACATGTACAAATTTTTGTGCTTGTGTTTCAGTTATACAATGATTGAGTACCCATACCTCCACTAATGCCCAAACCCAACTCTGATGATCCCAGAATCGCTCCCATCACCCCACATCCCTCCGATCCCACCCCACCCCTGTGGCAGGGCATTTCCTTAAAGGAGACTCTCTCCTTTTGAGTGCTGTGGTTTGCAAAAGAGACATTGAGTGGCAATCATGTTCAGTCTATAGTCTATTTCAGCGTGCATCTCTCATCCTGGGAGGATCCTCCCAACATCCTTTACTTGGTGCTCCCCTCTCTATCTGAACTGCCTTCTCCCCCAGCATGTGCAGCTGGCCTCCAAGCCATGGGATGAACCTCCTGGTACTATCTCGGCTATTCTTGAGTGTTAGTCTCCCAATCTTTCTATGTCTGTCCCTCTCTTTCTGACTCATTTCACTTAGCATGATACTTTCCATGTAGTACCACTTGTATGTAAATTTCATGACTTCATCTGTTCTAACATCTGCATAGTACTCCATTGTGTAGATGTACCAAAGTTTCTTTAACTAGTCATCTGTTCTTGGGCACTCGTTTCCCCCCCCCGCCCCCCCCAGATTTTGGCTATTGTGAATAGTTCAGCAATGAACACAGAAGTGCAGATGTCATTTCGAATGTACATTTTTGCCTCTCCGGGATATATTCCCAGGAGTGGTATTTCTGGGTCAAATGGGAGCTCAATTTCTAATTTTTTGAGAATCGTCCATACTGTTTTCCAAAAGGGTTGAACCAGTCAGCATTCCCACTAGCAGTGAAGGAGAGTTCTTTTCTCGCCACATCCACACCAACACCGGTTGCTTTTGTTCTCTTGGATGTGGGCAAGTTTCTGCGGTGTGAGATGATATCTCATTGTTGTTTTGATCTGCATCTCCCTGATGATTAGTGACGTAGAACATTTTCTCATGTGCCTTTTTGCCATTTGGATTTCTTCTTTGGGAAAGTTTCTGTTCATTTCATCACCCCATTATTTATTTATTTATTTTTTTATTTTGAATACCCATCCCTCCACCAGTGCCCACTTCCCACCACCACGGATCCCAGTATCCCTCCCACCCCCCATTTCCCCTCATCCCCCCCTGCCTCTGTGGCAGGACATTTCCCTCTGTTCTCTCTCTCCTTTTGGGTGTTGTGGTTTGCAAGAGAGTTAAGTCTGATTTTCAGGGAGAAACGTTGGATCATTTACTTTGCATTGATCACTTTGTATATAAGGAGATGCAGCCGCACGGTTTGGAATAAATGTCCTGGTTCCAGCATGCCCGAGCTATGCTTGTAGAGGCTCATGGTCACTGGGGTTCCATCTAGAGAAGACGGAATGCAGCACTTACCCCATCTAGAACTTCCCAGTGATCTTGGCTCTGTTTGGGACCTGGAGCATTCTCCAAGAGCTGTGGAGCCCCCCCAGCGGTTTTCTTTTTTGTTGCTGTGTGCTGTAAAGATGGCGTTGGGGGGATGTTGTGGGCGTGCCTTCAGGAATCAGAGGTTACTTGGGAGCCGGGGCAGTCCCATAGCAGTTTGGAATAAATGTCCTGGTTTCCGCATGCCCGAGCTATGCTTGTAGAGGCTCATGGTCACTGGGGTTCCATCTGGAGAAGGCGGAATGCAGCACCTACCCCATCTGTGACTTCCCAGTCATCACCCCATTTTTTGATGTTTTGATGTTTTGGGGTTAGATGTTTTCTTCTTGTGGAGTTCAACCAGTGCTTTGTATATCCTTGATATCAACCCCTTATCAGATGGGTATTAAGTAAATATCCTTTCCCATTTTGTAGATTGTCTTTGTATTCTGGTCACTGTATCTTTTGAGGTGCAGAAGCTTCTTAATTTTAGATAGTCCTTTTTGTTTATTTATGTTTCCACTTGGTTGGTCAGTGGAGTTGGTCTTAGAAGATACTGTTAGCCTCGGTATAGTGGAGGGTTTTGCCGGCCTTGTCTTCAATGTATCTTATGGATTATGGCTTGATGTTGAGATCTTTAATCCATTTTGATCTGACTTTTGTGCATGGTGTTAGGTCAAGGTCTAAGCCCATTTTTTTGCATGTGGTTGTCCAGTTATGCTAGAAACATTTGTTGAAGAGGCTTTCCTTGTTCCACTTCACATTACTTGCTCCCTTATCAAAGATTAGATGTTCATACATATGCGGTTTTGTGTACGGATATTTCACCCTGTTCCATTGGTCTGTGTCCCTGGCTTTGTTCCAGTACCATGCTGTTTTAATTATTACTGCTTTGTAGTAGAGTTTGAGATTGGGGAGGGTAATGCCTCCCGTGTCTTTTTCCCAAGAATTGCTTTTATCTATTCGTGGGCCTTTGTTGTTCCATGTGAATTTCAGGAGTGCTTGATCTATTTCTTTGAAGAATTTCATGGGTATCCTTATAGGGATCACATTGAATCTGTATAATGCTTTTGGAGTATTGCCATTTTGATGATGTTGATTCTTCCTATCATGAGCAGGGGATTTGTTTCCATTTCCTCGTGTCCTCTTTTATTTCATGGAGCAGCGTTTTGTAGTTTTCATTGTAGAGGTCCTTTAGCTATTTACTTAGGCTGATTTCGAGGTATTTGATTTTCTGGGGCACAATTGTGAACGGGTGTTTTTTTCATGTCACTTTCCTCTCTCTCATTATTTGCATTTAGGAAGGTCATGGATTTTTGGGCATTGATTTTATAGCCTGCGACTTGACTTTACAAGACTATTGTTTCTAGGAGTTTCTTGGTAGAGGATTTAGGATTCTCAAGATATAGTATCGTATCATCTGCGAATGGTGAGAGCTTGATTTCTTCCTTTCCTATCTGGATGCCTTTAATGTCTTTTTCTTGCCAAATCGCTATTGCAAGTAATCCAGCACTATGTGAAACAGATAGTCTCTGATGATCTTTGGATAATGGGCATCCTTATCTTGTCCCTGATCTTAGAGGAAAGGCCCTTAGTTTTTCCCCATTGAGGATAATGCTTGCCATGGGTTTGTCGTAGATGGCTTTGACTATCTTGAGGAAGGTTCATCACAACCCATTTTGGTGAGAGTTTTCATCATAAACGGGTGCTGGGTCTTGTCAAAAGCTTTCTCTGCATCTATTGATAGGATCATATGGATTTTATCTTTACTTTTGTCGACATGATTGATTATGTTGACTTATTTCTGAATGTTAAACCATCCTTGCATTCCTGGAATGAATCCCACTTGGCCGTGGTGTATGATTTTTTGATGAGTTGATGGATTCTATTTGCTAATATTTTGTTGAGGATCTTCGAATCTGTGTTCATCAGGGATATTGGCCTATAGTTTTCTTTGTTGGTGGTGCCTTTGTTTCCTTCAGGTATTAGGGAGATATGTGCCTCTTGGAAGCTGTTTGGAAGAGTTCCTGTTTTTTCAATTTCCTGGAAAAGCTTGAGGAGAACTGGCAAAAGGTCTTTTGGAAAGTCTTTGAATGTTTGGAAGAATTCACTAGTGAATCTTTCTGGGCCTAGGCTTTTATTTTTGAGAAGACTCTTTTGATTACCGGTTCAATTTCCTTGATATGAATGGATATATTCAGGTATCCCAAGTCTTCCTGATTCAGTCTTGGGAGATTATATGAATCCAGGAATTTATCCATTTATTCTAGGTTCTCTTGTTTTGTGGCATACAGTCTCTAAAACTAGTCTCTGATGATCTTTTGAATTTCACTGGTTTCTTTTGTAATGTCCCCTTTTTCATTTGTGATTCATTTTATTAGGGTTATCTCTCTTTCTTTGTGAGTGTTGCTAGTGGTTTATCAATCTTATATATGTTCTCAAAGAAACAGCTCTTGGTTCCATTGACCTTTCACATTTTTTTGGTATCCATGTTGTTAATTTCTGCTCTAAGTTTTATTATTTCTTTCCTTTGGCCAATTGTGGGTTCTTTTGTTGGTCTTTTTCTAAGATCTTGAGCTGTGTGGTTAGGTTATCTATGTAGGCCCTTTCTTCTTTCCTTAGTAATGCTTGCAACACTATAAATTTTCCTCTTAGCATGGCTTTAGCTGCATCTCTTAGGTTCTGCTAGCTCGTGTCGTCATTCTTGTTTGTTTCTAGGTATCTTTTGATTTCATCTTTGACATCCTTCCTAACCCACTCATTGTTCAACATTGAGTTGTTTAATTTCCAGGTCTTTGATTTGTTTCTCGATGTCTTTTTGTGATTTGCTTCTATCTTCAATGCATCGTGTTCTGAAAAGATTGTTGATACTAGTTCTATCTTCCTGATTCTATTGAGGTATGTTTTGTGGACTAGCACATGGTCTATTTTGGAGAATGTTCCATGTGCACTGGAGAAGAATGTGTATTCTTTCTTTCTGGGGTGTAAAGTCCTGAATAGATCTATTAGCCCTCTCTCTTCTCTTTCTTCCTTCAAAGCCAATATTTCCTTGTTGAGTTTTGTTCTTGTTAATATATCCAGAAGTCAGAAGGCAATGTTAAAGTCTCCAACTACTATTGTGTTGCTAGCAATGTCCTCCTTAAAATCTGTTAGCAATTGTTTTAAGTATTTAGCTGGTCCCTCATTAGGTGAGTATACATTTAAGAGTGTGATTGCTTCATGTTTTATGTATCCCTTAATAAATAGAAAATGGCCTTCGCTGTCCCTTCTAAACTTTTTCAACCTGAAATTTATATTGTCAGATACTAGTATGGCCACCCAGCTTTTTTTAGGGAGCTGTTTGTTTGCAGGATTGTTTTCCATCCTTTAACTTTGAGTCTGTGTTTGCTCTGATTGTTCAGATGAGTTTCTTGTAGACAGCAGAATGTTGGTTTCAGTTTCTGGATACATTTTGCCACTGTGTCTCTTGATTGGTGCATTTAGACCATTGACATTGAGAGAGATTATTGTCATGGGGTTTTGTGACATCTTTCTGTAGGGGTTGGTTGTGTTTATAAGTGTTTTCCTTTTATCTTAAGGAGCCCCTTTAATCCTTCTTTCAGATTTGGTTTTGAGTCTATGAAGTTCCTGAGTTGTTGTTTATCTACAAAGTGTTGTATCATTCCATCGACTTTGAGTGAGAGTTTAACTGGATAAAGTATTCTTGGTGAGGTGTTCATTTCATTGAGTTTTTTCACTATATCCCATCATTGCCTTCGGGCTTGGAGAATTTCCTCTGATAGTTCTGTTGTAAATTTAATGGGTGCTCCTTTGTATGTGGTTTCCTTCTTTGACCTTGCTGCTTGCAGTATTATGTCTCTGTCCACAGCATCCACCATTCTGACTATAATATGCCTTGGAGCGTTTTTATTAGGGTCTCTTTTAGCTGGCACCCTTCTGGCTCCTTGGATCTGGATGTCCCATTGCTTGTTGCTCCCTCTGTGATATCTGTTGCTCATCTTCAAGCTCACTGATCCTGTCTTCAGCTGTATTCATCCTACTGCTAAGGGCACTGACTGAGTTTTTAATTTTGTCTACCAAATCCTTTATTTGTGTCACTTCTTTTTGTAGCTTTTTTATTTCTGCTCTCATTTCTTCCTGTATTTTCTCGACTATCCATTATACTGCTTCTTTTATTTCTTCTTTAGTTTTATGGATATATCCTCCAGTGATTCTTTGAGTAGATCCTTGAAAATCCTCTGCATTTCGTCTCGAAATTCTTATCAGAGAGAGCATATTTGTGGATAACCCAGTTTGAGGATTTGGGAATCTTTTCTTCATCCTCTCCTTGTAGTGGAGATTTGTGCTGTTTCTTCATGTTGTTTTGGTTGTCTAGTGGTAAAACCCTGAAATTCACTAGTGCTGTTCCCTCTTATTGTGGGAAAGAATTCTGCATAAGGTCAGTCGATGGTGGTCACCCTTCTCCCTTTCTAGAGTCTGACCTTTTTCTCAGGCATTATTCTTTGGCTTATGACGGGCATCTAGTGAATCTTTGGTGGATTAATATTGGGCTTGTACAGCTTCTTGCGTACTGGTCTTTTGTTAGAATTGGAGTGGGCCAGTGGATTATTGTTGTATTGTAGTTGAGGTGGCCAGAATTTTCCCCACAGAATTAGGTGATAAAGGATGGGATGAAAGTCCAGAGTGCTGGAAATATAACTGCAGCCACTTGAGTAGCAGCCCAACTTGGAGAAGTCCACGCCCACTTTTGAGGAAGTCACACCCCTAAAGTGGTGACCCACACCCCCAGCCAGTCCAGATGCTAGCCCACAGACCTCTTGAGGTGGCGACTAGTTTGGCTGGCGCTCGCTGCAGAAGTGGAGGCAGGTGAAATGAGTAAGAAAGAGAGGGATAGACATAAAAAGATCACATTCATCTGGGGGACATAAAGTAACAAAACAGAAGATTAATACCCAAGAATAGCCGAGATCAATATCAGGAGGATTACTCCATGGCTTAGAGGACAGCTGGGCAGTTTAGGGGAAAGGGCAGCTCAGATAGAGAAGGGAGCACCAAATGAAGGGTGTTTGGAGGATTCTCCCAGGATGGGAGATGCATGTTGAAAGTAGACTATGGACCGAACATGATTGCCACTCAATGCCTCTTTTGCAGACCACAACACCCAAAAGGAGGTAAAGGTAAAGGTAAAGGCCCTCCCATTGATCGTCGATTTGCTCGAGCGGGCCCAGTAACGTCTCCATTGGAGACTTTGTTGTTACTGTGTCTGGCATATCGAATACTCTCGGTAGCTTGTCGGGCTCTCGGAGAGGGGAGAGGGGAGAGGGCTCTCCAAAAGGAGAGAGAAAACAAAAGGGAATGCCCTGCCACAGAGGCAGGGTGGGATGGGGGGGATGGGGGTGGGAGGGATACTGGGATCCATGGTGGTGGAAAATGAGCACTGGTGGAGGGATGGGTATTTGACCATTGTATAATCGAAACCCAAGCACAAAAATTTGTAAGTCTACAACTGTACCTCATGGTGTTTCACTAATAAAAATATATAAAAAATTAAAAAAAAGAAGTAGAGGTAGGTGCCCCAGGCCGGGGTCCTGGCGACTGCGGCTGGCTTTAAGGGTCACAAGTTTAGGTGGGGAGCTCCAACTCTGCCTCGGGCTGGTATCTGGATGAGTGAGCAGAGGGAGGCCGAACGGCTCAGGTTTGGGCTCCCGTAGTGTGCCTCAATTCCCGTCCCCTGCAGGCCAAGGATGAAAACCGGCCGTTCTCAGGGGATCTAGTTAGACGCGAGCCCCGGGAAGGGGCCCTGCCACCGGGTGGGTACCCGGATGAGTGACAACAGATGAGTTTCTTCAAGTTCTCCAATCCTCAGTTTCATTATGTATTTAATGAGAGTAAAATCGATTTTGCACATGAGGTAACTTTGTACTTTGCAGATGTTTACAGTGGGGATACTGTTATCCCCTAAATTCCTTTAGTAGGTAATAGTGTTGTCACTAGAATTATGTGGTAAAAGTTTTATGGATACGTTCAAATTTTTTCTGGTATAAATAAACGCACTGTCTTTTTTTGAAAGTTATCATGGAATCATACAATAGGCAAATATTTGGTTGACCAGGCCCTTCCCTTTCTGATGGGCTGTAAAGAAGGTCTTTTAAGTTTCCAAGGGGCAATTGTTTAGTATAAACTTTTGACTCATGGCAACACTGTATAACTTATCCTTTGCTGATTGTCACTCTGGGCAATGGAAGGTAGTAAAATATAAATATATATGGTTTATTGGACACTGGAAACAAAGAAGGGAAGCTTCTCTGCTCCCATTTCCCTCTTTCTCCACCCAGTCCCTTCTCAGACTGTGATTCCTTCTTCAGTCTCTCTGGGTATCAGTGCTGATAACAGGAGGGCACTTTAGGGGCAATGCCTGTTCTGGATCAAAGCTCTCTCTCAGGCTACCAGCTTCAAGATTATGACTTACTTTCTTATCACTGGAACTTCAATACACACACCCATCTCCTGCTCTGGTGTCTTTTTTTCAATGGGAATCCCACTCTCAGGGAGTGTTCTCTGTCCTCTAACTTTGCAGGTTGTTGGACTATCTACTAAGTGCATTCTAAAACACACCATTCATTGTTCGTTCCCTTGTGCTTAAGTTTGCCTGGGGCCTTATCATTATATCATTTGTTTTCTCTGAGAATTTTAAATAGTTTGCAAACTCTTCTATGCACTTTCCTCTATAACCCCTCCAAACCTTTATTTCCTCATTTGCCACAGAGAAGAGAGGACATGAGCACTTGTAGCTCAGAATTGTATAGATTAAGCAGAATGATGGTGATGTGTGAAGAATCCTTAATATGTAATCTGCCATTGGTAGGTGCTCAATGAATATTAGCCTGCTCCTGTTCTTCTGCCCAAAGTCAGATTTGTTGTCAACTATGTTTTTAGCAGATTTTTTTTTATGAATTGAATGATTATAACATTTGAATCGGTAGGAACTATTCTTCTCCAATGTTTCTTTCTGAGCTGAGAGATTTCTTTTAGCAGAATACTTGGTCATATCTTCTTTGGAAAGAAATGCCTTATTGGAGAGTAAGTTTGGGATGGAAATGGTTGGGATGATATGAAGATGAAGGAGTAGGCAGGCCTCTCTCTCCTGTGGGTGGATAAGGATGGGAGGGAGAGATGGGGGATTGGAGAGGATGTTTGGCTGCCTATAAACATGTTTCTACTTGCTCTTTCATGCTGAAAATTTTATGATAACAAATTTTCACACAAGGAGGCCCGTGATTTTTCAGCTCAACATGTATCTACCCCTAGGATTCATTGATAAAAGGCTCATTGTTGTTGTATAGGTAAACCAACTCTCCAATAGGAGATTAATCAGAAACAGACATAATCTTTGTATTCCCTTCTACTAAGCTGATTATCAACCTGTGTATAAAGAATAGCATTTTTAAAAAAGATTCTGTTTTGATGTTATCTTCAGCAATCTTCTAGTTTATATCACAGAAAGTGATACCATTCAAGGGCATTGTGTTTCTGTTACCCTGATTTGACAAAAGTGCCTTACATACGGCTTCAGAGTCACAGAACCAAGGAAGTTACCAGATTCTGATGCTTTGTGATCTTATTCCATGAAGCTTTTTTACTTGGTATCTTCTCTTATGTTTCCCCTGTCTTGCCACCACATTGACCTGTGAGAAGCATGCTAGCTCTGCTTTTCTCGCAGTCATACTAATTTCACTTAAGGAGACCTTCCCATTCTTCTCCTTCTCAAATGACAAGATGGAATATAGCGAGAAATGAAAGTTGTCAGCTTTGAGTGATGATAAAATGCTTGGGAGGATTCTTTTTTTTTTTTAAATCTCATCCCTTGATTCTGCCTGAAACTCAGTGTAGGGTCACAGAGAAGAGATAACTGGAAGGAGATGATTTGGAAATAAAAGGCAGAAGAGGCTAGACAGCCAAGTAGGCTATGCTTGGCTATTGGGAGAGAAGGCTTACTATCTCCACACCAGGCTTCGTTTTCATCACTCAGTGTAACTAGGGCTATTATATGTCCATGTAATGCCATGTCGAAGGAAGGGTACTATCAAGTAAGAGATTGCACCAGTTCAACAAGAAGGTCTCTGTTCAGTGGGATTTTGATGGAGAAAAAGACCGGCAGTGAGCCAGTGACCAACCAGGGTTCCACTTTGCTCTCTAGGAGAAGCATGTTGTTCTCTTCAGAATGCTTGTGGACCTTGTCTGAAAGTATATCTCAGCTTCTGTTGGGGGTAGTTTACCCCATACTCCAGAGCAGCAGTGGGTTTTCTTTCAGAGCAACTGTTCTGTCCTTTGCTTGTGCAGTGGACATTGCTGAATGAGGGATAGAAGGAACGACAGCAGCATGAGTTTTCCTCTTAGAAACCCAAGGCCATTTTTAGATTTTAACCTCACTGGTCCACCCCCAGAAAGTGTTTCTCCTATTAATCAGCTAGTTAACAGGAAGTTTGTCCATTTGCCAGTTTTTAGATTCAGACACCATGTGTCATGATGGGATATAAAGAATAAGTGAACTGTAACTCTTGGTTAGAGAATTTGCAGGCTATGTTGGGTGGAGGTTGACATACACATCCAAAGTACCAGTGTTTCCAAATCAAGAACCAGGTGCTGAGCAAGGTTGGAGAAGACAGTAGCTCATTTCTCAAATGGCCTGAGAATGTGTGTGCTGTTGATTTCCAGGGGCAATGGTGACTAGATAGCCATGGAAGTTCTGAATGCTGCCCTAGAATTGAGTGTTATTAGTGTCCATCCTGCTTGCTTTCTTGAGTTTTTGGCCCCAGGGAACTTCATGGCATGCACCAGCACAGAGATAGTCCATGTGAGCACAAATGATTTTACTATCTTAGCTATCACTAAAAAATCTAAATATACATGTCATAGGAAGACAGATGCCTGTGAGGAAATTGCCTGGAAAAAGAAATAATAAAAGGGATGAATGAGTTGCTGGAGTAATTTCATTTTTCAAATATGTTTGTAAACCATGCATGATCTTATTGGGATGAACTTCTTGCAAGTAGCAAAGGCGAATGCTAATTCAGTGGTGTCTGGGAGTGGTGGGTTTTCAGTTGTTTAGGTCCAGGAGGAGAAATAGAAGAATTTTATTCTCCAGACACTTCTTATCAGATGCAGAGTTGGAAGTATCCTGATAAATCTGGCACTAGTTAAACATCCGCTGAATTATATGCTCCCATGGGAAAATATTATCCCTTGAGAACTTGGTCTTTTTATTTGCTTTGAAAACCTCGGTTGCTGAATTGTACAATTCCTGGAAGCATCTTGACAGCATGAAATGATTATGAAGATGGTGTAAGTAGCACCAAAGTTCCGGTGCATTAGGTCATTAGAGTTCTTTATTGTGAAAGAAGTGGTTGGGGCATTTGTTGAAAGGATGATGACGTGAAAAAAAACCCACCATTTCCCCTGGAATATACTGAGATTAGTACGGCATAACATCCGAGTGTCTTGCACAATAGAGAATATCCTCCAGCCCCATCTTATTACAGTCAGTGTTTCCATTAGTAGCCATCAAGAATGGAGATGACATTTCCAAATGCTGCTTTACTTTTTTGGTTGTAAAAATATTGTAGACCATTAGAAACAGGAAAGTGAGACTGGAAATACTGGGGAGAAGGGAGGGGAAGAAATTTGCTGAGAACTTAATAGGTGCCTTTGAAATCTCATTCAGTCTTCCTGATAGTCAGTTAAACACCATTACTGGCTTTCAGTGTATTGTGAAGGCATTGAAGCACTGATCATCGACTAATTAGTTAATTGAGTCCTCACTGTCAGTTGAAAGGACACTGGATGTAGACTTAACCCTTAGTACATAAGCCAAACTCTCATTGTTTTGCAATGCAATTTAGGGCAGTTATTCAAACTACAACCTGTCTAATATCTCAGCTGAATAATAACAATAGTAGTATAGTGCATCAAATACATGGGTTTACTCTTTATAAAAGGCTTTCAAATTCATGGGTCCCCATCATGTCCACGCCAAGGTGGTTGCTGACCCGTATTTTCCCATGGGTGCGTGTAATTCAGCAGATGTTTCACTAGTGCTAGCAACCACCATAAGAGAGGCTCTCTTATGGTTTCTGGCTTTGATTTTTATTTATATTTGTGATTGAGATTAAGTTCAATATACAGTAAAAGCAGGCCTATAATGCATATGTTTCAGCACTTCTGTGATACATGAAGGGGAAGTAGAAAAAGGATGCTCAAGAAATGATAGTTTCTCACAGGGGATTGCCCTGCCACAAAGGCAGGGGGGGATGGGGGGATGGGGGTGGGGGGGATATTATCCATGGTGGTGGAAAATGGGCACTGGTGGAGGGATGGGTATAGTACATGCTATAGTACATGCTTCAGTATAGTACATGCTAATTATATTTTATGGAAATAAGTATGATCTTTATTAGTAGAACCAGCTTGATAATGCATATTGGATAATGCATTATCCAATGGATAATGGAAATAAGTATGATCTTTATTAGTAGATAATGGAAATAAGATAGTAGATAATGGAAATAAGATAATATCTACTTTATTAGTAGATAATGGAAATAAAATAATGGAAATAAGTATGATCTTTATTAGTAGAACCAGCTTGATAATGCATATTGAACTTAGAATTGAAGAACTAGGGTTGAAATATAGGAGAGATGGCTGGCTCTGCCAATGATCAATCATCTTGTGTAAGCTATTTTACCAATTTTTTCATAAAGAAAGTATGTAAGATAATGATTCTAATAGAATTTTGTAGCATCATAGAGGTAAATAAATGTTATCATAACTAAATATAATCTAGAGAATCAGGGAATGAATCAGGGTATTTGTATGTGTGCAGTGGGCCCAGTTGTCAATGGTTTAGAATTCAGTGATCAAGTCCTGTCTCATGCAGAAATGAGAAAGGTCACCTCTCATCCTGTTCCTTTCATAATTCTTTGGATCTTGGAAATGTCCTGATATACATAAGGAATCTCTAAGTTCAAATGCATGGTCATTTTTCCAACCAATGGATTTTAAGAGTTGATATTCTTTTGTTTAAAGAAGAAAACCTGGGCTGGAGCTATAGTATAGCATATAGAGAATTTGCCTTGAATGCAGCTGATCTGGGTTTGATATCTGCCATCCATATGGCCCTGCCAAGAGTGATCTCTGAGCAGAGAGCCAGGAGTAAGCCTTGAGTAGACCTGGGTATGCTCCCCACCCCCAAAAAATAAAGAAAAAGAAAGAAAAATTGATGTCATAAAATATTATAGGTCATCACACTGGGTAGGGAGGAATTTTTTGGCAATAAAGACAGAATATTGAGGATTAAAACCTATCAGATCAGGAAAAGTAGATAGATGTTCAATAAGTCATATGAATAAATTAGTGCATTCGACTTATGTAAATTGTTCAATTCCTCCCTTTTTAAGCCCATCAGAGTTCAAATGAGGTTGTTTGACCTCTGGTTTCCTTTGCCTTTTGATAAGGGTCAGCAGGTCTCTGGGCTCATGAAGTCTTGTATGGAGTCTTTTGTCTTATCAGCACCTCCCCCCCCTTGATGATATAACTTAAGAAGTTCAGTTCTTAAAAATTCCATTTCTTCACAAGGAAGAAATGAGCTCATCCAAGTGAAGCTGTATACCTGTCTATCTTGGCAATGGACTCTTCTCCTGTCTCTTTTGTGTTTCTCAGTTATTATCACCTCTCCTGGAACATAGTCTTTGGTAAAATGTAGGATTATGGCTCCTCAGGTGGAAAAAATGAAGGAAAGGGAAAAAATGAGATCAGTGAAAATGAATACAGTACAAATCTCCAAGTGATTCAACTTTCTAAAAAGGGGTGATAAGTACTTGGAGTGCTATGTTTATGGATATTTTTCTCAAACTCCAAACAAGGAATTTGGAAAGCTGATAGGCAAATCTGTCTCTTCAGCTTCTTTAGAAAGACCTTGCAGAAAGAACTACTATCTGTAACTCTTGTGAAGTGATCATCAGTCAAACAAGAACCTTGTGAGCTGGATTCATGTGGTGCTTGAAGACAAGATCATGGACAACAAGGAGTCAAAATATTTTCAGGTGTTGAATGTTCACAGCCAGTTGGTGCGTGGTTAATTTTCTTCAGGAACTGAAACAGAATCTAATTTGCACTTCCTCTACAGGTTGAATAAAACACTAGACAGGCACCCTGCAGTGAATCTAGAATTATTCATGCATTGGATTGGCAGATGCATTTATCCAAGAATCTTCTCAGGACAGATGCGTGCTTCTCAGATGCTTACATGTTCTCTTCTGGGTGGGTGTTTGTGAAGGATACAGATGATAAAGGTTGAAGACACCAGTGTAATTAGAATTTTCTCAGCTAGAAGCCCAGAGCCAGCAGTGGGTAACTCAGAATTCTAGGTTATTAGAACAGTGGTGGGATGTAGAAGTTAAGAATGTGCCTTTGCGACTAAAACCTCATGGGAAGGGGGGCGTTCCGGTCCGTCCTTCATGCTCTACCGAGGTCACCAGTTGCCCCCCACGAGCAGCTCTCCAGCACAGCCACAGCCCCAGAAGCACAAGGACTTAATGCAGAACCCAGCAGCTTGGAGCAGAAAAGTGAATGGACTATGCGTTAATCCAGGCCATCATGTCTGCCCAGAGGGGAAAGGGTGTTGCCCCATTCGCCCTCTCTTCTCTGGAAAGAAAGATGGCAGGCGCATGGGAGCCTTGTGGACAGCAGGTATGAGCTGGGGGTATGGGGGTGACTAAAACCTCATGGGAAGGGGGGCGTTCTGGTCCGTCCTTCACGCCCTACCGAGGTCACCAGTTGCCCCCCACGAGCGGCTCTCCAGCACAGCCACGGCCCCAGAAGCACAAGGACTTAATGCAGAACCCGGCAGCTTGGAGCAGAAAAGTGAACGGACTATGCGTTAATCCAGGCCATCATCTCTGTCCGGAGGGGAAAGGGTGTTGCCCCATTCGCCCTCTCCTCTCTGGAAAGAAAGATGGCGGCCGCATGGGAGCCTTGTGGACAGCAAGTATGAGCTGGGGGTGTGGGGGCGACTAAAACCTCATGGGAAGGGGGGCGTTCCGGTCCATGCTTCACGCCCTACCGAGGTCACCAGTTGCCCCCCACAAGCGGCTCTCCAGCACGGCCACAGCCCCAGAAGCACAAGGACTTAATGCAGAACCCAGCAGCTTGGAGCAGAAAAGTGAAAGGACTATGTGTTAATCCAGGCCATCATGTCTGCCCGGAGGGAAAAGGGTGTTGCTCCCTTCCGCCCTCCTCCCTCTGGAAAGAAAGATGGCGGCCACATGGGAGCCTTGTGGACAGCAGGTATGAGCCGGGGGTGTGGGGGTGACTAAAACCTCATGGGAAGGGGGGCGTTCCGGTCCACCCTTCACGCCCTACCGAGGCCACCAGTTGTCCCCCACGAGCGGCTCTCCAGCACGGCCATGACTCCAGAGCACAGAAACCAATTTCTTAACTATCTGACTTTCAGTAGAAATACTTCCAGGGTCAATAAGTAAAATAGCAGAAATCCAAAACCAACATTTAATTCTTGAACCCAGCTGTAGAAAGCAAATCACTTTACAATGCTTTTTCAGCATGTCTGATTTGGGGGGGGGGTAAACTCTAAATAATAGTGGTGAATCTTTTATTGAAACAATGAATCTAATCAAAGCAGATAGAGTGTTAATAGAATTCATCTGCCTCACAGGGACTGGGAGGGGTGGGGGGTGGGGTTTTATTGGGGTTCTTCATGGTAAAAAATAAGTATTGGTAAAAGGAAATGTGTTTGATATTTGCATGACTGAGACCTAAACCTGAAAGCTTTGTAACCTTTCCCACACTGATTCAATAAATAAATAAATAAATAAATAAATAAATAAGAAAAGAATGTGCCTTTGGAATTACACATATTCTCCTTAGCCATTACTGGTTGCATAGTAAACAGTTTAGTTTATTGAACCTATTGCTTTGATTAAGCAAGAAGAGAATAATAATATCTGTTTTGCCAGGGTGTGTGGGAATTCACTGAAATGATGTATGAAAATGTACCCTGAAGTGAACCATGCCAGTAGTAAACAGTATTATTCTTCAATTAAGCCAGGGGAGGAATAGGAATATAAAGCATATATGAGAGGTGACTGTGAATGAAGCTGGGCTTTTGCATTCTCTTTTCATGGGGATCTATCTTACAAGAGACAGAAAAACTTTACAAATGGACTGGAGGTTCCAAGGTCAATCCAGAGTGTTGTCAAAACAATGTAGTGTAATGAGAGTTTGACATTTTCTCTTCTTGCTGTCAGTTAAGAGATTTAAGTTTTTTGTACTTCTTTAGAATATTTTATGAGCAAATATTTTATTTTATGAGCAAATAAATTTTTAATATTTTATGAGCAAATAAATTCAAAACTACAAACAGTTAGAATATGACTTACTTGTGTGCTGGGGGATTTTAGTATTGGGTAAGATGATTGTCTCAGAAATTGGTACACAGCATTCCTGGTAAGATTTATTTATTAATTTTTATTTATTTTTAAATTTTTTTTAGTGAAACACCATGAGGTACAGTTTTAGACTTACAAATTTTTGTGCATGGGTTTAAGTTATACAATGATTGAGTATACCCATCCCTCCACCAGTGCCCATTCTCCACCACCACTGATCCCAGTATCCCTCCCACCCCCTCAAGTCCCCCCATCCCAGTCTGCCTCTGTGGCAAGGCATTCCCTTTTGTTCTCTCTCTCCTTTTGGGTGCTGTGGTTTGCAAAAGAGGCATTGAGTGGCAATCATGTTCAGTCTATAGTCTACTTTCAGCATGCATCTCCCATCCTGGGAGGATCCTCCCAACACCGGTTACTTGGTGCTCCCCTCTCTATCTGAGCTGCCTTTTCCCCTAGCATGTGCGGCTGGCCTCCAAGCCATGGAGTGAACCTCCTGGTACTTACCTCGGCTATTCTTGGTTGTTAGTCTCCCATTTTGTTACTTTTATATTCCACAGATGAATGCAATCTTTCTACTTCTGTCCCTTTCTTTCTGACTCATTTCACTTAGCATGATACTTTCCATGTAGTACCACTTGTATATAAATTTCATGACTTCATCTTTTCTAACAGCTGCATAGTAATCCATCGTGTAGATGTACCAATGTTTCTTTAATTAGTCATCTGTTCTTGGGAACTCGGTTTTTTTTGCAGATTTTGGCTATTGTGAATAGTTCTGCAATGAACATAGAAGTGCAGATGTCATTTTGACTGTACTTTTTTGCGTCTCCGGGATATATTCCCAGGAGTGGTATTCCTGGGTCAAATGGGAGCTTAATTTCTAATTTTTTGAGAATCGTCCATACTGTTATCCAAAATGGCTGAACTAGTTGGCATTCCCACCAGCAGTGAAGGAGAGTTCCTTTCTCACCACATCTGTGCCAACACTGGTTGCTTCTGTTCTTTTGGATGTGGGCCAGTCTCTGTGGTGCGAGGTGATATCTCATTGTTGTTTTGGTCTGCATCTCCCTGCTAATTAGTGATGTAGAGAATTTTCTCATGTGCCTTTTAGCCATTTGTATTTCTTCTTTGAGAAAGTTTCTGTTCATTTCATCACCCCATTTTTTTTAATCTTCCAGTTTTCATTTTTTAAAAAATTTTATTATTTTTTATTAATTTTTTTTATTAGTGAAACACCATGAGGTACAGTTGTAGACTTACAAGTTGTTGTGCTTTGGTTTCAGTTACGCAATGATCGAGTACCCATCCCAACCATCGTTGCCCATTCTCCACCCCCACCAATCCCAGTATCCCTCCCACTCCCCAATCCCCATCTCACCCTGCCTCTATGGCTGGGCACTCCCTTTTGTTCTATCTCTCCTTTTGGGTGCTGTGGTCTGCAGAAGAGACATTGGGTGGCAATCATGTTTGGTCCATAGATTACTTTCAGCAGGCATCTCCCATCCTGGGCAGATCTTCCCAGCACCCTTTATTTGGTGCTCCCTTTTCTATCTGAGCTGACTTTACCCCTGGAGTGTGCGGCTGGCCTCTAAGCCATGGAGTGAACAACCTGGTATTTATCACAGCTGTTCTCGGGTGTTAGTCTCTTGTTTTGTTACTTTATGTTACCCAGATGAATGCAATCTTTCTATGTCTGTTCCTCTCTTTCTGACTCATTTTGCTTAGCATAATACTTTCCATGTAGTACCACTTGTATGTAAATTTCATGACTTCATCTTTTCTAACAGCTACATAGTATTCCATTGTGTAGATGTACCAAAGTTTCTTTAACCAGTCATCTGTTCTCGGGCACACAGGTTTTTTCCATATTCTAGCTATTGTAAACAGTGCTGCAATGAACAAACAAGAGCAGATGTCACTTCGACTATACTTTTTGGCGTCTCCGGGGTATATTCCTAGGAGTTATCACCCCATTTTTTGATGGGATTGGATGTTTTCTTCTTGTGGAGTTCAACCAGTGCTTTGTATATCCCTGATATCAACCCCTTATCAGATGGGTATTGGGTGACTTAATAAGATTTAATAAAAAATGTTCAGAAAATTTCTAGTATTTTGGTTAAACGGCTAATAGGAAATCTCAAGATCCAAGGAAGGGGCTTATGACCATGTCTTTCCTTTCCTTTTCTTTTTTTAATTAAATTTTATTGAATCACTGTGAGATAGTTACAAGCTTTCATGTTTGGGTTACAATCACACAATGATAAAACACCCATCCCTTCACCAGTGCACATTCCCCACTACCAATATCCCCGGTATATCCCCCCTTTCCCACTCTCCCCCTGCCTCCATGGCAGACATGGCCCTCCCGTTGATCGTCGATTTGCTCGAGCGGGCCCAGTAACGTCTCCATTGGAGACTTTGTTGTTATTGTGTCTGGCATATCGAATACTCTCGGTAGGTTGCTGGACTCTCCGAGAGGGGCGGAGGAATCGAACTCGGGTCGGCCATGTTGGCCGCTTGTAAGGCGAACGCCCTACCCACTGTGCTATCGCTCCAGGGCACAGCGGTAGGGCGTTTGCCTTGCACGCAGTCAACATGGCCGACCCGAGTTCGATTCCTCCGCCCCTCTCGGAGAGCCCGGCAACCTACCGAGAGCATCTGGCCCGCACGGCAGCAGCAACAACAAAGTCTCTAATGGAGACTTTACTGGGCCCGCTCGAGCAAATCGATGGCAGACATGATTCCCCATAATCTCTCTCTATTCTTGGGCATTATGGGAATATATCCTGAGGATACAAAAAGCAAGGTAGAAATGACATCTGTACCTATATGTTCATTGCAGCACTGTTCACAATAGCCCAAATCTGGAAATAACACAAGTGCCCTAGAACAGATGACTGGTTAAAGAAACTTTGGTACATCTACACAGTGGAATACTATGCAACCTTCAGGAGAGATGAAGTTATGAACTTTGGTTATAAATGGATAGACATGGGGAGTATCATGCTAAGTGGAATGAGTTAGAAAGAGAGGGACAGAAATAGAAGGACTGTACTCACTTGTGAAGTATAAAACAACATAACATGAGACTGACATCTTTTCCTTTTCTTTATCTCTTTCTTTTTCTCCTTCTACTTCTCCTTCTCCTCCTCCTCCTCCTCCTCCTCCTCCTCCTCCTTCTTCTTCTTCTTCTCCTCCTCCTCCTCCTCCTCCTCCTCCTCCTTCTTCTTCTCTTCCTCCTCCTCCTCTTCCTTCTGCTATCTTTACAGGTTCTTGGGTATTCCCTTGGATAAATGAACCTACTTGGGCAGACAAATGTTTCCATTTGGAGCTATTTTTTATGTGGTCTTTTAAACTTATTTGTTCAACAACTTTATCAATTATACATATATATTTAGCAAAATAAAATAGTTTTATATAGGGAATATGAGGAGGGGAGGCAGAGTATACATACATAGATGTAATACAATATATATTTATACACAAATAAAGAATAAAGATATCAGAAATATGTGCCAAAAATCTTAGAAACTAGTGAATTCAGGTGACCATCGAATGAATTTTTATTCTACAGTTCTTGTAACTTTTCAGGAGCTTGGCATTTTTTTAAAATAAAAATTCTGAAATCTTTGTATAGGAGAAAAAGAACAGGAGACTGTTCATACACTGATTTCAGATCTAGGGACAAGTGAAAGAATTGACTCTAGATGAGCATTTGTAGGTACAGATGATGTGTGTAGATGGTGCTGTATCTTCTCTATTCCCCGCCCCCCCTCCTTTTGTGTCACGTGATCAGAGGAAGTCTCTCTCTCTCTACCACTACTTCCTAATTTTTCACAGAGTATAAGTGTGACTTTTGTTGTTTCTGGACCCTTTTATTAAAAAGAAAGCCTTGCTTATTCATACTCCACATTTGAGAGATATTATCTTGAAATTTGTCTGCCATGTCTTGACCTAGCATAATAACCTCAAGTTCCATCCATATTGTCTCAAAAGGTGAGATTTTATTTTTCAAATATCCCAATAGTGTTCTCTTGAGTATTTGTACCACAATTTCTATATCTAGGCATCGGATTTATATGCATATTTTAAATTTTGAAGTAATGTTTGATATTAAGGAATGATATATGTTAATACTATTTTATTTGTGACTGTCAGGTTTTCGAATGCCATTTGTCAAAATGCTTTCCTTTCCGCATTGTATGGCCTTAGTTCATTTGTCATAATTAACTTTCTATATATATATGTATATGTATATATCACTCTATCACTGTTATCCCATTGATCGTCGAATTACTCGAGTGGGCGCCAGTAACGCCTCTATTCCTCCCAGTCCTGAAATTTTAGCAGCCTCTTCTTACTCGCCTTTTCCCAATGATTGGAGTCTCTTTCAGGGTCAGGGGAATGAGACCTGTTGTCATTACTGTATTTGGCATATCGAATATGCCACAGGGAGCTTACCAGGCTCTGTCTGTGCGGGTGGGATACTCTCAGTAGCTTGCTGGGCTCTCCGAGAGGCATATATTTATATATATTTTATCTATGATTTGTTGCCTACTGTCTGAACCCCATCAGATATGGTGTAGTAATTGTGAAAAAATGGGTAGGAAGTGTCTTATAATGTGGCACACAAAGTGGTCGCGTGGTTCGGAAAGCAGCCTGGAGCATGGTGGTGGTTGGTAGTGGAGGTCAGCTGCCAGAACTGGGTCCCTTGGGGTGGGAAGGGTTCTCACCTGCCCCACAGCCTGGCTCGGAGTCCTAGTTTTACCCTACTGATGATGTGCTTTGCTATATATATATATATATGGAAACTCATATATATGTATATATATATACATATATACATATATACATATATGGGTTTACTTCTGAGCTCTCAATTCCCTTCCATTGATGGGCATATATTTCTGTTTTGGCTACTATTATGTTGCAGTATTGCTTGAAGTTAGGGCATAGTATAATTCCATTTTGTGATATTTTTCCCCTCAGCATGATTTTTGTTATTTAGAGTCTTTTGTGGTTTCATACAAAATTTAGAATTTATTGCTCTATTTCCTTAAAAAATTCCTTTGTTTCCCTTGGAAAATGCCTCTATGTCTAAGTTCCTATGATCTATTCTTTTTCCAATTTAAGGACATTATTTCCCTGTTAATTCTCTGTCTAAATGATAATCTTAAATCTACTATTATTTTTGTTGCAGCCAAAATTTCCTCATGGTAATTGTTTTATATATTTAGTTGATCCTGTGTTGGATGAATAAATATTTGAAAGTAATGTATTCTTGATGGATTGACCCCTGGATCATTATGTAGTAATAGTCTTTGTTTCTTATCTTTTTAAAGAAGTTTAACTGATTTGGTATGAGCATTGCAGTTCCTGTTTTTTCCTCTGTTATTGGCTGAAATAACCTTACTTGAATCTTTGTTCTTAAAAGAATGTGCAATTCTTGTAAGCTTAATATATATGAATTCTTCTTTTTGCTCCATCTGGCCACTTTATATCTACTCCCAAATACTGAAAACTCCATCACTTGAGCTATATGCATGGCTTCTTGAATTCTTCATCTTTTCCTAAGTACTTTCATTACACATTTTTTGTGTCGTTCACCATGAGGATGTGTCAAGCATTCTATACCTAAAACGGTCTTTTTATATTGGTATTTGTTACCGTTTACCTACACAGATTTATTGCATTGCTCAAGGTTTTATGATTTTTTATTTTTTTCTTTCACATGGAAGAACACCTTTAAACATTTTTAGGGCAGGTTTAGTGGCAAAACACACTAACTTACATTTGCCAGGGAAGGACTTTATTTCTGTATCATATTTGAATTATAATTTTGAAGGGTAGAAAATTCTTGGCTGGTGGCTCTTTTTCCTTTCAGCAGTTGGGAATGTGTCATTCCACTCCTTCCAAGCCTGTAGAGTTTTTTTTTTAAATTTTTAAATTTTTAAATTTTTATTAGTGAGACACCATGAGGTACAGTTGTAGACTTAAAAATTTTTGTGCTTGGGTTTCAATTATACAATGATCAAATACCCATCCCTCCACCAGTTCCCATTTCCCACCACCACGGATCCCAGTATCCCTCCCATCCCCCATCCCCCCATTCCATCCTGCCTCTGTGGCAAGGCATTCCCTTTTGTTCTCTCTCTCCTATTGGGTGTTGTGGTTTGCAAAAGAGGCAATGGGTGGCAATCATGTTTGGTCTATAGAGTTTCTAGTGAGGAGTTTTATGAAAGTTTACTGGAGCCTTTTGTATCTTGCTCCTTTCCCCAGCAGTCTTTAATATTTTTCTTTATTGTTGACTTTTCATAATTGCATAATGATGTGTTTTTGGTGCAGGTATTCTGGCATTTAGAAATTTAAACATACTGTCAGCTTCCTGGACAATTATGTATAGTTATTTTTGTAGGCTTGGGAATTTCTTGGCCTTTATTTCTAGTCTCTCCTATCCCTTTTTTTATTCACAAATATATATATATATATATATATTTGTGTTTTCTCTTCTAGTGAAGTGCTATATTTGGTATGAGCGCTTCTATATTTGGTGTAGAGTGTTTTCATTTTTTCCTTAAGTCTTATTTCTTCTCTTTCACTTGAGTTTTTTGTACAATTATTTCTTCTGTTTTCCTGATTATTAATTTTTGCAAGATTAAATCCACCTACTTTGATGGTTGTTTTCATTTCATTTCTGTATTCTTCATATTTAGACTCTGCTTGAAGTCTTTTATTCTGATTGATTGACCAACACTTGGGAATGCTTTAGAATTACTTCTGATTCTGTGCTCAGGAGTTACCTTTGACAATTCTTGGGGAAACCATATGAGGTGGCAAGGATTGAATTAGTCAGTTCCATGCAGATAGTCCCAGTAGTTCCACAAACTACCACTCCAGATGTCTGCTTAAAAATTTTAAAACAGAGTTCCTGTTTTTGGTTGATAAATATCTTTTGCTCCTATACCTCATTTTTTAATATCTTGGATCTCTCTATGTTTAGAGTTTTTTTCTTTTTCTTTTTTCTTTTTTTTTTTGGGGGGGGGACACAACTGGTAATACTCAGGGCTTACTCCTGGTTCTGCTCTTAAGGAATGGTCCTGTCACGTTTGGGAGACCATATGGGATGCTGAAGAGCAAAATTGGATCAGCCACATGCAAGGCAAACACCTTATCTACCGTACTATCGCTTCACCCCGCTGTGTTTAGATTTTCTACTTCTGCTGAGTTTCATTATGTAACTCTTCTAAATTCCTTATTAAATCCTCCAATTTTTTTGTTTTGTTTTTGAGGCCACACCTAGCTGTGCTCAAAGCTTACTCCTGCCTCTGCACTCAGGAATTACTCCAGGCTGTGGGTGCTCAGCCATGGTGCTGGGAATCGAACTTGGGTTTAACTCCTGCAAAGCAAGTACCCTACACACTGTATTATTGCTCTGTCCTCTAGCCCCTTGAATTTTGTGTCTTTGAATTTTATCTGGAGGTTGACATTCATTTCATAATTTCCATCTGTTATTTAAAAATTGGATTTCTGGTGAATTGTTTATGGCTACATTTTGGGCTGGAGTGATAGCACAGCGGGTGGGGAGTTTGCCTTGCAAGCGGCAGACCAGGCCAACCCGAGTTCGATTCCTCCGCCCCTCTTGGAGAGCCTGGCAAGCTACTGAGAGTATCTGGCCCGCATGGCAAAGCCTGGCAAGCTACCTGTGACCTATTCGATATGCCAAACACAGTAACAAGTCTCACAATGTTACTGGGCCCACTAGAGGAAATCGATGAACAATGGGAGGATAGTGCTACAGTGCTACATTTTGGGGTCACTTTTATTTGTTTTCCCAGTAGATGGTGCTGTGGCTTTATATTTTAAATTTCCTGTGGTTTACAGGTCAGTGGTAGCAAAGGTGGAATAAAAAGATCAGTCTGGTGGGTTTGGTGTGGAGGTCAACTAAGAGGCTCAGGGCTGTTGACTCTCCATTTGTGGCCAGACCATGCTCCTGTCATTGCACAAAGTCCCTATTCTTGTTTCTTGATTGAAGGCTGCAGATCCAGCCTCCAAACTCCCCAAATACTGGAGAAAGGTGGAGAGGTGTTGGCTGCCCATATTGCCAAGTTAACCTGGATTCAGTGTTTGGTTCCAGCCCCTCAGTGTCTGCTGTTGGGCAAAAGTGACACCTATATAGGAGGTCACAGTGCTAGATCTGGATGTCTGCTCAGTATCTGCTTTCCCCCAGCATAGTTGGCAGACCACAGAGGTGACTCGTTTGGCCACAGGGATTCTCACTTCCTGTTCCTTCCATCTTATTTAGTCTTGGGTACAAGCTTTCAGGCCCATAGACACAGAGGTCAATTAGGCACACCAGACAACACTCAAGTGATGACTCCATGTTTTCCACAGGTGATTTCTAGTTGTGCTTTAGGGAATTTGACCATGTGTATTCTATCAGCCAGGTCTGAGATATCACTCCTCTGTTTTATTTTTTAACTTTCATATTCTTCCATTCCTTCACTAAATCACTTACTGTGTTATCAGTAGATGTGGGTCATAATTAGCACTTTACAAAGACATAGCAATCATTTTTTTAAAATCAAAAGTTAGATCTCCTTACTCTCTGAACATACATGGTCTCCTCTCCACTATTGTGCGTAGTGGTGTGATTTTTTTCTAAGGTGTGTCTCATTTGTGGAGACATGTAAGCAATCACTACCATGGATACTCAATACCTTCTATCCCAACGTCTACCAATCCATAATCCTTTCCTCCAAGATTTTTATCTTGAGCAGTCTGACCCACATTCTTTGTATTCACTAATCACTGGATATCACTTTCCAGGGGCCCAATCTTCAGTCTCACTTCTTTCCTCACACCCTCCTGTGATGTCTCTATATTTTCCCACCCCATACATACATACAACCTGGAGATCTTTATTCTGAAAGCAGTTCTTACATAAAGCATAGAAAGACTATTAGCATGACAGACATTTATGGTGGCAATTATAGGCATAAAGGTATGTAAAAGGGTATTGGTGCGTCTTGCGTTGGACTCATCTTTACTGCAAATGAATGTGGTGATGGCAATGAGCTCCCAGAAAAGAAATGGCATGCATTCCAGGCCCCAGAAGCACCAGAACACATTTAGCTTCAAAAACAACAAGTTTAATAAGAGTATTAAGACCAAGGAAATTAACTCAAAGCTTCATGGTGGAGTATGTCATCACTGTAAAGAAGTCCTGAAATGGCATGTCAAATACAGCAAATTCAAGCCAGTATCAAAGTCTAAAAATGTGTTAAATGTTCACAGAAGACAGTGAAGGATTCTTATCATGTAATATGTTAACCAGGTACCTGTGAACTTGAGGATTGTTCAAAATGTTGGAAGAAGGAAGATAATGTTATTCCATTTTATAAAGAGACAGAAAAGACAGGAAACATTGAAAATCTGCATTATAACCATATAAGAAGCTGCAGAAAAAAATAAAGAGGAAAATGATGATTTAGATTTTGATATTGATTTAGATGACACAGAAGATGACAATGAAATAGATTAATATCATCCAACTGGCTGCCCAAAACATGAAATTCTGAACAAGCTTTCTCTTGAGTATTTTACTAAACAAGTTTTCTCTTGAGTATTTTACTAAACAATACTTTGTGAAATCCTAATGAGAAAATCATATGAACCTCTAGAAACAAGCATAATTTATATATATGGATGTTAGAAATTGTATGTGTTATTTGAATATTTATAAAATTTTCACACAAAGTTTCTAAACTATGAAACTTTAAGTTACATTTGCAAGAATGTCTGCGAAGATAAATATTGGGCATCATAAAAAGTATGTGGAGTTTTTTCCCTCTAACAACACAAAAACACTATTTTGAGAAATATGAACACCTATGTTCATTGCTAAACTATTTACAATAGACAAGATAAAGAAACAACCTGGGAGTACAGTAATGGATGAAGAAAATGTGATTACTTATGTGTACCATGTATGTTTATTACGTGTCATATTTAACACCTTATCTTTTTCTTTTCTTGCTCTCTCATACACAATACTACTCAACCATAAGGGAAAATGGATTCTGGCCTTTTGTCATAATATGAATGAAGTGGGGGTGAGAATCAGTCATGCTACATGAATAAGTCCAGAGGAAAAAGACAGACATTAAATGATCTCACCCATATGTGGGATGTGGAGAAGAAAAGCACAGAGAGAAAATCAGTGGAAACTAACCGTTGGACTCACTGCAGAACTGTGGTTATCAGAAAGTTAGACAGGAGGGAGCGCTGAAGGATGAAGAGGTCCAGTGGACTGTGGTGAGGGAGACAAATTGGTGGTAGTGGTGGTGGTGGTGGTGATGGTGGTGTGTGGAGTGTAATACATACTTTGAAAAGGCATGAAATCGTCCACCTCAAACAATACAGTCATGGAAACTCATGTTACTTAAGAAACTGAGGGAGGTTGGGTAAGTTGAATCAATCAAATAAATATACATCGGATCAAGGTTTGTTATAAGAAAAGGGGGGGTGGGTAATAGTGGTGATAAAGAGGAAGGAAAATACCAAGACAACTTACCTCTGTGGGCTATTTGGAGATGTTTAAAGAACAGGGTCTCACAAGGTTGAATCAGAAGGTTCAACTCGATCAAGTTGATAGTGTGCCAGTGGGTGACCTGGTCACCAGGAAGACCTATCTAACCCAGGTGCTTTGAGCTGCCCTCTGCAGTGCCCATGACAGGACCAGCAGAGGTCAGTTCCCATTGGAAATCTGCTTCCTCCGAGTGAAGCGAGTTCTGGAAAACAATTCTCCCAAAGAGCCTATGGAAATGACCCTGCTTCCCTGCCTCTCCCCCTCACCTCTCTCTCTCTCTCTCTCTCTCTCTCTGTCTCTCTCTCTCCTCTTTCTCTCTTCCTCTCACTCACACACATTTTTCCCTTTTTTTCAAATTTTATAAAGTAGGTCACAATATTTGATTACATTTAATATTCGAACACCAATCCCACTACCATCACACCACCGTATTTTGGATGTTTCCAACCTGAATCCCAACCCATGCCCCAAAACAGAACCGAAATAATTTGTTTTGTATTGTTTGTTATGAAAAACCACTGAAAATACTACAAAAATTTCTCTTACAGGAAAGAGTGTGAAGATTATTGTATTTCACCCAGAGGCTATAAAGTTCTTCTATAAAAGATCACTAACATGTTGTTAAAGGTTGAGACTTGTGTGCTTATATATGTGTGTGTGTGTATGTATATATATATATATATATATTTATATGTTTCCCTCCCCACCCTGAGCAGAGTCCCGGCAGCTGAAGACCTGAAGACCTCTGGAACCCAGCCACAGCCATGTTTAAGACCACTCTCCATGCAGAAAAGTGAATGGACTATGCGTTAATCCAGGCCATCATGTCTGCCCGGAGGGGAAAGGGTGTTGACCCATTCGCCCTCTCCTCTCTGGAAAGAAAGATGGCAGCTGCATGGGAGCCTTGTGGACAGCAGGTATGAGCCGGGGGTGTGGGGGCGACGGAAACCTCATGGGAAGGGGGGCGTTCCTGTCCGTCCTTCACGCCCTACCGAGGTCACCAGTTGCCCCCCACAAGCGGCTCTCCAGCACAGCCACGGCCCCAGAAGTACAAGGACTTAATGCAGAACCCAGCAGCTTGGAGCAGAAAAGTGAATGGACTATGTGTTAATCCAGGCCATCATGTCTGCCCGGAGGGGAAAGGGTGTTGCCCCATTCGCCCTCTCCTCTCTGGAAAGAAGGATGGCAGCCGCATGGGAGCCTTGTGGACAGCAGGTATGAGCCGGGGGTGTGGGGGCGACTAAAACCTCATGGGAAGGGGGGCATTCTGGTCTGTCCTTCACGCCCTACCGAGATCACCAGTTGCCCCCCACAAGCGGCTCTCCAGCATGGCCACGACTCCAGAGCACAGAAACCAATCTCTTGATTATCTGACTTTCAGTAGAAATACTTTCAGGGTTAATAAGTAAAATAGTGGAAATCTAAAACCAACATTTAATTTTTGAACCCAGCTGTAGAAAGCAAATCATTTCACAATGCTTTTTCAGAATATCTGATTTGGGGGGGGTGGTAAACTCTAAATAATAGTGGTGCATCTTTTATTGAAACAATGAATCTAATCAAAGCAGATAGAGTGTTAACTAGAATTCATCTGCCTCGCAGGCATTGGGAGGGGTGGAGGGTGGGGTTTTATTGGGGTTCTTCGTGGTAAAAAATAAGTATGGGTAAAGGGAAATGTGTTTGATATTTGCATGACTGAGACCTAAACCTGAAAGCTTTGTAACTTCCCACAGTGGTTCAATAAATAAATAAATAAATAAATTAAAAAAAAAAAAGACCACTCTCCACATGCTCAGATGAGCCTCACGCATGAAGGAACTGGCAGAGGAACCCAGGTGTGCAGAACCCGGGGCTGAGATCTCCAAGCCTGCTTGGATCGGGACTGGGCCTTCTTCATCCAGATGCCCCATCTTCCAGTAACTAGACATTTACACCCACCAACTGCCCCGGTACCATGTAATCCCATCAACGGCCAAGATCCAGAGACTATTAAACCAAGCTCCCAGAAGTGCATGGGTGCATTTGCGGTCTTGCAACCTCTTATTGTCTAGTTCTCGCTCTCAGAGAACCCAGCAGGCTACGGAGAGTATCCTGCCCACATGGCAGAGTCTGGCAAGCTCCCCGTGCATATTTGATATGCCAAATCCAGTAACAATGATGGGTCTCATTCCCCTGACCCTGAAAGAGCCTCCAACATGGCACTTGCTAAAATCTCAGGACTAGGATGAATGGAGACGATATCAGTGCCTGCTCAAGGAAATCGATGAACAACAGGATGACAGTGATACAGTGATATATCTATCTCTATCTCTATCTCTATCATCTATATCTATATCTATACACATATATCTTAAAAAATTATTTCCCTCTAAGATTTGCTGCCTCCTACTTTAAACCCCATGAAATGTAGTGCAGTACTGTTGGAGTATGAGTGGTGTGAGTTATGAGTTGTCACTCAGCTGTGAATGCGGCTGTGCAGTCCAGAAATAGGTTCACTCATGGATGAGGCTTGGTTCGAGCATTTGGAGAGCAGCTGTGAGCATGGCGGTGGTTAAGTTATGGAAGTTTTTGGCTGCCCAAGCTGGGTCTCTTGGGGTGGGAAGGGGTCTCACCAGTCCCCCCTCTTGGGCACCCCGAGTGAAAAAGCCTGACGCAGGGTCTGGTGGCATGGTTATGAGGACAGACACACACTTTAAAAGGATCTGGAACAGTAAAATTGGAACCTTCAATCCAACCCAATATTGGTTTGGCTGGGATCTCAAGTTTGTTAGCAAACCACCAATTTGTCCTAATAGCAGAAAAGTAGCACTGAAATCTTCCAGTCAGCTGGCTATATTGGAGGGCAGACAAATTCACTCTGCACTGCCTGCTGAGGAAGGCTTTGATGTCTGTGTGCAAAGGTGAGCCCCTGATAGGGAATCTTCTGATGAGCTTGCTTCCTACACAGAATTTGTTTTGACCTAGAAACCATTTAAGCTACTGTATAGGCTTGATTAATGAAATAATCTAGTTTATTTGCCATCAGATTTAATCTGACGATTAAATCAGGCGGTGGCTCTGATGAATAAATTACAAAGCACCAAGTGTTGAAAGTTGAAGTGAAAAGTTAGGACTGCTTCCTGCAGGTGCTAGGAAGGAATATTCAATACAGCTTCTTTCTTCAGTTGCCATTTTCTGCTGTATCTGACCATTGCATCTTATGCATTCTAAATATCACAAAACTGAATCAGCTTAATCACAATTTAGGAGGACTTGAGTTTATTTTCTTAACTACTATTTCTATACAAGGAATCGAGTGTCCTTTAGTAAAGCAAATCAGTTGATAGTCTTTTAATCTTTCCATGGTCTTACTATTTGACATTAATCTTGATATATAGTCTGACTATATTGGTTTCTATTTAAAAAATTTGTCTTTGTTCCAATATTTTCATTAATGACAAATCATATTTATTTATACTTAGAATGATCTTGCTCTAATAATTGATTTATTTTCAACTCCTAATGTGTTACCAGTTCATGATGCATGTTATAAAGATTTTTTTAAAAAATTTTTTTATTAGTGAAACACCATGAGGTACAGTCATAGACTTATAAATTTTTGTGCTTGGGTTTCAGTTATACAATGATCAAGTACCCATCCCTCCACCAGTGCCCATCCTCCATCACCACGGGTCCCAGCATCCCCCCCACACCCCATCCCCCCCGTCCCACCCTGCCTCTGTGGCAGGGCATTCCCCCTTGTTCTCTCTCTCTTCTTTTAGGTACTGTGTTTTTGGGAAATGTGGTTCACATGCATTTTATTTTTAATTTTTAATTTTTTTCATAAGGTTGTTCAGAGCCAGGAGTAAATCCTGAGCACTGCTGGATGTAATCCCATGATCACTCCCACCCAAAAAAAGCACTAAGGCTTGAGAGGTATCGCAAGAGTGAAGGCACTTGCAACTGACCTCCTGGTTTGATCACCAGCATTTCTTATGGTTCCAGAGAATGACATTATTCCAAGCATGACTGGGCATGGTTTACCAAGGCAAACCATGGCACTGCCTTAACAAGAAAGAAAGCTTGTATTGAGGAAGATGGCTCAAAATACTGGAGTACATTATTTGCATGTGTGAGGCCTGGGCTTGATCACCAGAACAACATCACTCTCCAAGAAACAAGCTTGGAGTAGCCTCTGAGCACTGCTGGATGTGTCCCTATTCCCCCTCATTCCTTCATTCAAAACATGAAGCAACTCATTCCTTCATTCAAAAACATCTTTATAAGCAACGGGTGCTGGCACGAATGTGGCAGGAAAGGAACCCTCCTTCACTGCTGGTGGGAATGCCGACAGGTTCAGCCCTTTTGGAAAACAGTATGGACGATTCTCAAAAAGTTAGAAACCGAGTTCCCATTTGACCCAGCAATACCACTCCTGGGAATATATCCCAGAGAAACAAAAAAGTATAGTCGAAATGACATCTGCAATTGTTTGTTCATTGCACTCTTTACAATAGCCAGAATCTGGAAAAAGCCTGAGAGCCCGAGAACAAATGACTGGTTAAAGAAACTTTGGTACATCTACACAATGGAGTACTATGTAGCTGTTAGAAAAGATGAAGTCATGAAATTTACATACAAGTGGTACTACATGGAAAGTATCATGCTAAGCGAAATGAGTCAGAAAGAGAGGAACAGACATAGAAAGATTGCATTCATCTGGGGAACATAAAGTAACAAAATGGGAGACTTACATCCGAGAATAGCCAAGATAAGTACCAGGAGGTTTACTCCATGGTTTGGAGGCCAGCCGCACATGCTAGTAGAAAAGGAAGCTCAGATAGAGAAGGGAGCGCCAAATAAAGCATGTTGGGAGCATCCTCCCAGGATGGAAGATGCATGCTGAAAGTAGATTATAGACCTAACACGATTGCCACTCAATGCCTCTTTTGCAAACCACAGCACCCAAAAGGAGAGAGAGAACAAAAGGGAATGCCCTGCCACAAAGGCAGGGTGAGATGGGGGGGATGGGGGGTGGGAGGTATACTGGGATCATTGGTGGTGGAGAATGGGCATTGGTGGAGGGATGTGTACTCGATCATTGTATAACTGAAACCCAAGCACAAAAATTTGTAAGTCTACAACTGTACCTCATGGTGTTTCACTAATAAAAATTTTTAAAAATGCCATCAAATTTTGTTAGAAAAAAAAGACAGAAAGGGGATGGAGGGGTGGGAGGGATACTGGGATCCATGGTGGTGGGAAATGGGCACTGTTGGAGGGATGGTTATTTGATCATTGTATAATTGAAACCCAAACACAAAAATTTGTAAGTCTACAACTGTACCTCATGGTGTCTCACTAATAAAAATAAAAAAGAATAGAATAAAAAAATACTGCCGTATTGATTGTTCACAGTTTGTCTTGCTTTTAGATTTCCTTCCTATGCACAAAAGGGAGCTATGTAATTTAATCATATAGCCAGCAATAGTTATGGTAATATGTCTCCAGTCTCAGGGAACTCTGTTTGGTGATTTGTCAAAAAAGTATTTAGATTTGTTCACAGAATAAATAAACCTCTCAACAAACTACTGTATGAGGAGATAAAGGAGTGAGTAGGTCCCATTGGATTAGGAGTGGAGGAAAGGAATGTATTTGTAGGTTTTAGAGAATACATCAAAGCTAGGAAACTATTTGAGTGACACATGATAGTTTTGCCTGAGTAAAGGGAACATTACAGAGTGTCTCATGGAACACTTATTGAGCTAACTAGAAAGACTAGAGAGATTTTAGTGGATCATCTTGTAGAGCCCTCTGACTTTCATAAGGACCACTTCAGTGTGGAATTCTGAAGCACTGGAATGAGAATTTGGTCATTTGATAAGAGCAAAGGAGTCTTTAGAGGGGATTGGTTAGTTGAAACATAAGGCTTTTTATCTTTTTGTTTTTAATTCATGGGCCTTCTCTTTTCTATTTTTTATCTTTTAAAAGGGATTATCATTTTAAAATATTTGTTCACTTGATTCACTTGTTTAACTTGATTGCAACTTTCAAATCTCCTGAGAGATTTTATTATTATTTCCCCCCTGAGAGATTTTAAAGCTGAGAAGATTTTAAACTTCTCAGCTTAAAAAATATACTAATGTCTGAGTTACTATATGCAGAGATTTTAATTTAATTGGCCTAGGAATCAAGCTTTTGAAAGGTTCTCTGGGTAATTTCTCTTATGTGGCCAGGATGAGAAGTCTGCTAGGCAACAATTGTTTTAAACCCTAACTGAATCAACGGAGGGGATTTCTAAGACAATATTAGAGTCTATCCACAGAATGGGAGAAAATATTTGTAAGTCACTTGTCTGATAAATCACATGCAAATATTTTCAAAGAATTAAAGTAATTCAGTATTAATAAGTCAAGCCAGCTAAGTGACTTGAACAGGTGTTTCTCTAAAAGAGAAACACAGATATAGAGATACACAGCTGCTAATAAGTATGTGAAAGCAGACTCAGCATCATTAGAGAAGTGCAAGTCAAATAGTGAGACACTGAGGGAATATAGTATTGACACTGAGGCAGCTATAATAGAAAGGTAGGCAGTAACAAATGTGGGCAATGGGGTGGAGAAATGAGAACCTCTAATATATTACTGGTGGGATGTAAATGGTGCTGTTTTCTGAAAGGGTTTGTCAAAAAGTTAAACAGTTATCATCTAACCTATCAGTTTCACTCCGGGCACATATCCAAGGAAACTGAAAACATATCCATGCAAAACCTTCTTCATGAATGTTTGTGGGAGTATTACTCATAATAGCCAATGAGTGGAAGCAATAGAAAATAGAACTTTTATGGCTATAAAAACAGAGTGACTAAAATTGAACAGGGCTGAAACCTGAGAAGTCAGACATGAAACACCATAATATTGCATGATCCCTATTTATAGAAATTGTCCAGAATAGGCAACTCCACAGACAGAAACTAGATTAGAGATTTCTAGGACCTGGTGGGTATGAGATATGGGAAATGTCTTCTAATAAGTGTCAGTTTTCTTTGGGATGTAATGAAAATATTATGTAGTCAGAGTGGTGATATATTCGGTTTTGCAAATATACTAAAACTCACTCTGTTGTTAACCTTGTAAGGGTGAACTTTTAAAAAATCAACAGAGGAAAACAACATATAAATTTATGATACATGAATTATGTCTCAATATAATTGTTATATAAAAAAGGGAACAATATAAATTACTGTGCCTGACCCTCAGCTAAAGCCATTTTAAAAAATTCTGGGGATGAGATCTGTGGACAGAAGAATTTTTCTTTTTTGGGGCGGAATGGAGTGGACACAGGCAGTGCTCAGGGATTACTCCTGGCATTATCAAAATAGAACTGAGGTCAGCCACATTGCCAGGCAAGCACCTTAATCTCCTTACCATCTCACCAGCCCATCCAACCAAAAATATCACCAAAACTCGGTCAAGTAAAATATTTTAAAAAATAATAGAAACAATGTCACTTTTAATGCTGTGGGTACATAAAATTGTGGCACTTCTACCACCACCACCAAAGTGCCCCAATCAAAGGCTCTTTGAGTTCTTGTGCTTTAGGCTTTCTTTTCTTTTTTGGGTTTGGGATCACATCTGGCAATGGTCAGGGGTTACTCCTGGCTGTACACATAGGAATCACTTTTGGCAGTGCTCAGGGGACCATATGGGAGGCTAATATCGGATTCACGTTGACCTTATGTAAGGGATGTGCCTTTCCTGCTGCACTATGTTTCCAGTCTGTTTGAGGCAATTTTTAAGAAAAAAAATTTATATTTTTTTCTCAAATGATGCTCAGCAGTAAAATAGAGTGGAATAATGAGGTAAAAAATTTGAGTATATATTACTTTTTGAAGTATTCATTGAATGAAGCTTTGAGGTAATTTTTAATAATGTCTCTGTTTAACCCTGCCTCACAAAATCCATGAAACTTGAACCAAACTCTGCAAATCTTCAGGAATCAGGTGTGTCTAAGAAGTATTTAATGTCTGTAAGACTCTATAAACCACTTTAAATGCAGAGTTTGTCTCTTCCTACTTGATTTCTAAAGTCCTCACGTGCAGAGGTGAATTCTGTTTACCTAAAGTTCCAACTCTAGAACTCAGGGCCAGTATTTTCATATGCTAGTATTGTCTTGGTGTCCCATTCTATGATACCATACCATGATTCCTTTTTCATCTCAGATATACTGTAATCAGTTTTCTATTTTATTATACAAATTCCTTTTTTTTATTTAAAAATTTTTATTAGTGAAACACCATGAGGTACAGTTGTAGACTTACGAATTTTGTGCTTGGGTTTCAGTTATACAATAATCGAGCATCCATCCTTTCACCAGTGCCCATTCTCCACCGCCAATGATCCCAGTATTCCTCCCCCCCCAACCCCCCCATCCCACCCCACCTCAGGGCATTCCCTTTTGTTCTCTCTCTCTTTTGGGTGCTGTGGTTTGCAAAAGAGGCATTGAGTGGCAATCATATTTGGTCTATAGTCTACTTTTAGCATGCATCTCCCATCCTGGGAGGATGCTCCCAACACCCTTCATTTGGTGCTCCCTTCTCTATCTGAGTTGTCTTTTCCCCTAGTATGTGCAGCTTGCCTCCAAGCCATGGAATACACCTCCTGGTACCTATCTCAGCTATTTTTGGATGTTAGTCTCCTATTTTGTTACTTTATGTTCCCTAGATGAATACAATCTATGTCTGTCCCTCTCTTTCTGACTCATTTCACTTAGCATGATACTTTCCATGTAGTATCACTTGTATGTAAATTTCATGACTTTATCTTTTCTAACAGCTACATAGTACTCCATTGTGTAGATGTACCAAACTTTCTTTAACCAGTTTCTTAAATTATTTAGATAGAATCTGATGGGATTGAAATTCACAAGGACAAACCTACTTTTCCCGCTGATGGCACATTTCTGGACCATTATTATTATTATTAAATATTTTTGGCCACACCCAACTGTGCTCGGAGTTTATTACAACTCTGTGTTCAGGGATCACTCCTGGCAGAGCTCAGGGACCATATGCAGTGTTGGGAATCAAGCCCAGGTCAATTAAATGCAAAGCAAGTTCTCTACTTGCTGTGCTACCTTTCCAGTCTGGACCTTTATTTTTCTGCCATATCTTCTGCTCTTTCCTTCTTGAGAAACTGAAACTGACAGTAAAAATTAAAATTCTCTTTCACCTGCCAATGACTCCTCACTCTTACACCTAGAGCTCACCATTCAGAGTATCTTAGGCTTATTGGGCAATTACTTTAATTTTAATTTGGTGGTGTTCGAAGGTCCTGAGGTTACTCTCAGTTACTCAGCATGGCCGTGCAGGTGTGCAGACAGAAGGTTTAGTCTGTGGCCCTGGAGAAGTGGTGCTGCTTGGGTCTACTAGAGCTGTGGACTAAAAACCTCTTGGCAGTGCTCGAGAGACTGGCCATGTGGGGGGTGGAACTTGGACCCTCTGCATGCCAAACAAGTGCTCCAGCCCTTTGAGCTATCTTCCCAGTTTCTGGGTAATTAATTTTCTAATAAGCCTGAGGTCTGCTGATTAAAGATATTATTTTTCTAAAATCTTATGAGGCATGAATAAGAAGTATGAAGCTCATTAATCTCTGAGATCATATGAGATCATATAAGCCAAAAAATGAGTAGACAAGTAAATTTTCACTAATGTTATAGGTAAAAAGAAATAAATCTAATACATATAAGTAGAAAATAACAATGTTCAGGGTGCATAACATTCTGAGATGATAAATAGAGATAAATTATTCTGGAATTGCATAATGACCACTCATATATCATAACTAGTAGTATGCAAGTGAATATTTAATAAACTGACTAAAAGTAAAACCAGGATGTAATAGTCTAAATTCATATATATGGTTTTATTAAGTATTACAGGTAAGTAACACAAAATTTGAAAATAATAATTGTATTTATAACATACCCTACTTTAAATTCTATTCAGTTGATTAATTCTCAAAGACCACATTTGTTAACTTTCTGTTTTTTGTTTTGATTTGGAGCTACACTTGGGAGTGCTCATGGGATCCTCCTGATGTTGTGCTTGAGGCTGCTTCTACTGATGCTCAGGACCCGGCAGTGGCAGGCATCAAACCTGAATCCCCCGCATGCAAAACCTTTGCCCTTGTTCTTTACGTTATCCTCCTGACCTTACTTTTGTTAATTTTTGCTGAGTTGTCATATTTCTAGCCTTAGTTCCAGTTCAACCATGAGCTGGCAAAGAGAATTTTACTTCAATTTTCTCTCTGTCCCCAGTAAAATGTATTGTCATCACATCTGTTATATGACTTATGGTCAGACTCTTTCTCATTATTGTGCAAATTATGTTCATTAAACAGAACTCTTTTTCAGCCTCAGTGTAATGTGCAATAAAGCCTCTTCTACTTATCAATAAATTAAATAACTGTTATTAGATACTAGTAGAATTAGATACTTCTCAGATACTGGCAGACATATCCTCCATATTTTGTGGGTTTATATCATATATCTACAGATATGATGCACTTTTTTAAAAATTTTTTTTCCCCCTTTATTTTATTTTATTTTTTTTAAAGTTGTAGATTTACAATTTTTTGTGCTTTGGTTTCAATTATACAATGATCAGATACCCATCCCTCCACCAGTGCCCATTTTCCACCACCATGGATAATATCCCTCCCACCCCCATCCCCCCATCCCCCCTGTCTCTGTGGCAGGGCAATCCCCTGTGTTCTCTCTCTCCTTTTGGGTGTTGTGGTCTACAAAAGAGGCATTGAGTGGCAAACATGTTCAGTCCATAGTCTACTTTCGACATGCATCTACCCTCCTGGGAGGATCCTCCAAACATCCTTTATTTGGTGCTCCCTTCTCTATCTGAACTGCCCTTTCCTCTAGGATACCCGGCTGGCCTCTAAGTTATGGAGTAATCCTCCTGGTGCTGATCTCAGCTATTCTTGGGTATTAATCTCATACTTTGTTACTTTATATCCCCCAGATGAATGCAATCTTTCTATGTCTATCCCTCTCTTTCTGACTCATTTCGCTTAGCATGATACTTTCCATATTGTACCACTTGTATGTAAATTTCATGACTTCATCTTTTCTAACAGCTACATAGTACTCCATTGTGTAGATGTACCAAAGTTTCTTTAACCAGTCATCTGTTCTTGGGCATTCAGGTTTCTTCCAGTTTCTGGCTATTGTAAACAGTGCTGCAATGAACAAACAAGTGCAGATGTCACTTCGACTATACATTTTTGCCTCTCTGGGATATATTCCCAGGAGTGGTATTGCTGGGTCAAATGGGAGCTCAATTTCTAATTTTTTGAGAATCGTCCATACTGTTTTCCAGAAGGGCTGAACCAGTGGACATTCTCACCAACAGTGAAGGAGTGTCCCTTTCTCGCCACATCCACGCCAGCATCGGTTGCTTTTGTTCTTTTGAATGTGGGCCAGTCTCTGAGGTGTGAGATGGTATCTCATTGTGGTTTTGATCTGCATCTCCCTGATGATTAATGATGTAGAGCATTTTCTCATGTGCTTTTTTGCCATTCGGATTTCTTCTTTGAGAAAGTTTCTGTTCATTTCATTGCCCCATTTTTGGATGGGGTTGGATGTTTTCTTCTTGTGGAGTTTAACCAGTATTTTGTATATCCTGGATATCAACCCCTTGTCAGATGTGTATTCGGTGAACATCCTTTCCCATTCTGTAGACTGTCTTTGTATTTTGGTCACTGTTTCTTTGGAGGTGCAGAAGCTTCTTAGTTTAAGATAGTCCCATTTATCTATCTCTGTTTTCACTTGCTCGGCCAGTGGCGTGGCATCTTTGAAGATACCATTAGCTTCAATGTCATGGAGGGTTTTGCCTACTTTATCTTCAATGTACCTTATGGTTTCTGGTCTGATGTTGAGGTCTTTAATCCATTTTGATCTTACTTTTGTACATGGTGTTAGGCTTAAAAATTTTAATGTAGGAGTATTGCTAAGTATTCAGTTATCGATTAGGCTGATTGAATTGGGCATGAACTCCACTTAACTTTTTGCTTTCTTTTTTATAAATTTATTTATTGAATCACTGTGAGAGCAGTAACAGGGATGCATTTCTGCCAAAAGCTGCTGGGTTCTGAGATTTGTTTCTGAGTCTCTGGGATCATGGCCATTAAGCAGTTT
This sequence comes from Sorex fumeus, assembly GCF_029834395.1. NCBI lineage: Eukaryota > Metazoa > Chordata > Mammalia > Eulipotyphla > Soricidae > Sorex > Sorex fumeus. Next base: position 19,110,623 of record NW_026606067.1, read on the forward strand.
GATCAGGAACCAGAGAGGCCTTGCCTCCAATTATATAGCTGAGCTGGAGGTGGCTTGTGGGTATGTCTCCCACATACCTACCTTTTGGCTATTTACTTTCTTGGTAAACTTGCCCCAAGTTGTTGGTGTCTCACCAAAGGCACAGCAGCAATTTGGAGGTATCTAGAAGTCTGATGGCGCCATCAGGTTGCCAATACACTAGCCTCAAAGGTACAGATTGATCTGCTGGTGGTACCATAACCCATGACACACTTTTTTTTGAGATTTCCAGAAATTTTATTTTGATAGTTTTTATTTATTTATTTATTTTTCATTTAATTTATTTTTTATTATTTTTAAAATTTTTAAAATTTTTAAAATTTTTATTAGTGAGACACCATGATGTACAGTTGTAGACTTACAAATTTTTGTGCTTGGGTTTCAATTATACAATGATCAAATGCCCATCCCTCCACCAGTGCCCATTTCCCACCACCATGGATCCCAGTATCCCTCCCACCCCCCATCCCCCCATCCCACCTGGCCTCTGTGGCAGGGCATTCCCTTTTGTTCTCTCTCTCCTATTGGGTGTTGTGGTTTGCAAAAGAGGCAATGGGTGGCAATCATGTTTGCTAGGGGAAAAGGGAGCTCAGATAGAGAAGGGAGCACCAAATAAAGGGTGTTGGGAGGATCCTCCCAGGATGACACACTTTTTTAAAAAAACTAAATCCACATCATTAGTGTTTTCTCCAACTCTTTTTGTTATTTTGTAACTATTTTTATTATCTTATAATTTTATTTATGGAATTTTAATATTCCAAAGGAACAATATTTATCCAGTGATATCCATAGAATAAGGGGTCCTCTTAAAGTGGAATTCTGAAATCTTCCTATTGTGAAGTATATACCGATGATTCTCACTGCATTTAATATTGTAATAGGTGCTAGTAGAGTAACTAAACATGCAAGTTCCTTCCTTACATTGGGTCTCACTTGGTGCTCCTTGTCAATGGAAACCAACTTCATCCGGGATCAACATGATCTTTGTTCTAGATTTCCTTTTCTTCCCTATGGATGAGTGGGAGAGGAAGTGGGTAGGAAAAGAGAAAAGTCTTTCCAGTTTTATCAGACACAACCCAGTGTCCATCTATGCAGCCACAGACAATCAGTAAAACAATCAATGTCTATGCAACTATTGACAATCAATTAAACAACAAATCATGCTTAAATGTTTATCTTTTGCTGAATCACATGGTGTAAGTAGTCCCATCAGCCAGTACTACTTCAGTACTACTGGCTGATTCTAATAACCAACATGATATCACTGGTGAGTTTAGTAGCTCACTATTTAAAATACTTTCATCATACCGATGCAATAAATATACATACCCACAAGAACATAGATGCTTATAAAATGTTGTGAATTAAGAATTTTGAGTATTCATTCCTTTATTTTTCAATATAATTGATTTATAAATTTACATAGTTTAATCTGTTTTTTGAGGGGATTTTGATGTCATATACTGTGGTTTGTGGGGGCTTCTCATGTTTCTGTATTTGGTGGCTTTTCCTGGAAGTTCTTGGGGGGCCTTATGGTACCAGAGATTGCATAGGGATCAGATGCATGCAAGGCATGTGCCTTAACCCCTGTAATATCTCCATGGACCTACAGTTTAAATTTTAATAATGGCTGTTTAGCATTGGCTTATAAAATCCACAAAGCTAACAAGTGACTATAAGTTTTTCTGAGCCAGCATGATGCTATACTGCTGTTTATATTACTGTCAGAGAAAGAGTTGAAGGTCAGATAGATACGCTATGCCAAAGGATGTTACATACATGAGAATTCTTTTTTAAAAAATTTTATTGAATCACCATGAGATAGTTACAAGCTTTCATGTTTGGATTACAATTACACAATGATCAAACACCCATCCCTCCACCAGTGCACATTCCGCACCACCAATATCCCTGGTATACTCGCCCCCCCTTTCCCACCTTCCCCCTGCCTCCATGGCAGACAATATACCCCATACTCTCTCTCTACTTTTGGGCATTATGGTGTGCAATACAAACACGGAGAGGTTATCATGTTTGGTTCTTTATCTACCTTCAGCACACATCTCCCATCCTGACCGGTTCCTCAAGCCATCCTTTTTAAAAAAATTTTTGTTAGTGAAACACCATGAGGTACAGTTGTAGACTTACAGATTTTTGTGCTTGGATTTCTGTTATACAATGATCGAGTACCCATCCCTCCACTAGTGCCCATTCTCCATCACCAATGATCCCAGTATCCTTCCCATTCCCCCAGCCCCCCATTGCACCTCACCTCTGTGTCAGGGCATCCCCTTTTGTTCTCTGTCTCCTTTTGGGTGCTGTGGTTTGCAAAAGAGTCATTGAGTGGCAATCATGTTAGGTCTGTAATCTACCTTCAGCATGCATCTCCCATCCTGGGAGGATGCTCCCAACACCCTTTATTTGGTGCTCCCTTCTCTATCTGAGCTGCCTTTTCCCCTAGCATGTGCAGCCAGGCTGACCTCCAAGCCATAGAGTGAACCTCCTGGAACTTATCTCGGCTATTCTTGGATGTTAGTCTCCCATTTTGTTACTTTATGTTCCCCAGATGAATGCAATCTATGTCTGTCCCTCTCTTTCTGACTCATTTCACATAGCATGATACTTTCCATGTAGTACCATTTTATGTAAATTTCATGACTTCATCTTTTCTAACAGCTACATAGTACTCCATTGTGTAGATATACCAACCTTTTTTTAACGAGTCATCTGTTCCTGGGCACTTGGGTTTTTACCAGATTTTGGCTATTGTGAATAGTGCAGCAATGAACATGGAAGTGCAGATGTCATTTCAACTATACTTTTTTGCCTTTCCAGTGTATATTCCAAGGTGTGGTATTTCTGGGTCAAATGGGATCAAGCCATCATTTACTTAGTGATCCCTTCTCTATTCCAGCTGCCTTCTCCCCTTTGCTCATGAGGCAGGCTTCCAGCTATGGAGCAATCTTCTTGTCCCTTGTAGCTACTATCCTTCGGTGTCAGCCTCATGTTATGTTGTTTTATACTCCACAAATGAGTGCAGTCCTTCTATGTCTGTCCCTCTCTTTCTGATTCATTTCATTTGACATGAGAATTCTTTTGAACTAAAGGCAATTGAGAAAAGATTAGGAGAAGCTTTCTAATCTCCCTTCATTGGCCTAAGATCAGGGCATAGATTTATCTTAGGGAGAGGTCTTCTCTCTCATTACCAGGAAGAAAGTGGTCTTCATCACACAGTGATGAACCCAGATGAAACATCAGCAACAGAACTTACTAAATAACACTTACCTACTGCCAGACCCCACTAGCGTTTTCTAGTCACACTTGTCAGAATAGTATATACATTTATTAGTCTAAAAGCCTCTTTGGATTTTTCCTCCTTTTTTAGTGGAGTCCTCTATGCAAAAATGTAAAATTAATTAATAAAATTAGTGTGTTCTGTCTTTTCTGACTGACCTCACTCTGTTTCTTGTTAATTTGTAATCCATGTTAGGCTCAAGGATAAAAAGAAAAAAGAAACAATTTTTCCTTCTCTGAAAGTTCACTAGGCTTTTTCTAGGGTATATCCTAAGGTCAATGCTGAAGAATAAAAATCATTTTAAAATTTCTGTCCTTGTTGGAAATCACTAACTTCTCCATGTCAGGCTTGTGATTAAAGCTCTACATTGGTTGTATGTGGTCTCTGAAGTTTAAGAGTATATATGTTTTGGGCTGGAGCAATAGCACAGCAGGCAGGGCTTTTGCCTTGCACGAAGCCAACCCAGCTTAGATTCCCAGAATCTCATATGGTCCCCTGAGCACCGCCAGGGGTAATTCCTGAGTGCAGAGCCAAGAGTAATGCCTATGCATCACCAGGTGTGATCCAAAAAGCCAAAAAAATAGTATATATGTTTTGGTTTTGGGGGCCATGTTCAGCTGTACTCAGGACTTACTCCTGGCTCTGTGCTCAGGGGGTACTCCTGATAGTCCTTGGGCGACCATATGTGGTACTAGGATTTGACCCAGTTTCCACTGCATGCAAGGCAAATGCCTTACCTTTGGATTATCTTTCTGACCCCAGTTTTTCATCCTCTATTCCTGTCCTCTTCTTATATTTGACATCTGTTGTAAAAATCTAAACATTTGATTTGTTTGAAAACAAAGCTTTATAATAACTTTAAATCAATATTATCAGCAATCTAAGATCAGATTCTCATATGGTTTAAGGAGGTCTATCCGCCTGGAAGGAGCATGGATACTTTGGAGTGAGTGTTTTTCTTATCTAGCACACTATCATTAAGGAAATATAATTAAAATATCACCCATTCTATCCTATGGGCGACAATGAAGTCATATGAAATTAATATACATTTACACCACTTACTGACAGAGATGTGTTTTGAGAGACATTATTGGCCATTTCCTGGCTGAACATCATAAAATCAACAAATCTCAGCAGCAGAGGCTTACTTACTCTGTCTGTAATTAAGGTTTTCTTAGCCCCAGAGAGTCCTTCTGAATTTTCAATGGGGGAAATAAAGGGGGGCAAGTTATAAAAAGCTTTGATACCACAGACCTGGATTTGATCTCCAGTACTACATGGTGCCCTGAGCATCACTGGATCAGCCCTGGAGTCTCTGGAGCATGCCAGTCTGGCTCGGGTGATTTCTGGCATTGCAGGGCAGAGCTGTCCTGCATGCTGAGGCCCTTGCTTTGAGTCACTGGTCTGGTTCACAGAGAGTTACCAGGAGGAGCTCTGATGGGAGCACTGCTGGGGAGAGTCCCCTCACAAAATCAACTTTACAAACTAATACAAGACCACTACCACAGTTTGGTGAACTTTCTGGTATAGAAGGCAAGAGGGAAAAGAATTGGACAAACAAACCCAGAATCTGGTTTGTCCTTTCATAACCTGAACGATAAAAATTTATTATTAATATTATTTTATTTGGGGGGCAACACCCAGCGGTGTACAGAGGTTTCCTCTGACTTAGTGCTTAAGCATCACTTCTAGTGGTGCTCTTGGAATTGACCCAGGTCTTAGACATGGAAGGAAGTTTTTCTACCACTGAGTTCCATCTCTGGACTCTTGGAGTTTTGACGTAAGTGTTACAATCTGTGGTTCTGGTTTGCCCACAACAATGGAGCAAGTGCTCCCTGTCCAGAGAAAGTCAGAATCATCTGCTGGAACTCCTGCTTCTGAAAGGGCCGGGATGCTGAGTATCTGAAAGCAGAAAACCTCTGCTTATACTCCAGTCATACAGAATTTAGGGCGTTTAGGAACTTGAGCAATTTGTAGACTCATTGGGATCCACCCTCCATCTTCTAATCAGTCATTAAAGGAACTGGGAGTTATCTCCTTTGTAAATGGCCACATTGAATGCTTCAAATGGAACATCATGCACTTCTCTGACAATTATTTGTTTTACAAGGATGGAACTACACCACCTCCGTTTTGCTGATGACATTGTTTTAATAACACCAAACATCAGCCAAGTGGCACAAATGCTGGCTGACTTTGACTGTGAGTATGGAAAGGTAGGACTACAGCTGAATCTTAGGAAGACAATGTTTATGAGAAACAGCCTCATTCCTGATACCCCATTCGCTCTCAATGGAACGACCATCTCCGAATGCAACAGCTACGTGTACCTAGGTCGAGAAGTCAACATGACAAATGACCTGGCACCCGAGCTGCACAGGAGGAAGAGAGCGGCTTGGAACGCCTTCAAGAACGTCGAAGAAATAGCTAAGAGGACGAAGAACCTCCGGCTCCGGGCACATCTCTTTGATTCCACTGTTCTTCCTGCATTAACATATGCCTCAGAGACCTGGGCCCTACGTAAACAGGATGAGAGTGCTATTTGGGTCTCCCAACGAGGAATTGAAAGAGCTATGCTTGGAATATCACGTTTCACTCAAATGAGAGAAAGAATCCGGAGTTCTGACATCCATCGACGATCAAGATTCAGGGATGCTGTCTTGTTTGCCAAGGTGTCAAAAATCAGATGGGCTGGTCACGTAATGAGATTTAAAGACGACCACTGGACTAGAGCTGTTACCGACTGGATTCCACGGGATGTCAAAAGACCCGTGGCTGCCCACTTACCAGGTGGTCAGACTTCTTCATCAAGATCATGAAGGATCGGTTTGAGGCTCTTCATGTTCCCAGAGCGAACAGATGCCACTGGGCTACACTGGCACGCTACAGGGATGAATGGAGACGTTACTGGCGCCTGCTTGAGCAAATCGACGACTAACGGGAAGTTAAGTGATTAAGTGAAGTGACAAGGATGGAAACAGTGGTCCTGATCCCCAGCTATCAAGGATGTGGGTGGATAAGGCATTAGGGACTGTGTCCCAAGTAACATGACTGAAATGTTCACTTGCCCTACCTGCATATGAGTATGGGCTGGCATAATTCTGGGGAAACTTCCTACCATCTTCCTTGGGATGTCATAAGAGAAAAGATGGGATGAAATTCTACCCAATCAGATATGATATGATATGAAATGAAGGGTTTTTGATGGAAATTGAGCTTTATACAACTGTGCCAGAGGATTGAGAATTTAGATGGTTGTCCTTGATTGTCATCTGATTGTTCTTGATATCTATGATATAGGTTGGAAGTGGCTGACTATTGGCAAGGAAAACTTCAAGTGGAGAAGGAGAGAGTAAGTAGAATTAAGCTAAACTCACCTCCTTCAGGACAACAGCTGTGGATGGGAAGAAACTAGAGGAAGGTATGTAGTAGGAACTGGAGCAGCTGCTACTGGGGGCATCCCACAGCCACAAGGTTAGTTAGTGACAACACTCACCACTTGCAACTGTGCTCACAGCCATTCTCAGCTGATCAACTGCTACTTCTCTTCTGTTCATCCAAATGTAGGAAAATGTCTGCTTGCCAATACTATGTAAAAGGCCAATACTAATGTTGCACTGTACAGGGAAGGAAGTTCTGAAATCCGTAGTTCAATTTACCTAGGTCCAAAGCTGCCAGCCACATCTTCCCCGGACCTCCATTCTCTGTCATATTCAGGTCTGTCTCCGGTCCATCCCACTTCCTACATTTCTTACAAGATACTTTTGTATTTCTATTTATTAGTTGAGGTGGTGACATTGGCTTTTTTTTAAAAAAAAACTTTTTAACTGAATCATTGTGAGATAGACCCTTACAAAGCCGTTCATTATTAGATTTCAGTGATACAGTATTCCAACACCCATCCCTCCACCAGTGTACATTTCTCAGCACCAGTGTCCCCAGGTTCCCTTTCATCACCCCTCCACCCCCACCCCTTGTCTACCTCGATGGCAGGCACTTTTCTTCTCTCTCTCTCTCTCTCTCTCTCTCTCTCTCTCTCTCTCTCTCTCTTTCTCTCTCTCTCACTCGCTCGCTCGCTCTCTCCTTTTGAGCATTGAAAACGTTTATTTATTTTGTTTTTGGGGTCACGTACAGCAATGCTCAGATTTACTCCTGGCTTTGCACTCAGGAATTACTCCTGGTGGTGAACCCATGTCGGCCATGTAAGGAAATTGCCCTCCCCACTGTACTATCGCTACAGCCCCCAAGGTGACAGTGGGTTTTGATTCCTTTTTAGTATTGAAATGTGTAGCAGATTCATGAACTTTTTGAATTCTCTTTTCTCATTCCTCTCAGCAGACCTGAGAGGTAAGAGTTGGTAGTTGATGAAACTGGAGTATGTACTCACTCATAAGGAAGCTGAGAATCAGATCTAACTGCCTCCACAAAGAGAAGGTTATTTAACTTTTAGATCAGTACTAATAGATTTGTAAGTGAGCAAGCATTGGCACCTCCATCTTATTTCTCACGGAGAGCTTTCTAATAACCTCTTTTCCTTGGCTCTGTCTTGCCTCTCAATTTCAAAAGTGTTCTTGAACATTGTGCATTTGACCTGGAATCAGGGAATGGATAGAAGGGAAGAGCAAATAGCAAGTCTTATGAGAAGACTCCTAGGGTTTACCTGCCCAGGGATGACTCTTACCTACGAGAGAGCAAACATAAGCCCTCTGAGAAGATTCCTGAAGTTTATCAGATTCCTCTCTCCTGATTACCCATTTACCACAATTTTATACTAATTTACTTTTCCTCCCAGTCTTATATAAACCTCTAACTCTAGCTTGAGAGCAAGATGTATTTTGGTGCACAAACCCACCATCTTCTCAGGTTCCTGGCACCTGAATAAAACTTTTTCGCACACCAACTCTCATCCCTTGAATGTTAACTTCAAGTGGTGAGCATCCAAGCTTGGGTTTGGGAGTAAATTTAGAGTCGCAAGGAAAGCCAGAAGAAAATTGTTAAGGTGTGGTGTGCTGCTGGGAGTTCTTTCTTGGATGGCTTGAGTGTGGATGAGCTTCCTTGGAACTGGTAATCAGGATTATGATGTTCCTTGGCTTCTTTATCATTTGAAGTGCCAGCACTTTGCTTAGTCATAGTTGTAGCTTGGACACATACCTTTGGGGAAATGTGTGGAGGAAAGGGAAAGAAATCATTTTCATATTTAGAGAAATGTAGATATACTAAAGTGGTGATTGATATAAATTAATATAACAGTCATCCAGGATATTTGGACTTAGTCCTGAATGTGGAAACCACCCGTCTATTGTAAAATGATGTATTTACTAAGGATATTTGGCTCTTTCTACTTCCTGTTCATTATCTATTTAGCCAAGCACCATCATTTATTCTGAGAATTCTTAGATATGTTGGTAAGATATATTCTCTCTTCAAAGGGGTTCTCAGTTTCACAGAAAAGACAAGAATGTAAACAAATTTAAGTGTTCAGAGGTCTATTAAAAATCAGCCAAGCAGGAGTCAAATTACAACAATCCTTTATCTGGAGATAAAAAGGTTTCATAGAGAAGCCACTTTTCAGCAAGAGTTGACTATGGAATTATATGTCCCGAACCATAGCTTTCCAGTCTGTGTGATGCCAGAGTTACAGGGATTTGGCCAGGTTTCTGAGATTTTGAGCTCCTGTAAACTATCTTATATCCTTCATTATGTCACAGAACTGTGTAACCATTGTCATTTAAAATGTGTGTCCTGGTAAGAAGAGTGTCAGGGGCACGCATTTCTAAATCCGTACATAGGAAGAGGAAAAACTAGAAGGAAGGATCGGAACCAAGAGACAGATATGAATCAACACCATTTTTAGCAACCTCCAAAGGATATGGAACAGTTACAGTTCAGGCTCAGTTTGTGATTTTAAACTCATGCTTCTCACTGTTGGCCGAAATGAGTTTGTGATATCAGAAGCACAAGGACCCTTAGGATTTCTCTAGTAGATTAGGGGAGAGATAATGTTAAACTCTGAGAAAAGTGCACTGGGGATGGAGAGGCAGAGATGAAGATGAGGGACCTCAAAGAGGTAGAATTGAAAGACTGGTTGAATATTATTTGTAAGGAGTAAAGGATTCGTTTATTCATTCAATCATATATTTGTTGTGGATTTATTTACTACTTACAATTCACTAGACTTTGTAGGTTTTGAAGAAATAACAGTGAGTAAAATAAATATATTCCCTGATCATGGGTGCTAAACTTTGACTTATTAGTCAAGTTATGACAAACCTAAAGTTATCAGTGATTCAAAACATAGGACAAGATGGATTGTGTGAATTGTGTAGCGTATATAACAGCACGTTTAATCTGGCATACAATTCAGGAAAGGCTGCCTGGGGGAAAGACATTTGAATCAAGATCTGAAGAGTAAATAGAAATAAGCTATGATCTGAGAGGGTAGTGTGTTATTGAAGAGAATTACAGAAATAGTCATTGACACCAGGTCCTTGTGGCTGTCGGAAGCACTGAGTATTAGAGAGTCTGAGAGAAGACCAGTGTAGCTGTTATGCAAAGAAAAAGTACAGAGAGATGTGAGATAAGCCTGCAGAGGACATACCTTATTGTAGTTAACAGTTACGGTGAACACAAAGCAACCAAAGCATGTCTACCCCATCACCTGGAGCTTTTTGTGGCCAAGACAAAGATGATAGTCCAAGATGAAGTCTTTTGGCCTGACTCATATCCACCATTCATCCAGAAAAAAAAGTAGCACAATTGCTTTTAGGATCTGAAGATTTGGATTATTTCCAGGGGTGCAGCTCACTTATGAACATCTTGACCTCCAATCTGAGGACTAGGTCTATTAAAAACTACCAGAGGCTCAAACCCTGAGGAAGGAGCATAGCAAGCTAGGCAACCACAGACCGGGATAATGAAGCTGATGGTGTCAGAGGTGCATTGCTTGGTCCAAAATAGTAAATATGTTTGGTGAAACTTTTCCTTCTTTCCATTGTTTTTCTTGTATCACCTGTATAACATAACATGCAGCTAATCCTTCTACCTTAAAGGGCCAGTGTGTTTTTGACACTAACAAAAATTATTTAATCAGTAGGCTCAAGTTATTGACTTGCATTATTATATGCATAGTATAACATTTTTGAGTGCAGATGTCTAATGCAATAAGGTAATTTTAGAGCCATTTGGCCTTAGAAGTCATTATGACCTCCCAAGGCAACACATGTCCTAATGGAAACATGGAACACAGTACCTATATATTTGATGTTTTTTGCAATATCTGCTGTCTCCCACCTCTACAATAGGCTGCTCTCAACACACCCCTGGACAGTCCCCTCTGTGGAGGAGATGCTAGAGAGGCAGAATTTTGGGTTCAAGTTGGTTAAAATCTACAATTCTTACTCTTGTAATGGTTGTAAAAATGGTTGTACTTTTTTGTATCCTATAAAAATTGTACTTTGCTAAGACACTTCTTATTATATAGTAACTTTCTGCCCTGCTCATCTCCCTGTAAAAAAGACTGATGGTCTTTCCTGCCACATCACATGTGAAGGAAGTGTTTTGAGGGGAGGAGGTAGGTGCACACTTCAGTGTGCTCAGAAGTGCTTATGTGGTACCAGAGATCAAACCACAGTCTTAGCCATGCCAAGCAAACACATTAGCTCCTCATTCTCTCTCCATGTCTGAAAAGGCATTTTGATGCTTGCAGTATAGCTGTGTAACTACACTGGAATTAACTTTATCTGGTGGAACATCTTTGTCAGATGATTGTGAATATCACAACTTCCAAGTTCTTCTCTCAGAAGTTGCTTCATGCTTAGGAAGACACTATATTTTTCTACTGAGAGTCACAGATGGCTCTGAAATATTGAGATGATGTTTAAACAAAACCTCAGAGATGATTTCAGTGACTTAAGTCTATTGGTTCTTATTGATGCACCTTTCAATCAACACATCTTTACTCCATATCTACCATATCTATCCAGACATATCATTTATAAGACACAATTAAACACAGGAGTGACTACAAAGAATAAGACTTTTTTTTCTTTTCTTGGGGGGAGTCACACCTGGCGATGCACAGGGGTTACTTCTGGCTCTGCACTCAGGAGTTACTCCTGGTGGTGCTCAGGGGACCATATGGAATGCTGGGAATCAAACCTGGGTCTGTCGCATGCAAGACAAATGCCCTACCCGCTGTGCTATCTCTCCAGCCCCCAGAATGAGACATTCTTGCTTTTTTTTGAGACTGGTCTATATTTTTATTTCACTGTGAACCTCTACTGTGCCTTTTTTGGGTGGGGTGACATACCCAACAATGCTCAGGGATCACTCCTGGCTCTGCACTTAGGTATTCCTCCTGTTGGTGCTTGGGGGAACAATATGGAAGGCAGGGATTGAACTGGGCTAGTCACATGCCCAGCAAATGCCCTACCCACTGTATTATCACTCCAGCACTCAATTCTGCCTTTAGTCCCTGTGATCTCACCCCCCCCCCCTTTTTATAACCCATTGGATTTCACACGTTCTTCTAAGGCTAGTTAGAGCAAGATAATGGTGCAGAGAGGCTTGTGCTCTGCTGTTCTTCTGAGACAGAACTTGGCAGGTTAATTGTAAATTAATCAGAACCAGATGTATTTAATCAGACGTGCAGAAAGAATTTTGAAGAATCCGGACTGACCAAAGATGTCCACTAGCCTGGAAACATTCTGATCAAGATAACAGAAGTTCATAACACTCTGGAGAATTAGACTTATTTATAGATTAGGACCCAACACTTTCTGATTTAATTGAATAAAAATATTGACCTTCCCAGTGGAATAGAGCATTCTTAGGCCTGCGTGTGGGCTCTTACCTCTGTCATCTGGTGCGATCTCCTTCCAATAAAATCAGCTTTCATCCTGGTTTTGGCTTACTAAGTTAGGAGAAGTTTGCCTTTGTAATCTTCTTTGTTGCTTTCTTTGTGCTGTTTCTTCTTTAGGTGTTATTAGTATCCTCTGTATCCTGAGAAATTTGGGTTCTTGCTCTGGAGGCACTCTTTCCAGGCACAGTTTCCTATTCTGCCCTCAGAGCTCTAGCCTTTGCTTGCTAAGGTGATTTCTACTAAGTATCATGAGTTTAGCTTAATGTTTTCTCCTTTCCTGTGGCATAGGCCCCAGGAAACATAGCCCTCTCAGTTGAAAGTGTCAAATAGCAGTATTTCAGAAAAGTAACAGGGAAAGATTGGGGGATCAAAGACTGACTTGTTCTTTGTGGCTGATATTTCTTCTGATGCATACTTTTAATTTAATTTTTGATGTTTGGGACCCACCCACCAGGCTCTGGCACAATTCCCAGCTCAGAGCTTGAAGACTTCTCCTGAAGGAGCTCAGAGGATCATGCAATATCGGGGAGTCGAACCCTAGTCCATAGCTTGCATTTAGTCCACTGAGCTTTCTCTCTAATGTGTATTTTTGAATATTTTTTCTTAGATTCAGAGGTATACAAATTTGCAAGTGAATTTTGAAAGTAGATTCAGTAATATAAGATTCTCAAGTACTGAAGACTATCTGCTTAACATTTGGTGAACAATCTGTATCGCTAGCATTTTGTCTGTTGGTCACTCAATTGCTAATCATGGTCTTCTCTGGAGTAAATATCAAAAGTTTTTGCATAGTGACTGTAATTATGCACATCAATTATATGTATACCCTCACTTTAATTTAATTGCTCTAATTAATTTTAGTTTAATTTTGATGTTTTGGACTGCAGCTTTCTGTCCTTTCTAGATTTGAGCACCTAACAATCTAGTTAACAATAGCACCTTTTTATTTTCGCCCAGAGTCTCATTTTCTTCTATGATATCCTTGTTAGGTCTGTGACTGTCTCCTCTTTCAGTAGTGCCCTCCACACAGGTGTGGGTATTGTGGTCACTGTGCTATCAGAAGTTGTGGCCGAACTGGGTCAAGTTAGGGAATGGGTGGCTGGAGTTCAAGGACATTTCTTTCTGCAACATTGCAGGAAGGACAAGCACAAACTTTTCTTCTGAGCTCTCCTGCTGGAACACCCAGGCTCAAACTTCTCCCCTCCTTGCTCTCTGTCCTCATCCCAACCAATCTCCCTGTGCTTTCTTTGTCATCCTTTCATTTCATCACGCTTGTCATCCTTCTCTTAGTTTGTCCTTGGGCCATGCTTGTAGTTTAGCTTGGTGAAGCCTACAGATCACGTTTCCCAGATAGGTTCTTCCAACCTCAACTTACTGTCCTCTCGACTCACATCCTCTATGAGATTTGTACAGTAAGTACTGAGCTAATTGTTTGCTCACACATTCTCATTGATTCTTCTTGGTCACCTCATCATGTATTTCACAGGGAGAGAGACTGAAGTGGAAGGAGATGGAGTGACTGAGTGGTGCAATGTTCTACAGTTGCAAAACATCAGTGACCCTCAACCCTTTTCTCTGCCTCCTTTTCCCAACCCAAATGTACCCCAATCTTGTGTGTTTGTGCTACTCCCCTGTTGCCTCTGACCATGAAACCAACAAGTGCCTCAGGTCTGTTCCTCTCCCGTGCTCCTACCCCCCACCACCTCAATTCTCTGCTTATCAAAGGGCACACTTCATCAGAAAAAGTACAGGGAAGGGGTAGGACAGTGGTGGGAACTTTGGGCTAAGCATGAGGGATAAGAGAGCTCAAAGGACTAAGCATGGGCTTCGTATGAAGGGGCTTAATCCTAGATACCACAAAGAGTGACCTAAGCATAATGTAGAAGTCACTCTTGGCCACCATGCTCCAACAAAACCCCAAGAAAATAATACCAGATTGGACAGCATCAAAATATTCTCAAGTGTGAAGACCTTGACATGGTCCCTGAATGAATGTATTTTATGGGTGTGCAGTAGAGAATTATGGAAGAAATGGATATGCAAACCAAGCAATTTATCACATAGTCTTTGGTGTTTGATATGTATATCCTACTGCATACACAGTTCCTAGCTATGATATTCAGATATAACAACCAGGAGACAATCTATGGTGAGCTTTTTGTCAAATATGTGTTAAAATCATGCTTTCTAATGTTGATTAAAAACAGAGTTTAGCCAGTCATCTGTTCTCGGGCACTCAGGTTTTTTCCAGATTCTGGCTATTGTAAAGAGTGCTGCATTGAACAAACAATTGCAGATGTCACTTCGATTATACTTTTTTGCCTCCCTGGGATATATTCCCAGGAGTGGTATTGCTGGGTCAAATGGGAGATCAAACTCTAATTTTTTGAGAATTGTCCATACTGTTTTCCAAAAGGGTTGGACCAGTCAGTATTCCCACCAGCAGTGAAGGAGGGTCCCTTTCTCGCCATATCTGCGAAAGCACCAGTTGCTTTTGTTCTTGTGGATGTGGGCCAGTCTCTGTGGTGTGAAATGATATTTCATTGTTGTTTTGAGCTCAGATAGAGAAGAGAGCACCAAATAAAGGGTGTTGGGAGGATCCTCTCAGGGTGGGAGAAACATGCTGAAAGTAGACTATAGACCAAACATGATTGCCACTCAATGCCTCTCTTGCAAAACACAGGACCCAAAAGAAGAGAGAGAGAACAAGGGGGAATGCCCTGCCACAGAGGCAGGGTGGTATGGGGAAGATGGGGGGTGGAAGGGATGCTGGGACCAGTGGTGGTGGAGGATGGGTGCTGGAGGAGGTATGGGTACTTGATCATTGTATAACTGAAACCCAAGCACAAAAATGTGTAAGTTATAACTGTACCTCATGGTGTTTCACTAATAAAAAATTAAAAAAAAACAGTTTAGGAGCTGAAGACAGCAGGTAGGGCATGTGTCTTGCAGATGGCCAACTCAGGTTTGACCCCTGGCATCTCATATGGTCCCCCAAGAACCACTAGGATTAATTCCTGTACATAGAACCAGTAAGTCATCCCTGGGCACAGCCTGGTGTGACCCCAAACCCAATCCCCCCAAACCAAAACCCCAAAACCATGAGTTCAGAGGGATCAGAGAGATAGGACAGAAGATTAATATGCATGCCTTACAGCTACACCCAGGTAGATCCATGATATTATAAGGTCCCCTGATCATCACCAGGGAAGTCCTGGAGTCCTGGGAACACCACCAAGGTGGCCTGGGTAATACCTGGCAGTGCATGATCAAGAGAAGTACTGCAAGCTCAGGCACTTGCAATGAACTGGGTGGCTGGTGGGGACTCCCTAGGAGGGGCCCCTGGATCCCTTGAAACTGCTTAGGAGGATACCGCCAAATAGAGTTTACAGCCTAATACAAGACTCACTACCTCAATTTGATATATATCTTTTGATTAGGAGGGAAGATAAAAAGGATGGAATAATCCAGAATCTGCTTACTAGTTTATTTACTGAATTATCCAGCTTTCCCATCAGCTGTGAATTCCTCAGTGAGGCTTTCCACAACTACATAAATTGAAATCCACATCCAGTCCTTCCTTATCTGAGTTACAGTAAAAGTAAAGGACCTCCCGTTGATCATCGATTTGCTCGAGCGGGCCCAGTAACGTCTCCATTGGAGACTTTGTTGTTACTGTGTTTGGCATATCAAATACGTCATGGGGAGCTTGCCAGGCACTGCCGTGCGGGTGAGATACTCTCGGTAGCTTGCCGGGTTATTTTTTAATTTATTTTTATTTATTTATTTTATTTATTTTTATTTATTTATTATCTGAGTTATTTTAAAAAATTTTCTTCTTTGCTTCTGCATTGCCTGTCTGTTACCTACTTCCTGCTTGCCCACTGCTGTAGTTCCAGCTCTGGAAGTGATGCATAGTAGATGTTTAGTAAATGTGTATTGAATGGGTGAATGAATACAACATATGTGGTAGAAACTCTCACAGTACTCAGTACTGTATTTTAGGCTTTTTTTTCTTTTTGGGTCATACCTGGTGATGCTCAGGGGTTACTCTTGACTCTGCACTCAGGAATACTCCTGGCAGTGCTTAGGAGACCATGTGGAATGCCAGGGGCTGAACATGGATGGGCCGTGTGTAAGGCAAAATCCCTGCTACTGTACTGTTGCTCTGGCTCCCAGGACTGTAATTTAGATGAAAAAAATTATATTATATACCTCACCTTATTTTCTTTTTTAGAAAAGTCCATATATTTCTGCAGCTACTGTGAAAGACTTAGCTTGTTAAGAGAAAATATATATTTGGACATGTCAAATATTTAGTGTGGAATGTGATATTTGACAGATGTACTCAAACTATTTGAATAAACTTCATATTTAAAAGCATTGAGATAATTCTTGGTGCCTGTTTGAATCATGCACATATTTTAAATATCTTTTAAGATTCAACAAACAAGATTTTAATTCATTAATTTAAGTCTTTTATTTCTAAAAGTGTAATAAATATGTCTTTTATTTATTCTCTAAAGACGCATAGAGTATTCTTTCTAAGCGAGTATAAAGCAAGCTTTGAAAATATATACACACAATAATACCTTCTCTGAAAGTCATACTCAGTAGCACATTTAAGACCCTTGGAAGCATTGACCGTTTGAAAAATTGTTTAATTTAATCTAGTATAAATAAGCATAAAATTAATTAGACTGTACCCAGGTGAAACAAAAACATTCTAAAGCATGATCAGTAGAACTGGGAATAGAGGAGCCTGGGATATGGTGGTGGTGGTGGGGGGGTAGGTACCACAGGACAGTGGTGGAGGGATTGATGTTGCAGCAGTGACTATAAAACAATCGCTTCAGATATGGGAATCTATGTTACCTCAACTGAAAATGATAAATTTATAAAAGAAAAAGACTGAGCTGAGTTAGATACATTGGATTAGATTAGATTCTTAACTGTTGAGCCGCAATGCTGTAATTCAAGTTGAGATCTGTAAGAGAAAATAGAGCTTTAATTTTCCAACCTTACTACAACTCAGAAACCCTTTGAATCTCATAGAGAGTGAGCTGAGACTTTCCTGTCCAAGTGTTACCACAGTAAAATGGAAGAGTCAGGTCTGTGCCTCCCCTCAGCCACTGCACCACTCCACATGACCCCTGAGCAGTGTGCTGTGCTGCTTCTTTGTGACCTTTCTTCCTTCTAAATATGAACTATGGTGTCAATTTATATGAAAAGGGGCACAGTGAAAAGGAAACTAGAGGAGAGAGAAGAAAAACCATTGATTCACTTATCCTAAGATGGATAGCACTCAGGGATGTTCGTGTTTATTAGCACATTTTCAGGACTCTACTAACTGACTGAGGAAAA
Organism: Sorex fumeus; assembly: GCF_029834395.1. Classification (NCBI taxonomy): domain Eukaryota; kingdom Metazoa; phylum Chordata; class Mammalia; order Eulipotyphla; family Soricidae; genus Sorex; species Sorex fumeus. Next base: position 19,128,184 of record NW_026606067.1, read on the forward strand.
ATTTCCCCCACTGTAGACCAACTGGAAGCTAACTTTAGGGATGTTTTCCTAGAAGAGCAGAACGTGTTGGAAATGAGTTCTGGCTTTCAGAGAGCGTCTAATAAATTCCCATAGAGTGCTAGTATGTAAAATGCTTTAAAACATTTTCAAAGGCTAAGAATAAAGAAGGAAAAATAAATTCACATGAGACATAAAAATGACATGGCTCACCAAGTCTTCTCATCGCTTTGACCTTTTCTTGCGGTAGCGTTGGCATCATTTCCATGGAAGAAACAATATGCAGCATTTAAATTCTATATTAGAGCCAAATGCATTTGGGAGGATTTCATTTGGGGAATTGGATCAGAGTGTTCTTTAAAAATACTTCCCTAGACTTTTTGACAGCAGTATCTTGGGCAAATGTTATTAAAATATAAAATGCATTTAAGGGCAAAGTGGAGGAAGAAGATATTGAGATCCAAGAAAAATAGTTTTTAATTATTATATTAATGTGGTAAACCTATTATGTTGCTTTCCTCTTCCAAGACCAAACAACTGGTATGTGGTAATGTGCACGTGTGGAAGTGGCCAGGAGCCAGCCACACCTGGGAGGCAGAAGTTTGCCATGTAATTCATGGTTGTGGGTAACCACATCTTAGAAGGTGTTTTTCTCATTCTTAGATAAAGGAAGAGATAATGTAGAACAAAAGAGCTAAAATTGATGGGATAGGAATGTTAAGGGGGGAGCCCAAATTCTCCATTCTTTTCTTTTTTTTAAATGGTAGTGTTTATTGTTCTGATTTGTCTGTTCATTTGGTAGACCATATAGAGTGCTAACCAGTGTTTGATTTATGGAAGAGATTTTGATAGCTTGAGTAAAAAAATGTCCTATTTTTGATCCCTCCCCTCAACCACACCCTTGGCAAATGGAGTTTGAGCTCTTCTCATTCAGTGAGCAAACCTAATTCTCCATCCTGGAATCTGAACTGTCCTTATGAATTGTTTTAGGCAATGGATTTCAGTGCAAACAAAATGATATCAGTTCCAAGTGTATCAACAGTCTGAATGTTTCTGTTCTATTCCTTGGAACCTTGTCCCCACTGGTGAGGAGGATCATCAGCACATGACCCATGCACTTCTGCCATAATAGTTGGCAGCCAGTCAGCCACCAGAATGGGATGGACATCTGAACCAGCCAAACTTCAGCCAATTGACTCCAGCTCCATGATGAAGCCCAGCTGATGACAACCAATGTCTTTGAAGGTTAGGAGGACCATCTATTAGCCTCATTAACAATATTAATTTTTCATTCTACAATTTGAAATTGTTTACTATGCAGCAATGTATAAAAGAGAGACCAAAATGCCTCCTAGGAAAGGAAATGTAAAGCCAAGGGCCACTAACGTTGCACCAATTGGTTCAAGAATAGGTACTTATTCCAGAGTGGATCTGAGTAGAACAATGGTTCAAGATAATAGTATGAGTATCATCTGAGGCTTGTTAGAAATACAAATCCTTGGGCCACACCCTGGACTCACTGAATCAAAAACTGAGATGATGCCAACTATCTGTCTTTTAACAAGTCCTCCAAATGATTTCTGATGCTTACTGAAATTTGAAAAGTATTGTGACAGACTCAAAAGGGGTGGGACAAGATTAAAACCTAATACTTGGGGTGGTCTGGTGATTTTGGAAGTACTCCCTTAACCCAACCAACTAAGTGCTATCATTTATGAATTACAGACATTTCAGCTATGAGTTTGAAAAACAAATACAACTTATTCAGTTGGATGCTGCCTGTTTTGTTTCAAATCTGAGAACCTTATAATAGGTTTCAAAGTTTACAAACATGCTTCTGAAAAGTCCCTGAGGTAACATTTCCCCCCCACCTGATCATCTCAAAATAGACTTGAACGTGACTGTGGTGTCCCACTGACAGGACCTGTGTTTGAAATGGTACATATGTGATCTCAATGATGCTTACCATAAAAGAAAATCTCCATGGTATGAGTATCTGTACCCTGATCCATCTCTTGCCTATGGATCTGAAGACAATACAGGTTGGCTCTTAGGAGCTAGTGTGAATCAAGCCACATACACATGCCCACATATTCTGTGGTGTAGCGGACATCTCATTGTTTTAGAATTTATCTTCAAACTGGGGATTTCCAGAGCATCATCTTTGTCACATTTTTAGGGAAAGGGGTATCATACCCGGCAGTGCTCAGGGCTTACTCCTGACTCTGCACTCAGGGATCATTCTTTGGGGTTCTCAGGGGACCATATGGGGTTCTGGGGATTGAACCTGGTTTGGCTGTATGAAGGCAAGTGCCCTGCTATTGCTCTGACACTTAGCCCTATCACTTTTGATATAAGCAAATAAAGCACTGGAATTGCTTTTGTTTCAGGCTTCAATTGCAGTGCCCAGTTTATGGAAAAATTGCCAAAGGCCAGCTACTTTCATGACTGTTTGGGGAGAGCTATTTTATGGAGTGAGAGGTGGGAGTAAGCTTAGGAAAACATTGCTCCCACCCATCTCCACTCCCTCCAGTGACTTCAGCTTATTCAGCGCAGACACTTTACCTTCTTGAAGATGTGTAGGGTAGAGGCTTCATCACTTTTCTCAGTGTGTTTTAAATGAGTGCTTTAAGGAGCTTGGAAGGGCCTTTCCTAGCTGCTCTGAAACCTTTCTGACTGTAATTTAAACTGTTCCTTTTGTTTTATCTGTACAGACATGAAAGGAAGTTGATTGTCATTCACCTCTTAGAAACTCTGTTGCTTTGACAAAAGATGTTACAAGACCCCTTTAGTATCTAATTCCAGCTATTCAAAAATAACCTTTCATCAGCACATAAAGATTTCCATTTAGGCAGATTGCCATTATGGGTCCCTTGTAAGTATAATCTTAAGACCTGTCAAATTTCCAGGCAAGAATATCCTGACCAGCTTTTGACAATTCCCCTTCTTGATTTCAGCTGGTATTAGGTTATTTTTTTCTTGTGGTGAGAACATTTATGAGGTCAACTCTCTTCACCAATGTTTAGGTGTACAATATGAAACATTATTAACTACAGGGATGATGATAGAGAGCAGATCTCAAGAACATATTTATCTTGCATAATTGAAACTTTATGCTGGATTTTTAAAGTACAAGGTACACTAGGCATACATTTCAAGTGATGTTAAGGGCTTCCAATTTATCTCTTGTTGGATTTAGAATGCAAGAAATAGATCCATTTGGGACATCTTGGCTATAATATATTTGGTAAAATAGTAAAAAATAAGGTAGTAATTACTGCCCTTATCTCCTTTGATTAAACAATTTTCTACAATGTAGCGTTGTAGCACTGTCCTCCATTGTTCATCGATTTGCTTTAGAGGTCCCAGTAATGTCTCCATTGTGAGACTTGTTGTTACTGTGTTTGGCGTATTGAATACATCACGGGGAGCTTTCCAGGCTTTGCCGTGCGAACGAGATACTGTTGGTAGCTTGCCGGGCTCTCTGAGAGGGGCAGAGGAATCGAACCCAGGCTGGCCTTTTGGCTAAGGTCAAGTGTAGTATCTTCTACAGTGAAGAAGGAAATTCTGCTCCTTATACAATTATAAACTCTTTTATGATTGAGGTGCTGTAAACAGACTTACAATACTGTTTATGATGATTTCCTGTGAACAAAATTTCAACACCACATCCATCGCCCATGTACCCACTTTCCTCCCCCAAATTCCAATAGACCATCTTTTCAATCCCTCAACCCCCTAACAAACTCAGTTTTGTTACTCAGTTCTTTTGTGTGTATGTAACGATTTTGATTGTATAGAGAACAATACGATGCTGAATTCCTCTTTATCCCTGCTCTTCTCTCCAACCCCAAGTCCTCAAGATGAGTTAATCTTATGAAAGTTTGTAAGTCTGTAACTGTACCTCACTGTGATTCACTAAAAAATTAAAAATTAAAAAAAGAATGAGCTAATCTTTGAAAGTATGGAGATAACCTCTTCTTCATTACATAAAAATGGTACCTTTACATATATTGGAGTGTTCTCTTTCTGCCCATTTTAGAAAATGTGTTTTGGTTTTGTTTTGTACTTTGTTTCACAATGGAAAAGCTAGAATATGAATTTTCAACATCATTTTGACAAAAGATTTCCCTGGGAAAGCTGTAACTTCTGACTTTTATGTCCTCAGCAACTATACACAGGAGACACTTAACCATGAGGAAAACCAAGTGCTGCTTTATTGAGATTAACAAAGTAGATTAGTGCTGCAGTTAAATCCTCTGGGGTTAAAAACTTGCCTCTCCTGCTTAGTCATAATCTTAGAAAATCAGTTAATATTAATTTTAATTTGTAAAAATTAGAACAATATTGTATACTGCAAAAAATGAAATAAGTTAAACTCTATCTTACCCTATAGTTAGTCAGATGGATTCAACAGTCCTACCATTAAGCTGAAAAAAAATTGGGTAAGGAAAGAAGGTGGCAGTGAATCAAAGAGATAAAACTGGTTTGAGACCTACATCCTGCAACAAATTTGCACATGTTTCCTGGCACATGGCACTAACTGGAAACAAATAGATAGAAAACTTACAAAGCTGGAGGAATCTCCTTGCCAAAGAAACCATGAATCTGGGCTGACAATTCTTGCTGATTGAGATTCTCCTCTAATTCTGGGGCTGCCAATGGGAACAGGCAGTAAGTGAACCGTGAAGACTATGTTATTCCTAAAGGAACATTGTTTCCCACTAGATGTGTTTCTTTGGAAGAGAATATTTGGGGAAGGCTCTTTCTGAGAACAGAGCCAGGGTCAGCAATAACAAGGACAAGGGGACTCTGTCTCTCCAGGGACGCTGGCAATTCTGGCAAATAGAAAGTGGGTGGGGTGATGCATCCACTTGCAGATGTGGTTTATAAATGCTGCCATGTGCAATTCTTCTTTCTTGTTTCTTGGAGGCATTGTCCAGGATAATCTTGGAGGATAATGAAATGTCAGAGTTCTTCTGTTACTGCAGCTCTTCATATCTTAACTAGTACATGCGCTGAGTACACGAACTAAGTGTTTGAAAGTCTTAAATTGTCCCTTGAGTACCAGCATCTTACATGATCCTGAGAATTGGTTTTGCCCATCTGTCTGTGTTGTTGTGTTCTGAAGCAGATAAATATAAAATCTTAAAAAAGATGAATGATAATGCACGGAGAAAAATGATATTGAAGAGCTGTTTGAGCCACTGTTGACAAATAAGAATTTGAGAGTTCCAATAATTAACAACTGAAGATGTGCCTTCAAATGGCAGTCTCTGTGTTAAAGAAAATAATTTGGCAAAGGATTAAAAATTGTATTAGGACAAATTAAAAAACTCCAGAACCTTCACAGAAACCATTTTTCTTATGTAGTAAAGATAAAATGTAATGTTAAATTGCCCTAGGAAGGTGTCCTGTTATTGGAAGAAATAATTATGTTCCGAAACTCAATTCTAGGTTTGTCCCTTGCTCCATCTATCTTCCTTCCTTCCTTCCTTCCTTCCTTCCTTCCTTCCTTCCTTCCTTCCTTCCTCCCTTCCATCCTTCCTTCCTTCAGAATTACAATTTTTTGTGCTTGGGTTTCAGTTATACAATGATTGAGTACTTATCCCTCCACCAGTGCTCATTCTTCACCTCCAATACGCCCAGTATCCCTCCCACTCTCCCATCCTCCCCACCAAACCCCACCCCTGTGGCAGGGCATTCCCTTTTGTTTTCTCTCTCCTTTTGGGTGCTGTGGGTTGCAAAAGAGGCATTGAATGACAACCATGTTCAGTCTACAGTCTACTTTCAGCGTGTATCTCCCATCCTGGGAGGATACTCCCAACACCCTTTACTTGGTGCTCCCTTCTCTATCTGAGCTGCCTTTCCCCCTAGCATGTGCGGCTGGCCTCCAAGCCATGGAGTGAACCTCTTGGTACTTATCTCGGGTATTCTTGGGTGTTAGTCTCCTATTTTGTTACTTTATGTTCCCCAGATGAATGCAATCTTTCTATGTCTGTCCCTTTCTTTCAAACTCATTTCACTTAGCATGATACTTTCTATGTAGTACCACTTATATGTAAATTTCATGACTTCATCTTTTCTAAGAGCTGCATAGTACTCCATTGTGTAGATGTACCAAAGTTTCTTTCTTTTTTTTTTTTTAATTTTTATTAGTGAAACACCATGAGGTACAGTTGTAGACTTACAAATTTTTGTGCTTGGATTTCGGTCATACCATGATCAAATACCCATCCCTCCACCAGTGTCCATTTTCCACCACCAAGGATAATATCTCTCCCCCCCATCCCCCCCATCCCCCCCTGCCACTGTGGCAGGGCATTTCCTTTTGTTTGCTCTCTCCTTTTGGGTGTTGTGATCAGCAAAAGAGGCATTGAGTGGCAAACATGTTCAGTCCAGTCTACTTTCAACCTGCATCTCCCCTCCTGGGAGGATCCTCCAAACACCCTCCATTTGGTGCTCCCTTCTCTATCTGAACTGTCCTTTCCCCTAGAATACCCGGCTGGCCTCTAAGCTATGGAGTAATCCTCCTGGTGTTGATCTCAGCTATTCTTGGGTATTAATCTCATATTTTGTTATTTTATATCTCCCAGATGAATGCAATCTTTCTATGTCTATCCCTCTCTTTCTGACTCATTTCGCTTAGCATGATACTTTCCATATTGTACCACTTGTATGTAAAGTTCATGACTTCATCTTTTCTAAGAGCTACATAGTACTCCATTGTGTAGATGTACCAAAGTTTTTTTAACCAGTCATCTGTTCTTGGGCACTCAGGTTTCTTCCAGTTTCTGGCTACTGTAAAGAGTGCTGCAATGAACAAACAAGTGCAGATGTCATTTCGACTACACATTTTTGCCTCTCTGGGATATATTCCCAGGAGTGGAATTGCTGGGTCAAATGGGAGTTCAATTTCTATTTTTTGAGGAATGTCCATACTGTTTTCCAAAAGGGCAGAACCAGTTGGCATTCCCACCAACAGTGAAGGAGTCCCTTTCTCGCCACATCCGCGCCAGGTTGCTTTTGTTCTTTTGAATGTGGGCCAGTCTCTGAGGTGTGAGATGGTATCTCATTGTGGTTTTGATCTGCATCTCCCTGATGATTAATGATGTAGAGCATTTTCTCATGTGCATTTTTGGCATTCAGATTTCTTCTTTGAGAAAGTCTCTGTTCATTTCCTTGCCCCATTTTTGGATGGGGTTGGATGTTTTCTTCTTGTGGAGTTCAACCAGTATTTTGTATATCCTTGATATCAACCCCTTGTCAGATGTGTATTCGGCGAATATTCTTTCCCATTCTGTAGACTGTCTTTGTATTTTGGTCACTGTTTCTTTGGAGGTGCAGAGCTTCTTAGTTTAAGATAGTCCCATTTATCTATCTCTGTTTTCACTTGCTCGGCCAGTGGTGTGGCATCTTTGAAAATACCATTAGCCTCAATGTCATGGAGGGTTTTGCCAACTTTGTCTTCAATGTACCTTATGGTTTCTGGTCTGATGTTGAGATCTTTAATCCATTTTGATCTTACCTTTGTACATGGTTTTAGGCAGAGTTCTGAGCCCATTTTTTTGCATGTAGCCGTCCAGTGATGCCAGCACAATTTGTTAAAGAGGCTTTCCTTACTCCACTTCACATTTCTTGCACCTTTGTCAAAGATTAGATGATCATATGATTGAGGGGAGACGTCAGTGTATTCAACTCTGTTCCATTGGTCTGCAGTTCTGCCTTTGTTCCAGTACCATGCTGTTTTGATTATTACCGCTTTGTAGTAAAGTTTGAGGTTAGGGAGGTTGATTCCTCCCATTTTCTTTTTCCCAAGAATTGCTTTAGCTATTCATGGGGGCTTATTGTTCCATATAAAATTCAGGAGTGTTTGCTCCATTTCTTTGAAGAATGTCATGGGTATCCTTATAGGGATTGCATTGAATTTATACAATGCTTTCGGTAGTATTGCCATTTTGACAATGTTAAGTCTCCCGACCCATGAGCAGGGGATATATTTCCATTTCCTCATGTCCTCTTTTATTTCCTGAAGTAGCGTTTTGTAGTTTTCTTTGTACAGGTCCTTTACTTCCTTAGTTAAGCTGATTCCTAGGTACTTGATTTTCTGGGGCACAATTGTGAACGGGATTGATTTTTTCATGTAGCTTTCCTCTTTCTCACTGTTTGCGTATAGGAAAGCCATGGATTTTGGGTATTGATTTTATAGCCTGCAACTTAACTATACAAGTCTATTGTTTCTAGGAGTTTTTTGGTGGAGGTTATTGGGTTCTCTAAGTATAGTATCATATCATCTGCGAATAGTGAGAGCTTGATTTCTTCCTTTCCTATCTGAATGCCCTTAATATCTTTTTCTTGCCTAATTGCTATTGCAAGTACTTCCAGTACTATATTGAACAGCAGTGGAGAGAGTGGGCATCCTTGTTTTGTCCCTGATCTTAGAGGGAAGGCTCTCAGTTTTTCCTCATTGAGGATGATGCTTGCTGTAGGCTTGTGGTAGATGGCTTTAACTATGTTGAGGAAAGTCCCCTCTATACCCATTTTGCCTAGGGTTTTCATCATAAAGGGGTGCTGGATCTTGTCAAATGCTTTCTCTGCATCTATTGATATGATCATATGCATTTTATCTTTTGTTTTGTTGATATGATGGATTATGTTGATTGATTTCCAAATGTTAAACCATCTTTGCATCCCTGGGATGAATCCTATTTGGTCATGGTGTATGATCTTTTTGATGAGTAGTTGGATTCTATTTGCTAGTAGTTTGTTGAGGATCTTTGCATCTTTGTTCATCAGGGATATCGGTCTGTAGTTCTCTTTCTTTGTGTTCTCTTTATCTCTGTTATCTCTGTTATCTCTGTTTGCTCTTGGTATCAGTGTGATATTTGCTTCGTAGAAACTGTTCGGAAGTGTATTTGATATTTCAATTTCGTGGAAAAGCTTAAAGAGGATTGGGAGTAAGTCTTCTTTAAAGATTTGGAAGAATTCACTAGTGAATCCATTCGGGCCAGGGCTTTTGTGCTTGGGGAGACTTTTTATTACCATTTCAATTTCCTTGATGGTGATAGGTCTGTTCAGGTATTCCAGGTCTTCTTGGTTCAGCCTTAGGAGTCTGTAGGAGTCTAGGAATTTATCCATTTCCTCAAGGTTTTGATGTTCCGTGGCATAAAGCTTCTCAAAGTATTCCCTGAGGATCCTTTGAATTTCTGTAGTTTCTGTTGTAATGACGCCCTTTTCATTTCTGATTCGGTTTATTAGGGTTTTCTCTCTCCCTTTCTTTGTTAGTTTTGCTAGGGGCTTATCTATCTTGTTAATTTTCTCGAAGAACCAGCTCTTGGTTTCATTGATCTTTCAGATTGTTTTTTGGGTTTCCATCTCGTTAATCTCTGCTCTGAGTTTTATTATTTCCTTTCTCCTGTTCGGGTTGTGCTCCTTTTTTTGGTCCTTCTCCAAGCTCTTAAGCTGTGAGGTTAGGTTACTTATGTGTGCTCGCTCCTCCTTCCTGAGGAATGCTTGTAGAGCTATAAACTTTCCTCTTAACACAGCCTTTGCTGTGTCCCATAAGTTTTGGTAACTCGTGTTCTCATTTTCATTTGTTTCTAGGAATCTTTTGATTTCCTCTTTGATTTCCTGTCTAATCCACTCGTTGTTCAATAGTGCACTGTTTAATTTCCAGGTGTTTGATTTAGTTTTCTGTTTTTGTGTGTGATTTACTTCTAATTTCAGCGCATTATGGTCTGAGAAGATTGTTGATACAATCTCTACCTTCTTAATTTTATGGAGGCATGTTTTGTGGCTCAGCATGTGGTCTATCTTGGAGAATGTTCCATGGACGCTTGAGAAGAATGTGTATTCAGCTTTTTGTGGATGAAGTGTCCTGTATATATCTACTAAGTCCCTTTCTTCCATTGTTTCCCTCAGATGAAGTAAGTCCTTGCTAAGCTTGAGTCTGGTTGATCTATCAAGAGGTGACAAAGCAGTGTTGAAGTCTCCCACTAGTATTGTGTTGCTATTGATGTCTTTTTCCAAATCTATGAGTAGTTGTTTTAAGTACTTTGCTGGTCTCTCATTAGGTGCATATACATTTATTATTGTAAGTTCTTCCTGTTGTACAGATCCTTTCATCAATAGGAAATGGCCTTCACTGTCTCTTATGACCTTCCTCACTCTGAAATTGATGTGGTCTGATATTAGGATGGCTACCCCAGCTTTTTTCTGGGAGCTGTTTGCCTGTAGGATTGATTTCCAGCCTTTGACTCTGAGTCTGTGTTTGCTTTGACTATTGAGATGTGTTTCTTGCAGGCAGCAGAATGTTGGGTTCAATTTTCTAATCCATCCTGCCACTCTATGTCTTTTAATTGGTGCATTTAGCCCATTGACATTGAGAGAGATTATTGTTATGGGATTTTATCCCATTGTTCTGTTGAAATTTGGTGTATTTGAGGGGCTGTCTTGCCTTAAAGTAGCCCATTTAGTTGTTCTTGTAACCATGGTTTTGAGTCTATGAAGTTCCTGAGCTGTTGTTTGTCTGTGAAACTGTGTGTTGTTCCTTCTATTATGAATGAGAGTCTCGCTGGGTAAAGTATTTTTGGGGAGGCATTTATTTCATTGAGTTTTTTCACTATGTCCCACCACTGTTTTCAGGCCCTGAGGGTTTCATCAGAAAAATCAGCTGTGAATTTTAAGGATGCTCCTTTGTAAGAGATTTCTTTCTTCGATCTTGCTGCTTTCAGAATTTTGTCTCTGTCTAAAGTTTTGGTCATTTTGATCAGGATATGTCTTGGGATATTTTTATTTGGATTTCTTCCAGCCTGTACCCTTCGGACCTCCTGGATGTGGTCACAAGTTTTCTTCAGCTCTGGGAACGTTGTAGCAATGATTTCTTTGACAGTTTCTTCTTCATCAAGGTTTTCTTCCTGTCCCTCTGGGACTCCAATGATTCTTATGTTACCTCTCTTGGCTTCGTCAAGGTCTTCTCTTGCCATCTGTTTCCGAATTGTGAGTCTCTTTTCCATTTTCTGCTCTTTCCTGGAGAGTCTCTGAACTTCATCTTCGAGCTCACTGATTCTGTTCTCAGCCGCTGTTACTCTGCTGCTGAGGCCTTCCACTGAGGTTTTCAATTCGGCTACCAGGTTTTTCAGGTCCGACATTTCTGATTGCATTTTCCTCATTTCTGCCTTCAAATCCTCTTGTCTTTTATTGGCATTGCTTTCCATTGTTTCTTTTAGTTCCCTAAGCATCCTAAGTAGCTCCTTTCTGAATTCCTTGTCAGAGAGGTTGTCTAACGCTACAGAACTGTTGGTGTCATCTGGGCTAGCCTCTTCAACAAGAAAGCTTGGTGGGCTTTTGCGTTGCTTTACCATTGTGAGCAGTGTGGTTTGGTCCTTCACGTTCACTGTTACTATTCTGGTTGAGTGAGGAGAGACTGCCAGGAGCCGTTCAGCTTTGTTGCTGCTAGATGGGCCTCTTCTACCTTTCTGATTCTGACCTTCTTCTCAATCATGTGTTATTCTTTGTTTTATAACTGACATTGAGTGAAACTTTTGGAGGAGGTGGACTGCCGGTCTGGAGCTGGACGCGCTGTCCTTCTGTGGGGATCGGTGGGCGGCGCGGCTGGGGTCAAGGGCAGGGATCGGCTGGGCTCCTCCAACCCACCTGGATGTGGCGGGGGGGGGGGGGGGGGGGGCGATGGACTGCCAGTCCGGAGCTGGACGCGCTGTCCTTCCGCGGGGATCGGTGGGCGGCACAGCATGGCTGGGGTCAGGGGCAGGGATCGGCTGGGCTCCTCCAACCCACCTGGATGTGGCGGAGGGCGATGGACTGCCGGTCCGGAGCTGGACGCCCTGTCCTTCCGCGGGGATCAGTGGGCGGCGCAGCACGGGTGGGGTCAGGGGCGGGGATCGGCTGGGCTCCTCCCCAAAGTTTCTTTAACCAGTCATCTGTTCTCGGGAACTCGGGTTTTGTCCAGATTTTGACTATTGTGAATAGTTCAGCAATGAACATAGAAGTGCAGATGTCATTTCGACTGTACATTTTTGCCTCTCCGGGATATATTCCCAGGAGTGGTATTTCTGGGTCAAATGGGAGCTCAATTTCTAATTTTTTGAGAATCGTCCATACTGTTTTCCAAAAGGGCTGAACCAGTCGGCATTCCCACCAGCAGTGAAGGAGAGTCCCTTTCTTGCCACATCCATGCCAACACCGGTTGCTTTTATTCTTTTGGATGTGGGCCAGTCTCTGTGGTGTGAAATGATATCTCATTGTGGTTTTGATCTGCATCTCCCTGATGATTAGTGACGTAGAGCATTTTCTCATGTACCTTTTAGTCATTCAAATTTCTTCTTTGGGAAAGTTTCTGTTCATTTTATCACCCCATGTTTTGATGGGGCTAGATGTTTTCTTCTTGTAGAGTTCAACGAGTGCTTTGTATATCCCTGATATCAACCCCTTATTAGATGGGTATTGGGTAAATATCCTTTCCTATTCTGTAGATTGTCTTTGTATTCTGGTCACTGTATCTTTTGAGGTTCAGAAGCTTCTTAATTTAAGATAGTCCTATTTGTTTATCTCTGTTTTCACTTGGTTGGTCAGTGGAATGTCGTCTTTGAATCTACTGTTAGTCTCAATATCGTGGAGGGTTTTGCCGACCTTGTCTTCAAAATACCTTATGGATTTTGGCCTGATGTTGAGATATTTGATCCATTTTGATCTAACTTTTGTGCATGGTGTTAGGTCGAGGTCTAAGACCATTTTTTTTTGCATGTGGTTGAACCATTTGTTGCCAGAACCATTTGTTGAAGAAGTTTTCTTTGTTCCACTTCACATTTCTTGCTCCCTTATCAAAGATTAGATGTTCATACATTTGGGGTGTGCGTACAGATATTCTATCCTGAAGGAACAGGGTCTGCGGCCCTGGCTTTGTTCCAGTACCATGCTGTTTTAATTATTACCGCTTTGTAGTAGAGTTTGAGGTTGGGGAGGGTCATGACTCCCCACGTCTTTTTCCCAAGAATTGCTTAAATCTATTCGTGGGCGTTTGTAGTTCCATATGAATTTCAGGAGTGCTTGATCCATTTCTTTGAAGAATTTCATGGGTATCATTATAGGTATCGCATTGAATCTGTATAATGCTTTTGGAGTATTGCCATTTTGACGATGCTGATTCTTCCTATCCATGAGCAGGGGATATGTTTCCATTTCCTTGTATCCTCTTTTATTTCATGGAGCAGCGTTTTGTAGTTTTCACTGTAGAGGTCCTTTAGCTATTTAGTTAGGCTGATTCCGAGGTATTTGATTTTCTGGGGCACAATTGTGAACGGGTATTTTTTAAAACTTATTTTATTTGTTTTATTAGTGAAACACCATGAGGTACAGTTGTAGACTTACAAACTTTCGTGCTTGGGTTTCAGCTATACAATGATCAAGTACCTACCTCTTCACCAGTGCCAATTTTTCTCCACCAATGAAACCAGTAGCCCTCCCACACCCCAACTCCCCACCACACCCCACCTCTGTGACAGTGCATTCCCTTTTGCTCTCCCTTTCTTTAGGGTGCTGTGGTTTGCAAAAGAGGTATTGAGTGGCCATCAAGTTTGGTCTATAGTCTACTTTCAGCAGGCATCTCACATCCCAAGCAAGTCCTCCTAACACCATTTACTTGCTGTTCCTTTCTCTATCTGAGCTGCCTTTTCCCCCAGCATGTGCTGCAGGCTTGCGAGCCATGGAGCAGACCTCCTGGTACTTATCTCAGCTATTCTTGGGTGTTTATCTCCCATTCTGTTACTTTATATTCCCCAGAAGAGTGCAGTCATTCTATGTCTGTCCCTCTATTTCTGGATCATTTCACTCAGCATGATACTTTCCATGCAGAACCACCTGTTTGCAAATTTCATGACTTCTTCATTTCTAACAGCTGCATAGTATTCCATTGTGTAGATATATCAAGTTTCTTTAACCAGTCATCTGTTCTTGGGCACTGGGTTTTTTTTCCCAGATTTTGGCTGTTGTAAACAGTCCAGCAATGAAAATACAAGTGCAGATGTCATTTTGACTATACTTTTTTGCCACTCCAGGATATATTCTAGGAGTGGTATTGTAGGATAAAATGGGGACTAATTTTCTAATTTTTTGAGGATCATCCGTACTGTTTTCCAAAAGGGCTGACCCAGTCAAATTCCCACCAGCAGCGAAGGAGAGTTCCTTTCTTCCCACATCTGCTACAACCCCGGTTGCTTTTGATCCTTTGGATGTGGGCCAGTCTCTGTGGTGTGAAATGGTATCTCAATGTTGTTTAGATCTGCATCTCCCAGATGATAAGTGATGTAGAGCATTTTCTCATGTGCCTTTTAGTCATTCGGATATTTTCTTTGACAAAGTTTCTGTTCATTTCATCACCCCATTTTTTGATGGGGTTGGATGTTTTCTTCTTGTGGAGTTCAACTAGTCGTTTGTCTTATCATTGATATTAAGCCCTTATCAGTTGGGTATTGAATAAATATCATTTCCAATTCTGTAGATTGTCTTTGTATTTTGGTCACTGTATCTTTTGCGGTGCAGAAGCTTCTTACTTTAATATAGTCCCATTTTTGTCTCTGTTTCCACTTGGTTGGTCAGAAGCATGCCATCTTTGAAGATACCGTTAGCCTTAATATCGTGGAAGGTTTTGCCGACATTGTCTTCAGTGTACCTTATGGATACTGGTCTGATGTTGAGGTCTGTAATCCATTTAGATCTGACTTTTGTGCATGGTGTTAAGTCGAGTTCTAAGCTCAGTTTTTTGCATATAGTTGTCCATTTATGCCAGCACCGTTTGTTAAAGTGTCTTTCCTTGCTCCACTTGACATTTCTTTCTCCCTTATCAAAGATTAGATGATCATACATTGGGGGTTGTGTGTAGAGATATTCCACCATGTTTCATTGGTCCACAGCTCTGCCTTTGTTCCAGTACCATGCTGTTTATTTATTTATTTATTTTTTATAATTTATTTATTTATTGAATCACTGTGGGAAAAGTTACAAAGCTTTCAGGTTTAGGTCTCAGTCATGCAAATATCAAACACATATCCCTTTACCAATACTTATTTTTCACCACGAAGAACCCCAATAAACCCCCACCCCCCACCCCTCCCAATGCCTGTGAGGCAGATGAATTCTAGTTAACACTCTATCTACTTTGACTAGATTCATTGTTTCGATAAAAGATGCACCATTATTATTTAGAGTTTACCCCTCCCAAATCAGACATGCTGAAAAAAGCATTGTGAAATGATTTGCTTTCTAAAGGTGGGTTCAAGAATTAAATGGTGTCGTGCGGCCGCTATTGCGGCCACGCAGTTTTGGATTTCTGCTATTTTACTTATTAACCCTGGAAGTATTTCTACTGAGAGTCAGATATTTAAGAGATTGGTTTCTGTGCTCTGGAACCATGGCCGTGCTGGAGAGCCGCTCGTGGGGGGCAACTGCTGACCTTGGTAGGGCGTGAAGGACGGACCGGAACACTCCCCTTCCCATGAGGTTTTTGTCGCCCCATCACCACCGACTCATACCTGGCTCTCCACAAGGCTCCCATGCGGCTGCCATCTTTCTTTCCAGAGGGGAGAAGGTGGAAGGGAGCAACACCCTTTCCCCTCTGGGCAGACATGGTGGCGTGGATTAACGCATAGTCCGTTCACTTTTCTGCTCCAAGCTGCTGGGTTCTGCATTAAGTCCTTGTGCTTCTGGGGCTGTGGCCGTGCCGGAGAGCCGCTCATGGGGGGCAACTGGTGACCTCAGTAGGGCGTGAAGGACGCGCCAGAACGCCCCCCTTCCCATGAGGTTTTAGTTCCCCATCACCACCAGCTCATACCTGGCTTTCCATAAGGCTCCCAAGCGGCTGCCATCTTTCTTTCCAGAGGGGAGAAGGCGAAAGGGAGCAACACCCTTCCCCTCTGGGCAGACATGGTGGCGTGGATTAATGCATAGTCCGGTGAACGGGTATTTTTTTCATGTCACTTTCCTCTCTCTCATTATTTGTGTATAGGAAGGCCATGGATTTTTGGGCATTGATTTTATAGCCTGTGACTTGACTTTACAAGACTATTGTTTCTAGGAGTTTCTTGGTAGAGGATTTAGGATTCTCGAGATATAGTATCATATTATCTGCAAATAATGAGAGCTTGATTTCTTCCTTTCCTATTTGGATGCATTTAATGTCTTTTTTTGCCAAATCGCTATTGCAAGTAATTCCAGTACTATGTTAAACAGAAGTGGTGATAGTGGGCATCCATGTCTTGTCCCTTGTCTTAGAGGAAAGACCCCTAGTTTTACCCTATTGAGGATAATGTTTGCAACTTCCATAAAGTTTTATTTTAAGTGGGGTAGGCAGGTTTGTCTGAAAATAGTGCTCTTTTAGAACTCTGCAAATAATTTAAAACTCTAGCATTTGTTAACAATGAAGAATCAAGAGAAGCTATTGAGGAATGGGTGATAAGAATGGGCATGACATGTGACTTGTCCAGTGTGTCACTGACTTAAATTGTGATTCAGTGCAATTTTTAATGTATTTTCTAAGTCATTAGGTGAAAATAGACCTTTTAATAAATAAGAGCACCATAAAGACTTCTCTCCAATTTCGATGCACATTAATCCGTAATGAGTGACCCAAGAGTTTCTGTGAAATATTATTTTTTGTATTGCATTAAAGATGTGGTTTGCTACTTATGTCCTTACTTTTTAAGACATGCCTTCATGTCTTGAAATTGCACCTTCCACCTTATTATTTTCATTAACCAGGAAACTCATTATTTGGCTTTCATTAAGTTTATAAAATACATCAGGACTTTGCAGTAGGGCTAGTTATAAGAAACCACAAAATGAATCAGACTGCCTTTCCAGTAAAGCTCCAGTACTTCCCCTCTTTTCTGAGTTTCTGTGAAATGTTTAACTTTAGTTTGAGAGACTAGCTAAACTGAGTATGTAAATCTTGTATGTAGAGACTTAGACTTAGGAGGATAATGAGAAGGATAAGGATAAGGATAAGGATAAGGATAAGGATAAGGATAAGGATAAGGAGAAGGAGAAGGAGAAGGAGGAGAAGGAGAAGGAGGAGAAGGAGAAGAAGGAGAAGGAGGAGAAGGAGAAGGAGGAGAAGGAGGAGAAGGAGAAGGAAGAGAAGGAGAGGAAGAAGAAGAAGAAGAAGAAGAAGAAGAAGAAGAAGAAGAAGAAGAAGAAGAAGAAGAAGAGGAAGAGGAAGAGGAAGAGGAAGGGGAGGGAAGGAGAAGGGTGAAGAAGAGACGGAGGGGGAAGAGGAGGAGGGGAAGGAAGAGGAGAGGGAGGCGGGGGAGGAGAAGAAGAAGAAAAAGAAAAAGCAGGAGGAGGAGGAAGAGAAAGAAGAGGAAGAGGAAGAGAGGAAGAAAAAGAAGAAGAAAAAGAAGAAAGACCTATCCATTTATAAGCCAATTTCATGACTTCATCTTTCCTAGCTGCTGCATAGTATCCCATTGTGTAGATATAACCAATCGTCTGTTATTGGGCACTTGGGTTTTTTCCAGATTCTGACAATTGTGAACATACTGTCACTGTCACTGTCCTCCCATTGTTCATCGATTTGCTCGAGCGGGCCCAGTAACATCTCCATTGTGACAATTGTTACTGTGTTTGGCATATCGAATACGTCATGGGTAGCTTGCCAGGCTTTGCCTTGCGTGCGAGATACTCTCGGTAGCTTGCCGGGCTATCTGAGAGGGGCGGAGGAATCGAACTTGGGTCGGCTATGTTGGCTGCTTGCAAGGCAAACGCCCTACCCGCTGTGCTATCTACTGCAATAAACCTATAAATACAGATGTTATTTCTACTGTGTTTTTTTTTTTTTTTTTTTTTTTTGCATCTCTGGGATATCTTCCCAGGAGTGGTATTGCTGGGTCATACAGAAGCTCCAATTTCTAGTTTTTGAAGGAATGTCCATATTGTTTTCCAAAAAGTCTGGACCAGTCGGCATCCCCACCAACAATGTATGAGAGTCCCTTTCTCCCCACATCAGTGCTAGCACTGGTTGTTCTTATTCTTTTTGATGTGTGCCAGTCTCTGTGGTATGAGATGATCTCTCATTGTTGTTTTGATTTGCATCTCCCTGATTATTAGCGATGTAGAGCATTTTTTCATGTGCTTTTTAGCCATTTTTTTAAAGGCAGCTACTGTTCATTTCTTCTCCCCATTTTTTGATGGGGTTGGAGGTTTTTTTCTCGTACAATTCTACTAATGTCTTGTGTATCCCGGATATTTATCCCCTTATCAGATGGGTATTGGATAAATATTCTTTCCCATTCCGTGGTCTCTTTCTGTTTTTTGGTCACTGTTTCTTTTGAGGTGCAGAAGCTCCTTAATTTAATGTAGTTCAATTTGTTTGTTTGTTTTCACTTTCTTGGTCAGCGGTGTTGCATCCTTAAAGATGCTTTTAGCTTCAATGTCATGGAGGGTTCTGCTTACATTTTCCTCCATGTACCTGGAACTATAGCACAGCGGTAGGGCATTTGCCTTGAACGCAGCCAACATAGCCGACCCGAGTTCAATTCCTCCGCTCCTCTCAAATCACCCGGCAAGCTACCGAGAGTATCTCACTTGCACGGCAAAGCCTGGCAAGCTTCCTGTGACATATTCGATATGCCAAACACAGTAGCAGAAGATATGTGGCATCAACTTCCCCAAACTCAATCTGTATTATGAAACAGGAGTAATTAAAATAGCATGGTATTGGACTAGAAACAGACCTGCAGATCAATGGAACAGAGTTGAATATTCTGTCCCAGTCTCTCAAATATATGATCACTTAATCTTTGATAAAGGAGCAAGAAATGTGAAATGGAACAAGAAAAGCCTCTTCAACAAATGATGTTGGGAAAAATGGACAGCTACCTGCAAAAAACTGAACTTTGACCTCTGTCTAATGCCAGGCACAATAGTTCCAACTCTTGACTAGTCCTCCTAACCCCTGTTTTCCCTGTACACTGGTGAAAGAATGTTTGTTGGAATACTGTATGACTGAAATACAATCATGAAAGGCTTTGTAATGCTCTAAAATGATAAATAAAATAAAATAAAATTTAAAGAAGTTTCCTTTTTGCTTTCTTATGTACTTACTGCCCCAATCCTGCCTTTCAACACAGCTCGAGCCATGCTGTTCTTTTATCCTTTTAACACAGACATGTTCAACTAGACGTTGCTTATCTTGCTATTCCTTCATATATTGTTTCTGAATAGCAACACTGAACTTTAGCCTTCTGTGATTTCATGTTTTTTTTCTACTCAGCACTCCAAATTCTATAGACATTTTATGTATTTAAAATCCAAATATTTTATTTTTACACAATTATTTTGTAAATTATAAAAACCATTCCCAAAGTACTTTCAGAAATGTAAGAAATACTTAAAAGTACAAGAAGATTAAAATCAACGTCAAAAAGATGGAATACCACTGACCAAGTGGAAGTGGTATCTGCAAGTGGAAGCAAAGATAAACAAATGGATAAACAAAGACAAACGAATGAATAAAAAGTGGATAAGCAAACAAATGGATAAACAAAGACAAAGATAAAAAAGACAAACATTAAACTAGAATCTTCTACACCTCAAAATAAACAGTGACCAAGATAAAAAGACAGTCCAAGCATATCTCAGGACTGAAGAAAGGATGCACATAAACAACTTGACTTCACAGCTCAAGACCTTAGAAAAGGATCAACAGAAACAGCCTAAATCAGGCAAAAGGAAAGAGATCATAAAACTTAAGAGCAGAAATCAATGACATAGAGACCAAAGATACAATCCAAAAGATCAATGAAACCAAGAGCTGGTTCTTCGAGAAAATAAACAAGATAGATAAACCACTAGCAACACTCACAAAGAAACACACACAGAGAGAGAACCCTAATAAACCGAATCAGAAATGAGAAGGGGGATATCTCAACAGAAACCAAAGAAATCCAAAAGATCATCAGAGACTACTTTGAAAGTATATATGCCATGAAACAAGAGAAGCTAGAAGAAATGGATAAATTCCTGGATTCCTATAATCTCCCAAAACTGAATCAAGAAGATATAGAGTACCTGAATAGACCTATTAACATCAAGGAAATTGAAACTGTAATCAAAAGTCTTCCCAAAAACAAAAGTCCAGGTTCAGATGGATTCACTAGAAAATTTTTCCAAACATTTAAAGAGGACCTACTGCCAGTCCTTCTCAAGCTTTTTCAGGAAATTGAAAAAACAGAAACTCTCCCAGTTTCTATGAAGCCCATATCTCTCTAATACCAAAAGGAAACAAAGACACCACAAGAAAAGAAAACTACAGGCTGATATCCCTGATGAACACGAATGAAAAGATTCTCAAAAAAATACTAGCAAATAGAATTCAACTACTCATCAAAAAGATCATACACCAGGGATATGGTGCTACCAGCAGGTCAATCTGTACCTGTGAGGCGAGTTCATCAGCAGTCTGATGACACTGTCAGACTTTCAGATACCACAAAATTGCTTCTGTCCCTTTAGCCAGACCCCCAAAATTTGGGGCAAAGTTTACCAAGAAAGTAAACGGCCAAAAGTTAGGTATGTGGGAGACACACCCACAAACCACCTTTGGCTCAGCTATATAATTGGAAGCATGGCCTCTCTGGTTCCTGATCAAACTGCTAAATGGCCATGATCCCAGAGACTCAGAAACGAATCTCAGAACCCAAAGGCTTTTGGCAGAAATGCATTCTGTTCCTGCGGTAGGTTACTGGCTCTGGGCCACTCCAGGTGGGAATAGGTTTCGTGACTTGGCCTATTCCCCTTGGCGGCCTGGTGACCACCATCCTCCAGAGGCTACTGGACAGTCAGGTTTGGGCCTGCAGTGACAAGACACGCGGGGTCTCACTAGATGGAGGTGGAATTGGCCCTTTCCTCCCCATCCTAGCGAGACCCCGAGTTGCCGCCTACAATGGCCTCTCTGGCTCCTGATCAAGCTAATTAATGGCCATGATCCCAGAGACTCAGAAGCAAATCTTGAAACCCAGCGGTTTTTGGCAGAAATGCATCTGGACCACATACAAGGTGGCCGCTGCCTCAAAGCTTATTGGAAAGCCAGTTATGAGCCAGCAGTAACGGGGCAAGTGCAGTCTCATGGGAAGGAGGGTGGTACCGGCTCATTCTTCACTCCCTTCTGAGGTCACAAGTTACCCCCTATAAGTGGCTCTCTGGCACAGCCATGGCTAACAGAGGCAAAAGGACTTAATCCAGAGCCCAGCAGCTTGTGGAAGAAAAGTGAATGGACCATGCCCATGCGTTAAACTACAGCACCATGCATCCCTGGGAGAGAAAGGGTGTAGCTCCCTTTCGCCTTTCCACCACCCCACGTCCCCACCCCCCGGCAGCAAGGTGGATGCCGCCTCAGAGCTTATAGTAAAGCCAGGTACGAGCTGGCAGTGATGGGGCAACTGCAGTCTCATGGGAAGGGGGACGGTACCGGCTCGTCCTTCATGCCCTACCGAGGTCACGAGTTGCCCCCTACGGGCGGCTCTCCAGCAGAGCACAACACCAGATGCACAGATACCAATCTCGTAATTATCTGACTCTTTGCAGAAATCCAAAATCACGAGGCCGCTATTGCAGCCATGCTAGATTATATGATTCTCATAACCAGCTATAGAAAGCAAAGTATTTCATAGTGCCTTTTCAGCAATTCTGATTGTTGGGGGGGGGGGGGGGAATTCTAAACAATAATGGTGCATCTTTTGTCGAAATAATGAATGTAATCAATGTAGAGAAGAGTTAAGTGGAAATCATTTGCTTCAAGGGCATTGGGAGGGTTGGGAGGGGGGTATATTGGGGTTCTTGGTGGTGAAAAATAAGTAATGGTGAAGAGAGAGGTGTTTGATCATCGTATGACTGAGACTTAAAACTGAAAGCTTAATAACTTTTTCCACAGTGATTCAATAAATAAATATATAAAAAAAAGAGAAAAAATACACCATGACCAAGTGGGATTCATCCTGGGGATGCAAGGATAGTTTAACACCCAGAAATCAATCAAAATAATCCATCATATAAACAAAAGTAAAGATAAAATCATATGATCATATCAATAGATGCAGAGAAAGCATTTGACAAGATCCAGTAAGCGTTTATGATGAAGACCCTCGCCAAAATGGGGATAGAGGGGAATTTCCTAAATATAGCTAAAGTCAACTACCACAAGCCTACAGCAAGCATCATCCTCAATGGGGAAAAACTAAGAGCCTTCCCCCTAAGATCAGGCACGATACAAGGATGCCCACTCTCTCCACTGCTGTTCAGTATACTGCTGGAAGTACTTGCAATAGCGATTAGACAAGAAAAGATATCAAGGGCATCCAGGTAGGAAAGGAAGAAATCAAGCTCTCATTATTCGCAGATGATATAATACTATACTTAGAGAACCCTAAAACCTCTACCAAGATACTCCTAGAAACAATAGACTTTTATAGTAAAGTTGCAGGCTATAAAATAAATACCCCAAAGTCCCTGGCTTTCCTATACACAAATAGTGAAAGAGAAGAAAGTGACATGAAGAAAACTATCCCATTCACAATTGTGACCCAGAAAATTAAGTACCTAGGAAACAGCTTAACTAAGGAAGTAAAGGACCTGTACAATGAAAACTTCAAAACGCTACTTCAGGAATTAAAACAGGACACGAGGAAATGGAAAATATCTCCTGATCATGGATCGGGAGAATTAAGATTGTCAAAATGAAAATATTTCCCAAAGCACTGTACAAATTCAACGTAATCCCTATTAGGATACACATGACATTCTTCAAAGAAATGGAGCAAACACTGCTGAAATTTATATGGAACAATAAGCACCCACGAAGAGCTAAAGCAATTCTTGGGAAAAAGAAAATGGGAGAAATCAACCTCCCTAACTTCAAACTCTACTACAAAGCAGTAATAATTAAAACAGCATGGTACTGGAACAAAGGCAGAGCCGCAGAACAATGGAACAGGGTTGAATATACTGATATCTTCCCCCAAGCATACGATAATCTAATCTTTGATAAGGGACAGGAAAAGTGAAGTGGAGCAAGGAAAGCCTCTTCAACAAATTGTGCTGGCAAAACTGGATGGCTACATGCAAAAAAGTGGGCTCAGATCTCTGCCTAATGCCACATACAAAAGTAAGATCAAAGTGGATTAAAGACCTAAACATCAGACTGGAATCCATACGGTACATTGATGAAAAAGTTGGCAAAACCCTCCATGACATTGAAGCTATTGGTATCTTCAAAGATGTCAATGCCACTGGACAAGCAAGTAAAAACAGAGATATTCAAATGAGAGTATCTTAAACTAAGAAGCTTCTGCACCTCCAAAGAAACAGTGACCAAAAAACAAAGACAATCTCCAGAATGGGAAATGATGTTCCTCGAACACACATCCAACAAGGAGTTTATATCAAGGATATACAAAGTACTGGTTGAACTCCACAAGAAGAAAACATCCAAAAATGGGGCAATTAAATGAATAGAAACTTTCTCAAAGAAGAAATCTGAATGGCTAAAAGGCACATGAGAAAGTGCACATCATTGATCATCAGGGAGATGCAGATCAAAATCACAATGAGATATCATTTCACACCACAGAGACCGACCCACATCCAAAAGAACAAAAGCAACCGGTGCTGGCGCGGATGTGGCAAGAAAGGGACCCTTCTTCACTGTTGGTGGGAATGCCGACTGGTTCAGCCCTTTTGGAAAACAGTATGGACGATTCTCAAAAAATTAGAAATTGAGCTCCCATTTGACCCAGTAATACCACTCCTGGGAATATATCCCAGAGAGGCAAAAAAGTATAGTCGAAGTGACATCTGCACTTGTTTGTTCATTGCAGCACTCTTTACAATAGCCAGAATCTGGAAAAAACCTGAATGCCCGAGAACAGATGACTGGTTAAAGAAACTTTGGTTCATTTACACAATGGAGTACTCTAGCTGTTAGAAAAGATGAAGTCATGAAATTTACATACAAGTGGTACTACATGGAAAGTATCATGTTTAGCGAAATAAGTCAGAAAGAGAAGGATAGACATCAAAAGATTGCATGCATCTGGGGAACATAAAGTAACAAAATAGGAGACTAACACCCAAGAATGGCCGATATTAGTACCAGAAATTTTGCTCCATGGCTTGGAGGCCAGCCACACATGCTAGGGGAAAAGGCAGCTTAGATGGATAAGGGAGCACCAAATAAAGGGTGTTGGGATGATCCTTCCAGGATGGGAAAAACATGCTGAAAGTAGACTCTAGACCAAACATGATTGCCACTCATTGCCTCTTTTGCAAACCACAACACCCAAAAGGAGAGAGAAAACAAAAGGGAATGCCCTGCCACAGAGACAGCGTGATATGGGGGTAATGGGGTGTTGGAGGGATTCTGGGATCTGTGGTGGTGAGAAATGGTCACTGGTGGAAAGATGGGTATTTGATCATTGTATAATTGAAACCCAAGCATGAAAATTTGTAAGTCTACAGTTGTACCTCATACTGTCTCACTAATAAAAAAAAGACAGTCCACAGATTTGGAAAAGTTATTTACCCAATGTTTATCTCATAAGGAATTAATATCCCAGATATTTAAGGCACTGGTAGAACTTTACAAGAAAATAAATCCTCACAAAATGGGTGAACAAGTGAATAGAAATTTCCTCAAAGAAGAAATACAAATGACCAAAAGACACATGGAAAAATGCTCTATATTGCTAATCACCAGGGAAATGCAAATCAAAACAACAATGAGATGTCATCTCACACCACAGAGACTGGCACACATCCAAAAGAACATGAGTGACTAGTGCCGGCGTGATTGCGGGGAGAAAGGGACTCTCCTTCATGGTTTGTGGGAATGTCGACTGGACAGCCTTTTTGGAAAATAATATGGATATCCCCCCAAAAGCTAGAAATTGAGATTCCATACGACCCAGCAATACCACTTCTGGGAATATATCCTGGGGCCCCTAAAACACAGCAGAAATGTCACTTGCACTTCTATGTTCATTGTGAATAGAATTCATCTTTTCACAGTAGCCAGAATCTGGAAACAATCTGAGTGCCCTTGAACAGAAGACTGATTAGAGAAACCATGATACATCCACACAATGAAATACTACACAGCTGTAAAGAAAAATGCAGTTATGGAATTCGCTTATAAATTGATGTATATGAAGAGTATTATGCTGAGTCAGAAGGAGTCAGAAGGAGAGGGACAGACATGGAATGATTTCACTCATTTGTTTGATATAAAAAATAATATGAAGCTAATATCCAAGGACAACAGAAACAAGGGTCAAGAGGACTGGTCCAAATTTCGAAGTCTGCCTCAAGCGCTGTGGGAGTTGACAGTTAGCATAGAGAAAAATCACTATGACAAAGATACTTGGAAATCATCACTCTGTATAAGATCTGTGTGCTGAAAACAGGTAGCATTGTAGTACTGTCCTCCCGTTGTTCATCAATTTGCTCGAGCAGACCCAGTGACATTGTGAGACTTGTTACTGTATTTGGCATATTGAATATGTCACGGGTAGCTTGCCAGGCTTTGTGTGTGGGCAAGATACTCTCAGTAGCTTATGAGCTCTCTGAGAGGGACAGAGGAATTGAACTCTGGTTGGCCGACCGCGTGCAAGGCAAATGCCCTACCTGCTGTGCTATCGCTCCAGCTGAAAATAGGTAAGGGAACAAATATGATAATCTCTTGGTATCTGTATTGAAAACTATGATGCCCAAAAGGGGAAGTGATAGAGAGATAGAGATAGATATAGGAAGGGAGAGAGATAGAGAGAGAGAGGAAGAGAGAGTGGGAGGGAGAGAGAGGTAGAGAGAGGGGGAGTGAGGGAAAGTGCCTGCCATAGACACAGCTGTTGGGGGCGGCAGGAGGGAAACTGGGACATTGGGGGTGGGAAATGTGCATTGGTGGAGAGATGATTGTTGGAACATTGTATGACTGAAATCAGATCATGAACAGTTTTGTATCTCACGGTGATTCAATTAAAATACTTATTAAAAATAAAGTCAATGGCCACATTATTTTTTAGGACAAAGTCATGTTTCAATACTTTTACATAATAATCATTTTATGTGATCCAAGTTTAGGTAACAGCATCCTGCGAAGGTCTTATATTTTGGTCAGTACAGTTTTCTTCTTTGTCTTCCTCTCCCTGTCTCTTTCAAGACTCTGTGAGTAGCTCCACATGATTTTTACATAGTTTAGCCAATGCCCTCTGGGATTACAGATGCCTTGAGATTGCAGAGAGCCTAAGGACTAGTGGATAAGGAGAAACATCTAACAGTGAGTCAGTTACTCTAGCTACATGATACAAAAACAACCAAACAAAGAGTATTTTCAACCAATCCATCAAATTTTTCCCTTTTGTAACAGATGGGTTATTTAAGACTTAGCAATACGTTCAAGAGATTCACACCAACACTCTCCTGGCAGAGATTTTTAATTCTTGTTTACAGAATGCATTAAG
This sequence comes from Sorex fumeus, assembly GCF_029834395.1. Classification (NCBI taxonomy): domain Eukaryota; kingdom Metazoa; phylum Chordata; class Mammalia; order Eulipotyphla; family Soricidae; genus Sorex; species Sorex fumeus. The sequence continues at coordinate 19,154,700 of NW_026606067.1, forward strand.
GGTTATCTACTGAATGAAATTCCTTGGATTACTGAAGACTCAAAGAGTACTTTGAAATCAGATTAAATTAGCCATCGTTAAAGCTTCCAGCAGAGAAGAAGAAAAGGAATCATTGGAAGCTTGCCCTTGATTGATCCTCACTCTTTTTTTGGTTTCCTTAACTAGACGGGCTGAGATCCATGCGTCATTGCCTTATGTGATGCATGAAACCACAATGTCCTTTCATTCATTCAGGTTCACAACAGTATGTTGTTTAAAATCTTCTTCTCCTTGAACACTAAAAATCTTTCCTGAGAGTGACAGTTGTTTTAAATGGGAAGATGTAGGGTTTATTTGCACAAAAAATAAAGCTCAGTTACTTCCCCTTCCTCCCCCATGAGCTAATCTTGGCTTTTATCCAGAATAAAAGGGAAGTGAGTGGTGGCAAAGTGATATGCTAGATGTTAAAACTCTGGTTCTTGACAACAGCACTCCACAGTGTAGCCATGGAAAAAATTCCCCGTTGGTAAAAAATGACTATAATAAAAATGTCGTCTGATGGGGCCTATATAGAGTATGCGAAAACTCATCTGTATAGTGATTACCAGAATCCAATACTCCATAGTTACTACCATAGTTACTTTGTTCTTACTATCCTGCTGCTTACTGATTATTGTCCTCTATATGCAAACAAATGCATGATACTATGTTACTATAATGGTGGTGGGAAAGTCACTTCTAGTTGTAGTATAAAATTAAAAGAAGGAATTGAAATTAATTTTAAAATATGTTAAATATAAAATAAGAGGAGATATAAGTAGTGAGAATAATAGCACATAGGACAAGGAGTGAGCTAAAATATAAAGTTTCTGTATGACCTTGAACTTGTTTTTAGTTTAAAATAGACTATTGCAACTATAAGATATGTAAGCACCAAAGTAAAGACACAGAAAGATACACATGGAAATTACACAGACATAAAAGAAAAATGAACAAAATGAAATTGATACAAAAAGAAAATAAGAAAGAGAAATAGATTCAAGAACCAAAAGATTCACTTATGATAAAAATGGTAGGAAATTCCTCCATGTCAATAATTACTTTAAGCATTAGTGAATTAACTTCTTCAATCAAAAGACAATGAATGCTTATATTTATTTTAAAAGTTAAAAATATTTTTTACAGTAATGTTAATGTTGTCTACCATACCTCCTCCTTCTCTCTACTTCCTCATGGATTTAAAATATGAACCAAGTATTTGTTGGAAAAGAATTAACTTTCTTTTGAAGGACACACTTAGATGGAAAGTGTGGAAAAAATTCTTCATGTAAAAAAGAGAGTTGGGTTATTTTATCAATATCTTTTAAAAGAACTTTATGATAGAGAGAGGTCACTTGATCACTTGATACCCCGTTACTCATCGATTTACTTGAGCGGGTGCCAGTAACATCTCCATTCATCCCTGTTGCGTGCTAGCATAGCCCATGGCATCTGCTTGTTCTAGGAATATGCAGAGCCTCAAACTGATCATTCAGGGTCTTGACGAAGAAGTCTGACCATCTTGTAGGTGGGCGTCCATGCTATCTTTTGACGTCCGTGGAATCCAGTCAGTAATGGCTCTAGTCCAGTGGTCGTATTTAAACCTCATTACGTGTCCAGTCCATCTGATTTTTGATGCCTTGGCAAATGAGACAGCATCCCTGATTCTTAAGCGTTGATGGAGATTGGATCTCCGGATTCTATCTCTCATTTTAGTGAAGCGTGATACTCCAAGCATAGTTCTTTCGATTCCTCTTTGGAGACCCAAATAGCATTCTCATCCTGTTTTAGTATGGCCTAGGTCTCTGAGGCATATGTTAATGCAGGAAGAACAGTGGAATTGAAGAGATGTGCTCAGAGCTGGAGGTTCTTTGTCCTCTTAGTTATTTCTTCAATGCTCTGAAGGCATTCCAAGCCACTCTCTTCCTCCTGCATAACTCAGGTGCCAGATCATTCATCATGTTGATTTCTTGACCTAGGTATATATAACTGTTGTATTCAGAGATGATGGTTCCGTTGAGAGTGAATGGAACATCAGGAACAAGACTGTTTCTCATGAACATTGTCTTTGTGAGATTCAGTTGTAATCCGACCTTTCCACACTCATGGTTGAAGTTGGTTAGCATTTGTGCCGCTTGGCTGATGTTTGGTGTTATTAGAATGATGTCATCAGCAAAGTGGAGGTGGAGTAGTTGCCAACCATCTATCTTCACTCCCATTCCTTCCCATTTCAGTCGTTGCATGATGTTCTCGAGGGTGGCACTGAAGAGTTTTGGTGAAATGGTATCACCCTGCCGAATCCCTCTCTTGACATGGATGATTACTTCTTTGTAGAATGGTGAGATCCTGGTAGTGAATCCGTAATAGTGCTCATGGAGGATCCTGATATATTGAGTTTGTACGCCCTGATTGGCTAGGGCTTCGATGACTGCTTCCGTCTCAACAGAATCAAAGGCCTTCTTTAAATCAATGAACGTTAGACAGAGCAGCATCTTGAACTTATGAGAAACCTCAGTGAGCTTGGTTATAGATAGAGGTAAGAAGGAAAATACCTGCCATAGAGGCAGGGGATAGGGGTGGGTGATGGGAGGGATACTGGGGACACCAGTGGTGAGAAATGTACACTGATGTAGGGATGGGTATTTTGAACATTGTATGATTGAAACTCAACCATGAAAGTTTTGTAACTTTCATGATTCAATAAAAGAAATTAAAAAAAGGACTTTATGTCAAATTTTGTAAGAAAGGAACAAGAATGACAGTAAATAATGAAAAAGAATCAGGTCACATTTTATATATACATATATATTTATGTGTATTTATACCTGAGATTATAGGACGTTAAACAAATATTAACATATTAACAGAAGATAGAAATAGCAATGAAATAATTATCAGTCTTTAATAACCTACTTTCAATAACTGATACTATCCAACATTTGTAGAAAGAAAGGAATAATAAAGACAAGTAACAAAAGAGCCTCCAGTACTGCAGCTTTGGGAAAGACGAGTAAGGATCTCAGGGCTGGGACGAATGGAGACATTACTGGTGCCTGCTCGAGTAAATTGATGAACAATGGGATGACAGTGATGGCAATGACAGTGATATAGAATAAAATAGAAAAAAGAAAAAGAAACGAATATAACAACAATTTTTTGAAAACGATAAACAAAGTGGACAATCCTTAACTAATCTAAGAAAAAAAGAATGTAAATAAGTGAAATTTGAAATCAAATTAGGGCTATCTGATGTCACAGGAAAAAAAATTTTTATTAGTGAAACACTATGAGGTACAGTTGTAGACTTACAAATTTTCATACGTGGGTTTCAGTTGTACAATGATCGAGTACCCAACCCTCTGCTAGTGCCCATTCTCCACCACCATTGATTCCAGTAGCCCTCCCACCCCTTTACCCCATTGCCCCCATCCGGCCTCACCTCTGTGGCAGGGCATTGCATTTTGCTCTCCCTTTACTTTAGGGTATTGTGGTTTGCAATAGAGATATTGAGTGGCCATCGTGTTTGGTCTATAGTATACTTTCAGCACGCATCTTGCATCCGGCGTGAATCCTCTGAACGCCCTTTACGTGGTGTTCCCATCTCTATCTGAACTGCCTTTTCCCCCAGCATGTGGTGCTGGCTTCCAAGCCGTGAAGCAGATCTCCTGGTACTTATTTCAATTATTTCTGGGTGTTCATCTCCCATACTGTTAATTTATATTCCCCAGATGAGTGTAGTCTTTCTATGTCTGTCCCTCTCTTTCTGACTCATTTTACGTAGCATGATACTTTCCTTGTAGAACCACTTGTATACAAATTTCATGACTTCATCTTTTCTAACAGCTATATAGTATTCCATTTTGTAGATGTACTAAAGTTTCTTTAGCCAGTCATCTGTTCTCGGACACTTTTTTTCCCCCCAGATTTTGGCTATTGTGAACAGTGCAGCAATGAACATACAAGTGCAGATGTTATTTCGACTGTACTTTTTTTTTTCTCTCCGGGATATATTCCCAGGAGTGGTATTGCTGGATCAAATGGGAGCTCAATTTCTAATTTTTTGAGAATCATCCATACTGTTTTCCAAAAGGGCTGAACCCGTCGGCATTCCCACCAGCAGTGAAGGAGGGTCCCTTTCTCACCACATCAGTGCCAACACTGGTTGCTTCTGTTCTTTTGAATGTGGGCCAGTCTCTGTGGTGTGAGATGACGTCTCATTGTTGTTTTGATCTGCATCCCCCTGATAATTAGTGATGTAGAGCATTTTCTTATGTGTCTTTTAGCCATTCGGATTTCTTCTTTGGGAAAGTTTCTGTTCATTTCATCACCCCCTTTTTTTGATGGGGTTGGATGTTTTCTTCTTGTGGAGTTCAACCAGTACTTTGTATATTCTTGATATCAACTACTTATAGGATCAGTATTGATTGAGTGACTATCCTTTCCCATTCTGTAGACTGTCTTTGTATTTTGGTCACTGTTTCTTTTGAGGTGCAGAAACTTCTTAGTTTAAGACAGTCCCATTTTTTTTATCTCTGTTTTCACTTGCTTGGCCAAGGGCATGTCATCTTTGAACATACCATTAGCTTTAATGTCGTGGAGGGTTTGGCCAACTTTGTCTTCCATGTAACTTATGCATTCTGGTCTGATGTTGAGCTTTTTAATTAATTTTGATCTTACTTTTGTACATGGTGTTAGGTAGAGCTCTGAGCCCATTTTTTTTTGCATGTAGCTGTCCATTTTTGCCAGCACAATTTGTTAAAGAGGCTTTCCTTGCTCCACTTCACATTTCTTGCTACCTTATCAAATATTAGATGATCATATATTTGTGGGGGGTGTCAGTATAGTCAACCTTATTTTATTGGTCTGTAGCTCTGCCTTTGTTCCAGTACCATGCTGTTTTAATTATTACTGCTTTGTAGTCGAGTTTGAGGTTGGGGAGGTTGATTCCTCCCATTTTCTTTTTCCCAAGAATTGCTTTAGCTCTTCGTGGGTGCTTATTGTTCCATATGAATTTTAGGAGTGTTTGCTCCATTTTTGAAGAATGTCATGGGTATCTTTATAAGGATCGCTTTGAATTTGTACAATGCTTTGGGGAGTATTGCCATTTTGACAATGTTAATTCTCCCAATCCATGAGCAGGGGATATCTTTAGATTTCCTCTTATCCTCTTTCATTTCCTGAAGTAGTGTTTTGTCATTTTCTTTGTACATATCTTTTACATCCTTAGTTAATCTGATTTCTAGGTACTTGATTTTCTGAGGCACGATTGTGAACGGGACTGATTTTTTCTAATCACTTTCTTTTCTCTCATTATTTGCGTATAGGAAAGCCATGAACTTTTGGGTATTGATTTTATAGCCTGCAACTTTACTATACAAGTCTATTGTTTCTAGGAGTTTCTTGGTAGAGATTTTAGAGTTCTCTAGGTATAGTGTCATAACATCTTTTAACAGGGAGAGCTTGATTTCTTCCTTTTCTACCTGAATGCCCTTAATATCGTTTTCTTGTCTAACTGCTATTGCAAGTATTTCCAGTACTATATTGTACAGAAGTGGAGAGAGGGGCATCCTTGTCTAATCCTTGATCTTAGTGGGAAGGCTGTTAGTTTTTCCCCATTGAGGATGATGCTTGTCATAGGCTTGTGGTAGATGACTTTGACTATATTGAGGAAAGTCCCTTCTATACCGATGTTGGTGAGGGTTTTCATCATAAATAGGTGCCGGATCTTGTCAAATGCTTTCTCTGGATCTATTGATAAGATCATATGGTTTTTATCTTTTCTTTTGTTGATATAATGGATTTTGCTGATTGATTTCCAAATGTTAAACCATCCTTACATCCCCGGGATGAATCCCACTTAATTGTGGTATATGATCTTTTTGATGAGCTGTTGAATTCTATTTGCTAATATTTTGTTGAAAATCTTCACATCCGTGTTCATCAGAGATATCAGCCTGTACTTTTCCTTTCTTGTAGTCTCTTTGTTTCCTTTAGTATTAGGGAGATATGAGCTTCATAGAAACTGTTTGGGAGAGTTTCTGTTTCTTCGATTTCCTGGAAAAGCTTGAGAAAAACTGGCTAGAGGTTCTCTTTAAATGTTTGGAAAAATTCTCTAGTGAATCCATCTGGACCTGGGATTTTGTCTTTGGGAAGACTTTTGATTACAGTTTCATCTTCCTTGTTATTAATAGGACTTTTCAGGTATTCTAGATCTTCTTTTTTAAAAAAAATTATTAGCGAAACACCATGAGGTACAATTGTAGAATTACAAATTTTTGTGCTTGGGTTTCAATTATACAATGATCGAGTACCCATCCCTCCATTAGTGCCCATTTTCCACCACCATTGATCACAGTATCTCTCCCAACCCCATCCCCCCATCCATGCCTCTTGATTCAGCCTTGGGATATTATAGGAATCCAGGAATTTATTCATTTCTTCTAGGCTCTCTTGTTTCATGGCATATAGACTTTCTAAGTAGTATCTGATGATCTTTTGAATTTCTTTGGTTTCTGTTGTGATATCCCCCTTTTCATTTCTGATTCAGTTTATTAGGGTTCTCTTTCTCTTTCTTTGTGAGTCTTGGGTGCATATACGTTTAGGAGTGTGATTTCTTCCTGCCGTACATATCCCTTGATTAATAAAAAATGGCCTTTGCGGTCCCTTCTGTTTTTCAACCTGAAATCTATGTTTTACTATGCTAGTAAGTCCACTCCAGCTTTTTTGAGGGTGTTATTTGCTTGCAGGATTGTAGGATAACATTGCTTTGTCCTTCTTCCACAAGAAGCTTAGGTTTATCTGGCTACACCCATGACAGTGCTCCTGAGGCACTTCCATTGTGTTTATCTGTAAACAGTCTTCCCTATGCTCTCCTCCCCACCCAGTTAATTGGCTTTCCCCTTAATCAGATTGTTAATTTGTAAGATCAGTTTCCCAGAAATCTATGATATTATAATGTATAAGTGAAATATTGCCTTTTTTCCTCTCTTTATGCCTTATGAACAGTTTACTTTAAAGCAATATTCTTTTGTATAGATACAGGAAGACCGTTAACATTATGCTTTGTAATTTAGGATTTGATTGGCTTTGAATATTATTCACTCCCATGCATCTGCTTTCTCAACTTAAGCCTCAGTTGCCCTTAGTTCCTAACACCCCAAAAGCAGGGTCCTGACGAGGGACTGAATGGACCCATGGCAAGCGGTGAGCTACCCTGGCATCGAAATGGGCCAGGCCAAGGTGCCACGATTCTTAACTATAAGTTAAGAGTTTGATCATAGACAAATGCTGTCATGATCCAAAGGTAACAATGAGACTAGGATCCTGCTAGGGGTGGGAAAGACAATCTGGCCTGAACACTGTAGTCTCAGATCGAGATGGCCCTAGGAGAGCAATTCTATAAGTTTAAGATATTTCTTGTTTGTCGGACAAGGAGAGGAGAGACACACCCTTGGGATTCCGCTCTTGGGTTGGTCCTCCTGATGAGAAAGGATATGTCCTAGGAGCGGCTTTCCCTGAGGCTAAGGGTTCTACCCCTATTGATTGTGACCACACCTATGTGTAATTATTACCCCAACCCCTCATGCTTTGGGATTTAACGAGACTGTAGGAGTGGGCTGGGGGTTGAGAAAGGATCAGGAGGATCAGAAGGAAGAGAAGGAGGATGAAGGGGGATGGAAAAGGAGAATGAAGTGGCATGGGGGAAGAAGAAGGAGAGGCGGGAGCAGGGGCAGAGAAAGGAGACTGGTGTAGATGGAGAGATGATCAGAATAAACTGCAACTAATACCAACCAGCCTGCCCTCATTTCCTTCCTCCACCTCACCATCGCCATCGACCTCCCCGGGGTGGGAGAAGGGTGGGACTACCAAACGCGGGCGGCGGGAGAGATAGAGCCATTGCCGCTGTGTGCTGTGTCCCTTTTGTGTGAGTTTACACACAGGATTGTTTTCCATCCTTTGACTTTGAGTCTGTTTGTTCTAACTGTTCAGATGTGTTTCTTTTTTTAAAAATTTTTATTAGTGAAACACCATGAGGTACAGTTGTAGACTTGCAAATTTTTGTGCTTGGGTTTCAGTTGTACAATGATCAAACACCCATCCCTCCACCAGTGCCCATTCTCCACCACCACGGGTCCCAGTATCCCTCCCACCCCTCATACCCCATCCCACCCTGCATTTCTGGCAGGGTAATTTACTTTCCATTGATCACTTTGCATAAGCGGCCGCACGGTTCGGAAAAAATGTCCTGGTACCCGCATGCCAGAGTCATGCCTATAGAAGCTCATGGTCACCAGGATTCCATCTGGAGAAGGTGGGATGGCAGCACCTACCCCATCTGGGACCTCCTGGTGATATCGGCTCTGTTTGGGACCTGGAGCATTTTCCAGGAGCTGTGGGGTCCTCCAACTGGTTTTCTTATTTGTTGCTGTGTGCTGTAAGATGGAGCTGGGGGGAGAGTTGTGGGCGTGGCTTCCAGAATCAGAGGTTGCCTGGGAGCTGGGGTGGCCCCATTGCCGTTCGGAAAAAATGTCCTGGTACCTGCATGCCAGAGCCAGATGTGTTGCTTTTAGGCATCAGAATGTTGGGTTCAGTCTCTGAATCTATTTTACCACTCTATGTCTCTTCATTGTTGAATTTAGACCATTGATGTTGAGAGACCATTTCATTTGCTGGTTTTGGCATATTGAATACGCCGTGGATAGCTTGTCAGGCTCTGCTGTGTGGGTGGGATATTCTCTGTGGCTTGCTAGGCTCTCCGAGAGGGGTAGTGGATTTTAGGGCGGCCGTGAGTGTGGAAAGGTCAGACTACATCTGAATCTCACAAAGATAATGTTTATGAGAAACGGTCTCGTTCCTGATGTTCCATTCACTCTCAACAACACAAACATCTTCGAATGCAAACAGTTATGTGTACCTAGGTTGGGAAGTCAACATGACAAATGACCTGGCACCTGAGTTGTGCAGGAGTAAGAGAGCAGCTTGGAACGCCTTCAAGAGCGTGGAAGAAATAGCTAAGAGGATGAAGAACCTCTGGCTTGGGACACATCTCTTTGATTCCACTGTTATTCCTGCATTAACATATGCCTCAGAGACCTAGCCCTATGAAAATAGGATGAGAATGTTATTTGGGTCTCCCAAAGAGGAATCTGGAGCGATAGCACAGCGGGTAGGGTGTCTGCCTTGCACGCAGCCAACATGACCGACCCAAGTTCGATTCCTCCGCCCCTCTCGGAGAGCCTGGCAAGCCACCGAGAGTATTCGATATGCCAGACACAGTAACAACAAAGTCTCCAATGGAGACGTTACTGGGCCCGCTCGAGCAAAAGAGGAATCAAAAGAGCTATGTTTGGAGTATCACGTTTCATTCAAATGAGAGAAAGAATCCAGAGTTCCGACCTCTGTCGATGATCAAGAGTCAGGGACGCTGTCTCATTTGCCAAGGCGTCAAAAATCAGATGTGCTGGACACGTAATTAGATTTGCAGATGACCACTGGATTAGTCATTACCAACTGTATTCCATGGGACGTCAAAAGATCGCATGGCCACCCACCTACAAGATGGTCAGACTTCTTCATCAATGAAAAACGATTGGTTTGAAACTCTTCGTGTTCCTAGAATGAGCAGATGCCATTGGGCTACAGTAGCATCTGACAGTGACCAATGGAGATGTTACTGGCGTCTGCTCGAGCAAATCGAGGAGTAACGGGATGTCAAGTGATCAAGCGATAAATTGATATTGAGAAAGATTATTGTTATGGGGTTTTGTATCATTTTTTTCTGTAAGGGTTTGTTGTGCTTGTAGGGGTTTGTTTTGTCTTACAGTAGCCCCGTTAGCCCTTCTTTTAGGTTTGGTTTTGAGTCTATGAAGTTCCTGAGCTGTTGTTTATCCAGAAAATAGTGTACTGTTTCTTTGAGTTTGAGTAAGAGTTTAGCCGGATAAAGTAGTCTTGGTGAAGCATTCATTTCATTGAGTTTTTCACTATATTACACCATTGCCTTTGGGCTTGGAGGATTTCCTCTGATAGGTCTGCTGTGAATCTAAGGGGTGCTCCTTTATATGTGATTTTCTTCTTTGACCTTGCTGCTTGCTATATTGTGTCTCTATTCTTGGCATCCATCATTCTAACTATGATATGTCTTGGAGTGTTTTTGTTAGTGTTTTTGCTAGGGTCTCTTTTAGCTGGCACCTTTTAGGCTCCTTGAATCTGGATGCCTCCATTCTCCAGCTCTGGGAACTTTTCAGGAATGATTTCTCTAACTGTGGCTTTTTCACTGGGAGTGCTTTCCTGTCCTTCTGGTACTTCAATGATTCTAATGTTGTTCCTCTTGAAATCATCCCCGAGGACTCTGATTCGCCCTAAAGATATTTTGTTTCTTGTTTCCTGTAGGCTTCCTGCAGCTCATCTTCAAGCTCGCTGATTCTGTCTTTGGCTATAGCCATTCTACTGTTGAGGGCCCACACTGAGTTTTTTTTTTATTATTATCTACTGAATCCATTAAAAGTATAAAAGAAGGCTCCCAGAAACATGCCACTGGACTCCGTGCCAGGCTGTGGGCCCAGTGAGAGCTCTCCCCATCCCAAGGGGTCCAGTCCCGGCAGCCGACCTCCACTGCCCAACCACAAAGATGTTCCAGGCTGCTTTCTGGACCTCTTGGCCAGCGGCCACATGACACATTACAAGACACTTCCTACCCATTTATGCCTCTAGGAGAGCCTGGGAAGCTATCGAGAGTATCCCACCCATATGGGAAGAGAATGGCAAGCTACCCATGGTGTAATTGATATGTCAAATACCGTTACAACGATAAGTCTCATGCCCCTGGCCCCGAAAGAGCCTCCAATCGTTGGGAAAAGACGAGTAAGAAGAGGCTGATAAAATCTCAGGGCTGGGAGGAATAGAGACATTGTTGGTGCCTGCTCCAGTAATTCTACGATTAAGGAGTTGACAGTGAGATACAGTGATACATAATCCTTTATTCTTGAAAGTTCTGTGCATAGCTTTTTAATTTCTACTCTCCTTTCTTCCTGTAATTTTTCGATTGTCCAATTCATTGCTTCTTTCATGTCCTCCTTTAATTTACTGAATATCTGTCCCACTGTTTCTTTGAGTTTGTTGAACATCTTCAGTAGTTCATTTCTGAATTCTTTATTGATCAGCTCATATTTGTGAGTGATGCCTATTGAGGCTTCTGGACTCTTTATATCGACCTCTCCTCGTGGTGAGGATTTGTGCTGTTTCTTGATGTTGTTGTGGTGGTATGGAGACTGAGATGTGACACCAGATTGCTGGGTATGTGTAAAATATCTGTGTGGCCACCAGCCCCCAAATAGGCCATGCCCACTTCTAAGAAGCCATGCCCCCTGTGGCAGAGGCCACGCCCTCTGCAGCACTGTAGTTGGGGAGCTGGGATTGTGAAGGCTCATACAAACCTGGGTGGGGAACAAAACGGAGGCGGTACTGGGATATGGGCAGCCGTCGAGGGGAGGGGTGGAGAAACAAAAAAGTATTATAAAGGACTACTATTAACACTTATACACCAGCAACTTAGTGTATAAAAACTAAATTCTTAGAAACTTACCACATATAAAGACTAACTCATTAACAAGAGATAGTTTAAGCACATCTATAACCAGTATTAAAACTGAATCAGTATGAAAAGTCACTTGCTGAACAACATTCTAGGCTCAGATGGCTACACAGTTAATTATATTAAAGATATAAAGAATCAATCCAATCTTTTTTAAAAATTTTATTTTATTTTTATAAAGTAGTTCACTGTATTTGATTACATTTAATTTTCAAACACCAATCCCACCACCATTACACCTTCCCACCAGCATATTTCAGATGTTTCCATCCCAAACCCAAATCCCTGCCCCAAAACAGAACAAAAATAATTTATTTTGTATTCTTTGTTATGAAAAACAGCTGAAAATGCTCCAAAAGTTTTCGTAGAGGAAAGTGTGTGAAGATTGTTGTATTTCACTCAGGGGCCATTAAGCCCTTCTATAAGAGATTACTAATAAGTTGTTAAAGGTTGAATCTTTTATGCCTACATACCCCTTATCTATTATCTATCTATTTATCTATCTATCTATCTATCTATCTATCTATTTCTATATATCTCTCTATCTATATAACTGTAAAAATATATTTACCTCTAAGATTGGTTGCCTTTTACTTTAAACCCCTTCAAATGTGGTGTGCTACTCTTGGAATATGAGTGGTGTGAGGTATGAGATGTCGTTTGGCTGCAAATGCAGTCACGCAATCCAGGAATAGGTCATTCATGGGTGAGGCTCGGCTCTAGCATGTGGAAAGCAGACGTGAGCAAGGCGGTGATTGAGTTCTGGGGGTTTTCAGCTGCTGAGGCTGGGTCCCTTGGGGTGGACAGGGGTCTCACCTGCCCCCTCCCAGGTGCCCCGAGTGAAATAGCCTGGCACAGGGTCCGGCAGCATGGCTATGGCGAGTTGTTTTATACTCTCTTCCAAGAGAATATTCAATGCAATCTTTTGTTAAAAAAAAAAAAAGATGAATGAGAACACTTCTAAATAATTTTATGGGCCAGGAATGTGACTCAGCAGTAAAGTGTAGATTTTTGTATTCATGGGACCTCGGTTTGATCCTCCAGCATTGCAAAACAATAATAATCAACACACACACTCATACACACACAAATAATCTTTCAGTTTATGAGGTCAGCATTATCCTGATACCAAAACTAGATAAAGAAGGAAAAATCAACTATAGGCCAAAGGTCTCAGTAACTAAATGCAAAAACCTTTTCTTCTGTATCACCTCTGTTTCAGGAAAGATAAGAAAAATATTTATATTGATTTTGATTTTGAAGGGAGTCTGTAACCTTTCTCTTTACCTACTTGGTCATCCGGAAGTGCCTTGGGGGATAGCACTTATAAAAGTCTGCTATGAGCATCCTGTGTGGTACAGATGGTCACATCTCATCAGCTTTGGCATGAATTAGCCTGGGTTGCACTTGATCTTCGTGGTGCAGGAATTTATCCTTAGCACCTGATTTGTCAAGGAGCCATGGCCTCAGGCTAGAGATAAGAAGCAAGGAATTTGTCTTTTTCAGGAAAAAGAAAACCACAGTCTGACCTCTACCCAGGTTTCCCTCCTGATCTGTTTTCTACCCTCTCAGAAAATAATTTCCAAAAAGGGGATGAATGGTGAAGTAAGATAAGTCCATTTGGGAAATCTGAGGGGACATGGAAACAATTATAAAGTGATTTTCCCACGTTATTTAGCAAGTTAGTGATAAAATTAGGAAGATATCTCCTGGGAATTCAGTTGTTCAGTCCTTTTACAAGTATACCTTTGTTGCAAGGGAGACGAGAGGAGCACGGTCAAAAGGAGAAATCTGTCACTTACCTCCTTGCTACCTTGGTTGCCCAGGAAGTGCCTGGGAGGTTGAGGACTGAATCTGTACAGCATGGATGTTTGCATCCTACCAGATCCACTCATCAAGCAACAGACTATGCTGGAATCTCACTTACAGTTTAGTGGGGCAGGAATTAATTCACATCACCCAACTTCTCACGGGTCCATGGAACTTAGACTGGAGGAAGGAATTTCTCTATGCAGGAAAAGAAAAATTAGCACTAACCTTTTCCCAGGTTATCTGCAAGCTTGTCACCTACCTGAAATTTATCTCAGAACCTCATATGGTTCTCTGAGCACCATGAGGACTGACCCCTGAATGCAAAGCCAGGAATAGGTCCTAAGCACTGCTGGGTGTGGCCCCAAAACAATAAAAAAATAAAGAATTTCAGGAGAAGACAAATAGTGAAGTAAAAGCATTTTTATTTAAAGATTATGAGGGAGAGAAAAAGAGGGAGGGAGTAACGTTCTCAAGAGGGAATGTGGACTTCTCGAGAGAAGAATTTGCCAAGAATACCCCATAAAATAAAATAAAGGAATTACAAACTCTGAGTTGAGATTTGGGTGACCCTCAGAATGGGAAGCATGCCACTTGTCATTGCAAAGTTGGTTTTATATGTTTTGTCCCAAAATGCAACCATTTGGGGATTTCTGTGTGTGTTAGTTTGTTGCCAGGACATTGTCAAAAGGAAAAATCTTGAACTTTGGGTGATTTACCTGTGTGCCCTGATCACAGCCTTTAGTTCCTCTAAATTTTCTCTCTTTTCATCTGAATACTTCCTCACAATTCACTCAGACTTTAGCTCAAGTGACTCAGCTAATGGGCTTCTCTTTGTTGGGCCACACCCAGCAGTGCTTAGGCTTACTCCTGGCTCTGTGCCCAGGGATCACACCTGGTTCTGTGCTCAGGGATCAATCCTGTCTCTGTGCTCAGGGATCACTCCTGGCTCTGTGCTCAGGGTCCATATATATGCCAGTGATCAAACGTGGGTAGTCTGGGCAAGGCAAATTTCCTGTCCTTCTTGCTGTGCTATCTTTCCAGCCCCTGGGCTGCTCTTCGATTCTCAAAAAACCCCTACAGCTTCTGATCATGACTATTGGAAATGTGGTGGAAAAAAGATATGTGGTGATTTTCAAAATTATATGCATGCATTGCCCACATGTTCTGGTTTTATGGAGGCACCACTTTTGTCTTATATTTGCTTTGGCTGCATGAAATCAGATTGTTAGGAGTTTGACTATGCCTTTCTTTTCTGGAACTTGGGGCACAGCTTTTCATATCATGGAAATGGGGGAGCCTTCTCATGGTTTTCCATGCTGTCTTTGCAGAAAGTATGCTTCCAAGGGGTCTTGTTTATTTAGAGACAATTCTCTATGATTGGATTGCGCTGGGAGTTATCTTTGCATTTTTGGCTACTGATTCTAGAAAACTTGATTACAGAATTGAATTTGTGTGTGTGTGTGTGTGTGTGTGTGTGTGTGTGTGTGTGTGTGTGTGAGAGAGACCCTCAGAATGGGAAGCATGCCATTTGCCATTGCAAACTTGGTTTTATGTGTTTTGTCCCAAAATGCAAATGTGTGTGTGTGCGTGTGTGTGCAACTACAAACCCAAGAGGCATTATAAAATGTTCAAAACTGACTCACCCAGGGGAAAAGGAAGAAAGAAGCATGCTATGTATGAGATTTCTAGTGTGGAGGAGAAAGGCATACCAGAATACTCAGCATCTTTTGCATACCATGACCATAGTTGGTGAGCAAATGAGCTCTGACCAGGAGTTGGACTTAATGAAGCTCATGCTTCCCTCAAGAATAATGTCACTGATCTAAGATGTGGACTGAATTTGAATCAAGTTCTCTTTGTTGTTTCTAAATCCAGAGCAGGGAGGGAGATAATCATTTTCCCCTGCCTCCTAACAAGCTTTTCTCTTGTAATGATGGGCTTTGTTCTGTGGAGCATATTTCTCAACTTTACTCTCATGTTTGGGTAGCTTGGCAAGCTTTCTGATGCTCTGGGGCATTCAGAATCACACCTGACGCTGATGTACTGCTGACATATGGAAATTTAATTAAACCAAGCTGAGAGATGAGAGCATCTGGAAATCAGGGCAGGTCCTTGGAAGGGCCTTGCTGGTGCTTTTTTGATTTTTTTTCAAAGACCATGTTTATCTTTTCTACCAAAAAAGTTGGAGTAATATGAATAACAAGATTGAACTTGGTCAAAATGTTGTGTCCAGAGATATTTGTTTTCTTTTGTGAGTTTTTTAGATGATGCTTGGAATAGATGAAGTAGAATTTGCTCATGAAAACAGCTGTTTGAAGGACACTTTTCTTTCTCAAGAGAACATCTCGTCTGATGGATTTTCACTGGCTCTGAGGAAAAATGATTGGGGATAATTAAGTCAAAGGTGACCCAAAGCTCATTGCAGATTTTCCAACTTGGTACCTACCACCGATGACTCTAAAAATTTGATAATGCAAAGGATTTTTCTCTGCTCCTGAAATAGATGCTGCTGCAAAATTCTAGTCTATTAGTATCCCTTGCTCTATGAAAAATTAATTGTAGCATCTGTTAAACACTGTCCTCCCGTTGTTCATCGATTTGCTCGAGAAGGCCCAGTAATGTCTCCATTTTGAGACTTGTTGTTACTGTGTTTGGCATATTGAATACCTCACAGGTAGCTAGGCAGGCTCTGCCGTGCAGGCGAGATACTCTCGGTAGCTTGCCGGGCTCTCCGAGAGGGGCGGAGGAATCGAACCCGGTTCGGTTGGGCTGGCTGCACGCAAGGCAAACGCCCTACCACTGTGCTATCTATCTGGGTCAAAATCAAATTTCTATTCTGAGGAATTGAACCTAGTCCTTCTAAATGTAAGGCATGTGCCCAGTCTGTGCACCTACCTGTTTTGTCTTAAATATTTTTTTCTGGAATAGTCATTGCATATGCCCGTAAGAGGAACAAGTGTTCTTTTATTTGTTCAGCAAATATTTACTATGCCAACCATGTACTATTTTAGGCATTAGGTACAAAATTGCAAAATTGAATCAAGGGGATTGGCGTCTGGGCCTCCTGAGCAAAGCTTGAGGTAGCCCCACGCACCCTCACACCGCCATACTCCACCCAAAAATAGGGATTTCACAATACCAATTGGAAATGGTATTTATTGCAGCTTAGTTGAGCATGTTTTGATAGAACAGTATACTCCAAAATAAGAAAAAAACATACAAATGGTTTTGAGATCAAATTTGCCCACTGTACTGAGAGTTTTAAGATTTAAGGTGAAATGGAAGAAAAGTGAATCTTTTCACTTCCACTGAACAGTTAGACTGGGGTGGGAATTTCCACGCCACTGCTCAGCTAGGTGAGGTGCAATAGTGTTTGGAGTATTTGTGTTGCTGCAGAAAGTGAGGTGACCTGGGTCCAGCAATGGAGCATCATTTGTATTCTGTCTGTGTGTGCTGGGGTATCACATAGTACATTGAGCCTACAGTCTCATGCAAGCAAGGCTTGTGTTCTGCTCCTGAATCCTTGTCACTTTCCCTCTTCTAGAGACCATTTCACTTCTATGCTGTGACACTCTGGTAAATTGTTCTCCCATCATCCCAGAGAGATGAGAATGAAGTAAACCATTATTATTTCATTACCTTTACTATCTCTGCCTGCTTTTCCATTTCCTTTTCTCCCTCTCTTCTCCCCCTAATTCCTCTGTCTTCCCTCATTTTCCTTCCTTTCCCCTTCCTCTCCCCTAGCTTCCTGCCTCCAGTCCTTTTCCCTCTCAACCCTTCTTTCTTCCAGGGAGTTTGTAGGTTAGCAAATAAGTTTTAATGATTGAGTTTGGTGACTGACCCCATGCCAATTATTCTGCAGGCATTCCATCTCAGGAAGGAGGGACCAATTTTATTCCATAGTTTGCAGACCAAGAAGCTATGGCTTTAGAGGTTTTATTGCTTACGGTTGTCACACATCCCCTTAGCAATGTCTTGGGTTTGAATTCCAGGCAGCCTTTCCAAAGTCCCTTTAGGGCACTTCTTGCATTCGTTGGACTCTTTCTCTCCTTAGGCATTTTTACTGGGTGTGGGGCATCAGGAACTGGGCAATGATGATGACCTTGGCAGAGAGCAGGGTAGTCCTGCTGGGAAGTGACTGGGACCTGTATTTATGCATGCACACCGTCCTCTGTGCCTTGTTCATGAAAAAGTTGTTCCTTCCATTCCCTCTGATTGTCTACCACATGGGTCACACCTGGAGGCACTCAGTCTTTTCCAGAAATATTGTCGATTCATTCAATTATTTTCTTCTAATGTCTAACCTCCCAGTGGAGGGGAACAGGGAGGAAAGTTCATTTACAAAGATCAGTTGTGCTTTTAAAGGCATCTTAATTTGGTGAGTTAGAGAAAGCCAGGCTGCTAACTGATTGGTTGGTTTCTTGACCTGCTAATTGAGACTTGGTCTCTTTTCATAAAGCTCCCTGGAAGTTTTGGCTTCAGCTGTGTGTCCTGACCAGGGCTTGCCAAAGTCAGATGCTTTGGGGTGTAGAGTTAACAATCTGGACATGTAATGTGGATGCCGTTATGGAAAAATGAGGAACTTCCCTCCCAATTAGAGACAATTGCTCTGTTGCTTACTCTGTTATTACAAGTGTGTTCTCTTAAATACCTCTACTATTGCAATTCCAAAACATAGGACACTTCTTTCTTTCTTTCTTCCTTTCTTTCTTCCTTCCTTCCTTCCTTCCTTCCTTTCTTTCTTTCTTTCTTTCTTTCTTTCTTTCTTTTTCTTTCTCTTAAAAGGAAAACCTGTGCATGTTTAAGTGTCATTTAAATTATAAACAAAGGCTCTCAAGTATAAGTTTGGCACTGATGAGTAATCAGTTAAAATAGACGGACTAGATTGAATGAGAGAAAGTTTCATGTGAAATTTGATGCCTCTTTTTGAGAGATGACAGCTATGGTTCAGACATCTATGGTTCATGGGCAGTGGCATGAATAGAAAGATGTTTGATATGCAACCACCTTTGCTGAAATATGTCAGGTCTCTCCTGTGATCTGGTCCTTGGTGAGGTCATGCCTGCCCTCACCTTAGTATCTTTTCCCCAGGCTCCCCGCTAGCTAGGCAGTCAGATACCTTGCTTGGTGCTTCAGGTACCCAGAGCTGAGCCGAAGCAGAAAACCCTTGCCTGTTATCTTCAAAGCAACCTTTTCAAGTTGCAGGAAAGGAAGAGAAAATGGTCACTCAAACCTTCTGAAGCAATAGCAAGCCATCAAGTACTTTTCTAAAAACTGTATTTGTAAAATGGGAATAATTACCTTTTTTTGAGAACTAATATGGGTACATGTTTAGAGTATAGGCTAACCTGCAGTAGTTTAAATGTTTGATTAATATTTTGCTGTATTTATGCCTATTTAGCTTCCCCTTTCTTTCCTACCTATAAATAAACAATTTAAAGCTATTTTGCTTAGAACTTAAACTGAGTACTGATTACAAGGAAAGTAGGGTCTTGCACCCAATTACTAATGTGTTGGACACTGACTATTCATCTGACGGTTATGCTGGAACTGCGTCTGACAACCTCCTTCCCTCTCACACTCCCGCTCACTTCCTCCCCCTCTCAATGGCTGATATGCTCTTTGGAGCAGAACATGCAGATTTCAAGGGCTACATTTGGGAAACATTTACAAAGGCAGAATATTTTCCAAGTGATACACAACAAAACTGACGAGTAAGCTGTTGAGAGCTCAGAGACTCAAAAAGGCACCCAAGCAGGCCTTCAGCCCAACTCCCGCAGCTCTCTGTCACCCCTCTGCTTATTGGGTCAAGTGACTGAGCCAGTTTGAACTTTGGGATCATTTGGCCTGGAATGTTTGCCTCTGAAATGAACACGTTGGAATTGGGGTTGGGACAAAAATCACCTCTTAGTTTTCCTCCAACCATGTGTCTCTGTGAACTTTTTCTTTTTTCCTTTTGAAAAAAAAATCCGATGCCCTCAAATAGCATGTACTCTTTTGAAAGTTTCTCAAGAACTGCATGACTTGAAGTCTGTTTATTCAGTTCCTGTGAGGGTGGGTAGTCTTTTAACACGTGTCAGGACAGCCTGGCTTAGTGCCTGTATATTTTACTAAGAGGTAGGTGGGCTTATTTGATTTAGCTCATGTTAGCATTTAATTGTTTTTCCTTTTACTTCATTTTTATTTTTTTTTCTTTTTGCAGGCAGTGACTTTATCTAATAGAATAAAACTTTGTGCAGGCGCCTTCCTCTTCCCCTGCCCATGGGAGCTGGGAGAGAAGTAAGGATGCTGCTGTTTGATGGGGCTCCCAGTGGACCATGCTCTTTTAATGGCCTCAAATTTCCAGCTCACACTTCACCATTGGGCTACAAGCAGATCCAACCTTAAGTCAAATAGATTCATCCTTAGTACTGGGGTAACAGAAGCTAAGTCCCAAGATCCTGTTCTAAAGAACTGTTTGGGCTGATGATGCTTCTTTCATCCATCATTTCCCCCAATCCAAGTCCTGCTATCTGTTTGGGGCAGGTATCTGCATCTGAATATGAAGAATAATTGAGGGGTCATTATTCCACTTGTTCTCCAGAATAGCTCTGTGAATAGGTGAGGTTATTCTCCATACCAAACAGATGAGAAAAGAGGCCGAAGGTGAGAGTTACCTGCTTAAGGCTGAAGACTTGGCATGTAGAGTTCTGATTAGAATCTGGTTCCATGTATCATTAACCCTTCCCCCCTCCTCGATCTCCCAATGCATTCTGTCTCTGCATCAGGATGAGAAAAGACCAACCTCTGCAAGAGTTTTTAGATCGCATTGATTTAGAGAAAATGGGGTCTTTGAGATCATCAGAACACCTTTAGAGATGAGGGCCTGAGAGAGCAGGGCTAGAGCAACGACCGCGGGTGCTCCTTCTCCCACTAGAGGAACCCGAGACTGAAGTTATAGTGGAGGAAGATAATGCTAGCCAAAGGTTAGGAGAGTTAGGGCACTTGTGCTAAATTAAATAGGAATTTACATTTCCTTCAAAGTACATATGTATGTTAAAAATCTATGACATTTCAGGGATCTTTAAGAGCCTCATGTGGATGCCTCTTATCAAATCCAGACTCCTTCAGGATCCACAAGGCAAACGTATTAGCTCTCCCTGTCTCCTTCTCTGAAGTGCTCACTAACTAGTCTTGGTGGAGTTAGAATTTTAGCTCTTTTCTACCTTGGGCTCTTGTTGCGACATTTTAACTGCACCCCACACTGTCCTTGGTTGGGCTGGGTCCTTCCTCATGCCTCAGTTTAGACACCTGTACTCAGAGAAGTCTTTTCTGACCTCACTCCACATACAAAAGCTCTCTGCTTCATCCTTTGTCACTGAGCCATTTTTCTTCATTATTTGTAACTGTTTTAAAAATATTTTTTCCATTACTTCTCCTTAGAACTAATGGTTATAACAGTATTAGTTTTCATAGCTCCAAAGAACAAAGTTACTAAATATTCACCACCACCGAAGTGCCAAGACCTTCTACCAATATCTCTGTGTCACCCCTAGTCTGATCTTTGCCTTTCCCCCAAAACTGCTTGGTAATTTTAGTTTTGTATTCAGAGGTCAAGAGTTTGTCTTTGTTAGATACTGTCTGTATCCTTATTTGTTTCTCTGTATACCACACATGTGAGATCATCTGATGTTTCTTCTCCCTTTGACTTATTTCATTTGATATGAGATCCTCTTGTTCTATCCAAATTGTAGCAAAAAGCAAGATTTCATCTTCTCTTATGACTTTATAGTGTTACATTGTGTATACATGCCATGACTTCATTATGCATTCATCTGTACTTGGACATTTGGGTTATTACATATCGTGGCTGATGAACTTAGTTTCGTGATAAGCATTTGTGTGCATACATCTTTTTGAATTACTCTTTCTGTGTTCTTGACAAAGATGCCAAGACGGATTATAAGGAAACACTATTCTTAGTATTGGAAATACTTGCCATTGCAATTATGCAAGAAGAAGATATCAAAGGCATCCAGATAGGAAAAGAAGTCAAGCTCTCACTATTTGCAGATGACACGATATTATATTTAGAAAATTCTCAAGATTATACAAAAGAGCTCCTAGAAACAATAGGTTTGTAGAATAAAAGTGACGGGTTACAAAATCAATATCCAAAAGTCCATGGCTTTCCTATATACAAATAATGAAAGAGATATTTAAAAAAAATCCCATTAACAACTGTGCCTCAGAAAATAAAGTACCTCTGGATCAAGAGATGAAGGACCTGCCAAAGAAAACAAGGAAATGAAATAGGACACCAGGAAATGGAGATGCACCCCTTTCTAATGGATCAGAAGGGTTAACATCATCAAACTGGCAATACTCCCAAAGCACTGTATAGATTCAAGGAAATCCCTATAAGGATACCCATGTCATTTTTCAAAGAAATAGACAAAACACTCCTGAAATTAGTAGCTAAAGCAATCCTTGGGATAAAGAAGATGGGAGACATCACCTTCCCCAACTTTAAACTGTAAAACAAAGCAGAAGTAATTAAAACAGCATGGTATTGGAATAGATACAGGCCACAGACCAATGGAATAGAGTTGAATGTACTGACACAGACCCTCAAATACATGATTACTTGATCTTTGAAAAAAGAGCAAGAAATGTGAAGTGGAGCAAGCAAACCTCTTCAACAAATGGTGCTGAGGGGAAAATGAACTCAGAACTTTGTCTAATACTAGACACCAAGGTCAGCTAAAAATGGATTAAAGACCTCAGTATCAGACCTGAATACATAAGGTACTTGGAGGAAAACATAGGCAGAAGTCTTCATGACATTAAAGATAAAAGCATCTTTAAGGATGAAACACCACTGACCAGGCAAGTGGAAGCAAAGTTAAATAAATGGGACTTCATTAAACTAAGAAGCTTCTGCACCACAAAAGAAATGGTGATTAAGATACAGAGACAGCACACGGAATGGGAAAAGTTATTTACCAATACCCATCAGATAGGAAGGCATATAAGGCACTGATAGAACTTTATAAGAAAAACATCTCCAACTCCATCAAAAAATGGGGAGAATAAATGAACAGAAACTTCCTCAAAGAAGAAATAAAAATGGGCAAAAAAACTTACAAAAGAATTGCTCTACATTTCTAATCATCAAGGAGATGAATCAAAAGAATGAGTATTTAAAAAAAAAAGAATTCTCCATACTTTTTTCCTCAGAGGCTGAGCCAGGCCATGTATCGACCCGTAGTGAAGACGGGCTCTTTTCCCACTCCATCTGCACCAAATCCACTTGTTTCCAGTTTGTTTTGATCTAGACCATTCTTACTGGTCAGATGAAATCTTATTGATTTCTATTTCCCTAATGAGAAGTGATGATGTACATTTTTTAATATACCTGTTAGCAAACTATATGTTCTCTTCAGGAAAGTGTCTGTTCTTCTCACCCCATTTTTATGGGTTATTTGCTTTATTATTCTCAAAGCCCTTATTACTATATTGATTTCGGTAATCCTGTTAGATCATAAGTTAAGTGAAGTTAGACCTGTGTATAAGCTTTTTAGTTCCTCTACCTGGACATATTTGTTGAGTAAACCCTGCCTGGATAAATGATTGAATGAATTTCCAATTATACCAGCCACGGACCCTTTCAAACAGTTTCACTGGGAACTTGAATCGGGAGAGCTTTAAGTTTGTTCATCAAATGATGCGTTAACTACTACTTTGGTGTGAAAATTTTCTCAAACACTGTAGCCAGACACAGGGTGAAAGCTCGAGTAATAGGAGAGAGGTCACATTTCTTTCTTTCTTTCTTTTTTAATATTTATTGAATCACTGTGAGAACAGTCACAAAACCTTTCAGTTCAAGTCTCGGTCGGTCATACAATGATCAAACACCCTTCCCTTCACCAGTAAACATTTTCCACCACCAAGAATCCCAGTATAACCCCCCCCAACCCCCTGCCTGTGTGTTAGATTTCCACTTTACTCTCTCTCTCTCTCTCTGTTGATCATGTTCAATATTACGAGAAAAGACCCAACATTGTTAGTTGGAATTTTCCCCAACATTCAGACCTGCCACAAAGACATCATTAGAAAAATTGTTTTCTATAGCGATTATGAAGAGCATATGATGTCGTGTGGCCACAATAGTGGCAACGCGAATTTGGATTTCTGATATTTTAGTAATAAATCTAGAGGGATTACTGCCAGAAGGCCCTGGGTTCCAAGATTGGTATGTGTGAATCTGGGATCATGGTCAGTCAGAAGCCAGAGAAGGCATTTGAGGATGGCAACCCGGAGCATTCTAATGGCGGGGAGCAGGGCCGATTCCATTCCCATCCTATGAAGCCCCACGTGCCTCATCAATGCAGTCTCATACCTGGCTGTTCATTAGGCTCTAAAAGATGCAGGCCATCATGTCGCCACTGCAAAGGGGGACAGGCAGTGGGACAGACACCCTTCCCCTCCCAGGGCGGCATAGCACCAAAGTTAAATACACAATCCAGATGTATTTAGGTTGGGCATTATCTTTTGCTCAGATTTTTCCATCATGACTCAAGCCTAATTTTCAGGGACAAATGCTAGATCATTTACTTTCCTTTGATCACTTTGCATATCAGGAAATGTCGCATGGATGCACGGTTCAGAAAATAGTCCTGGTACCTCTGTGCCAGAGCCCTGCTTGTAGAAACTCATGGTCACTGGAATTCCATCTGGAGAAGGTGAGGAGACAGCACCTACCCCATCTGGGATCTCCCAGTGATAGTGGCTCTGGATGGGGCCCGGAGAATTCTCCGGGAGCTGTGGGCCCTCCAGTGTTTTTTTTTTTTCTTCGCTGCTGTATGCTGTAAGATGGCGCTGGGGACGGGCTGTGGTCATGACTTCCAGAATCAGAGGTTGCCTGGGAGCTGGGGCAACCCCATTGCAGTTCGGAAAACAGTCCTGGTAACTGCATGCCAGAGCCATGCTTCTAGAAGCTCATGGATGCGAGGTCACATTTCTTGAGGGCTAAAAAGAAAGTATCAGGGGCTGATGGCTTTGCTGGCCTACATGTGCAGAGTGTGTGGGAGCCTGGGTTTCCTCACAGTCCCTTCCCTGGAGCACCCAGCAGTGCCTCACCTCTCCTGGCACATAAACTCCTCCAGAATGGGGCTTATTTCTCCCCAAGTCTTCTGTGTCTCCCTGTCCCTGGGGACTAGAAAGGTACTCCATGGATGTTGAACAATTTTTTAAATTTATTTTTTGTTATCTTAATTAAAATTTAATTAAAGAATTTTGATTTACAACATTATTGATAGTTTAATTTTAGGCCTATAATATTTCAACACCAAACCCACCACCACGGTTAACTTCCCTCCATCAGTGTTCCCATATTCCCTCCCCACCAACTTGCACCCCATCCCTCACCAATCAACTTAACAGGCAAGCTACAAAGTTCCAGTGGTTGCAGTTTAGATCTCACGTTTTTAGTGTTGCTGAGTCTGTGCGTTGGTTATATAGCTTTACCACTCATACTACATGTATAATTGAAGTCCGGACTGCTGTTCACCCATCGCTTCCCATCCTCTTCTTCTTCTTCCTCTCCCCCTTGAATTCTCTCCCCCTCTCTGTTTTTCTCTCTAAACCTTGGAGTCAAGGGTGATATAGGCATCTGCACTTTACAACAGTCCAGTATTGTACATACCACAGACAAGTGAGATCATCCTGTGTTTGTCTTTCTTCTTCTGGCTTACTTCACTCAACATGATATCTTCCAGTTCCCACTAGGTTGCAGCAAATTACATGGTTTCATCATAACTTGAAGTTTCATAGTATTCCATT
This sequence comes from Sorex fumeus, assembly GCF_029834395.1. Lineage (NCBI taxonomy): Eukaryota > Metazoa > Chordata > Mammalia > Eulipotyphla > Soricidae > Sorex > Sorex fumeus. Next base: position 19,179,943 of record NW_026606067.1, read on the forward strand.
GTGTATATATACCACATCTTCATAATCCATTCATCTGTCATTAGATAGGGAGGCACTGAAGACTTGGGGAGAGAAAAGCCCCACTCTGGCAGAGACTAGGTGTTAGGAGAGGTGAGAGTTACTGCTGAGTGATCCAGTTGAGGGAATGTGAGGAAACCAGGCTCCCACACACTGCCATGTGCAGGTCAGCAAAACCATCCGCCTCTCACTCGGGCTTTCATTATGTGACAAGCTACAATGAGAAATTTTTCACACCAAAGTAGCAGTTAAAGCATCATCACCTAGGTTGATTCCATATCTTAGCTCTTGTACTGAGTGCAGAAATGAATAGCAGTGTTCCTATGTCTCTTTGTATGCATGTTTAGATGCCCCAAAGTGAAATATGACAGTTCAATTCTAAGTATACTGAGAACTCTCCATACTGTTTTCCACAGAGGTTGTACCAAACAACACTTCCAGCAGCAGTGGGCAAGAGTTCGTTTTTTCACCACACCATGGATGTTGATCAAAAGGTCACATAGCACCGAGGTGAAGAGTGCATAGGCCACTCTGTTCTGATCATTGCGCTTTTATACTTGACATGAGTCTTCTCTCATTTTCTGCTTTTTTCAGTGAAGAGATCAGGACACAAAAGAGTCAAGCAGAGTCCAGCTGTTGTTATGTTCTAAAAGGACGGCAGTGCAGCTGCCATTGGGCACGTGGGTCTCCACAAGAACTTGACCCTTTGAGATTTCCTGTTGGCTGTGTAGTATCCCAAGGAATGCTACAAATAGGAATTATCTGTCAGTGACTCCAAACAGGAGTATTACTCTTTTTCCATGACGGTTCAGGGAATAAATTCCAGCTAAGTTTAGGGGTCTTGATGATTTGGGGGCACAGCATCAGACTTCTTGGAGGCTGACCTTCCTTTCTGTCAAAAAGGGTAACAATGATAACTGCCCTGAGGAGTGAGATTGTTCATGCTTCTGAAAGTGTTTTGTACACAGCATTATCTTATAAGGTCACACTTTATTGTAAGTGATTATCCTTTCCAGCAAGGAGTTTGGCACAGGCATGAACTATCCATAAGTTTTTTATTGGCACTATACTTAGGGACCAACAGTCCTGAGACTTTTGCTGCTGTCAAGATCTCCATGTTTGCTACTGGGCTTGCCTACTGAGGGCCATTGGTTTGTTTCCATTGTTGCATAGGATAAGCAAGACCAAACTCTGGTTTATGTGTCCATCGGGATTCATCCTGGGGAGTGCATGCTGTGCATTTGAGTCTTTTTCACTGGCAAATTACATTTGTCATTGCCCCAAGTGTGGAAGGTCATGCATGCTCTTGCTAGCCAAATGCTTTGTCCTTCACAGTCAGCCAAGCCTAGTGGAGTGAGCACACCGGAAAGTTACCACAGAGCTACCGATCTCCTGGGGAGGAAGAGAAACATTTCCAGTCGTTTCTGAGTCAGCTTTCCGACTTATTGGTTTTGTGCTTCCCACATGAAGCCTTTGCATGTGATAGACTCCCCAAAACCAGATTCCCGAGTGGATAGACGCAAACTGCCCTGAGGGGTGTTGAGTGGCTCAGGGAAGGCTCTAAAGTAAGAGATGAATGGTTTTGTGTTTTGTGGTTCTGGAAGTTGGGGTATTTTAAAGATTTCCTTAGTAGGAGAATTGAGCAAACCAATCTGACAGCATTCAGACAGCTTCCCCATAACAAGTCCACACCAAAAGATTTCTGATTTTCATGGGAAAGCCAAGCTATTATCCTCTTGTCGTTGTTTATTATGCTGTTGTTGTCCTTGGCAAGTGAAAGCAACTTACAAAAAAGAAAAGAAATCATGGGGACTCTTGTACTCAGGGGTGATATCTTCACTTCTGTTTTAAGTTCTTCAGGGGCTGACCGTGCCTATGCCCTTCATCTACAATTTCCTAATTCTTCTCGGAGAGAAAGGGGGCATGGGATTCACGCTTCTTCCCAGGAGGTAGAGATACTGGCAACCCAATCTTGTCTTTCTTTTATACCTCTTTTTGTCCAAGAAACAGCACTTTTTACCTGGCATGAAACTGGATTTGAGCCCCACACAAGCCAAGTTGCTGCCATCGTGGAGTTGTAAGCAGAGACCCCACACTGCCTGGTATGGAGCCCTGGACTGCTGCCCGCAGACCTCCGCATGCCAGCATGCTCTTCAGATAGGCTGTATGTGTCTGTGTGTTTGTGTGCATCTATGTGGAGAGGGGTGTGTGGTGAGCAGGAGGGCGGGGGGGGGGGAGAGAGAGACAGAGACAGAGAGAGACAGAGGGGGGAGAGGGAGGGAGAGAGAGAGAGACAAAGAGAGACAGAGAGAGGGAGAGAGAGAGAGAGAGAAAACAGAGATTGAGGTACTTGTCTTGCACGTTGTTTACCCTGGCGGGATCCCTGGCACAACATGTTCCCCCACATCACTGGGAAACACCACCACGAACAGGTATGGGGAATGGGAGTAGCTTCCAAACATCACTGAGTGTGGCCCAACAGACCCCTTTACCCGCAACCAAAACAACAGAACACAACACAACACAATACAATAACAATCAGTCTATGTGTTTGAAGAATTTGCTCTGTGCTCTATGTGAAAACAGTTGAGGCTACACTTATATGACACACACTCTGGCAGGTATCTCCATACTTAAGTGAAAAGTTCTCAGTAAACCTGGGAGCAAGAGAGTTCATTTCAGGGACTCAGAGAGCCTTTTTCCTGGGGAGGGGCACATCTGGAAGTGCTCAGGGCTTACTTCTGACTCTGCTCTCAGGAATTACTTCTGGTGGGCTTAGGTGGGGTGTGAGAGATTGAAATCAAGCCAGCCATGTGCAAGGCAAGTACCCTACTCACTTATACTCTCACTCTAGCACCCAGAGATTCCTTTTGATGATTTTTCCACGTTGAGTTTATGGAATAGCCTTTTAACTCCCCCCAAAGCTCATTAGGATCAGGATGACATATGTGTGTGAGCTGTGTATCGGTGAGAGCCCAGTAGCAATCATTCCTTGGGTACCTCTCCATTTTCCCCTGACTTGCTTATGGGGTATTGAAATTTACAAGATGACCTTGCAGAGCCTTGAGTTTCTGTTACAAATTCATTTCCCTTTATATTTCTTCTGATTTTTAATGAAGGCTGGCATAGACTTCTTGGTGTTTCATCAAAATATTTTATGCTGACTTGTTTTTATATTGTTATATATAAAAGAATATATAAATTGATATAAAATATATATGTAAAATAAGTATAGTATGTATCCATAAGTATAAAATATGTATATATGTATACACACACACATATATATATAACAATGTAAAAATAAGTCAACATATATACAGAAGGTTAAATATATACTCACATCTTTATAATCTCATGTCTATTATTATCCTTCAACCAAAATCTAGTATTTTGATTTCCTCTTATTTTTAAGCAGTTCAATGAACATTTGTTGAGCTTCTCATAGACTTTGATAAATTCCGGAACTGACAAGATAAGAAGATCTCATCATTCATGCCCTGAAAGAACCTGCAGCAGAAAGAGGAGATAAGAGGACACATCATGATTTCAAGGCTATAAAACCCAATGATTTAGTCACGTGCCCTGAAATGAGGCTTCCCAGATCCCAGTATTTTCTCTGCATTTATTAGCTATATCTTATTGGGAATATTTCTGAATTTTACATGATCTTAGAAAAGTTACAGCATACACAGGAACAGAATGGTAACGTCTTATAAAATTGCGGTGATAATGATGTGAGCTAATGCAGGCAAGATGTGCTTAGACCGGTCCCTGGTACTGCTTGTGTTTGTTGGCTCCTACTTGCCTTGGAGAAGCTGCTACTTAGCATTATATGAGCAGTAAACAAATATTTTCATTTGGATAAGAATCCTCTGAGTGGAGCAGGCAGGGAAACTCAGAAATGGGGATTTCTGGCCTTCTCCTCAGAGTTTCTGATTTATATTTCTGGAGGACACTTGGGATTCTATAGTTTTAACAAGAGGGTAATTCTGACAGAGGGTGTTTATGGCCCACCTTGGAGGAACAAAGTTTGATGAGGACAAAGCACCATGGAAAAAGTGAGTGAACATGGTTTGTGGTGGTGTAGCAGGAGGCAGCAGGAAGTCATGGCACCACCTCTAGGGTCTGAAGGATGCGAAAGGAGTCTGAGGCAGTAATAACAATGTAAGAACATGTGCCAAGACACAGAGTGATGTTCATTGTGATGTGTGTGGAACATTCATTTTTCTGTGGCACTGGCGTTGGTAGAAAGATTTCTTCATACTCCTTCTACTCCATACAATGAGACCGGATCTTGAGGAACATAAATGCTCCTATTTTCTCTTTTTTGACAGTCCAAGTAAAATATCCATATGGTGAAGGAAGTAGAGGTTTCACATTACAGATTAAAAGGTGAATTTTGTGCAGAACAGTTATTTTATTCAAAAGAACTAGAGTGTCCTCTAGCATTATGTTCATTGAAGAGAACTTCATATGTGAAACTGAATGGGAGAAGGTTCCCAGAAGGGATCAGGAGCTCATACAGGAACTAGGATGCATGCCTTGTGTTCATGTGACCAGCACAGGTTTGATTCCCAGCATCATGGTCTCCACAGCATTGCTAGATGCAACCTGGAGACCCACAAGGTACGGCCCCAGGGCCCCCAGCACAGTTGTGGATGCCCAGATAATCTCGGGCCCCACAGGGCTGGAGCAGCATCTCCTTCAGGAATCCTGGCATTGAGCTGCTGGTTTTGACTGAGAGTCACTGCTCGCACCCCCGGACCCTCCTGAGCACCTCTTGGGAGCACCCCCTCTGCACCTCAAAAAAAGAGGTTCCCCATGAAATCTGCTTTATGGTGGGATGAGATTTTAAGGTGGCCACTGGGCTCCATGAACCAATTGATGTAATGGGGAAGTAAAGGGGATTCCTGACGAAAAGTTTCTGGCAGCACAGTTGTTTGAGACAATAGAAAGGAACTGAGTGCTGTAGCTGGAAACTTAAATTGGCATAGACATGCAGGAGTCGGCTGTCATTTCTCTCTCTCTCTTTAATATGGTTCTTCTTCTAAACTTCAATAGATATTATGTATCATGGCATTAGCAGGAACTTATTTCTGCTAATTAGAAACTGCTCTAAAAGAAAAAAAAGGAGTTTCATAGTCAAGCTAAATCCTCATCAGATTTCATTGCATTCAGACTCCCCCACCCCTTCCCTCCCTGGGGGCTGCCCCATTATTATTTCATCAGCTTTTAGCAGAAACCTGTGTCTGCCTGACATAAAAGTGGATAATTGGCAAGGGGAAAGAATGCATATTCCTTTGTGCTTACAGCAGATGGATGGAATAGCCCCTATCAGCATCCCCCCCCCCCCCCCGAAGTACAGTAACTGAAGAGGGTATTGATAAAATGAGGGAGATTATTGAGCATCTGAATGCATCTGTGAGAAATCTGGGTGGCAGGAACAAATGACAGACCCGGTTTCAGTGGTGGCCAGATCATTTGAAATACAGTTGTCCTTATCCATATATGTAAGAACTCCTAAATGCAAAAATAATCTATGGCCTGAATGTTTCTGCAAAAGCACATGAGCCCTGAAGTAAAAAAAAAAATGACTCAACTTCTTTTTCCCCCTGCAGTGGAGAAAGTGAGGGGGGAAAAAGATAAAAGAGACGCCCCAAAACACCCAAAAAGCATTATTTCGAAGCTCCAACTTTTTTCTTTTGACATTGTTGTTGAAGGTTGCAGCGGCCCTGGATGAATGAATATGGGTTTTTATCCCCCAAACAGAGGGCCGCTGTCTAACGAATGCAAGCTTCTCTTTCCTGTTTGATTGGCATGGTTCTCTGTCTCGTACCCATTAGAGAAGAAGTACTGTTAAGATTTCCACACAAGATATAACCGATGGAATAAACAGTGCCATTTTCATGATAAAGTGGATGTTTAAGATGAAGGGTTTATTTAAGCCAGGGTGAGCGACATTCCATTTGAATTAGGAAAGACTCCGACAGGAAGCAATTTTTATCTACTTAATTTTGTTCTTTTTTCCCCCAAGCCTTTCCTAGGGCTCTTACAGAAGCACAGTGTCTGCAGGGATATTGCTGCAAGCTTCAGTCTGAGTCTTGCTCTGTTTGTAGCCAAGTGCTCAGAACTGGGGTGTAAGAATACCCCACACAGCCTGTCTGACAAAGGGCCAGAGTTATTCCAGCAGGGGGCGCTCCAAGCCAGGCGAGGTACAACCAAAACAGGCTGCATCATGTATGATCTCCAGTTGGAAACTCTTAGCTCAATCCCAGCACCTTCTTCCCTTTCCTTTGTTAAGTATGTGGGAGAAAAAAACCCCCAAGAATTATTGTTGAGAAACCAAAGGGGTCCAGGGAAGCAAAATGAGAGGGAGGGAGAGGGAGAGGGAAAGGAAGAGAGAGAGATAGGGAGAGGGAGGAGAGGAGAGGAGAGGAGAGGAGAGGAGAGAGAGAGAGAGAGAGAGAGAGAGAGAGAGAGAGAGAGAGAGAGAGAGAGAGAGAACTTTCTGCACTCACTCTCTGTCCCTGCTGTTTGGCTCCTCACGGATTGGTTCATATTTGATGGCACCAAAGGCTTCTGTCCTCAGATCTACCTGTCCTGCCTGTGGGCAGGAGAGCTGCCACCTCACACTTGCAGGAACCGAGCAGACCCCATCAGTGCTTCTAATAAGGGAAGACAAGGTAGGGCCTCTGGTTCTAAGCCCCGGATGACCTTTGGGGACTCCCTTCATCTCCAGGGAATGGGGCTAAATGGTGTTTCAGTGCTTCAGGTTATGTCTGTTCATAAAATAAAAAGTAAACCCTTAGGGAGGTAAACCAAAGATGTCCTCTCCAAAGCCAAACAGAGTGAAAAATATTGGAAATAGTTTTTCTTCTTTCTGACTGTGAATGACTGAATGCAAGGGTTTCAGTGCTGTGTTCTCTCTCCTCGCTGGCTCGGCCAACACATGGACCTTTCACTCCTGCTCAAAACCTCAGATGAGCAGATTGGGAGATACCATCTCCCCTGGCTGTTTTCTTCTTGCTAATGGCTTATTTATGAGTGAACAGTAATTTCTTCATTAAACAAACCTAACAAAATGTTGTTTGGTAAGCCGGCAGATTATAGATGCATTTGCCCTTGGATCTGCAGAACAAGCTTTTGTGCAATGTTCTGGTGTAATGGATCTGAAGGAGGGCCAGGTTGCCCGCAACGTGGAAAGGAAAACGGTCTGTATCAGGCTTATTGGCCTCACTGATGTCCAAGATTGTAGTTGGAGTGGAATAAATGACAGATGTTAAGACTTGGTTAAAAGAGAAGCCCTGAAAAAATGGAGGTATCAATGGTAGGTATTAGTCTTTAAATTTTACGCCCGCCTAATAATACATTCAAACAAAGGGCATGACAGCATCAAGCAGCAGTGAGCAAAGAATTCACAAGAGAATACAGCCCTTTTCTTTGCAGCTCTGGTGTTGGACTCAGCAGGCAGAAGTGGGCACTGAAAGCATGTTATGTTTCAGAAGAAGAACAAGACAGTGATTGATATATTCAAGAGTTTGTTCTTCCTTCCACTCAGGACCTGCAATGGCCCACAGTCCTCTCCCAGAAAGTCTGTAAGGACTATTTTCTTTTAAATCTTTGCATCAGCAGTTAGATATGTCCCTCAAGAATGCATTTGGGAATCTGTTCATTCTTTAGGTGCTTCCTTTGCACAAGGCAATAAAGTCTGTGCAGGGGTGGTTTTTAAACTGATGTTTGAAGGAATTTCTTCCTCTTCAATGCAGCATTACAGCTACAGAAACAAACACCTCCTATGCTACACCCCCAGCCCCAAAGGTCCCTGTATGAAGTCATTGTTTGGCTTGTACTAGGTGCTGAGTCCATTTCCATTCCCGATGACTGGATATTCACCACCTACTTGATCTAAGCTTCTGGGAATGGGCTGCACCACTGGGAACAGAGTCTGAATTGCTTAGATCATGAAGCATGAATGTGCTAAGCACCAAAATTTAGATTCAGTGCAAAACTTTTGCTTTCCCTTTAGATCAGTTTTCTGAGCGCCCCCCCCCCCCGCCCCCAGTATTTTTATTAAAACAGTGCCACTTTCTGTTCAAATATCTTTAGGGAAAGTCTATTCTGGGGTAGTCCAGTATATAGTTCCATAGCATGGAGGAGGCAGACCAGTCTAATATGGCTAAGTACTTAATTGGATCAGATCCAGGAAGGATCCTATTTCCAATCACATAGCAGTCTGGCTTTTTGGGGACGCTGGAGATGATGGTGGCGCTGAAGAAGGTGACCCAATATGCGAATGTGATGGGAATCTCTGGTTTTCTAGTGAACATTTCATAGCTATGAGTCTTTGATTCTGAACCAGAATAATGGGAATTCTTGACATTGAGTGGTTTGAAAGTTAAGCAAAATATACGGGTTGAGTCCCTAGAACTCAGTAGGCATTGGAGAATAGACTTTTTATTATTTAAATTTTATTTTCTTTTATTTTGTTTTTGGGTCACACCTGATGACACTCAGGGGTTACTTCTGACTCTGTACTCAAAGTCACTCCTGGAAGTGCAACATATGGGATGTCGGGGATCAAACCCACATCTTCTGCATGCATGGCAGGCACCTTACCCACTGTGCTAAGATTTACTGAGATTCTGGCTCTTAAGATGTTTTCTTAAGATAAAAACTTTCTTCTTAATGATATGTATTACTAAGGTGCTATTAAAAGTGTACTTACTTCTAGTTGAATAGCAGGATCCTTGTACTCATTGGGCCATAAATATTTAAGTATTCTTTAAAGAAATGACAGGTTTTTTTTCCCCAACTTTCTCAATTCTTTGGCTCCACACCTTTATTCATTGAGTGTCTTTACTCACATATAAGTTTCCAATTATGTTTCTTTCACAATCACTTTCTTCAAGATTCTGTATTCATACTTTCACTCATACCTAAAATAAGAGATAATAATTTAATGTGCAAATATTCCTGAACACATCTTATTATTCATAGACAGCTGTTCTACCATGAAGAAATAAAATGTGGAAGGGGAACTTTAGGTGAAATATTTCCCCCATGTAGCACAGGAATCTATGTGGGAGTCCTAAAATCTTCCCTGTGTTCTTGGAAGGAAATTCATGGGTGGGAATGAATGCATGCAAATACCATCATCAGCACATTAAGATAAAATATTTATCACAGGGGGCACTGATCTTCAATGACCATCAAGAGAATTTGTAGTCACTGTGTCTTCAATTTTTTCCAGTGCTTTTGAGTGATTTGTGGTTTCAGGTTAGTAAGCATTGGTGCTGGTGCTGGCATGTTGCGGTGGAGGCAAAGCCAAAATAGGGAGCTCCTGCTCTGAGATTTGAGCAGTGAGGACTCATAAAGGTCCTGGCATCCTGGAAGCAGAGTGTGACTGGAAGGAAGGGCTAGAAAGGGCCAGCGCTGCACGGGGCCGAAAATACTCTGCCTCCAGTAGCATGAGAAGTTGTGGCAGTGTCCACAGTGGCTCTGTCCTGACGGTATTTCTACAAGAGCCATGGCTTCTCTAGGTACAATGGGTTGGGCTTATCTGTTTAAGATGTGATCTGTCCAGAGTAACTTTTTTTAAAGCAGGAAATTCTCTCAAGTCCTGAGCACAATTATGGAGTAAAAGGGATAATCAACTCGATCCCTGTTTAATCTTGGGGCTATTTATGATTTTAAACTCTTTCATTGCCTAGGAGAATAGGGGGGAAAGTTCTGTTTCTACTCTGATATCCTGCATTATACTAATTGCAGGAAGAAACCTTCTAAAGTCCAGCATTAAAAGCAACAAAGAAACTCTACCCCTGACATGAAACACTAAACCAAGTCTATGTAAAATTGAGTTACTGAGAGTTACGGTCTTGCAGGATGGGACCTTTATTTGAAGTTGTCAGCTGCGTTGCTGTGGGTTAACTTCTGAAAGCATACATTTTGTCCCCCTGAGCAGTATAGCTGTTTCTGTAGTGTTATTTGGTAACTGTGCTGTGCTTAAATATAGTTGTGGGTGAGAGTGTTATAAGCTGGCATTTATGCTTTATATAGTTTTGTGTTAGGAAACCTCAGTTAAATCCAAACCCTCAGAGGAACTCTGGAAAATATCTCTTCCTTGGAGCATAGGATGTCGGCTTTCCATGGAAGAAAGCAGTGCCAAGTGAACCAGTAATAGGGTCGGACACCTTGGTTCTGTGACTTTGATAAAATTATTTTCAAAGTCATATACTTCCTGGTTAAGAGCTCTGAAAAATATTTTTCACCAGGCTGGTGAAACCGGAGTTGTGTGTGGGTGTGTGATTGCTCAAGTAACTAACCCATGTGTACTTGGGATTCTCTCAAAATGTGCAGTGCAGTAATTCCAAATGTTCCTTGCTTTTGATATTTCCCTTTGAAAGTTTAAACATTTTACTGAAAGTGCATTTAAGTACACATATGTGAGATAAATGTCCAGATGAGAATTTTCAGTTGTCTAAGTGTAGGCATAGAGGTTGAACTGAAAGGATATCACTGTAGGAAAGTCATATGGCACATCTGGTTACCGCCTTAGAGTTTCCTTGAGGTGCCCAGGCTGGTTGACTCAGATAGTTTTTTGTCATATACCAAAGTAGAAGAATAACTGGGGCTGGATGGCTTTTCCTACTGCATTCAAAAATGACTCAAAATTGAGGATGAAGAGACAGTTTTTCACATTATGCAAAAGAGTATTTGCTATTAGTAACCTCTTTTATGGCTTTCAGCATATTTGCAGCTCTATCATCTTATCCTTCAGGTTCATTCAGGAAACATATGTGCCTTCCAATCACAAGCTATTGATCACATGGTTTGCCTAACTTCAAGGAGTCTGGGGATTGTTGAGGGATCCATGGAAATCAGTGAAAATCAAAAGTCAATGGCATATTTAAAAGTGTGTTTGATGATCTCTTATTTTGAAAAATGAGTGAGGGCTCTAATAAATCACTGCAGAAAATAGGGGCAATGGGAAGAAGGGAAGACTTTCCCTGACAGTATAGGCAACACTAATTGACGATCCCCCTGACACCGCTGTATACCTAAGTATAGAAAGGACGATTATTGAAGTGATGGCAACAGAGAGTGAGGAGGGTCGGAGTAGTCCACACTTGCACTCACTGATACATCAGATTTATCAGTTGAAAAGATCTGTAATATTTCTATGAGCCAAATGCTGAGAAAAGTTGTACTAAAATCACTTTCCAGTTCCGTATTCAAGAGAGTTAACCATAGAGATCCTCTGCCTGCTCCCAGCAGCCTGGCAGACCTCCACTACTTCCACTACACAGCTGCCGTCACGCTCCAGGACACTTTCCGGACACTCAGACCAATACTCACACATGAGTGAAGCCACACAGAACCAGGGAAGCGTAACTCTATGACCTTGGACTCCAGGCTCAATAGACCCAGAAACAGAGATCTTCTGCCTACTCCTAGCAGCCCGGCAGACCTCCACTACCTCCACTACCCAGCCGCTGTCATGTTCCAGGACACTTTCTAGACACTTGGGCCAAGACTCACACATGAGTGAAGCCCCACAGCACCAGGGACGTGGAACTCTGTGACCTTGGAAATCAGGCTCATCGGACCTGGGAACAGAGATCTTCTGCCTACTCCCAGCAGCCTGGCAGATCTCCACTACCTCCACTACCTCCACTACCTCCACCCAGCTACTGCCATTCTCCAGGATGCTTTCTGGACCGCACAGCACATCATAAAACACTTAATACAAGATTATCACACCATATTTGAGGGGGCTCAAATATGGTTTAAACCAAGGGAACACCTGCAAGGACAATTAGAGGCCGCCCTAAAAGCCTCTATCCCTCTCATGGAGCTTGGCAAACTACTGAGAGTGTCCCACCCACACGGCAGAGCCTTGCAAGCTATCCGTAGTATACTCAATATGCCAAAACCAGTAAATACAATGGGTCTCATTCCCCTGACCTTGAAAGAGCCACTAATCTGGCAGCGTTAAGAAGGAAGCGTTAAGAAAGGAGAGGCTGATAAAATCTCAAGGCTGAACTAGGCTGCCAAAATGAAGAAGGACAAAAATAACTGTCCGTACTTTCAATGCACATATGCTGGCATAGGATGCATCCATTGAGACTTGATGGCGCAAGCGCAAAAGATCAAGTACGACATCATTGGTCTGACCAAGACAAGAAGGCATCAATCACATCATGCCATTTTCGACACTGGAGAAGAACTGTTCCTCGGAACATGCGACAAAAGAGGTCTCAGTGGTGTCGGTGTCCTTGTCAACACGAACTTGGCCATAAACATTGATTCATTCGAATGCCTCACAACCCAAATCGAACAATTACACTTGGATAGATGTGGCTCACTGCTGGCAGTTTCTATCTTCATTGTCTATGCACCAACATCCAATTATGATGAAGGAGAAATTGAGAAGTTCTACATGGAGCTGGAGAAGTTCTATAAAGAAGATCATACCTTCTACAAGATCATTGTTGATGATTTTAATGCCAAGACAGGACCGAGCAGATCACCGAAGAACTCCACATCAGGAACCATGGCCTACAATGGCAGGAACAGGGTGAGAGACTGTCTGAGTTCATCATGTCAACCAAGACCATCCATGGTAACTCACAATTCCAGAAGGCAAAATTCAAACGTTGGACATGTGAGTCTCCCGGAAGATGGTTCCACAATGAAATTGACCATATCATATTCAATTGACGGTCTTGCCTGACCCATGTTGCTGTTGTCCCAAAATTCCAAACGGGATCGGACCACCGTCTCCTTCATGCAAAATTCTACTTCACAGAGTGGGAAGAAAGGGCTGTAAAGTTTAAGAAGAGAACTCCCAGAATGACCACCAACTGGGAGCTCTTTGGCACTATTGTGGCAACATGGGAAGATGCCATCATTGACAACATTGACGAGGAATACAATCGACTGGTTCAGCACCTCCATGATTGTGCAAAGAATGCCGAGAGAGAGAGAGATAGCCACAAAAAAGACGCCTGTCTTCGAAAACTCTCTCATTTGCCAAAGTGGCTGGGTGCAAGGCTCAGGCAACCGCAAGATAACATCCAAGCTCGCAAAGCAGTGCAGAGACGCGATCAAGGAAGACCTCAAGGAGAGAAGAGCAGCAGTGCTGGCAGATGCAGTAAAGGCCCTCCCGTTGTTCGTCGATTTGCTCGAGCGGGCCCAGTAATGTCTCCATTGGAGACTTTGTTGTTACTGTGTCTGGCATATCGAATACGTCACGGGGAGCTTGCCAGGCTCTGCCGTGCGGGCAAGATACTCTCGGCAGCTTGCCGGGCTCTCCGAGAGGGGCAGAGGAATCAAACTTGGGTCGACCATGATGGCTGCGTGCAAGGCAAACGCCCTACCTCTGTGCTATCGCTCCAGCAGATGCAGTAGACTCTGGGAAAAGTATTCACAATGCCCGCCTGTCCTTTGCCAACTACAAGACCAAGATGACTGCCCTCTGATGTCCTGATGGATCTATCACATCTTCCAGAAGGGCAATGAAGAAGATTCTCCATGACTTCTACTCGGATCTCTTCAATAGCTATGTCCACCTGCCCACATACCAAAGTTCGCAGGATGGATATGTCGTTCCCAACGTTCTCCCTTCTGAAATCCGACATGCCATTTCATTGGAAAACCAGCGAACAGCACCCAGCACAGACAAGGTCAGGCCTGAACACCTGAAGAACCTGCTGTTAGTACTCATCAATACACTGGCTCGGCTCTTCACATGCTACCTGTCTGAATGTATGGTTCTGTCCCACTGGAAAACCAGCAGGACTGTACTACTGTACAAGAAGGGAGACATCCATGACATTGGCAACTACCACCCAACTTGCCTGTTGTCTGTCGTCTACAACCTGTTCACTCGAGTAATCCTGAATAGGATTGGCAGAACACTAGATGAAGGACAACCATGTAGGGAAGCCAGTTTCTGAAAAGGATTCAGCACGATTGACCATATCCACATGGTGACCAAGCTCATTGAGTTTTCTTGGGAGTTCAAGATGCTGCTCTGTCTAACGTTCATTGATTTAAAGAAAGCCTTTGATTCTGTTGAGACTGAAGCAGTCATTGAAGCCCTAAGACAAACAGGGCATTCAAACTCAATACATCAGGATCCTCCATGAGCTGTATTACGGATTCACTACCAGGATCTCATCATTCTACAAAGACGTAATCATCCATGTCAAGAGAGGGGTTCGGCAGGGTGATACCATTTCACCAAAACTCTTCAGTGCCACCCTCGAGAACATCATGCGATAACTGGAATGGGAAGAAATGGGAGTGAAGATAGACAATTGGCAACTACACCACCTCCACTTCGCTGATGACATCATTTTAATCACAGATCACAGATCATCCTGTTATTCGTCGATTGCCTCGAGCAGGCCCCAGTAACGTCTCCTTCATCCTAGCCCTGAGATTATATTCAAGGCTCTTTAGGAGAATGAGACCCATCATTGTTACTGGTATTTGGCATATTGGGTATGCCACGGGGAGTTTGCCAGACTCTGCCGTGTGGGCAGTCTACATTCAGTAGCCTGCCAGTTTGTCAAAGTAGGAATGAGATGTCATAATAAGAGGTCGCGCGGCCCACGTGGCTTTGTCACTCTGCCGGTACCTTCAGGTGTGTGGACAGTGGTCTCAGCATGGTGGTGGCTGGTCCTGGAGGTCGTCGGCTGCCGGGGCCCTGGTCAGGGCGGGGAGGAAAGCTCAACCCGCTCCCCTCCAAGGGGCCCTGGCGAGGAATAGCCAGGCGCGGGGGCAGGAGACTGCACTGTTCTCCCTCCGGGAGCTGGTTTTTATAGTCTCTGAGTCTTGGCCACTGATGGGATTACATGGCGCCAGGGGGCCAGTTGGTGGGTGTGACCCCCGCCTACTGGAATTTGGAGGATCTGGGTGGAGGATGCTCGACTCCAATATGAGTAGGCTTGGAGATCTCGGCGCCGGAACCCACGTGGCTTTGTCCCTCTGCCGGTACCTTCAGGTGTGTGGAGAGTGGTCTCAGCATGGTGGTGGCTGGTCCTGGAGGTCTTCGGCTGCCGGGGCCCTGGTTAGGGCGGGGAGGAAAGCTCAACCTGCTCCCCTCCAAGGGGCCCTGGCGAGGAATAGCCAGGCGGGGGGGCAGGAGACTTCTCGGTCGCTTCTCGGCCTTTTGGCTAAGATCAAGTGTATCATTCTAATAACACCAATCATTTGCCAAGCGGCACAAATGCTGGCCGACTTCGACCGTGAGTGTGGAAAGGTAGGACTATAGCTGAATCTCACAAAGACAATGTTTATGAGAAACGGTCTCTTTCCTGACGTTCTATTCACTCTCATTGGGATGACCATCTCCGAATGCAACGGTTATGTGTACCCAGGTCGAGAATTCAACATGACGAATGACCTGACACCTGAGTTGCGCAGGATGAAGAGAGCGGTTTGGAACGCCTTCAAGAGCATTGAAGAAATGGTGAAGAGGATGAAGAACCTCTGGCTCTGGGCACATCTCTTCAATTCCACTGTTTTTCCTGCATTAACATACGCCTCAGAGACCTGGGCCCTATGAAAACAGGATGAGAATGCTATGCAGGTCTCCCAAAGAGGAATCGAAAGAGCTATGTTTGGAGTATCACGCTTCACTCAAATGAGAGAAAGAATCCAGAGTTCTGACCTCTGTCAATAATCAAGAATCAGGGACGGTGTCTCGTTTGCCCTGGCATTGAAAACTGATGGGCTGGACACGTAATGAGATTTGGAGACAACTGCTGGACTAGAGTCTTTACGGACTAGATTCCACGGGATGTCAAAAGATCGCATTGCCACCCACCTATGAGATGGTCAGACTTCTTTGTCAAGACCCTGAATGATTAGTTTGAGGCTGTTTGTGTTCCTAGAATGAGCAGATGCCATTGGGCTACACTAGCATGTGACAGGGACAAATGGGGACGGTACTGGCACCCGCTCAAGGAAACTGATGAGTAACGGAATGTTAAGTGATCAAGTGAACCATAGAGAGTATCAAAGTAGGATGCGTTGCTGTGTCAGGAGCCATGAGGAATTGGAGGATATGGATGTGACCAGGCCAAACCCACTTTAGAAATTGTGCTATACAGAAATTTGTAAGGTCAACAGCTGTACCACATGGAGTTTCACTAATTAAAAAAATTATATATATATGTATATATATATACAAATGGCCAAAAGGCACATGAAAAAACTGCTCTGCATCACTAATTATCAGGGAGATGCAAATCAAAACAACAATGAGATATCATCTCACAGCAGAGACTGGCACACATTCAAAAGAACAAAAGCAACCTGTGTTGGCATGGATGTGTGTAGAAAGGGATGCTCCTTCACTGTTGGTGGGAATACCAACTGTTCCAGCCTTTTTGGAAAACAATATGGGCATTTCTTCAAAAACTAAAACTGGAGCTTCCATATTACCCTGCAACACCACTTATGGGAATATATTCCAAGGGTGCAAAAAAGCACAGTAGAAATGACATCTGCACCTGTATGTTTATTGCAGCATTGTTCACAGTAGCCAGAATCTGGAAATAACCTTAGTGCTGGAGAACAGACAACTGGTTCAAGAAACTTTTGTACATCTACACAATGGAATTCTATGCAGCTGTAAGAAAAGATGAAGTAAGAAATAGAGGGACAGACATAGAATGACTGCACTCATTTGTGGAACATAAAATAGTAGTAGATAGAAGGGCCAGGAATATTGCTCCATAGTTGGAAGCCTGTCTCACGAGCTGTAGGAGAAGGCAGATGGAATAGAGAAGGGATCACTAAGTCAATGATGGTTGGAGGAATTGCTCAGAATGAGAGATTTGTACTTAGAGTAGATAAATAAACAAATATGATAGTCTCTCAGTATCTATATTGCAAACCATAATGCCAAAAAGTATCACTGTCCTCCCATTGTTCATCGATTTGTCTCCATTGGAGACTTTGTTGTTACTGTGTTTGGCATATTGAATACGTCACGGGGAGCTTGCCAGGCTCTGCCGTGCAGGCGAGATACTCTCGGCAACTTGCCGGGCTCTCCAAGAGGGGCAGAGGAATCGAAGAGAGAGCATGAGGGAAATTGTCTGCCGACAGAGGCAGGGGGGGTATACTGGGACCATTGGTGGTGGAGAATGTGCACTGGTGGCGGATGGATGTTCAATCATTGTTTGACTGAAACTCAAACATGAAAGCGTTTTAACTGTATCTCACAGTTATTTGATAAAAATAAAAAGAAAAAAAGAAATAATCTGAATTTTATTTTCATGTTTTTATTAATAATGGTAAGTATAAAATACATATCATCACAGATATATGTTATAAAACTAAAAGAAACATACTTATTCATCTTTGAGTGATCACAAACTCTGTTGTCTGGGGCGCCCAAAGTCACCATTCAGTTAAAATTTAACTCCAGTTGTATTACCCCATTCAAACATTTTGAATTCCTGGAATGAGGCCATGCAACATCTCAAATTCTGCACCACTGATGAACCAGGAGTAACACACCACATTGGATGAAATGTAAAGTAGAAAGCAACCAATCTTGATTAAGAAAATATAAACACATAAGTATTAGCTGGTAACAGCATGTTAGTAATCGTTTCTACAAGAGCTTAATGGTTCCATGATGAAATATAGCAATATTCACACACCTTCTTCTAAGAAAACATATTTTGATCATTTTTAGCGAATTATAACAAGCAATATAAAAGTTATTCAGGGTCTGCTGTAAGGGCAGGCTTGAGGGGTGGTTCGGAAAATTGGAAATAATGGTGGTGGGAAGGTGCACTGGTGGTAGGATTTGTGTTGGAATGTTGAATGTCATTACTCATGAACAACTTTAAAAAATAAATTAATTTAAAAAAGCATATAGGGGATAGAAAGATAGTGTAGTGGGTAAGGCATTTGCCTTGCATGCATTCGATCTGGCTTTGATCTGACACCCTATTGGGTCCCCTGAGCCCCATCAAAAGTGATCCCTGAATGACAAGCCAGGAGTAGGCCCTGAGCACACCTTGATGTGACCCCCAAACAAACAAAAAGTTTAGTATAAGATTGTTCAATTTCTGCTCACTAATTTATTGACCTGACCACAAAAAACTGCTGGAAACTTGGTAGGTGTTTTGGAAGATAAAAGAGAATATTCTTCACTTCCTACTGCTTTTTTAATTGGAAGACTAGGTGTACTTAAAAGCTAGTTAACTGTGGTTCGTATTTCTTGCTTTTATTCCTTTTAGATTTTTTAAATTGAATTACCGTGAGATAGTTAAAAGTTTTCATGATAAGGTTTCAGTCACATGATATCCAAACACCCACCCCGTCCCTCCACCAGTGTACATTTTCTACCACCAATATTCCCATACCTCTCTGCCGCTGCCCCAGTCTGCCTCTCTCTCTCTCTCTCTGCATTATGATTTGCAGTACAGATACCAAGATGGCATCATGTTTGGTCCTTTACCCATTTTCAGCACAAATGTCTCATCCAGAGCGATCTTTACCAGTCACCATTGTCATAACGGTCCTTTCTCTATCCCAAATGCCCTCTCTCCCAGTCCTTGAGGCAGGCTTCCAAACATGAGCCATTCATTCTGGCCTTTTTCTTTTGAGGTTCAGAAGCTTCTTAGCTTAATGTCCCATTTGTTTATTTTGCTTCCACTTGCTTGGTCAGTGGTATTTTGTCTTAAAAGATGCCTTTAGCTTGAATGTCATGGAAGGTTCTGCCTATGTTTTCCTTCATGTACCTTATGGAGTCAGGTCTGTATTGAGATCTTTAATCCATTTTGATCTGACTTTGGTGCCTGGCATTTTTCCCAGCATGTTGTTGGTATTTCTACTTGGAAGAGTAGGCGCAGTTATGAGCTAGTTAACTGGTCGATGAGAGTTCCTGAATATTCAAGTTCGTTTAGTTAGCATAGTTAAGTAAAAGGAGCTTGAGAGAGCATCTTTTCCCCAAGCTCACTATTCATTTCAAAAATAACACCACCTTTATAATGCTGCTCACCTGAAACTTATAAAATGTTATAATGCAATGTTAAGTGCAATAAAAACCATATAAAAATAAAAGCAATCAGACCTCTTATGTCAAAGAATAGTAACCCTTGAGAATCATAAGTGGTGACCTTCTTGTAAAAGATAACATCACCTTCATTTTATGTCTTGACTCAGAAATCTAAGCAACCTTTAAGTAATTCACAGTTTACTCTATGCCTTCTTGGGTTTCTGATTTTGTTTTCTCACAGAAATTTACAATGGAAAAAGAAAATAATTGAGACCTTTTACTTAAACGTTCACTTTAAAAATAGCGATGGGGCTGGAGCGATAGCACAGTGGGTAGGGCGTTTGCCTTGCACGCAGCCGACCCGGGCTCGATTCCCAGCATCTCATATGGTCCCCTAAGCACTGCCAGGAGTGATTCCTGAGTACAGAGCTAGGAGTAGTAACCCCTGAGCATCTCCAGGTGTGATCCAAGAAGCAAAAAATAATAAATAAATAAATAAAACAAAAATAGCGATGCCCATGGGGTGGGTCTCTCAGTCTGGCAGCCTGGGCCTGATGATTTGGTGCTTGTGTCTAAGATATATATCTACTCATTATCCATTTGCAATGCTCAGCAAGGGCATGCAGTGCCTGTGATTCAACTTAGAAACCTCAGGCAGAGATCTTATGTGCTCCACTTTCTTAATAATCTTCCTGGCCCAGAGAGCATTTAAAAAAATTCTGATCTTTTTAATTGGGATTTGTGACTTGAAGACTTACAATTGGGTAAAAGTCAGAAAATTAATTAAACAAAGAATAGAGTGCAGTTCTCACTCCCAGTTTTCTTGGACTAAAGACCTTTTCTTCAAAGCCACTGTTCAAGTGGGAAGGGTATTGAATCATCCAGTTTTTGCTTCTTTCACAGTATTTGGTGATAATCTAAATCCAGTGGAACCACGCAAACTTGTTCTCAGCTTTTCCATCCTTTATTTCTGGTGCCCAAAACAATGTCCTTAAAATGAATGGAGCATTCTTGGCAAAACCCAGACACCTGCTGTTTGGGTGAACTTGAGACTCTTGGTTTATTTTAACAAAATAAACATTTGGGAAGAGCAAATTCCAGATCAGAAAATGACTGAAGTTGGGCTGGCTTTGTAGAATATTATCCAAGGCATTCAGAAAAATGGTAAGAGATGGGCCCTGTAGGAGGGACGTGGGAGAGGAATAACAGGGAGGCTGGATGAGATCATTACTTAAAGGAAATAGGGTTTGGCCCGAGGACCAAGAGCTATGTTCCCTAGATGGATGTAAGACTTGACCATGTGGGTAATTGTGGTTCAATTCGAGGATGATAAGCCTGAGTGGAGTCAGTGTTAAGTTTTATTTCCAGCATATACTATTTATACATGCTGAGAAAGTTATGAGGCCTGCTGTTTATATGGAATATAGGTAAAAGTATTATTATTGCCAAAAAAGGAAGAAGGGAAACTAAAATTTATGATAGCCCTTCTTTAAGCCAAATACCATGCAAACATTATTCTATTTGTTATTCTCAACTCACCTATGAGATAGAAATTGTTACTATCTTACAGAGGAAATTCCCACAATTTGGAGGAGTTTAGCAAATTACAAAAGTTGACATAACAAAGATATAAAACCTAAATTTGGATCTCAGTTTGACTGTAAAGCCTAGGCTTTCTCTTCGACTGGTTTTGACCCTCTAGAGCCTGTCTGCTGAGAATAGACTCTATACCTAGTTGTCATTGCTAGTCTTTTTTTTTTTTGCTTTCTGGGTCACACCCAGCAATGCACAGGGGTTACTTCTGGCTCTGCACTCAGGAATTACTCCTGGCAGTGCTCAGGGGACCATATGGGATGCTGGGAATCGAACCCAGGTTGGCCACATGCAAAGCAAACACCCTACCCGCTGTGCTATCACTCCAGCCCCTTTCATTGCTAGATTTGACTACACTGTACTTTACTACTTCATTTATGTCCTCCCAAAAGTTTTGCATGTAAAGTTTAATTTTTCTTATAGAGAAAGAAGCAGAAAGATACTACTGATATTCTAGCCCACATCCCTGATTTTTTCTCTTCAAAATCCATTTTGGTCTTTTAAAGTAATGTAATTTTTTTTAGGCTACACCTGATAGTTCTCAGGGATTGTTCCTGGCTGTGTGGTTAGGGTAAATCCCAGTGGTGCTCAAATGAGCATAGATGGTGCTGGGGATCAAATTGGGGTTGATTGTGGGTGAAGTAGGCACTTTAGCTGCTTTTTGTTTTAGTCAGCTGCATGCAAGGTAAGCACCTTACCCATGCTATCATCCATCAAATTTTTTAAAGCTAAGCAGTAAAATTTTGGGTTTGTTACTTCTTGTGTTGGTGGTTGTTCATAGGAAGAATATAAGGATAACAAGGTCAAGTATGCTAGTGAGGATATGGTTTCAGTATTAAGAGTAAGAGAGGATGAAGACTAAAATAGGCAGAAGTGGGTAGAGAGGGGGTGGTAGATTATAAAAAAATTCAATTGGAAAATCGTTGAAGAAAAACTGTCAAAGATGAGTTTCGAGTACTGAACGTTCCTAGAAGTGGTAGTAATACAGATAATGTAGTAAGCAACAACTTAAGGGTGAGAGAGTGGGTCTGGTTTTCAAACTTCTAAGGTGAAGATATTTTACATATTACTAGGTGAAGATTTCTAACAGGATATCTATAACTTTACAGGTACAGTCAAAATTGCTGGGTTAGGGGAGTACTTGGCTAGGAAATGAATGTCAGAGAGAATGAAACTCAAGCTGTAGAGAGTTTTGGCAGGGTTTTTTCCAAATGACTCAAAATAGCATAGAAAGTAAAAAAAAAAAACAGTAGATGATTAGTTGTGTGAAAGAAGAAATGAGAAGGCAGGGAACTATGCTTGGACCCCGTTAATGCTTCACAAGAGAGAGCAGAGCTAATAAAAGAGGTATATATAGGCTTCAGTAAAGACATTTTGGAGCTCTATTTATAGCAATGAGAGGTGTTAGAAGGTCGGTGGAAAGTGCTTTCCATGGTAATAAGGGGAACACAAATAGTGAGAAAGCCACAAACAGAAAAGGATTAGGATATAGGGAAGAGAAATGTCAGAAGGGAATTTGATGTGAAGTTGTCTTTTTGTCATTCAATAGGATAGATTAATAATAGATTGATTAGAAATTATTTGTGTTAAGCATCTAAATTTGGTCTAAATATTTAAGTACTAACATAGACTTTGTCTCAGGTTCTGAATGGGGACTACCTTGGGGTCTGTCTATACAGGAGCCGGGAGGGTCCAAATGAGTTCTGACTTCATATATGTGTTAGAAAATAAATAAAGAGTATATTTATTATATTAACCAATGCATAATAACAAACAGTGTACATGATGATATAATTTATATATCTGATGACAGTCCTATTATCTCATTGATTTGTTTGGTATCTGTTCTTCAAAACTGAATTTTGTCTTAGTAATGTGAAAACACTGATCACATTTGTTGGAGGATGGAGATGAGGCTAAATTGATTTTTGTCAACCAAATATTTCCAGTAGTTGGAAGGATTTATGTTTTGTTTTCATTCAATGTATGGGATCAAACTGGGTCACAGTGTAATTTGGAATTTCTCAATTTATATCATAAATGTGATAATCATATACAAAACCAATTACTGTGATGCTATATACTGGGTTTCAATTTCATATATATATATGAAATATATATATATATATATATATATATACATACAGCCTGGCAAGTTACCTGTGGCATATTTGATATGCCAAAAATAGTAACAATAATGTGCCTCATTCCCCTGACCCCAAAAGAGCCTCCAATACAGTAGCGTTGGGAAAGATGATTAAGGAGAGGCTGCTAAAATCTCAGGGCTGGGATGAATGGAGACATTACTGGAGCCTGCTTGAGTAAATCGATGAACAGTGATACAGTATATATATATGCACACATAGATAGATAGATAGATAGATAGATAGATAGATAGAAAGATTTCTCAATGAAACTTGTCTCCCAGTATTCATGACCTTCTGTAACCCCTTGACCTCACAGTGAGTCAGGGGTTAGTTAAGTGGAACACACAGGCCTGTGGGATGTAAGAAAATATTGTTAGCTTGGATAGTGCTTCCAGAGTAGGGTTTAGCATATTGAAATATTCCTCTTGGAAGTTAATCATCATGCTTTAATGAACATGTAACATAAAAGGCCATTTGAATATTCTTGCCCCAGCAGATGCCTCAGGTTAATGAAGCCACATGAGTGACTTTGGATAGGGACAATTCTCCCAACTCAGCTTTCTCCATGCACTAAATAATGGGAATTGACAAATTGTCTTTGCAACCTACTGATTTTAGTTTTGGACCACTAAACAGTAATAAATAACTGATAGAGTATCTTCAAAGATAATCTAGATCTTGTGGAGCCAATCATTATAGAAGAGATATCTAGTTTATACGGTCTCACCTAATAAATGATTCCTTTGGGACTTTCACTATGAGAACAAATGATTTCTCCTGCTTCCTCTAAAAAACAAAGGTTTCAGTGTATTTCTCAGGATATTGCCCACATTATACTCTAACCAGTTCTAATTAATGTTTACAAAGTTTTACTACATTGCACCCTAGATTTTACTGCTATTTTTTCACACTAGTGTCTGAGGTGGTTCTTGGTCTAATGGTTCCTGTTCAGAAGAGCCAGAAAGATGTTTCCAGTATTATCCCAGAGGCAGTCTTAGTTTTAATTTAATGGAAGCATGAAAAACAAATCAATATAGACTCAACACCCCAAGACCGACCTATAGGAAACCTAGCCTTCTGATTACCTTTAAGTCCTATTGCTCTTCCAAGAAAGACAAAGAACAAACAGGTCAGCCAAATGTGGACTTTATGACCTCTGCTGTTTTAACTTTTTTAAAGACTTCTTGTGAAGCTGGCATGTAAGCTGGCATTCCACAACTATCCTTTTGATTGCAAAACACACAGGAGCTTGCTCCTGACTAGATTATTGTTTTTCCATACACAAATAACTTTTCTTTGCAAAATGTGCTTGAGGCAAATGTCCAACAGCAACCAAATTCCCATGCCTTTGTGACCACTATTCCACTGTATGAAGGAGAACCATTTAACCAGGCAAGATTAGAAGATTTCTCATATTATTACTGCCAAACTTGTTGCAACATGTTTATTAGCAAAGTGGTATATGTTTGAGGATAAGTTGAGACTATTATACCATATAAAGATACACTACACTTCCTTTGTTACAAATATATTTTCTTTTCCCTCAGGCTTAAGCCTTTCATTCTAATAGATGTAAACTATAATCTTTATAGAAACTGATAATTTCTAAATTCACAAATACTGGAATGTTCTATTTTAGATTTTAAATCATCCACTACAATTTTTAACATGCACAAGCTGAAGAGGCTCTTCGGAAATATTATTTGATATTACTTAATCCTGTGTTTAGCTCCAATCCTTGGAAGGTTGTGGTAGGGTCGGTAATGATATTTATACATTTCTGTCCATTTCTGTTAGTTCTGCTGTGATCTACCTTTTTTCAGAAAAATAGAAAAAACTTTCTGGGTGTTGGTTGTGGGCCCTTCCTGACTCCTGGGGCATACTTTGATTTATCACTATCTTGTGCTGTTGCCTACTCTTTTTCCAGAAATGGAGATGAATTCACACTGAGTGGTCACAAAGAGGTGGATGTTATATCCTTTATAAAAAATTATGTGGGTAAAGACAGCTTAGCTTTGTAATGTGTCATTGAATTTGATTTTCAATCACTGAATATTTCTTTCTTGGAACGGATGTTTTAGGAAAAACAGTCCTTCCAAGTTCTAAATGAATGTTTGAAATGGAAAACAAGATGTCAGGGTTTAGAATCATTTTTCTGAGGGGGCATGTACACCTGTGTGTAGGGTTTATCCCCGACTCTGTGCTCCTGGAGGTACACAGTGGGGGTACATATGTAGTTCTGGGGATTGAATCTGGGTGGGCTACATGCAGGCAAGCCAGTTAACCACTGTACTATCTTTCAAGCTCACTGGCATACTTTTTGTATTTTTCTAGTTATGTGCACCAAGCACTCAATCAAATTGTTGAAAGAAAGGACACCACCCTTCCACGTGTGTCCTGGACTGTTGGCCTCAACTTTATGTCCTATTTCTTTAGAAATTCTTAAGTTCATAATGAAGATGTCTTTTTTTATTATTATTTTTAATTTATATTGTGAGACACCATGAGGTACAGTTGTAGACTTACAAATTTTTGTGCTTGGGTTTCAGTTATACAATGATCAAATACCCATCTCAAATACCCATCCCTCCACCAGTGCCCATATCCCCCCCTCCCCCCGCCTCTGTGGCAGGGCATTCGCTTTTGTTCTCTCTCTCCATTTGGGTGCTGTGGTTTGCAAAAGAGGCAATGGATGGCAATCATGTTTGGTCTATAGACTACTTTCAGCATGCTTCTCCCATCCTGGGAGGATCCTCCCAACACCTTTTATTTGGTTCTCCCTTCTCTATCTGAGCTCCCTTTCCCCCTAGCATGTGTGGCAGGCCTCCAAGCCATGGAGTAAAAAAACCCACAATAAGAGATGAGTTCAAAAACACGCTTTACCTAATAATATCATCTTGTAAAAAGAACTAAAGATATAAACTAATTATAAATATTCTGTGTGGCGCAGTGCGATGGGCCCTGAAATGAAACCTCTCAACAGCGAGTAACTGGGCAGAGATAGAAAAATAGTATGCCTGCTTCTTGTACCCGGTCTTCAACCTCACTCAATCCCCTAGTCATGTATGGCTGAAAAGTGGAAACCATCACGTCCACCTTAAGCAAGTTACCCTAAGCGCAACATAGAGCCTTGAAAGGGATTGGACCAGCGGCAAAGCAGAGAGGAAAAGGTGATAAGTCAATAGTGCTAAGCTCCGTGTTTGGACCCCCTGTAAGTCAAGACTCTCTATAAAAACGTGTCTATTTGGCAATCAAGTGAGCTGTGATCAGCTGCTCCTACATGGGTTTCTCAGCACACTAGTTTCCTTGGCCCCACAGTGCGAAATGTGTCTGGGCATGTTGGGGATAACCGTTTCCCACCAATACTGCATTGATCTGTAATAACAACCTGACCTTTTTTTATGCAAAAACTGAAAAATTTAGACTCAGCATAATCCAAGAGAAGAATTGTTTGTTCTGTAACTTACTTATGATGAAAAGATCTCACCAACCATTTGATGTACCCAGGAAGATAATTACTGAAGGATCCAGGAACTGCCAAATGTTTAGATTCTCTGACTTGACGTTTTTAATGCACCTTGCTGGATAATTATTAATATGCTCTGAATTAAAAGTTATCTAACTTTTTTCTTTTTTATAGATAATTTTAAATTATTTATCTTTTCTCTATTTTTAATTTAAAGGCCCTCAGAACATTGCTTTCTTTCCCATTAATCCACATATAACATGATATGGTAGGTTTGATGAAAACATTTTGAGGATGTCTTTGTAATGGATTATGAGATGATAAGTATTTGCATAGCTTCAATGGACATATAGACTATCAATGCATGGTTGCTATCAGGTGCAAAAGTGGTGCCTATGCTTGTTTGAAATGGTTTTTTTTGTATTGTTTAATGGTCACCAAAGAAATTGTGGAGCTCACTGCTAAACTGTATTTCAGATTAGGCCTTTATAACGGGTCTTATAATGGTGTTAATAATATTATGTTTAGTAAGCATTATGTTTTTTAAGAGTTTGATTAATTTCCTAAAATGACTTTCATACTTTGTTTATTTGAGTAATATGTTATTACTCAAATGTTATATGCTCAAGGGTAATGATTCTTAGCTGGCCAATTCTGCTCTCCAGAGACAAAAGAGCAGCATTTGGGAACATATTTTGTAGTAACATTTGGCAGGTGCTCCTGGACCCTAGTGGGTAGAGACTAAAAAGCACATAGTGTACAGCGTACAGTTATTGAGTTCCACAGATCAAAATGTCACTCTTGAGGAATACTGCTCTTGCCCATTTTGAGACATGGGAATAAGAAACAGTTGTCTAACGAGATAAGCAGTGGACTGAGGATTTTGACTTCTGTTTGATGCTTACTAAAATTACAGAAAATTTGCATAACAGAAGTTTGCTGTATTTGGTTTACATACATAAATAGATATACATACATGAACCTCGTAAATGATTATTTGCCACCTTTGCCTTAAGAAGATAAGAAAATAATTTGGAATAAAAGTGGTATGATCACTCCTGGGAATATATCCCAGAGAGGCAAAAATGTATAGTCGAAGGAGGGGAGATGCATGTTAAAAGTAGACTGTGGACTGAACATGATTGCCACTCAATGCCTCTTTTGCAGACCAAAACACCCAAAAGGAGAGAGAGAACAGGGGGAATGCCCTGCCACAGAGGCAGGGTGGGATGGGGGGATGGGTGTGGGAGGGATACTGGGATCCATGGTGGTGGAAAATGGGCACTGGTGGAGGGATGGGTATTTGATCATAGTATAATTGAAAGCCAAGCACAAAAATTTGTAAATCTACAACTGTACCTCATGGTGTTTCACTAATAAAAATTTAAAAAAGTGGTATGAAATGTCATTTATATTATTGTATGACCCATTGTTGATTCTGATGTGCTCATATGGGCAGTAGGGGATAGGAGAGAATGCATCATTAGCACAGAGAAATTAAAATTCTGCTGACCCTGGATTGAGTAATATGTAATTGATCCAAAATTTTTTCTTTTGACAGTTCCTTTGATCTCCAGGGATTAGATTCTAGTTTTTCTCTCTTCTTCTTTGGGTACAATGGAAAGAAAAACTTCCCTGTGTTCATGGATTGGCATTGCCTACTGATTAAGTAAGACCACACATCCTATTGTTTTGATATTTGTGGAATAGTGTGTCTTTCTGTGGTGTTCCATTGGGAGCTGTCAAATTTTGGGGCTGGCAACGGGTGTTTAATGTGTTGAACAAATTGGAGACACTCTATTCGAATGATGTACATTCAAAATTGATTTTCCTTTATGGTCTAACATAGGGCTTAAAACTAAGAATATCTCAGTTTTTCCATAAATGTGAATGCTGAATGAGGATCCAGTATCCAGATACGTTTATTTTTCACTTGTCACTTCCCCTTTCCCATTAATTTCTTTCTTTCGGGGTGTAGGAGGAAATATAAGCTTTCACAGCGGTTAGACTGTATGAGGGCTACTTGCTGCATTCTCAACCACACCAAGTTTCCCATTTGTCTGACAATAAAGGTTAATAGAATGCCTGTTCAGAGATGACTTCATTATTGCTCTCAAAATTAAAATAATAGTACCCTCAAGCTCAAATTCTCTCTGTAAAAAATGTCACATTAAATTCATATTCATGGACATATTTTTGCTGAGAAAAGCCCTCTTACATCCTCATTTGTCAAAATGCCCATCACACAACCCACAGGCCGCTCACTTTCTTAATAACCCCCTGCATTTCTCTTGCTCCCAAGCAGGTTGGCTTAAAATAATTGCTTTCTGATAAAGCGGCAAACACTCATTTGGATTCCTTATAAGTCACATTTATGTTTGATCAATAAAAGCATGATTTTTCTCTCATGTTTGTAGTCTTTGATATTTTACTCTAGTGTGTCGAATTTGTTGTTTTATTAGGTCCCACTGTTTTGCTGGCTTGCTTGTGGAAAATATTTTAAGCAGAAAAAAACCCATCGTTTTCTGTTCTGTTTAGTTTTGAGCAATCATGATTCTACCATCCCATCTTTTCCCTTCTGTATGAAGCTCTTGGGTATTTGGGGTTTTCACTTTTTCCTTCGAGTTTTTTTTTGTTCATCTTTCCCAAAGCCCCTCCTATTAAGCCTCTCATATTAAATACAATAACATGACCATAAATTGTAAGGAAAAGATCAAGAAGAAAACAAAAAAGATATGTTTTTTTTGCTATATTTCTTATTTTACATCCTTTGTATCTAGTGGGAAAAAAGCTTAGTTAGTAAGAGTTTTGAGCAAGCGTTTCTGAAAGTATAGGGATAATCTCACAGTACAGGGAAGACCTCTTATCTAGGTAATCTTTACTTCAGAAAATATAGGACCCCCACTTAGCATGGTGTTATAATCAAAGCAATGCCTGTCCTTGTTTAAAATAATGACAAAAACAATTTAAATTTTGTACTTTTTTACGATCATGTCATCTGTAACATAGGGACACTATAAAATGTTTTCCCTCATTTGTATTTAATACATCTCATACTTTAATATACTACAAAATATCTCTCCACAAACACATCAAGCATTCCCAAACATTTGCAAATGCAGTTATATTTGTTCTGCTTCTTTTCTGTTTCAAAATTAATTTCTCATTAGAAAAATCAGCATGCTCTCTCAGTTTTCTTTCACTGTTTCTATAAGAGCTTTTCTCCTTCATTTACAAGAAAGGAGGCTATTAAAGCTAAACATGAAAACGAAAATATATCTTACTTGGAAGACAGGTGAGGGAGGATGAAGCATAAAAGATGACAGGCACATAGTTTATTTTTATCTCTGTACATTCAGTAGTTGTAAATGGAAGCAGTATGGTTCTTGATCACTGAAAAACCTCTGAAATGCTCACAGATAAGAGCAACGACTCTCTTCCATCTTAGAAACTTGTGACTCAATCCTCCATCCATTATCCCTCTTATTTCCTCTCTTCAGATATCACAAAGCTATTTGCTGTTTCCCTTTAAAGGCTGAATACTAAAGTTTAAAATAGAAGTCATCATCATGTCTCAGCAATACAACTTCATTTTCTA
Source organism: Sorex fumeus (assembly GCF_029834395.1). Taxonomy (NCBI): domain Eukaryota; kingdom Metazoa; phylum Chordata; class Mammalia; order Eulipotyphla; family Soricidae; genus Sorex; species Sorex fumeus. Next base: position 19,209,795 of record NW_026606067.1, read on the forward strand.
TACATAGCAAGAGTGACTTCATTTGTCACCCCTTTCCATGCCCCCCAACAGCAAATGCATAGATGATAAGATCACAGTTGCCTTTGGGTGAAATCCAGATGTATCAGCCAGCCATTGGGCCCCCCTGGAATAAGTTCTTGTTATCTGTACCTCTATAGCTATATTAATTTCCTTCCACATCCTTCTGAGAATTGCCACTTTTGTGACTGTGGATGAAAAGATTTTCCTGCCTCATGTTGCTTTGTCTGGCCCACTCATTTTCCTACTTCAAGTCCTAGTTTGACAATATTTTCTCCATGCCATGCCCACTGTGCTCCTCTTTGACTAGCTCAAGGGACTCTACAGTGCAAGCCTGATGTATCCTCTTCATAACAGTTTGTTGTTTGATGGGTCACCCCCAAATTCTGTATTATATGGTTCAAATGTACAGTCCACATCATATGTCAAGAATTGGGTGCCCAATATTTTTTTGTTGAGTGCTAGTTAATGTCTAGTTAACAATTGGGCAACAACTGTGCACACTCCTCATCAAGTGAATAAAGGCATAGATCAACTGGAAAAATTTATCAGAATGATGCTAATGCACCTCATGGTACTAAAGGCTAACATGCTGTCTTGTTCTTCATATCTAATGTTCTCATTGTGAGCTATTAGCAAAGATGATGATACAGCCAACCTGTATTGTTTATCAGGTCCTGAGTGCTTTACACAAATTATCTCATTTGATTCTTAACTTAAATACTATTTAGTAGGCTTTGAAGTAGGTACTATTATTTTCTCTGTTTTTGCAAAATGAGGTTGAAGGTAAGTCACTCAGTACGTAGAGAACCCAGAATTAAGCCAGAGTTTTCTTTCTTTCCCCCCCCCGCCCCTATCTTTTGGGGGCACACTGCTTGTTCTCAGGTCTTACTCCTGGCTCTGTGATCAGGAGACTGTGGTGCTGAAATCAGATCCTGGTCAGTCAGGTTCAAGACAACTGCCCTACCCACTGTACTATATCTCCAGCTCAAGCCCAGGTATTTTGGATCATCTCTGAAAAAACTGATCTCAATAAACCAAAATTGGTGGGATAATTTGGGCTATTATGGCAAGCAAGATGATAGTTGTAAAACCTCATTGTAAACATTTTTCAAGGATATCTCTTTCTGTTTTCTGAACCTTAATGTGACTGTTGAAAAGTGGGTTCATCTTTCTTCTTCACTCCTGGTAAAACTGATCAAATGTCCAAAATTAATATGTCAGAAGAAATGAATGGAGCTCTAGAATTCAGTTATCTCAGTTTCTTCTTAACAGTTCCACGTGTTATTTGTGACTTTGAAAATAAGCACCAAATGCCTGAACTTGGCAACTGGTAGTCACCCTTTCTTTTCTATACTTGGTTCCATGAAGTTTCACAGTGATCATACATACATACAGAACAGACTTGTTGTCATTTCCCCATGAACTCATTGTACATTCACATGAAGACCTGAGTTTATTCTATGCTTTGACACCTGAACATGGAGGATCATATGGCTGGGAGCATTTCACAATCAAGAAAGCTTTATCTAGATCTGTTTCAGAGATCTATTTATTTTTGTAATAAGTAAAATGGAACAATTATTGCCTTTATGCTCTCTGAGTCCCAGAATCTTTGGACAAACTGGCAGGCTACCGAATGTAGCCTGCCCACATAGCAGAGTCTGGCAAACTCCCCGTGGCGTACCCAATATGCCAAATACCAGTAACAATGATGGGTCTCATTCTCCTAAAGAGCCTTGAATATAATCTCAGGGCTAGGATGAAGGAGACGTTACTGGGGCCTGCTTGAGGCAATCGACGAATAACAGGATGATTTGTGATTTGTGATTTGAGTCCCAGAATCTAAATCTGTCTAGCCTGTTCATTCCACATAATTTCAATCTTTTGGTTGATTTATTCTGATATCACACATTTGTTTGTGACATATGGACAGTAACTGTGGGAAAATTTTTGCAGAGTGAAAATATTGTCTTTCTTTAGTCAATAATTGAAATGTCCTAAGCTTTCAGACACATTAATAGACAACATCTGCTAAAATCAAGAGAATGAGTGAAAAACAGGATATGAGGCTTTGGGGATTAGAGTGAAGGGTATCCAACATGGACAGAGCTCCCATGACTGGGGTAACTGAGGCCAAGTGATGTGGTTAAGCAAAATAAAAACAATGGGAAAGAAACTTTTGAATTGGAACAAATAAATTGTTTCATTTTTCATCAGCATCTTTTATCTGAAATAAATAGTAGATAGTTTTGTGAGACCCATAAAATACTTTTGAGTCTGAAAGAAGTGTCAACTAGGTCATTTTGTGTCTGGGGAATTATGTTAAGGTTGCTAGAATTTAATGCTTTTTATTTTCCCCTTTGATGGTGAGAACTGCTTGAAAGTAACAACAACAGCAACAACAACAACAAAATGAATCCCATTGGGAACCACAGTGGCTTTTCTATGATTTTCAGATGACTTCTAAACAAATGAAAGCTACTTAATGAGATTTTTGCTTAGTTTTGAAGAACAACACACACACACACCCATGAAAGGAAGCCAAACTATTTTTAAATCTTTGTCGAACAAAAGCCAATTTAGAGTCTAATTTTATTTGCCATTTGTGAAGACTTCATGACTTTGGAAAAATAGCCAGTTTCTCCTGGATAGGAAGTAAATTCTTATTTTATAATTTATAAATACATTTAGAGAGATTAGATGGTCTCATGCGGAATGATATCATACTATCAGAGCTATATTGAATTACCTGTGACAATTTAGATATTGCGCTGTCCATAAGGAACCATTTCATAGTTCAAGAACAAGAGTAATAAAGGTATGAAATATAATTTCAGAAGGATAATTGTAGAAGAACAAGCTTAGTGTCAAATATATTCTTATTATATAAAGAAACAGTGTCTTCTTTTGGCTTTTTAGACTGCCTGGTCTCTGTGGTAGCCATTCATTTCGATATTGTGACTGTAGGCAATGAATGGACATGCCTGCTTTCTAATAAAACTTTATTTGCAAAATTAGAAAGTGAATAGAACCATAGATTACAGGTTGCTGACCTCTGAATCTGCTAAACATTTTTCAGTATTTATATGAGAAACATCTCTACTTTCTAAATTCTGAGCTAGGAGTTCAGGCCTTCCCAGTTGTGTACTTTGACTTATTGGCCACTTGTCATAAAGCAGCCAAAGTAGTCACTTCAGATTTCCTAGTTGAATACCTTGGTTTCCATGGCTGTGTATCATGAAGTGGTCAGAATAGTTGTGTTTTTTTTATTATAAATGATGGAAATTATAAAATGCTACAAGAGGTAGCTGACTGCTTTTTCCCTTTGACTTTTAACAAATGCCAACACTTCACTGTAATATCTGAATATTGAATTGAATCCAGTATGAGATGGGCTGATTTTGGACACCATTCAAGGGAAATTAGGTACTGAAGGGCCAATAATGCCTCATTATAAGGTGGTGTTATTTATGGGGCATGGATCTCTGGGGTGTTTTTTAAACCACAGTGTTGCCAAATGACAGGGCTCATTTCTCAGAGGGATAGAACTTGAGGAACACATGTTTTTTGTTCTAAATGCCTTTGAGCAGAAAAAGTACTAGACTATCTTGTGTGTCTGGGTCTGCTTCAGTCTCCAGTGCTTGGATTCCATCCCCACAGGCAGTCAGGGCTTTCTCGGGTTCTTTCTCGTGAAGCGATCACTTCTTATTTTTATTTTGCCATTTGGGAAGGGATTAACACTGCCTTTTGGTTTCCTCAGCTCACACAAAGAGGTGGAACCTCTAGTTGCTTTTAGGGGATCAGTAACTCATTAAGCAATCCCAGGTGGCTTCCTGAAGCAGGTGCACATAGCTTTGTAAGTATCTGTCACAGAAGCCTTATTGAAAGCTGGATGCAGCTGCCCTGCTCAGGTCAAGCTTCGTTTTGAAAGCTTTGCTCCCCCTCTTCTTCGTGACTCTCTGGGGTCTGATAACATATGATTGTTTTGCACCATACTTTGCATTCTCAATAGGTTTTCATTCCCAATGAAGAAATTACTCTAGCAAAGAGACTCAGAATTCAGCCCAGAGAGCATTTTTTTTCGCAGCTCATGGCCCACCATCAAAGTTAGAGTTGGGAAAATCTCTATTGGATCTTGCATTTGGAATATAAACTTCATAGGTTTTCTTGGTTCCTTTGAGACAAACATTCTGAGATGGAAGGAATGGGAAATTGATATTTTGGAATGAAACAGGGTATTGTTGCCTGTGACTCACTCAGGTTTTCTCAGAGTAGGGCATTGTGTATATTTCCTGTCCATGGCTGCCTTTGCTCACATGAACACTGACAGCTCCTGGAGGCCCTCACCACCTGGAAGTCTGTCCAGACCTGCACTTATTTTCTAGGCCCTTTGGCCTACAGTCAGTACTGACTTTGGATGATACTGTCCATAGTGGAAGGAATGCCCTGCTAGCTGCCTGGTTGGCATTTGCATTTTGTCTTTCATGGCTAAGTGTTTAAATAGTAGATGGATTCATGAGACAATGAAATTGAGCACTAGCATCACTTGGGTCAATATATTAGATTGTGTGTAAAGATTCCAGGACATAAATATGAATAGTAATTTGTAAAGTGCTATGTTTTACATCTCTGGGACACTCTGGAGATGGACTTCCCTCAGACGACCCTGCTCTCCCTTCTATCCTGTTACCACCATTTTCCCAATTCTTGATGGGCGCAGAGACTCAGCAATAAGAGGAAAAGGCAACTGGAAAAGACCATGAAAGTTTATTATTCCAAGTCTGCAAAGACCCATAGGAACTGCACATGAATACCTCTTTTTTTCTTCACTGGAAAACACATTTCCTATAATTTGTCCACTGACTAGTTACTTGAACTCTGGTTTCCTGGGCCAGATCCTCTCACTGTTTATTTTTAAGTATAAGTCTTCCAAATTTGAAGCCCCTGACAAATATTTCGTGCTCTACAGATGACTTATAGGAATTTCCTTTGAGACTTAATGACTTATTGTGCACCTGTCTGGTACTTAGCTATCGTTGGAAAAGGGTCCTTTCAGAAGATGACTATCTTGGTGAGTTGGGGTACATTTGATGCTGATACTTTTTGAAGGAACCCAGGTGCATCTGTGCCTCCTTCAGCCATTGAAATGACCTGTTCATGGAAGATGTCTCTTCTTCATGGTCCTGATATGGGCACATCTGAGAGTAACCCATTGTTGGCCCATTATTCCAGGGTGAAGGTTCAGACTCCATCAGTAAGGATACCAGGAACCATACTAAGGTGGGTTATATGTTCTCATTCTCATGGAGAAGACTTCAAATATAGCTTACAGACTTTGTGTCTACCAAAAGAACTCCCTAGAGGAAAAGTTGCTAAGCAGTAGAATTGCTTAATAAGGCAAGTTTTGGAAATATATTCTCCCAAGCCTTTTAACAGGATGGATTCATCTTTGTCTGGCACTTTGGGCCCCAAAGCCTCAATTATGTACTGAAGCACAGACATTCTTTGTTTAAGTCCTCCAAGACAAAGGGTCATCTCTTTTCTTCTGGAAGTTCTGCAGGAAGACTGCCTCCATAACTTCCCAGAGAAGACCCACCTCTTGCTTTATTCCTCAAACCTGAGAATGAACTTCTTTCGTCTGACACAACTCTCTGGACACAACTGAGCCATCCACTTTAGGTTGGATCTCAGCAGATGGGGAGAACAGCCACATATTTAATTGGGAATTGCATTTATGAAAGTCAGCTTTACTATGCATGAGTAGTCATTCTTTCTCTTCTATAGTGTCATGCTCCTGGCTTCCTTAATGCAGGAACATTTTTCTCCTTTCTCAAATCACATTGGCTGTTCTTCCTTTACCAGAGGAGGGTGTGGGAGGTGGCAGATTAATTCATGCTGGGGCAAAAGGAGTCTCTGTTGATTTTTGGGTTGCCCATGTGACACCCAGGAGTCTGATTTTTGTGGGCAGCACAGGAGAGACTGACAAGGAACACTATGAGATACAGTGCAAAAGACTACTTAAATGACTTTAAGGACATTGTTCCTGTGGGCTCACATGCAGAGTTTGTAAAAATAGGTCAAATGGTTTAAATATGATACTGTTCCTCTCTTAGAAGAGCTCAGGGTTCCCTCTTGGTTATAAAATGTTTCCAACACTGAAAAGGGCATCGTAAAAATGCACTGTGTGAAAAGGCATGCTGACACTGTAAAAATTAATAGTTTTCTTGGACATGGAGTTGTGTCAGTTCTCACTGTGGTCAGCTGGAGAGATGAATGGACACTTCTCCTTATTCATATAAAGTGAATTGACTTGCTCATCTTCATTTTCCCCTGCAGAGCATTTGGGCAGAGCCCATGGTGATGCACTCCTCTGGACTCTGCAAGCCTGTCCTCCCCATGCCCAGTCCTGTGTTCTGGAACTCTTTAGATTCCAACTTTTAATAGTTATGTGGAAAAAAAGGTGGCCAAATATTCAACCTTTAGAATAGTTCCATAAAAGGGTTGATCCTCATTTCCCATTTTCTTAAATGTCATAAGTAATCATGACTTATTTTCTTCCATCATCAAATACATTTGCTATTTCTTGCTACTTAATTGAATAATTAGAAGTCCTGAAAGGAGAGAGGGGATGGATTCTTAGACATTAAAAAATAGACAGGAAATATGCCTGTGCTGAAAGGAGGGAAGAGACATCAGATTCTGACATGAATTTGACACCGTGCCTTTAGACAAAGTGGCTACTCTAAGGCTGGAAATGTCTCTTTAAAAGAACTTGAGAATAATAAATTTTAAAAAAATGAGGTCAAAGTTTAGGGGAAAGCTTCTGTCAATTTTAAAGCTAGAGACTTTATATTGAAGGCTTCAGAACTAGTGATCAGAGTTTTAAAAATGGGTGTACCTCATGGTGTCTCACTAATAAAAATTTTAAAAAAATTAAGTATAATTTAACTGAGTTAGTCAAAAGGATTTGTGATCTCAATCACAGTTAAAATCGTAAGCCATTAATTAACATTAAAAATGTCTGCAAGGAATGATAATATTTACAACTAGCTGGAAATAGAAACAATGATATTTGACTTTTATGATTCTAAATTTTGGATTTGTGATTGAGATCTGCACCTTACATATGATTATATGAATAATAAATGAGACATATTTCTAAAAAAATTTAAAAAATAAAAATGGAAGTACTCGGAAGAAGGGTTGAAAAAATATTGGTGGAAGAACAAGAATCTTAGATCTAAAAGAGTTGTAAGAGTCACCTAACCTTATGGTGCCTGCACGGAATTGATTATAAAAATGTATTGGTGGGTGTTTATCTGTCTTCTAATTTATTTGAAGTGTGTTCTTTCCTTCCTAATGTTGTCTCATTTTACAGTTGAATGATTCTAGTTCTCTACTTCAAGCTATCTGGACTCATTCTCTTTTAGATTTATCTTCTGTTGGAAACCGTTTTAGTTTACTGAGGTTCAATTTATTTAGGTTTGGGGAGTTGCACCCAGCAGTGCTTGGGGCTTTCTACTGGCTCAGTGCTCAGGGAACATTACTGATGGTGCTTTCATGGTCCATATTCAATGGTGGGGATGGAGCTGGGATTTGTTGTGTGGTTGAACCCCTGTTTTATCTCTGTAGAACCTGCTGTTGAGGTTCCTTTTATGTTGTGATATCTTCTATTTTTAAAAATTAATTAAAAAATTAAGTCACCTGAGATAAAGTTACAAAGTTGTCCATGATTGTGTTTCCAACATATAATGTTCCATCACCTATCTCTTCACCAGTGTACAGTTTCTACCACCAATGTCCCCAATTTCTCTCCTTCCAAATCCTACTCTAGTTTGCTTCTGCAGTACACACTTTTCATCTCTCTCTCTTTTTCTCTCTCCCCTTTTGATCAGTATGAGTTGTAGTACAGGTGTTGTAAGGTATAACCTTTTACCTACTTTTTTTTTATGTAGGAGTACTGCTATTTATTCAGCCACCGATTAGCTGATTGGATTGGGCATAAACTCTGCCTTACATTTTTTTTCTCATTTTATTTATTAAATCACCATGAGAACTTTCGGGTTTAAGTCCTGGTCATACAATGAAACACCTGTACCTTCACCAGTACCCATTCTTCACCCCCCAAACCCCAGTATACCCCCATCCCACACCCTCTCTTACCTGTGAGGCAGATGATTTCCACATTACTCTCTCTCTACTTTGATTAAATTCAATATTTTGATACCAGGCCCACCATTATTATTTGGGATTTTACCCCAACACTCAGATCTGCTGAAAAGGCAACAGTAGACAATTTCTTTTCTATTGTTTGTTATGAATGTTGTGATGTTGTGATATGATGTGATATACTGAGCCGCATATGATGTTGTGCGGCTCAGTAGTGGCCATGCGATTTTGAAATTTCGAAATTTTAACAATTAAATCTGGAGGGATTTCTGCCAGAACCTGCTGGTTTCTGAGATTTGTTCCTGAATCTCTTGGATCATGGCCATTAAGCAGCTTGATCAGGAGCCAGAAAGGCTGTTTGTGGGCGGCAACTTGGGGTCTCTTTGGGATGGAGAGGAAAGGGCTGGCTCCACCCCCAACCCATGAGGCCCCAACGTGTCTCATCACTGAAGGCCAAAACATGACTGTCCAATGGCCTCTGGAGGATGGTGGCCACCGAGCTTCCTAGGGGCATCAGCCAGAGGGACAGCACCCTTTCCCCCTTGGAATGGCCTGGCAACAGTAACCTACTGTGGGGTCCGAACGCATTTCTGCCAAAAAACAATGGGTTCCGAGATTTGTTTCTGAGTCTCTGGGATCATGGCCATTAAGCAGCTTGATCAGGAACCAGAAAGGCCGTTCATGGTCATTGACTCGGGGTCTTGTTGGGAAAGGGAGGAAAGGGTTGGCTCCACCCCCATCCCGTGAGGCCCCGCGTGTCTCGTCACTGCGGACCCAAACCTGACCACCAGTGGCCTCTGGAGGATGGAAGCCACCGGGCCACCAGGGGGAACAGGCCAAGGCATGAAACCTATTCCCACCTGGGGTGGCCCAGCGCTAGTAACCTACTGCAGGGACTGGACGCATTTCTGCTTTGGCACTCGGTTCTGCGATTTGTTTCCGAGTTTCTGTGGTCATGGCCATTAAATGGTTTGATCAGGAGCCTAGAGGCCATCCGTGGGTGGCGGTCTCGTTGGGGTGGGAGGGAAAGGGCTGGCTCCACACCCATCCCGTGAGGCCCCATGTGTCTCGTCACTGAGGGCCCAAACCTCACCATCCAATGGCTTCTGGCAGATGGTGGCTACAGAGCCTCCAAGGGGGAGCAGGTGGAGGGACAGCTCCCTTTCCCCCCTGGGGTGGCAGGCGACAGTAATCTACTGCGTGGTCCAGACGCATTTCTGCCAAAAGCCTCTGGGTTTTGAGATTTGTTTCTGAGTCTCTGGGATCATTGCTGACTGTCCAGTGGCCTCTGGAGAATGGTGGCCACTGGGCCACCAGGGGAATAGGCCAAGGCATAAACCTATTCTCACCTGGGGGTGGTCCAGCACCAGTAATCTTCTGCAGGGACTGGATATATTTCTGCCAAAAGTTGTTGGGTTTCAAGATTTGTTTCTGAGTCTTTGGGATCATGGCCGTTCAGCAGTTTGATCAGGAATCAGAGAGGCCATGCCTTCAAGTATATAGCTGAGCCAGAGGTGGTTTGTGGGTGTGTGTCCCACATATCTAACTTTTGGCAGGTTTCTTTCTTAGTAAACTTTGCCCCACGTTTTTGGGGTCTGGCCAAAGGTACAGCAGCAATTTTGGGGTATCTGGAATTCTGAAGGTGCCATCAGGCTGCTGATGCACTCACCTCACAGGTAGAGATTGACCTGCTGGCGACACCATACCCCCTCTTTATCTACGTTTAGCACTCAGTGCTTATAGAAAATAGAAATGAGTACGAGGAGGACTAGACCACAGTTGGAATCTTGTCACAAGTGGAGGGAAGGGGAAGAGGGCAGTAAGGACGAGAAGGGACCACTATGCAATGGCAGAGGGAAATGATCACTCTGGACAGAATTGAGTGTAATGTCTTTTAAAAGAAAATGGTATTTGTCTTAGGTATGAAAAGGAATTTCATACCTAAGGACAATACCTCAAATTTTCATTATAACTCATCATAGAATCCAGCCACCTCTGCCATCTGGATGATGAGCTTGACCTCTTAACCTCTGAGTCTTGATATTATCTGTGACTTTGTAGTCAGCTGAGACATCTATATCCATATCCAAGAATTGGACAGCAATGTATAGTAGAACAGTATGACATAACTTAAGCATTAAACAATTTAAATATGGAAGTAAAAGAAGACTTGATGGGAGACCTAGATCACTGAGTAGTGAAGGATACGGGTCATGTGTGAATCAGGGCAGGAACCCAACCTGCGAGGAAGAGTGTCTTCTGGTAATAACGTGGGAATCACTTCACCTACACTGGTCTTTCTTTTGGGGAGTCAGATACTTAGTGAGACACAATAAAATAGTCTTACAAGAATTTATGACCTTGAAAGTTTTCAGGGAATGTGAACATTTTCTTCATGATTGAGTCAGCTGACACTTGGCAAAGGCAGCTTCCTGTTTTTATGGGGGAAAGTAAATCCTAAGTCTTTCTAAAAAGATTAAAAAAAAAATCATGGACACTGAATTGCTCTTGGAAAACACTGTTTTGATGATTGTGGTGTAAATGAATCAGGATCACATGGGTAATATTTCTGCTCAAGTCCACATGGTTTAAACATGAATGGAAAAGGGCTTATATCCTACAAGCCTCGTAATTTGTCTTTCTGATTATCGGAGCCTCTCCCTTGCATCTGGGGAGGACAAGGGAGAGTCTGAGAACTTCACAAAAGCTCAAATACACCTGGCTTTTTTCTAGCCACCTCTGAAGACTTTATGGATGAATTTTTATTACATAAATAAATGTGGCTGTGGAAAACTAATAAACATTCTCAGCTTCTGCAGGTGTGCTTCCTGTCCAAAGAGCACAGTCTGAGGTTTTCTTGATTTCTTTCTTGTTTCTCTCTTTGCCCATCGTTCAGATTTTCCTGGACATTTAAAAAAATATCTCTGTCCTCACATACTCCCAGTGTAATGAAATCAATTCTGCTGTTTGACTTTTATACTACAACCTTAGAAAAGTTCTTTCTTAGTTGATAAGGATGCAGACAAAACTCAAGGTATGTCTGATCTTTTTTTGCACCGGGAGAGGGAGGACAGAAGTAGTTTAGAGGCTCTTGGACCCAGTGTCTCCCCGTAATCTTCAAAGCTGGGCAGTATTATTATCTTCTCTATTTACCTGTGTACCAGACTAGCTCCTTTCTGCCCTCTGAGGAGCCCTCAGTAATTCACTAGGAGCTGTGTTCTGTGGCAGGTACACCACTCAGACTTCAGCAATAATTCTGAGTTATTGGGTCACTCTCTTCTTTCTAAGTCCCAGTGTGACGGAGTCTCTGCAATTTCTCTGCTCTTCCACACAATTTCTGCAGGGTAACATCAGACTTAGCTGGTGGTCCATGCTCTAAGGCCTGAATTTATTGCATGAAAACCTAAATCTCTGCAAGCAGGCCTCTAAAGAGCTGTTTGCAGGGGTCATCTTGTCACTTGCTACTTTGTAAAATTTTAACCTCTGCCTTCTTTACCTTCTGTCTAGTAAATTCCCTGCTTCACTCATTAGTGCATTGGTTTTCTTATTGTGTGTTCATTTAATAGATATCAAAAGAACATGACTACATGATGAGGATGGTGTTTTATTGAAACAATATTTCATAGGTGCAGAGTGAAGAGCAGTCATTATAGATAGCTTCTTCCCACCTTGGGGTACCAGCTTTGTACCTTGGTCCTCAACAGGCATGTGTACAAGGGGTGAATTGACTGCCCTATGCTTGTCTTCTGTACTTGGCTGATTCGCTACTGTGGTGGAGATTTCTTTTTAAAATAAACTACTTCAGAACCATGCCACTGGACCCCAAGCCAGGCTGTTTCATTCTGGGTGCCCTAGAGGGGTGCGGGTGAGACCTCTCCCTGCCCTAAGGGACCCAGCTCTGGCAGCCAAAATCCTCCAGAGCTAGGGATGGGTATTTGATCATTGTATAATTGAAACCCAAGCACAAAAATTTGTAAGTCTACAACTGTACCTCATGGTGTCTCACTAATAAAAATTTAAAAAAAAAAAACCTTCAGAGCTCAACTACGGCCATGCTCACGGCCACTCTTCACATGCTTGAGCTGAGCCTCACCCACATGTGAACATATTTCTGGACTGCACAGGCATGAGTCATACCACCCATACTCCAAGAATATCACACCACATTTGATGGGGTTTAAAGTAGGAGGCAACCAATCTTAGAAAGAAATATTTTTTTTGCAATATATGTGTGTGTGTGTGTGTGTGTGTGTGTGTGTGTGAGCACACAAGGCTCAACCTTTAACAACATGTCAACATGTTAGTGATCTCTTATAGAAGGGCTTAATGTCCCCTGGGTGAAATACAACAATCTTAACAATGTTTCCTCTAAGAAAACTTTTTTGTAGCATCTTCAGCGGTTTTTCATAACAAATAATACAAAATAAATTTATTTTGGTTCTGCTTTGGGGAAGGGATTGGGGTTCTGTATGGAAATATCCAAACTATGGTGGCAGGAAGGTGTAGTGGTGGTGGGATTGGTGTTTGACTATTAAATGAAATAAAATAAACCATAAGAAAAGAAAATAGTAATAGGATACAGTGCTTTTCCACATACAATCCAACTGGCAGAGTCTTAACAGAGTGCCAGTGACTCAGGTGAATTTCTTCACCAAATAAATTGATTTTGCTCATTAAAAAATAAATCAACTCTTTTAATCCTCTTTAGTTTCCTACATGGGCTGGAGCGAAAGCACAGCAGTAGGGCATTTGACTTGCACGCAGCCAACATGGCCGACCCGAGTTCGATTCCTCCGCCCCTCTCGGAGAGCCTGGCAAGCTACCGAGAGTATCTCGCCCGCGCGGCAGAGCCTGGCAAGCTCCCCGTGACGTATTCGATATGCCAAACACAGTAACAACAAAGTCTCCAATAGAGACGTTACTGGGCCCGCTCGAGCAAATAGATGATCAAACGGGAGGGCCTTTACCTTTACCTTTTTTTAGTTTCCTACATGAGACCCCCTTCCTGGTGACAAAGCTTACTGCCTTTTCATAAATATCAGTTGTCAGTCTAGAGGATGAGCTTTATGGTGACAGGATTTCAGATAAGAACAGGTAATTTGGGGGAAAACCAGCCTGTTTGTTCTCCCTCTTTCTTGTGATTTTTATCCATAAACTTGGGTTTCTTCTTTGGAAACATATGCCTATTGATCTCATGTTTTCTGTAAGGTGCTAAAAGTAGGAACAAGGGTGTTGTTAGATCAGTTTCTCATAGGACACAAGGAGCAGACATTATAATTAGTAATTATTATTATATTACTTTCCTTGTAGTCCCTTTAGACCAACTCTTCAGACTTGTTTCCTTTTCTCTTTGATTGAAAGCTTGGCTTTCTCAGATAAGTTTCAATCACCAAACATTCCCAAGTTGAGTCATGTAATTTTTGGTCCAGTTTAACAGTTAGCAGGATGGTACTAAAACCTAGCCCTGCCTTGGTAAGAAAGCCCATGGGAGTAGGACAGTAAGGAGAAGGCAGGTTTTCCCTCCTAGCTTCAGCTACCTCCTTCCAGGAGACAGTCAGCTCTATCTATAGGATTGGCATTTAGGAGAAATGTCCTCCTTAAAGGCACTGTCTCCTGAAAACGTGTTTTCCTTTTAAATTTTGTATCCCTTTGGCATGGTTAATAGACCAAAGCTGGGGCTGGAGATACAGCAAAGTGGGTAGGGTGTTTGCCTTGCACACGGCCGACCCGGGTTCGATTCCCAGCATCCCATATGGTCCCCTGAGTACCACCAGGAGTAATTCCTGAGTGCATGATCCAAGAGTAACCCCTGTGCATTGCTGGGTGGGTGTGACCCAAAACACAAAACAATAAATAAAATAGACCAAAGCCTATTTAACCTGTGCCCACACCCCAGAAACAGCCTGGTAACTCGTTGGATAATGAAAAATCACTTGGCATTTATGATTTTGTTCCTGGTCTTTGTATCTTGGCCAAAAATGGAGTATAGGATTTCTTGAGCTGGTAAATTTTGACCAGAGCTCTATCCCTTATGGGCTTTCACACATATAAATTTCATCTGTTTTGCAGAAATTCCATGAAATAAGAAGGATAAAAATTGATACCCAGTTAGAGTCACTGTTGTGCATCTGAGCCCTAAAGGTATAAATGATGGAGTCTAGATGGAAAGCAAGTGTTATAGCTTAGGGCTGGTTTTGGACTTAACCTTGTACAGTAGGATTATGGTAACTCCTAAGATGGGCCCAAACCAAGCACTATGAATTATTATATTGTGACCTTTATGTAATAAGCGTCTTAGATTTTCTGATCCTTATTCTCCTAATATAAAATAGAATTATTATCATATCTCTCCTAGACTTAGGAGTCAATGGAATAATATAAAGCAGTCCTGAATACATTATTAAAATGCATATCTGGAGGACACCAAAATTCTAAATTTCTATCAAGATCATTGCTATTGCTGGTTTGAGAGCTAGGACATAATGCATATCAAGTATTTGGTATACAGTAGCTACTCAATAAATATCAGTTTCCTTGCTGAATATTCTATCTTCTTTGCTCTTACCTTGATTTTAAAGATCCACTAAAATGGACTCAACATTCTTTCTGGAACAGAGTTAAAGATAACATAATTTTCAAACATGGGTACCTATTTCTTTGGTCTTTAAATGAAGCTGAGGGAAGAACCTGGTTTTGTCTGAGTGATGGTTTAGTAGCATAGTACTACCTCCATGCACATGAGAAAGGTTACCCAGATCAAGGTCACTCCTATTTCCATCTTTCCAAACAACTGCTTGGTCTTTGCTGAGCTCAGAAATCAATGGAGGTCTCCCACAAATAGTGAAAGGAACTTTTTGAGAATTAGAAATCAGATAGTTGCAGTAAACAAGGAGATGGTCATAGCCTCTCTGCATGATGGCCTAGAACCTTCATCCAGCTAAATATTTTATGATAATTTTTCCGTTCTGAGTTATTGAGATGGGACTATAAGAATATTTCCAACCCATCACCTAACTTTGACTCCTGAGCACATCTATTTCAATTCTGGCAGGGAAACAGATTGGGAATTGTTGAAGGGTGTTAATCTTTAAGAATAGGTAAAGAGATCCTGGAAAAAGTATCACCCAACTTTGCTTGCCAGCAAAGAACTGAAAGTTATGCCTCTAGTACTCAGTGCCTTTGTGTGATAATCAAACACCATCTTAAATTGTCACCAGTTTCAAACACAGCCTTAATCTGGGAAGGAGAGACATTTCTTTAATTGTGTACAATTCCTTAGTCATATTTCCTAGGCTTATTTGAGATCCCTCTTATTTCCTTTAGAAGGAAAGCACTAATACCCTGAATATCTGCAACTGAACAAGCCTAGGATAAAGCTTAATGAAATCCTTTGCGAGGTGTGCAAAGGCCAAGCAGAATTCATTTGCTTTTCTTAGGTGGCCAGTGTGGTCTGTTGTTTGTGGTGTGTAGGCGGCAAGATTGATGCATTGGGTGCATGTAGTGGAAAAAGGAACCAAATAGAATAAAATTGCTTGTGGTATAGGAAGTCACATTTGTTTATTAATAGAAAAGACTAGAATATGCAGCAATTTTCTTGCAAAAGTAACAGAAATTTATAGCAGTTAGAGTACAACTGAACTATTTGTTGTCCCTGAAAATTTTTTCATCTATTGGTAATGACCATAATCACATGTTTGCTATTTTTTCCACTGCAAAAGTAATACTTATAAACCAATATTTGTAAGTATAGAAAGTGATGAAAATATATCCATGTTTCTGGCATTATTTTGGAATGTTTCTTTCCTGTGCTCCCTCACCCTCCCATCGCAACATAACAGGCATTTCTGGTTTCTGAAAATGGTTTTGACCAAAGTATGTGACTTAAAAGACTCCGACCCATGAAGAAATGAGTTAATTGGTCCTTCTGAAAAAAGATTGTGCCACATGCCTGGAGTTACCAAGAGACAGGAAGTTTTAGGGAGAAGATTCTCAATGTCTTACATTGACAAACAGTGTTGCCCTTTTCTAGATTCTTCTTGCTTTATAATTGTGTGGGTTCTCTTTATACTATTGTCATATTTATTCCCATTTAACCAAATCCTCCTTCAAAATCTCCTTTCTACACTTCTCTGGGAGATACCAAATTGGTTCTCCTCCTATCATACTGTGTTTCATGAGATCTTTGGAGATCTCTCCTTATCCCTGACTGAGGGCGGGTGGGGTGGGGGGGGGAGTTGGAGGAAACCACTTCTGACCACACCCTTACAGAATTATCAAAGGATCTCTTCATTCTGACTGGGTACATCTCTGTTCTTGCTTCAGAGATCCCAGTAACTATTTCATGCTTGACCTCTTTAGAGTTCCATTGGGTGCATGAGTCCTAGCTCCCAACAAAGGATTTACGTTAACCCCTCTCCTTACTTCTAGAACTATTTCTTTCTGCTCCTCAGTCCTTTCCATTTCAGAACCCTCAACCACCTCAAGCTTTGACCTCCATCCAAGAATTCAGTAAAATGTCTGCACTCTGAGAAGCTCGCATTTTCTTTGATTGTTCTTTGGAAATATTGTGATAGGAATCTCTTCCTTACTTTTCCTTTCTTGGAACTCACAATCTATTGTCAGATCTGTTTACCAATATCTCAAATACATATTTTGCATATTTCCTTCACTTTCTATTCCTTAATATCCTCTAAGGAGTCAAATTGGGTGCTCATTTTTCAACTACATTTAGAAGGGGTTGTCTCCTGACCTGCTTCAAAAATGTTCTTAATTCAGACTAATCAAAATGGGTTCTTCAGTTTTCCTTAGTAGTTTTGAGTTGCTTCAATTCATTAATTTTATTTTGGGAGGGCAAGGAGTTGGGCCACACCCGATGGTATTTAGAGTTTACTCATGGCTCTGCACTCTGGGATTACTTTTGGATCTTTGCTCTGAAATCACTCCTGGAGGGGCTTGAAGGACCATAGGAGATACTGGGAATCAAATTTGGCTTGCCACACAAGCTCCTTACCTACCATACTATCGCTCCAAATCCGTTAATGGTTAAACTCACTCACAACTTGAGAATATTTAAATGCATAAAACAAAGATTGTTTATCCTTGGCTCTATCACCAATGCTGCAACTCCTAAATTAGTAGAATGTTTTTCCAATGCTGTGACTTGAGTCAACACTGTCACTGTCCTTCCGTTGTTCATCGATTTGCTTGAGTGCGCCCAGTAATGTCTCCATTGTGACACTTATTACTGTGTTTGGCATATCGAATATGTCATGGATAGTTTGCCAGGCTTTGCCGTGCGGGTGAGATACTCTTGGTAGCTTGCTGGGCTTTCCGAGAGGGGTAGAGGAATCGAACCTGGCTCAGCCGGGCTGGATGTGTGCAAGGCAAACAGCCCTACTGCCGTGCTATCGCTCCAGCCTTGAAGTAGGTGAGGCAAAAAGTTTAGGTGTTCTTCTGTTATTTGTGTGTGTTGGGGGGGGGAGATAAAATACCCTGATTTTAGCCAAAAGACCAAGAAGTGATAGCAGGATGTAAGGTTTAATAAGAATGGGAATAGAGTATGTCATGTTTCCCAGCACACTTCTGGGTAACTTTGGAAATTCTTTTTCCCCCTCTTGCCTCTCTCTCCTGCCCTTTCTGTCTCTGTCTCTCAAATACTGTTATGTACATGTGTGCACTTAAGTTATTGAATAAAGAGACTTTGAGATCATGTTTGCCAAATGCACTATAATGAAAACTTCCCCAAAGTGCCACTTGGGATAGCTAAAGAATCATTTAGGATGTCTCAGTGGATTTTTACAAAATGCATTCTTTCTATTGGAATATTGTACACATAAAACCCTATCATTAACACAATTGTAAGTCACAGTGCTTCAGATAAAATTCAAGAAAAATATTTCCCCTCAATTGACTTCTTCATCCCAAACATCCAAAATATTGGTGTTCCTCAGAAGGGATTTGAGCCAAGGAGTATTAAGTTCACCAGTAGCAGGAATGAGATATCTCTCTGTTTTCAGAAGCTGTCTCAGAGAAAAAGTCCCTGGTTTATTAGGAATGCCAAGCTCCTCAGTTTGAAAAGGATACTTCACGTATGGTTCAGGTATGGTTCAACCTCACAGGAATGAATTACAAGGGGATGCTCTCCTGATAGCTCTTCCTTACCCCTGCCCTTCAGAATCTTCTCTGACGGGTACTCTGAAAAATTGGATTTGGTAGCATTTGAATGATATTTTGCCATTAATTGGCAAGGTGACAGCTAACAATTCTTCCAGCAAATCAGATTGAGGTAGCTTTGAGGAGGTCTCAAGTCTTAATTTTGTATACAGAGTAAGCAGACCACATGAGTTGCAAAGAAAAAAACCTTATTTTGATTATCTGAGATTGGTGTTTAAGATCCAAACTTGAAAACCAGTTAAGTAAATGTAGTAGTAATGCTTGGCTTAATCAAACCTTTTGATGTGTCCAGTTCAAATATTCTCTAGAAGGAAGTTTGAAATGTATGTGGAACCTAATAACTTACAAGGAGAACATAAACCATGCCAAGGTTGACTGAAAATTGCATTGACGTTGGAAACTGGAGCTTTTAGAAAATGTTCGAAGAAACTAATACTCGATTTGGAGCATTTCAGCTGGTAATCAAATTCAGAATGTTAGGAGAGGGCTGATGAGATATTCTTCTATTTTATTTTTCAAATAAATAAAGGCTGTTGTTGATTCCATCAAGACAACTTTGCCTGTAGGACAATAACTAGCATGTGTTTTCATCTCCATGCACATATGTTTGTAATTGTATCCGTACACTTTCTTAGAAAAAGTTTGCAGGCCTCTGAAATGAGATTAGTACTTCCATAGCAGAGTCCAATGCCAACAAGATAGGAAGCATGCATAGCCTTCTGAAATCATCAAATTGGTAAATCAGTCAAGGATGGTGGAAGTCGAGAGGGCTGATAGTCCTGCCACATCTCCTTACCAATGTTCTCACCATTGACAAAAGCATTACTGTGCAATAGTTGGATTTGAATGCAAGAGCTAGACATCAGAGATTGCCAGATCAGTCACCGAGAGCTTAGGGTTTTAAAATGGGACTTAAAGAAGTAAACATATTAGTAGTCATTAATATTTCACTAATCTGAAAATATTTGAACACTATATAAATGTCTCATTTGGATATTCTGCTTCTTCAAATGTAATTCTTGGGGTATATTTTCATTTTAATGGGCCTCAACTCCCTTTTAGTTAATAGTTTCAGTCTCTCAGCATTGCCCTTTACGCTTCATTTCTCCTTACACACTAAGTTTAGTTTAGTCTGTCTCTACTTTCAAATGCATGGGCCCTTCTTTCCCTTCCAGTTTCTGCCCAAACCTAAGGTAGCACATATCTTGCCTGAAAATCAAAGAGTCTCCAAATGGTCATTTTTCTCCTTCCCTTTAGCCTTCTTTGCATGTGGGAATCACATGAATTCATTACATTAAACCCTGCAGTGCCTTCTGTGCTCTATGTCTAGTTCAAGTGCTATATCTCAAAGAATTTTACACTTACCAGTTTTAAAATATTAGTCCTTCACTCTCTCTCCATTTTATTTTTGTCTTTTTCTTAAATTAGGGTGTTTTTAATATTCCTTTTCCCTGACTAAATAATACAAAACTTTTTTAGTCCTTTTCACTAGTGTATTTCAATTCCAGTCAATAAGTAATCAACTGTTAAATGAAAAATAATTTTAAAAGGTGATAATAAGGGGTCAGGAGTGATACTACAGTGGGTAGCGTACTTCCCTTGCATGTGACTGACTTGGGTTAAATCCATGGCATCCTATCTAGTCCCCTCAGCCCCAGCAGGGGTGGTCTGTGAGTGCAGAGACAGGATTAAGTCCCGAGCACCATCAGATGTGGTCCCCTTCTTCCATCCCTACAAAAGATAATAAGAAAATAGTATGTTTTAGACTTTATGAGGAAGGAATAAGGGAGCATATGCATATGTATATCTACTTGAAACTGACAAAATATTCAGTCTAAGGCATCTAATTGATGTGGTTGGAAGGCACACTAGGTATGGGGACATTATTATCCTTCCTTCCTTCCTTCCTTCCTTCCTTCCTTCCTTCCTTCCTTCCTTCCTTCTTTCCTTTCTTCTCTCCTTCCCTCCTTCCCTCCTTCCCTCCTTCCTTCCTGCTCCAGAGCCATTGTGCTATCTCTGAGCTCCCCACTTTGTGCACTTTGATGAATTATCATAATTCCACCGACTACTTTATCCTTCTGGGATTTGTGGAGCACAGTGAAATATACCATTTGAGGTCATGCTCCCTTAAACAATGGCTGTCAACATTTTGGACACTATTTAAGTGTCCAAATATAGCTTTATATCAGCCACCTGTTTTTATTTTTTATTTAAGTGTGTGCAAATTCTGCACATTTTTATGACACAAATCAGCCTTACATGCAATCCAATTTCTTTCAGAACCAGTGTGGAAGCAGCCACGTGACCCCTACCAACACAATATTTCTTGCACATTCCTTAGATTTGCTACTCTCCTAATTAACACACTGGCTGAAAAATCTCAAAACAGGGACTGATGTGGGGAACACTTTTGTGTTTAGAAAATGAAAATACAGTCTGCTTAGTTAAATGAGAACTTCAGACACAAAGATGCTTTTCTAGTAGAAGTATATGGGAATACACTTATGTTAGAAAATTATTGTTTGCAGTTCTGACTCAAATTGGCATTAAGCATTCCTCTGACAAGCTTCCACATAGGATAAAATGTCATCTCATTTCTGATGCCCTCACTGAACCTTTGGCTTAGACCATCTTGTGGCAAAGTACTAACTGGGGGTTGGAGAGATAGTACAGGAGTAAGGTTCTTGCCTTTCCCAGTTGATCTGGGTTTGATTCCCAGCCCCCTGGGCTCTGCCAAAAGTGATCCCTGAACACAGAACCAAGAGTAATCCCTGAGCACTAATAGATACAGTTCGAAAAACCAAAAGTGCAACTTTATTGCTCAGATTGGCAGCCAAACCAGAGCTGCAGGGGGAGGGTCACTCACCTGTATCCCAATACCCTATTGTAAAAGCATTTGCTGTGTCTTCCTTTATGTTTTCCTTTGAGTGGCTTTGAGTGGTAAACAGATATCAAGGAGAATTTTACATGATTCCTGACTAGCTCTGAGTCCTTGGATATTTGTATGGTAAACTGGATCACAATGGAGTAAGTGATTCATCATGCTATCATGTCTTATCTGGTTCCTGAATCAGAGGTGGACTTTCTGTGAAGCTAATAAAAACAGCCTTTCCATCTGCATAGGTTCCTTTCCAGCCCATAAACCTGGCTTTATGTTATTTTTCATAAAAAATAGAACCCTGTTCTGAAGTGAAGAAGCTTCAAGCTCCATAAGAATCTGGATCCCATTTCCCACCAATCCTTGTGAAGGAATTAGCAGTATAGCACTTTAGCTCTAGAGAATTGCTTCTTTAGATGCTTTTCGAATAAAATGTCCAAACTGGCAAGGCCAGGGTTCACATGCAGGCAGTGGTGCTTACTTAGGTCTCAAGTAACCTGATTCATTTCAGTTTCTGTGCTCTCCTTTTCCCATTGGTCATAGTTGTCATATCATGTGGGAATATGGGGCAGGGAAGCCAATAGGTAAAAAGACCTTTATGAGCTGGGGAGAGACTCAAAGGGTCCAGCTCATACTTTAAATATATGGATTTTTCCTGGGCTTGATGGTGGCACAATGTGGTTTCTGGAGTACTGCTGAGAGTGACTCCAGAGCACTGAGCCAGGAGCAGTTCCTGAATATCACTGGGTATGTGCTGGCCACTCCCAGTCCCTTCTCCCCCAAAATAAAATATATTTATATTTAATTTTCATAGGGCAGTACTTTTCTCAGTATGCCTACAGTGAATTATTATTTACACCCATTTTAGTGCACATCTCTGGTTCTCTCTGCGAAAGGCCTTAATGTTCTATGCCCAGAATATTTCGATCAACCTTTCATTACTCTCTTCATTACTGCAGTTTTACAGGTGTTTGCTCCATTTTGATTCAGGCTTCAACTTCAGACTCAGACAGTAAATATCCCATATGGTCTTGCAGGGGACCAGAGACTAGGATCCAAACCCTGAAGGTTGCCACCACATTTCACCAGACCTCCCAAAAGTCCAGCTGGCCATTCTTGGCTCTCTAGGGAGATGTTAGTTTCCTGTAAGTAGGGCTGGTGATAGATTACACTAAGGTCCCCAGGGCTCCATCCTTGGATCTCATCTCTGTTTTCAGAAACTCTTATCCCTTTAGTGATCTCATTTTTTGTCAGAGTTTTCAAAAGCATCTTAATGCTGACAGTCCCTTACTTGATAACTGGGATGTAACCGGAAGGTTTAGAGAAAGAAGTGAAAAGATCCAATACATGCCTCAAAAATAAACTCAGAATATTTACCCTAAACTGAAAACTACTTCAACATCCTTCAGATGTATGCAAAACATCTCACACATCCTGTGTCCAAAACCAAGCTCCTGCTGTTACATATTTCTCATCTTTCTGTGATTTTCATAGCTCAATACCCCATCACGCCTAGTGTGCAAACCATTGCTGTTACCTCTCTTATTCTTTCATCTCAGGTTCAAGCTCTCTCAATAAAATGTTTCTGCTGGAGTCCAATTTCTTTTCATTATCTTTACTGCTGATATGTAGAACAAGCCACCTCATCTCTGACTTAGTCTTGAAACAACTTCCTATCTGCTTTTATTACCACCCCTTAGTTTGATTTTAACATTCTAGCTAGTCTAGTGTGATTCTTTTTTAAAAAAATTTTTATTACTGAAACACCATGAGGTACAGTTGTAGACTTACAGATTTTTGTGCTTGGGTTTCAATTATAATAATGATCGAGTACCCATCCCTCCATCAGCGCCCATTTTCCATCATCACTGATCCTGATATCCCTCCCAACCCACCCCCCATCTACACAATGGAGTACTATGTAACTGTTAGAAAAGATGAAGTCATGAAATTTATATACAAGTGGTACAACATGGAAAGTATCATGCTAAGCGTAGTGTGATCCTTTTAAGACAGAGATCAGGGCACTCTGTCCTCCACTCAGAGAAACTCCCCTAGGAATCAAAACTAAGTCCCATGTTGTCCTGCTAGCCTCTGACCTTGGATTCCTACACTTTCTCCGACAAGCATGTTGATCTCTTGCTATTTTCTACACAAGTCAGGAAGACCCCCAATCCGTGTCCCCAAATTCGGCATTATATCTGCTAGGTTTATTCTGCTTTGAGAAGTATTTTATGTGTGTCTCTTCCTGAATCTATCTCTATTAGTTGTGCATGCATATATAAACATCTATGCATGTGTGTATCTGTGTTTCTCTATACAAGTATGCATATGAGCATATATTAATGTAGTGTCTAACCTCTTACTGGAATTCTCTCAAGTGCTACCTAGTTGTGATCACTTAAAAATTTTTTAATCCTTTACTCCCTATTCCATTTTAACTTTTCTACATATATGTTTATTTTATTTTTATTGTTTTCACAAATCACAAGATATACTTGGATATGGTTTTATTTGTTTTGATTGCAGCTGCATTCTTAGCACTAAAAAATGATTCCTGACATAATGGAGTGAGAAAACAAATCTTCATAGAATGAATGGAACAAGATAAGAAAGCCTTAGACAGTTGCTTGTTGTATTTCTCATTCATTTGTTTAAAATATAATTCTGGTTCTTGGGCCACACCCGACAATACTCAGGATTGCTTCTGGCAGAGCTCGGGAACCATATAAGATGCCTGGGGATTGAAATCGGCTTGGCTGCATGCAAGGCAACTTCCTTCTGTACTTTTTTCTCTGGACCATCTCATCAATTTTTTTCAACTTTATGTTTCATAAAAATTTCTCTCTTTTTTAATTGAATCACTGTGAGATAGATTATCACAAAGATAGCTATGATCAGGTTCCAGTCATACAATGTTCCAACACTCCTCCCTCCACCAGTGCATGCTTCCCACCATCAATGTCACCAGTTTCCCTCCTAGCACCTCCCTGCCACTTCCCCTGTTGCCTCCCCGTCCTGCCTGTCTCTATGGCAGGTACTTTTCTTCTTTCTCTCACTCTCTTTTTGTGTATTATGGTTTCTCATCAATTTTTAAAGAGTTCAAAAGAACTCACCTTTTCTGTCTATCTTGTGACTTTTTCCTCTCTCTTAAAACTTAATACATTTGAGTTGACCATGAAGAAAATGTAGATGTGGTCACTGTTTTGGTGGGAGCTTATGAAAGTCTACTTTGGGGGACCTGAGAGCCTCTTCCAGCAATTCTTGGTCATCCAGAATTGTCAGGCAATTCAATATTGGGTACCCATGGGGTGCTGGGGATAGAACCAGTTTGCAGCATGCAAGGCCACAGCTTAAGTCTATATTATATTTCTGGTCCTAAAGCTGATTTTTACATGAATCTTATGTTGTATCTACTGAAATTCATGAAAACATTGCATATAATATCAAGGATGGAGATATTTCCAGGATCTTGGCTCTCTAATAAAATTAGCTTTTTATTTGCTGGGTGCACTTCTAAATATCTATTCATTAAAATATTAACTTGATGAAATTGATCATTGTAGGTAAATCAAATTACAAAAACACTGTCTAGACACTGTTTAGAGAAATTTTCTGAGTTTTTCTACTAAACACCCTTATGAATAAAGTATCCCACCAAGCTTACAAAAACTTTGCTGTCTTTTCTAGTCATAAGAGTGAGTCAATATACCGATAATATACACACATTTGAAAAATCATCAGATCCTGGTGGAGAGTCATTGCTTCCTGAACCTGGAATTCATGTACTGGAACTTCTTCTATTCAGAAAATGATTAGTTCACATTTGAACTTTCTCTGGTTTTTCTCCCCAAATACTTTGATGGCAGTAAAATACAAGGTTTTCAAAAATAACTTTTAAATGATATTAATTAACATTGATTTAATTTTAATTATATTAATATTTATCTAATTTATCTAATTAATTTTAATTAATTTATTAAATAATAAGATACAAAAATTGCCACAATGCACAAACATGTGAAACTTAACAACTTATCACAGTATGAATGTAGGTGTAACACTGTTGAAGAATGAATAGCCTCAGATCTCACAATTTTTTTCTAATGATTCTTCTGTCCCCATGCCTGGCTGTCCTTGCCGGGGCCCCTTGGAGGGGAGCGGGTTGAGCTTTCCTCCCTGCCCCGACCAGGGCTCCGGAAGTCGAAGACCTCCAGGACCATCCACCACCATGCTGAGACCACTCTCCGCACACATGAAGGTACTGGCAGAGGGACAAAGCCACGCAGGTTCCGGGGCCGAGATCTTCAAGCCTACTTGGATCTGGCCGGGCATCCTCCACCCAGATCCTCCAAATTCCAGTAGGCGGGGGTCACATCAACGCCGTGTAATCCCATCAATGGCCAAGACTCAGAGACTATAAAAACCAGCTCCCGGAACCGCATGGCAACATCTTATTATGACATCTTATTATCTTATTCCTACTTTGGACAAACTGGCAGGCTACTGAATGTAGCCTGCCCACACGGCAGAGTCTGGCAAACTCCCCGGGCATACCCAATATGCCAAATACCAGTAACAATGATGGGTCTCATTCTCCTAAAGAGCCATGAATATAATCTCGGGCTAGGATGAAGGAGACGTTACTGGGGTCTGCTCTAGGCATCGATGAATAACAGGATGGTTTGTGATTGATTGTGATTCTTCTGGTCACTCTTTTCCCTCTCATTCTCAAAAAGTAATTTTCATCCTCATTTCTAACTCTATAACTCAACTGTTTCTCTTTTTTCAACTTTGTAAAAATTAAACTGTCTACATGAACAATTTAAGCATGGCTTATTTTAGTTCATGTTATGTGAAATTTATACATACCATTGAGTATAGATACAGGTAATTTCTTGTTATTGCTTCTTAATATTTCACTAAATTGATTTGCATAATTGATTGTTCCTTGTTTCTATTTTTATAATTTGTGATGCCGAAGACATGCTTGTTGACTTAGTCTGAATGTCAGAAAAACTGAAAATTTGTCATTTATTTTCCTTAAACTTGGCCTTATTTTGCTTGTTCTCAGGATGATGTTGTCGATTATTTTTTTATTATAATCCAAAACATCAGTTCTAAACTCTTTCCATCTAATCATTGAATATTCTCTAAGCTGCCACACTGTAGACACTCAGTGTGTCCCCGTTGAGTGATGACACCCATAGATGACTAGATTGAAAAGAACAGTGCTGATCAGTTGGTGGAGGACACAGTAGGACCTCCTACTGCAGTTTCTGGAGTAGGTAAATGGCTGCTCTGTTTTCTACTTGGGTATTTACTCTGTATTTTGCATGAGAAATGGTCATTAATTGAAGGGAATTTGAAATAAGTCTATTTATTAGACAGCTGGGCTACTTTGGCCCCTCCTTTCAAAAATCTCCATTTATTCCCAAGTAATATTCTTTACTTGATCCCTTATTTTCTTCTTCCTCCCGACACTTTTTCTCCTTTAGCCATCTAAGGGGTTCTGTGTTTTATAAATTATTTTCTATATGTCTGTGATGCCTGGCAAAGGAACACAGAAAGGTGTGGGGAAGAACTGGCAAAAATATTAGCCAAAGGAATGATCATGCTAGATTATGTAGAACTACTTAATGCTACAAAGTAAGAAAGAGAAAGACTGGAAGGCAAAGGTGTGTCTGCAGATGCAGAGAGGGAGAACAAGGATGAGAGTCAGAGGTCGGAAATTCTAGAGGGTCGAGTTGAGTTTTTTAAGTGAGCACTTAGAAAAGAAGATCTAGAAGGCGTCGTGGAGTCATCTATTTATGCTCCACTTAAACATAACTTAAGAATTATAAACAGAAATATAATAGATATTTGTTTTCCACAATGTTTCTTGAAATGGTTACTGGTCAAACCTTACAAAATCTCTTTTCAGTGAGGTCAGAATATGTTTGGGGTGGGGGGACTCAAGTTGATAAGGTCTATGAAAGTTTGCGGATTCTTCTTTCTATTTTTAGTAGTGGCAGGATCCTGAGAAAGGATTACTCATGGTAGCCAAGAAATGTGATTCTTCTTGTTGTGTTGGGAGACTGAGAAGTGTATGAGGCTAAAATAGAAAACAGACCAGAAATCTGTTTCAGGAGTCAGACTTGGAAAGGATTGTATTTGGAGAAAAAAAATGTACTTAAATTATTTTTCAAAAGAGAATTAGAAATTTGCAGTGTCAACCTGGCTGTGAGGAGGAAGACAAGTTAGCTAGAATAAATATTAATTTCAAAGTTTCCAAAGTGGAAAGAGGGGTAGCTGGAGCCACACTTGGTGGGAACATGAAGAGGTTTAACAGAGACAATAGCCTCAAGACTTGACATATCTAACATTCTGACAAATAGTTAGATAGAAACTTCTTTATGTGGGAAAGCACTAAAATTATCCAACACCTGGGACTTCATAAGGATTGGTGTGGGCTAATGCCAGCACAAGTTCCTCATGCTAATGGCCAAAGGGGCAAGAGTTCTGTTGGGTGGGACTCCCTGGGGATGGTACAGGCATCTTTAAGGCGTGCTGTGAATTTGAAGGGGCCCTGGCCATTGTCTTCAAATCAGAGAATTGATGTGAATCCCAGTGAAGAGCTTTGATTTGATTTAGATTGGATGTGAAACAAAAGGACGTATCTTTCCTAAATTAGATTTCATAGAATGAGCAATGAGACAAGTCACTTAAAATGTGAGTGAATCATAGTGGGATATACAATTACTAAGTTGTTCATGATTGGGTTTCAGTCATTTAAATAAATAAATAAATAAATAAATGTGAGTCTCTCTTTTTTGTGGAAGGGGCTTCCAATCCTAGCCTGCTACATTGTGCTGGCATTAGCCTTATGAAGGGGTTAATTGGGCCACACCTGTCAGTCCTCAGGGTACATATCATGAATATGTAATATAAACCTGTCTAATTATTAATATATAAAGCATATACCTGTCTAATTATTTTTTCCTGGCTCTGTGCTCGGGCATTGCCCCTGGTGGGTTTCAGAGGACCCAACTTGATTTGGCTATAATATTCAAGGCAAATGTCTTTTTGACGTACGAATTTTCTGGTCCAAATTTCTTTCCTTTGTGTGATAAAATTGTTTCCCCCTCTCAACTCTCCCTTAGCAAGAGAGGATAATCAGGAGAGATAATTAGCACACAAAGGGAAGTGGTAGAGGTTTATCTTAATAATGTGTCAAACTTATGCAAACAAGTGATTACTTTTGGCAAGGAAATGCTTACTTCATGATACTTCGTCCTGAGATGGACAAAGCAGGTGACTTCCAATCACCCTGTCCTACCACACGTGGAATCAAATTATCCCAGTATTCCAGGGCAGGAGTTAGAGGGTGGTGGGAGGGTGCAGGTGGAGGGGGAATTCAGATGCAGCACAGCTGATTAGCTCCTCAAGGGGTCCCCAGGCATGCCAAAACTTGAAATGCTCAGGAGGGTACTGCTTTGTCACAATGGCTCAAAGTTACAGAACTGGTACCTGGAGCACTATGCTAGTCTGTTTTGTCATTTATTAGTAACAGTGAAATTCATGCTATGTACTGGGTCCAGTCAAACCTGACTGAATCTGGCAGGACTGCTCAGTGACTAGGGGGTTACAGTGCCCTGGATGAGAACCCGTTTCAAAATCAGTGTGCTAAGGTTAGACATGTGCCATGCACTCAAGAATGGCTTCTGATTCATTTCCTCTCCTAGTCTTCCTCCTTTTCCTCCTTGCCACTCTTTTTCTTTTTTCTTCTCCTCTTTTCTTCTTCTCTCTTTCTCTTCCTCTTTCCCTGTCCCCTCCTTCTCTCTTGTCCCTCCTCTCCATATTTTCTTTCTTCTCTTCCGCTCCTCCTTCTAGTCCTCTTCCTCCTTCCTGCAGGCATTAAATTTATTCTCTAGGTTTTAGGTTATTTGTGGGAAGACTTAATCAATCAACAATAATATTTCAATTAAATTATAAAGCATATACCTGTCTAATTATTACTGAATACAATCACTATCTTCTTTAATTATTATTTAACACCTCAGCTTTACATATTATCTCTGTATTGGAGTAGACATAAAATGAGGTCCAGCAGAGAAAATAACAGTTTTAAGCTTCAAACCCCATAAATGATGGTGTTAGCACATGACCCCAGGTTGCAGTGGCTCCAAGACACTTGCTTTAAGGGTGTGGGGTGACTGGGTGGGTACAGTGTGCCTTGGTGGCTGAGGTGTGGAGTGTGTGTGGGTTAAAGAGGAGAAATTATCTCATGTTCAGGTTTCTAATTGGGGTGGTCAGGTGGAGAGCCAGTGGTGTCTTGCCAAAATAGGGACACCCTGATACTTACCAATAGTTTCTGCCTCTAATTATTGTCCAGATAGGCTTTTTTTATTGTTGATAAAAATGGTCAGAATCAGAATCATCGAAATTCTTATCTCAATCCTTCTTTAGGATTTGCATACAGTGGACAAGGTAATTGTGAACAAGAGGCATCCTATTAATTTGAAATTGTCTGGAATGAAAATAGCCAACAATTAAGCTAATGAATAATCAACGTTGCTGTTACCCAGCTCCTAATTCTCCTGGAGTCATTTGCTCCTCAGTCACCAGGTATCATGTTCTAGCAGTGAAAGCTATTAGGCAGCGGCTGTGGCAAGTCTGACAAGCAGAAAAGTCAGGCGCTTTGGAGGAGGCCTAGCCAATTAAGGAGAGAGAAGTCTGGTTCTGATTACTGATAATTATAGATAAGCTGGAGCCGACAGTCATTTTCTGACCACAAACGCAAATCAATCAATTAAAAACTGCATGTAGCTGTACCATGGCTAATCAGTCCCAGGCACTTCAGGATGATCCATTAGGTTTTACCTCTACCATGTCATGCTTGCAAGGTTCCCCTGGCTCCTCTGACAGCCGATCAGATCCACACCTCATTTTACACTCTTGGACTAATCAAGAAGACTGTTAAAGGTGTCAGCCTCCCCTCCATTTGCTGCATGTCCTCTTTGTACAAGAAGCTGGGGCACTGATTCATCATTTTTTTTTGTCAAATCTGGGCAGTCTTGCAATCTGAATAAAGGGACTGGCAAGGAGCAGCCTCGTGACAGAAGCTGTTTTCATCCTGTGCTGTGAAAATGTCTAGAACCACATGAAGAGGAGGTGGTTGTGTTTGTGGGGAATAGAAGAGCCTTTGGAATAGAAAAGCAGCAGCTGATGGAAACTCCATTAAATCAGATTAAGAAGAGGAGCTATTTGGGGGAAGTGAGGCCAAGCAGCAGAGTAAGGCATATGGAAGAGGCAGTGATTCTAGTCGCTGAGACTGTTGTATATATCTAGAGCCCAAGGAAGCCAATCAGTGCAACCTAATCAAGGAACACTGTATTTAGAGATTGTCAATTTCTGCCTGGACATTAAAAACAGTAGATGGGCTGGATGAACAACACCTGGGTTAAGGGGCTTACCTGGCAAGAGGCCAATCCAAGTTCAATCCCCAGCACTGCAGAGTTAGGAGTAGCCCCTGAGCATGCACACACAACAGACACAGACACACACATATACAGGCGACTTCTTGAGCTTTCTGTGTTGAAAACAGAATTGGAGGAGCAGAAATGACACGAGATTGTAGAGTACATGCCTTCCATTCCACATGGGATGCCCCGGGGTTCTGTCCTGATACTGCAAAAACCAAAAAGACAAATAAACAAAAGACCCCAAGCAACCAACAATGAAAGTTTCAAATGGTAAAAAAGAATTGGAAGTAGTCATTGACATTTAAAGATTAAGAAATCATGCAGGATTTTAGATTGATAGCTCTTCTTTTTCTTCTTGAATTTGATGGACTTAGGTTCACTGAGTCTGACCAAATTTCCTTCCACCATGGCCAGCTGGAGTCTGTTTTCTTTGGGCTCCTTCCTCCACCCCTTCCAGTCCTTACAGCTCTCCTCGGATCTGCATCAGCCTACTCCCTATGTTACTAGTATCCTGGCTCTTGAACCTTAAGCTTTTTGGGTTTGGTTTTGTTTTATTTTTTGAGTTTGTGACTTGCAGTAATTATTGAAGTACTATAGAACAATGCCTTTGAATGCCTCAGTGCCTTTGAAGGGTTCAAACAGAGGTGGAGAATACTTGCAGGAAAGGTAGTGGACAGCAGATCTTCAGAAAGTCTCTGGGTACCATTCTTCAAAGGTCCAGTTCTAACTATGCTCCTCTTGTGAGATCAAAGTTCAGAGCCTCCTAGTGCCTGGTTTTCCTTATATCACTCTTCACTCATACTACACACCCAAGACCACTAGACATTTGTGCAGATGGGCTATGCTGTTGAGCAAAAAGTCGGCAGTTAGGTGTGAAGGATGGACTTAATGCTTGGATAGGAGAACATTTGCAGTGATGATTGAGAACATTTGGAGTGCAGGACAGGGAATCAGGGGGATTGGAAAAGGTGGTTTGGGGACTCTCTATCTCATCTCAGGATTTATATAAGCTCTGATTTTATAATTTGTCTCTCAAATTCTCAGACATTTTAACAGTCATATGATTCCTATGCTTTGAAGTACGTGGAGAGAATAAAATCTCAAAAGGAATAAGTACCTACTGCTCTAGAAGGTGATAGTGTTTCTTGGCAAGAAGAAATGAGAGAAGAATCACTGTTTTTTAGAGAACATTAAGGCCACTTATCTTATTTTTTCCCATTTGTGAGGTATTAGGACATAGGATGTGGCTGTGCCTTGGCTGTCCTGAAACATATAGTCGGTCTTTAAGCCCAGATAGCACATTACTTTCACTTGTCCATCAGCTCTCATGACTTTTATCTGTCTGGTCATGGGTACCTTGACAGCACAGAATTTCATGGTTGGGCTAACTCTCTTTGGTGGGATGCTCTACTATTGTGATGAAGGTTTTGATTTTGTACTGGAATCATTTGCTAATGCAATCTGGGGTATACTTGGTTCTATTGCTTTTCTTCTAATGCAGTGTATCCCAGCAAAAGCTGATTATTGGTCCTGTGACTCTCAGTTGTTTTCCAGATGTTCAAAAATTTCTCCTTTGAAGGCCATCCCAAATCTTCAGTGTCATCAGAATGTGCCTCCTTAGTGCATTTTTGGATTCATCCCTCAGATTATTCTCAGAGAAGCATTATCCTTTGATGAAAATAAAAGCGACCCCATCTCTACCCTAAATGCTCAATAGGGTGAATTTATTGGATTAAATTCGCTTTCATCAAATTTAACTTCAAGCGAATTGATCGGTTGAATGAATCGGCCAGTTACTAGGTCAGTTCAGGCCTATCAAATTGATTGGGCTTATAAACATAGCCATGGGCTATCACAATTACACCACTGTTTGCAATTGCCAAAAAAGGAAAGCCATGCTTTCAGGGTTTCAAAAAGGGTCCATTCCAACACTTTTATCTCTCATTTTGGCTGTGCTTAAAATCACCACACCATCAAGTCAATGTCAATATTTGGCTCCAAATCAGAGTTGCAGAAACATTAACAGCACATGGGCTATCATCACTCCATAATTAGAGTGATAGAAAACAGATAACTAAAAGTCATTTATTTGATTGCCAGCTTATCCTTACATCTAATTTGACCTTTGGAAGAAAACCCAATTCTGCCTATGGCCGTATTGGCTTCTTCATTTATTGAAAACACAAAAATGTGCTATGAGCATAAATACAATTTGTGTTTGGGCATTTACCACAGTGACTCTTAGAAGAGAGTCTTTTTCCAAAGGAAGGAGAGAGAAGGGGGGAGATATAATATATATATATATATTATGTGGAGATATAATATATATAATATATATACATATATGACTCCATGTGAGACTGTTTTCACTTGGGGCGCCCTAGACAGGGATAGGTGAGAGCCCTCCTCACCCCAAGGGACCCAGCCCCAGGAACCGACCTCCACTACCCAACTGCTGCCATGCTCTGGACTGCTTACTGGACCACGCAGCCACAAAGTGGCCACACAACACATCATAGGACACTCCCTTCCCATTATCTATAATTATCACACCATATTTGATGGGGTTTAGGCAGTAGGAAACAAATCATAGAGAAATATATATATATTTATTATATATAAAATATATATATATTTCTCTCAGAGAGCCCGGCAAGCTACAGAGAGTATCCTGCCTGCACGGGCAGAGCTTGGCAAGCTCCCTGTGGCATATTCTGTATGCTAAAACCAGTAACAAAAACAGGTATCATTTCCCTGACCTTGAAAGAGCCTCCAATACAGCAGCATTGGGAAAGATGAGTAAGGAGAGGATACTAAAATCACAGGGCTGGGATGGATTGAGACACTACTGGCTCCTGCTTGAGTAAATTGACAAACAACGGGATGACAGTGACAGTGATACAATGATAGCACAGCAGTAGAGGATTTGCCTTGCATGCGGCCAACTCAGCCGACCCAGATTCCTCTGCCCCTCTTGGAGAGCCCGGCAAGCTACCAAGAGTATCTCGCCCGCATGGCAAGGCCTGGCAAGGTATCTGTGACATATTCGATATGCCAAACACATAACAATAAATTTCAAAATGGAGACATTGCTGGGCCCACTCGAGCAAATAGATAAACAATGGGAGGATAGTGCTACAGTGCAATATATATATATATATATATATATATATATATCATATCCATATGTATAATTTCTCTGGTTTGTTATCATCCCTGTTATTTGTTGATTGCCTCGAGCAGGCCCCAGTAACGTCTCTTTCATCCTAGTCCTGAGATTATATTCAAGGCTCTTTAGGAGAATGAGACCCATCATTGTTACTGGTATTTGGCATATTGGGTACACCACGGCGAGTTTGCCAGACTCTGCCATGTGGGCAGGCTACATTCGGTAGCCTGCCAGTTTGTCCAAAGTTGGAATGAGATAATAAGATGTCATAATAAGATGTTGCCACGTGGTTCCGGGAGCTGGTTTATTATAGTCTCTGAGTCTTGGCCGTTGATGGGATTACACGGCGCCAGGGGGCCAGTTGGTGGGTGTGACCCCCGCCTACTGGAATTTGGAGGATCTGGGTGGAGGATGCTCGGCCCCAATCCGAGTAGGCTTGGAGATCTCGGCCCCGGAACCCACGTGGCTTTGTCCCTCTGCCAGTACCTTCATGTGTGCGGAGAGTGGTCTCAGCATGTTGGTGGCTGGTCCTGGAGGTCTTCGACTTCCGGAGCCCTGGTCGGGGCGGAGAGGAAAGCTCAACCCGCTCCCCTCCAAGGGGCCCTGGCGAGGACAGCCAGGCGCGGGGGCAGGAGACTGCACTATTCTCTTCCGGGAACTGGTTTTTATAGTTTCTGTGATTGTGATTGTTATCATCCCAAAGGATGATCTATTTAGAAAATATGTCATAAATCACTCCAAGTATCTTTGCATCATGTTGCAGACAATTGTAGAAGTAACCTAAGGTATTGTTTTCAAGTCCCTCAGACTATCAGTGCTCAACATTGAGACTAGAATGATCTACGAGGCTTCTTTGACAAAATTCTTATCTCTGGTTTCACCCCAGAAACACAATCTTCTCATTTGGATTGTGACATGGGTATGAACAGCTCAAAAGGCTCCTCAGTGATTCTATGTTCAGCAACATTTGTGAGACACTATCCAGTGTAGCCTGGTACTTCTTAAACTGTTAGGAGAGTTGCTTAAAATGCAACTTGTTGGCATGCACTGCTGGAGATTCAGTTTCTGCATTGAGGAGGGAATTAAGAATTCACTTTCACACCAATTTCCAGGTGATAGTGTTGAGACTTTGAGTAACCCTGGTGTGGTTACTCTATATTATTCCTGCTTGAAGAGAAGTTAAGGACAATCAAGGAAACATAAATTGCTAAAAAAGCTCACCACAGTCTTTTCACAGAAAACCAAAATTCTTCTAAGGGAAGGCATCAGAAATGTTAGATGGTATTGCAGGCAGTGCCAAGCTAGTAAACAAAGTCCTGAAACCCTGTGGGATTATTTTAATCGCTGGAATGTCAACACAAAGCTTAATTTATGTAGAAGAAAACAGCATAAAGAAAAAGAAAAGAAATCTAATCACACAGGCTCCAAACTTTTATAACATTGTCTAGTGCAATAACAATTAGAAATAGAGAAGGAAAATAATACAAGATAATTAGGGACACTAGACGGGAAAT
Organism: Sorex fumeus; assembly: GCF_029834395.1. NCBI lineage: Eukaryota > Metazoa > Chordata > Mammalia > Eulipotyphla > Soricidae > Sorex > Sorex fumeus. Next base: position 19,245,183 of record NW_026606067.1, read on the forward strand.
TTTTAGTATACAATTGTTATTAATTCTCAATTTTTAAAAAAATTTTATTAGAGAAACACCAGGAGGTACAGTTATAGACTTACAAATTTTTGGGCTTGGATTTCAGTTATACAATGAACGAGTATCCATTCCTCCACCAGTGCCCATTCTCCACTACCGCTAATCCCAGGATCCCTCCCACCCCCCAACCCCCCATCGCACCCTGACTCTGTGGCAGGGCATTCCCTTTTGTTCTCTCTCTCCTTTTGGGTGTTGTGGTTTGCAAAAGAGGAATTGAGTGGCAATCACGTTTGGTCTATAGTCTACTTTCAGCATGCATCTCCCATCCTGGGAGGATCCTCCCAACACCCTTTATTTGGTTCTCCCTTCTCTACCTGAGCTCCCTTTACCCCTAGAACATGCGGCTGGCCTCCAAGCCATGGAGTAAACCTCCTGGTATTAATCTTGGCTATTCTTGGGTGTTAGTCTCCTATTTTGTTACTTTATGTTCCCCAGATGAATGCAATCTTTCTATGTCTTCCCCTCTCTTTCTGACTCATTTCACTTAGCATGATACTTTCCATGTAGTACCACTTATATGTAAAATTCATGACTTCATCCTTTCTAACAGCTACCTAGTACTCCATTATGTAGATGTACCAAAGTTTCTTTAACCAGTCATCTGTTCTCGGGCACTCAGGTTTATTTCCAGATTCTAACTATTGTAAACAGTGCTGCAATGAACAAACAAGTGCAGATGTCACTTTGACTATACTTTTTTGTCTCCTAGGAGTGGTATTGCTGGGTCAAATGGGAGGTCAATTTCTAATTTTTTGAGAATCGTCCATACTGTTTTCCAAAAGGGCTGAACCTGTTGGCATTCACACCAGCAGTGAAGGAGAGTCCCTCTCTCGCAACATCTGTGTCACACCGGTTGCTTTCGTTCTTTTAGATGTGGGCCAGTCTCTGTGGTGTGAGATTGTTGTTTTGACCTGCATCCCCCTGATAATTAGTGATTTAGAGAATTTTCTCATGTGTCTTTTAGCCATTCAGATTTCTTCTTTGAGAAAGTTTCTGTTCATTTCGTCACCCCATTTTTTGATGGGGTTGGATGTTTTCCTATTGTGGAGTTCAACCAGTACTTTGTATATCCTTGATATCAGCCCCTTATCGGATGGGTATTGGGTGACTATCCTTTCCCATTCTTTAGACTGTCTTTGTATTTTGGTCACTGTTTCTTTTGAGGTGCAGAAACGTCTTAGTTTAAGAAGTTCCATTTCCACTTGATTGGCCAGTGGCGTGACATCTTTGAAGATACCATTAGCTTCAATGTCATAGAGGGTTTTGCCAACTTTGTCTTCAATGTACTTTATGGATTCTGGTCTGATGTTGAAATATTTAATCCATTTTCATCTTACTTTTGTATATGGTGTTAGGCAGAGATCTGAGCCCACGTTTTTGCATGTAGCCGTCCAGTTTTGCCAGCACAATTTGTTGAAGAGGCTTTCCTTACTCCACGTCACATTTCTTGCTACTTTATCAAAGATTAGATGATCATATGTTTGAGGGGAGATGTCAGTATATTCAACACTGTTCCATTGGTCTGCAGCTCTGCCTTTGTTCCAGTACCATGCTGTTTTAATTATTACTGCTTTGTAGTAGAGTTTGAAGTTATGGAGGTTGATTCCTCCCCCTTTTCCCCCCCAAAATTGCTTTGTCTCTTTGTGGGGGTTTATTATTCCATATGAATTTCAGGAGTTTTTGCTCCGTTTTCTTGAAGAATGTCATGGGTATTGTAATAGGGATCGCATTGAATTTGTACAGTGCTTTGGGAAGTATTGCCATTTTGACAATGTTAGTTTCCCGGTCCATGAGCAAGGGATATTTTCCCATTTCCTCGTGTTCTGTCCTCTTTTATTGCCTGAAGTAGCATTTTGTAGTTTTCTTTGTGCAGGTCCTTTACGTCCTTAGTTAAGCTAATTCCTAGGTAGTTGATTTTCTGGGGTTAATTCTCAATTTTTGACACAAACCGTCCTCCAGCCTGGAAAAACCCCTTGAACACCACTGTGGGTGTCCCACCCTAAAGTGACCACGTTATGTTGACCTCTTTCATCTATACAATGAAGATAAAGTACTCACCTCAAATTATTGTTGAGTAGATGAAAAGTTCTAGAGTGCACAGCATATACCCAGTTCAGAGGAGAGACTGAAAAATATGGGCTCCATGCCATAACCTTTTTCTGGCTATAAAACCTCTAAATGGGAGTCTATTTAGACAAAAAAACATAAAATAAATCATTCCAGTGACTGTGTTTTAGACAGATGGACAGTTTGATGATCACAAGGAATAATGATTTTCCAGATCTATGAACTCCTAGCATTTATTTGCTGATTAATCTCTAAGTCTACTAGGGATAAATTTTATGCCTTTGTTAAATAGGGTGTGCTACTACCCTCAAGGGGAGATTAACCATAAACCAGTATAGAAAGTTGCTTGCTAGAAAGTTAAGAAAACATCATAGAATTATGACTTAAAAGAGACTGATTTGGGTGTGCTTGTTCCTCTATGAGGATCCTTTAAGTTTTCATAGGGTTCAGTTGAAACATTCTGTGTTGATGGAAATATTCTATCTCTGTTCGATTCAGTATAGTTGTCACTATAAACAGAGATATGAACCCTTGGAAAATGGCTGTAGTGCTGAGAATGGAATTTTAAATTTTATTCAATTTCAATTTAAACTAATTAAAATCTAATTAATTAAAATCTGGATTGCTTTCTTGTGGTTAGTGACTGTAATGAAAGGGAGGCAGTTGTAGTACATGTGGTAACTTTTATTGTGATTCACAAAAAAGCAAAGATATAACCAAAGTGGAGATACAGATAATCGCTCTTTTTATTAGATGAAGAACGAAGCTGTTTCTTAAAGGATGCTATTCAGTTGAAATTTGAGCAGCAAGAACACGAGTCAACAGATTTTCTGGAATTGGTATTATAGCCCAGGCAAAGGAATCTGGAAGAGAATAGCAACTAAGGATCTGAATTCCCAATGTGGGTATCAGATCCCCTTTCCTGGTGTTTTGGGCCAACTACTACTTTGTATTGGAGCATTTTTCCTTTGAGGGTTTTTGAATTCCAACATCTTTTAAAAAGAAGGTGTCTGCACTTTCTTCTACTTGGTTCATTTGAAAACTATTCTGCCTCTAGCATTGTTGAAGGAAGAAGGAAGGAGAGAAACTGACAATGATAAACATTGTTTTCTGTGAGAGAATAAGGGCCACCATAAGTCAAGGTCATGAACATCAACTTAGGAACACAGACGCATAACTGGTGACTGGTATGATTTTAATAATCATACCAGCTCTCTTTAACTGAGGGTGACGAGCTAGGCAAAGTGTGCCTGGCATGGGTCAATCAGTCAGGCATAGAGCTGACATGTCGTGTAAGTCTAATATGTCTTTGTTTCTGGTGGAATCTTCCACAGGTTTCTTCACGATCGGGATGGGGTACGCTAGGATTCTGGGAAGTACACCATATGCATCCTAGCCATTCTTTTCTGTTTTGTTTCTGGATAAACCTTGTTTAAAAGAATGAATTGCTTTTGTTTGAGTCAACACTGAAACTTGGGGCTGGGACTAGATAGATCATAGGGCTCAGGGACATGTGCTTTTCATAAACAGGTCTTGGGTTTGATCTGCATGGCCTCTTTGAACATTCCATTACCGCCCCCGCCCCCCCCCCCGCCCCCCAGCCCAAAGTAACACCAAATGTATCCTTGGTGACTCTGATACTTCTGAACCTGAGAAGCACCACACAAATCACTGAGAAAAGCACCAAACCACCTGACTGGTTGGCTGAGTATCACTGAGAGTGGTCTCTGTACCCTGGTCACTACTGGGAAGGATTTGGAGGTTGAATCAGAACTTTTGGTTTTGGGACCTAGAACATTTGTGCTTGGTATTCTGATTTATTTCTCCCTTCCTGAAACAATTCAAATCTTAACTTGAGAAAACACGCCAACCCATCAGGACTGTTCATTATTTCAAGTTTGTTTCTGTGACTGGAGGTAATTCTTGAATGTTTTCCAGGATTGTAAGCTGACCTGTATCTTCCTTCCCCTTGAGAAGGGCATTCTAGGTAAGCAAACTGGGAGAAAAGATGGGGAGATGAGAACTATGCTTCCTAGTGTTTTTCATTATGAAGCAACTTCACTTAACACAGAATTGTGGGGACCTATGAGGTAGGCTATAGTGGGATTCTACCTATAATTGTTCTTACACCCCAAGTCAGCTGCTAGTTAGCCTGTGAACTTATCTTTTCCTTCTTCTAAGTGCCTATTAACACTCCAATGCCCACACACAAAAAGCCTATGCAAACAACTCCTCCCAAGGCTCCTGTGCGTTCTGGTGACTTTCCAGACCTCCCTCACACAATTTTCATAATTATATCTCTTACCAACTCCAGCTGTACACTGGAGCAGCTGCCACTAATCCTAAATAAATATTTCCTGTTCTCCTTAGAAACAATTAAACCCAGCCTTTGCCGAACCTTTGGCATCAGGGCTCACGTGGATGATGGTGATGCAATAGTCGCCTTCTTAGTCCCTGTAAATTGAGGGAAAACTTACTCTAGTTTCTTCTCACTAAAGCTCTTTGTTTTGAAACAGAATAGCCTTCACTGATGGTTGTGTAATCTTCGGTTTGACAAAGTAAGGTTGGGTCCTCTGCGGATCACTCTACCTTCCAGGCTACATGGAAACAGATGGAGATGTGTCAGCAAGCCTGTGTCAGTGTTTGGTTGAAGAGTGCCCTTGGGCTGGGAAATCTTCCAGAGGCCTGAGGCAGATGAGCCCATGTCTGGCCTCCTTCCAGCCTCTGCCTTTACAGAGGATTTTGAAGGCCCAATGAGCTGGGTTTTAGACTTGGCTGCTCTCAAGAGTCACCTGGAGTGTTTCTGTAAGTGCTGATGTCTAATTCACCCCCAAGGCATTGATATGTTTGTATTTTTCATTTTGGTCCCACACCTGTTGGGACTCTGGGGCTGTTTCAGGTTCCTTGCTCCAAAGTGATGCCTGGTGGTGCTCAGGGAAGTAGTTCTTACTACTACCATACTACAATACTATGCTATATCATACTACTATACTATAGTATTACATACTATTGTATGTAGTTCTGGGAATCAAACTAGAGTCCATCAGCCAAAGCAATCCCAACGTAAGGTTAATGGATTAATTTCTTGTTTGTATTGTTTCTTCTGCCCACTAGATACCTGATTTTCACTGGTTATGAGATGAGCATGAGCTGTGGAGATATAACCCTTCCCTGATGATTCTAATGGCAATAACAAGTGGGATCTGGTGCCCATATGCCCCCTACTCATGTGCTTCCTGCTTCTTTGTCTGGGTATATTTTCTCCCTGTTGTTCTCTCTGTCATGAAAAGCAACTAGGGCCAGTTTTCAACTCCTCAATGCAGAACCAGTCCAGAGGAGGGAATATTCCACTGTTCATGTCTAAATTACCTTCACTTCTTTTTTATTTCTCATATACACAGTCACGGTCATGGTCACGGTCCTCCCTTTGTTCATCGATTTTCTCGAGCGGGCCCAGTAACGTCTCCATCATGAGACTTGTTGTTACTGTGTTTGGCATACCGAGTATAGTACTACCCAAAACATTCCCAAGGAATACATTTAATTCCAAAGGGATTCCATGATGACCTAGTTCCCACATACACCTGCAGCCTTGCTTCCTGGGCATCAGGAAAGGCACTCTTGGTAGACAGCCCAGAGTCCTGGAGAAGGGAGGTGTTCAAGCATGATCTTAGAGTCAGGAAGCCTTCATGTGACGCCTCAAGGCCTTTTCTGTGGAGTCTCTCTGCTCCCTTCTCTGAGGTCTTATTTGTTAGGCTTTGAAGTTAACTTTTGAGGGAGTGCTCTACTTTTTTCCCTTATCTACATGGATATATTTATTAGTGAGGTGTTCAGTTTGGAGTATATCTAATCACTGAGACTACAGTTTCAGGAAGTTCTGGGCGGTCTGTGTTCTTCCACACCTGACAGGCAAACAGGCAGCCTTTGGAGAGAGTTTGCCTCAATGTAAGAGACCAAATGATCTCAGAGTGACAGCTCTGTCTGTGCCAGCTCATCCATTATGTCTGTTTGGTTCCATTTGTAAGAAACAAGTCACATTATGCCTTAATTAAGGTGCTGAGAAATATGATAAGGCAGAAACAGAGCTAAAGGGAGTCCTGGGTAAAATCTTGGTGCCCTCGACGATGGCAACTTAAGTGTTTCTTTTCTTTTTCCTGGGATTTCTGTGATTTCCCCACAGTAAGGAACTATAAGTGCTAACTGTAGGTCTCTCTCTCTCCTGTTGAGTCAGGTACCAGTTAACAATGCTCATTTCACTACCACTCATCATGCTGGCTGTGAGAAGCTTCAGAGGAAGCCAGTGACTGTCCATGATCATGCAGGTACCCTAAATGGAACTGGAGTTATGCATTTTCCCTTAAACATGTATCAGACTGTACTGTATGCCTCAGAGATTCCCTAATTCTGTAAAGGCTTTAAAAAAAAAATTTATTAGTGAGACACCATGAGGTACAGTTGTAGAATTGCAATTTTTTGTGCTTGGCTTTCAATTATACAATGATCAAATACCTATCCCTCCACCAGTGCCCATTTCCCACCACCACGGAACCCAGTATCCCTCCCACCCCTCATCCCTCCCATCCCATCCTGCCTCTGTGGCAGGTCATTCCCTTTTGTTCTCTCTCTCCTATTGGGTGTTGCGGTTTGCAAAAGAGGCAATGGGTGGCAATCATATTCGGTCTGTAGTCTACTTTCAGCATGCTTCTCCCATCCTGGGAGGATCTTCCCAACACCCTTTATTTGGTGCTCCCTTCTCTATCTGAGCTCTCTCTTCCCCTAGCATGTGTGGCTGGCCTCAAAATCGTGGAGTAAAATTCCTGGTATTAATCTCGGCCATTCTTGGGTGTTAGTCTCCTATTTTGTTATTTTATGTTCCCCAGATGAATGCAATCTTTCTATGTCTATCCCTTTTTTTCTGACTCATTTGGCTTAACATGATACTTTGCATGTAGTACCACTTGTATGTAAATTTCATGACTTCATCTTTTCTAACAGCTCCATAGTACTCCATTGTGGAAATGTACCAAAGTTTCTTTAACCAGTCATCTGTTCTCGGGCACTCAGGTTTTTTCCAGATTCTGGCTATTGTAAAGAGTGCTGCAATGAACAAACAAGTGCAGATGTAACTTAGACTATATCTGCAAAGTGCTTTTGAACCTAAACTAATGCAAGTCTCTGCTAGCATATGGAGCAGATGAAGAAATAAATATGACAATATTCATTATTTTAAAATTTTATTATTTTTAAATTGAGATGATATTAGTTTTGAAATACAAAATGTGTTTTAGGTGTTCAGTTCCATACCTGCATGACAGTTCTTAAAACAGCAGATATACATTGTGCAATTGAAACCCAATCACAAAAATTTGTAAATCTACAACTCTACCTCATGGTGTTTCGCTAATAAATTTTTTAAAAAATTTTTATTAGTGAGACACCATGAGGCACAGATGTAGACTTATAAATTTTGTGCTTGGGTTTCAATTATACAATGATCAAATACCCATCCTAATAATTTTTTTTTTTAAAAGCAGATATAAACCTTATACTATCTCAAAACTGGGTAAGGTAAGATTGAGTGAATGTGGAGTATTGTCACGTAAAATCTCAACAGACTATTCAATGTCTGGGCACTTTACATTCTTCAGTTAATTGAAATCTCACAGTAACCCTTGGAAGCAGATGTTTTCCATGCATCCTTTCCTTCCAACTGAGCTGTTAAAGAGTTTGGGGCTGAGGTGGTGAGTAATTTAACTGAGGTCACGGAGTTCTTAAGTGATGAAAATAGGTCCTGTCTCCTCGATTCCGATTCCATGAGCCAGCCAGTTCTGCACCTTACAGGAGACAGATATGAAGGAGGGAGCTCATGCTGGGAGGGAGACACTTCTAGTTTGAGGATAGAAGGCTTTGTTGTAGGATCAAGGCCCTCCAATTCTTTTGAACTCATGAACTTTTGATAAGGTAGCCCTAGAAATACCTCATGCAAAGCAGAAGGGGCCTAGCAAAGACCACAGGTAAAGAGTGAAGCAGAAATATCCAGAGAAAGGGAAAATAAGAAACCTGAGATAGGCATGTTGAAAGCTGGCTGGCAGTAAGGGCACCTGTGAGCTGAGCTGCCCTCCCCTCTGAAAAGCGATTCAGCACTTCCAAGTGAAATTTCCCCTGTGTCCACTAATACCAGCTCTTAATCTTTAGATCAGTTTATTAAACACTCTAATGATAAGGCTGGTAATGAACCCTCTTTCCTGAGTACTCTGGAGCAACTCAAGGGAATGTTTTGAATGCTTGTTCCTTTTCACAGCTTTGAAGATTGTATAGAGGAATTCCCCCTCCCCAAACCTGCTCCCCATGGAGGGTCTGGGCCCTGCTTTCTGAGTTCACAGCCAGATTCCAGATCAAAGGAGTAGATAGGCCTCCTCAAAATGAATCCACTACACATCATGGCTGCCATATTGGCAAATGTAGATGGTCTTTGGCTTGGCCTGGGCGTCACAGGCATTTTCATGACCCTGATGTAAGAGAAAACAAATATTTTATTTATTTTGAGTGGAAGCTTAAATTTATGATTATCCCAGAACATGTAAGGCATTTAACCTTCCTTGTCCCTCCAAAGCCAAGGTTTTCAGAGTAGTGGACCTCTCTACAGAATTTTCACCTCCTACCCAGCCCTTGGCAGCACGGTGCCTGACTTCTCTGCTCTCATCTTTTACTGTCTTTCTCTCTTTGTCTGAGTGTGCCAGCTAGACTGGCCTTGCTTCTGAACCAAGAGTATGCCAGGCTCTCTTCTGCCCCAGGGCCACTGCAAGCCAGAGCATTTCTACTGGGAGTATCGGTGCAGCTTTCTATCCCCTGAGCTTCTCTCATTGCTATCTTCTCGAATCACTCTATTTAAAATAAAAGCTTCTGTTGTGCCTCTTCATCCCCCAAGCTGTGCTGGTCTTCTCCCAAACCCAGGTCAGTTCATCCGCCAGTAATCGAACCCCGAACTTGGATTTCTCCCTGCAAGCCCCCCAGGAATCCTCTTCAATGTTGGGAGAAAAGCAGCCCTGAGCCTCTGCCTCTTCCTCTTTGTCCCCCAAGCTGTGCTGGTCTTCTCCCCTACCCAGTCTTTACTCCCCCCACACACACCAGGTACACGTGGGGGCATTGCCTTTTCAGAAATGGGCGTGGCTTTTGCATAAGTGGGCGTGGCCTGATTTTAGGTGGGCCAATGCTCATGTGGCCGCATATAGTTTAGCCATACCAAGGAACCTAGTCCCCATACCTACAGACCAACATGAAGAAACAATGCAAATCCCCATAACATGGGGTGGACAACGTAAAGAATCCAGAAGCCTCTGTAGATACTGCTCACCTAAGGGACCTCTCTGACAAAGAATTCATATATGAAGTCATCAAGATGTTCAATCAACTTAATGAAACAATCAGACAGATATCCAGTAACATGGCAGAAAAATTCGACAAATTACAGGAAGAAATGAGAGCAGAAATGTCACGAATGTCATTCTGTAGATGAAATAAAAAACTCAGTCTGTGCCCTCAACAGCAGAATGACCGTAGCTGAAGAGAGAATCAGTGAGCTGGAAGATCAGCTGCACCAAGCCAACAGGCAACAACAAACAGTGGCAAGGGACCTCAAAATAGCTCTAGAGAGACTCAGAGTCCTAGGAGATGATTCCAAGAGGAATAACATTATAATCATTGGAGTACCAGAGGCTCAGGGAAACATTCCAATGAAAAAACCACGGTTAAATAAATTATTGCTGAAAAATTCCCAGAGCTCGACAATGTAGCCATTCAGGTTTAAGGAGCCTGAAGGGTGCCAGCTAAAAGAGACCCTGACAAAAACACTCCAAGACATATCATAGTTAGAATGATCCATGCTGCCGATAGAGATACAATACTGCAAGCAGCAAAGTCAAAGAAGGAAATCACATACAAAGGAACACCGCTTAGATTCACAGCAGACCTATCAGAGGAAACCCTACAAGTCCAACGCAATGGCGGAATATAGTGAAAAAATTCACTGAAATGAATGCTTCACCAAGAATACTCTATCTAGCTAAACTCTCACTCAAAATCGAAGGAACGGTACACTATTTTCTAGACGAACAGCAGCTTAGAAACTTCATAGACTCAAAACCAAACCTAAAAGAAGGACAAAAGGGGCTACTATAAGACAAGACAAACCTTACAAGCACAACACACCCTTACAGAAAGGTGACACAAAACCCCATGACAATGATCTCTTTCAATGTCAACGGTCTAAATTCACCAATTAAGAGACACAGAGTGGCAAAATGGATTCAGAGACAGAACCCAACATAATGCTGCCTAAAAGAAACACCTCTCAACAGTCAGAGCAAACACAGACTCAAAGTGAAAGGATGGAGAACAATCCTGCAAACAAACAGCTCCTTCAAAAAAGCTGGGGTCATTTTCATTTTTTAAAACATTACTGAAAATGAAGTCGGTCACTTCTAAGTAATTTAAGATCCCTTTTAACTTTTATACTGCCAGTACTAACTAAAATACAAGCGCTCCCTTTAGAAGTTCTTTTCCTACTACATGATATGCATATAAGACTTGTTTTTTTACCATATTAACTAACCTACTCAAAAATAATCAACTAAAATATTAAATGAACCAAATTTTTCCTGTGCCCTTTAATGTTCTTTTACAGTTTGTGAAAGTGAACAACTATCTTTAGTAGAATACTTTTTCAAAAAACCTCTAGGTTGACTGTTTTACTCAAACCTTTAAAAATATTTTCTGATCCTGACACAGCAGTGAAAAAACCTGGCCGGTGGGCACCACAACACCTGGGGAATTCTTTAGGCCCCATACCGAGCTGATATCGCCAGGAGGTCCCAGATAGAGCAGGTGCAGTCTCCCCGCCTTCTCTAGATGGAACCCCAGAGACGATGATCTTCTACAAGCATGGCTCCAGTATGTGGGCACCAGGACTATTCTTCAGAACTGCACGGCCGCTTATGTGGCCGCACGCCTTTCCTGATATACAAAGTAAGCAATGGAAAGTAAATGATCTAATGTCTGTCCCTGGAAGGCAGGCTTGAATGGTGGTGGGAAAACCTGAGCAAAATATAATGCCCAACAGAAAAGCATCTGGACTGTGCATTAAACTACAGTGCCATGCTGCCCCAGGAGGGGAAAGTTGTTTGTCCCTACGCCTTTTCCCCCTGGCGGTGGCGGCATGGTGGCCACCATACCATCTTTCAGAGCCTAATGGACAGCCAGGCATGAGACTACAGTGACAAGGCATGTGGGGGCCTCATGGGATGAGGGTTGGAACTGGCCCTGCTCCACAGCCCTGACAAGGCCCCGAGTTGCCACCCACGAACACCTCCTCCAGCTCCTGAACAACCATGATCCCAGAGGTACACAAACCAATCTCAGAACCCAGCGGCTTTTAGCAATAATCCCTCCAGACTTATTACTAAAATATCAGAAATCCAAAATCGCATGGCTGCAACAGCAGCCATGCAACATATGTTCTTCATAATCAGCAATAGAAAACAAATTATCTAATGATGTCCTTTTGGCAGATCTGATTGTTGGGGAAAATTTCAAATAATAATGGATAATTTGTCGTAATATTGAATGTGATCAAGGTAGAGAGAGTAAAGTGGAAATCTGCCACACAGGCAAGGGGTGGGGTGGGAGGAGGGTATACTGGGGTTCTTGGTGGTGGAAAATGTGCACTGGTGAAGGGATGGGTGTTTGATCATTGTATGACTGATCAACTGTCTGAGTTCATCATGTCGACCAAGACCATTCATAGTAACTCACAGTTCCAGAAGGCAGAATCTAAACGATGGACATGGGAGTCTCCCGGTGGACGATTCCACAACGAAATAGACCACATCATATTCAATCGATGGTTTTGCCTGATTGATGTCGCTGTTGTCCCAAAATTTCGAACGGGATCGGACCACCGTCTCCTTCGTGCAAAATTCTACTTCACAGAGCGAGGAGAAAGGGCTGCAAAGTTCAAAAAGAGAACTCCCAGAATGAACACCAACTGGGAACTCTTTGGTACTATTGCGGCAACATGGGAAGATGCCATTGTTGACAACATTGACGAGGAATACGATCGACTGGTTCAGCACCTCCATGAATGTGCGAGGAACGCCAAGAGAGAGATAGCCACAAAAAGTCGCCTATCTTCGAAAACTCTTGAGCTAATTTGCCAGCGTGGTTTGGCGCATGCCTCAGGCAACCGCAAGCTAATGTCCGAGCTTGCAAAGCAGTGCAGAGATGCGACCAAGGAAGACCTCAAAGAGAGAAGAGGAGAAGTACTGGTAGATGCGGCAGAAGCCGGGAAAAGTATTCGTAACGCCCGCCTGTCCTTCGCCAACTATAAGACCAAGATGACTGCCCTCCAACGTCCTGATGGTTCCATCACATCCTCCAGAACGGCAATGGAGAAGATTATCCATGACTTCTACTCAAATCTCTTCGATAGCCATGTCCACTTGCCGACATACCAAATTCCACAGGATGGGTATGTCGTTCCCAAAGTTCTCCCTTCCGAAATCCGACACGCCATTTCGTCGGTAAAGAAACAAACAGCACCCGGCCCAGACAAGGTCAGACCTGAACACCTGAAGAACCTGCCGTCAGTACTCATCAATACACTGGCTCGGCTCTTCACTCGCTACCTGTCTGAATGCAAGGTTCCGTCCCAATGGAAAACCAGCAGGTCCGTACTACTGTTCAAGAAGGGAGACATCCATGACATTGGCAACTATCGCCCAATCTGCCTATTGTCTGTCATCTACAAGTTGTTCACTCGAGTCATCCTGAATAGGATTGGCAGAACACTAGATGAAGGACAACCATGCGAGCAAGCCGGGTTCCGCAAAGGATTCAGCACCATCGACCATATCCACACGATAACCAAGCTCATTGAGGTTTCTCGGGAGTTCAAGATGCCGCTCTGTTTAACGTTCATTGATTTAAAGAAGGTCTTTGATTCTGTTGAGACGGAAGCGGTCATTGAAGCCCTAGCCAATCAGGGCATTCAAGCCCAATACATCAGGATCCTCCGTGAGCTGTATTGCAGATTCACTACCAGGATCTCACCATTCTACAAAGAAGTGATCGTTGATGTCAAGAGAGGGGTGCGGCAGGGTGATACCATTTCACCAAAACTCTTCAGTGCCACCCTCGAGAACATCATGCGACGACTAGAATGGGAAGGAATGGGAGTGAAGATAGATGGTCGGCAACTACACCACCTCCGCTTTGCTGATGACATTGTTTTAATAACACCAAACATCAGCCAAGCGGCACAAATGCTGGCCGACTTTGACCGTGAGTGTGGAAAGGTAGGACTACAGCTGAATCTTACGAAGACAATGTTTATGAGAAACAGCCTTGTTCCTGACGCCCCATTCGCTCTCAATGGAACAACCATCTCCGAATGCAACAGCTATGTGTACCTAGGTCGAGAAGTCAACATGACAAATGACCTGGCACCCGAGCTGCGCAGGAGGAAGAGAGCGGCTTGGAACGCCTTTAAGAACGTCGAAGAAATAGCTAAGAGGACGAAGAACCTCCGGCTCCGGGCACATCTCTTTGATTCCACTGTTCTTCCTGCATTAACATATGCCTCAGAGACCTGGGCCCTACGCAAACAAGATGAGAACGCTATTCAGGTCTCCCAAAGAAGAATAGAAAGAGCTATGCTTGGAATATCACGTTTCACTCAAATGAGAGAACGAATCCGGAGTTCTGACATCCGTTGACGATCGAGAATCAGGGACGCTGTCTCATTTGCCAAGGTGTCGAAAATCAGATGGGCTGGTCACGTAATGAGATTTAACGACGACCGTTGGACTAGAGCTGTTACTGATTGGATTCCACGGGATGTCAAGAGACCGCGTGGCCACTCACCTACCAGATGGTCATGAACGATCGGTTTGAGGCCCTTCATGTTCCCAGAGCGAACAGATGCCATTGGGCTACACTAGCACACGACAGGGACAAATGGAGGCGTTACTGGCTCCCGCTCGAGCAAATCGACGACGAACGGGAAGTTAAGTGATTAAGTGATTAAGTGATGACTGATCAAGAGTTAAACTGAAAGGCTTTGTGACTGTTCTCACGGTGACTCAATAAATGAAAAATTAAAAAAATTAAAAGTTTTAAAAAAAAAGCTGGGGTGGTCATATTAGTATCTGACAACATTAATTTCACCCTGAAAAAGGCTGGAAGGGACAGTGAAGGCCATTTTCTATTCATCCAGGGATACATACAACAGGAAGAAATCACACTCTTAAATGTATACACACCTAATGAAGGAACAGCTAAATTTTTAAAACAACTGCTAACAGATCTTAAGGAGGACATTGCTAGAAACACAATAGTATCTGGAGATTTAAACATTACCTTATCACCTCTGGATATATCAACAAGAACAAAACTCAGCAAGGAAACTTTGGCTTTGAAAGAAGAAATAGAAGAGAAAGGGCTTATAGACCTATACAGGGCTTTACACCCCAAAAAGAAATAATACACATTCTTCAGTGCGCACAGAACATTTTCCAAAATAGACCATATCCTAGGCCACAAAACATACCTCAATAGATTCAGGAAGATAGAAATAGTATCAACAATCTTTTCAGACCATGGTGCACTGAGAATAAAAGTGAATCACACAAAGACACGGAGAACCAAATCAAACACCTGGGAATTAAACAACTCAATGCTGAACAACGAGTGGATCAGGAAGGAAGTCAAGAACAAAATCAAAAGATACTTGGAAACAAATGAGAATGAAAACACAAGCTACCAGAAATTATGGGATGCAGTTAGAGCCATATTAAGGGGAAAATTTATAGCTCTGTAAGCATATCTCAAGACAGAAGAAAGGATGCACAGAAATGACTTGACTTCACAGCTCAAGATCTTAGAAAAGGATCAACAGAAAATCAGGCAGAAGGAAAGAGAAGAAAACTCAGAGCAGAAAACAATGACATGGAAACCAAAGAAACAATCCGAAAGATCAATGAAACTAAGAGCTGGTTCTTTGAGAAAATAAATAAGATAGGTAAACCAACAGCAACACTCACAAAGAAACAAAGAGATAGAACCCTAATAAATCAAATAAGAAATAAGAATGGGGATATCACAATAGAAACCAAAGAAATTCAAAAGATCATCAGAGACTACTTTGAAAGTTTGTATACCACGAAAGAAGAGAACCTAGAAGAAATGGACAAATTCCTGGATTCCTATAATCTCCCAAAGCTGAATCAAGAAGATATAGAGTACCTGAATAGACCTATTAACATCGAGGAAATTGAAACTGTAATCAAAAGTCTTTCCAAAAACAAAAGCCCAGGTCCAGATGAATTCACTAGCAAATTTTTCCAAACATTTAAAGAGGACCTATTGCCAGTTCTTCTTAAGCTTTTCCAGGAAATTGAAGAAAGAGAAACTCTCCCAAACAGTTTCTGTGAAGCCCATATCTCTCAAATACCAAAAGGAAACAAAGACACCACAAAAAAAGAAAGCTACAGGACGATATCCCTGATGAACACGGATGCGAAGATTCTCAACAAAATACTAGCAAAGAGAATTCAAAAACTCATCAAAAGGATCATACACCATGATCAAGTTGGATTCATCCTGGGGATGCAAGAATGGTTTAAATTCAGAAATCAATCACCTTAATCCATCATATCAACAAAAGAAAAGATAAAAATCATAAAATCATATCAATAGATGCAGAGAAAGCATTTGACAAGATCCAGCACCCCTTTATGATGAAAACCCTCACCAAAATGGGGATAGAGGAGACTTTCCTCAATATAGTTAAAGCCATCTACCACAAGCCTACAGCAAGCATCATCCTCAATGGGGAAAAACTGAGAGCCTTCCCCCTAAGATAAGGGACGAGACAAAGACGCCCACTCTCTCCACTACTGTTCAATATAGTACTGGAAGTACTTGCAATAGTGATTAGGAAAGAAAAAGTTATTAAGGGCATCCAGGTAGGAAAGGAAGAAATAAAGCTCTCACTATTTGCAGATGATATGATACTAAGAGAACCCGAAAAACCTCTACCAAAAAAATCCTAGACACAATAAACTTATATAGTAAAGTTGCAGGCTATAAAATCAATACCAAAAGTCCATGGCTTTCCTATACACAAATAGTGAAAGAGAAGAAAATAACATGAAGAAAACAATCCTGTTCACAATTGTGCCCCAGAAAATCAAGTACCTAGGAATCAGTTTAACTAAGGAGGTAAAGGACCAGTACAAAGAAAATTATAAAACACTACATCAGGATATAAAAGAAGCCATGAGGAAATGGAAAAATATCCCCTGTTCATGGATCCGGAGAATTAACATTATCAAAATGGCAATACTTCCCAAAGCACTGTACAAATTCAATGAGATCCCTATTACGACACTCAGGACATTCTTCAAGAAATGGAGCAATCACTCCTGAAATTTATATGGAACAATAAGTTCCCACGAATAGCTAAAGCAATTCATGGGAAAAAGAAAATGGGAGGAATCAACCTCCCTAACTTCAAACTCTACTACAAAGCAGTAATAATTAAAACAGAAAGGTACTGGAACAAAGGCAGAGTCGCAGAACAATGGAACAGGGTTGAATATACTGACATCTCCTCCCAAGCATATGATCATCTAATCTTCGATAAGGGAGCAAGAAAAGTGAAGTGGAGCAAAGAAAGCCTCTTTAACAAATGGTGCTGGCAAAACTGGACGGCTACATGCAAAAAAGTGGGCTTAGATCTCTGCCTAATGCCATGTACAGCCTAATGCCATGTACAAAAGTAAGATCAAAGTGGATTAAAGACCTCAACATCAGACTGGAATCCATAAAGTACATTGAGGAAAATGTTGGCAAAACCCTCCATGACATTGAAGCTATTGGTATCTTCAAAGATGTCAAGCCACTGGCCAAGCAAGTGAAAACAAAGATAGACAAATGCTACTATCTTAAATTAAGAAACTTCTGCACCTCAAAAGAAACAGTGACCAAAATACAAAGACAGTCTACAGAATGGGAAATGATATTTGCAGAATACACATCCGACAAAGGGTTGATATCAAGGATATACAAGGTATTGGTTTAACTCCACAAGAAAAAAACATCCAACCCCATTAAAAATAGGGCGATGAAATGAACAGAAACTTTCTCAAGGAAGAAATCCAAATGGCTAAAAGGCACACGAGAAAATGCTGTGATGATCATTGATCATTAATCATCAGGGAGATGCAGATCAAAACCACAATGAGATTTCATTTCACACCACAGACACTGGCCCACATCCACAAGAACAAAAGCAACAGGTGCTGGCGTGGATGTGGCGAGGAAGGGACCCTCCTTCACTTTTGGTGGGAATGCCGACTGGTTCAGCCCTTTTGGAAAACAGTATGGATAACTCTCAAAAAATTAGAAATTGAGCTCCCATTGGACCCAGCAATACCACTCCTGGGAATATATCCCAGAGACGCAAAAAAGTATAGTCAAAGTGACATCTACATTTGTTTTTTCATTGCAGCACTGTTTACAATAGCCAGAATCTGGAAAAAACCTGAGTACCTGAGAACAGATGACTGGTTAAAGAAACTTTGGTACGTCTACACAATGGAGTACTATGTAGCTGTTAGAAAAGATGAAGTTCTGAAATTTACATACAAGTGGTACTACATGGATAGTATCATGTTAAGCAAAATGAGTCAGAAAGAGCGGGATAGATATAGAAAGATTGCATTCATTGGGGAACATAAAATAACAAAATAGGACAGTAACACCCAAAAGTGGCCAAGATTCGTACCAGGAGGTTTGCTCCATGGCTTGGAGGCTAGCCACACATGCTAGGGGAAAAGGAGCTCAGGTAGAGAAGGGAGCACCAAATAAAGGGTGTTGGGAGGATCCTCCCAGGATGGGAGTAACATGTTGACAGTAGACTATAGACCAAACATGATTGCCACTCAATGCCTCTTTTGCAAACCACAACACCCAAGAGGAGAGAGAGAACAAAAGTGAATGCCCTGCCACAGCGGCAGGGTGGGACGGGGTGGATGGGGGGGTGGGAGGGATACTGGGACCAGTGGTGGTGGACAATGGGCACTGGAGGAGGGATGGGTACTTGATCATTGTATAACTGAAACCCAAGTACAAAAATTTGTAAGTCTACAACTGTGTCTTATGGTGTTTCACTAATAAAAATTAAAAAAAAGAAAAAACATAAAATAAAATCTTTCTCTTATTCCCCATCTCGATTTCAAA
This sequence comes from Sorex fumeus, assembly GCF_029834395.1. Taxonomy (NCBI): domain Eukaryota; kingdom Metazoa; phylum Chordata; class Mammalia; order Eulipotyphla; family Soricidae; genus Sorex; species Sorex fumeus. The sequence goes on from NW_026606067.1 coordinate 19,263,609, forward strand.
TTTTAGGAGCACTTTCTCCCTCCTCATACAATTATTTTTCTAGCTATTGTATTTATTTCTATTTATTTTTATATAGAAATGTTATGTAACACTGTTATATAACAGTAGAATAGAAGCTTCAGGATTGAAAACTGTTAGTGTCTTAATCATGACTAAATGTCCAACAGTCTAAACAAAGAAGGTTTAATAAGTGGATAATAAATAAATACTTTTAATTTTTTTTAAATATAGGAGTACTGCTATTTATTCAGCCATTGATTAGCTGATTTAATTGGGCATGAAATCCACCTTACTATTTTTTATAATTTTATTTATTGAATCACCGTGAGAGCACTTACAAGCCTTTGGGTTTAAGTCTTGTTTCTGAGTCTCTGGGATCATGGCAATTAAGCAACTTGATCAGGAGTCATAGAGGCCGTTTGTTGGCTGCGACTTGGGGTCTCCTTGAGGTGGGGAGAAAAGGGTCGGCTCCACCCCATCCCGTGAGGCACCGTGTGTCTCATCACTGTGGGCCCAGACTCTCCAGTGGCCTCTGGAGGATGGCGGCCATCGGGCCAGCAGGGGGAACAGGCCAAGGCATGAAACCTATTCTCACCTGGGTTAACCCAGCGCCGGTAACCTACTGCAGGGACCAGACGCATTTCTGCCAAAAGCCGCTAGGTTTTGAGATTTGTTTCTGAGTCTCTGGGATCATGGTCATTAAACGGCTTGATCAGGAGCCAGAGAGGCTTTCATGGGTGGCGACTCAGGTTCTCGTTGGGATGGGGAGGAAAGGGCCAGCTCCACCCCCATCCCATGAATCCCTGCATGTCTTGTCACTGCGGGCCCAAACCTGACTGTCTAGTCGCCTCTGGCAGATGTCAGTCACCAAGCTGCCAAGGAAAAGCAGGAGGAGGGACAGCACCCTTTCCTCACTGGGGTGGCCTGGAGATAGTAACCTACTGCAGGGTTCAGACGCATTTCTGCCAAAAGCTGCTGGGTTTTGGGATTTGTTTCTGAGTATCTAGGATCATGGCCATTAAGCAGTTTGATCAGGAGCCATAGAAGCCGTTGATGGGTGGTGACTTGGGGTCTCGTTGGGGTGGGGAGGAAAGGGCTGGCTCCACCCTCATCCCGTGAGGCCCCGCATGTCTCATCACTGAGGGCCCAAATCTGACTGTCCAGTGGCTTCTGGAGGATGGCAGCCACCAGGCCGCCAGGGGGAGCAGACCAAGGCACAAAACCTATTCCCACCTGTGTTTGCCCAGCGCTGGTAACCTACTGAAGGGACAGGATACATTTCTGCCAAATTCTCTTGGGTTTCGAGATTTGTTTCTGAGTATCTGGGATCATGGCCGTTAAGCAGTTCGATCAGGAACCAGAGAGGCCATGCCTCCAATTATATAGCTGAGCCCGAGGTGGTTTATGGGTGTGTTTCCCACATACCTAACTTTTGGCCATTTACTTTCTGATAAACTTTGCCCCAAGTATTTGGGGTCTGGCCAAAGATAAAGCAGCAATTTTGGGGTACAGGAAGTCTGAAGGCACCATCAGGCTGCTGATGCACTCGCCTCACAGGTACACATTGACCTGCTGGTGGCACCATACCCCCACAAGTACTTTTAAAATGCTCTTTCTTTCATTACAAATAGAATCATCCCAAATTTTCTACTAATTTCTGAAAAAAAAAAAAAGAATGACTCACATCTGGCATAAACAAATGCATCTCTACCATTATCCTTTAATAAAAAGAATCAGTGCTCTTTGCAAAAATGATTCTAGGATAGAATTGGAAATACAGTGAATCTGGAGTGTGTTGACTACAGAAGGTAAGAATATATTAAAACTACCCCAAAATTCGGTTCACCAACTAAAGAATCCAGGATCAGCTGGTTTCAACCAATCAAATAAACTCCTTCCTCCACTACTGATGGGGAGGTGTATGGCATAGAAATCAGCAGGTAATATTCCCAGTGCCAAAGCTGAAATCGCTTGAACATGTTAACTTTTGTTTTAATTATCAATGATTTCTAATAGTATAAAATTTGGAAAGTATAGCTTCATACTTCAACAAGTGCACACTATCACTCCTATAACCAGAGTCCCAGTGCCACCACACTATCAAAATGCATTCCTCTGAGCTGTCTTCCTCTCCCCCTATGGCAATCACTGTGTCTACTGCAGGGTCTGAGTTAGTACTGATTTTCTTGGTCCAATAATCTTCTCTGTTTCTTTATATTTCTTGTGGAGTAAAACCATTTATGTCATAATTAAAGGCAAGACTCCCTCTTTTCTACTAAATATTTTCTAGCAGAGTAATATTTCAACAAGTCTTTAGACTACAGTTCCTTTGTCCTATTATCCTTTGCTAGACATTTAGACTAAATTTTTATTTTGACGATTGCAAATATTAGCACACTGCAGGATTATTAAATATAAAAAATAAACTTTGGTGAATTTTTAGAATAGATATTTACATTTTTTGAATGGGGATAATATTTAGGCAATACCCAGTGATGCTGAGAATCTATGCCTGGCACTGTGCTCAGAGAACTCTCCAGGTGCTACTCACGGAACCATATGCAGTGCCAGGGACTAGACTGTGGTCAACCATAAGCAAGGCAAGTGCCTTAACCCCTAGTCTATCTCTCTAGCCCCTAGTATAATAAATTGGGTTAAATTATTTGATACTTTGTCTGTTTGTTTGTTCTGATGTTTGGGCTGTTCCCTGTGGTGCTATTGGATTTCTCCTAGCTCAGTGACTGGGGTTCCTGGGGAGTCTATCCCAGTGATATTCAGAGGTGCTAGGAACAGAAGTCTAGCCTCTGGCATGCAAAGAATATGTTCCAGCTCTTTGAGTCACCTGCCCTGGGCTAGTTATTTCATATCAATCTTCTCTCCTCCAATTCCCTTGTTCTTTGGAGGCTTTTCTCAAACCTTGACTTTGCTTATCTTCCTAGATCTTCTTTTGCCTTAAAATTTCCTAACCATGAGCTCCTTCCATTCTGTGGATACAACTGAACAACTTTTTTTTTCTGGATTTAAAGACTGATTTCATCATTCTGAGACTCCATTTCTTCCTATTATCATATGAGGTTAATAACTGTCTGTACTGTGTTCAGTTATTCAGAGAATTAGTTGAGATGATACATTAGCAACACAGAGTTCATGGGAACCATAGTAAATTATTTGTAGAATAAATGACTAGATTTCTTTTAATAGATATCCAGGTGCACTGTGACTTCTGGCTGCTTGTTACTGAGAGGACTGCATTCTCCTCCCTCAAAGGAACACATAACCTGAATCCACAACTCTGTGACATAAAGAATCCATTTTTAATAATGGTGAAAAAAATGAAAAGTTATCAGTTGTTTCCTAACCTTTTCCCACCCTGATCCCTTTCTGACCTGAACCCACCCCTCCTTGAACTTCCGGTCCTACTGGTTGGTCCCTCGTGTCCTGTTGTGGGTGGGTGTCCATTCATTTTCTTTTCATCTGTGGCCCCCTGGGTGAAACATTGATCTAAATCAACTCATGGACAAAAATTGGGGCAAGGGGTCAGGCCAGAATGGGCTTAGAGAAGAGTGTAAAAATAAGGAACCCTGAGACATTTCCGATTGTTGCTATTTGGTTTCCAGGTAGCATTCAGTAGGGATCAAACCCAAGAACCACAGGAGGTGCTCAGTAAGTTAAAAAAGGCTCAGGGAGAGGTGACTGGCCTGCTGCTGATAAAGAGTGTGGGACTCTGAATTGATGGAGGCTGTCTGAGGTCTCTCCTAACCCATTTACCTGAAATAGCCTTCGCGTCCTTTCCAGACCTTCTGTATGGTGGGGAATTCTCCAGGTGGGGAGAGGAAAGGGCCTTCCCAGAAATGCTCCTGGAGGAAGTCTTTTTACGACCAGTCCCTGTCGGTTATCTCTGTTCTGCCTGGGTGGGAGGGAGAGGTCTTGTTAACTCTGCTTTTCTGAAATTTTCCTTCTCTCCAGAGAGGGGAGGACATCAAGTCTCCTCCCAGGCCTACTAGAGTCTGTGCCCAGTGTCCTTGGACCATTCTCAGAGTTCTTTGTTTCCAGTATCTTCTCATTTTCATAAGTAATGGGTTTCCTACGACTATTTCTAGATTTTTCTTTTGCATGAGTACCTGTTATTCAGGTTGCAGTTACTTTTTGCTTTTTTCTAAAAAAAAAAAAAAAACCCACAAAAAAACCCTGAAAAAACACACCATTTTTGTGTGGTAGCTAAACAGGTACCATAAATCTTTTCTAAATATGTCATAGTCTTAGGGTTCAATTCAGGGCTCTTGGACCCTACAGACCGTGTTAGAGCAATAAGACTCGGGGTTTGTCCCTTGTATGCCATCCCAGCCAAGAGTGCAAAGTAATTTAAAAATACACTTTTTCTTAATCTTCTCCTGGCTCCCACCTTTGGCTCTCTGGGAAGTTTAGGAGAAATGACTGCTAACATCAACCTTGTGAGCAGTAACTAAATAGAACTTGAGAAGTCTGAGAAGGCTCATTCAAAAACAGAAAGAGACCTAGCTAGAGATAGCTGGAAAAGAACTTTAGAAAATATTTCTGAATTGAATCATTAAGCTTGATGGATATTTCCTGAGCCAAAAATAAATTTTTTTGCAACTTAAACTTTATTTTATTTTTATAAAGTTGTTCACAATATTTGATTACATTTAATATTTGAACACCAATCCTACCACCATTACACCTTCCCACCACCTTATTTCGAATGTTTCCATCCTGAACCCCAAATCTTGCCTCCAAAGCAGAACCAAAATAATTTATTTTGTATTCCTTGTTATGAACAATCTGCTAAAATGATCCAGAAAAGGTTTCTTAGAGGAGAGTGTGTGAAGATTGCTTTATTTCACCCAGGAGTCAGTAAACCCTTCTATAAGAGATTAGTAACATGTTGCTAAAGGTTGAGACTTGTGTGCATATTTATATATGTATTTATATCTGTATAAATATATTGGTTACCTTCTACTTTAAGCCCTGTCAAATGTGGTATGCTACTCTTAGTATATTGGTGTTGTAAAGCATGAGATGTTGCGGCTGCGCAGTCCAAGAATAGATTCACTCATGGGCGAGGCCCATCTGAGCATGTGGAGAGTGACCTTGAGCATGGTGGAGATTGAGTTCTGGAGGCTTTTAGCTGTTTTGGCTGTTGGGGCCGGCTCTGTTGGGGAAGGGAGGTGAGCTCACCTGCCCCGCTCAGGGTTGCCCCAGATGAAACAGCTTGGAGCAGGATTTGGAGGCATTTCTATGGTGTGTCCGCCAAAATTAATTTCTACATGGAATATGTCAGAGCCTTCAGTAACCAAAAGGTGGCACTCCTTATCCACTATTCATAGGCTTCCAAAGGAATTGGTTGTTTCATAACAAAATATTATACCCTCCTCCCCTGGTAAAACACTGCGATAAAAGAGACCTTATTTTTTGGGTTGATCTGTGTTTTGATATATACCAGTTATTATCTCTCTGGGTGGACTCTGTCCCAGTTAAGCTGTTTGTATTTTCAGTAGAGTTTGTCTTAGAGTTGTGTGTATCTATAGACTTCTGTCCTCTCACTGAGCACCTTTGCTATAATGTCATCTCTGACCAGATCCAAGACTTTAATTTGTCTCTAGAGTTTGCCTCTCTCCATTTTATAAACCATGAAAACACAGCTGGAGCAATTTACAGACTGTGGAAAAACTCTTGAGTATTTCTGCTGAAGTATTAATTCAAGGATCATGCTTTGTTATTTCCTGTTCCATTGTTGTTTATAAAACAAGCTAAATGGGCAGTGGACTGTTTTGAATTTGCTTGGCCCTCTGAACCCTTGTATGCATGCCTGAATGTGATGGGGGCATAAATTAGGTGTAAGCATGATAGCAAAGCAGCATTGATTGGAGTAGACACACATCTCTGAGAATAAAACAATGAAATTTGGGAAAAAACAAGGCCTGTGCGCTTTGAGTTACATGAATGTGGAACCAGAGGATTTCAAAAGAAAATAAAATCCTATTCTATTACAAATTTCCTACAAGCCAAAATACCTTTGAGAAATGACTTATCAAATTAGTGTTCTATTGCTTACTATTAAGTAAGTGCCTGACTTCTGGGCCCTTTGAAGCCAAGTCACCAAGCCGAGTGGGGAACATCAAGCCAGCACCAGAGGCAGATATGAAAAGTAGGGAGATACAATGCAGTGATGCCCCACTGACCTAGAATTTGGAAATCTAGATATATCCATCATTTAGGGGGCGTAGTCATAGATACAGAATCATACATGTGATAAAAGAGTTTCTGTGCAGCATGGAAAGTGATTATCCAAGATAATTGCTTTCTCTTTAGGCCAAAAGGCACTGGCACATAAAATGAAATTCCTGACATAAGATAAGGCATGTGCCCCCCAAATATTTATGGAATGAATGGTGGTTCATTAGTGGAAAGAGGCAGGACTCAAAGGGAAGCAGGCGTACTGAGCTGGATACTATGAAAAGGGCATCCTGGATGGGAAAGTTGCCTGTTACAATTCAACTCTCCCCAGGGTTCTCACCACTGGAGCACAATACCACAATAGCGACATTTCATGTAAATTTGATATCCTTAATGAAATGTAGAATTGTGGATTCATCGATGGATTTGTCTATATTGACAAATTTCAGTAGAAAGTTTGCTGCTTTCTTGGAAGATCTTATAATACTGAAATATTAATATCAGGCATTTTGCTAAGAGGCTATGTCCTTTAACTCTCATACCTGATTATCAGAACTACATGATGAAAATCATGTTTTTTCAGTTAACTCATGGTGTACCAAGTATTTTGACTTGCCAGCCGCTAGGATGAGCTGAAAAATTATTTGCAACTTGGATGTAGATGAAGGGACCATGGTTTGGTATAAGGAAGCTGGATTGCTTGCTTATCATTATCCAAAATGCCTTTTTAAAAATAACAAACAATTTCTCTGGTGACTTTTTATTTACAGTCTTTATCTCAGATAATTTTTTAAAATTTTAACATCAAGATCTAAAAGGTGTTTCTGGAATGGTCAGATGGTGCTGTTTGGAACTGAAGTCTGAGGTTTTTCTACATTGCTAAGTGCAGAGAAGTAAAACTTCTATAGTGTTCCCATTTTATTTTTTAGTATGTTTTATCAATGATTTTCCTGGGGATCTCAGTAAGACTCTTAGTACTTGCTAGTGTTCTTTACTACAGAGAATGAGATCTTTGCCTTGCACTTGGCCATCACTGGTTCGAATACCCACCTACACATGTGGTCTCCCAAACACTGAATGAACCAGGAATAAACCCTGAGCACAGGCTAGGTGGTCCCAAAACAAACAGAACAAAGAAAAGCAAAAAAATTTTTTTCTTTTGTTTCTTTATCTTTTTTAAAAATTTTTATTAGTGAAACAACATGAGGTACAGTGACTTGCAAATTTTTGTACTTGGGTTTCAGTTAAACAATGATTGAGTACCCATTACTCCACCAGTGCCCATTCTCCACCACCAGTGATCCCAGTATCTCTCCCATCCCCTCATCCCCCCCATTCCACCCTGCCACTGTGGCAGGGCATTCCCTTTTGCTCTCTCTCTCCTTTTGGGTACTGTGGTTTGCAAAAGAGGCATTGAGTCGCAATAATATTCAGTCTACTTTCAGCATGCATCTCTCATCCTGGGAGAATCCTCCCAACACCCTTTATTTGGTGCTCCCTTCTCTATCTGAGCTGCCTTTTCCCCTAGCATATGCGGCTGGCTTCCAAGCCATGGAGTAAACCTCCTAGTACTAATCTCGGCTATTTGGGGGTATCAGTCTCCTATTTTGTTACTCTATGTTCCCCAGTTGAATGCAATCTTTCTATATGTCTGTCCCTCTCTTTCTGACTCATTTCACTCAGCATGATACTTTCCATGTAGTACCACTTGTATGTAAATTTCATGACTTCATCCTTTCTAACTGCTGCATAGTATTCCATTGTGTAGATGTACTTCAAGATGAGGTTAAACTCAACAGTAAATCAGGTAGTGGCATGGTACAATGTGTTTCTTTAGATCTTCTACCACTAATACTCAAATCTCCCACAATGCAGCAGATGTGACACATTTGATAACTTGAATCTCACATGCTCCAAACCAGAAGACACTTTTTCATGGTTTGGTTTTTTGGAAATATATGTTCAGTCCCAACCATCATTCTTTATAGCTGATACTGTATTTTCAGAAAGTTCTATAAGTGGAAAAGTCGGAGTCTCCCCAACATCAACTACTTCTAGTATTACTTCTATTGCTTATTTAAATTTTTTCACTTCTCAATCAGTTTTCATAGTGATTTTACAGATAAGAGATTAGTGTAGCTCCACCCCACAACTCTAAGTTATGCCTCATTTCCAGCCGTTTCAACTCAGTAATTTTCAATATAGCAAACCCCTATTTATGCCACCAAAGTAAACTCAGGAGTATGACTGAAATAATTTTCTCCTTAGAATTTTTTATAGACAATACTAGATCAGAGAAGAATAAAGGTCACTTTGGCTTCAACTTTGGCCAAAATTAATAAAGTGCCATAGTGATTTCTTTTTTCCTTTTTTTTCCCAATTTCACAATTCCTTCTTTTATTTTTAGAAAATACTTCTTTACAAAATAAATCCCTCCTGATAATGAATGGAAGGCCAGCCACAGGCTCTAGGTGAAAAGGAAGCTCAGATAGAGAAGAGATTACCAAATGAAGGGTGTTGTGAGGGCCCTCCCAGGGTGGGAGAAGCATGCTAAAAGTAGTCGATAGACCAAACATGATTGCCACTCAAAGCCTCTCTTGCAAAACACAGTACCCAAAAGAAGAGAGAGAGAACAAGGGGGAATACCCTGCCACAGAGGCAGGATGGGACGGGGGGGGGGGGGATGAGGGGGGGGGATGCTGGGACCCATGGGGATGGATGACGGGCACTGGTGGAGGTATGGGGACTTGATCATTGTATAACTGAAACCCAAGCACAAAATTTGTAAGCCTATAACTGTACCTCATGGTTTTTCACTAATAAAAAAAAAAAAAAATAATTAATGGCAAGAAACTAGTAAAAAAAAAAAAATCATTAAAAAAAAAAAAAAAAAAAAAAGTCCACCTTCTAAATTTCTGGTAGACAAATATTAGTTTGGACCTTGACAAATTATCTTTTTTTAAATTTTTTTATTTTTTAATTTTTATTAGTGAAACACCATGAGGTACAGTTATAGACTTAAAAATTTTTGTGCTTGGGTTTCAATTATAGAATGATCAAATATCCATCCCTCCACCAGTGCCCATTTTCCACCACCACGGGTCCCAGTATCCCTCCACCCCCCATTCCCCCATCCCACCCTGCCTCTGTGGCAGGGCATTCCCTTTTGTTCTCTCTCTCCTTTTGGGTGTTGTGGTTTTGCAAAAGAGGCATTGAGTGGCAATCATGTTTGGTCTATAACCTACTTTCAGCATGCTTCTCCCATCCTTGTAGGATCCTCCCAACACCCTTTATTTGGTGCTCCCTTCTCCATCTGAGCTCCCTTTTCCCCTAGTATGTGTGGCTGGCCTCCAAGCCATGGAGTAAAATTCCTGGTACTAATCTCAACCATTCTTGGGTGTTAGTCTCCTATTTTGTTACTTTATGTTCTCCAGATGAATCCAATCTTTCATGTCTATCCCGCTCTTTCTGACTCATTTTGCTTAACATGATACATTCCATGTAGTACCACTTGTATGTTAATTTCATGACTTCATCTTTTCTAACAGCTCCATAGTACTCCATTGTGTAAAAGTACCAAAGTTTCTTTAACCAGTCATCTGTTCTCGGGCACTCAGGTTTTTTCCAGATTCTGGCTATTGTAAAGAGTGCTGCAATGAACAAACAAGTGTAGATGTCACTTTGACTATACTTTTTTGCCTCTCTGGGATATATTTCCACGAGTAATATTACTGGGTCAAATAGGAGCTCAATTTCTAATTTTTTGAGAATCGTCCCTACTGTTTTCCAAAAGGGCTGAACCAGTTGGCATTCCCACCAGCAGTGACAGAGGGTCCTTTTCTCGCCACATCCACGCTAGAACCTGTTGCTTTTGTTCTTGTGGATGTGGGCCAGTGTCTGTGGTGTGAAATGATATCTCATTGTGGTTTTGATTTGCATCTCCCTGATGATCAATGATGTAGAGCATTTTCTCATGTGCCTGCCTTTTAGCCATTCGGATTTCTTCTTTGAGAAAGTTTCTGTTCATTTCATCGCCCCATTTTTTGAATGGATTGGATGTTTTCTTTTTGTGGAGTTCAACCAGTACTTTGTATAACCTTGATATCAACCCCTTGTCGGATGTGTATTCGGCGAATATCATTTTCCATTCTGTAGACTGTCTTTGTATTTTTATCACTGTTTTTTTGGAGGTGCATAAGCTTCTTAGTTTAAGATAGTCCCATTTGAACATCTCTGTGTTAACTTGCTTGGCCAGTGGCGTGACATCTTTGAAGATACCATTAGGTTCAATATCATGGAGGGTTTTGCTGACTTTGTCTTCAATGTACCTTATGGATTCTGGTCTAATGTTGAGGTCTTTAATCCACTTTGATCTTACTTTTGTACATGGCATAAGGCAGAGATCTGAGCCCACTTTTTTGCATGTAGCTGTCCAGTTTTGCCAGCACCGTTTGTTAAAGAGGTTTTCCTTGCTCCACTTCACTTTCTTGCTTCCTTATCGAAGATTAGATGATCATATGCTTGGGGGAAGATGTCAGTATATCAACTCTGTTCCTTTGGTCTACGTATCTGCCTTTGTTCCAGTACGTTGCTGTTTTAATTATTACTGCTTTGTATTAGAGTTTGAAGTTAGGGAGGTTGATTCCTCCCATTTTCTTTTTCCCAAGAATTACTTTAGCTATTCGTGAGGGCTTATTGTTCCATATAAATTTCAGGAGTGTTTGCTCCATTTCTTTGAAGAATGTCCTGGGTATCCTAATAGGGATCGCATTAAATTTGTACAGTGCTTTGGGAAGTATTGCCATTTTGACAAAGTTAATTCTCCAGATCCATGAACAGGGGATATTTTTCCATTTTATCGTGGCTTCTTTTATTTCCTGAAGTAGCGTTTTGTAGTTTTCTTTGTATAGGTCCTTTGCTTCCTTAGTTAAGCTCTTTCCTAGGCACTTGGTTTTCTGAGTGCCATAGTGATTTCTATGCTCAACCATATATTTTTTTAATTTTTAAATTTTTATTAGTGAAACACCATGAGGTACAGTTGTAGACTTACAAATTTTTGTGCTTGGGTTTCAATTATACAGTAATCAGATACCCATCCCTCCACCACTGCCCATTTCCCACCACCAAGAATCCCAGTTTCCCTCCCACCCCCACCCCCCCATCCCACCCTGCCTCTGTGGCAGGGCATTCCCTTTTGTTGTCTCTCTCCTTTTGGGTGTTGTGGTTTGCAAAACAGGCGTTGAGTGGCAATTGTGTTTGGTCTATAGTCTACTTTCAGCATGCTTCTCCCATCCTGGGAGGATCCTCCCAACACCCTTCATTTTTTGCTCCCTTCTCCATCTGAGCTCCTGTTTCACCCAGCATGTGTGGCTGCCTCCAAGCCATGGAGCAAAATTTCTGGCCCTAGTCTCTGCCACTCTTTGGTGTTAGTCTCCTATTTTGTTACTTTATGTTCCCCAGATGAATGCAATCTTTCTATGTCTTTCTCTCTCTTTCTGACTCATTTCGTTTAACATGATACTTTCCATGTAGTACCACATCTATGTAAATTTCACGATTTCATCTTTTCTAACAGCTACATAGTACTCTATTGTGTAGACGTACCAAAGTTTCTTTAACCAGTCATCTGTTCTCGGGCACTTAGGTTTCTTCCAGATTCTGGCTATTGTAGAGTTCTGAAATGAACAAACAAGTGCAGATGTCACTACGACTATACTTTTTTGCCTCTCTGGGATATATTCCCAGGAGAGGTATTGCTAGGTCAAATGGGAGCTTAATTTCTAAATGTATACGCACCTAATGAGGGAACAGCTAAATACTTAAAACAACTGCTGACAGATTTTAAGGAGGACATTGCTAGCAACACAACAGTAGTTGCTTAACCATATTTAAGTAAATCTACTTCCAAAAACTTCAGGTCTTGATTTGAAAACCTAAACTGGAAACTATTTCTGGGTGTCTTATCCTATTAATTGCATTGAACTGGTGGATGTGCTTAAAAATCAACTATATGTATTTTCTGATCCACCAGTCTATACATAGTGTACAGGTGGTTTCAAAAATGACAGAAATTTCCAGTTAGGTTGCATTTTCTATTTGTTTGCTTCTCTCAATACTTCTCATCCTATCTATTTTTTTGCCGTTTATGTTTTCCATCTTTTTAAACACAGAGGGCTGATCCCAACAGTAGTACACTGCTATTGACGACAACCATTGTAAACACCAACCAACATAGTCCTTGACAGGTCAGTATCTTCACAATGAGAGTTTCGAAAGCAAATAAACATTTCAACTGGGACACACAAGTCATCTCTTCTTAGTTGTCCTTTTCCTCTCTTTTAACGATGAAAAATCATCTTTACCCAGGTGGCATGCTCTGCTGACACCCGCGCCTCAGCTCCAAGACCAAAAGATCAATTTCTTGTCAAGTTACCAAGGCCATCTGGGTCTCAGCTTCCAGGAAACCCAGTAGTTTGCTTAAGCAGTAGGCAGCTACCAAAATAAAAGAGAGAGAAAAATATGAGAAACACACAAAGAGAAACACACTCACAAAGAGGTAGGGGAAGAGAGTGAGGTTATTGGAGCTATCAGACTTAATATTTGGCACACATCTGAGAGCAAAAGAGCCAGAAAACTCTTTCAGGTCTGCTAATGTTGCCATCACCATTTGTCAGGTGTGCAATCAACCTGGAGAATAAGGATAATGGGGCCTTTGTAGGATCCTGAATCAACATCCCCAACAATTCAACCACTGTTCACAGCTTAGAATCATACTTCCCTGACCCTTCTCCCCTCTCTTCTCAAAAATCCACTTCTCCACCCACCTCCCAGGAACATTACATCAACTGGTATATTCACTTCAACACCGTGTGATAGCTGGTCAAATGGCATCATGAGACTACCTCTTTAATATCTTCTCAATTAGAAATAACTTTTGGAATGATTTTGCCTCTTGTACCACCTTGTTTCTCACATGACAGTTTTAGAGTTTGGATTTTTGTGCATGCTTACAGACATTTTTCATTTTTGCTTTTGTAACTTTATTTGATAGGAAAAAATAATGCTAGTGTAAAAATCAGAGAGAAGGAAGGTAATTTGCTTTTTGGGTTCATAGATTTCTCTTTTTAATCTTTTATTGCTGTATTTAAAATTGTATGTGACACATGTTGCCACCATGAAAATGTATACTCGAGCTCAGCCATGATGCATTATCTTTGTGAGAAAGAAGATCCAGAATGCAGCCACTTCTTGAAAGCTTATTCCCTATTATTCAATGCACAAGAGAGAATGAAAGGGGTGTTGGAGAACTACTCAAGTTTTGGATCCTTGGGAGTCCCTTGCCGATTTATTGGTGTGAGGAGCCAGAACATCATTCCATTCTAAATGTTCTCCTTCCTGGCAGAATTTTCAAAGCTGAGGTTTCTCTGCTGACTGTGCATGTCCTTATATCATGTGTTTGGGTTTTCAATATCACTCAATTTCACAAAGAGGAGAACATTTATTTTCAATTAACATAACATGCTGCAATTACTCTTTGTTCACAGTCATGTGAATGCTTCTGTGTGTATGCAAAGAAGAACTTACCCCTGATGCAACTCTCTGAATTAGCTACAGAAAGGCTGTGTCTACAGCTCAATGCTCTGTCTGCCCTGCCTCTTCTTCAGCATAAAGACTCTAAGTCTCCCTTTTGGTGGATCTGAAGAGAAACACCTACTTGGCTGTAACTATACTGAAAGTCATATTCATTTACAAACTTGGAAGAAAGGTCTCTAGTTCCAATGTCTTGTGAATATCATCAACTTTGACAGCTGTAAAATAGGTGGCTCATTTTCAAAAATTTTAATGACTTTAAATATATCCTTGCCTAAAACATTAATATGCTTTGAAATAAGCATTCATTGATTCTAGTGAAATGTGTGAAATTAGTTGGAAAGTTATTTAGCATATAAACTCTATAATCATGTGGACATGATAAATTATCATTGCTTTGAGATTAACATTGAATTCTCATCTTTGTGTTCCCGTAATAAGAAAAAGAACCTGGAACCTGATAGGTTTGATGTGGACAAACAGGCCCAGGTATAAATAGAGAGATAATATCATGAGTCACATTTGCCATCAAAGAGAGTGGATATGATCTTTCTGGGAAGGAAGCTAATTTCCCACTACTCTTCTTAAGCTCTACAGCTGGAAAAGAAATAGACAAAAGAGAGGTCAGTAAGAGAAAAGACTTTAATTATATGATCAAGGGGCCCACAGAATGTGAAGCCATCTGTTGATTATTCCAGTGAGGTTAGATAGTTTTTGGAAAGGGGTACTAAGATGTGGGAGGAAAGGAAAAAGACAAAGAACTTTTCAAATTAAAGAAAAGGAATTTTGTAGGGCTTATCTACAAATGTATCAAACCAGATTTTACAAACTCACATTCAGGGATAAAGATTGTCTTTTATCTCCAAGGACCACCAAAGAGGTCCATTTCCTAATTTGGCTGAGATAGATAGTCAAAACCTGTCATGATTGAATCTTCTGTCCCTCAATTCCTTTCAAGTCAAAATAAGCAGTATGTCACTATTCACTCTTGGGGCAGCCTGTCCCTATTTCAAACACTCTCTACTGTTCCTGTGTCTACTTGTGTTGGGTGATTTCCATCCTTCCTTCATCGACAGGTCACTGACAATTTTCTTTCTTTTCTATTATCCTGGGTAAAATGGTTAAGAACTAACCTAATATAAAACATATGAGAATCAACCTTATGCTAACTGGAAGCAAGACTCAAACTTCAAAAGAGCTCAGTTGATTTGAATACAGTGAATGTTCCTTATTTGTTCAGTTACATATTGATTACTCCAGGTTGTCCAAATGCTCTGTTCTCCAAAATACTGACTGATGGTAGAAAGAAATTTTCCTCAAAAAATATTTCCAACAAACCAATTTATTGTTTATCATAAAATGTTCAGCAAGTACAGAAACATGTAAGTATGAAGATTCCACATGCTAAAATCATCCAAAGACCACCATAAAACTTTGTGTTCTATCTGTCATTTTGAGATATCTAAAGATCTCTTGAGCACTTATTCTTCTTTCTACCATAGTTTGTTCATGGTTTTGGATTTATTTCGTCCTAAATATTACATGCTTGCCTTATCTGAGGGTATTTGACCATATGTCTTATCTATGGTATTTGACCTTATGAATATATTGTAATTATCCAATCCCTGCTTAGTGACTATCTGAGTGGCTCCTAATACTAATATACTTTTTTTTTATTTTTTGGGGGCCAGTTCCAGTGATGCTCAGGGTTTACTCCTGGTTCTGAACTCAGGAATCACTTTTGGTGATGCTTGGGACCGTATAGGATGTTGGGGATTGAATCCAAGTAGGCCGCATGCAAAGTAAGTGCCTTTCCTACTATATGACCAGTTTAGACCTAATATACTTTTAATATTTGTTCAGAATATTGGAAATGACACTGAGTAATAGAAGAAGGAATACAGAAACTGTTTTCACTGAAAGGCTGAAGTGCTAGTTCAGTGGATAGGCACTAACCTTGTATGTGGCTGACTTGGGCTTGGTCCCCAGCACCTTGTATGATCTCCTGAGTCCACCAGAAGTGACCCTTGAATTTAGGGGTAAGCCCTAAGTACTGACAGCTGTGCCCCCCCCACAAAGAAATTATTTTCGCTGAATCAGCATAAAATCAATTTACATTCAGACATGCTTTTATGTTAAAAGATAAAGGTAAAGGCCCTCCCGTTGTTCGTCGATTTGCTCGAGCGGGCCCAGTAACGTCTCCATTGGAGACTTTGTTGTTATTGTGTTTGGCATATCGAATACTCTCGGTAGCTTGCTGGGCTCTCCGAGAGGGGCGGAGGAATCGAACTTGGGTCGGCCATGTTGGCCGCTTGTAAGGTGAATGCCCTACCTGCTGTGCTATCGCTCCAGCCAGGCTTTTATGTTAAAACATGAAAAAATAAATTCACTGAAAACTTATGAATCTCTTCCATTAAAAATGGAAGATTTTATATAAATTGAATATCATACAGACTTTTTTTATGTCATTGGGTATTAAACAGTTTTATGAAAATGTAAGCATAATATCTTTAATATAAGGAAGGAACAAAAGCATTAAGTGGTGGTGTTCAATTACAATGTACAAATTGGAAAAATAAGTGGAAAATTATAGCTCCAGAATGTTATGTTCAGATATTCAGATGTACATGTAACATTGGCTTGTGTTTCTGAGTAAGAGAAATGAACAACTTTTCGTGCGCCTATTTGCCATCCTGTATGTCTTTGGAGACATGTCTATTCAGAGCCTCTACTCATTTTTTAATTGGGTTGTTTTTATTGAATTTTATGAGTTTATTTTATTGTTGGGTTTTTATGAGTTTTGGGGGTTACATTTTGGATACCATTGTCAGATGTGTGATGTGTAAAGGTATTCTCCCAGTTTGAATGATGCCTTTTTGTTTGGATGTGTTTCTGAGGTGTGGAGAAACTTTTAATTTGATATAGTTTTATTTGTTTACTTTTTTTTAGTTTTTTTAATTTTATTGAATCACTGTGAGATAGTTAGAAGCTTTCATGGTTGGCTTGCAGCTGTCAGAAGAGATGAAGTCATGAAATTTGCTTATAAATGGATAGACACGGAGAATATCATGCTAAGTGAAATGAGTCAGAAAGAGAGGGACAGACATAGAAGGACTGCATTCATTTGTGGAGTATAAACAACATAACATGAGACTGTCACCTAAGGATAGTAGATACACAGGACAGGAAGATTACTCTATTTGCTTACTTTTGCTTTGGTTTCCCTTTGCTCTTGGAGAACAGTTTCCAAATACATCTGAAAAATGGGTATTGAGTTTATTTTATCGATGTCATTAATATTTTTTGACGTCAGGGTTTACTTCTGACTCTGTGCTCAACAATCACTCCTGGTGGAGTCAGGGGGACCATATGGGGTACAGTGTATTGAACTGGGTGTTGTGGTAATGTCAGTTAATGTAGCCATTATAAAAACTTTCATAGTGATTCTTCAAAACTGAATAGAAATACTATATGAACGAGTTATACCACTTCTATTTACCCCAAAGTAGAAAAGCACTAATTTCAATATATATGTATATATAAATGTGTAAACATATATATGCCCCATACAGTGAAGGATTGTTTTAGAAACAATGTATGTGCTCATTGACTGATGAATGTGTGAAGTTGTGGTAGAAATGCACAATGGAATATTACTAAGCCATTGCCATATAATCTCATTAATGACCATGATCTAGAGATTCACAAAAAATCTCAGAAGAGAGCAACACACGGAAGAGATGCCTCCGGACCCCAAAGTTACCATCCAGTTAAAAATTTAACTCTGGCTGCATCAGCCTATTTAAAATTTTAGAATTACTGAAGCAGTATCTCATATTCTACACCACTGATGTACCAAGAGTGGCACACCACATTTAATGGGGCGTGAAGTAGAAGGCAACAAATCTTGATAAAAAATATACATATACATGTATATTAGCAGTCAAGTCTCAACCTGTAACATCATGTTAGTACTCTCTTTTACAAGGACTTAATGGCTCCATAGTGAGATACAACAATTTTCACACACTTTCCTATAAGTAAAAATTTTTGGATCATTTTTAGCAGATAATTCATAACAAGCAATACAAATTAATTATTTAGACTTGCTTTTAGGGCAGATTTTGGTGGTGGTGGGAATATTCAAAATAATGGTGGTGGGAAGGTATAATATTATTTGGATTGGTGTTGGAGTGTAATAAATTACTGTGAACAACTTTATAAAAATAAAATAAAATAATATTACTCTGCCATTTGCAATAATATGAATGCAGTGTTTGGTGAAATGAGTCATGTGTATGAAGACAATTTTCATATAATTTTATTCTTTGGTGGTGTATATATTGTATAAAATAAAATCATTTTAAATATATATGTAAAACAGCTCAAATAAATAAAAATAAACTTTGGGACTATAAGGCCAATTAAGGGTCACCAGTAGGCAAGTAGGAAGCAAGGTGATAAAATCAGGTATTACAACAATATTATGGCCAATATTTCATCAATATTACTGGTATTACAGGTATTGCCACCAATATTACAACACCATTATAACATAATATGAGATAATCAGAAAATTTTTTGTCCTATAGTTCACTTAATATTTCTTTAGTCAATGCCTATATCCATGACAGAGGGAAGCAATGTTGCTTCCTAAAATTCATTCTAACCCTTCAAAAACATAAAATTATATTCAATATTGTTGCAACATTGAATATTTTTTCTTTGTTTTGAAATGAATTGACCTGTTGCTTACATGGGTGATGGTTCTTTATTATAATAAACCAAATGACTTCTCCATATAGGTCCTTAGAGATTTAAGAACATCTCCCCATAACAGCACTACATCTCCCCATAACAACACTGTGAGGCAAGCAGTTTGAATTCTTCAATTTTTCCACGGTGTAAGTATGACTTAGTGTCTTTACATTGCAAGCATAAAGGCACTGAGTCAGGGTGGGTACTCAGCGGTCTCTTCACTGCCTTGCACTGCCCTGGACTGTGGCATTAATTACAACTCACGATTTCCTAACCACCCCAGTTAGATGGCAGGGGCCAGGGTAGGAGTAGCTTTACATTGAGTATAAAAGTATTGTTCATGGAATCAAAGTTGCTTTCTTTGTTAACATGGTCTTGTGTACATTCTTCTGGATATGGTGTTTGCTTTCTTCAACCCATTTTAGTAGCACTTGTATGGAGATATTTGCTCCTGTTCCACACTCAATCCCACAGTTCCATTCCATCTCCTTCCCTAATATGCACACATGCACACATGCACACATGCATTCGAAAAGGTAAATGAGTTTACTTGTGATTTAGTGATTCAAATGCAACTACACCCAAAGGGAGAGAGAGATATAGTAAAAGGGAATGCGCCTGTCACAGAGGCGGGGGACAGAGGAATGGTAGGGGTGTGTGTGGCGTGTGGCAGGGATGGGGTCGTGGGGGTGGTGGGAGGAATACTGGGAACATTGGTGGTAGAGATTGGGCACTGGTGGAGGGATGAATAATCGATCATTGTATGACTGAAATGTAAGCACAAATATTTGTAAGTCTGTAACTGTACCTCATGGTGATTCATTAAAAAGTAAAAATAAAAAAAAAACAAATGCAATCTACTAGAACAATAGACTATTAATTAGCATTCACTGTCACTTTCAGTGTCACTCACTGTCACTCCCATTGTTCATTGATTTGCTCTAGTGGTCTCAGTAACATCTCCATTGTGACACTTGTTACTGTGTTTGGTATATTGAATACATTATGGGAAAATAATTAACCCTTCTTCCTTAAAAATTTCTCTTGTGCATTTCATGTTCTAATCTAGGCTGCATGTATAATTTTAGTGCTTTACAATTACGAGTGCTTTACCATTTACAAAAACATTTTCTTTTTTTTTTAAAAATTTTTATTAGTGAGACTTGTTTGTTCATTGCAGCATTCTTTACAATAGCCAGAATCTGGAAAAACAATTTCTTTATCAACATTTGAAAGGAACTTTCTGTGGGTATGGTGCCTCCAGCGGGTCAACCCGTATCTGCAGGGTGAGTGCATCAGTAGCCTGATGGTGCCTTCAGACTTCCAGATACCCCAAAATTGCTATTGTGCCTTTGGCCAGACCCCAACAACTTGGGGCCAAGTTTACCAAGAAATTAAATGGCCAAAAGTTAGGTATGTGGGAGCCACACCCACAAACCACCTCTGGCTCAGCTATATAAGCTCACTTATTGGCCTTATTTAAGAGACCCATAAATCTATAAAGAGATCAAAAGACACAGGGCCTGTAGTGCAGAGGTAGGCAGGAACCGGTGACTGAGATCTCCAAGCCCACTTGGATCAGGACTAGGCCTGCTTCTCCCAGGTTCCCAGTTTTACAGTAATTTGACAGTCACACCCACAAACTGCCCCTGGCGCCATGTAATCTCATCAACGACCAAGATCCAGAGACAACAAACTAAAGCTCCCGGAAGAGAGTGCTGCAGAATGTCCTGGGCATTATACTCTATCCATAGCAAGCAATACAAAACAAATCGTCTAGCATTGCCTTTTTGGCAGGTTTGAGCGGTGGTGAGACTGGTGTCAAAATATTGAATGTAACCAAAGTATAGAGAGAGTATGGGGAAAATTGTCTGCTACACAGGCAGGGAAAGGGTTGGAACAGGGGTTGGTGTGGGGGAATACTAAGGATTTTGGAAATGGAAAATGTGTACTGGTGAAGGGATGGGTGTTTGATGATTGTATGACCGAAGCTCAAACATGAAAGCTTTGTAACTGTACCTAACAGTGAATAAAAAAAAGGGGGGGTATGAGGAAATAATAATGAAATAATAAAATAAAATTAATATTCTGAATAAAAAAAGAAAAAGTAATGTGGAGTTCATGCCCAATTCAATCAGCTTAATCAATGGCTGAATAAATAGCAGTACTCTTACATTAAGAAATTTTCTACTAATGGGTGGGCTGGGCACTACTTCACTTAAATAAGCCAATAATGTCACCTTTCTAGGGTGGGGGCATGTGATATAGATTCAAACCACTTAGTTTCTTTTCTTCTTTCCCTATATGTGGTGTAAAGATCAATTCAGTATGCTGCCATTGCCCCTTATCCCCAGCTTTGTCCTTCCAACTCTTTCTTTGAGGTGTGTTGAAGTGGAAGTCTTTAAGATCATGAAGGTCACAGATATCTCATTACAGCTGCAACTGATAACAGTGGAAGGTAAAGTGTTCCTCTTTTAAATGAAGTCATGTACTGGGAAATCTTTTTAATCTGGAGCTGGTGGATTAGGTATCTGCACTTCTTTAACCTTAAGCATTAAAGAAGTAATGTGTCAGACCATATGCAGTAGGCTGGCAGTCTGTGAGTTATTTCCATCATTACCATTGTATTCTGTTCCATGGAAATATGGGGACTATTGATTTCCATCGCTAAAAGTTCCAGAGCTGAGCTATTCAGCATCGTGAATGGCTGAGCAGAACAATAGACTGTGTAAGAACTATGACACATCAGAACCATTGTCGGGGGTAGGCGGCAATAGAAAGGCTCTTTTCATCTTTTGGTAAGGGCCCATTATTCCTATGTATCTCTCTTCTATGCTTTATGAAAAGGTTTGTACAGTAAATAATGACCGACTATGTAGTAGTTCTTTCTTCTTTTGCCAAGCTCTTTTTAGCTTTGGCAGCAATTTTGTTTTCCCTGTCATCATCTAATGTCTATTTATTTTACATTGCTACAAAGCCAGTGAAATTCCCTTATAAATCCCAGGTCATGAAGATGAAGCAGAAACTTGATTCTTTTTTATTAAATGTCTCCAGTGTCCTCTGCTTTTTCTAATTAGGTTCAAAGTGGTCAGTGGCTTGAAAAGACTCTGGGCAGGAATCAAATCTGTTTGAACAATGCATTCCTCCAGGCCCTCCATGTTCCATGTTTGGATTTAATTAGAAGACAGGTATCATAACGCTGATGCTTCTTGATGCTTCCAGGCTTGTTACCACTGGGTCCTCTTCCTACCCCACACAATTGCACCAAATCCTTCCCTCCCTCTCTCCACATTCTCCCGCCCATGCACACAGACAGTTGGCATTTGGTATTCAGAGCCGAGGGCCATTACTCACTGCTGATTTTCCAGAACTGCACTTTCCTTTGTCAGCACAACCACAGCATGAAGGTGAGAACAAGAAACCCAGAAACTGAAGGGGAAAAGATAAAAGAAAAAGGGTGCAGCAGAAAAGAGGGGCTTTTTAACTGCTCTGTCAACTGAATTTTCCTTTTCCCTCAGCCTCAGGCTTATTCTGAAGATGGATGGGCATAGGTACAGCTGGTACCGGGTGCAGCTGGGATTTCCATCTGGGTACCATTTAGTAGCAGAGAGATTTTTCAGGCCAAAGTCTCCTCCAATTGTTGTGGTTAGAGAGAGAAAGTGAGAGACCTGCTGTGCATTCTTCCACTTCAGATGTTCTTGTTCCAAATGTTGCCTCTGCCTGTGTTGGCTCGTTATCAAAGGGAGGGGAATTATGTGATGGGGGTGGATGGGTGGGTGGGGGAGTTAGCTGACGAGAGGTGGTAGAGTTCAGACTCAAAGCACCTCATGGCACACATCAAATGTTAGATTTATCTAACACACACTTCTCAAATTGTTTGTCATTACCTGCCTTCCAAATATGGGAGTGTCAGAGAAAATGGTGTCCTTTTGAGGACTAAAGTCAAAGTTTATGTCTGCACAGTATTAAAGTAACAGGTAGAAATGTGAAACATTCCAGGACTTTGACTACAGTTCACTTTTCGCTGTGCCAAGAAATCAATCAGAATCATTTCTCCTTACATCAATGACAGATGTGAGACAGGACACCGAGCAACCACCTCACCTCAACTCATAGTGTTCTTCTCTACAATTCTCTTTCTATATTTAAAATATTGCCTATCTGAATAGGTTTTAAGTACGTTTGTGTGTGTTTCTGAAACCCATTTGCTTATATCCTTTTCTCTTCCTCCTGCATTAATATTTTCTCAATGAACACCAGCAATTTTTAACTCCTCCTATCAGAATGTTATCGGAATGAACTGAAGTTGGTTATTATTTGGGAATAAGTTTATCTCTTTATTTATTTTATTTTTTGGCATTTTGGCCACACCGGGTGGTGCTCAGGAATCACTCAGAGGCTCCGGGACCATACGAGGTGAGAGGGAATCAAACCCAGGTCAGTTGTGTGCAAGATACGTCCTCTGACCAATATACTATAACCATGGCCAAAATTGTTCTCTTCTTTGATAGATTGCCTCCTTTACACATTCTTGAGTCAGGGACATCAGAATGAGTCTGGTGAGAGCAGTTCAGTCCACTTATAATATGGCCATCTTCTATCCTAAAACTGACCATGGGCCATCTTCACAGACTAGCATCTTTTCAGAAGGGAGCACCTACGAAAGCTAATAAATTCCTGGCTATATATTATTTGGATTTGGAAACAGAGGTGTTTCACAAGCATTGTCAAGAACTGTTAAATCTCGAGGAGAGATTGCGATATCTTTTTCTGGAAAATCAGCTCCCTTCTTCTGGCCAACATGGACCTTCTCCAAAGTTGGCCCAGGCTTCCAAGCTTTCCTACTGCGCTGGGGTCAGTGCTCCATCTCTAAGGAGAAATTATGGCTGAGTCCCCATCAACACTGAGTTTATTTGTCCTTCAGTTTATTACCCTTTTACCTTAAAAAGTCCCAGAATAAACTAAAGAATATGTTGATAAATATAATAGTATTTCTGGTTCTTGTCTTTAGTTTTGGAAGAAAGAATTTGAAGGGTGAGGTGGTACTGTGAAGATGAGCTGTGTGAAGGGAAGCAGAAACTGGAGGATAGTATGGCACATTAGAAATACAAGGCAAGCCAAAAATATACTTTTGCTGTTTATTTTTTTAACAGCCTTGCTAAGATAATAAAGAGAAACTGGAGAATGAATTTTCATTATTTAATTGAATTCAATATAGCCAAAATAATGTCTTTTGGATAGTTCATTAATATAGAAATGATGAATAAGGTATTTTATCCTTTTGTGAGGGTACTAAATCTTCAAACTCTGGTGTATTTCACACGGACGGTATACCTCCATTTGAACTAACCACGTTGTAAGTGCTCCATGCTACGAGAGACTAATGACTATGACATAGGAAAGTGTAAATAAAGGCAGTAAATAAAGGCATACTAGTTTTTAGTAAATATTTTCTACATGAAAAATGTTGTGGTTGCAATTAAAATACTCTGTGATGGACCTTCACAAGCTCCTACCCCACGAAGGTAGAAGAATGAAGGTAGCTATGCATATATGACTCCAAATTTGAGTCGTTTTGGAATTCTATGCTGTTAATTATCCAAGGACAACTGGTATACTCTAGAAGTGTCCTAGGAAAAGTGGGATGAATAGGCCACCTTAATGGGGACATGTGAAGAATAGGTGAAACAAGTAGCCAAGATATTCAGGTTAATGGGCAGCATGATCTCAGATGGAAAGCCTAATCTGTAGCCTCAAAAGCCTGTCCTTGGAGCATGCTTTTAGTATTCCTGATAGAATCATCCCTTGATAATTTGGATGTTTTGAGTGGGAAGTGTTGGTCTCTAAATTGATAGTATGACTCCCTACCAAGCACAAAAGAGCTTCTCTTTTTCTAGAACAAAGGTTCTCTCTTTCAAGAAAGCAGAAGATACATGGCACCTAACAACAAACCTGCCATTTCTAACACAAGTAAGACACTAGCCTAGACTCCCTGGCTATAAATATTTGGTGACAGATTGGGGGAACTGGAGGTCACCAGTAATTTCACTGTAACGTGCTGGTTTCTCTGTTAGGAAACATCTTTGAAATCTGTTCCCAGACACTTATGTTAGGCCAGAAATGAAAATATCATGATCTGCTTTCTCCAGATCCTTTTAGATCCCCAGAAAAATAGAACTTTGTCTCCAATGTAAACAAGTGGTTCTGTATCCTTCTTCAGAGTTTCTCTGCTTGATGGTTCCTGAGGTGACTTCTCTCTTGGAAACACATTCTTTACCCCTTCAAGCCTATCTGGTGGCTTCAGAGCAGATCATAGCAGAGAGGTCTGGAGGGACAGTTCTGATGATAACAGCATTCACTGAGTAATTGCTGCATGCCAGCCACTTTGATTTCTGTCTTAACTCATCCAGTCCTAACAATCAGACTGGGGATAAACACCATAATCATCCTCAATTTGCAGTGACCAGTTCAGAGAATTTAAGTAACAAAAATCACATAGCTACTTTGGTCAAAACCCAGGGTCTTGGTTCCCCATCCAGGGCTGGCTGGTGATAAGGCACTGATCACTGTCACTGTCACTGTCCTACCTTTGTTCATTGATTTGCTCGAGTGGGCCCAGTAATGTCTCCATTGTGACAATTGTTACTGTGTTTGGCATATCGAATACGTAATGGGTAGCTTGCCAGGCTTTGCCGTGCGGACGAGATACTCTCTGTAGTTTGCCAGGCTCTCCGAGAGGGGCGGAGGAATTGAACTCGGGTCGGCCATGTTGGCTGCATGCAAGGCAAATGCCCTATCCACTGTGCTATCATTCCAGCCCAAGGCACTGATATAGAATAAAACTCAGTCATCTCCATTTGCCAAGGACATTACTTGGAAATGGTTAGTGTTACATGCTTGCTTATTATAATCTGAGAAATCTGTGTTGTCCAGTCTCTGGAAAAGAAATTATGAGAAAATTGAAAAAAAAAGATGAACTTTGGGGTTAGTGTCTGCTTCCTATAATGACATCTGGCCCTTGGTGGATGTTTGCAGAAATATTGTGGTTATCAATAAGTACCTTTCTCTCCTTTTATTGGGTAGAATCTAGTTCTCAGTATGACTGGCAATCTAATTTATGTGAAAAACTGAGGGTGCTGGATCAAAGAAGTACAGAGGGTAGGACACTGCCTCGCACATGGCTAACTGGGTTCTATCCTCAGCATCCCATATGTCCCCTTTGCACCACCAGAAGTGATTCCTGAATACATAGCCAGGAGTGAATCCTGAGCAGTGTCAGGTGTGGCCCCAAAACAGAGAGAGAGATAGAGATAGAGACAGACACACACAGAGAGAAATTAGTTTAGTCTTTGTGTATACTTACTTCCCTATCATGTTCGGACTTAAACACTTTAGCAGCTACTCTGTAGGGCTACTGTTTTCTCATTTATTATCAAGCCAATAGGATGGATCATGTAAGTTGCATGACTATGAATGTTGGCCTTGAAATTTGACAATCTGTTACCAGGTGGAATAAAAAATTCTGACTGAAGTTTGATTTATTTTAAAAAAATTTCTCCTAGATTGTGTCCCACACTGCAAAGGGCTGCTTAGACTCTCGTTCAAACGAATGGCACCACTGTTCTACTTCTGTAAGCGTTCCTTCTTGGTGCCTCCAAAGTACAAAAATGAGATTTGAACAGAATGTTATAAACCAGAGTTATTGTTTATATTTGATGTATTTTAGAACTGCCTGTGACTTTAATGTGTGGTTCGGTATGAAGTGGATTTTTTTTTCCTTTTGGGTAACACCCGGCGATGCTCAGGGGTTACTCCTGGCTCATGCAGTCAGGAATTGCTCCTGGCGGTACTCGGGGGACCATATGGGATGCTGGGAATTGAACCTGTGTCGGCCATGTTGGCTGCGTGCAAGGCAAACGCCCTACCTGCTCCAGCCCCTTGGTATGAAGTTTTATACTCAAATTGGCATTTAAAAAATTGGTCTTTCCTGAAGAGTGAAATAGCCAAGATCTTTTCTGTTCTTAATGTTAAATTGATAATGAGCATCTGACACACACTAGCAGATACTGACCCAACTAACAAATTTCCCCTAGATGGAAAAGGGCTAGTTC
Organism: Sorex fumeus; assembly: GCF_029834395.1. Lineage (NCBI taxonomy): Eukaryota > Metazoa > Chordata > Mammalia > Eulipotyphla > Soricidae > Sorex > Sorex fumeus. The sequence continues at coordinate 19,290,263 of NW_026606067.1, forward strand.
TTCATGAGACCATAACAGTCAAAGAGTAGGCCACTGAGAAGCAGCTGTGACCGACAGGACAATTTCAAGTCATACTTGTAATCAGCACAAGGTGGGTGTGCAAAATGTTATTACCAAGTACCCCACTGGAAAATAAATGGAATAATCTTCCACATGTTCCGTTTCTGTAGCGACCTCAGGACTAGTGAAAAATGAAATTCAAATAGCATTTTTATGAAACTGGAAGAATGAGGGGATGATTATCTCCCTCATAAAACCAACTTCTAAATCTGAAGTTGTATTTTTTCAGGCTAATATTTTATTTTATCTTTGATCATTACAAATGATATTTCTTTATTTATTTTAAAAAATGTCCTGGTTGAAAAAAATGTTGGTGACTTGTTCCACTGGAGATTAAATAGGCTTATTTATTGAAAAACATTGAAAACTCAAAAGGATTTCCCACTGCACTATCTGAGCCCCTTACCCCCAAGATTTCTATGCAGAATTATGGGCAGAGTCAAGTAACCACCTCTGGCTTCAAATTCAACTTTCCACATTATTTAATGCCAAATACGTTTGCTTACTCAGACTTTCACTTGAATCATAGTCTTTTTCTTTTTTGGGTGATCCCAATTTGAGATGGTTAGGAAACTTCAGGAGTCTGAGGGAAAGGCCATGGGTGGTGGTTCTAGAGTCAGGATTTTCAGTTATGAGAGATGATATTTTGTATGTGGGTATTTCCAGAGATCTTGCAGCATATATTTTTTAGTCTGAATCTCTCCTCTTTCTCTCTCTCTCTGTAGTGTGTGTATGTATATTTTACCATAGAGAATAGAGAAACATCTCAACAATAAAAAATTTCTCTTAAAGTCAGCAAGTGTCCTGATGGGCTTTTATAAGCACTGCAACTCTTCTCAGAGACCAAGGAAATGTTATTTTGTCTCCCATCCTTTATTCTCATAGCTTCTCAGTTCTGTCTTTTGGAGGCATTGTAGCCATAATTGGAACTCTGGAACAAGAAGCTTGGAGATTCATTTTATTAGTAATACTAAACAATGCTAATAAATAAATTACTAACAGCAATAAAAAAATCACTGCCATTTAGGATTTTATGGCTTACAAAGCATTTTATTAGTCATTCTCTCATTGGAGATCATGACCATCCTGACATTAGACAGCTGCTTCCCAGGACTTCTGACACCCTCTTCTCATACTCCTTCCCAGTTCCCTAAGAGAGGTGGTATAGGGTATCTCCAAGAGTACTAATAGTCCAACCCTTTGGGATGGAAGATAAAGGAACAGCAGAGAGGATGGCAAATTTGACCTGTCAACGAGAAGGAGCTATCTCTCTCTCTCTCTCCCCCACATGTTTTTATAGAGGTCTTGGAACTTCAGGAGGTAGTTGAATTATCACACACTCTTTGATTTCTGGAGTGTGTTTGGAATGTAAGGTCATTCCATACAAAATTTGTGTTTTGAAAGTGTGAAAGTTTTTGTTTGGATCATATTTGTCAGAGAAATTTTTAGCATGATTTCCCCTGGTATAGCTTTGGGAATAGATTCAGAGAGGAATGCCCAAGACACCTGAAGCCAGATTGAACTTAGTTTCCAAAACGAAAAAATCACTGCTCCCTGACCCCAAAAACACACAAGACATTTGTAAAGAGAAAACACTGAATCCTATAAAATGTATGAAGGCTTATGTTAGATTCTTTGGTTTTGGGGCCATCAAGATTAGGGAGAATGAATAAGCATAGATGACAAGATGTATGGGATATGGTCAAGCCATTTATGTATCTTTGAGATGGAACATCTTTGAATTTTTCTTCCTAACTGCTTCTCCTCAGAAAATCATACAACATTTTGTTGAATAAATAAACCTCCTGCAAAGTTTTGGTGGTGAGTTAGGAAATAGAGTAACATATGGGGAATCCCAACCTGAAAATTAAATCAGGCAGTAATTTGAGGATCAAGCACCTTCTGACTGAATTATGTTGAGTTAAATAAAAATAGGCTTATAGGTTTTCCTTGATATTGTAGAATGTTCCTTGATATTGTAGAATGTGAAAATTTTTGCAAACTGAAATGGTACAAAGCTAATAAGCAATTACCATGAATTTATATGGAAAAATTTTAGCCTTTCCAGACCTCCCATTAGCCTACCAAATCACAACCAACTAACACACAAAAGCTAAAATAACACTTTAATCCATTAAAAGCAGGAAAGTGATGGTAAGTACCATGTATGTAGAAGAAACTTTCTAGAGAAGAAGCTTTGAGGGAACTTTCACAACTTGGAATGTCTCTGCCTCTATAAGGACTACTGCAAAACCAATGATGAAAGCTGTTTTGCCTTTTGCCTTCAGATTCCTTTCAACTAGTGATTGAGTACCAGTGCAGTTCTTATATATAAATTAAGTGGCTATATTGGAACATTTGAAAAGTGAGGGACTTTCCTCTAAAGGAAAAAAATGAACACAACCAGGGACCTGAGTGATCATACAGTGGGTAGGGCATTTGTTTTGCTTGTGACTTGATCCCCAGAACCTCTCATGGTCCCCTGAGTTCTGCTGGGAGTGATACCTCAGCAAAGAGCCAGTAATGAGCTGTGAACACTGCTGGGTGTGGCCTCCAAACAAACAAACAAAAATCCCATAGATAAGTAAGAGATTACAGGTTGTGTTTCTTTGGCTGCTACACAAAGGTAAAATGTGGTAATTCCTGATTGCACAGTTGCCAGAGTTGCAGAGAGTAGAGATGAATTCCTTGGCTTTTTCTCCTCAGTCAATTCCAGTCACTTCCCAAAGCCAAAATGATCTAGGTCTCATGTGAAAGGTTAAACTGTAATAGGGGATACTCTTGAATGGCAGCAATTCTTCATTTACTAACCAATGCCTCAAATCTGTTACTTTCCTGGGTCTCATCCTCCTAGGTACTCATCTACCAGTGCATCTTGTCCTTGTGTGATTACATTGAACTCTCTTGTAGACATCTGTATGAGTGTGATACTCTCCCTCCCTTTCCTATTATTATCTTCCACAGGCTGTGTCTTGGCTTTTCACCAAGCCTATTTCATTTCCTCTAGCAATAACTTGATTTCTGCACTCCCACACCGAAGATTTATGTCCCTGCCTCCACTATAATGGAGAAAAAAGGGGAAGGAGAAAGCAACTATTAATTTCAACCATTAATATCTACCTGATAAGCACAGAAGAAAGTTTTAACAAAAACATCTTTCTGGTTATAGTTATTCAGCCCGTTTATTGCTGGAATGATAACAAACAAAAAATAGTTGATTAGCTATAATGATAGGACCATCTCATGTTTTGTTGGGCACTCAATAAAGAATGAAGTTGGACCCAATCTAAAAGTGAGAAGAGACAGCATATTCAGTCAAAAAGTAGGCAAGAACACAGATAAAGTCAGAAACCGCAACAATGAATTTGAGAAAGGTGGATTCGGGTCAGTTCTTGTTGGTTGGAGCAATATCAATAATAATGAAGCAATACTCCCCCAGAAGATGACCAATTTAAGATATGTTTTTAAAGGAGTGATGTGATTTGGCAAATACAAGGTTTTGTGCACCGTCTGTAAATCGATTCCACATTCTCAGTGCCTTTTACAGGGTGTTTGCCCTAAAAGTGGTATGGTATATTTATTTTCAAGCAAAACTCAATTTAAAAGCAGGAATAATTGAAAACATCACTTTGAATGATGTTCTAAAAACTGAACTTAAAAAGATGTTGACAATCTTTCTGAGTGCTTGCCACTGCTGCCTTCTTTTCTGCAAGAGTAACTTCTGAGAACTAAAATGTCTTTTGTTATCTGAGACACTTTATAATCCTTTTTAAAGTATGCCTATGTGCTGAACTCAGCTAGGGTTAGTGTAAACGCCTAAGACAATAAACCAGTCACTCAACATGTGCCTGCATTTGCCTTCTAAATGCTTGCAGTTAACTCATACCAGGATGGGTACACACCCATTATGAAATGACACTTCGTGCCTTTACAGAACACCCATGTGCCCAGCCCTCCATGGCATCAGAGCTCATGCAGGAGCTCATCACTGTTATAATTCCCAAAGAACTTTTGTTGTCCTGATCTGTCTTTTATGAGGAACAAAAAAAAAAGGCCTAAGTGAAGTTTTGTCTTAGTGAGTCTCAGGCACAAATGAAGTGGCCGCCTATATTAATAATTCTTTCCTTCTGCTTCTAGTCAAGTTGTGGGAAGCTCCTATAATCTTTCCTTTCTAGCTGATGTACTCATAGATCTAGTGTTTGCCCAATTGCTCATGCTAGAAGCTTGGGGTTTCATCATGTTAACTCTTCCTTAGATTCAGCCAGGCCAACTGAGTCCTGCTGGTCCTTGTCTTTGGCTAACTTTTAGATTTATTCCTCTTTAAACGGGCACCTCCATTGTTCTTACCTTTTCTTCTCTGAACCATTCAAATTACCTCTGAATTGGATTCTTTCCTCTCTCCAAGCCATGATCAACCCAGCTTCCCATGTTTAAATGTCCATCTGTTTAAATGCCATCAAGATCCTCTCTGTAACCTCAATAAATGTTGGACATTCAGCAAAGCACTGAAGACCTTTCATGCTCAGGCTTTCCCCCAAATTTCAACTCTAATTTTGTGCTTCTTCTTTATTTTCTATTTTATGAAGTTAGTCTGCATTAGGATGCTTGTCCCTTTCAAGGATCACAGTCTTTGTCTTCCTTATCCAACACACTGCTTCTTTCTCAGTACCCTGCCCACCTCCTCAGATCCATTTTCCCTGATTGTCCTTTATGAATTAGCTCCAGACTGAATTCATCTGGAACATCTCCACACGAAGTAGGTGACTTCCTCTCCACCATCCTCATTTGTGCAGTGGTCTCTCCAACATTTTTTGTAGTATCTTACACTCTTTGATAATGGTTCATATCTGTATCTTGTCTGACTTAAACAGTCTGGCTTTTGTTTGCCTTTTTATCCAAAGTGCCTATAGCACTTGCTGTAAGAAATGTCAAAGGCATTTTAGGTTCATCTTTGCAGGGGTGACTTTGTCATTCTCTATACTAAACACATCTTCCTTATGCTTACACAGATGAATTCAAATCTTCTCTGCTTTGGATTTTGTAATCTCACCTGGTTTGAAAACACTGGAGCATGTGATTTTGCTCCTTCATTTCAACTCACAAAAGCCTTTGAATCATTGCTTTCAACATATGCAAATTGTTGAGAAGATAAGTTTATAACCCACATTTTAGATATAGTCTGAGGCTTAGAAGAGTGATTTATTCTGCTTCAAATTGGCAACTGAGGCTAATGAGCCAGTCACCCGGGGTTATGGGATATGGGTTAGTTTTCCATTGCTGTAGTCCAAACTGCTATAAATGGTGAACTTAAAATGACATCTACATGTTACCTCAGTGTTTCCATGGTCAGGAGGCCAGCAATAGTCTGATGGAGGCCTCTGCTCGAGGTATCATCTGGGTTGTGTTTTCATCTCTGACTTCACTCACGTTAATGGAATTCCTTTCACAGGACTATTAGAAGGAAAGTACTCTTCTCCCTCTTGCTGTTGGCTGGGTCTAGTAGTTATTGATTGAAATCTGCATGCAGGTCCTTGCGACATGGCCTTATTGCCCCCAGGAATTGCACCATTTCAAAGTTACCTGGTGAAACACATCCTGATCTCAGTGGGGTCCCACAGAATGCCATAAGAGCAAAGGAATTCTGTTCACAACTAGTCAAAGAACCTGCGTAATCTTAAGGAATTATATGTGAGGGTGATGCTGGGAGGTGAGAACCTTGTGCCATCCTAGAACTTTGCCTCGTTTCATCATTCTGTGAAAATGTTAACATTGGTTTTGCCAATATTTTGTCGTAAGACAGTCCACAATAAGGTTTCCATCTGTTCTGGTTTCAGTTAGGATAATTTATGCTGAAAGAGGAATCATTGTTTGTGTTGTGGGCAGTGATTTTGTTCTGGGAGCATAAGATTTGAAACTTGTGAAGTACAGGTACTTTGACATTTTAATTCTTCTTTCTTTTTTTACATTTTATTGAATCACTGTGAGAAAGTTACAAGCTGTCATGTTTGGGTTATAATCACACAATGATATTTTAATTCTTCTTGAATAATTTCATTGCAGCATCAGAGAATTATAATATGATATAGGTTTGATGTATACATCATTATAAATCAACAATATGAATATCCTAACATCAATTTGTACTATAATTCTCTGTCTGGGGACACCTCAACTTAGATGTCCGAGTCTCCTAGTAATTCTTCTCTAGGAACATTTGGGATTGAGAATGTAATATTTACAGTTTTTTTTTGTATATGAGTATGTGCACACAGAAGCTTCAGCTAAAGAAGCAAAGATGGTCACAATAAAGCTGATCTTTGGATTGGAGACCACTGTCAGGCCATCAGTGAAGATTTTTCATCCCAAATTGGACTGTGCTGTCCAATGTATCTTAGTAAAGTACAAAGTCCTTAAAACATCTCAGATTTCCTGTTCTTTGTCCTTGTGCTCTAGGTGAACTGTAGGTACACATTTATCCATTTGTCTCTGAACAATATATGTCTTTTCTTTTATGGTCTAAGAAAGTATTTATTGTTCTTCCTTGGTCAAGTAAATGATCAGGATATTTCAACCAAGTGTGGAGTGATTATTTAGTTCACAATGTAGGATAAGAGCTTAAAGTGTAGTGGAAGGTTCTGTCAGTTCATCTAATATTCTTTTTTTATATTTATTTATTTATTTTTTTACTAGTGAGAGACCATGAGGTACAGTTGTAGACCTACACATTTTTGTGCTTGGGTTTTAATTATACAATGATCAAACACCCATCCCTCCACCAGTGCGCATTTCCCACCACCTCGGATCCCAGCATCCCCTCCCCGCCCCCCAGCCCCCATCCCACCCTCCCTCTGTGGCAGGGCATTTCCCTCTCTCTCCTTTTGAGTGTCGTGGTCTGCAAAAGAGGCATTGAGTGGCAATCATGCTCGGTCAACAGTCTACCCTCAGCATGCTCTCCCATCGTGGTTGGATCCTCTCAACACCCCTTATTTGGTGTTCCCTTCTCTTTCTGAGCTCCCCCCCCCCTTCCCCTAACATGTGTGGTTGTCCTCCGGGTCATTGAGTAAAATTCCTGGTACTAATCTCTGCCATACTTGGGTGTTAGTTTCCTATTTTGTTACTTTATGTTCCCCAGATGAATGCAATCTTTCTATGTCTATCCCTTTCTTTCTGAGTCATTTCGCTTAACATGATACTTTCCATGTAGTACCACTTGTATGTAAACTTCATGACTTCGTCTTTTCTAACAGCTACATAGTACTCCATTGTGTAAATGTGCCAGAGTTTCTTCAACCAGTCATCTGTTCTCGGGCACTCAGGTTTTTTCCAGATTCTGGCTATTGTAAAGAGTGCTGCAATAAACAGACAATTGCAGATATCACTTCGGCTATACTTTTTTGCCTCTCTGGGATATATTCCCAGGAGTGGTATTGCTGGGTCAAATGGGAGCTCAATATCTAGTTTTTTGAGAATCATCCATGCTGTTTTCCAGAAGGGCTGAACCAGTCAGCATTGCCACCAACAATGAAGAAGTGTCCCTTTCTCACCACCGGTTGCTTTTGTTCTTGTGGATATGGGCCAGTCTCTGCGGTGTGAGGTGATATCTCATTGTGGTTTGGATCTGCATCTCCCTGATGATTAATGATGTGGAACATTTTCTCATGTGTCTTTTAGCCATTCGGATTTCTTCTTTGTCAAAGTTTCTATTCATTTCATCTCCCCATTTTTTGATGGGGTTGAATGTTTTCTTTTTGTGGAGTTGAACCAGTATTTTGTATATCCTTGAAATTAACCCCTTATCAGACGTGTAGTTGGTGAATATCCTTTCCCTTTCTGTTGACTGTCTTTGTATTTTGGTCACTGTTTCTTTTGAGGTGCAGAAGCTTCTTAGTTTAAGATAGTCCCATTTATCTATCTCTGTTTTCACTTGCTTGGCCAGCGATGTGACATCTTTGAAGACACTATTAGCTTCTATGTCATGAAGGGTTTTGCCAACATTTTCCTCAATGTATCTTATAGATTCCAGTCTGATGTTGAGGTTTTTAATCCACTTAGATCTTACTTTTGTACATAGAGTTAGGCAGAGATCTGAGCCCATTTTTTTGCATATAGCCGTCCAGTTTTGCCAGCATAGTTTGTTCAAGAGGCTTTCCCTGCTCCACTTCACTTTTCTTGCCCCCCTTATCGAAGATTAGATGCTCCTATGCTTGGGGGTGGACGTCAGTATATTCAACCCTGTTCCATTGGTCTACAGCTCTGCCTTTGTTCCAGTACCATGCTGTTTTAATTATTACTGCCTTGTAGTAGAGTTTGAAGTTAGGGAAGTTGATTCCTCCCATTTTCTTTTTCCCCAGAATTACTTTAGCTATTCGTGGGGACTTATTGTTCCATATGAATTTCAGGAGTGTTTGCTCCAATTCTTTGAAGAATGTCATGGGTATCCTAATAGGGATTGCGTTGAATTTATACAGTGCTTTGGGAAGTATTGCCATTTTGACAATGTTAATTCTCCCGATCCATGAAGAGGGGATATTTTTCCATTTCCTCGTATCCTCTTTTATTTCCTGAAGTAGAGTTTTGTAGTTTTCTTTGTACAGGTCCTTTACTTCCTTAGTTAAGGTGATTCCTAGGTACTTGATTTTCTGGGGCACAATTGTTAATGGGATTGTTTTCTTCATGTCACTTTCTTCTCTTTCACTATTTGCATATAGGAAAGCCATGGACTTTTGGGTATTGATTTTATACCCTGCCACTTTACTATACAAGCCTATTGTTTCTAGAAGTTTCTTGGTAGAGGTTTTAGGGTTTTCTAAGTATAGTATCATATCATCTGCGAATAGTGAGAGTTTGATTTCTTCCTTTGCTACCTGGATGCCCCTAATATCTTTTTCTTGCCTAATCAATATTGAAAGTACTTCCAGTACTATATTGAACAGCAGTGGAGAGAGTGGACATCCTTGTCTCGTCCCTGATCTTAGAGGGAAGGCTCTCAGTTTTTCGCCATTGAGGACGATGCTTGCTGTAGGCTTGTGGTAGATGGCTTTAACTATATTGAGGAATGTCCCCTCTCTCCCCATTTTAGCTAGGGTTTTCATCATAAATGGGTGCTGGATCTTGTCAAATGCTTTCTCTGCATCTTTTGATATGATCATATGATTTTTTTGTCTTTTCTTTTGTTGATATGGTGGATTATGTGGATTGATTTCCGAGTGTTAAACCAGCCTTGCATCCCCGGGATGAATCCTACTTGGTCATAGTGTATGATCTTTTTGATGAGTAGTTGAATTCTATTTGCTAGTATTTTGTTGAGAATATTCGCATCCGTGTTCATCAGGGATATCGGCCTGTAGTTTTCTTTTCTCGTGGTATCTTTGTTTCCTTTTGGTATTAGAGAGATATGGGCTTCATAGAAACTGTTTGGGAGAGTTTCCGTTTTTTTCAATTTCCTGAAAGAGCTTGAGAAGGACTGGCAGCAGGTCCTCTTTAAATGTTTGGAAAAATTCGCTAGTGAATCCATCTGGGCCAGGGCTTTTGTTTTTGGGAAGGCTTTTGATTGCAATTTCTATTTCGTTGATGTTAATAGGTCTATTCAGATACTCCAGGTCTTCTTGATTCAGCTTTGGGAGATTATAGGAGTCCAGGAATTTGTCCATTTCTTCTAGGTTCTCTTGTTTCGTGGCATACAGACTTTCAAAGTAGTCTCTGATGATCTTTTGGATTTCTTTGGTTTCTGTTGTGATATCCCCCTTCTCATTTCTGATTCAGTTTATTAGGGTTCTCTCTCTCTGTTTCTTTGTGAGTGTTGCGAGTGGTTTATCTATCTTGTTTATTCTCTCGAAGAACCAGCTCTTGTTTTCATTGATCTTTCGGATTGTTTCTTTGGTTTCCTTGTCATTGATTTCTGCTCTAAGTTTTATGATCTCTTTCCCTCTGCCTGATTTAGGCTCTTTCTGTTGATCCTTTTCTAAGGACTTGAGCTGTGAGGTTAAGTTGTTTATGTGCACCATTTCTACAGAGCTAAGATATGCTTGCAGAGCTATAAATTTTCCCCTTAATACAGCTTTCGCTGCATTCCATAGGTTCTGGTAGATCGTGTCTTCATTGTCATTTGTTTCCAAGTATCTTTTGATTTCGTCCTTGACTTCGTTCCTGACCCACTCATTGTTCAGCATCGAGTTGTTTAATTTCCAGGTGTTTGATTTGGTTCTCCGTGTCTGTGTGTGATTCACTTCTATCCTCAGTGCATCATGATCTGAAAAGATGGCTGATACTATTTCTATCTTCCTTATTTTGTTGAGGTATGTTTTGTGTCCTAGCACATGGTCTATTTTGGAAAATGTTCTGTGTGCACTGTAGAAGAATGTGTATTCTTTCTTTTTGGGGTGTAAAGCCCTGTATAGGTCTATAAGCCCTCTCTCTTCTATTTCTTCTTTCAAAGCCAATGATTCCTTGCTGGGTTTTGTTTTTGTTGATCTGTCCAGAGGTTATAGGGCAATGTTGAAGTCTCCAAATACTATTGTGCTGCTTGCAATGTCCTCCTTAAAATCTGTTAGCAGTTGTTTTAAATATTTAGCTGTTCCCTCATTAGGTGTGTATACATTTAAGAGTGTGATTTATTCCTGTTGTACGTATCCCTTGATGAATAGAAAATGGCCTTCACTGTCCCTTCTAGCCTTTTTTAGGGTGAAATTAATGTTGTCAGATACTAGTATGGCCACCCCAGCTTTTTTACAGGAGCTGTTTGCTTGCAGGATTGTTTTCCATCCTTTGACTTTGAGTCTGTGTTTGCTCTGAGTGTTGAGATGAGTTTCTTGTAGGCAGCAGAATGTTGGGTTCTGTCTCTGTATCCATTTTGCCACTTTGTGTCTCTTCAATGGTGAATTGAGACCGTTGACATTGAGAGAGAGTATGGTTATGGGGTTTTGTGTCATGTTTCTGTGCGTGTGTGTTGTGGTTGTAGGGTTTGTCTTGTCTTATAGTAGTCCTTTAGTCCTTGTTTTAGGTTTGGTTTTGAGTCTATGAAGTTCCTGAGCTGCTGTTTATCTAGAAAATAGTGTAGCTTTCCATCTATTTGGAGTGAGAGTTTAGCCGGATAGAGTATTCTTGGTGAAGCATTCATTTCAGTGAGTATTTTTTACTATATCTCACCACTGTCTTCTGGCTTGTAGGGTTTCCTCTGAGAGGTCTGCTGTGAATCTCAGGGGTGCTCCTTTGTATGTGATTTCCTTTTTTGCCCTTGCTGCTTGCAGTATTGTGTCTCTATCGGCAGCATCGATCATTCGAACTATAATATGTCTTGGGGTGTTTCTTTTGGGGTCTCTTTTAGCTGGCACCCTTCGGGCTTCTTGAATCTGGATAGCTGTATTATGGAGCTCTGGGAATTTTTCGGCGATAATTTGTTTCAGCATGGTTTTTTCATTGGGATTGTTTCCCTGAGCTTCTGGTAGTCCAATGATTCTAATGTTGTTTCTTCTGGAATCATCTCGTAGGACTCTGATTTGCTCTTGAGCTATTTTGAGGTCTCTTGCCATTGTTTCCTGTTGTCTGTTGGCTTGGTGCAGCTGATCTTCCAAGTCACTGATTCTTTCCTCAGCTGTGGTCGTTCTATTTTTGAGGGCAGTGAGTGAGGTTTTGACTTCATCTATGGAATCTGTGATGCGTGCCATTTCTGTACGAAGCTTTCCAATTTCAGCTCTCATTTCTTGCTGTATTTTGTCAATTGTGAGATCGATTGTTTCTTTCATGTCCTCTTTCAGTTTAGCAGATATGTGTGTGACTGTTTCATCATGTTGATTGAGCATCTTGATGACTTCATATCTGAATTCCTTGTCAGAGAGGTCCCTAAGGTGGCTAGCACCTACTGAGGCTTCTAGACTTATTTCCTCATGGTCACCCTGTGGTGGGGATTTGCGTTGTTTCCTCATGTTGTTGTGTATGTGGAGGGGTAATATTTGTTGGTTTCAGTGAACTACCTGCAGCCGTGCTCCCACGGATACCTGGTTTTTGTCCAGGAAGTAAAGACTGGGTGGGGGACAAGTGAGCGGCTCTGATGGGTGGCCAAAGGGACAGGCAGATAGACGCATATCCCCTTTTCCTCCCAGCGTCGGGGGGGGGGGCGCCTGCAGACACTTGCACGGTGGGGTTCCAGTCCCAGGTCAGAGGGAAGGCTCGAAGACTAACCTGGGACATGGGGGGACAAGGGAGCGGCTCTGATGGGTGGTCAAAGGGACAGGCAGACAGATGCAGATCCCCTTTTCCTCCCAGCGTGGGGGGGGGGGGCGCCTGCAGACATTTTTGTGGTGGGGTTCCAGTCCCAGGTCAGAGGGAAGGCGCGAAGACTAACCTGGGGCATAGGGGGACAAGGGAGCGGCTCTGATGGGCGGCCAAAGGGACAGGCAGACAGACGCAGATCCTCTTTTCCTCCCAGCGTCGGGGGGGGGGGGGGGGGCGCCTGCAGACACTTGCGCGGTGGGGTTCCAGTCCCAGGTCAGAGGGAAGGCTCGAAGACTAACCTGGGACATGGGGGGACAAGGGAGCGGCTCTGATGGGTGGCCAAAGGGACAGGCAGACAGATGCAGATCCCCTTTTCCTCCCAGCGTGGGGGGGGGGGCGCCTGCAGACATTTTTGTGGTGGGGTTCCAGTCCCAGGTCAGAGGGAAGGCACGAAGACTAACCTGGGGCATGGGGGGACAAGGGAGCGGCTCTGATGGACGGCCAAAGGGACAGGCAGACAGACGCAGATCCCCTTTTCCTCCCAGCGTCGGGGGGGGGGGGGGGCGCCTGCAGACACTTGCGCGGTGGGGTTCCAGTCCCAGGTCAGAGGGAAGGCGCGAAGACTAACCTGGGGGATGGGGGGACAAGGGAGCGGCTCTCTCATCTAATATTCTTAATAATCAAATGTTAGCCACTTATCTTTTATTAAGGTAAAGGCCCTCCCGTTGATCATCGATTTGCTCCAGCGGGCCCAGTAACGTCTCCATTGGAGACTTTGTTGTTACTGTGTTTGGCATATCGAATACTCTCGGTAGCTTGCCGGGCTCTCCGAGAGGGGCGGAGGAATCGAACTCGGGTTGGTCATGTTGGCTGCTTGTAAGGCCAACGCCCTACCGCTGTGCTATCACTCCAGCCATTTATTTTCTTAACTTTCTGAACAGGCATTGCCCAGACTGATAACCTACACTAGGTCAAGGGTATCCCAATCCCAGGTTCTGTGAATTTCCTTGTGTGAGATACATCACACTGCAGACCCTGCATCATGAACCCAGAACACACAACTATTTAACATTCAAGCAAGCCAGTATCAGGGTCTTTGGGCATGACGACCTGGAATACACTTAGGAAAAAGTCTCAACTGAAGCAAGTCCTGAAATGTTTTTTTTCCCCTTAAAGTATAAACAAAGCCTGATTAAGGTGAAAGAAAAGAGGCAAATAGAAGGAACTTAGTCAAGAGAGACATTCAACAAAGACTTTTTTTGGTGACTAATTTAGTGGGCTTGGGTTTCCTAGCTATGTGGGGTGTTCTCCAGCTGGAAGAAAGGAGTAGAGCATTTGGGGCCAGACATTTGAGGAGTTTACTAATTAAAAAAATTAAACAATAGTTGTTCAGGACTTTTATAATCAAAAATGTAGAAGTCAGTCAAACTCCATCACACGGAAATATCTCTCATGCTGTTCCTAATTCATGGATCTGTGATCTGTGCCAAAGGTGTGTGTATGGGAAGATAAGTGGCCAGATGAGGAGGAGTACCCTGTCGATGGCCAGTGCTACAGCTCTTTTCTTTTTCTTAACTTACCATAAATATGTGTGTGTGTTGGGGATGAAGGGGAGGGGGTTGTTCTAGAGCCACAGTGTAAGAGTTGAAAGCAATGCAGAGATCACTGGTTGAAGTCTTTTCTGCAAAATTCCTAACAGGAGTATATGAATAGATGACACCACTTGAAATAATGGCATATAGCAGTTTGTCTGTTTCATTAGAAAGTACTCTCTTTTTCTTCAATGGTTTTCTCTTATATATAAGACCAGACATAACTGCCTTGATAATTCTTAGTCTGAATATTTGCTTTTCTCATTAAATAGTCAAAGGATTGACACCATTTCACCTGCCCTGCCTAGTGTTGCCCACCCAGTTCCAGTTGTCCAAATCCATCCTTGTCACTAAGAAAATTTCTCAAAGCCCAAGTTGTCTGATGATATGTTAGAGACAGCAATGTTTGTGGGAAGCAGAGAACAGGGTCTCACATGAATCTCAATAAAATAAATTAGAATGAAGTGTTTCTCACGTTACCCCCCAAATGTAATGTTGACCCTTTATAGAAAGTTAGTGATGCTTTTCCTTCAAGTTAAGGATGGAAATGCAGGGTAGACTGAGCAGAGAGTTAAAGGAGGCAGGGGTAAGATGTGTGTGTTTTGGGGGCAACAGTTGTGAGGATAGTGAGCAGGTGTAGGTGAGTCCTGGAAATGAAGTGTTTGAGTCTCAGGGATTATGTATCCGTTCCACAGTATAAAGGCAGTGTACTGGATCCATAACTCATCACAAAACAAATGACTGCTGCCCGGTAGGGTTGCAACAGCTGCAGTGCTTAACCAGTGTATTCTTGGGAGGTCCGAACAGTCCCAGGGTCTTGGGGCTGGTTTTGCGTTATGCAATGACTTGACGAATTCAAAGAGAAGAGCACATGACCCATCAGGATTTCCCAAAGGTCACAGTGAAGCAGATACCATCATTGACCATTTACATAGTCTTTGCATTTGATTTGCAAACCCGAGATAATTCACACAGAATGATTGTTATTTCTTACCAGACCATCTTAATGAAAACTCACATTTTACAAGCAAGCTGCAGAGTGCAAGCATGTGTGTGATGGGAGGGGTGGTATGTGGGGTGAAGAATAAAGGGAAAAAGGAGTCTCACAAGGATGGGAGAGTATAAAGGTTTTCCAAAAGTTAAGGACCACATTTAGTAGAAATAGAAGGAAATAGCCTGAGAATAGAGGCCAGCTCTTCTGAGCTTTGAAAAACATCTTTGTAAAAACACTTAAGTTCTCTGAGAAATATTATCTCCATCTGTCAAGCAGGAAGGTTGGACTGGGAAGTGTCCCAAACTCTTTCAGTGATAAGAAGTTACAGGGAGTTTATACCGAATGGGCCACAAGGTCTGGACGGTAAAGGTGATTTGTACAGATCATCACTCCCCCTATATCCCAAGGATGAGGATTAGAACTTAATCCCAGAATACTTTTTTTAAAAATTTTTTTTTCCTTTTTTGGGTCACACTTGGTGATTCACATGGATTACTCCTGGCTCATGCACTCAGGAATTACTCCTGGTGGTGCTCGGGGGACCATATGGGATGCTGGAAATCAAACCTGGGTCAGCTGTGTGCAAGGCAAATGCCCTACCCACTGTGCTATATCTCCAGCCCCAATCCCAGAATACTTTTAACTACTTCCCAGGCAGAACTTTCTAATTTCTCATAGCTTTTCATTTTTGCTGTTCACCTACTCATCCTCTTTCCTGTTTTTTTTTCACTTTTATTTAATTTGGGTTTTGGGCTCCCACTTAGCAGTGCTCAGGGCTTACTTCTTGCTATGTGCATCAAGATCATTCCCAGTGGTGCTCAAGGGAACCGTATGTGGTGCTGGGGATCAAACCAGGTTCAACCTCATGAAAGGCAAGTGCACTTCCCCCCCAGTACTATCTCTCTAACCCCTATACTCCACGCTCTTTACCTGATGGAGGTTTTAGGCTCAAACACATTGGAAAATGTATAAATCTTTCTTGGACGAAGTTATAATTTCGAAGCAGCTTCCCATTCTGTAGTTATTTCTGGAGGTCTAACATAAGTAAGAAGTCATTTTTGCCTTACCTTTCGGAATGCGAAATTATTATAGTGAGAGGGGAGGGGTGCGGAGCGCAGTCAAGAGGAGCAGGGCTTCCAAGAGTGAAATCACCTTCCGCTCAAACAAAGCCAGCATGCGTGTTTGTATTCCTGACTCCTGAGCCTGTTTCTTTCTCCAGTTCATGTGTGGGTAAAAGCTACACAGGCCTTTTACTGCAGTTATTTATATATATTTTAAAATCCATCAAAATTTCACTGAACTAATAAACCCATGGCAGACAGACTGTAGGATCTGTGAGGTAATGAATAGCTTCTTTGAGAGCTCCATGCTGCTCTGGAAGGCAGCTGATGGTGGCCAAAAGCTGTTCGCTTTGCCCGTGTGAGAGCTGTGCTGCAGATGGCCCCCACCTTGCCTTGAGGAAGAACAGGCCTGCTTGGTAGATGATGAATGTAGAGAATGAAGAAGGCCCTCCCCCCAACATCGTTTCATTACTTGATTGAAATGAAATAAAATTTTTTTCACCTGATAATACAGTTGGCACACATCCATCAAGTTATGAACCCCCCCTACCCCTGATCAAGGGATTTTAGGATTAAAAAAAATAACTTATGGTTTCCACACTGTTAGTAATTCTCTTTACTGGACAAAAACAATAGGTAGCTTGTTACTCTTTTTTGTTGTTGTTACTGTTTGGGGGTCACAATTGGCAGTGCTCAGGGCTTACTCCTGGCTGTGCAGTGAGGGATCACTCTGGTAGGGGACCATATTGGGTGCCAGGAATTGGAGCTAGGTCAGCTGTGTGCAAGCCAAGCAACTTCCCTACTGTGCTATCACTCTGGCCCCTCTTAATCACCTATTAAGGACTAATGGGTATTAGGAAAATCTCTGAGTGTAGTCAGGGGGAAATTATAACATAGCCTGGTTGCTTTTAATACAGCTTTCAAATATGAATTTTTACCTGGCACTAGATCTTAAAATGAATGTATTTAGAGCTTCACCTAGCCTCAGTGGATTGTTATGTAGTTTTACTATCTGATTTTCACAGATTTTGCCTTCTTTTTTGGATAAGGTCTCCCAGGGGGTATTCATGAGACAATCCTCCACTTTTGCACTCTCTTTTGTTTTGGCCTCATACCTGGAAGTACTCATGGCTTACTCCTGGCTCTGTTCAGGGATCACTCCTGCCAGTGTTCAGGGGACCCTATGGAGTGACAAAGATGCAACCTGATGCATGCAGGGCAACCCCCTATCTGGTCTGCTGTAGTATCTCCTCTGCCTAATTCCTGGCAATTCTTGGCCAAGAGTGGTTCAATGAAAGATTCTGGAGGATATGCTCGGGATACTGTGTGGTGCCAGAGTCAGCCACACGCATGGCACGTGTCTCAGCCCCACTCCAATATCTCTCAAGACTGGGTATTGCATTCTTCAAGAGGTTCTACTTGACGGCGAACACAATTTTTCATCTTCTCATTTTCCCAGTTCTTGTAGTGGCTGAAGAGGGTATTTCTGGACACCGAGAGGTTTGGTGTCAAAAAGCTGGCAAGCTGGTGATGGGTTATTTCCCAGACCTCTGGAGCTATATGCAATATGGGGCCAATTGTTCTTTTGATGATACCTAGAAGTTCCTCAGGACAGAAGGACCGAGGTAAAGGATTGAACCTACAATCTAATGGGCTCTGGATAGTGTAACCAGAAAACAAGAGAACGAAAAGGAAGGACGGAAAGAAGGGAGAAGGAAGGAGAAAATGAATAAAAGAAAGAAAGAAACAATAAAAAGGGAAAAAGTGGAAGAAAGAGGGGATTTAATGATTGGGAGGAGGAATGACATTGTATTTCTGTTCTTCTATTTTTTTTTTTTTTTTTTGCGCACAGAGAGCATGTTTCTTTATAAACAACATCTACTTTACTTGGCTCCCTTTGCTCCAGCATTGCGCCTTTCCTGGAAAACAATTAAAAAGTATTTGGGTAGAAGTTGTTTTTTCTCTCTCTCTCTATCTCCTGGAATGCTACATAAAGCACCCCATCTCTCCTCCTCCCACCCCCAACCCAATCTCTGCTCTGGGCCTTGTTTGTAAGCATCTTAAATTGTATCTGAAAGTCCCAGACCTATATACAGACAGACACCAGGCACTTCTTTCTTCTGAGAATAGCAAATATCTGGGATAGAAATCCACTATAACCAATAGAAGCAACAATTTGTTGCTGCCTCAGGGGAAAAAGAGATCATGTTGGGAAAGAGGAATGGTCTCCATGGACCCCACTGACCTTTTCTGCTCCCTGGCTTTCTTATAATCAAATGAGTAATGAGTGCATTTGAGACTGTTATACACTCGGCCATATATGTTTCTTCTTTTTATGTTCTTCGTTTTTATTTCCATCTGGTAGAGTAATTCTCTCAACATTTAGCCCTGGTATATGAACTGGACATTCTGGGTGGGAAGGACTGCAGGATTTATAAAACAGCTGATAAAAGAATCCTGTGCTGTGCTTCTCACAACACACATTCTTTCTAGATTGATTGAGGCAAATGGGATTATCTCAGTGTGGTCAGCTTTATAAAGCAAAACCGGTCCAGTCGTTGGAGCTGGGAGCTGGAATGTGCAGACGTGTGCAGTACAGAACAGAGACCATGCTTGGTGCTAATTTGGGGTGTAAGATGTTCTATATAATTTCTCACCCAGTAAAAAGGAGGGCTTTCTGCATTCTCCTTAAGTGAATGGGAGAGACCCACAGACTACTGTGATTGAACAGTCCTGAAACCAAGAGGTCAGTTTCCCAGGATGTCAGACCTCCCCCCCTCCTCCCCCGGGCAGCAGCAAATTCTACAACTAGGACAAAATTTGATAGAAATTATCAGACTGTTTGCTCATTGCAACCAAACTGCTTAGCTTCCTGGGAAGAAATGATCAGCTCTGTCAGCCAAAAATCTCTTCTCATAAATTAGATTTTATTGATAGTTTTGGTTCCTGTTCATGTCTTAAGAAGGCAGGGATGAAACTTTTCTGCTGCTCTTCAGAAAACGAAGAGCAGTGAAACTGATATATTGGCTTACTGATCGAATACCTCACGCAATAGTTTGACCTTGCTGGTTTCCATAATATCATGCCAACACCAATGCCATAAAGCCAAGGCAGGCAGATACAAATACCATGGTTTAGGAAGTTGGTTTTACAATATTATTCAAATGCATTTAATGATGAAGGTTTTTAGGGGTTTTTTTGGGGGGGACTTTTGACATTGACCAGGGTTTGGGGCAGAGCAATCTAGCTGGAATCAGATTTCATTCTCTGAAACCTAGTGTCTTTATATTTTTATGCTATTTTAAAGAAGAGATTGACCTCTCCAAGGTTGGAATTTACCTGCTTTGTAGAAACTAACTGATCCCAAGGATTTCCATAATTTATTGAATGCTGTCCATGGAAATGTGGAGAGTTGTGTGCTGACAGTTCTGGTTGGCTACTTGTGTTTTAAAAGTACAGAGATCAGAATGGTTGAATGACTTGTCCAAAGTAATAGAATAAATCTCTTTTTGAGATGATAAGAGAAAACAGGTTTCCAAAGTTTTTTTTTTTTGTCAGATGGGGAACTGACTGGATATAGTAGTCAGAAGTGAGGCCAGACAGAGGGAATTTTGAAGCCAGAAGAGCTGCTGGCCATGCCTTGGAGTTCAGGGTTGCTCTCTGCTTCACAGGAAAGGACAACGCAGAATGGTTGCAAGAGGTCCCAAAATCTAAAATCGAAGTGCACAGCTGTGTGGGAAGCTGACCTCGTCAGAGTTGGTGGTGGTTTTTCATCATGGCGGTTTCAGATGCTTCTTGCTGCTCTCGTTGGTTAGACTTCTCTACATGGATTCAGCCAAGCTTGAGGTGACCTGCATTTGGAGTTCTTTGAAAGCATTACCAACGTCTCTTGGATTTGGAAAAGTCATTCTAAAGCAGCCAAGCAGGAAATTCACTGCCACTGAAATATCTCTCTGTGCCCTTTGTTCTCAGATGATCCTGAGTTGCAAACCAATTTGTCATCACTTTTGGGTGGAGAAGGCATGTTTTTCCTAACTTCTGTCACTGGGGACATCAAGTCATCAGAAGCCTCTTTGCTTTGGTAGAAGAAACATGGGTGGCCTTAGAGATAATTTTGCCTTAATTAAAACAGCTCAGAGTTTCAATATGTTCTTGGGCACTTGCGTTTTTTTCCAGATTCTGGCTATTGTAAACTGTGCTGCAATGAACATACAAGTGCAGATGTCATTTCTACTGTATTTTTTTGCATCCCTGGGATATATCCCTAGGAGTGGTATTTCTGGGTCATATTGGAAACTCAATTTCTAGTTTTTTTTTTTTTTTTTTTTTTTGCTTTTTGGGTCACACCCAGCGATGCACAGGGATCACTCCTGGCTCTGCACTCAGGAGTTACTCCTGGCGGTGCTCAGAGGACCATATGGGATGCTGGGAATCGAACCTGGGTCGGCCGCATGCAAGGCAAACACCCTACCCGCTGCGCTATTTCTCCAGCCTCTCAATTTCTAGTTTTTGAAGGAATGTTCATTATGTTCTTCAAAAAGGCTGGACCAGTCAGTATTCACACCAACATCTCCTCACATCCACGCCAGCACTGGATAGTTTTGTTCTCATTGATGTGTGCCAGTCTCTATGGTGTAAGATGATACCTCATTGTTGTTTTGATTTGCATCTCCCTCAATGATTAGTGATGTAGAGAGTTTTTTCTTATGCCTTTTGATGGCGTGAGGGTACTGATCATGTCAGTGGCCTCTAGGAGCATACTGTCCTAGATGAGGCAGATAAAGAGAAGGTAGTGATTAGTTTCAGTAATGTCAGAGATAGCATGTTGTGGTGAGTAGGAAAGCTATGGGCTTAAGAATTAAAAGAGTTTTGCCGACTTTGTCTTCAATAAACATTATGGATTCTGGTCTGATGTTGAGGTCATAAATCCAATTTGATCTTACTTTTGTGCATGGTGTTAGGCAGAGATCTGAGCCCACTTTTTTGCATGTAGCCGTCCAATTTTGCCAGCACAGTTTATTGAAGAGGCTTTCCCTGCTCCATTTCACTTTTCTTGCCCCCTTATCAAAAATTAGATGATTATATGTTTGGGAGGAAATGTCAGTATATTCAACTCTGTTCCATTGGTCTGCAGCTCTGCTTTTGTTCCAGTACCATGCTGTTTTAATTATTACTGCCTTGCAGTAGAGTTTGAAGTTAGGGAGGTTGATTCCTCCCATTTTCTTTTTCCCAAGAATTGCTTTAGCTATTCGTGGGGGCTTATTGTTCCATATAAATTTCAGGAGTGTTTGCTCCATTTCTTTGAAGAATGTCATGGGTATCCTTATAGGGATTGCATTGAATTTGTACAGTGCTTTGGGAAGTATTGCCATTTTGATGATGTTGATTCTCCCCATCCATGAACAGGGAATATTTTTCCATTTCCTCGTGTCCTCTTTTATTTCCTGAAGTAGCGTTTTGTAGTTTTCTTTGTACAGGTCCTTTACTTCCTTAGTTAAGCTGATTCCTAGAGATTTGATTGTCTGGGGCACAATTGTGAATGGGATTGTTTTCTTGATGTCACTTGCTTCTCTTTCACTATTTGTGTATAGGAATGCCATGGATTTTTGGGTATTGATTTTATAGCCTGCCACTTTACTATACAAGCCTACTGTTTCTAGGAGTTTCTTGGTAGAGGTTTTAGGGTTCTCTAAGTATAGTATCATGTCATCTGCGAATAGTGAGAGCTTAATTTCTTCTTTCCCTATCTGGATGCCCTTAATATCTTTTTCTTGCCTAATCGCTATTGCAAGTACTTCCAGTACTATATTGAACAGTAGTGGAGAGAGTGGGCATCCTTGTATCGTCCCTGACCTTAGGGGGAAGAGTCTCAGTTTTTCCCCATTGAGGATGATGTTGCTGTGAAGCTAATGGTATCTTCAAAGATGTCACGCCACTGGCCGAGCAAGTGAAAACAGAGATAGACAAATGGGACTATCTTAAACTAAGAAGCTTCTGCACCTCAAAAGAAACATTGACCAAAATACAAAGACAGCCTACAGAATGGGAAAGGATATTCACCAAGTACACATCCGACAAGGGGTTGATATCAAGGATATACAAGGTACTGGTTAAACTCCACAAGAAGAAATCACCCAACCCCATAAAAAAATGGGGTGAGGAAATGAACAGAAACTTTCGCAAAGAAGAAATTCGAATGGCAAAAAGGCACATGAGAAAATGCTCTACATCATTAATCATCAGAGAGATGCAGATCAAAACCACAATGAGATATCATTTCACACCACAGAGACTGGCTCACATCCACAAGAACAAAAGCAACCAGTGCTGGCGCGGATGTGGCGAGAAAGGGACCCTCCTTCACTGCTGGTGGGAATGCCGGCTGGTCCAACCCTTTTGGAAAACAGTATGGACGATTCTCAAAAAATTAGAATTTGATCTGCCATTTGACCCAGATATAGCACTCCTGGGAATATATCCCAGAGAGGCAAAAAGGTATAGTCGAAGTGACATCTGCAATTGTTTGTTCATTGCAGCACTCTTTACAATAGCCAGAATCTGGAAAAAACCTGAGTGCCCAAGAACAGATGACTGGTTAAAGAAACTTTGGTACATTTACACAATGGAGTACTATGTAGCTGTTAGAAAAGATGAATTTATGAAATTTACATACAAGTGGTACTACATGGAAAGTATCATGTTAAGCAAAATGAGTCAGAAAGAGCGGGATAGACACAGAAAGATTGCATTCATCTGGGGAACATAAAGCAACAAAAAGGGAGACTAACACCCAGGAATGGCTGAGATTAGTACCAGGAATTTTGCTCCATGATTTGAAGGCCAGCTACACGTTCTAGGTGAAAAGGAAGCTCAGATAGAGAAGAGAGCACCAAATGAAGGGTGTTGCGAGGACCCTCCCAGGGTGGGAGAAGCATGCTAAAAGTAGTCGATAGACCAAACATGATTGCCACTCAAAGCCTCTCTTGCAAAACACAGTACCCAAAAGAAGAGAGAGAGAACAAGGGGGAATACCCTGCCACAAAGGCAGGATGGGACGGGGGGGGGGATGAGGGTTGGGTAGGGGATGCTGGGATCCGTGGGGATGGATGACGGGCACTGGTGGAGGGATGGGCACTTGATCATTGTATAACTGAAACCCAAGCACAAAATTTGTAAGCCTATAACTGTACCTCATGGTTTTTCACTAATAAAAAAAGAAAAAAAAAAGAAAAAACAACAACAACAGCAACAAAAACAAAAAACAAAAAAAAAACCAAAAAAAAAAGAATTAAAGGAGAGAGGAGGGGTAAACAGAATTTCTTATAATAACTCCATTCACTGCACAACATACTTCAGGTTTCTTCTGTATAAGAATCCAATCACCATCTCATTCTGCTGATGAGGAAACAGAGGCCTCTGTAGTTAGCAACACCATTCAAAGGAGAGTGTGATGCGAGTTGGTTGACCAACATTCCAAAGTAAACTTACCTGGATCCAAGCTCCTGGACATGCTGTTCCCCTCTGCTGAGTCTGGGGGTAAGGGCTGCTTTGCCACCTACTGCCTGTGTCATCTGATTGACTTCCCCTGGGTGGCTCTTCGTTTTGTCATCTGTAAGTAGAAATAAATAAAAATTGCCAGTTGGTCGCCTTTTTTGTTCAGCTGCTTACAAATTAGGCAATGTGTTTGCAAATGTTTTACAAAGTAATATGCCACACAGACTCAAATTGTTTTTGTTAATAATGAAATCCAGTGAAAATTTGTCTTTACTTTAGTGTATTAGAAGTCAACTTTGGAAGAGGAGCATAAGCACAGAATTTTCATCCACGCAGTCTTGGTTTGGAATATTAGCTCTACCCCCTTCTACTTCTAATATTTCACTGTTATGTTTAATGCTCCAATTTAGTCTACACAACTGTTTTTTCTTCTTTATCAATGACTCTGTTTTAAATGTGGACAGACAGAACCAGAGACAAGTTATTGTCTAAGATTCAGGGAGCGTGCTTTCCTCACATTATCTAAAACTATACTCAGACAATGATCTTAGTGTTCTGATTCAGAGTAGGAACTGGGGGAAACTTCTTGTAGAACTTCACTTATGAATTGGAAACTTTTCTTCAGTAAATGGTAAGATAGATTCTATTTAAGTTCTGGGGCAGGTGAATGGTATATAGAACCACCCTGCAATAATGGAGGACAATTTCTCATCAAAGAATTCCACTGGAGCTTGTGGGATGGACACTGATGTCCCCTTGCTGTCTCCATATCTTGACTATCTCAGAAAAATGATTTCAGTGATGCACTGGTGTGGGAACCCAAAGAAAGATGTGTGGAACCTATCAGCTTGCATTTTCCAAGAAGGATTTTGTTATAAAGAAGGTTTGATCTAGAAAGAGGGACAGAAGGAAAGACAGAAGGAGGGTGAGAATATTTCAATTCACAGTAAGTTTTACTAAACTAACTACATAATTTGTTTCAGCTCACTTTTCTGGCACCCAATTGACTCTTTCTCCCCATCTCTAGGGGTTGTAATGGATTATCATTTTCTTAAACCACATGGACTCTTCAGAGTCATCCCAAGAACACTAGAAAATTAGAAATATTTGGAATGGATTCCGGTCTGATGTTGAGGTCTTTAATCCAATTTGATCTTACTTTTGTACACGGCATTAGGCAGAGATCTGAACCCACTTTCTTGCATGTTGCCGTCCAGTTTTGCCAGCACCATTTGTTAAAGAGGATTTCCTTCCTCCACTTCACTTTTCTTGCTCCCTTATCAAAGATTAGATGGTCGTATGCTTGGGAGGAGATGTCAGTATATACAACCCTGTTCCATTGGTCTACAGCCCTGCCTTTGTTCCAGTACCATGCTGTTTTAATTATTACTGCTTTGTAGTAGAGTTTGAAGTTAGGGAGGTTGATTCCGCCCACTTTCTTTTTCCCAAGAATTGCTTTAGCTATTCGTGGGGGCTTATTGTTCCATATGAATTTCAGGAGTGTTTGCTCCATTTCTTTCAAGAATGTCATGGGTATCCCAATAGGGACCGCGTTGAATTTGTGCATTGCTTTGGGAAGTATTGCCATTTTGACAATGTTAATTCTTCCCAACCCATGAGCAGGGGATATTTTCCCATTTCCTCGTGTCCTCTTTTTTTTCCTTAAGTAGTGTTTTGTAGTTTTCTTTGTACACGTCCTTTACTTCCTTAGTTAAGTTGATTTCTAGTTACTTGATTTTTCTGGGGCATAATTGTGAATGGGATTGTTTTCTTCATGTCACTATTTTCATATACGAAAGCCATGGACTTTTGGGTATTGATTTTATAGCCTGAAACTTTACAAGTCTATTGTTTCTAGGAGTTTCTTGGTGGAGGTTTTAGGGTTCTCTAAGTATAGTGTCATATCATCTGCAAATAGTGAGAACTTGATTTCTTCCTTTCCTACCTGGATGCCCTTAATATCTTTAGAGCTTTCTCTTGACTCTGTCGTCACTCCTGGTGAGGCTCAGGGGGATCAGATGTTGTGCCCAGGATTGAATCCAGGTTTATTACGTGTAAGACAAACACCTTACCTGCTCTACTATTGCTCTGGGCTATAAACTTCATTCTCTGATACCATTTCCCATCACCTCCTTTCTCCCTAGTCTCCTCCCTGTAGCCTCTAACCTACCTCTTCACATTGCCTCCTTCCTCCCCATCACCTTCCTCTCACAATTACCTCGCTTTTCTTCATTTTGTCCTTCACCCTCATCCTCTCACTTTCCTCTGTTCCATCGCGGTTGAGGAAGGGGAACATGTGAGAGTCCACTCTGTCCTTCTTCATAGACTCTGAACTGCCTACAATGAGGAATTTGGGATCCTTTTGTTGGAAGTGGTGCTTAGGCTACCCAGGGGTCACTCTTGGTGGATCTTGGCCAAGAAGGCAGGATATTCA
Organism: Sorex fumeus; assembly: GCF_029834395.1. Classification (NCBI taxonomy): domain Eukaryota; kingdom Metazoa; phylum Chordata; class Mammalia; order Eulipotyphla; family Soricidae; genus Sorex; species Sorex fumeus. The sequence goes on from NW_026606067.1 coordinate 19,316,108, forward strand.
ATGCTAGTGTTTCAAAGGATGTTGCTTGAGCCTCACAGTGACAGAAAGCCTCAGGACCACAGTAGGCAGTACCTGGGGGAGTATACCATGAAGTCAGAGAGCTGGAGTCTCACCCCAGTCTGAGGACTTTAATGTTCTCTTACCTCTTCTTATTATTAGTTAAGAAGATTATTTAGTAAGATCCTCTTCAGAGAGTCTCTGCTGATTATTTTATCTAGAATTGACCCAATTTTCTTCCTTGTACTCTTTCCCTTACCTTATTTCTTTCCTTTACTCACCATTACTTCACAATCAGGCAGACCGGCTTGCTTGTTTATTATGTCTCATTATTATTTTTCTAATTCTAGTAGGGTATAAGCTCCTTGAGGTCAGGACTACTGACTGCTTCATTTGCCATCATACCAACATATCTACTACAATGTCTGGTAATGTATAAATGTGAAATTTATGTAAGTTAAATAACTGAGTAAAGTGAGAGAAAAAAATCCAACACCAAGGGGAGTTAGAGGAGAAACTTAGCAGAGCTATTCTCAGTGATATACTTAATGACTCTCTTAATTTATTGCACAGATGGAAATGGCCCTCATTCACATGATTGATTGGTTTCTTCTTATCCTGATTGTCAGGGCAATTGAGTTAATTCAAGCCCTAGTTTCATTGCATCATGAGGCTGACTCACCCAGATTGGGGGATGTGTCATTTTCTGTCAGAGTGTTAACCTGCTTTATTTATAAATGTTGATTTGTTTATTTCTTTCACAGTTTTAGTTTTTAATTAGCTGGTTGTTTTGTTTTTTAAGTAAACTCCTTAATCTACTTTGGATGTGTTTATGTTGGCATCCAAAGTCATCTTGTGTATGAGCTTGGACATCCAACTTTGAGAGCAGATGTTAAGCAGAGCTGGATTGCTCTGTGGAGCAGGTGGTATGGAGAGAATGAAAGAAGGAGGCCAGAAGGAATTGAGAGATGGGTGAAGCAGTGGAATCCTTTCCCCAATCTTCTCCCTTTCCACAGGTCTCCCATTAGTTGAGCTTTTTGTACCCAGTGAAATTTGTGTGAGGCTGGAGAAATTAGCAAAGTGCCTCTGTCTGGGTCATTTAGAGGCACATGTGCCTGGTTGTTGGATATAACCCTAATTGTTTTAGGTTTCATCAGTGAATCGCCCCTTTTTCTCCCCTCAGAGAAGCTTAAAGTGCTCTTATGGGCACCTCTAATCTCCAGAGTTTATATTTAACCTTTCCTTTGTGTTAGTTACTAAGTCAAACCTGGTGACTCTGGACTTAGTATTTGTAGCGAGTTGCTTGCTTTTCTATTTCCCCTACATCCATTTCATATTTTACTACAAAGCAGTGCTTTTGCTTAAACACAGAAAGACCATTAGTGATATGCTCTTAATATTTGGGAGTTAACTGACTTTGAAATATACTCTCTCCTGGGCATCCATATAATTACTCGACTCAGGCACCATTCCTAAATTGATTCAAGCTACAGTTTCTAACATTCCATAAAGGAGAGGTTCCACTGTGGTGGGCCTTGAATTGATCCGGAGTGAGTGGCAAACGGACCCTAGCATCAGCATAGGACAGCATAGAAAGCAAAAAAGCATGGACTTGATATAAACTGTTATCAGTTAAGATACAGGACCCCCATGGGGAAGGACAAGCTGAACAAGCCTGATGACCTAGTCTGGGAGTTACTGTAAAAACCTAGCTTTATCTTGGAGCTCAGAAAACTAATTTTTGGAATCTATATCTCTTACTGTGTTTATTCAAATAACCACAAATGTTAATAAGAAGTAAACTTAATTGTTTAATATGTACAACTAAAGGGAAAGGGAAACACAATATAGATGTCCCTGGGAGATAGAGAATCTCCTTGAGTTAATCCCTGCCATGAGAACTGGCTTCACAGAAACATTTTACCTTTGTAAATGATCAGTCACACCTAGGTGCAGTCCTATACTTTAACCCTCCTCAAATGTGCTATTAGTGTGCTAACAGCTCTGCATTAAATAGGCCTTTCCATTTTGATAATCAGTCTGTGGTTTCCTGTCTCTTTGTTCCTTTGCTGGGGAGACCTGGAAGGCCTGGAAGGCTCCACCAGCCACTGAAGAACAGAGAACACAGCCATCACACAGCCCCCACCAATTGAACTCACCTGGTGTTGACGTAAACTCAGTGATATTTCCATGGAATGTGGACCAATAGTTTCCAGACATGCGATCTAAATCCTATATATCATGTGAATTGCTTACAAGTACCTATAAGTTTGTGGGAAATCATTCTTTTAATATGATTTAGGTATTAAATGTTTATTGGGTCACAAGTTTGGAAAAAATGTACTAAGTAAATGTTGGGGTAGTCCACTGAGTAAAAAAAATTAGTTTAGGTTACAGTGAGGGCAGCAAACCTGCCTCTAGGTCAAGAATGCTTGAATTTCTAGTTTACAATAAGGGTGCAGGCAAGAATAGAATAAGAGATAAGTGAATAAGAAATCACCATGCTTTCAGTGCTCTACATCCAAGGCACTTGCTGGTTGTGTAGCACCCTATGGCAGCAGCTATGTAAATTTTCCAACTTTTGTTCTTTAAGTATCTGTAACAATTTCTCACAGATCTGGAGACCAGGAGCTGAGGTATGGGAGGTTTGTAAGTAGTCAGACAATTCGCTTGTGTGGGGCTATGGAGGTTAGCTTGCCACATGAAAGGTACTGTCTGTTTCTCACTTTTTGTGACTGACCCTGATGGACAGAAGTCAAAGGTGCCAATTCACTTAGCTTTATTGTGGTAAATTGCCCAGAGCTTCACACAAAACAATCATGGCAACCCACCAGCTTTTGCTGATTCCAGATACCCTTTGCCTTTCTCTTCATTACTTTAGAGCCTTCTGCTCCCATCTACCCACAAACCAGGGTCAAAAATAATGTCCTGAGGTACACCTTTGTCTTAGAATGAAAATCCAAGAGTAGGTTTCTTTTGGGGTCAAGAAATTCACTATAGCAGGCAGGAGATAAGTAGATCTGCAGTCAGGTGTGTAGCCTTGTATGTGCAGGACCTGTTTGATTTCTGGCATCAGATGTCCCCCTCCACTGTCCAAAGCACAGATCTATATTGTCCTGGGAGCCCCAGAGGATTCTTAATGATAACCCGGGTGGCAAGCAGCACCATGTCATCAGGCCCATAATAATCTGGTCTTGTCAGTCAAAAATTGTTGAAACTAACAGGCTGAGCTCCCTGAACTCTACTTAAGAGCATTCCCTAAAAATGCTCCCTAGTATGTGTCCCTGTGTGTCCTTGACCACACACCATTTCTATGTCCTCTGGGGTGGAGAAGCTGCTGATTCAGCAGTTGAACGTGGCCTGAAAGTGCTTGTCCATGTGGAAGGCACAGCATCCCTAACCACGTTTCCCTTTGCACAGCCTTTATTCTCCAGGAGGCCACAAGTACAGCATGTTAATTCAAACTTTTCAAAACCATGAAACCACAGAATATCTCAATATCCACGTGTGCACTCTCATTTGCCTACCCTGTGTTAACAGAGAAACATTTGGTTTTAAACAAGACTTTATTTCAGGAGGGAAACGTGTATAGGATTACATTTGAAAATGTAATTACCGAAAAGATAAACCATATGTCCTCATCTTGCTTGAACCCCCCCCCTTTTCATTGAAGCCAGGTTTTAAGAGTTCATCTGGAGGTGTATGAAAATTCTAATTTTTCTTCTTATCCAGCCAAGCTGGATAAGCCTAATGGAGCGTACTCACCGGTCATATGTGTTTACATTTTAATGTAGTTACTGCCAAAGCATCTTATAGTCCAGTGACGTTGTCTTACTGAAAATAGGGAGAAAATATTCACTCAGAAAGGCTGTGACTGAATGGCCACACCTGCTTCCTTCCACCCCACAGAGAACCTTACCAGTAGTCTTGAAATGGAGGTTTTGATTAAGGACATGGAAGACTGGAATGGTGGGGGGTAATGGAAGGATCAAGAAAGAATAAAAGTGGTCTTGTATGGTCTCCTTCACTCTGACTGGTCACATTCTGGCTACATACAACCAGGAACAAAGTGGAAAGCAACAGATGGTGTTAAGATTAATGATAAATTAGTTAGAATCTTTTACAGATGCTGATTCTGACCCATGGCCTAGAATGGAACGAACAGAGTGAGAGACTGTCTGAGTTCATCATGTCGACCAAGACCATCCATGGTAACTCACAGTTCCAGAAGGCAGAATCTAAACGATGGACATGGGAATCTCCCGGTGGATGATTCCACAACGAAATAGAACACATCATATTCAATCGACGTTTTTGCCTGACCAATGTCTCTGTTGTCCCAAAATTTCAAACAGGATCGGACCACCGTCTCCTTCGTGCAAAATTCTACTTCACAGAGTGGGGAGAAAGGGCTGCAAAGTTCAAAAAGAGAACTCCCAGAATGACCACCAACTGGGAACTCTTTGGTACTATTGCGGCAACATGGGAAGATGCCATTGTTGACAACATTGACGAGGAATACGATCGACTGGTTCAGCACCTCCATGAATGTGCGAGGAACGCCAAGAGAGAGATAGCCACAAAAAATCGCCTATCTTCGAAAACTCTTGAGCTAATTCGCCAGCATGGTTTGGCGTATGCCTCAGGCAACCGCAAGCTAACGTCCGAGCTTGCAAAGTAGTGCAGAGATGCGATCAAGGAAGACCTCAAAGAGAGAAGAGCAGAAGTACTGGTAGATGCGGCAGAAGCCGGGAAAAGTATTCGTAACACCTGCCTGTCCTTCACCAACTACAAGACCAAGATGACTGCCCTCCGACGTCCTGATGGATCCATCACATCCTCCAGAACGGCAATGGGGAAGATTATCCATGACTTCTACTCAGATCTCTTCGATAGCCATGTCCACTTGCCGACATACCAAATTCCACAGGATGGGTATGTCGTTCCCAACGTTCTCCCTTCCGAAATCCGACACGCCATTTCGTCGGTAAAGAAACAAACAGCACCGGCCCAAAGAAAGTCAGACCTGAACACCTGAAGAACCTGCCGTCAGTACTCATCAATACACTGGCTCGGCTCTTCACTCGCTACCTGTCTGAATGCAAGGTTCCGTCCCAATGGAAAACCAGCAGGACCGTACTACTGTTCAAGAAGGGAGACATCCATGACATTGGCAACTATCGCCCAATCTGCCTATTGTCTGTCATCTACAAGTTGTTCACTTGAGTCATCCTAAATAGGATTGGCAGAACACTAGATGAAGGACAACCATGCGAGCAAGCAGGGTTCTGCAAAGGATTCAGCACCATCGACCATATCCACATGATAACCAAGCTCATTGAGGTTTCTCGGGAGTTCAAGATGCCGCTCTCGTTCATTGATTTAAAGAAGGCCTTTGATTCTGTTGAGACGGAAGCAGTCATTGAAGCCCTAGCTGATCAGGGCATTCAAGCCCAATACATCAGGATCCTCCGTGAGCTGTATTGCGGATTCACTACCAGGATCTCACCTTTCTACAAAGAAGTGATCGTTGATGTCAAGAGAGGGGTGCGGCAGGGTGATACCATTTCACTGAAACTCTTCAGTGCCACCCTCGAGAACATCATGCGACAACTGGAATGGGAAGGAATGGGAATGAAGATAGATGGCCAGCAACCACACCACCTCCGCTTTGCTGATGACATTGTTTTAATAACACCAAACATCAGCCAAGCGGCACAAATGCTGGCCGACTTTGACCGTGAGTGTGGAAAGGTAGGACTACAGCTGAATCTTACGAAGACAATGTTTATGAGAAACAGCCTCGTTCCTGATGCCCCGTACGCTCTCAACGGAACGACCATCTTCGAATGCAAGAGCTATGTGTACCTAGGTCGAGAAGTCAACATGACAAATGACCTGGCACCCGAGCTACGCAGGAGGAAGAGAGCAGCTTGGAACGCCTTCAAGAACGTCGAAGAAATAGCTAAGAGGACGAAGAACCTCCGGCTCCGGGCACATCTCTTTGATTCCACTGTTTTTCCTGCATTAACATATGCCTCATAGACCTGGGCCCTACGCAAACAAGATGAGTACGCTATTCAGGTCTCCCAAAGAAGAATAGAAAGAGCTATGCTTGGAATATCACATTTCACTCAAATGAGAGAAAGAATCCGGAGTTCTGACATCCGTCAATGATCAAGAATCAGGGACGCTGTCTCATTTGCCAAGGTGTCAAAAATCAGATGGGCTGGTCAAGTAATGACATTTAAAGACGACCGCTGGACTAGAGCTGTTACCGACTGGATTCCACGGGATGTCAAAAGACCGCGTGGCCGCCCACCTACCAGATGGTCAGACTTCTTCGTCAAGATCATGAATGATCGGTTTGAGGCTCTTCATGTTCCCAGAGCGAACAGATGCCATTGGGCTACACTAGCACGCGACAGGGACAAATGGAGACGTTACTGGCACCCACTTGAACAAATCAACGACTAACGGGAAGTTAAGTGATAAAGTGAGTAAGTGATTCTGACTTACAGTAGACAGCACTTGTAAATAGTCACTGCTTCTCCAAGAGGAATGCATTCTGAGATTCCCAGTGGATGCCAGAATTCTCTCTCTGTCTCTTTTTCTTTCAGTGTATTATTATAGTCTGCAGTATTTTTACATCACTTAATGCTGCTAACTACAGCTTCAGAAAGAAAAAACATGATGAGGAATCTTCTCTCAAAAGGAAAAAGAGCTGACGCCGATAGCAATGTCTGTCCCCTACAGTTACCAGATATTGATGAATACAACATATTGGGTTATTCTTCTTCTTATTATTATTATTATTGCAGATAGAGGTGTTAACACAAAAATTTGGAGGTAAGAACTATTCACTCCTATGTTATAGCTTCAAATTTGTAATGAAAGCAAGTTTCAGCACCATTTTATTATCCTGATGTAAAGCAAATGCTCATGAGAAGGTGAGCATGATATAGAGCTTGCTCATAAGCTCACTGTGGTCCTGTTCTACTTTTGTTATCAAATCAACATTTTTGCATGGAAGTTGAGCCTAAACAAAGCTAAATAACATTCTAGAGCCAAAATTCTGCTTTTTAGCAGCATCAAGTTACTCCTTGAAAGGGAAATTTGTGGAAGAAATGGAATAAAAGATTTTTATTAGGAAGCTGTTGTTCTGAGCAGTGTTTTTAAACGTTTTTATACCTATTGACTTGCACAATTTTTCTGATGGTGGTTGGAAATTACCAGTTAAAAGTCCATTCATTTTGAGGTTATTTGGTTCTATAGATTTCTGTCATTCATTCTGTTATTTTATGGTTATGGAGAAAATGGATGGTAGTGCACATAATTATTTTTGATGCACAGGCAAATAAGTTTTCTTTTGTGTAAGGTTCTATTGACTTGGTTTCCTTATTATGGAAGAAACTAGTTTTATATCTTCAAATAATTCATTGCCCAAGGACTTACATATTTGACTAATGTACCTGCGCACCAGGCTGTCTTCACCGAGGCCCCTAGGAGAGGGACAGTTGAATTTCCCTTCCCTCCCTTAGCAGAGCCCTGGCGGCTGCAGACCTCTGGTACCCAGCCACAGCCATACTCAAGGACACTGTTCACATGCGCGGACGAGCCTCACGCATGAAGGAACTGGCAGAGGAACCCAGGTGTATGGGTCCGGGGACTGAGATCTCCAAGTCTGCTTGGATCGAAACTGGGCCTCCTCCACCCAAATCCCCCATTTTCCAGTTGCTAAGCAGTTACACCCACAAACTTCCCCCAGCACCATGAAATCCCATCAATGGTTAAGTTCCAGAGACTATGAAACAAAGCTCCTGGAAGTGAGTTGGCTGCATACGCGGCCATACAACATCTTACAGTCTACGTCTCCTTCTTTGAGAACCCAGCAAGCTACCGAGAGTATCCTACCTGGATGGCAGAGCCTGGCAAGCTCCCTTGGCATATTCAATATGCCAAAAACAGTAACAATGATGGGTTTCATTCCCCTGATCCTGAAAGAGCCTCTAATGTGGCACATTTGGGAAGGACGAGTAAAAAGTGGCTGTTAAAATCTCAGGGCTAGGAGGAATGCAGACATTACTGGTGCCCGCTCGAGCAAATTGATGAATAACGGGATAACAGTGATACAGTGATACAGTGATTTTATTGAATAAATTATAACTTTCTTTCTGGTGTCCTTATTGCATCAAATAAATTTCTTTTTGTTCGTTTGTTTTGGGGCCACACCCAGAAATTCTCGTGCAGTACTCCTAGTTCTGGAGCCCAGGACATTATATTCAATACTGAGGATTGAACCCACCTCAGTCAAGGCTTGTGCCTTACTTTCCCATTGTAGCAGCTCTTTGGCCTCTCTCATTTTGGAACTTGTTCATTTTATATCATAGAATTATGAGTTTACTTTTTGAAATTTGTATATTCCAATGCCATGATTAAGGGCTTAGGTTTGGGCTTGCATAGATTCTTTGTTTACCAGAGAATATAGAATTAAATCAGAAATATTTTGTTCAACTTCCAATCTACATAGTTTTACTGGCTCGTATTTTGTAAATGTGTATGTGTGTGCATTTCCGTGTTGGTTTGGGGGCCATACCTGATGGTGCTAAGGACTCATTGCTAGAGGTGCTCAGGGATCACTGTTGATTCTGTACTCAGGGATCATTCCTCCTGGGGTTCGAGGAACTATATTGGGTGGGTTGTGTGCAAGGTAAGTACCCTACCCACTCTAACGTATCTCCAGCCCTGTGTAAAATATTTTCCTCATGAGAGGATGCAAGCTTCTCCAAAGGAAAAGGGAGAGCCCCATTATACATCCTAGCACTCAAGTATGAAAGTAAGCGTATCAAGAGGGGAGGGGTGTGTGACACATGTGCTCAGGAAACACATATGTGCTCAGGCAGAATATGAAAGCTGAAGTTCATTCCTTCACATCATTTTTAAACACAAATTTATTTGACATTTGCTTCGGTAGAAGATAAAAAAATGACAGAATGTCAGATGGATTTAAATGTGTCCTGATGACTTGGATATCATATAGCTATTCACAATAATCTGTAGAGAAAATTACATGTAAGTCTTTTGTATGTGTGTTTTTGAGAGGGAAAGGAAAGAATTATACAAAGTAGTAGTAATTTATATATAATAATATGCTCTGCACTTATGTGTGCCACTGCCAACAATTTCCAAGTAAGTTTGTGACGGAACAAACATTGGCTTTAATAGTTAAATCATAGAATTTCAATTCAATTTATCTGTAAGGACAAGTTAGTCCTTCTTCAATAAAAGACTTATAGTGTGAAGGGAGCTGAAGAAGGTAACATTTAAAAGTAAGAGCATTTGAGCAATGGGGGTAAATACTCTGTTCAGAAAATATCCTGTCACCTGAGACATAAAGAATTACATTTGATGGTAGGGAAATTTGCTTCTTAAGACCAAAGGAGAGTCTGTTTGAATTTGAGAGACACCTCACCTCTTACACCTTTAACATTGGATGGAATTCTGCACTGAAATAATTGGAGCAGGGTAACAGTGCAACAGCAGTAAATGTCCTCCTATTCTTAGGTTAATTGCAACCAAAAGCCTCTATTCTAAGATGGAAATCTGGATCAGTTGCAGAAAATTAAGAATTGAATACTCTATGAAGGAAGCACTAAGAGCAATTTGGTTCAACGAGAATTGTAGTCCATGTGCACTGGGGACTGCAGACAACACAAGAGAAGAGAAAGTCTAAGATATTTTCTTGACAGCTTGACTAAGGGGCTTGCTAATATCCTAGAGACTCCATTTCATTAATTTTTATCAAAAGGTCATTGTTCTTTTATCTGTAAATGATTTGTAGTTTGCCATACAATTTTATGCTTGAGTTGTTAAAACTCATGCAATTCTAGGGGATCGTTTTTGTTTATATCAATTTCAAAATAAAAAGTAAAATAAAGTAAAGGCCCTCCCGTTGATCATCGATTTGCTCGAGCTGGCCCAGTAACATCTCCATTGGAGACTTTGTTGTTACTGTGTCTGGCATATCGAATACTCTTGGTAGCTTGCCGGGCTCTCCGAGAGGGGCGGAGGAATCGAACTTGGCTTAGCCATGTTGCCTGCGTGCAAGGCAGACACCCTACCCGCTGGGCTATCGCTCCAGCAAAATAAAGAGTTGAAGAAATAAAAAAAATAGAATTTAAAGTAAAAATAAATCTCCATAGGTTTTATTATGGAAAGGTATTTGGATTGGGCAATTCATGGACACTGGTTGCTCTTTTCTTCATAGAACATTGAACGTCCTTTAATAATTGGTTAGAACCAGGCTGTTTCTGAGATAGATCTTGTGCCTCTACTGCATATTTAAAAACTGTTATTTGGCTGTGCCACTCACTTTGGAAGTGCACTCAATTTCAGCAGCCACTGTCCACCCCACCCCCATCCTGCCCTCACAGGCTAGTTTTGCTCCCATTCAACCTTCCGCTCTTAGATTACTGTTAAATTCTTCTGGAAGTCTTCACGGACATACTATATGAAACAAGGCATAACCCTATTAGTATATTTAATACTAATATATGTGTTTCAGACTCTATTTCCTTAATCACTTAATCACTTAATCCCTGCTATTCATCAATTTACTCGAGCGGGAGCCAGTAACATCTCCATACATCCCGGTTGCATGCTAGCATAGCCCAATGGCATCTGTTCATTCTAGGAACATGCAGAGCCTCAAACCAATCATTCAGGGTCTTGATGAAGAAGTCTGACCATCTTGTAGGTGGGCGTCCACACGACCTTTTGATGTCCCGTGAAATCCAATCAGTGATGGCTCTAGTCCAGCGGTTGTTTGTAAACCTCATTACATGTCCAGCCCATCTAATTTTTGATGCCTTGGCAAATGAGACAGCGTCTCTGATTCTTGAGCGTTGACGAAGATCAGAACTCCGGATTCTATCTCTCATTTGAGTGAATCGTGGTATTCCAAGCATAGCTCTTTCGATTCCTCTTTGAGAGACACGAATAGCATTCTCATCCTTTTTTCATAGGGCCCAGGTCTCTGAGGCATATGTTAATGCAGGAAGAACAGTGGAATCGAAGAGATGTGCTCGTAGCTGGGGGTTCTTTGCTCTCTTAGTTATTTCTTCAACGCTCTTGAAGGCATTCCAAGCTGCTCTCTTCCTCCTGTGCAATTCAGGTGCCAGGTCATTCATCATGTTGATTTCTCGACCTAGGTATATATAACTATTGCATTCGGAGATGGTGGTTCTGTTGAGAGTGAATGGAGCGTCAGGAACAAGGCTGTTTCTCATAAACATTGTCTTCGTAAGATTCAGCTGTAGTCCGACCTTTCCACATTCACAGTCAAAGTCAGTCAGCATTTGTACCACTTGGCTGATGTTTGGTGTTATTAGAACGATGTCATCAGCAAAGCGGAGGTGGTGTAGTTGCCGACCATCTATCTTCACTTCCATGCTTTCCCATTCCAGTCGTCGCATGATGTTCTCGAGGGTGGCACTGAAGAGTTTTGGTGAAATGGTATCACCCTGCCGAACCCCTCTCTTGACATGGATGATTACTTCTTTGTAGAATGGTGAGATCCTGGTATTGAATCCGTAATAGAGCTCACGAAGGATCCTGATGTATTGAGTTTGTACGCCCTGATTGGCTAGGGCTTCTATGACTGCTTCCGTCTCAACAGAATCAAAGGCCTTCTTTAAATCAATGAACATTAGACAGAACGGCATCTTGAACTCCTGAGAAACCTCAATGAGCTTCGTAATCGTGTGGATATGGTCGATGGTACTAAATCCTTTTCGGAATCCGGTTTGTTCACATGGTTGTCCTTCATCTAGTGTTCTGCCAATCCTATTCAGGATGACTCTAGTGAACAGTTTGTAGATGACAGACAATAGGCATATTGGGCAATAGTTGCCAATGTCGTGGATGTCTCCTTTTTGTATAGTAGTACAGTCCTGCTGGTTTTCCATTGGGATGGAAACTTACATTCAGACAGGTAGCGTGTGAAGAGCCGAACCAGTGTATTGATGAGTACTGATGGTAAGTTCTTCAGGTGTTCAGGTCTGATCTTGTCTGGGCCAGGTGCTCTTTGTTTCTTTACCGACGAGATGGCATGTTGGATTTCGGAAGGGAGAACATTGGGAACGACATATCCATCTTGTGGAATGTGGTATGTGGGCAAGTGGTCGTGGCTATTAGAGAGATCTGAGTAGAATTCATGAATAATCTTCTCCATTGCCCTTCTGGAAGATGTGATAGATCCATCATGATGTCGGAGGGCAGTCATCTTGGTCTTGTAGTTGGTGAAGGACAGGCGGGCATCACGAATGCTTTTCCCAGCTTCTCCCGCATCTACCAGCACTGCTGCTCTCCTGTTTTTGAGGTCATCCTTGATGGCTTCTCTGCTTTGTTTTGCCAGCTCGGACGTTCGCTTGTGGTTGCCTGAGGCATGTGCCAAGCCATGTTGGTGAATAAGTTCAAGAGTGTTTGAAGAAAGGCGTTTTTTTGTGGTTATCTCTCTCTTGGCATTCCTTGCACAATCATGGAGGTGCTGAATCATTCGATCGTATTCCTCATCAATGTTGTCAATAACGGCATCTTCCCATGTTGCCGCAACAAAGCCAAAGAGCTCCCAGTTGGTGGTCGTTCTGGGAGTCCTCTTTTTAAACTTTGCATTCTTTTCTCCTCGTTCTGTGAGGTAGAATTTTGAACGAAGGAGATGGTGGTCTGATCCCGTTTGGAATTTTGGGACAACAGCAACATCAGTTAGGCAAAACCGCTGATTGAATATGATGTGGTCTATTTCATTGTGGAACCATCCACCAGGAGACTCCCATGTCCAATGTTTAGATTCAGCCTTTTGGAACTGTGAGTTACCATGGAAGGTCTTGGTTGACATGATGAACTCAGACAGTCTCTCACCCTGTTCGTTCCATTCTAGGCCATGAGTCCCAATGTGGAGTTCATCGGCTGATCTTCTTGGTCCTATCTTGGCATTAAAATCACTGACAATGATCTTGTAGAAGGTGTTATCTTCTTTATAGAACTTCTCCAGCTCCATGTAGAACTTCTCAATTTCTCTTTCACCATAACTGGATGTTGGTGCATAGACAACAAAGATAGAAACTGCCGGCAGTGAGCCACATCTATTCAAGTGTAATCGTCCGATTCAGGTTGTTAGGCATTCGAATGAAGCAATGCTCATGGCTAAGTTTGTGTTGACAAGGATACTGGCACCACCGACACCTCTTTTATCACATGTTCCAAGGAACAGTTCTTCTCCAGTGTCAAAAACAGCGTGATGTGATTGATGTCTTCTCGTTTTGATCAGACCAATGATGTCGTACTTGATCTTTCGCGCTCGTACCATCAGGTTCTCAACGGATGCATCAGATGCCAGCATACGAGCATTAAAAATATTTTGTCTTTCTTTGCTTTGGCAGCCTATTTCTGCCTTGGGATTTTATCAGCCTCTCCTTCCACATCCTTCTCGACTCTACTGTATTCAGGGTCAGGGGAATGAGATCCATTTTTTTTTTATTGGATTTGGCATATCAATTTGGTCTATTTGGCATAGACCACGGATAGCTTGCCAGGCTCTGCCGTGTGGGTGGGATATTTAAGATACCCTGAAAACTTAGAGAAATGTAAATAAAAAGTCGCGCGGCCGCGAATGCGGGAGCTTGGTGTGATAATCTCTGGATCCTGGCCATTGTTGGGGTTACACGGCAGTTGGTGGGTGTAACTGTCTAGCTACTGACAGGTCCAGTCCCAAACCGTGCAGGTTTGGAGATCTCAGCCCCGGGTCCCACACACCTGGGTTCCTCTGCCAGTTCTTTTATGTGTGAGGCTCATCCAAGTGTGTGGAGAGTGGTCCCAGCATGGCCTTGGCTGGGACCTGGAGGTCTTCAGCTGTTGGGCCTCGTGAGGACAGTCAGGCACAGGGTAGGAGACTCTATTTCCTATCCGACTATAAATTTTGTGGGGAATGGGTTCACATCTTATCATCTGTATTATGTGTATCTAGTGTTCAATAAGTAGTGAGTATGAGGTTACAGGTGGGATCTATGATTTAGGATTCATTTCAACACCTACATTTTGCAGAGTGGAAACAAGAAGTTCAACTCCATTTTATGTAGGAAAATGTAGGGATGGAGAAACTGTTTCTCAGGGTTCTTTTCAGGCTGCTACAGCAATCAAATTAACATCAGATAGATTATCAGGATAAAAGAGTACATTTAATTTAATACATATAAGGAATTGACAGGAATATAGATTCTCAAGGAAATAGTACAAATGAGGATTTGCATCCTGAGCTAAGATCTACAAGAAGATCTGGGCTTCAAGAAGAGTAGATGGAGTCACATGGTGAATAGGAAATGATTTATGACCAAACCCAGATTTTATATACTTAGACATATCTCTTAAATATAGTAATAATAATTATTTATGGTGAAATTTCCAATACTGCTTAATATTCCCCAATCTTTATTCTTCAAGGTCGTTAAAGAAGTGATAACGGTTCCTTCTGAACATGTAGGGTTTCTAATAATCTATATATTAAAGTGATGTATCTTAGAAAGGCATGCTAAGTATATTTTGGCAAAGGCCCTCTCAACACTATAGGGTAAACTGTCCTTCAACAACCCTGTACAAAGAATTTTAAATGGCCTACAAAAACACCTCCAGCACTATTTCTAGTGTTGAAAGGTTGCCAATGACTAGGGACTAAACCGAAGAGGCAACCTGAAAACCTGAAATGAAAGGTCACTAAGTTGGCTGCCTTTTGGGTCATTTGAACAATTCTGCTCCTAGATGCTCATATCTAACATATAGTTCAGGGAGAGGAAGCACTTGAGACAAGAGCTTGGACATGGGCAAGTTGGAGAAGGGGATATTTATATAGCCATTGGGAAGAGTCATCTAGAAAACAATTCTCAGAAAAAGGAAATGATATGAAACTTGTTCTTTTCTGGGCTCTTTAATCTTTTGAGAACTTATAGCAAAGATATACCTTCCCATGGAATCAAGGCCAATTCTTATTGTCTACATAATTGGCAACTGCCAAGCTAAGGTGTGAATATCATGGTCTAACAGCACAGTCTTTGCTAGAGACTTTGGGTCTAGCTAAGTAAAGTCAGTTGAATGAAGGGTGAACTAAACTCATTCTTTGCAAGGTCTATCATGGAAGAAAACATAAGTGCTACGTCTTCACTTTTAATATGATAAGCACAGGAAAGAGAACAGTATTCATTTTGTTTAATATTTTATGAAGGTATTTGAGCAAGGCAACATTTTACTGTCTGAATATATAACAAATGTCTATATCATTTCCTAGTAACGGAACATGTCAAGAAATGATCATTGCTTGGAAAAGTGTAGTTTAGAGAGCATGCTTTTGCTAATAAATCATAGCATGTAACATAATATGGTGTAACTATGTTAAATAAATAGTTATATCTACAAATAGAATCTGAGCTCAAAGACAAACATCTACTATTTTGCTTTGTACTCTACCTCCCACTTACACATGCACACAGCTTATATACACACATGCACACATACATCTCACACATAGCTAATATGTCATACACAAAAAGATGTACTGATTAATGGTGTGGAGACTGAGGACAGTGGGAACACAGTTGAGTTGGGTTCCCTTTACCTATAATATTCAGAATCGCCATGTATGTTTTTTAATCTAGTGATGGAACTTAGGAGACATAATTTGTGTTCTGAGCCTTGTTATTTATTCTAGGAGTATCATATAGTCTGATAAGATTGACTATGCAACTGAAGTAAATGTCAGAACCCACATCTCCATCTTCTCCCCAAATGTTAGAATACCACACTTCTCTTCAAGAACCTTCAGGTTTCATATTTCTGCACTCATTTAAAATATCACAATTTTTCTGCTTCCCTCAGCTCCTCATTTTGCCACATTATATTTAAAGGAAGGTAAGCTATATAGTGGCTTCCATAGTAAGTACAAAATAAATACACATTCTTCAGGAAATAAGTGGAAAAAAACTTTTAAATGGAAACCATACTAAATATTTCTCTCTATAGGTGCTAGGGTAAATTCCTGGTACCTATAGAGAGGTCTCAGTTATTCTTAATTTTGGCTTGAAAGTGAATATTTAGGTATCAGATTACCTGTTGTAATGTATCTGTGTGATCAGAGATTGGGTCTATGTGTTTGTGTGTGTGTATATGTGTGTGTGTGTGTGTGTGTGTGTGTGTGTGTGTGTGTGTGTGTAGGTTAGGGAGAGTGACTGAACTGTTCTCAGCAGGCCTAAGAGAGTTTTGAAATGTTATTACTGCTGGAAAAGTCTTATCTTAGATGAGGTGGTGAATTAGTAAACTGCCATGGGGAAGTATGATTTTGTAAAATTAGATGGGGTATGGAGAAACACAATTAACTCCAGACCCTCAGGCAAGAATGAAGAAGTAATTGGAGTCTTTGTTCTCTCCGATTATCAGATAGGCCATCTTTTCTTCTGAGTAATAGCAGGCACTCTCTGTCTATCAGGTAAGTGCCAGGCATGACTTGCAATATGAATTTAGCCACCCCAGCACTATACTTTGTTTTCTTTAGGGAGCAAATGAGTGACTCACCTCCAAAAGTCTCTTTATATTTTAGTATATTTTAGATCCAGAAGGTGTCTTAAATTTTAAGGGAAGATGTTAGAGAGATGTCCAAGAGATTGAAAAAGAGAAATTCTATGATTCTAGGAAGGGAAGTTCTCAGATTTTTTTTTTTCAACAATCCATCTCTGAAGTGCTGTGCACAGAGCTGATATTACCTCATGCTGATGTCATCAGAGACCACACAGGTTTTCATTCTTTTAAACAGTGTAGAAAGTCAACTGCCTCAAGATTTAGAAGGATGAGTCCTTGATTTTAAACATAGTTCAGTCTTTCATGCAATGCTAAAATTCACTTTTCAGTAATTTGGTGGTACATGTTAAAGATACTTGTTAAAAAAAGTAGGAAAGACAGATGAAATAGATTTACATAATCATCACTGGAAGCATTATTTTCTCTTTAAGTGGATTTGTTCTTCTGAGAGGGAAGATTTACAACTCAACTCATCTAATTCAATATGGCACCTCAGTAATTGACCTCAGCACATTTGTCAGCAATCCTTTGTTCATTCAACAAGGTTTGATTGAGTCTTATGACAAGTGTCGTAGAAACCTGAGGTGGGGAGGTGGTTATTTCAGTTACCTGAAGAGGAAAGGCTTGTTGAGGAGGAGGACTCAAGCACATTTACGTGTGACAGTGGAAGAGCTGGGTTAATGGTGTTTCCAGTAACAGAACAACCTGGGGAAGGTGCTGAGGTAGGCAGAGTTGGTTTGCTTGAGGATCTGAGTGAAGGAGGGATGGAGGCAGCAGGAATGAGTCATATGGGCTGAGGTGAGGTATGAACCAGCTCATAACAGCCTGGTGAATTATAGTTAGAATATCAATTAATTCTAATTAAAATGGTAGCCCTTGAAGCATTATTTCAAAATGTATTGCAAGACATTATGTTGTAAATATATTGATGCTGGGAGCATTTATGTTTCAGGTTTTAAATATTGGGGTTTTGAATTAAAGTAATACTAGGGAGTACATAATATATTTACTATATGCCAAGCACTATACCATTTTAGCAACTCACTGAATCCTCATAATAGCTCTATCCTGAGCCCATTTCATAAATGAGATGACAGAGGCACAGGGTGCTTGAATGGGCTGCCCATAACAATTAAATGGCAAGTTAGAGTTTAAATACAGTCTGACTTCAAGGGTTAGATAGATACTACAGCAGGTAGGGTGTTTGCCTTGCACAAAGATAACCCGGCTTCAATACCTGGCATCCCATATGATCCTCCAATCTCCTTCAGGAGTAATTCCTGAATGTAGAACCAGGAATAATCCCCGAGCACAGCCATATGTGTTCCAAAACCCCAATAAATAAATAAATTAAATTATTACAGTATGACTCCATATTCTGTGTTATTAGCTGCCCTCAGTTATGCTAGAAGCATTAGAGATGGATAAACATGAATAGTATATTAGTTCCCTATTGCTCTTGTAGCAAATTACAATATTCTCAATGACTTATACAAGAGTATTGTCTTAAAGTTCTATAGATTAGCAGTCTGAAATCAGTTATACTGTACTAAGCCCAGATTAAGTCAGGCCTGAGTTTATTCATTTTCTTGTGTATTCACATTTCTAGAGATGCACCTAAAACTGGGCTGGAGCCATAGCACAGCGGGTAGGGTGTTCGTCTTACAAGCGGCCAACATGGCCGACCCGAGTTCGATTCCTCCTCCCCTCTCAGAGAGCCCGGCAAGCTACCGAGAGTATTCGATATGCCAAACACAGTAACAACAAAGTCTCCAATGGAGACGTTACTGGGTCCGCTCGAACAAATCGACGATCAACGGGAGGGCCTTTACCTTTTTACCTTACCTAAAATTGACCTTATGGTCCTGTTACAGAGGTTTTCCTCCCTTTGCTTCTGTTGGCAAGTGATCCTATTTTTCCTTTGCTTTGACTCTCATCAGCCTTCTTCACTCTTTGGGATTATATTAAGATGATCTGAGTTTCATTACAATTACAAGACTCCTTTTCCAGGCATTGTAACCTATTCCCAGGTTCTGGAGATTAGAAGGCAGTAGAAATCTTTCTAAGAACATTATTCAGACTATGTTAAACATAGGCTGGAACAACAGCACAGCAGTAGAGCGTTTGCCTTGCACGCTGCTGATCTGGCTGACCAGGTTCGATTCCTCTGCTCCTCTTGAAGAAAGCAACCGAGAGTATCTCGCCCACACGGCAAAGCCTGGCAAGCTCCTCGTGATGGATTTGATATGCCAAACACGGTAACAACAAGTCTCACAATGGATACATTACTGGGCCTGCTTGAGCAAATTGATGAACAGTGGGAGGACAGTGCTACAGTGCTATCTTAAAAATGTTCAGGGTGCATTTTTATTTATTTTTAAATTTTTGAAAAATTGAATCACAGTGATCAACACATTTACAAAGTTGTTCATGATTGAAGTTCAGTCATATAATGTTCTAACACCCATCCCTCACCAGTGTACTTTTCCCACCATCAATAACCCCTGTTTCCCTCCCACCTTCCAGGTCCCCTTGCACATCTGCCACTATGGCAGGCACTTTTCCTCTCTCTCTCGCTCTCTCTCTCTCTCTCTCTGTGTGTGTGTCTCTGTCTGTCTCTCTCTGTCTTTCTCTCTGTCTATCTTTTTTTGGGCTTTATGGTTTGCAATACTGATAATGAAAGTTTATCAGGTATACCCCTTACCTACTTTCAACACTCAGTTCCTGTCCAAAACAATAATTTCCAACTATTATTGTCATGCTGATCCCTTCTGTATCCTAAATGACCTCTGAGCTCAACCCCCTCTCCTATCTTGTGACAAGCTTCTAACCATTAATCTGTCCTCCTGGCCCCTGTTTATCCTTGATTTGAATATTAGTTATATATATAATATATTAAATCTCATAAATGAATGCAATCATTCTACCTGTCCTTCTCCTTCTGACTCATTTCACTCAGCATGATACTCTCCATGTTCATCCATTTATAAACAGATTTTATGACTTCATTCTTCTTAATGACTGTAGTATTCCATCTGTGTAGATGTGTCATAATTTATTTACCTAGTCATCTGTTCTCAGGCACTTGGGCTGTTTCCAGATTCTGGCTATTGTGAATAGTGCTGCAATGAACATCAAAGTGCAGATGATTTCTGCTGTGTGTTTTTGGGCTCCCTAGGGTATATTCCCAGAAATAGTATTACTAGGTAAAATGGGAGCTTAATTTCTAGCCTTTTGAGAAATGTCTATATTGTTTTTCAGAATGGATTTTAAAATGTGGTGTTCTAGTTTTTCAATGACCACTTGACTGTGGTGAATGAGAGAAGAATTTGTCAAATACAGAATGTCTCAAGTGTTTTTGATATGTGCAGCTTGCTATATTATGGTACCACTCATCAGAATAAGCAAAGTGTTATAGGAAAATATAGAGAAACTCATTCTTGTAGGGAAATAAAAGAAAGGATTAATTTCAGTAAGTTTGAACTGCCAAGCTGGAATTTTTAGTAGGTTATCACACAAATTTTAAGGGGAATAGAGGGGACAAGTCTCTCTAAAGAACTGGAACTTATTCATTTATGGTACCACCTTGTGGTGCTCTGGACTTACTCAAGACTCTGTGCTCAGGGATCACTTCTGTTGGTATTCAAGGGACTACACGAAGTGTTGGGGATTGAACTGGAGTCAGCTGTTAGACAAGTGCTTTAACCCCTGTCCTAGTGCTCCCACCCATTCATGGCATTTTTATGTTATGCAAAACCTTGGAAAGGGTGGATACAGGTAGGGCAGAGCTTACTTTCAGAGGAGAGGAGAGGAATGCCCAAATACTGGTCCTGAGCACTCTTCTCTGAAACATTTTTGTTTGTTTTTTAGACCACACATGGCAATGCTCAGGCCTTAGTCTTGACTTTGCTCTTAGGACTCACTCCTGGTGAAATTAAGGGGATTATATTGTGTGCTTGGTTGAGAGCAAGGCAAGCTCCTAGACACTGTATTATCACTCCAGGCCCCGTTAATGCAAGTTTAGAGGACAGGTGGAAGAGCAGGAGTCAGTGATGAGGACCGGAGTCAAATTGCCAAGTTGGTGAGATGGAAACCTGTAACAAGCAGGGAGAGATAATCCGGGAGAAGAGTGCAGCTAAGGGTCAACAGAAATCCTTTGCCAGAAGTAGGACTTGTGACTTGTCTTTGTCTTCTAAGCAAGCCTTTATAGTATAAGATCACAGTCACGGTCACGGTCCTCCCGTTGTTCATCGATTTGCTCGAGTGGGCCCAGTAACGTCTCCATTGGAGACTTTGTTGTTACTGTGTTTGGCATATTGAATACATCATGGGTAGCTTGCCAGGCTCTGCCGTGCGGGTGAGATACTCTTGGTAGCTTGCTGGGCTCTCCGAGAGGGGCGGAGGAATCGAACTCGGGTTGGCTATATTGGCTGTGTGCAAGGCAAATGCCCTACCGCTGTATTCAAATATTAACAAACTCACTAATAAATTGTGTCTTAGGTGTTATGTGTGAAAACTCATTGCTTCACTCAAAGAGCACTTTTATATTTTCACATATAAATTCTTTTCTTTTATGTTTACATTTAGGTCTGCAATCATTTTTAATTAGTTAAATAAATTAAAAAATATAGCCTGAGAGTGGGTCGAATCTATCTGGAGCATAGAATTTATGTGCACTTATTTTTGTCTTTAGACTATTTATTTCCTTTGGACCAGGGCACACCTTGTGATGGTTAGGGTTATACTCATCTTAGTACTTAGGGATTGCTCCTGGCAGTGCTTGGGAGACCATGTCATGCAAGGGACTGATCCGGGACCTCCTACATGCAAAACATACACTCTAGCCCATCGAGCTATGTCTCCTCACTATATTTAGTTTTACCATAGCACTGTAGCACTGTCCTCCCATTGTTTATCGATTTGCTCAAGCGGGCCCAGTAACATCTCCATGGTGAGACTTGTTGTTACTGTGTTTGGCATATCGAATACGACACGGGTAGCTTGCCAGGCTTTGCCGTGCGTGCCAGATACTCTTGGTAGCTTGCCGGGCTCTCCGAGAGGGGTGGAAGAACCAAACCCACCTTGGACGGCCAGTGCGTGCAAGGCAAATTCCCTACTTCTGTGCTATTGCTCCAGCCCTAGTTGTGTGACATTCTGAGAAAATGCTATTTTTCTGGACAAAATGTCATACTTTTTATCCAATCCTTTCAAAATTAGACTGTTTTCTCGATTTGGTAGAAAAAAAGAATTCCAAAAGATTTTTAGCACAAGAAGTTTTTAATATGCTATTGCTTTGTTGAATATGAAGAGAACAGACTATCTGGATTATAGAAACTATTTTTAAAAAATGATAGAAGTGTCTGCCCTCTAGAAACCAGCAGGAGAAGGAAACCTCAGTTCTATGACTTTGAGTAATGGGATTCTGCCAACCTCCACATGACCTCGAAAGCAAGTGCTAACCTGAGAGTCTTTAGATGAGAGTCAAATAGAGTATCGCTGAGTTCACATTCTATTTCATCCAATTGATGATATTATATTTTTAATAATTTTATAATGGGTAGGTTGTTTGAATTTGTGAAAGAAACACAAGTTCGCTATGATGTTAACTTTTTGAAAAAATTCTGGTTATATTTGAATGATTTTTAGTAGTTTGTTATTTTTAAGGAATAATCTTATTTAATCTCAATTGTTGAACTTTGAGACATGGAATTATAACATTTTCTCTCTATGCTTAAGTCTGTGGAGTCAGGGGACATATATATTCTTTTTTTCCTCTATGATACAGATAAATTATAATAACTGCTTGCTCTGCAGTCAACAAATGTTGTTACTTTTTGGTTTAAATTTCTGCGCCTTAAAATGGTTTAAAATTATTTTCTTCTGGAGAGTTAGTACAGGTGTTAAATCCAGACCTATTTGAGCCCTGTTATTTTGAAACATGTTCATTAATTTCCAAATATTTAGGGAATTTTTAAATATTTTTCTATTATTAAAGACTAGTATAATTCTTTTATCACATAATAACATGTTTTCTATGACTTTAATTCTTTAGAACTTTTAATGCATATTTGTGTCCTATAGTTGGGTCAGTTTTGTTGGAACTTCTGTGTATGATAGGAAAAAAGTACTTGTTATTTTACATATGATTTTGACATAGCTTCAGATCAAAATTCTCTCTGTAGTTATTTTGTTCAGCATGTTGTTATAGATAATGGCAAGATAAAAAGATGCACCTTTTTGGCTAAGGCTAAAAGGTTGTGGCCATGAAAGAGGTGCTGCTAATGAAGAAATACTGTGATTCAGGGAAACGGAAAAATGCTTCTTTTAAAGCATTTTTAAAATACATTTTTTGTTGGCTACTCTTCTTTTCAAAGATTCTGTTGAGACAGAAGAGGTCATTGAAGCCCTAGCCAATCAGGGCATTCAAACTCAATACATCAGGATCTTCCATGAGCTGCATTACGGATTCACTACCACGATCTCACCATTCTACAAAGAAGTGATCATCGATGTCAAAAGAGGGGATTGGCAGGGTGATATTATTTCACCGAAACTCTTCAGTGCCACCCTCGAGAACATCATGCGACGACTGGAATGGGAAGGAATGGGAGTGAAGATAGATGGTCGGCAACTACACCACCTCCGCATTGCTGATGGCATAGTTCTAATAACACCAAATATTAGCCAAGCAGCACAAATGCTGGCCGACTTCGACCATGAGTGTGGAAAGGTCGGACTACAGCTGAATCTCATGAAGACAATGTTTATGAGAAACAGACTCTTTCCTGACAGTCCCTTTGCTCTAAATGGAACGACCATCTCCGAATGCAACAGTTATGTGTACCTAAGTCGAGAAGTCAACATGATGAATGACCTGGCACCTGAGTTGCTCAGGAGGAAGAGAGCGGCTTGGAACGCCTTCAAAAGCGTTGAAGAAATAGCTAAGAGGACGAAGAACCTCTGGCTCCAGGCACATCTCTTTGATTCCACTGTTCTTCCTGCATTAACATATGCCTCAGAGACCTGGGCCCTATGCAAACAAGATGAGAACACTGTCTGTGTCTCCCAAAGAGAAATTGAAAGAGTTGTGCTTGGAGTATCATGTTTCACTCAAATGAGAGAAAGAATCCAGAGTTCCGACCTCCCTCGATGGTCAAGAATCAGGGACTACGTCTCGTTTGCCAAGACATCAACTAATAAAAATTTTTTTTAAAAAAGGAGAGAAACAGCAAAAACAAGAAAAATCAGATGGGCTGGACACGTAATGAGATTTGGAGTCGACCACTGGATTAGAGCCGTTACTGACTAGATCCCATGGAATGTCAAAAGACCGTGTGGCCGCCCACCTACCAGATGGTCAGACTTCTTCATCAAGATCCTGAACAATCGGTTTGAGGCTCTTTGTGTTCCCAGAACGAACAGACACCAGTGGGCTACACTAGCACGTGACAGGGACAAATGGAGACGTTACTGGTGCCTGCTCGAGCAAATTGATGATTAATGGGAAGTCAAATGATCTTCTTTTTAAATTTTTTTTTCATTGAGATAATGATGATTATAAGAGATTCTATATACTTCAGGGGTAGGATTTTACAGCTCTTTAAAATGTTTAAAATGTCATCTCACCACCCCACCCCCAGGTACCCACAGTTCTCACCAACCTCTCCCCAGTGCTTTTGGCCCCTGCCATCTTGGTCCTCCCTTCTCCTTCCCTTTGTTCAAAAATAGTTTTAAAAAAGAAACTTCTTTATTTTCCATGCAAAACAGCCTTCTTAGGAATGGAGAGATAGTGAAAGATAAAGGCACTTACCTTGCAAGTGGCTGACTACAGCTCAATCCCCAATATTGCATAAGGTCTTCTGAACTCTGTCAAGAGTGACCTCTGAGCACAAAGCCAGGACTATGTCCTCAGCAGAGCTTGAGGTCACCACCAGCAATGACAATAAACAAAGAACAAAACCATCTACCTTAACAATTTGGAGTGCGATTATGTTAGGCTACACCCAATTTTGATTCAGATTCTACCACTGACTTTTACCAAAACCAGGAATACGCAACACTAATCTGACATTGAGTGTTGCACAGGACCTTGAATCCATTCTGATGGGAAGAGGGAGGTACTTTAACCATCAATGTTGAGCAATCATAAGACTTTCAGTGTCTCCCAGGACTTCTAGAAGTTCTAAGTTACGCATAGAAGTTCACTTTGTTGAGCACCTCTGATTAAGGACAGGACAGTGGCACTCTGAGGAAAATCTTCAAGTCAAACTTGAAGTGCTGAGGCTGGACTTTACTCTCAGTAATTGTAATTTCTTGAGTCAAGAATTAACTTGGACAAGCTCACACTACAAAACTAACAGCATCTCTAAACAGCAGATAGAATTTGGAAATGGTACATCTGGGAAGCTACAAGCACAAAAATACATCTGTTTCCATTGTTATGGGAAAATAAACAGGAGCAGACACAGAACACTGTGAGAAAAAACGGTTTTCCTTGTCTGCTTAGTGTTCACAGTCCTGGAGGAAGAGAATGTCGCAGATATGTCAAATGTGACAAGCTAGTATACAGTGAGTTTTGTCCAATATTACTTAAAAGAAGTAACAAGTCTCCATCAGCATCATGGAAGTACTATCAGCTGATTATTTATGTACTCACTTATGATTTTTTGCCCACATTTACAAGATTCAAGAGCACCCAGAAGTTCACAATAATCTTTGTTCTTTGTCATTTTTAATACAACATTTAATACAAAAGTCAAATTGTCTCTTCTTTTGCTTATCCTGATTATGAATGTTTCTAGAGTGTTTTAGTTTTTTTCTTGAAAAGCTGTGAAAGTTTGTTTAATAATACGTAAATCATGAGTTCTTAGAGAACTTTCAGTGGTTACAATGTTTAGAAATAATGGGAAGATTGTCATTTGAAGATATACTTCATTTTCTTTGTGTCCAAATTATGATCCGACTGATGTTTTACCTAATTTGTCTGAAGTATTAACATATTGATGAAGTAAGAAGCTGCCAAACAATCAAGATGAGCAACTTAACTTTTTCCTCCTGAGGTTTGGTCTCAAGTGACCTTTCAAGTCTTTTCAGATAGAAATGATCAGATGAATGGGGCTATTAGTCCACAATGAATCCTTTTAAAAGAAGGTGTGAGATTTTTGCTGTCTGTAAATCCTGCTGTCTGCACATTGGCCATGGTTTGATTGAAGAGCTCCTAGTCATGTCTAGCTGAAAGTGCAAACCGTGGCCTTGGAGCTGATATATGGGCATCAGATAGGATATTTTTTGCTCTGACAATTCCCAGCATCTATTTTCCTACCAAGCATCACATAATCAAGGATCCATGGGTTGATTGGAGATGCCAGTCAATGATGGATTTGTGTTAAATCCTGGGATCAACAGGACTAATGAATCAGCCAGTAGAGGCACGCTCCATCCAGCTAGAGAAAGCTCCTGGCAGCCAACAAAACCCACGTGCTGTTCCCTTTGCTTAAACAGCAGGGCTGTGGGCAAATGTTTCATAAAACCCAGGGACAGCTAGACCTGAGGAGTTATGTGCACTTCAGAATTCTCATGATTATGTTTTTCCTTTTAAAACTTCATTCCACTATAGTGACCTGCTTCCCTCTGCTTCTTCTGGCCACAGATTCAGAAGAGATGAAAGCCAGAGAGTTCTTCACTAGCAGTGTAAATAAATGAAGACTCAGATAATGGGATGCTTCTTTTGCACTTTCTGGCCTGACTGCTGGGCACTTAATATGAACTTTGCAGAATGAACTTACTTGGCAGAACACATAAATGATATAGGGAAAGGATGAGGTGTCCTTTAGATGAGCAGGGCTTCCTCTCAATGTATAACAAGGCTCAGATGAAAGATCTTTCTACTCAAGGGAAATGTGCCTCAGTTGAACCCAACTTATCTGTCCTATGTTGCACACCCCCCTTTTTTACCATTTAAAAAATATACATCCATCTATTTGCTCATGGGGCACATGAAAACCACAGAGCCACAGAGTTCCTGTTTGTTCTGTTTCTTGTGGATAAAGTTATTCTGTGGTCAGACACCAACAGCACTGGGCATACATACTACAGATCTGAAGAAGGGCTATTTACCTGGGCTTCCAGGGAAAATATTGACAATGCAGTAAAAATACTTTCCTTGATTACTCACCTTCATATTTTAAACCTAAAATTAAAGGAACTTTTCTCTTTTGGTCATTTATTTTTAGTATCTCTATTTTTCCACCTTTAGGGATTTTTTGGCTCACCTTTTAATTCATGCTCTATTTATACTGACACAGCAAATCGAAGAATAGCGAACCCTTTCAAGCATTGTCACTGTTTTCCTCTAACTGGATTTCAAGCTATTCAGATTTGGAGATAAATGGGTAGAGTGCATCATAAGGCTGAATTTCAGGAGATTTTGTGCTTGCTTAAAAAAGTCGTTAAACAGATTTTTTTTTTTTTTTTTTTTAGTTTCTGGGCCACACCCAGCGATGCTCAGAGGTTACTCCTGGCTCTGCACTTAGGAATTACTCCTGCAAGTGCTCAAGGGAACTATATGGGGTGCTGGAAATTGAATCTTGGTTGACAAGCACCCTACTCACTGTATGTTCTGTTTCTTGAATGGATTTTCTTATTGCCCTACCTTTCATCCAAGGGCAGGAAGTGCTACCAGTCAGGTGAGGAGTGGAGTCTGAGTTGATCAATATCATCATCAGAGTGATCCTGACTTGACACTGTCAAGGGATTGGAGGCAAATCTAATAAGTGTGTTAAGGCTGATCCCAAGAAAATCATGTCCACCCCTTATGCTGTTTCAGCCTTTCCCAATTATGCACTCTGTTTTTGTCTGAATATTTGTGTATTGATCGTCATTTTCAGTATATTATAAAGTGGAAAGAGGCTAGAGAACTCTTTAGTGCTTTCCTTACATGGAGAAGAAGGTGGGCACAGAGATGTTGCTCAAACAAGCATTTCTTCTTCTATTTTTTATTGCTCAATGATTAGTCAATATTTTATCAGTTTCATTGCATCTTTTTGAAATTGAGCTAATTGTCAATTAATGACAGTTGATGTTTATTTTACCTTTTCTATTGATAGGGACTCTTTCCAAATCCAGAAGACCACCTGGACCTTGTCATAATTTGAGAAAATTGCCCACACAAACTATATTCACTATATCCATGATGCTATTTGAATCACTGCTGAAAATACTCAGGTTTTTTTAGAATAAATGAATAAATCATAACAGTATCGCAAGCTTTTTCTGATATACCCCAGGGGTTAAGTTCTCTGTGTTAATTCGTCTGTCATGATTCTTCTATTAATTTATTATTTTACATATCATTATGTTATCCTACTTTTTATCCTGGCATACAAATATTCTTATGGCAAAGTAGCATACAGAATGTAGAGTTCTTTGACTAAGATGAAGAAATGATTGAGCCATCCTGAATGAATCACAGTTGCTCAGTAGAGAAGGTGGTTAGTTGTGTGAAAAGAGAGGGTGTTTCTACTCAACACAGAGAACCCCAATAAAAGGTTTTGGAAAATGAGTAGCTTTTTCATTAGCCACGAAGAGTTAGGCACAAAATGAATTACTCACCTGAAACTTAGATTCCCCCAACTACAGAATACTGTGTCTGGAAGAAGGCTGAGGAATTGGAGAACTAGTTTTCTATCTGGCAGGAGCAATAGCATAGTGGGTAGGGCGTTTGCCTTTCATCTTCTGCTCCTCTCGGAGAGCCCAGCAAGCTACCAGAGTATTCTGCCCACCGAGCAAAGCCTGGCAAGCTACCTGTGGTGTATTCGATATGCCAAAACCAGCAATAACTAGTCTAACAATGGAGACATTACTGATGCCTGCTTGAGCATATTGATGAACAACAGGAGGACAATGCTGGACAGTGCTGGACAGTGCAGTTTTCTATCATTTCCAACTATCATTTGAACTTCGACCCTTGTGGTAGCTGGAATGTTCAGAAGATGCTGTGAGCCCAGAAAAACAAATTAGGAAAGTAAATATTCTCTTATGATAATAAGTGCAAGCATAGAATTTGTTTCCATGCTAGGTAGATGTCTGTCATCATTATTGGCTTACCTGTAAGCCACTCTTGTGCTTCATGAAGCATCATGAAGAATTGACCATGATTAACATAAATACTGGGAAAATGGATTAAGCATTTACTATCTGAATAGTTCTGTTTAAAGTACAAAGCCTTCTCTTACTTATTTCTCACCACGATTTCTGAGGTAGTTATACTTATTATCAATTTCAGATAAAAGGGAAGAGAAGTTAGTTTCCTCATGGACTCCAGGATTTGAAACCAAAATGCTTTCTAAGGCAAAAAGGCACATGAGAAAATGCTCTACATCACTAATCATTAGAGAGATGCAGATCAAAACCACAATGAGATATCATTTCACACCACAGAGACTGGCCCACATCCACAAGAACAAAAGCAACCAATGCTGGCGCAGATGTGGCGAGAAAGGGACCCTCCTTCACTGCTGGTGGGAATGCCGGCTGGTCCAACCCTTTTGGAAAACAGTATGGACGATTCTCAAAAAAATTAGAATTTGATATGCCATTTGACCCAGATATAGCACTCCTGGGAATATATCCCAGAGAGGCAAAAAGGTATAGTCTAAGTGACATCTGCAATTGTTTGTTCATTGCAGCACTCTTTACAATAGCCAGAATCTGGAAAAAACCTGAGTGCCCAAGAGCAGATGACTGGTTAAAGAAACTTTGGTACATTTACACAATGGAGTACTATGTAGCTGTTAGAAAAGATGAAGTTATGAAATTTACATACATGTGGTACAACATGGAAAGTATCATGTTAAGCGAAATGAGTCAGAAAGAGCGGGATAGACACAGAAAGATTGCATTCATCTGGGGAACATAAAGCAACAAAAAGGGAGACTAACACCCAGGAATGGCTGAGATTAGTACCAGGAATTTTCTCCATGACTTGAAGGCCAGCCACATGTGCTAGGTGAAAAGGAAGCTCAGATAGAGAAGAGAACACCAAATAAAGGGTGTTGTGAGGACCCTCCCAGGGTGGGAGAAGCATGCTAAACGTAGTCTATAGACCAAACATGATTGCCACTCAATGCCTCTCTTGCAAAACACAGTACCCAAAAGAAGAGAGAGAGAACAAGGGGGAATACCCTGCCACAGAGGTAGGATGGGTTGAGGGGGGAAGGGGGGTGGGTGGGATGCTGGGACCCATGGTGATGGATGACAGGCACTGGTGGAGGGATGGGCTGGGCACTTGATCATTGTATAGCTGAAACCCAAGCACAAAATTTGTAAGTCTATAACTGTACCTCATGGTGTCTCACTAATAAAAAAAGAAAAAAAAATTAAAAAAAAAAAGAAAATATACACCGGTGGAGGAATGGGTGTTCAATCATTGTAAGACTGACACTCAATCATTAAAGCTTTGTAACTGTATCCCACAGTGATTCAATTAAAAAAATGTACACTAAAATAAAAAAAGAGTTCACCCAGGGGGTATGGTGCCGCCAGCAGGTCAATCTGTACCTGTGAGGCTAGAGAATCAGCAGCCTGATGGCACCTTCAGACTTCCAGATACCCCAAAATTGCTGCTGTGCCTTTGGCCAGACATCGAAAACTTGCGGCTGCCGGAAAACCTAGCTCTCAGAAGAGAACAGCACAGATTCTCCTGTCCCCGCGCCTGGCTGTCCTCGCCAGAGCCCCTTGGAGGAGGGCGGGTTGAATTTCCCTCCCCACAGAGCTCCGGCAGCCGAAGACCTCCAAGTTTGGGCCACTCCTCTCTTTTTCTATTCACAGCTATTATAATTTTCATGAGAAACATTTTAGGTCCCATTTCTGACTCCAAAGAGGGTTGACACATTCCTCCAAAATCTCTGGGTACAGGGATTTCCAAAATATAGTATGTTCTGTTTATTACTCTGCCCTACCTTGTTAAAGGAAATCCACACACCAGCTGTTAGTGTGAACTTGTAGCAAACTTGACTTTGCTTCCTGTCAAACCCTTGATCTTAATCAATTTCCAAAACAAGAGTAGAGAATTCTGTGTAAAACATATGTAGGATAGTAATGGCTTGTTTTCATAAGGATTTAAGTGCTCTCTCCCGATAAACCTCTCTGAACATTCTTTCAGCAAGCCTGAAGAAAACGGTTCCAGGAGAAACCAAGTGGAAAGTGTTTTGAGTAGTCCCATATATTTGCTATGAAAACAAAAGATGCATGCTTCCTATGACCTGACGAATCTTAGATGGGACTGTGACCCCAGGGCATCTCCTCATGACCCTGCTCCATTCTGTCCATGCTTGACACTTTGGGGTTCATCTGCTCATTCTGTCTCTTGGAAGGACAGCAGGAAGCTGCTGTCATATTTTAACTTCATTTGGCAATCCTGTTAATGCTAGAGGAGTTTTACAATCCTGGGTCATAAAATCAAGTAAATGTCATCTGGAGATGGAAAGGAAGAAGGAAAACACACATTTGTCTTGAAGGAAGAAAGGGTTTGAAAGTAATTGGCAATTATATGCACTGGAGATTTAGGACCGTCATATCTCCAGAGAAGACACTGAAAGCTGGAAAGAAGGGTCTGAAACCTTGATCCGTATATTGTTCTGCTATCTTCCTCCCTGATGCACAGGAAGTTTGGGCCACATGTGGCTCTATGAATCCAGGGCTATAGACTGAATGCATATGGCTCTGTATTCAGGGATCAATCCTAATGGGGCACAGAGACACTTTGGGGTGCTAGGAATCAAACCCAGGTTTACTGTGTGCAAGGCAAGCTTCCTACCTGCTATATTATCTCTCCAACCCCTCATGCACTAACACAAGCAACTATCACGATCACAATCACGATCATCCTGTTGTTCGTCGATTTCCTCGAGCAGGCACCAGTAATGTCTCCTTCTTCCTAGCCCTGAGATTTTAAAAGAGCCATTTCAATGCTCTTTCAGAATTAGGAGAATGAGACCCATTATAGTTACTTGTATTTGGCATATTGAATATGACACGAGAAGTTTGCCAGACTCTGCCGTGCGGGCAGGATACTTTTGGTAGCCTGCCAGGTTCTCCAAAGGAAAAATAAGATAATAAGATGTCGCATGGCTGCGAATGTGGCCGCGCACTTCCAGGAGCTGGGTTTTATAGTCTCTGCGTCTTGGCCTTTGATGGGACCAACCTGGCGCTGGCGGCAGCTGGTGGGTGTGATGCCTACCTACTGGAAGATGAAGGTTCTAGGTGGAGAAGGCCCAGTCCCAATCCGAGTAGGCTTGGAGACCTCAGCCCCGGGATCCACATGCCTGAGTTCCTCTGCCAGTTCTTTCATGCATGAGGCCCATCTGGACTTGTGGAGAGTGGTCCCAGCATGGCCGTGGCTGGCTCTGGAGGTCCTCAGCTTCTGGGGCTCTGCTCGGGGTGCGCGGGGGGGGGAGAGAAACTCAACCCTCCCTCCTCCAAGGGCCCCTGGTGAGGACAGCCAGGCACGGGGTCAGGATACTCTGCAACTATATCATCAGGTATTTAACATGCACACTATTGTGGTTTGCTATATAAAGACATTATGGAAGATTCTTCCCCAGTAGTTACTGAACCTCTCTACTGCCTCACATATCTGCTTCTGTCTCTCTATGTTTCTTTCTCTCTGTGTATCTATAAAAAATTTTAGCGCTATTCATCAGAAAATTTCAATTATACAGCACTGTGCTTTCAACTACCACATATCCATTTGACCAGAGCTGAGATCTGGGTCATCTTATAGCTGAATGTTTGTAGCCCTTTTCCCTTGTTTGTGTGTGTGTGTGTGTGTGTGTGTGTGTGTGTGTGAGAGAGAGAGAGAGAGAGAGAGAGTAGAGAGAGAAAGAAAGAGTTTCTTTCCAACTTCCTTCACCTTGAAACTAAGGTGACCACTGATTAAGTTTCTCTCACTATAAGACATCTTCACCTTATTTACAATATCATGGAAAGGAATGAGAGACAAGGCCATATTTTGGTTGTATTTTCTTTAAATTCAGCATGAATATAAACTTTTATCTATGTTGCA
This sequence comes from Sorex fumeus, assembly GCF_029834395.1. NCBI lineage: Eukaryota > Metazoa > Chordata > Mammalia > Eulipotyphla > Soricidae > Sorex > Sorex fumeus. The sequence continues at coordinate 19,348,785 of NW_026606067.1, forward strand.
TCACTCATTATTTTTCTTTTATTTTGAGATAGAATTCCTTTCCAGATTGTACAAGGTGATGAGGTGAAAACTCATGTTTAGGAAGTAGGCCTTTTTTTTTAACCTCCTGAAGGTCTCCAGTTCATGCCCCTTGGGTAGATTTTATGTATCCTAGATTACTACGTGAAGCTGAAGAACATTTACTCCACTTTGTTTTGCCAGGAATTAACTGTATGATGACAGCATGCCAAGAACAAGTAAAGAGCTTAAACTGATATTACGTTAGAAGGGAGACTCTTCTCCCTCCCCGATCCAAACAGAACCCCAGCAGCTGAAAAACTCCAGAACCCAGCCGCTGCCATACCTGAGGCTACTCTCCACACACTTGGACAAGCTTCACCCAAGAGGGGATGAGCCTCACCCAAGATGAGATGAACCTCACCAGAGAGTGGACTGGCAGGAAAACCCAGAGATGCAGGAACCCGTGACAGAGATGTCCAGTCCCACTCGGATTGGGACTGGACCTCCTCCCCTTCAGGTCCCCAGTTTTCCAGTAGCTTGGCAGTCACACCCACAAAATGCCTCTGGTGCCATGCAATCTCATCTATGGCCAAGACCCAGAGACAATACATTGAAGCTCCAAGAAGAGAATGACACAAAATTTCCTGGACAATATATTCTATCCATAACAAGCAATACGAAGCAAATCGTCTAGCATTGGCTTTTTGGGAGGTTTGAGTGGTGGTGAGACTAGTGTTGAAATATTGAATGTAACCATTCAATATAGTACAGCGGGTAGGGCATTTGCCTTGTACATGACTGACCCAGGTTCGACTCCTACGTCCCTCAGTCCCTCTTGGAGAGCCCGACAAGCTACCGAGAGTATCCCACCCGCATGGCAGAGCCTGGTCAGCTACCTGTGATGTATTCGATATACCAAAATTAGTAACAAGTCTCACAATGAAGACATTACTGGTGCCTGCTTGAGCAAATCGATGATCAGTGGGTTGACAGTGATACAGTGATACAACTGAAGTAGAGAGAGAGTATGGGTGAAATTGTTTGCCACACAGGTAGGGGAAGGGTTAAGCAGGGATGAAAGGGGGAAATTACTGGGGTTTTGGTGTTGAAAAATGTGCATTGGTGAAGGGATGGGTGTTTGATGATTGTATGACTGGAGCTCAAACATGAAAGCTTTGTAACTGTATCTCATGGTGAATCAAAAAAAGGGGGGAATAATAATAAAAAATAATAAAATAAAATTAACATTCAGATGGAATAAAAAATTAATGTGGAATTTATGCCCAATTCAATAAGCTTAATCAATAGCTGAATAAATAGCAGTAATCCTACATTATAAGAAAAAAAAGAAGGGAGACTCTTTAGCTATAGGAGGAGCATCTGAAAGAGTCAAGTTTTAATGAGAATTCATCACCTGGAATTTTCAACTCTGAATAAGGAAGAGATTTTCTGCTGTTAATGTTGCAGTATGAAGCTTCAGCTGGCCAGTGAATATGATTCTTGTACTGTGAAAGAAATTCGCAGTAGTGTAGAGGTTAAGGTGTTCACTTTGCATATACAGTTGATCCTGGTTGAAATACCCAGCACCACATGTGGTTCCCCAAGCAGCACCAGGGGTCAGTCCTGAGCGCAAAGCTGAGAACAGTTACTGGACACCTCAGATATGCCCTCTCCCAAAAGAAAATAATGCCCACACATGGAAGGAAGGAAGGAAGGAAGGAAGGAAGGAAGGAAGGAAGGAAGGAGGGAGGGAGGGAGGGAGGGAGGGAGAGAGGGAGGGAAGGAGGGAGGGAGGGAGGGAGGGAAGGAGGGAGGGATATAAGGAGGAAAACAAAGATAAAGGATACAAAAAAAGGCCCTGGCTTTGGGAACTTGGTTCTATTTTATAGATTAATGGTGTTCTTTTCTTCCAATGAATTGGTTATTCATACTTTAACTGATAATTTGAGATGTTTTAGTATCAATGCATACATTCAAAGTGTATTTGACTTAGTTTCCTGTCATTTTCAATCAACCCTAAGTAGCATACAGAGCTTAACAAATTTTAATTGGAATTAATCATTTGCATAATGTTGCCACATATTATTAAAAAGAAACAAAGATACCATGGTTTTCTTAGATTCTACTAAGTCTACTGCACATGAATTGTGCCAGAAAGAATGACAACACTGTGTTTACCTTTTCAAGCAACCTTTGTTTCCATTTGACATATACAGACCTTGAAATATTAGCAATGCATCTCAGGAGAAAACTGAGCTCTATAAGGTGAATGGGTGATAATTTTTTATATAAATACTGTGTGTTCAAAATCAGCACATTTTTTACATATTTTTCCTGCTGGGAGTTACTCATTTTTATGGAAAATGACCTGACCTACCATATTGCTAAGGGATTCCTCTCCAGTTTTTCTCCTGTCATATGCAGGTAGTGAATGTTTCCTATATTTTAGGATCCCATTTTCTGAAGTAGAATACTTGCATCTGGGAAAGACAGTGTAGTCGATCTTCCTTTAAGCAAAGCATATGTCTGCAGTAAAACCAAGTCCTTCTTGTCATCTGCACAGGAATTCCTCTTTGTTTGAGGACCAGTGTCCAGGAATGCAATCTCTGACCAACTTAGTGAGAAACAGAAATTAACTGTTGGTGTGTCTGACTCTCTTTGGTTTCATTTTTCCTGCTTTTGTTCTTCATTTGACTAACTTTTCTCCCCTTGTTTCTTTTACTGTCTTCCCACGTTCCCAGGGCCTGTTGAGTGTGTTTTCTTCCCTCTCATAGCACCCACTGATAAATATGAGAGTAGCCTCAGCACTTTCCACATGCAGAAAACTAATGTTTAGTAGTTTCATGACTAAACTTCATGCCCCAGCACTTCAGGATGGATGCTCACAGGGTAAATACATGATATACAGAAGTTATTAGAATTTGTTTCTCTTGTATTAGCTCTTGCACATATGTAGCAATTCTCAATTGCTTAAGAGGCATTTGGTCAGGTTTTGGCAAGAGAAGGTCTTTACATGAACTGGCTCTGGTACACTGACATGCACAGTTCTAAGGTTGCTTAACTGCCCATCTGCCTGCACTTTATTCCAAGTCCTTAGAAAGAAAATTGAAAACAAGAATAGAGAAAACAAAGGGGTCATGACCTTGATGACTAAATGAATGACTTTAAGATAAATTTCAAGATTTGGAGAACATAAGATTCTCCTCAATTGAATAATTGCAGAAAATAAAGTCCAACAGAGGTTTTATTTTTTTAAAAAAAGACAAAAAATACACTCCCCAAAGCAAACAACCCCCCCCCCCCAACCATCGGTTAATGTATGTGTATGTTCATGTATGTTTGTTCATGTAACTTCGTTTTGTGACAATGCTTAATGGTGATCTTTAATGGCTTTTAAAACTGCCCCAAAAGGGGAATAGGTAAAATTAATTCAGACTAGAGGCTATTGTTACTGGTTATGGAAGTACCTGGAGTGTAAAAGTAATGAAAAGAGTTGAGTAGAGTAACTAAAAATTACCTAAAATCTTTTACATAAATAAAAATGACCATTCTTAGCTAAATGTATACTGCCATTTAGCATGTTCATGTTGAGATGTTAAGTTCCAAACAGAAATAAAGGAAAGAGGAAAAAAGTGTTATCTTGAAGATACTGAGAAACCTGGTGGATCTTCTTCTAAGTATCCAAGAGCCTCCCTTATTCCATGGGGTCCCTTCCACCTATCGGTCTCCAAAGGACTTCCCACAGTAGCTGCCTCCTCACTTGTTGCTAGGAAGCAGAACCTGCCTTCTGTTCACTTGACTTAGAGCACTGTGCCCTCTGCACCACAGCTCTGTTTGGTAAAATCACCTGTAATAGCCAGCACCTCAAATTCTAAATAGAAAAAGGTCAAAATCAGCTGTGGTAGATAAAATGGAGAATTGACTTCTGATGCTGAATAAGAAACCTTGTTCTCTGGATAAGTGTAGACTCACTAAACCAAGGGAAACAGTTGTGGGGAGTGAGCAAAGTCTTGGAAAGATTATTTCAAATCTGAGTCATCCATTGATAATTTAAGAAGAAATTAGATATAAAGGGAAGTTGTGAGGGTATTTGAGCCACCTACTAATGCTTGTAAACAGATTTGTTGGGTATTCCCCTCTGAACATCTAGTTGATTGACAATAAAAAATAGGAATGTTTTAGTGGAAATAATGCTAAGTACAAACCATTTTTTCTAGTTGAAAAATATTGGGCCTATGGCACAGAACAGTGATTTGGCTTATGTGTATTTTAAGTGCTTGCTGTCATAAGTTAAATTAGTGCTCAGGATCTCATATAAAATCCATAATAGAAAAAAGAAAAGGCTATCACAGCTGGTAGGGCATTTGCCTTGCATGTGACTGATCCAGGTTTGATTCCTCTGTCCCTCTCACAGAGCATGGCAAGGCAAGCTACATGTGCATATTCGATATTCTTTAAACAGTGACAAGTTTCACAATGGAGACATTAACTGGTGCCTGCTTGAGCAAATCAATGGACAATGGGAGGACAGTGCTACAGTGCTTTATTTCTAGGTAACTTTCCCTTTTATTTCACAGACAGACACACACATACATATCACTGACACTCCCCCAGAATGCTGTCGACAAACAGCATTTTTAAAAATTTCATTTAATTTTGGGAGAAGGGAGGGAGGAGAGCACGGACCCCCAGCGACCCCAAGCCCCAGCGCGCGTCCAGATCCGGAGCAGCGCGCCCGGCAGCACACCGGCCCCTCCCATCCAGGTGGGTTGGAGGACCCGAGCGGAGCCCCGCCCCTGAACCCGGACGCGCGGCCTGCCGAGCAAGCGCAGCCGGAGAAGGGAGGGAGGAGAGCGCGGACCCCCAGCGACCCCAAGCCCCAGCGCGCGTCCAGATCCGGAGCAGCGCGCCCGGCAGCACACCGGCCCCTCGCGGAGCGAGCCCAGCCAGAGAACAGCGCGGATCCCAGGATCCTGGGAGGGAGTGGCCTGGGATTGTCTAGGGGCGTGGCCTCTAAGAAGGGGGCGTGGCCTAAAAGTGGGCGTGGCCTACTTCCGGGCGGGCGGACGCTTACGCGGCCGCAGGTATATCACTCACTTCAATCAACTTGAACCTGCATCCTTTCATCCTTTTCATCAACTTGTTACCTAATACCAAACAAAATTTCTCACCTCTTCTACTACAATTCAACAAAATCCCACTCACCTACTCCATTTCCAACAAAAGTTCAGTTCGAAAACAGCTATACAAGTTCAGTAGTAAATAGTAACGCCTCCAAAAGTTTCACTCAATGTCAGTTATAAAACAAAGAATAACGCCTGATTGAGAAGAAGGTCAGACTCAGAAAGGTAAAGAGGCGCATCTAGCAGCAACAAAGCTGGACGGCTCCTGGCAGCCTCTCCTCACTCAACTAGAACAGTAGCAGCGAGTGTGACGGACCAAACCACACTGGTCACAATGGTAAAGCAACGCAAAAGCCCACCAAACTTTCTTATTCACGAGGCTAGCCCAGACGACACCAACAGTACTATAGCGATAGACAACCTCTCTGACAAGGAATTCAGAATGGAGCTACTCAGGATGCTTAGGGAACTAAAAGAAACAGTGGAAACCAATGCCAATAAAAGACAAGAGGATTTGAAGGCAGAAATGAGGAAAATGCAATCGGAAATGTCGGACCTGAAAAACCTGGTAGCCGAATTGAAAACCTCAGTGGAAGGCCTCAGCAGCAGAGTAACAGCGGCTGAGAACAGAATCAGTGAGCTCGAAGATCAAGTTCAGAGTCTTGTCAGAAAAGAGCAGAAAATGGAAAAGAGACTCACAGTTCGAGAACAGATGGCAAGAGAAGATCGTGATGAAGCCAAGAGGGGTAACATAAGAATTATTGGAGTCCCAGAGGGACGGGAAGAAAACCTTGATGAAGAAGAAACTGTCAAAGAAATCATTGCTACAGCGTTTCCAGAGCTGAAGAAAACTTGTGACCACATCCAGGAGGCCCGAAGGGTACCGGCTAGAAGAAATCTGAATAAAAATACCCCAAGACACATTCTGATCAAAATGACCAAAACCTTAGACAGAGACAAAATTCTGAAAGCAGCAAGATCGAAGAAAGAAATCACTTACAAAGGAGCATCCTTAAAATTCACTGCTGATTTTTCTGATGAAACCCTCAGGGCCCGAAAACAGTGGTGGGACATAGTGAAAAAACTCAATGAAATAAATGCTTCTCCAAAAATACTTTACCCAGCGAGACTCTCATTCATAATAGAAGGAACAACACACAGTTTCACGGACAAACAACAGCTCAGGAACTTCATAGACTCAAAACCATGGTTACAAGTACAACTAAATGGGCTACTTTAAGGCAAGACAGACCTCTCAAATACACCAAATTTCAACAGAACAATGGGACAAAATCCCATAACAATAATCTCTCTCAATGTCAATGGGCTAAACGCACCAATTAAAAGACATAGAGTGGCAGGATGGATTAGAAAATTGAACCCAACATTCTGCTGCCTGCAAGAAACACATCTCAATAGTCAAAGCAAACACAGACTCAGAGTCAAAGGCTGGAAAACAATCCTACAGGCAAACAGCTCCCAGAAAAAAGCTGGGGTAGCTATCCTAATATCAGACCACATCGATTTCAGAGTGAAGAAGGTCATAAGAGACAGTGAAGGCCATTTCCTATTGACCAAAGGATCTGTACAACAGGAAGAACTTACAATAATAAATGTATATGCACCTAATGAGAGACCAGCAAAGTACTTAAAACAATTACTCATAGATTTGGAAAAAGACATCGATAGCAACACAATACTAGTGGGAGACCTCAACACCGCTTTGTCACCTCTTGATAGATCAACCAGACTCAAGCTTAGCAAGGACATACTTCATCTGAGGGAAACAATGGAAGAAAGGGGCTTAGTAGATATATACAGGACACTTCATCCACAAAAAGCTCAATACACATTCTTCTCAAGCGTACATGGAACGTTCTCCAAGATAGACCACATACTGAGCCACAAAACATGCCTCCATAAAATTAAGAAGATAGAGATTATATCAACGATCTACTCAGACCATAATGCGCTGAAATTAGAAGTAAATCACACACAAAAACAGAAAACTAAATTAAACACATGGAAATTAAACAGTGTGCTATTAAACAACGAGTGGCTTAGACAGGAAATTAAAGAGGAAATCAAAAGATTCCTAGAAACGAATGAAAATGAGGACACGAGTTACCAAAACCTATGGGACACAGCAAAAGCAGTCTTAAGAGGAAAGTTTATAGCTCTACAAGCATTCCTCAGGAAGGAGGAGCGAGCCCACATAAATAAACTAACCTCACAGCTTAAGAACTTGGAGAAGGACCAACAAAAGGAGCACAACCCTAACAGGAGGAAGGAAATAATAAAACTCAGAGCAGAGATTAACGAGATGGAAACCCAGAAAACAATCCGAAAGATCAATGAAACCAAGAGCTGGTTCTTTGAGAAAATTAACAAAATCGATAAGCCCCTAGCAAAACTCACAAAGAAAGGGAGAGAGAAAACCCTAATAAACCGAATCAGAAATGAAAAGGGGGTCATTACAACAGAAACTACAGAAATTCAAAGGATCCTCAGGGAGTACTTTGAAAAGCTTTATGCCACAGAACATCAAAACCTCGAGGAAATGGATAAATTCCTAGACTCCTACAGACTCCCAAGGCTGAACCAAGAAGACCTGGAATAAATGAACAGACCTATCACCATCAAGGAAATTGAAATGGTAATAAAAAGTCTCCCCAAGCACAAAAGCCCTGGCCCGGATGAATTCACGAGTGAATTCTTCCAAATCTTTAAAGAAGACTTACTCCCAATCCTCTTTAAGCTTTTTCATGAAATTGAAATATCAAACACACTTCCGAACAGTTTCTATGAAGCAAATATCACACTGATACCAAAAGCAGACAGAGATAACACAAAGAAAGAGAACTACAGGCCGATATCCCTGATGAACACAGATGCAAAGATCCTCAACAAACTACTAGCAAATAGAATCCAACTACTCATCAAAAAGATCATACACCATGACCAAGTAGGATTCATCCCAGGGATGCAAGGATGGTTCAACATTCAGAAATCAATCAACATAATCCATCATATCAACAAAAGAAAAGATAAAAAGCATATGATCATATCAATAGATGCAGAGAAAGCATTTGACAAGATCCAGCACCCCTTTATGATGAAAACCCTAGCCAAAATGGGCATAGAGGGGACTTTCCTCAACATAGTTAAAGCCATCTACCACAAGCCTACAGCAAGCATCATCCTCAATGGGGAAAAACTGAGAGCCTTCCCTCTAAGATCAGGGACGAGACAAGGATGCCCACTCTCTCCACTGCTGTTCAATATAGTACTGGAAGTACTTGCAATAGCAATTAGGCAAGAAAAAGACATTAAGGGCATTCAGGTAGGAAAGGAAGAAATAAAGCTCTCACTATTCACAGATGATATGATACCATACTTAGAGAACCCAATAACCTCCACCAAAAAACTCCTAGAAACAATAGACTTGTATAGTAAAGTTGCAGGTTATAAAATCAATACCCAAAAGTCCATGGCTTTCCTATATGCAAACAGTGAGAGAGAGGAAAGCTACATGAAAAAATCAATCCCGTTCACAATTGTGCCCCAGAAAATCAAGTACCTAGGAATCAGCCTAACTAAGGAAGTAAAGGACCTGTACAAAGAAAACTACAAAACGCTACTTCAGGAAATAAAAGAGGACATGAGGAAATGGAAAGACATCCCCTGCTCATGGGTCGGAAGACTGAACATTGTCAAAATGGCAATACTACCGAAAGCACTGTACAAATTCAATGCAATGCCTATAAGGATACCCATGACGTTCTTCAAAGAAATGGAGAAAACACTCCTGAAATTTATATGGAACAATAAACCCCCACGAATAGCTAAAGCAATTCTGGGGAAAAAGAAAATGGGAGGAATCAACCTCCCGAACTTCAAACTTTACTACAAAGCGGTAATAATCAAAACAGCATGGTACTGGAACAAAGGCAGAATTGCAGACCAATGGAACAGAGTTGAATACACTGACATCACCCCCCAATCATATGATCATCTAATCTTTGATAAAAGTGCAAGAAATGTGAAGTGGAGTAAGGAAGGCCTCTTTAACAAATTGTGCTGGCATCACTGGACGGCTACATGCAAAAAAATGGGCTCAGAACTCTGCCTAACACCATGTACAAAGGTAAGATCAAAATGGATTAAAGACCTCAACATCAGACCAGAAACCATAAGATACATTGAAGACAAAGTTGGCAAAAACCCTCCATGACATTGAGGGTAATGGTATGTTCAAAGATGACACGCCACTGGCTGAGCAAGTGAAAACAGAGATAGATAAATGGGACTATCTTAAACTAAGAAGCTTCTGTACCTCCAAAGAAACAGTGACCAAAATACAAAGACAGCCTACAGAATGGGAAAGAATATTCGCCGAATACACATCTGACAAGGGATTGATATCAAGGATATACAAAATACTGGTTGAACTCCACAAGAAGAAAACATCCAACCCCATCAAAAAATGGGGCAATGAAATGAACAGAAACTTTCTCAAAGAAGAAATCCGAATGGCAAAAAAGAACATGAGAAAATGCTCTACATCATTAATCATCAGGGAGATGCAGATCAAAACCACAATGAGATACCATCTCACACCTCAGAGACTGGCCCACATTCAAAAGAACAAAAGCAACCGTTGCTGGCGCGGATGTGGCGAGAAAGGGACACTCCTTCACTGTTGGTGGGAATGTCCACTGGTTCAGCCCTTCTGGAAAACAGTATGGACGTTCCTCAAAAAATTAGAAATTGAGTTCCCATTTGACCCAGCGATACCACTCCTGGGAATATATCCCAGAGAGGCAAAAACGTGTAGCCGAAGTGACATCTGCACTTGTTTGTTCATTGCAGCACTCTTTACAGTAGCCAGAAACTGGAAGAGACCTGAGTGCCCAAGAACAGATGACTGGTTAAAGAAACTTTGGTACATCTACACAATGGAGTACTATGTGGCTCTTAGAAAAGATGAAGTCATGAACTTTACATACAAGTGGTACAATATGGAAAGTATCATGTTAAGCGAAATGCGTCAGAAAGAGAGGGATAGACATAGAAAGATAGCATTTATCTGGGGGATATAAAATAATAAAATATGAGATTAATACCCAAGAATAGCCGAGAGCAACACCAGGAGAATTACTCCATAACTTAGAGGCCAGCTGGGTATTCTAGGGGAAAGGACAATTCAGATAGAAAGGGGAACACCAAGTGGAGGGTGTTTGGAGGATCCTCCCAGGAGGGGAGTGCAGGTTGAAAGTAGACTGGACTGAACATGTTCGCCACTCAATGCCTCTTTGGCTGATCACAGCGCCCAGGAGGAGAGAGAGAACAGGGGGGAATGCCCTGCCACAGCGGCAGGGGGGGATGGGGGGATGGGAGGATAGGGGGGGAGGGATATTATCCTGGTGGTGGAAAATGGGCACTCGTGGAGGGATGGGTATTTGATCGTGGTATGACCGAGATCCAAGCACAAAAATTTGTAAATCTACAACTGTACCGCATGTCGTTTCACTAATAAAAAAGAAAAAAAAATTTCATTTAATTTTATTTTATTTCACAGGCAGATAGACACACACATATCATCACTGACCTTCCCCAGAATGCTGCCGACAAACAGCATTTTTTTAAGGAAAGGTTTTTTTTTTATTAAAAATTTTTTTAATAGTGAGACATCATGACGTACAGTTGCAGACTTACACATTTTTGTGCTTGGGTTTCAATTATACAATGATCAAATACCCATCCCTCCAACAGTGCCATTTCCCACCACCACGGATCCCAGTGTCCCTCCCATTCCTCATCCCCCACATCCCACCCTGTCTCTGTGGCAGGGCATTCCCTTTTGTTCTCTCTCTCCTTTTGGGTGTTGTGGTTTGCAAAAGAAACATTGAGTGGCAATCATGTTTGATCTATAGTCTACTTTCAGCATGCTTCTCCCATCATGGGAGGATCCTCCCAACACCTTTGTTTGGTGTTCCCCTCTTTATCTGAGCTCCCTTTTCCCCTAGTATGTGTGGTTGGCCTCCAGTTCATGGAGTAAAATTTCTGGTACTAATCTCGGCCATTCTTGGGTGTTAGTTTCCTATTTGTTACTTTATGTTCCCCAGATGAATGCAATCTTTATATATCTATACCTTTCTTTCTGAGTCATTTCGCTTAACATAATACTTTCCCTGTAGTACCACTTGCATGTAAATTTCGTGACTTCGTCTTTTCTAACAGCTACGTAGTACTCCATTGTGTAAATGTACCAAAGTTTCTTTAACCAGTCATCTCTTCTCGGGCCCTCAGGTTTTTTCCAGTTTCTGGCTATTGTAAGGAGTGCTGCAATAAACAGACAATTGCAGATGTCACTTCGACTATACTTTTTTGCCTCTCTGGGATATATTCCCAGGAGTGGTATTGCTGGGCCAAATGGGAGCTCAATTTCTAATTTTTTGAGAATCATCCATACTGTTTTCCAAAAGGGCTGAACCAGTCGGCATTCCCACCTACAGTGAAGGAGTGTCCCTTTCTCACCACATCCGCGCCAGCACAGGTTGCTTTTGTTCTTGTGAATATGGGCCAGTCTCTGTTGTGTGAAGTGATATCTCATTGTGGTTTTGATCTGCATCTCCCTGATGATTAATGGTGTGGAACATTTTCTCATGTGCCTTTTAGCCATTCGGATTTCTTCTTTGTGAAAGTTTCTATTCATTTTATCTCCCCATTTTTTGATGGGGTTGAATGTTTTTGTGGAGTTCAACCAGTACTTTGTATATCCTTTATATCAACCCCTTGTCGGATGTATATTCAGCGAATATCTTTTCCCATTCTGTAGACTGTCTTTGTATTTTGGTCACTGTTTCTTTTGAGGTGCAGAAGCTTCTTAGTTTAAGATAGTCCCATTTATCTATCTCTGTTTTCACTTGCTTGGCCGGCGGTGTGACAACTTTGAAGACACCATTAGCTTCTATGTCATGCAGGGTTTTGCCAACTTTTTCCTCAATGTACCTTATAGATTCCGGTATGATGTTGAGGTCTTTAATCCACTTAGATCTTACTTTTGTACATGGAGTTAGGCAGTGATCTGAGCCCATTTTTTTTTTGCATGTAGTCGTCCAGTTTTGCCAGCATAATTTGTTAAAGACGCTTTCCCTGCTCCACTTAACTTTTCTTGCCCCCTTATCGAAGATTAGATGTTTGTATGCTTGGGGGGAGATGTCAATATATTCAACCCTGTTCCATTGCTCTACAGCTCTGCCTTTGTTCCAGTATCATGCTGTTTTAATTATTACTGCCTTGTAGTAGTGTTTGAAGTTAGGGAGGTTGATTCCTCCCATTTTCTTTTTCCCAAGAATTGCTTTAGCTATTCGTGGGGGCTTATTGTTCCATATAAATTTCAGGAGTGTTTGCTCCACTTTTTTGAAGAATGTCATGGGTATCCTAATAGGGATTGCGTTGAATTTATACAGTGCTTTGGGAAGTATTGCCATTTTGACAATGTTAATTCTCCCGATCCACGAACAGGGGATATTTTTCCATTTCCTCGTATCCTCTTTTATTTCGTGAAGTAGCGTTTTGTAGTTTTCTTTGTACAGGTCCTTTACTTCCTTAGTTAAGTTGATTTCTAGTTACTTGATTTTCTGGGGCACAATTGTATATGGGATTGTTTTCTTCATGTCACTTTCTTCTCTTTCACTATTTGCATATAGGAAAGCCATGGACTTTTGGGTATTGATTTTATACCCTGCCACTTTACTATACAAGCCTATTGTTTCTAAAAGTTTCTTGGTAGAGGTTTTAGGATTTTCTAAGTATAGTATCATATCATTTGCGAATAGTGAGAGTTTGATTTCTTCCTTTGCTACCTGGATGCCCCTAATATCTTTTTCTTGCCTAATCAATATTGAAAGTACTTCCAGTACTATATTGAACAGCAGTGGAGAGAGTGGACATCCTTGTCTCATCCCTGATATTAGAGGGAAGGCTCTCAGTTTTTCGCCATTGAGGATGATGCTTGCTGTAGGCTTGTGGTAGATGGCTTTAACTATATTTAGAAAAGTCCCCTCTATGCCCATTTTGGCTAGGGTTTTCATCATAAATGGGTGCTGGATCTTGTCAAATGCTTTCTCTGCATCTATTTATATGATCATGTAATTTTTATCTTTTCTTTTGTTTATTTGGTGGATTATGTTGATTGATTTTCTAGTGTTAAACCAGCCTTGCATACCCGGGATGAATCCTACTTGGTCATGGTGTATGATCTTTTGGATGAGTAGTTGAATTCTATTTGCTAGTATTTTGTTGAGAATCTTTGCATCCGTGTTCATCAGGGATATCGGCCTGTAGTTTTCTTTTCTTGTGGTGTCTTTGTTTTCTTTTGGTATTAGAGAGATATGGGCTTCACAGAAACTGTTTGGGAGAGTTTATGTTTTTTCAATTTCCTGGAAAAGCTTGAGAAGGACTGGCAGCAGGTCCTCTTTAAATGTTTGGAAAAATTCACTAGTGAATCCATCTGGGCCCGAGCTTTTGTTTTTGGGAAGACTTTTGATTGCAGTTTCTATTTCGTTGATGTTAATAAGTCTATTCAGATACTCCAGATCTTCTTGATTCAGCTTTGCGAGATTATAGGAGTCCAGGAATTTGTCCACTTCTTATAAATTCTCTTGTTTCATGGCATACAGACTTTCAAAGTAGTTTCTGATGATCTTTTGGATTTCTTTGGTTTCTGTTGTGATATCCCCCTTCTCATTTCTGATTCGGTTTATTAGGGTTGTCTCTCTCTGTTTCCTTGTGAGTGTTGCTAGTGGTTTATCTATCTTGTTTATTTTCTCGAAGAAGCAGCTCTTGGCTTCATTAATCTTTCGGATTGTTTCTTTTGTTTCCACGTCATTGATTTCTGCTCTAATTTTTATGATCTCTTTTCTCCTGCCTGATTTAGGCTCTTTCTGTTGATCCTTTTCTAAGGTCTTGAGCTGTGAGGTCAAGTTGTTTATGTGCATCATTTCTACAGATCTAAAATATGCTTGCAGAGCTATAAATTTCCCCCTTAATCCGGCTTTTGCTGCATCCCATAGGTTCTGGTGGCTCGTGTCTTCATTCTCATTCATTTCCAAGTATCTTTTGATTTCGTCCTTGACTTCATTTCTGACCCACTCGTTGTTCAGCATCAAGTTGTTTAATTTCCAGGTGTTTGATTTGGTTTTCCGTGTCTGTGTGTGATTCACTTCTATCCTCAGTGCATCATGGTCTGAAAAGATGGCTGATACTATTTCTATCTTCCTGATTCTGTTGAGGTATGTTTTGTGTCCTAGCACATGGTCTATTTTGGAAAATGTTCCATGTGCACTGGAGAAGAATGTGTATTCTTTCTTTTTGGGGAGTAAAGCTCTGTATAGGTCTATAAGCCCTCTCTATTCTATTTCTTCTTTCAAAGCCAATGATTCCTTGCTGGGTTTTGTTCTTGCTGATCTGTCCAGAGGTGTTAGGCAATGTTGAAGTCACCAAGTACTATTGTGTTGCTTCCTATGTCCTCCTTAAAATCTGTTAGCAGTTGTTTTAAATATTTAGCTGCTCCCTCATTAGGTGTGTATACATTTAAGAGTGTGATTTCTTCCTGTTGTACGTATCCCTTGATGAAGAGAAAAAGGCCTTCACTGTCCCTTCTAGTCTTTTTCAGGGTGAAATTAATGTTATCGTATACCAGTATGGCCACCCCAGCTTTTTTGCAGGAGCTGTTTGCTTGCAGGATTGTTTTCCATCATTGACTTTGAGTCTGTGTTTGCTCTGAGTTTTGAGATGAGTTTCTTGTAGGCAGCAGAGTCTTGGGTTCTGTCTCTGTATCCATTTTGCCACTCTGTGTCTCTTAAATGGTGAATTTAGACTGTTTACATTGAGAGAGAGTATGGTTATGGGATTTTGTGTCATGTTTCTCTGCGGGTATGTTGTGGTTGTAGGTTTTGTCTTGTCTTATAGTAGCCCCTTTAGGCCTTGTTTTAGGTTTGATTTTGAATCTATGAAGTTCCTGAGCTGAAACAGCAGTTTTTAAAATTTCATTTCATTTTATTTTATTTCACAGGCAGATAGACACACACATATCATCACTGACACTCCCCAAGAATGCTCTTCTCTTTGCTGTCTGTATTCTCTGGTATTCTCTTTTAACTCAGTGCTAGGATAATGTGAGGACTCTGAACATGCTCATTTTTGAGTTTTTGATGAGAGATGGATAAAGGACCAAGTATCAAAGCAGAAAGAGTTGGAAGGTGTCAATGTTGCATTTCAGAGAAAAAAGTTTCTCCTTTACCCATTTTTCAAGGAAACTTTTATTTGCAGTTAGAAGTATTTGAAAGGGGGACAGACGCAAACTGCATTCTCTATCAATCCCTTGAGACTTTAAATTCACTTCTTTCGCAGCCTGGAAACCACTTGCTTCTTAGGAAAACAATGGTTCTTAGCGTCCCAGCTTCTTTTTTCGAAAAACCTCTACATTGACAAGAATCCCAGAATGCAAGGCAATCATTGAATTGAGAAGGACATGCTGTCAACACGGAGACACTGGGCAAGGGATGAAGAAGCTAGAGTTTCTTCTGCTTGTGGTGTTTAATAAGCCTCATGAAACTGAATTTCTGGGTCTAAATGTTGGAAAAGTTTCAGTTCCATGTGATAAAGTGTTGGTGTTTCAGTTCTGGCAAATGGTGAAGACTTAAGCCTGTCTCTCAGAAGAGTGTCCAAGTATCTGATCTAGACAAAGAAAGAAAAGCAGAGGCTGCCTCTCAATCTTAAGGTTCTGTGAGTCTTTCTCCTCGACCACCAAGAACACTGTGGAGCAGCTGACTTTCCCTGGTGGTGGGGTGGTAGTGGGGTGGGGGGCGATAGACTGGAGGGCACCAAGTAAAAGTTTATGGAGGCCATAGAGAAGGAGGGTGTTGGAGTTCTTTCTTTCTCTTTTTGCCCCTCAACCCCCCTTTTGTTTATTTTAGCTAATTCTGAAGTCTACCGTAGAAAAGACCTTGATTATCAAATGTAATATTCATGGAAGATTGTGCCATCCAGCCCCACTTTGGAGAATATACAGTGTTTCAGTGTTCCTTAATAAATTACCTCTTCGTGTAGCAATTAACCCCCTTCTGTGAAGGTTCAGTGTTTCCTTGGACCTATGCCAGTGCTAACAGCTATGGCTTAGCATTCTTTTTAATGGGCTGCAATTACTGCTGAGAGCAGGGAAACATAAAATATTAACACTTAAGCATCTTTTACACTTCTTTGAATGTTAGATTATGTTGAAAATATAACTGACTTTTTATTCTTAAACCTGATATTTGCTTAGAATTCCACAGGACCCATGAAAATGTTTCAGTAAGTGGTTTCTGTTGATTTATGGACTCCCATGAAAGCTTAATGGGAATCCCTTGCCACCAAATATTGAATATGTTTTATGTATGCTTAAAAAATCTTGTTTGCTAATTCAATGGCCTCTCCACATTTTACAGATGATAAAGGATTTGGAGAACAACTTGATGTCTGTTTCATGTTTTTCCTTCTCTGCCATCTGTTAGGGAAGGAGACGACAAAAGATTCAAACTACTAAACTACTATGTGTAGATGAAATGAATTGATCTTTCCCTTAAAATGGATTTAGTGATAGCTTTGCTTAAGTTACTTTTCCTTTTTTTATATCACCTACTAATGTGATGATACAATGAGATGAATGATCTGGAAGTGTTGATACTCATTATATTAATCATTCTCTGTATATTTATATGTTATTCTTTTATATAGTATGTATATAGTATGAAATACATATTATATGCTATACATAGCATAAATGTGTAGCTCTGCATATGATGTACCATATGTAGTATACATGCTAGATATGTACCATAAATGTACCTTATATAAAGTATGTGTATGTATATATGCATCATGCAGATATAATAGATCCACTACATACACTGTGTAAAAATAATTAAAATAGAAAAGAAATAAAACACATACATATGTTGTAATAGGCATATGTATATATATATATATGTGTGCATATGCAGACACTACATATTTATATTTTTATCTCTATATGCGATTATATATAGATGGGTCTGCTTCATAAAACTATAGAATAATAAAACCAGTGGCAATATGACTAATTTAATGAGGTTACATGAATCCAATTCATTCTATACATGATTTCAAGTGATTGAAAATCTGAATTGATTAAGGTTACTCTATTGGCTGCCACTTAGACTTTTATTTAGCAGAGAAGCACTAGTATTGGGCACACCACAGACACTCCCTGCGATATTTTTCCAACTTCATCAAATGATTCAGTGCTAGAGTCTGAGGATGTGAACCAATCACACCTGAGTCCTGAAGACCACCCTGGCTTTGCTGGAGTTCCTCCTGGGCCACTAGGGCCACACCACAAAGTGCTCAGGGTTGTACAAGGCTATACTCAGGGATCATGTGATATAGGGATTGAGCCAGGCTCCCACACAAGCAAAGCATGTGCCATTTACCTCTCTATTTTCTCCCCGACCCCCATTTTTGATTATACTATTGATTATACTATTTTATTTTATTTAAACTTTTTGAATCACCATGAGAACAATTACAAAGCTTTCAGGTTTAAGTCTCAGTTATACAATGATCAAACATCCATCCCTTCACCAGTGCACATGTTTTACCACCAAGAACCCCAGTATATTCCCATCCCACCCCTGCCCCTGCCTGTGAGGCAGATGATTTCCACTTAACTCTCTCTCTATTTTGATTATATTCATTATTTTGACAAAAGATGCACCATTATTATTTGGAATTTTCCCCCAACACTCAGACCTGCTGCAAAAAGGCATTGTTAAGTAATTTTTTTCTATTGCAGATTATGAAGAGCACATGATGTTGCATGGCTGCAATAGTGGCTGTGCGATTTTGGATTTCCAATATTTTACTAATTAAGTATGGAGGGATTTATGCCAAAAGCTTCTGGGTACCCAGATTGGTTTGTGTGCCTCTGGATCATGGTCATTCCGGAACTGGAGAGCCGCGTGTGGGGATGGGCAACTCGTGGTCTCAGTGGGGTGGGAAGGACGGGCCGGTTCCACCCCCCCATCCCATGAGGCCGTGGGTGCCCCATCACCACCTGCACATACCTGGCTGTCCAATAGTCTCTGAGGCAGTGGCCACCTTGCCACGGGGGGTGGGAGGGGGAGAGAAGCAGAAGGGACAAACACCCTTTCCCACCCAGGGGAGTGGGTGGAGTGGGGCATGGTTCTGTAAGTTTCATGTTATTTAAACTTTTAAAAATTGAATCAAAGTGATATACACAATTACAAAATTGTTCCTGACCTTTATATTCTTTAAATTGTAGAAGTAACCCAGATGCTGGACGTATTTTTCCAAGGCACAAAATGAGTATTTCTACAGTTATTTCTCATAAACAAACTAAATGTAATTGTCTAATATTTGTTTTTTTGTTTTATTTTCTGTTTGTCCAGTGGAACTGACACAGTGGTGGGTGTCATTAAATACATACAGATTTAAAAATTTTTGTGCTTGGGTTGTTATACTGTACCTCATGGTGTTTCACTAATAAAAATCTAAAAAAAAAAGAGATGATGAAAAAAATTTTCAACCAACCTCAGATTCCACCACTTAATAACTATGTTGAATCTCATGGTTTGAAATATTATCTATATGGCAGATAATATTGACTGACCTATACTGAGTTGATAGCACAGCGGTAGGGCGTTCGCCTTACAAGCGGCCAACATGGCCGACCCGAGTTCGATTCCTCCGCCCCTCGGAGAGCCCGGCAAGCTACCGAGAGTATTCGATATGCCAGACACAGTAACAACAAAGTCTCCAATGGAGACGTTACTGGGCCCGCTCGAGCAAATCGACGATCAACGGGAGGGCCTTTACCTTACCTTTACCTATACTGAGTTTTACTTAATTCTTCTAAACATTATTTTTGTGCTAATACTGACTTTTACCTACTTTTCCTTTTTTTAAATGTTTAGGTTGGAGGCCTATAGGGACACACATGGTGATGCCCAAGACTTACTCCTGGCTCAGTACTCACCCATCAATCTTGGCAGTGCTTGGGGACAATATTGAACTGGGTTCAGTCCCATGCAAGGCAAGTAAGTGCCTTAACTCTTGCACCATCTCTCCAACTCGTCATTTTTCCAGGTTTAACCTGGCAGCTAAGACTTATTTTTTAATGAATGACTGAAATATTTTATTGTTTAATACGGAGATTGACAAATTATTCATCAAAGTTCAAGACCAATAGTTTTTTATTAGAAGCATTTACATGAAAAAGTTTTGCATTATATTAACAGCTGAGTGGTTATAGAGATTCCTTGACTCACAAGGCTAAAAATAGTACTGTGTATCAATCCCAACAATCCCCCCCTATGCTACTCTGATGGGGCTTAGAGACTCACAGATGAAAAGTATGTGTTCTACCAGCATCACATCCCACATCCTTTCTGTGTAACTTTTGGAAAAATCTGCCAATGCTCAAAATCATAGAGCATTATGAGTTGTGTTAATGAATATGTCCACTCACTGGGTCAGCTTGCATTTGAATATCCCAAATCAAACATATTTACATGTAATTTTTCATGATCATTTTCCTTAGACTAAGAATTTGCTCATTTTTTTTCAAATTTGCTGGAGCAATAGCACAGTGGTAGAGCGTTTGCCTTGCGCACAGCGGCCAGGCCAAGCTGGGTTCAATTCCTCCGCCCCTCTAGAAGAGCCTGGCAAGCTACCAAGAGTATCTCACCCTCATGGCAAAGCCTGGCAAGCTACAGTGATATATTCCATTTTCCAAACACAGTAACATCAAGCCTCACAATGGGAATGTTACTGGGCCCTCTCAAGCAAATAGATGAAAAACGGGAGGATAGTGCTGCAGTGCTTTTTCAAATTCATATTATTTAGACTTTTATTTGGGCTATGGAAGTATCAGTTTATTTCATGATAAAACATAATTTAAATGTGATGATTTAAAGTGAGATTGACTCCTTAATTACTATTTGTACCTATTTAATTAGGTACAATTAGCTAGTTCCATCTATATAAATCTTTCAGCCCTCCTTTGTGAAGGATTAAATCCAGATATCTATAAATTATAGTATTTCATAATAGTCTTTGCTTATGCCTATTTTCTAAAATATATTTTTAAAAATTGCTTATGTCTCTAAATTCCAGCCACCGGGCACAATTTAGATGGAACCCAGGTAATGTGGAACTTTGCGACCTTGAACTCTGGGCCCAACGCGACCCAGAAACAGAGATCTTCTGCCTGCTTCCCCAGTCTCTGGCAGCCCAGGGATCACACCCATAAGACACTCCCTGCTGGCGCCAGATAATCTCTTCATCAGCCACCCTCCAGAACACAGGGCTGCTTCTCCCGGAAGGGAGCATAAAATGAGGCTTCCATAATCATGCCACTGGACTCCATGCGAGACTGTTTTCACTCAGGGCACCTCAGAGGGGGTGGATGAGAGCCCTCAACACCTCCAAGGAACCCAGGCCTGGCAGCCGACCTCCACTACCCAACCACCACCATGCTCCAGGTCGCTTTCCACACTCTTGGGTTCACATATGAGTGAACATATTCCTGGACACATCATAAGACAATTCCTACCCATTTTCCATAATTACCACAACATATTTGATGGGGTTCAGACATTAGGCAACAAATCACAGAGAAAATTTTATCTATCTATCTATCTATCTATCTATCTATCTATCTATCTATCCATCTATGCCTCTCAGAGAGCCTGGCAAGGTACCAAGAGTATCTCACCCGAAAGGGCAGAGCCTGGCAAGCTCCCTGTGGTGTATTTGATATGCCAAAAAAGTAACTATAACAGGTCTCACTCCCCTGACCCTGAAAGAGCCTCCAATCATTGGGAAAGATGAGTAAGGAAATGCTGTTAAAATCTCAGGGCTGCGAGGACTAGAGACATTACTAGCACCTGCTCGAGTAAATTGACAAACAACTGGATGACAGTGATACAGTGATACAGCGATACCTATTTAAAGACCAGTAAGGAAAAAGGAACTTGGATGTTATCATGTGAAGTCTCTGAGCACTGGTTTCTTTACTTACAGATTGGAGGATATTAGAATATCAACTCACATGTGAGGATTAAATAAACAACAGTATTCTAGTCTTTATGGACTGTGTCCAGTCATATGATGTGTGCCACTTACATAATTAATGTTTGTTTTATGTTAAACAAAAAAACTATAATAAAGATAAATTGTAGCACTGTAGCACTGTACATTGTTCATTGATTTATTCAAGCGGGCACCAGTAACATCTCCATTGCGAGACCTATTACTGTTTTTGGCATATCGAATACACTATGGGGAGCTTGACAGGTTCTGTCGTGCGGGCGGGATACTCTGTAGCTTTCCAGGCTCTCGGAGAGGGACGAAGGAATCAAATCTGGGTAGGCTGTGTGCAAAGCAAACGCCCTACCTGCTGAGCTATCACTCCAGTCTGAAAGATAAATTACAAATGTATATTATTATATAATGGTATTATTATTGCAGTTGCTTGAGTTCTTCAGTTTACATAAAGGTAAAGGTAAAGGTAAAGGCCCTCCCGTTGATCGTCGATTTGCTCTAGCGGGCCCAGTAATGTCTCCATTGGAGACTTTGTTGTTACTGTGTTTGGCATATCGAATACTCTCGGTAGCTTGCCGGGCTCTCCGAGAGGGGCGGAGGAATCGAACTCGGGTTGGCCATGTTGGCCGCTTGTAAGGCGAACGCCCTACCCGCTGTGCTATAGCTCCACGCCGCCAATTATGTAGTTTTGTTCCTATATAAATAACTGTGGCTGCTTATTTGATTTTAATAAAGCTCATCACTTCATTCTGAACCATCCATAATGATAAAACAAGAGCAAAACAGAACTACTAGTTTGTTTATGTTTCTTGATAGGTATCCAGAGATGTCTCTCAGTCTTTCCATCTACAAGCACAGTTAAATGTTTTGTGCCTGGCCAATGCATCAAAAAAGTATCTCAAACACGAAACAAAAATCCCAGAAGTAAGCAATGGTGATTTCTAAACACAGAATGCTTCTGGTCATGTTTACACATGGAAATCCAGTGTAGCACTGAACAAATACTTTCCTGAAGTTTCTTATTTACTCAATAGCTTGTGTTACTTTACAAACAAGGTGCTTTTGTTTGTTTGTTTGCTTGTTTAAATCTTCTATGTTTTTGCCATGATGGTTGGACTTTTACCAAGCTGTGCATTTCAGGTTTATCTTTTCACTCTGCAAAATTGGTTAAGAACTCTTTTCTCCAGCAGAACTTTTGCTACAGCAAAGCAGAAATTCTCCTCTCTTTGAAGTCTGCACTTTGCTTGCCACACTTTCATAGCATGTATCATTAGGACCTTGTAATCCTTTGCATATTAATTTAGACCATCTCCCCAGCCCTTTCCATATGGCTTTCCAGAGTGTATGAAATGATCTTTCTGCAGATCCCAGACACATGCAGTGCAGAACATTTCTCAGAATGTTTACTAAAATGGAGACTTTGATTTTCCACAAAATCTCATTTAAAATGCTTGTGAAGAATGCCATTACTATTGTTTAAAAAGAGTTATAATGAATTGATCAAATAATCTTTTCTGTTATGAACTAAATGTGCCTTATCCCCAAATTCATGTTTCATTTTAATTTCCAATATATCTTGGGGTGAGGATTTGGAATAATTAAGGTTAGATTGATCATAAGGGTGAAGTCCTCATGATGAGATTGATCATAAGAGAGAGAGACAGAGACAGAGAGAGGAAAAGAGATTGAGGCCAGAGAGTACAACAGGTAGGACACTTTCACTGTATATAGCTACCTTCGATTCAGTCCTGGGCACCCCATATCCCATATGGTCCCCCATGACTAACTAGGAGTTACTCCTGAGCATAGAGTCAGGACCAGCCCTGAGAATGGTGTGGCCCAAATACAAACACAAAAAGAGATATTTATTTATGTAGCATGTTAGACTAGAGAAGAGGGTAACTACCTAAAACCAGAAAGAATCATCAGGAGAGTCCATTAAAAAGTCAAGTTCTGGACTTTTGGTTTTGTTCTTCTCTCGTGTGCCAAATTATGAGAAGTGAGCATCTGATGTTCAAGCTACCTTGCTGGTGACATGTTTGCACAGCAGCCTAATCTAACTGAAGGTTTTTTAAATTTTTACATTTACTTTTAGCAGAGCACTGTTTAACAGTTCTTCTGTCCACTCTATGTCTCTCTGTGGATTTTCACTTACAAGGCTAAAAGCATTTCTAGCCTTTCATCCTCTCTTATAGTTACCCATGATAGATCTGGAGTGATGCTTATAGAGGTGTCTATGAGAACCTTTCATCAAGTTTTGATTTCTTAACAAAAAGAACACACACGCAGACTCCTGCTGTTGCTCTCTTCCATGACTTGAACCTGGCCTTGAAGTTTGAGTATCAGAGTCTTAGACTGCTAGAAATTTATCCCTGTGTTTTAAGCATGGTGAAAGAGCCTAAGTAACAATTACAAGCCATTGAGTTTAATTCAACTGCTTCTTCCTCCAAACCTCATGTTGTATCCGAGAGTAAACCTCCCCCAATTAAAATCATTTAAAATGCTGTAGTTAATGCTGCTTGTGAGAAAATGTTGGTTAAATGGAAAATAAGAAATCAGAAGGGTTTATTTAAACATTTATTTAGAGGGAGGAATCATCATGTATTCTAACAACTTTATTTAAAAACAAGCAAGATAGCAAACATTTAAAAATGTTTAGCTTTAAAATTCTTAGTTTAGAGTCTCAACCCCATAACCTATCAATTTACTTAGTTTTTTCATCTTTCTCAGGCTCAAATTGGGTAAGGATTTTGTAATTAAAAAGCTCTAAGACTGGGTTGGAAAGATAGTACAAGGATTAATGCACCTTTTTTCCATTTGGCTAATTCTGGTTTGATCTTTGGTACTGCAAGAACCATCAGGAGTAATTCCAGGAGCACAGAGTAAAATTAAGACTGAGCTGGATGTGGCCCAAAACCAAAACAAAAGAAAAATAAATAACAAAAATAAAAAACCCAATTTATAAGAATTAAGTGGAAATATGCATGAAAAGGACTTCACCCAGGACATTGCAAATGATCAATAAAGAAAAGATGTTTAGCTTTTTCCAACTTAATGTACAAAATTATGATAAAGAATGCAATTTGTGGAATCTGGTAGGCTTCATTGAGGCATTGCTTACACAAATTGTAAATTTATAGTAGAGTGAACTTTCAGATGCTTTTATTTGACATCAAGAAACAATTCTTTTTGCTATTTTAAAGGTCAGAAAAATGGGTGGCATACATAGTTTGGAAGATACTTTTCCTCTGTGTTGGTGTAGCATGTATTTATTGATGAACTTTTGCCATTATCATAATATTTGCAAGAGCTAGGTATATTAAAATTCATGTTTCAGTTGTCAAAGATAATTTGAATCATCCTGGCCTTCCATCCTACTTATTTTATTCTTTTGCCCAGAGAATATTCAAAATTTTATTTGCCCAATTTCAGGTTGAAAAAATGCTTCACAATTTTTGTCTCTTTTCAGTTTGAAAATGCATTATGACTGGTTACCATAACTAAAACAGGAGATACCAATTGGGAGCAAAGTATGATTTATACGAGAAAGAATGAAAATAAAAATCTCACCCCACTTAGAGAAAGAGACTGGGTCTGAGTCAAAATAGGTTTGGATGAAAGCTTTGCGAGTCTACACATTCTAAGTACTGCCTGGAATTCTGACTGATGGGGTATTCTGGAAAGGGGTTTAAGCAAATAAGTATGCTAAGAGTAACAGTGGAGTTGTTTCATGTTGTGGCTGTTTTAATCTTTGGGCATAGACTAGTAATTATTTTCCAAGGGTGTGGGAATAGAAGTAACCAGGGGATTCCTGGGCCTATAATGGACTTCTGCGGTATGTGCTAAAAATCAAATTTTGTACCACAAGATTACAGGGATCACTGTAGCTTCTGACCAGTGAGAATTTGAATTCACACTCCAGCCTCAATGTGTCATCTCATTTGGAGTCTTCAGATGGGGGTCTTTATCTCTCTGCCTGGAGTTTGGGTGGGTAAATGCTATTAGTGATTTTCATTGAGGTTGATGGACTCTTGGTTCTCAGGGAGCCTTTATAGTTGACAATCTGTCTGTTTACTAGTGACTGCAAAGGATATGGAGCTAATTAATCAGATCCCAGAGTCTCTGCTACTGAGAAATTATGAGGCATTAGGAAAGATAAAAAATCCCAGTTCTTCCACTTCTTTTCATGCTTTTCGTGTACTTTCAGATGTTTTTTGTTAGTAACAAATTAAGTTTGTCCTCTTGGATATAAAAAGCCCTTTGAGGATAGATTTCTTGTAGTTTAGGCCATGACTTTGAATAGCTACCAGCACTGGGTTCCCAGGATCATATTAAAATCATGAGGAAAGAAGCATGAAGAGGGAGAAAATGCATATGATCACCCCAAAATGACCCCTCACTGAAGAATTACATCTTTCTTTTATTTCAAATGTGGTACCCATACTTTTTCACCCTTCAATCTCTGTATGATTTTAAATATCTATATGATCTATTTATGCCATCTACTTTCTCTTTCTCTTATTGTTTATACAGGATATTAAAAGTAGTCTTAACATCATGATAAGACTGGTGTCCTAAGGAGGTTTTTCTGACACTGACCTGGTTGGTGAGCATTTTGAGGGTAAGAGGGAAGTTCCTTCAATCTAAAAACCTGACCTGTGTCAGCTAATCTTCCTTACTAAAGATATATTTTCATTTTTCATTTCATCATCCTGTTATTCGTCGATTGCCTCGAGCAGGCCCCAGTAACGTCTCTTTCATCCTAGCCCTGAGATAATATTCAAGGCTCTTTAGGAGAATGAGACCCATCATTGTTACTGGTATTTGGCATATTTGGTACGCCACGGGGAGTTTGCCAGACTCTGCCCTGTGGGCAGGCTACATTCGATAGCCTGCAAGTTTGTCAAAAGATATATGGGATGTCTTAAAGCAGGATTCTGTTGTATTTGGAGTGAGCTCTGATTGCTGCTTATTGTAGCTCTTTAAACAATTTATCATGTCCTCCCATTTCTTCCTTATCCTTCCACTTGAACATGATTGCAAAGGTCCAGTCAAACTTTGTTTCTTGTCATTCTCCCAGTGTTCAGCATCATTTGCTAGTGAGCTCTTGTTTTGCCCCATTATGGTGGAGTATCATTGTCACCTGCCTCTGGAATAATCTGACTCATCTTTCATGGTCTAAAATGGTAATGTTGCTTCCTGTGTTGGTCATTTCCTTCTGGTACTTTTTCTTTGAAATTCCTCCAGTATTCCATATGTACCACAATTGGGTCATTTTTTACTCATTGCCCTTTATTACTCTATAAAAATACCACCCTCGTGAATTCAAAGTACTTTTGCTCACCACTTCTTTTGGTGTTAGTAAGTGTTCTAGGACAACAATCAGAAGCCATTCTTCATGAGACCCAACACCTTTGTTAAAGAGCTACCTTCTTCAGAGAAAAGCTTCATTTATTTCACCTTTGTATTTTTCACTGGATGCTATGCACATAGAAGATTATTTTAATTTGTATCAAATACATGAATCCATTGTTTCTACTTTCATTTCATTTTCATTTCATCATCCTGTTAATCGTCGATTGCCTCGAGCAGGCCCCAGTAACGTCTCTTTCATCCTAGCCCTGAGATTATATTCAGGGCTCTTTAGGAGAATGAGACCCATCATTGTTACTGGTATTTGGCATATTTGGTAGGCCACGGGGAGTTTGCCAGACTCTGCCCTGTGGGCAGGCTACATTCGACAGCCTGCAAGTTTGTCCAAAGTAGGAATGAGACAATAAGATGTCGCGCGGCCGCAAATGCGGCCGCGCGGTTCCGGGATCTGGATTTTATAGTCTCTGAGTCTTGGCCGCTGATGGGATTACACGGCGCCAGGGGGCCAGGTGGTGGGTGTGACCCCCGCCTACTGGAATTTGGAGGATCTGGGTGGAAGATGCTCGACTCCAATTCGAGTAGGCTTGGAGGTCTCGGCCCCGGAACCCGCGTGGCTTTGTCCCTCTGCCAGTACCTTCAGGTGTGCGGAGAGTGGTCTCAGCATGGTGGTGGCTGGTCCTGGAGGTCTCCGGCTGCCGTAGCCCTGGCCGGGGCGGGGAGGAAAGCTCAACCCGCTCCCCTCCAAGGGACTCCGGGAAGGAACACTTATAAAGGAAAAACTTAGTTTTTCCTTCTCGCATGTGGACAACTCCCATTCTTCTTTCTCAATATTTGCTCTCCTCTGTCTCCTTTGTTTATTGCCCCCAGACATGAGGAGGTGTCCCCATGCTCAGACATTCTTTGAGTCACCAGCAGGGTATCCTCTAACTGAATTGAATCATGACCTCTCTTGTAGGGCAAGCCCTAGATGCCACTCGAGCGGGTTCAGTCCCATGAGACTGCCTCTCCATACTGCAACATCCACTCGGTAGATGTTGGAGAATCCCATGCTCCCCTCATCAAGTTTAATTTTGCTACAGAGGTTCCCAGAACTTTGGAAACAAACATTTTCTAGCTCATTAAGTATAAGATAAAGGATATAAGTGAACATCTGGCTAAAAGATAAATAGGGTGATGTATGGAAGTGTCCTGAGGTCAGGACTTCTGACTCTGGGGAGTTGGGTTGCATCATACTCCTGGTGTATGGATGTATTCACCTACTTGGAAACTCTTCAAACTATACACTATGGGGATTTTATGGAGGCTTCCTCACATGTGCATGATGAATTAGTAATTCAGTTTCCAATTTCACTACCTCTTCTAGAGGATGTTCAAATCCTAAGCTTCTGATCATGGCTTGATACTTCTGGTCTTTCTCTTACCTTTCAGAAGTCCACCAAAACACCTCAGAAAACAAAACTGCTCCTAGTATTTGGAAATTACCAGAGGACTGTTATGCTAAGGATGAGTTCTAAGATGTGTATTGAAAAGAAGATATGGGGCTGGAGTGATAGTACAGTGGGTAGAGCATTTGCCAACCTGGATTTGATCTTTGGCATCCCATATCCCATCCTGAGTGCAGAGCCAGGAGTAACCCCTGAGCATTGCTGGGTGTGACCCAAAAAGAAAAAAAAAGAAGACACGTTCCTTGTTCTTTTTTTGTTGTTGTTTTTCTTTGTGTACCATATTCGACTATGCTCACGGCTTACTCCTGACTTTACACTCAGTGATCACTTCTGGTTGGGCTTGGAGGACTGTATGTGGGGACTGAACCAGGGTTGGCCACATGCAAGGCAGATTCCCTATCCTTTGTACAATTGCTCTGGCCCTGAGATGCTCCCATAAGATGTTCTTATCCCTCATAAGATCAGAAATATTTCAGAAGCTCTAAACCAGAAAATCAGAGTAGAAACTGATACATATTTTCTATCACCCTGCACAATCCTGTACGTTTCAGTGGTTTCTTTTGCAAATATTTTGTAATGTACCTTTTACTATAGTTGAGAAAAAAAATAATGAACAGTATCATTTATTAATACACATGATTCCTGAATTATTAATATATCTTCACATAAATATATTGCCCTCAAAAAGGACAAGGAAAAGATAAGAAATTATACATAACAAAACAATATGCAGTTCATTATGTAACTACTTATACATGACTTCTTAGATATGAGTACTTAGAAAATGGTGTTTGAAAACTTGATTACTTAGAAAACAGGTGAAATAGTCCAATGAGGATGTTTGAATTTTTGATCAATAAAAAGATAAGAAGCAATTCCCTACATGAACGAGGTGGGAAAAGAAATAGCTGAGGGATGAGTCACATTGAAATAAAAACTAGTATTCAGGTAGATTATAATAACCTAGACTCATCGGCAAGAGTGGAAAGTGAGAAATAACCTTAATTGGAGCTGGTGTAAAATGTCAAGGAAAATTGGAAGTTAACACAGTGGAGACATGAGGGAGTGTGACAGTCTAATAAATCTGTCTTCCTTGTAAGGAGAAGGTATAATCCATATGAAAAGGCCTCCGGTAGAGGAGTGACGACGTAGGACAGAAAACATGGGTTCAGGTTTAAAATTCTGCCATGTGTTGGGGAATACTTTTCATTTCTGGAATTTATTAAGCTTTTGAAGGCCAAATATTTTGGCAGGTGGTAAGGAGCAGAGAATGGATTAAGAAGGTAAAAAAGCGATACATACATAGGGCCACAGAAATGGTTTTATGACATATTTTCTTGGGTTAGTCTGAGGAAAATTTAAATGAATAGGCAACACACGTCTGCTCTCAGTCATGGCTTTGAAGCTAGTATTGGAATAGGCTTTCCACCATAAACAGCACATGCCTGAACAGAATATAGGAAACAAATATGTTCTGGTATTGGACAGGAACCCGTGCTAAACTATGATACCTGGGAGATGGAAAATAAATCAGGTCTCTGAGGTGCCATGCTTTGGCCCATAACAGAGGGAACAGAAACTTACAAAAAATGCTGCCATCTTGTTGAGTTGGAGAGACTAAAGCCAGAGCCTGTGGAAGATTGGGGAGTTAGAAATTATAAAGCAGAATACCAGAGATAAAAGGGAAACAGGGAAAATGAAGAGCAATTTCATTTCTTCAGAAATATGCCAGCCAGGCCATATTCTTAAATGTAGGAAGGGACTCCATGAGGCAGGGAAAATGAGTAGCAAAACATCAAATAGTATTGGAAGGTAGAAGGTGAGAAACTTACCCCTGGAACATGCACTGTGCTAGGAGGAGTTCAATTTGATTTAGTAAAAATGAAAAGATCTTATGAAACTCCTTTAGCATTAACTAGAAATCCCAGAAAAGTCAGGACTTACAACGAAGGCCGAATTAATCACTCAAGATTTGACTTCATCAAAATTCATACTTCCTGATCGGACTATTTCACCTATTTTTTAGGTAGTCGAGTAACAAGAATTTCAAAGGAAACATAATAATCTACAAATAATATCATAGATTCTGAAATATAAACTCAGTCCTCCATAAAAGAAGGCCAGCAAATCTGAGGCAATTAGCTAATCACTATTCAAAATTTCGGTGTTACCATTACAAGGCACTCGTCAGCAATCATTGTGATAAGGCAAAATATCAAATGAATGTGTGAATTGGGGTCCCAGGGAAAAGGAAAGAGGGGATATTTTTTATCAAGTAATAAATTATTTATCATTATTTTATTTCTAATAATATTTGTAACAATATTTTATTTTAATAATATTTTATTTATAATAATGATTTATTTTATTTTATTTTTTTACAATTGTAGATTTACAATTTTTTGTGCTTGGGTTTCAATTATACAATGATCAGATACCCATCCCTCCACCAGTGCCCGTTTTTCACCACCATGGATAATATCCCTCCCACCCCCATCCCCCCATCCCCCCCTGCCTCTGTGGCAGGGCAATCCCCTGTGTTCTCTCTCTCCGTTTGGGTGTTGTGGTCTGCAAAAGAGGCATTGAGTGGCAAACATGTTCAGTCCATAGTCTACTTTCGACATGCATCTCCCCTCCTGGGAGGATCCTCCAAACATCCTTTATTTGGTGCTCCCTTCTCTATCTGAACTGCCCTTTTCTCTAGGATACCCGGCTGGCCTCTAAGTTATGGAGTAATCATCCTGGTGCTGATCTCAGCTATTCTTGGGTATTAATCTCATACTTTGTTACTTTATATACCCCAGATGAATGCAATCTTTCTATGTCTATCCCTCTCAGGAAAGAGGGGATTTAAGATCATGGTAGAAACTATGTCAAAAACTATTTTCCAACCTGATGAAAGTTGTAAACACACAAATCCAAATATAACACAGAGAAATCTACAAAGATGTGCATTACAATGGAATTTATGAAAATTTACAAGATTAAAATTTCAGAAGCAATAAGAGAAAAAAATATATATTTATCAGGAAACAAAGATAATAATTAAGTGCTATTAAATTCATGCAATAATAATAGAAGTAAGAGTGTATTCACTCTTTAACTGTCCTAATCTTAGAGCAAGAATGGTGAGATCCTGGTAGTGAATCCGTAATACAGCTCATGGAGGATCCTGATGTATTGAGTATGAATGCCCTATTTGGCTAGAGCTTCAATGACAGCTTCAGTCTCAACAGAATCAAAGGCCTTCTTTAAGTCAATGAACATTAGACAGAGCAGCATCTTAAACTTCCGAGAAACCTCAATGAGCTTGGTCACCGTGTGGATATGCTGAATAGTGCTGAATCCTTTTCTGAACCTGGCTTGCTCACATGGTGTCTTTCATCTAGTGTTCTGCCAATCCTATTCAGGAAGTGATCATAGACATCAAGAAAGGCATGATACCAAGAAAGGGCTCGGCAGGGTGATACCATTTCACTGAAACACTTTTTTTAAAAAAATTTATTTATTTATTGAATCACTGTGGGAAAAGTTACAAAGCTTTCAGGTTTAGGTCTCGGTCATGCAAATATCAAACACATTTCCCTTTACCAATACTTATTTTTCACCAAGAAGAACCCCAATAAACACCCCCCCCCCCCAGCCCTCTCAATGCCTGTGAGGCAGATGAATTCTAGTTAACACTCTATCTACTTTGACTAGATTCATTGTTTCCATAAAAGATGCACCATAATTATTTAAAGTTTACACCCCAAAATCAGACATGCTGAAAAGGCATTGTGAAATGATTTGCTGCCTACGGCTGGGTTCAAGAATTAAATGATGTCGTGCGGCCGTGATTGCGGCCGTGCAGTTTTGGATTTCTGCTGTTTTACTTATTAACCCTGGAAGTATTTCTGCTCTTGGGGGGCAACTGGTAACCTTGGTAGGGTGTGAAGGACGAGCCGCAAATGTCCCCCTTTCCGTGAGGTTTTAGTCGCCCGGTCACGACCAGCTCATACCTGGCTTTCCACAAAGCTCCCAAGCAGTCACCGAAACTCTTCAGTGCCACCCACAGAACCTCATATGATGACTGGGATGGGAAGGAATGAGAGTGAAGATAGATGGTCGGCAACTACACCACCTCCACTTTGCTGATGGCATCGTTCTAATAACACCAAACATTAGCCAAGCAGCACAAATGCTGGCCAACTTCAACCGTGAGTGTGGAAAGGTTGGACTGCAGCTGAATTTCATGAAGACAATGTTTATGAGAAACAGACTCGTTCCTGACATTCCATTTGCTCTCAATGGAACGAACATCTCTGAATGCAATAGTTATGTGTACCCAGGTCGAGAACTCAACATTACCAACGGCCTGGCACCTGAGTTGTGCAGAAGGAAGAAAGTGACATGGAATGCCTTCAAGAGCTTCGAAGAAATACCTAAGAGGATGAAGAACCTTCGGATCCAGGCACATCTCCTACATTACACCATTCTTCCTGTATTAACATACACCTCAGAGACTTGGGCCCTACTAAAACAGGATGAGAATGCTGTCCGGGTCTCCCAAAGAGGAATCGAAAGAGCTATGCTTGGAATATCACTCAAGTGAGAGAAAGAATACAGAGTTCTGACCTTCATTGAAGATCGCGAGAATCAGGGAAGCTGTCTAGTTTGCCAAGGTGTCAAAAATCAGATGGGCTGGACACATAATGAGATTTGGAGACAACTGCTGAACTAGAATCATTACCGACTGGATTCAAAGGAACATCCAAATATCGTCTGGCCACCCACCTACGAGATGGTTAGACTTATTCATCAAGACCCTGAATGATCAGTTTGAGGCTCTTCGTGTTCCTGGAGTGAGCAGATGCCGTTGGGCTACAGTAGCATGTGACAGGGATGAATGGAGACCTTACTAGCAACTGTGTGAGCAAATCGATGAGTAACGGGATGTCAAGTGATCATCTGATCAATCTTAGAGCAAAATCTTTCACTTTATTGTATAATATTAACTGTGAATTTATAAGTTATGGTCATTATATCTTGAGAAAGAGATGTTATAATTTTTATTCTTCATTTTGTTAATGTGGTATCTAACATTAATTGACTTTAACATGTCAATTTATAATTACATAATTACAGTTATGTAATTATAATTAAAGTCTATTGAGAATTTTTGACTTCTGTTTACAGAGACATTGGTCTATAATTTTCTTTCATTGTGATTTTGTTATCTGATTTTAAAATCAGGGTTGTATTGGCATCATAAAATATATTCAGAAACATATCTTTCTCTTTAATTTTTTAAAATAGTTTAAGAATAGTAGGTGTTAGAACTTTGAAAATTTTGGTATATTTCATCAGAGATATTATTTTGGACCTAGGATTTTGTTTTAAAGGGAATTTTTAATTACAACTTTAATTTCCTTACTAGAGATACTAGTATGCTCATTTTTTAAAAATTTCTTGACTAAATCTTGAAAGAATACATAATCTTAATAATTTAATCATTTTTTTCTAGATTTTTAAGTTTGTTAACATATAGATAGTCTTAGTAGTTCTTTTAGGTAAAAAGGAGTGCATTTTATATAAAATTTATCTTGTTTCCTGGGTGGGTTTATATTGATATGATATTTCTTCTTAGTACCATTTTTGCTGTTTTCCAAAAACTGTGGCAGCTTGAAGCTTAATTTTTAATTTCTCCTTTGGCTTTATCATGGAAACAATTGTTCAATATTTAGTTCAGATGTTCTGTCATGCTACAATTCAGTAGCATTTTTCCAGTTGTTACCAATTTGTGATTTCCCAACCATTTTTTGAGGGGGTCACATTCAGTGATACTCAGGGGTTATTCCTGGCTCTGCACTCAGGAATTACTCCTGGCGGTGCTTGGGGGACCATACTGGATGCTGGGAATCTAACCCAGGTTAGCCGCGTGCAAGGCAAACGCCCTATCCACTGTGCTATCGCTCAGGTTCCTCCCAACCATTTTCTTATGGAAGAAATGGGAAATTTCATACCATTGTAATAAAAAGTTGCCTGATATTACTTTAATTTTCATAAATTAATTTAGACTTTTTTTGTGTCCCAAATTATGGTCTATCCTTGAGAAAGTTTCATGTGAACTTGAGAAGAAAGTATATTCAGCTGTTTTTGGATGTGATATTCTGTATATAACTATTAGGTTCATCTGGTTGACTGTGTCATTTAAGGCCATTGGTTCCTTTGTTGAGCATCTGTTTGGATGATCATTAAGCGGGGAGAGCAACATTTTAATCTGAAGAATGCTTTATCTGAACATTCATTTGTAGTTTGGTACTTCCCTGACCATTGAAAGACTTAATAGTTTCTTCTCACTAAATCCCGGAACTTGCTAAATCTTGTCTCAACCAAGATATTATAGTAGATTTTGGAAATATTCCTTTGAAATTTGCCATTGAAAGATGCTTGGATTAAAGAATAATTGTGAATAGAAAGTATGACCTTTTGGAATTGCATGATTAAACTGCATAACTAAAACATAGTCTATAATGCTGGGTATGGAGTAAGCGGGAAGTAAAATGTAGTCCAAGCTCTGTTCTACCAGGAGGAAGAGGTAAGGCCTTCGTTCCATTTAAAAAGTACATTCCGGGGTTCCCCAGAAGGGGACAAGCGAAAGCTCTTCCACCCCAAGGGACCCAGCCTCTCCCCGGCAGTCGAAAACCTCTAGAACCCAACCACCGCCATGCTCAAGTCCGCTCCCCACGTGCTCAGGCTGACTCTCATGTAGGAATATTCCTGGACTGCGAGGCTGAATTTGCAGCCATGCAACACATCATAAGACACTCCCTATCCATTCTCCACAAGTACCACACCACATTTGATGGGGTTCAAATGGTAGGCAACAAATCCTAGAGGGAAATATATATATATATATATATATATATGCATATATACATAGTTTCAGATATATATACAAAAGCTCACATCACTCAACCTTTTAACAACATGTTAGTGATATTCTAAAGAATGTCTTAATGACCCCTACCAAAATAGAACAATCTTCACACTATCTCCTTTAAGGATACTTTTTTGTAGCATTTTCAGTGGTTTTCCATAACAGACAATACAAAATATATTATATCAGTTGTGCTTTGGGACAGGGATTGGGGCTTGGGATGGAAACATCCCAAATTTGATGGTGGAAAGGTGTAATGGTGGTGGGATTGGTGTTTAAATATTAACTTTAATCAAATATTGTGAACCACCTTATAAAATAAATTTTTTTTTATAAAAACTACCTTCCTCTTGCTACTGTAATTATATAGGGAGACTATCTCTTTCATATTTGCACAGAGGTTCCATAAAAGCAGATTATACACAGAACAGTCAAGGAGAGATTCCCTCACCTACTTAAATATATATGAATAAGAAACAAAAGGTAAACAAACAACTCTCAATGTAGAGAAAAATTCTGCTCAATATTTTACTTTCCTAGCTGCGGTATCCAGGCGGCTCAGGCCTGCTTTGAACACTCTAATTTTTTCAAAGTAAACGCTTGGGGCCCCATGGGACACTCAGCTAAGAGCATCGAGGGGGCGCCGAGAGGCAAGGGGCAGGGAGGGGCGGTGGCTCGCCTCGTGGCGAACCGCCCGCCCGCTCCCAAGATCCAACTAAGAGATAGCACAGCGGGTAGGGCGTCTGCCTTGCACGCAGCCAACATGGCCGACCCGAGTTTGATTCCTCCGCCCCTCTCGGAGAGCCCAGCAAGCTACTGAGAGTATTCGATATGCCAGACACAGTAACAACAAAGTCTCCAATGGAGATGTTACTGGGCCCACTCGAGCAAATCGACGATCAATGGGAGGGCCTTTACTTTTACTTTACTTTACTTATTTTACTTATTTCAATATTACATAATTATGAATCAATATGTACCATATTGGTTATTTGTGGGTATAAAACTATATTTAACCATTTTTATCACAGACTCAGAGTTTCAATTTTTCTTTCTGTCTTTGTAACATATCATAGCTGGTTCCATGCTGAAAACTGAATACACTGTTTCATTAATTGTCCTAAATTTTGTTAGGGGATATGGTATGGGAATAGATAATATTATATTATCACTCAACTGAGGACAGAAATTCTGTCTTATTTTTTCCTACACTATGAATGCCTATTACACCTCATCTGGAATCTTCACTTGCAGCCAGGGTTGAAGACTTCTGAGCTAGGCTGGTGGGATTGGAGCCTGAGACTTGGAGAGAGGTTGCATGTCTGGTGTCTTCTTTACATGGCAGGTTGGTGGCTGCCAGAATTTTAGAAGGGTCCAAGTCCAACTCAGGACAGAGAGGCATGTCAGTTTAGGAACACTTGACTGAATAAAATCTAGGTGATAAAATATATTTTCAAAGATTGTTTTCTGAGTCATTATTACCACTGAAAAAAGTAGTAGAAGCCCCAAGAAAAGTTTGGTTTGGCTGGAGTCTCCAACCAAGTTCAGCTCTGACACCACCAGACATTCTTGGTAGCTTGGCAACAAAACATCTTCTATTATGGAAAGCTTGTGTTCTTGAATATGTATCAATTTCTCTCTCTGGTGTTTAGGCCCAGTCAGCACCCACAGTTGTCCCAGCCTATGTTGAGTTTGGTTCTTCTGGAATCTCTGTGACTCTGTCTATCTTACCTATAGGCAACTAGATGCTTCTGACTCTAAAGAACCTGCCTTTAGATGTTGTCTTGGCCTCCAACCCCTGCAGTTATCAGGACTTTCAGCAGGAAAGTGCACGAGAGGGGCGAATGGGTTCTTCTTCCAAGCTGCTATTAGGGAAGGTGAGGGGCTACTTCCTTAGCTGTTTCCTGGCCTCTACAGGCATTGAGTCACAACTCCCTGGATGTGTTGGTATTGCTAGCAGAGAAAAAGCATCATGAAGAGCTTGAGAGTGTGTGTTGGTTTTTGAGTCAGACCTGAAATGGAATCTGGTCTCTTCTGACCCTGCAGTCCAGCCTCCTCCTGTGGCTGAAGCCACTACCAGAGACACTTTTCTACCACTTAGAACTAAGCTCCTGATTACCTGCTCTGCAACCAGAACATAAAATAAAGGACAAAAGCATAAATGCTCCGCAAGCTTGGGACTCAGTAATTAAAGCTTTCATAAACTATATAGAGCAACAGCAGCAGCGACAAAAGGCATTGATAACTATAGAAGTAAGTTTTTAAAGTAGAATGAGCACATTGTGACTCCTTAGTGGATCAAATTTGAATAAAGATTTATTTCTTTATTAATATTACCATTTTTTCTTCCAGGCATCATGATCTTTATCAAAGTCAAAACCATGGCCTTGGGCCAGAGCAATAGAACTGCGTGTGGAGCACTTGCCTTGCACAACCTTGGGTTGATTCCAACCTCCCCTACGGTCCTCCGAGTTCACCCAGAGCGATCTCTCAGTGCAGAGCCAGGGGTAAGCCCTGATCACAGTGAGGTGTGGCCCTCAAACAGAAACATAAAATGCCCTACTGTGTCTTGGAGTTCACAGGCACAAATAAAAAGGGCTGGTGAGTTTTAATAGTAGAATAAATGCATTTCAGTATGTCTTCTTTATAGAAATAGGCAGATTATGTTGCTGGCTGGCTGTTAAAGTGAGTCACCTGGTCCTAATCCTCGGATCCCACCCTGCAATTCTTAGCACTTGGGCATAGAGGATGAAGTGGAGCTGGCCCTGAGGTGTCTCTTTCCCACTGCTTTCGTCTGGTTTGGGCTGCAGAATTTTGTCCTTTGTCTCTTTCATAATCTGGTTTCAAATCTCCTCCATGTAGAAGGCAGGGGTGGCAGAAAGTGTACAAAGGATACCATTTTGGGAGAGATATTGATGTCGGTGGGCCCCAAGAATGGCTCATGTGAAGCGGCGAGGAGAAAGATGGTCACTTTCTCCCCATCTGCCTCTGCCATCTGGAAACCAGGGTTATTGGGTTCTTGTCTCACCTTGCAGAAAGGAATTCCCAGAGTAGATAATAAATGAAGTAAATAGATTTTATTTGGAGAGTTTTTGAAGGTATGGAGGAGGAGAGAGTGAGAGAGAGAATAATGTGCTCAAGAGAGAACGTCGGCTTCTCCAAGGGAGGAGAGAGCCTCTAGACACATCCCAGCATTAGACACAAAAGCATGAAAGTACACATCTCAAGAGGGGCGATGGGGGTGACACATGTGCTTGGGCACCACATGAACTCAGTCACATGGGCTCAAGCAGCACATGGGCTCGGGCAGCATATGCATGCTCTTCCTTTGTTCAAGGTGACTTTTATAGGCTCTTCTTGGTTGTCTTGATCTGGGGATTGTCTTGATCCAAAATTTTCTGGAGTCTTCTTGGAGCTGTATCAGTAAGGTTAATTGGGTTAAGGGAGAGGTCTGGGGATTTGAGGAACTTCTTGGGGAAGGGGGTCCAATCTCTGCAGGGTCTGCTGTTGAAGATCTTATCAGGTCTCTGTTTTCTGTATCCACAGGGTGGATCAGCCTTAGAATTATCCTCCCAGAAGTTTTGTTGACCTGAGTTTCATTGCTGAGGGCCTTTCCTTATCTACCTGCCTACATCAATATGAGAAAAAAGAGACTATTTGAAGTTCTGGGAAAACAGCTGATGACAGTTTTTACCCCTTACGTACAAACATGTGAAGAGACTCTAGGAGCTTAACTGATCTATGTTCCTCTGCTGGCCATAGACCTTGAAGAATGCTGCTTGCTGATAAATGTCCCACTAACCCTCAGCAGACCCCCTACAGGCCTTACCTGGGACAGTTTCATGCCTGGTACCACTATGG
This sequence comes from Sorex fumeus, assembly GCF_029834395.1. Taxonomy (NCBI): domain Eukaryota; kingdom Metazoa; phylum Chordata; class Mammalia; order Eulipotyphla; family Soricidae; genus Sorex; species Sorex fumeus. The sequence goes on from NW_026606067.1 coordinate 19,387,661, forward strand.
CATCCTCTAATGAACCTCGCAATGTCACCCTGTAATAGACAACACTTACTCTTAGAAACATTTACTCCTCAGTCTGGGATGAAATAAGAATCTTTCTTTTCTGCATCTCATATCTACATTTGACCAAGGTCAAATGCTTTAAACTTAAAATCTTACCTGTCCTATTTTCTGCAAAGTTCTAGGTTCCTTTTCAAAGTGTGGGAAGAAATCACGGGCTCCCCACCTTTCACATGGTTCCCTTGTCTTCAGGAGAATCAAAGGTCAAGTGCCTGATGGAGGGAGGAGAATTCTAGGAACTTCCCAGCTTATAATATTTTTGCCTGGGGACAGTAAATTTCCAGGAATCATTAGGTCTCCTGATGAAAGTATTGTACAGTCAGTGGGTAGTCTTCAGGCTATTTCATTGAATTTTTGCAAATGAAAGTAAAGGGACCCCAAGAGAATAAACTATCATCAAATAAGTTCCGCAAGGTTCTTCTGGAGATGTTTGAGACTCTCTAAGAATCATCAAGTTGGCCTGGGGTGGGGGGACATGGTGGGACTTCTTTCTCTGCCCTCCTTCCTCAGTAAGCACCCAAAGAGGTGGGGCTGGGCTGCTGTGGTAATGGGATGTATTAGGTAATACTCCCCCATAGACTGCAGATGTGTGAACTAGTTTAAAACTTTTATTAGGACTTTTATTAGACTCCGATGCAGTTCCAGCCTCTTTATGGTTGCCAACTTAGCCAGTTGCTCACAAGTTATAACAAATTAGGAATACCTAATGCCGAAGCTATTCTTACACTTAGGGGGCAAAATCCCAAACAAATCACACGCTTCCCTGTGAATCCAGTCTCCCCTTTAGAAACTTCACTTCCAGTAAAATGGCATTAAGCCGGCATTTCCTCATTTCTTTGTCATCCTGGTGTGGCTCAGATCTCTCAGGCATGCAAAACCTAGAGTCCCTTATCCTTTTTGGACCAACCACATGGTACTCTTTTAGAGCCTGCATGGCCTTCCAGTGTCCATTATTATTTTTTTTTTATTGTATGTCTTACTTGAGTGCCTCCATACTACTTTGTGGCATCTCTGAAAACTGATGTTTTTCCTTTTCTTCTTTTTGTAGACAACAGAATTTAATTTTATCCTTTCTAACTTCTTGAGCATAAGACTATTTTTTAAAAATCTCCTGAGTGAGTATATTGACTTATGAGTCATATCCTCTCTCTGCTTGGGGTGGGGTGGAGTGAGGAGCAGAGGAAGAGGACATGATGCCACTTTTATCCAGGGAGATAGAATAGCCTGGTATTCTTTAGCTTCAAAGTTTTATTATGTGTCAACAAAATAAACTTACCAGGCTGTCTAGCTCCTTAATCTGAGAAAGACATTCATCTTCTTCCTTTTCGACAGAGTTACATGGGAGCACACAAAAGCCAAAAGCAGACAGTGGCTTATTTTAGTGTCAGTGGCAGACGCTGAAATGTGTCCATTCATCAGTACTTATAGCCTTTCCCTTGAAGTTCAATCCAGGCACCCAGATGATATTACTATGCACTGTATAAATGCAATGAAACATAAGTCTTTTGAGCAAATGAAATGATGGAATAATATAACTAGAATCTTAGAAAATAAAAATACATGTTAGATCATATTAGTGTTATAGCTGAGCTTATTAACAACATCTTAATGTTGTACACAAGGCATAAACACAAAGATTGTCTGACTCATCCATAATATTCAAATTTATTCACTCAATGTAACATGCCTCAGAGCTCTGACAACTTTTTGTTAATTTCTTTTTGACTTATTGACACAATGGATATATCCCATTGGTTACAGATGAAGGAATAAACTCAATTATTTTTGAAAAAACAGATGCTAAATTACCAATATTTTCTTTCTGTTACTTTATAGTCAAGCTTGATGTCCAGAGAAAGGCAATTAAATCATTTACCAAGAAACCTGAGTAACAAATTCTGACTCACCTATTTCCTTGATGTTTTTGCTTTGGAGAAGATGTTTATCTCCTCCAGCACTCTGCACCCAAAGAAGTGGTTGTTAATTCAAGGTGAAGTCATTATGCTCATGGAGTAAATGAAATGTGGAGTTTCTGGCATAGAAAATCAATATGTAACGTAAATCCCCTATGCTTACTGCTTTGGCAATGCAATGACTGAAGCTTTTCTACCTTTAATAAATCTCTCCCTCCAGAATCAGCTGTTATCAAAGACTACTTCATGGGGTACATTCCAGAAGAAAATAACAAATGACATGTCTTGTGGATACGAGGCAAAAGAACATCTTTACTCATTTAGTTCTGGTTTTCATTCTTCCACATTGTTGACTTTCAGAATTCCTTTTTTCCAGTATGAACTTTTCAAATACACTCATTTTCTCCCCTACACTTGATTGTGTGTGTATGTGTTGTCATTAAACTTGGAGAATATTTGTGCAAACAACAATTTATTTTACTTCTTCTGAGACAACCAACATTGGCTACTGTGGCTCATCTTTATGCAGACTGAGGGAGGGCACAGGGTTCAAACCATGACCCTGTCTCCAACAGTAAATAAAGTCCAAGGCACAGGACCACATGGGTTGAGTCATTCTTTACACACTTTGTGTTTCTTACTAAAAGGGATGATGAGCTGATCTGTAACAACCACTCTTATGTTTACCTAAATTGTCCAGAGAATGACCCTAGCCCTATTGGAACAAATTGTTTCCCTAAAATAATCCCTACTCTTGGGATAGTCCTATGATCAAAACAGTTTAGATCTTTTGGAATATAATCAGGCAATTAGAAATGCACCCAGAAATTGGAAAGCAAAAATGTGCCCAGGAAAACACTGAATAGTATGGGGTCTTTTAAATATAGAGAGTAATATAGGCAATGATAGAATAAGAAATTGTCATGACTTTATACTTGAAGGGTGTTTGCTGTTTGACTGTATGAACTATTCCAACGCTGCTTTTCATGTAACCATTGGATTCAGATGTGCTTACTAACTGTCCTTAATATCTGTCAACTGAAACAATGTGTTGTAAGCAAGAATGGGGGGTCCAGATTGCATAGAATAAATAGACAGCTCCTGAGCTCACTCAGAGGTGCTCAGGTGACCCTAAAGCTTGGACAGTCATTGTGTGTTGGTTTGCCTTATTCTCTGTGACTGATCTCCAATGGATAGAGGTGAAAGTTACACTCTTATTGTCATTTGTGTGGTAAATTGTCCTATCCTATTGTATCTGATTGGTTTCTAGATGAAATCTGTTTACATGGGATGCTTCTGTTCAAGCATAAAAAAATTTAGAGATTTGATAGGTTTGTGGTGCTGGGATCAAACCCATCCTGTGTTTTAGTGCTAAGCATATTCCAGGCCCTATTTGTGCTTTTGTGGTTATTTATTTATATACTGTGTTCTGCAGATTTATCCCAACTGTGGATGTAGTTACTACGGATTCTATAGCTCTCCTACTTTGTCCATCCTACTTTTGTCAATTACCTCAGGACAGGGAAGACCTAAGTAGCTTTGAATGGTTTGAGCCACATTAGTCACTTTCAGGCTCAGTGGTAGAATAGTAATTCTGGTTGGGGTCCACACTTAATTTTCATAGTACTTTTAGACCAACTTCACTATTTGAAAAATGATTTGTGTAAGCACAGCTTCCTGTTGTCCAATTCTTGCAACGTGACTCTTCAAGTGATGTAGGACCTGGCAGCAAACTTTTCTTTCAATTAAAACCCACCAGCAAACTTTTCTTTCAATTAAAACCACAGAAATAAGAACAATGAGTTATGAGTACATATATTTGTTTTTTTTTGTGGTATTTTGTCTTGGGGTCACTTCCAGAAGTATTCAGGACTTATTCCTGGCTCTGTTCTATGAATCTCTCCTGGTGAGGGGTGGGAGACCTTATGGGATGCTGGGATTGCATCTGAATGGCTGCACGCAAAAGAAGTGCCCACCAGCTCTACTATCTCTCTGGTCCCTGAGTGCATGTATTTTAAATACAACTTAACTTTGAGGTAACCATGCTCACCCCAAGACCCATTTCCTGTTAATGTATTGCAAAGTGTATAATAAAGGATGGGTCTAGGATTCTTCTAGAGATAATTCATTAGTGAAGAGAATCCTTCAGCTGTTCATATTACCAGGCAGAGTCACAGGGAAATTTAAGAGTACTATGGGGCGTCATTTGGTGCCTTGTGGTAGTCTATAAGGGGAGCACAGTGAGAGGTAAGTCATATGATGGGGAGAGGGTGGGCTTTAGAGTTTGGGGAATTTTAAGAACACAGGTGCCAATGCCTGTATTTTGCTGGGGAATTTTGAAGGCAAAACTGATTGAGGGGCTCTGGGACAAGGAAGGAGGGAGAGCAGAAACATGCCAAAGTAAAATTAGAGATACAATACTTTAATACAATCTTCATTGGTGAAATCTTCTATATCCCTTTATTAGGTCTGGACTGGGTTACATTGACAATATTGTCCCTAGGGGCTGAATTGTGAGAGGACACAGGTGATTTCCCCTGATATTTTCCCTAGATTTCTGAAGCCAGGTATTCCAGTCAAACTAACTATATTCCAGCTTACTGTCACTATCCTCCCGTTGTTCATCGATTTGCTCGAGAGGGTGCAGTAATGTCTCCATTGTGACACTTGTTACTGTGTTTGGCATATCAAATATGGGTAGCTTGCCAGGCTTTGCAGTGCGGGCAAGACACTCTTGGTAGCTTGCCGGGCTCTCTGAGAGGGGCGGGTGAATTGAACATGGGTCAGCCAGGTCAGCCACATGCAAGGCAAACACCCTACCTGCTGTGCTATCGCTCCATTCCTAGATACCAGTAATCAAGTTGTACCAACTATAAGGAACTACAGGTGTTATCATATATTGGGAATGGGAAAGTCAAAACCCTGGTCTAGAAACCAGAGGTCTCTGCTAGTGGTTTCAACCTTGTTCTGACTATGGCCATCTCCTAGACTCGTTTCCTTTCCATGGACCCTTTGTCTTACACATTTTTCCCTTGACTCCACATTTACCGTCTTTTACCAGCTTTCCCCCTAAAAGAAAACAATTCTTTCTTCCAAATATTTCTCAGTATCAATTTCTCTTTCTTCTTTCACTTGGATGGTAGCTGAGGTAACCAGATTTCTACCTTTGACTTTGTTCTAGAATTCTTTTCTTTCTTCTCCAATCCCCTCAACGAAGCCTTAGGACACAGCTTCATGTCTTCATGTCAGAAAAATGCTTTTTAAAGTTTGAGATGGTTTAGAATGATATTGACAGTATGTGGTGTGTCATATGTATGTATGTGTTTATATATACACACACATGAATATATATATACAAACAGCATACAAAGATACACATTATACAAGCATATAATGTGTATCCTATGTAAACACAAATTAACACATATCTCAAACAAATATACACTTTTCATATAGGCACAGAATAATTACGTTTTATAGGAGACATAGAATACTTGTATTATATAGGTATAATTACTATTGTACTTAGCAATACTTATTCTGTCAGTGACTTTGGGTCTTCAGGTGAAGTAAGATTGATGTTTCTTGCTCTAACATTTTACAAATTCATATGAACTAGTTAATTAAGATACGTGCCTGCCTGCCTTGGAGTCTCTAGTCCTGTTTGAGACCAAAGCCTTGCTTTATTCCTTATAAGTCAGTGAAGGTATATCTTGGTGTTCTCTTGCCTTTTAAAAAAATTTTTATTAGTGAAACACCATGAGGTACAGTTGTAGATTTACAGATTTTTGTGCTTGGGTTTCAATTGTACAATGATCAAACACCCATCCCTCCACCAGTACCCATTTTCCACCACCAAGGGTCCCAGTATCCCTCCCACCTCCCCTCCCCCTGTCCCACCCTGCCTCTGTGCTGGGTATTCCCTTTTGTTCTCTCTCTCCTTTTGGGTGTTGTGGTTTGCAAAAGAGGCATTGAGTGGATATCATGTTTGGTCTGTAGGCTACTTTCAGCATGCTTCTCCCATCCTGGGAGGCGCTTGCCTTTTTGACCCTCATTTACTAATAGTATTATTATTATTGAACCCCCCTGATATACAATTATAAAATTTTCATGTTTGAGTTTCAGTAATACAATGATCAACGACCCAACCCTCCACCAGTGCACATCTTTTGCCACCAATGTCCCCAGTATCCCCCCATCCCACCCCTCCCCCTGCCTCTATGGCAGACAATATCCCCCATACTCTCTTTTATATGCTTGTTATGAATAGAGTTAGATGTAACACAGCTGTGAAGGTGGCTGGATGCTTTTGGAATTCTAAAATTTTAGATAATTAAGGTCTGGAGAACTCTCTGCAGTGAGCTGCTCAGTTCAGAGATTCTTTTGTGTGTGTCTGGATCACAGCCATTATGGAGCTTAAATAGCAGCCAGAGGCAGTTTGCAGGTGTGACCTCCAGGGTCCTAAGGGGAGAGAGGAATGAGAAAGACCGGCCCATTTCCTATCCATTGAGACCTGGACTGTGCAGTCACTGATCTCACAGACCTGCACTTCTCTTGGGTTCTGAAAGTTGGCGGCTGCCGAACCACTTGGAGGCAGGTGGAGAGATGACACCTGCTCCAGTCTAAGGCACCCCAGTGAAATTGGCCTGTCTTAAAGTCTGGAGGTATCTTTGCAGTGATCTGTTCAGTTCGAAGATATTTTGTGTGTCCTACTACGAGTATTTTACTTGTTCTATGATTATACTCTTGCCTGCATGATCTTTATACTTTATTCTCTTGGAATTATGGGGTATAGTATCAGAGAACTCTGGACATGACTGCAGTGCTCAAGTTATAGTCACATGTTTATGTCTCACAAGCCCGGGTTTCCTTCTAATGGCCAGGTACCTGGGAAGCTGGAAGAACATGGAGGATTATCACCCAGGTGCCATTCATGTGTGAGAAGATGGATTATTCCAAGTCCAAGATACGAAGGTAACTCAAGTTGAATTCCACATGTGAGTGTGAGTTAGATATGTCTGAGAATGTATATGTACACTATAAAAGCTTAGAGTTTTGATTAAACAGAAAAATGAGCACAGCATGTTAGCTCACTTGCAATGTTAAAAAAATCACAAAGTTGTCAGTGAGAGGCTGGTCGTTCCATCTAGATTTTCCTAGCTTCAAATATAATGAAAGAAAAACAGACCAAGTTAGACTCCGTTTATTTGGATAGGTGAGCTCAGTGATCAGATGTCAGCTCTCAAAAGTTATCATTCAGCCTAGAAACCCAATTTAATTATTTGCAATTAATTCTCCTACTTTGTTTTGAAAAAAGATGATTAGATCAGTTTTACTTACATTACCTTTGAAAATGTAAGTTTTCTTTCATTCGTTAATTCAAGAATCACTCTCTACTATTGTTAATGTCTTTTTGAAATGTTTTAAAATTCTGAAATTTCAAATAGAGACGTGATTACAAAAACAATTAGCAAATCTAAGAGTTTAAAATATGTATTTTTTAATATTAATTTAAACTCAACTTTGAAAGGCAAAGTTGACACTTTGGAAAATAATCTGAATCTTTTGAGAGAAATAAAAATATAATACAGTCTAAGGTGTAAAATATAAAGTAAAAAATTACTGAGTTTCTAAAATAATACTAGCTTTTATGTCAAATTTTCTTTAACATCAACCTCTTTTTTGATGGTTTTATTGAAAATTCTACAGACAGTAGCTTATTTTTCCACCAACCTAAGCACCTGAGACTTTTGGCTGATGGATATAAGACCTATAAAATTGACTATAAAATGTAACTTTATATCATAACTTACACAATGTTTATAGAATATTCCAACGTTTAATTTTTTCCCGAAAGCAAACATCTCAGTGTTTTATGAGTATACTAATTATGTTACAATGGAAAACAAAAACTAATAACTTGACTTTTAATAATGATAACACTTGCTATGTCACCATATGACTGCAGAGGTCTGTATTGACAGACTGATAAATCTTAATAGAGGAGCACTTATCCTACTTAACATTAAAATTTTCTGAGTCTAATGTGAAGGAAAGAGTAATATTTTACTGGAACATGTTTTATTAGCTTGATTTTCAAATGCTATGATAAAAATCATGTATCTAACAGTCTGAAATAATATGGTCAGTAAGTGTGACTTGCATACTCATGTGACCTGATCAGGTTTCTTCAAGGTAATGGAACCTATAGGGATATATGATTATGCTTTATACCTAATAATATGTGAACATATGTTGAATATAATTTGTTGTCTGAGAAAATACACAAATGCATGACTTGTGACTTTGTATTTGTGAATTTATTATGAACTGATGAAAGGCCTTTTGGTTTTGTATTTTGTTTTTTTGAGGCCATAGCTGGCAGTACTCAGGGACTGCTCTCGCATCTGTGCTCAGGGGTCCCTCTCGATGGTGCCTGATGGCACTTCATGGTGCTGGGAATGGACCCATGGTAAGCGGCATGCCAGGAACATTTCTTAAACCTGTAGTATTTCTCAGTCCACCTTTAGAAGTTTTAAAAGGAATTTTAGCATTTCTTAAAATTATAGGCCTTCTGTAACACCACTTAAACTAGTGACAGTGAAGACTGCGACAATTCAGAGAAGAACCCCAAGGAGCTGGAGCCAGTAATAGAATCAAGCGAATTTGCTGATCATCATAGAATTATTTGCAACCATAAAAAAATACAATAAATGTAGTGTTATTCTGCCACATATGACAGAACCAGAGTTGCAAGTATTTGACTCATTCAACACAAGGAAACTGATGTGGATGCTAAAAATAAAACAAAAAACAAAAATCCCAACTTGTTATAAATGTGATTTGCTACTTACTGGCCAGTATCACTAAAAGGGGTTTCTCAGTCCCTGGAGTTTTGAAGCTCCACACTGAAAGATAAAACTTGTTTGGGACACTGATCTTTTTTCTGTGCAGTTGTAGAAAACACAACCATTTCCCACAGTGAATCTGTGACTGATCTGACACTGTTAGGAGAGAATGGAGTGTAGGTTTCTAAGGAAGGGAGCTAGGCAATGCTTGTCCTTCCTCCCTTCCTCACCCATCTGTGGCTACCCAGGCCTCATCTCATGGTTCTCTCCATGCTTGAGTCCAAATAAAAGAACTTCATATTGTCTCTGTAGTTGTAATGAGTATGTTTCCTCACCTGACTGAAGTTGGCATTTATTTACTCAGGAAGGAAAGAGCTGAAATAGGTATTTGGAAAAATATCTGACTAACAGTGAAAGAAATTAATCAGTGAAAAGATGACTAGAAGAGGGGGCAGTAGAGACTTGGCTTTGGAGCCATCAGATCCAGTCCCGCTATTGTGGCTAGATTTTCAATATTTTTTTTATATTATTACTCCATATGTGATTTTCAAATATATGTCTGGGATACATTCAGGACTAAAAACCCACTATTGTGTGCCAAATAGTGGCACTTGTTACAAAAGTACTCATCAATACATTGGCTCGACTCTTCACACGCTACCTGACTGAATGCAAGGTTCCGTCCCAATGGAAAACCAGCAGAACTGTTCTACTGTACAAGAAGGGAGACATGCAAGACATTGGCAACTATCACCCAATTTGCCTGTTGTCCGTTGTCTACAAGCTATTAACTCGAGTCATCCTGAATAAGATTGGCAGAACACTACATGAAGGACAACCATGTGAGCAAGCCGGGTTATGAAAAGGATTCAGTATGATTGACCATATCCACATGGTGACCAAGCTCATTGAGGTTTCTCGGGAGTTCAAGATGCTGCTATGTCTGACGTTCATTGATTTAAAGAAGGCCTTTGATTCTGTTGTGACTGAAGCAGTCATGAAGCCCTAGCCAAATAGGACATTCAAACTCTGTATATCAGGATCCTCCATGAGCTTTATTATGGATTTTCTACCAGGATCTCACCTTTCTACAAGGAAGTGATCAGCGACATCAAGAGAGGGGTTCTGCAGGGTGATACCATTTCATCCAAACTCTTCAGTGCCACCCTTGAGAACATCATGTGATGACTAGAATGGGAAGGAATGGGAGTGAAGATAGACAATTGGCAACTACATCACCTTTGCTTCAATGATAACTTCATACTAATAACACCAAACATTAATCAAGTGGCACAAATGCTGGCCAACTTCAACTATGAGTGTGAAAAGGTCGGACTACAGCTGAATCTCACCAAGAAAATGTTCATGAGAAATGGAAGCATTCCTGACATTCTATTCACTCTTAATGGAACAAACATCTCCGAATGCAGCAGTTACGTGTACCTAGGTCGAGAACTCAACATGATGAAAGACCTGACACCTGAGTTGCACAGGAGGAAGAGAGCATCTTGAAATGCCTTCAAGAGCATCAAAGAAATAGCTAAGAGGATGAAGAACCTCCAGCTCTGGGCACATCTCTTTGACTCCACCATTCTTACTGTATAACATATGCCTCAGAGACCTGGGCCCTATGAAAACAGGATGAGAATGCTATTCAGGCCTCCCAAGGAGGAATCAAAAGAGCTATGCTTGGAGTATCACGCTTTATCAAGTGAGAGAAGGAATCTGGAGTTTTGACATCTATCGAAGATCGATAATCAGGGATGCTGTGTCATTTGCCAAGACGTCGAAAATCCTATGGGCTGGACATGTAATGCGATTTGGAGATGGCCGCTGGACTAGAGCTGTTACTGACTGGATTCCATGGGACCACAAAAGATCGCATGGCCGTCCACTTACAAGATGATCAGACTTCTTTGTCAAGACCCTGAACAAATGGTTTGAGGTTCTTTGTGTTTCTGGAACGAGCAGACACCATGGGCTACACTAGCAAACTACAGGGACGAATGGAGACATTACTGACACCCGCTCGAGCAAATCAAAGAGTAACAGGATGTCAAGTGATCAAGTGATATATGATAGTATAGGTATAAATATAAATTATATAGAATATTAATATATAATACAATTATTTGCATTATATAATAAGAATTAATAATTAATACAAATAATTTATATGTATAGATTATGCCATGGAGGACCTAATAGATGTCACAGTTACATGATTATGTCACTCAGAGTCTTATCTGTAGCCACAATTTGCATATCTCATTTCGCCATCTCTAGCTTAAAAAAAACTGTGTTTAGACTTGTTTCTTTTTTGGGGATGGAGTTAAATGAATGGTCCCAGAGTCATGTGACTAATGCCTGGCAGAGATGGAATTCAGATCCATGTCTTTCTTGCAAGGTCAATGCTCCTTTAGGGAAGGGAGCTAATCGGAGGTGTAGTCTCCAGGGAAGCAAGAATACATTCCTCCTATTGGGCCATGGCAGGAGAAAAGTCGGTGCTGGGTTTATTTTCAAACCCTCAGTCTTGTTCCTTTCAAAAACATGGTGAAGTGGTGAAGTCAGCCCTCCCAATTTCTATCAACTCCCATGCCCACCTGCCTTCTTCCTGTTTTCACATGTCTAGCATATTGATTTTTATTCCACAGTGTGAACTAACAGAACAGAACTAACTTGGGTGGAACTTTTTCTCAAGATTTTCTATGTTTTTTTTTTTTTGTGTGTGTGTGTGTGTGTGTGTGTGTGTGTGTGTGCATGCGTGTTAAGGGCAAGGAAATCGTTTTGCTTGTTTCCTATTCCCTCTGTGCATGGTGTTCCTCTGTGCATATACTAGTAAGCCTTCATTATTAGAAAAAAATGTTCTGCTTAAGGTCACCAGGACTCATACTTGCTTAGGTTCTTAGACATTAGATCATTAGCAGAAGAGATAGACGAAACCATTTTCCTGGCGTTGCAGTATAGGCTACTCCAGCCAAACATAGAAAGCTTTCATAGGAATACTTTTGAACCTCAGAAAACAATTTTGGTTTAAGTTAGGGTGGGAGATAGTGACTCTTGTTTCTCCCACACCAGTCCACTCATCTCCTATAAGAACATGTAATTCCAACAGTGCTGACTGTTAACTTTTGTGGACAGAGTGTCCTTTGGACACCAACCAGTACATAAGTGTCTCTTTAAGAAGCTTCCCTGCAGCTTATAATTAAATTAAAGAACCAAAAGCTGATGAAAAAAGTATAGCCTAGAGGCCATGTTTATGAGCTTCCCAGGCAAGAGGTGGTCATGTTAGAACTACTATTGTTATGAGCCTGATGTTTCCGATGAAGTTTTGCACGAATCATTTGTTTAGTGCTAGTCATTCAGTCAAGCCACTTGATTTCAGCTCACTATTTCCTCTTTGAACTGGCAAAAACAACTCCAAAAAGAAAAGCATTTCATAAGAAATGGTAGTTTCCTGCTTTGTAGGCCAGAGTCCTGAGCTCAGCAATCAGCTTGTGGTTCCAGTGGCCAGAGATGAACACCACAAGCACGCGAGCCCAAGGAGAAATCATGCCTTTTCTCTTTGTTTCCTAAACAAAGTCTTTTAGCAGATAGAAACAACTAGGACTGCTTTGTTATTCACACTGAAAGTCACAGATCATGGAAAATTTGATCCCAGGACAGTCAATCATTCCAACATTAAGTGCCTCATTACAAATATCATCCAGAAATTTCATATCTGAGATCAGTTTGTGATATTGCAGTACTTGCACCATGGTGCTCAAACAGAAGTCCATGATTAAAACCCAGAAAATGTATACTAAAAAGTAGTCATGGAATCCTCAAAGAGTTCATAAATAACTGTGACTGCTGAGCTTCCAAACCAGTGAGCCTAGTGGTAGGTGTTGACAAACTGCTGTATTTCTGATGGGTTCCAGATGTGCTGAGAAGTTGATTTTCCCCACTCCTGAGTTGTCTGGGCAGGGTCTACAGTGCATCTAACCCCACAGGGTTTTTTCTGACTGTGAGTTATCTTATCTCTTTATCCCACTGAGCTCTACAAAATAATATGAATTTTGATGTACCATAAAGGGAAAAATGTTGGTCAGAACTACTCAAATCCAACCCATTAATATTTTGAATGAAGCCTAACTTAAATCATTTCTATTAAAGACAGATTTGCATGGAGCTGAGACAGAACTGTGTTTAATTTGTCTTGTGTTCAGCTGTCTTCAAGGTGACTTAGAATACTTTCCAGGAAAGCTGATGGATTAGATAGTGAGTGGTAAATTGCATAACTAGGAGAGCCAAGCTGATTACATTGTAGTTTGTTCCTTTGCATCAAAGGTATGCCTCAACTACCTAGGTGAGGGACAGAATAGATCTTTATTTGGATGATGGCAATGATAATCCTTGTGTTGCTTTGCTTTTCTATGCTTTCAGTAAACATAAGCTTGCCACTAAATCTAAATTATGTGTAAATCTGTATGATATATGATTATCCCATTCCATATTGTGAAGGAATATACAAGGAATATACTTAGTATAGAGTCAAGTTTATAATATCAAAATTAAGACATTCAGAAAAGTAAAGACTAGTTAAGCATAATAAATTTAACATTTCTGAGTCAACAAACATTGAAACTTACTGTTTCTTTAAATATCATTCAAGTTTAAAATGGATAAAGGATTCAGAGAAAAAGACAGTATGCCCATAAAAGTCTATGGTCTCAAGGGAAACTGAGTTCCCATGCTAATCCTCATGGGCAGGGAGCAAAAGAAGGGGCAGATTTTGTGTATAAAGTTGGCCCTTTTCAGATCATAGCTTTACATTGTGCCAAACTCAAATCATGCCCAGCTTCTTGCTCTTCGATTGCTTAATACATTAGTGGACTCTTTCCAGTTCCCAGTGGTCAAGTTCCACATCACACAGTCCCTGTCCCATCTGGTGCTAATTGGCACCCTTGTTGGTAGTTTCCAAAAGCAGAACAGGAAAAATAAAAATGGACTATCTTTCTCTGCTTAAATGCTAGACGCTTAGTGCCGACAGTCCTCAATTTAATATGAACACTGCACTAAAATATTGTATGTAAATCAAGTTGTTTAGAACCCAGCACAAATTTTTCCAATGAAATAAAATCCTGCCTGATGGTTAGTTCTCCAGGTCAGCCCAGTTCACAGTTAATTTGGCCTATACTATACCCAATAAATATATCCTATCTTAATAGGGTTCTGGGTGAACCATGAAGCAGGAAGCTAGTGAAACCAACTACCCTTGATGACAAAGGCCTGACTATCCTCATTAATGATGTGACCTGGGCCCATTCCCTGAATCCTTTTCCTTTTTTTTTTTTTTTTTGTTTCTGCGTCATTCCAGCAATGCTCAGAGGTTAGTACTAACTCTGCATTCAGGAATTATTCCTGGAGGTGATTGGGGGACCATATGCGATGCTGGAGATTGAACCCCGGATCAGCCACATACAAGGCAAATGCCCACCCACTGTACTATCGCTCTGGCCCCTCCCTGAGATATTTTGAAACCAAGTTTTCTACATCACATAGGGGTCGGGGGGAGGAGAAGTAGGTAAGAAAAACTGCTTGGTACAGACAGCTGGGCTGCAAGGATCAAATAGGATCCTATTATAGGATGCCATTTGAAAATAATTTTGCCTTGCCCTGAAATAATGGAAGCACAAGATGTCCCAACCCTTCTCTGTTTCCCCTAAATCTTGTCAGCAGGGAAGTCAGACAGAGGTTATTGCCTTATTCAGTTCTCTTTTATGGTTCCCAGAGCTTGTGGGACAATGAAAAAGGTAGAGGCTATGGAGCGATGGAACTAAGAAGTGCCTCCTAAGGATAGAGAACTACTACCCCATAAATCTTCTAAGATTATTTCTTAATCTGGACCACTCTGTGATCCCACAGGGTCCTCCTTGGATGCCAGAGATTGATTTCCTAGTTTCATTGTCAACATCTTTTGCGTATGAGAAACACAGCTTTCTTCCCAATTTTAGTTAGACTTAACATCCTTCCTGATATCAAATGATGAATTTGATCACCTCATTATAAGACAAGGGAAATGGAAAGTCAAAAGATGCATCCCTCTTATTCTACTCTAATTGATCTCTTATTCCATTTCATTGTATTCTAATTCATTCCAACTTCATTCTATGCATCAATTTTTAGTAAGCCACAGATGGAAAATAAGTTAATATTTATTATATGTACATTTTGTAAACTATTATCAATAATATCTTTCTATATTTAAAAAAGGAATAAACAATGAATTTCATCACAGAGTCTTTGCACAGGGACTAGGTTCAAAACTATGGAAGCCCAAAGGGGGGAGAAAGAGAGAGAGAGAGAGAGAGTCTGCCATAGAGGCAGGCTGCGGGGAGGGGTGGGAGGGAAACTGGTGACATATTGTGGTGGGAAATATACATTGGTGCAGTAACTTTGTAACTATGTATCTCATGGTGACTCAGTGAAAAAACAAAACAAACAAACAAAAACTATGGAGGCAATCCTGAGTCTGGAGGTCTAGGAGCTTGGTAAATAAGAAGGACTGCCCCGACGAGAAGTGAAAAAGTACTGTGAGGCAGTATCCTTTTCTTGCTCCCTTCATTTTCCTTCCTGTTTCACAAGAAAAGAAATATCTTCAAAGGCAGCAGCTATGGAATTTATTACAACTGTACACTTCATCACTTTGGCCACTTCCTGTTCTATCCTCCTAATGATCCACCATCTAAGCATCCTTTCATTTTTTCCCTGCAAGCACCTCTCCTCTCCCTATGTGCTCTGCTAAAGAAGCTCATTCCACCCATTTTTTCTTTACATTACTTTCAACAACCAATTTGTTTTTGTTTGGTGGCCATACTTGATGGTTCTCAGGGCTTATCCTGGCTCTGTGCTCAGGGCTTACTCCTTGCAGGACTCAGGGGACTGTATAGCATCAAAGATC
The DNA here is from genome assembly GCF_029834395.1 of Sorex fumeus. Classification (NCBI taxonomy): domain Eukaryota; kingdom Metazoa; phylum Chordata; class Mammalia; order Eulipotyphla; family Soricidae; genus Sorex; species Sorex fumeus. The sequence goes on from NW_026606067.1 coordinate 19,403,422, forward strand.
AAAGTGGGGTTGACTACAAGCAAGACAAGTGCCCTAATTGTTCTCTATCTCTTCAGCCCCTCAACTACTACTTCTATCAATTGCTTCTCCCCACTCTTCTCCTTACCTCTTCCATTAACCTTATGAAAATTCAATTCAATACAGCCAAATGTCCATTATTTCATTAGAAATGGGATGATGGCAGAACATAGTCCTGAACATCAAGAACTGTCTCAACTTCAGATCAACATGATACAATACAGGAAATTCAGAAATTAGGTGACAAGGAGAGAGGAGTGAAAACTCCAAAGAGAATGTAACTTTCACAAAGGGTGGGACAAAGCCAGTTTCAGAAACTGGGTTTCATAGGATATAGGAGAGTTTAATGGGAAGAAGGTCATTTCAGTACAGGGAAGGGACATTTAAGAATGTTCTAGTTTGATCATCATATGTAATAAAAGAGCTCACATGTAGATAAATCACTCCACTTTTGTTTGTTTCCAGGAATCTTTTGATTTCCTCTTTGATTTCCTTTATAAGCCACTTGTTGTTCAATAGTAAGCTGTTTAATTTCCACGTGTTTGATTTGATTTTTCTGTTTGTGTGTGTGATTCACTTCTATTTTCAGCGCATCATGGTCTGAGAAGATCATTGATACAATCTCTATCTTCATAATTTTATGGAGGTATGATGTTTTGTGGCCCAGCCTGTGGTCTATGTTGGAGATGGTCCCATGCACACTTGAGAAGAATATGTATTCAGATTTTTGAGGATCAAGTGTCCTGTATAAATCTAATAAGTCCCTGTCTTCCATTTCTTTCATAAGATAAAGTAAGTCCTTGCTAAGCTTGAGTCTGGCTGATCTACTGAAGGATGATAAAGTGTTGTTGAAATCTCTAACTAGAATTGTGTTGCTATTGATGTCTTTCTTCAAGTCTATGAGTAGTTGTTTTAGGTATTTTGCTGGTCCCTCATTAGGTGCATATACATTTAGGAGTCTAAGTTCTTTCTGATCCTTTGATCAGTAAGAAATGACCTTAACTGTCTCTTGTGACCTTATTTAGTCTGAAATCAAGATGGTATGATGCCATAATGGCCACTCCAGCTTTTCTGATGGAGTTGCTAAGAGAAATGAGTCAGAAAGAGAGGGACAGACATAGAATGACTGCACTCATTTGTGGAATATAAAATAATATAACAATGTTATTTATAAATAACATAATATGTTGTATACCCAAAGACAGTAGACACAAGGGTCAGAGATATTGCTCCATAGTTGGAAGCCTGCCTCATGAGCTGGGGGAGAAGGCAAGCTGGAATAGAGAAGGGATCACTAAGTCAATGATGGTTTTGAGGGATCAATCAGGATGGGAAAATAGATAAAGGATCTATCAGGATATGCTGAAAGTAGATAAAGGACCAAACATGATAACCTCTCAGTAACTATATTGAAAACCATATTGTCCAAAAGTAGATAGAGACTATGAGGAAAATTGTCTGCCATAGAGGCAGAGGGAAAGTTGGGATTGGGGGCGAGATACTGGGGACATTGGTGGTGGAAAATGGTGGTGGAGGGATGGGTTTTCGATCATTGTATACTAAAACTCAAACATGAAAGTTTTGTAACTGTATCTAATAGTGATTCAATAAAAATAATCACTACCACATCCCATTATTTCTTTCTGAGGACAAGTAAAACAGCATCTTTAGATTTCAAATGAAAAAACCTAAGAACAGAGGCGTGAGGCTGGTTAATAGAGAATGTGGGTCAAGAGAAAGAAATACTTGTATTTTTTTCCTTCAATGTACCAATACAAGTGCTTAAAAGTCCCTAGAGAGGGTATGGTGCCACCAGCAGGTCAGTCTGTACCTGTGAGGTGAGTGCGTCAGCAGCCTGATGGCACCGTCAGACTCAGATGCCCCAAAATTGCTGCTGTGCCTTTGACACAAAAACCCAAAAAACTTGGGGCAAAGTTTACCAAGAAAGTAAATGGCCAAAAGTTAGGTACGTGGGAGACACACCCACAAACCACCTCCGGCTCAGCTATATAATTGGAGGCAAAGCCTCTCTGGTTCCTGATAGAACTGCTTAACGGCCATGATCCCAGAGATTCAGAAATGAATCTCGGAACCCAAAGGCTTTTGGCAGAAATGCGTCCTGTTCCTGCAGTAGGTTACTGGTGCTGGGCCAATCCAGGTGGGAATAGGTTTTGGGCCTTAGCATGTTCCCCCTGGTGGCCCGGTGACCGCCATACTCCAGAGGTCACTGGACAGTCAGGTTTGGGCCTGCAGTGACGAGACACGTGGAGCCTCACCAGATGGGGGTGGAACTGGCCCTTTCCTCCCCATCCCAATGAGACCCCGAGTTGCTGCCTACAAATGGCCTCTCTGGCTGCTGATCAAGCAGATTAACGGCCTTGATCCCAGAGACTCAGAAACAAATCTCAAAACCCAGCGGCTCTTGGCAGAAATGCATCTGCACTGCATACAAGGTGGCTGCCACCTCAGAGCTTATTGGAAAGCCAGGTATGAGCCGGTGGCAACGGGGCAACTGCAGTCTCATGGGAAGGGGGGTGGTACCGGGTTGTCCTTCATGCCCTACCGAGGTCAAGAGTTGCCCCCCACAAGCGGTTCTTTGGCATGACCATGGCTCCAAGAGTCAAAAGGACTTAATCCAGAACCCAGCAACTTGTGGCAGAAAAGCGAATGGACCATGCATTAAACTACAGGCACCATGCCTCCCCAGGAGGGAAAGAATGTTGCTCCCTTCTGCCTTCTTCCCCCTCGCCCCCCCGCAGCAAGGTGGGTGCCACCTCAGAGCTTATAGAAAATCCAGGTATGAGCTGGCAGTGACGGGGCAACTGCAGTCTCATGGGAAGGGGGGCGGTAATGGCTCATCCTTCATGCCTTACTGAGGTCATGAGCTGTCCCCCACGAGCGGCTCTCCAGCATGGCTCCAGAGGCAAAAGGACTTAATCCAGAGCCCGGAAATTTGCAGCAGAAAAGTGAATGGACCATGAATTAAACTACAACGCCATGCCTTCCCAGAAGGGAAAGGGTATTGCTCCTTTCTACCTTCTACCCCCTGACCCCCGGCAGCAAGATGGCCACCTCTTCAGAGCTTGTTGGAAAGCCAGGTATGAGCCAGCGGTGACGGGGCAACTGCAGACTCATGGGAAGGGGGACTGTACCAGCTTGTCCTTCTTGTCCTACTGAGGTCATGAATTGTCCCCCGCAAGTGGCTCTACGGCACAGCCATAACACCAGATGCACAGAAAACAATCTCATAATGATCTGGCTCTTTGCAGAAATCCAAAATCATTATATGACATTTACATGATTCTCATACCAGCTATAGAAAACAAAGTATTTCACAATGCTTTTTCAGAAATTCTGATTGTTGGGGGGGGGGTTCTAAACAATAATGGTGCATCTTTTGTCGAAATAAAGAATGTAATCAATGTAGAGCACAGTTAAGTAGAAATCATCTGCCTCACAGGCATTGGGAGGGGTGGGGGGGTATATTGGGGTTCATGGTGGTAAAAAATGAGTACTGGTGAAGGGAAAGGTCTTTGATCATTGTATGACCGAGACTTAAACCTGAAAGCTTTGTAACTTTTCCCACAGTGATTCAATAAATAAATATATGAAGAAAAAAATAAATAAAATTATGAAAATAAAAGTAAGGTAGAATTCATGCCCAATTCAATCAGCTAATCATTGACTGAATAAATAGCAGTACTCCTATATAAACCAAAACAAAAAACAAACAAACAAAAACAAACAAACAAACAAAAAAGTCCCTAGAAGCATCCGCCAGGAGGGAAACTACAAAACAAGTAGATCCCTCAGACAGGGCTTACCAGCAAAGTTGCCCTGTTGTCAAGGTTCTTGGAACAAGCTAATAAATTCTCTGCTACCTCCTGCACCACCACTGGAAAGGTTGTAATCATGTGGTTCTATTTAATGAAAGCATAAACAGAGACCGCCCCACTTTAATTTGGAAGGGAAGGAAAGTTAGGTCCTGGGGTTCTTTGGGCAGTGACTCAGACACCGATCCATTAGCTCAAGAGAAAGCCTGTGTTGACAAGTACAAATTGGGTGTCTGTTTTGACTTGACTGGCCAAAAGAACTGGCATGTTTAAAAAAACAAGGAAGAAAGAAAACAATAGTCAAGAAACAGTCCAGCTCATTGTTTGACAGATGATTATTATTTCTGTTTTGGTCTGTCATTGATGTCAAGTAAATTGCACCAGTTAAAACAGATGATGCTCAGGTTAAACATTTGTGGGTGGGTCAGTCACACATCTCAGTCATGTGCAAACTGTAACATCTCTTTGACTTTTTTTCACTATTCGCTGACTCTTTTGTTTAATTTTGTTTTTGTTTATTTATATTTTGGGCCATACCCAGTGGTGCTCAGGGCTTGTCCTTGGCTTTGTTCTCAGGCATCACTCCAGGTGAGCTTGGGAGAACATATTCGGTGCCAGGATTGAACCTGGGTTGACTGCACACAGGCAAGTGCCCTACCCACTGTATATTACTACTATGCTCCCTGAATTTTCTTCTTTTATTTCTTCTTCTTCTTCTTCTTCTTCTTCTTCTTCTTCTTCTTCTTCTTCTTCTTCTTCTTCTTCTTCTTCTTCTTCTTCTTCTTCTTCTTCTTCTTCTTCTCCTCTTCTTGCTCCTCCTCCACCTCCTCTTTCTCATTTCTTCACTCTATCCTAGGAGAAAACAAAACAAATCAAAAAGTGCACTTTTGTTTCCTCTCTGGAAGTGTTTGTAGAGGTATTTTGCCCTAGTGTTTAAAGAGTAAGCTCAGAAGTTATTCAGGAATGTCCATGATATATATGTATACTACACGTATTTGTCAGTTTAGAAATGTGTTTGGAACACTTAGAAATATATTTGGAAATGTATATGTATTTAAACACATATAGGCACATTTAAAGTTAAGGAAAATACAATTTGATGGCTCTTCAATTCCTGGCTTAATTTACATTTGTACTGAGTAGCTATAAGTAATTTGCTGACACTTACTAGCAATCCAAAGGTCAGGCTTATTATTTTTCACTTGCTTTTCCTGAGTTCCCATAGTGTCATTCAAAGAGCTCTGGACTGGAAGTCTATAGTCTTCCTTTCAATAGACTGTTCCACTAGTCACCAGCAGTCAACTGTCTTTCCTGTTTGAACATCAGAGGGTTTTGTGACTTATTTTCATATCTGTAACATTCTTTAAAACTTATATATAATGTAGCTTCTTTATGGGAGCTATTAGACACTATTACTTCTTCCATGGAAAGTGATGTTTTTGACTTTTCCCTAAACTTAATCTTATATTTCACAGCTCAACACAGCTTATCCTTTGAGAAATATCTATTGTGTAGTCTAGATTTCTTAAAACCTCTTTTTTCTGCAGAGATACATTAAACATAATAATATTAGAGTCTTCTATGCCACTCTTTCCTGCATTGTAATGCAGAGGTTCTCTCTGACCTTTAGACTGTTGGAGGGTTCTCCCGGAGCTGTCAAATGGCCACAAATAAGTGAAGTTGTCTGGTGGTGGGCACAGCTCCTCTGACTGTGAGCTTCTTGCTGCCCCTGTTGCTGGTGGTATGTCTCAGCTCCACCAGGCTTGGCATTTTCACTACTGGTTTCTTCTAGCATGCTTGGGGTTTGGGGGAAATGTTGATGCTGAGCTGGGTATAAAATCTGGTCTCAGTTGCTGCCTTTATCCTGTCCTGTCCCTCCTGACAGAGTAGACGAGGCTCTGATCCTGCCAGCTATCATTTTGGGGTCTTTAGGCATCCTGGGAAGACCTATTGACCTATGGATAAGGGGAACTAGGGAGTGACTCCTGGGTTTTTCTAGACGGAACAAAGGGCAGAGATGTGTATGTCACCAACTTACACAGCTGTTTCAGTCTTTTCCTTACACAGCCTGCTTTTCTTGTACATAGAGCCTGGTGGGGTTAAGCTGGGGATAAGTCTCCTGCTTGTTGGGTCAGAATGAGTTTCTTTCTCCTGTGACTAAGGCTTTCTTTCATGAGTCAGTTCATCATGTCTGGTTCCCTCCTCCCACAGGACCAGCACTCTCTCAGAAGACCTCTCAATATTTATGCAAATAGAAGTTCAGGGGCTGACGCTGCCCTTTTGCCAGAGGCCCCCAGACTAAGCCAAGTCGCTCTTTTTCTCAAGCTGAGGCCTTGATTTAAAGGCAGGATATGGTTCAAATTCCTGACAGTGTTTTCTCATTCCCTTGAATGTTTGTCTATATACCTCTCCACATAGTTAACCCAGTGTCAGGATCCCATCACAATCGGCAGGTTTTTGTATGGTTTGCTCTGTTGACTTCTGGTGCCTCCTTCTGAGCAATAGCCTTCTCAAAAAAGATTCTGTCTTTTTCTTTCATGTTTCTTGTTCTGTCTTGCAGAGCTATCTAGGAATATCACCATTGCTTTTGGAATGGGAAATGAATCTCCTCTCCTAGGGCACCAGTCACTGAGTGATTTACCAACACTAGAGCAGGCCCTTCATCATATTTCCAAAATGCCACACCTCAAAGCCTTCCTTATAACAGAGAGATATAGAGAAGGTGGGTTTTCTTCTTCAGCTTGGCATATATTCCTTCAATACCTACAATAATGCACTGGCAAAAAAATATCAGGGAGCAGAGTATGAGGCATTGAGAATATTACACAGAATTGTAAAGGACTGATAGAATGATACAACTGGGGGAAATCTAATATTATAGCAAATTGTAAGTTTTTTTTAACCATTTTTAACCATTATTTAACCATGATTTAAACACATTTTGAATTTTTTTTTGAAAAATTATTTAACCACATCTGGCAGGCTTACTCCTGGTTCTTTGCTCAGAAATCACTCCTGGTGAGCTCGGGGACCATATGGAGTGCTGGGGATCAAACCTGAATCAGTTGTGAATAGGCAAGTGCTCTATTTGCTGTAATATCTCCCCAGCCAATTTTTTGAATTTTTTATACCATACTCAGATCTTATGTAGTCCAGAGCTGAATCTTTCTTTGATGTCTGAGGGTTTTTTAGAAACTTTTGGTCAATATGAGATATGTGAAGGATGCAGGGAAAACTTGTCTTTGCATGAATTGTTCACTGAATAATTGCAGACATTAATTTCAATTGATCTTTTATCTCGATTTGCTCAGTTCAAATTTCTCAAAATAATATTTTAAATATTATTTTTCATGGTTTTAGTGTTTATCTGATGTTTAATATGTTCATCTTGTAGTTTTTATGTAGGAGTTTGGTTAATTGCAGTGACTAAATACTTTCATTCTAAATCCTTCTATAAACTCCTTTAGCATGTCTGTGAATGTGGACTGGGAGATAGTACAGCGATTAGGATGAACGCTGAGCATGTGCTAGGCATTAAGTTCAATTCCCAGCACTGAGTGGTATTTCCATTATCCTTGGAGATCCCTCACACCTCAAGGTGACCCTAGTGGTCCCTGGGATGGGAAGATTAAAACATTTCCACATCTGCCAGCTCTAGCATTGAACCATTGGTCTTGGCTGATTATTGCTTTCAGTGACCCTGGCCCCTAAAATCCTGGTACCAGTTGAATTTGGCATCACTTGGGGGATCTCACCAAGAAACAACAACAAATAGAATAAAATGTCTGTAAATGTGATTTTAAATGGATGTCATAAACACTCTTGGTCAACTGTAATGAATGAATGTGACTATATTTTGGAGAGTGGAATTTATGGTTTCAACTTCTAAATCATGGTCTCTTGACTAGTTTTAAACTCCCAGCATATAAGTGGCCTGTATCCTATATGTAATTATGAAATTTTACTGTACTTGAAAACTAGCAAGTTAGGATGCCAAACTTTCGTGGATTGTGCCAGAAGACACTGAACCCCTGGGTCAGAAAAAAAGGACTTTCAGGATGTATAGTACACAGGAGAACTTCAAAATTTCTATGATTTCTCCTGTCCTTAGAAGTTTCACAGGGAATGCAGACTACTCCAGGTGTGTGTTATGCACTTGAAGGGTAGCATCTCAGGCAACTGCAATCAAGATTCTTGTGGTGTTTCTCATTTTTATTTTGGGACCACATCCAGTGGTACTCTTGACTTCTTTTATGACAGTAAGGGAAGCAGCACTCTTTTAGAAAGTTGATTGAACTCAAGACTTTAGGAGGAAGAAAGAAACAAACAAGTAATGGAAGTTTGTGAATAAAAGAACACTGTGTCCAATATGTGATAAATGAAGGGAGGTTCTCCAATTCATCACTGTGATGTAGGTCTAGAAAGAAAATATTCCAACTTAATATCAGAGCAACAAGAAACTCAGGAAGACAGTTTTCTGCGGGACAGAGAAAGAAATTCCATGTGACCTAAGTTATTCATAAAAAGATAAATATAGAAAGGAAAGATAATAAGATGTGAAATAAAAACAGAAATTTATAGTAGAAAATTATGCCCACAATAATAAACACATTCATTGAAAAAACATATAGGTAAAGGTAAAGGCCGTCCCGTTGATCGTCGAGCGGGCCCAGTAACGTTTCCATTGGAGACTTTGTTGTTACTCTGTTTGGCATATTGAATACTCTTGGTAGCTTGCCGGGCTCTCCGAGAGGGGCGGAGGAATCAAACTCGGGTCGGCCATGTTGGCCGCTTGTAAGACAAACGCCCTACCCACTGTGCTATCGCTCCAGCCCCGAAAAGAGATAATCAAAATATATTCTTTTTCACATTGTGAAATGTTTGACTTGGATTAGAATGGGGTATTTCTTTAAATTACATTGAATATAGAAGAAAATAAATTTTATATTACAGCTGCAGATATGGACTGAAGTTATGTGATGTATGAAAATTCTATTTGTAATAGGTATAGGCAGAAAAGCCTTATTTACTGTTGAAGATCCAAATATGAGTATTCCTTACCTTGGCCATACAGACCTCCAAATACAACTGAGAGAAAGGAGTGAGTGGATGAAAGTGGGGAAAAGGCTGGGTAGCATTCCTCAGAGAAATCATTAAAAGACTGCTTAAAATTTATGGAAAAAAATTTCTAACAATCACAAAGATGTGGGCTGGAAAGAAAGTTCAACAGGTAGGGTGTTTATACATGGTCAATCTGGGTTTGATTTGCAGAACCCCATATGGTCCCCTAAGCACTGCCAGAAATGATCTCTGAATGCAGAGCCAGGTGTAAGCCTTGAGCACCACCAGGTGTGCCTCCCCCTAAACAACAGAAACTAACTACAAAGGTGAGTAATGCAATATTTGAAATGATTAGCTTTACTCTTAAACTTGAATGAAGGAGATAGTGCTGTTGGAGAAATAGAACCCTGCATTCAATTTCATAAATAAACAGAAGTCTGTGGGGCAGAAGGGATAGTATATGAGTTTGGGCTTTGCATGTGACCAACACTGGCTCCATACCTGGTCCCACAAGTGGTCCCCCAAGCGGTCCCCCAAGCATCACCAGAAGTAAATCCTGAGCAGAGCTGTTTGTAGCCCAAAAAAGCCAAAGGAGAAAATGTAAACAGAGAGAGAGAGAGAGAGAGAGAGAGAGAGAGGGATCAAAGAAAATCTAATGCAGATGAGGCAAAAAGAGTTTTCCATCCTCTGCTCTGCTTTACTACACGGCCTGTAACCAGCTTCTACCCCACCCAATATTTGTTCTTTGCTTTCATTTAGTAATAGCAACCAGATTGCCAACTTTCTGCACCCAGATTCTCTGGAGGAGGAGCTCCACCTTGACTTCTTGTCCTGAGTGCCTAGTGCCTACATGTGTATCCAGTATTTGTCCACTGATAGGGCCTATGAGACAGGAGGCAGTGCCTGGAACATCTGGAGAAGTTCTTGCCCTTTTTTAGAATTTGCCTGGTGGGGAAACTGTCTTAGGCTGCATGTGAACAAGGATATACCACAGAAGTCATCTGCAGCCACCTGATGGTCAGAGGCCTCAGTATGAGGGCTAGGAATTAGGGAGGAAAGATGGAAAACTGCTTTGTAGGAGTCTCTAAAGTGTCTTTTCAAGGCATCATCTGTGACCTACCTCACCACCGGAATATTTAAGTTACTTGGACCATTAACTTTTATTTTTACAGCCAGTATAAGTCAGTTTTCTGTTCCTAACAACCAGTAGAGTTCTAAGAGACAAATAATAAGAATAAAATAAAACACTCTGAGAGTACTTATTAAGCAAATAACAATATATACCATTGTATAGAATTTTATACATGACACAACTCCATGCATCTTGTTAATCTTCCCAGCATGCTTATGAGACCAGGATTGTTATCTCTGTTATAAAAGAGAAAATGTAACAAAATAGTCAGGTGACCTAATCAAGTAGCCTGGTGATAAGTGAGCTGACCTTTTGATATTAATCCTGTGCTGTTTACAAAATATCACACTGCAGGTGTAGATACATGAACTGTTGAAAGAAAATAGATGATCCAGAAGTAGATTCATGCATATGTGAAATTTTAGGGAGGGTACAGATGACCTGGAATTTCAGTGAAGAAAGAGAGATTATTTAATAATAATAAAAAAGAAGCTGGAAAAATTGGTTATCCATTTAAACAAAATGAATTGGATCTCACCCTTACGCCATACCCCCAAATCAACTCCAGATGGATTACGAACTTAAATGTCAAAAGAAAACTTTAAAACACCCATTAGAAAAATATAGGTGGATATCTTTCTGAACTTGGAGCAGGGAAGGCTTTCTTAAACAGGCAAAAAAGTGCAAACCATAAAATGAAAGATTTATGACTTTATTAAAATTAAGAAATTTTGTTCAGAAGATTTCTTGAAATGAAAAGTAAGCTATATTGTGAGAGAAGATTATTTGCAACATATATGACTGACAAAACTTAGTATCACAATATATAGACTCCTATAGAATATTTTTAAAAAGCTTGAATGACTGAGTAGAAGAGAGATTTTTAAAAAGAAAAGAGAAAACTACAGAGACAAACTTCTTATAGAAAGTGAAAAATATGTAGCTAGAAATATATGACACTTTATAGCAAATGTAGCACTTTATAGTATTGACCAGAAAAGATGTAGACTAGTAAATCACTACACTTCATACCATTTTGTATCTAGTCATTGACAAGAATTAATAATTCTTAAACTATTCTCAAAATTGTAGAATATATAGAGCATCCAAATATTTTATATTTTGCTGGAAAAAGTTGGTATTTAATAAATTGCTATAGTTATTAAACTATGTAAAGCTAATTTTAAAATTGAATATTCACATATTGTATGTTCCAACATTTTATTTTGGTATATGTCAAAGGAATTCTTACTATGAGTTCACTATGAGAAGCATTCAATTTTAGAATATTGCTGTTTATGATAGCAAGAGACAAGTTTAGTTTAAGGAGGAAACACATAAACTGCAGTTCATTGTGGAGTATGTCAGTGAAAAATGAATGAACTACTGTAACATGTGAAAATATGATTCTCAGTGACAAAATTTCAGATGTCTACAGCATGATGGTCTTCCTAACATCTAACAATTACAAAGATTTGTTGCTGAAAGTTTGATTAATCATATACATGCTCTAAAATTACCTTTGCAAACAAGGAAGAAAATAATAAACACACAGTTCGGCATGTCAACAATTTAACTAGCCTAGTGGGATAGAGCAGGGCATTCATGTTCTAAGTTTTGGGTTGTGTAGTTAGTTTCATTATCAATGAAGTTATGTAGGAATAACAAGAATGACAGAGAAGTAAAATCCTGCATAAAGCAGTGATAATACTGTATCACAAATCCAGTTTCCTTGCAAGTAAAATGGGATTAATAATTGTTTCTACCTCCAGAGTTGTCATCAGAGTTAAAACTCTTGGACAGTACTTAATATAATGCAAAATTTATCTCAGTGTTTGTGGAAGAGAGAAAGGAAAGCGAGGACAAGTGAAGGAAGGGAAAGGAAGGGGGAGGTAGAGAGGAAGAAAGGAAAAAGGAGGAAGGAAGAAAAAGAGAAAGGAAGGGAGAGAGGAGGGGTGAAGAGAAGGGAGAAAGGAAGGAAGGGAGGGTGGAAGGGATGGAGAAAGGGAGTGAGGGAAGAAGAAAGGAAGGGAGGGAAGGAAGAAAGGAAAGGCAAAAAGAAAGGAGAAGGTAGGGAGGGAGGAGGGAAGGGAGGGAAGAAGGGAGGAAGAGAAGAAAGGGCAAGTGAGCATTTAAAGTCCATTATTTCAATATTAGTTCCTGGAAATGGTAGTAGATTTAATCAGGGAAAATTCTTTAGAGAAGGAAAATCAGAGATAATGTAAAAATGAAGTTAAAATGTGCTAAAATACAGCTACATCAGTTGACACTGGTTTGCTTGCTAGTTATTGGATTAAGGTTCCAGCTTCTATTTTCAGAGTGGAACCTAGTTACTATGATAATGAAGGTGACATTTGTTTGATTTTCCTCCTTCGACTTGTGGAAGAACCCTATAAACTCCTCTATAAATAACCCACTCAAGACCTGAAGGTTTCCTGTAACTTCTAACCTGAGGCCAGCCAGCCTTGGAGGAGGCAGTGTGTGTGAGTGGTGGCTGAGTCAGCAGGGAGGAGTCTGAACACACAGTGCCTCCCCCTTCTGAGAGAGGAGGCTGGGCAGCAGCACCTCCCAGACTGCCCTGCCAGTGCCTCAGAATCAATACACGTGAAGCCTCTCCCTCAGGACTCTGTATTCACTGAGTCACTGAATCAAGTTCATTCCTCTTGGCCCAGGAGATTTGTTCAGCTCTCACTGGGACACTCAGAGAATACAGTGACAAATGAATAGACTGCTTAACTTCTAGCAGTGAGCAGGGGACAGGCCACAAACACCATAGCGGTGATGCAAATTGTGGGTTTGAGGAGTTTCAACCTCTTAGTAAAATACACAGTAGCTGCCCTCCATATTCTGTTTGAGTGAGCAGAGGAGGGACAGAATTTGGGTGGGGTAGAGCAATGAGCTGATCCTGAGGTTTGAGCTATATGCACTCATGCCCTGCTCAGACTAAAGGGGCACTTTTCAGCCTCTTGGTTCTATTGGCTTCAAAACAAAACTTCTTTTCCAGCTGTTGTTTTCTGTCCATTGTGATTGTGTCATGCTTCCTGTTTGTCAAGTGAAGCTCCTGAACTGAGTCAGTGGTAGAGCTCAAACATCGGTCATATGCATGAAGTCCAGGGCATGTGAGCAGGTACACACACATACACACACACACACGTACACTGATAAACATACACCAGGTAGACTCTACAAGAAACGAGTGGTCAGTGTTTCCTTTCCTCACATTTGACTAGTTATTTACATCACCCCACTTTTCCATGGACTACAAACAGCCATCATGCAGAAGAATCATCAAGATCACTCTTCAAAATTTTCTTTCCATTTGAATCAACATACATTCGGAAGACCAAGAGAGACCTACAGAATACTTTGGTTTCTTTGGTTATACTAGACACATTAACAATGCTTTTCCAAGTCTGTAGACTTAACACTCACCAGTTCCATTTGATCCATGAATATTCTTTCCTTTCTTAGGCCTTCCAGCAAGCTAATTGTGTGGAAAGACCAACTAATGGTTACAAATAGAAACTTGCTATTTTTTAAAAAATCACAGTATAGGGAGAAGATTTCCAAAGAATTAAAAATAAAGTAGAATGTGAGTCAGGGATAGAGTCATTTTAAATTCATGCACAAAACTGGAAGCTCTTGTCCTACTTTTAATTCATGAGATTGTTTTTTTCCTTACTAGCAGTGGCCAAAAGCCTATTATAATTTGGATAAGATATACATCCATGTGGAACTTTAACAAATCCAACCTGCTTTCAATTCTGAATAAGTAACATTTAATTTGTTCATATTGGAAATCTATTCTTCAAAAATCAAGATGAGTGAAGAATTGGACAGCATTTTCAACTGTTTTCATAAATCTAGTTGTTGGACCATGAAATTCTCAGGGGAGGGATGGTATGTCCCCAGAGACTCCATTTAACATTTCAAAGTCTCCCTCTCCTCCCTTCCACATGACAGTATCTGCTTTACTAATCAGAGCGAAATTTATCATGTAGGATTCAAGGGAGATATTTACAGCATCTTTAAGCACCCTGGCTTTGCTTTCTGTGATGTCAGCTCCTCTCTTAAGGAGATAAAAGAATACAGCTGGTGCCATAATAGACCAGGGACCATTTCAGAATTTTAAAACAGGAGACCTTATGGAAGAAGGGGGATTTGAAGTAGCTTTTCTTTTATTTTGTTCCTTCTACAATGAACAGGTGCAGGAGTCAAAGCAAAGAGGGTTGCTTGCTTTGGTAGTTGTGGAGCAGGGGTGAACTTTTTTGATCACTGGTGAAAGAGGGTGATTATTAAACATCAAACAGGTGTGCAGACTCTTCCCTTTCTGCCTGGGAAACCCAGGCCAGGACAAAACAGGAGGACCTGTGTGAGATTGTCATTTTGTCAGGGCTGCCGTCATCTCAGCCAAATGAAAACCAGCCTACCTGACAGGAGCATGCAAAAGGTAGCTTTCTATTCTTTTTTTTTGTCAACTGGCAGATATAAAGGGTCTGGAAGATGAAGCTACTTCTTTTGGAGCTAATGGGTGAGGGCATCTAACCATGCTCTCTTTAAAATGACAGAATGCAGTTAAGTGGCAAAACTGATTCTGAAATTATGGGAGCTATAGCTTTGAGTTACAAGAATGATATGCTTAGAGAGTGAGGAAGCTGGGTCCCTGATATTCCATAAAAGTGTAATCCAATGATAAATCTGTGAAAAAATAAAAATGAAGCAGATGAACACACTTGTTTTATATCATAAATAAGTCCATTCTGTTTGGGAATATGAGGAAATAGATTCCCTTTATTATATTAAGAAGTGTCATTAAATGGCTTAGAAAATATTAAAGTACTGTGATAAGATCAAACAATCATTAGAGTTTTTTATAGCATTTTAAGATTAATGCAATTAATGCTATTAAAATAAAGTGGAGTGTTGGCTCCGTAGATTTTTATCCCTGTAATTTAGTCATCCTCTGCAGTATCTTACAAGATAGAAATTCCAACAGCTTTTTGTTCAATGACTAAAGAAAATGTAGCCATACTTTCTAACACAGCAACAAATTGTCCCCAGGCCCAAGAGAATGACTTTACATTAGAAATAAATAATAGATCACGAAGGTGTTAAATTTTCCAGTGGTGTATTTTTCAACGCAAACTCAGGGGAAAAGTGGATCATCTAACGTTACACAGTTCCTTTTAGGCACCCATAAAGCAGGCTTTCCTGCTGACGGGATGATGCCTTTTACAGCTGGTGGGTGTTTAGTTCTCTACATTCCAGACCAAAAGAAGAAAATGGCTGGGATGTAGAATACCTGACCCCATATATTGCTCATTCTCTGTGTGAGTCAATCTTTGAAGTTCAAAGATAAAAATCATCATTAATCACAGACCTTTCCATGGTCATGAGATCAGATATTCCAATCCCTTTCTGTAATTCCCCTGATGTTGGACAGTGGCAGAGAATGACCTGGCCATGTTTCTCTTTATGACACACAGAATTCCTTGCCCATGGCTGACAGCTTGAATGGCAGGCAGGAATAGAGAAATGAAAAGACAGTCCAAGACAACTGACTCAGTACAGCCCACAGTACCCCTAGGCCACCTGTATCCCAGGGGATGCTGAGATATCAGGCAGCATTTTCATTACAAATGGCATTGACTTCCAGGAAACAGACTGCCTGTGGCTTTGCTAAAAGGTAGAGGGTTGGTCCATGTGGGACTCCTTTATTAGCCCACCTGTGGCAGAAGCAGATGTACGCTTGCATATGTGAATTTATTTTCCTACAAAACAGGTGTGCAAGGAAAGTGAGGGGAAAAGGAATAGTTTCATCTCCCAGGTGAAAATACAGATTAAATTCTAGCAGTTCAATTTAGAGGTATTGGATTTACTCTGTGTTCCTTGATTAAAAAGAATATTATCCTGTAGAAATGAAGAAGGTAGAAACACAGGATGGAAGAAAGAAGAGAAGGAAGGAAGAAATGAAGGACAGGAAGAAGGAAGGAAGGTAAGAAAAGTGGAAGAGAGGGAGGAATTGCTGGATTATTGAAGCATTGTCCTTTTCAGCCCTCAGCACTTGTGGGAGGCAGATATTACCATCTTATAGAAGAATGAATGGAAGTCAGGGGGGTTGCTCCTTTCCTAGTGAAGCAATCGTGACTCACTTATTTTTGTTGGTAGTGCCTGAGTTCCTTGTTATAGTTGGGGACTTCCTCCCTTTTTTGACTTGTGGTAATGATGAATAAGCAGGTAGCTTTCTTGCTATTGGATGAGAAAGGACTAAGTGTTCACCTTCTGGACCCCTCACCCCCATCCTACCATCCTACTCCCACGCTTCCCTTGAAATAATGACCAAGGGGTTGATATCCAGGATATACAAAATACTGGTTAAACTCCACAAGAAGAAAACATCCAACCCCATCCAAAAATGGGGCAATGAAATGAACAGAAACTTTCTCAAAGAAGAAATCCGAATGGCAAAAAAGCACATGAGAAAATGCTCTACATCATTAATCATCAGGGAGATGCTGATCAAAACCACAATGAGATACCATCTCACACCTCAGAGACTGGCCCACATTCAAAAGAACAAAAGCAACCGATGCTGGCGCAGATGTGGCGAGAAAGGGACACTCCTTCACTGTTGGTGGGAATGTCCACTGGTTCAGCCCTTCTGGAAAACAGTATGGACGATTCTCAAAAAATTAGAAATTGAGCTCCCATTTGACCCAGCAATACCACTCCTGGGAATATATCCCAGAGAGGCAAAAATGTATAGTCGAAGTGACATCTGCACTTGTTTGTTCATTGCAGCACTCTTTACAATAGCCAGAAACTGGAAGAAACCTGAATGCCCAAGAACAGATGACTGGTTAAAGAAACTTTGGTACATCTACACAATGGAGTACTATGTAGCTGTTAGAAAAGATGAAGTCATGAAATTTACATACAAGTGGTACAATATGGAAAGTATCATGCTAAGCGAAATGAGTCAGAAAGAGAGGGATAGACATAGAAAGATTGCATTCATCTGGGGGATATAAAGTAACAAAGTATGAGATTAATACCCAAGAATAGCTGAGATCAGCACCAGGAGGATTACTCCATAACTTAGAGGCCAGCCAGGTATCCTAGAGGAAAGGGCAGTTCAGATAGAGAAGGGAGCACCAAATAAAGGATGTTTGGAGGATCCTCCCAGGACGGGAGATGCATGTTGAAAGTAGACTATGGACTGAACATGTTTGCCACTCAATGCCTCTTTTGTAGACCACAACACCCAAAAGGAGAGAGAGAACACAGGGGATTGCCCTGCCACAGAGACAGGGGGGATGGGGGGATGGGAGTGGGAGGGATATTATCCATGGTGGTGGAAAATGGGCACTGGTGGAGGGATGGGTATCTGATCATTGTATAATTGAAACCAAAGCACAAAAAATTGTAAATCTACAACTTAAAAAAAAATAAAATAAAATAAAGGGAAAAAAAAAGAAATAATGACCAACGTTCCAATAATCATTGGATCTTCTCCAGGTTGCTTCCCTTCATAAGTTCCTGAGAGAGGAGTGTATAGGGGACTTCTGGCCATCATGCCTCCATTTGTCTCTCCTTTTCTCTCTTTCTGTCCCTCTCCTAGCTTCTATTTCTCTTGCTGTTATCTTATCCACTTGATCATGTAAATGATGGCCTTTTTGCACATGCGAAGGTTATTCTCTTTATGTAGCTTTTATAACTTATTTATAAAATTTCTACTACAAATCATTCTTTCAGGTTCTGCATTATTTTGGCACTCACCAAATTGTACTATCTGCTGATAGAAATCATTTTACTTCTTTCATCTTTCCTAGCATCCTTTTCCTACAGTCCTGTTTTACATAGTCATATAGAATGAAAAATAAAAAATCTAGAAAATGATGAAAAAAATTCTAAACAAGATCTATTTTTCTTAACCCCCAAATTTCCCTGATGACATCTATATAGAAAACCAGATTGTTAGAAAGACTATTCTAATGAAAGGGGTCTTTGAGTACTAATGTAGCTAAAAATCCAAGGTGAAATCTGCTCAAAACAGGACAAGATAATAAGAGGATGATATTAGGACTCCTATTTTTCTCTTTTGACTCTTGATTATCTACATATGTCTACCTTTCCCTCAACTCCCAATTTCAAATGACTTTCCTCCCATGAAATTGGCAATATGACAATACAGCAATAACAGCTCCACTTAGCATTTATTTCCTGTTAGTATTCTGGGGGAAAACGAACAACTCTGTAGGAAAGGTTCAGGAGTGACTCAGGAGCAGATTGGATCTCATGCCTTTCTTTGAATCCAGTCATAATGGCCTTGGAAGGAAACACTCTATTACATAGGGATTCCATGCCCATTTAAAGAACCTGGTAATAGATTCAGCCATACTTAGTCACAAGACCACAAATTATAATAGGAATGCTTCTCTCAACAGTAAGGATACCATGTAAACAACGCATGTTACAGCACCATAACTTGATATCCATGTCATCCCATATTCTTGTCATCCCATAGACATTGTTAAGTGTTTACTAAATAGTTGTGATGTAGCAACATGAATACTGTTTGAATCTATTCAGGTCCATAGTGCTAAGAAGTATCATTGCATATTTGATATGATGTTGTAAAAATCAGTCCTTGAGCTGCAAGTTTTCTTGAAAATATAGCTCATAAATCAGATTACAAATGCTGTGGTAGCTAATTTGATATTGGAGAGTATGAGTTTAAAGGACGATGCTGGATACTCAGGATTAGATTGGCAAAAGTTAGAATTTGAAAGAGTGAATTTTTCACTGAGTGGGTACTGGAGATCTGGGCCCTGGTTATTAAAAACAAAAGGAAGATAACACTTGTCCTCAAGAAGCTTATGATCTAGTTGATAAATTCATGCTAAGATGCATACTCTTTGTGCTCTGAAGGTGTACTGGGGGGTGGAAATAGTTCAATAATCTCCAAGAAAGGAAGAAAATCACACTCACAGCAGCTCATGGGAATATTGTACGAGAAAGAATTTGTTAGGTAATCTCAGATGAGTTGTGAGTGGTGGTGAGGTGAAGAACAACATAAGCAAAATAAACAGTTCTGAAGCAAGTTTAAAGATAAGGTAGAGTTTGAAAAGAATCTTAGAATTAAGATTAAAAAATTGGTTCTGCCTACATTTTCCTTCCATACCTTATGGATTCAGGTCTGATATTGAGGTCTTTAATCCATTTTGACATGACTTTTGTGCTTGGCGCTAGACAGAGGTCTGAGTTAATTTTTTGCATATAGCTGTCCAGTTTTCCCAGAACCACTTGTTGAAGAGGCTTTCCTTGCTCCTCCTCACATTTCTTGCTCCTTTATCAAAGATTAAGTGATCATATACTTGAGAGGCTATGTTAGAATATTCAGTTCTGCTCCATTGATCTGCAGGTCTGTTTCTATTCCAATACCATGCTGTTTTAACTCCTACTGCTATGTAGTACAGTTTGAAGTTGGGAAAGTGATGTCACCCATCTTCTTTTTCTCTAGGATTGCTTTAGCTATTCATGGGGAGTTACTGTTCCATATGAATTTCAGTAGTGTTTTGTTTATTTCTTTGAAAAATGTCATGGGTATCTTTATAGGTATGGCATTGAATCTGTATAAAGCTATGGGAGTATTGTTATTTTGACAATGTTAATCCTCCCAATCCATGAGCAAGGGATATGTCTCCATTTCCTAGTGTTCTCTTTTATTTCTTGAAGTAGTGTTTTGTAGTTTTCTTTGTATAGTTCCTTCACCTCTTTAGTTGTGCTGATTACAAGGTGCCTGATTTTCTGAGGCACCATTGTGAACGGAATTGTTTTATAAATATTTTTATTCTCTTTCATTATTTGTCTATAGGAAAGCCATGGGCTTTTGGGTATCGATTTTGTAACCTGCCACTTTAGTATACAAACCTATAGTTTCTAAGAGATTTTCTGTAGAGTCTTAAGGATTTTCTAAGTATGTTAACATGTCATTTTCAAATAGTAATAGCTTGACTTCAGGCAGAACCCTCCACAATATTGAAAAGGCATCTTTAAGGATGAAATACCACTGCTCAAGCAAGTGGAAAAAATGTAAGAAAATGGGACTACATTAAACTAAGAAACTTCTGCACCTCAAAAGAAACAGTGGCCAAAATAAAGAGATAGCCCAGAGAATGGGAAAAATTATTTACATAATATCCATCAGTTAGGGGTTAATATCCAGGATATACAAGAAACTGGCAGAAATTTACAAGGAAAAAACCTCCAACCCCACCAAAAAAATGGGGAGAATAAAAGAACAGAAACTTTCTGTAAAAAAGAAATTTAAATGACCAAAAGGGGCATGAAAAAAGCTCTATATCCCTAATCATCAGGGAGATGCAAATCAAAACAACAATGAGATAACACCTTACAACACAGAAACTGGCATACATCCAAAAGAACAAGAACAACCTGTTCTAGTGAGGATGATTGGAGAAAGAGACTCTCATTCATTGTAGTTGGGAGTGCCAACTGGAATGCCTTATTGGAAAACAGTACGGATATTCCCCCAAAATTAGAAATTGAGCTCCCATGTGACCCATTTCCATTCATATTTCTGGGAATATACTCCAAGGGTGCAATAAAACACAATAGAAATTACATTTCCACTTGTATGCTCATTGCAGCACTGTTCACAATAGACAGAATCTGAAAACAACCTGAGTGCCTGAGAATAAATGACTGATTAAAGAAACTTTGGTACATCTACACAATGGAATACTCACAGGTGTTAGAAAAGGTGAAGTCATGAAATTTGCTTATAAGTGGATGGATGTGGAGACTATCATGTTAAGTAAAATGGGTCAGAAAGAGAGGGACATGCATAGAATGACTACTCATTTGTGTGCAGGAATATAAAATATCATAATTGAGACTGAAACCTGACAATAGAGACAGGGGCGAGGAGGATTGCTCCACAGTTTGGACACCTCACATCCTGGGGAGAAAGGCAGTTGGGATGGAGAAGGGACCACTAAATCAATAATGGTTGGAGAGAATATATCAGAATGGGATTTATGTGCTGAAAGAAGACTAAGGATCAAACATGATGGCCTATTAGTATCTGCATTGCAAACCATAATGTTCAAAAGTAGAGAGAAAGGAAAAAGGAAAATTCCTGCCACAGAGGCAGTGGGTAGGATGGGGTGAGGGTGATGGGAGCTATACTGGGAACATTAGTGGTGGAACATGTGCACTGGTGGAGGGATGGGTTTGACGATTGTATGACTGAAACTCAATCATGAAAGCTTTGTAACTGTATCTCACGGTGATTCAATAAAAAAAATTAAAAAGCAGTATGTACAGGAATAAAGTCCTTCACATCAGATAAGCAAGGGGACTCCATTAAAAATTGGTAAAAGCACTTAGTCTTCTACCTAGAGAAATCAAAGTGTAAATAACAAAACAGCAATAATTGCCATTTAATGTCCTTTTACCACTGTAGTAGTTTCAATTTTGACATATGTTTAATCAACAGTGGTTTTGACCACTTTCACTTTTTCCTTTTTTCTTCTGTTGGTCAGCTGGTCAATGACCTGTAAAGAAAGAACACTTGAGTAGATGCCCTCAAAGGGTTTTTAGGATAATTCGGTGCTGTGAGAAATCCTTCTTTAGCAAGAGTGATTATATCCACTCATTTATATATTTATGCAATAAATATTAAAGTCCAACATCAAAATTTTTTTATAATTGCTTTATGGGAAATTCCCAAAAGAGTCCTGATGGTCCACTGGCATGGGCATCTAATACGGCCTTCTTTTTTATGCAGAGCCAATGAAACACAAGGTTTCTATTAAGCAAGCACTTAGAATTTATGGGCATGTTCAATGAGAGAACTATAGAATACAGGCCAGTTCTTTTTACACAGTCCTTGGTAAAAGTTACTGAATAGGCTTCTCTAATGGACAAAGATTAGAAATTTCATCCTCTTTGCCAAAAACCTATCTTGAGAATGATAAGGAAATATGAAAATGTTTTACTCCAATTTGCTAGACTTATTCTAGAAGGATTCTCTGGGTTTTACTACTAGAGCTGTCATCATCAAAGACTCCCATCTTAAGGTGTGAGCTAAGCATAGTGTAGTGATGAAAATAAACTACTCATTATTATCTTTGTTGGGAATTATGGTCAAGTGAACTCTTTAATGGTCTCCTATCAAAGAAAATTTGGTCCTTCCTTTCTCTTCTTATTTAAATCAAAAGAATCAGAGGTCGTTAGCCAGTGTTGAAAAGGGAATCTTCAGTGGGTCATAATCTAAACACAATGAGACAGAAGACTGCACTAGTAGGAAAAATGAAACTGTCTATATCAACTGAAAAAATTCGAAACTCTTGCTGAGGAGGGCTCATGAGCATTACTTGTCAAATATTTGGTACAAGTCATTTGAATCTGGAAATGGGGGAGGAAAATTGTCAGAGTCAAGGAGAGAGGAATGGGTCTATTAAAGGAGATCAGAGAAGATATAGTGTGGGCCCAATTTGGGAAATGTTGGCTTTGGAAATGAAGATGATTTGAAAGAGTAATATCTGAGAAATGGGTCAAATTAGGACACAGAGAGGATTTGTTTCCAGGTTTACAAGGCCTTTAATGGGTAGCATATGGAAAGATGGTAGGAGGAGAGGACAGTTCCCCAAAGGAAAAGTGGCAGGGACACACATGCTGCTCTGAGATTACACAAACCAAAGTTGGTCAACTCCTACTTTCACCAACTCATAGACGCAAACCCATATGTAGAGCCATGGTAAGGAGATTAGTCTTTAATGACATTATTGTGTCATTGGGTCACTTGGTCTTTGATGACATTATTGAGTCACTGGATCACTCTTGAAATCAAGTTGTGTCTTTGTTTTAAACCCCCTAACTCTGTAAGGTATTTTTGGTTGTAATGTTTTATTTCTTATATCAGAAGAATCTTATCATACGTTATGAATTATCCCTAGGAAGGTGCATAACAATGTGATATCTTGAGCATAAATATGATGCCTTATGTATCCTATTTCCTACAGGCATCCATGGGCAGAATAAACTCTCACCCCTTCTCCCAGCGGCTGTCTTTAACAGTAAGCACAGCTCTCTCTCCAAGAACAGCAGTTTTACATCAGTTCTCCATCCTTCCCTCCCAAACATTCTCTTTTCCACTAGATACTTCCACAAATTGTTCTCTCTTCATATCTAGTTGCTTATATTTTATCGTCTGCTCTCTCCACTTGACTGGAATCACCCTGACTCCAATTACTATTCATCTTTTGTTCCTCTAGAAACATTAAGTATTCTATGTGGTAATTGATACCATGGTGATCTCTAAATGTTTGATGAAGCAAAGGATAAGAAAAATTAAAAAAGAATGCATTTTCTTAACATAAGACAACATTGGAATTCATAAGATTTTGGATATATATTAGATATCCAGGTACAGCACTCTTGTTTCATTACTTTTATCTAGTGCAGCATTATATTTAGTTATAAAAGAGTTTGATGTCCGAAAGTAGACTATAGACCAAACATGATTACCACTCAGTGCCTCTTTTGCAAGCCACAACACCCAAAAGGAGAGAGAGAACAAATGGGTATGCCCTCCCACAGAGGCAGGGTGGGATGGGGGAGAGGGGGAGTGGGAGGGATACTGGGATTTGTGGTGGTGGGAAATGGGCACTGGTAGAGGGATGGGTATTTGATCATTGTATAATTGAAACCCAAGCACGAAAATTTGTAAGTCTACAACTGTACCTCATGGTGTCTCACTAATAAAAAAAAAAAGAAAAAAAAGAAATTATGTAATCAAAGTAGAGAGAGAGTTGAGTGGAAATCATCTGCATCACAGGCATTGGGAGAGGTGGGATGGGGGATATATTGGGGTTCTTGGTGGTGGAAATTATGAACTGATGAAAGGATGGGTGTTTGATCATTGTTTGATCAAGACTTAAACCTGAAAGCTTTGTAACTTTTCTCATGGTGATTCAATAAATAAATTAAAAAAAAAGAGTTTGATGTCCTAAAAATACTGATAATTGTTTCATGATTGCAGAAAGCTTTAACTAATTTTCTTTCCCTTGTAAAGCAAGACTTTTTTAGGGCAGCCTCTAATTGCACTTGCAGGTGTTCCCATGGTTCAAACTATATTTGCACCCCATCAAATATGGTGCGGTAATAATGAAAAATAAATATTAAATATCTTATGATGTGCTGCGTGGCCTTAAAGCAGCTGCACGGTCCAGAAAGCAGCCTGGAGTGTGGTGGTGGCTGGGTAGTGGAGGTAGTGGAGTTCGGCCGATGAGATATTTATCTGGTTCTGGCCAGGTGGGTCTTCTGGGTGTAATCACTGGGTCACTGGAGATTGGTGGAATCAGTCAGAGGATCTTTGTTTCCGGGTCCCGTTGAGTCTGGAGTCCAAGGTCACAAAGTTCCACTTTACCTGATTCTGTGGGGCTTCACTCTCTCCCTCTCAGAGAGCCCGGCAAGCTACTGAGAGTATCCCGCCCACAAGGCAGAGTCTGGAAAGCTATCCGTGGCATATACGATATGCCCAAATCAGTAAATACAATGGGTCTCATTCCCCTTGCCCTGAAAGAGCCCCCAATATGAAAGCATTAAGAAGGACGAGCAAGGAAAGGCTGATAAAATCTCAAGGCCGACCTAGGTTGCTAAAATGAAGAAGGACTAAAATGACTGTCTATACTTTCAACACACATATGCTGGCATTGGAAGCATCCATTGAGGACCTGATACTGCAAGCGCGAAAGATCAAGTACGACATCATTGGTCTGATGGAGATGAGAAGGCATCAATCACATCACGCATTTTCGACACTGAAGAAGAACTTTTCCTCGTAACATGTGACAAAAGAGGCGTCGGTGGTTTCAGTGTCCTTGTCAATGTGAACTTGGCCATGATTCATTCAAATGCCTAACAACCCGAATTGGAAGATTACACTTGAATAGATGTGGCTCACTGCTGGCAGTCTCTATCTTCATTGTCTATGCACCACCATCCAGTTATGATGAAGGAGAAATTGAGAAGTTCTACATGGAGCTGGAGAAGTTCTATAAAGACCACACCTTCTACAAGATCATTGTCGGTGATTTTAATGTCAAGGTAAAACTAAGAAGATCAGCTGAAGAACTCCACATCGGGACCCATGGCCTACATTGGAATGAACAGGGTGAGAGACTTTCTGAGTTCATCATGTTGAACAAGACCATTCATGGTAACTTGCAATTCGAGAAGGCCGAATCTAAGCATTGGACATGGGAGTCTCCCTCCCTGTGGACAGTTCTATTGACCACATCATATTCAATCAACGGTTTTGCCTGACTGATGTCGCTGTTGTCCCAAAGTTCCAAATTGGATCGGACTACCATCTCCTTCGTGCAAAATTCTACTTCATGGAATGGGGAGAAAAAGCTGCAAAGTTTAAGAAGATAACTCCCAGAATGACCACCAACTGGGAGCTCTTTGGCACTATTATGGCAACATAGGAAGATGCCATCATTGACGATGTTGATGAAGAATACAATTTACTGGTTTCAGCACCTCCATGATTGTGCGAGGAACGCCGAGGGAGAGAAAGCCACAAAAAGATGCCTGTCTTCAAAAACTCTCAAGCTCATTTGCCAATGTGGCTGGGTGCGAGCCTCAGGCAACCACAAGCTAATGTATGAGCTCACAAAGCAGTGCAGAGATCTGATAAAGGAAGACATTAAAGAGAGAAGAGCAGCAGTGTTGTCCAATGCAGCAGAAGCCGGGAAAAGCATTCACAATGCCCGCCTATCCTTCACCAACTACAAGACCAGGATGACTGCTCTCCAACATTCTGATGAATCTATAACATCTTCCAGAAATGTAATGAAGAAGATTATCCATGACATCTACCTGAATCCTTTGATAGCCACGTCCACCTGCCCACATACCAAATTCCGCAGGATGGATATGTCGTTCCCAACGTTCTCCCTTCCGAAATCTGGCACACCATTTTGTCGGTAAAGAAGTAAACAGCACCCGGCAAAGACAAGGTCAGACATGAACACCTGAAGAATCTGCAATCAGTACTCATCAATACACTGGCTCAGCTCTTCACACGCTACCTGTCTGAATGCAAGGTTCCATGCCAATGGAAAATCAGCAGAACTGTTCTACTGTACAAGAAAGGAGACATCCACGACATTAGCAACTATCACCTGATTTGCCTGTTGTCCATTGTCTACAAGCTGTTCACTCAAGTTATCCTTAATAGGATTGGAAGAACACTAAATGAAGGACACCCATGTGAGCAAGCCAGGTTCCGAAAAGGTTTTAGCACAATTGACCATATCTATACGGTGACCAAACTCATTGAACTTTCTTGGGAGTTCAAGATGCCACTCTGTCTAATGTTCATTGATTTAAAGAAGGCCTTTGATTCTGTTGAGACTGAAGTGGTTATTGAAAGCCTAGACAAACAAGGCATTTAAACTATACATCAGGATCCTCCATGAGCTGTATTACAAATTCACTACCAGGATCTCACCATTCTACAAGGAAGTGATCATCGGCATCAAGAGAGGGGTTCCGCAGGTTGATACTTTCAACAAAACTCTTCAGTGCCACCCTCGAAAACATCATGTGATGACTGGAATGGGAAGGAATGGGAGTGAAGATAGATGGTAGGCAACTACACCATCTCCGCTTCACTGATGACATTGTTCTAATAACACCAAACATTAGCCAAGCGGTACAAATGCTGGCTGACTTTGACCGTGAGTCAGACTTCAGTTAAATCTCACCAAGACAATGTTCATGAGAAACGGAATTTTTCCTGACATTCCATTCACCCTCAACAGAATGAACATATCCGAATGCAGCAGTTATTTGTACCTAGGTTGAGAACTCAACAAAATAAATAACCTGGCACTGGCACCTAGCATCGAAGGAATAGCTAAGAGGATGAAGAACCTCCGACTCTGGGAACATCTCTTTGACTCCACTGTTCTTCCTGCATTATCATATGCCTAAGCCACCTGGGCCCTACGAAAACAGGATCAGAATGCTATTTGTGTCTCCCAAAGAGGAATCAAAAGAGCTATGCTTGGAGTATCATGCTTTACTCAAACGAGAGAAGAAATCTGGAGTTCCGACCTCCATCGACGATCGACAATCAGGGATGCTGTCTTGTTTGCCAAGGCATCGAAAATCATATGGGCTGGACATGTAGTGGGATTTGGAGATGACCGCTGGATTAGAGCCATTACCAACTTGATTCCACATGATGTCAAAATATCGTGTGACCACCCACCTGCGAAATGGTCAGACTTCTTTGTCAAGACCCTAAATGAATGGTTTGAGAATGGTTTAAGGCTCTTCGTGTTCCTGGAGTGAGCAGACACCACTGGCTACACTAGCACAAGACAGAGATGAATGGAAACATGATTGGCGCCCGCTCAAGCAAATCGATGAGTAAAGGGACATGAAGTGATCAAGTGATCAAGTGTAAAGCAAGTAAACTCTCTTCATACTTTCAAATCTTTTCTTTCAAAAAAAGTTGCGGGGATTGTTTTTAGGCTACACCTGGTGTTGCTCAGTTCTTACTCCTGGCTCTCCACTCAGGGATCATTCCTGGTGGTCTCCTGGGGGTGTAAGGGGTATTGGCAATGGAACTCAGGTCAGCCATGTGCAAGGCAAGTATCCAACTGGATCTACTATCTCTCTGGCCCCTCTTCAAATCTTCTTTTAGACTGCAGCTTTTCTCATCAGTCAACACATAGCTCCATAGAAACATCTGAGCAAGTAAAGTTAATTCTTGAATAAACAGGAATAGTGCTGGTAAGTAATTCTACTAAGTAATTCTTAGTAGTTGGAAAAATGTGGAATTACAGAAGGAGAGATTTTTTTACAGAAAGAGTATGAGACATAGTCTCTGTTGGGTAACATTGCTTTGTCCTTCAAGAAGCTTAGGTTTTATCTGGTTACACCCACCTCAGTGCTCCTGAAGCACTTCCATTTCCATTGTGTTTATCTGTAAACAGTCTTCCCTATGCTCTCCCACCCAGTTAATCAGCTTTCCCCTTAATCAGACTTTGTTAATTTGTAAGATCAGTTTCCCAGAAATCTATGATTTTATATGTATGAGTGAAATATTGCCTTTCTCCTCTCCTTATGCCTTATGAACAGTTTACTTTAAAGTAATATCCTTTTGTATAGATACAGAAAGACCGTTAACATTATGCTTTGTAATTTAGGATTTGATTGGCCTTGAATATTATTCACTCCCGGGCATCATCTTTCTCGACTTAAGCCTCAGTTGCCCATAGTTCCTAACACCCCAAAAGCAGGGTCCCGACGAGGGACTGAATGGACCCAGGGCAAGCAGTGAGCTACCCTGGCAGCGAAATGGGCCAGGCCAAAGTGCCACGATTCTTAACTATAAGTTAAGAGTTTGATCATAGACAAATGCTGTCATGATCCAAAGGTAACGACAAGACTAGGATCCTGCTAGGGGTGGGAAAGACTATCTGGCCTGAGCACCGTAGTCTGAGATCGAGATGGCCCTAGGAGAGCAATTCTATAAGTTTAAGATATTTCTTACTGTATCCATACAAAATGATTTATATAATATTTTATATGCTTGTCGGACAAGGAGAGGAGAGGCACGCCCATGGAATTCTGCTCTAGGGTGGGTCCTCCTGCTAAGGAAGGATCTGTCCTAGGAGCGGTCTTCCCTGAGGCTAAGATTTCTACCCCTGTTGATGTCCACCCCTATTGATTGTGACCACACCTATGTAATTGTCTTCCCCAATTGCTCTTGGAGGGAGATATAGGGACAGTAGATTGGGCAAAGGGGGGAGAGATAGAGAGACAGAGGAGAAGAGGAAAGAATCAGAATAAACTACGACTAATACCTACCAGCCTGGCCCTCGTTCCTTCCTCCGCCTGACCATCGCCATCGACCTCTCCGGGGTGGGAGAAGGGTGAGACTACCGAACGCGGGCGGCGGGAGAGATAGAGCTGCCACCGTGTGGGTGCCGTGCCCCCTATTTGTGTGAGTTTACACAGTCTCCACTAATATGCTTTGATAATAGAGTGATAGTAACTTAACAGAAAAACATTCACCTGGGGAAGCCAACAAATATTCTTATCTTTGGTGGAGAGCTTTTCTACTATTGTCCATTTAGCTAAACTGAAGTTAAGTTTTCCCTCAGGGTAACTATATTGATGTTTACAGCTCCAAGACTAAAATTTATTCAATAAAACTCTAGAGTCCTGAAGGTCTGTAGTGAGATTAATAAGATTAAAGAGTATCTGAAATATTTGTTCTTAAAAGCAAAGTCTCTGATCCAGACTGAGGAGAAAAGAAATTACTCTGGCTTACTATTTCTACGAGTTCTTCCACTTCCTCTGTAGGATAACGTTGCCAGTTTGCCCTTCCTTCCTGGCCACTGTAAGCTCGTGTTTGTTGATTGCCCCCCAACCTGTCAATTACCTTTGTCTTATGATCAGACTCTGACTTGTAAATATTGTATTTCCTCTTCTTAATGTCCTTTGCATGGTTAGTTATTTCAGAGCAATTTTTTGTATGGATACAAGAAGACAGTTCAAAAAGACACACCTATGGCTTGGGAGTTGATTGACTCCAGATAACATACTTCTTGGACATCTGCTCTCTTGATTTAAGCCTCAGTTGCTGTTATTTCCTAGATCTCCAAAAACAGGGTCCCAATGAAGGACTTGATGGACCCACGGCAAGTGGTGAGCTATGTACGAGCTACTCTGGCATTGAAATGGGCCTGGACAAAGTGCCCTAATGCTTAACTATAAGTTCAGAGCTTGCTCATGGACAAAATCTTTCATGATCCAAAAGTAATAACTAGATTTGGATCCTGCTGGGGTTAGGAATGGTTGATCCGACCTGAGCACTGTAGTCTGATTCTGTGATAAGATGTCCCCAGGAGAGTCACCCTACAAGCCTACAAGTGTCTATTACTGTGTTCCTACAGAATGGTAAATATTAGGAAGGAGAATTAAATATGGCAATTAAGTTGCACATCTATGGAGAGGACAAACATAGTTTAAGAGCTGTTTTGCCCTCATGGGCTACAGGTGGTTGAGAAATCTGGAAAAACATTTTTAAGTGCATTAGCCACTAAGCCACACTTTTTAAAAAATTTTTATTAGTGAACACCATGAGGTACAGTTGTAGACTTACAAATTTTTGTTCTTGGATTTCAATTATACAATGATCAAATACCCATCCCTCCACCAGTGCACCCATGGTGGTGGAAAATAGAAAATGGAAAAACATTTTTGATCATGCTTCCTATGGGGAGGCGTGGTTGGGGAGGCATGGTGAGAGGATTAAAAAAAAGACTGCAAAGAGAGGGGGAATTGTTAGATTGTTGGATTGTTTGATAAAGGAATTAATGATTGGATTGGATTAGGTTGGATGGATGGATTGACTGATTGATTGAAGGAGAGGGAGAGAAGGGAGGGAGAGACATCAGAGAGAGTGAGATAGATGAGACGGATACAGTGGGAAGAAAGAATTGTGAGGTTAGACAGAGACAGAGAGAGACAGAGAGAGAGTTGGAGAGAGCTGGGAGAGAGGAGAGATTGAATAAACGGCAACTAATCAGCAACCAACTTGGCCCTCGTTCTTCCTTCATCCATCCAAGGCAACAGCCTCCCCAGGTGCAGAAGTGGCTCAAGAGCACCGAATGCGGACGGCGAGAGAGAGCAGCCCGGAGAACCTGAGAACATCCTTTCACGGTGATTCAATAAAATTTTAAAAAAATTCTTTCACAAGTAATCCCGGCACGCATGAGGGGCATACACAACCTGAGTAGGGTTTTATGCAGCCCTGTGTTGAGGATTTTCACGGCCCACACACAAGTGAGGTTCTTTTACATTCCTCCACTTACATCAGAATGCAAAACTTGAATAAGTAATCTTTTATCACCTTCAACTATATGATTATTTGGAAAATATTACAACACTCCATTTTTCTTAGAACTTAAAGGCAGGAATACACCACTTTAGGGTCTAGGTAATGACAGATGAAGTAACAGCCTTCTGAGTTAAAGTGGTATTTGCAATTAATTTTTTACCTTTAATTGCATTTTAGACTCACAATATGTGCATTTCTGGAAAACTTTTCTTACTTATTGATGAATCAGTCCCTTAGAAAATCAATGGGTGATTATAGGAGCCCAGGTGTAGCTAACAGATTTAGAGTGGGTGTCTTGAACAGGACAGTATTTCCTCATTTTATTCAATTCCCAGAATATTCAGTGAGCAAAAAAATTTTAAAAATGTTAGAGTTCAGTTGCAGATAACAGCAACCAATTTTCCACTACCTAACACCATATACAAAATTTAATTCAAAGTGTATTTAAGACCTGGACAGATATAAGATCTGAATGATAAAACAAAAAGATAAAAACATGGACAATACACTTTGACATCAGGCTTTGACAAATGGAACTAAACTGAACTTAAAAACTGGGGACATACAAAAGCAGAGAGAGTATGGGGAGAATTTTCTCCCATAGAGACAGGGAAATGGTAGGAATGGGGGAGGGTATACTGAGGACATTGGTGGTGGAAAATTTGCACTGGTGGAGGAATAGGTGTTCAATCATTGTATGACTGAAACTCAAAACACTAAAGATTTGTAACCACATCTCACGGTGATTCAATAAAAAAAATTTAAAAAGAACTGGGGCTAGGGATAAAGTACAGCAGGTAAGTTAGGAATAACCAATAATGCAGCAAGCAAGGCAGGTGCCTTTCATGCAGCTGACCAGAGCTCCGTTCTCAGCATCACATATATTCCTTTGACTGTGGGCAGGAGTGATCCCAGAGCACAGAGTTAGGAGTAAGTTTTAAAAACAGAAGAATGTGGCCCAATTCCTTATCCGCAACACACGCACATGCACACACATGCACACACACACAAAGAGCCTTGTGAAAGACACTTGCATTGGAATTAAAAGTCATCAGAGAATATGGGAAATGTTTGCTTATCAGATGTCCAACAAAGGTCACTATACAAAATATACAAAGAACTAAGAGGACTCAACAGTTAAAATACGATTAAAAATTGGTATTAACTGGATAGACAAATCTCTAAAGAAGACACATAGGTGACCAAACGGTACATGTAAAAATGTGCATCATCCTTTTTTAGTTAATAAACACAAAGACAACAGCAAGATATTACATCAGAACTGTGAGAATGGGTGATAAGAACTATGGGTCCCTCTTTTCTCAGAAGATACATGATGTGTCTTAATAATTGATCAGTGGCAGAATGGACTGGCACACAGAAAACCTGAGACTGAATTTACTGTTTGCCATTTGAGTCACAAAGCATTCTCACTGCCTCTGCTCACCCCAGTTGAAGCTCAGAGTCCTATCCAAAGATTCTCTTTGACTTGCTTTCTAATTCATTTTGGAAGAATGTACCAAGATCCTTTGAATCCTACAAGAACATTGAACTCAGTGATAAGTGGTGTGGTTAAGAAAGGAAATAATATGCTGAAAAATATTTATTGAAGAGGCCAGACATCCAAGAGATTGATGAATCTGCATTTCAAATAGTCTGCAGGGAGGAATATTTGAGCTTACCTCATGTCCATACTTCATATCATCCTGCTTCTAAGGTAGCTCTTCCTTGCCAATGATGTTTCTTCCTCCTTCCCATCAGGACAGAAATTGATAGAGTTAGCTCTGAGAAAGAGATGCCAGGAAATAGCATTGTCTTCTTAAATCAAAGCAGTACCAGTAAATTTGTATCTTTTATGAATAAAAAGATATAGTCGATAACACTGATGAGCATCTACTATATTTCAATGGGGAGGTGGGTGCTTTACATGCATTATTTCATTTGCTTCTCAGAGCTTTGTAGAGAACTTAGTTATAGCCCTATTTTCTTTCATGTCTTTCTTTCTTTCTTTCTTTCTTTCTTTCTTTCTTTCTTTCTTTCTTTGCTTTTTGGGGTCACACCTGGCGATGCACAGGTGTTACTCCTTGCTCTGCACTAAGGAATTATTCCTGGCAGTGCTCAGGGGACCATATGGGATGCTGGGAATTGAACCTGACAAGGAATTTAGAAGGGAGGTACTGAGAATGCTTAGGGAGCTAAAAGAAACAATGGAAAGCAAAGCCAGTAAAAGATAAGAGGATTTGAAGGTAGAAATGAGGAAAATGCAAATGGAAATGTCAGAACTGAAAAACCTGGTAGGCGAATTGAAAAACTCAGTGGAAGTCCTCAGCAGCAGAGTAACAGCTGCTGAGGACAGAATCAGTGAGCTCGAAGATGAAGTCCAGAGACTCTCCAGAAAAGAGCAGAAAATGGAAAAGAGACTCACAATTCGGGAACAGATGGCAAGAGATCATGATGAAGCCAAGAGATGTAACATAAGAATTAGTGGAGTCTTCCTGTCACAGAGGGACAGTAAGAAAACCCTGATGAAGAAGAAACTGTCAAAGACATCATTGATACGACGTTTCCAAAGCTCAAGAAAACATGTGACCACATTCAGGAGGCCTGAAGGGTACCAGCTAGAAGAATCCGAATAAAAATATCCCAAGACACATCCTGATCAAAATGACCAAAACCTTAAATAAAGACAAAATTCCGAAAGCAGCAAGATTAAAGAAAGAAATTTCCTATAAAGGAGCATCCTTAAGATTCACAGCTGATTTTTCTGATGAAACTCTCATGGCCCAAAAACAGTGGTGGGATATAGTGAAAAAACTCAATGAAATAAATAAATGCCTCACCGAAAATACTTTACTCAGTGAGACTCTTATAAGGAACATCACACAGTTTCACAGACAAGCAACAGCTCAGGAACTTCATAGACTCAAAACAATAGTTACAAGAACAACTAAATGGGCTACTTTAAAACAAGACAGGCCCCTCAAATACATAAAAATTCAACAGAAAAATGGGACAAAACTCTATAGCAATAATTTCTCTCAATGTCAATGGGCTAAATGCACCAATTAAAAGACACAGAGTGGCAGGATGGATTAGAAAATTGTACCTAACATTCTGCTACCTGCAAGAAACACATCTCAATAGTCAAAGAAAACACAGGATCAGTGTCAAAGGCTGGAAATAAAGCCTACAGGCAAACAGCTCCCATAAAAAAGCTGGGGTAGCCATCCTAGTATCAGACCACGTTGATTTCAGAGTGAAGAAGGTCACAAGAGACAGTGAAGGCCATTTCTTATTGATCAAGAAATCTGTACAACAGGAAGAACTTACAATACTAAATGTAAATGCACCTAATGAGGGACCAGCAAAGTACTTAAAACAACAAATCATAGACTTGGAGAAAGACATTGATAGCAACACAATACTAGTTAGAGACTTCAACACCACTTTATCACCTCTTGATAGATCAACCAAACACAAGCTTAGCAAGGACATACTTCATCTGAGGGGAAAAATTGAAGAGAGGGACTTAGTAGACACATATAGGACACTTCATCCTCAAAAGCTGAATGCACATTCTTCTCAAGCATGCTTGTAACATTCTTCACAATAGACCACATGCTGAGCCACAACACATACCTCCATAAAATTAAGAAGATAGATATTTTATCAACAATCTTCTCAGACCATAATGTACTGAAATTAGAAGTAAATCACACACAAAAACAGAAAACTAAATCAAAAACCTGGAAATTAAACAGTTCAATATTGGACAATGAGTGGCTTAGAAAGGAAATCAAAGAAGAAATCAAAAGACTACTAGAAACAAATGAAAATGAGGACACGAGTTACCAAAACTTATGGGACACAGCAAAAGCTGTGTTAAGAGGAAAGTTTATAGCTCTACAAGCATTCCTCAGGAAGGAGGAGCAAGCTCACATAAGTAACCTAACCTTGCAGCTTAAGATCTTGGAGAAGGACCAAAAAAAAGGAGCCCAATCCGAACAGGAGGAAGGAAATAATAAAACTCAGAGCAGAGATTAACAAAATGGAAACCCCAAAAACAATCAGAAAGATTAATGAAACCAAGAGCTGGTTCTTCGAGAAAATAAACAAAATCAATAAGCCTCTAGCAAAACTCACAAAGAAAGGGAGAGAGAAAACCCTAATAAACCTAATCAGAAATGAAAAGGGGGACATTACAACAGAAACTACAGAAATTCAAAGGATCCTCAGGGAGTACTTTGAGAAGCTTTATGCCACGGAACATGAAAACCTCGAGGAAATGGATAAATTCCTAGATTACTATAGACTCCCAAGGCTGAACCAAGAAAGCCTGGAAAGCCTGAACAGACCTATCACCATCAAGGAAATTGAAACGGTAATAAAAATTTCTCCCCAAGAACAAAGGAGGCCCAGATGTTTTCACTAGTAAATTCTTCTAAATCTTTAAAGAGGACTTACTTCCAATCCTCTTTAGGATTTTCCACGAATTTGAAATATAAAAAACACTTCTGAACAGTTTCTACGAAGCAAATATAACCCTGATACCAAAAGCAGACAGAGATAACACAAAGAAAGAGAACTACAGGCCGATATCCCTGATGAACACAGATGCAAAGATCCTCAACAAACTATTAGCAAATAGAATCCAATAACTCATCAAAAATATCATACACCATGACCAAGTAGGATTCATCCCAGGGATGCAAGGATGGTTTAACATTTGGAAATAGATCAACATAATCTGTCATATCAACAAAAGAGAAGATAAAAAGCACATGATCATATCATAGATGCAGAGAAAGCATTTGACAAGATCTACCCGTTTATGATGAAAACCTTTGCCAAATTGTATATAGAGGGGACTTTCCTTAATATAATTAAAGCAATCTACCACAAGCCTACAGAAAGCATCATCCTCAATGGGGAAAAACTGAAATCCTTCCCTCTAAGATCAGGAACGAGACGAGGATGCCCACTCTCTTCACTGCTGTTCAATATAGTATTGGAAGTACTTGAAATAGAAGTTAGGCAAGAAAAAGATATTAAGGGCATTCAGGCAGGAAAGGAAGAAATCAAGCTTTCACTGTTCACAGATGATATGTTACTATACTTAGAGAACCCTTAAGCCTCTACCAAGAAACTCCTAGAAACAATAAACTTGTATAGTAAAGTTTCAGGCTATAAAATCAGTACTCAAAAGTCCTTGGCTTTCCTGTATGCAAACAGTGAGAGAGAAGAAAGTGACATGAAAAAAACCATCTCATTCACAATTGTGCCCCAGAAAATCAAGTACCTAGGAATCAGCTTAACTAAGGAAGTAAAGGACCTGTACAAAAAAACTACAAAACGCTACTTCAGGAAATAAAACAGGACACGAGAAAATGGAAAGATATCTCCTGCTCTTGTATAGGGATACTTAATATTGTCAAAATGGCAATATTTCCAAAAGCATTGTACAAATTCAATGTGATCACTATAACGATACCCATGACATTCTTCAAGGAAATGAAGCAAACACTCCTGAGATTCATTTGGAACAATAAGCCCCAACAAAGACCTAAAGCAATTCTTGGGAAAAAGAAAATGAGAGGAATCAACCTCCATAACTTCAAACACTACTACAAAGCAGTAATAATTAAAACAGCATGGAACTGAAATATAGGCAGAGATGAAGACCAATGGAACAGGGTTTAATATACTTACATCTCCCCCCAAACATATGATCATCTAATCTTTGACAAGGGAGAAAAAATTGTCAAGTGGAGAAAAGACAGCCACTTGAACAAATTGTTCTGGTAAAACTGGATAGCTACATGCAAAAAAAGGGGGCTCAAATCTCTGCCTAACTCCATGTACAAATGTAAGATCAAAATGGATTAAATACCTCAACATCAGACCAGAACCCATAAGATACATTGAAGACAAAGTTGTCA
Organism: Sorex fumeus; assembly: GCF_029834395.1. Lineage (NCBI taxonomy): Eukaryota > Metazoa > Chordata > Mammalia > Eulipotyphla > Soricidae > Sorex > Sorex fumeus. The sequence continues at coordinate 19,440,364 of NW_026606067.1, forward strand.
AAACCCTCCATGACATTGAAGCTAATGTACCTTCAAAGATGTCACACCACTGGCCAAGCAAGTGAAAACATAGGTAGACAAATGGGACTATCTTAAACTAAAAACCTTCTGCACCTCAAAAGAAACAGTGACCAAAATACAAAGATAGTCTACAGAATGGGAAAGGATATTTGCCGAATACACATATGACAAGGAATTGATATCAAGGATATATAAAGTACTGGTTGAACTCCACAAGAAGAAAACGATGAAATGAACAGAAACTTTCTCAAAGAAGAAATCCGAATGGCTAAAAGGCACTTGAGAAAATGCTCTACATCATTAATCATCATGGGGATGCAAATTAAAACTACAATGAAATGTCATCTCACACCTCAGAGACTGGCCCACATCCAAAAGAAAAAAAGCAACCAGTGTTGGCACAGGTGTGGTGAGAAAGGGATCCTCCTTCACTGCTGGTGGGAATGCCGACTGGTTCAGCCCTTTTAGAAAACAGTATGGACGATTATAAAAAAATTAGAAATTGAGCTCCCATTTGACCCAGCAATACCACTACTGGGAATATATCCCAGAGAGTCAAAAAAGTATAGTCAAAGTGACATCTGCACTTGTTTGTTCATTGCAGAACACTTTACAATAGCCAGAATCATGAAAAACCTGAGTGCCTGAGAACAGATGACTGGTTAAAGAAACTTTGGTACATCGACACAATGGAGTACTATGTAGCTGTTAGAAAAGATTGCATTCATCTGGGGAATATAAAGTAACAAAATGAGAGACTAACACCCAAGAATAGCCGAGATAAGTACCAGGAGTTTTACTCCATGGCTTGGAGGCCATCCACACATGCTAGGGAAAAAGGGAGCTCAGATAGAGAAGGGAGCACCAAATAAAAGGTGTTGGGAGGATCATCCCAGGATGCGAGAAGCATGCTGAACGTAGACTATAGACTGAACGTGATTGCCACTCAAAGCCTCTTTGTAAACCACAATACCCAAAAGGAGATAGAGAACAAAGCGAATGCCCTGCCACAGAGGCATGGCGGGATGGGGGGATAGGGGTGGATGGGGGGATCCGTGGTGGTGGAAAATGGGCACTTTTGTTGGGATGGGTTCATTATTATTGTATAACTGAAACCCAATCACAAAAATTTGTATGTCTACAACTGTACCTCATGGTGTTTCTCTAATAAAAATTTTTTTAAAAACACAGTTGAAATGACATGTGCACTAGTATGTTCATTGTAGTGCTGTTCACAATAGCCAGAATCTGGAAACAACCCGAGTTCCTGAGAACAGATGTTTGGTTAAATAAACTTCACAATGGAATTCTCTACAGATGTTAGGAAAGATAAAGTTTTGAAATTTGCTTATAAGTGGTTAGACATTGAGAGTATCACACTAAGTGAAATGAATCAGAAAGAGAATGACAGATATAAAATGACTGCACTCATTCGTGGGATATAAAGCAACAATATGAGACTAATACCTAAGGACAGTTCTACAAGGACCAGGAATATTTTTCCATATTTAGAAGCCTGCCTCAAGTGTTGGAGGACCAGGCAGTTGGGATAGAGAAGGGATCACTTAGATAATGATAGTTGGAGGGAGCAGTTGGGATGAGAGATGTGTGCTGAGAGTAGAAAAAGGACCAAACGTGATGGCCTCCTAGTATCTGTAGTGTATACCATAATGCCAAAAATAGAAAGTGAGTAAAAAGAAAACTGTCTTATATAGGGGCAGGGGTTGGGATGGAGTGGGATTGGCAGGAGGGATGTTGGGGAAAGTTACACTGGTGGAGAGATAGGTACTCATTATATGACAAAAACTCAATCATGAAAGCTTTATAACTGTATCTCATGATGATTCAATAAAAAAATTTTAAAAATTGAAAAAAGAAAATTGCTCCCATTTTGGTCCCAAGTGGGGGAGCAAAGATTTGAACTCAATAGATTCAATAATCTATTGGGAAGAATGTGGGGACATCTTTATAATTAAAATACATATGTCAAAAGTTCAGTGACATTCATTTCCCACAGAAAGAGAGGGGAATGTTTTAATAATCTGCTAGCTAATTAATTACTTTCAGATTAATTACAGATTGCTCAGAAGTTGGAAGGTATAAGAGAATCCCCAGGAGGGAAGAATCAGGAATAATTTACACCAACAAGATAGTGAACGCCAGCTTGACAGTGGGCAGTGCTAAAAGCCTCATTACCATTGTATCTCAGGGTGTGAAGGAAGTAGACAGGCTTGACAGGGCATATCACCTTAGACCAGAGACTGCTCCAGCACACTCCAACATCAGCTCTTTCATAATTCTTTGACTAAATAAAGAGAAATTTTGTGTTATGTAACCCCCAAATCTATGTTCTTATAGCTCCTGAAGTTTGTACCAGTTGTTAATTCTGTCCTCTGATCCACATGTATAATTGGTTCAACTCCTTCTGCAGAACAACATGTCTGAGATTTAAAGCATTTTCTCCCAATCAAATGGGGGCAGTAATACTTCAGAACCTTTCACCAGTTTGGTTTATTTCCTCTAGGTGTATGTCACTTCTAGTTCTATCCTGGGTGAAAATGCCCTGAGATGATGCATATATAATTGAATCAGGCATATTTAGTCTTTAAAGCTCCCATATCAAATGAGCTCTTGTTTAAAGTCTGCTTAAGAACTAATGTGTAACCATAGATCTTTGAAGGGGTAGAATTACACTTTACCTAAGTTAGAGACCATAGGTTCCTCAATGAATCCTGAATTTACATTAGCATTGTGAATTATATTGAGTCAACTAAACTTCTAAGTCTTTTCAAGTGATGGCTGCTGCTAAGCCACAAACCAAAGAACAATCATATAAAATCATGGAAGAGGAAGAAATGTGGGATTTCTAGACTTTCTTACTCATTTAGTAATTCTTTTTACTATTACCTATTCATTCATTTGTGGACTTGCTCATCCCACAAGCACATAATGGATACTTAAGTCTGTCTTGTTGAACATCACATACTTGCGACAGCTGAATATAGAAGAAATACAAGACACTACCCAGATTTCTCAACAGGAAGAGGGAAAATATTTCCAGCAGGGTGTGTTCTCAAAATTTCTCCTATGGAAAAATCACAAAATTGAATCAGAAACCCTGAATTCTAGACAGAATTTTCTAATCAAGTCAGTCGCATCATATGTCCAACCTGCTTAAATTTGTAAACACTTGGATTTTTCTCATCTCTTGATTCTAAGGAGCTCTCAAAAACCAAAAGGAACTGCAAACTTTTTGAGAACAGGGATTAGATTTTATTGTATAAGGTAATTTCATTAAACTCTACAATGTTCACTTATATTAACGATCTATGGTTTTTAATGTATTTGAGAGTTCAGATTAAATAGATTTAGGGGTCTTTAATATTCCTTGTCTTAAGCTTGACGTATAAAAAGACAACCAAGGCAACTCCAAAACAAGTACAGAATTTTCATTACCAGTGTTACTCAGTATAAGCATCTTTTCTCTGGCCATCTCTCTTTAGGTCTTTCCACATTTAAAATTCCAATTGTTCTCTTTTCTCTTACCAATGTCTTTGGGGGTTTGCCAATTAAGTTTGATGGATCTCTGTTGTGTCCTGCCTTAGTTACCAGAGAAGTACTGATTTACCTTCTCTAAAATGCATAAGAGGCCCACTTGTAACAACAGTATTCTTTTCCTTCCTTATTCTTTGCCTTGACCTAGCTCTTAATCTAAACAAGAAAAAGAGGCTACAAGAAAGTGAGTGGCAGAATACATCAGGAACCTAATAGAAGGGGAAATAATGTACCTGATATTTGGAAGTTGGATGTAGATAAGTTGATCGTATGTGGATAGGTAAAGGACACATTTTGTTTGGAAAACATTAAATGCATTTAAATGTCAGATGCATTTAAATCTGACAAAATGGAAACTCACTCCAGTATCCTAAGTATAAAATGATGCCATTTATTGTAGTTATGTATGCCCCTGCCCAACGTCTTATTACATTGCAGCTTCCTTAAGGTCAAAGACTTTGTTTTCTAGATTACTGTGGAAACCAGGGATGTAGCAAGAGCAATAAAGAGCTTGCCCCACTAACAGTTGGTGGTGGGGTCTGGAAGCTGTTTTCACCCCAACTTCTAATGAGGCATTACATGTTAATGAAAAAAAAACTTTTCTAAAGTTGGAGCTAAAATAGCCATTTGAAATTTATGAAGACTTTGTTTTGAAAATAACTTAGACCTTGGGAGTTGTGTATCTCCTGCAGAACTTAACTATCTCCAGCCTCTATTTGAGGGAAGGAGATATGAAAGCTTTGGAAACACTTATGCAAATAGCATTTTGATGAGTGAACTGCCTGTGGATCAGGAACACATGGATTAGATCATACACAGAATACCCATCCATGAGAAGAGTCAAGGTCCTGTGTTGACATCACAGAGTTTGGGTTTTGCTGATCTCTCTATCTTTGGAAAATCAGTTGATGAAGACTGTCAGCAGATGTATGCAGTGGGTTTTACTTTACTTTCTGGTTTTATGGCTTTCCTGGTGAAGTCAAATGCCTTCAATAGTTATTGTGAGGTGAAAAACTGGAAAATTCTCCCAGCAGACCCACCATAGCCACACAGCCCCTCAAAGCCTGGCCTGGCCTAAGGCCACAGTGAGAAAAAACTTATTTGGAAATTTTTGCTTAGAGACTTTCCTTGGTCACAAATCTTGATGAGAGAACTGAAATGGAAAATCAGGACATTTCTGGTTTTCTGACAAATTTAAACTGTAATTAAAACAGGAAAATAAAACTCAGGCATTTCCAAGCTCTCAGCTAGAGTCTGCAATTGTGCTTCCATCCCTTTAGCTTAGAAAAGAAATGAGTCAGACTAGAACAAAGCAGAGGTCAGTGACTGATTGAATAGTCTCCCTTCCCACCCTTCCACCCCCCGGACCTTTCTACCATTTGTAAGAATGGGTGTATTTGATATCACTGTCATCCTTTGGTAGGGATATTGGGAAGGATGAAAGGCAGGTTGGGCAGCTTCTCACTTTCATATTTTAAACTTATATATATATATATATATATATATGAATTGTATTCGATATGCCAAACACAGTAACAAGTCTCACAATGTTACTGGGCCCACTCGAGCAAATCAATGAACAATGGGAGGACCGTGACCCGTGCGTGAACCCCGTGAATTATATTATATATATGCATATACAAAGACTAGGGAGAAAGATCCAGTAACTTTACCAGGTCATGTAAAATCTCTAAGATGAAAAATAAGATAAAGAGTAGAATAGAGGGCTGGAGTGATAGTGCAGCAGGTAGGGCATTTGTCTTGGACACGGCCAACCTGGGTTTGATTCCCAGCATCCCATATGGTCCCCCAAACATCATCAGGAGTAATTCCTGAGTGCAAAGACAGTAGTAACTCCTATGCATCACTGGGTGTGACCCAAAAAGCAAAAAAAAAAAAAGTAGAATAAGAAGAGGGGGGGGAAGGGGAGGAATTTCTATTTTCATAATTCATATACTATATGTACTATATATGTACTGTAATATACTATATATTATTTATACATATATATGTATATACACATACAAAAACTAGTGAGAAATATCAGGTTACATACCTCTTAGGATAAGGGTGAAGGGTAGAACCTGTCCATGTCAGATACCCAAGCCTGTTCCCTTGGCTAGGCTCCTTCCAACATACATCAGTCCTGAGTGGTGAACAAGGCAATGATAAACACCACTCTTTTGCTGTGATCTCTCCTACTATGAATGGTGGGAATAATGATGTCAGTATCTGAACATGGTGGAACTGTGTCCTCCTGAGACTCTTCCTCATCCTTTTATAATTCCAGCTTTTCCTCTCCTGACCCAGTCCATAGGGTGGGGCAGTTCTAGCCAAAAACAAATTGTACCCAGTTCAACATGTTTGTGTGCAATTAATTGGCTAAACGGATATCTTCATGGGATGTGGCCTCTTTCCCTTCAACTGGACAAATGACTGCACGTTATTGACCAATTGTAATGATCTTAAACATTTGAAGTTTATTTTAGTAAGTTTGAACAGAAATTAGATTTTATTGTATACTTTACTTTTGTTTTATTTGTTTTATTTATGGAAAAAAAATAAGAGTCCAGTATAATTAACATTTGATGTAGAGTCACAGTGAAAATTCTCAATATGTGGCTTACAGTTTCATTAAATGAAGTGATTAATTAAGCAATATTACCTGGAGTAAAATCTTTTTTTTTTTGAAGTTTGAAAGAGATTTATTTAAAAACAGGAAAAAAAGCTTTGGTATTTCAAAACCCAACAATCAGGGAGCACTAGAAAGCCCAAGGCCTCCCCCGAGCCCCTAAGTATAAACCCGAAGTGCGCCACAGGCTCCTGATATAAGAGACCAAATGCAAACCCAGAGCCGACTGCCCCGTCATGTCAGGGCGGGGGTCCCCACGCCTAGAGCAGCAAATTCTTTCATATGAGTCTGATTTTACTCCTGAATTTCCATAAATAAAATTTTCCTTTATTTATCTTCTTTTAGTAAATCTAGTGGTTAATTTTTTAATAGAAATCTTATTTATTTTCAGTGTAAATAAAATATACTTTAGAGAACATTGTTAATTAGAATAGGATTAGTATTTAACTTAAAACTGTATAAAATATCTAAGATAAAAAATACAATAAATAGTTGAATAGGGGAAAGAAGTAAGAGGAATTTCTATTTTCATAGCTCATTGAATTTGTTTTCTGCCACTTATTAACTATGGTGTTTTGGTGAAACCATTTGAAGTCTCTGAATTTTGGACTGTCATTAGTAATATTCTTTGATATCTTCTCCAGGGCTATTGTGAATCTTCAGTTAAATATTTAAAAATTCCTTATAAACTCTCTGTAAATACATAAATAATTGCTATTATTAATATATGCCCACAAAATCATTACATACATTGGAATGATACTAGATAATTAGGATTCAGTCATAGGAGAATGACTTATAGATTTGGTGTTATAACCCATAATTGCTTTTTAAAATTTGGTCCTAAGTGTATTCATTTGAATATTTGATATTTTTCATGTTCAAACTGTAGTGATCCACCAAAGTGAAATGATATACAGAAACCCCCCTTAAGGAACTTACAAGGAAAACATGGGCATTATGGAATTTTCTTAAATCTACATAGATTGATTGACAGAAAGTCCATTTTCTAATCATGTCATTTAACTCTGAGAATTATATATTTAAATTGGTTTCTGTTCCAAATTGTTCATAAGTTGGACTGAATCCTTTATTTAAAAAATATTCCTAAAAGGTTACAGTATGTTTACCAAAATTGTGAAATGTTTCAGCATGTACTAGGAGGCATTTCTGGTTTATTAGCCCTGTTAAGTGGCCAGAAAAATTGTTTACTTCTCACTTGATTTTTTATTTAAGAATCTAAATTTCACAACCAATCTAGATTTCCCAGAGGGTATTTGCTTAAAGTGAACTTTATTTAGAAATACTTGATATGTTTTTAAATTAAAAAACTAACCTGCAGGGATAGAATTTCAGAATATATTTGTGTTCCTTTGGCTTTTATTTAAAAGCATGCTGTATCTAATAACATAAAATCCTACATTAGCAATGAATTCCCAAAGTTTAGAAACCTATAATTTGGTACAAAGGAATATTGTACTAAGAAAGAAAAGATGCCATTGTAAGGAAAAATGAATAGTACTAATTATTGTATCTATTTTTTATTTTCTAAGATTGTTTTTTCTAAGGTACTTCAATATTTCATTTTTAGGTAGCCGGTACTTTTATTAACAATTGAAAAACTTATTTATACAAAGTCAACACAACAAAACAATTAGTCTATGTGGTAGTAACTAATAGAATCTGTAAGATTATCAACATTTGAAATGCTCTGAACTAACTAACTAACTAACTAATAATTTCCAGAGTAGTGGCATATGATTTATAAGAATGGTTTTCAACTCAATTTAGGATTATATAGAAATTGAGAGTATTCTTGGCTTTACAATGCAACTCTTATCTCTGCTCATGATCATGAAATAGTCAATGTAATAAACATAGTATACAAGTTATTTGGGTAAATATCTCAATCACAAACTTACTAACTTAGCAACATCTTTTCAAATTTTTTTTACTAGATTAAATATTATTATTTTGAATTTTATAAATTTTTAATTTCATCTTAAAATTCACAGGAAAGTCCTCACACTTCCTCCAGCCTTTGTTTTTGGGGTCTTTGCTCCAACCTCCATGATCTGATATATGGTCATTTCTTTGCTGATAATGATTTCTGTTGTGTATTTTATCTAAATACTATTAATGATAAAGCATGGAAAAAAAGAGAAGGGAGTTGACCCTTCTTCAGGCAAGGTATACTAGCTGCATGGTTCAGGTCAAGCTTCAAGTTTGTGAGGTAGGGCTCATAAGGATTTAGCACAGAATTTAAGACCCATGTGAGCACTCTTCAGATGATGGTATGCTAGCTGTGCACATATTTCTTCCTAATTGTAAAACCAAGGCAACACTGAAGGCCATTTGCCCTCCCTACATTCAGTTCTCACTGATGTGGTGAAACACAGTTAGGAACAGAACTGCCATAGTCAAGGCATATATGGACAGCTCATAGTCCATACTCATGATGCAAACAGTCATGAACAACCTCTTGGTTAAGTTATTGTGTGTAAGATTATGCAAAATAAGCATGGTTGGTGTGTACCCTTGGGATGGGCCTAAGAAACCCAGTGAAGGCCAGAGGGAAGGCTAACTCTGGACTTTGTCATTAGCGTTCTCACCTCCGAGAGGTTTGGAAGGGGAGCTGCCAAAGCCAGAGCTTGCTGAGTGAGGAAACCTGGCTCTGGTACGGCTGACTTCTCATAAGTCAGCTCACCACCTGCTGTGCCTCTGACTTCTGATGACTACCTTCCAATCTCTGGGATAAGGATTCCACTGTGGAAAAAACATGGATGGCAATCTGGAGGTTTCTTAGGGAACCTGATAGTCTTCTGCCAATATTGAGACTGACAAATAATTAGAAGAGAGTGGGTGGCATCTTATAAAAATAAATGCACTCTCACGATTTCATTTCATGTTTTCACTGCTTGATACTTCCCCAACCAGGTTGAAAGCATATGTCCATACAAAAACTTGCACGAGGCTGTCAAGAGAAGCTTTAGCCATAATTGTATAATTGTTTGTCAAAACAGGGAAGCAACCAAGATGTCACTTAGTAGGTAAATGGATAAATGAAGTGCAATATATACAGAAAACAATTTAGCTCTGTGTTAAGAAGAAAAAAGCTCCGGAGTCATCAAATGATGTGGAGGCATTTAAAGGCATATGACTTAGTGAACGAAGCCCATCTGACAAAACTGCACACTGTATAATTCCAATGACTTTCAAGAAAACGCTGATGGCAAACAAAAAAGCACTGGATTTCAGGGATTTGGGGTAGACAAGAGGGGGATAAGGCTGAATGTGCTGAACACAGGAGAATTGAGAGCATTGGAAAATTCTAGGTAATATAATGGTGGTAGTGATACATTATCAAAATGTGCAATGTACAATACCAGGGCTGACACTTAGTGTAAACTGCAGACTCTGGTCTATTGTTTATGTGTCAGTGTAAGGTCTGCAATTGTAAAAGAGGTGCCTCTTTAGTGGGGATATTTATTGTAGAGATTGCTGTTTATATGTGCGAGCATGAACTCTATGGGATATCTCTGTACTGTCTCCTTAATTTGCAGTGAACTTAAACATTCTCTCAATATAAATCCTTTAAAATAAACAAAACAGTCTTTAAGCGAAACTGAACCAGAGTCCTTTTGCCCTCCCCTCAGCCTCCGGAGCTGGAACTGGTACTGGGGGAGGGGGTAGGAGTGGGGAGAGTGTTAACTTCTCACTGGTCTTAGAATATTCTCTTGCATAGAAGCCGGGAAGTTTTGTGTGTGAGAATTACTTCCTTTCATTTTTCTTTGTGTGAGAGAGTTGCCCAGCTCTGGAGAGAGACCCAGAGTTGATCCTCCCTAGGAGGGACTTTGGAATGGAAAGGACGCACTCTTGGCTGAAACAGATGATTTGCAAGCAGAGAATGTGGCAGGCTAATGTTTTGGAGAGTTTAATGTGTGGCTTGCTCCCGTGGCTCTCTGTTCTGTTTCCCAGTAGGTAGTCAGGCATTTTTGGATTCCCGTGCCCAGGAATGTTTGCAGAACAAAACTCAGAAGCCTGAAAACTCCGGGTATATGGGATGGTCCTGACACTCCTGTTGATTTTTCTGTAAATCTAAATTATTACTCCAAAGTGCTTGTTAAAAATTATATAACAGAATGAAGCAAAATAAAGTTTGTCAATCCAAATGTGTTTATTTACTATTACTATTGCTATTGCAGGATTATTTACTATTTACAGACGTCCTACAAGTTTTGGGAAGGACATTCCGTTGACTTGTTTTATTTATTTCTACGGATAAATTGATAAATTTTATTTTAAATTACTTATTTTTATTTAAAATGACATTTTATTTTGAATGACTTTAATCATTCAGAGTTAGATTTTTTATAGTGGATAAGGTTTTTATGCATTCTGTATTTTACTTATCATATAGGCATATAAAATTTGATTTAGAACTTACCCTTGAATTGTTCTAGTGCATTTTTCATTTTATGAAATGATTTTTCCCTGTCAACTTACATTCTTATGAGAGTACAAGGTCACATGGCTAGTAAATATCGAAAGTAAAGTTAGAACCAACCCGGACTGTTATATCATGTTATCTGCTATGAAGGTGGTGTCATAATTTCACACATGAAGCTGCCCAGACTCTATGGGAGAGAATGGCTTCAGACTTTCTAAACTGAACGAGATAATTGTTTTAATACTGTTTGTTGTCATGAAGTCCACTCTGCTCAACTATACAATTCTTTATGGTAACAAAAATCTAGTATTTTCATCGTTTTTGCTATTTTGATATTTTACTGTTACCAATGGAATGCATATCATGAAAAAGTCACTAATACCAAACAGCTTATCATGAAAAACAATAGTCTCCTATCTAGTGGGTCTCACCTATCAGTCAGGGATGGTCAGATAAATAAAGAGAGAAAGAGTCATATGAGCCTGAAGCAAAGAAATTCCAAAAAGAGTAAAAGAAACACTTCCCTGCCAAGGAAAGAGAGCTGGCTATTATTGCCTGAATCATGAGGCATAATCTTATATTATACTTGACGAAACTGAGCTCAGATGATTTAGATAGTAAGAAAAGGCAGAAATAGAATTAGTGTCCTCATACTTTTTTCACTTTAACAATGTTTATTTTTCACTAGTCATCATCCCAAGGTTGGATGGTTGATTGGTTAGTTTTGGGGCCATACATGGCAACCTATACTCCACGCCAGGCTGTGCAGTGGGTGAGAGCCCTCCCCACCCCAAGTGGCCCAGCCCCGGCAGCCTACCTCCACTGCCCTACTACCACCATGCTCCAGGCTGCTTTCTGGATGCTCAGGCCGAGCCTCACGCATAAATAAAGTCCCACGGAACCCAGATAATGAGGAACTTTGTGACCTTGGACTCGGGAGTCATTGGGACCCCGAAACAGAGATCCTCTGCCTGCTAACCCCAGTCTCTGGTGACTCAAGGATCACACCCGTAAGTCACACTCTGCTGGCACCAGATAATCTCGTCATTGGCCACCCTCCAGAATTCAGGATGCTCCTCCCAGATAAGGTAAAGGTAAAGGTAAAGGCCCTCCCGTTGATCATCGATTTGCTCGAGCGGGCCCAGTAACGTCTCCATTGGAGACTTTGTTGTTACTGTGTTTGGCATATCAAATACTCTCGGTAGCTTGCTGGGCTCTCTGAGAGGGGCAGAGGAATCGAACTCAGGTCGGCCATGTTTCCTGCTTGTAAGGCGAATGCCCTACCGCTGTGCTATCACTCCAGCTCCTCCCAGATGGGAATATAAAATAAGGCTCCCAGAACCATACCACCAGACTCTGTGCCAGGCTGTGGGGCGAGTGAGAGCCCTCCCCACCCCAACGGGACGCAGCCCCAGCAGCCAACCTCCACTACCCAACCTCCACCATGCTCCAGGCCACTTTCAGGACCACGCGGCCACTTTGCAGCCACGCAACACATTATAAGACACTTCCTACCCATTTTCTACAATTACTACACCATATCTGATGGGATTCAGACAATAAGCAACAAATCATAGAGAAAAATATATAAATATATGCCTCTCAGAGAGCCTGGCAAGCTACCAAGTGTATCTTGCCTGCACGGGCAGAGCCTGACAAGCTCCCTGTGGTGTATTCGATATGCCAAATACAGTAACGACAATGGATCTCATTCCCCTGATCCTGACAGAGCCTCCAATTGTTGGTAAAGACGAGTAAGAAGAGGCTGCTAAAATCTCAAGGCTGGGAGGAATAGAGACGTTGCTGGTGCTCGCTCGAGTAATTTGATGATCAATGGGATGACAGTGATACAGTGATACAGTAATACCTGGCAGTACTCAGGGTTTTCTGCACTCAGAGAACACTCCTTGATGTGCTCAGGGGATTACATGATGTTCAAGGGATCAAATCTGGGTCAGCTATGTACCAGGGAGGTGCCCTGACCACTACATTAGTATTCTGGCCTGGTAAGGTTATTTTAAAACCCCCATTACATCTCTTTTCCTCTCTTTTCCAACTTCCTATTATCTTCAAGCAGTGGGGAATTATATAGCCTAAAATAGGATACCAATGAAGAGGCAAAAATAAAACTGAACATCAGGATCTATTGAAAAATTTAGAAATGATGAGTCACAGAGGGGAAATAGAAAAGATTGATAAAATCTGGGACTGGAGTGATAGCACAGCGGTAGGGCATTTGCCTTGTGCCCAGCCAGCCCCGCCGAGCTGGGTTTGATTCCACCACCCCTCTTGGATAGCTCGGCAAGCTACTGAGAGTATCTCGTCCACACGGCAAAGCCTGGCAAGATACCCATGACATATTCAATATGCCAAACACAGTAACAGCAAGTCTCAAAATGGAGCCATTACTAGGCCTGCTCAAGCAAATCGATGAACAATGGGAGGACAGTGTTTGTTGTTTGTGATAAAATCTGGCATTGTGGTCACAGCACCCACCAATACCATTGGCTTTATCTTTCTAGTGTGCTCAACAGGGTTTGGGCACCTACCAGGTAAAGAAGTATGTCACTGTCACTGTCACTGTCCTCCCGTTATTCATTGATTTGCTCCAGCGGGCCCAGTAACATCTCCATTGTGACAATTGTTACTGTGTTTGGCATATCAAATACGTCATGGGTAGCTTGCCAGGCTTTGCCGTGTGGGCAAGATACTCTTGGTAGCTTGTTGGGCTATCTAAGAGGGGCAAAGGAATTGAACTCAGATCACCACGTTGGCTGCATGCAAGGCAAATGCCCTACACACTTTGTTATTGCTTCAGCCCAAAGAAGTATGAAATAAAAATAGCATGTAATTTTGTTATTGCCCAGGTTTATTTGCTCACAAAATTTCTTACTTTATTTTCAGATTACAGTTTACATTACACAATAAACTTGTTTCTCAGAACACACTTTGAAAGTTATTCTTTAATCAAAGCCTTGATCCAATGCAGTTAGATGTTCATAGGACTTTGTTTTTCCTGGTCCTCTATGGTGTTTCCCTGTGTACAATTTGAGCTCAGCAGCTATTAAATGAATGAAAGAATGAATGAATTGTGGCCACATTGGCAGAGTTAGTAGATAAAAACTTTGTTTTTGCATCCTATTTCAGAATAGGGAGCTGGGGCCTTTACTGCAACAAGAAGAGATCTACTTCCTTTTCCTGATGCCAGCTTTCAGAGAGAGAATGGGATTAAATACTTCTTTGTTTTTTAACTTTTTTTCTTGGGCCTCAGAGGTAAGATTTCAGTTACCAATATTAATACAGTATTCTCTTTCCCTACCAAAAGATATCATGGGTTATCTAAATCTTAAAACACTGCTTTAAAAGTAGCTCTCCCCAGTGGATTGAATTTGGAGGGTGGGTTGTGTCCTGGCCCAGAGAGCAGTGGCAGTTAGAAAACCCATATAAAAAGACAAAGATCCCTTATCTGCAGGGAATTTAATTAAAAATAAGCAAGAGGATGGCTGCCATTTAATGACAGCATAACTTCTTACTACAGTTTAATTTTCTTTAAAGAAAGAATATGATATTAATTATTTACAGATTCCTATGTATTGAGGCATTATTTTGCATTACATTATTATTACGCAGAGTAGGTTTTGTCCTCAGTTATTATTTGTCAAGTAATTTTTCTTCAACACATGAGTTCCATTAGCTGATTCACTTACATCTTGCCCTGTATCTTTCTTTAGTTAACTTTGACAACACCAAGAGCTAGAACTCTTAACCCCACAATTCTAAAAATAGTTTCTTTGAAAACAAAGATGAAATCACAAATAGATTGGATGAAAAGTTCCCTGGATAATTTCTTATGAGTTTCCTTAAAACAACACACACACACACACACACACACACACACACCACATATATAATGAGCCAGCCCATCATACCAGTGGTCTTAAGAACTAAACCACAAAAATGCATTTATCTCTTTTGTTGTACTTAATGCAAATTCTTAGCATGGAAACTTCCTTTGGGTCTGCTATTGAGGACATCTGACCTGTCTTGTTGACACTGGACCCAAGATGCGGGCTCCTAAAATATGCGTTTCTCATTTCATATCTTCTTAGGGCTGATGAGTATCAACACTCTTTGAAATAGGACTTTTCAACTAGAAAAAGTGCTGTATGAATTTGAGAAAGGATATAGAATATTTGGTGAATCTTAAAGGCTTAATGTTTGGAGATACTTTTCTCTCATTTCCTGTGAGTGTCAGCAGCAGACACCTACACGTGTGTAGGATTTCCACTTGGGCAGAATTGTGCCATTTATTCAGCTTATGTGTACCACTTAATTTGCCAGTTCCATCCTGATTATAATCCTCTGAGGAGTGCATTATTACTTTCACTATTTAAGAACCATAGAAGTGGAGCTATGGACAAATTATTGCTCAAAGACTAAAACTAGGAGTTAGTTGGCAAACTGAGATTAAACCCAATTAAAAACCACTGAAGAACCAGTTTGCCTTGCACGGGCCCAACAAGGCCGACCTGAGTTCAGTTCCTCTGCCCCTCTCGAAGAGCCTGACAAGCTACCAAGAGTATCTCATCCGCACGGCAAAGCTTGGAAATTGATCCATGAAGTATTCAATATGCCAAACACAGTAAGAAGTCTCACAATGTTACTGAGCCTGTTCGAGCAAATCGATGAACAACGGGAGGACAGTGACAGTGAAGAGCCAGTTAAACTCCAGAACTCATGCTAGACATAATGCTATTGAAAAACCTTTTCCATCTATTATTTCCTTCTAAATCTCACCATAGTATATGGAGAAACAAGTAATTTTTCACTCCCTCTAATTTTCCTTTTCTTATATCCTACTTATCCCTGAACAAATAAATACCAATTATAGAAAGTAAGAAACTATCAAATAAATGAAACATCACTGTCACTGTCCTCCCATTGTTCATTGATTTGCTCGAGCGGGCCTAGTAACATTGTGAGACTTGTTGTTACTGTGTTTGTCATATCAAATATGTTACGGGTAGCTTGCCAGGCTTTGCCGTGTGGGCAAGATACTTTCGGTAGCTTGCCAGGCTCTCCGAGTGGGCGGAGGAATCGAACTTGGGTTGGACATGTTGGCTGCGTGCAAGGCAAATGCCCTACCCACTGTGCTGTCGCTCCATCCCAATGAAACATAAGCCACATTTTTAAATTATATTTGTATATATATTTATATGGGCTTGAGTGATAGCACAGTGAGTAAGGAGCTTGCCTTGCATGTGGCCTACCCAGATTCAGTTCCTCCATCCATCTCAGAGAGCTGGGAAAGCTACTGAGAGTATCCTATCCACAAGGGCAGAGCCTGGCAAGCTCCCCATGGCATATTCGATATGCAAAAAACCAGTAACAACAAGTCTCACAATGGAGACGTTACTGGTGCCCACTTGAGCAAAATCTATATATATATGTATATTTATATATTGACATAAGAATTGGGAGGTGCCTAATTGGTACTGAATGCCTTCCAGGTGATCCTAAGCACCTCCAGATACGGCTTTGGTTGCATCAAATAACACTGGGTCTGGGACTGGAGTGATAGCACAGCAGGTAGGGCGTTTGCCTTGCACGCAGCTGACCGGGATTCGATTCCCAGCATTCCATATGGTCCCCTGAGCACTGCCAGGAGTAATTCCTGAGTGCATGAGCCAGGAGTAACCCCTGTACATCTCTGGTGTGACCCAAAAAGAAAAAAAACACAGGGCCTGAGAATTAACTTGTCAGGCCTGAGCCACTAGATCAAGTACTGGTTGAATGTATAGCCTGAGGCCCTGACTGGTGGTATCCAATAAAAGAAAAAGTGCCACTAAACCCCTCCCCCAAAGCAAAAAGTTCATGTGTTGCATATAGATTCATAATAATCTCATCCATTTTCCATATGTAAGCTAAATTTTCACTAATAACTAGCATATAAAATGAAGTCAACTATATATAATTTAATTTTTCTCTTGGATTTGTTAGTAACAGTAGTGAGTCTTGACTTTTTGATGAAGAGATACATAATTGGGAGTGGCACAAGGGTAGTCTATAAAATAGATTGGTCTGAATTCATTTCTTTTCGCATGTAGGTGTTCATTTTCCCAGCACCACTTGTTGATTAGGCTTTCCTTGATTTCCTTCACATTTCTTACTCCTTTGTCAAAGATTAGGTAATACTATATTTGAAGGTCTGTGTCAGTATTTTCAACTCTTACATTGGTTTGCTGGTCTGTCTCTCTTCCAATACAAGGCTATTTTAATTACCGCTGCTTTGTAACACAGTTTGAAGTTGGGGAAGGTGATATTCATGGGGGTATATTGTTTCATATGAATTTGTGAAGTGTTTTGTCTATTTCTTTGAAAAATATCATGGACATCCTTATAGAGACCACATTATAATGTAGCACTGTCCTCCGGTTGTTCATTGATTTGCTTGAGAGGGCCCAGTAATGTCTCCATTGTGAGACTTGTTGTTAACTCTGTTTGGCATATGGAATATGTCATGGGTAGCTTGCCAAGCTTTGCCGTGCGGATGATATACTCTCAGTAGCTTGCAGGGTTCTCTGAGAGGGGTGAACCTGGGCCGACAAGGCCGGGTAAGTGCAAGGCAAACGCCCTACCCACTGTGCTATTGCTCCAGACCCAGTGAATATGTTCAGTGCTTTGGGAAGTTTTGCCATTTTGCCAATGTTAATCATTGTGATCCATGAGCTGGGGATGCATCTCCATTTCCTCATGTCCTAACACAATTATGAATGTCATTTTTTTCTAATATCTTTCTCTTCTCCTTTATTATTATATATAGGAAAGACATGGACTTTTGGATATTGATTTTGTAACAGTCCACATTACAATATAAACCTATTGTTTCTAAGCGCTTTCTTGCAGAGTCTTGAGGATTTTCTAAGTGTATATCATGTCATTTGCAAATAGTAATAACTTCACTCCTTCCTTTTCTATCTGGATGCACTTGTAATCTTTTTCTTGCCTAACTACTACGGCAAGTAATACCAGACACAAAAGTCAGATCAAAATGGATTAAAGCCTACAATATCAGACTTGAATTCATAAGGCACTTGGAAGAAAACATGGGCAGAGCTCTCCATGACATCGAATCTAAAGGTTTCTTTAAAAATGAAACAAAACTGACCAAAAAATGAAAGCAAAGAAAAACACATGGGACTACATTATGCTAAAAAACATCTGCACCTTTTGCAAGAAATGTGAAGTGGAGTAAGGAAAGATTCTTTAACAAAATGTGCTGGCAAAACTGGATGGCTACATGCAAAAAAAAATGGGCTCAGAACTCTGCCTAACACCATGTACAAAAGTAAGATAAAATGGACTAAAGACCTCATCATCGGACTGGAATCCATAAGATACATTGAAGACAAAGTTGGCAAAACACTCCATGATATTAAAGCCAATGGTATCTTCAAAGATGTCACGCCACTGGCCGAGCAAGTGAAAACAGAGAAAAGATAAATGGGACTATCTTAAACTAAGAAGCTTCTGCACCTTAAAAGAAACAGTGACCAAAATACAAAGACAGTCTACAGAATGGGAAAGGATATTTGCCAAATACACATCTGACAAGGGGTTGATATCAAGGATATATAAAGTACTGGTTGAACTCCACAAGAAAAAAAACATCCAACCCCATCAAAAAATGGGGCAATGAAATGAACAGAAAATTTCTCAAAGAAGAAATCCGAATGGCAAAAAGGCACATGAGAAAATGTTCTACATCATTAATCATCAAGGAGATGGAGATCAAAACCACACCTCACCATGTCACCATCTCATACCTCAGAGACTGGCCCACATCCAAAAGAACAAAAGCAACTGATGCTGGCACAGATGTGGAGGGAAAGGGACACTCCTTCACTGTTGGTGGGAATGCCTACTAGTTCAGCCCTTTTGGAAAACAGTATGGACGATTCTCAAAAAATTAGAAATTGCGCTCCCATTTGACCCAGCAATACCACTCCTGGGAATATGTCCCAGAGAGGCAAAAATGTATAGTCGAAGTGACATCTGCACTTGTTTGCTCTTTGCAGCACTCTTTATAATAGCCAGAATCTGGAGAAAACCTGAGTGCCCAAGAACAGATGACTGGTTAAAGAAACTTTGGTACATCTACACAGTGGAGCACTATGTAGCTGTTAGAAAAGATGAAGTCATGAAATTTACATACAAGTGGTACTACATGGAAAGCATCATGCTAAGCAAAATGATTCAGAAAGAGAGGGATAGACATAAAAAGACTGCATTCATCTGGGGGACATAAAGTAACAAAATAGGAGATTAATACCCAAGAATAGCTGAGATAAGTACCAGGGGGATTACTCCATGGATTAGAGGCCAGCCAGGCTGCTAGGGGAAAGGGCAGCTCAGATAGAGAAGAGAGCACCAAATAAAGGATGTTTGGAGGATCCTCCCAGGATGGGAGATGCATGTTGAAAGTAGACTATGGACCGAACATGATTGCCACTCAATGCCTCTTTTGCAGACCACAACATCCAAAAGGAGATAGAGGAAACAAAAGGGAATGCCCTGCCCTGTCACAGAGGCAGGGTGGGTTGGGGTGAAGGGGGTGGGAGCGATACTAGGATCCATGGTGGTGGGAAATGGGCACTGATGGAGGGATGGGTATTTGATCATTCTATAATCGAAACCCAAGCACAAAAATTTGTACGTCTACAGCTGTACCTCATGGTCTTTCACTAATAAAAATTATTAAAAAAGATAAAAAAAAATCTGCACCTCGAAGGAAATGGTGACTAAGATACAGAGACAGCTCGCAGTTATGGGAAAAATATTTACTCAATATCCATCAGATAAGGGGTGAATATCCAAGATACATAAGGCACTGTTAAAACTTTGTAAGAAAAACACATCCAATGCAATCGATAAATGGGGAGAATAATTGAACAGAAATTTCCTCAAAGAAGAAATACAAATGGCCAAAAGGCATGTGAAAAAATTCTCTACATCTCTAATCATCAAGGAGAGGCAAATCAGAACAATGAGATATAACCTTATACCTGGCACACATCTAAAAGAATAAGAACAAACAGTGCTGGCATGGATGTGGGGAGAAGGGGACTCTGATTCATTGTTGGTGTAAATGCTGACGGGTCCAGTCTTTCTGGGAAACAATGTGGATATTCCTCAAAAAGTTAGAAATTGAGCTTCCGTCTGACCCATCAATAGCACTTCTAGGTACTTCTAGTACCCTGGGGCACAAAAACGCACAGCAGAAAAGACATCTTCTCTTATATATTCATTGCAGCACTGTTCAAATAGCCAGAATCTGAAAACAACCCGAGTGCCTGAGAAAAGATGACTAGTTAAAGAAACTGTGGTACATCTACACAGTGGAATACTATACAGCTGTTAGAAAAACTGAAGTCATGAAATTCTGAATGGGAGTGAAGATAGACGATGGGCAACTAAACCACCTCCACTTTGCTGATGACATCATTCTAATAACACCAAACTTAGCCAAGCGGCACAAATGCTGGCCAACTTCGACCATGAGTGTGGAAAGGTTGAAGTACAACTGAATCTCACTAAGACAATATTTATGAGAAACAGTCTTGTTCTTGATGTTCCATTCAATCTCAATGGAACAAACATTTCTGAATGCAACAGTTATGTGTACCTAGGTCAAGAACTCAACACGAGAAATGACCTGGCACCTGAGTTGCACAGGAGGAAGAGAGCGGCTTGGGATGCCTTCAAGAACATCAAAGAAATAACTAAGAGGACGAACGACCTCCAACTCTGGGCACATCTCTTCAATTCCACTGTTCTTCCTAAATTAGCATATGCCTCAGAGACCTGGGTCCTACAAAAATAGGATGAAAACGCTATTTGGGTTTCCCAAAGAACAATCGAAAGAGCTATGCTTGGAGTATCACACTTCACTCAAATGAGAACAAAAATCCGAAGTTCCAACCTCTATTGATGATCAAAAATCAGGGACGCTGTCTTGTTTACCAAGGTGTTGAAAATCAGATGGGCTGGACATGTAATGCGATTTGGAGATGACCCCTGGACTAGAGCCATTTCCGACTGGATTACACGGGATGTCAAAAGATCATGTGGCCGCCCACCTGCAAGATGGTCAGACTTCTTTGTCAAGACCCTGAATGATTGGTTTGAGGCTCTTCGTGTTCCTGGAGCAAGCAGACGCCATTGGGCTACACTTGCACGTTACAGGGACAAATGGAGATGTTACTGGCACCCACTCGAGCAAATTGGCGAGTAATAGGATGTCAAGTTATCATGTGATCAAG
This sequence comes from Sorex fumeus, assembly GCF_029834395.1. Lineage (NCBI taxonomy): Eukaryota > Metazoa > Chordata > Mammalia > Eulipotyphla > Soricidae > Sorex > Sorex fumeus. The sequence goes on from NW_026606067.1 coordinate 19,461,344, forward strand.
TGATCATGATATTCTATTATAAATGGGTGAACATGGGGAGAATAATGCTGACTGAAATGAGTCAGTCAGAAGGAGAGGGACAGACATAGAATAACAGCACGCATTTGCAGGATATAAAGAAAAACATAGTAAGGGACTAACACCCAAGGATAGTAGAAACAAGGGCCTGGACAAATGGTCCATGGTTGGAAGCCTGCCTCAAGGACTGGGCGATAGAGAGTGGACCTGCTTGTTGGAAGATATAGCTCTGGATGGGATGTGTGTTGAAAGTGGATAAAGGACCAAATATAATGGCCTTTCATTATCTGTATTGTAATCCATAATGCCAAAAAGGAGAGAGAGAGAGAGAGAGAGAGAGAGAGAGAGAGAGAGAGAGAGAGAGATGAAAAGCATGTGCCAAAGAGGCAGGATGGGTTGTGGGAGTAGGGAATGGCAGGAGGCTTATGGGGGATATTGGTAATAGGAAATGTACACTGTTTGAATGTTGTATGGCTGAAACCCCGTCATGAAAACTTTGAAACGGTATCTCAAAGTTATTCAATAAAAATAATTTAAGAATAATGAAAAAACAGAGGACCCTGGGATGCTCACCATCACTGAACCTCTTCCTGTTTGTCCCCAACACTGTGCACGGTCTTCTTGCTCCCCCAGTTTGTACTCCCCCAACACACCAGTTACCCATACAGGGGAGGCCTCTTCAGAAATGGGCGTGGCTTCTGTATAAGTGGGCATGGCCTAATTTTGGGTGTGAGTGGCTGCAGGTAATCTACTCATACCCAGCAATCTCAAGTAACATCCGAGTTTCCACACCTCCACAACAACACGAAAAAACAATGCAAATCCCCACCACGTTGGGAGGATGATGAAAAGAGTCCAGAAGCCTTAGTAGGTGCTACTCTCCTAAGGGACTTCTCTGAGAAAGAGTTCAGATATGAAGTAATGAAGATGTTTAATGAACTCAATGAAACAGTGAGACAGATATCCAGTAAATTGAAGGAGGATATAAAAGAAACAATGGATCGAATTATCAAGAAAATTCAGGAAGAAATGAGAGCAGAAATTGGAAATCTATGCACAGAAATGTCATGAATAAAAGATTCTGTAGATGAAATGAAAAAACTCAGTCTGTGCCCTCAACAGTAGAATCACCACAGCTGAAGACAGAATCAGTGAGCTGAAAGACCAGCTGCACCAGGCCAACAGGCAACAACAAACAATGGCAAGAGATCTCAAAATAGTTCCACAGTGAATCAGAGTCCTAGGAGATGATTCCAAGAGTAACATTAAAATCATTGAAAAGCAGAAGGTCAGGGAAACAATCCTAATGAAAAAGCCACAGTTAAACAAATCACTGCTGAAAAATTCCCAGAGCTGGACAATGCAGCCATTCAAATTCAAGGACCTTGAAGGGTGCCAGCTAAAAGATACCCTAACAAAAACACTCCAAGACATATCATAGCTAGAATGATGGATGCCACGGATAGAGACATGATACTGCAGGCAGCAAGGTCAAAGAAGGAAATTACATATAAAGAAGCACCTCTTAGATTCACAACAGACCTATCAGAGGAAACCCTCCAATCCCGAAGGCAATGGCGGGATATAGTGAAAAACTCAATGAAATGAACGTCTTACCAAGAATACTCTATCCAGCTAAACTCTCACTCAAACTCAAAGGAATGGTACACTATTTTCTGGAAAAACAGCAGCTCAGGAACTTCATAGACTCAAAACCAAACTGAAATAATGGCTAAAGGTGCTACTATAAGAGAAGACAAACCCTATAAACACAACACCTTACAGAAAAATGACAGAAAACCCCATAACAATAATCTCTCTCAATGTCAACAGTCTAAATTCACCAATTAAGAGACACAGAGTGGCAAAATGGATTCAGAGACAGAACCCAACATTCTGCTGCCTACAAGAAACTCATTTATACAGTCATAACAAACACAGACTCAAAGTTAAAGAATGGAAAACAATCCTGCAAGCAAAACAGCTCTCTCAAAAAAGTTTGGGTGACCATACTAGTATCCGACAACATAAATTTAAAGTTGAAAAAGATAAGAAGGGACAGTGAAGGGCATTTTCTATTTATAAAGGGATATGTACAAGAGGAAGAAATCACACTCTTAAATGTATACCCACCTAATGAGGGAACAGCTAAATACTTAAAACAACTGCTAACAGATTTTAAGGAGAACATTGATAGCAACACAACAGTAGTTGGAGACTTCAACATTGCCTTATCACCTCTGGATAGATCAACAAGAACAAAACTCAACAAGGAATCATTGGCTTTGAAGGAAGAAATAGAGGAGAGAGGGCATATAGACCTATACAGGGCTTTACACCTCAAAAAAGATAGAATGCACATTATTCTCCAATGCACACGGAATATTTTCCAAAATAGACCATGTGCTAGGCCACAAAACATACCTCAATAGAATCAGGAAGGTAGAAATAGTATCAACAATCTTTTCAGTTCTACGATGCACTGAGAATAGAAGTGAATCACATACAGACATGGAAAACCCAATCAAACACCTGGAAATTAAACAACTCAATGTTTAACAACGAGTGGGTCAAGAAGGAAGTCAAGGACAAAATCAAAAGATTCCTGGAAACAAATGAGAATGAAGACACAAGATACCAGAACCTATGGGATGCAACTAAATCTGTGTTAAGGGGAAAATTTATAGCTCTGCTAGCATTATTCAGGAAGAAAGAAAGGGCCCACATTAACAACTTGACTTCACAGCTCAAGATCTTAGAAAAGTATCAACAAAATGAGTCCAAATCAGGCAGAAGAAAAAAGATCATAAAACTTAGAGCAGAAATCAACGACTTGGAAACCAACAAATAAAAAAAAAATCCAAAAGATCAATGAAATGAAGGGCTGGTTCTGAGAAAATAAACAAGATACATTAGCAAGACTCACAAATAAAGAGAGAAAGAGAACACTAAGAAACCCAATCAGAAATGAGAAGGGGGATATCACAACAATTCCCAAAGAAATTCAAAAGATCATAAGAGACTACTTTGAAAATCTGTATGCCACGAAGCAAGAGAACCTAGAAGAAATAGATAAATTCCTGGATTCCTGTAATCTCCCAAGGCTGAACCAAGAAGATCTAGAGTACTTGAATAGACCTATTAACATCAAGGAAATTGAAACTGTAATCACAAGTCTTCCTAAAAAGAAAAGCCCAGGTCCAATTGGATTCCCTAGCGAATTTTTCCAAACATTTAAAGAGGACCTATTGCCATTTCTTCTCAAGCTTTTCCAGGAAATTGAAGAAACAGAAACTCTCCCAAACAGTTTCTATGAAGCCCATTTTTCTCTAATACCAAAAGGAAATAAAGAACCCCCAAGAAAAGAGAACTACAGGCCGATATTCCTTATGAACACAGTTGCAAAGATTCTCAACAAAATACTAGCAAATAGAGTTAAACAATGCATCGAAAAGACCATACACCTCTCTGGAAAGAAAGACGGCGGCCGCACGGGAGCCTTGTGGACAGCAGGTTTGAACCGGGGGTGGGGGCGGCAGGGACCTCATGGGAAGGGGGGCGTAATGGGCCGTCCTGGGGTCGCCAGCTGCCCCCCACGAGCGGCTCTCCGTCACGGCCATGGCCCCGGAGGCACAAGGACTTAGCACAGAGAGCCACCCGCTTGGAGCAGAAAAGCAAATGGACTATGTTAAACTGTGCCAGCATGCCTGCCCGGAGGGGAAAGGGTGTTGCTCCATTCGCCCAATCCTCTCTGGAAAGAAAGATGGCAGCCGCACGGGAGCCTTGTGGACAGCAGGTTTGAGCTGGGGGTGGGGGCGGCAGGGACCTCATGGGAAGGGGGGCGTAATGGGCCGTCCTTCACGCCCCACCAAGGTCACCAGCTGCCCCCCACGAGTGGCTCTCCGGCACGGCCATGACTCCAGAGCACAGAAACCAATCTCTTAACTATCTAACTTTTAATAGAAATACTTCCAGGGTTAATAAGTAAAATAGCAGAAATCCAAAACCGCCGCGGCCGCACGACATCATTTTATTCTTAAACCAAGCTGTAGAAAGCAAGTCATTTCACAATGCTGTTTCAGCATGTCTGATTGGGGGGGCGTCGTAAACTCTAAACTATAATTGAGCATCTTCTATCGAAACAATGTATCTAGTCAAAGTAGATAGAGTAATAACTAGAACTCATCTGCCTCACAGGAATTGGGAGGGGTGGGAGGTGGGGTTCTATTGGGGTTCGAGGTTAAAAATAAGTATTGGTAAAGGGTAATATGTTTGATATTTACATGACTGAGACCCAAACCCGAAAGCTCTGTAACTTTTCCCACAGTGATTCAATAAAGAAATAAATTATAAAAAAAAAGAGAAAAGATCATACACCATGAACAAGTGGGATTCATGCCGGGAATGTAAAGATCGTTTAACATTCAGGAATCAATCAACATAATCCATTATATCAATAAAAGAAAAGATAAAAACCATATAATCATATCAATAAATGCAGTGAAAGCATTTGACTTGATCCAGCACCCTTTTATGATGGAAATCCTCGCCAAAATGGGGATAGAGGGGACTTTCCTCAATATAGTTAAAGCCATCAACCACAAGCCTATGGCAAGCATCATCCTCAATGGGGAAAAATGAGAGCCTTCCCTCTAAGATCAGGGACGAGACAAGGATGCTCACTCTCTCCACTGCTGTTCAATATAATACTGGAATTACTTGCAATAGCAGTTAGGCAAGGAAAATATATTAAGGGCATTCAGGTAGGAAGGAAGAAATCAAGCTCTCACTATTTGCAGATGATATGATACTATACTTAGAGAACCTTTAAACCTCTACCAAGAAACTCCTAGAAACAATAGACTTGTATAGTAAAGTTGCAGGTATAAAATCAATACCCAAAAGTCCATGGCTTTCCTATATGCAAACAGTGAAAGAGAAGAAAGTAACATGAAATAAACAATCCTGTGCTGCAAAGTAGCATGCTGAAAGTAGACTATAGATTGAACATGATTCCACTCAAAGTCCCCTTTTGCAAGCCACAGCACCCCAAATGAGTGAGAGAACAAAAGGGAATGACCTGCCACAGAGGCAGGGTGGGATGGGGGGAGTGGGGGTTTGGGAGGGGTACTGGGATCATTGGTGGTGGAGAATGGGCATTGGTGGAGGGATGTGTACTCGATCATTGTATAACTGAAACCCAAGCCCAAAAATTTGTAAGTCTACAACTATACCTCATGATTTTTCACTAATAACAATTTAAATAAACAAATAAATAAAAATAATGAAAAAATAAACAAAAAACCCCAAATAGATTGAGATCACAATGGGCTAAATTTTTAACATCGGAGTATGTAAATTGTCTTCATATCTCCTGGTGAATAAAATAACCAGGAAAAAATAGATATAGCTGAGCTAATGTAATGCAGGGTTAAAAAGAAGTCATATATCACTTGGAATGACTGTTCTCACATGACACTTTGTAACATCATATTTTTTCCAGTTCAATTTTTATCATTTAGCATTTTATTATTTAAAATTTTTATTATTTTTTTATTGAATCACTGATAGAACTTTACAAAGTCATTCATGATTAGTTTTCCAGTCATATAATCTAGTGTTTCTAGGAGCCTCTCTGTAGAAGCTTTAGGTTTCTCCACGTAATCTGAAAATCTGCAAGTAGTGAGAGCTGCACTTCTTCCTTTCCTATCTGAATGCCCTTCATATCTTTTTCCTCCCTAACTGCTTTGGAAAGTACTTCCAGTACTATATTGAATAGAAGTGAAGACAGTTGATGTTAGAGGGAAGACTTTTACTTGTTTCCCCATTGAGAATAATACTTGTTTGGTCTTGTAGTAGATGGCTTTGATTTTATTGAGAAAATTTCCTTCGATTCCCATTTTATGAGAGTTTTCATCATAAATGGGTTCTAGATCTTATCAAGTACCTTCTCTGTATCTATTGATATGATCATATGGTTTTTATCATTTCTTTTGTTTTATGATGAACTATATTGATTGACTTGTAAATGTTAAACCATCTTTGCATCCCTGGGATGAATCCTACTCAATCATGGTCTATGATTGTTTTGATGAGTCATTAAATTCTCTTTGCTAATATTTTTTGAGGATCTTTGTAACTGTGTTCATCAGGGACATGAGCCTGTAATTTCTTTTTATTTTCCTATGGTGTCTCTGTCTGATTTTTGTATCAGGGTGATATGTGCTTCATAGAAATTGTTTGGGCGGGTTGCTATTTCTTCAATTTCCTGGAAAATCTTGAAAAGTACTGGCAATAGGTCCTCTTTAAATGTTTGAAAGAATTCACTAGTGAAAATATCTGTTCCCGGGCTTTTATTTCTGGCAAGGATAACCATTTCAATTTCTTTGATAGTGATAGGTCTATTCAGGTATTACAAGTGCTTTTGGTTTAAACTTGGGAGGCTAAAAGAATCCAGGAATTTATCCATTTCTTCTAGGTTCTCTTGTTTTGTGGCATAAAGACTCTCAAAGTAATATCTGATTATCTTTTGAATTTCAGTGGTTTCTGTTGTGATGGTCCCCTTTTCATTTCTGATCCAGTTTATTAGAGTTCTTTATTTATCTCTATTTTTGGTGAGTCTTGCTAGTAGTTTATCAATATTATTTATTTTTTCAAAGAACCAGTCCTTGGTTTCATTGATCTTTTGAATTGGTTTTTGGGAATCTAGCTCATTGATTGTTGATTTCTGCTCTAAGTTATATTATTTCTTTCCTCCTGCCTTGTTTAGGCTTATTTTGTTGATCATTTTCTAAGATCTTAAGCTGTGAAGTCAAGTTATTTATGTGGACCTGTTCTTCCTTCCTATAAATCCTTGCATGTGTAAACTCGAAAAAGACAGCAGCAGCAGCAGCAGCCTATCTCTCCCGCTGCCCGTGTTCGGTAGTCTCACATTGGTTCCCCCACCCTGGGGAGGTCGATGGCGATGGGCAGGTGAAGGAAGAAACGAGGACCAGGCTGGTTGGTCTTAGTTGCAGTTTATTTCAGTCCTCTCTCCATTCATTCCTGTTTCTCTCCTCTGCGTCCCCTCCTGCTTCTTTCTCCCCCATGCTACTTCATTCTCCTTCTCGATCTCCCACAACGTCCTTCTCACTCTGGAATCTCAATTCTCTTTCTCCTTCTTCTCGAGTCCGGCTCCTAATCCCAATTCTTCTCCTTCTGGAGTCTGGATACTGATCCTGATTCCCTTTCTCCTCTTGCTCTGGAGTCTCGATTCTAATCCTCCAGCCCACTCTTACAGTACAGTTAAATCCCAAAGCATGAGGGATTGGGGCTTAAACATAGATGTGGTCACAATCAATAGGGGTAAAGTTCTTTCCCTCAGGGGGTAATTCTTCTAGGACAGATACTCTCTCAGCAGGATGACCCACCCTAGAACAGAATCCCCTGGGTGTGTTTCTCCTCTCCTTATCTAACAAACATATAAACATACATAATCACTCACTCTCCCCCCCACCCCCCCGTTGTTCATCGATTTTGCTCGAGCGGGCCCAGTAATGTCTCCATTGGAGACTTTGTTGTTACTGTGTTTGGCATATCGAATACATCACGGGTAGCTTGCCAGGCTCTGCCGTGCGGCGAGACACTATTGGTAGCTTGCCTGGCTCTCTGAGGGGGTGGAGGAATGAACTCGGGTTGGCCATGTTGGCTGTGCACAAGGCAAACGCCCTACCACTGTGCTATCACCCCAGCCCAACATACATAATATAAGTCATTTTGTATGGATAGCACAGCAGTAGGGCGTTTGCCTTGCACGCAGCCAATATGGTCAACCCGAGTTCGATTCCTCCACCCCTTTCAGAAAGCCCAGCAAGCTACCAAGAGTATCTCGCCCACACGGCAGAGCCTGGCAAGCTACCATTGACGTATTCAATATTCCAAACACAGTAACAACAAGTCTCACAATGGAGATGTTACTGGGCCCGCTCGAGCAAACCGATGAACAACGGGAGGACTGTGACCGTGACAGTAAGAAATACCTTAAACTTATAGGATTGCTCTCCTAGGGCCATCTCGATCTTACACTACAGTTCTCAGGCCAGATAGTCTTTCCTATCCCTAGCAGGGTCCTTGTCTCATCGTTACTTTTGGATCATGACAGCGTTTGTCTATGACCAAACTCTTAACTTATAGTTAAGAATAGTGGCACTTTGTCCTGGCCCATTTCGATGCCAGGGTAGCTCACGACTTGCCCTGGGTCCATTCAGTCCTTCATCAGGACCCTGCTTTTGGGGTGTTAGGAACCAAGGGCAACTGAGACTTAAGTAGAGAAAGCAGATGCCCTGGAGTGAATAATATTAAGAGCCAATTAAGTCCTAAGTTACAAAGCATATTATTAACAGTCTTCGTATATCTATACAAAAAGGGCATTGCTTTAAAGTAAACTATTCAAAAGACATAAGGAGAGGAAAAAGGCAATATTAACTTATAATATAATTTCAGTGTCCTAGAAGGATCTGACCTTACAAATTAACAGATTCTGATTAGGGGAAAAACTGATTAACTGGTTGGGGAAGAGAGCATAGAGAAGAGTTTACAGATAAACACAATGGATGAAAGTGCCTCGGGAGCACTGTAATAGACCTGAGTTTCTTGTGGCTAGGGGAAAGGGCAAAACAATGTTAAGCCTAAAATATTTGCCGCTATATTCCAGTGCTTGCAGAGCTATAAACTTTCCCCTTAACACTGCTTTGGCTGTGTCCCATATGTTCTGGTAGCTTATGTTCTCATTCTCATTTGTTTTCAGTAATTTTATGATTCCGTTTTAGATTTCTTCTCCAACCTACTGGTTGTTAAGCATTGAGCTGTTTAATTTCCAGGTGTTTGATTTGATTCTCTGTTTCTGTGTGTGATTTATTTTATGTTTCTGTGTGTGTGACCCAGCATGTGGTCTATCTTGGAAAATGTACCATGCGCATTGGAGAAGAATGTGTACTCAGCTTTTGGGGGCTGAAAAGCCCTGTATATAACTACTAGCCCCCTCTCTTCCATTTATTCCTTCAGAGCCAGTACTCCGGTTGATTTAAAGTTTCATTAACCTACCAAGCAGTGGCAAGGATGTGTTTAAGTCTCCGACTACTATTGTGTTGCTACCTAAGTCCTCTTTGAAGTTTTTTAGCAATTATACTAGGTAATTTGCTGACTCCTCATTGGTGCGTATATTTTTAGGAGTGTAATTTCTCCCTGATGTACAGATCCCTTGATTATTAAAATAGCCTTCATTGTCCCTTCTCACTCTGAATTCTATGTTGTCAGATTCTTGTATGGCTACCTCTGCTTCTTTGAGGAAGTTGTTTGCTTGAAGTTTTGCTTTTCTTGTTTTCTTTTTTCTTTTTATTGAATCACCGTGAGATACAGTTACAAAGCTTTCATGTTTGAGTTTTAGTCATATAATAATTGAACACCCATACTTTCACCAGTGTACATTTTTCAAACCCCAATGTCCCTAGTTTTCCTCCCCACATAACCCCTCCATCTGCCTCTCAAAGGATTGTTTTTCATCTTTTGACTTTGAGTTTGTGTTTGCTCTGACTGTTCAAATGTGTTCTTGTAGGGAGTTGGAGGTTGAATTTAATTTTTTAATTCATTTTGTCACTGTGTCTCTTAATTTGTGCATTTAGACAGTTGACATTGAGAGAGATTATTGTCATGGGGTTTTGTGCTTCTTTCTATAAAAGTTTGTTGTGTTTATGGGGTTTGTCTTGTCTTACAGTAGACCCTTCAGTCCTTTTCAGGTTGTTTTTGAGTCTATGAAATTTCTGAGCTGTTATTTATACATGAAGTTGTGTATTGTACCTTTGATTCTGAATGAGAGTCTATCCAGATAAATATTCTTGGTGAGGTGTTCATTTCATTGAGTGTTTTCACTATATCCCACCACTGTCTTCGGGCCCAGATAGTTTCATTTGATAAGTCTGTTGTAAATATAAGGGATTTTCCTTTGTATGTGATTTTCTTCTTTGACCTTTCTACTTGCAATACTGATTATCTACGGTATTTAATATAATCATTCTGATTATAATATGTCTTGAAGTCTTTTTATTAAGGTCTCTTTTAGCTGGTACACTTCAGGCTTTTTGGATCTGGATGTCTGCACTCTCCAGCTCTGGGAATTTCTCAATAATGATGTCTTAATTGTTACTACCTCATTGGGGTTGTCTCCCTGTCCTTCTGTTACTCCAATGATTCTTATGTTGCTCCTCTTGAATTTATCCCATACATCTCTTGCACACCCTTGAGCTATTTTGAGATCTTTCTCCATCTTCTGTTGTTGCCTGTGTGCTTTCTGTAGCTCATCTTCAAGCTCACTAATTCTGTCTTCAGCTATTGTCGTCCTACTGTTTAGGGCACAAACTGAGATTTTTTTCTTTCATATACTGAAATTTTTATTCGTGACACTTGTGTTTGTAGCTTTCTTATTTCTGCTCTCATTGCTTCTTATACTTTATTGGCTGTCTTTTCCACTGTTTATTATCCTCCTGTATTTATTGGATGTACATTCCACTGTTTCTTTGAGCTCATTAAGCATCCTTACCGTTTCATCTCTGATAGTGCTCAGGAGATCATATGTGATGCTGGGGACAGAACCTGGATCAGTCATGTGCAAGGCAAGCACTGACACACTGTACTATCACTCTGGCTCCAAGATGACACATTTTGATGTGACATCAGCATCTCAAAGACAACTGTTGCTGGGTAGAATGTCACCATGTTGGGCTGGATCAAACTCATGGACTCACTTTCCTGGAGCTTAAAAGGCAGGTGCTTTTACCACTGAGCTCTCCTTCGGCTCTTATTTATTACTTTCAACTGTACGAATAGACAAATTGGATATTTGGTGAACTGACTTCATTTGATCACTCGATCACTTGACATCCTGTTACTCATCAATTTGCTCGAGCGGGCACCAGTAATGTCTCCATTCATCCTGGTCGCATGCTAGTGTGGCCAAATGGCATCTGCTCATTCTAGGAACACAAAGAGCCTCAAACCAAATATTCAGGGTCTTGATGAAGAAGTCTGATAATCTTGTAGGTGGGAGGCCATGTGATCTTTTGACGTCCCATGGAATCCAGTCAGTAATGGCTCTAGTCCAGCAGTCATCTCCAAATCTTATTACATGTCCAGTCCATCTGATTTTCGATTCCTTGGCAAATGAGACAGCATCCCTGATTCTTGACCAGTCTATGGAAGTCAAAAATCTGGATTCTTTTTCTCATTTGAGTGAAGTGTGATACTTCAAGCATAGCTCTTTCGATTCCTCTTTGGGAGACCTGAATAGCGTTCTCATCCTGTTTGCGTAGGGCCCAGGTCTCTGAGGAATATGTTAATGCAGAAAGAATAGTGGAATCGAAGAGATGTGCCTGGAGCTGGAGGTCCTTTATCCTTTTAGGTATTTCTTTGATGTTTTTGAAGGCATTCCAAGCCACACTCTTCCTCCTGTGCAACTCAGGTGCCAAATCATTCATCATGTTGAGTTCTCAACCTAAGCACACATAACTGTTGCATTTGGAGATGTTCATTTCATTGAGAGCGAATGAAGAGTCAGGAACAAGACTGTTTCTCATAAATATTGTCTTCGTGAGATTCAGGTGTAGTCCAACCTTTCTACACTCACAATCAAAGTCGGCCAGCATTTGTGCTGCTTGGCTAATGTTTGGTTTTATTAGAATGATGTCATCAGTGAAGCAGAGGTGGTGTAGTTGGCGACTGTCTATCTTCACTCCCATTTCTTCCCATTCTAGTTGTTGCATGACGTTCTTGAGGGTGGCACTGAAGAGTTTCAGTGAAATGGTATCAACCTGATGAGCCCCTCTTTTGACATGGATGATCACTTCTTTGTAGAATAGTGAGATCTTGGTAGTGAATCTGTAATACAGCTCATGGAGGATTCTGATGTATTGAGTTTGAATGCCCTGTTTGTCTAGGGTTTCGATGACCACTTCCATTTTAACAGAATCAAAGGCCTTCTTTATTTATTTTTAAATTTTCTTTTTTAATTTTTATTAGTGAAACACCATGAGGTGCAGTTGTAGACTTACAAATTTTTGTGCTTGGGTTTCAGTTATACAATGATCAAGTACCCATCCCTTCACCAATGCCCATTGTCCACCACCACGGGTCCCAGTATCCCTCCCATCCCCCATCCCCCCAGCCCACCCTGACTCTGTGGCAGGGCATTCCCCTCTGTTATCTCTCTCCTTTTGAGTGTTGTGGTTTGCAAAAGAGGCATTGAGTGGCAATTATGTTTGGTCTATAGTCTACTTTCAGTATGCTTCTCCCGTTCTGGGAAGATCTTCCCAACACCCTTTATTTGGTGCTCCCTTCTCTATCTGAGTTCCCTTTTACCTTAGTATATGTGGCTGGATTCTAAGCCATGGAGCAAAATTCCTGGTACTAATCTCGGCCACTCTTGGGAGTTAGTCTCCTATTTGGTACTATATGTTCTCCAGATGAATGCATGGAAAGTATCATGTTAAGCGAAATGAGTCAGAAAGAGAGGGATAGACAAAGGCTTTCTTTTTTTAATTTATTTTTTTATTAATTTTTATTAGTGAGACACCATGAGGTATAGTTGTAGACTTATAAATTTTTGTGCTTGGGTTTTGATTATACAATGAACAAATACCCATCCCTCTACCAGTGCCCATTTCCCACCACCATGGATCCTAGTATCCCTCCCACCCCCATTTCCCCCATCCCACCCTGCATCTGTGGCAGGGCATTCCCTTTTGTTTTCTCTATCTCCTTTTGGGTGTTGTGGTCTGCAAAAGAGGTATTGAGTGGCAATCATGTTCGGTTCATAGTATACTTTCAACATGCTTCTCCCATCCTGGGAGGATCCTCCAAACATCCTTTATTTGGTGCTCTCTTCTCTATCTGAGCTGCCCTTTCCCCTAGCAGCCTGGCTGGCCTCTAATCCATGAAGTAATCCCCCTGGTACTTATCTCGGCTATTCTTGGGTATTAATCTCCTATTTTGTTACTTTATATTCCCCAGATGAATGCAGTCTTTTAATGTCTATCCCTTTCTTTCTGAATCATTTTGCTTAGCATGATACTTTCCATTTAGTACCACTTGTAGTGTAAATTTCATGACTTCATCTTTTCTAACAGCTACATGGTACTCCACTGTGTAGATGTACCAAAGTTTCTTTAACCAGTTATCTGTTCTTGGGCACTCAGGTTTTTTTCCAGATTCTGGCTATTGTAAAGAGTGCTGCAAAGAAAAAACAAGTGCAGATGTCACTTCGACTATACATTTTTGCCTCTCTGGGACATATTCCCAGGAATGGTATTGCTGGGTCAAATGGGAGCTCAATTTCTAATTTTTTGAGAATCGTCCATACTGTTTTCCAGAAGGACTGAACTAGTAGGCATTCCCACCAACAGTGAAGGAGTGTCCCTTTCCCGCCACATCCACGCCAGCATCAGTTGCTTTTGTGCTTTTGGATGTGGGCCACTCTCTGAGGTGTGAGATGGTATCTCATTGTGGTTTTGATCTGCATCTCCCTGATGATTAATGATGTAGAGCATTTTCTCATGTGCCTTTTTGCCATTCGGATATCTTCTTGAGAAAGTTTCTGTTCATTTCATTGCCCCATTTGTTTTATCATTTTTTTATTAGTGAAACACCATGGAGTACACTTATAGACTTATAAATTTTTGTGCTTGGGTTTCAGTTATACAATGATCAAATACCCATCCCTCCACCAGTGCCCATCCTCCCCCACCATGGGTCCTAGCATCCCTCCCACCCCCCATCCCCCACCCCCCGTCCCACCCTGCCGCTGTGGCATGGCATTCCCTCCTGTTCTCTCTCTTCTTTTGGGTACTGTGTTTTTCCAGAGAGGCATTGAGTGGCAATCATGTTTGGTCTATAGACTACTTTTAGCATGTCTCTCCCACCCTGGGAGGGTCTTCACAACACCCTTTATTTGGTGCTCTCTTCCCTCTGTGAGCTTCCTTCTCACCTAGCACATGTGGCTGGCCTTCAAGTCATGGAGCAAAATTCCTGGTACTAATCTGAGCCCTTCCTGGGTGTTAGTCTCCCGTTTTGTTGCTTTATGTTCCCCAGATGAATGCAATCTTTCTGTGTCTATCCCGCTCTTTCTGACTCATTTCGCTTAACATGATACTTTCCATGTAGGAACATTTGTATGTAAATTTCATAACTTCATCTTTTCTAACAGCTACATAGTACTCCATTGTGTAAATGTACCAAAGTTTCTTTAACCAGTCATCTGTTCTCGGGCACTCAGGTTTTTTCCAGATTCTGGCTATTGTAAAGAGTGCTGCAATGAACAAACAATTGCAGATGTCACTTCGACTATACCTTTTTGCCTCTCTGGGATATATTCCCAGGAGTGCTATAGCTGGGTCAAATGGGAGATCGAATTCTAATTTTTTGAGAATCGTCCATACTGTTTTCCAAAAGGGTTGGACCAGACTGCATTCCCACCAGCAGTGAAGGAGGGTCCCTTTCTCGCCACATCCGCGCCAGCACCTGTTGCTTTTGTTCTTGTGGATGTGGGCCAGTCTCTGTGGTGTGAAATGATATCTCATTGTTGTTTTTTATCTGCATCTCTCTGATGATTAGTGATGTAGAGCATTTTCTCATGTGCCTTTTTGCCATTCGGATTTCTTCTTTGCGAAAGTTTCTGTTCATTTCCTCGCCCCATTTTTTGATGGGGTTATATGTTTTCTTCTTGTGGAGTTCAACCAGTACTTTATATATCCTTGATATCAACCCCTTGTCAGATGTGTATTTGGTGAATATCCTTTCCCATTCTGTAGACTGTCTTTGTATTTAGGTTACTGTATTTTTTAAGGTGCAGAAGTTTCTTAGTTTAAGATAGTCCCATTTATCTATCGCTGCTTTCACTTGCTCAGCCAGTGGCATGACATCTTTGAAGATACCATTAGCTTCAATTTCATGGAGGGGTTTGCCAGCTTTGTCTTCAATGTACCTTATGGATTCCAGTCTGATGTTGAGGTCTTTAATCCATTTTGATCTTACTTTTGTACATGGCGTTACGCAGAGTTCTGAGCCCATTTTTTTGCATGTAGCCGTCCAGTTTTACCAACACAATTCTTTAATGAGCCTTTTTTTAACTCCACTTCACATTTCTTGCTCCTTTATCAAAGATTAGATGATCATATGATTGAGGGGAGATGTCAGTATATTCAACCCTGTTCCATTGTTCTGCATCTCTGCAAAGGCCTTCTTTAAATCAATGAACGTTAGACAGAGTGGCATCTTGAACTCCAGATAAACCTCAATGGGCCTGGTTAACTTCATTTGATATAACTACATATTCCCGATAAAGAAGAAAAAGTGATAGTGGTCAATTTGATGTTTGTTCGAGATGGTGAATTTGCATTCCAGAAAAAGTGAGGTAGAAAAAGTATTATTTTCTCTCATAATAAATGATTTTATTACAAATTATTCCTCTCCTAAAACAAATGTGGGAGAACCTGCCGATAGTTCAGCAAAACAGAGTTGGACAATGTGTCCCAGATACTTTGCAACTAGGATGAGACTGTGACTGGCCAAGGGATTGAGAACATAGTGACGTATGTTTAATCTAGTCTGTTTCATAAAACCTCCTCTGCCCAGCATTCCTGCTATTTCCTTTTATGCTGCCTGGGAGTAAAGGGTACCTAGAGGTGCTTATAGGAGTCATACAGTTGGGGATTGTCAGTCCATGATAAGCCACATAAAAGGGTGCCAGTTCCCAAGGAGAACCATAGAAGCAAGAAGTTTAATTGTGTGCCTGTGCTTAGTTGGCATAGATGTTAGTCTTCCTTAACTGAGAAAAAGGGAAATTCAGCCTTTTCCACTCACCTGCTTCCAGATGATCATTTTTAGTTTACTCTTTTAAAGTTTTTATAGCTCTTCTTTATAATAGTACTAGTGACAATTCCTTCACTAATAGTACTCTTGCAATTCCCAAAATCAGACCTTTACTTCCCATTTTTAAATATTTAAGAATATTTCAAAGTCATTTCTGTGCCATACGTTTTCTTATCCTACCAGCACATTAAATATTGCTTTCATCACTTCACATTGAGGTTCCAACTCTTCAAAGACTTCCTATCATCATAGGACAAAAATCCAAATTCTTCAGTAAAGAACTTATTTCCTGGGCCAAACTACTTTTCCAAACATGTCTCTTTAATCTCTAAGAGGATCCTCCCACATAGCCATGAATGCCAAACTCTTTCTCTCTACCACTAGCTTGTTCACACATTGATGTTTAACAGGAGTATTATTTTCCCTTTCTAACTACTTCAAGTTTGAGCTGTTATTTTAGCTTTCATCTCAAACTCAGTCTTTTCCATAAATCTTTAGACTCCCCTTTGCAAAGTTGATATTTCTACCCCGAATTTTAAAAAAATTTTTATTAGTGAAACACCATGAGGTACAGTTGTAGACTTACAAATTTTGTGCTTGGGTTTCAGTTATACAATGATCAAGTACCCATCCCTCCACCAGTTCTCATTTTCCACCACCACGGGTACCAGTATCCCTCCCATCCTCCATCCCCCTCATCCCATCCTGCCTCTGTGGCAGGACATTCCCTTTTGTTCTCTCTCTCTCTCTCCCTCTCTCTCTCTCTCTCCCTCTCTCTCTCTCTCTCCCTCTGGGTGTTGTGGTTTGCAAAAGAGGCATTGAGTGGCAATCGTGTTTGGTCTATAGTCTACTTTCAGTATGCTACTTCCATTCTGGGAGGATCCTCCAAATACCCTTTATTTTCATCACCCCATTTAAAAAAAATTTTATTAGTGAAACACCATGGCAGACTTCCACTATCGACACTACTTCCACTACCCAGCCGTCGCCACACTCCAGAACACTTTCCGGACCCACTAAATACCCATCTTCCGGAATTGTCGTACCATATTTGATAGGGTTCAAATATGGTAACACCTACAAGGGGGATTAGAGGTCACCCCAAAAGCCTCTATCCCTCTCGGAAAGACTGGCAAGATACCGAGAGTATTCTGCCCGCACGAAAGAGCCTGGCAAGCTATCCATTGTGTATTCGATATGCCAAAACCAGTAACTACAACTGGTCTCATTCACCTGACCCTGAAGGCTTCACCAACATGGCAGCACTGAGAAGGATGAGAAAGGAGAGGCCGACAAAAGCTCAAGGCCGACCTAGGCTGCCACAATGAAGGAAGACAAAAATGATCGTCTGTACTTTCAATGCACGTACGCTAGCATCAGATGCATCCATCGAGGACCTGATGGTACAAGCGTGAATGATCAAGTACGACATCATTGGTCTGACCGAGACAAGAAGGCACGAATCAAACCATGCCGTTTTCGACACTGGAGAAGAATTGTTCCTCGGAACATGCGATAAAAGAGGTGTTGGAGGCGTCGGTGTCCTTGTCAACACAAACTTGGCCAAGAGCATTGATTCATTCGAATGCCTAACAACCCCAATGGGACGTTTACATTTGAATAGATGTGGCTCACTGCCTGCAGTTTCTATCTTCGTTTTCTACTCACCAACATCTCATTATGATGAAAGAGAAATCGAGAAGTTCTACATGGAACTAGAGAAGTTCTATAAAGAAGACCACACCTTCTACAAGATCATTGTGGGTGATTTTAATGCCAAGATAGGACCGAGAAGATCAGCTGAAGAACTTCACATCGGGACCCATGGCCTAGAATGGAACGAACAGGGTGAGAGACTGTCTGAGTTCATCATGTCGACCAAGACCATCCATGGTAACTCACAGTTCCAGAAGGCAGAATCTAAACGATGGACGTGGGAGTCTCCCGGTGGACAATTCCACAATGAAATAGACGACATCATATTCAATCGACGATTTTGTCTGATGGATGTCGCTGTTGTCCCAAAATTTCGAACAGGATAGGACCACTGTCTCCTTCGTGCAAAATTCCACAAGCTAACATCCGAGCTCACAAAGCAGTGCAGAGATGTGATCAAGGAAGACATCAAAGAGAGAACAGAAGTACTGGTAGATGTGGCAGAAGCCGGGAAAAGTATTCGTAACACCCGCCTGTCCTTCGCCAACTACAAGACCAAGATGACTGCCCTCCGACGTCCTGATGGATCCATCACATCCTCCAGAACGGCAATGGAGAAGATTATCCATGACTTCTACTCAAATCTCTTCGATAGCCATGTCCACTTGCTGACATACCAAATTCCACAGGATGGATATGTCATTCCCAATGTTCTCCCTTCTGAAATCTGACACGCCATTTCGTCGGTAAAGAAACAAACAGCACCCGGCCCAGACAAGGTCAGACCTGAACACCTGAAGAACCTGCCGTCAGTACTCATCAATACACTGGCTCGGCTCTTCACTCGCTACCTGTCTGAATGCAAGGTTCCGTCCCAATGGAAACCCAGCAGGACAGTACTACTGTTCAAGAAGGGAGACATCCATGACATTGGCAATTATCGCCCGATCTGCCTATTGTCTGTCATCTACAAGTTGTTCACTCGAGTCATCCTAAATAGGATTGGCAGAACACTAGATGAAGGACAACCATGCGAGCAAGCTGGGTTCCGCAAAGGATTCAGCACCATCGACCATATCCACACGATAACCAAGCTCATTGAGGTTTCTCAGGAGTTCAAGATGCCGCTCTGTTTATCATTCATTGATTTAAAGAAGGCCTTTGATTCTGTTGAGACAGAAGCGGTCATTGAAGACCTAGCCAATCAGGGCATTCAAGCCCAATACATCAGGATCCTCCGTGAGCTGTATTGCGGATTCACTACCAGGATCTCACCATACTACAAAGAAGTGATCTTTGACGTCAAGAGAGGGGTGCAGCAGGGTGATACCATTTCACCGAAACTCTTCAGTGCCACACTCGAGAACATCATGTGACGACTGGAATGGGAAGGAATGGGAGTGAAGATAGATGGTTGGCAACTACACCACCTCCGCTTTGCTGATGACATTGTTTTAATAACACCAAACATCAGCCAAGCAGCACAAATGCTGGCCGACTTTGACTGTGAGTGTGGAAAGGTAGGACTACAGCTGAATCTTACGAAGACAATGTTTATGAGAAACAGCCTCGTTCCTGATGCCCCATTCACTCTCAACGGAATGACCATCTCCGATTGCAACAGCTATGTGTACCTAGGTCGAGAAGTCAACATGACAAATGACCTGGCACCCGAGCTGCGCAGGAGGAAGAGAGCGGCTTGAAATGCCTTTAAGAACGTCAAAGAAAGAGCTAAGAGGATGAAGAACCTCCGGCTCCGGGCACATCTCTTTGATTCCATGGTTCTTCCTGCATTAACATATGTCTCAGAGACCTGGGCCCTACGCAAACAAGATGAGAACGGTAATCAGGTCTCCCAAAGAAGAATAGAAAGAGCTATGCTTGAAATATCACATTTCACTCAAATGAGAGAAAGAATCCAGAGTTCTGACATCCGTGGACGATCAAGAATCAGGGACGCTGTCTCATTTGCCAAGGTGTCGAAAATCAGATGGGCTGGTCACGTAATGAGATTTAAAGATGACCGCTGGACTAGAGCTGTTACTGACTGGATTCCACGGGATGTCAAAAGACCGCGTGGCTGCCCACCTACCAGATGGTCAGACTTCTTTGTCAAGATCATGAATGATCGGTTTGAGGCTCTTCATGTTCCCGGAGCGAACAGATGCCATTGGGCTACACTAGCACGCGACAGGGACAAATGGAGACGTTACTCGCGCCCGCTCGAGCAAATCAATGACTAACAGGAAGTTAAGTGATTAAGTGAAACACCATGAGGTACAGTTGTAGACTTACAAATTTTTTGTGCTTGGGTTTCAGTTGTACAATGATCAAGTACCCATCCCTCCACCAGTGCCCATCCTCCACCACCACGGGCCCCAGCATCCCTCCCACCCCTATCCCCCCATACCACCCTGCATCTCTGGCAGGGCATTCCCTTTTGTTCTCTCTCTCTACTTTTGGGTTTTGTGGTTTGCAAGAGAGGCATTGAGTGGCAATAATGTTTGATCTATAGTCTATTTTCAGCATGCTTCTCCCAACCTGGGAGGATCCTCCCAACACCCTTTATTTGGTGCTCCCTTCTCTATCTGAGCTTCCTTTTCCCATAGCACGTGTGGCTGGCCTCCAAGTCATGGAGCAAAATTCTTGGTACTAATCTCGGCCACTCCTGGGTGTTAGTCTCTCATTTTTTTACTTTATGTTCCCCAGATGAATGCAATCTTTCGTCACCCCATTTTTGAAGGGGTTGGATGTTTTCTTCTTTGTATATCCTTGATATCAACCGCTTATCAGATGGGTATTAGACAAATATCCTTTCCCATTCTTTAGACTGTCTTTGTATTTTGGTCACTGTTTCTTTTGCGGTTCAGAAGCTTCTTAGTTTAAGATAGTCCCATTTGTCTATCTCTGTTTTCACTTGCTTGGCCAGTGGCATGTCATCTTTGAAGATACCTTTAGCTTCAATATCGTGAAGGTTTTTGTCAACCTTGTTTTCAATGTACCTTATGAATTCCGGTCTGATGTTGAGGCCTTTAATCCATTTTGATCTTACTTTTGTACATGGTGTTAGGCACCCCAATATTAGAGAAAGCAATGTGGCTAGATTTAGACATTTGTTTGAACCATTGTAAAGCTCTGTCAGTGCTTTGTTTATTCTTTGTTTTTGTTTTGTTTATTTTACTATTACTATCTCTGTAATCAGAGGTGGCAGTGTAATGCAGTACTGACTGAAGAGACATTAGAAATCCACTAAATATTTCTGTTCAAGGTTTTAATTTAGTGGCAAAAGGGCCCATATTTATTGCCTCCCATTTCCTGTCTATTGCTATAGCTCTGCTGTGTGGATTTCCACAGCTAGAATTGCTGCCTCCAACAAACAATGTGAGGCATGAACAGTTCTCATCAGTCTCATCGGTGGCAGATGGTTGGCCCATAATTAATAAGAGAAACACGACTTTAGCAATTGGAGTTTTTTGACTTCCATAAATGCCTTCCTAATTTTGCTTCAGAGCCTGAGTTATGTTGTTCTAGATATTAGTGCCAAACACAGTGGCTAAAATGTGAGTTTTGGCTTCAGAGTTTCCATTTTTTTTAATTGAAGAACTTGTTTTAACTTGAAGCAATTTAAAAATCATTTAAGAGCCTCTGGCGCTGAACTAGAGAGAATGGTTTGCAAAGTAACAGTTTGTTTTCCCTTTCATTTCCCATGCTTCTACCTGAGATCTAGATGCTTCTGCAACCTTTTTAAGAAAAGGAAGTTCTCAAGTCTCAAACTTATTGCATTGCTGCTGGCACCTGACACTGCTGCCCTCACAAGCCTGGTTAATGTCAGCAGCCATTGAACTGTCAGGGAAATAACGCAGGGGATACTATTGGACTCTAAGTAGACACATACAAGATATTCCTCCTTTCGGCTTATCCCCTCACTGGTTCAGACATCGCTGACTCCCTGCTATGTGGCTCCCCGAGAACCACCATATTCAGGAGAGGTTGAAAGCAAGTGACCGGTTACAAAGGAGGCTTCCAAGCCCATGGAACTCCTCTGAGGGGCTGTAATAGACTGGGTCAGGAGGTCTTTGATTCTCTCCCTGTATACTGTATAAGAGCTTTCTCCTCTGTCATTTCCTCTGCACTTTGGTAACACAGCAGGAAGCCTGCTATTAGAAACAAGGTTTACTACTGCCCTGCAAACATTTATTGAGTAGTATCTAAAAATGTGGTGTCAGGTTAGAGTAATGTGCTGTTCCAGGAAACTTTTGGGGGAAATTTTAGTGTTTCAGAAAATGGTCCTCTGAGAATTCTTCTGTTTCGGAAATGAGAAGTAATGGATTGAGTACACACACACACACACACACACACACGCACGCACGCACGCACGCACGCACGCACGCATGCACATTGTATGTATACCACCATTTCTTTCTTTCAAGAGAAATAGCTATTCCTAAGATAGATCATTCTTGGACTTCTCAAGTAAAGTGCCTCTGAGAGTAGACTTGCTTTGCTATTTGCCTGGAGACGTTTTCCTATATTTATGTTCAGTCAATGACAAGACACTCATTTAAATGTCCGAGAATTTGTTAGATGTTATTACCTACTCATTCTAACCTTAGCTTCTCTAATTCACATGGAAAAAATAGCCCAAGATGACTTCCTGTGTCCATCTCTTTTTTGTTGTTGTTTTGGGAGCCACAAATAGCAATGCTCAAGGCTTACTTCTGACTCTGCACTCAATGATCATTCCTAGAGGACTCAGGGGACCATATTGGGTGCTGGGGATCAAACCCAGTTTGGCCATGTGCAAGGTAAATAAATGATCTGTCAGCTGTACTATGGCTTTAATTCCTAAATTTCTTCTTAATGTGACCAACAGAGAAGATAATTCTTTCATCATTCTTACTGGCATGTTTAATGTGGGTTTTGATTATAGTTGGGCAATCCTTAGTTTCCTCTCCTGCAAGAGAGTGCTGCTTAGAGGGAGATGCTATTAATATGTGATCAGATGACATGATGATTACAGAGGAAGAAAAGACCAAGATTTAGTTATTGATGTTATTTGTTTCCTGTGTGATGTTAAGACTTTACCAATTGACATCTAGTTATTTCCTCAGTTTATTTTCAATACAATTTTTTTATTTGTAAGCCACTGTACTGGAAGAAATGTTGAACAGGGTGTGGAGGATGTATTTCTTTTTTTTTTCCCTTTATTTTATTTTATTTTTTTTAAGTTGTAGATTTACAATTTTTTGTGCTTTGGTTTCAATTATACAATGATCAGATACCCATCCCTCCACCAGTGCCCATTTTCCACCACCATGGATAATATCCCTCCCACCCCCATCCCCCCATCCCCCCTGTCTCTGTGGCAGGGCAATCCCCTGTGTTCTCTCTCTCCTTTTGGGTGTTGTGGTCTGCAAAAGAGGCATTGAGTGGCAAACATGTTCAGTCCATAGTCTACTTTCGACATGCATCTCCCCTCCTGGGAGGATCCTCCAAACATCCTTTATTTGGTGCTCCCTTCTCTATCTGAACTGCCCTTTCCTCTAGGATACCCGGCTGGCCTCTAAGTTATGGAGTAATCCTCCTGGTGCTGATCTCAGCTATTCTTGGGTATTAATCTCATACTTTGTTACTTTATATCCCCCAGATGAATGCAATCTTTCTATGTCTATCCC
The DNA here is from genome assembly GCF_029834395.1 of Sorex fumeus. Classification (NCBI taxonomy): domain Eukaryota; kingdom Metazoa; phylum Chordata; class Mammalia; order Eulipotyphla; family Soricidae; genus Sorex; species Sorex fumeus. The sequence continues at coordinate 19,484,587 of NW_026606067.1, forward strand.
TCTCTTTCTGACTCATTTCGCTTAGCATGATACTTTCCATATTGTACCACTTGTATGTAAATTTCATGACTTCATCTTTTCTAAGAGCTACATAGTACTCCATTGTGTAGATGTACCAAAGATTCTTTAACCAGTCATCTGTTCTTGGGTATTCAGGTTTCTTCCAGTTTCTGGCTATTGCAAAGAGTCCTGCAATGAACAAACAAGTGCAGATGTCACTTCGACTATACATTTTTGCCTCTCTGGGATATATTCCCAGGAGTGGTATTGCTGGGTCAAATGGGAGCTCAATTTCTAATTTTTTGAGAATCGTCCATACTGTTTTCCAGAAGGGCTGAACCAGTGGACATTCCCACCAACAGTGAAGGAGTGTCCCTTTCTCACCACATCCACGCCAGCATCGGTTGTTTTTGTTCTTTTGAATGTGGGCCAGTCTCTGAGGTGTGAGATGGTATCTCATTGTGGTTTTGATCTGCATCTCCCTGATGATTAATGATGTAGAGCATTTTCTCATGTGCTTTTTTGCCATTCGCATTTCTTCTTTGAGAAAGTTTCTGTTCATTTCATTGCCCCATTTTTGGATGGGGTTGGATGTTTTCTTCTTGTGGAGTTTAACCAGTATTTTGTATATCCTGGATATCAACCCCTTGTCAGATGTGTATTCGGTGAATATCCTTTCCCATTCTGTAGACTGTCTTTGTATTTTGGTCACTGTTTCTTTGGAGGTGCAGAAGCTTCTTAGTTTAAGATAGTCCCATTTATCTATCTCTGTTTTCACTTGCTCGGCCAGTGGCGTGGCATCTTTGAAGATACCAGTAGCTTCAATGTCATGGAGGATTTTGCCAACTTTATCTTCAATGTACCTTATGGTTTCTGGTCTGATGTTGAGGTCTTTAGTCCATTTTGATCTTACTTTTGTACATGGTGTTAGGCAGAGTTCTGAGCCTATTTTTTTGCAGGTAGCCGTCCAGTGATACCAACACAATTTATTAAAGAGGCTTTCCTTACTCCACTTCACATTACTTGCACCTTTATCAAAGATTAGATGAGCATATGATTGAGGAGAGATGTCAGTGTATTCAACCCTGTTCCATTGGTCTGCAGTTCTGCCTTTGTTCCAGTACCATGCTGTTTTAATTATTACTGCTTTGTAGTACAGTTTGAAGTTCGGGAGGTTGATTCCTCCCATTTTCTTTTTCCCAAGAATTGCTTTAGCTATTCGTGGGGGCTTATTGTTCCATATAAATTTCAAGAGTGTCTGCTCCATTTCTTTGAAGAATGTCATGGGTATCCTTATAGGGATTGCATTGAATTTATACAATGCTTTCGGTAGTATTGCCATTTTGACAATGTTAAGTCTCCCGACCCATGAGCAGGGGATATCTTTCCATTTCCTCATGTCCTCTTTTATTTCCTGAAGTAGCGTTTTGTAGTTTTCTTTGTACAGGTCCTTTACTTCCTTAGTTAAGCTGATTCCTAGGTACTTGATTTTCTGGGGCACAATTGTGAATGGGATTGTTTTTTTCATGTTGCTTTCTTCTCTCTCACTGTTTGCGTATAGGAAAGCCATGGACTTTTGGGTATTGATTTTATAACCTGCAACTTTACTATACGAGTCTATTGTTTCTAGGAGTTTTTTGGTGGAGGTTATTGGGTTCTCTAAGTAGAGTATCATATCATCTGCGAATAGTGAGAGCTTGATTTTTCCTTTCCTACCTGAATGCCCTTAATATCTTTTTCCTGCCTAATCGCTATTGCAAGTACTTCCAGTACTATATTGAACAGCAGTGGAGAGAGTGGGCATCCCTGTCTCGTCCCTGATCTTAGAGGGAAGGCTCTCAGTTTTTCCCCATTGAGGATGATGCTTGCTGTAGGCTTGTGGTAGATGGCTTTAATTATGTTGAGGAAGGTCCCCTCTATACCCATTTTGGCTAGGGTTTTCATCATAAAGGGATGCTGGATCTTATCAAATGCTTTCTCTGCATCTATTGATATGATCATATGCTTTTTATCTTTTCTTTTGTTGATATGGTGGATTATGTTGATTGATTTCGAATGTTAAACCAGGAGGATGTATTTCTTGATGTAAAGAAAGACTTATGCTACTTGGAGTAAAACGAATGCCTCCCCCAAGCTTTGAGGAGCTTCTACCACTTCCTTGCTGAGTCCATCTTGATCACTCCATTACTAGCTATCCAAAGAAGTGCTACTTAATTCTACTTAAGTGCAATTATTTCTCTGTGTACTTCCTCCTGTTTCTCCTTTGCCCTCCTATTGGTCCCACTCTAGTCCATTCTCTTCCTTTATCCCTCTTCCTGTCTAATTCCACATTGCTGGAGAATTTTACCAATGTTTCCTTCAATGTATTTTATGGATTCTGGTCTAATCTCTAGATCTCTAATTCACTTTTTTTTACTTTTATGAAGAATATGAGGTGTGGTTATCATCTCATTCTTATTTAACATTTTTCCTAAAGACATTTGTTGAAGAGATTTTCTTTGACTTAATATATTGATTTTCTTTTAAAATTTTGGTAGCATTTATTTTAAAACTATCTGGTCCTGGATTTGAGGTATTTAGAAGGGTTTTTATTATCATTTAAATCTTGAAACTTGTGATAGATTTGTTAGGATTTTCTGCTACTTTTGGTTCCAGTGTTGGAATGGAATGTTGTATATTTCTAAGAATTTAACCATTTTTTTCTCACGTAAATTGCAGGTTGCCATATATAAAGATCACAATCAAGGAAGAGTTTGTAGTAATCTAATACTTTGTAGTTCTCTAGTACTCTCTCCTGATCTCCTCTTTGCATTTATGAAATATCTGGTAACTACTTTATAAATTAAAAATTAAAATTTCATTTGTGTTTTCTCTCTTTTCTTTGTGAGTTTTGTTACTGGTTTACTTAGTTTATCTTTTCCAAAGAACCCACTCTGATTATTATCATTTGGATAGTTTTTATTTCAGTTTATTAATTTCTGCTTTGCATTTTCTGATTTTCTTCTGTGTAGTGTGTCTTGTTTTTCCTTCTCCATTTTATAGATACCATCAGTATGAGTTTAGATTATTTATTTGTAATTTTTTTTCCTGGAGTAGACCTGTATTGCTGTGTATTTTCCTCTCAGTGCAGCCTATGCTGTACCCCACAGGTTCTGAAGCCCTGCTTCATTCATCTACAGACAATTTTTACTTCACCTTTGATTTTCTTATTAACTCAGTTAATTGTTTAATAGAATATTGATTATTTTCCACACTTCCTTTCCTCTCTTTCTTCTTTTAAGTGATTTCTAGATTATACCAGGAATATGTTTGGTGTGATTTTAATATTAATAAGTTTATTCTGACTTGTTTTGTGTATCACATATGGTCTACTATTACTAATGTTTGTTCACATTTGAAAGTAGTATCTGGAGCATTGGAGGTAGAATGATCTTTAAATAGCTGTTGAATTGTTCATATCTCTGTGTGTGTGTGTGTGTGTGTGTGTGTTGCTAGAGATGAACCAAAGTTTCATGCTTACGAGGCATACATTAGACTATTGAGTCATATTCCATCTAAATCCAAGATTATTTTGAGCTGAATATTTAAAAATTATTTTTGCAGCAATGGGAATCAAACTCAGGGCTTTATGCATGCAAGGAATGAGTTTTATTATGGACGCATATCATAGTCAACATTAAGAAAAAGTATCACGGTCATGGTTGTCCCATTGTTCATCGATTTGCTCGAGCAGGCCCAGTAACGTTTCTATCATGAGACTTGTTACTGTGTTTGACATATTGACTACGTCACTGGTAGCTTGCCAGGCTCTGCCGTGCTGGCAAGATACTCTCGGTAGCTTGCCGGGCTCTCTGAGAGGGGTGGAGGAATCGAACTCGAGTCCGCCATGTTGGCTGTGTGCAAGGCAAATGCCTTTCTACTGTGCTATTGCTCCAGCCCTAAACTCATGCCTTTATACTGTGTCATTAAAGGAGAGTAGCCAGGCGTACATTTTTTCATAATGTGTTATATCCTGTTAAATTCAGATTGATTTCAAGAGTTTTACACCCCATTATATGGTAATACAATATGCTGGATAAATGAAAACGACATTTTTCTTTGGTACATGGGGAAAATAATGCTATCTAACATGACCTGAGAATGAGAGTTGTATGTTGTCAACGTAGTGATGTGTCAGGCATTGATTCTAATAAGGAGTAAATATAAGAAATTTTAGGACATTTTCACCCTTAACACCAACCATAATTTAATTTTTGGGGAACCTTAGATCCTTTGGGGTCTATAAAATTGATAAATAAACAAATGAAACTGATTAGGATAGCCATAAAGTTTAGGGATAGAGCAGGGAGTCAATGCTGATTTAATTTAATATCCACTGTGCTTAAGAAATAACCAAGAAAAGAGCTTACAACATCCAACCCCCTTTTTTTCTGCTACAATCCTACCTTCAAATTGTCAGCTCCCATTTCTGCTCCCAAGCTCTATTTAAAAAGGACGGTTACCTTGATGATAGATTTTATAATCACTTTGAGAAAAAAAGAAAAACAGAAGAGAGAAGAAGAAATTTAGGAAAAATCTAATGTTGAAAGGGTTAAAAATATATCACAGCATTATATTTCTGTTTTTCGCTTATTATTAGTCTAAAGCCTTTGACTCACTGACTCAATCTTTTCCTCTCATGCAGAGCATTCATTTTGGAAAACTCTGGAGTCTGCTTCCCTGACCCTTGAGTCATAGCTACAGAGGACTGTTTCCCTAGTGCATTCTCACTACTGCAAGTACCCCTAACTCATCACCACAGCACCATAGATAGAACACCTCAGAACAAGTGTTAAATTGTAAAACAGAATTATGTGGCTACAGGTGGAAGGAACTTGCTTGAAAAGATGATACCTGAAAACAGGTAATTTTTACTGAGTCACCGTGAGATACTCAGGTACAAAATTGTTCATGATTGGGTTTCAGTCATACAATGTTCCAACACCCACTACTCCGCAATTGTATATTTCCCACCACCAGTGATCCCAGTTTCCTTCCCGCCACCTCTCAACCCCCTCTATGGCAGGCAACTCTCTCTCTCTCTCTCTCTCTCTCTCTCTCTCTCTCTCTCTCTCTCTCTCTCCACCCCTTAACTCTCTCTTTTGGAATTTACCATACAGATACTGGGAGGTTATCTTGTTTGTTTCTCTACCTACTTTCAGCAAGCAATTCTTATCCAGAGTGATCATTTTCAACTATTTTTGTTGGAAATACAGGTCTCCTTCTCTATCCCAACTGCCTTTCTCTACAAGCACTTGAAACAGGCTCCCAACTATGGGTCAACACTCCTGGCTCTTGTCCTTGAGTTTTAAGGCTCATATTATGTTTATTTACATTCGACAAGTGAGTGCATTCATTCTATATCTGTCCCTCTTCTTCTGACTAATTTCACTCAGCATGTTACTTTCCACGTACATCTATTTATAAACAAATTTTATGACTTCATTTTTTCTTAACAGCTGCAGAGTATTTAATTATGTAGATGTACCATAGTTTCCATAGTTTCCATTCCATTGTGTAAGATATACCATCTGATAAGGGATTAATATCCAAGATATATGATGTATTGGTAGAACTTTACAAGAAAAAAATCATCTAACCCCATCAAAAAATGAGGAGGACAAATGAACAGAAACTTTCTCAAAGAAAAAATACAGATTGTTAAAAAACACATGAAAAATGCCCCACATTGCTGATCATCAGGGAGATAAGAATCAAAACAGCAATCGTCTCACACCACAGATACTGGCACACATTCAAAAGGACAAGAAAAACCAGTGCTGGTGTAGATATAGGGAGGAAGAAACTCTTCTTATTTGTTGGTGGGAAAGCAGACTGGTCCAACCTTTTTGTAAAATAGCATGTTCATTCCTCAAAAAACTGGAAATTGAGCTTCCATGACCTAGCAATACCGCTTCTGGGAACATACTCGGAGGGCCGCAAAAGCACACTGTAAAAATGCTATCTGCAGTTCTATATTTATTGCAGCACTATTCACAATAGCCACAACAGCCAGAATCTGAAAACAATTCATGTTCCCAAGAACAGACGATGGTTAAAAAAACAGGTAATTTTTGATTGATATAAAATGTTTTGACATTCACTGCCTTTCATACTTTGCTGCCAGGTGTGGAGTCATACAAAGGTACAACAGTTGAAAATATCCAAATACAATCCACTCCTCTGTCCTTCCTTAGATAAGGCTCTGGGGTTTGTAATCTAGACATAGTGACTGTTCTTAGAGTTTGAAGTTAGGTGAAAGAATAATAAATGTTACAAGTATTTTGAATGAAACGCACATTGCCTCCAAAGTTAAGGTAAAGGCCCTCCCATTGATCGTCGATTTGCTCGAGCGGGCCCAGTAACGTCTCCATTGGAGACTTTGTTGTTACTGTGTTTGGCTTATCGAATACTCTCGGTAGCTTGCCGGGCTCTCTGAGAGGGGCAGAGGAATTGAACTCCAGTCGGCCATGTTGGCCACTTGTAAGGTGAACGCCCTACCCGCTGTGCTATCGCTCCAGCCCTATAAGAATAAAAATTCTGTGTTCTTCTTTTTTGAAAGGCAGAGGGTTAACCGCATCTATGGATGAAGCAGGAGTATGAAGGGAAGCAAAATGAGAGATTGAGGAAATCATACAGTTGACTTTCAGCGATTTCTAGTGCCATTGCTATTGCTTTCTGGTTCATTCTCAGGTCCAACTACAATTCACACTTTGGGATATATGAGAAACAATGCATTGCTTTAATCAATTTCCTTCTTCTATTGCATGGTATTCGATATGCCAAAAACAGTAACAACAATTAGTGAAAAAAGTATGGAACGCTTCATGAACTTGCATGTCATTCTTGCGCAGGCGCCATGCTAATCTTCTCTGTATCGGTCCAATTTTAGTATATGTGCTGCCAAAGCGAGCACAGTAGAAACTATTTTCGCCTTGACATAGTTACTCTCTCTGTACACTGAATGAACAAAAAATCATAAACAAAGCTTGCCACATTAAATGGAACTAGAAGTATATAGATTTGGTCTTTGGGGAAGCTGGCTTTGACTTGATTAATCAGTAAATAAAATGTCTCTGTTTGATTTTAGTTTTCTTATAAACTCAAAGCAAGACTTTTTAGAGCACACCATCTGTGTAAACAGAAATTATAGGTGAGGGGAAACAGAAGGAGTCTTTGCCTAATTTCTTGCAATTATGGCTCACCTAAAGGATGCATGGGCTATTTTTTTTTTGTATCTACACTTTGTTGAATGAAGATACAGTTTTAAAATGCTAGATTAGTTAGTACAAACCATTAACTAGGTAAGTGTGGGCAGAGGGCATATAAGGCAGAAATAGCTAAGTGTAGGTCCCAAGGCAGAGACGAATGTGAAATACTGTAATATTTGGACTGAAAATCATGAGGGGAGAGTGGGAGGAGAGACTGGAGAGGTAAAGAGGGGCCAGATTGTGCAGTTTTGAGACCATAGTATACATTTAGAAACTTATTGTAAAAGCTGTCTAAAGTTTAAAGATGATAAGATCAGATGTACATTTAAGAAAATGGATTGGAATGAATATAGGGAATTTTGTTAAAGCTCTTTGCATTAGTCAGTATGACTTGAACAGAGCTAGTGATAATGGTTAAATAAAGAAAGCAGGAGTAGTTTTGAAAGAGAATAGAAAGGTAGAATTAAATGATCTGGTGATTAATATTCCTAAGTAGAGAGGGATATTCAAACTAGGATGGGTTAACATGTGTTTAGCAAAAAAAAAGTTAGCATGTTCACATTTGCTTTATTATAAGTAGTGAAGACAAAGTATTGTAGATTAAATTTACCTTTGATCATGTTGAGCTTGAAACTCTTATGAAATATTTAAATGGAGAGATCTTATAAGCAAGTCTAGAGTTCAACAAACATCTTGGTACATTTTTTAAACTAATGTGTGTTATTATATATTTTCAATTTGAGATTTTTATATTTGACATTATCTAAAATTGTATGAAATTGGAATAGATGTCATGTTCTGAGTTGCTTCAAGTTCTAAAGTTCAATGTAAGAGGAAGCTAATAAAGGAAATTAAAAAAAGAAATAACCAGAGAACAGAAAGTTACCTTCCAGGAAAAATCTGGGGGCATACACTAGTATATTTTGTGAAATGCATTTCTAAATAAGTTATGAGAACTTTTGAGGAATCTCAACTCTATCTTAAAAGTATAGGGAAATGTGAATTAGCCACCGACCATCCACATAGATTACTTTTTTTTGAAGTATACAGTTAGCTTACTCCTATGATTGCTCGAAGGCTTCTCTGCAATCATATGGTATCTTTTTTTCAAAGGCTCTACTCAAAGCTTTGTCAAAGGTACATCACATGAAAATGTATAATTATTGAAATATTGAAAGTGCCAAATGGCAATTGGAGGAGGTTCTTAGTTTATGTATGGATTGTAAAGTGTATGCAGTAGGGCTCCCATCGTTGCCTAATGAGAAGGAGAGAAGACTTCATTTCAAGAATTAAGGTTCAAGAAATTCTATTTCTGGAGTCCATCTGGTCTCTAGAGAGCTCCAAGCACACATATGATATAACCTATTATAGAGACCCCATGCCCAACAGGAGTGAACTTCAAAGATTGTCTGTAATTCTAATGTATTTTTGAATATTTCTGTCATACAATAGAGTCAGTGTTAGAAACACTAAATGAGAAAAAAGGTAGATGAAATGATTATATTTCCCCTGCTTGGAGGCCTTTTCCCAACTGCGTATAATTTACATAGGTTGGCAAACTACAAAATTCTTTGTTCACAAATCAGAGTGCAATTACTTCTTAACATTGTGCGTTTTTGTTTCTTTATCCTCTTATTCATGTGAACAATATCATCCTTATTTCATTTTTCATAAATATGAAAGGAGAAAAAACTAAACTAAAGAATATGGGAAACTCTGTTCTTTCCCACTTATCCTACTGGTCTATCAGAAACACTTTTCTAAATGCTTTCTATTCTGAACATCGAGTTCTTTGTTAAAGTCCCAAGTCATCACTCACCATATAATCACGAAATAATCCTTCTGCAAAATATCAACATACAGTTATACAAATCCCCCAAAGATAAGCCAGTCATATCAGAATATACTAAATTTGGAATTAATCTAAAACAGGCTTTAAAACAAATTTTTCAGTCACCAAAGGACACAAATGAGGGTACAGAACTGTAGGAAGCACAAAACCTTTTCACTCCATCTCTGGACCATAACTCTGAATTGATGTCATAGAATTCCTTGGTATACAAGTTGATTCTGGTGTATGGTGTTCATTGTTTAAGGAAGGTGAATTCTCTAGATGAAAGGTGAGATAAGTGTTTTTCTGCACTCTTTTTTTTAAAAACATTTTACTATCGATTGCTGTGAGATAGATCCTTACAAAGCTGTTCATGAATAGGCTTCAGTCATACAGTGTTCCAACACCCATCCCTCCACCAGTATACCTTTCCTAGTACATTTTCCACAGTATACCTCCCATCACCACCACCTTCATCTTGTCACTATTGCAGGTACTTTCTCTCTTTCTCTTTCTCTCTCTCTCTCACTATTGCTCTTTTTCTCTCTCCTTTTGGATATTGTGGTTTGTGGTTTGTAATACATATACTGAATGGTTACCTGGTATATTCCTTTACCCGCTTTTAACAGTCAGTTCTTGTCCAGTGTGATCATTTCCAGCTATCATTGTTGTTGTGGTTCCTTTTCTATCTTACTTACCCTTTGCCCCCCACACACTTGTGGTTGATTTCAATCTTATGGACAGCTACATGCAAAAAAAAAATGGACTCAGACCACTGTCTAACACCATGCACAAAAGTCAGATCAAAATGGATTAAAGACCTCAACATCAGACCAGAATTAGTAAGGTACATGGAAGAAAGTGTACACAAAATCTTCCATTATATTGAAGCTAAAGCTTATCTTCAAAGATGAAATGCCACTGACCAAGCAAGTGGAAGTTGAGACAAACAAATAGCACTACATTAAACTCAGAAGCTTCTGAACCTCAAAAGAAACAGTGACCAAGATACAAAGACAGCCTGTTATCTATATTTTTGCAATATTTTGCAAAGTTACTTTTGTTATTTTGTGTATTTTATAATTACATGCACTTTTCAATATTCTATTTAATTTTTTGGATACTTTTAACAGAGTCACCATGAGATATACAGTTACAAAGTTGTTCATGAGTGAGTTTCAGTTATATAGCGTTTTTTGACGGGGTTAGATGTTTTCTTCTTGTAGAGTTCAACCAGTGCTTTGTATACCCTTGATATCAACCCTTTGTCGGATGGGTATTTGGTAAATATCCTTTCCCATTCTGTAGATTGTCTTTTATATTCTGGTCACTGTATCTTTTGAGGTGCAGAAGCTTCTTAATTTAAGATAGTCCCATTTGTTTATCTCTGTTTCCACGTGCTTGGTCAGTGGAGTTTCGTCTTTGAAGATACCGTTAACCTCAATATCGTGGAGGGTTTTGCCGACCTTGTCTTCAATGTATCTTATGGTTTTTGGCCTGATGTTGAGATCTTTAATCTATTTGATCTGACTTTTGTGCATGGTGTTAGGTCAAAGTCTAAGTCCATTTTTTGCATGTGGTTGTCCAGTTATACCAGCGAGAACCCTAATAAACTGTATCAGAAATGAAAAAGGGGATATCACAACAGAAACCAATGAAATTCAAAAGATCATCAGAGACTACTTTGAGAGTCTGTATGCCACAGAACAAGAGAACCTAGAAGAAATGGATAAATTTCTGGATTCCTATAATCTCCCAAGATTGAACCAAGAAGACTTGAGATACCTGAATAGACCCATCCATATCAAGGAAATTGAAGCGGCAATCAAAAGTCTTCCCAAAAACAAAAGCCCAGGCCCAGACAGATTCACTAGTGATTTCTTCCAAACATTTAAAGAAAACCTTTTGCCACTTCTCCTCAAGCTATTCCAGGAAATTGAAAAAACAGGAACTCTTCCAATCAGCTTCTCTGAGGCACATATCTCCCTAATACCAAAAGCAAACAAGGACACCACCAACAAAGAAATCTATAGGCCAATATCACTGATGAACACGATGTGAAGATTCACAACAAAACATTAACAAATATAATCTAACAACTCATCAAAAAGATTATATACCACGACCAAGTGGGATTCATCCCAGGGATGCAAGGAGGATTTAACATTCAGAAATAAATCAGCATAATCCATCATATCAACAAAGATAAAGATAAAAAAATATGATCATATATATAGAAAGTTTTTGACAAAATTCAGCACCCTTTTACGATGAAAACTCTCACCAAAATGGGTTTTGAAGGAACTTTCCTCAAGATAGTCAAAGCCATCTACGACAAACCCATGCATGGCAAGCATTATCTTCAATGTGGAAAAACTAAGGGCCTTTACTCTAAGATCAGGGACAAGACAAGGATGCCCATTATCACCATTTCTGTTTAGCATAGTACTGAAGGTACTTGCAATAGCAATTAGGCAAGAAAAAGACATTAAAGGCATCCATATAGTAAAGGAACATATCAAGCTCTCACTACTCGCAGATGATATGATACTATATCTCGAGAGTCCTAAATCCTCTACCAAGAAACTCTAGAAACAATAGACGTATACAGTAGTCGCAGGTTATAAAATCATTGCCCCAAAATCCAAAGCCTTTCTATGTGCAAATAATGAGAGAGAGGAAAGTGACATGAAAAAAATAATCCCGTTCACAATTGTGCCCCAGAAAATTAAATACCTCAGAATCAGCCTAACTGAAGAGGTAAAGGACCTCTACAATGAAAACTACAAAATGCTACTCCATGAAATAAAAGAGAACTTGAGAAAGTGGAAATATATCCTCTGCTCATGGATAGGAAGAATTAACATCGTCAAAATGGCAATACTCTCAAAAGCATTATACAGATTCAAGGCATTCAGATTTCTTCTTTGAGAAAGTTTCTGTTCATTTTGTCACACCATTTTTTTGATGAGATTTAATGTTTTTGTCTTGTACACTTCAACCAGTGCTTTGTATATCCTTAATATCAACCCGTTATCAGATGGGTATTTGTTGAATATACTTTCCCATTCTGTAGACTGTCTTTGTATTTTGGTTGCTGTCTTTGTATTTTGGTTGCTGTTTCTTTTGAGGCACAGAAGATTCTCAGTTTAAAGTAGTCCCATTTGTTCATCTCTGTTTTCACTTGCTTGGCCAGTGGCATGTCATCTTTGAAGACACCGTTAGCTTCAATGTCGTGGAGGGTTTTGCCAACCTTATGATCAAAATACCTTATGGATTCAGGTTTGATGTTGAGGTCTTTAATCCATATTCATCCTACTTTCGTACATGGTCTTAGGGAGAGATCTGAGCCCATTTGTTTCATGTAACTGTCCAGTTTTGCCTGCACAATTTGTTAAAGAGGCTTTACTTGCTCCAATTCACATTTCCTGCTACTTAATCAAAGATTAGCTGAACATATATTTGGGGGGTGTCTATTCGTGGGTGCTTATTTTTCCATATGAATTTCAGGAGTGGTTGCTCCATTTCCTTGAGAATGTCATGGATATCTTATAGGGATCGCATTGAACTTATTCAATGCTTTGGGGAGTATTGTCATTTTGACAATGTTAATTCTCTCAATCCATGAGCAGGGGATATCTTTCCATTTCCTCGTGTCCTCTTTTAGTTCCATTTTGTAGCATTTTGTAGGTCTTTTTTATATAGGAAATATACGTCCTCATTTAAACTGATTCCTAGGTACTTGATTTTCTGAGACACAATTGTGAATGAGATTGCTTTTTTTCATGTCACTTTCTTCTCTCGCATTATTTGCATATAGAAAAGTCATGGACCTTTGGGTATTGATTTTATAGCCTGCAACTTTACTATACAAGCCTATTGTTTCTAGGAGTTTTTTGATATTGGTTTTAAGACTCTCTAAGTATAGTATCATATCATCTGCGAATAGTGAGAGATTGATTTCTTCCGTTCCTCCCTGAATGCACTTACTATTGTTTTCTTGCCTAACCACTACTGCAAATACTTCCAGTACTATAATGAAAAGCAGTGGAGAGAGTGGGCATCCTTGTCTCATCCCTGATCTTAGAGACACGGCTCTTAGTATTTCCCCTTTGTGTATGATGCTTGTCGTAGGCTTGTAGTAGATGGCTTTGACTATATTGAAGAAGACCCTTCTATACCGATTTTGGCGAGGGTTTTCATCATAAATGGGTGCTGGATCTTGTCAAATGATTTCTCTGCATCTATTGATATGATTATATGGTTTTTATCTTTTCTTTTGTTGATATGATGGATTATGTTGATTGATTTCTGGATGTTAAAATATTCATCCTTGCATCCGCGGGATGAATCCCAGTTGGTCATGGTGTATGATCTTTTTTGATGTGTTGTTGAATTCTATTTGCTAGTATTTTGTTGAGAATCTTTGCATCTGTGTTCATAAGAGATATCAGGCTGTAGTTTTTTTTTCTTGTGGTGTCTTTGTTTCCTATTGGTATTGGAGCCTCATAGAAACTGTTTGGGAGAGTTTCTTTTTCTTTACTCTCCTGGTAAAGCTTGAGAAGAACTCGCCATAGGTACTCCTTAATGTTTGGAAAAAATCGCTAATGAATCCATCTGGACCTTGGCTTTTGTCTTTGGGAAGACTTTTGATTACAGTTTCAATTTCCTTGATATTATTAGGACTACTCAGGTATTCTAAGTGTTCTTGATTCAGCTTTGGGAAATTATAGGAATCAGGAATTTATCCATTTCTTCTAGGTTCTCTTGTCTCATGGCATACAGACTTTCAAAGTAATCTCTGATGATCTTTTGGATTTCTTTGGTTTCTGTTGTGATATCCCCCTTTTTATTTATGCTTGGTTTTATTAGGTTTCTCTCTCTCTCTTTATTTGTGAGTACTTCTAGTTGTTTATCAGTCTTGTTTATTTTCTCAAAGAACCAGCTCTTTGTTTCATTGATTGTTCGGATTATTTTTTGGGTTTTAATGTCGTTGGTTTCTGCTCTAAGTTTTATGATCTCTTTCATTCTTCTCGGTTTGGCTCCTTTTCTTGGTACTTTTCTAAGATCTTGAGCTGTGAAGTCAAGTTGTTTATGCGGGTCCTTTCTTCTTCCTGAGAAATTCTTGCAGAGGTATAAATTTTCCTCTTAACACGGCTTTAGCTGCATCCCACAGGTTCTGGTAGCTCCTATCTTCTTTCTCATTTGTTTCCAGGTATCTTTTCATTTCTTCCTGGTTTTCTTTCCTGACCCAGGCAATGTTCAACATTGAGTTGCTTAATTTCCAGGTGTTTGAGTGGGTGTTTTGTTTCTGTACATGATTAACTTCTATCTTCAGTGCATCGTGGTCTGAAAAGATAGTTGATACAATGTTTATCTTCCTGATACTGTTGAGGTATGCTTTGTGGCCCAGCACATGGTCTATTCTGGAAAATTTTCCATTTACACTGGAAAAAATGTGTATTCTTTTTTTGGGATGTAAAGTCCTGTTTCAATCTATTAGCCCTCTCTCTTCTATTTCTTTCTTTTTTAAAAAAATTTTTTATTAGTGAGACACCATGAGGTACAGTTGTAGACTTACAAATTTTTGTGCTTGGGTTTCATTCTTGCTTCGAGCCGTTATTTACTTGCTGAGCTTTAACCTTCTTGATCTATCCCGAGGAGATATGGCAGTGTTGAAGTTTCCAACTACTATTTTGTTGCTCACAATGTCCTTCTTATGGTCTGTTAGCAGTCGTTTTAGGTATTTGGCTGGTTTCTCAGTCAGTGCATATACGTTTAGGAGTGTGATTTCTTTCTGCTGTACTTATGCCTTGATTAATAAAAATGGCCTTCACTTCCTTTCTAATCTTTTTCAACCTGAAGTCTATGTTGTCTGCTGTGAATCGAAGGGGTGCTCCTTTATATGTGATTTCCTTCTTTAACTTTGCTACCTTCAGTATTGTGTTTCTATCCGTAGCATCCATCATTCTCACTATGATATGTATTGGACTGTTTTTGTTAGGGTCTCTTTTAGCTGGCACCCTTCGGGTTCCTTGAATCTTGATGTGTGCATTCTCCAGCTCTGAGAATTTTTCTGCAATGATTTCTTTAACTGAGGCTTTTTTCATTGGTATTGCTTCCCTTTCCTTCTGGTACTCCAATGATTCTAATGTTGTTCTTCCTGAAATCATCCCCTAGGACTCTGATTCTCCCTAGAGCTATTTTGAGGTCTCTTCCCATTGTTTCTTGCTGCCTGTAGGTTTCCTGCAGCTCATCTTCAAGCTCACTGATTCTGTCTTCAGCTGTAACCATTCTACATTTTAGGGCACACACTGAGTTTTTTTATTTCACCTACTGAGTCCTTTGTTAGTGACTCTTCTGTGTGTAGCTTTCCAATTTCTGCTTTCATTTCTTCCTGTATTTTCTCAATTGTTCAATTGATTGTTTCTTTCATGTCCTCCTTTAATTTACTGGTTATCTGTCCCACCATTTTATGAGTTCATTAAACATCTGCAGCAGTTCATCTCTGAATTATTTATAAGAGAGCTCACATTTGTGAGTAATGGCTATTGAGGCTTCTGTACTCTTTTCATTGTCCTCTCCTCGTTGTGGGGATTTGCGCTGTTTCTTCATGTTGTGGTGGTAGTATGAAGGCTGAGATGTGACACCAGATTGCTGGGTATGGGTTGAATAACTGTGGTCACAGGCCCCCAAATAGGCCACGCCCACTTCTGCAGAGGCCA
Source organism: Sorex fumeus (assembly GCF_029834395.1). Lineage (NCBI taxonomy): Eukaryota > Metazoa > Chordata > Mammalia > Eulipotyphla > Soricidae > Sorex > Sorex fumeus. Next base: position 19,500,393 of record NW_026606067.1, read on the forward strand.
CACCACCTTGGCGGAGGCCACCCCCTCTGCAGCGCTTTAGTTGGGGAGCTGGGATCAGAAGGCTCAATACACTCAATACACTGGGAGGTGTGCTCAAAAGACAATGTGTGCTTCTCCAGAGTAGAGCGAGGAAGGGAGGCAAGGAGGGAGAGAGAGAGAGAGAGAGTGAGAAAGGAGAGAGAGAGAGATTGACAGATAGAGAGACAGAAATGGAGACGGGGGGGGGAGAGAGAGAGAGAGAGAGAGAGAGAGAGAGAGAGAGAGAGAGAGAGAGAGAGAGAGAGCTCTGGCTCCTGTACTCATCTCTGGTTCCTCAGGGCATGTGGGTAACAGACTTCTCAGCATGATTTATTGAAAAGTTTTTACTCTCCTTGTTGACAGGTGCTGATTTTTCTTTTTTTAATTGAATCAGCAGGAGATGAAGTAACAAAGATTTCATGTTTGAGTTTCAATCATACAATGATCAAATACCCATCCCTCGACCAGTGCACATTCTTAAGCACCAATTTCCCCAGTATTTCCCCCTCCCCTGTTTTCCAACTCTCCCTTTGCCTCTATGGCAGACAAATTTCCCCATACTCTCTCTCTACTTTGGGGCATTATGGTTTGCAATATAGGTACTGAGAGGTCATCATGTTTGAACCTTTATCTACTTTCAGCACACATCTCCCATCCCAAACAATTCCTCTAACCATCATTTATTTAGTGATCCTCTCTCTATTCTAGCTGCCTTCTCCTCAAGCTCATGAGACAGGTTTCAACTCTGGGGCAATAGTTCCTAGCCCTTGTGTGTGTCTACTGTCCTTAGGTGCTGAAATTTTTTAAAATATCATTTGATCATGTACATAAGAAGCTATTTCTGGGTACTGTGTTTGATTCCATTAGAGACTATGGTAGCTATTACTAGCCTTTTTTATTACTGTAAGCTCATGACTTAATTTTAAAATTAGAAAAGAATATTTTTTCTTTTTCTAAGGTTTGTTAGGGTTATTGGAATTTTCTTGAGATTTAACATGAATTTTAGGATGGGTTTGTATATTTCTGTCCTTGGGTGGACAGACATTTATGAGACAGTATCTATTATATAAACCACTATCTTTCCCACTTGAGTGTTTTTTTATTATGTCCTTTTTGCTTTACCCTGTCCTTCTCCTTTATGAGACTAAAGACCTTTTTCTATATCTACATTGTTTTTCCTATCTATTCCCTATGTGACTCTAGGCATGTTGGCATTACTTTGGTAGGGCAGTTACTACTGCTCAGTTGGATCATTGTCATTCTTTGAAAGTTTTTACTTTCTCTTTGTGCAGAAAATTTTAGGTTTCCGGCATCCCATATTTCTCTGTACAAAAGGATGATTACGAGAAAATTCACTTATGCTCTTGTAAATATGGCCCTCTGGCTAATGATGCTTCTGTGCAGCCCGTAGGAACACAGCTGGAAAACATAAAGATTCAGCTTTTTTCTGCCAACTAGATTTTAATGACCAAACCACAGAGGTTTAGTCTATTTAAATAAAATAGGACAAATAGAAGAAAAAACTCTAATATCCCTGCAAAAAAAGTGTGTGTGTGTGTGTGTGTGTGTGTGTGTGTATGTAGGAGGAATGAACAGCAACAAAGAACAATGCAATTTGAAATCTGCAGGACTGTAAAACCAATGTTATATTTGAGAGGGGAAAAGAAGTGGAAACATTTCTTAGATATGCACAGCAGATACTATTTGGAGTCTCAGTGCTTGACCCAATAAACTGTATTATTAAAATGTTGCAGGCCAAAATTTCTTCCTTCTTCCTTTTTCCTTTCAGAGATTTGGTTTGGTTTTAATTTTTCAGCTGTCTTCCAAAAGGAATTCCAACGTTTTTTGACAATTTTATCATTTCTGACTTAAGCCAGTTGCAAATCTCTTTGAAACAACTAGACCCAAGGGTGGCTCAGGCAGCTGCCTGAATTCCACGCAAATGTAAAAGTCTCTTCCATTTTAAGTGCTATACTTTTGTCATAATAGAATCCAGATGCTTAAACCATTCAAAGATTACCTTTTACAGTGTGAACAGAAGCATGAATGTAAGTGTTACGTTAAAATGTAGTTAGAGTCCAATTGTTATTAAGCTTTGTGGGTGTAGTTTCTGAGGAGAGTTGAAGCAGAAAAGCCCAAGGAAAAAGGTACAGAAAAAAGTCAAGTCTGGGAATGTCTTATCACACAATCACTGGAGAGAGTCATAATTAGATTAAGCTGCTACATATTACACATAATTAACAACAAAACAGACAAGGATACTCCTTTGGAGATGGGTGCAGAAACTCAGGAAGCAGGAGCCAGTCTTCCTTCTGGATGGAAGAGGATTCTCCATATGAGGCAAAACCAAGCCATGACATGACCATGCTCTGACACTTCTGCATTTTTTCTTCAATCCCAGTAGAACTGTGAGGTGAGCTTTGCATTGTTCCTGATTTCTATGTGTGATGTAGGTGAGATCTCAAAACCTTAGTTCATTTTCCGATGTCCTGCTGACCCAGTTTCACACTCCCTGCTTTCAACCATGTTAAGGAATGGCTCTGCCCCCCCCCACACACACACACAGCAATGTGTATGAAGTCTCAAGTGTCAGATTAAGTGACTCCTTGCAGCCATTGAAATTGCCTGATGGTTAAATTGTAGACTGATCTATGGTCTGCAGTGTGAAGGTTTGTCTGGCACAAACTGCCCCATAATTTTTGCCTTTCGGATAATGTTGAGACACTGTTCACCAAATATTAGGGAGCTGAGTGTGAAAGTGGTTATTGCTTTTAAAATTGTATTGAAAATTCCAGAAATTTTTTTTCAGTAGAAATGACATCTACACCTGTATAGTTCTAGCAGCGTTGTTCACAATAGCTAGAATCTGTAAACAACCTGAGTGCCTGAGAACAGATGACTGGTTAAAAAACCTTTGGTACATCTACAGGGGGCCAGGTGGTGGTTGTGACCCCCGCCTACTGGAATTTGGAGGATCTGGGTGGAGGATGCTCGACTCCAATCCGAGTAGGCTGGGACATATCGGCCCCGGAACCCGCGTGGATTTGTCCCTCTGCCAGTACCTTCAGGTGTGCGGGTTCCGGGGCCGAGATCTCCCAGCCTACTCGGATTGGAGTCGAGCATCCTCCACCCAGATCCTCCAAATTCCAGTAGGCGGGGGTCACACCCACCACCTGGCCCCCTGGCGCCGTGTAATCCCATCAACGGCCAAGACTCAGAGACTATAAAATCCAGCTCCCGGAACCGTACAGCTGCATTTGCGGCCACGCGACATCTTATCAGGACATCTTTTATGACATCTTATCATCTCATTCCTACTTTGGACAAACTTACAGGTTATCGAATGTAGCCTGCCCACAGGGCAGAGTCTGGCAAACTCCCCGTGGTGTACCAAATATGCCAAATACCAGTAACAATGATGGGTCTCATTCTCCTAAAGAGCCTTGAATATAATCTCAGGGTTAGGATGAAAGAGACATTACTGGGGCCTGCTCGAGGCAATCGATGAATAACAGGATGATGAAATGAAATGAAATAACATCTACACGATGGAATACTATGCAGCTGTTAGGAAAGATGAAGTCATGAAGTTTGGTTATAAGTGGATGGTCATGCAAAGTGAAATGAGTCAGAAAGAGAGGGACAGACATAGAATGACTGCAACTGCACTCGTTTGTGGAATATAAAATAACATAATATGACACTGACACCCAAGGATAGTTGAGACAAGGACCAGGCATATTGGTTCATGATTGGAAAGCTGCCTCATGAGTTGGGGGAGAAGGCATCTGGGATAGAGAAGGGATAACTAAGTCAATCATGGTTGGAGTGAGCGATCAGGATAGGAAATGTGTGCTGAATAGATAAAGGACCAAACGTGATAGCCTCTCAATATCCATATTGCAAACCATAATGCCAAGTCTGCCATAGAGGTAGGGGGAGGGTTGGGATGTGGGGGAAGATACTGGGGACATTGGTGGTGGAAAATGTGCACTGGTGGAGGGATGGGTGTTCAATCATTATATGACTGAAACTCAAACATGAAAGCTTTGTAACTATCTCACAGTGATTCAATAAAAATATTTTTTAATTCTAGAAAATTTTATCCTAGAAAAATACAAGCAAGAATCACTTCTATCAGTTTGCATTTTAGGGCATCATTAAAGAGCATTTTTTAATTAATGCACACAGTGTGTGAAATTCTTGAGTGTCTGAGAATTCTAGACACCATGTTAGACACCAGCCAAGATCAGAAAAGTAAGAAACGTCCAAAAAAAGATGAACTTTTTGATAGCTAAGATTTCCAGTACTTTACCTGGGAATCTAGGTTTTATAAGTTTGAAAAAGAAACATTTGGGCAATCTTTCTAAGTGTTTCTCTTATTCCAACATTTTGTTTTTTTTTCAAAGTAAAAATCAGAAACCGGTTGAATATGATGTGGTCTATTTCGTTGTGGAATCGTCCACCGGGAGACTCCCATGTCCAACGTTTAGATTCAGCCTTCTGGAACTGTGAGTTACCATGGATGGTCTTGGTCGATATGGTGAACTCAGACAGTCTCTCACCCTGTTTGTTCCATTCTAGACCATGGGTCCCGACGTGAAGTTCTTCAGCTGATCTTCTCTGTCCTATCTTGGCATTAAAATCACCCACAATGATCTTGTAGAAGGTATGTTCTTCTTTATAGAACTTCTCCAGCTCCATGTAGAACTTCTCAATTTCTCCTTCATCATAATTAGATATTGGTGCGTAGACAACGAAGATAGAAACTGCAGGCAGTGAGCCACATCTATTCAAATGTAAACGTCCCATTCGGGTTGTTAGGCATTCGAATGAATCAATCCTCGTGGCCAAGTTTGTGTTGACAAGGACACCGACTCCTCCAACACCTCTTTTATCGCATGTTCTGAGGATCAATTCTTCTCCAGTGTCGAAAACAGCATGATGAGATTGGTGCCTTCTTGTCTCGGTCAGACCAATGATGTCGTACTTGATCTTTCGCGCTTGTACCATCAGGTCCTCGATGGATGCATCTGATGCTAGCATACGTGCATTGAAAGTACAACCATCTCCGAATGCAACAGCTATGTGTACGTAGGTCGAGAAGTCAACATGACAAATGACTTGGCACCCGAGCTGCGCAGGAGGAAGAGAGCAGCTTGGAACGCCTTCAAGAGCGTCGAAGAAATAGCTAAGAGGACGAAGAACCTCCGGTTCTGGGCACATCTCTTTGATTCCACTGTTCTTTCTGCATATGCCTCAAAGACCTGGGCCCTACCCAAATAGGATGAGAATGCTATTCGGGTCTCCCAAAGAGGAATTGAAAGAGCTATGCTTGGAATATCACATTTCACTCAAGTGAGAGAAAGAATCTGGAGTTCCGACATCTGTCGACGATCAAGAATCAGGAACGCTGTCTCATTTGCCAAAGTGTCAAAAATCAGATGGTCTGGTCACGTAATGAGATTTAAAGATGACCACTGGACTAGAGCTGTTACCAAGTGGATTCCACGGGATGTCAAAAGACCACGTGGCTGCCCACCTACCAGATGGTCAGACTTCTTCATCAAGATCATGAACGATCGGTTTGAGGCTTTTCATGTTCCTAGAAAGAACAGACGCCATTGGGCTACACTAGCATGCGACAGGGACAAATGGAGATGTTACTGGCGCCCGCTCTAGCAAATCGATGATTAACGGGAAGTCAAGTGATCAAGTGATCAAGAAATCAGAACAGACCCTCTACATATAAGATTTTTGTTTAATCAATACAGAGTTTCTGTGTTCCCAAACCTTTAGGTCATTATCATGCAGAACTACCTGTATTTCTCTTTTTTTAAAAATATTTTACTGATTCACCATGAGAATCAATTATAACTCAAGCTTTCATGTTTGAGTTAAAATCACACAACGAATGAACACCTACTGTTCCACCAGTGCACATTCCCCACCACCAATATTCCTAGTGTAACTCCACTTTTCCCACCCTCCCACTGCCTAATATCCCCCATACTCCCTCTCTACTTTGGGGCATTATGGTTTGCAATGGCTGTATTTCTGCTAGGCGAATAGTCATTTTTTTTAAAAAAAAAAAGGACAGGAATTATATATTCAGTATATTTAACTGAAAATGGATTTGTGCTATCTGGGTAGGGGAGCGTTTGTCATTATTGCCCACTAACATTAATTTCTCTTGGATCCTCAGAGACTAGACCAGTGGAAACAGAAGTTGGATGTTCATGAAATGTAGATTTTCAGGAAAAGATTTTCAGGGTTCAGAGGCTGGAATAGGAGGAGCCTTGGAACATGGAAACACATGGACTTCCTCCTTATTGTTATCCTCGTTCTAGTCCATCCTCTGAGTCATTCTCCTCCTCTTCCTTCTTTTCTCCTCTTTCTCCTTCTTTCTCTTCTTGACCTTTCCTTCATCTTTTCCTCCTCCTCATTATTATTCTCATCAATTTCTTTGCACTTCTCTTCCTCTTCTTCTTCCTGATTATTTTTTATGTGTTAATTTACAAAGACACCAAACATAACTGAGAGAACACTGTGTTTTATTTAATAATGATTTTTTTCTCTTCAGAAAAGCAGAGGAAATTTTATATCCCTGATGCTTCCATGAATGTAAGCATCTTTTCATAGGATCATTTATGTACTATCTATTGATTTGTTTTGCCTAAGTAATACCAGAAACAAGTTCTTGCTGTAACCCAAAACCTGAGATGGAAGTAAGTAATTAGAATTCATGAAACCTGTTTCTTTTACATGGCAGTGAATTGTTACTTTAGGTAATGTGTAGTAATGTGTATCTCCAGCTCAGTATGTAAAGAAAGTTTGGGTCCCTTAGGCTCTACTTTCATTAATAAACATTTCACTATTTGTTCTAGGTATTTGGAAGTAAAAAATTAATGCCTACAGAATGTAGGAACTATACTTATGAAGATGCAGTCATGAATTGTTAAATGCTTGAGTTTGTTTTCTATGCAGGGCTATGAAATTGAAGATTGTATTGGAATTTTATTCTATACTTCTTATTGCTAGAAGTCAATAAGAAAGATCAGGAATCTAGAGTGGGAAATTATTATAGTACAAATTCACTTATTGTTCCTTGCCTGTTGTGAGGGCATTTCCGGGAAAGAGTGAGGGCTTCCTTCCTCAGTGCTGAATTCCATACTTTGAAACAGTTATGTCCTATAAACAGCCCAGATATATGAATTTTGAGAATTTGGAAGGGTGGGGCTGGAGTGCTACTTCAGGAATCAAAGTACTTACCTTGTGACCAACGCATAATGGAGACGTTACTGGGCCCACTTGAGCAAATCAGTGAACAACAGGAGGACAGTGACAGTGACAGAGAATCACCATGGGGTACACTTACAGACTTACAAACTTTCAAACTTGTGTTTCAGTCATACAATGATCGAGTACCCATCCCTCTACCAGCGCTTATTCTCTATCACCAATGATCCCAGTATCCCTCCCACCCAAAAGGAAAGAGAGAATTATAAGACTTTTTATTTTGTACCTTTTCCTGAAAGTGTATCTTACTGAGATTTTAATAATAGTTTCCTGATAATTTATAATGTTGAATATGAAAAGAAAGAAAATTCCTTCTTCCTTGAACTCTATGCTATCACACTTCTTCTTTGAAACACACCTTTTCACTTACTCAGAGTTGTATATTTAGCTTTAGAATCAAAGATGTTTACATTCTGACACAGTTGCCAATTGTCATCTCCAACCTTTTCCACCTTTGTTCTGCTCAGTAATGGGATTCTTTATGATGCTTCACATAGAATGGAACAGAAAGGTTTAATCTGTGAGATTCTACCATCTTTCTGCAGAAGAGACTGTTATTTCCTTCTCTTGTTTGGAGAGTCTGCATTTGGGCATGTGGATTGGGAGACAGGCAATAAGCAAATGTTGTTGGAAAAAGGGGGAGTAGAGAGAAAAGGTCTAGGTCACCTGACTAATGTTCCAGGACCAGAGGAATCATATCTATTAAACAAACAAACGTCCATGGAGTATGAGGAAGATGGGAAAGAACAAATGGAAAAGCGAGAAGATGAAAAGTGAATAAGGAGGTCAGAAAACTCTGAAGGCAGAATGGGAACTCACTCCAGTTGTAGGCAGCTGGGGAATGGGACAACCTAGTGGGTTCGGCTGGGGGTCACTGCTCTTAGATCTTCTTTAGTGTTCTTTAAGAGTTACAAGTGGAGGGCTGGAGTGATAGCACAGCAGGTAGGATGTTTGCCTTGCACATGGCAGACCAATCAAATGGAATGCGTTGATTCCTATCATTCCATATGTTCCCCTGAGCACCACCAGGAGTAATTCCTGAGTGCAGACCCAGGGGTAACTCCTGAGTATCACTGGCTGTGACCCAAAAAAGAAAAAAAAATAAAGAGTTACAAGTGGAGATAAAAATTTATGCTTTGGTATACCATTTTTCTTTGAACGTGACTCACGCCAGGACTGACCAATGAACCCTGCAGTTAACTTGGTATTGCTTATGCTTTTATTTTGCAGGAAATAGCTTTTTTGTTTTGCTGGAAAATAGTTTGCTTTCACTTCAGGGCAGGTTCAAATGTTATTTTTTTAGAGTAGTTCACATTACACCCTCTACCTTCCTGCTAGCAACCAATCCTTCCTAAGCAATTCAGAAGCAGCACTTTAAAAATTATATCAGTTATAGTATTAATATAGTCTGGTGCATGCTATATAGAAACACATTTGTCATCTTCCTCTGCCTGGGCTCAATCAGATTTCCTAGCATCTCCCAAAGCACCTTGCATGGTGCATCTGACCAGGATTCTTGTCCTGAATTGAATAAATCCAGATTCTGTCTGGTCTCAATCAATCCAAATATTTAAGTTTACACCATAGACTAGTCTTGATACACTAAAACAGACAAGGTTTAAAATATTTTATGTAACTAGAATATGGAGTGTTAATAAAATTCTACTCTAAAGTTTTTTTCTTTGTTTTATATACAAAGAGGAAATGGCTGATGCAACAATTTTAAGTCTGAGTTTTTTATTGTCTCTGTTTCATATACATCTGAGTCTGTTATTTGAGAAGGCTATTTGAAAGAAATAAAAAGAATATTTTAAAAATACTGTCCCATTTTATTTGGTTTCATTGTTTAGGGGATTTGTTTGCCCACCTCTGTTCAAAGTTAAATGAACATTCTCAAATCCTTTGGGGGTTTAAGTGGAATATAAATAAAGAAAGATGAAAAACATTCTGTGAACAAGATGGGAAAAAAACTTGTTTGGTGCCAGATTTGTGATAGCATAATGCAGTGATTCACCAGGTCATGGTAGTTGTTCTACCTAGTCTGCTTTTATTTTAATGATGTAAATACTTCCAAAGTATTCCTTGAATTCAACATGATTGATTAATTTAGTAGATGCTCAGGGACTCCTTCTGACTGGGCGTTCAGGGATCACTCCTGGTGGTACTCAGGGGACTAAGTGGTTTCAGCGATTTTTAAAATAAGTTTTATGATTGAAATCCTTGTCTTTTGGGATCACAGCATTGCCTGTGGTCTCTCCCTACTCCCAATTCTATTTCCCTAGTTGACAGAACCCTCTAGCATCCTCTTGAGCTCAAGTTCACTTTGTATGGAAATCCACCCCTGGCCCACATGACTCAGGGGCATAATTATTCAGGAGCAGGAATCTTCAGGTTCAGGAGTGAATCTAAATCAGAACCACTGTTAAGATTTGGCTTCAGCACAATTCAGAGATGTTTCTTCAGGCCAGGAAGAAGAAAAAACCTTTTGGAAGCGACCTGGGGCAGGTGTTCTTTAGTCCTATATTGAAAGATTAAATTATAAATACACACTATAGCCCTGGCTTTGATGTTTGAAATTACTTTTGGAAAATGCTGACCTGTGAAGGTTGCTGGAGTGGAACAAGACTCCAGGCTCTTGTCAACGTACTTGGACTGATGGCTACATCCTATATCACCAAACCTTAGCATTAAATTCCACCCTTGTCTGCTGTAGATGGGTGAGACTTTTCAGTATCTCTTTTATGGTGAAAAAACTGTATTTAGGATTAGCCAGCTATACTGTTTAGCTGATCACAGTTCTGTGACAATATCCATGGCATCATAGTCAGAAGCCAACGCAACATACGCCTTCTTTTGCACATCAGGTTTAATGAGGATGTTCACCTTGGCCACATCAATGTCATCGAGCTTCTCCAGAGCCAGTGTAATCTGTTATTCGTTGACCTTGACATTCACAGTGAACACGGTGAACATAGGTGTGTTGTTTTCCATCTTCTTCGTGGCTGAATTAGTGCTCAGAGGAAACTTCATAATGGCATCATGGTTAAGCTTGTTTCTCCCAGGGGTGCTCCTCTGAGGACATTTGAATTCTGACTATGATCCCTTGAATATTGTCACAAAACTGGGATCAGTTAATCAGTCCAGATGGCTAATTCTAATTGCAATGTTTTCACCATAAAAGAGACAACTGTAAACAAGAGAACAAGGGATACTGGCAAAATATATATCATTTTATTAGTTTACAATTAAAGTAGAAAGAATAAATACATGCAGGGAATAACAGAAAAATTGATAAAGTAACAGCTCAAGTGGATACCAGGGAAGAGGTAGGTCACTTCCAATGGTTCTGAGGCTTACTCTAAGCTCTGTGATTTGGGGTTGCTGCATTGCTTGGGGGACTACACATTGTAGGTTGATTCCATGCAAAGCAAGCACATTAATCCTTATGCCATCTCTCTGGCCCTCTAGTTGAGAGTCTTGACTATTTATCTATCTGAAAACTTAGTCCTGTGAAGTCTATTTATTCCATTTCAGACCAATATTTTTTTAATAAAAATGCCAAAACTCCAAAAACTATTATATTTTAAAAATACCTCAGGTTAAGAATCATAGAAGGATGTATGATTTATTATGGCATTAAAACAAACATGCATTGCAAAATTAAGCACAATTCTGTACTCAAGAGCAGTAAAAATTTTATCTAATGGGTAAAATATAAACTTAAAAACAACTCAAGTTTACTTAAAGATACATAACAAAAGAGAGACAAAGGCAATAGAACTGATTTGCACAATTGAGTTGGGGGTGAGGGAGGAGTATTGGGGTCTTTGGAGAGAAGGAGGTGATGTTGGAATTATATTCATGAGAAACCATTATCAACAGTATTGTAAAACACAGAATCTTGATAAAAATTTTTGAAAAGAAGTTTGCAAATTTAATTAAGTTGCTTTCATACATACGCAGTATCAAAGTCTTCATCAGGGGATGAAACATTACTATTGTTTCCTTCTTGTCCTGGAAGTGGGTGTATGAGTAACAAAAGATGGACAGCATCTCCACTTTAACTGAAGGAGCTGTGACAGGATATGGAGTTAACCTCAGTGTATGTATGAGCTCTTCAGTGTATTCACCTTTGGCAAATGAGATCTTTCCTCCATATTCAAGAGGTTCTTCACAGATGTTCCTTTTCTGGTGCCTTCTCTATATATGAATTATCCTTCCTGGATCACTAAGTCAATGATGGTTGGAGGGATTGTTCAAGATGGGAGATGTGTGCTAAAGTAGATAAAGGACAAACTTGATGGCCTCTCAGTATCTGTATTGCAAACCATAATGCCCAAAAGTCGAAAGTAAGAGGGGAATTGTCTGCCATAGAGGCAGGGAGAGATGTAGGATGGGGGAGGGGAAGGATACTAGGGATATTGGTGGTGAAAGAGATACACTGGCGGAGGGATAGGTGTTCGATCATTGTATGACTGAAACTAAAACATGAAACCTTTGCAATTGTACCTCATGGTGATTCAATAAAAGAATTTAAGAATATTAAGCTCTCAGACCCTGGGCCTCCCACCTTTGCCGAGCACCTTCCTGTTTGTCCCCAACACTGTGGCCAGTTTTCTCCCTCTCCCAGGTCAGTGAATAATCGACCCCAGGACACCAACTTCCATGTACACAGGCCCCAGGCGTCCTCTTGGACCCTGGACCATCCAAACTCCCCGAGCAACTTCATGTTCATCCCCAATGCCAGGGGTGGCTTTCTCCCTCTCCCAGGTACCCGTAGGGGCTGTGGCCTCTGCAGAAGTGGGCATGGTCTATGCAGAAGTGAGCGTGGCTTATTTGGGGGTTTACAGCCAAACAGGCAGCCCAAGTTATTTTACCAGTACTCAGCACTCTGGTATCACATCTCAGTCTCCATAATACCACAACAACATGAAGAACCAGCGCAGATCCCCACCATGAGAAGAGGATGATGGAAAGAGTCCAGAAGCCTCAAAAGGCGTTACTTGCAAATGTCAGCTCTCTGATAAAGAATTCAGAGATGAACTATTGAAGATGTTCAATTAACTCAAAGAAACGATGGGACAGATATCCAGTAAATTAAAGGAGGACATGAAAGAAACAATATATCAGACAGTTGAGAAAATACAGGAAGAAATGAAAGCAGAAACTGGAAAGCTACACCCAGAAGAGTCACTGGTAGGTGAAATAAAAAACTCAGGGTGCACCAAATAAAGGGTGTTGTGAGGATCCTCCCAGGATGAGAGAAGCATGCTGAAAGTAGACTATAGACCAAACATGATTGCCACTCAATGCCCCTTTTGCAAACCACAACACCCAAAAGGAGAGAGAGAACAGAGGGGAATGCCCTGCCACAGAGGCAGGGTGGGATGTGGGGGATGGGAGGTGGGAGGGATACTGGGACCCGTGGTGGTGGAAAATGGGCATTAGTGGAGAGATGGGTACTTGATCATTGTGAAACTGAAACCCAAGCACAAAAATTTGTAAGTCTACAACTGTACCTTACAGTGTTTCACTAACAAAAATTTAAAAAAGAAAAAGAAAAGAAAAAAAAAACTCAGTGTATGCCCTCAAGAGTAGAATGCCTACAGCTGAAGACAGAATCAGTGAGCTTGAAGATAAGCTGCAGGAAGCCTACAGGCAACAAGAAACAATGGGGAAGAGACCTAAAAATAGCTCTAGGGAGAATCAGAATCCTAGGGGATGATTTCAGGAGGAACAACATTAGAATCATTGGAGTACCAGAAGGACAGGGAAGCAATCCCAATGAAAAAGCCACAGTTAAAGAAATCATTGCTGAAAAATTCTCAGAGCTGGAGAACGCAGACATCAAGATTCAAGGAGTCCAAAGGGTGCCAGCTAAAAGAGACCCTAACAAATACAGTCCAATACATATCATAGTGAGAATGATGGATGCCACAGATAGACACAATACTGCAGGCAACAAAGTCAAAGAAGGAAATCACATATAAAGGAACTCCCCTTAGATTCACAGCAGACCTATCAGAGGAAATCCTCCAAGCCTGAAGGCAATGGTGGGATATAGTGAAAAAACTCAATGAAATGAATGCTGCACCAAGAATACTTTATCTGGGTAAACTCTCACTCAAATTTGAAGGAGCGGTACACTAATTTGTGAATAAACAACAGCTCAGGAACTTCATAGATTCAAAACCAAACCTAATAGAAGGGCAAAAGAGGCAACTGTAAGACAAGACAAACCCATAAATGCACAACAAACCCTTACAGAAATATGACACAAAACCCCATGTCAATAATCTCTCTCAATGTCGGTGGTCTAAATTTATCAATTAAGAGACACATAGTGGCAAAATGGATACAGAGACAGAACCCAACATTCTACTGCCTAAAATAAATGCATCTGAACAGTCAGAACAAACACAGATTTAAAGTCAAAGGATGGAAAACCATGCTGTAAGCCAACAATCTTCTCAAAAAAGCTGAGGTGGCCTTAGTAGTATCAGACAACATAGATTTCAGGTTGAAAAATATTAGAATGGAACAGGTAAGGTCATTTTTTGTTAATCAAGGCTTATGTACAGCAGGAAGAAATCACACTCCTAAATGTATAAGCACTCACTTAGGGACCAGTCAAATACCTACAACTGCTAACAGACCTTAAGAAGGATATTACGAGCAACAAAATAGTAGTTGGTTATTTAAACACTGCCATATCTCCTCAGGATCGATCAAGAAGATTAAAACTCAGCAAGTAAATAATGGCTCTGAAGGAAGAAATAGAAGAGAGAGTGCTAATAGATCTATACAAGACTTTATATCCCCCCAAAAGAATACACAATTCTTTTCCAGTGCACATGGAACATTTTCTAGAACAGACCATGTGCTGGGCCACAAGGCATACTTCAAGAGAATCAGGATGATAGACATTCTATCAACTAACTTTTCAGACCGTGATGCACAGAAGCTAGAAGTTAATCATGTATAGAAATAGAAAACCAAATCAAACACCTGGAAATTAAACAACTCAATGTTGAACAATGAGTGGATCAGGAAAGAAATTCAGGAAGAAATAAAAAGATACCTGAAAACAAATGAGAATGAAGACATGAGCAACCAGTACCTGTGGGATGCAACTAAAGTAGTGTTAAGGGGAAAATTTAAAGCTCTGCAAGCATTTCTCAGGAAGGAAGAAATGGCCCACATGAACAACTTGACTTCACAGCTCATAAGTTAGAAAAGAACCAAGATAAGGAGCCCAAACCAGGAAGAAGGAAAGATATCATAAAACTTAGAGCAGAAATCAACAACATGTTACTCCCCGCCCCCCCCAAATATCCAAAAGATCAATGAAACCAAGAGCTGGTTCTTTGAGAAAATAAACAAAATTGATAAACCACTAGCGAAACTCACAAAGAAAGAGAGAGAACTCTAATAAACCAAATCAGAAATGAAGGGGGGGGCAACACAATGGAAACCAAAGAAATTCAGAAGATCATCAGAGATTAATTTGAAAATCTGTATGCCACAAAACAAGAGAACCTAGAAGAAATGGATAAATTCCTGGATTCCTATAATTTCCCAAAGTTGAACCAAGAAGATCTGTAATTTCTGAATAGACCTATTAATATCAAGGAAATTGAAAGTGTAAACAAAATCCTTCCCTAAAACAAAAGCCCAGGTCCAGGTGAATTTACTAGTAAATTTCCCCAAACATTAAAGAAGACCTATTTCCAGATGGAGCTGGAGAAGTTCTATAAAGAAGACCACACCTTCTACAAGATCATTGTGGGTGATTTTATTGCCAAGATAGGACTGAGAAGATCAGCCGAAGAACTCCACATCGGGACTCATGGCGGCCTAGAATGGAACATACAGGGTGAGAGACTGTCTGAGTTCATCATGTCAACCAAGGCGATCCATGGTAACTCACAGTTCCAGAAGGATGAATCTAAACGTTTGACATGGGAATCTCCCCGTGGATGGTTCCACAATGAAATAGACCACATCATATTCAATCAACGGTTTTGCCTGACTGATGTTGCTGTTATCCCAAAATTCCAAATGGGATCGGACCACCATCTCCTTTGTGCAAAATTCTACTTCGCAGAGCGGGGAGAAAGGGCTGCAAAGTTTAAGAAGAGAACTCCCAGAACAACCACCAACTGGGAGCTCTTCGGAACTATTGCCACAACATGGGAAGATACCATTGTCAACAACATTGACGAGGAATACAATCGACTGGTTCAGCACCTCCATGATTGTGCAAGGAACGCCAAGAGAGAAAGAGCCACAAAAAAATATCTGTCTTCGAAAACTCTTGAACTTATTCACCAACGTGGTTTGGCGCATGCCTCAGGCAACCTCAAGCAAACCTCTGAGCTTGCAAAGCAGTGCGGAGATGCAATCAAAGAAGACCTGAAAGAGAGAAGAGCAGAAGTGCTGGTAGATGTGGCAGAAGCCAGGAAACGTATTCGTAACTCCCGCCTGTCCTTCGCCAACTACAAGAACAAGATGACTGACCTCCAATGTGAATCTATCACATCTTCCAGAAGGGCAATGAAGAAGATTATCGATGACTTCTACTCATATTACTTCGATAGCCATGTCCACCTGCCAACATAACAAATTCTTCAGGATGGATATGTCGTTCCCAATGTTATCCCTCCCAAAATCTGACACGCCATTTGTCGGTAAAGAAACAAACAGCACCCGGCCCAGATAAGGTCAGACCTGAACACCTGAAGAACCTGCCGTCAGTACTCATCAATACACTGGCTCGGCTCTTCACATGCTACCTGTCTGAATGCAAGTTTCCGTCCCAATGGAAAACCAGCAGGACTGTACTACTGTACAAGAAGGGAGACATCCACGACATTGGCAACTATCACCTGATCTGCCTATTGTCTGTCATTTACAAGCTGTTCACTCGCGTCATCCTGAATAGGATTTGCAGAACACTAGATGAAGGACAACCATGCAAGCAAGCCGGGTTCCACAAAGGATTCAGCACCATCGACCATATTCACACGATAACCAAGATCATTGAGGTTTCTCGGGAGTTCAAGATGCCGCTCTTTCTAACGTTCATTGATTTAAAGAAGGCCTTTGATTCTGTTGAGACAAGAAGACAAGCATTGAAGCCCTAGCGAATCAGGGCATTCAAACTCAATACATTAGGATCCTTCATGAATGGTATTACGGATTCACTACCAGGATCTCACCATTCTACAAAGAAGTAATCATTGATGTCAAGAGAGGGGTTCGGAAGGGTGATACCACCTAAACTCTTCAGTGCCACCCTCGAGAACATCATGCGATGACTGGAATGGGAAGAAACGAGAGTGAAGATAGATGGTCAGCAACTACACCACCTCTGCTTTGCTGATGACATTGTTTTAATAACACCAAACATTAGCCAAGCAGCACAAATGCTGGCCGACTTCGACCGTGAGTGTGGAAAGGTCAGACTATAGCTGAATCTTACGAAGACAATGTTTATGAGAAACAGCCTCGTTCCTGACGCTCCATTCACTCTCAATGGAACGACCATCTCTGAATGCAACAGTTATGTGTACCTAAGTCAAGAAGTCAACATGACAAATGACCTGGCACCTGATTTGCACAGGAGGAAGAGAGTGGCTTGGAACGCCTTCAAGAGCATTGAAGAAATAGCTAAGAGGATGAAGAACCTCAGGATCCTCTGGGCTCATCTCTTTGATTCCACTGTTCTTCCTGCATTAGCATATGCCTCAGAGACCTGGGCCCTATGCAAACAGGATGAGAACAGTATTCGGGTTTCCCAAAGAGAAATTTAAAGAGCCATGCTTGGAGTACCATTTTTCACTCAAATGAGAGAAAGAATCCAGAGTTCCGACCTCTGTTGATGATCAAGAATCAGAGATGCTGTATTATTTGCCAAGGCATCAAAAATCAGGTGGGCTGGTCATGTAATGAGATTTAGAGACGACCGCTGGACTAGAGCCATTACCAACTGGATTCCATGGAATGTCAAAAGACCACGTGGCCGCCCACCTACCAGGTGGTCAGACTTCTTCATCAAGATCATGACCGATCGGCTTGAGGCTCTTTGTGTTACTAGAACGAGCAGACGCCATTGGGCTACACTGGCACGTGACAAGGACAAATGGAGATGTTACTGGCGCCCACTCTAGCAAATCGAGGATTAACGGAAAGTCAAGTGATCAAGTGATATTGCCAGATCTTCTGAAGTTTTTTCAGGAAATTGAACACAGAAACTCTCTCAAACAGTTTCTATGAGGCTCATATCTCTCTAATACCAAAAGGAAACAAAGACATCACAAGAAAACAAAAATACAGGTTGATATCCCTGATGAACATGGATGTAAAGATTCTCAACAAAATACTAGCAAATAGAATTCAACAATGCTTCAAAAGATCATATACCACAAACAAGTGGGATTCATCCCGGGAATGCAAGTATGGTTTAACATTCAGAAATCAATCAACATAATCCATCATATCAACAAAACAAAAGATAAAAATCATATGATCATATCAATAGATGCAGAGAAAGCATTTGACAAGATCCAGCACGAGTTTATAATGAAAACCGTCTCCAGAATGGGTATAGGAGGGACTTTCCTCAATATAGTTAAAGCCGTCTACCACAAGCCTATGGCAAGTATTATACTCAATCAGGAAAAAATGAGAGCCTTCCCTCTAAGATAAGGGATGAGACAAGGATGCCCGCTTTCTCCATTTCTGTTAAATATAGTACTGGAAGTACGTGCAATAGCAGTTAGGAGAGAAAAAGATATTAAGGACATTCATGTAGAAAGGAAGAAATCAAGCTTTCACTATTTGCGGACAATATGATTCTATACTTAGAGAACCCTAAAACCTCTACCAAGAAACTCCTAGAAACAATAGACTTGTATAGTAATGTTTCAGGCTATGAAATCAATATCCAAAAATCATGGATTTCCTATATGCAAATAATGAGAGAGAAGAAAGTGACATGAAAAAATCAATCCCATTCACAATCGTGCCTCAGAAAATCAAGTACCTAGGAATCAGCTTAAATGAGGATGTATATGTCCTATATAAAAAACAAACAAACTACAAAATGCTACTTCAGGAACTAAAAGAGGACACGAGGAAATGGAAGGATATCCCCTGCTCATGGATCGGGAGGATTGACATTGTCAAAATGGCAATACTCCCCAAAGCATTGTGTAAATACAATGCAATTCCTATAAGGATACCCATGATTTCTTCAAAGAAATGGAGCAAACAGTCCTAAAATTCATATGGAACAATAAGCCCCCACGAATAGCTAAAGCAATTCTTGGGAAAAAGAAAATGGGAGGAATCAATATCCCCAATCTCAAACTCTACTACAAAGCAATAATAATTAAAACAGCATGGTACTGGAACAAAGGCAGAGCCGCAGAACAATGGAACAGGGTTGAATATACTTACACCTCATCCCCAAATATATGATCATCTAAACCTTGATAAGGGAGAAAGAAATGTGAAGTGGAGCAAGGAAAATCCCTTTAACAAATTTTGCTGGCAAAACTGGACAGCTACATGTAAAAAAAAAGGGTTCAGATCTCTACCTAACATCACATACAAAAGTAAGATGCAAATGGATTAAAGACCTCATCATCAGACGAGAATCCATAAGGTATTTTGATCTTAAGGTTGGCAAAACCCTCCACGACATTGAAGCTAATGGTATATTCAAAGATGAAATGACACTGGCCAAGCAAGTGAAAACAGAGATAGACAAATGGGACTATCTTAAACTAAGAAGCTTCTGCAACTCAAAAGAAACAGTGACCAAAATACAAAGACAGTCTACAGAATGGGAAAGGATATTCACCCAATACCCATCCGATAAGGGGTTGGTGTGAAGGATATACAAAGCACTGGTTGAATTCATCAAGAAGAAAACATCCAACCCCTTCAAAAATGGGGTGACGATATGAACAGAAACTTTCTCAAAGAAGAAATCCGAATGGCTCAAAGAAACATGAGGAAATGCTCTACATCACTAATCATCAGGGAGATGCAGATCAAAACAACAATGAGATGTCATCTCACACCACAGAGACTGGCCCACTTCCAAAAGAATAATAGCAACCGGTGTTGGCAAGGATGTGGAGAGAATGGACCCTCCTTCACTGCTGATGGTAATGCCAACGGGTATAGCCCTTTTGGAAGACAGTATGGACGATTCTCAAAAAATTAGAAATTGAGCTCCCTTTTGACCCAGCAATACCACTCTGGGAATATATCCCGGAGAAGCAAAAAAGTACAGTCAAAATTACATCTACATGTCTGTGTTCATTGCTACACTGTTCACAATAGTCAAAATCTGGAAAAAAATAAACAAGTACCCGAGAACAGACGACTGGTTAAAGAAACTTTGGTACATCTACAGAGTGGAGTATTATGCAGCTTTTAGAAAAGATAAAGTCATTAAATTTACATACAAGTGGTACTACATGGAAAGTACCATGCTAAGTGAAATGAGTCAGAAAGAGAGAGACAGACATAGAAAGACTGTACTCATCTGGGGAATATAAACTAACAGAATGGGAGATGAACACCCAAGAGTAGTTGAGATAATAGTTGAGACCCCTCCGAAGTCTATTCCATGGCTTGGAAGCCAGCAGCACATGCTGGGGGAAAAGGCAGCTCAGATAGAGAAGGTAACACCAAATAAAGGATGTTTGGAGGAATTTCTCGGAATGGAACATGCGTGCTGTAAATAGACTATAGACCGAACATGATGGCCACTCAATACCTCTATTGCAAACCACAACACCCTAAATGAAGGAGAGAAGAAAGGGGAATGCCTTGCCACATAGGCAGGGCGTGATGGGGGGCATGGGTTTTCAGGGTTGAGAGGGCTTCGGGGATCATTGGTCGTGGAGAATGGGCATGGTGGAGGAATGGGTACTCGATCATTGTAGAACTGAAACCCAAGCACAAAAATTTTTAAGTCTACAACTGTACCTCATGGTGTTTCACTATAAAAAGATTTTTTTAATTAAAAAAAAGAATTATTCTTCCTGCTTCCCGGTGTCCTGGTTAAGCCTGTGACTTGAGTTGACTAATGCGATATAAATAGAATTTGTATCAGTTGATTCTACTGCCACCTATAAGGGTAGCTATTCTGCTTCCACCATCATGCTTTCCCCTCTGCCATGAGTATGTGATGCAGTAGCTAGGGAATCTGGATCCTACAATGATGGGGAATCCAGGGAATAGAAACTGGTCCTGTTAATAAGAAATGCATCTTAGCAAGAAAGATGATATGATTTAGCATCCTTAGATTTCAAGGTAGTTTATGAAACAAAGAGTGAAAATTTCAAGCTGATCTATAAGGGGAATATGATTTTTCCAAAGTTTCCTTTTTTTTGTTACTGTGTTTGGCATATTGAATACGTCACAAGGAGCTTGCCAGGCTCTGCCGTGCGGGTGAGATACTCTCGGTAGCTTGCCGGGCTCTCCGAGAGGGGCGGAGGAATCGAACTCGGGTCGGCCATGTTGGCCGCTTGTAAGGCGAACGCCCTACCACTGTGCTTTCGCTCCAGCACAGCGGTAGGGCGTTTGCCTTGCACGCAGCCAACATGGCCGACCCGAGTTCGATTCCTCCACCCCTCTCGGAGAGCCCGGCAAGCTACCGAGAGTATTTGATATGCCAAACACAGTAACAACAAAGCCTCCAATGGAGACGTTACTGGGCCCGCTCGAGCAAATCGACGATCAACGGGAGGGCCTTCCTTTTTTTTGTTTTTTATTAGTTATATTTCTTCAAACTCAATTTTATTATCGGATTAATATTTTCTTAAAGAATGGCATCTAGTAGACATTTAGACATTTATTATCCTTTAAAGTTTGTATTATGTGAATGTGTGAAAATTTTCTTTCTTTCTGTAAGGTCAGTGATCTGTACTGCTATTCTTTTTATTAAACAAGATATGTGTGAGGGAAAAATTGGGTATTGGTTCCATCTATTACTTCCACTAGAAAAACATGATGTAGACTCAACCTGAAGCCAGAATATTGAGATGAGGCTATTTCAGTTGTGGGGTTGATAACTAGAATTGATAACTAGTGATAACTAGTGTAGTCAATTGACTTGATATATTTTTATTGACAACACACTCAACCTCTAGATACTTAAGTTGAAAGTTTTCCTCATGGATGGTCTTAATTACCAATAGCCAAAGTTTCATGGATTACTAGATCACAGTGGTGGTTCCCAGAGAAGCGCTCCAAAGATAACCATTTTCCAAGAACAGGAAAACTTTTTCAAGTTCCAGTTTCAAAGCTGTCTTGGGAGGTGCTGGCCCTGAATTTCATTTATCATGCTCACATCTGTGTTCCTGACGTGGTTGAGAGTCTTTCCTTTATGACTAAACATGAAAGGAATTTTGGTTTTGTAGAATATTGTCAGAAAAGAGAAGAGGGGGCCTATTTTGGCACCATTCCCAGATCTAAACTTTGGAGAGATATCCAGGGAAGAGCTGTTCTTAATTGACATTGACAGTCAACTGAAATAGGTCAACTCCTAGTGATCCCAGGCTGTTTATTCAAGGCCCAAGCAACTCAGGTTTTCCTCCCCCTCTGGCTAAAACCTTCCCTTGTGTCATTTTGCTTTATATTAATAATATACCAGAAAAGACAAAATTGTATGCTCAACTCTGCTATATAGATGAGGCCATAAATTAGCAAAGCGGACATTAAATCATGGACAGTTGACTATTATAGATTCATTTCACTCATCAAAGTATGTTTATTATTAAGAATTGGCTGAAAATCACTTACATAGAGACACTGCTGACCTCCAACATGTCCACCTAGTGTTCACTTACTCATTCTTTAAAACAAAATTCTGGGATCACCTTCCTACAAATCTGGACCAAATTCATAGAGGTTGATAGACCCTTCTCATGTGGTGTCTTAAGGCCTTATACATACGTTCACCTTATATTTACCATATAGCACTGTGATGTCATTATGCTATGACCAGATATATCATAGAGAACACATCTAGTCTATTAGATTTTCCACCAAACACACAGGAAAAAGTCCAAATATATTGGTCAATCAACTTTTGAATACAGAACATAGTTTAACTGAATTTTCTGACTTTTTACCTGTCAGATAAATATAATGATTTTGTATAGATACTGCTACATAGGCACCCTGCCAATTAGTGAAATTTATGAAAGCAACTAATATAATACTCTGATTCTTTTAGAAACCTAAAATTCAAAAATTCTGTATGTTTTATGTGACTCCAAGTAAAGAATTTTCCCAGGGGTGCTCAGGGGTGAATCCTAGTTCTGTACTTAGGGGTCATTCCTGGCTTGCTCAGGAGACCATATGTGGTGCCAGGGATCAAAATAGGGTCAAGCACAGGAACTAAAAGTTTCTTAACCCTTACCAAATCATCAACTTTCTATTGAAATTCTTATTTGAATAGTAAAAGATAGACTTTTCATGTTATTTTTCACAAGGGAAAGGAGTTATTCTTTTAGAAAAGTGATCTACTTGCTTTCTTTGTTTAAATTCCAGTTTGCATGTTTGCTAATTTAGCATACACTTATTGAATTTCTCCTCAGTGTCTGTGATATTATGAGGTCTACAGTTTTTTTTTGTCTTTTATCAAGCCTTTATTTTTAATTTTTTAATTTTTTATTTTTATTAGTGAGACATCATGAGGTACAGTTGTAGACTTACAAATTTTTGTGCCTGGGTTTCAATTATACAATGATCAAATACCCATCCCTCTACCAGTGCCCATTTCCCACCACCATGGATCCCAGCATCCCTCCCACCCCCATCCCCCCATCCCACCTTGCCTCTGTGGCAGGGCATTCCCTTTTGTTCTCTCTCTCTTATTGGGTGTTGTGGTTTGCAAAAGAGGCAATGGGTGACAATCATGTTTGGTCTATAGTCTACTTTCAGCAGGCTTCTCCCATCCTGGGAGGATCCTCCCAATATCTTTATTTGGTGTTCCCTACTCTGTCTGAGCTCCCTTTTCCCCTAGAATGCCCGGCTGGCCTCCAAGTCATAGAGTAAAATTCCTGGTACTAATCTCGGCCATTCTTGGGTGTTAGTCTCCTTTTTTGTTACTTTATGTTCCCCAGATGAATGCAATCTTTCTATGTCTATTCCTCACTTTCTGACTCATTTCGCTTAACATATTTATCATGTAATACCACTTGTATGTAAATTTCATGACTTCGTCTTTTCTAACAGCTACATAGTACTCCATTGTGTAGATGTACCAAAGTTTCTTTAACCAGTCATCTGTTCTCGGGCACTCAGGTTTTTTCCAGATTCTGGCTATTGTAAAGAGTGCTGCAATGAACAAACAATTGCAGATGTAACTTCGAGAGGTCTACAGTTTTTGAGGAAAAAAATTTTTTTAATTAATTATAAAGTTAGGATTACATGGCAAAAAATATCCATGGAAACAAGTCAAATTGTAACTAACGATGACTTGAAAGTTGTGATTACTCTAGAGTTGATCAGGGAGGGAATAACCTGAAGAAATTACATTTTATTTGACTCTGGAATGATACAAAGTCACCAACTATGGAAAGCCAAGGTCAGAGGCTAGAAAGCAAAAATGAAAAAGTGGGGTTAAAACCTATATTAGAGAATTAAAAGTAGGGGTGTTACTGCAAAGGGAGGTGTGACATCTGCATTTACCTTGGCCGGTCAGTGTGACTCTGAATAGAGAGCAGTTTAACAGCAGATGTAGAGAAATGGATCAGGGTCAGTTTAAGTGGGGCACTAGTAAGAACACAAGTTTCATCATGTATTTTAAGTGAAACACAAAATCACTTAATAGGAATAACATAAGTAGTCTGTTATCTAAAAAGTTCAACTTTTGATAAAGTATAAAATGAGTATATAGGGCATTTTTCACTAGAAACAAGAAACTCATGTTTCTTACAAGTATAATTTTCTAATAGCTATATTAACAAGCCAATGACAGAAGAAAATGATTTTTTCAAAATTTTTAAATTTTATGAAGTAGTTCACATTATTTGATTACATTTAATATTCAAACCCCAACCCCACCACCATTACACCTTCCCACCATCATATTTCAGACGTTTCTATCCCAAACCCCAATCCCTGTGCCAAAGCAGAACGGAAATAATATTTTTTTGCATTGTTTATTATGAAAATGCTACAAAAAAGTATCCTTAGAGGAAAAAGTATGAAGATTGGTTGCCTACTACTTTGAGCCCCATAAAATGTAGTGCAGTATACTCTTAAAGTATGGGTAAGGTGTGTCCTATGAAGTGTCACACAGCCATGAATGTGGTCATACGGTCCAGGAACAGGTTCACTCGCCGAACCTCACCCACGAGTGAATCCCCAGAAAACCCAGATATGCCGAACTTTTTCTAAGTTTTATTTATTGAATCACAGTGAGAACAGTCATAAAGCCTTTCAGTTTAAATATCGATCGGTCATACAGTGATCAAACACCCATCCCTTCACCAGTGAACATTTTCCACCAAGAACCCCAGTATACCCCCCTCCCAGCTCCCACCCCCCGTGGCTGTGTGTGGCAGATTTCCACTTTACTCTCTCTCTCTACGTAGAGCACATTCAATATTATGACAAAAGACTCAACATTATTATTATTTTGAATTTTCCCCAACATTCAGACCTGCCAAAAAGACATCATTAGAAAATTTGTTTTCTATTGCTGATTATGAAGAGCATATGATGTCGTGTGGCTGCAATAGCAGCCAGCCACGCGATTTTGGATTTCTGGTATTTTAGCAATAAGTCTAGAGGGATTATTGCCAAAGTCCCTGTGTTCCGAGTGGTATGTGTGCCTCTGGGATCATGGTTGTTCAGGAGCTGGAGGAGGCATTTGTGGATATCAACCTGGGGCCTTGTCAGGGCAGGGAGCAGGGCTGATTCCAACCACCCCCCCATCCCACGAGGCCCTACATGCCTCGTCAATGCAGTTCCATACCTGGCTGTCCATAAGGCTCCAAAAGATGGAGGCTACTATGCCGGCACCGCAAAGGGGGACAGGAGAAGGGAGAAACACTCTTCCCCTCCCATGGCGGCATAGCACCATAGGTAAATGCACAGTCCAGATGCATTTCAGTTGGCCATTATATTTTGCTCAGATTTTCCCACCACATTCAAGCCTGCCTTCCGGAGACAGACACTAGATAATTTATTTCCATGGCTCACTTTGCATATCAGGAAATGTCGGAAGAATAGTTCTGGTGCCCACATATGGGAGCCAGGCTTGTAGAAGCTCATGGTCACCAGGATTTCATTTGGAGGAGGTGGGGAGACAGCACCTATCCCATCTGAGACCTCCTGGTGATATCAGCTCAGTATGGGGCCCGAGAATTCTCCAGGAGTTATGGAGCCCAATGGCCAGTTTTCTTTGCTGTTGTGTGCTGAAAGATGGTGCTGGGGGCGGGTTGTGGGTGTGACTTCCGGGATCAGGTGCAGAACTATCTGGCCCAGCATGCCCATGCAGTTCATAAGAATAGTTCTGGTGCCCACATACGGGAGCCATGCTTGCCGGGATTCCATCTGGAGAAGGCGGTATGTGGGACTTTTGACTGAGAACTCTGGATTCAATGGGACTGGGAATGGATATTTTTAATGTGTTTTATTTAACCTTTGTCTCCCACTGTTTCAATGCAGAATCAAGATGAAAATTTATCAGCTGTAAATACTATTTTCAATAAAAAAGATGAATCTGAGATTATAAGGGTAAATAAAATAAGTAAAGCAGAATAAGACAAATATTGCATAATATCTCTGCATAGACTCTTAATAGTAATTTCAACCACCACCATCTTAGGATCATGCAGTATAAAGTCTAAAACACAGTGGCCAGGAACTGGAGGTGAGGGAACATACCCCAAATGGGGTCATTCATGCTGGGTTCTGCCAAGGCTTAATACTTCAACTAACCAGAACTTTCAACCTCAACCATAAGTGGACTTCTAAACTAAGTATGTATGATAAGCTCCTAACTTGCCAAGTACCTGAGAAAGAAAGGCTTTGTCTAAAACAACCTTTCTTTTTTTCTGCTAATGTCCTGTTCCTACATCCTTCCAATGCTAAAACCACCCATTCTGTACTACTCCTTCCAGTGCCTTTCTACCAGCTTGATGGGCTGCTACCCAATTCTTGACCTTTTCAGTAAATCCAGTTAAATTCCTAAACTTATTCTGATGAAGTAGTTTTTTAACAATATGAACTTTCAGCTACAAGGTGAGTAAGAAAGAACTGGGGCCATGAGATGGTTTGGCAATAAACGTGTCTGTCTCAAAAGTGTAAGTCTATTAGTTTGATACCTGATGCCACCCACTTGTGCCATCACGTTTCTAATAGCTGTTTGTAAATGGAAGCTTTACTTTCTGAGGCTGCTGGGGCTACAAAGGATTTCTGACTGTACCACTTCCAAATCTGTGCATGGGCCTCAAATAAAAGGTGCTCAGCAAGCACTACAATTAGAATGTGTGCCTGAGAACCAGCTAACTTACTTCTGCAGTGTGTGTGAGCTCTCAATCTGATGTCCAGTGCCTACAACTGAACTGAACCAGCATCGAAAACAAACATATGTCCAACCTTTGTCCACAATGGCACCAACAGAGGAGAGGGAAGGGAAGAGAAATAATGATTTTCCTTTAATAATTGAATAAAACTCAAAGATTTATGGTCAAATCCAGTAAGTGTAGATGACAGCATGTGGTGTCTAATAGAAATATGCAACAGAATTTAAGTGTTTTCACAGTTGGTCAATTGATTTGTTGACCAACTAGATGCAAAGTGGTGGGAATTATTTCACAATGTATAATAAATTTCAAATAAATTCAATCTCAATAAAATTGAATAGTGAAGAAAATGATGACATATTTTACATAACATTTTGGTATTATATATTCAAAATCTAATGTGTACATGGCACATTTCAAATGTTCAGTAACTACAAGGGGGCTGCTGGCTACTGTATTGAATAGAGCAAGTGTAGATGATAACTTTAGGAGATGAAGGAGAGCAAGAAGGGAACAGCACACCCTGGCCATAGTCCTGGGCAATGTCTTGGATAGTGGTGGTGCAGTGGATGTGTAATAAGTCGAAGACTGTAAGACATACACATTTTGGATAGAAAGTTGTCTGGAATATGATTCTGGTCACAAAGTAGTTGTGTGATCTTGGACAAATAGCAGCTTGAAGACTAAGTTGCCCCTCTTTCCAATAGGCCCCCTCTAGGCCTTCTTCCCCTCAGTAGCAAGAATGGGATAAAGTATTCCATAGAAAGCACTTATCAGAGTTCCTGGAGTCAGTTCAACACTTTAAAACATATATAAGTGCTGTAAATGAAAACGTCCAAAACCTCAGAGGACACTCAGAGTGTTTCTGCAGTAAGTTATTCAACAGTGGCTTGCAATGAGAAGGTCATGTAGAGTGGATCTGGTAGACATGATGAAATCAAGAACCCTAAGAGCTCCCAGGGTATACTCAACCTCAGGGGAGATGTAGGTAATGGCCCAGTAATTAGATTTGGATCAAATGAAAGGTGAGTGCAGGGAAACCATCAAAGATACACAATTGAAAATTGATATAGTTCTGGAGAAGTGTTTCACAATCTTTTTCTGACTATGGCCCTCATCTGACCTATTTTCTTTCTGTGACTCATTTGTGCTATAACTTGAAACCATGGTCTCCTGCCATGGCCCTCCATTTACACTATTTTCACCTCCAGTTCCCCCTGGGAATATCCTGGGGTATGTATGGCCCTAGCATAGAAATGTCGTAAATGTAAATTTACGTAAATTTTCAGAACTCTGAAAATCAATCTTATCATACAAGTAGTGAGAACTTTTGTTTTATTTGCATTATGGTGTCATTAAGGTGGCCTTTTAGGATGATCAAGCAGTTGTTTCAAATTCTAGAGAGAATGCACAGAGGAAACAGAAGACATAGAACACATCTGGAGGCTATTGGGACTGTCCAGGCATGAGACTACAGGGGTTGAGCTAGAGAGGTATCTGTGAGAAATAATCCAAAGAGGCATCTGGTTGCTACACTGGTATTTAAAATGTGATGGCACAAATTTCTTTTGGAAAATTATTCTATCTACATGATACCAAGATTTTTATTGCTTCTAGAAGTTAAAATCTATACAGATTGATGCCAATATTAAATACATGGGTAAAATAAAGAATTAAAAAATATTTATACAGCAACCAGGGGCTGGAGCGATAGCACAGCGGGTAGGGCGTTCGCCTTACACGCGGCCAACATGGCCGACCCGAGTTCAATTCCTCCGCCCCTCTCGGAGAGCCCGGCAAGCTACCGAGAGTATTCGATATGCCAGACACAGTAACAACAAAGTCTCCAATGGAGACTTTACTGGGCCCGCTCGAGCAAATCGACGATCAACGGGAGGGCCTTTACCTTTTACCTTTACAGCAACCTAAGGACATCAGTTAGCCATGCAAGTTCATATTCCAAATCATTGCATGTCAAATTTTTAGAGTATCAAAGCTTAAAAAACTGTATTCATTTTGGTTCTCTACACATTTATTTTAGAATATGGTGCAGTCATTGACTGTGGAGTAAGTTTCCTTGTAAACTGGTTTTGTGCGTGGATACTGACTTATTTTAAGGAAAGAGCTCAGTACTTGGATTAAGCATGCATCCTTTATTTTCTTGCTGCATGATCTTGGACACATGGCATCATATCTCTGAGTGTCAGAATAAGAAATTTAAGGTAAATTATATCGGAAACTGATTCAATTAATCTATCAAAACAAAGAAGAGAGAAATTTCAAGGGGATTAACATTTCTTTTGGGTGTCCCTCAGTCTGTTGCTGGTTTAAGAAAACTGGCCAAAATAGATGTATCAAACATGCATATTTATCTTAAAATAGGTACAGATTAACTGTTTTAGGAAGAAATTTACTTCTCAGAAATATAAAAGTTGACACTGAAAGATTGCTTTTGCCAAACTTGAATGTTTTTAAAGTCAGAGATCAGTGCCAAGCTCAATCCCTCTAAGACTCAAGATCTCTTTCCTCCTTTCTGTTGTTGCAAATAGTGAGAATAATAATTTCCTTTAATATCACCTTTCTTTTGGAGCCATTGCATGTTACTATTGGAAAAGTGACTTTGCCTATTTCTAAGAATTAAAACTTTGCTGAGAAAGCTCCCTAGACATTGATGTACAGTTACTGCACCCTGACATCAAATCAATGCTGATTCTGCACACATATTACATATATGTTGTTAAATTTGTGTGAAAGAATGGGGTACCTGTATTCCAAAGCTGTGCAGAAAGTTCTTATAAAGCTGGTTCCTGATTTCTTTGAGCTTACCACATAAAAACAGTACAATGCAACAAACACAGAGGTGCACATACTCTCTTACATATGAAGCTGTTGTAATGGTTGCTTTGAAAGAGGAGACTGTGTAAAATACATTCCCATTCCCAGTGCCCTGTAATTTCATTCAGATTCAGAATACACAAAAGCAAAGGAATGAGTCAAACCAATCTTAAGCTAAGATGTTAATTCTATTCTGACAATGTAGTGGTGATTACTTTACTTCAGGGAAAAGAATGTGGGGGTATGGAAACTGGAAAAAGAGATGATCAAAACAGACTTATGTGGTTATCTTAATATAAGATACGTGGATGGTGAAGTACAAAGTTTTACAACTGAGACTTAAGGAAAACAAAGAAACTACCTATGCCCTCGTTTTGTTTCTCTACACAGATGAGTGAGATTATTCAGTATTGCACTTCTACCTCTGGCTTATTTTGCTTAATATAAACCCTTCAGCTCCATCCACATAGTAGTGAACTGCATGGTCTTCACTTTTCTTAGGGCTACTCACACAGTTTTCTATTGTGTCTATATGCCACAACTTATTTTTTCATTCACTTATCATTGGACATTTGGGTTGCTTCGGTATCCAAGGTGTACTCAGCACTGTAATGAATATAAGTGTGCAAATAACTGTTTTAATTAATTACAAACCCTTGGCCTTGTATTCACAACAATATCACAACCATCCTGTTATTTGTCGATTGCCTCGAGCAGGCCCCAGTAACGTCTCCTTCATCCTAGCCCTGAGATTTTTTTAAAAAGTGCCATATTCAAGGCTCTTTCAGAGTTAGGAGAATGAGACCCTTCATTGTTACTGGTATTTGGCATATTGGGCATGCCACGGGGTGTTTGCCAGACTCTGCCATGTGGGCAGGTTACATTAGGTAGCCTGCCAGTTTGTTCAAAGTAGGAATGAGATGATAAGATGTCGCACGGCCGCAAATGCGGCCGCGCGCTTCTGGGAGCTGAGTGCAATAATCTCTGGATCCTGGCCGTTGTTGGGGTTACACGGCAGTTGGTGGGTGTAACTGTCTAGCTACTGGCAGGTCCAGTCCCAAACCGTGCAGGTTTGGAGATCTCAGCCCCGGGTCCCACACACCTGGATTCCTCTGCCAGTTCTTTTATGCATGAGGCTCATCCAAGTGTGTGGAGAGTGGTCCCAGCATGGCCTTGGCTGGGGCCTGGAGGTCTTCAGCTGTTGGGCCCTGGTGAGAACAGTCAGGCACAGGGTAGAATACTCTGCCTTGTATTACAAAACTAATTACCATACAGAAGGGAAATGGGTGTGGAGGAATGAAATTAAGACTAGATGGAACATGGGACAGTGATGTTAAGTCCTAGGCTTCTGGGTGATGGCAGGGTGCAGTAACTTTTCATCAATGTCATAAATGTTGTCAATGTTATGTTCACGTTATAATAAAAATAATAGCACTATAGCACTGTCCTCCTGTTGTTCATCGATTTGTTGGAGCGGGCCCAGTAACATCTCCATTGTGAGACTTGTTATTACTGTGTTTGGCATATCAAATACGTCACAGGTAGCTTGCCAGGCTTTGCCGGGTGGGCCACATACACTTGGTAGCTTGCCAAGTTCTCTGAGAGGGGCAAAGGAATTGAACTTGGGTCAGCCCAGTTGGCCACATGTAAGGCAAACACTCTACCTGCTGTGTTAATAATACAAATAATAATAAGGAAATAAAAGGAGTATAAGAGAAAGGAGAGTAAACAAAAGCAAGTTTTTAAGTTGTGAGAACAAAATGGTGATCACTAGAAGGGAAGGGAGACGTGGGGATGGGAAAATCAGGTAATAGGTTTAAGTTGCATTCTTGTGGATAGAAGTTAAACTTCTAGGGATTCATATGCAGCTTCTACAGATATCAAACTCTAATGCTGAATGCAGGATTGCTATAGGTTATAAAGCAATATTGCTGCATTAAGAACTTAGAAAAAAGGAGGAAATAAAATGTCTCCCCAGTGAGGCTCTTGCAGTAAAAGAAAAAAAACATATGAGAGATAAATCATAGCACCAGAGGTCTGGAAAAGGTCTGAAATCATGAGGGAATCTTTCTTCCTCAAGTGGCTCAAATCTCTTTGGTCTGAGTTTGAAAAAAAAAAGCAATGGCAGCCCACCAGATCTTTCTCAAACTAAGATAAGAGGACTGATGGAGTAAATTGGATCTGTGCTAGCTATAGCTGTTAGCATAGATCTAAATTTTTAATTTAAAATTAAATAGTTGTAATTTAATTTTAATCAGAACTAAAAGTATGACTCAATTCATTTGAAGATACACACAAATATACACATACATGCATACACACACATGCTCACACACACAAACTTTGCACGAGGCAAAGTTAAGCAACCATGAAAGAAATAGACACTTTTTCTGAGTAAAGCTCTTTAGTTTACCATGGAGTTATGTCCCAAAAAAACCATCAAAGGTTGAAAAAAATTTTTAGGGGATGTGTGCTATAAGCATGTGGCCATGTTTGCCCTCCAGCTCTGCTCACATGCTTCTTGCAATCCCAATGGGGCAGCCATTTTTTGATCTCTTACACCATTACCAAATGTTGATCTCCAGAACATCTCAGCTGAGTGTGTGAACACCAGAGCCAAATGTGCAGCACTCAATCATTTATCACTCCATCGTCACCAACAGTAAATGGAAGGGAAAGGGAAAGCATCTAATACACCAAATGTACTAAGAGTTGTAACTTAGTCTAGACTCCCCTGAACGTGTTCAGAACACTCACAGTATTGATAATTGGTCATAGCATGTTAGCATAAAACTTGCCATACACAATGAAATGAACAGAAACTTTCTCAAGGAAGAAATCCGAATGGCTAAAAGGCACATCAGAAAATGCTCTGCATCATTAATCATCAGGGAGATGCAGATCAAAACAACATTGAGATATCATTTCACACCACAGAGACTGGCTCACATCCACAAGAACAAAAGCAACCAGTGCTGGCGCGGATGTGGTGAGAAAGGGACCCTCCTTGAGTGCTGGTGGGAATGCCGACTGGTTCAGCCCTTTTGGAAAACAGTATGGACGATTCTCAAAAAATTAGAAATTGAGCCTCCATTTGACCCAGCAATACTACTACTGGAAATATATCCCAGAGAAGCGAAAAAGTATAGTCGAAGTAACATCTGCACTTGTTTGTTCATTGCAGCACTCTTTACAATAGCCAGAATCTGGAAAAAACCTGAGTGCCCAAGAACAGATGACTGGTTAAAGAAACTTTGGTACATTTATACAATGGAGTACTATAAGGCGGTTAGAAAAGATGAAGTCATAAAATTTACATACAAGTGGTATTACATGGAAAGTATCATGTTAAGCAAAATGAGTCAGAAAGAGAGGAATAGACATAGAAAGATTGCATTCATCTGGGGAACATAAAGTAACAAAAAAGGAGACTAACACCCAAGAATGGCCGAGATTAGTACCAGGAATTTTGCTCCATGGCTTGGAGGCCAGCCACACATGCTAGGGGAAAAGGCAGCTTAGATGGATAAGGGAGCACCAAATAAAGGGTGTTGGGAGGATCCTCCCAGGATGGGAAAAGCATGCTGAAAGTAGACTATAGACCAAACATGATTGCCTCTCAATGCCTCTTTTGAAAACCACAATACCCCAAAGGAGAGAGAGAACAGAGGGTAATTCCCTGCCACAGAGGCAGGGTGGGATGGGGGGGGATTGGGGGTGGGAGGAATACTGGGACCAGTGGTGGTGGGAAATGGGCACTGGTGGAGGGATGGGTATGTGACCATTGTATAATTGAAACCCAAGCACAAAATTTGTAAGTCTACAACTGTACCTCATGGTATCTCTCTAATTAAAAAAAAAAACTAGCCATACAATGGAACATTGGATGGCAAATGTACTGTGTTGAATGCTGTATTGGAAATGACAAACAATTGTTTGGATTCTCAGCATTAATGTACTGGAGGACTGCTGGACGCACTGAACTCCATTCCTGGCAGGATGATGGGGTGCTTAAGTGACAGGGTCAGCAATTAGATCCTGGGGTACTTGTGTGATTTCCCTACTGAGCAACCTTGTGACCATATAGACACAAGAAATTATTGTTTTGCATATTGTTAACCTGGAAAATGCTTATACTTGAAAATTTAGTTAGCTCTTTCCATTAAGTGTGTATAACTTTCCTATATTCTTAAAGTAAAATATCTAATTAACATCAACCATGTTTGGTTGCCTGTGCAGAAAGAGAAAGAACAATAGATTGTTCTTTTGTTCATTTAGAACAATGAGTCTTCATTATTGTACATTTTCCACAGCCAGAAAGATTGCATAGCACATCAGGCAGTTGTTTTGCACTGAGCCTAACCAAGGTTTGATCCTGGCACTGCTTATGTTACATCCCTGCCAGGAATAATTCCTAAGCACAGAAGCAGGAGTAAACCCTAAGCACCACTTGTCCAGGGGTAAAGCCCTCTTCCTCAAAAGATACTTCTCTTTCAAAAGCAAGATTTCGATAAACACCCCTAAGAAGATGTCTGTGAAATGTGGCAATGTTGTATTCTTGCACCACATTAACTTTCTTTTCTGGCCATCATGCTTGTGTAAATAGGCTTTACAGCCTTGTATGTGGGGATGAGGGGTCCATAGATTTAATTTTATTATACTTGATATGAATCTGTGCAGAAAGTATCCACTTGTTTTTCCATTCTGATCCTGAAATACATCCCATAGGACACAAGTTTGCACATGAATGAACATGTTAACCAAATTCTTTTAACTTTCATATATTTAACAAATATACTTGAAAATGCATGGCCTGCGGCTTTGCTGGAAGTTAAGAAAGAGCAAAAATAATTGTGATCTTGTCTCCTATAATAAATTAGATTTTACTATGGGGACAGTTGTTTGTTAAATGACTTACAATAATGTCTCTGAAAACCAATTGCCACAACTGTTTTGAAGGCAAGCCCCACAGTGCCAGAAATATGAAGAGACAAATGGCAAACTCCAAGCATAAATGCCATAATCAATGAATTCTGTATGAGTACAAAGAAGGGATAACTGAAATCTATCACCAAGAAAGCCTTGCAATGCTAGTCTTCCATTCTCAAAGCTCACTGAGTTTGGAAGGGCTTGTAGTTAAATTTTCAAGATTCTAACTCAATTTTGGTATGGCTTGCACTACCCCTGTTGCTATGCAAAGTTCTTTCTGCTGGCTCCAGTCCATCATCAACACAGTTCTCTTCGAATTTCTTACATGTGGAGAGACAGGTTGACATTCCTGGCTGAATTTTCCCAGGTTATTATTTGGGGTCGCTTTGATTGCTATGAAAGTCCTGATTGAGATTTCTCTGGCCTTGGGCAAACATTGGTGGTGGATGAGGCGGGAAGGCATTTGGTGAAGTTGCTCTGTAAGGGACCCACATACTTACTTTTCTGTGCATTTGAAAACAGGATGTCATGTCCAGTTCCAGTCTTGTGGCATTCCATTCCATATCCAGCCCTCTTAAGTGCTATGTGCAGAATTTGAAATAAAGCCGTCTTTGACCACTGGGCCACAGAAACAACCATGTTATTTCCAGGTGTATCAGGTAATAGAAAATTTTAGCCTTGCATTTTTTCTTTACAATCAGTTTATATTCCTTCAGTGACATTTTCATGACTTTTGTGTCTGTCTGTCGTTTTTTTTTCCCTCCTGCATAAGTGCACGGGATGTTATTTGTTATGCACTTCGTGTTTATTTTAAGAAACTGGATCATTAAATCCACATCCCATGTTTTAGCAAATGACCTTCAAGTATAAAATGAGGTGAGGGTTGTTATTTTTACGAAGAAAGAAAAGCTTTGTGAAAGACCAGAGAGGGGGGATTTTGTATCTGCTTTTGCATTGTTCACCAGAAAACTGCTTGTCTGATCTTGAAAGTAATAGCTATTTTATGCTCTATAAGCTCTCAAGTGCCTAAATAATGAGGCTGATGTAACACCAGGAACAGTCACAAGGGGATAAATCTCCTAATGTAAGAAAACACAGTGCGCTTTGTCTATCCTGTAAGAGTTTAAGATGTTGCTTATGCTTGGAGGTATTTGCTGTGCTGCTGAGATAAGCCATCATCGTGGGACACCCCTGCACCCCTGATAAAATTAGTGATTTGCTGGATATGTGCATAGAAGCTCAGCAAATCTCCTTCTTATATTAGTTGCCAGGAGTTCGTTTCCCATTTTTCATTTTCTGCAGTATGTTGGAAAGTTTCTGAAGCTGGAAATCCCTGGCTTGCTGACTTATTTTGTAATATTGTCTGAGCTTTGAGTATTATTTCAGACCAT
This sequence comes from Sorex fumeus, assembly GCF_029834395.1. NCBI lineage: Eukaryota > Metazoa > Chordata > Mammalia > Eulipotyphla > Soricidae > Sorex > Sorex fumeus. The sequence continues at coordinate 19,536,433 of NW_026606067.1, forward strand.
TTTGTTACATGCTGCTGATAGTGTCAGTAAGATTCTCGTCTTGTAATTACTGGTAAGAATCGGGGTAGTTCCCTCTGGCACAGCTTCCAGTCCCTGTTGGCATGCTCCTTCATGGAGCTTCCCTGTCCACTAGGGACAGTGTCAGATGGCGTAGCTCCCTGACCCTTTCATTCAGAGCACAAACTATTTGGTTACTGTTGTCATGTGCAACTGACACTTGCAGTTCTCTTGAGCAACTGAAATATGCTATATTCTAGCTGTGGTTTTGCAATAAAGGTTTCTTAAGATCCCCTTTCATCTCCTTCTGAAAGATTATTTTATTCCCTGTCAATTCATATACACAGGCTAAACTGACAGAAGGCCATTTTAAAATGGAAAGTAGCACACCAAATCAGCATTATGCAAAACCAGTTGTGTTCTATCTCCTACCCCTCCCAGGCCTTTCTCATGAACAGAATTCGAGCTTATTTGGTTTACTCTTTGCACATTTTTCACTGCCCCCCTTGTGAATGGGAAGTCTGAATTCTTGGCAGGTGCTGGGGACAAGGCAAGCATGTTGTTCCCAATAGAGAAACAGCTGCATCCCTTTGGTTACACAATGAGATGTTTCTTCTTAAAGCAACCCTGAAGAATCCCTCATCTCTGCGAATCCATGTTAAAATGCAGACTCTAGGATAAAGCTCTTGTGTTTGCGCTCTGGCATGCATGCAGACATGTGTGAATGCCTGCTAAGGAAACTTGCCATTGCTTTGATGCCATGAAGTGTCCTGAAAGAGAATGAAGACATGTAAGAGACCATGCAATGAGACATGAGCAGAGTGAGCCAGCTTGAGAGTATAGAGGGAGAGAGAAGGTGAAGCTCAAGAGAGAAAAGGCACTGTGCAATTGTTGCCAACATTTTCCATTCTCCCTCCTACCTATTTTTCCTAACACTGGCTCTAAACAATGGGAGGATCTATAGAAATAGACACAGGCCGGGGATATGGGGCAGAGAGGCAACACACACACATGCCCAAGGCAGCATGTTTGAGCAAAAAGCTCTGTGGTTTCTCCTACTGTGTTCATTCTCCTGAGTGAAGGAATGCTCAGTCCCTTTGTTCTTTCTTCTCAGGACTCTGGGTGATGATATTAAGTGTATGTGAATTGTAAGGGGCCTAGAAGTCACATAATTATGATATCAATTTGTTTACTTGCTATGTTTGGTGTCCCTCGGAAACAGAATCTGGGCCATGGGCGGGAAGTTTATTAGGGAGAGCCCAGAGAATAGCACCTGTGAAGAGAGAGGCTCGGGGTCAGGGTGGGGCAGTGCTATGTGACCCGGGTATCAGCCAACTCATTCCCTGGGAAGCTTGGGAAACCATTCACTGTAAGCACTTGGGGTGAGATGCTAAGGCTTTAGGTCTGCACATTAGCCAGTTGTGGAGGCAGCTTGTGTCCAGAAAGGGACTTGACCTTGGCAAAGTTTTAGTTAAAGAAGTTCCAGAGAGGGACTAAGCCAGGAGCTGGCAGCACCTGAACTGGGAGAGTAAATGCTCCCATGCTAGAAGAAAAGTTTGGGTGGTGTCCACTATACATCACAAGTAGAGAGTGGTAGCTGTCTGTGCAAAGCTCATAGGGATGTTGGTTACTGTAGACAAGCAGATTCAGAGGAGACTAAGGATAGTAGTACTTAGAGAGTGCTTATGCATCAGGCAGAAAGGAAGAGCTAGTTTGGAAACTGGAAAATGTGGAGGGAGCTGAAAACAAAAGGAGGCACATCTTCAAAGACAGACCAAAAGATGTGGAATGAATGTTTGAAAAAGTCATATTCAGAAAGAGACACAATGAAATAACCTTTTAAAAAAGATAATATCTTGCCATTTGAAACAACAGAAGTAAATTTGAGGGGATTATGCTCAGACAGAGAAAGAGAAACACAGTATGCTATATCCTGTAGGAAAGACAACAGCAGAAAATCTGCCAAACAGAAACAGGTTGAGAATAAAATGTTGGTCAGAGGCAGGAGGTGTCTGGAATGGGAATTTTGAGGAATGAGGGTCAAGTGTATGGTGATGAATGAAAATAACTGTGGAAAACTAGTCTAGCTTAAACTATCACTATCACTGTCCTTCCTTGTTCATCCATTTGCTTGAGTGGGCCCAGTAACATCTCCGTTTTGAGACTTCTTGTTACTGTGTTTGGCATATCGAATACGTCACAGGTATCTTGTCAGGCTTTGCCCAGTGGACAAGATAATCTCAGTAGCTTGCCGGGCTCTCAGAGAGGGGCAGAGGAATTGAATCAGGTCGGTTGGGTTGGTGCAAGGCAAATGCCCTAGCTGTCCTGTGATAGCTTAAACTAATGTTTATTTATAGGCACTGGAAACCTATATAGTATTTAAATCAATACTATTTCAATAAAATTTTGTTTTAAAGATGAGAGAATCTAGGAGATTAATTTTAATTAGAAAATTCCAGTAAATGGGAAAATGTGGTAAGCCTGATCTGTGCTGACATTTTATAAATAGTCCAAAAGGAGAATGTTTCTTTGGGCATAATGATAATAAGCTTATCTAAGTTATTTGAGGTAGAAGGACAATGCTATGTATAGACTCCTTTTAGATATTTAGTTATTTTCATTAATTCTCACAACTTTAAAGTAAAGTAAAGGCCCTCCCGTTGATCATCGATTTGCTCGAGCGGGCCCAGTAACGTCTCCATTGGAGACTTTGTTGTTACTGTGTCTGGCATATCGAATACGTCACAGGGAGCTTGCCAGGCTCTGCCGTGTGGGCAAGATACTCTCGGTATCTTGCCGGGCTCTCTGAGAGGGGCCGAGGAATTGAACTAGGGTCGGCCATGTTGGCTGCATGCTGACATATATTTTATATGCAATATAATGCATCTATTTTAGGTACACAGTTCACTGAGTTTTGACAAATGAATAACTTAGTAACCACCGCCTGAGATACTTTTTTTTTGTCCCCCATGCCCTCTTACAATCAATCTTTCTCTTATTATAGACTTGCCCTGATGTCATTATAATTTCTTATTCATGAGATCACCTAATGTATATCCTTTTGTTTCTGGGTTTGTGAAATTTTTTTTTCCAATGGATTGTTGCTGTTATATATAAACTTTTGTATACTCTCACCTATTGTGTGGTCTGGGCTAAATTTATTTATTCTGGTGGCTATTTATTTGTTTGTTTTGTGGATGTCTTTGGATTTTCAATATGCATGATCATGTCTTCTTACAGTTAATAAAGTTTTCTTTTTTCCCCAAAATGAATTTTCTTTTACATCTTTATTATACTATACATTATATCTCAGTATAATGTGGAGTAGAAGTTGGTAAGAGAATCATCTTTGTCACTTTTAAAGTGAGATATTTATTATCAAATATAATATTCTCTGGAAATTTTTATCCCCATGTCTAGTTGTCTAAGAAATGTTTCTATAACATGAATGTGTGCTGTTTAATATGAATGTTAGGATCAAATATGAGTACCTTAATGTTATTTCAGGTACAATAAATAGACATTATCGTCTTTATCCCATGTATATTAGTAAAACATATGCAAATTTCACTTTGAAATACATTTGGTAAAGTAGTGGCAATTATTAATTTCACCAAAACTCTACCTTAAGTATGTGTTTTTCTAATTTTATTTATTTTTAATTTTGGAATACTTTGGGTTTACAGGAAAATGGCAGAAATTGTACAGCATTCCCATATACTCAACACTAAGTTTACTTACTGATTTTATTTATTAGTATAATGAATATAATTTGTACTATATCATGTATAGGTATATATGTATATAGAACACTCAGTTTTTCTGAAAAATATACATGGGAAATCTGAAAGAACTTCTTATAAATAGAAGTCTACAGCATATAATAACCTTTCTAGAATGGCTTCTAAAAGTATTTCATTATATGAATGTACTGTAGTTTGTTTGTTAATTTACCCATCAGAGGATGTTCTGATTGATTTTGCTTTTCAGTGACTATAAATAAAACTTAAGTTAACATTGGCTACAGTTTTTTAAGTAGATATAAGTTTTCAAATCAATTAAGTATATGCCTAGGAACAGGAATTCTGGATGTTGTGAAAAAATTACAGCCAACTTAGTAAGAAACTGTTCAATTATCTTCTCTTTATTCTCATTAAGAGTGAACTTAATTTTCCGTTACTACACACAATTAATAAATATAGCTTAATTGTGTGTAGAGATACCTCCAGCTGTTTTTACTTGCATTAATCTACTAACATATGATGTTCAACAGTTTTTAAGGACTTTTAAATTTTTAAAAGTTTAAAGAGTTCTTCAAAAGAGAATTCTTGAGAATTATTGTTGTAAACACTTTTAGCATTATCCTATAAATTTACATGTGTCTTTGAATTTTCTTATTCATTCAGTTAAACATAGTTTTTGTTATCTTTGTCATTATTTGATATATATGTACATATATATCTTATTTAATGAGAAGTCAGTTAAAATATTTTTGTTATTAATTTAGATCGCATGTTTTCTTGTTGTTGACCTTCAATTAAAAGAACATGTAATAACAGATTTAATACAAATACTGATATGAGAATTGAGCTAAGATATTAATATTATGAAAATTAAAATAAAATATTGCCATTAAATTTTGGAGGGTAGAAATATGCTATTGCATTTCTAAATACATTTTAATTACGATAATAGGAAATACATTTATTATTTTAGAATAAATAAATTTGTTATTTCTCTTGCGATTTCATATAAAGTACATATTGATGGAAAAATTCAAGTAAACAAAGCCTGTTGTAGTTTTTGGTAATTTTTAAAAGCTTAAAGAGTTCTTCAAAAGAGAATTCTTGAGAATTATTGTTGTAAACACTTTTAGCATCATCCTATAAATTTCCACGTGTCTTTGAATTTTCTTATTCATTCAGTTAAACATAGTTTTTGTTATCTTTGTCCTCCTGCTAATATTTCGAAGTGTGCAGTTTAATTTTTAAACATCAGGGATTTCCAGATATCTTTCTGGTTTTGATTTTTAATTTAATACCGTTGTGGTCAGAAAGCATACTCTGGTTTCAATCCTTTAAAATTTATTGAGACATATTTTATTGCCCAACATATGGTCGATCTTGGTGAAAGTCCCAAATGCTCATGTAAGAAGTAAAATTCTGCAGTACTGTGTTTACCTTCTACACATATTATCGAGTGACCCTTTTATCATTTTGTAATGTCTTTCTTTATCTCTGGTGATGTTCATTGCTCTAATGAATACTTTTCCTAAAATAATATAACCAGTTTAATTGGGCCTTTACATTTCTTTGTTAAATGTGACCTTCTCTGACTTTAATAATATCTAATCCAGTCTGTATTTATATATCTGAAGACATAATTGGTATATTTGCTTTCTATTTATCGCAGCCATTTGTTTCTTTTGTCTTCTTCTCCAGGACTGCTTATTAACTAACAAGTCTTTATATTTTTGTATTTTAGTGGTGACTGAGTATTGTGTGGTCCAAAGCAGTAGCGCCTAGCCATCAGTGGTTCAGTTCCTTTGTCCATTCTTAGCCACAGGGCCTCATTCCAAGCATTCTCTATCCCAGTGTGACTAAGGATAACCATATTGGGTAGCACAGACATAGAAAACATCCATTATTGCCACAAATTCTGCTGTTGGATTTATCATATGCACTTTTAGCTTCTTACAGCCCACTTCTTTCTTTTTTCCTCTTCTTTTTCAATTTTTGGGTTTGTTTTTCTTTGGGCGCTATGCAGTGTTTGGGGGATACTCTCAGCCTTGTGCTTGGGATCACTTTATCTGGTTTTGAGGGGACTGGCCATGCAGAGCTGGGGACAGAACCTAAGACTCAGGCATGCAAACAATGCATTACAGCCCACTGAGCTTTCTCGCCAATCTTTCTTACAACCTCCTTTCAAATCATATATTACCCTGTCACCGTTAAAGAAAAAAACTTTTAAAAATTCCCTATTCCTATTTCCTACTCCTATCCATTGTATTCTTGTACATATTATAGATATAAATGTTTTGATCGCCATGATTTTTACCTTGATTTTTATGACCAAAATTACTTGATATATCACTCTAAGGTACACATCCTATTGAGTACTTTGTGCATAGATTTACATTTGCTTGTTTACTTTTGAGTGCTATCTATAATTGGCTTCCTCTAACTTACAGATTAAACTTAAACATGTCTAGTAGTTCATATCTACTAGTCATACATAATATTGGCTTTGTCTAAAAAACACTTGATTTTTCGTATTGTTACCCAGTAGTTATTGTACATATTATGTTGTATTCCTCTAGCTACTTTTATTTTTTTAACTTGGCATTCATTTTCTGTCATTTGATTATGATGTGGCTACCACATCATGGATGGCAGGTCTAGAGATCAAACCTAGGTCAGCTGCAGAGAGCTCTTTCTCTTTATGACCCCTAATGTATGTTTTAAAGTACTGAATAAGACAAATTTCTTGCTCACATATTGGCTTTTAGGTATATTTGTGCTGTTTGCAGACTATATTTTTCTGTTTCTTCTAGCAATCTTTGATTACATGCTAGATCCAGTGATTTTTTGTTGTTCAGATCCTGAATTTTATTTCTTTTAAAGAGAGTTAAATTTTGCTTGTGGAGGCAATTAAGGAACTTAGGGTTGGGGGCGGTCACTTTTCCTACTTGATTCTTATTTTAAAGTCTTACTGGATGTGTATGATAGAACCTTCACTCTGACATTAATTTAACATATTCCTAAGACATGGACTTTTGAGGGTTTCTATCATCTGGGTCAACAAGGTACCTCTACTAATCAGGGTCAACAATGTACCTCTACTCTAGTGAGCCAGACACAAATGCTTCCCCAAATGCTGCCACTTTTCAAAACTATTGAGCCCCCCACCCCCCGTCAACAGTTTCTTGATTCTTTGCCATAACTCAGGTAGTTTCACTGTGTATGTGGAAATCAAGTTTTATAATTAAAGAATTGAGTTTCAGGAATAAATTTAAACATGTAACTATTGTTATCATTATTGTTTAAATTTTATTTCATTTTAAGCACTGTTATTAACAATACTTTTAATGGTGGAGTTTCTATCATTAAACAATCCAGTACCATATCTTCCATAAGAGTGTCTGCTTCCCTCCACCATGGTCTTAGTGCCCCCCCTTCCATCCTATTTGCTTCTGTTTTGCACCCACATAGTAAGTTTCTTAGTGAAGACCAGATCCCATCATATTGCCTATGGGTATTTATTTATTTATACCTCACATATGAGAAAGGTCATCCTGTGTCTGTTCCTCTCCTTCTGAAAATTTTACTCAGCATGATACTCTTCAGATATATCTAATTAGCAGCAAATTGTGTGTTTGTCTTTTCTAATAGCTAAGTAGTATTTCATCTTGTTTATGTTCCATAGTTTCTTTATCCACCCATCTACTCTGAACACCTGGGTTGTTTCCATATTTTGGCTATTGTAAATAATGCTGCAATAAACATAGGAGTGCCAAAACTCTTTTCTAGAGTTTTTGGGTCTTTGCAGTGGATGTCAATAAATGGAATTACTAAGGCCAAATGACAACTAAATTTCTAGTAATTGAGAACTATCCGTAATGTTTTCCCAAAAGGTTGAAAGAAGTCCCAAAGAGACAATTTATAAGGCAGGGCACTTGCCATTCTCATAGTGAGCCCAAGTTTGATCCTCAGCACCCCATATGAATCCTCAGCACCCCATATGAGTCCATGGCCCAATCAGGAGTGATTGATGAATACAGTGCCAGAAGTAACCCCGAGACCAGCTGGGTATGGCCCCAAAACCAAAGGAAACATAGCAAAAAAGCTGAACCCGCTGACAACCTCAACAGCAGTGAATTAGGGCCCCTTCTCTCACATATCCTCACCAACACTGAATGTTTTTTATACTATGATTTGTGCCAGTCTCACTGTCATGAAATACCTCAGTTTTGTTATTATCATTTCCCTAATAGGAAGAGATGTAAAGAATTCTGTCATATACCTTTTGAACATTTAAATATTTTCTTTGGGGAAATTTCTATTCATCTCTTTCCGCCATTTTTTGATCTGGTTGTTTTGTTTTTTTCTTGTAAAGTCCTACCAGTGTCTTATATATATTGGATATCAATTTTTTATTAAACACTTAACTTATAGAAGCAGCCATTTGAATAAATAGCATAATGCTATACATTTAGTTTTATAATTGCTTTTTTATAATAATTGCATAATATGGTCACCCAGATCCCTCATCTTTCAGGCGTTACACCCACCAACTGCCCCCGGCGTCATATAATCCCATCAACGACCAAGACCCAGAGACTATAAAAACCTGCTCCCGGAAGCAACATCTTATTATCTAGGTCTTACTCTGGAGAACCTGGCAGGCTACCAAAAGTATCCTGCCCAGATGGCAGAGTCTGGCAAACTCACCGTGGCGTATTCAATATGCCAAAAAGCAGTAACAATGATGGGTCTCATTCTCCTGACCCTGAGAGAACCTCGAATGTGGCACTTTTTAAAATCTCAGGGCTAGAACAAAGAAGATGTTACTGGGGCCTACTCGAGGCAATTGATGACCAACAGGGTGACAGTGATACAGTGATACATAAAATGGTTACAATTGTATTAAGATTTATGATATTTATGTTCTTCTAGAAAGCCAGTGTGGATTTCTGAAGCTTTATCTCTGCTTAACTCTCACTGAATTGGTCCTCTGCTCCACAAGTTCTAGCAGTTCAATTGTTTCTAATCACCAATCTGTCTCTTCAACTCTGGGAGACCTCATTGATTTGCCAGTTCCAAGATAAAATAAATGTCTCCAGGAAAAATATCTGGGAAAGCAAAAGACTTTGTTTTACTTCTCCTAAGCAATATGTTCTTGTGTTGACAGCTCTTCAAAACTGTTGCTTTATATATGTGGCTTCATTTTCTAGTTGTTCAGAGGAAGATGACTGGCTTACTCCAATCACTCCAACATGGTTGAAATTGGAAGTCAAGATTTAGTTTCAGACGGTGAAATAAAGAATAGTAGAATTATTTGAGAAAGTCAGTGCCATGACAAATACTGTATTTGAGAGGGATCAGTATTGAGAAAAAAATGAATTACATAGCAGGCAAGTGGGATAAGAAATACCATCTAGGGAGTGGTAAATCAAACAGAATAAATAAAACTAATCTGAAGGATTGATGGGATGACAATGCACTTATAGGTACAGAGAGGAAAACCTGGCTTCTAGGATTCAGGAGAGGTTGGGCAAGGGACGATCACCCGCCTAGTAAAATGTTACTGCAAGGCATGGAGATAGGAGAAAGCTTCCTGAGCACCCAATATGTTTTAAATTCTTTTTATCTGTAATCTTATTTATTTTAAAAAATAACCATGTGGACATTACAATATTCAATTTATAAGCAGAGAAACTGAGGCATAAAGAGATTAAGTGACTTGAGTCAAATAAAGTGTACTGAAAGCTCCACTTTATTTTTAAATCTGATTGTCTGCAGACCCCAAGATTTTACCACTACCATTTCTATATAGTGAAGCAAATTTGACTTTTAGCTTGATTTCTTTCTTTCCTACCCGAATGTCCTTAATATCTTTTTCTTGCCTAACCACTATTGCAAGTACTTCCAGTACTTATTGAACAGCAGTGGAGAGAGTGGGCATTCATGTCTCATCCCTGATCTTAGAAGGAAGGTTCTCAGTTTTTCTTGTTTATTTTCACGAAGAACCAGCTCTTGGTTTCATTGATCTTTCGATTGTTTTTTGGGTTTCCATCTTGTTAATCTCTGCTTTCAGTTTTAATATTTCCTTTTAATATTTCCTTCCTCCTGTTTGAATTGGGTTCCTTTTGTTGGTCATTCTCCAAGCTCTTAAACTGTGAGGTTAGGTTACTTATGTGGGCTCGCACCTCTTTTCTGAGCAATTCTTGTAGAGCTATAAATTTTCCTCGTAACACAACTTTTGCTGTGTCCCATAAGTTTTGGTAACTCGTGTCCTCATTTTCATTTGTTTCCAGGAATCTTTTGATTTCTTCTTTGATTTTCTTTCTAAGCCATTAATTGTCCAAAAGTGAACTGTTTAATTTCCAGGTGTTTGATTTAGTTTTCTGTTTGTACATGAGTGATTTACTTTTAATTTCAGTGCATTGTGTTCTGAGAAGATTGTTAGTAAAATCTGTATCTTCTTAATTTTATGGAGGTATGTTTTGTGGTGAATGAGACCAGTTGTAGTTCAAGATGCCGCTCTGTTTAACGTTCATTGATTTAAAGAAGGCCTTTGATTCTGTTGAGACGGAAGCGGTCATTGAAGCCCTAGCCAATCAGGGCATTCAAGTCCAATACATCAGGATCCTCTGTGAGCTGTATTGCGGATTCACTACCAGGATCTCACCATTCTACAAAGAAGTGATCGTTAATGTCAAGAGAGGGGTGCGGCAGGGTGATACCATTTCACCGAAACTCTTCAGTGCCACCCTCAAGAACATCATGTGACGACTGGAATGGGAAGGAATGGGAGTGAAGATAGATGGTCGGCAACTACACCACCTCCGCTTTGCTGATGACATTGTTTTAATAACACCAAACATCAGCCAAGCGGCACAAATGCTGGCCGACTTTGACCGTGAGTGTGGAAAGGTAGGACTACAGCTGAATCTTACGAAGACAATGTTTATGAGAAACAGCCTCGTTCCTGATGCCCCATTCACTCTCAATGGAACGATCATCTCCGAATGCAACAGCTATGTGTACCTAGGTCGAGAAGTCAACATGACAAGTGACCTGGCACCTGAGCTGCGCAGGAGGAAGAGAGCGGCTTGGAACGCCTTCAAGAACGTTGAAGAAATAGCTAAGAGGACGAAGAACCTCCGGCTCTGGGCACATCTCTTTGATTCTACTGTTCTTCCTGCATTAGCATATGCCTCAGAGACCTGGGCCCTATGCAAACAGGATGAGAACGCTATTCAGGTCTCCCAAAGAAGAATTGAAAGAGCTATGCTTGGAATATCACATTTCACTCAAATGAGAGAAAGAATCCGGAGTTCCGACATCTGTCGGCTATCAAGAATCAGGGATGCTGTCTCGTTTGCCAAGGTGTCAAAAATCAGATGGGCTGGTCACATAACGTGATTTAAAGACGACCGCTGGACTAGAGCTGTTACCGACTGGATTCCACAGGATGTCAAAAGACTGCGTGGCCGCCCACCTACTAGATGGTCAGACTTCTTCATCAAGGTCATGAATGATTGGTTTGAGGCCCTTCATGTTCCCGGAGCGAACAGATGCCATTGGGCTACACTAGCACGCAACAGGGACAAATGGAGACCTTACTGGCGCCCGCTCAAGCAAATCGACGACTAATCGGAAGTTAAGTGATTAAGTGATTAAGTGATGTTTTGTGGCTCAGCATGTGGTATATCTTGGAGAATGTTCCATGCACATTTGAGAAGAATGTGTATTTAGCTTTTTGAGGATGCAGTGTCCTGTGTATATCTACTAAGTTCCTTTCTTTCATTTTTTCCCTCAGATGAAGTATGTCCTTGCTAAGCTTGAGTCTGGTTGATCTATCAAGAGGTGATAAAGCGGTGATGAAGTCTCCCACTAGTATTGTGTTGCCATCGATGTCTTTCTCCAAGTCGATGAGTAGTTGTTTTAAGTACTTTTCTGGTCCCTCATATGGTGCATATAATTTACTATTGTAAGTTTTTCCTGTTGTACAGATCCCTTGGTCATTAAGAAAAGGCCTTTACTGTCTCTTGTGACTTTCACTCTGAAATCAATGAGGTCTGATACTAGGATGGCTATCCCTGCATGTTTATGGGAGTTTTTTTTCCTGTAGAATTGTTTTCTAGCCTTGATCTGAGCCTGTGTTTGCTTTGACTATTGAGATGTGATTCTTGCAGGCAGCAGAATGTTGGGTTCAATTTTCTAATCCATCCTGCCACTCTGTGTTTTTTAAGTGGTGTGTTTAGCCCATTGACATTGAAGGAGATTATTGTTTTGGGATTTTGTCCCATTTTTCTGTTGAAATTTTATGTATTTGAGGGGCCTGTTTTGACTTAAAGTATCCCATTTAGTTGTTCTTGTAACCATGGTTTTGAGTCTATGAAGTTCCTGAGCTGTTTTTTGTCTGTGAAACTGTGTGTTGTTCCTTCTCGTATGATTGAGAGTCTCTCTGGGTAAAGTATTTTTGGTGAGGCATTTTTTTCATTGAGTTTTTTCACTATATCCCACCACTGTTTGGGGGCCATGAGGGTTTCGTCAGACAAATCACCTGTGAATCTTAAGGATGCTTCTTTATAGGAAATTTCTTTCTTTTCTTTCTGCTTTCAGAATATTGTCTCTATCTAATGCTTTTTGTCATTTTGATCAGGATGTGTCTTGGGTTATTTTTATTCGGATTTCTTCTAGCTGGTACCCTTCGAGCCTCCTGAACGTGGTCACATGTTTTCTTCAGCTCTGGGAACATTACAGCAAAGATGTCTTTGACAGTTTCTTCCTCAACAGGAGTTTCTTCCTTTCCCTCTGGGACTCCAATAATTTTTATGTTACATCTCTTGGCTTCATCAAGATCTTCTCTTGCCATCTGTTCCCTAATTGTGAGTCTATTTTCCATTTTCTGCTCTTTTCTGGAGAGTCTCTGGGTTTCATCTTGGAGCTCACTGATTCTGTCCTCAGCAGCTGTTACTCTGCCTCTGAGGCCTCCCACTGAGTTTTTCAATTCGCCTACCAGGGTTTTCTGGTCTGACATTTTTATTTATAATTTTGTTTGCATTTTCCTCATTTCTCGACCAGGCCTAGTAATACTGTGAGACTTGTTACTTTGTTTGGCATATCGAATATGTCACGGGTAGCTTGCCAGACTTTGCTGTGCGGGTGAGATACTCTTGGGGGACCCGAGTTCGATTCCTCTGCCCCTCTCAGAGAGCCCGGCAAGCTACCGAGTGTATCTCGTCCACACGGCAAAGCCTGGCAAGGTACCTGTGACGTATGCGATATGCCAAACTCAGTAACAAGTCTCACAATGTTACTGGGCCCGCTCGATCAAAATCGATGAACAATGGGAGGACAGTGACAGTTTCCTCATTTCTACCTTCAAAGCCCCTTATTTTTTATTGTATTGCTTTCCATTGTTTCTTTTAGCTCCCTAAGCATCCTCAGTAGCTCCCTTCTAAATTGTTTGTCAGAGAGGTTATCTAGCACTTCATTACTGTTGGTGTCTTCTGGGCTAACCTCTTCAAGAAGTAAGCTTGGTGGGCTTCTGCATTCCTTTACCATTGTTACCAGTGTGGTTTAGACCTTCAAGCTCACTGTTACTATTCTGCTTGAGATGCAGAATGAATTGAGATGGGCTTAATGAATTATTGCCTAATGTGTTTCTGGTTGTTAAGGAAACCTAGTGAAAGTTCCATCTAAGAGGGTAACTTATGGTTCCTTTGGGATATGTAGAGGAGAATAATTCACAGCCATGTTAGCGGCTGTGGCACATAAAAGGGCCCTGCCGGGCAGGTATCTGGATAAATGAAGAGAGGATGGCAGAACGGCTCAGCTTTGGGCTTGCACAGTGTGCCTCAATTCCTGTCCCCCGCAGACCAGGGATGAAAACCATCCTTTCTCAGGGGATCAAGTTAGATGCACAGCCCTGAGAAGGGGCCCTTCTGCTGGGCGGGTACCTGGATGAATGAGGAGAGGGTTCCTGGAACGGTTCAGCTTTAGCTTTGTGCGGTGTGCCTCATTCCCTGTCCTCCACAGACCAGGGGTGAAAATCAGCTGTTCTCAGATCAAGTTAGATGCTAAGCCCCGGGAAGGGACCCTGCTGCTGGGCGAGTACCTGGATGAATAGATGAGCTCAATTTTTGAATGAATATTTTGTCTGTTAGTTTGAAGTTTGGTGCTTTAAGCACTCAGTCTACCAAAATTATCTTTTTGTTTTCAAAATCTTGAGAGAACTTTGGATAGAAAAGATTCACTTTTTGGGCCAGAGCAATAGTACAGCCGATAGGGCATTTGCCTTGCACATGGCCAACCCAAGGTCGAGCCTCAGCATCCCTCAGCACTGCCAGGAGTAATTCCTGAGTGAAGAGCCAGGAGTAACCCCTGAGTATCTATGGGTGTGACCAAAAAAAGCAATTCGGGCACTCACTGGGAAACAAGGTGTTATTACCAGACCTAGACCTTTAGGATATAGACTTATTGTTTTAACACTATAGCAGCAGATTGATTCTCACCAGAATATCTTTGTGAAACCTTGTCAAAAGTGGCTTTCTATTATTCCTATGGATTGGTGTGATATTTCAAAGGAAAGTAAGCCAATGTTTCAGAAAATTGCCCCTGACCCACTGGGCTCTTCGTTCTCTTGAAGAAGCCCTGCCAGGAATCAGTTTCCACAGCAAATGCCAGAAGATGGGTCAGGAGCATCCTTTTCACCCCACTTAGCCAAGTTACAGATGTTATTCATATTCATCACAGTATCCAACCCTTTGACAAATGTTACAGAGTTCCTTGGCTCAATAAAAATCATAAAAATCATGTGTCATCGAGTTCCCTGGGTTAAGTGCAAGCTACTTAGGAAAGCATTTCCCTTTGTCTGTTTGTTTGATGAGATGTTTGTAGACCTCCAACATCTGTCTTTCAGTTGCAGACTATATTTCCCTGTGCCACAGTTACCAAATGCCCTTCCTTCGTTCTACTTCCTTCTCCCAGGTACTGCCTTGCACTGTTCAAAGCTACATTGCACTCTTTTGGCAGTTCAACCTCTCATTGAGTCCAGTAGAACGTCGATATTCTCTACCCAAAGTGCAGGATGCTGGGAACAGAAGGAGGAGGCAGTGTAGCTTCACACAATTTTATTATTTCCTGCCCTCATTCTCAATCCCAAGGCTGAAGATTATTTCCAAATGTGCCCTGCAGCCAATCCCATCATTACACGGATATTAGGTCCTACAACCCAGCGTTGTGGCTTCAACATCTCTGTGCCTCATGAGACCATGTGTGGGTTAAGTTTTGAAATTGAAAAAAAGAAATAACAACCTTGTAGAACTGATTGAAAACATATACATTGTGGCAGGGCATGAATGTGGTGCTGAACTTGTTTCTTCATCGATTTGAACAGAAAACATCAACATCTGGTGATCCAAAAAATTTGCTTAAAAAATAGACACCTCTTCTAATTGTTCTGTGGCAGCATATAGCAGTTTTAGTCTGAAGAATTGTCAGTTTGCATATAAAACTTCTGCTATGGAAAATTATTCACCTGTCATATTCAGTGGACCCTTAATATGACTCCAGAGGTCATTCAATGACAATGAAAGTATCACTGATTTCATTCTTTTCCCAAGAAAACTTATTTGTTTTGTGGAGGCAAAGATGTTTCTAAGATCATTTTGTTATTCCCTTCCACTTCTATATTATCTTAGAGTTAAAGGCAAAATGAAGTTGCATAGCTAAATATTTGTATAAAAGCAGTGAAAAATTATCGTGAATGAGGGTTTTTTTTTGTTAGCATAGGTTTAAAAGATGTTGAGCTGGAAAAATAGCACCAGGTTTAAGGAACTTAATCTTGAATGTGGGCAACCCTGGTATTCCAGGTATCACAAGTATTTCCTGGAGAACTTCCAGGAATGATCCCTTAGCACAGAGCCAGGAGTAGACCCTGAATACTGGTAGGAGAGGGCTCTCTAGATCCATGATTTTTGTTTAATCTATGTTCATTTACTAAACAATTATGAGTAAGTTTCTTATGCTTTGCAAGCCCAAAGTTTCTCATTTATAAAATAGAAATTATGTCACCCACCAAAAATATTGTTGGGTGGTGAAAAATGAATGAATCCACACAAAGTACAGAAGCAGTCAACAATGTCAAGAGATGATTGTCTTCATTTTTGGACATGATGATTTTAACTCAATCTTCAGGCTATGAAATTCCACAAAGTGAGTGTGTGTTTGTGTGTGTGTGACCGTGTGTGTCTTGCTTATTCTTCTTTATCAAATCAGGGTCTAGGAAGTGCTTGGCATTTGGAAGATGTTTGATCAATACTTGTTAATTGAATATGTGAGTGAATACAAATGATGGGAGGTAGAGCTTCCAGCACTTCTGAACATTTGTATCTTCTGAACATTTGTCGGACATCTGGTATGCTGGTTACCACAGTACAGCCATATAGTAAGCTAAGCTGATGATTTTATTCCCTGTGATTTTTGGTCTATTAACCTGAGAAGCAGAGTGCATCAGTATGGAAAAGAAAAATAGGGTATGCAGAAATATTTTTAAAATGAAAAGGGACAAAAGACTTTGAAAAGTCTATCAGTCCTGGAAGTAAACCCATGTGTTGAAGTGACCCGGGGTGGGTGATGGGGGGTGGAGGCAGGAGGATCTACTAATGACCTCCTGGAGCTATTTCAGCACTGACGATCAGACAGAAGATTTACAGACCCACATGAGTTAGCGCTAACCAAGTCTTGGCTTCTGGTCTCCATTCCCCCCATTGGGGCCAATCTTCTCACTTTATTCACTGTGGCAGTGCCTTCCAAACCCATCCTATCCCACCTCTCTGTGGCTGAAATTACTTCTGGCCCAGGACCTTGAGGCCATGGCTGGCACCATGTTGTACACTGAGGCACAATCTGGGCTTAAACACAATTAGAGCGGAGCTGAGCTGGTTTTAGGGACAGTCCTCCCTTGCAAAACTGAACTTCCCCCCTTTGCTGCCTTGGCCAGTATATCTGTGGTCACCCCTGGATCACAGGAAGCACATATCCGCTACAAAGTCTCTCCAGAGACCCACATGGCCCTCAGATGAGCAATGATGCAGATTTCTGGTTTTATTTATTTCTTTTCCATGGGAAAAAGACTGCTGCTCTGCCAAAGGACATATTTTAGGCTTTTCTTTTTGCTGCTCCCAGGGGGTAAAGTTCAAGGGGTTGGTGATTTTTAAAAATTTTTTATTATGCATCAAGAGAGCGTTGTGGAGAAAGACCAAAAATAGCGGGGGGAGGGGAAATAAACTTTATTCACTTAATTGACCTGCCTCCAGTCCTGGATTAAGCTTCAGGGTAGAGTTGAATCCTTTTATGTCTTGGTGGGGGTGTCAGGACATGTGAGGGAGAGGGAAAAGGGTTCTTTGAATCATTCCAGCCACACCTCTTGTTTAAAAAGAAATAAATTAAGCAGTACAAATATTTTGTGGATCACAACATCCATTGGCAGCCAGACTCTTTTTTTCATTGTGAGCAAAAGGAAAAAAAATGGGCAGAATGGAGAGGTGGGTATTTAGGCATGTCCAGGCATAGCCAGAACAGAGACACTGTCCTTTCTCAGGGTCAAGCCATGAGGGTAGTGGGACCCCTAAAGTTCTCACAGCATTACCATGCCAGTACCAGAATTGGAGCACCAAGGATGCCAATGGCAATTGCACTTGGGTCATATTTAACTCCACTTTTAAAGGATGCTCACAAAGCAAATAAATTCAAAGTCTGGATATACATGCTTGCCTGGAAATTGGGACACGAAAAAGGAGAAAATGGAAATGAGCAAAAAATAATGATTTGCAAATATGAAAACAATTATGTCCATTTGAGAGACCTATGAATAAAAGATGAGTGGGCCCAGTAACGTCTTCATCATGAGACTTGTTGTTACTGTGTTTGGCATATCGAATAGGGCGTTTGCCTTACAAGCGGCCAACATGGCCGACCCGAGTTCGATTACTTTGCCCCTCTCGGAGAGCCCAGCAAGCTACTGAGAGTATCTCGCCCTCACGCAAGGTACCTGTGATGTATTCGATATGCCAAACACAGTAACAACAAGTCTCATGATGGAGAAGTTACTTGGGCCCGCTCGAGCAAATCGATGAACAACGGGAGGACCGTGATATATGAATAAAAGATGTACAAGAGGACCAGAGAGAGGAGATGATTACTAGGAAGCAAAATGAAGTGAGGTTTTTTGGTGACTTATGGACACGGTAGCACTGTAGCACTGTCCTCCCATTGTTCATCGATTTGCTCGAGCGGGCCCAGTAATGTCTCCTACGTGAGACTTGTTGTTACTGTGTTTGGCATGTTGAATACATCATGGGTAGCTTTCCAGGCTTTGCTGTGAGGGTGAGATACTCTTGGTAGCTTGCCGGGCTCTCTGAGAGGGGCGCATGGACTGCGTGCAAGGCAAAAGCCCTACCTGCTGTGCTATCACTCCTGCCCACATCTAGAGTAAAATAAATAAGACTAGTTACCCCCCAAATCTAGCAAGTCAGTAGGAGCCCTGCCATTTCTTAAACTGTTTTCACCTGCACCCCAGCAATCCTTCCACCCCCTCAGCCAAAGCCTTGGCTCTTTTCCTCAACTCTCATTCTAGCCCTGCATGCTTTCAGCTTCCTCTCTCATCAGCAACATCCATTTTGACATCCAGGCATCCATCCCAAGTCAACTTCATTTTCCTAGTGATAGTTTCTCTTCTATTTTTAAAGTTTTTACATTTAATCTACTCCCATGACTATTGTTATATATGGATCAATATTGTCTCATCTGTCATCATCCCTGAGTTTCCCCACCTGCAGTCTTTCCTGGTTCTCTCCCCTCTCACTGGGGCTCCCAGGGAATGTCATGGGGTCCAGAAAGTGTCTTTCCTCCAAAATTGACCTAATTATTTCTTATTCATGTCTTATGTATGTTAAAGCACAGCTGCTCAGCACCAAATCCTCTTGGAGTTTCTTAAGCGGGTTTCCTCAACCTTGCCAGACACACTCCATGTCCTAGACAATGCTCTACTCATCCTGAGTCTGAAGAAACAAACTAGTATGGTTCACGATGCACAAACCTAAGCAGAGTCAAGCAGAATCAAGACTGAGCATGTGAGAACAACTCAGAGGAATTTGAAAGATATGGGTAGCATCATCTTGAAACTGTGATTTTTAGTCTTTGAGGCTTAGTATTACCAAGTAACACCAAGTATTACTAAGTATTTCAAGATGACTTTTTCTTTCTCCTGTCTTCTTCCTCAAAACACCAGCAACCTCTCTATTTGCTGAGAGAGTAGAATACTGGCAGGTAAAGGGAATTGAAGATGGTATTCCCAGATGTCACCACAGACATACTGCAACCCAAGATTCCCTTCTCAAGAAGGAATCACCTGGTAAACTTGTTTCTTGGACATACCTGTACATACTGTCTCTTGATTTTAATTATATTTTAGTATTTATATTTTATATTTTAGAATAAGTATTGATTGAAGAAGTTAAAACAAGGCAAAATGCTTAATCAATAACAGCGGAAGTGTCTGCTTAAAGGAGAAGGAAAGTGGATTAACTTTGTGTTGCTTTCTGTCCAAGAAAAGGCTCCAGAAATGGCCATTTCTCCTGTTATTTGCAGTCAAATGGACTTATATTCTCTGTGGAAGACACTATGTGGTGAGAAATAAAAGGGCCGGTCCTCAGGAGAGCTTCTGTTGGAGGAGATTCAGTGCATGAACAGGTCAATTCCACAAGATAGGACACTTGGAATATAGTATGTGAAGCCCCTTTGTGATTTGTGTGGACTGAGTCAATTATAAAGCTTCTCTTTTTTATTTATTCACTGTTTTGTACATCACATGCTATACAGGAAGCTATCATTTCTTACTTGTTTAATTAAGAGAAATATAATTCAGAAATGGTGATACATAAACTGAGCTTTAAAGTACTGATTGTGTAAATGGGTGGAAATTCAAAGGATGGAAGAGATTAAGAGAGATGGTTTCAGGAACAAGGCCCCAAAAAAGGAAGTCTGAAGTGGGAAAAGGTTTCCTGTATGGAATGTGTCCAGGAGGACTGGGATGAAAGGAGAGACCTGGAGAAGCATGTCAGAAGGATGGACTAGTTTTAGGATTCAACTCCTTAGGGTAGGTCATGTGGTCAGAGAGAACTCCAAGGGTCTGGATGCTATATTCCTATTAGGAGATCTGCCAAAGACAAAACGAAGGAGCACAGAACAAAGGGACACAATGCATTTGATCCTATTCAGAGAAGCCAGAAGGAGGATGGAACACAGAGTGGAAATATGTAGGACACAATGGGAATTTGGAATAGAACTAATGATATTAAGGCAGGTGTTCAAAAGCAGAAAGCCACCTTCAAGAAAGGTTGCATCTATCACCTGAAGAGCAAGAATTATGATAAAGTACAAAAGAAGCAATGTCATGTCTGACAGGAGAAACAGAGAGATTCACTGTCCATGAGGAGTGAAGAGAAAGGAGAGGGAAGAAGGGTCAGAGTAACATCACAGGGAAGTCAGATAGGAGGCATTTTAACTAGCAATCTGTGTACAACTCAAAGTAGCAAAAATAAGTAAAGCCTAATGAGGACTCAAGGAACAAGGGATCTGGGACCTTCTTTGGAGGTGGGAAGAGCCAGCACAGTGCACTAAGTCAGGAGAAAGGGTAGCTGCCTAAGAGGTCCTTCTGTTACACATGTCATCATTACAAGGTATAGATGCCTCTGTTTTCAAGAAAACTGCTTTTGCCAATACTGACCTGAACAAGTCTTAGGTGAAACAGGAATTTTCCCAGAAAAAGAGAATTCAAACTACAATCAAATTAAGAAGGAACAGCTGATAATGAAAAGGCCTGAAGCATGAATGCAAACAAAACTTTAAAGGAAAGAGATCATGGGCTCAAGAGATGGCTCAGACAGCTGGAGTTCCTGCTGTGTATGGCAGAGCCCCAGCATTGAGCTCAGCACCACAGGATCCTCAGAACAGACATGCCAACCTCCCTAAAAGATATAGAACAAGAAAGAAAGTGGTTATTCCCTGGCAGATAAGGAATGAAAAGAGAACGGCTACACAATACATCTACTAGGGGAAAGGATGGGAGGAAATAAGGGAAATCTATAAATAGCAGAATGGTGCATGTTGAAGGTGCTTCATTATTGAGATCCAGGCTCAAAGGCAAGAACCTACTGAATATCTTCAGATTTATTAGCTAGGAGTCTGTTACGTATCAGTGGGATTGTTGACTGGCTTTTAGCAATGTATATTGAAATTGGAACAAATGCATTATAGCTATAAAAAAACTTTCAAACAAAAAGTATTGAATGGAATTATACTCTTTCCCCCTGCCTGAACTTAATTTAAAACCTTGCTTCAGTAAAACAAATTGACTAGAAAGAAGTGAAGTGTTCCTTATAGAGAAATGGTCAAGGTTCAAATTCCCATCAACTTTTTATGGCAATGGCTTATGAATCCACTTACTTTAGATTTTTTTAAATAAACTCGAGATTCATTTCCATTATAAATTCTACATAAATCTAAAACAAATGACTTGTCATTCATGCTCAGGCCTATAAAAGCAGGTTCTTACCCATCCACCTAATAGGGGAAAAAAAGGAATGATGAGTGTATTCTTTAACAATACTTCTTTGTGAACTTTTTTTCATTAGATTTTTAATAATAAAAAGCCCACTTGGTTAAGGACAAAAGGGTATAATAAATGTATCACATTAAAACAAAATAAAACATAAATTATCCAACTGTCTCACACTGAATCTTACAATTTATCAAGTTGACCCAAAATAATAAACCCTACTTTGAGAAAAAAAATAAAAGCGGAACATTCATGCAAAAAAAGTGACATTACTTATGGGAAAACACATGCACACACCATCTAAGGAAGAAGATAAATTGTAAAAGTCAGAGTTGAAGGAATTACTGAATGTGTGCACAGTTCAGTTACATGAATTCTAAAACTAGCATCTCTGATATATTGATTAAAGTAGTAAACTCTGGGAATATGTGTTGAAATTATCAAAGTTTATTTTAGGGGAGA
Organism: Sorex fumeus; assembly: GCF_029834395.1. Lineage (NCBI taxonomy): Eukaryota > Metazoa > Chordata > Mammalia > Eulipotyphla > Soricidae > Sorex > Sorex fumeus. The sequence continues at coordinate 19,558,243 of NW_026606067.1, forward strand.
ATTTGGGCCATTTCCAGCAGTGCTCGGGTCTGATTCCTGACTCCTTTCTTAGAAATCATTACTGCCATTGCTCAGGGGACTGTGTGGTGCTGGGGATGGAACCAGGGTCAGTAGCATCCAAGGCAAGTGCCTTAGCCCCTGTATTATTTATTGAGTCCCAAAATATCATTGTTCCACTTTATATGAAGCATTTAAGTCTATACAATTCAAAGATATATCAGAAATACATATGAAGCAATAGCACAGTGGGTAGGGCGTTTGCCTTGCACACAACTAATCTAGGTTCGATTCTCAGCATCCCATATGATCCCCTGAGTACCGCCTGGAGTAATTCCTGAGTGCATGAACCGGGAGTAACTCCTGTGCATCGCCGGGTGAGACCCAAAAAGCAAAAAAAAAAAAAAAGAAGAAGAAGAAGAAAGAAATATATATATATATATATATATATATATATATAATATTAGCAAACAAAAAGCAAAGAAACAACAATTTTGAAGTATTATCTTTTGTCAGTGCTGGAGCCATAGCACAGCAGTAGGGCGTTTGCCTTGCCGGGTTTGATTCCTCCACCCCTCTCAGAGAGCCCGGCAAGCTACCGAGAGTATCTCGCCTGCATGGCAAAGCCTGGCAAGCTACCCATGACGTATTCAATATGCCAAACACGGTAACAATAAGTCTCATGATGAAGACATTACTGGGCCCGCTCGAGCAAATTGATGAACAATGGGAGGACAGTGACAGTGATCTTTAATAAATATGCACCATATTTATTTTCTGTAGATGGAATTTATGATGTGTGCATAATTCTGTCTTTGGAATACACAATTTGTGTGGGTTTATTGAGAGTGCCAAGATTCAGAAAACTTAAGGGATTGGCATCCCTGTAGGTTAAGACAAATTCTAAAGAAGTGCAGACAGGGAATTCTGGGGAGGGGTGGTCTTGGGATGTGGCATGGGGAGAGAAAACCTTAACAAGTAGGTTTTATGATTAATTAAGCATCCCATATTTTTGCAAAACATAAATTCCTAGTTTATATAAATAAAGGTGATAAAAGTAAAACCTGAGTACCAATGGCAGATTCCACTGTGTTTTTCAGATCAGAGATAAATGGGATGTTCTTATTTCAGCTTCATCACCACAATCTATTCAGGTCTCCCAAAGAAGAATAGAAAGAGCTATGCTTGGAATATCACGTTTCACTCAAATGAGAGAACGAATCCGGAGTTCTGACATCCGTCGACGGCAGAGTGATACCATTTCACCCAAACTCTTCAGTGCACCCTCGAGAACATCATGTGACGACTGGAATGGGAAGGAATGGGAGTGAAGATAGATGGTCAGCAACTACACCACCTCCGCTTTGTTGATGACATTGTTTTAATAGGACCAAACATCAGCCAAGCGGAACAAATGCTGGCCGACTTTGACCGTGGGTGTGGAAAGGTAGGACTACAGCTGAATCTTACAAAGACAATGTTTATGAGAAACAGCCTCGTTCCTGACGCCCCATTTGTTCTCAACGGAACGACCATCTCTGAATGCAACAGCTATGTGTACCTAGGTAGAGAGGTCAACATGACAAATGACCTGGCACCCGAGCTGCCCAGGAGGAAGAGAGCGGCTTGGAACGCCTTCAAGAAAGTCGAAGAAATAGCTAAGAGGACGAAGAACCTCCAGCTCCGGGCACATCTCTTTGATTCCACTGTTCTTCCTGCATTAACATATGCCTCAGAGACCTGGGCCCTATGCAAACAAGATGAGAACGCTATTCAGGTCTCCCAAAGAAGAATAGAAAGAGCTATGCTTGGAATATCACATTTCACTCAAATGAGAGAGAGAATCCGGAGTTCTGACATCCGTCAATGATCAAGAATCAGGGATGCTGTCTCATATGCCAAGGTGTCGAAAATCAGATAGGCTGGTCACGTAATGAGATTTAAAGATGACCGCTGGACTAGAGCTGTTACTGACTGGATTCCACGGGATGTCAAAAGACCACGTGGCCGCCCACCTTCCAGATGGTCAGACTTCTTCCTCAAGATCATGAACGATCGGTTTGAGGCCCTTCATGTTCCCGGAGCGAACAGATGCCATTGGGCTACACTAGCACGCGACAGGGACAAATGGAGACGTTACTGGCACCCGCTCGAGCAAATCGACGACTAACGTGAAGTTAAGTGATTAAGTGATTATTATTATTATTATTTTTAAAGATGTCAATGATTTTTATTAGCAAATGTCATTTCCACTTATGATATGTGGCTTTACACTTCAAAATTTACTCAGGAAATATTTCTTATAGACACATTTCATTTGGAAAAAGTCTCTCAAGCAATGAATATGCAAGAGGAAAAATGCAGCTTTTCTCTGGTTTCTATCGTAATACAAACATGAATTCTCATGTAGTTCTCCATTTTGCACATCAGAAAACCAGATTTGCCCAAACTTTAAAAACAAACTCATAGGGCCCTAGCAGTTAACCTGGAGGGATCAAATCTTTCTGTGACTTCTTTGTGATTTTGTAAAGCAACCCCTTTGGCATGGGTTTCTCTATTTCTTTCTTTTAAGTTATTATTAGTGAAACACCATGAGGTACAGTTGTAGACTTACAAATATTCATGCTTGGGTTTCAGTTATACAATGATCGAGTACCCATCCCTCCACAAGTGACCATTCTACACCACCAATGATCCCACCCACCCCCACTCCATCCCCCCAACTCCGCCCAGCCTCTGTGGCAGGGCATTCCCCTTTTGTTCTCTCTATCCTTTCGGGTGTTGTGGTTTGCAATAGAGGCATTGAGTGGCCATCGTGTTCGGTCTATAGTCTACTTTCAGCACGCATCTCCCATCCCGAGCAGATCCTCCAAACACCCTTTACTTGGCGTTCCCTTCTCTATTGGAGCTGCCTTTTCCCCCAGCATGTGCTGCCAGATTCTAATCCATGAAGCAGACCTCCTGGTACTTATCTCAACTATTCTTGGGTTCACAACATTATTTTTAGTGAAGAAGGAAGCACACTAAAAGTACTGAAAAAAATCTTTTTCATGGGCCATTGAATCACATTTTCTAAAAGCAAGGAAAATTTCAGTGTAAGAAAGAAATTATGAATTTGAATGAAGAGATAGGAAAGTGAGATAGAATATAAATTAATAATATAAATGAGTCACCATTGCAAGCCCCCCCCCATTAGCATCCTACACACTTAATTAAACAAGGGTTTAGCGCAATTGATTAAATATCAACATTTAGGTAACGTCTTATGAATTCCTGAGTATGAACAGAGTAGAGATTGAGGTATCTTAAAGTAGTATGTATTTTAGGATAAATTAGGAAGTGATTCTGGTACTGGAATGTTGACATGACCTACCTCTGGGACTCTCAAACAGTGAAGTTACTACAGTTGTCACTGAGAGACTGTTGAACTTTCTCACTTATTAGTTACAAAATATTCTATATGAATTGTAAACTTTGTGTTTTTGTTCACTGAATTACATTATTTTTATTGTAAAACAAATAATTACATACTATATATATTTGTCAAAACACAATTTTCATGCTAGGAGAATTAGGTTTTTCTTGTATACATATCTGACAATCCTGGAGAATCTATGAATCCTGGAGAAAGAAATGTTGTAATTTCTTTATAACATTACAGCATTAGAAAAATAGAAACTGGTTAACAATATAGAGTCAATAAGAGGAAGCCGAGGCACATGCCAATACATGGTGCAAAAATGCAGTGGGCTTTTGGATTGATTCATTTTCCCAAGCTAGCCTTTACATATTTGGATACAATTAACTGCTTTTTCTTCTTAATTTTTCAACCCTGATGTATTTTCAGGGAAATTTAATCCACATGTTGCTAATTCATTTACTCCAACTCATCAAGCATTGTTTTGTAAGACTATTCTTTGCCCAAAGTTTTTCTAAACAGTCTTAAGAAAGACTCTAAACTAGAAATGGGAAAAGACACAAGAGGTACCCATTGCCAAACCTAAATTTTCTTGAACCTGGTTGAAGTAGAAAACTAGCAACTATTTTTTTTTTTTTTTTTTTTTTTTTTTTTTTTTTTTTTTTTTTCCCCCTTTATTTTATTTTATTTTTTTAAAGTTGTAGATTTACAATTTTTTGTGCTTTGGTTTCAATTATACAATGATCAGATACCCATCCCTCCACCAGTGCCCATTTTCCACCACCATGGATAATATCCCTCCCACCCCCATCCCCCCATCCCCCCGTCTCTGACTAGCAACTATTTTTAAACTTGGCAAACTATAGACATCATTCAGCTGCAGACTCAGAATGAAACAATTAGATATTATTTGTGTAAATTGTGGATGCACAGAGACTTTTGTTTTCTAAAAATCCATGGAAATGAAATAACTTATTAATAATAGCTAATATTATTAACATTGTATTTTACTTTTACCTAAAACTCATTGTTATAAGCTTGCTACTCACTATAACTGTGAAGTAGATAAGATAGTTAATACTCTTCCATCTGTCCAGTTTAGGTGATAAAGACTCAGAAAAGTTAAGTAACTTCCTGTATTACCCACAGATATTGTAGAAGAAAAGGACCAAGAACCTGGTTCTCTGGATCAATGCTGATGTGTATTCTAAGGTCATGAAGGAAGTCTAATCTGCTTCTGGCACCTAGATCTTAATATGAGTGTCACTAAAACGCCTCTCTAATGACAAAGTCAGACAGGGTACAAGCTTTTATCAGAACACCACTGAACTTCATGTGAACTCAGCCAGTCTTCCAATGGTGGAATAAAGTGAATATGTAGGCATTCTAATGTACTTAGAGATTCAGTCTAATCTACTTTTATCAGTTATTTATACATTTATTACAAGGTTCATTAAAAATTACTCATAATACTATTAACATAATTATTATAAGTTAACGTGGTTCTCTACTGTCTGAAGTAAAGGTCAATAATCATTTATTCCAGGCTGGAGAGATAACACAGCGGGTAGGGCATTTGCCTTGCACTCGGCCAACCCGGGTTCGATTCCCATCATCCCATATGGTCCCCTGACCTCCGCCAGGAGTAACTCCTGAGTGCAGAGACAGGAGTAACCCCTGTGCATTCTAAGGTGTGACCCCAAAAGCAAGATAAAAATAAAAATAATAATTTATTCCTATTTTACAAATAAATGATTAATATAGGAGAGTTCTACACTTTCATCTAAGGAGCAGAGTTCAACTGTGTGTGTTTTCACACTTACAAAATGGAGTAACCTCGGGTCTATCTTCAATTTTAGGATAAAATTGATGAAAAGCATGATTAGTGGTATTCTTTCTGAGTAGTAGATTTTTATTATGAGCAAAATCTCAGCGGTTTTTTTTTTTTGGTCACAGAAAGTATGGAGGCAAATGTACTTATTACAGTATTTAAAGATAAAGACAGACACACAAAAAAGTTAGATATTATGTCAGTACTATTTACTGCAAGTGATAAACAGCAGAAGCCAAACTGATTGTAGGCAAAACCAGAATGTTTTGAACCAGATATTTAAACTCCATGAGTAAGCCTTGCTTGAGTGGCTTAATTTGGGTAACAAACACATAAACAAACCTCAGATTTTTCTTTCATTCTTTCTCAATATCTCCTTATTGGTCTTTTCATTAAATTCCACATGGAAACCTAGCATATCTAGAAATGTTTGTTGTGGACTTCACTGATCTGGGGATATAACAACGTGTCAGAGATGCAAGGAACGTGCTGTACCACTTGAGTGGCATGTCTGCCTCTCAAATATTTTATTGTCTCAATAGCATACGTTTTCCTCTAAATGATAGCAAAATAAAGCAGATTATATGTTCCTTCCTGAACAAATTCCTAGTGATTCCTAAATAATTTAAACCTAGGTTGCATGCTTTCTCTTGAAATTGGTATTAGAAAAAGTCTTGTGAAAACTACATTGTCAAGAAAATCTGAGTGGAATCTTATCAAAATGCAGTGAGGGGACATGGATTTGAAGAGGTGAAAGGGCAGCAGAGTATGGCAGAGATGAACTCAACATCAGAGTTTCTTTTTCTCTTCTCTGTAACTTTTTTTGTTGTTCTTGGGGTCCTCTCAAGTGTTACTCAGGGACCAGGCTGACTACTAGTAGCAATTCATTTTTTTTGTCTTGGCCACATCCAGATGCGTTCAGGGGTAACTCTTGGCTTTGCACTCAGAATCACCCTGGCGTGTTTGGGATACAATATGGGGTTCCGGGGATAGAACCTGGCTTTGCCACCTGCAAGCAAGCACCTTACCCTTTGTACTATCTCTCCAGCACCCTACTAACAATTCTTGACTAACCAGTTCGGCAATTCAATATGAGGGTTGGGGATATGGTGCCGTCTGAGTCCAATGATGTTAAACCCAGATAAAATGAGGATGCTCAGGGGACCATGCGGTGCTATAGATTGTCCACTGAAGAGCACAAAACTTAACCCTTTTACTATTTTCTGGCCTATATCCAGATCCATGAAATCCACAAAATCCATTATCTCAGTAGGGATTGGTGATTTTTTTCTTTTATGAAAGTGAATGCATATTCAGGTCTTGCAGTCTATAGAGATCTTGGTTATAATTTGTGCAGAGGCACACACAGATGACATAGATACACCTAGGCATGGTTGTTCTCATATACACTACTTATAGAGCAGGTAAAGAGCTGAATTGGTTGTGTGCTGTTTGTTGTTGCCTCTTTCACTTTTCACATTCTTTATCTGCCACAGGCCCAATGTGCAGAAGAAAAGCTAGAACCTCTGTGGTGTAGTAAAACAATAGTGCCTAGGTGAAGGCTCATTAGCCATAGAGCTCACTGCTCACCCAAGTGAAAGCTCCACTGCTTATCAAAATACCCAAACTCTTCTGCTTTGGTTGATTCAGAGAAGTGAATCAAGAACATTTTAGAGAATATGGATTAGACAACGTCTCTCTCTAGATATTCTCTCTCTTATAACATGCATTTTAAGAGTATTCATATCCCGTGAATTACAAACGTTAATTCTGGACAGTCTTTGTGGTAGACAGAACAATGACCCTATTCCAAATTGTGAGACTTGTTGTTACTGCTTTTGGCACATTGAATATGCCACAGGGAGCTTGTCAGGTTCTGCTGTGCAGGCGGGATACTCTCAGTAGCTTGCTGGGCTCTCCAAGAGGGACAGAGGAATCGAACCCGGGTCAGCTGTGTGCAAGGCAAATGCCCTACCTGCTGTGCTATCACTCCATCCCAAGTCACAATGGAGACATTACTGGTGCCCACTCGAGCAAATAGATGAACAATGGGAGGACAGTGCTATAATGCTACTCCAAATTATGCCTTTCCCAATCTCTAGAGACTTAGAATATGTTACCTTCTATGATAAAAGCAACTTTTTGTTTGTTTTGCTTTGGAGCCACTCCTGGCAGTTCTCAAGCTTACGTCTGATTGAGTTATCAATACTGACCCAGCTCCGGCAGCTGAACCCAACCGCCGCCATGCTCAAGGCCGCTCCCCACACACTTGGGCTGAGCCTCACGCATGAGTGAAGTCCTGCAGAATCCAGATAATGTGAAACTTTGTGACCTTAGACTCTGGGCTCAAGGGGATCTGGGAGCCAAGATCCTCTGCCCATTTCCCTCCAGTCTTCATAACCCAGGGGTCACAGTTTATAAGCCAGCTCCTGCTGGCACCAGATAATCTCGTCATGGGCCACCATCCAGATCACATGGCTGATTCTCCCAAAGGGAGCATAAAATGAGGCCCCCATAGCCATGCTACCATACTCTGCGCCAAGCTATTTCACTCTGGGAACCCCTGAGCAGTGTGGGTGAAAACTCTCCTTGCCCCAAGGGACCCAGTTCTGGCAGCCTAAAACCTCCACAACCCAACTGCCACCACACTGAAGGCTGCTTCCAATGTGCTCGGGGTGAGCCTCACATTTGAGTGAACATATTCCTGGACCACGCTGTTGCTTTCACGGCCATGTGACACATCATAAGATATTCTCTACCCATTCTCTAGGCTGCAGCTATAGCACAGCGGGTAGGGTGTTTGCCTTACATATGGCGGACCTGGCCAACCCAAGTTTGATTCCTCCGCCCCTCTCAGAGAGCCCAGCAAGCTACTGAGAGTATCTTTGCCCTCACAGCAAAGCCTGCAAGCTACCAGAGACGTATTCGATATGACAAACACAGTCATAAGTGTCATAATGGAGACATTACTGGACCCACTCAAGCAAATTGATGAACAACGGGAGAACAGTGACAGTGACAGTGACCCATTCTCTATAATTACCACACCATATTTTAGGGGATATAGATCACGATCACGATCATCCTGTTGTTCATTGATTGCTTCGAGCAAGCCCCAGTAATATCTCCTTCGTCCTAGCCCTGAGATTTAAAGTGCCATATTCAAGGCTTTTTCAGGGTTAGGACAATGAGACCCATCATTGTTACTGGTATTTGGCAGATTGGGTATGCCACGGGGAGTTTGCCAGACTCTGCCGTGTGGGCAGGTTACATTTGGTAGCCTGCCAGGTTGTCCAAAGTAAGAATGAGATAATAAGGGGATATAGATAGTAGGCAACAATTCATAGAGAGAAATATATATGCATATATACATATTTTCAGATATATATACCAAAGCTCACATCACCCAAACTTTAACAATATGTTAGTAATATCTTATCAAATGTCTTAATGACTCCTGCCCAAATAGAACAATCTTCGCACTGTTTCCTATATGAACACTTTTTGTTTTGTTTTGTTTGTTTTTTGCTTTTTGGGTCACACCCAGAAATGCACAGGGGTTACTCCTGGTTCATGCACTCAGGGATTACTCTAGGCTATGCTTGGGGGACCATACGGGATGCTGAGTCTCGAATCCAGGTGAGGCCGCATGTAAGGCAAACACCCTACCCACTGTGCTATCACTCTAGCACCTATATGAACACTTTTTTGTAAGCATGTTCAGCAGTTCTTTAAAACAGACAATACAAAATATATTATTTCGGTTGTGTTTTGGGACAGGGCCTGGGGCTTGGGAAGGAAACATCCCAAATTTGGTGGTGGGAAAGTGTAATGGTGGTGGGATTGGTGTTTGAATATTAAAATGTAATCAAATATTGTGAACTAACTTACAAAATAAAAAAATTAAAAAAATAAAAAATATTGGAGCTGATAACTAAAACAAAACAATACTGGCAAGCTCAAGGCTCAGAAGATCATATGGGATGTATAAGATCAAACCCTGGTCATAGACACTGTACTGACTCTCCAGCCCAAATAAAAGCAACATTAGAGATGAAATTTCATCTACAGATAAAATTTGTAAAGAAAATTGAAATAACCAAAAAATGAGCAACAATGCAAAGTCATATAACATTGTGACAAGAGTTTAGCTGTTTTTCTGCAGTGCTTCCATAGCTAAGAGTATCTTTCTGTCTGTCCTAGTAAATGCCAAGGCATCTGTCCAGGTTAGGAGCAACTTCTCTTGCTGTGTAAAACTTTTCTTTAATCTTATTGATTTCTCTTTTTTGTGTTCAAATTTTAGGTCGAATATTCTCCTCAAGTAGGTTCTACAACTTCCTTAGTTGGCTCACTTGTCATGCATGCATCTGCTATTCTTGTTAGAGCATAACCTTTCTATTATCTGCTTTTTGGCAACTGTATATACAGTGATAGCACAGTTCAAGAAGTATTTAGATGTTCAGTGAGTAATTTTTCTTATTTTTTAAACGGCCACACCTAGCAGTGGTCTTGGCTCTGTGCTCAGGGATCACTTCTGGCAATGCTCTGGGGAATATATGTGGTGCCAGATATTGAACCTGAGTTGACCACATGCAAGTTAAGTGCTTTACCTGCTGTATTATCACTCCAGTCCCAGTGAGTATTTCTTGATGAAAGAAGAAAAAAATGTGCAACAACGCAAATTATTTTCATGTGTGTGTGTGTGGGGGGGGGGTTGTTCTCATTTCAAGAGTGAAATTGAGATTTTATGTGCACAGTTTTATTTTTAAATTCTATGCTGCAGCAGAAGTAGCTAAAGCCTAGTTGAATTCAAAGCCTAGTAAGGAAAGGCTTATTTGTTATTTGATACTCACAGTTAGAAGACACATAATAAAAATGATTTGGTTTCTATCACCGAAATTACTGCTTCAAATTAAATAGCGTACTTCATATATCATATGAATTCTGTTGGTTTTTATCAGATCACATTGAAGTTAAAACTGATGTGTATGAAATTATACCCTAGACCAGATCAACTATTTATATGCAAATTAAAAAGTGTGTATTCTAAGACATGTAACATAGTGTCTTTGGGAAGTGTGTCTTGTTTTTTTCTCTATTGTATCACCTTAGTGTTTTGGCATTTCTGAACCTGACTAGTATGAAATATTCAGGATTATCACATAAATCACTGGTTGTGAATGGTCCAGATTGTATAATTGAATTGACTCAAGATCTATGCACACAAATGAAGAAGTAAATAGTGATGGGAAATAGAGCTAAGGAAGAAGTAAAATACAAGAATAAAACAAAAAATATATTATTATCATTAATTTTCTATTACTATAACATAGTTTAATAGAAAATTTGGCTTAACTTTAGAGCTTGTTATGTGGAAGAAATATCTGGATAAGTGGGTTTGGATGAAGGAAAGATTAATTAGATGAGAAACACAGTAAAAATATAGGAAAAGGTTATATGGGAGAATGGAGAAGTGGAGTTGAAGTTTTGAAGTTTGATGCAAAAATCAGTTTAATGTTTGCCTTGCACACGGCCTACCTGGGTTCGATTCCTCCATCCCTCTTGGAGAGCCCGGCAAGCTTCCGAGGGTATCCTGTCCACACGGCAGAGCATGGCAAGCTCCCCATGGTGTATTTAATATGCCAAAAACAGTAACAACAAGTCTCACAATGGAGACATTACTGATGCCCACTCAAGCAAATCGATGAACAATGGGAGGACAGTGCTACAGTTGCAAAAATGTATTTTCTACCTCTTTTTTATTACGCCATAGTATTTTAGCTTAAGGATCAAATATTGGCAGGTTGATATGACAACAAATCTCTGGAGTTTGAACAAAAGATATACAGGAAAGAAAAAATAGGGTTTCACACAAGTGGCTGACATAAAACTACTAAAACACACTTTACATACTTAGTACTTATTTGTAAATTCAAAAATAAACTACTGAGTCAGGAAGAGATAGTAAAGTGGGTTAAAAGCTTTCTGTGATGTAGCTGACATGGGTATGATCCCCAGCACTCCATATGGTACCCCAAGACACACCAGGAATTATACCTGAGAATAGAGCCAGAAATAAGCCTTGAACACAGCCCTCAAACAAACAAAATTAATTATTGGAAGCATATTTTAAAAAAGGACAATATTAGATCAGATCAGAGAAAAAAATCGAATTTCAGTATATAAATTGCTATATGAATGTACGTTAAAAAGAACATACACCAAAAAAAAAACCCCTCCATTATTGCCTAGGCTCTGTAGCATCACAGAGTTATTTCTATCATAAGAGTAGACATTTCACTGAAAGTAAAAAGATTATTGTAATGTGGAGGAAAATTTGGTCACTGATCAAATATCAAATAGACATTAGGGAAATGCAGACAGTCCTTTTTCACTATTTAATATCAAGGTAGAAATCAGGAACATAAATGGAACGGCAAATGAGACTGCTGCTTGTAAGAGTCTATGCATTGGCAGAAAAATATAAGATATTAATTTACTTTGATGAAAAGAGAAACTCAAGGCTGAGTCTTTTGATTCAACCCGATGAAATCAGAATACATCTTCTGAATTCTGACTCTAATGTATTTTTCCTTTCACCAGTGTTTTCTGAACTGTGTTAAAAGAATTGCTGGGATTCTCTGATGAAGTTTCAGGATTTCCAAAGGCAGGTAAAGAGAATGTTGCATAAATGATTATGAAAGCTTTACATGCACATATTTTAGAAAGAGCTTTTTACATGTAGATATATTTAAAACTTTCCACAGTACATAAAGAAATTGAGAAACACTGCCTCAATCAATCTTCCTTGAGTCAAGCTCATTGTTTCAAAAATTTGATTGTGAATGATTAGTAGTCAAGCATAATGTTATCATAAATGCAGTGAGGACAAGAGGGCAGCTACACTCTGCACTAGGGGATAGCTAGTAAAACATAAGAAAGGCTGACTCAGTTGGAGAGTGAGAGAAAATTTAGTGAACTGAACTATAATGCTTTAAGTTGAGAATAATAGCCAGGATGGGGATGTGCTAAAGTGTTTATGCAGGTGTCCAGAAGAGTTTCTTTGCTAAATAATTTATCATAATTTTTCCCCTGAAATTAAAAAATTTCTATAAATACTTCCTTAAAATATTCTTTTCCCTGAATGTTAACACTATGTTAACCATGTTGTTACATGGAGGATAGGAGGAGGGAGGAGCCAGTTGAAGCCTAGTTCATCTGGTCCCTAAGATATATGTACTATCTGATTGGTCATCTTGCAAGTCCTTATTTGCATAGGGCATGCATATATAATATGATTGATCATATTCATAAGTCATACTTTACATAAATCAACCATTCAGCAAGGAAGGATGGATAACTTACCTAAGCTCAAATCAAGGTACAGGTACATTTGTTCTTTGGGGTTGCTGCCTTGAATATGGGGATTACTGTTTGTGCTACTACATGAGTTGTAAAATTGAAGAGTTGTGTCACCAAAGATTCTGGTGTTTGGCACACTCATCTTACTTACTGTCCACAAGAATCTGAAGGAAGTCAATTCTATAACAATATGATCTATACCACAATTTTTCAAATTAGAAAAAATTAATAATGTCCTTTATATGTAAGAAAAAACTGAATAAGTTCCTCTAGTTAATATAGAGAAGGTGTAGAAAGGAAAAATGGAGAGTGGTAACTCTGAAATGGTTTGGAGACTCAGATATGGAGCTTGCACATGTAATTCTCCTTACTTCTCTTTCCAGATGCTTCCAAAAGGATATTTCTATAACTACACAGCCTATGCCTTGCACACCCCCCTCAGATGATTATTCACACAGGCCTGTATGGGAAAGGCAGTTCTTGGAACCAAGTATGACGGACTTCTTGCTACAGTAGACAGAATAATGCTCCCCTACAGAAGTCTCTGTCATAGAATCTGTGATTGTATTACATTATAGAGATCATAGGGGGATAAAAATCACAGATAGAATTCAATTTATTCATCTATTTAAATTAACAGAGAGATTAAACTAGATTTTCCAGTTGGTGTTAGTCTAATCATATGAACTTTTAAAGGGCAGAAAGTGAACAGGCAATGAGAATAGTGGCAGAGATATTTTAAGTGTGAGAGAGACATGACCTGCCATCTCTGAAGGAAAGGGATGAAATTGGTCTTTAAGAGCTGGGAACAGTCATTTAAGAAATTTTAGGCCAGCAACTTAATCCTGCAGCAAGAAGTTACTAGATCCTTCCAGCAGTTCAAATGAGCAGCAAATAGATTCTCCCTTAAAGCCAGCAATTGATGATGAGGATCCATTAATCTGGCTTCATTTTCTGGCAGAAAATTAGTGGATATATTAATTTATTGAATTTCTTCTCTTAGTACAGTTGCATATTTTATGGCTAAAATATTAAATAACAATTTAATTGCAAAAGTACAGAGTAACTTTTCTACAAAATCACCTAATAGCATGAGTCTGGACTGTCATTGCACATACTTTGTGCTAAAATTAACATGTTCCCTAGGAAGAATGGACAAAATGGGAAATTGATAAGGGCCTAATAAGAATTCCATATTTTAGAGAAATTGCTATGAGAACAATTGTTAGAAATATCTAATTTCTCGAACAAATTATCCTGTTTGGTGTCTTAAAACAACAACAAATTTATTATTTCTCCCAGTTATTACATAAGATGAGGCACAGCAGGAATGGCTCAACTCTGATTCATGCAGGGTCTATTGGTGATGGAATAGTCCAGATGGTTTCCTCACTTGGGTATCTGACAACTGAGCAAGAATGGTTCCAATAGCTGGGAACTGACAGAATTTACTAGCATTACATATCTAGGATTTTGCTGATAGCTGAGTTCCTTGATTCTCCTGCTGGTTAGCCTCTCTCCTTGATCCTACAAATCTCTTTATGTACCATCAACCTCTCCACCAAACACTTAAGCCTTCTTTTTATTCAGTGCCTCCAGCAGCAAGGTTCTCTGACCACTTGAAACAACTGACTCCAAAAAAGAAGACTCAGAAACTGCCAATTTTCTTATTGGCATATCATTACTTCTGCTTTAGTATTTCCTAAAGAACTGAACAAATCTCTAGAAACCCCTTGCTTTTCTGTATCAGTTGACACAGGGCTAAAGATACCACTGATAGCCACCACCAGTGTTCTAGATAACCAGGCATTAACCAAGAGTTACAACCCAACTTTGAAATATCTCAGTGACTCCTTGGGTGACATGAGATTTTACTAGCAAAGCGAAATAAAGGTAAAACTCAAGTAAACATATTGAAAGAGTTTCCTTGCTGAGGGAATTATTCCCCTCAAATATGCTACCATTAATTTTGGCCTAAATTTTGGCCACAGAATGTGGGTATTCTTTCCTTCACATTTTACAATAGGAAAAATAACATTATTGTCCTCAATAATTCTTTATTGTGTCCAGCCATTTGTCACATGACCTTGCTAACCCACTTCCTTGCTAACAGCAGAAAGTACTTCCCCAGTCCTTAACTTTAGGTTCAGCCAATTGACTTAATTTGGCCTAGTGAACTTGGGTAGAAATAATCATTGCCAATTTTGAGAATGGGACTTTGGATAGACTATGTTTCCACTGGTACCTCTTTATGCCTCTACCACTGTCATGAGAGAAACATATACAAGCTAATCTACCTGGCCAAACATGATGAGAAACATATGGAGCATTCCCAGATCCAACATGACAATTGGAAGAGTTTCTAGTGAAGGTTGACTTAGCTCAGCTAATGCCAGCTGATAAGCAGATGTGTGAATGAGGATAGTCGTTGTTTGACAGCAGAGGGGAGTGGTGCTTATTCTGAAGCATTATTTTTGGAGTAATTGGCTAATTCACATGGCAAAACTGAGAGGACCATATTATCATGGCTTCAGACAATGATTGTCACTATAAGATTTAGAAATCATAAATCAAAGAAATCCAAGCACCAAGCCATTGATGGGATACCAAGTTGTCTCTAAATTATGCAGAATTAAGCAAAGTCCTAAATTTAAGGTATACTTGAGAGTACAAGCTGGAAGCCTAGCGGATGAAAACAACTCTTAATGAACTTACTTATACATATATTTTGATGATCAAAACTAGCTGGGTAGCCTTTACAACAACAATGATGCTGGCTTGATTTCTACCAATTACTAATATATGACGTTGAGATAGGAATAGACACTGCATTAGAAAATCAATGTCTATTGCTTCACAGCCAAAGAGATTCGTTCTTCTGAATTTGCCTTCTCAGAATGAGTCATGAGTCTGTGAAAATATAAGTTGACACAAAGTACATTTGCACACATCTAGCTGTGATGGGACACAGAGATCTACTAGTGGCCAGAACCAAAAAGATCCCTTCTAAACTAGTAGAAATATTTTGTTTATTTAAAAGCAACTATTTCTTTCAAAATATCTAGCTCTGTGTTTTCAGAGAATACCAAAGATATATTGTTAGCTTATCATGCACCCTAATCATACAGTAGTTGATCTTTTTATCATACTAGTTGTATAAAAACATTACTACATGAAAGACAAAATCAAGAATTGGTTAAAATGTATTTTAAGTTTAATACAGAAATCATGAAAGAGTTTGCAGTTTGATTTCAATGTTTGCAATAGAATCAATTAGCATTTAGACAATGGATGTGAAAATTCATTCTTTTTTGACATATAACATGCTCATTTTACAAAACTGGGTCCCTGTTCAGATTTAAAATATTTTGTGTTGGTGTACGAGTATTAAATATATTGTCTGCACTATCTCACCCTTACTCTATAGGTTATGTCAACATGAAATTCCTGGAAGTAATGTCAATGAAACATGAAATTAATTTTGTGTGGCTTACTAGCTTTTGCCAAAACAGCAGTCATGTCTTTAAAGTGGTTATTTAAAATGCAGCTATGTTCTGTCTATGGAAAGTTTAATTTTTCTCTTAGGAGTTGGTTCTTTTATTATTCCTCCTCACACAACTGGAGGACATCAAAACCCACATGCTTTTGTGGCATTTTGTGCCTGAGAGTTCTGTAAGTTGATTCCCAAGTGAAGCCTCCAGTAAATTTTCACATTTATCTGCTGGCCTCTGCTATATAAATGGCAACTTTATGCTCTTTATGAAGAGAGAAAGAAGGCCAAAAGATATAGTAATAAATCATAGAGGGTGAGAGTGAAGAAGAGATTACCAGAATGCTTTTGGAAGAGATAGTTAATTTACTTGAGCATCACTAGGTCTGTCAGAAACTTGGTAGCCTGTTTTTGGCGACAGATCCATTTCTTCCAGGTCCACTAAACATTTTCTGGTTGGTTGGGTGACATGCTCACTTAAGTCATGAAGGGTGACTGAACATCCCCCAAAAGTCAAGTTTTATGAACACTTAATAACAATAGGTAAAAAGGAGGTGGCTGTATAGAATTCTTTTTCTAAGCAAGATGAAATATCTTAATTACACCATCATTTTTGCCTCATCTACAATTTTTATGAATATACTTGGAGCAATAGCACAGCGAGTAGGGCATTTTCCTTGCACGTGGCCGACCCAGGTTCGATTCCTCTGTCCCTCTCAGAGAGCCCAGCAAGCTACCCAGATTATCTCGCCTGCACACCAGAGCTTGGCAAGCTCCCTGTGGCATATTCAATATGCCAAAAGCACTAACAACAAAACAAGTCTCACAACGGTACCTGCTCGGGCAAATTGATGAACAAGAGCAGGACAGTGCTACAGTGCTATTTGATTAATGACAAACTATCTGAAATCCTGAGGAAGTACCAAAGCCAGAAGGATGTTTCCCAGAAATCCTACCCTAAAGACATGTATCATCGTTGATACATGCCTGACAGAAAGCAAGCATGTGGGGAGACAATAATATTTTAGCATTTGGTATAGATTGGGATTTATGTCGAGAGTCCCTTTTTAATGATTTTATCTGTCACATTGTCTCCATGGTACAGATAGTTCTCATTGAAGTGTCATTATGGAACTTTATGTGGTCATAGTTACAGAAGCAGAGGATTAGGACCAGAAGGTAGATACCATTTTTTAAAATGTTAAGTTATGGTAATGGTCACATTAAGCAATCAATACTGACTAAAAGAATGTTGAGCACAGAAAAGAAAGAATATAAGACCAGAGAATACTTTTATACTTACACTCGTAAAATCACCAAATAACTAGTTGCATAAAGGGTTTCGGGTAACATAAACATGCATATGACACTACTTTCAGTTGGGAAAAACAAAGCAACAATGCCTTTTACTGTTTGTAGACCAGTTGGAAGATATAACAATGGAGCATGAGATTCAGAGAAATTTTTTAGGCAAGTAAAAGACGTGTGTAAGAGACTGGTTGGATCAAAGAAATGTGTGTGGAAAATAAACCAAAAATGATAACAGCTCAGATGACAGGATCTGGAGTGAATTTATGAAAAAGCACCAGAAGCAACCAAAGGCATACTTATTTGGTTTACCAAAAAATATTCAGTTAACTCAAGTTTGTCTGTGTGTAGAAGGAAGGACACACACAGGGGACCAAAACATACACATAAGCAAAACCTTTAATAACTAACATATAAGTACTGAATCTAGAGCAAGTACAGAGTGATATAAAGCACAACCTCTAGATTAAAATGAGTATTCCTATACATGGGGAATAGATCTGAGGTCATCGACAATAGCATATTTTCTTTGTCTCTTGGAGTCTCAGACCCATTTGGCATACCATCTAGTGCCATTGATAAACCCATGGAATCCATTTTCAGTATCCTGAACCTCCCCAGGGTGTCATACATAGCCCTCAGATAGACTGTGTTTCTCGCCATTCTCCCTGAGCCTCACTTCTTTATGAACTCAATACCATCATTTCAAATCCTTTTGCATGCATTCGCGTGATAAATATTCTTCATTGCACTTGCAACTGCAGTGACCGGTGAGACAAACAGAAACTAGAGAATGATTGATAATGGCGAATTACATGGCACCAGTTGCATTCTCTAACACCTGTGGGAAGTTAACACCCCCCCATCTCTCTACCACCATCTTCCTTCCTACCCAGGAATGGGGAGAGTAAGTGTGACATAGATCAAGGTAAGGGCAGCTCACGGATCACTCAGCAGTAGAATCTGTGGGTATTATGAAAATCCTGTAATTTTGTGTAGTTCTGTAACTGGACTCCTTAGCATGTTCCTCTTTTTGGTTTTTATTCTCATCTCACATGGTGTGTGACTATTCACTATATTGATTTGCCCCATTAGGGTCCTGCAATCTTCTGGAATAAACTTGAAGTGGAAGATTAGGAGAGACAAAGGCTCTACTGACACCTTTTTGAAGACTCTCCTTTGATTCTTATTAAAATCAACAAGGTAAAACCCTGAGGGCATAGGCCCAAGGAAAGTGACTGATGAAGCTAATAATATGCTTTGAATCTAATAGCAAAAGCAATTCTCAGTTAATTTGGGGCTATAGGACACTGACCTAATTATTTAGCAATACTATGAGTCATGGACCTAAATAAAAAATTATCAGTAAAATTTATAGACAATATATTTAATTGTCAATAAAAATAATTTTTAGTCAAGAAATATTGGAAAGAGACAACATACAGCCAAAGAGAAGGACCACATGGAGGGCGGGAACCACATATCCCGGAGGAAAAAAAAAAACAGGTTCCAAAAAGAGCCGAGATCACCGGGAAGTCCCAGATGGGGTAGGTACCGCATCCCGCCTCCCCCAGATGGAACCCCGGTGACCAGAAGCCTCTACAAGCACAGCTCGAGTATGCGGGAATTAGGACTTTTTCTCAAAACCGCGCGGCCACTTACGCGGCCGCGCGACATCTCTCTATATACAAAGTGATCAATGGGAAGTAAACCACCCGACCTTTCTCCCTGAAAATCAGAGTTAAGTTTGGAGCACAGCCACAGCCCCAGAAGCACAAGGACTTAATGCAGAACCCAGCAGCTTGGAGCAGAAAAGTGAATGGACTATGCATTAATCCAGGCCATCATGTCTGCCCAGAGGGGAAAGGGTGTTGCTCCCTTCCGCCCTCCTCCCTCTGGAAAGAAAGATGGCGGCCACATGGGAGCCTTGTGGACAGCAGGTATGAGCTGGGGGTGTGGGGGTGACTAAAACCTCATGGGAAAGAGGGGTGTTCCGGTCCGTCCTTCAGGCCCTACCGAGGTCACCAGTTGCCCCCCGCGAGCGCCTCTCCAGCACAGTCACGGCCCCAGAAGCACAAGGACTTAATGCAGAACCCGGCAGCTTGGAACAGAAAAGTGAAAGGACTATGCGTTAATCCAGGCCATCAAGTCTGCCGGAGGGGAAAGAGTGTTGCCCCATTCGCCCTCTCCTCTCTGGAAAGAAAGATGGCGGCCGCATGGGAGCCTTGTGGACAGCAAGTATGAGCCAGGGGTGTGGGGGCGACTAAAACCTCATGGGAAGGGAGGCATTCCAGTCCGTCCTTCATGCCCTACCGAGGCCACCAGTTGCCCCCACGAGCTGCTCTCCAGCACAGCCACGGCCCCAGAAGCACAAGGACTTAATGCAGAACCTGGCAGCTTGGAGCAGAAAAGTGAAAGGACTATGCGTTAATCCAGGCCATCAAGTCTGCCAGAGGGGAAAGGGTGTTGCCCCATTCGCCCTCTCCTCTCTGGAAAGAAAGATGGCGGCCGCATGGGAGCCTTGTGGACAGCAGGTATGAGCCGGGGGTGTGGGGGCGACTAAAACCTCATGGGAAGGGGGGCGTTTCGGACCGCCCTTCACGCCCTACTGAGGCCACCAGTTGCCCTCCACGAGTGGCTCTCCAGCACGGCCACGACTCCAGAACACAGAAACCAATTTCTTAGCTATCTGACTTTCAGTAGAAATACTTCCGGGGTCAATAGGTAAAATAGCAGAAATCCAAAACCAAGATTTAATTCTTGAACCCAGCTGTAGAAAGCAAATCACTTCACAATGCTTTTTCAGCATGTCTGATTTTGGGGGGGAAACTCTAAGTAATAGTGGTGAATCTTTTATTGAAACAATGAATCTAATCAAAGCAGATAGAGTGTTAATTAGAATTCATCTGCCTCACAGGGACTGGGAGGGGTGGGGGGTGGGGTTTTATTGGGGTTCTTCATGGTAAAAAATAAGTATTGGTAAAGGGAAATGTGTTTGATATTTGCATGACTGAGACCTAAACCTGAAAGCTTTGTAACCTTTCCCACAGCGATTCAATAAATAAATTAAAAAAAAAAAGAAAAAAAAGTATCATAAATCATGATGCCCAAAATATTTTTTTAAAAAAGTTAATAGGGTTTAAAGAGATAGTACTGCAGGCAGGGCAATTACCCTGCATGCAGCTCACCTGGGTTCATCCCTGGCACCCCATATGATCCCCTGAGCCTAATAGGAAGAGATCCCTGAATGCAGAGCTGGCTGGGAGTAAACCCTGAGCACTGCTAGGTGTGACCCCCAAACAAAGGAAAATTTAATAAAAGAATTGCCGTCTTTTCTCCTTTTAACTTCCTTTTTCAGGGAGGCCCTCAACTTTTCTATCTCAGGCAAGGCAGGGTTTAAGGCATGTCTCCTGTCAGCAGCACCTATGATGACCCCTAGACACAGAGTTGGGAGTATCTTTAGAGCACTTAATGTATTGCTACCCAAACTGCTTGTCAAATTTCTTTTCTTGTTTCAATAAAAAATCACATGCACAACAGTTGCTCAATTCCATTTCTCTTTCTTTCTTTACAAATAATAGTGCATTTCTTTGACAAAATCAAATCTTGACTTTCCTCTGCATTCAAGGGAATAAAGTCTGGATCTTCCTCAAAAAAAAAAAAAGAAATATTGGAAAGAGTTGGTGATCATGTGCTACAATAATAACCTCTCATAACATTAACATAGATAATTAATAAAAAATTTTGATACTCAGAGCTTCAACCATCTCCTGCCTTCTATACGCAACATAACAAATATATTGCTACTTCTGCCAACATGGCATCTTAACTGGAGAAACTTAATCTTAAGGAAAAAAACCCAATGAGCCTATTTCTGTTTTTAACAGAGGTCTTTTAATTTTAACAACTGTCTACCCCTACATACATGAAAGAAGGCAAAAATAAACTAACAAAGTAAGAATTTCAGGTCAGTAAGATTGTTATTTGGGAGTCAAGAAAACCTTTTAATTCCCAAATTACATCATTTAATATTTAGTGTCTCTTACTTTACCCCCTTCTCAATTACTCCTGGATTGGCATACTTTTAGAATTGCAACATTTCCCACATTTTCTCTAAATTCTATAATCTCTAACTTAAAATGGCAACCACCACTTCTGGGAGCCAACACCTCAGTTAAAATTTAGTGGATTAACAATACTTGCTAAGTGAGCTGAGAAGATAGTTGGTTTAATTCACTGTGACTTAAATTTGATTTCCTACTATTTTGAAGGTGATGTAACAGGACAAATGTGGATGCTTAGTTGACTTGAATCAATTTTCCAGCTTTAATCCAAGGTTCTTAATCTTTTCATATATGTCACTCTTAGAAATGTACCAAGGGATAATTCCACTACAGTGGAAAATCATGAGGGGGTGAAACAATATCGCTATTATCATTGATTTTTCAGTCTGCTAGGTCTTTCTGGATCAAGAGAAGATCTTCTTAGATTAGGCATTGTCAAACTCTCAAGGAACAGATAGTTTAAACAATGTCTCAAAAAATCCATTTTTTTTCAGGAGCTATGACTTCATAATGTTGCAAAGAGCAAAAAATGGAGCAGTGGGAAAGTGAATCTATATGACAAATCTTGTAGTACAAGTGTTTGTGGTTAACCGAGAAACACATTATGAGTCAAGCCTTTGGAAAGAGGTGTGTAATTAAAGACAAATGCTATGACACAATCATTTACACACAGCAGAAAGATTTTAGATTAAATCTTGCCTGACCCACTGCTCAGCAAGTGTTATCATAGATTCTTGAGAAATATTCATTTATTTACTTTCTAATTTGGCCCATATGTTTTATTGAAAACAAAAATTTTGTATTTCCCATAGGAAATAGCTGGGGTCCAGCTCTGGTTAATAAGATTGGCGTATTTGCAAGCAGATCTCTGTGTGCACCAACCAATGCATTGAACAAAACGACAGCTTGAAAACACCTCATTTGAAAAGGATCAAGGAGTTTTGCTTTAAGCACTTTGGTTGGAAAGAATTCCCTCATATTTAGAGAGGTTATTGTATGTACATCTAGATAAATCAGTAAAATGTCAATTAAATCAGAATGTTGCAACAGTCACAAAACTTCTATTTAAATGACAATCTAACGTTCCCTGACACCTAGCCAACCACATGTCTCTGAACTCATCCTGTGTTTTTCTCATCATTTATACCAACCTAATGTTGAGAAACCAATTTTTTGAACAACAATCAGAGTCCAGTCTCTTTCCTTCCTTAAACTGACACTATAAAACATGCTATTTCACTCCAGAAGTTGGTTTCATGGTTTTCCAAACATCTGTAAACTCCAGCTACTGTCTCTGTTGAAGTCAATAAATAATCGTGGGGAGTGGGGAGAGATGACAGAGACTGTCTGTATCTTTAACTTTTTCCTTTTCCTCAGGAAATATATATGCCACCCCCTTTATCTTGTGTGGTTCAATCCCTTTCTTCTCCCATTTTCCTGAACTGCCCATTTGTAGATGAGAATATGATTATTCAAGAGAGCAGGACCATTGTTGGATCATTTCAAGGGTCTAATTCTTCTCAACTCTCTCATTTCCTTTCACCCTACTAAGTTTTAAATCTTCTATATCTTTTGCTTATGATATTATTTATCTTATTTTAATCTTCATTTTTATGATTGGCCTAATTTTTTGGTTTGTTTTGGAACCAATCAAAGCAGTGCTCAGGGAGAACTGGGCTGATATTGAAGCCAGAGTTAGTGAGCATGTACTCTAACACTTTGGGTCATCTCCTTGATTTATACTGGCCTAATATCTTCTAGGGGGACTCCCAAAATTGGTTCTGGTATGTGTGGGGGGGATTGCATTTTGTTCTAATCATTCTCAGATAATTAGGCTGGTTATTCAGTGTAAAGTATAAGAATGTGGTCAATGTGAGACCCTTTGGTGCATGGTCCCACCAGGGCTAACTATATGGTGTTCAGAAACTTTCAGGACCACCTTTAAATTGCTCAACGGTCCAGTAGGTGCTGAAGATTAAACCTGCATCAGGAACTTGGCTTAGTATTTATACTATCTCCTAAATCCTTCTGGCCTAAGGTTAGTCAACTTGTTTTAACCTGATGCATCAAAGGTGTACTTGGTGACTTTTGTTAATGCTGTTGCCTAGAAAAAGACCACCGGCTGTTGACTTCTGTTCATACATTAAACAGTCTACTTTCAGCATGCTTCTCCCATCTTGGCAGGATCCTCCCAACACCCTTTATCTGGTGCTCCCTTCTCTATCTGAGCTCCCTTTTCCCCTAGAGCGTGTGGCTGGCCTCCAAGCCATAGAGTTAAACTCCTGGAACTAATCTCCACTATTCTTGGGTGTTAGTCTCCTACATCGTTACTTTATGATCCCCAGATGAATGCAATCTTTCCATGTCTACCCTCTCTTTCTAACTCATTTCGCTCAGCATGATACTTTCCACATAGCACCACTTGTACGTAACTTTCATGACTTCATCTTTTCTAACAGCTACATAGTACTCCATTGTGTAGATGTACCAAAGTTTCTTTAACCAGTCATCTGTTCTCGGGTACTCAGGATTTTTCCAGATTCTGGCTATTGTAAAGAGTGTTGCAGTGAACAAACAAGTGCAGACGTCACTTTGACTATACTCTTTTGCTTCTCTGGGATATATTCCCAGGAGTGGCATTGCTGGGTCAAATGGGAGCTCAATTTCTAATTTTTTGAGAATCGTCCATATTGTTTTCCAAAAGGACTGAACCAGTTGGCATTCCCACCAGCAGTGAAGGAGGGTCCCTTTCTCGCCACATCTGCACTGGCACAGGTTGCTTTTGTTCTTTTGGATGTGGGCCAATCTCTGTGGTGTGAGATGACATCTCATTGTCGTTTTGATCTGCATCTCCCTGACGATTAATGATGTGGAATATTTTCTCATGTGCTTTTTTGCCATTTGGATTTGATCTTTGAGAAAGTTGCTCTTCATTCTGTCGCCCCATTTTTTGATGGGGCTAGATGTTTTCTTCTTGTGGAGTTCAACCAGTACTTTATAAATCCTTGATATCAACCACTTTTTGTATGTGTATTCGGCGAATATCCTTTCCCATTCTCTAGATTGTCTTTGTATTTTGGTCATTGTTTCTTTTGAGGTGCAGAAGCTCACACAGAATTTTTCTATATTAACCCCCAGGATTAAATCAAAAGCATGATTTAAAGATATAAGCATTTACAATGTGACACTGAAATCCAAAACTGAGGCAAATTTCAGATTTCTCTATTTCCCTTGCTGCATAATTTTTGCTTGTTATTCTTATTTTGAACAAGTATCCATGTTCACAAAGGATGATAAGTAATAGAATTCTGAATAATAGGCCATAAAATGCTAAGTGAGAAAGAGAAATAGAGCACATAGGTGCTCTGAGGTTCTGGACTTGTCTTTCTCTGCTAGATGATAATGTAAGTCAGAAATTAGAAACTTCTTCAATTTTTCAAAATCTCAAGCAACTGGTTTTCACTTGATTTACTTTTGGAAGAATCCTTGAAAATATAAATGACAGAAAAATAAATTCTTTGAAATGGAAAAACACATTCCATATTTATATCCTAATTTTTTTATTCCAAAAATCACTGCCTGAGATTTTTCACACCTTATTAAGTTGTTCACCTCATTGTCTTCAAGAACTTTGTTTTTGACTTTTATAAGCATCTGTTTATCTATTTGTACCAATCTATTCATCACACTGCTGTGGCTCCCCACTCCAGCTTTTGCTTTTGATTGAATTTAATTCTGCTTCATGTAAGTCATGGTACTACCTGGAAATCAAGCAGTGTCAGAGATTGAGTGCAGGAAAAATATGTATTCTAGACCATTGACCTATATTCCGTATCTACTTCACTCCATTTGTTCCCTAGGAAATATTTTATTTAAGGAAAGAGAAAGAAAGGTAAAGAGGGCAGGGAAATTCCCAGGTCATGGGATGGAAAACCCTTCCCTTTTCTACCTTTACAACAAATATTGGTGGGGGGGGATTGTCTTTATTGTGTCCCAAGAGTGGGATTTATTACAGTAGGGATCAGTTGGTTATCTTCTAGTGCTTGGTCATCCAGATCATCTGACAGAACCTCAAGTGTCCAGGTTGGCAGGCAACATCAAGGACTGCCCTTGTGACATTTCATGCTAATCAATAATTCCTTTGCTTGATGCCATACTCCTAATCTCCTTCTGTCCATATCATTCTCTTTTTATTATGGGGCTACAGGGATAAAAAATTGTTTGGCTCCTTCTTACTAAAAGTGGTCAAAGGTTCAGGCTGCAGGTGGAGTCCCATTTAAAGGAGTCTGTGGAGTTTCTGTAGAAATCTAATGGAATATCTGATCTGGCTGTGTCAACGTCTATAATTGTAAAGACTTTGAACAAGAGTTTAAATATGGCCCAAACATTTTGGTGTGGGTAAGAAATTGAAAGACCTAAAACTTTATTTAATGCCCCTTTCTATCCTTAAAGTTTGTTCTTTGTTCAAGATCTTCATTTTTAAAGTCAGAACTAGTAGTTACAGAGTACTCACTGCCTTGTCGTATGGTTTAGAGAGGGAGACAAAAGGCATGGATAATGCTTTAGATTCAGTCAACAAAAAGGGTAGCCCCAGAAGCAAATATCAGAGAGCTTCTCTCTTACTTCTGAGGTAGTTTCTGGGGATCCTGGTACAGGCAGAAATGCTTTTTTAATGTAACAGATTAATGGATAAAGAAGTGGGCACTGGTGGAGGGATGGGTACTTGATCATTGTGTAACTGAAATCCAAGCACAAAAGGTTTTAAGTGTACAACTGTACCTCATGGTGTTTCACTAATAGAAATAAATATATAAATAAAAATTAAAAAAGGAAAAAGAACCAAAAGAAGATTCTAGAAATAGTACAATATATGGAATTTTTTAATTTATTGGGTTAGCTTATAGATCCATTAGGGGAAAAAAAGAAGTTGTGGTGTATATGTACATACATATACATACATATATATTTCCATATTATGAAATACAATGTGACTATTAAATATCACAGTTCATTGTATTTTGGATGGAACTGGAGGATACCATGCAGTAAGTCAGGGAGAGAACAAATAAAGATGATCCCATTCATCTCTGGTATATAGGAAAATAACACAATGGAATAGATAATGCCAAATGAAGTCAGACCCTTAATCTTTAACTGCAAAATAAATTACCAGGCATTGGGCAGAGGAGAGGAGTGAAGAATCACACTAGGGGAAGCATGATAAAGTAATGGACAGTCTTGGGCATTTTGGTGGTGGTGAAGATGCAGAAAGTTTTGTTCATCAAGACCTTAAAAATGTTCACTTTGTAAACATGCTAACTAGACTATCGCTTGAAAGAGTTTAATGTTGAGGTTACAAAATACTGTGGTGGGATCATGACCACAGTTAGCATTGATTAGTGATGGATGGGAACCCAAGATTCTATAAAAGCATCTGAGAGTGCGAGGATATAGCTCTGCTCTTTTGGGAACAAGAATCTCAGAGTCTTAACATTTATGGAGGTTCCTCTGTTTCTGAGAGGAAACTGCAAAGATGTTTTTCCTTTTGAAAGTTCAGTCTATGCAGAAGGGTCTGCGTCTAGGTATGGAATCAACACTTAGAAGAGGCTGCTTGCTTGCACTCATATTTTTCCCTTCAGTTCACTATTCTCTCTTCAATAGTGCCGGGGCTACACACTTCTTGATGGGCTGACTTGACTTGCATCAGCCAGGATTCCACCAGATGCTTAGGAGGTGGGCCTAGGCAATGCGTAATTCCTTTTACTGCAGTAGCTCCTGATTTTTCTGTATTCAAACATCTGCATTGTCCTGCAGCTTTAGTAATTCCAGGACTTGTCTTCTGGATACCCTCAACATTCAGTGTGACCCCTCTAATTCCTCGACAGCCCTTCATCCCCAGGAGCAATTTTAGTACCTTTTAGGGTATGCATTCTAGCCTTCTGAAGTCCTCCCTCTGAGTTCCTAAGATCTCCAAAGCTGCTCCTCAGAGGTCTAAATGCAGCTCCCCAGGAACCTTCTCCCCCTCTATTTAAGTCCCCATTTCTAACATTTTCTCTGCTTCCTGGGTCCACCTTCCTGCTCTCCTGTCTCTGGGTCACCTTAGCGTTCTTTTTGCTTTTGTGTTCTCCAATGTCTACTAATTCTCTATATTATATTATCTCTGCCAATATATGACTATAGCCTGCCAAGAAGGGGAAAAAGGATAGTTGCTATAAAGTCTTTCACTTGACCAAGAGAGAATGGAAAACAATGTCCAGGAATCACTGGACCAGATGTGCACCATATTCTTCCCAACATGGCATGGAGCAAATTACTTGGCTAAACCACCTGTTGGTCTTGGGATCTTAGGATCTCCATTCTGGGAATATTTCTCTGTTCATTTTCCCAAGGCTGCATGGGAGGGTGCTTCACTTCCTTTTGGTGAATGTTTGACAACATGGTGATTTCATTAGGGGAATGAGCAATTCTAGGACTTCCTTCATTAGCTTTGTTTTTCTCTAAACAAAAAATTCCCTGATGACCTTGGTCAAATTTTGATCTATTTTATTCCCTCAGTTCCAGGCCCAGTAAGCACAAGGAGAACTTTGTGGGTCAACATCTTTGAGCCTGGAACTTGGCATGCACATTTATTTTCTAACCAATGACCTTGGTTCTCTTATTATTCACAAGTGTTTATTAAGTCTGTGCTGGGTAGTGGAAATGCAGGGTGAGTCACATATGGTCCTTGTTGGAGGCCTGCTCAGGGAAGACTGGGGAATAGGATGGAAGAGAAGTGAGCATGGGAACTTAAGATAATTGTGGTTAGCCTGAAAAGAAACAAAAGAGAGAAAGAGTATCGCCAGGGAACAGTGTGCTGGTATCTACTTGGGTGCTGAGGAGTTGCTATAGTCTCAGTGAGGCAGGGAAGACTTACCAGTGAGACAACACTTGGAATGTCAGTGAGATGCAGAACTGGAAATTCAGAAAAGTACAACAGGGGTTCTTTGCTCCACCACTGGGCAAAGGCAGCCAATTATTATGACTATTATTTTACTCCAAAGAGTTAATCAGTCGATACATATTAGACTAGTCAGCTTCTCTACTGTGCATTGTCTCATTTACCCCTTGAGTTTTCTAAAGCTCTAAAACTTACACAATCCAACAGGAAGTTAACATGCTGACTTAAAACCCAAGAGAAAAGAAATCAGTCTGTTACTGCTTTTTCTTTTTCCTGCCACTTGGTGACACTGTTGACAACTGGACCTACAGAGCCCATGACTGGTGATGTTGGACCAGACATACCTGTATGCTGGACCTTCCAACGGGTCCCATGTCTCAGGCTGAGCAGAATGAAAGAAACCTAGGCACTATTCTCTTGTCATTCAGTGTTCAGGTTCCAAACATTCTTTCTCTGAGATGATCTTAGGTTGTGAGATGACAGGACATACAACCCAGCATTCAGTCCCTGCAAATGTGGAATTCCTGACCCCTTTATTTCTCAAAGGACTCTTACACCAGGGGTCAGCCAATATTTCTTTTTCACTTTCTTTCTTCTCTGGACAGTCAGGATGGCTGTTTCCTTCCAGCTCACCTCACAGAGTCTGTGTGCAGAGTGCTAACTCTCCCCTGCCTGGAATAGAAACTCTACATTCAGTGCCCAAGGATGCTTTACCTCTAAAAATTATCACAGTGCTTCTCGGAATCACATTGCTTTGAGCAAAGAAAAGAATTTAAAACCCAAGGTAAGTTTTCAGCAGGGCAGTCTACTATAGAAACAGAGACACTAAACTAGTGCTTGGAAATAGAATTTGGCATTGTTGGTGGAGGGGAGAGTAAACACGAGTTAGACATTATAGAGCTTAGGTAGCACTGTAGCACTGGCCTTCCTTTGTTCATTGATTTGCTCGAGTGGGCACCAGTAACATCTCACAACAAATTGTGAGACTTGTTGTTACTGTTTTTGACATATTGAATACGTCATGGACAGGCTTTGCCATGGGGGAGAGATACTCTAGGTAGTTTGCCGAACTCTCCAAGAGGGTTGGAGGAATCAAATCTGGGTCAGCCGCATGCAAGGCAAATGCCTTACCCACTGTGCTATCGCTCCAGCCCAGACCTTAGGTACACAGGAGGATCCCAGCACCATGCCAGAGTGTTTGGCCTTGCTTCTGAAGTCAGTGGAGAACCCATGAAGGATTTAAGGGGAATAATGCAAAGTATTTGCATTGAACAAGGTGACTCTAGTCCTAGTGACAAGGACTCATTGTACAGAATAAGCTTGTAAAATAGTGAATATTTTGCCACAATTTGTATCATACCCATTTTATTAGTACAAGGCTTTATCAACTGAGCCATTGGATATAATCAAAATTGTACCATCCCCTGTCCTTAAAAGAGTGATGGTATTGAAATACAAATACCTTGACTTTGATTTTTTGTTATTTCAGTTTTTTTCTCTTTCTTCAGTTCTCTGTGTAATTTTGACAATATTTACTAATGCCTTTGTAATATTTAAAATTACCAGAAACCCCAGTAGTTTATACTGTGGACCTAGAGGTGGGGGAAGCCAGCGGCATTAGTTTTGCTAAACATGTTGAACTATTTTTTCAAATTGTGTTTGGAGTTCGAAGAAAACCAAAACATATTTTCATATTTTACCAGGACCTTTTCTCCTCCTTAATTTTAAAGTGATGTCTATTTTAAGGGAAATTTAATCCATATGTTACTAAATTCCTTACACTTACCTCATCAAAATTGGGTTCTATAGAGCTATTTGATGTACAAAAAACCTTGAGAGTTATTTTATGACTCTTTTAGGAGGAATTTTTTTCCTTAGGAAAAGGAAGTTACATTTGCTAGGTGAAGATTGAATCAAGTGCACCTTTGCCAAGTGTAAATTGCCTAATCGGTCTGGAGACCTGAATTTCATAGGAAAAAAATCCACTAACCAAGAAATTATATGAATCCTGGTGGTATCAACAATAATATGTTTTTAATAATTCTTATTTGCACTAAGATATATTTATGTTACCTGTAAAAGGTGATAAAAACTATAAAAGCTCATGGGATTCATTCATGTCAAAAAATCAAAATCAAGAAACCCTGCAAGGTTATCATAACTACAGTAAGTATTTTTTCTCAAATACGTCTCTTTAGGTAGTTTTTTTGAAACAGCTTTCAAGAGTTAATACTTATAAAGTTTATGAGAAATAAAAAATCCAAGATAACTTTTTTTCTGACTCTAGTAGGCCAAAATGTCTGCTTCAATATGTCAGTGAGGCTATGCTAGGTCAGATTGGAGAAACAGCTGAATAGATTAAAAATATGCTTTGCTTATAAGAGACTCAGGTTTGATCTCAGACACCTTATGATCCCCTTATACTATTGTAAACTATTATGAGCAAACCTTGACCATAGAGCTGGCAGTAGTCCCTGAGCAATGGTGAATGTGGCTAAAAATAAGAAAAGAAACGCGAAAAAGTATGATAGGTCAAGGTTGACAATAATATCAGCCAATGAAAAATTCAATATTGTTTTTTTAAAAAAATGATACAAAAATTCACTATTTAACATTTATTGTGTATTTACTACACATAATTAAATAGAGAAAACAAATATTATCAAGTGCTTACTATAAGTCAGACTACTAAACTTCTCACATATCCTATTTAAATTTCCCAAATCATTTGAGGGCAGGGATTGCTATAGTTATAGCTACAGTTTTACAAATAGAAAAAGAGTATGACAGAGACAACTAGTGTATTACCTAGTTTCTATTCTTGTAGATCAACAGAATGCAGAGTTTCTCTGATGAGGTAATGCAACCTTATAAGAGCACAATTTTCTGGTTTTCTTTGTGGCTCTGGACAGTTTGGTGATGGCCAGAAGACGACAGAGGACAGGGTATCTGAGAAAAGTGATTGGAAGAAGCCTTTATTTAGCTTTAAACCCTTTTAAAAAGAGTTCTTTGTTTTCTTTCTCTGGAGCATTTTGCTTGCAGGTGGAATTTCATTGATTGTACATTAACAAACAGGAACGTAGAAGCCTACTTTAAATAAAGTGTTTAAACACACCCCTTCAGTTGTTTGAGAGAAACCCAACACTATTCCATTCCAATACACTGAGATGAAGTAGCCTGTGCTGGGTTTCCTTCCACTTTGGAAGCCCAGCATGAATTTGCTTAGGAATTAAAGCCTCACTCTTATACTGAAGCTTGCCTTGTATGCCGCCATCGCCAAGGCTCAAAGTGGGAGGCCTATGCTTGATGCAGTGAAAGGGAGTGAAAACCCTTCACTCCTGGTAAAAATATATGAAGATGAGCTCTGGTTTTCAAGTGGGTAGGATGATGCAGGGCCAGAAAGGGGGGCAAGGGCTCAATAACCTTCAAAGCTAAGTCGAAGGAGAGATTCTGGGAGTGAAGTAGGACTTCCTCGGGGAGTATAAATCCTGACTTTGAGGACCAATATTCGCAGCTGTGCTCACAAAGATATGATATCAGGTTACTGTGCTCTTTTGCTGGTCTTCCCTTTAGAGTTCTGAGGGCTACACAGTCAGTAATGGATTGCTCTCTAGAGAAACTTTGCCTATTCCTTGCAGAATTGGTAGGTTGTACCAATTTAGCACAAGACTCCCTGATTTCCCAGAATTTTCCTTGCTCTCTATGGGGACCTCAAGCTCCAGATGTGCTAAAAAGTGGAGGAGATGCCAGAAATTTAAAAAAGAAAGTTTCTTTAAATAGGAGAGACCACAGGCATAGACAAGCCTCATCCCTGAGTGAATCTACTGAAAAACTCAGGTATGCAGGTTTTGTGACCAAAATCTCCAGGCTTTCAGGGAATTGGAAATGGGCTCAAAAATAAATCTCAAAAGAAAACAACAAGCTGCAGAGATGCCTCTAGGTCCCAAAGTCTATGTCCAGTTAAAAAATTAGATGCAGCTGTATCACCCTTTTAAAAACTTTAGAATTCCTAGAGCAATATATCACGTTCTATGCCTCTGATATACCAAAGGTAGCACACCACATTTGATGGGGTGTGAAGTAGAAGGAAAATAATCTCGATTAAAAATATAACATAAACTATATAATACATAAGTAGTATAATATACATATATATAAAATACAAGACTCAACCTATAACAACATGTTAGTAATCTCTCACACAAGGGCTTAATGACTACAGGATGCGATACAACAATCTTCACACACTTTCCTCTAAGAAAACATTTTTAGGAAATTTTTAGTGGGTTATTCATAACAAGCAATACAAAAAATCATTTAGGTCCTGCTTTTGGGGGCTGGTTTTAGGGGGTGTGAAAAATTAAAAATATGGTGGTGGGAAGGTGTAATAGTGGTGGAATTGGTGTTGGAATATTGAATATAATTATTGTGAAAGACTATAAAAATAAAATTAAATTAAAAAATATTTTTAAAAAGGAACGAGAGTTCCCTGTAGCTTCCCCTTAATGAAGATTCTCTGTACAAGGGAAAGGTAACACAGAAACTTTCTTTGAGCTTTTTCTACTGAGAACAGGGCCCAAGCCTGCCTGTATGTGGTGCCCCTGAGTGGGGGCTGGGAACTGCTAGCAATCACGTAGGTTTTCAATGGAAATAGCTGTCACCAAAACTTATCACATCACAGCCCCAGACATGGTGATACATGTGTTGGACTTCTAGCACAGTAACAAAGTGAAATTAATTCATTATGCTGCTTTTTTAATCTTTCGAATCCCAGATTCTTTTCTACACGTCCTTCACCTCAACTCCCCAAGGCACCACTCCTGGGAGGACACCTTTCCCAAAGTTTTTAACAAATGACTCCTCTTTCTTTTAATAAACTTTTCTTTTAATTATTATTATTATTTTAGGTTTTTGGGTCATACCAGTGATGCTTAGGACTTACTCCCGGCTCTGAGCTCAGGGATCACTCCTGCTAGGTCAGGAGACCATATGGGATGCAGGGGAACAAATTGGCCGCATGCAAGGCAAATTAATCCCAACTGGACTAATCTCTTCAGCCCAACTTTTCCTTTCCCACCTCTCACCACAAGCCTCTTTTTTCTTCAACAAGATATTAAGAGGGAAAAATGAATTTGCAATAAAAAATGAGTGTGTCTCCTGGAAATATATCCCAGAGAGGCAAAAAAGTATAGTCGAAGTGACATCTGCACTTGTTTGTTCATTGCAGCACTCTTTACAATAGCCAGAATCTGGAAAAAACCTGAGTGCCCAAGAACAGATTACTGGTTAAAGAAACTTTGGTACATCTACACAATGGAGTACTACATAGCTGTTAGAAAAGATGAAGTCATGAAATTTACATATAAGTGGTACTACATGGAAAGTATCATGTTAAGAGAAATGAGTCAGAAAGAGAGGGATAGACATAGAAAGATTGCATTCATCTGGGGATCATAAAGTAACAAAATAGGAGACTAACACCCAAGAGTGGACGAGATTAGTACCAGGAATTTTGCTCCATGGCTTGGAGGCCAGCCACACGCTGTAGGGGAAAAGGGAGCTCAGATAGAGAAGGGAGCACCAAATAAAGGGTGTTGGGAGGATCCTTCCAGGATGGGAGAAGCATGCTGAAAGTAGACTATAGACCAAATATGATTGCCACTCAATGCCTCTTTTGCAAACCACAACACCCAAAAGGAGAGAGAGAACAAAAGGGAATGCCCTGCCACAGAGGCAGGGTGGGATGGGGGGGTGGGTGGTGGGAGGAATGCTGGGATCCGTGGTGGTGGAAAATGGGCACTGGTGGAGGGATGGGTGCTTGACCATTGTACAATTGAAACCCAAGCACAAAATTTTGTAAGTCTACAACTGTACCTCATGGTGTTTCACTAACAAAAATTTTTTAAAAAATGTAAATGATGGAGAATGGGCACTGGTGATGGGATGAGTACTGGATCATTGTAAAACTGAAACCCAAGCACAAAAATTTGTAAGTCTACAATTGTACCTCATGGTGTTTCACTAATAAAATTTTTTTTAAAATGAGTGTGTGCATTATAAATTCCCATGAAATTTTCCTTGTCTAAAAATCCCATGTATTTTTACTCTATAGAAATATTGTAAAGGGCAGATTTAAAATTTTAGACCACAGCCTAATATTTTAGATCATGGCTCTGTGGCATCCCATTCTCTAAACCACTGAAATTATCCAGATTAGCACACCACTTTTGATGGGGTGTAAAGTAGGAGGCAACTTATCTTGATAAAAAGAAAAGATATTAGCACACAAGGTTCAGCCTGTAATGTTAGTAATCTCATACAAGAGCTTTTTTTTTTTTCAGGGTGAGATACAACAATCTCCACACACTTTCCTCTAAGGAAACTTTTTTGATAATTTTTAGTGTATTGTTCATAACAAGCAATAAAAAATAAATTATTTAGTATATGCCTTTGGGGGCTTCAGGGTCAGGTGAATGAGACCAGTTGTAGTTACTGGTTTTGGCATATCGAATACACAACGGATAGCTTGCCAGGCTCATCCGTGCGGGCGGAATAATCTTGGTAGCTTGCCAGTCTTTCCGAGAGGGATAGAGGCTTTTGGGGCGACCTCTAATCACCCTTGTAGGTGTTACCATATTTGTCAGAATTCCATGCCGGAGTTCCAACATCCGTCGACGATCAAGAATCGGGGACGCTGTCTCATTTGCCAAGGTGTCAAAAATCAGATGTGCTGGTCACGAAATGAGATTTAAAGAAGACCGCTGGACTAGAGCTGTTACTGACTGGATTCCACGGGATGTCAAAAGACCGCGTGGCTGCCCACCTACCAGATGGTCAGACTTCTTCGTGAAGATCATTAATGATCAGTTTGAGGCTCTTCATGTTCCCAGAGCAAACAGATGCCATTGGGCTACACTAGCACGCAACAGGGACAAATGGAGATGTTACTGGCGCCCGCTCAAGCAAATCGATGACTAACGGGAAGTTAAGTGATTAAGTGAAGTAATGCCTTTGGGGCAGACTGGGGTGAAATTTTGAAATAATGGTGATGGGATTGGTGTTGGAATATTGAATGTAATAAATTATTGTGAACAACTTAATACAAATTTTAATATACTAGAAAAAATATTTTAGACCTAAAATGAAATTGTGTACTGTTAAGTATTTAAATGCCCCCTTTTCTTTTGCTGAGACATATACTATGGGAAAAGAAAATTTCTCATTCCTAGAATTAAGGACATATGTGTGGGAACTCATGCTTATTCCAAATTTTAGCTTTTCTCTTACGTCTCATAATAATGCAGTTCTTTCACTAGGAGTTAGGTGGAATTTCTTTATGTCTTTTGTCTCATTTCAAGTTTGTGTCAAGTGGCTACTATAATCAGAATACTATACCAGGTTCTGATTGAGATTGATAGAAAACTGAAGAAGGCATGGAGAAACAGAGAAGAGAACTAGCACCATGGCATAGAAGGCAAGCCCATGTTTGCCTTCAAATGGCACCAAAGACCAGGTTTGGAGTAGGTGAGGGGCCAGGAAAACAGGTAATGTGCTGAATTTTGGCTGTGTCCGTGTCCTGACTTCCAGCTACTCTAATGGTGCTTTAGATGACTGTCATTACACAAAAGTAGATCTATGGTCAATCTGCACAGTCTCCATATGTGTTCACACATTACCTTTTTTTCAAGGTAGTGATGCTGCCTCCCCCTTTAAATATCTAGAAAACATATTTATCTTTCCCATTTCCAGTTTTCTATTTTGCGAGCTATGACAGGATTATTCTGGTGTAAAGCATAAAATGCAAGACAAACGCCCTACCAGCTGGAGCGATAGCACAGTGGGTAGGGTGTTTGCCTTGCACGCAGCCAACATGGCCGACCTGAGTTGGATTCCTCCACCACTCTGGGAGAGCCCAGCAAGCTACCCAGAGTCTCTCGCCCGCATGGCAAAGCCTGGAAAGCTACCCATGACGTATTCGATATGCCAAACACAGTAACAACAAGTCTCACGATGGAGATGTTACTGGACCCGCTCAAGCAAATCGATGAATAACGGGAGGACCATGATCGTTAAAGAATAAAATATTCTTTTGGAAGGTGTCATATATGCTGGTGTTCAGGACTTACTCCTGACTCTGTGCTCGGGATCACTCCTGCAAGGCTCAGGGAACCATTAATAGGTGCCAGAAATCAAACCTGGGCTCAATGCATGCAAGGCAAATGCCCTACTCACTGTACTCTAGCCCTAAAGCACAAAACCCTTTTTTTAAATTTTAATTAGTGAAACACCATGAGGTACAGTTGTAGAGTTACAAACTTTTGTGCTTGGGTTTCAATTATACAATAACCAAATATCCATCCCTCCACCAGTGCCCATTTTCCACCACTACAGATCCCAGTATCCCTCCCACCCTCAATCCCCCCATCCAACCCTACCTCTCTTGCAGGGCTTTCCATTTTGTTCTCTCTCTCCTTTTGGGTGTTGTGGTTTGCAAAAGAGGCATTGAGTGGCAATTATGTTCGGTCTAGAATCTACTTTCAGCATGCTTCTCCCATCCTGGGAGGATCCTCCCAACACCCTTTGTTTGTTGCTCCCTTCTCTATCTGAGCTCCCTTTTCCCCTAGAGTGTGTGGCTGGCCTCCAAGACATGGAGCAAAACTCCTGGTACTAATCTCGTCCACTCTTGGGTGTTAGTCTCCTATTTTGTTACTTTATGATCCCCAGATGAATGCAGTCTTTCTTTTTTTGACTTTATAAAAATTAAAAATAAATAAATAAATTTATTTTTAATTTTGATTAATGACACACCATGAGGTACAGTTGTAGACTTACAAATTTTGTGCTTGGGTCTCAATTATACAATGCAATCTTTCTATGTCTATCCCTCTCTTTCTGACTCATTTGGCTTATTAGCATGATACTTTCCATGTAGTGTAATACCACCTGTATGTAAATTTCATGACTTCATCTTTTCTAACAGCTACATTGTACTCCATTGTGTAGATGTACCAAAGTTTCTTTAACCAGTCATCTCTTCTAGGGCACTCAGGTCTTTTCCAGATTCTGGCTATTGTAAAGAGAAAGCACAAAATCTTAATTAAGTACCTTTATGTCTAAAACCTACTAGAGAAAACAAGTGTTAGATGAGAAAACTAAGAAGTTGTATTACCTTTGATAATTTTATCTTGTGGATTATTAATAAAGGAAAGGCCAACATGACGTTGCACGATAAGCCAAAACAAAGTTAATGGTTATGTTAACATCTCTCACTATGGGTCAGGGAATGTGCTACATTTTTTTCCCTGATAGTTCAGAGATCCTTTGGCCTAAGAACCATGATTTTGATGTTAATGAGGAAATGGAGTTTAGAAAAAGTGAAGTAAGTCTATAATAGGAACATGAAGAAAAGCTAGCTGAGAACAATAGTAGCTGAAAGTAACTGGAGTGAGAGAATTACTCAACATTCTCTGAGTCCAAATCAGTTCTCTTGACCATTTTCCTTGGTTGTCCTTAGGTTTTCTGATGGGGAAAAAGAATATGGACATGAACATTGTGAAGATATTTGTTTCAATTTGCTTTTATTTAATCCAAATTTTGTCCTGATATTCTTTTCTTTTCTTTCCACTTCATATTTCATAACTTGACCTTTGCTTTTAGTTATTTAGTTGATCTCAAGTCACAAGATGTTCTTTGAAGTCCAGGCATAGACAAAGGGAGATAAGGACAAGCTGCAGAACCCTCAAAGCATTCCTGATTTGTTAACTTTCTTCTCAGGCCTTATTCTTTGGCTCTCTTTATTCCTGATTCCATGCATCTTGAGTGCTTGCTTGTGTTCTGTCTTCCAACTCTCACCAACTATTTGGATTCACAAACATCTCCTTGGGCCCTTATGAGTTAAAATTTACAGGTTCTTGAAAAGCACAGGAAGCTCAGATTGCTGTGTATGAAGAAATGAATTGTATTTACTTTTCAACACCTCCCTATCTAGGTATGATGTTTATGTTATCTTGAAAACAGACACAAACAAACCTCCCAAAGTGCAGCCTTTTGATCTCAACAAAGCAATCAAGGATGTTTGACTCTCGTTTGGGATTCAGTTGAGGTTAACAGTGTCGAACAGTGACTCTACAGATTTCACAGTAACTGGTAAATACTGCCTCAAGTTTAGCTGTTCTGACCCAAACAATACTCTATTCCAATAAGCACAGTGCAGCATCTTGTTTAAAAATCAGAATATGTGGAACTTATGCCCAATCCAATCAGCTAATCAGTGGCTGAATAAATAGCAGTACTCCTACATAAAATAAAAAATCAAAATGTACCTGAATTAGGGGCCAGAGATATAATACAGTAGGCAGGTACTTGCCTTCACTTAGCCAACCTGGGTTCAATCCAGCATGTTCCCTGAGCCCCACAGGAGAGTACCTGAGCCTGGGGAAGCTCTTGAGCATGTCTGGATGTGTTCCCCAAACAAAAAAATATTATTCAAATTAAATAGACAATTGACTTGGTTTTTTTTTTGTCAGCAAAAGGGCATAAATAGATCTCATCTAAGGCTAGATTTCCAAACAAATCAAATATCTTTTTATTTATTTATTTATTTTAATTCCTTACTCATTTGCACATCAATGAGTCGGAATGACTAGATTTCAGTGGGCAGACATGGGCTGCCCTTGTATAGAGTTAGATATTTTATTTTATTTTTGGTTTGGGGCTATACTTGGCTGCTTAGTATTGGGGACCTATATGCTGTAAGAAACTGAACTTCTTGTATTCAAAGCATAGATATTAAGCTATCTCTCTGGTTCTAAGTATAGATACATAAAATACACATACTCAAAAGTATAAATTTGCAATGGCAATTGATTCTCCAACAGCATCAACTTTGCTGTTAATCCAATAATGTTATGTAATATCTGGGTGACAATATCTTCTGTACCAGGTTAAAGATCCCCCAAATTTCAGTAGTTTAACAAAATGCAAATGTGCTTTTATAAAATCACAAAGTTTTATTTTTAATTTATTTTTGTTTTTTGGAGGGGCCACACCAGTGATGCTCAGGGCTTACTCCTGATCAGTGATCATTTATTGGCAGGCCTCAGGGGACCATGTGGGTGCTGAGGATAGAACCTAGGTTGGCCCCATGGAAGCCATTTTCCCTATCCATTGCTCTACACTCCGGCCCAAAAAGCTTTATTTTCATAAAATACAAAATCATTATTTATGATCAAGTCTTTTCTGGTTGGAAGGAATGTCTTAGGTTTATTTTGTTTCATGCTCCATCTTTAGTACATGACAAAAGTCACCACTGAATGGCAGAGCATGAGAAATCCTGTGTAGGAGCCCTTTGTGGGTCATCACTAAGTGAGTTGCATGCAAGGAAATTGGAGGAAACAATTGAGCTTTATTCTTAGCCGGAAAAAGAAATGGATTTGATGAGTTCGGTAATGGCCTTGCCATCATCCTTTTATAATTTAAGATATATCTGGGATTAATATTTGAAAATTATTTTCCAAGTCAGTTACAGTTCTATAAGAAAACATAGCTTTTCCTAGTCTAATAATTAAAGCAGGATTTTTGAATAGTTCTCATATTTTGTTCTCCATGAAAAATAACCAATATCTATATCTATTTATCTCTTAGTTATCATATACATGAAGAGGCATGTATGGTACATGTACTTTGTTATATTCATGGTTTTAACTGATGACCTGACACTCATTGAGTTTGGACAGATCAATCTTCATTACTTAGCTTACTGAATCAAATATTAATTTTATACCCAAACTGCTCACAAACATATTCAGAACGAAAATGAGAGGGGGTACAAGGGGGGAGCAAGAGAGAGAGAGAGAGAGAGAGAGAGACTAAAAGGAATTGTCTTTCCAGTTAATGGGATTTACAAATTCCCAAATATTCAGTTATCAACTGGAGATGAGATGCAAACCAGTGATAATGTTTCAGTTTCAGTAAAACACCTTAGAGCTAGTAGTAGTTGATGTCATAGTTCTAGTACAACTTCAAAGATCCATAAAGAGGAAAAAATAAAGGAAGGAAAGAAGAAAGAGGTGAAAAAAATAAAAAGGAAGGAAGGAAGGAAAGAAGGAAGGAAGGAAGAAAGGAATGGAGGAAGGAAGGAAGGAAGGAAGGAAGGAAGGAAGGAAGGAAGGAAGGAAGGAAGGAAGGACAAAGAGAGAACCTTGCTCAGTTTGAATGCAGTCAGTCAAAAAAAATTTTTTCCTCAGTCTTTTGTTCTGTTAAGTCTTTGACTGGATGAAGCCCAATCACTCTGGGACAAACAATATCTGTCTTAGTCTACTACTGTGACAAAAGTCACTCTCATCCAGAAACACCCTCATGAACCCCCAGAAAAGTATCTGACCAAGTACCTCAGAACTTTATGACACATTCAAGTTGACACATAAAATTACCTTTCCAAGTCCTCCAAGACTTTAGCAACTTACTGAGTATATTTAGCAATTTACCGAGTATTTCCCAGAGTTAATAATCCCAAGAATGTAATTCATGTGCTGAAATAGATTTTTAAAGAGAAAGTCCTGCAGAAAAGGTACAAAGGTGTGTAGTGATGGCATGGTGATATTGAAGATGAGGGGTTATTACTGCCAGGGACATGCACAGATCCTCATTTCCACCCCAGCTGAGGAATCCCTCTCAGCTGAGGTCAATCTCCTGTTTCTTTTTCTTTTAATTTTTTAAATTTAATTTTTTTTTAATTTTTATTAGTGAGACACCATGAGGTACAGTTGTAGACTTACAAATTTTGTGCTTGGGTTTCAATTATACAATGATCAAATACCCATCCCTCCACCAGTGCCCATTTCCCACCACCACGGATCCCAGTATCTCTCCCACCCCCCATTTCCCACATCCCACCCTGCCTCTGTGGCAGGGCATTCCTCTCTGTTCTCTCTCTCCTTTTGGGTGTTGTGGTTTGCAAAAGAGGCATTGAGTGGCAATCCTGTTTGGTCTAGAGTATACTTTCAGCATGCTTCTCCCATCCTGGGAGGATCCTCCCAACATCCTTTATTTGGTGCTCCCAAATATCTGAGCTGCCTTTTCGCCTAGCATGTGTGGCTGGAAAACAGTATGAACGATTCTCAAAAAATTAGAAATTGAGTTCCCATTTGACCCAGCAATACCATTCCTGGGAATATATCTCAGAGAGGCAAAAAAGTATAGTTGAAGTGACATCTGCACTTGTTTGTTCATTGCAGGACTCTTTAAAATAGCCAGAATCTGGAAAAACCACAGCGGTAGGGCGTTCGCCTTACAAGCGGCCAACATGGCCGACCCGAGTTCGATTCCTCCACCCCTCTCGGAGAGCCCGGCAAGCTACCGAGAGTATTCGATATGCCAAACACAGTAGCA
Source organism: Sorex fumeus (assembly GCF_029834395.1). Lineage (NCBI taxonomy): Eukaryota > Metazoa > Chordata > Mammalia > Eulipotyphla > Soricidae > Sorex > Sorex fumeus. Next base: position 19,600,039 of record NW_026606067.1, read on the forward strand.
ACAAAGTCTCCAATGGAGACGTTACTGGGCCCACTTGAGCAAATCGACGATCAACGGGAGGGCCTTTACCTTTTACCTTACCTGGAAAAACCTGAGTGCCAGAGAACAGATGACTGGTTAAAGAAACTTGGTACATTTACACAATGGAGTACTATGTAGCGGTTAGAAAAGATGAAGTCATGAAATTTACATAACAAGTGGTACTGCATGGAAAGTATCATGCTAAGCAAAATGAGTCAGAAAGAGAGAGCTAGATATAGAAAGATTGCATTCATCTGAGGAACATATAGTAACAAATAGCGGTCTCCTGTTTCTTTGTTAGTCAGAGAGCATCTGGTCAGTAAGTCAATACATGGTCAGTAATCTTTGCATAAACTTGACTTTTTCAACAAGTAAAACCAAATTATTCATTGTGTTACTCTTCTGAATGTTAGTCATGTGTATCCATTTCAGACTTGCCCAGCTGTTTCAATGTTTCATATCAGCAGCTATGGCCTTTGGAGTGATTCTGAAAATTTCCTAGGTGTTCTAACCAATGTTGTTTTGTACTCAAACATCTTAATGTGGCAATGAAGAGGTTTGGGGAAGAGGCTTCTTAAGCTGTTTTCTTTCTTGCACTCATCTGTATTTTAGTGTCCTCATGACCTTGTGCCTCAGTTAATATCCTATTAGAACAGCACCTCGGGAGCTTCCTGTTCGGTTAGGGAGCTTTCTCCATCCTTGGAGAGAGGGAGCATGTTTATATTTAGAGTCTTTGATAATTCTTTTTATCGCTCGTGACACGTCAAGTCTCATCACCTGATAGTTGTCTCTCATAATATTTTTCTTTCATTGTCCTTCTTCTCAGGCTGCACCTCTCATGGTCTTATCAAAATTTCTGTGCCTCCTCATTACTCGTTCACTGATCCATCATCTGTGTAAGAACAAATCATGATCCCCTTGATGACATGGCACAAGCCAGCCTTGAAGGTGGTAGGGTATGCCGAACTGGTGAGTCATGTCTGGGAAGTCTTTGGCTGGCTTCCTCCTGTTCAAGGACAATTTTGCATTCTCACAAGTTCTAGGAATGTCTCTCCTTTAGGAACAACATCTGACACTGGAATTTATAAAAACTGTGGTGCTGTGTCAAGCCAAGTTTCTTCCATGATAGAAAAATTGAAGGTCAGGTTTGCTCCTGATTCTTGTGACTGGCTCATTGTGTTGCGACCTTGTATAGCCAGTCTCAAGTTCCCTTTGAGGTTTGGGCAGATGATTTGGTTTCTAAATGCAGTGTTTGGTACTTTCATAGGAATTCAGGGTCTGGTACCTGCCTTTCTCTCCATAGCCATCACTTAAAAATTGTTCCTTGGATTTCTGCTTCACTTACTTTCACTACACAATTTAGAATTTAATTATATATGACTTTATATTTTTGGACTCTTGCTTCCCAGTATGAACTGCTAATTTGTTAAAGTTATGGCCTATGTTTTATTCTTCTTTTTTTCTTCTTTTCTTTTTTTAAAATTTTTTTTATTATTATTAGTGTAACACCATGAGGTACACTTGTAGATTTACAATTTTTTGTGCTTGGTTTCGATGACACAATGATCAAATGCCTATCCCTCCACCAGTGTCCATTTTCCACAACCATGGATAAAATCCCTCCCATCCCCATCCCTCCCATCCCACCCTGCCTCTGCGGCAGGGCAAACCCTTGTGTTCTCTCTCTCCTTTTGAGTGTTGTGTTCTGCAAAAGAGGCTTTGAGTGGCAAACACGTTCAGTCCATAGTCTACTTTCAACATGCATCTCCCCTCCTGGGAAGATTCTCCAAACACCCTTTATTTGGTGCTCCCTTCTCTATCTGAGCTGCCCTTCCGCAAGAATGCCCGGCTGGACTCTAAGCTATAGAGTGATCCTCCTGGTGCTAATCTCAGCTATTCTTGGGTATTAATCTCATATTTTGTTACTTTATATTCCCCAGATGAATGCATTCTTTCTAGGTCTATCCTTCTTTCTGACTCATTTCACTTAGCATGATACTTTCCATGTTGTACCACTTGTATATAAATATCATGACTTCATCATTTTGAACAGCTACACAGTACTCCATTGTGTAGATGTACCAAAGTTTCTTTAACCAGTCATCTGTTCTTGAGCACTCAGGTTTCTTCCAGTTACTGGCTACTATAAAGAGTGCTGCAATGAACAAACAACTACAGATGTCACTTCCACTATAGTTTTTTGCCTCTCTGGGATATATTCCCAGTCGTGGTATTGCTGGGTCAAATGGGAGCTCAATTTCTAATTTTTTGAGAATCGTCCATACTGTTTTCCAGAAGGGTTGAACCAGTCGACATTCCCACCAACAGTGAAGGAGTGTCCCTTTCTCGCAAAACTCGGGCCAGGATTGGTTGTTTTTGTTCTTTTGGATGTGGGCCAGTCTCTGAGGTGTGAGATGGTATCTCATTGTGGTTTTGATCTGCAACTCTCTCATGATTAATGATGTAGAGCATTTTCTCATGTGCTTTTTTGCCGTTTGATTTCTTCTTTGAGAAAGTTTCTGTTCATTTCATTGCCCAATTTTTTGATGGGGTTGGATGTTTTCTTCTTGTGTTCAACCAGTATTTTGTATATCCTTGATATCAACCCCTAGTCAGATGTGTATTCGGCGAATATCCTTTCCCATTCTGTAGACTGTCTTTGTATTTTGGTCACTGTTTTTTGGAGGTGCAGTAGCTTCTTAGTTTAAGATAGTGCCATTTATCTATCTCTGTTTTCACTTGCTCTGCCAGTGGCATGGCATCTTTGAAGATACCATTAGCTTCAACGTCATGGAGGGTTTTGCCCACTTTATCTTCAATGTACCTTATGGTTTCTGGTCTGATGTTGAGGTCTTTAATCCATTTTGATCTTACTTTTGTACATGGTGTTAGGCAGAGTTCTGAGCCTATTTTTTGCATGTAGCCGTCCAGTGATGCCAACACAATTTATTAAAGAGGCTTTCCTTATTCCACTTCACATTACTTGCAAATTTATCAAAGATTAGATGAGCATATGATTGAGAGGAGATGTCAGTGTATTCAACCCTGTTCCTTTGGTCTGCAGTTCTGCCTTTGTTCCAGTACCATGCTGTTTTAATTATTACTGCTTTGTAGTACAGTTTGAAGTTAGGGAGGTTGATTCCTCCCATTTTCTTTTTCCCAAGAATTGCTTTAGCTATTCGTGGGGGCTTATTGTTCCATATAAATTTCAAGAGTGTTTGCTCCATTTCTTTGAAGAATGTCATGGGTATCCTTATAGGGATTGCATTGAAATTATACAATGCTTTCGGTAGTATTGCCATTTTGACAATGTTAAGTCTCCCGACCCATGAGCAGGGGATATCTTTCCATTTCCTCATATCCTCTTTTATTTCCTGAAGTAGCGTTTTGTAGTTTTCTTTGTACAGGTCCTTTACTTCCTTAGTTAAGCTGATTCGTAGGTACTTGATTTTCTGGGGCACAATTGTGAATGGGATTGTTTTTTTCATGTTGCTTTCTTCTCTCTCACTGTTTGCGTATAGGAAAGCCATGGACTTTTGGGTATTGATTTTATAACCTGCAACTTTACTATACGAGTCTATTGTTTCTAGGAGTTTTTTGGTGGAAGTTATTGGGTTCTCTAAGTAGAGTATCATATCATCTGCGAATAGTGAGAGCTTGATTTCTTCCTTTCCTACCTGAATGCCCTTAATATCTTTTTCCTGCCTAATCGCTATTGCAAGTAGTTCCAGTACTATATTGAACAGCAGTGGAGAGAGTGGGCATCCCTGTCTCGTCCCTGATCTTAGAGGGAAGGCTCTCAGTTTTTCCCCATTGAGGATGATGCTTGCTGTAGGCTTGTGGTAGATGGCTTTAATTATGTTGAGGAAGGTCCCCTCTATACCCATTTTGGCTAGGGTTTTCATCATAAAGGGGTGCTGAATCTTATCAAATGCTTTCTCTGCATCTATTGATATGATCATATGCTTTTTATCTTTTCTTTTGTTGATATGGTGGATTATGTTGATTGATTTCCGAATGTTAAACCATCCTTGCATCCCTGGGATGAATCCTACTTGGTCATGGTGTATGATCTTTTTGATGAATAGTTGGATTCTATTTGCTAGTAGTTTGTTGAGGATCTTTGCATCTGGGTTAATCAGGGATATCGGCCTGTAATTCTCTTTCTTTGTGGTATCTCTGTCTGCTTTTGGTATCAGTGTGATATTTGCTTCGTAGAAACTGTTCGGAAGTGTTTTTGATATTTCAATTTCGTGGAAAAGCTTAAAGAGCGTTGGGAGTAAGTCCTCTTTAAAGATTTGGAAGAATTCACTAGTGAATCCATCCGGGCCAGGACTTTTGTGCTTGGGGAGACTTTTTATTACCATTTCAATTTCCTTGATGGTAATAGGTCTGTTCAGGTATTCCAGGTCTTCTTGGTTCAGCCTTGGGAGACTGTAGGAGTCTAGGAATTTAACCATTTCCTCGAGGTTTTGATGTTCCGTGGCATAAAGCTTCTCAAAGTACTCCCTGAGGATCCTCTGAATTTCCGTGGTTTCTGTTGTAATGACCCCCTTTTCATTTCTGATTCGGTTTATTAGGGTTTTCTCTCTCCCTTTCTTTGTGAGTTTTGCTAGAGGCTTATCGATCTTGTTAATTTTCTCGAAGAACCAGCTTTTTGTTTCATTAATCTTTTGGATTGTTTTTTGGGTTTCCATCTCATTAATCTCTGCTCTGAGTTTTATTATTTCCTTTCTCCTGTTCGGGTTGTGCTCCTTTTTTTGGTCCTTCTCCAAGCTCTTAAGCTGTGAGGTTAGGTTACTTATGTGTGCTCGCTCCTCCTTCCTGAGGAATGCTTGTAGAGCTATAAACTTTCCTCTTAGCACAGATTTTGCTGTGTCCCATAAGTTTTGGTAACTCGTGTTCTCATTTTTATTCGTTTCTAGGAATCTTTTGATTTCCTCTTTGATTTCCTTTCTAATCCACTCGTTGTTCAATAGTGCACTGTTTAATTTCCAGGTGTTTGATTTAGTTTTCTGTTTTTGTGTGTGATTTACTTCTAATTTCAGCGCATTATGGTCTAAGAAGATTGTTGATACAATCTCTACCTTCTTAATTTTATGGAGGCATGTTTTGTGGCTCAGCATGTGGTCTATCTTGGAAAATGTTCCATGTACGCTTGAGAAGAATGTGTATTCAGCTTTTTGTGGATGTAGTGTCCTGTATATATCTACTAAGTCCCTTTCTTTCATTGTTTCCCTCAAATGAAGTATGTCCTTGCTAAGCTTGAGTCTGGTTGATCTATCAAGAGGTGACAAAGCAGTGTTTTAGTCTCCCACTAGTATTGTGTTGCTATTGATGTCTTTTTCCAAATCTATGAGTAGTTGTTTTAAGTACTTTGCTGGTCTCTCATTAGGTGCATATACATTTATTATTGTAAGTTCTTCCTGTTGTACAGATCCTTTGATCAAAAAGAAATGGCCTTCACTGTCTCTTATGACCTTCCTCACTCTGAAATCGATGTGGTCTGATATAAGGATGGCTACCCCAGCTTTTTTATGGGAGCTGTTTGCCTGTAGGATTGTTTTCCAGCCTTTGACTCTGAGTCTGTGTTTGCTTTGACTATTGAGATGCGTTTCTTGCAGGCAGCAGAATGTTGGGTTCAATTTTCTAATACATCCTGCCACTCTATGTCTTTTAATTGGTGCGTTTAGCCCATTGACATTGAGAGAGATTATTGTTATGGGATTTTGTCCCATTGTTCTGTTAAAATTTGGTGTATTTGAGGGTCCTTTCTTGCCTCAAAGTAGCCCATTTAGTTGTTCTTGTAACCATGGTTTTGAGTCTATGAAGTTCCTGAGCTGTTGTTTGTCTGTGAAACTGTGTGTTGTTCCTTCTATTATGAATGAGAGTCTTGCTGGGAAAAGTATTTTGGGGGAGGCATTTATTTCATTGAGTTTTTTTACTATGTCCCACCACTGTTTTCGGGCCATGAGGGTTTCATCAGAAAAATCAGCTGTGAATTTTAAGGATGCTCCTTTGTAAGAGATTTCTTTCTTCGATCTTGCTGCTTTCAGAATTTTGTCTCTGTCTAAGGTTTTGATCATTTTGATCAGAATGTGTCTTGGGGTATTTTTATTCGGATTTCTTCTAGCTGGTACCCTTTGGGCCTCCTGAATGTGGTCACAAGTTTTCTTCAGCTCTGGAAATGTTGTAGCAATGATTTCTTTGACAGTTTCTTCTTCATCGAGGTTTTCTTCCTGTCCCTCTGGGACTCCAATAATTCTTATGTTACCCCTCTTGGATTCATCACGATCTTCTCTTGCATCTGTTCCCGAATTGTGAGTCTCTTTTCCATTTTCTGCTCTTTTCTGGAGAGTCTCTGAACTTCATCTTCGAGCTCACTGATTCTGTTCTCAGCCGCTCTTACTCTGCTGCTGAGGCCTTCCACTGAGCTTTTCAATTCGCCTACGAGATTTTTCAGGTCTCATATTTCTGATTGCATTTTCCTCATTTCTGCCTTCAGATCCTCTTGTCTTCTATTGGCATTGGTTTCCATTGTTTCTTTTAATTCCCTAAGCATCCTAAGTAGCTCCCTTCTGAATTCCTTGTCAGAGAGGTTGTCTAACACTACAGTACTCTGGGTGTCATCTGGGCTAGACTCTTCAATATGAAAGTTTGGTGGGCTTTTGCGTTGCTTTACCATTGTGAGAGGTGTGGTTTAGTCCTTCACGTTCAGTGTTACTATTCTGCTTGATATGCAGTGTGAGTTAAGATAGGCTTATGAGTTATTGGCTACTGTGTGTTCTTGTAGCTGAGCTAAAATAGAGAAGTTTCCATCTAAGAAGTTAGCTTATGGTTCCTATGGCATATGTAGTGGGAAAATATTTCGCGGCCGCTGATGCGGCCGCGGCTCCGGAAAGAGTCACTGGCACTGGGCGAGGAGTTGGGAACGTCTCCTGTTTGGAATTGGAGCCGTTCAGCTTTGTTGCCCAGAGCTGGGCCTCTGTGCCCGTCCCACGCAGATCAGGGGTTGAAAACCGGCTGTCTAGGGGCTGTTTCTAGCTGCGCGTGCCCAGAGAGGGACCCAGGCCCTTGGGGGCGGGCTGTACCTGTTGGAATTGGAGCCGTTCAGCTTTGTTGCCCAGAGCTGGGCCTCTGTGCCCATCCCACGCAGATCAGGGGTTGAAAACTGGCTGTCTAGGGGCTGTTTCTAGCTGCGCGTGCCCAGAGAGGGACCCAGGCCCTTGGGGGCGGGCTGTACCTGTCTTTGTATTTTGGTCACTGTTTTTTGGAGGTGCAGAAGCTTCTTAGTTTAAGATAGTGCCATTTATCTATCTCTGTTTTCACTTGCTCTGCCAGTGGCATGGCATCTTTGAAGATACCATTAGCTTCAACGTCATGGAGGGTTTTGCCAACTTTGTCTTCAATGTACCTTATGGTTTCTGGTCTGATGTTGAGGTCTTTAATCCATTTTGATCTTACTTTTGTACATAGTGTTAGGCAGAGTTCTGAGCCCATTTTTTGCATGTAGCCCTCCAGTGATGCCAGCACAATTGTTAAAGAGGATTTCCTTACTCCACTTCACGTTACTTGCAGCTTTATCAAAGATTAGATGATCATATGATTGAGGGGAGATGTCAGTGTATTCAACCCTGATCCATCGGTCTGCATTTCTGAGTTTGATCCAGTACCATGCTGTTTTAATTATTACTGCTTTGTAGTAGAGTTTGAAGTTAGGGAGGTTGTTTCCTCCCATTTTCTTTTTCGCAAGAATTGCTTTAGCTATTCGTGGGGACTTACTGTTCCATATAAATTTCAAGAGTGTTTGCTCCATTTCTTTGAAAAATGTCATGGGTATCCTTATAGGGATTGCATTGAATTTATACAATGCTTTCGTAGTATTGCCATTTTGACAATGTTAAGTCTCCCGACCCATGAGCAGGGGATATCTTTCCATTTCCTCATGTCCTCTTTTATTTCCTGAAGTAGCGTTTTGTAGTTTTCTTTGTACAGGTCCTTTACTTCCTTTGTTAAGCTTATTCTTAGGTACTTGATTTTCTGGGGCACAATTGTGAACGGGATTGTTTTTTTCATGTTGCTTTCTTCTATCTCATCGTTTGCGTATAGGAAAGCCATGGACTTTTGGGTATTGATTATATAGCCTGCAACTGTACTATACAAGTCTATTGTTTCTAGGAGTTTCTTGCTGGAGGTTATTGGGTTCTCTAAGTATAGTATCATATCATCTGCGAATAGTGAGAGCTTGATTTCTTCCTTTCCTACCTGAATGCCCTTAATATCTTTTTCTTGCCTAATCGCTATTGCAAGTAATTCAAGTACTATATTGAACAGTAGTGGAGAGAGTGGGCATCCTTGTCTCATCTCTGATCTTAGAGCGAAGGCTCTCAGTTTTTCCCCATTGAGGATGATGCTTGTTGTAGGCTTGTGATAGATGACTTTAACTATGTTGAGGAAAGTCCCCTCTATACCCATTTTTCTAGGGTTTTCATCATAAAGGGGTGCTGGATCTTGTCAAATGCTTTCTCTGCATCTATTGATATGATCATATGCTTTTGATCTTTTCTTTTGTTGATATGGAGGATTATGTTGATTGATTTCCGAATGTTAAAACATCCTTGCATCCCTGGGATGAATCCTACTTGGTCATGGTGTATGATCTTTTTGACGAGTAGTTGGATTCTACTTGCTAGTAGTTTGTTGAGGATCTTTGCATCTGTGTTCATCAGGGATATCGGCCTATAATTCTCTTTCTTTTTGGTGTCTCTGTCTGCTTTTGGTATCAGTGTGATATTTGCTTCGTAGAAACTGTTCGGAAGTATTTTTGATATTTTAATTTCGTGGAAAAGCTTGAAGAGGATTGGGAGTAAGTCCTCTTTAAAGATTTGGAAGAATTCACTAGTGAACCCATCCAGGCCAGGACTTTTATGCTTGGGGAGACTTTTTATTACCATTTCAATTTCCTTGATGGTGATAGATCTGTTCAGGTATTCCAGGTCTTCTTAGTTCAGCCTTGGGAGTCTGTAGGAGTCTAGGAAGTTATCCATTTCCTCGTGGTTTTGATGTTCCGTGGCAAAAAGCTTCTCAAAGTGCTCCCTGAGGATACTTTGAATTTCTGTAGTTTCTGTTGTAATGACCCCCCTTTCTTTTCTGATTCGGTTTATTAGGGTTTTCTCTCTCCCTTTCTTTGTGAGTTTTGCGAGAGGCTTATCGATCTTGTTAATTTTCTCAAAGACCAGCTCTTGGTTTCATTGATCTTTCGGATTGTTTTTTGGGTTTCCATCTCATTAATCTCTGCTCTGAGTTTTATTATTTCCTTTCTCTTGTTTGGGTTGTTCTCCTTTTTTGGTACATCTCCAAGCTCTTAAACTGTGAGATTAGGTTACTTATGTGTGCTCGCTCCTCCTTCTGGAGAAATGCTTGTAGAGCTATAAACTTTCCTCTTAGCACAGATTTTTGCTGTGTCCCATAAGTTTTGGTAACTCGTGTTCTCATTTTCATTCGTTTCTAGGAATCCTTTGATTTCCTCTTTTATTTCCTTTCTAAGCCACACATTGTTTAATAGCACACTGTTTAATTTCCAGGTGTTTGATTTAGTTTTCTGTTTTTGTGTGTGATTTACTTTTTATTTCAGCGCATTATGATCTGAGAAGATTGTTGATACAATCTCTATCTTCTTAATTTTATGGGGGCATGTTTTGTGGCTCAGCATGTGGCCTATCTGGGGAATATTCCATCTCCGCTTGAGAAGAATGTATATTCACCTTTTTGATGATGAAGTGTCCTGTATATATCTACTAAGTCCCTTTCTTCCATTGTTTCCCTCAGGTGAAGTATGTCCTTGCTAAGCTTGAGTCTGGTTGATCTATCAAGAGGTGACAAAGCGGTGTTGAAGTCTCCCACTAGTATTGTGTTGCTATTGATGTCTTTTTCCAAATCTATGAGTAGTTGTTTTAAATACTTTGCTGGTGTCTCATTAGGTGCATATATATTTATTAGTGTAAGTTCTTCCTGTTGTACAGATCCTTTGATCAATAAGAAATGGCCTTCACTGTCTCTTATGACCTTCTTCACTCTGAAATCAATGTGGTCTGATATAAGGATGGCTACCCCAGCTTTTTTATGGGAGCTGTTTGCCTGTCGAATTGTTTTCCAGCCTTTGACTCTGAGTCTGTGTTTGCTTTGACTATTGATATGTGTTCCTTGCAGGCAGCAGAATGTTGGGTTCAATTTTCTAATTCATCCTGCCACTCTATGTCTTTTAATTGGTGTGTTTAGCCCATTGACATTGAGAGAGATTATTGTTATGGGATTTTGTCCCATTGTTCTGTTGAAATTTGGTGTATTTGCCTTAAAGTAGCCCATTTAGTTGTTCTTGTAACCATGGTTTTGAGTCTGTGAAGTTCCTGAGCTGTTGTTTGTCTGTGAAACTGTGTGTTGTTCCTTCTATTATGAATGAGAGTCTCACTGGGTTAAGTATTTTTGGAGAGGCATTTATTTCACTGAGTTTTTTCACTATGTCCCACCACTGTTTTCGGACCATGAGGGTTTCATCAGAAAAAATAGCTGTGAATTTTAAGGATGCTCCTTTGTAAGAGATTTCTTTCTTCGATGTTGCTGCTTTCAGAATTTTGTCTCTGTATAAGGTTTTGGTCATTTTGATCAGAATGTGTCTTGGGGTATTTTTATTCGGCTTTCTTCTAGCTGGTACCTTTCGGACCTCCTGAATGTTCCCACAGGTTTTCTTCAACTCTGGAAAGTTTGTAGCAATGATGTCTTTGACAGTTTCTTCCTCATCAGGGTTTTTTTCCTGTACCTCTGGGACTCCAATAATTCTTATGCTACCCCTCTTGGCTTCATCACTATCTTTTCTTGCCATCTGTTCCCTAATTGTGAGTCTCTTTTCCATTTTCTGCTCTTTTCTAGAGAGTCTCTGAACTCTATCTTCAAGCTCACTGATTCTGTTCTCAGCAGCTTATACTCTGCTGCTGAGGCTTTCCACTGAGTTTTTCAATTCGCCTACCAGGTTTTTCAGGCCTGACATTTCCGATTGCATTTTCCTCATTTCTGCCTTCAAACCCTCTTGTCTTTTATTGGCATTGCTTTCCATTATTTCTTTTAGTTCCCTAAGCATACTATGTAGCTCCCTTCTGAATTTCTTGTCAGAGAGGTTGTCTAACTCTAAAGTACTGTGGGTGTCTTCTGGGCTAGAATCTTCAATAAGAAAGTTTTTTGGGCTTTTGTGTTGCTTTACCATTGTGACCAGTGTGGTTTAGTCCTTCATGTTCACTTTTACTATTCTGCTTGATATGAAGTGTGAGTTGAGATAGGCTTTTGAGTTATTGGCTACTGTGTTTCTAGTGGCTTAGCTAACCTAGAGAAGTTTCCATCTAAGAGGGTAGCTTATGGTTACTATGGCATATGCAGTGGGAGAATATTTCGCGGCCACATTAGCGGCCATGGCTCTGGAAAGGGTCCCTGGCTCTGTGCGCCGGGCTGTACCTGGTTGAATGAGGAGAGAGTACCCGGAGACGTTCAGCTTTGTTGCTGAGAGATGGGATTGGCTTCAGTTCCCATCCCGCGCAGATCGAGGGAGAAAACCGACTGTTCTAGGGAATTGAGCTAGCTTTGCATGCGCATCAACATGATACTTTTCATGTAGTACCACTTGTATGTAAATTTCATGACTTCATCCTTTCTGACAGCTACATAATATTCCATTGTGTAGATTTATCAAAGCTTCTTTAACCAGTCATGTGTTATTGGGCACTCAGTTTTTTTCCCGATTCTAGCTATTATAAACAGTGCTGCAATGAACAGACAACTGCAGATGCCGTATTGTCTATATTTTTTTGCTTCTCCGGGGTATATTCTCAGGAGTGGAATTGCTGGGTCAAATGGGAGCTCAATTTCTAGTTTTTTGAGAATCGTTCATACTGTTTTTCAAAACTCAGCAAGGAAACATACCTAACTTTTGGCCGTTTACTTTCTTGGTAAACTTTGCCCCAAGGTTTTGGGGTCTGGCCAAAGGCACAGTGGCAATTTTGGGGTTTTTGGAAGTCTGATGCACCATCAGGCTGCTGATGCACCAGCCTTTTTTTTCAAGCCACACTTATTACTAGAAAATCTTTCTGCAACAAAATAATATGAGCTTCTGCTGATTTTCTCTCAGGTCAGTCCTTTCTGTGCTGAATCCTGCATCCTGCACCCTGTATTTAACGTCAGGGTTCCAACCTGGCCGAGTCTCCTGCTTCATTTCTATTGATCTGCCTTCTGAACTGCAGCTGACAATTGTTCCAACCACAAATCTCATGGGCTTCTTTTGTTCTCTCCTACTTCCGGAATCAAGTCCCAGATCCATGGTATTTTGAAGAGGTTAGCAATATAACTTTTCACCCCCACCCATTTCCCTGAGCTTCCAGCCTCTCACTGATATCTTTATCCCTCCCTCACCCAATGGATGTATGCTAAGCCTCACCCAGAGTGGTCTATTCATTTCCTGCAGTGTATCATGTCACTGTCTTTGCTTTTGAATGAATTTTTCATAGGAAAAGAGATGCTTCAAAGGGCTGGAGTGCATGCTTCACTTTGGGAAGCCTCAGATTCAATCTTCTGCACTACATGGTCTCCTAAGCACCACACCTTGAGCAATGCCTGAACACTGTTGGTTGTGAAATGTCTCCCAAATGTGAAAAATAAAAATAATTTTGTATTTTCTTTATGTATCCTCTCATTCTTCGAAATGGGAAATAGTTGCCTTTAAACCAATATCTTATAAATAATCAAATATACATAGCACATATTTTCAAAATCATTAAGCATCTCTATGCCCAGAGCCTAAAGGGACAGTAGCATCTGACATTCTGAAAATATGTGACTAATAAAGGAATTAATCATAAGGAAATAACAATGTCAAAGAATCCAGGTCAGCAGATAAATGTATCCAGATTCATTGGACATCTTCTGCATATGTCTGGAAGACTTCTTTCATGGCTAGAAAAAAGTGCACATTTCTGGTTCATGTTCCCATCCTCACTCTATACAGGAGTCTTGGAAATCCTCAACAATGTCAATGGTCAAATATTCAGTTTTGGTGTGGTTGGGCATCAATGTGATTGAGCAATGGAGTGGACATGGAGTATTCAAAGGCTGCTCTGCCAGCATGAAGCACATTGGATCCACCTGTAGAGAAAACTGCCTACCAATCAGGTGAGGGGATGAGCTTACAGGAGAAAAACACCCTTCAGAAGGGTAGCCAGTAAGGGATGAAGGAGACAAACTGAAGATTCTTCCAGTATGTGTCACTCTTAAAAATCTTGCTAATTTTTTTTGTTTTGTTTTAACAAAGTATGACTGAAAAGGGTCATGCAGCCTAGGGAAGTAAGTCCACACATACTTGTAACATGAGTTAATATTTACTGAGAAATCATAGGTTACAACAAATTCAACTTTCTGGCTCCCTCACAGAGCTTTTCTTTCCAATCATGCTAGTGACTTCCTACAGATAGTTTATAACTCTATGCTTCACCCTCCTAGAGCAACCAAATTTAAAGAATCAGAGAAACTGTATGTCCATGTGGCTCTTAAGAAAGTGTCTAAGAAAATATATTTGAGGCTGGGTAGTGGATCCATATGCAGAGGCAGACAGTAGATATGTCAACTAATAGTTAGATTTTCCTTTGTTCTAGGTGTGATTTCTTACAAACCTGGACACCCTGAGAGAGAAATGCTTTGTAGTCCAAACTGCTGTTTATTTTGGACTCTGTCTCTCTTTCAGCTTTTCATTGTGACATTAGGAATGAGATCACTATTGGAAGCAGATCTGTCTTCTGTTTCTACTGTTAAAGAATTACCTACCCACTGAAAAAAACACATGGGATTAACAATGGCCTGATCCCAAATATATGCTCTTTGGAATCATATAAATTGCATTTAGGATACTAGTAGATTTCAATTCAACTTTCTGAAATATTTCTATATGAGTGATTGAACTTACTAAATGAAATGTTTCCTGTGCTCAGTTTTGGTCCTTTGACTGCTAGGACTTCAGTGATTCTGACCCATTCATTTTTCATATCTGGGGTTGGAACAAAGGCAGGTTATTGTGTTTTTATCCATATATGTCTTTAGTGATATCTCAAATTACAATCTTATGAATAGAAAATGGTACTGAAGAGTTATTCTTAGCATATTCTGAACTTCCTATGTGTAGTCTTCTAGTTAAGAAATGACTAGGACTTCTGCTACTGTACAAATTATGATGTGGGATTATTTTTGCTTTGTGGATTTTAGTTGATATTCATCCAAAAGTCTCCGGTGGCTTTAATTTTCAGAATCACTGAAGAGCATATTAGTGTTTTTGTACTTCTTTGATTAGTCCCTTGAATTAATTTCCAATTATTCACATCAGATTAATATCCCAAATTATCTGGATAGCCTGAAAAAAGTAGAAGGAACTCTGATGTACTCACTCGTGCTTACCCCACAAACTTTGATTTGTGGGGTACAAATTTTTTAACTTAACGCTGAGCCTAATGATTTCCATACAATGTTGTATTGATAATAAACAATGCTAAAACACCCATTTTATAAGTATGGAGATTGAGATTCAAGAAATAAAGAAATTGTGAATAAAAGACTAGGTTAAAATTTAGGTCTGTCACTAGAAAGAGTCAAGGGTCTTTTTTTCCCATTAGACATGCTCCCCTCTGCCAATGAAAACACGGACACATCTACAGGAGGGACAAGGTCAACAGTGACACAGACAATTCCCCTAAATAATAGAGAATATAGGAAAGACGTCTTCTTGCTCTTAGTTTGGTTTCTGGAACACCCTCTCCCCCATATTTCTCCTACCTTTCCTCCCCACCACCCAAGATGTGTCAGGAACTCACCCAGCAAGCAAATAAAGGAATATCACTCTAGGATTTCTTCTCAAGGGTGCCTCCCACATCCTCCAGCCTTGAAAAGCCTCACAACATTTCAAAAGACAGAATTAGAAAAAGAAGCTTTAAAAAGAAGCAGACCTGGAGTTCTGCAGAGGCAACAGAGACCTCTTTGAGGTCATTCTTTCTTTTTCTTGCACTGATGTATTCTCTCCAGAGTGATAATAATCTTTTTTGAAATGCAGGTCTAAGATGGAAGGAATTTTTATCTGGAAGAGTAATATAAATTAGCTTTGACTGCCAGTTTCCACTGATTATTACTTTCCAGGCGGAATTCCTACAAATTCTTGAGGCATGACCTCCAATGAAAAAATAAAACCCCTTTAAAAACTTGTTGAGAAATTCCAGATAACTTTCACAAGAGATTTAATTTTAGAGTATTAGCACAATCTTGGTTGGAAAGATAAAACTACAATGTAGTTATTGGGTGAAAGTCATTACTTCACAATGAAGTCACTACAGATTATTTTTCTGTCCTTTATCGGTTCTCTGTTTCTTTTTCTCCCACTAAAACTTCATTATTTTCTCCCAAAACTCATTTTATTATTTATTTCTCAGTGACTCTTAATTTACCTTTATAAAAGTTGATAAAGCATTTTAGCAGGTAACTGAAAACAGCCACTGGAGACTCAGGCTACCAGGATGAGCAAAGGCTGTAAGCAACTAGCCACCTAGTGACTTGTATTGTGCATTTTTGCACACATGGGGTTTTGAAAACCAGAGTGGAAACTTTTATTTAAATGCATCAGTTGTAGTAATATTATGTCTGTATTTTTGAAAAATGTAAGCATAAGGGAGTAATAACATGCCAACAAGTAGTATCTGAGCAAGTAGTAGGCAGCAGGTGTGAGAACTTGGGATCATCATTCCCACTGGTGAGATGGCAAAAGTGCAAGTCAGGAAGGTAAACTGATTCATTCCTGGACTCACAATTGCTGCTTCATGTGGGGGCAGCAGTTCAAAGCCATGAACAACTGACTGTAAAGCTGGTTCCCTTACCATTGCTGTCTATTGCTCTTTCCCAAAGGGAGTTAAATGAAAATGGGAAAACATAATACCAGAGCCACATATGCAAAAAGTGTAAATGGCTCAGAGTGGCCCAAGGGAAAAAATGTCACTTGCCCTGTAAAATATGTAAATATGTAAAATATGTAAAATAGTAAATACAAAAAGGAATTTTGTGAATTTATAACATTCTGTATTCTAAAATATTCCGATTTCTCTGAAAATGAGACACTGGTAAAAATTTTTTTAAATTTAAAATTTTTTTTCTTTATTCAAAACTATTCATATTTAGAAGTAATTATATCATAAGTCAAAATAGGTTGTCTTTTCAAGACTAACGCAGCATTGTAAGCTTAAGGAATGACATCTTACATCTATTTTTCACACAACTGTTTCTCGTCTGTTCTATTACATTATAAATTTCACTTCTACTTTTTATTGCTTGGGGGAAAGTGACCCTAATCTAATTCTCTCATTTAGTTTCATAATAACAAATATTTGTGTTATAGGAAAAAGACATAACTAAAAACAAATAATTACAAATGTGTAGGCCTGTGTGGGGATTTGAACACATATTGAAGAGAGGACTTCCACCATAGACATGACAAGAGAGAGGTAGGCATGAGAAAGGAGAGATACCAGGATATCAGTTTCTCCAGACTGGACCCAAAGGTAACTCAGTAATTGCCATGGTCTTAATATCAGGTCCACCAGAATCCTTCACTTAATCACTTGACATACTGTTACTCATCGGGTGATTTGCTCAAGCGGTTGTCAGTAATGTCTCCATTCGTCCCTGTCACGTGTTAGTGTAGCCCACTAGCGTCTGCTCATTCTGGGAACATGAAGAGCCTCAAACCGATTGTTCAGGGTCTTGATGAAGAAGTCTATCTCGTAGGTGGGCGGCCACGCAATATTTTGATGTCCCGTGGAATCCAGTCGGTAATGGCTCTAGTCCAGTGGTCATCTCCAAATCGCATTACGTGTCCAGCTCATCTGATTTTCGATGCCTTGGCAAACGAGACAACATCCCTGATTCTTGATCATTGATGGAAGTCGAAACTCCGGCTTCTTTGTCTCATTTGAGTGAAGTGTGATACTCCAAGCATAGCTCTTTTGATTTCTCTTTGGGAGACGCGAATAGTGTTCTCATCCTGTTTTCGTAGGGCCCAGGTTTCTGAGGCATATGTTAATGCAGGAAGAACACTGGAATCAAAGAGATGTGCCTGGAGCCGGAGGTTCTTCATCCTCTTAGCTATTTCTTTGATACTCTTGAAGATGTTCCAAGCTGCTCAGGTCATTCATCATGTTGACTTTTTGACCTAGGTACACATAACTGTTGCATTCAAAGATGTTCATTCCATTGAGAGGAATGGAACATCAGGAACAAGACCGTTTCTCACAAACATTGTCCTCGTGAGATTCAGCTACAGTTCTAACTTTTCACACTCACAGTTGAAGTTGGCCAGCATTTGTGCCACTTGGCTAATGTTTGGTGTTATTAGAACAATGTCATCAGCAAAGCAGAGGTGGTGTAGTTGATAACCACCTATGTTCACACCCATTTCTTCCTATTCCAGTTGCCGCATGATGTTCTCGAGCGTGGCACTGAAGAGTTTCGGTGAAATGGCATCACCCTGCCGAACCACTCTCTTGAAATGGATGATCACTTCCTTGTATAATGGTTAGATCCTGGTAGTGAATCCATCAATACAGCTTGCAGAGGATCCTGATGTACTGAGTTTGAATGCCCTGTTTGGCTAGGGCTTTGATGACTGCTTCAGTCTCCAGAGAATCAAATGCCTTCTGAAAATCAATGAACATTAGCCACTCAATGCCTCTTTTGCAAACCACAACACCCAAAAGGAGAGAGAGAACAAAAGGGTATGCCCTGCCACAGAGGCAGGGTGGGATAGGGGGAATGGGGGGGTGGGAGGGATACTGGGATCCTTGATGGTGGGAAATGGGCACTGGTGGAGGGATGGGTATTTGATCATTATATAATTGAAACCCAAGCACAAAAATTTGTAAGTCTACAACTGTATCTCATGGTGTCTCACTAATAAAAATTTAAAAAAGGATCAATTAAAGAAAAAATATTAAAGAACATTAGATAGAGCAGCATCTTGAACTCCCAAGAAACCTCTATGAATTTGGTTATCGTGTGGATATGGTCTATCATGCTGAATCATTTTTGGAACCCGACTTGCTCACATTGTTGTCTATCATCTAGTGTTCTGCCAGTCCTATCCAGGATGACTCGAGTGAACAGCTTGTAGATGACAAACAACAGGCAGATTGGGCGAGAGTTGCCAATGTCGTGAATGACTCCCTTATTGTACAGTCCTGCTGGTTTTCCATTGGGACATAAACTTGCATTCAGACAGGTGGCATGTGAAGAGCCAAGCCAGTGTATTGATGAGTAGTGATGGCAGATTCTTCAGGTGTTTGGACCTGTCCTTGTCTGGGCCGGGTGCTGTTTGATTCTTTAACCATGAAATGGCGTGTCAGATTTCGGAAGGGAGAGCATTGGGAACGACATATCCATCCTGCTGAATTTGGTATGTGAGCAGGTGGACCTGGCTATTGAAGACATCTGAAGAGAAGTCATGAATAATCTTCTCCATTGCTGTTTTGGAAGATGTGATAGATCCATCAGGATGTTGCAGGACAGTTATCATGGTCTTATAGTTGGCGAAGGACTGGCGGGCATTGTGAATGCTTTTCCCGACTTCTGCTGCATCTGCCAGCACTGCTCTTTTGTCTTTGGAAGATAAAAGGAAGATAAGTCTTCCTTGTCTAAGGAAGATAAGTCTTCCTTATCTCTTCCTATTACATTTGCATTTACCTCAACACAGTGATTACAATAACTGTTAGCTAATTTCCTTGCTTTTACTTCTCTCTTTTAATTTGTTTAGATTAAATGCCTAAAGAGTGTGACTACTTTCACTTATCTCACTGAAAGAGGATAATTAGTCAATTTCAGCTATTTGCCAATACCTTCCAGACACTTCTACTTCTTAGTTAATCAGTCCCCAAGTCAGTGAGCAGGGTCCCAAGAATCAAAATGTGGGGGATCCGGATGCAAACCTCATCTCTTTTCCTAAAGTTTGGGCAATTTTGACAATTTCCTTTTTCTATGAATCTTAGTTTATCATCAATAAGAATGAGAGAATGTTTACCTTTTGGGATTTTGGTGGAGGACAAATAAGAAAAGTATCTGAAACGTCCGAACTGGCAAAACAGTGCAGAAAAGCCATCAAGGATGACCTCAAAAACAGGAGAGCAGCAGTACTGGTAGATGCAGCAGAAGCTGGGAAAAACATTCGTAATGCCCGCCTGTCCTTCACCAACTACAAAACCAAGATGACTGCCCTCCGACATCATGATGGATCTATCACATCTTCCAGAAGGGCAATGGAGAAGATTATTCATGAATTCTACTCAGATCTCTTTAATAGCCACATCCACTTGCCCACATACCACATACCACATGATGGATATGTCGTTCCCAATGTTCTCCCTTCCGAAATCCAACATGCCATCTCGTCGGTAAAGAAACAAAAAGCACCTGGCCCAGACAAGATCAGACCTGAACACCTGAAGAACTTACCATCAGTACTCATCAATACATTAGCTCGACTCTTCACACGCTACCTGTCTGAATGCAAGGTTCCATCCCAATGGAAAACCAGCAAGACTGTACTACTATACAAGAAAGGAGACATCCACGACATTGGCAACTATCGCCCAATCTGCCTATTGTCTGTCATCTACAAACTATTCACTCGAGTCATCCTGAATAGGATTAGCAGAACACTAGATGAAGGACAACCATGTGAACAAGCTGGATTCCGAAAAGGATTCAGTATCATCGACCATATTCACACAATAACCAAGCTCATTGAGGTATCTCGGGAGTTCAAGATGCCGCTCTGTCTAACGTTCATTGATTTAAAGAAGGCCTTTGATTCTGTTGAGACGGAAGCGGTCATGGAAGCCCTAGCCAATCAGGGCGTACAAACTCAATACATCAGGATCCTTCGTGAGCTGTATTGCGGATTCACTACCAAGATCTCACCATTCTACAAAGAAGTAATCATCCATATCAAGAGAGGGGTTCGGCAGGGTGATACCATTTCACCAAAACTCTTCAGTGCCACCCTCGAGAACATCATGCGACGACTAGAATGGGAAAACATGGGAGTGAAGATAGATGGTCGGCAACTACACCACCTCCGCTTTGCTGATGACATCGTTCTAATAACACCAAACATCAGCCAAGCGGCACAAATGCTTGCGGACTTTGACCGTGAGTGTGGAAAAGTTGGACTACAGCTGAATCTTACGAAGACAATGTTTATGAGAAACAGCCTTGTTCCTGACGCTCCATTCGCTCTCAACGGAACCACCATCTCCGAATGCAACAGTTATATATACTTAGGTCGAGAAATCAACATGATGAATGACCTGGCACCTGAGTTACGCAGGAGGAAGAGAGCGGCTTGGAATGCCTTCAAGAGCATTGAAGAAATAACTAAAAGGACAAAGAACCTCCAACTACGAGCACATCTCTTTGATTCCACTATTCTTCCTGCATTAACATATGCCTCAGAGACCTGGACCCTACGAAAACAGGATGAGAACACTATTCGGGTCTCTCAAAGAGGAATCGAAAGAACTATGCTTGGAATATCACGATTCACTCAAATGAGAGATAGAATCCGGAGTTCTGATCTTCGTCAACGCTCAAGAATCAGAGACGCTGTCTCATTTGCCAAGACATCAAAAATCAGATGGGCTGGACATGTAATGAGGTTTACAGACAACCGCTGGACTAGAGCCATTACTGATTGGATTCCACGAGACATCAAAAGATCACGTGGACGCCCACCTATAAGATGGTCAGACTTCTTCGTCAAGACCCTAAATGATCGGTTTGAGGCTCTACATGTTCCTAAAACGAACAGATACCATTGGGCTACGCTAGCACGCAACCGGGATGAATGGAGACGTTACTGGCACCCGCTCGAATAAATCGATGAATAATGGGGATTAAGTGATTAAGTGATTAAGTGATCTGAAAAGGCATTGTGTCCTGGTTGGTATGCAGTAGGTTCTCAATAAAAAGTCAGAGGGAGAGAAGAACTGCACTCATTTGAGGGATATAAAATAGTATGTGACTAATACCCAAAGACAGTAGAAACAAGGGCCTGGAGGACTAGTCCATGGCTGGACGCTTGGCATAAGTTGAAATGAGGAATGCAGTTAGGAAATATAAGGGACCAATGATAGTAGGAAATGATCACTCTGTACAAGTACTGAGTGCTGAAAGGGGGTAATGTGATATACATAACAACCTTTCAGTTATCTCTATACTGAATTTATATATACCATACTCTTACATAGATAAGCCTCTAAACATTTGACCATTTAAGGCAATAAATTAATCTTTTCACTCACTATTTCACTCATTTATATGCCCCCTCTCCCTCAAAAAGGACCGCAACAAATGAGTGTCTATTGTGTTTCTGACTGCCTGATCCTGGTCTAGTCTCTCCAGATGTAGCTGTAAGTATTACAGATGAGTTCTTTGCTTCCATTGATTGTCATATTATAGAGGGAAACACAAATTTCAAAAATAAACAAATAGTTTAAGTGTCCTGAGTACCCCAAGTGAAAGAAAAAAAGTTGAGAAGCAAAACTGAAAAAAAAAAAACAGAGCTGTGCTTAGGGTCTTAGAATTCCCAGAGCTTCTGGGCCACAGGAGAGAAAATGAGCAATTTGCAACTGATTGTGGCTGCTCCTTATCCAGTGTATCAGAGCATTCTGATCTGAGCTTTGGAAGAGGACACTGAGGAAATGCAGGGGATCCCTTCCCAAATCTTGTCTCAGAAATATGTTCCTGGAAAATCTTAAAAGAACCATACGCCACGTGGGAAAATCCTTTGGCCTGGTTTGTAATATCCTATGATAAATAAAGACATTGAGGCACAGGTCGGGCCTAGAAATAAATGGTCAGAGATCATAAGTCAGGTAGCAGAAGCCAGAGAGTTAGTACTGGGTTAAGGTATTTGCCTTAAACATGCTGACCCTGGTTTGATCTATAGCACTAAAGATGGTCCTCCAAGCACTGCCAGGATCATTTCTTAACACAGTTATCATAGAGCTAGGACTAACTTCTGAGCACCACACAAATACACACACACACACACACACACACACACACACGAAGAATGTGGGTAGCCACGACAGATATCAAAGGCATTATTTTAGACCAAACCTTCTTCTCTTTGAATCAGTTTCTTCAAAATCATCTCTTAGTCTCATACAATTTTTAATATCCCACAAATGAGTGTAGTCATTCTATATCTTTCTCTCCTTCTTACACTTTTCATTCATTAATATACTCTCAATGTCCATCCACTTATAATCAAATTTCATTACTTCATTTTTTCTATTAGCTGCACAGTATTCATTATGTAGATGTTTCATTTAGAATACACAAATTTCTCCAGTTGTGTATTCTAAATGATCACTCTTATGAAGAACTGAGTGTTGAAAGGAGGTAAAAGGATATATGATAACCTTTTAATATCTGTATTGCAAACCATAATTCCCAAAAGAAAAAAGAGGGTCTGGAAAGATAGCACAGTAGGTAGGGCATTTTCCTTTCACCTGGCTGACTTGGGTTCGATTCCCAGCATCCCATATGGTTCCCCGAGAACAGCCAGGAGTAATTCCCGAGTGCACGAACCAGGAGCAATCCCTTGGGTGTGACCCAAAAATCAAAAGAAAAGAAAAATAGAGAAAGAAAGAAAGAAAGAAAGAAAGAAAGAAAGAAAGAAGGAAGGAAGGAAGGAAGGAAGGAAGGAAGGAAGGAAAGAAGGAAGGAAGGAAGGAAGGAAGGAAGGAAGGAAGGAAGGAAAGAAAGAAAGAAAGAAAGAAAGAAAGAAAGAAAGAAAGAAAAGGGAGGGGGAGGAGGATGAGGAAGTCAGGAGGGAAACGGGACGTTGGTGATGGTCAATGTACACTAGTAAATGGACAAGAGCAAGAACCTATGACTGAAAACCAATCATAAACTTTGTAACAATATCTACTTTTATTCAATAAAATTTTAATTATTTAAAAATAATAAATTAGGAGTAAAAGACAAAAATCATCCTTAACTATGACAGGATTCTTTTCCATCCTCAATTTTAGAATATTATATTCTGCAGTTAATGTATTTTTAAAATTTATTTCCAAACTGTGAGCTATTTTCTAAGACCAAACCAATTCCAGAGAAAGGATTGCCTATACTCTAGAAATTTCATTCTATCTGTTCTCAGCATTATATTACTTTTTCTCTTTCTAACACTCAATAATACTGTGTACCTCACTTGTGGGACTTACCCCATTCTGCTTATAAATTAGAGAAAGACTTCTCTAATTTCCTAACATAAGGCTTTGAACTGTCTGAGAACAGGAATCGTGTCTTAATAATTTATGAGGTACACATAAAAGACAGTGTTTTGAATTAGAATCTCTGCTGTTACTAAAAATTAAATAATATCACCAATTTTGATGTGTGCACACAAGCAGAGAGAGGTGCTGATATATTATTCCAAGCATCGATCGCATCCTTGGTTCATGTGCTAGCCTCCTCATGTGGCAGTCATGCCAAGGAAAGTATTCACTTGAATGCTCAAGATCTGTTATGTCATCAAAGCCATTAAAATTATTTTATCTTCCTGGCATCTCTTTAGTGGGTGGCTGTTAATCTGTTTAGGACCTAGTAGCTAGCTGCTTTGGTGGGATTAAGAAGAAGCATAGATGCGCAGCTAGCTCTATCTCATAGAACAGCCGGTTTTTTCCCCTGATCTGCGCGGGACGGGAACTGAGCCTCACCTCTCAGCAACAAAGCTCAACGTGTCCGGGTACTCTCTCCTCATTCCAACCAGGTACAGCCCGCCCCCACGGCCTAGGACTCTCTCTGGGCATGCACAGCTAGCTCGATATCATTTTCCCCTGATCTGTGAGGGACCAGCACAGGGACCCTTTTCTGGAAACTTTTCCGGAAATATTCTCCCACTACATATTACCTAGGAACCATAAGCTACCTCCTTAGATGGAATCTTGTCTATTTTAGCTCAGCCACTAGAAACAGAGTAGCCAATAACTCATAAGCCTATCTCAACTCACACTGTATATCAAGCAGAATAGTAACAGTGAACGTGAAGGACTAAACCATACTTGCCACAATGGTAAAGCAACGCAAAAGCCCACCAAACGTTCTTATTGAAGAGGCTATCCCAGAAAACATCAACAGTACTGTAGTGTTAGACAACCTCTCTGACAAGGAATTCAGAAGGGAGCTACTTAGGATGCTTAGGGAACTAAAAGAAACAATGGAAAGCAATGCCAATAAAAGACAAGAGAATTTGAAGGCAGAAATGAGGAAAATGCAGTCTGAAATGTCAGACCTGAAAAGCCTGGTAGGCGAATTGAAAAACTCAGTGGAAGGCCTCAGCAGCAGAGTAACAGCTGCTGAGAACAGAATCAGTGAGCTGGAAGATGAAGTTCAGAGACTCTCCAGGAAAGAGCAGAAAATGGAAAAGAGACTCACAATTCGGGAACAAATAGCAAGAGAAGATCGTGACGAAGCCAAGAAGGGTAACATAAGAATGATTGGAGTCCCAGAAGGACAGGAAGAAAACCTTGATGAAGAAGAAACAGTCAAAGACATCATTGCTACAACTTTTCCAGAGCTGAAGAAAACTTGTGACCACATTCAGGAGGCCCGAAGGGTACCAGCTAGAAGAAAGCTGAATTAAAAATACCCCAAGACACATTCTGATCAAAATGACCAAAACCTTAGACAGAAAAAATTCTGAAAGCAGCAAGATTGAAGAAAGAAATCTCTTAC
Source organism: Sorex fumeus (assembly GCF_029834395.1). Classification (NCBI taxonomy): domain Eukaryota; kingdom Metazoa; phylum Chordata; class Mammalia; order Eulipotyphla; family Soricidae; genus Sorex; species Sorex fumeus. The sequence goes on from NW_026606067.1 coordinate 19,624,918, forward strand.
AAAGGAGCATCCTTAAAATACACAGTTAATTTTTCTGATGAAATCCTCATGGCCTGAAAACAGTGGTGGGACATAGTGAAAAAACTCAATGAAATAAATGCCTCTCCAAAAATACTTAACCCAGTGAGACTCTCATTCATAATAGAAGGAACAACACACAGTTTCACAGACAAACAACAGCTCAGGAACTTCATAGACTCAAAACCATGGTTATAAGAACTACTAAATGGGCTACATTAAGGCAAGACAGGCCCCTCAAATACACCAAATTTCAACAGAACAATGGGACAAAATCCTATAACAATAATCTCTCTCAATGTCAATGGGCTAAACCCACCAATTAAAAGACATAGAGTGGCAGGATGAATTAGAAAATTGAACCCAACATTCTGCTGCCTGCAAGGAACACATCTCAATAGTCAAAGCAAACACAGACTCAGAGTCAAAGGCTGGAAAAAATCCAAAAGGCAAAGAGCTCCCATAAAAAAGATGGGGTAGCCATCCTTATATCAGACCAAATTGATTTCAGTGTGAAGAAAGCCATAAGAGACAGTGAAGGCCATTTCTTATTGATCAAAGGATCTGTACAACAGGAAGAACTTACACTAATAAATGTATATGTACCTAATGAGAGACCAGCAAAGTACTTAAAAAAACTACTCATAGATTTGGAAAAAGACACCAATAGCAACACAATACTAGTGGGAAACTTCAACACCGCTTTGTCACCTCTTGATAGATCAACCAGACTCAAGCTTAGCAAGGACATACTTCACCTGAGGGAAACAATGGAAGAAAGGGACTTAATAGATATATACAGGACACTTCATCCTCAAAAAGCTGAATATACATTCTGCTCAAGCATAGATGGAACATTCTCCAAGATAGACCACATGCTGAGCCACAAAACATGCCCCCATAAAATTAAGAAGATAGAGATTGTATCAACAATCTTCTCAGACCATAATGCGCTGAAATTAGAAATAAATCACACACAAAAACAGAAAACTAAATCAAACACCTGGAAATTAAACAGTGCGCTATTGAACAACGCGTGGCTTAGAAAGGAAATCAAAGAGGAAATCAAAAGATTCCTAGAAATGAATGAAAATGAGAACACGAGTTACCAAAACTTATGGGACACAGCAAAATCTGTGCTAAGAGGAAAGTTTATAGCTCTACAAGCATTCCACCAGAAGGAGGAGCGAGCACACATAAGTAACCTAACCTCACAGCTTAAGAGCTTGGAGAAGTACCAAAAAAGGAGCAGAACCCAAACAGGAGAAAGGAAATAATAAAACTCAGAGCAGAGATTAACGAGATGGAAACCTAAAAAACAATCTGAAAGATCAATAAAACCAAGAGCTGGTTCTTCGGGAAAATTAACAAGATCAATAAGCCTCTAGCAAAACTCACAAAGAAAGGGAGAGAGAAAACCCTATTAAACCGAATCTGAAATGAAAAGGGGGTTATTACAACAGAAACTACAGAAATTCAAAGGATCCTCGGGGAGTACTTTGAGAAGCTTTATGCCACGGAACATCAAAACCACGAGTAAATGGATAACTTCCTAGACTCCTACAGACTCCCAAGGCTGAACCAAGAAGACCTGGAATACCTGAACAGATCTATCACCATCAAGGAAATTGAACTGGTAATAAAAAGTCTCCCCAAGCACAAAAGTCCTGGACCGGATGGATTCACTAGTGAATTCTTCCAAATCGTGAAAGAGGACTTACTCCCAATCCTCTTCAAGCTTTTCCACGAAATTAAAATATCAAAAACACTTCCAAACAGTTTCTACGAAGCAAATATCACACTGATACCAAAAGCAGACAGAGATACCACAAAGAAAGAGAATAACAGGCCAATATCCCTGATGAACACAGATACAAAGATCCTCAACAAACTACTAGCAAATAGAATCCAACTACTCATCAAAAAGATCATACACCATGACCAAGTAGGATTCATCCCAGGGATGCAGGATGTTTTAACATTCGGAAATTAATCAACATAATCCACCATATCAACAAAAAAACATCAAAAGCTTATGATCATATCAATAGATGCAGAGAAAGCATTTGACAAGATCCAGCACCCCTTTATGATGAAAACCCTAGAAAAATGGGTATAGAGGGGACTTTCCTCAACAGAGTTAAAGCCATCTATCACAAGCCTACAGCAAGCATCATCCTCAATGGGGGAAAACTGAGAGCCTTCCCTCTAAGGTCAGGCACGAGACAAGGATGCCCACTATCTCCACTACTGTTCCATATAGTACTTGAAGTACTTGCAATAGCGATTAGGCAAGAAAAAGATATTAAGGGCATTCAGGTAGGAAAGGAAGAAATCAAGCTCTCACTATTTGCAGATGATATGATACTATACTTAGAGAACCCAATAACCTCCACCAAGAAACTCCTAGAAACAATAGACTTGTATAGTACAGTTGCAGGCTATAAAATCAATACCCAAAAGTCCATGGCTTTCCTATACGCAAACAGTGAGAGAGGAGAAAGCTACATGAAAAACCAATCCCGTTCACAATTGTGCCCCAGAAAATCAAGTACCTAGGAAAAAGCTTAACTAAGGAAGTAAAGGACCTGTATAAAGAAAATTCCAAAAACCCTACTTCAGGAAATAAAAGAGGACATGAGGAAATAGAAAGATATCCCCTGCTCATGGGTTGGGAGACTTTATATTGTCAAAATGGCAATACTACCAAAAGTATTGTATAAATTCAATGCAATCCCTATAAGGATACCCATGACATTCTTCAAAGAAATGGAGCAAACACTCCTGAACTTTATATGGAACAATAAGCCCCCACGAATAGCTAAAGCAATTCTTGGGAAAAACAAAATGAGTGGAATCAACCTCCCTAACTTCAAACTCTACTACAAAGCAGTAATAATTAAAACAGCATGGTACTGTTACAAAGGCAGAAATGCAGACCAATGGAACAGGATTGATTACACTGACATCTCCCCTCAATCATATGATCATCTAATCTTTTATAAAGTTGCAAGAAATGTGAAGTGGAGTAAGGAAAGCCTCTTTAACAAATTGTGCAGGCATCAGTGGATGGCTACATGCAAAATAATGGGCTCAGAACTCTGCCTAATGCCATGTACAAAAGTAAGATAAAAATGGATTAAAGACCTCAACAGCAGACCAGATACCATAAGGTACATTGAAGACAACGTTGGCAAAACCCTCCATGACATTGAAGCTAATGGTATCTTCAAAGATGCCACGCCACTGGCCGAGCAAGTGAAAACAGAGATAGATAAATGGGACTATCTTAAACTAAGAAGCTTCCGCAACTTCAAAGAAACAGTGACCAAAATACAAAGACAGTTTGCAGAATGGGAAAGGATATTTGCAGAATACACATCCAACAAGGGGTTGAAATCAAGGATATACAAAGTACTGGTTGAGCTCCACAAGAAGAAATCATCCAACCCCATCAAAAATGGGGCAATGAAATGAACAGAAACTTTCTCAAAGAAGAAATCCGAATGGCAAAAAAGCACATGAGAAAATGCTCTACATCATTAATCATCAGGGAGATGCAGATCAAATCCACAATGAGATACCACCTCACACCTCAGAGTCTGGACCACATTCAAAAGAACCAAAGCAACCAGTGCTGGCGCGAATTTTGCGAGAAAGGGACACTCCTTCACTGTTGGTTGGAATTCCGACTGGTTCAACCCTTTTGGAAAACAGTATGGACGATTCTCAAAAAATTAGAAATTGAGCTCCCATTTGACCCAGCAATACCACTCCTGGGAATATATCCCAGAGAGCCAAAAATATATAGTCAAAGTGACATCTGCACTTTTTTGTTCATTGCAGCACTCTTTACAATAGCCAGAAACTGCAAGAAACCTGAGTGCCCAAGAACAGATGACTGGTTAAAGAAACTTTGATACATCTACACAATGGAGTACTATGTAACTGTTAGAAAAGATGAAGTCATGAAATTTACATAAAAGTGGTACAATATGGCAAGTATCATGCTAAGTGAAATGAGTCAGAAAGAGAAGGAATGACATAGAAAGATTGCATTCATCTGGGGGATATAAAGTAACAAAATATGAGATTAATACCCAAGAATAGCTGAGATCAACACCAGGAGGATTACTCCATAGCTTAGAGGCCAGCCGGACATTCTAGGGGAAAGGGCAGCTCAGATAGAGAAGGGAGCACCAAATAAAGGGTGTTTGGAGGATCCTCCCAGGAGGGGAGATGCATGTTGAAAGTAGACTATGGACTGAACATGTTTGCCACTCAATGCCTCTTTTGCAGACCACAACACCCAAAAGGAGAGAGAGAACAATAGGGAATGTCCTGTCACAGAGGCAGGGTGGGATGGGGGGAATGGGGTGGGAGTGATATTATCCATGGTGGTGATAAATGGGCATTGGTGGAGGGATGGGTATTTCATCATTGTATAGCACAGCAGTAGGGTGTTTGCCTTACACGCAGCCAACATGGCCGACCCGAGTTCGATTCCTCCGCCCCTCTCGGAGAGTAACAACAAAGTCTCCAAAGGAGACGTTACAGGGCCTGCTCGAGCAAATTGAAACCCAGGCACAAAAAATTGTAAATCTACAACTGTACCTCATGGTGTTTCACTAATAAAAATTTTTTAAAAAATCATGGAGGACTTGTTTTAGAAACCCCGAGAATACTTGTAACCTCAGAGAATACCATGTGCTAAACTTAGAATGGTTTTTCATATATATGCATATTTATCTATAATAAATTTAGCTATAATATATTAATAATAAATTATAATAAAAATAGAAAATGATAACATACTATAAAAGTTAAAAAAAGAAAAGTATCATGCTAAGTGAAATGAGTCAGAAAGAGAGGGATAGACATAGAAAGATTGCATTCATCTGGGGAACATAAAGTAACAAAATAGGAGACTAACACCCAAGAATAGCCAAGATAAGTACCAGGAGGATTACCCCATGGATTTGAGGACAGCCGCACACGCTAGGGGAAAAGGCAGCTCAGATAGAGAAGGGAGCACCAAATAAAGGCTTTTGGGAAGTTCCTCTCAGTATGGGAAATGTGTGATGAGAGTCGACTATAGTCCGAACAAGATTGCCACTCAATATCTCTTTTGCAAACCACAGCACTCAAAAGGAGAGAGATAACAAAAGGGAATGTCCTGCCACAATGGTAGGGTAGGATGGGGGGAAGGAGGGTGGGAGGGATGCTGGGACTGGTGGTGGTGGAGAATGGGCACTGGTGGAGGGATGGGTATTCGATCATTGTATAGCTGAAACCCAAGCACAAAAATTTGTAATTCTACAACTGTACCTCATGGTGTTTCACTAATAAAAATTTAAGGAAAAAAAAGTTAGGTATGTGGGAAACACACCCACAAACCACCTTTGGCTCAGCTATATAATTGGAGGCAAGGCCTCTCTGGTTCCTGATCAAACTGCTTAACAGCCATGATCCCAGGGACTCAAAAACAAGTTTCGAAACCCAACGGCTTTTGCAGAAATGTGTCTGGTCCCTGCAGTAGGTAACCGGTGCTGGGCCAACCCAGGTGGGAATAGATTTTGTGCCTTGGCCTGTTCCCCCTGGTGGCCCAGTGACCGCCATCCTCCAGAGGCAACTGGACAGTCAGGTTTGGACCTGCAGTGACAAGATTCACGGGACTTCATGGAATGGGGGTGGAGCCGACCCTTTTCTCCCCACCCCAACAATACCCTGAGTCGTCGCCCACGAATGGCCTCTCTGGATCCTGATCAAGATTCTTAACTGCCATGATCCCAGAGACTCAGAAACAAATCTTGAAACCCAGCGGCTTTTGGTGCAAATGCGTCTGGACCCTGCAGTAGGTTACTCTTGCCAGGCCACCCCAGGGGGGAAAAGGTTGCTGTCCCTCTGCCTGCTCCCCCTTGGCAGCTTGGTGGCCGCTATCTACCAGAGGCCACTGGACAGTCAGGTTTGGTCCCTCAGTGACAAGACACGTGGGGCTTTACAGGATGGGGGTTGGAGCTGGCCCTTTCTTTCCCGTCTCAACGAGACCCCGAATTGTCACCCACAAACGGCCTCTCTGGCTCCTGATTAAGATGCTTAATGGCCATGAACTCAGAGACTCAGGAACAAATCTTGGAACCCAGCAGGTTTTGGCTGAAATCCCTCCAGATTTAAGTGTTAAAACTTTGAAATTTCATCTCATGGGAAGAGGGGTGGTACTAGCTTGTCCTTCACTCCCTACTGAGTCACAAGTTGTCCCCTATGAGTGGCTCTCCGGCAGGGCCATGGTACCAGAGGCAAAAGGACTTAATTCAGTGTCTGGCAGCTTGTGGCATAAAAGTGAATGGACCATGCATTAACCTATGGTGCCATGCCTCCCGGGGCGGGGGGAGGGTGTTGCTGTCTTCTGCTTCCCCCCCACCTCCCGGCAGCAAGTTGGCCGCAACCTCAGAGCTTATTGGAAAGCCAGGTATGAGCTGGCGGTGTCGGGGCAACTGCAGTCTCATGAGAAGAGGTGTGGTACCGGCTCATCCTTCATGCCCTACCGAGGTCATGAGTTGCCCCCCCCCCCCACGAGCTCTTCGGCATGGCCATAACACCAGCTGCACAGAAATCAATCTCATAATTATTCTGGCTCTTTGCAGAAATCCCTCCAGACTTACCTAGTAAAATATCAGAAATCCAAAATCGGGCGGCCACAAAGTGGCCACATGACATCATATGGTTCCATAACCAGCTATAGAAATCAAATTATTTCACGATGCCTTTTCAGCAATTCTGATTGTTGGGGGGAAATTCTAAACAATAGTGGTGCATCTTTTGTTGAAATAATGGATGTAATCGAAGTAGAGAGAGAGTTAAGTAGAAATCATCTGCCTCACAGGCAATGGGAGTGTTGGGAGGGGGGCATATTGGGGTTCTTGGTGGTGAAAAATAAGTACTGGTGAAGGGAAAGGTGTTTTATCATTGTATGACTGAGACTTAAACCTGAAAGCTTTGTAACTTTTCCCACAGTGATCAAATAAATAAAATAATGGGGGGGGGGGGGGAAGGGTTAAAAGCCAAAGGTTAGAAATCTCTTAAATACTGAAGTTATAATGAAGCAGGGGATTTGTTTTCTAACTATTTTCTGATGCATGCATTAGAAATAGTCCCAAGTCATATCAAATCAAGCATATTCACAGTATGAAGTTGGGTCGGAGGAGAATGTATTAAATAGATATAATGTGTCACATGAGATATTTAATAGATCAAGTCAATGGTTCTCAATGTTTGTTTTACTTGGTCCCCTCCTCCCATCCCATCATCTTCTTCATGTCAGATTTAACAGAGACATAAGTGGTTGAGTTGGAAGACCTTCCCTTTCTTCTATAGAGCTAGTATATCAAGTGCTGCATCTAAGGTCTCCTTTTGTGTAAAAGTTATGTGATTTTTCTTCTCCAACCAATCCTTTTTGTCAGGTGTGGTCCCTCAAAGAAAACAGTTGCATTGTTTGGGGATTCATCTGAAGTTTGGGTATCTTTCCCAGTATGAGAACACAGAACACACTGTTCTGTGCAGGGCCTTCCTATAAGGGGACTGGAGCTGTGGAGCAGGAAATATGTGCCTTCTGTTACCAACAGTCTGCTGAAACTTACTCTATCTCCTTCCATCCTCAGTACATGGTGGACCTCAAGGGATAATGTTGGGATGTAGTTGATGAAATTTAATCTGATATGTTATGTATTAAGAGGCTCAGACTATTCATTTTCATACATGGCTGGTGGTTTGGTCCTATTCACTTGATAAGATCAAGTAGGACAGACATTATTCAAAAACACTCTTTCTTGTTTTGTAATCAACCTTCTAAAGACATGTTCTTTTTGGCTTCCTGCCATAAGAAACAAGATGTTTTATTTCAATGTGAATTTCCTGATTCCATATTTAAATAAAACAAAAATGTGACCAATAAGGAAAACAATGCATCTGAAGTTATGATTGAACTAAGTTGCAGAATATAGGAGAGGGGAGAGGAGGAAAAAAATCTTTGTAACAATGAGCCAAAGGGTGATAATTTTATAAGTTCATATAGGAGGATTTTTTTGTTTTAATTTATTTTGTATAATATCATAACCATCCCGTAATTTAGCAGGAAAAACCCAAACCTTATCATTTTTACTCTCGAATCCTTTTACAGAGGGAATTTTGTATATAGTTTTTTAAAATTAGAATATCAAAACTGTGTGGAGAGCAAATGTTCCCATTTCTGGATTCTCTGCAGAGGAAGTACCCAGATTCTCCTGGAAGAAACTTGCCTTTGGTTAGTTCCCAACCCTCCTCCTCTGTTCCATGAAAATGACAAGAGTTGTTTATCAAATGTTTTTAATTATTAATTTATTAATGTTAGTTAATTAATTTTAAATTATTAATTTAATGAAGACTCTTCATTCCTATTCTCCTTTTCCTTAGATAACCTTAGTTCTGGAATCTAAGTGTTTGTGAAAATTGCTCATTGTCTACTCTTTCTTCTTTCATATACCACTGTTGAGTGAGGTCACCTGATACTTGGTTTTCTTCCTCAGACTCATTTTGTTGAATATGAATGCTATAATATCAACCATGTTGTAGCAGAAAGTAGTCTAAGAAAGAAACAGTCAGAATCATTGAACCAAAATTTTCTCATGCCTGAATGTTACATAAAGAAATTATTTGGTACAAAAACTCTAATACAGCTCAAGGGCCCAAATGCTGTGGGCACTTTCTGTTCCTCTCCACACCCAAGTATTGTTCTCCAGAGACAACTATTGTGTCTCTTCTGTTTTAAGTCCATGATATATATGTATAGATATATAGATGTGTATATATACCAAATATACATCTATATATATATATATATATTTGGTAGTTTCAGGAACATGCAGTCTCATGCATGCAAGGCATGTTCTTTACTGCTAAGCCATATCCCTACCCCTTAACTCTGTGCTTTTAATAGTAAGCCATGCATTTCTGTAGGCATGCATGTCTGTGATTTGTTTAGGCATGGCTTATGAGATTTTACTTTTCTTGCCTCATTTTTCTTTTTTTTTGTTTTTTTTTTTTTAAATATCTTTCAGGACCCAAGGCCTTCCATTTTATTTATTTATTTTTTAAATTTATTTATTTATTGAATCACTGTGGGAACAGTTACAAAGCTTTCAGGTTTAAGTCTCGGTTATGCAAATATCAAACACATTTCCCTTTACCAATACTTATTTTTCACCATGAAAACCCCCCCAAGCCCCCCCCACCCTCCCAATGCCTGTGAGGCAGATGAATTCTAGTTAACACTTTATCTACTTTGACTAGATTCATTGTTTTGATAAAAGATGCACCATTATTATTTAGACTTTACACCCCCAAATCAGACATGCTGAAAAGGCATTGTGAAATAATTTGTTTTCTACAGCTGGTCACGAGAATCAACCAATGTTTTTCATTTCAACCAATGATTTTGGATTTCTGGTTTAAGTCCTTGTGCTTCTGGAGCCATGGCCGTGCCAGAGAGCCGCTCGTGGGGGGCAACCCGTGACCTCGGTAGGGCGTGAAGGACGAGCTGGGGACTCCCCCCTTCCCATGAGGTTTCAGTCGCCCCATAACCACCGGCTCATACTTGGCTTTCCACAAAGCTCCCAAGCAGCTGCCTTCTTTCTTTCCAGAGGGAAAAGAGAGGAAGGGACCAATACCCATTCCCCCCCGGGCAGGCATGGTGGCATGGATTAATGCATAGTCCATTCACATTTCTGCTTCAAGCTGCTGGGCTCTGCATTAAGTCCTTGTGCTTCTGGAGCCATGGCTGTGCTGGAGAGTCGCTCGTGGGGGGCAGCCCATGACCTCGGTAGGGCGTGAAGCAAGACCTTCCATTTTAGAAGAATTCTTTCGCTTGTTTCATCTTTAATTTTCCTTTGGTCTAACCCTCTGTCTGATTCTGACTATTCCTTCACCTCTCAACATGTGTGTGTGCATACACACAGAAATATGCTTGCATTCACTAGCACATACACACCTGCATTCATTGTGGGATACACAGGTACTTCTGTCAGCTGTCAACCCAGCACTCAGCTGGTAAAGAAAACTGTACAGTCTCAAATCTTCAAGCTCATCATTGGCACAGGCTAAACCATATAATGATTTTACATCTCATTTTCTCTTTGTCCTTGAAATAAATGGTCACTGAATCTAAACATAGCTAATGCAGCCTGCAGGTTGGATGCTGACAGAGTGAGAGGATTTCAACAATAGAAACCATTTCATAGATTAAAAGACAATTAAGATTGTGTCAGCATATCCTCTGTTAGCATGAACATTGAAGACCTTGCACAACGAAATAACCTCAGAAATAGTAAATGACACTTTTATTCTTAAAACGCTTTTCATTAGAGGACCTTCAGAATTAACACAATATTGTAACTGAAGAATATTATCAGAGATCTAAGTCTTGACTGTCTTCAATTAAAGCTACTAGCCATGCATTGAAATTAATTATAATTAAAACAAGATTCAAGTTTAGTTTCTTAATTGCCCTGATCATATTGCAAGTACCTAGTCACACACATGGCTACTGGCTTGAGTACTGGTGATAAAGATATGGAGCATTGCTATTGTTAAAAGAAGTACAGTTATAAAATGCTTTTTATAGGTGTCATTTGCGCATTATTACAGTTCTTTAGCAATGCTGCATACTGACAACTATATGAACATTGAAAATTATAAATGTGAGTAGTGACAAATTATTTAATTTCCATTTATGTATGCACACATGTCAGCCTTTACTTTTATTTTTTTTCTTGAGTTCCACAAATAATAGCTGAGATATCTGAGGCACATATCCTTCAGTAATGTAACAAATGTTAATAAGATTAATTTTTGTAGGTTTTATTCTTAACAATTTACTCTAAAATCCTTGACTGTGTATAAAACAGATCCATGATAACGATGAATGGAAACATTTGATGATTAATTAAAAATACATAGCACAATGTTTTTTATAGTTCACCTTATATACACTTTCAATGAGAGGGACACTTTTTAAAATGTGTCTTATAATTAAGCATGCTAAGACATAAGGGCATGGAATTGTAAGGTAGATTTTATAACAATACTCTGTCTGCTAGTCTAATTCTTTTTTTTAAATATTTATTTATTATACAATGATCAGATACCCATCCCTCCACCAGTGCCCATTTTCCACCACCATGGATAATATCCCCCCCACCCCCATCCCCCCATCCCCCCTGCCTCTGTGGCAGGGCAATCCCCTGTGTTCTCTCTCTCCTTTTGGGTGTTGTGGTCTGCAAAAGAGGCATTGAGTGGTAAACATGTTCAGTCCATAGTCCACTTTCGACATGCATCTCCCCTCCTGGGAGGGTCCTCCAAACACCCTTTATTTGGTGCTCCCTTCTCTGTCTGAGCTGCCCTTTCCTCTAGAATGCCCGACTGGCCACTAAGCTATGGAGTAATCCTCCTGGTGCTGATCTCAGCTATTCTTGGGTATTAATCTCATACTTTGTTACTTTATATCCCCCAGATGAATGCAATCTTTCTATGTCATTCCCTCTCTTTCTGACTCATTTCGCTTAGCATGATACTTTCCATGTTGTACCACTTGTATATAAATATCATGACTTCATCTTTTCTAAGAGCTACATAGTACTCCATTGTGTAGATGGACCAAAGTTTCTTTAACCAGTCATCTGTTCTTGGGCATTCAGGTTTCTTCCAGTTTCTGGCTATTGGAAACAGTGCTGCAATGAACAAACAAGTGCAGAAGTCACTTCGACTATACATTTTTGCCTCTCTGGGATATATTCCCAAGAGTGGTATCGCTGAGTCAAATGGGAGCTCAATTTCTAATTTTTGAAAATCGTCCATAGTGTTTTCCAGAAGGGATGAACCAGTGGACATTCCCACCAACAGTGAAGGAGTGTCCCTTTCTCGCCACATCCACGCCAGCATCGGTTGCTTTTGTTCTGTTAAATGTGGGCCAGTCTCTGAGGTGTGAGATGGTATCTCATTGTGGTTTTGATCTGCATCTCCCTGATGATTAATGATGTAGAGCATTTTCTCATGTGCTTTTTTGCCATTCGGATTTCTTCTTTGAGAAAGTTTCTGTTCATTTCATTGCCCCATTTTTGGATGGGGTTGGATGTTTTCTTCTTGTGGAGTTTAACCAGTATTTTGTATATCCTGGATATCAACCCCTTGTCAGATGTGTATTCGGCGAATATCCTTTTCCATTCTGTAGACTGCCTTTGTATTTTGGTCACTGTTTCTTTGGAGGTGCAGAAGCTTCTTAGTTTAAGATAGTCCCATTTACTATCTATCTCTGTTTTCACTTGCTCGGCCAGTGGCGTGGCATCTTTGAAGATACCATTGGCTTCAATGTCATGGAGGGTTTTGCCAACTTTGTCTTCAATGTACCTTATGGTTTCTGGTCTGATGTTGAGGTCTTTAATCCATTTTGATCTTACTTTTGTACACGGTGTTAGGCAGAGTTCTTCGTCCATTTTTTTGCATTCAGCCGTCCAGTGATGCCAGCACAATTTGTTAAAGAGTCTTACCTTACTCCACTTCACATTACTTGCACCTTTATCAAAGATTAGATGATCATATGATTGAGGGGAGATGTCAGTGTATTCAACCCTGTTCCATTGGTCTGCAGTTCTGCCTTTGTTCCAGTACCATGCTGTTTTAATTATTACTGCTTTGTAGTACAGTTTGAAGTTAGGGAGGTTGATTCCTCCCATTTTCTTTTTCCCAAGAATTATTTTAGCTATTCGTGGGGGCTTATTGTTCCATATAAATTTCAGGAGTGTTTGCTCCATTTCTTTGAAGAATGTCATGGGTATCCTTATAGGGATTGCATTGAATTTATACAATGCTTTCGGTAGTATTGCCATTTTGACAATGTTAAGTCTCCCGACCCATGAGCAGGGGATATCTTTCCATTTCCTCATGTCCTCTTTTATTTCCTGAAGTAGCGTTTTGTAGTTTTCTTTGTAGAGGTCCTTTACTTCCTTAGTTAAGCTGATTCCTAAGTACTTGATTTTCTGGGGCACAATTGTGAACGGGATTGTTTTTTTCATGTTGCTTTCTTCTCTCTCACTGTTTGCATATAGGAATGCCATGGACTTTTGGGTATTGATTTTATAGCCTGCAACTTTACTATATAAGTCTATTGTTTCTAGGAGTTTTTTGGTGGAGGTTATTCGGTTCTCTAAGTATAGTATCATATCATCTGCGAATAGTGAGTGCTTGATTTCTTCCTTTCCTACCTGAATGCCCTTAATATCTTTTTCTTGCCAAATTGCAATTGCAAGTACTTCCAGTACTATATTGAACAGCAGTGGAGAGAGTGGGCATCCCTGTCTCTTCCCTGATCTTAGAGGGAAGGCTCTCAGTTTTTCCCCATTGAGGATGATGCTTGCTGTAGGCTTGTGGTAGATGGCTTTAATTATGTTGAGGAAGGTCCCCTCTATACCCATTTTGACTAGGGTTTTCATCATAAAGGGGTGCTGGATCTTGTCAAATGCTTTCTCTGCATGTATTGATATAATCATATGCTTTTTATATTTTCTTTTGTTGATATGATGGATTATGTTGATTGATTTCCGAATGTTGAACCATTCTTGCATCCCTGGGATGAATCCTAATTGGTCATGGTGTATGATCTTTTTGATGAGTAGTTGGATTCTATTTGCTAGTAGTTTGTTGAGGATCTTTGCATCTGTGTTCATCAGGGATATCGGTCTGTAATTCTCTTTCTTTGTGGTATCTCTGTCTGCTTTTGGTATCAGTGTGATATTTCCTTCGTAGAAACTGTTTGGAAGTGTTTTTGATATTTCAATTTCGTGGAAAAGCTTAAAGAGGATTGGGAGTAAGTCCTCTTTAAAGATTTGGAAGAATTCACTAGTGAATCCATCCGGACCAGGACTTTTGTGCTTGGGGAGAATTTTTATTACCATTTCAATTTCCTTGATGGTGATAGGTCTGTTCAGGTACTCCAGGTCTTCTTGGTTCAGCCTTGGGAGTCTGTAGGAGTCTAGGAATTTATCCATTTCCTCGAGGTTTTGATGTTCCGTGGCATACGGTTTCTCAAAGTACTCCCTGAGGATCCTTTGAATTTATCTAGCTTCTGTTGTAATGACCCCCTTTTCATTTCTGATTCGGTTTATTAGGGTTTTCTCTCTCCCTTCTTTGTGAGTTTTGCTAGAGGCTTATCAATCTTGTTAATTTTCTCGAAGAACCAGCTCTTGGTTTCATTGATATTTCGGATTGTTTTTTGGGTTTCCATCTCGTTAATCTCTGCTCTGAGTTTTATTATTTCCTTTCCCCTGTTCGGGTTGTGCTCCTTTTTTTGGTCCTTCTCCAAGCTCTTAGGCTGTGAGGTTAGGTTACTTATGTGTGCTCGCTCCTCCTTCCTGAGGAATGCTTGTAGAGCTATAAACTTTCCTCTTAGCACAGATTTTGCTGTGTCCCATAAGTTTTGGTAACTCGTGTCCTCATTTTCATTCGTTTCTAGGAATCTTTTGATTTCCTCTTTGATTTCCTGTCTAAGCCACTCGTTGTTCAGTAGAGCACTGTTTAATTTCCAGGTGTTTGATTTAGTTTTCTGTTTTTGTGTGTGATTTATTTCTAATTTCAGCGCATTATGTTCTGAGAAGATTGTCGATACAATCTCTATCTTCTTAATTTTTTGGAGGCATGTTTTGTGGCTCAGCATGTGGTCTATCTTGGAGAATGTTCCATGTACGGTTGAGAAGACTGTGTATTCAGCTTTTTGTGGATGAAGTGTCCTGTATATATCTACTAAGTCCCTTTCTTCCATTGTTTCCCTCAGATGAAGTATGTCCTTGCTAAGCTTGAGTCTGGTTGATCTATCAAGAGGTGACAAAGCGGTGTTGAAGTCTCCCACTAGTATTGTGTTGCTGTTGATGTCTTTTTCCAAATCTATGAGTAGTTGTTTTAAGTACTTTGCTGGTCTCTCATTAGGTGCATATACATTTATTATTGTAAGTTCTTCCTGTTGTACAGATCCTTTGATCAATAAGAAATGACCTTCACTGTCTCTTATGACCTTCCTCACTCTGAAATCGATGTGGTCTGATATTAGGATGGCTACCCCAGCTTTTTTATGGGAGCTGTTTGCCTGTAGGATTGTTTTCCAGCCTTTGACTCTGAGTCTGTGTTTGCTTTGACTATTGAGATGTGTTTCTTGCAGGCAGCAGAATGTTGGTTTCAATTTTTTAATCCATCCTGCCACTCTATGTGTTTTAATTGGTGCGTTTAGCCCTTTGACATTGAGAGAGATTATTGTTATGGGATTTTGTCCCATTGTTCTGTTGAAATTTGGTGTATTTGAGGGGCCTTTCTTGCCTTAAAGTAGCCCAATTTGTTGTTCATGTAACCACAGTTTTGAGTCTCTGAAGTTCCTGAGCTGTTGTTTGTCTGTGAAACTGTGTGTTGTTCCTTCTATTATGAATGAGAGTCTCGCTGGGTGAAGAATTTTTGGGGAGGCATTTATTTCATTGAGTTTTTTCACTATGTCCCACCACTGTTTTCAGGCCATAAGGGTTTCATCAGAAAAATCAGCTGTGAATTTTAAGGATGCTCCTTTGTAAGAGATTTCTTTCTTCGATCTTGCTGCTTTCAGAATTTTGTCTCTGTCTAAGGTTTTGGTCATTTTGATCAGAATGTGTCTTGGGGTATTTTTATTCGGATTTCTTCTAGCTGGTACCCTTCGGGCCTCCTGAATATGGTCACAAGTTTTCTTCAGCTCTGGAAACGTTGTAGCAATGATGTCTTTGACAGTTTCTTCTTCATCAAGGTTTTCTTCCTGTACCTCTGGGACTCCAATAATTCTTATGTTACCCCTCTTGGCTTCATCACGATCTTCTCTTGCCATCTGTTCCCGAATTGTGAGTCTCTTTTCCATTTTCTGCTCTTTTCTGGAGAGTCTCTGAACTTCATCTTCGAGCTCACTGATTCTGTTCTCAGCAGCTGTTACTCTGCTGCTGAGGCCTTCCGCTGAGTTCTTCAATTCTCCTACGAGATTTTTCAGGTCTGACATTTCCGATTGCATTTTCCTCATTTCTGCCTTCAAATCCTCTTGTCTTCTATTGGCATTGCTTTCCCTTGTTTCTTTTAGTTCCCTAAGCTTCCTAAGTAGCTCCCTCCTGAATTCCTTGTCAGAGAGGTTGTCTAACACTGAAGTACTGTGGGTGTCATCTGGGCTAGACTCTTCAATAAGAAAGTTTGGTGGGCTTTTGCGTTGCTTTACCATTGTGAAAACTGTGGTTTAGTCCTTAACATTCACTGTTACTATTCTGCTTGATATGCAGTGTGAGTTAAGATAAGCTTATGAGTTATTGGCTACTGTGTTTCTAGTGACTGAGTTAAACTAGAGAAGTTTCCATCGAAGAAGGTAGCTTATGGTTCCTATGACATATGAAGTGGAAAAATATTTCGCGGCTGCATTAGTGGCCGCGGCTCCGGAAAAAGTCCCTGTCACTGAGCGAGGAGTTGGGAACGTTGATGGAGCTAGCTGTGCATGCGCAGAGAGGGTCCCAGGCCCTTGGTGGCGGGCTGTACCTGGTTGGAATAGGAGCCGTTTGCTTGGTTGCCCAGAGCTGGGCCTCTGTGCCCGTCCCACACAGACCAGGGGTGAAACCGGCTTTCTAGGAGGTGGAGCTAGCTGGGCATGCGCACAGAGGGTCCCAGGCCCTTGGGAGCGGGCTGTACCTGGTTGGAATAGGAGCCGTTCGCTTGGTTGCCCAGAGCTGGGCCTCTGTGCCCGTCCCACGCAGACCAGGGGTGAAACCGGCTTTCTAGGAGGTGGAGCTAGCTGGGCATGCGCACAGAGGGTCCCAGGCCCTTGGGGGCGGGCTGTACCTTGTTGGAATAGGAGCCGTTCGCTTGGTTGCCCAGAGCTGGGCCTCCGTGCCCGTCCCACGCAGACCCGCCTCATTTTTCTCAACATTGTTTCCCAGCCAATTCAATTGTGCCAGGATTGGTAGCAGATCAACATTAAGAGGGACATCACAAATGTAATAGGAACAAGCATGTGTCATTACTTCTTTGTTTGGTCCTACTGGTTCAGAGAGCTGACTCTGGAACCAAACTGCAGGGCTCATAACCAGGATCTTCCATTCACCAGAAACAAACCAGTCTATATAAGTCCCCTTCTGACATGAGTCCCTGTGCACAGGAGTCCCTTCTGCTCCCTAGGATTAAGAATCTTGCAAGCATTCCAATGATTCTGCCCCTGGTCAATGACAGTATAATCACTCAAACTCATCAAACCTACTGTACCCCAGCTTCAGTTCCTGAACCTCATTCTTTGACCCCCTCACTTCCTCTCATTTCATTGGGGTAGATCATACATTAATTCCCCCTGCAGGAATCTTGAGCCTTCTCCCCCATGGCAGCAATTTTTCCATCTTCCTTCTTGGTTTGCTTCTTTGCTTATCATAACCTGCTAGTAGCTTCCCAAGATGGAATATATAGGGAAATTTTTGTTTGTATTTTGCATAGCAAAATTATTGTAAATAAAATTGCTTTATGATTATACATGATTTAGTGATTTGGAAAGACATTGAGTTTTAAGTTGAAAATCACAATCACTCATAATTTTCCAGACCATTTTCTTGTTCTCTAAGATCCAGTTTCAGTTTATATATATATTAGACCTGCCTGGTTCTTTTAGTTGTGTTTTACCCTCTCCCTTGAATCCTTCTAAGATGTCAACTGTTCTTTATCTCATGCCGTACATCTTAAGGTGACCTGCCTATGGGAAACTACTGTGTAATTAAGCAGAATAGGGCCTGTCTATGGGACCTACTGTTCACATGAGCAGCAGTAGAGAGGTACAGGGGTCACTGTAGGGTCTTTGGGCCAGAGAGAGAGTAAGAAGTGGCCTTCCATATCCATTGAGGAGTATTTGTGCTTCCCTCCAGAATATTTCCCTCTGTCATTTAGAAAGACTGTCTCCGGTTCATCAGGGCTAGAGTCAGAAGATATGGGAGGGAGCAGGGTAAATTTGATTACTGCTCTCTGGGACAGGTGAGAAAGAAGCTGAGGGGAAACTTTTCTATCGCCCCCCCAACATTTTTTGGTATTTGGGCCACAATCAGTAATGCTCAGGGGTTTCTCCTGGCTTGGCACTCAGGAATTACTCCTGAAGGTGCTCAGGAGTTCGTGGGATCACATCTGGGTCAGCTGCATGTAAGGCAAACAATCCTACCCACTACGCTACTTATCCTGCCAAACCTTCATTTTTCTAGTATGCATGTGAACAGACTCCCTTCAAGGTGACCTCTCCAGAGAAGTAATTTCATCAGATCCCATCCATTAAGCATTCAACTGTGTGTGTGCATGTTCATGTGTTTATGTATGCATGTATGAGTGTGTGCATGTGTCGGGATGATTGGTTTTATAATGAATATACAGTCTGGAGTGCTTATGGGGTTGGTTTTCTATGGAAACTTACCCTAAAATGCCACCTTCCACTCAACCTCAGCCCACAAGTTCTGAACCTATCTGGGGTTTCTCTGACAAAATATGCTTAGATTTTCTATTATTCTGTATTGTTTATTTTCATCTTTCATTTTCCCCCAATTTTCAAATATTCATCAACACTTTATCCACTTTATCCACTGGAGGGAATAAGTTATGGGCAATTTTCTATAGAGGTAGTATATCTAGCTGCATTCTGAAAGAAAAGATAAAAGAAGTCCTTTTAGCAAAGTATCCAAATTCCAGGTGCATCCTGATTGGGCAATCCCACTGGATTACTATCCCAACATATCTGTATTGTTCCCTTAAATAAATTAATCAATTCCCATTAACTTCTGACTTCTTAAGGTGTTGGGTCCTCAAAATGATGAACTAAAAATTCATCAAGTTGGCAGGAAATATGAATATGAAGGTTGATGAGTAAGGGATGCTACGGAAAATTCATTTGTGTTTTTTTCCTGGATTGAACAAATGTATTGTTCATATATGTAATGTGGTAATATGCAAAGTGCTAATGTTATTCCAAATAACTTTTTATAAAAAGGTAATCATTCTCCTTCCTCCATCTGTGTATATCTCAGAAAGAGACAAAGTTATCATCTCACAAGAAAAATAAAAATGTAACTATATCATGAAAAAGTTGTCATAAAGATACTAGGTATAGTAATATTACAGTTGCTTTTATTTGAGTGACCCAGTTACATTTTGAAAATGTTTTTTTTAAAACACCATCTCAGGGGTTACTCCTGGCTTTGCACTCAGGAAATACTCCTAGCAGTGCTCAGGAGACAAAATGAGATGCCATATATTGAACCTGGTTGGCTATGTGTGAGGCAAGCCACTGTACTATGGCTCCAGCCCAAAATCTCTTAAGAGCTCTTAAAGGTGTCAGCCTACATAAACTCTCCTTTTTCTTTTTCTCTTTGGTGATTTTCCGAAACCCTGGAGGATGTCACCATTATTCTGATGATTGAATTCTGACTCAAATTTTCTTCATTTGAAAAAACCATGAATCACCATAAAAAATATTCTCTTGACCTCAGTTCCCTCTACACTATTGATAATACTGTTTATGATCAGATGGCTAGGTTTAATTAAACAAAAATCCCATTAAAACAATTTATCCTGTCAAAAACAGCTTTCTAATGAAAGCCTGGGATTATTATTTGAATAACTAACTAGATCTGAACTTGGAGAACAAGCTTCAGTTTGATGAACTCCCAAAGACCTCATTGCTAACATCAGTTCATTTTTTCTTTTCCTTCAGGAAGTCCTTCTCACTACGTGTCAGATGAATCAGAAGACAGTGTCCCCTGTACTGAGAGGAGAGCAATTGTGCATTTTCTCCAGCCAGTGCCTCTGAAAACTTTGTCTCAGAGCAGCAACACCCAGGGTCACACCGGACTCTGAGAGAATGGTTTAGTTTTTCTCTGGATACAGGTATCATGGGTAAGTCTCCTTTTTTAAATTTAATTTTATTTTTATAAAATTGTTCACAATAATTTGTTACATTCAACATTCCAACACCAATCCCACCACCATTACACCTTCCACTACCATTATTTTAATGTTTCCCACCACCAATCAAGCCTGCCCCCAAAGCAATTCCTAAATAATTTATTTTGTATTGCTTCTTACAAATAATTCACTAAAAATTATCCAAAATCTTTTCCTTAAGGGGAAATGTGTGAAGACTATTGTATCTCATCAACCTGGAGCTATTAAGTCCTTGTATAAGAGATTGCTAAGATGTTGTTGCCAGTTGAGACTTGTGTGCATATTGATACACAACATAGATTGAGGTTGGTTGCCTTCTACTTTACCCCCCATTAAATGTGGTGTGCTACTTTTGGTATATCAGTGGCATAGATTATGTGATGTGGCTGCAGGTATTCTAAAATTTTAAATAGGGTGATGCAGCTGGAGTTAAATTTAACTGGATGGTGACTTTGTGGTCCAGAGGCATCTCTGCAGCATGTTGCTCTCCTCTAAGATTTATTTGTGATTCTTTGGATCATGGCCATTAATGAGCTTATACGGTGTCTTAGGTAGCTCATGGGCATGACTGCCAGGCTCCCGAACAGGAAGATGCAGGGAGGTCACCCAGTCCTCAACTTCCTGAGAGCCTGGAGATTTCAGTCATATTACCTGCATATCTTGATTTTTCAGCAGATTTATTCTCATGGATGAGGCTCGTCCCGAGCCTGTGAAGATTGGGCCTTGAGCTTGGCGCAATTTGATTCTGGAGGTTTTTGGCTGTTGGGGCTCTACTGGGGCAGATGGTGGGTTCACCCACCCCAATCCAGGGTGTCCCAGATAAGACTCATCCTGGCACAGGGTCTGGAGGCATTTCTCGAGTCTCCTTCCTTTATCTTCTGCTCAGGAATATGTGATTTTGCCTTCATAGAATCATATAAGAGCCTCAGAAACACTGCAGGTCTCACCCTACCCCCATCTTCCATTCTCTACCTCTGTTGCAATATTAGGTCCAATGCAGAATCTCATCCCAGAGTGCAAATCTAGCTGTTGGGTATGTGGGGGGTGTCTTCAGCACTTTTCAAGGTTGTATGGAAAAAAGACAGTCAGGTGAGAATATTCCTGTCAGAAAGATCATGGAAAGGTCCTTTAGTCTGCCTCCTTTCTATGTCTAAGGTCAGGATGCACACCCCACACCCCCTGCACCACAGCCCTCTCTCCACATTCACATCTCCCACCCACCTTCCAGATGTTTGGCAACACAAGAAGGCATTTTTGATAGTCACAATAAGCTCACTGACATCACAAAGCTTACTTGCACCTAGTGGACAGAGGCCAAGAAAGTTGCCAACTGTCCTGAAGAGCACTTCGCAACACTCCCTCAAGGAATTATCCAGTCCCAAACATGGATCGTCAGGAGCCCAAAGCACACAGATTGAAAGGTGAGTCATCTTTTCAATCCACGAAATGTTTACTTAATGGTCATATGTGGCAAAGATTGTTCTCGATACTGAAGGAAGTTAAAAAGATTTAACTGAATTTTTGAGGCTTAAGGTATAAAGAGCACATTCTCCAGTACCAGGCTTTCTGGGTTCAAACTCTCTGAGTGGACACACAGTCACATCTTTGAGCAGTAATTCCTCATCTTTAGAGTCTCCAAGCAATATATTGGCATGTGCCTTGTAAGCTTATGTTGGCAGATAAACCATGTGGTGTAAGGATGCTTTGCATAAATTTACCATATAGTGCATAAATTCCCTCTATCTCACTTCTCTATCTCTGTCTCTCTTAAACAACTAGAACACCTAGGAGTCCTAGGATAAAAAGAGGCCTGGAATCCCACTACAAAGGATTGATATCTGGTAGCAATGTGGACAAGTCTAGAATTTTCTTTCTTTTTTTAATTTTATTGAATCACTGTGAGATAGTTACATGCTTTCATGTTTGGGTTACAATCACACAATGATTAAACACCCATCCCTCCACCAATGCACATTCCCTACCACCAATCTCCCCAGAATACCCCCTTTCCCCCTCTCCCCCTGCCTCCACTGTAGGCAATATTTCCCATACTCTCTCTCTACTTTTGGGCATTATGGTTTGCAATACAGATACTGAGAGGTTATTATGGCCTAGAATTTTCTTATGTTGTGGTTCTGATCTTGCTAGTGTTTTGGAAAGTGACTTACTATTCAGGACTATATATCAGTTGTACAAAAAAGGTATTCTGTCATTTGCCAAGACATGAGACCAGAAAGGTAAAATTAGATTATAAATGTGAAAACAATTTGAAAAAATTATTATTATGGATTTGAATTTAGGGCATAAGGTATCATGTTACGTATTTTACAGCTTTGTGCTTCTTCATAATTTCTTCAATGTATTTTTTAAAATCCACTTCCTGGAAAACTATGGCAATAAAAATGTTTCACTTATCTGAAGCTCCCTAACTGTTTAAAGACATTCCAGTGAATCTTCAAGCCAGTGAATCTTCTTTGGTGGGATATTTTTATTCAAAGCACAGTGATAATGTTCTGATTTGTTCAGTGTCCTTGATATGCCATTTCTGGAAAACAAAACCTTTAATGAGCAGTATCATCAGGCATAGCAGGTGTGTGTGGGTTGCTGGGCTCTGCCTCCCACTGCCCTTGCGTTCTCCAGTTTTGAGACTGAAGTGGGGTGCTTCTCTCTTCCTCGTCATTCTGACTGAAATGTCAAGCTCCCAAACTCCCAAGCTCCTGTGACATCCTGTTGTGTGTCTAGCCACTTCCTGTTTATGTCTTTCTTTTGTGCGGAATATAGCCCAGGTTTAAACAAGCAGAATGATTTCTAAATTCAAAGCCTCTCCCCTCTCCAGGGCTTCCTGAATCCAGGTTGTTTTGAGGGTGACATGTGATGAGGGAAGTCCTTCAGCTACACTCCATTTACAACGAGAGATGGACTGACCCAGATCAGGCAGCATTCTCGGCTCTAGGTGAAAGGAGCTGTCAAAATGCATCCCAATGGACACAAGCCCACCCAATAAAGCTCTCTGGAGAATTGCCAGAGAAAGGAATCGTGAACCCTTGTAAAATTAATTAGTCCAACTGGGGATTCTGGAGGATTATGCTTTGCCGAGTCCAAAGAGCGACCCACCCGAAGGTCCTCGCCCTTCTCAGACATGAGGCTTATTTTCATAGGGCCTCAGACAGCCACCCTGGACAGCCTCTCACTTGCGTCTGATTTTCCTGCTTCATCATTCCGTGGGGCTGGATGGGAACAGCTGTACATATACATGGCCCCATGGTGCAACTGGTATGGGTGGAATAGAGGTCATTCAGCACCCACCCCCCTCTGGGGTCATAACTAGAGTGGGGCACCTCCGTTTCTATACCTGAGTTCTTGCAGTTCCTCAGACTGAAGCCTGGCTTGTCCTGAACGTCCTCTCGGAAGTTCCAACCTCACCTCTACGTCCATGCCTCCCTGTCTTTCCTGCTTTTGCAAACTCATCTCTTTAGGTGTCTGGTAAAAGTGGACTTCTATGGAACTTTCTACCAATGGCCAATGGATCCCATTAAAAGCAAAATCAGCCTTGATTTGTTGCCCCCTCTCCTCTGCCCACCCCCCAAAACTGTACTATTACATTTGCAAAAATATGCTAATTTCCACATGGCCCCTTCCTCAGGGGCCAGAAGCTATGCCATGTGACCTAACTCCCCAGTGGCTGCTCAGTATTTCCACTAAGATATTGGAAGGAATTTTGCTCAATTTATCCTCTGGCTGACTCAATTCTATGTCTTAGACAATGGATGCTTTTAGAAAGAAACTGTTCTTGGCTTGTAAGTCGTTATTTTTTAAAGAGTCCGCAGCAAATGTAAAAATTGATTTCCTTCGCTGCTTTTTCTTAATTCCAAATAATGCTCTGTGTACCCCCTCAGCCTCGAGGAGCAGGAAGGCCATAATTTACCAGACGTGAGACCATTAGGCCTTCATTTCCTGAAGCAATGAATTAGCAATTCTTTTTCCCTGTCACAGAAAATTGTGACAAAATAGTCTGAGACACAATGGCAGGTCGAACTGATGTTTGTTTCTCCACCACAGCAGAGCTGAGCTGAGGGAGGAGTGGCAGCCATGGAGGAAATTACCCTCAGCAAAGGAAAGGAGGGAGCAGGAGCGGCAGTCAATATTTTCTGTATCATATATTTCCTGTCAGAAATGTTCCAAAAGTTACATTAATCTTTCATGTTATTCAAGGTGAAAGATTACAAATGTTGATTTTGATTTTGTTTGCTCCAGTTATCTGTGAGAAATCATTTAAAATTTTTTTTTAAGTAGCAAAACATTATGTGGGGAAAAGTTGCTACAGGAGGATAAAGGTAAAAGGTAAAGGCTCTCCCGTTGTTCATCGATTTTGCTCGAGCGGACCCAGTAACGTCTCCATTGGAGATTTTGTTGTTACTGTGTTTGGCATATCGAATACATCACGGGTAGCTTGCCAGGCTCTGCCGTGCGGGCGAGATACTCTCGGTAGCTTGCTGGGCTCTCCAAGAGGGGCGGAGGAATCGAACTTGGGTCAGCCATGTTGGCTGCATGTAAGGCAAACGCCCTACCCCTGTGCTATCGCTCCAGCCCTGCGGGGGGGTGGGGGGGTGGGGGGAGGGTCCCTCAGCCCACCCCCATCCATCCTCCTCTGCCTCAAAGGCAAGGAAGCTGGGCGTGGGCTCGGGGGCCAAAGACAGGCCAGGCACCCCAAACTCCAAGTGTTAGCAATTAAAAGTTGGCTGCCCCCCAGCATCCCGGGCGCAAATTTAAAGAGACAGCGCTTCCCCCAGCAGCTGCCGGCAGCCCCTCACAGCTGGAAGGGGGCGCCCCATCTGTGTGTGTGCAGTGTTGTGCAGTGTCCCACTGTTTGGTTGCCCTGAGCATCTCCGTGCCCCTGGCTTGCCCCTCCTTCGGTGCAGAGAAGAAGGGAATGTTTCCCTAAGTGCCTGCGAAGGAGGGGTCACCCCCCCCCCCCCCACACACACACACCCCAAGGCACAAGGCCAGGGCACTCTCCAGGACACAGAAGGATAAGCAGGAAAAAAATTTCATTTTAGTAGGAGTGATGTCTTGAAGACAAAGAGTAAAGGTGGAATCTACGAAACTGAGCCCAATAGCTTATATAATTTTAAGTTAATATTCAATTTTATGTTATATCAATGCCATATAATTTTAATGTAATATTTTAGCATTGAATAAGGTTAGTAATAACTTAGCATTGAATAAGGTTAGTAATAATATCTTTTCAAAAGATAAAATTAATTTGTATGCTCACTTTAATTGTATATTCTGACCTAAGGAAATAGCCTCCAGGGTCACAAGTAATTTTGTTTTATTAAAGAAAAAAGGCATCTGAAGTTGACTTCACTTCTTTTCATTTGAAAATTCCTCTAAAAACCTGGTGAGGTAAATGGAGATGAGAGTTACTACAAGACGGTTATTATTTATGAATAGATAAGAGATTAAGGATGCCTTCTCCCGTGTTCTGCATTTAGCTAATGATCATATTCAAACTACAGAAGATTAAATTTGAGCATGCATACAGGACTCCATCCTTAGTCCTTATCCTGAAGAATTAAGAATAGCAGTAGGGAGATTGAGGGATTAGACTTGGAGCATTTGAAAGGCAATTTCCAGACAAGCATATGAAAAAGCACTGAGAGTGAAGTGCAGTTAAAGATGTGGTAGTTGAGAACATTTAAAGCAAACTACTACTACTATTACAACAACAAAAACAACAACAACTACTACTACTACTACTACTATTACTACTACTACTAAGCTTACTTAAGCCTAGGAATAGTCAGGAGAGTGCTGTATTATTTACCTTTTTGAGAACTTTTCCAAAATTAAGTAGAGTGTTGGACAGTAGGGAAAAGATTTAGGGCTCCAACTGAAGGGAGGAGGAGAGAAGAGCATAAGCATAATAAAAATAGTCTGAAAGTCCTGACATTTTCCTTTAGACATATTTAGAGTGAGTCCAAAAGTGAAATAGGGATAATTTAGGAAAAATAACTTG
This sequence comes from Sorex fumeus, assembly GCF_029834395.1. Taxonomy (NCBI): domain Eukaryota; kingdom Metazoa; phylum Chordata; class Mammalia; order Eulipotyphla; family Soricidae; genus Sorex; species Sorex fumeus. The sequence goes on from NW_026606067.1 coordinate 19,650,980, forward strand.
CTTGTTTTAGTTTGAGGACCAGCCATGCACAGCTGTGTTCAGGTCTTACTCCTGGCTCTGCACTCAGGCATCACTCCTGGTAGGGCTCAAGGGATCATATAAGATGTTGGGTAGTGAACCCAGGTCAGCCATGTTCAAAACAAGTACCCTATCCACTATACTATCTATTCACCACCCAAGGAAAAATAACTTTTGTTAATTGGTTACTACTGAGAAATGAGATTTACCTTTGAAAGACTAGAGTATAATGTTTATAATAATAATAATAATCATAATCAGAGCATGAAGTTTTAGAGAGTCATTATTTTTAGAGAGCCTTTATTATTACCTCCCATAATAATAGGAAATTTAGTGCTTTCTCTGAAGACTGAAAATTCTGAAAACTAGAGCACAGGAAGTAGCACTCATTTTCTAAGTCTTGTCCATTAAAGTGAAAAAGTAAGTCCCTCATTCTTCTAATGTTACTCAGAAAAGTGAAAAAGAGCATGTTCTCTTTTATAATTTCTGATTGCCTTTCACTCTTTCTACTGATGAATTAGCCAAGCTAATGGCTAATGTTTAATTGGGGCCGAGCATCCTCCACCCAGATCCTCCACACTCCAGTAGGCGGGGGTCATACCCTCCAACTGGCCCCCTGGCGCCGTGTAATCCCATCAGCGGCCAAGACTTAGAGACTGTAAAAATCAGCTCCCGGAACCGGAATTATTATAACATCTTATTATAACATCTTATTAACTCATTCCTACTTTGCACAACCTGGCAGGCTACCGAATGTAGCCTGCTCACATGGCAGAGTCTGGCAAACTCCCCATGTCGTACCCAATATGCCAAATACCAGTAATAATGATGGGTCTCATTCTCCTAAAGAGGCTTGAATATAATCTCAGGGCTAGGATGAAGGAGACGTTACTGGGGCCTGCTCGAGGCAATCGACGAATAACAGGATGATTTGTGATTTGTGAATGTTTAATTAGCCAGCCAGGCTTATTTCAATTCCTGATGAATTAGCCAGACTATATGTCCCCTATTTAAACTGTGCTTTTCCCATTCCTCCTGCTATTCCATACTATTTTCAGTGTCTGAAATAATCCAGTCCACAATCCACTTAATTGTATTTTCCCTCAAAAGCATTCTCTCTCCAAGATCTGACTCAAATTTGAAACCCAAGTTCTTCCCTATCCCTCTTCAATGAGAGAGTCAGCAATGCTTACAAGATCCATTCCTAAAACCTGGATAGTACATTCAGAAAGTGGAGAAGTGTGAGTCTCGCTCACAGATAAACCATTCTGAGAAAAAAGAACACACAAAAGGACACAGGCTTCCATATTGTGTGAGTGCAAAGGCAGAGCATAACTAGTTGTGAATGGCTGTTTGTTAGAGTAGTATTGAAATTGCACCTCATCCCTTCAGTCATTTAACATTTAACTTTACCCCACCAATAAATTGGATCTTCTGAAACTGTCATCATCAGGCACCAAAGAAAAACACAAATAAATCAAAGTCAACACACTTTTCCTTATTTATTCAAAGTTTGGGGAAAAAATGATATCACATTTTGCATGGGTTCTGATTCTGAATGAAGCGTATTGAAAATACCCTACATCAAAAAGTACATGTGGGCAGTTTCCCATGACATCATAAGATAGATACAAGAAGGATTTTATGTTGATCAAAACTACTATTTCACTGCTGTTTTATCAAATGTTAAGCCTCCTCTTAAGGACTTTAACAAATGTTTATCTTTTCTAGGTGTTATTTAACTTTCCAGTTATCCAGAAAGTGAGCTCATGTGATTAGAAAAATATACTAAATAATCTAAACATATGGTATTAAAATTAGAGACCTCTGGTTTTGTTTGCTTGTTAAACTTGCATAAGTATAGAGGAGGTACAGACTTGAGCTTGAACATTTTTCCAATATATATCTTCTATTTTTTATTTAAAAGCATCTGTACACATCGCCCTCATAATCCATCCTCCTATATAATGACAGACTCTCAAATGCCAGGACAATTAAACACTAGTAACAAGCAAAAAGCCTGGCTTCCTTGCTGCCACCTGTGTAGATCGTTCAGAATTGGTTTTTGTATATCCATAATCATTCCTAAAAGAACAGGCTGCTTTTGATAAGGAAGGGATTCTCCTCAGAGTCTATTCCCAGCTCTTTGTAGAATTTCCTCTCCTTAAAAAATTGTTAGAATAACCAGTGTTGTGCTTGTGGATCAAATTTATTGATCAAGTAAAGTTGGATGTAATCTCTTTCATTTATAGATTGTCTTTTATTAATCTATATTTCATAGCCACCTAAAGATAGAAATAAAACCTTTATTCAGAATTATTCATCAAAGCATTAAAATGAATAAAAATGTTCAACATGTTTGTGTTTATTTTAAGATCTCAGAATCTAAAAAACATCAAAGGAGATTCATTCCAGCCTCTGTGACCAATAATAATGCATTGGATACTCATCTAAGCTGACACTGACACTAGGATTCTTTCACTTCTCGTGATTTCAGGATGTCCTCTTTTCTAAAATTTAAAAGTGTTTTTAAATGTTGTTGTTCTGCACTGCCAGTAGTAATTCCTGAGTGTAGAGCCAGCAGTAACCCCTGTACATCGCTGGATGTGACCCAAAAGCAAAAAAAAAAAAACAAACAAACATGTTGTGGCTCTGGTATTCCAGGTGACATATCTTTATGTTTACTTTCCCTTGAGTTCACCAAGCTTGTTTAAGCAAGGATGTAACACTATTTTAGCAATACTTTTGTTAATATAGATTAACAACATTTTTATAATCCTTAGCATTTTCAGTCATTATTTCTTCAAATAATTTCTTCAGTATTTTATCATTGCTTCTTCATTCCCTTTCTTTCCACTGGGATTCCCCCTACACCTTTAATCTAGAGGTTAAGGTTCTTGGTGAGGACCCCTGGTTCTGAGACACGGTTCAACAGTGTCAGGTTTTCACTCTATCCTCCAATTGGATCAAATCTATTAATTCATCCTTGAGTTCACTGGCTGTTTCTTAGATTAACTATTAAGCCCATCTGCCACTTCTCTCTTATATTGTGTTTTCAATGCTGGACTGGATCGATAGCGCAGTGGTTGGTCGTTTGCCTTGCATGCGACCTGCCTGGCTGAGCCAGGTTAGATTCCTCCGCCCCGCTCAGAGAGCCCAGCAAGCTACCGAGAGTATCTTGCCCACATGACAAAGCCTGGCAAAGCCTGGCAAGCTACCTGTGACATATTCAATATGCCAAACACAGTAATGAAGTCTCACAATGGAGACGTTACTGGGCTTGCTCAAGCAAGTCAATGAACAACGGGAGAGCAGTGCAGTGCAGTGTTTTCAAGATTTTATTCTTTATCAATGTTCTTTATTCATGTTGGTTCTTGCATATGTTCTTTGAACTAATGAGAGATGCTTTGAAGTTTTTGGTGACTCAGTGCAATTCATAGGGTCTCTCAGAGTCTGTTTTCATTGAGGTTTTTGTTTCCCAGATATATGGGCCATTGTTTTAAGCATACTCTATTTTTAATTAAAAATTGGGCATTTAATATAACAGATTGTAGCTTCTCTGATTCTAATTTTTATAGCATCTCTGATTCTAATTTTTCCTATTAAGTGTTTTTATTCTTTCTAGGCTTTTAAATTTTTGAAATAAATCATCATGATTTGTAGTTACAGACTTACAAGCTTTCGTGATTATGTTTCAGTCATAAAATGATTGAGTACCCATCCCCCCACCAGTGCACATTTTCCACCTGCATTGCAAACTATAACACCCAAAAGAAAAGAAAGAGAGTAAAAGTGAATGTGCCTGCCACAGAGGCATGTGAAGGGGATGAGGTGGGAATGGCGGCGGGTAGGGGTGGGATACTGGGAACACTGGTGGGGGAAATCTTGCTAGGCTTTTTGCTAACCCTAGGTTTCCTTATTTTTATTTTAAAATAACTACGCCTAGTTGGAAGAACCCATCACTCCTGTAGCATGGGGCTACTGTGTGCTCAGATAGTCTCAGATTCTACTTTTGGGTTTTTACAGCTTAATACTAAAGGCAATCTCCATGTCTGTAAAGTTTAGAGGTCAGCCAATGCCGGAGGTCATATTCAAGTTTCTCACCATATCTTCATTGAAAGTTCCTTAAACTCTCATTGTATCTATTAGGTTTTCACTCTTTGTGTTTAGATCTGTGTTTGGTTTCGTGAGTGCATTCTAAGCCTGGGCATCTTTGAGTTCTGTTCCAGCAGAATTACTCTCCCATCTACACTTCAGGGATAGAAGTATAGACAGAAAGATCTTAAGTGTTCCTGTTATTTCCAAGGTCTCCCTAGCATTCCCTTTGATATTTCATTTTCATCCCAAGAGGGGGTTTGACCTCAGAAGCTGAGAGCCTCCAGATTTTACAGTTTTTCTCCTTTGCAGCTGGCTGTGTTTTCCTGCTTCCACTTCAGATGGAATTAGCTTTCTCCAATCGCGGTGCTGCTGGTCCTCTCAGATGGCTTCGTTAAACTTCCAGGTTACAGAGCCATTGCTTTGGTGAATTCTTTTAGGGAGAGAGAAATTGCTGATCTCTTCATTCATCAAGACCTCATTCCTGACATCAGAATCATGTTCTTTTTTTTTTAAGCTTTTTGGGTCAAACCTGGTGATGCATGGGGGTTACTCCTGGCTTTGCACTCAGGAATTACTCCTGGCAGTGCTCCTGGCATATGGGATTCTGGTAAGCCGTGTGCAAGGCAAATGCCCTACCTGCTGTACTATTGCTCTAACCTCAGAATCATGTTCTTTACAAGAGATTTTTAAAAAGTATCTGCAATTTACCTATGGCACTGAGCATTGTTTCATGGGGGAAAAATATCATAATATTTTTAACCACATGGGGAAAATAGCCTACTCTTAGGCCATTTTGACCAGTATAGTAAGGGGATAAATAGACTAACACTAACTTTTATGAAATGTTAGAGCCACACATTAGCAAATCAATTTCATATTTCCAAATTATACCTTTTGTCTTCCATTTGATAAAAAAAAGTTTTCAAGGCATAGAGATGGTACAGCAGGCAGGTGCTAGCCTTGTACCATGTCTAGTCCGGGCTCCATTCAGGGGCATCACATATGGTTCCCTGACCACTGTCAGGAATGATACCTAAACACAGAGAGAGCATTATGAACTGCTGGGTATGCCCGCCTCCAAAAAATAAAAAAAGCAAAGCACCAATTTTTTTAAAAATGTTTTTCAATGCACAATCAGGAAGTATAAAAAGAACAGTGTGCTATATTTTTTCCTCCCAGAACTTACTTCCCAGTAAGAATGTAGAAGTCTAAAGTAAAATGTTTTCAGAGCAGAAAGAAACACATGAAGTATAATCTGTGTATATATGTTAATCTTACTCATGTTGTGGATTCAAAGAGCAAAATCTTCCTGGTTCCACTATTTTTGGAAAATTCAAAAGAAACTTTACAAAATGTCATTGAAACTGCTTCTAAATGGACAAATAGCATCACCAATGTACAAGAGAGGGTAAACTTTTCTTTATTATGGGATAGCATCATCTCTGACTGTGAAATATGTAACTTCCCACTGCTATTCTTCCAGCTGAGTTGGGCTAGTAACTTCAGGGAGGTCTGAATGTAGTTTTATGTTACTTTTCCACCAGCAAAATCTCAGCTTAAGCATATAATTAGCTATATATAAAATACATTATCTATTATTCTATCAGACTTAAACATTCAGCCAAACATTATATACCACCTGAGATTTATCTCTCCTTAAAACCACACATACTTTTCTTACATCTTACATCAGAGAGATAATGGTTTCTCTACAAATGGTATTTGTAGTTTCCTTTATTCCTGAAAACAAAATGGCAAGCCTGTATTTAAAAAATTATGGCTCTAATATATGTTTTTCTTCTTAATAGAATGATTCTTATAATTATTGTTTATGATATATTTATAGCTGAGATGCTTATAAAAATAAAACTCAGTTTAAATCTTTAAGAATAAAAAAAACATGAATGAGTGGGGGCCCAGGATGTGCTTTCTGTGCTTTCAATATTCATGTTTCAAAGCTGGTGTGAATTGACTAGGATGTAAAGCACTAAAAGAACCTTTTAAATATGACCCTAAAACATCGTTGCATCAAAGCCTTGTGAAGGGATTAATCAGATATTTAGTCCTTTCATATTCCTCCCCCTGAGTCAGTCCAGTGAGATGAGCACTATTCATGTATGCTACGTTCTAGAACTTGGTTTACACTACCTATGCAGCCTGCAAGTGAATCATTATAAATCAATCAAGAATATTTTTCTTTGGCATTTCTCCATCCCATATTTGGATATTGCTCTAAAGCATCTATTCTTTCAGAGGCAATAAAGTAAGTTCAAAATATACATGAAATACAGGAAAGCACATGTGTTTGATACTGCCCCAAAGTCTGAAGCAGCTCCTTCTTCCTGTCCCCATCCTTTAACCAGGAAACAAGAAATACTGCATTTTCCAGCCCATCCTCTCCAATTTCTGCTCTGCTTGCTCTTTTCTGCAGGTAATTTCCATTGTTCCCCTGCAGTGAGCCTCTGCCTACAAAGCTTTTCTATCCCAACTACTTTGGAAGACACTAAACCCAGAACTTTTTATTTGTCTGAAAATAGCAATTATTGTTAACAAGTCAAAGGATAGGTGATTATGGAAATGGAAGTAACAAAGGTAACAACATTTACTTTATAGGCATCCTGAATTTCCAACATATCTTCTGATGTCCTGAGCACCTTAGGGGCTAAATAATAAATCCTATAAAGCCTTCTTCACTATTCATAAACCTTAACTAAGGCCAGGATGGGCTTTTACCAAATATTTAGTCAATGATTGTTGAACACATAGATGGGTGACTAAAGAAAACATTGCCTTCATTCATATGAAACTGTAAGTTTTCCTGGAAAATATAGAAAAAGAATTGCTTTTTAATAGAGGTCTTGACAGAAAGGCTATCAAAATTTTCTACTCTCTCTCTATGAACATTAATTTTTAATCTGTCAATTCATATAATTGTAATGATAAAAACCTGACAATTGCTTTCTATTTCTTTTAGAGTAAAAATATTTACAAAATCATCAAAGACTCTTGGTGAGCTTTCCACATTTTCCTCCTTTTGTTTCTGGTTTTATCTTCCCTCTTCACCCTCTTGTTCCTTTTGGGTCCCTTGATACTTGCCTGTGGCTGTACCAGCACACCATGCTCTGTGGCTTCTACTAGGGTCTTCTTCCCGCAGTAGTCTTGGCCCTTTTTTTTCTCCTTTAATGACCCTTCACAGGGAGGGCAGTCCTGTGTACCTGTTTAATACCTGCCCTCTGTCCCAACTCCCACTTATCTCTTTTTTATTTTTTCCTTATCAATTACCATCTTCTAATAGAAACACGCTTATTTGTCCTGCTATGGTCTGTTCTCTGGGAGCAGTCTCCTTTCCTCCATTTCCCCCACAGCTAGAATGTAAGCTTTAGGGAACAAGAGTTTTCGTCACTAATGATAATTCCAGGAACAGAGTAGGTTCTTAATATTGTCAACTGAATTGTTATCTATATTAAGTGTTTTTCACCTGTAGCAGTTCAAGGAATTATAAAATTAATGTTTTAGTTGTTCTTAAACCCTAATGACATAGCTTGTTATATAGATTCCTAATCCATAGCTCAGAAACTCCAGATTAAATGCTTCTGAAAGAATGAGGTTCAGAAACACAGTGAGGATCCCACATGACATGTATGGATCCTCTGTCTGAGGAGCACTGGTTGTTGGAAGGAGCTTGACTTTGTTATCAGGCTTGAAATCCATCACTGGTGAGTTGACCAAATGATTTGGGATAAACTACTTGTTTAAACATATTCTCAAGGATCCAGGTTGGAAAAAATGGAACAAACATTGAGTGAAAAAAATGTTTGATAAAAGAATCAGAGAAATTTAAAAGGACATTCTCCCTTAAATGTCATAGCATGATCCTTGAAGCATAAGAGGCCTGGATTGGGTGTTCATTTCCTAGTTCCCTTAGCTGTTTTGCAGGTAAGTAGAGGCATAGCTTGCCCATGTTTGCAGCCTTCTATATTTTACTGAGGTTTGACTAACTAGGGTTTCATCCAGGATGAGTCATTAAATTTATGTTCTCATGGTAGATAGGAGTTGGCTAAGCTTGGGTGATTATTTTGCTGCTGTCATTGACTTTGGTCAGAATGACCATGTTATTAGCTCTTTGGGAAACTATCCTAAGGTTGTGTGATGGGTCTGTTTTGATATCAGTAAGTAAATAGAATATTGCTGGGGGTATTTTTGAGTGGCTGTGTTTGAAATGACCCTGTGTTCTCTTGACTTACTCATGATTGTGCCATTCCAGAAGATTCCTCTAGGGATTAGAGAAACACAAAACAAGAATTCATTCACTGGTTTAGAAAGAAATGCCAGAGTTTATGAATGCTCATAGGTAACCATTATATAAAAACTAGTTTTCCTGCAACTTTGGAGTTTATTTTCACAGAATAATTGGGGTGGTATTTTTCCAGCATTAAGTAATCCACCCATAAATTCAGTTGGATACTTCTCTGACACAACAAGTTACAGGGGCTGTTTTCAAAGAACTATTTATCTTTCATATACATTTGATTTTACCCTAACACTTGCACCTGCAGTTTATTTGACAGGTAACACATTTATATTTGTCTTAGTTGTTCTATACAGGACTCTTATCCTTTTATTGTATAAACAACTTAACATTTACTTCTTTATGGTTTATCTCCTCTGGAGACCTTTTGATGTAGGAGCAGATATCTTATTCTTTCATTCAAGACTTCCATAAATCTGGATTTCTAACTTCAACAAAAGAAGAATAGAGTGCATTAAGGCCCTATTGTGTGAAGGATTGACTTGATGTTTTTAATCCACATAATGAAGAAAGGGCATATTAGCTAGAAAATTGTACTATATATGCCCGAAGGCCACTCTCATGCTAAGCCAGCTTTCCACATCCTTCTGTGTCAATTTATTGCCATTAACATCCTTTTAAGTACCCAAAGGGTAAAAATTAGCTACAGTGACTTGAAGCTTTCGATATTAACCTTTAATATAAAGACCACTGATGGCTAAATTAAAAAAGGCTACTTAGTATGCCTCCCAAAAACCAACAATAGATTATATATTTTTAAAAGCCCATTGGCAAAGTAACTTATGCAAGGCACTGAATCATAATTGATACTACTGTTTTAGCCCTGTGACCAGTTTTACATCAAGGACTTATTTTCCAGGTTTTTTTAATTCCTCCCCTCTAAGTTGTTGTAATCATTTGCTCTAGTAGAATTTCAAGTGAATGTCATGCACAAACAGCAGATCCCTCCTGGAACTCACACAGGCATTTTAAAATGCAAAGAAAACATCAGGTCAGGGTCCATTGAAGTGGCTCACACAGTGACATTTTAAAATTAGAAGAGGTGAAAAGAATCTTTATAAGCCCTTTTGAGCCTGAAATTCCACCATAGGAACCCAAAGTGTCTATACCCAATCATTTAAGTCCACATCTCAGACTGAGAGACACAAAGACAAGGTGTCATTCTGAACCCACAGGTAGCAAAGCATCAGGAAAGTAAAAATTCTCCTTTGGAGATTCTATCAACTTATTTGTACCAAGATGGTAAGCATAGTTAACATTTGCCTTTGAAGGTGCAAATCTGGCCTAAATAAAACAAAAAAGACCAATCAATGAAAAACTTTTCTAGTTATTCCTATGTGTTCAATTGATTAGAAACTATTAGATATACTTAGGAGGAAATATAGATTTTTTAAATCTTCGTATTCCACTCAACTGGTGTTCTGAAAATGAAGTTTCCACCTGTGTCCTCTAACACTAATGCCACTAATAAAACTCATTTTAGAGAACAGAAAGGGCCATTTTCTTAATAATGGAGATGTACACCAGGTATAGGTCTGCTCTTAAAAGATTCTGTCTCTTGAAAAATAAGTACAGTGCTGAAAACAAAAGGAAAATGGGGCATTATCTCAGTGAGATGCAGAGGTAACTTTTATCTAAAATATATAATATCTAATGAACTTGTTTAAAATTTTAAAAAGAGCTCCTGGAAGAGAGAGTGACACAGTATTTCCAAAGGCCTCCGTCCCTCTCAGAGAGCCCGGCAAGCTACTGACAGTATCCCACCCTCACGGCAGAGCCTGGCAAACTACCTTTGGCATATTCAATATGCCAAAAACAGTAACAATAATTGGCCTCATTCCCCTGACCCTGAAAGAGCCTCCAATACAGCAGCATTGGGAATTACGAGTAAGGAGAGGCTGCTAAAATCTCAGGGCTGTGACGAGATTTTACTGGCACCCGCTCCAGCAAACCAATTAACAATGGGATGACAGTGATACAGTGATACATTTGATTGTCTGATTAATTAATTTGATTAAACAAATGCTCTTCTAGAGAAAATTTAAAGTCTACTCTAACTTAAATAGGAATAGTTCTACCGCTGTCTCCTGTATTCCCCACTACAGATACTTTTTTCAAAGTTAGTACCTAGTGTGATACATCAGCAATTTCCAACTGTATCAGCTTCAAAAAATCCTCTCTGTATCAGCTCCAAAAAATAATACCAGTTTAAACTGGAATCCTAGCCACTAGCAAAACCCAAAATTGTCACCACTGGTAGCTGTGCCTAGCAAAATGATCACCACCAGATACTGATAATCCAAAACCAGAACCAGGTGTGATGGAGACTATGAAGCAGGGTGCCGGCTTATGTGCAGGTCCACTCAGGTCATTTTAATAGCTGTAACAACATGTTGCTGAAGATTTGTGAAACTTTCTAATCATACTATAGTGGTTTGATTAGCTAGTTCCTTCCTTCCTTCCTTCCTTCCTTCCTTCCTTCCTTCCTTCCTTCCTTCCTTTTTGTTGTTGTTGTTGTTATTTTCAGCCCACACTCTGCAGTGTTCAGGGATTACTCCTGGTTCTGTGCTCAGGGGATTACTTCTGGCAGTGTTCAGGGGACCTTATGTGGTGCTGGGGTTCGAATTTGTGTCAGACTATGCAAGGGAGTTGTGTTATCCTCTGTATTATCAATGAAGATGTGCCAGGCTCCTTTTTTCTCCTAATTGAATTATGCTACCCCATGTATTCTGAGATGAAATATTCTCTTTACTTTTGTTTTCTTGTATAAGCTATATAGAACATTGGATATTTTCATGTGTGTTTACAATTTCATTATTTGTTTCTAAAATTCTACCAAATTTTTTAATACTCAGTGTATTTCTCAAATTTTCTTTTAAGAAGATTTCATTCATTTCATTTCATCATCCTGTTAATCGTCGATTGCCTCGAGCAGGCCCCAGTAACGTCTCTTTCATCCTAGCCCTGAGATTATATTCACGGCTCTTTAGGAGAATGAGACCCATCATTGTTACTGGTATTTGGCATATTTGGTAGGCCACGGGGAGTTTGCCAGACTCTGCCCTGTGGGCAGGCTACATTCGGATAGCCTGCAAGTTTGTCTAAAGTAGGAATGAGGTAATAAAATGTCGCGCAAGTAAGCTTGGAGGTCTCGGCCCCGGAACCCGCGTGGCTTTGTCCCTCTGCCAGTACCTTCATGTGTGCGGAGAGTGGTCTCAGCATGGTGGTGGCTGGTCCTGGAGGTCTTCGGCTGCCGTTGCCCTGGTCGGGGCGGGGAGGAAAGCTCAACCTGCTCCCCTCCAAGGGACTCCGGGAAGGAACACCCAGGCGCGGGGGCAGAGACTGCACTGTTCTCGTCCGGGATCTGGATTTTATAGTCTCTGAGTCTTGGCCGCTGATGGGATTACACGGCGCCAGGGGGCCAGGTGGTGGGTGTGACCCCCGCCTACTGGAATTTGGAGGATCTGGGTAGAAGATGCTCGACTCCAATTCGAGTAGGCTTGGAGGTCTCGGCCCCGGAACCCGCGTGGCTTTGTCCCTCTGCCAGTACCTTCATGTGTGCGGAGAGTGGTCTCAGCATGGTGGTGGCTGGTCCTGGAGGTCTTCGGCTGCCGTAGCCCTGGTCGGGGCGGGGAGGAAAGCTCAACCCGCTCCCCTCCAAGGGACTCCGGGAAGGAACACCTAGGCACGGGGGCAGAAGAAATATATATAAGAAAATAGATTATATATTTCTTCATTTTTTCCTTTTCTTTTCTGCCTTTTTTTGTACTTGGTGCATGCACATGTGGTGTGTGCGAGTGTGTGTTCTGTTTTTATTTTATAGAAAAATGCTCAGCATAGTAGGATATAATTGGTAAACAATCTGTACAAAAGAAAATAGTATTTAGCTACAAATGGAGACACGATATTAAAATCAATGCTGAGATTGGGCTCTGTTAATCTGGACTCCAGGTTTAAGGATCACAGCTTCTTCCTGAGGACCAGAGAAACAACCAACTTTGTCTGTACTATCTCACCAGCCCCTTTGCCACATCGCATGTGGCAGAACCACTCTCTTGAACAATAAGTGAAGGGTCCACATGATATTTCTAAAAGACACATACCCACATTTGCTTGCATTTGTGAGCTTGTGCATGAAAGAGAAATAATTAGGAATTGATATTATTATTTCTGTATGAAAATTTCATTCTCTTTGTGCTTATTCGTGACATCTAAAGGTTATAATTTTGGGTATGAGGTTTTGGGTCACACCCACAGGGATTAGGGATTTCTCCTGGCTCTATGCTCAGGGATCACTCCTGGAAGGCTTGAGGGACCATAGGGGGTACAGATGATACAACCCCAGGTTGGTCACATGCAAGTCAAATGCCCTATCTACTGTGCTATTAGTCTGGCCCCACGTTACAGTTTGATTGCATAAGTATGTCTCTGCCATCTTATAAACATCTGAACAATAATTTTCATGCCCTGTAGCAACCACAAAATATAATATTTTACATCAAAGACTTTCTCTCCAAATCATCCAATCTCTAAAGGGACCATCAGGCAACCATCTCTCAATCAAGATGAACCAGTTTTTAAAATTAAGATCGCAGAATTCTTGCATTTCTTAAAATGTAGCATCTTTCCTTATTACACAAGCAGAAGGACAGGAAAGCTGTACAGGTCAAAGGAGTTCACACAGCGGATAACATGTATACTGAAAGTAAAGAAAATAAAGCTCATGGTGACCCAATGAACCTAAATCTGTATGTTAATAGATGCTCACAGTGAGCCAGGTGTGGCCAGACGATCCTCTTGCATCAGTCTATAAAACAAACCTCATCCTAGAGTATGTCAGAGCTCAGAGATTTATTATAAAGTGATATATTTGCAGAGAGAAGCACAAAGAGTTCTTTAACACTGAATTTGTCAGAGAACTCATCGACATCAAACAGATGCTTTTCACTTGGGGCGTTTGACTCTTAACTTCAATGTTTCACATGTTAAGTGATTGGAAACTTGGGAACCATGAAGTAATGCTTTTCTCTGATTTGGAAAATTTGACTCTTTAACAATGAAACTTAAGATTCATATTAAGAAATACTTTGAGAAGTGGTATAGTGTTTTCTTTACAGAGAGACCATCATTTTGTCCAGTAATATCATTATTTCAAGGATAAAAAAATTCTAAAATTGATTTCATATTTTTTCTAAACACTCTTTGTGCTTCTCCTTTTATTCACCTTTATTTCCCATTGATTTCTTCTGTAAACGTTAAATAAGCCCTACATGCCTGAGGCTTTAATAAAGGACTTCTAACGCAGGTCATTTGATTTTTGGCCTTAATAAGTAAATCAAATGCCAGAAGTTGGATTGTTATCATGCCGCATTCTTGAATAAATAAGTGCTTCTCCTTGGCTGCAGCTCTGGCCAGTGTTTATAATTTTGCGTACATTTTAAAACCAATTGCAATGAGCCGGTTATTTTGAGCTTTCTTGGTTACTAATCATATTTTAAGCCACTGAAAACATGCTGACTGGAGGAAGGAAAGCCTACTATTGGTTTATGATTCTACCCAACTTTTAGTCCAACTAACTTAACATCTTGAACTGGATCATAAGGGAAAGAGCTATTGCTTTTGGATGCACTTAACTGTGTAGTGCCCAACACTACTAATGCATAGGATGAACAGCTGGGCCACCCAAAATGATCTTAAACCTGGACCATAAATAACACAAAATAGAAATTTCTCAATTTTAAATACATGAACTTCATTTGACAGATGTTTGTTTATAAAATTTTTACATTGCATGTTTTTATTTGACAAGCAAAATATCTTTAGTTTGGATTCATTACTCATTCTTGCAAAGATTGAATTAAAAATAATCAACCCATATTGTTGAAAATGCACTGTAAACCGCGACAAATTTTCTCAAAAAACTCATGTTGAATACTCACAAGATTAATCCACACTTGAACACACATTGTGCAAGGCATTGATGAAGTCCACTTCCGATGTTGTTCTCAGAAATTGCTCCTGACTGTATACAGGAGACCACATGATGGCACAGTTCAAACTTGGGCCTCCTGCATGCACAGAACACACTCCGTGCCATTGATCTCTCTCATCAGACCTATTAGGTTCTTTGTTATATGTTTAATTGAATGCTAACAATGGCCTTGTCAATGAGTAAGCAAATTCAGAAAAACAGATATATCTGACTTTTACTCTATACTGTTTCTTCACTTTATGAAAAATATAAATTAGGGTCAAATCAGCTCCTCAGTTGAGCATTTGTCATAAAAAGAGTGAATTCTATGTGAATTGCTCTGAGCCCAGCATTAATAGAGTACATCTGGAACCCTATTGGTGTTTAGGGAAGCAATAAATAATATACTTTGCTTCCTCTCTCATGCTAAAATACGTTTCCAAAATCAGACCCAGATGGGGATGAAAATGTCAGTTTTATTACTGATAAAGTCTGTGGATAGTATGACTGAGTCTGTTGATGAAAGGGCCTTGCTGACCATTCCATATCTAGACCATGGGCCAATTGTGCCTTCAGGAACTTTTAGAACTAGAAAAAAATTATCACCTCTCTCTGATCTGGGTGGCTGACTTTTTGGTGGATTAGTTCTACTTAATTTTGAAATATATATTGAAAACACTCTAGCAATCAGATAACACAATTCTCTATCAGGAACAAGGAAGAGATGGTGCTAACAACCAGAGCTTCTCTGCTAGTATAGGTTTCCTTAGAGAACCAGGAGGCAAAGGGGAGGACACTTCTTTCATCATTCTCTAACATTTCTTTTTGTTTTTTAATTGATCACTTATCACTTGACTGCCCGTCACTCATCGATTTCCTCGAGCGGGCGCCAATAATGTCTCCATTCATCCCTGTCGCGTACTAGTGTAGCCCAATGGCGTCTGTTCGTTCTAGGAACATAAAGAGCCTCAAACAGATTGTTCAGGGCCTTGACGAAGAAGTCTGACCATCTTGTAGGTGGGCGGCTACCCAGTCTTTTGACGTCCTGTTGAATCCAGTCAGTAACAGATCTAGTCCAGTGGTCGTCTCCAATCTCATTATGTGTCCAGCCCATCTGATTTTCAACGCCTTGGCTAATGAGGCAGTGTCCTTGATTCTTGACTGTCAATGGAGGTCGGAACTCCGGATTCTTTCTCTCATTTGAATGAAGTGTGATACTCCAAGCATAGCTCTTTTGACTCCTCTTTGGGAGACCTGAATAGCATTCTCATCCTGTTTTCATAGGGCCCAGGTCTCTGAGTTGTATGTTAATGCAGAAAGAACAGTGGAATCAAAGAGATGTGCCCAGAGCCGGAGGTTCTTCGTACTCTTAGCTATTTCTTCAATGCTCTTGAAGGCTTTGCTAGCCACTCTCTTCTTCCTGTGCAACTCAGGTGCCAGGTCATTTGTCATGTTGACTTCTCAACCTAGGTACACAATATATAGGTATACAATACACTGGCTTGGCTCTTCATACGCTACCTGTCTGAATGCGGGTTTCCATTCCAGTGGAAAACCAGCAGGACTGAACTACTGTACAAGAAGGGAGACATCCATGACACTGGTAACTATCACCTGATCTGCCTATTGTCTGTCATATACAAGCTATTCACTCAAGTCATCCTGAATAGGATTGGCAGAACACTAAATGAAGGACAACCATGTGAGCAAGCTGGGTTCCGCAAAGGATTCAGCATGATCGACATATCCACACGATAACCAAACTCATTGAGGTTTCTCGAGAGTTCAAGATGCCGCTCTGTCTAACATTCATTGATATAAAGAAAGCCTTTGATTCTGTTGAGAGTGAAGAGGCCATCGAAGCCCTAGCCAATCAGGACAATCAAACTCAATACATCAGGATACTCCGTGAGCTGTATTATAGTTTCATTACCAGGATATCACCATTCTACAAAGAAGTGATCATCGATGTCAAGAGAAGGGTTCGGCTGGGTGATACCATTTCACCGAAACTCTTCAGTGCCACCCTCGAGAACGTCATGCAATGACTGGAATATGAAGGAATGGGAGTGAAGATAGATGGTTGGCAACTACACCACCTCTGCTTTGCTGATGACATAGTTCTAATAACACCAAACATTAGCCAAATGGCACAAATGCTGGCCAACTTAACCCGTGAGTGTGGAAAGGGAAGACTACAGCTGAATCTCACGAAGACAATGTTTAGGAGAAACAGTCTCGTTCCTGATGCTCTATTCGCTCTCAACAGAACGATCATCTCCGAATGCAACAGTAATGTTTTTTAATTATTTTTTATTTTAATTAATAAAATAAATTGTATCTTAATTGTAAGATACAATTACAGACTTACAAACTTTCATCATTGTGTTTCAGTCAAACAATGTTCGAATACCCATCATGAGATTCTTTCATGATACCCTGTTTCTATCTTCATTGAAACACCAGTCCTTCTTATTTATCTGTGTCTGTCTATAGTGTATATTTTATATTTTGTTAGTAGAAGGTGCTAAAATTGATGACATTTTATCATAATCAAAAAACTACAAGCCCATATATTTGTATCTGTATACTAGGAAGTTAATTATTAAGAGACACCTCTTTGCCTGGGACACACAAACACAATTCCTTCTCTACTTGAGAATGCTCCAGAATTTAAAGTGTGCTTTGTATGAATGGTGATTAATTGGGTAATTATACCAGGATAGTATTCTGCCTCATTCCCCTGACCCTGAAAAAGCTCACAATATGGCAGCATTAAGAAGAACAAGCAAGGAGAGGCTGATAAATCTCAGGGCCAAACTAGGCTGCCAAACAAAGAAGGACTAAGATGACTGTCTGTATTATCAACACACGTACACTGGCTTCAGAAGCATCCATTGAGGACCTGATGGTGCAAGCACAGAAGATCAAGTATGACATCATTGTTTTGACTGAGATGAGAAGGCATTGATCACATCATGCCACTTTTGACACTGGAGAAGAACTGTTCTTTGGAACATGCGACAACAGAGGCATCGGTAGTTTAGGTGTCCTGGTCAACATAAACTTGACCATGAGCATTGATTCATTTGAATGTCTAACAACCTGAATAAGTTGCTTACACTTGAATAGATGTGACTCAGGGTCGGCAGTTTCTAATTTTGTTGTCTATGCACCAACATCCAACTACGATGAAGAAATTGAGAAGTTCTACATGGAGCCGGGGAAGTTCTATGAAAAAGACCATACCTTCTACAAGATCATTGTCAGTGATTTTAATGCCAAGAGAGGATGGAGAAGGTCGCCCAAACAAATCCACATCAGGACCCATGGCCTAGAATGAAACGAAAAGGGTGGGAGACTGTTTGAGTTTGTCATGTTGACGAAGACCATCCATGGTAACTCACAGTTCCAGAAGGCTGAATCTAAATGTTGGACATGAGAGTCTCCCACTGGACAGTTCCACAATTGACCACATCACATTCAATTTACAGTTTTGCCTGATAGATGTTGCTGTTGTCCCAAAATTCCCAATGGGATTAGACCACCATCTCTTTTGTGCAAAATTCTACTTCACAGAGCAGGGAGAAAGGGCTACAGAGTTTAAGAAGAGAACTTTAGGCAATCACAAGGTAGTGTCCGAGATCGCAAAGTTGTGCAGAGAAGCAATAAAGACGTCAAAGAGAGAAGAGCAGCAGTGCTGGCCAATGTGGCAGAAGCAGGGTAAAGTATTCACAACACCTGCCTGTCTTTCGCCAACTATAAAACCAAGATGACTGCCTTCTGATGTCCTGATAGATTCATCACATCTTCCAGAATTGCAATGGAGAAGATTATCCATGACTTCTATTCAGATCTCTTCAATAGCCAGGTCCAGCTGCCCACAAACCAAATTCCTCAAGATGGATATGTAGTTCCCAACGTTCTCCCTTCTGAAATCCGACACACCATTTCGTTGGTAAAGCAGCGAACAGCACCCGGTTCAGACAAGGTCAGACCTGAACTCCTGATGAATCTGTTATCAGTACTCATCAATACACTGGCTAGGCTCTTCACACGCTACCTGTCTGAATGCAAGTTATATAAGAAGGGAGACATCCACAACATTGGCAACTATCACCTGATCTGCCTTTGTCTGTCATCTACAAGCTTTTCACTCGAGTCATCCTGAATAGAATAGGCAGAACACTAGATAAAGGAAAACCATGTGAGCAAGCTGTGTTCCTCAAAGGATTCAGTATGATCAACCATAATCATACAGTGACCAAGTTCATTGAGGTTTTGTGAGAGTTCAAGATACCGCTCTGTCTAACATTCATTAATTTAAAGAAGGCCTTGATTCTGTTGAGACTGAAGTGATCATCAAAGCCCTAGCCAAACAGGGCATTCAAACTCAATACATCAGGATCCTCCGTGAGCTGTATTATGGATTCACTACCAGGATCTCACCATTCTACAGGAAAGTGATCATCGACTTCAAGAGAGGGGGTCATTGGGGTGATACCATTTCACTGAAATTCTCCAGAACATCATGCCACAACTGCAATGGGAAGAAATGGAAATAGGTGGTCAGCAACTACATCACCTCCTCTTCACTGATGACATCATCCTAATGACACCAAACATTAGCCAAATGGCACAAATGCTGACCTCCTTCGACCATGAGTGTGGAAAGGTGAGACTGCAGCTGAATCTCACCAAGACAGTGTTCATGAAAAATGAACTAGTCTCTGACATTCCATTTGCTCTCAACAGAACGAACATCTCCAAATGCAGCAGTTATGTGTACCTGGATCGAGAACTCAACATGAGGAATGACTTGGCACCAGAACTGCGTAGAAGGAAGAAAGTGGTGTGGGATGCCTTCAAGAGCGCCAAATAAGTTGTTAAGAGGATGAAGAAAACCAGATGAGCTGGACATGTAATGCGATTTGGAGATGACTACTGGACTAGAGCTGTTACTGACTGGATTCCTCAGGACATCAAAAGGACACCTGGTCGCCCACCTACGAGTTTGTCAGACTTCTTTGTTAAGACCCAAACATATAACACATATATTACATATAATATATCATATATTATGATATAATATAATACATATTAATGATATATTATATAAACTCAATGTTTCATATATAATGAATATATAAGACAAAATATATGTAATTTTCTTCTTTGCTTGAGGTTGTATCTCATAATTATGTTCTTTTTTAGCAGTAAATTAGGGTTTTGCTTATTTATCCACTCTCTCCTAAAGACAGCTCTGTTACTTCATAAATCTGAGCAGTTCTACAGGGTAATCGTGATCCAAAATTGCTATTCTTTATACTTTGAGATCTAGATTTAGTGACTTTAATGACTCAAGAAGGTTAGTAATTTCTAGCCATCTCTGCACATTTGGTTTATTTCAATAACTTCTATTTAAATCTCAGTGCTGCCTGAGATTTTGATTTATGATTTACTAATATATAAACATGTAAACTAGAAATACTTCTTATCACAGTGCCTGACCTAATAATCTCTGAATAAATATTAGATTTTATAATTTTTGTGAAGTAAAATAGATTTTACTGAAACTTACTTAGATGTGAGGGGAGAGAAAAAGAGGAATATGTTTTCAAGAGAGAACACAGGCTTCACGAGAGTTGAAAAAGCAGATACATAGAGGAAGCAAGGGAGATACAAGTTTAAGGGAGAACAAAGGCTTGAAGAGCAAGTCTAAATATTAACTATTATCATCAACATCTTTCCTGACTAAGAAAGGGTCAGAGGGACAAAAAGTGAGAAAGCAATTTCTCCCAATGTGCATATTTGCAGAGGCAGTTCTCATCATCTCTAATCCACATACCTTACATACCCTAAAGCTATTTATCTCCTTTGTGCCCAAGAAAACATCTGCCATTTCTTCTCTTGTTAATTTCTAGTTGAATAATAGACATTGAAAAAAACGTATTTATTAACATAACTGTCATGGGATTGACTGTTCATCTTCCTACTCAGACTGTCATTTTAAGAGAAGCTTAGTTTTGAAATGACTAATGAACATTTTAATTAGTAGAGATTTATATTGTTAATTGAGTCACTCTGGCTAAGACAGGACCCTATTTTTATTACTTATTATTTGATTTCCTGTGAATATTTATGACCAGGAAGTATAGAATCTGGATGAGTTCTGATATAGTCAAAGCCTTGCCTTTAAAAGCTAAATAAATGCTATTTTTTGTTTGTTTTGTCCTTTCGGCTACAAAACATGGTGCTCAAGTCTTAATTCTGGCTCTGCTCAGGATCAATCCTGGAAGACTTGAGAGAATTATGGGGTGTTGGAGATTGAGCCTGCATTGGCCACACGTTAGGCAAACATCCTGCGCACTGTACTATCACTGTACTCTATACATTGTATATCTGTATTCTGCCCCAGCAAAATAACTGCTTTTTATCTGCTTTATTAGCTATGACTCTGCAGAATTTTCTGTGCTGACTTATTTGCTTTAGTCAAAACTTTCCTATTATAACAGTACTCTGTTATTACACACTAACATTTTCTCTGAACACAGATGGTTTTATATATTTAAACAATATGCTAAAAGTTATTTTTATATTCACTGGGTTAAAATGATCACAAAAAGTTAAGTGGATTGTTAAAATGTAGTTCTTTTTTTAAAAATTTTACTTTATTAGTGAAACACTGTGAGCTACAGTTGTAGACTTACAAATTTTTGTACTTGGGTTTCAATTATACAATGATCGAGTACCCAACCCTCCACCAATGCCCATTTTCCATGACCACTGATCCCAGTATCCCTCCCACCCCCCATCCACCTCATCCATCCTGACTCTGTGGCAGGGCATTCCCTTTTGTTCTCTCTCTCTTTTGGGTGCTGTGGTTTGCAAAAGAGGCATTGAGTGGCAATCATGTTAAGTCTATAGTTTACTTTCATCATGATCCCCCATCCTGGGAGGATCCTCCCAACACCCTTTATTTGGTGCTTCCTTCTCTATCTGAGCTGCCTTTTCCCCTAGCATGTGCGACTCGCCTCCAAGCCATGGAGTGAACCTCCTGGTACTTATCTTGGCTATTCCTGGGTGTTAGTCTCCTATTTTGTTATTTTATGTTCCCCAGATGAATGCAATGTCTGTCCCTCTCATTCTGACTCATTTTGCTTAGCACGATACTTTCCATGTAGTACCACTTGTATGTAAATTTCATGACTTCATCTTTTCTAACAGCTACATAGTACTCCATTGTGTGGATGTACCAAAGTTTCTTTAACCAGTCATCTGTTCTCGGGCACTCAGATTTTTTCAAATTTCTGGCTAGTGTAACCAGTGCTGCTATGAACAAACATGTGCAGACGTCACTTCAACTATACTTTTTTGCTTCTCTGGGATATATTCCCAGGAGTGGTATTGTTGGGTCAAATGGGAGCTCAATTTTTAATATATTGAGAATCGTCCATATAATTAGTTTTTCAAAAAAGCTAAGCCAGTCGGCATTCCCACCAGCAGTGAAGGAGGGTCCCTTTCTCGCCACACCTGCGCCAACATTGGTTGCTTTTGTTCTTTTGGATGTGGGCCAACTCTGTAGTGTGAAATGATATCTCATTGTTGCTTTGATATGGATCTCCCTGATGGTTAATGATGTAGAGAATTTTCTCATGAGCCTTTTTGCCTTTCAAATATCTTCTTTGAGAAAGTTTCTGTTCATTTTGTTGCCCCATTTTTTGATGGGGTTGGATGTTTTCTTCTTGTGGAATTCAAACAGTACATTGTATATCCTTGATATCAACCCCTTGTCAGATGTGTATTCGTCAAATATTCTTTCTCATTCTGTAGACTGTCTTTGTATTTTGATCATGGTTTCTTTTGAGGTGCAGAAGTTTCTTAGTTTAAGATAGTCCTATTTGTCTATCTCTGTTTTCACTTGCTTGAGCAGTGGCATGACATCTTTGAAGATACCATTAGCTTAAATGTCAAGCAGAGTTTTGCCAACTTTGTCTTTAATATGCCTTATGGATTCCGGTCTGATGTTGAGGTCTTTAATCCATATTGATCTCACTTTTGTACATGGTGTTAGGCAGAGATCTGAGCCCATTTTTTTTTTGCATGTACCAGTCCAGGTTTTTCCAGCACAATTTGTTAAAAAGGCTTTCCTTGCTCCACTTTACATGTCTTGCTCCCTTATCAAAGATTAGATTATAATATGTTTGGGTGGAGGTGTCAGTATATTCAACCCTGTTCCATTGGTCTGCAACTCTGCCTTTTTTCCAGTATCATGCTGTTTTAATTTTTACTGCTTTGTAGTAGAGTTTGAAGTTAAGGAGGTTGATTCCTCCCATTTTCTTTTTCCCAAGAATTGCTTTAGCTCTTCGTGAGGTCTTATTCTTCCATATGAATTTCAGGAGTGTTTATTTCATTTCTTTGAAGAATGTCCTGGGTATCATTATAGGGATCACACTGAATTTGTACAATGCTTTGGGAAGTATTGCCTTTTTTTTTTAATTTATTTTTTTTTTATTTATTGAATCACCTTGGGAAAGATTACAAAGCTTTCAGGTTTAGGTCTCAGTCATGCAAATATCAAAAACATTTCCCTTTACCAATACTTTTTTTTTTACCATGAAGAACCCCAATAAAACCCCACCCCCCACCCCTCCCAGTCCCTGTGGGGAAGATGAATTCTAGTTAACACTCTATCTGCTTTGATTAGATTCATTGTTTCAATAAAAGATTCACCACTATTATTTAGAGTTTACCACCCCCCCCCAAATCAGACATGCTGAAAAAGCATTGTGACGTGATTTGCTTTCTACAGCTGGGTTCAAGAATTAAATGTTGGTTTTGGATTTCTGCTATTTTACTTATTGACCCTGGAAGTATTTATACTGAAAGTCAGATAGTTAAGAAATTGGTTTCTGTGCTCTGGAATCGTGGCCATGCTGGAGAGCCGCTAGTGGGGGGCAACTGGTGGCCTCGGTAGGGCGTGAAGGGCGGACCGAAACGCCCCCTTCCCATGAGGCTTTAGTCGCCCCCACTCCCCCAGCTCATACCTGCTGTCCACAAGGCTCCCATGCGGCCGCCATCTTTCTTTCCAGAGAGGAGAAGGCGACTGGGGCAACACCCTTTCCCCTCCGGACAGACATGATGGCCTGGATTAACGCATAGTCCGTTCACTTTTCTGCTCCAAGCTGCCGGGTTCTGCATTAAGTCCCTGTGCTTCTGGGGCTGTGGCCGTGCTGGAGAGCCACTCGCGGGGGGCAACTGGTGACCTCGGTAGGGCGTGAAGGACGGACCGGAACGCCCCCCTTCCCATGAGGTTTTAGTCGCCCCCACACCCCCGGCTCATACCTGCTGTCCACAAGGCTCCCATGTGGCCGCCACCTTTCTTTCCAGAGGGAGGAGGGCGGAAGGGACCAACACCCTTTCCCCTCCGGGCAGACATGATGGCCTGGATTAACGCATAGTCCTTTCACTTTTCTGCTCCAAACTGCTGGGTTCTGCATTAAGTCCTTGTGCTTCTGGGGCTGTGGCCGTGCCGGAGAGCCGTTCGTGGGGGGCAACTGGTGACCTCGGTAGGGCGTGAAGGACGGACCGGAACGCCCCCCTTCCCATGAGGTTTTAGTCGCCCCCACACCCCTGGCTCATACCTGCTGTCCACAAGGCTCCCATGCGGCCACCATCCTTCTTTCCAGAGAAGAGAGGGAGAATGGGGCAACACCCTTTCCCCTCTGGCAGACTTGATGGCCTGGATTAACGCATAGTCCGTTCACTTTTCTGCTCCAAGCTGCTGGGTTCTGCATTAAGTCCTTGTGCTTCTGGGGCTGTGGCCGTGCTGGAGAGCCACTCGTGGGGGGCAACTGGTGGCCTCGGTAGGGTGTGAAGGACGGACCGGAACGCCCCCCTTCCCATGAGGTTTTAGTCGCCCCCACTCCCCCGGCTCATGCCTGCTGTCCACAAGGCTCCCATGTGGCCGCCATCTTTCTTTCCAGAGAGGAGAGGGCGAATGGGGCAACACCCTTTCCCCTCCAGCAGATTTGATGGCCTGGATTAACGCATAGTCCGTTCACTTTTCTGCTCCAAGCTGTTGGGTTCTGCATTAAATCCTTGTGTTCCTGGGGCTGTGGCCGTGCTGGAGAGCCGCTCGTGGGGGGCAACTGGTGGCCTCAGTAGGGCGTGAAGGACGGACCGGAACGCCACCCTTCCCATGAGGATTTAGTCGCCCCCACACCCCCGGCTCATACCTGCTGTCCACAAGGCTCCCATGTGGCCGCCACCTTTCTTTCCAGAGGGAGGAGGGCGGAAGGGACCAACACCCTTTCCTCTCCGGGCAGACATGATGGCCTGGATTAACGCATAGTCCTTTCACTTTTCTGCTCCAAGCTGCTGGGTTCTGCATTAAGTCCTTGTGCTTCTGGGGCTGTGGCCGTGCTGGAGAGCCGATCGTGGGGGGCAACTGGTGGCCTCGGTAGGGCGTGAAGGACGGACCGGAACGCCCCCCTTCCCATGAGGTTTTAGTCGACCCCGCTCCCCTGGCTCATGCCTGCTCTCCACAAGGCTCCCATGTGGCCGCCATCTTTCTTTCCAGAGAGGAGAGGGCGAATGGGGCAACACCCTTTCCCCTCCAGCAGATTTGATGGCCTGGATTAACGCACAGTCCGTTCACTTTTCTGCTCCAAGCTGTTGGGTTCTGCATTAAGTCCTTGTGCTTCTGGGGCTGTGGCCGTGCTGTAGAGCCGCTCGTGGGGGGCAACTAGTAGCCTCGGTAGGGCGTGAAGGACGGACCGGAACGCCACCCTTCCCATGAGGTTTTAGTCGCCCCCACACCCCCGGCTCATACCTGCTGTCCACAAGGCTCCCATGTGGCCGCCACCTTTCTTTCTAGAGGGAGGAGGGTGGAAGGGACCAACACCCTTTCCCCTCTGGCAGACTTGATGGCCTGAGTTAACACATAACCCGTTCACTTTTCTGCTCCAAGCTGCTGGGTTATGCATTAAGTACTTGTGTTTCTGGGGCTGTGGCCGTGCTCAAAGCTTAACTATGATTTTCAGAGAGAAACGTTAGGTGGTTTACTTCCCATGGATCACTTTGTATATAGAGAGATGTCGCGCGGCCGCATAAGCGGCCACGTGGTTTTGAGGAAAAGTCCTAGTTCCCGCATACTCGAGCTGTGCTTGTAGAGGTTTCTGGTCACCGGGGTTCCATCTGGGGGAGGCGGGATGCGGTACCTACCCCATCTGGGACTTCCCGATGATCTCGGCTCTTTTTGGAACCTGTTTTTGTTTTTTTTTTTTTTCCCTCGGGATCTGTGGATCCAGCCCTCCATGTAGTCCTTCTCTTCGGCTAAATGCTGTCAAGATGGCACTGGGGGGCGGGCTGTGGGCGTGACTTCCGGAATCTGAGGTTACCTGGGAAGTGTAGTCCTGGCAAAGTCCTAGTTCCCGCATACTCGAGCTGTGCTTGTAGAGGTTTCTGGTCACCGGGGTTCCATCTGGGGTAGTTGGGATGCGGTACCTACCCCATCTGGGACTTCCCGATGATCTCGGCTCTTTTTGGAACCTTCTTTTTTTTTTTTCCTTCGGGATCTGTGGATCCCGCCCTCCATGTAGTCCTTCTCTTCAGCTAAATGCTGTCAAGATGGCGCTGGGGGGCGGGCTGTGGGTGTGACTTCCGGAATCTGAGGTTACCTGGGAGGTGTAGTCCCAGCAAAGTCCTAGTTGCCGCATACTCGAGCTGTGCTTGTAGAGGTTTCTGGTCACCGGGGTTACATCTGGGGGAGGCGGGATGTGGTACCTACCCCATCTGGGACTTCCCGATGATCTCGGCTCTTTTTGGAACCTGTTTTTTTTTTTTTTCCTTCGGGATCTGTGGATCCCTCCCTCCATGTAGTCCTTCTCTTCGGCTAAATGCTGTCAAGATGGCGCTGGGGGGCAGGCTGTGGGCGTGACTTCCGGAATCTGAGGTTACCTGGGAGGTGTAGTCCCGGCAAAGTCCTAGTTGCCGCATACTCGAGCTGTGCTTGTAGAGGTTTCTGGTCACCGGGGTTCCATCTGGGGTAGTTGGGATGCGATACCTACCCCATCTGGGACTTCCCGATGATCTTGGCTCTTTTTGGAACCTTCTTTTTTTTTTTTCCTTCGGGATCTGTGGATCCCGCCCTCCATGTAGTGCTTCTCTTCGGCTAAATGCTGTCAAGATGGCGCTGGGGGGCGGGCTGTGGGCGTGACTTCCGGAATCTGAGGTTACCTGGGAGGTGTAGTCCCGGCAAAGTCCTAGTTCCCGCATACTCGAGCTGTGCTTGTAGAGGTTTCTGGTCACTGGGGTTCCATCTGGGGGAGGCGGGATGCGGTACCTACCCCATCTGGGACTTCCCGATGATCTCGGCTCTTTTTGGAAACTGTTTTTGTTTTTTTTTTTTCCCTCTGGATCTGTGGATCCCGCCCTCCATGTAGTCCTTCTCTTCAGCTAAATGCTGTCAAGATGGCGCTGGGGGGCAGGCTGTGGGCGTGACTTCCGGAATCTGAGGTTACCTGGGAGGTGTAGTCCCGGCAAAGTCCTAGTTCCCGCATACTCGAGCTGTGCTTGTAGAGGTTTCTGGTCACCGGGGTTCCATCTGGGGGAGGCGGGATGTGGTACCTACCCCATCTGGGACTTCCCGATGATCTCGGCTCTTTTTGGAACCTGTTTTTTTTTTTTTTCCTTCGGGATCTGTGGATCCCTCCCTCCATGTAGTCCTTCTCTTCGGCTAAATGCTGTCAAGATGGCGCTGGGGGGCAGGCTGTGGGCGTGACTTCCGGAATCTGAGGTTACCTGGGAGGTGTAGTCCCGGCAAAGTCCTAGTTGCCGCATACTCGAGCTGTGCTTGTAGAGGTTTCTGGTCACCGGGGTTCCATCTGCGGGAGGCGGGATGCGGTACCTACCCCATCTGGGACTTCCCGATGATCTCGGCTCTTTTTCGAACCTGTTTTTTTTTTTTTTCCTTCGGGATCTGTGGATCCCGCCCTCCATGTAGTCCTTCTCTTCGGCTAAATGCTTTCAAGATGGCCAGTATTGCCTTTTTGACAATGTTAATTCTAGTGATCCATGATCAGGGGATACCTTTCCATTTTTTTTGTGTCCTCTTTTATTTCCTGAAGTTGCATTTTGTAGTTTTCTTTGTAAAGGTCATTTACTGTAGGATAACACTCTTTTGTCCTTCCTCAGGTAGCTTAGGTTTGTCAGGTCACACCCATATAAGGACACTGAACTTGTATGGTAAGCAATATCCTTTCTGTGTGTACACAGGAAGACAGTTAATATTATGCTTTGTAACTTGGGAGTTGATTGACTCTGAATAATATTTACTCCTGGGTATCTGATTTCTTGACTCAGTTGCCCTTAGTTCCTAGCACCTCAAAAACAGGGTCCCAACGAGGGACTGAATGGACCCAGGGCAAGCAGTGAGCTACCCTGGCATCGGAATGGGCCAGGCCAAAGAGCCACGATACTCAACTATAAGTTGAGGGCATGATCATGGACAAATGCTGTCATGATCCAAAAGTAAGTAATGACGAGACTAGGACCTTACTGGAGCTAGGAAGATTAACCTGGCCTGAGGACTGCGGAATGTTTAGTGAGATGTTCTCAGGAAGAACCAAACTAAATTTATATCTCTTACTGTGCTCATACAGAGTGACATTGCTAGAAATATTAGAAGTACATTTATTACCACTATTTAAGTAGATTACTAACTGAGGGAAGAACACTCCCTTGTTGGGATCTCACCCTTGAGCGGATCTTCTAGTAATCTGGAGTTTTTCATTTTCATTTTCATCATCCTGTTATTCGTCGATTGCCTCGAGCAGGCCCCAGTAACGTCTCTTTCATCCTAGCCCTGAGATTATATTCAAGGCTAATTAGGAGAATGAGACCCATCATTGTTACTGGTATTTGGCATATTTGGTACGCCACGGGGAGTTTGCCAGACTCTGCCCTGTGGGCAGGCTACGTTCGATAGCCTGCAAGTTTGTCCAGAGTAGGAATGAGACAATAAGATGTCATAAAAAAAGTTCTGATAAGATGTCATGCAGCCGCGCGGTTCCGGGATCTGGATTTTATAGTCTCTGAGTCTTGGCCGCTGATGGGATTACACGGCGCCAGGGGGCCAGGTGGTGGGTGTGACCCCCGCCTACTGGAATTTGGAGGATCTGGGTGGAAGATGCTCGACTCCAATTCGAGTAGGCTTGGAGGTCTCGGCCCCGGAACCCGCGTGGCTTTGTCCCTCTGCCAGTACCTTCAGGTGTGCGGAGAGTGGTCTCAGCATGGTGGTGGCTGGTCCTGGAGGTCTTCGGCTACCGTAGTCCTGGTCGGGGCGGGGAGGAAAGCTCAACCCGCTCCCCTCCAGGGGGCTCCGGGAAGGAACACCCAGGCGCGGGGGCAGAAGACTGCACTGTTCTCATCTGGGATCTGGATTTTTTATTATTATTACAGAGACTATAATCTGGAGTAATCTCTGTAAAATGAGATTTTGTCCTTGAGTTAATCTCCTGGAGGAGTGGTCTTACCTCTGTTTGTTGATTCGTCAATATTCAACCCACCTTTATGTCACCGCCTTATGTGACTGCTATATAAACTAAGATGATAAGCTTGGAGGAGGAGAGTCAGAAGTGAGAGAGCTCGGGCTCCAGAGATCCAGAGTCAGAGCCAGAAGGAGAGAGGTTCCAAGATTGGGGCCCAGGAGAGAAGGAGGCAGAGAAAGACAGGAGCGAAGAGGATTGGAATAAACTACTATTGATATAGACCGGCCTGGCCCTCGTTTCTTCTTCCGTCTGCCCTTGGCCAACAGCCATTCTAATCCAGGCCACACACAGCTACTCAAGAGCACCGAACACAGGCGGTGAGACAGTGCCATCCAGTGAGCCCATGAACACACAACCTTTGGCGTGATAAGATTTTACACTTTACTTCCTTAATTAAGCTGATTCCTAGGTACTGGATATTCTGGGGCACAGTTATGAACGGAATTTTTTTTTCATGTCACTTTCTTCTCTCACTATTTGCGTATAGGAAAGCCATGGACTTTTGGGTATAGATTTTATAGCATGCAACTTTACTATACAAGTCAATTGTTTCTAGGAATTTCTTGGTAGAGGAATTAGAGTTCCTAAATATAGTATTATATTGTCTGCGAATAGTGAGATCTTGATTTCTTCCTTTCCTCCCCGAATGTCCTTAATATCTTTTTCTAGCCTAACCACTATTGCAAGACTTCCAGTATTTCCAGTATTATATTAAACAACAGTGGAGAGTGGCTATCCTTGTCTCATCCCTGATCTTAGAGGGAAGGCTCTTAGTCTTTCCCGATTGAGGATGATGCTTGCTGTAGGCTTCTTGTAGAATGCTTTAACTATTTTGAGGAAAGTTCCCTCTATACACATTTTCATGAGGCTTTTCATTATAAACCAGTGTTGGATCTTTCAAATGCTTTCTCTGCATCTATTGATATGATCATATAGATTTTACTTTTCTTTTGTTGATATGATGGATTGTATTTATTGATTTCTTAATGTTAAACCATCCTTGGATCCCCGGGATGAATCCCACTTGGTCATGGTATATGACGTTTTTGATGAAATGTTGTATTCTATTTGCTAATAGTTTGTTGAGGATCTTTGTGTCTGTGTTCATCGGAGATATTGGCCTTTAATTCTCTTTCTTTGTGCTATCTCTGACTTCCCTTGGTATCAGGGTGATATTTGCTTCACAGAAACTGTTCAAAAGAGTTTCTGATACTTCAATTTCATGGCAGTAAGTCGTCTTTAAAGATTTGGAAGAGTTCACTAGTGAATATATCTGGGCCAGAACTTTTGGGCATGGAGAGATTTTTTATTACCATTTCAATTTCCTTGATCATGATAGGTCTGTTCAGGTATTCCAGGTCTTCTTGCTTGAGCCTTGGGAGACTATAGGAATCTAGGAATTTATCCATTTCCTCGAGATTTTTGTGTTCTGTGGCTTAAAGCTTCTCAATGTACTCCCTGAGGATCCTTTGAATTTCTGTACTTTCTGTTGTAGTGACACCCTTTTCATTTCTGATTCGGTTTAATAGGGTTTTCTCTCTCCCTTAATTTGTGAGTTTTGCTAGAGGCTTATCAATCTTGTTTATTTTCTCGAAGAACCAGCTCTTGGTTTCATTGATCTTTCGGATTGTTTTTTGGGTTTCCATCTGGATAATCTCTGCTCTGAGTTTTATTATTTCCTTCCTCCTGTTCGGATTGGACTCCTTTTGTTGGTCATTCTCCAAGCTCTTAAGCTAGGATGTTAGGTTACTGATTTGGGCTCACTCCTACTTCCTGAGTAATGCTTGTAGAACTATAAACTTTCCTCTTAATACAGCTTTTGCTGTGTCCCATAAGTTTTGGTAACTCGTGTCCTCGTTTTTGTTCGTATTCAGGAATAATCTTTTGTTCTCCTCTTTCATTTTCTTTCTAAGCCACTCATTGTTCAAAAGTTAACTGTTTAATTTTCAGGTGTTTGATTTAGTTTTCTGTTCATGTATTTTTAATTTACTTCTAATTTCAGCGCATTGTGGTTTGAGAAGATTGCTGATACAATCTCTATCTTCTTAATTTTATGGAGGTATGTTTTATGGCTCAGCATGTGGTCTATCTTGGAAAATGTTTCATGCACACTTGAGAAGAATGTGTTTTCAGCTTTTTGAGGATAAAGTGTCCTGTATATATCTACTAAGTCCATTTCTTCCATTGTTTCCCTCAGATGAATTATGTTCTTGCTAAGCTTGAGTCTGGTTGATCAATCAAGAGCTGATAAAGCTGTGTTGCAGTCTCCCACTAGTACTGTGTTACTATCGATGTCTTTCTCCAAGTCTATTAGTAGTTGTTTTAAGTACTTTGCTGGTCCCTCATTAGGTGCATATACGTTTAGTATTGTAGGTTCTTCCTGTTGTACAGATTCCTGGATCAATACGAAACGGCATAAACTGCATATTGTGAACATCTTCAGTCTGAAATCAATGTGGTCAGATACCAGAATGGCTACCCCAGCTTCTTTATGGGAGTTGTTTGACTGTAGGATTGTTTTCCAGCCTATGATTCTGAGTCTGTGTTTGCTGTGACTATTGAGAAATGTTTCTTGCAGGCAGCAGAATGTTGGGTTCAATTTTCTAATCCATCTTGCCACTCTGTGTCTTTTAATTGGTGCTTTTAATCCATTGATATTGAGAGAGATTATTGTTTTGGGCTTTTTCCCCATTACTCTGTTGAAATTTGTTGTATTTTAGGGGCCTGTCTTGTCTAGCTTGTTAAGTTGTTTTGTAACCATGGTTTTGAGTCTATGAATTTCCTGAGCTGTTGTTTGTCTGTGAAACTGTATGTTGTTCCTTCTGTTATGAATGAGAGTCTCACTAGATAAAGTATTTTTGGTGAGGCATTTATTTCATTGAGTTTTTTCACTATATCCCACCACTGTTCTCGGGCCATGAAGGCTTCACCAGACAAATCAGCTGTGATTCTTAAGGATGCTCCTTTATAGGAAATTTCTTTCTTTGATCTTACTGCTTTCAGAATTTTGTCTCTATTTAAGGTTTTGGTCCTTTTGATCAGGATGTGTCTTGGGGTATTTTATTCAGATTTCTTCTAAGTGGTACCCTTTGGGCCTCCTGAATGTGGTCACATGTTTTCTTGAGCTCTGGAAACGTAGTATCAATGATGTCTTTGACAGTTTCTTCTTCATCAGGGCTTTCTTCCTGTCCCTCTGGGACTCCAGTAATTCTTATGTTATATCTCTTGGCTTCATCACGATCTTCTCTTGCTATCTGTTCCCAAATTGTGAGTCTCTTTTCCATTTTCTGCTCTTTTCTGGAGAATCTCTGGACTTCATCTTCGAACTCACAGATTCTGTCCTCAGCAGCTATTACTCTGCTGCTGAGGACTTCCACTGAGTTTTTCAATTCGCCTACCAGGTTTTTCAGGTCTGACATTTCCATTTGCATTTTCCTCATTTCTACTTTCAAATCCTCTTGTCTTTTATTTGCATTGCTTTCCATTGTTTCTTTTAGCTCCCTAAAGAAACAATCCTCAGTAGCTCCCATCTAAATTCTTTGTCAGAGAGGTTGTCTAGCACTTCATTACTTTTGGGGTCTTCTGGGCTAGCCCCTTCAATAAGTAAGCTTGGTGGGCTTCTGCATTGCTTTACCATTGTGACCTGTGTGGTTCAGAACTTCATGCTCACTGTCACTATTCTGCTTAAGATGCAGAATAAATTGAGGTGGGCTTAATGAATTATTGGCTAATGTGTTTCTGGTGGTTAAGCTAACCTAGTGAAAGTTCCACCTAAGAGGGTAACTTATGGTTCCTACGGGATATGTAGGGGGAGAATATCTTGCAGCCACTTTAGCAGCTGTGTCTCCGGGAAGGGTCCCTGTCACTGAGTGAGCAGAGGTCGGCGGAATATCTCAGCTTTGGTCCTGCGCAGTGTGCCTCAATTTCTGTCCCCTGCAGACCAAGGACGAAAACCGGCCATGCTCAGGGGATTTAGGTAGACGCACAGCTCAGGGAAGGGGCCCAGCTGCTGGACCAGTACCTGGATGAGTGAGCTGATATGTAATTCCAATCATTAGTTTGTTGCTTTACTTGATCTCAAAAATTAGTGAAATTTGAGATAGATGAATTGTGACTGTGAGTGAATCCTTTCAGTAGAGATATACACAGTAATAATTTTGTTTATTAGAAAATTGTCTTATTGAAAGTTCATTAAAATTTTTGAATGATGTCAAAAACTATAAGTGAATTTATGAAATTAACATGAAGTCTAACGTGAACACTACACCTACGCAGATGCTTCTATGAGAACTCATTAGAGGAATCTATTTTTGTGGTGCTGTCAGATGCTCTAAATGCTAATACCACCAATGTCATAAGTCTTAGGCACAGTATCCAATAATATACATGAACAAACCCTCAGCAACTGTGAAAATTTTGCCTCACCTCTTCCTCCAAGACTTCCATAGGAATCACGTTTTCTCACATGCAATACCCCTGTTCAGCTAAACCCTGCCTAGAAGAATCGTCTACTCTTAAATGGATAGAATCCAGACACACGTTAGTGGATGACTTCAATCATACCACATGGGATCCATGTAGTACACATTTTCCTTTTCTTTTTTTAATGTCTATATGTTTATTTGGCTGGAGATCTAATTTCATTACATGCTCCTATTATTCCACTGTGTAACAATTTTTTTTATAGACCATTCACATAAGGACTAATTTCTTTGATAGAAAGGCTGCTAAATGCTTATTTAAACTCATTATAATGAAAACAATATTATTGAAACTCCAAACGTGCCTAACCTCATAGCTGTGCCTTTGGTCCATTCCCCAACCATGGAACATCACAATGTCAACCTATTCCTTTGGCTCCCTACACACATGTACTGAAGGTAGACAGAAATTGTATGAGATGCTGGCAATTCATATATAAAGAAAGCATGGTGTATTTAATCTCCATATTGGCACTGAGAAGTCTTCCTGATGCCAAGACTGTGCATGAATTCAGAGGCTTGCACACATAATGAACATATCTTAGAAAACTATGTAGAAAAGAGGAAATTTTATTTTCGAACATGCTCTGGGCATGCGTACACTATAAAAACGGCAAGTATGATTTCTGTGCAACTCTGAAAAAAGAAAAAAAAGACACATTTTGGGTTAAGCCCTCTCTATTCCAAGGCTGAACTAAAATAGATTGTCTGTAGTATTAAAAGCTCTCTGATGTCAAGTAAGATCCTGGCCTATTTTCCCACACTGATCCTTAGGTAATTAGATTATGCTCTGTAAACAAAGGCTTGGCTTGACAACCTCACTTTCTCATTCAGCATGGTCTGGTAGTAATCAAGGATGCCTCAGTATTAACTTTAGAAAGTGCAAGTTCTCTGTGAAAGAAGTTTTCTGTTAGAGAATGTCACCTTTATGTTTCAGATGTTTACATTTTTGCTTACTGATGTAGCCATGTGCAAATCCACTGTTTGGTGTTTGATTTAATGGTGTGGTTATTTCAACCTCTGCAAATTGTCTTGTCAAGCATCTAAAAGGATATGTTCAGCAGTCAAACCTCAATAATATTCTAATTAAATTAATATTTCCTTTTCCAAGGGATTGCTTGGTCCAAGCAAATATGAGTTACAAATGAGGGATTTTGTACTTAAATCATATAATATCTACTTAGAAAGCCAGTCTGAATAATTAATGTTTAAAAACATATTGACTCACTAGTTAAGCATTATACACATTTATTTCATTAAAATTAATTTATTGATATTCTGTGGTTTACAATACTGTTGATAATGATTTTTATGCATATAATTTCAGCACCACACCCATCACAAATATGTTAATCTTATACATTTAAAGCAGAGACAACTCTCACTCTACTCCCAAACTTGAAGCTTCACATACATTATTCATCATCTGTTAGTAAATATACGTTTTCATAGAAAGTCCACAGTAAGAAAGAGAGAGAGAGACAGAGACAGACACAGAGATGACAGAGACAGAGAAAGAGAAGAAAAGTGCCTGCCATAGTGGCCGGCAGGGTTGTGTGTATGGGGGGGTGGAGAGTTCGCGGGAAACTGGGACTATTGGTGGTGGGAAAAGTACAGTGGTGAAGGGACAGGTCTTGGAACATTATATGGCTGAAATTCAATCATGAAAAAATTTGTAAATGTGTTTATCACTATGATTCAATTAAACTTTTTTTAAAGTTCACAGTATACACTCAGCAAATATCTCTATGTGATAAAAATACCAGTTTAGTAATAATGGCTTAGTAATCAAAATGCTTTACTATGGAACCAACTAAAATACATTTCTGAAGTTCATGATAATTCTACAGGAAGAGAGTGACTATGCCACCATGTGTTTTATAACATTAGCCAAAGAGGAAAACCAAGAGTGTCTAGGGCAGACACTAACATAGGAGCAGCCTGTTTCTTCTACTTTAACTTGCAAATGTTTATTATTGTTTATACAACTTTCTATTTCTCAAATGAAAAAAATTAACAACATATTTCATCACATAACCATTGCAGAGTTTATGCCTTTTATTTTTGGCAAAAGAAGTTGGCTCTTCCCATTTTGGAAAAGTTCTTTTCCCCCTGACTGTGAATTTTTATTGATTTTCTTTATAAACATAGTTTTATTATTTTAAGATATGTAAAACAGAAAAACTATTTTGTTCTTGAGGCAACATTGTTTACAACTGTTTACATACTTTTATTTTATACTAGCGATGTCAGTGACTACCAGAATGAGAGTAGCCTTCAACCACAGTCTGAAGACAACTGTACCCTTGGAACCTTTACATTCTTAGTTAACTATTCTATTGGAAATATCTAAGAGTTCATTTTCACTAGAGACTCTCCAATACCTGGATTATATTCTTTACACCTGTGAGGGAGATTTGTCCTTTTCTTTCCAATTTACTTCACTTACCCTGATACTTTCCGTTCCATCCAGGTTGGAAATAACTGTATGATTTAAACTTTTCTCATAACTGAGTAATGTTCCACTGTGTATATAATATAAACATGCCACAATTTATTTCTTCACTCATCTTGTGCTGGGTACTTGGGTTATTCCAGACCTTGGTGATTGAAAATATTGCTTTGATGAATATGGGTTTGCATATATTATTGCTCATTGATGTATCAGTTTTCTTTTTTTAATTTTATTGAATCAGTGTGAGATAATTACAAGCTTTCATGTTTCAGTTACAATCACACAATGATCGAATACGCATCCCTCCACCAGTGCACATTCCCCACCACCAGTATCTCTGGCATAAACCCCCTTTCCCACCCTCCCCTTGCCTCCATGGCAGACAATATTCCCCATACACTCACTCTCTTTACTTTTGGGAATTATGGTTTGCAATACAGACACTGAGAGGTTATGATGTTTGGTCTTTTGTTTACTTTCTGCGCACATCTCCCATTCTATTCTATTATATTTCTTTGAAAAATGCCATAAGTATCCTGATAGGGACCACATTGAATTTGTATAGTGCTTTGGGCAGTATTGCCATTTTGATAATGTTAATACTCCCTATCCATGAGCAGGGGATGTGTCTCCATTTCCTACTGTCCTCTTTTATTTCTTGACATTGTGTTTTGTAATTTTCTTTTTCTTCACCTCTTTGGTTAAGCTGATTCCAAGGTACTTGATTTACTGAGGTACTATTGTGAATGGGATTTATTTTTAATGTATCTTTCTTCTCTTTCATTATTTGTATATAAGAAATCCATGGACTTTTGGGTGTTGATTTGGTAGCCTGCCACTTTACTAAACTAACCTATTATTTCTAGGAGCTTTTCTGTAGAATCTTTAGGGTTTTCTAAGTATAGTATCATATCTTCTACAAATAGTGATAATTTTACCTCTTCTATTACTATTTTTATTCTCTTGATACCTTTCTCTTGCATAACTGCAATGGTCAGAACTTTCCAGTACTATATTGAATAGGAGTGGCAAAAGTGGGCAAACTTGTCTTGTGCACCGTCTTAGAGTGAAGGCTTTTCCCCATTGAGAATGATACTTGCCATTGGCTCGAGGTGGATGACTTTGACTATATTGAGGAAAGTTCCTTCAATGCCTATTTTGCTGAGAGTTTTCATCATAAACGGGTGCTGGATCTTGTCAAATGCTTTCTTTGTGACTATTGATATAATCATATGGTTTTATCTTTTCTTTTGTTGATATAATGGATTATATTGATTTCTGTATGTTAAACCATCCTTGCATCCCTGGGATGAATCCTACTTGGTCAAGGTGTATAATCTTTTTGATGAGTCATTGGATTCTATTTGCTAATAGTTTGTTGAGGATCCTTGCATCTGTGTTCATCAGGGATGTCGACCTATAATTCTCTTTCTTTGTGGTATCTGTCTTCCCTTGGTATCAGGGTGATATTTGCTTCATAGAAACTGTTCAGAAGTGTTTCTGATACTTCAATATCATGGGAAGGATTAAAGGGGATTGGCAGTAAAACTCTTTCAAGATTTGGAAGAATTCGCTAGTGAATACATCTGGGCCAGGAGTTTTGTGCTTGGAGAGACTTTTTATTACCATTTCAATTTCCTTGATGGTGATAGGTCTGTTCAGGTATGCCAGGTCTTCTTGGTTCAGGCTTGGGACCCAATAGGGAACTAGAAATTTATCCATTTACTCGAGGTTTTTCATGTTCCGTGACATAAAGCTTCTCAAACTACTCCCTGAGGATCCTTTGAATTTTGTAGTTTCTGTTGTAATGACACCCTTTTCATTTCTGATTCGGTTTAATAGGGTTTTCTCTCTCCCTTAATTTGTGAGTTTTGCTAGAGGCTTATCAATCTTGTTTATTTTCTCGAAGAACCAGCTCTTGGTTTCATTGATCTTTCGGATTGTTTTTTGGGTTTCCATCTGGATAATCTCTGCTCTGAGTTTTATTATTTCCTTCCTCCTGTTCGGATTGGACTCCTTTTGTTGGTCATTCTCCAAGCTCTTAAGCTAGGATGTTAGGTTACTGATTTGGGCTCACTCCTACTTCCTGAGTAATGCTTGTAGAACTATAAACTTTCCTCTTAATACAGCTTTTGCTGTGTCCCATAAGTTTTGGTAACTCGTGTCCTCGTTTTTGTTCGTATTCAGGAATAATCTTTTGTTCTCCTCTTTCATTTTCTTTCTAAGCCACTCATTGTTCAAAAGTTAACTGTTTAATTTTCAGGTGTTTGATTTAGTTTTCTGTTCATGTATTTTTAATTTACTTCTAATTTCAGCGCATTGTGGTTTGAGAAGATTGCTGATACAATCTCTATCTTCTTAATTTTATGGAGGTATGTTTTGTGGCTCAGCATGTGGTCTATCTTGGAAAATGTTTCATGCACACTTGAGAAGAATGTGTTTTCAGCTTTTTGAGGATAAAGTGTCCTGTATATATCTACTAAGTCCATTTCTTCCATTGTTTCCCTCAGATGAATTATGTTCTTGCTAAGCTTGAGTCTGGTTGATCAATCAAGAGCTGATAAAGCTGTGTTGCAGTCTCCCACTAGTACTGTGTTACTATCGATGTCTTTCTCCAAGTCTATTAGTAGTTGTTTTAAGTACTTTGCTGGTCCCTCATTAGGTGCATATACGTTTAGTATTGTAGGTTCTTCCTGTTGTACAGATTCCTGGATCAATACGAAATGGCATAAACTGCGTATTGTGAACATCTTCAGTCTGAAATCAATGTGGTCAGATACCAGAATGGCTACCCCAGCTTCTTTATGGGAGTTGTTTGACTGTAGGATTGTTTTCCAGCCTATGATTCTGAGTCTGTGTTTGCTGTGACTATTGAGAAATGTTTCTTGCAGGCAGCAGAATGTTGGGTTCAATTTTCTAATCCATCTTGCCACTCTGTGTCTTTTAATTGGTGCTTTTAATCCATTGATGTTGAGAGAGATTATTGTTTTGGGCTTTTTCCCCATTACTCTGTTGAAATTTGTTGTATTTTAGGGGCCTGTCTTGTCTAGCTTGTTAAGTTGTTTTGTAACCATGGTTTTGAGTCTATGAATTTCCTGAGCTGTTGTTTGTCTGTGAAACTGTATGTTGTTCCTTCTGTTATGAATGAGAGTCTCGCTAGATAAAGTATTTTTGGTAAGGCATTTATTTCATTGAGTTTTTTCACTATATCCCACCACTGTTCTCGGGCCATGAAGGCTTCACCAGACAAATTAGCTGTGATTCTTAAGGATGCTCCTTTATAGGAAATTTCTTTCTTTGATCTTACTGCTTTCAGAATTTTGTCTCTATTTAAGGTTTTGGTCCTTTTGATCAGGATGTGTCTTGGGGTATTTTTATTCAGATTTCTTCTAAGCTGGTACCCTTTGGGCCTCCTGAATGTGGTCACATGTTTTCTTGAGCTCTGGAAACGTAGTATCAATGATGTCTTTGACAGTTTCTTCTTCATCAGTGCTTTCTTCCTGTCCCTCTGGGACTCCAATAATTCTTATGTTACATCTCTTGGCTTCATCACAATCTTCTCTTGCTATCTGTTCCCAAATTGTGAGTCTCTTTTCCATTTTCTGCTCTTTTCTGGAGAATCTCTGGACTTCATCTTCGAACTCACAGATTCTGTCCTCAGCAGCTATTACTCTGCTGCTGAGGACTTCCACTGAGTTTTTCAATTCGCCTACCAGGTTTTTCAGGTCTGACATTTCCATTTGCATTTTCCTCATTTCTACCTTCAAATCCTCTTGTCTTTTATTTGCATTGCTTTCCATTGTTTCTTTTAGCTCCCTAAAGAAACAATCCTCAGTAGCTCCCATCTAAATTCTTTGTCAGAGAGGTTGTCTAGCACTTCATTACTTTTGTGGTCTTCTGGGCTAGCCCCTTCAATAAGTAAGCTTGGTGGGCCTCTGCGTTGCTTTACCATTGTGACCTGTGTGGTTCAGAACTTCATGCTCACTGTCACTATTCTGCTTAAGATGCAGAATAAATTGAGGTGGGCTTAATGAATTATTGGCTAATGTGTTTCTGGTGGTTAAGCTAACCTAGTGAAAGTTCCACCTAAGAGGGTAACTTATGGTTCCTATGGGATTTATTCGGGGAGAATAACTGGAGGCCATGTTAGTGGTCGTGGCTCTGGGAAGGGACCCTGCTGCCTGCTGGGTACCTGATTGAGTGAGCAGAGGGTGCCTGGAATGGTACAGCTTGGTTTTGTGAAATGTGCCTCAATCCCCATCCCCTGTAACCAAGGATGAAAACCGGCCATTCTCTTGGGGTCTAGTCATTGTGCAGCTCCAGGAAAGAGCCCTGCTGCCAGGCGTATACCTGGGTGAGTGAGTGTGTCAATTTTCTTAAGGTAAGTGTCCAGGAGGATAATTTTTGGGTCATATGGTACTTCTATTTAAAATTTTTCAAAGAGACTCCACATTTTTCTAGAAAGGTGGTTAAGATGGCAGTTCCATCTGAATGAAGGTTAATGAGGGTCACTTATCACCTCACTAATTCTTTTTGCTTCCAATTTTTTAAATGTAGACCAGACTCACCACTGTGAGATATTATACTGTGATTTTGATGATTTTCACTTCCTTAGTAGTCACTGATGATGAAAACCTTTCCTAGGTCTGTTGGCCATCGTTATGTCCTTTCCCAGGATAAGCTTCTTTCTCCATTATTTCTATTTTTGAGTCACATCCAATTGTCCTGTGGGTAGTACTTTCATTTTTAGGATGCAAATTTGCTCCCAGTTGTCCTCAGTGAACAGGGATTGAACTCAGTGTCCTAATGGATACAAAGCACACATTCAGTCTTTGCACACTCTTTGACTTATCCCAAAATTTTTGTTGGGGTTGTTTGTTTTTAAGCTCCAGGAGTGACTTATTCATCTTAGAAATTAGTCCTGTGTTCAGTATATAATATGTGAGTATTCATACACATTTAATAATCACTTGATCACTTGACTTCCTGTTAATTATCGATTTGCTTGAGTGGGTGCCAGTAATGTCTCCATTTGTTCCCGTCGCGTGCTACTGTAGTCCAACGGCGTCTGTTCGTTCTAGGAACACTAAGAGCCTCAAACCAATCATTCAGGGTCTTGACAAAGAAGTCTGTCCATCTGGAAGGTGAGTAGCCACACGGTGGACATCCCATGGAATTCAGTCGGTAATCACTCTAGTCCAGCGGTTGTCTCCAAATCTCATTACGTGTCCAGCCCATCTGATTTTCGATGCCTTGGCAAATGAGACAGTTTCCCTGATTCTTGACCTTCAACGGAGGTCAGAACTCCAGATTCTTTTTCTCATTTGAGTGAGACGTGATACTCCAAGAATAGCTCTTTCAATTCCTCTTAGGGAGAACCAAATAGCATTCTCATCCTGTTTTAGAGGGGCCCAGGTCTCTGAGGCATGTTAATGCAGGAAGAACAGTGGAATTGAAGAGATGTGCCCAGAACCGGAGGTTCTTAGTCCTCTTTGCTATTTTTTCGATGCTCTTGAGGGCTTTGCTAGCCACTGTCTTCCTCCTGCGCAACTCAGGTACCAGGTCATTCGTCATGTTGAGTTCTCGATAGGTACACATAACTGTTACATTCGGAGATGTTTGTCCCATTGAGAGTGAATGGAACGTCAGGAACGAGACCATTTCTCATAAACATTGTCTTCGTGAAATTCAGCGGTGTTCCAACCTTTTCACATTCATGGTCGAAGTTGGCTAGCATTTGTGCCGCTTGGCTAATGTTTGGTGTCATTAGAACGATGTCATCAGCAAAGCGGAGGTGTTGTAGTTGTCGACCATCTATCTTAATTCCCATTACTTCCCATTTCAGTCATTGCATGACATTCTCGAGTGTGACACTGAAGAGTTTCGGTGAAATGGTATCACCATGCTAAACCCCTCTCTTGAAATCGATCATCACTTCTTTGTAGAATGATGAGGTCCTTGTAGTGAATCCATAATACAGCTCACAGAGGTTCCTGATGTATTGAGTTTGAATGCCCTGATTGGCTAGTGGTTCAATGACTGCTTCTGCCTGAACAGAATCAAAGACCTTTTTTAAATCAATGAACGTTATACAGAGCAGCATCTTGAACTCCTGAGAAACCTCATTGTGCTTGGTTATCGCGTGGACATGGTCGAAAACTGGCTTGCTCCCATGGTTGTCCTTCATCTAGTGTTCTGCCAATCCTATTCAGGATGACTCGAATGAACAGCTTGTAGATGACAGACAATAGGCAGATCAGGCAATAGTTGCCAAATTCGTGGATGTCTCCCTTCTTGTACAGTAGTACAGTCCTGCTGATTTTCCATTGGGATGGAACCTTGCATTCAGATAGGTAGCATGTGAAGAGTCGAGCCAGTGTATTGATGAGACTGACGGCAGGTTCTTCAGGTGTTTAGGTCTGGCCTTGTCTTGGCCAGATGCTCTTCGTTTCTTTACCGACAAAATGGTGTGTCAGATTTGAAGGGAGAATATTGGGAACGACATATCCATCCCACAGATTTTGGTATGTGGGCTGCTGGACATGGTTATCTGTGTAGAAGTCATGAATAATCTTCTCCATTGCCTTTCTGGAAAATGTGATAGATCCATCAGGACGTTGGAGGGCAGTCGTCTTGGTCTTGTAGTTGGGGAAGGACAGGCAGTCATTATGAATGCTTTTCCTGGCTTCTGCCACATCTACCAGCACTTCTTCTCTTCTCTCTTTGAGGTCCTCCTTTATCACATCTCTGCACTGCTTTGTGAGCTCAGATGTTCAACTTTCAGTTGCCTGAGGCATGCACCAAAACATGTTGGTGAATAAGCTCAAGAATTTTCGAAGACAGGTGTTTTTTTTTGTGTTGTGTCTCTCTTGGTGTTCCTCGCACAATCATGGAGGTGCTGAACCAGTGGATCATATTCTTCATCAATGTTGTCAACCCAATGACGGCATCTTCCCATGTTGCAGCAATAATTGCCAAAGAGCTCCCCAGTTGGTGGTCGTTCTGGGAGTTCTGTTCTTAAACTTTGCAGTCCTTTCTCCCCGCTCTGTGTAGTAGAATTTTGCACGAAGGAGTCAGTGTTTGCAATTTTGGGACACAGCAACATCGTTCAGGCAAAACCGTCAGTGGAATATGATATGGTCAGTTTTGTTGTGGAACCGTCCATGGGGAGACTCCCATGTCCAACGTTTAGATTTGGCCTTCTGGAACTGTGAGTTACCATGGATGATCTTGGTCAACATGATGAACTCAGACAGTCTCTCACTCTGTTCTTTTCATTCTAGGCCATGGATCCCAATGTGGAGTTCTTCGGCTGATCTTCTCGGTCCTATCTTGGCATTAAAATCACAAACAATGATCTTGTAGGAGGTGTGGTCTCTTCATAGAACTTTTCCACCTCCATGTAGAACTTCTCAATTTCTCCTTCATCGTAATTGGATGTTGGTGCATAGATAACAAAGATAGAAACTGCTGGCAGAGAGCCACATCTATCCAAGTGTAATCATCCGATTCGGGTTGTTAGGCATTTGAATGAATCAATGCTCATGGCCAAGTTCGTGTTGATAAGGACACTGATGCCTCTGATGCCTCTTTTATCGCATGTTCCAAGGAATAGTTCTTCTCCAGTGTCGAAAACGGCATGATGTGATTGATGCTTCTTTTCTCGGTCAGACCAATGATGTTGTACTTGATCTTTTGCGCTTGTACCAGCAGGTCCTCGATGGATGAATCTGATGCCAGCATACATACATTGAAAGTACAGACAATCATTTTTGTCTTTCTTCATTTTGTCAGCCTAGTTTGGCCTTGAGATTTTATCAGCCTCTCCTTCCTGATCCTTCTCAATGCTGCCACATTGGTGACTCCTTCAGGGTCAGGGTAATGAGATCCATTGTAATTACTGGTTTTGGCATATTGAATACACCACGGATAGCTTGTCAGGCTCTGCTGTGTTGGCGGAATAATCTTGGTAGCTTGCCAGGCTCTCCGAGAGGGATAGAGACTTTTGGGGTGGCCTCTAATCGCCCTTGTAGGTGTTCCCATGGTTCAAACCATAGTTGAAACCTATCAAATATGGTGTGGCAATCCTGAAAGATGGGTATTAAGTGTGTTATAATGTGTCGCACGGCTGCAAAGAGGCTATTTAATAATATGTCATTGTATTTTGGGCATTTCCTTTACTTGGGAGAAGATTTTAGGTTCCACAATCATTTGTTTATTTCTGCTTTTGTTTTCTTTGTCAGCCCTCTGAGGTCAATATTATGGAAATTCTGTCTATGTTTTTCTCATTGTGTTTAATGGATGGATATATCTGATCTTTAAACCTTTTTGAATTAATATTTGTCCATCGTGTGATAAA
This sequence comes from Sorex fumeus, assembly GCF_029834395.1. Lineage (NCBI taxonomy): Eukaryota > Metazoa > Chordata > Mammalia > Eulipotyphla > Soricidae > Sorex > Sorex fumeus. Next base: position 19,695,223 of record NW_026606067.1, read on the forward strand.
AATATCAAGAAATTTGTTCATTTCTTCTAGATTCTATGGCTGAGTGGCACAAAGTTGAATTTAAAAATGTAACATGAAAATACATTTTGCATTACCTAAAGTAACTTATTACTAAGGTTGTTTTGGTGCAAGATTCAGATGCACAGAATCCTCATAAATAAACATTAAAATTGAAAAATCCAAATAGACACACGTGATTTCTTTATGATACACTTTTCTGTCTAAAAAAGTTAATCCATGCATTATAGTTGAAATAATACACTGGAGAAAATTTACCATCAAGTTGCAAAATATGGACTTAAAAATTTAACCTGTTTGAAGATCTTTGTCAATAACGCTAGTTTTGCTATCTAGTTTATCACTCTAAAGTCACTTACATATTAGATGCATTTACTTCCTCTCCGTCATATAGTTCAGATCATCTTCAGATCGATCTTGTGTATTTGAAAGCTTTGGTAATTGCCTCATTGACATAATAAGGCAATTAGTCTTAGTTTACTACGTGCATAACAGTCCCAAGGATAAGATCTTGTTCCCACTAAGTAGACATTGATTAGGGCTAGTGTGCCTCGTTCACTCTTTGTGGAAACTATACAAGTAGTCTTTAGTGGGTCTGTTTATACCTATTAATAGTGGCATGAGGTGAGAATTAAAGAATTGTGACTTGCATCTGCAAAAAGACAAATGTGCCATATATAAGCCTCTGGAGAATATATTGCTGCTCTATTTACCTTTAATGCAGCATGCCAGGCAGAATTATAGCATGTGACAATCCTGTGAGGAAACATTATGAACCAATTTTTGAAATGAAATAAAGGGTACAATGGTTATAATGAAATATAGCACTTCTGATAAATTTTTTTTGCATAAGTAAATGCAAACTAACAGAAAATAAAAAAAACTCTTTAGACTTAGAAGTCTAGTAATATTATTAATTTGATTAGGGAAATAAAAACTTGTTGAATTAAGTTATCACATCATAGCTTATACTTTTGGGAATCATCAGTCATTTTATATTGAGTAGCATATGTATAAAATTGCTCTCTATTAAATATATCTCTATTAAATGTTATTGCCTTATTTTCCAAAGTTCAAAATAAGTTTTATTTGAAGCAATGATTATAGTTATGAGAACATATTTTCTTTGTTTCACATTGAGCATCAGGTAATAATAAAATACACAATGATGAATAAAACTTCAGGAAAATATTTTTCCATTTATATTTTTTAAATTTATTTTTATTTTTTTATTTTTAATTTTATTGAATCACCGTGAGAAAGTTACAAGCTTTCATGTCTGGGTTACAATCACACAATGATCAAACACCTATCCCTCCGCCAGTGCATGTTCTCCACCACTAATCTCCCCAGTATACCTCCTTCCCCACCTCTCCCCCTGCTTCCATGGCAGACAATATTCCCCATACTCTCTCTCTACTTTTGTGCATTATGGTTTGCAATATAGTTACTGAGAGGCCATCATGTTCGGTCCATTATGTGCTTTCGGCACACATCTCCGTTTATCTTGTGATTCCTTTTAACATGAAGAATTTAGAGTCTGGAACACTTAATGACCCCAAATCTAAGTACCAGAATATTTAGTGAGCTCTGTTCAACATAAAAACACTATGACCCTAATTTACTCTACTCCAGATAAGACCATCTTTTCCTAATTCCAGCATATTCTTTAAAGCTTTCCCAACAGGCATAAAACATCTCTTTTTTAATTAATTCTATTAAATCACCGTGAGATAGTTACAAGCTTCCATGTTTGGGTTACAATCACACAATGATCAAATACCCAGTCCCTTCACCAGTTCACATCCCCCACCACAAATACCCCCGGTATACCCCCCTTTCCCACTCTCCCTCTGCCTCCATGGGAGTTATGATTCCCCATAATATCTCTCTACTTTTGGGAATTATGGTTTGCAATACAGACACTGAAAAGTTATCATGTTTGGTCCTTTATCTACTTTCTGCACACATCTCCATTCCCGACCAATTCCTCCAGCCATCTTTTTCTTAGTGACCCCTTCTCTGTTCCAGCTGCCTTCTCCCCTTTGCACATGAGGCAGGCTTCCAACTATTGAGCAATCTATCTGTCCCGTGTATCTATTGTCCTTAGGTGTCAGCCTCCTATTATGTTATTTTAAACTCCACAAATGAAAGCAGTCCTTCTATGTCTGTCCCTCTTTTTCTGACTCATTTCACTTAGCATGATATTCTCCATGTCTATCCATTTATAAGCAAAGTTCTGCCTTCATCTCCCCTGACAGCTGCATAGTTTTCCATTGTGTAGATGTACCAAAGTGTTTTTAACCAATCATCTGTTCTAGGACACTAGAGTTGTTTCCATATTTTGGCTATTGTGAACAGTGCTGAAATAAACACATAGGTACAGATATCATTTCTACTGTGATTTTTTGCATCCTCGGGATATGTTCCCAGAAGTGGCATTGCTGAGTCATATGGAAGCTCAATTTCTAGTTTTTGAAGGATTGTGCATATTGTTTTCCAGAAATGCTGGACTAGTGGGCATTCCCACCAACAGTGAAAGAGTGTCCTTTTCCCCCCACATCCATGCCAGCACTGGTTACTTTTGTTCTTTTGAATGTGTGTCAGTCTCTGTGATCAGAGCATCCTTGTAAGTGACAGAACTTAATGGCAGGATTCACTACTCCCTCAAAGCATTTTCCCCAACCTTCCAGTTCTGACTCAAATGGCAATTTTGTTTAAATTTTCTCAGGAGCTGCCATTTGATTGCTAGATTATTTCACATGTTATAGTTTATTTTTAATTTTTGACAAGTAATATCCCTTTTTATTTTCATTTAACGGTGGGAACCATGATAATTTCATACCATTCAGCAAGTTGTGTCCATAATTTGCACATAGAAACTTTCTATCATTAAGCTAGTTTTCACTGCTCTGTCAGTCCTGGGAAATCATTCTGTTTCCTAAGTCTAGACTTTTAGTGTCTTAGATCCTTAGAGGACTCATCAGGTGTCATGACAACTTTATTTCACTTGCCTATGTTTTCAAACCTAATCATTTTGCGCAATGTTAGAATTCTATTCCCAATTAAAACCAAGTAATATTCCATTGTATATTTTATTTGCTCATTTATCTTTTGGATTCTGGGGTTGTTCTTTGGAAATGTATTAATTTAAATCCTTTGTACACCTAAAATATTTTTGTTATGATTAAGATAGAGTTCTTCATCACGGTCACGGTCCTCCCGTTGTTCATCAATTTGCTCGAGCGTGCTCAGTAACATCTCCATCGTGAGACTTTTTGTTACTGTGTTTGGCATATTGAATACGTCACCGGGAGCTTGCCAGGCTTTGCCCTGCGGGCAAGATACTCTCAGTCGCTTGCCGGGCTCTCCGAGAGGGGCGGAGGAATAGAATTCGGGTTGGCCATGTTGACTGCATGCAAGGCAAATGCCCTACCGCTGTGCTATCACTCCAGCCTGAGTTCTTCTCGTATTCTAAATATTGATTCCATTTTAGATTCTACATTTGCAAACATTTACTCCCATTCAATTAATGACTCTATCACTTTGCTTTTAAGTTTTCTGAAGTACAGTGTATGATTCTATTTCAAATTCTACATGATTAATGACATAATCAATATTTCCTTAAAACATTAAAAACTTTAGCTCACACAGATAACAGTTGTTTAAGAAAAAATACTTTCCCCTGAAACAAACACACTATGCAACTGAGAAGCTAAAATTTAGAACTGAAAATAAAAACTTGTCTTCTAAAATCTTATTACCTGTTTATGGAATACATTATGGTAGAAGTGAAAGCATATATCCTTTTAAATATAGAACTACGTATGTACATATTCTACAATATTGCAGATATAGTAAATTTTGTCTATACATTGAGCACAGAAAAAAATCCATTATTTATGAAAGAGCTAAGTATTTAGAGAAAACATGATAGAAAGTAAATACATGCCCCATAGAAAATAGCACACATATTGGTAATTGTTTGACATAACCTTTACCCTATGAGACCATATATGTAGTTGCCCATAGATAGTGATGTTCACTGTTTAAAGGGTGCATACCAGCTTGTCAAGAAATGGCAGATAGTCTGCAAGATATTTATGCAGACAAAACACAAGTCTGGTTGGCATTCCCTAGAGTGCTTTGCATGTCTGGCTTTTTTAATGATCCTTTTTACTTTTGTATTTTTCTACCATTTATTGTATCATTAAGAAAATAAGGAAATAATTATCTTCTAAAACTCTATGTACGTATAAATAAATAAAAAGATATAGGTGACATATTCACAAGGTACATAATCCATTTATTACATATGTGTTAATTGTTATCTGTCTAATGTGATGCTACTTATTTATTCAAGTTTATCTCTTCTTGGCAATAAGTACAAATAAGTTTAGTGTGGAGGCCTATAAAGACTAAGTGAAGACACTATGCACTTGGAGATTTTCATATTTTTTCTTGTTTTAGAGTTTAGGACAGCATTTCCAATACTCACAATCATAGTGTTTTATGTTTCAATGTTCTCTAACAGTTTTCAAATGAACCCTTTCTATTTGCATCATCTGGATCTTATCCTCATGCATACAAGATATTCACCCACGTGGCCCTCCATCTGAAAAAAATTGTTAAGGGATCTTAAGGATGATTTACTTAAAATTCCAAGCATTTTAATATACTGGCAAGAGGGACTTATTTAAAAGTGAATTTTAGTTCTTTAGAAGTGCTCGGCACAAGCCTGTTGTCATTGTTAGTGGATTTATTAACTATTTTAAAGGATTTTTACCATTAAACTTTGGACAGGTAACTTTTAAAGGGCTCTACAAATGACTTCAGCATCAGAACAATGTCCACTTGTTTGGGCGGTCAGGTGGGATTCATAGAGTTTGGCAGAGAGACTGAATTAAGACTTGCCCTAGCAAGACTCTAAATAAAATCTCAGTTTTAAATTTTATCATTTGAACCCATATATTCTTCCTAATAACCTCCTTCAATTGACTTCCATACCTATATTATATCATCTATCAATCTCTAACATCTACATCTAATCTATAATCTATCTTATTGATCTGCCATATCTCATGTTTGTTTTCCTTTTTCCCTATTTCTTTCCCTCTCCATATATGCATAGAGACGTTGTAGTTAATTTTCTAAATGATTACTTTTTCTATTATAGTTATGCAACCTATATTCAGAGCTGAGAAATATAGTTTTCTATTATTCCCATTCGTTTCCTAACTTGTACTATCTGGAATTAATAATGGACTTGTTTTATTCTCTTGCTTACTGCTTTAAGTGTTTAGCAATGATTCAAGTCCTGATCTTTACTTCAGTTTTTCTCCTATCTGAATAGATAAGTTGGCTTTTTGTAGGTTACTACATTTGCCTAGACTTGAAATTTCTGTCAAAATGCCTATGTAGAAACAAATTCATTGAACGTATTACTGACCACAAGACTCTTCTATATTTTGTGTATCCCACTTCAGGAGCAATGTTCTCAGGAAAGACATTACACACAGGTTTTTGGGCTCTCTCACTATTCATATACAAAAATAAATATAAATATATATCAGCTGTGTATATACTTTTATATCCATGCCTCTAAGCTATATGTTTTCTGATGAGGGGTATACTGGTAGCTCTGCACCTATGTTCCTTGGCCCAGAGAAGTCAAGGAATGCAATAGACACACAATTTTTTCACTCTTTGATGCTAAGTTATTCTAAAAGCCCCTATTTTAGGGAGATAAAAATACTTCCCATTTTTAATTAACATAGCAAAAATGTTATTGACTCTTAATATTAAGATTATTTAAAAATATATGTATTATTCTTTTAAGATGGAAACTATTTCAAACCATCAAGAGAGTAATTTTGCCCTTTCAAATATCTGTTTGAGGAGTCAGATGCCTTTGATTCTATTAGTTTCAGAGCAACAATCTCATAAATATTTATATAGTTCCATATTCCCTATTCCAAAAGTTAATGATCCAATTTTATTTGTAGATCTGCTTCACTAAATGAAGCAAAGTGCATCATGAGAAAAGGACTGGAAGAAATGGACCCAATTTGACTAAAAAACTGATGATAATCCCACCTATTTCTCTTGTCAGTTATTGGGATGCAAGTTAGAAATGGACAGGACAGATGAACTGAGCTGTCCAGAAGCAGGTGAGAGGGAATTTACCGGGCTCTTTAGGGGAGAAGTAAGTTTTTCTCCTAAGAAGAGTCAGAATAACATGGTTTCCCTTCTTGATGTTCCCACTGAGATGTGTTTAAGTGAAATTTCTGGTTACTGAGACTGAAAGTTATCCCTGAATACCTGAATGGTCCCCTTGGGAAGGCTGTCCCAAGGGATGGAGGAGACATAAGAGTCAGGCAGTACGCTACTTTAGAGCCCATTCCTCATCTTCACTTGATGTTAGAAGTCATTCATTACTTTATAATTCAGACACAGACTTGACTCTGCTTTCTCCAAATGTTTGTCCTTTTCCAAGGTATATGTAATAATGACTCATGTCATAGTATAGATCCAAACCTCTGACTTTGGGAAGTGGTGAATTTCATCCTTAAGATTGTGATAAGTTCTGCCTAATAGACCACACAGAAACTCTTTGCTCCTTCTGCTATGCAAGGATCCAGCATAAACCCTTCAGTCTGCAACCCAAAAGAAGAAATTTCCCAGAATCCACCTTTTTGGAAACTTGCACTTGTATTTTGAGCCTCCATATCTGATACAAACAACAAATAGATCTTCAGTTTTTAGCCACTCTGTCTGTGGTATTCTGTTGTAGGAGACAAAAGGATCAAGACAGTCTATGTTTTCTATTACATGCTGCTGTTCCAAAGCAACCAGATTGATCAAATCTCCTTTTAAAATAGACATGGAGGGTCAGGTTTAATTTAAACACATGCGGTTCTACTTTAAGGAAGACCTGTCATGGAGAAAGAGTGATATAACAACATTCACTCATTTCAATATTCTATAACGTGTCAGAATCCTAGTATTTTTGTTAATGTCATTCTTCAGCCAATTATCTTCATTGCCAAGAGCTACACAATCTAAAAAATTCCTGTGGCACTTGTCCAGAGCCATGTTGTACAGCAAACGTTTTCATTTGAAGTATGTTTCTCTCCAAATAGCACACACTCGATGTAAAAGATGAAGATTGCTAAAGCCCAAGGCTGAAATTTCTCCACTCGATGTTTGGCACACTAAAAAAGGTTTCAACTGATCTATTGTGGGACAACTTCAGCATGTTAAAATTATGAAATTACGTACTAGCACCATTAGGGAAAAACCAAGAAGCTAAAGATTTACTCTGGTAAGTAATTACATTAAGATGTGATGAGGCATAAGCTGTAGCACTGTAGCACTGTCCTCCTGTTGTTCATCGATTTGCTCCATCAGGCCCAGTAACATTGTGAGACTTGTTGTTACTGTGTTTGGCATATTGAATATGTCATTGGTAGCTTGCCAGGCTTTGCTGTGCGGGCAAGATACTCTCGATAGCTTGCCGGGCTCTCGGAGAGGAGTGGAGGAATCGAACTTGGGTCAGCCGCATGCAAGGCAAATGCCCTACCGCTGTGCTATCACTCCAGCCCGGGAGGCATAAGCTACTACCATAATTTCAAAGTACCTTCTTGGAAAATATTAACAGTAAAAATGAAAATATAACCTAATAATGAATAATCTTGGAAATTACTATATTAAAATAAAGATTATCAAGATGAATATTTCCAGTAATGGAATAAATGGAAATCATGAATCAATTTGGTAGGCTATTGTGACAAGTACACAGTGTCTTGTGTGTATTTCAGCAGCAGAGAATTTCACCCAGAAACTATCAAAAAATCAATAGATAACATGAAGTTAATAGGATGGGAGGGACAGGGGGTGGGAGGGATACTGGGATCCGTGGTGGTAGGAAATGGGCACTGGTGGAGGGATGGGTATTTGATCATTGTGTAATTGAAACCCAAGCACAAAAATTTGTAAGTCTACAACTGTACCTCATGGTGTCTCACTAATAAAAATTAAAAATAAAAATAGTTCAGTAGTAAACATGCAATTATAAATTATGGACAGAGTACCTACAGTTTTATATAGAGTATCTATGGATAAACCCTTATGACAGAGCCTGGCAAGCTCCCCGTGGCATATTTGAATTGCCAAAAACAGTAACAACAAGTCTCACAATGAAGACGTTACTGGTACCTGCCAAGCAAATCAATGAACAATGGGACGACTGTGCAGTGTTATCTATGAATAAAGAGTCTCTATTCTTTATACAACCTACATATAAGTATAAACTAGGTAATGCATGTCTAGTGAGTATCCAATAATATCAGCAACAAGACGGAAGCAGAATTTCAAGAAATCTGAATAGAAAGGGAACTAGAACCAACAAGACTACAACTGAAGGCCCGACAGTGAAAGGGCATTCCATCCAAGAATACTAGAAAATCGTCCTGGAAGGCTCAGATGTCTGGAATCTGTGTAGATGCTTCTGCACAGTCAGAGACAGGCAGAAGCACTGAGGAATTAGAACTCTGAGAGAAACGATGAATAGTGATTTCAGTGGCCAGCGCATACAGTCATAACACTCATGGTGAAGACTCAGGTAAACACTGTGACCCAGAGAAATATCGATCCAGCATTTTAGCAGAGCAGTAATCATGGAGCTCAAAGTTGCCTGGATATAAACTGCCTCCAAAGGAAAGGAAAAGCTTAATTTCCAAAACATTCAAAATGTATTTAAGCTTTAAGTTAGTCTTTCTGCACACAACCACAATGAAATGTGACCCCTGAAAAGAACAGGGCAGGGGAGAGTGACACCTTAGCCTTGATTATTCAGGACTCTGGGTATGTCATTGAACATCATCGACTCTCAATTTCCATATTTGTAAAATGATCATCTCTGAACTCCTTTCTGGTGAAAAAAACAAATTCCTTATTCTACAGCAGAACTAAGAGAGTGTGAGCCAGCTGCCCGAAAACACACTTTACATTTCACAGAGTAATTAGCCAATCTAAAAAATTCTTTCAGCTACTATTTGAAATTGATATATTTTTCATTTGCCATTTAAAAAATCTTGCCTTTAGATTTAACTGGAGTTTTATTGCTACGGAAATGAAAATTTTCAAGAGAACCATTTATTTGCTTCTGCCAGTGAATTCTGGTTTTAACACTTCTCTCCTGTTATATGATAGAGAAACTGGCTTAATGCTTAATGCCCAAGGGAAAGACTTCCACCTCTCATACACACCCCCACCCAATTTTTCAATTTCAATAATTTCATTGGCAAAAAATAGCATACTAAAAGTGGCCAAAATTAATATGTCAAGTAACTAATATGTCAAGAATATCTCTAGTTTCAATTTGACAAGCCAACAACTAACTCAAAAAAAATAGGGGTGGGTAAAAAGAGAAGTAGAAAATGAAGATAGAGCGACTTTTAACTAGAGAAATCCTATGCCCTTTGGAGTAAGCAGTGAAACCAAGCAAAACAAACAATTATGAATTAATTATAAGATAAAATATAGGAATAATCAATTAAAATTTCTCATACATAGAATTTTAAAAAGACTCAAACTTTCTTATCAAAGGATCAGAGTTTTTCATCACTTCTTGAAAAAGAAAAAAAAATACATTAGAGAATCCGAACAAAAACACAGGGAAAAACTTAAGTTTCTTAAAGGCATTTTGCCTAAAATGATTTCTTCAAAACAGGAAGTTTGCTATTCATTATAGAATCATTAATTCTATTTTCAATATAAAAACCACACGTGGTTTTCACAGTCATCTTGAAAGGAAAGATTTCATTATCACAAAGGGAGCACACATTATAATGTAAGGGTATCACTGTATCATTGTCATCCCGTTTTTCATTGATTTCCTAGAGCACACACCAGTAACATCTCCATCCATCCTAGCCCTGCGATTTTAGCAAGTGCCATATTGGAGGCTCTTTCAGGGTCAGGGTAATGAAACCCATCATTGTTACTGGGTTTTGGCAAATCAAATATGCCATGGGGAGCTTGTCAGACTCTGCCATGCAAGCAGGATACTCTCAGTAGTCTGCTGGGTTCTCTGAGACTGAGAACTAGACAGTAAGAGGTCTTCAGGGCTGCGTGCTTCAGGAAACTTGGTTTTATAGTTTCTGAATCTTGGCTCTTGATGGGATTGAACGGCGATGAGGGCAGTTGGGAGTGTAACTGTCTAGCTACTGGAAGATGGGGGATCTCAGTTGAGGAGGCCCAGTCCCAATACAAGCAACCTTGGAGATCTCAGCCCCAGGTCCTATCCACCTAGGTTCCTCTGCTGATTCCTTCATACGTGAGGCTCGTCTGATCATGTGGAGAGTGGTCTTAAACATGGCTGTGGCTGGTTCCGGAGATCTTCAGCTGCTACTTAAGGGTCACTTGATCACTTGACTTGAGTTCCGTTAATCGTCAATTTGCTCAAGCGGGCGCCAGTAACGTCTCCATTTGTCCCTGTCGCGTGCTAGTGTAGCCCAATGGCATCTGTTCACTCTAGGAACAAGAAGAGCCTCAAACCGATCGTTCATGATCTTGATGAAGAAGTCTGACCATCTGGTAGGTGGGCGGCCACACGGTCTTTGACATTCCATGGAAACCAGCTGGTAACAGCTCTAGTCCAGCAGCCATCTTTAAATCTCATTACGTGACCAGCCCATCTGATTTTTGACACCTTGGCAAAGGAGACAGCATCCCTGATTCTTGATCGTTGACGGATATTGGAACTCCGGATTCTTTCTCTCATTTGAGTGAAACGTGATATTCCAAGCATAGCTCTTTCAATTCCTCTTTGGGAGACCCGAATAGAGTTCTCATCCTGTTTGCATAGGGCCCAGATCTCTGAGGCATATGTTAATGCAGGAAGAACAGTGGAATCAAAGAGATGTGCCCGGAGCCGGAGGTTCTTCGTCCTCTTAGCTATTTCTTCAATGCTCTTGAAAGTGTTCCAAGCCACTCTCTTCCTCCTGCGCAGCTTGGGTGCCAGGTAATTTGTCATGTTGACTTGTCGACCTAGGTACACATAGCTGTTGCATTCGGAGATTGTCATTCCGTTGAGAGCGAATGGGGCATCAGGAACGAGGCTGTTTCTCATATACATTGTCTTCATAAGATTCAGCTCTAGTCCGATTTTTCCGCACTCACGGTCGAAGTGGGCCAGCATTTGTGCCGCTTGGCTGATGTTTGGTGTTATTAAAACAATGTCAACAGCAAAGCAGAGGTGGTGTAGTTGCCGACCATCTGTCTTCACTCCCATTCCTTCCCATTCCAGTCGTCACATGATGTTCTCGAGGGTGGCACTGAAGAGTTTCGGTGAAATGGTATCACCCTGCCGAACCCCTCTCTTGACATCAATGATTACTTCTTTGTAGAATGGTGAGATCCTGGTAGTGAATCAGTAATACAGCTCACGGAGAATCTTGATGTATTGAGCTTGAATGCCCTGATTGGCTAGGGCTTCAATGACCACTTCCATCTCAACAGAATCAAAGGCCTTCTTTAAATCAATGAATGTTAGACAGAGAGGCATCTTGAACTCCTGAGAAACCTCAGTGAGCTTGGTTATTGTGTGAATATGGTCGATGGTGCTGAATCCTTTGCGGAACCCAGCTTTCTCACATGGTTGTCCTTCTTCTAGTCTTCTGCCAATCCTATTCAGGATGACTCAAGTGAACAACTTGTAGATGACAGACAATAGGCAGATCGGGTGATAGTTGCCAATGTCATGGATGTCTCCCTTCTTGAACAGTAGTACAGTCCTGCTGGTTTTCCATTGGGACGGAACCATGCATTCAGACAGATAGCATGTGAAGAGCCGAGCCAGTGTATTGATGAGTACTGACGGCAGGTTCTTCAGGTATTCAGGTCTGACCTTGTCTGGGCTGGGTGCTTTTCATTTCTTTACTGACGAAATGGCATGTCGGATTTCGGAAGGGAGAACATTGGGAACGACATATCCATCCTGTGGAATTTGGTATGTCGGCAAGTGGACATGACTGTCAAAGAGATTTGAGCAGAAGTCACGGATAATCTTCTCTATTGCCATTCTGGAGGATGTGATAGATCCATCAGGACGTCGGAGGGCAGTCATGTTGGTCTTGTAGTTGGCGAAGGACAGGCGGGCGTTACAAATACTTTTCCCGGCTTCTGCCGCATCTACTAGCACTTCTGCTCTTCTCTCTTTGAGGTCTTCCTTGATCGCATCTCTGCACTGCTTTGCAAACTCGGATGTTTGCTTGCGGTTGCCTGAGGCATGCGCCAAACCACGTTGGTGAATAAGCTCAAGAGTTTTCGAAGACAGGCTTCTTTTGTGGCTATCTCTCTCTTGGCGTTCCTCGCACAATCACGGAGGTGCTGTGATTGTATTCCTTGTCAATGTTGTCAACAACGGTATCTTCCTTGTTGCCGCAATAGTGCCAAAGAGCTCCCAGTTGGTGGTCTTTCTGGGAGTTCTCATTTTAAACTTTGCAGCCCTTTCTCCCTGCTTTGTAAAGTGGAATTTTGCATGAAGGAGATGGTGGTCCGATCCCATTTGGAATTTTGGGACAACAGCAACATTAGTCAGGCAAAACTGTCGGTTGAATATGATGTGGTCTATTTCGTTGTGGAATCGTCCACCGGGAGACTCCCATGTCCAACGTTTAGATTCAGCCTTCTGGAACTGTGAGTTACCATGGATGGTCATGGTCGACTTGATGAACTCAGACAGTCTCTCACCCTGTTCATTCCATTCTAAGCCATGGATCCCGATGTGAAGTTCTTTAGCTGATCTTTTTGGTTCTATCTTGGCATTAAAATCACCCACAATGATCTTGTAGAAGGTGTGGTCTTCTTTATAGAACTTCTCCAGCTCCATGTAGAACTTCTCAATTTCTTCTTCATCATGATTAGATGTTGGTGCGTAGAAAACGAAGATAGAAACTGCTGGCAGTGAGCCACATCTATTCAAATGTAAATGTCCGATTCGGGCTTTTAGGCATTTGAGTGAATCAATGCTCATGGCCAAGTTTGTGTTGACAAGGACAGCGACGCCGCCAACACCTCTTTAATCGCATGTTCCGAGGAACAATTCTTATCCAGTGTCGAAAACAGCATGATGAGATTGCGTTTTTGTCTCGGTCAGACCAATGATGTTGTACTTGATCTTTCGTGCTTGTACCATGAGGTCCTTGATGGATGCATCTGATGCTAGCATACGTGCATTGAAAGTACAGATGATCATTTTTGTCTTCCTTCATTGTGGCAGCCTAGTTCGGCCTTGAGATTTTATTGGCCTCTCCTTTCTCATCCTTCTCAATGTTGCAATGTTGGTGAAGCCTTCAGGGTCAGGTGAATGAGACCCATTGTAATTACTGGTTTTAGCATATCAGATACACAACAGATAGCTTGCCAGGCTCTGCCGTGTGGGCAGAATACTCTCGGTAGCTTGTCAGGCTTTCCGAGAGGGATAGAGGCTTTTGGGACGACCTCTAATCGCCCTCGTAGGTGTTACCATGTTTGAACCCTATCAAATATGGTACGGCAATTCCGGAAGATGGGTATTTAGTGTCTTGTAATGTGTCGCATGGCCGGAAAGCGTCCTGGAGTGTGGCGGTGGCTGGGTAGTGTCGGTAGTGTCGGTAGTGGAGGTCTGCCAGTGAGGTATTTATCTGGTCCCAGTAGTGGTAGGGTGGGTCCTCTGTGAACAATCCAATCCCAGGGTCTACTTAAGGGTAGCACATAGAAAATGTATTAGAATCATTTTACATTTTTATGTGAGTTTGGTCCATTTCAAATGAATTTTCACATTCATCATCTAAGTACTTAGGGGCTAGAAAGGAAAAATGAAAGCTTTGTAGGGCCAGTAGCAAGACTGGAAAGAAAGTCCAAGAGAAATGTGTTGAACAGGTTCAACACATTAAATGATAAATCGATCTTGTATCTTCATTATTCTTCATGAAGACTTAAGGAGTTTGTTATAGGCTGGGGAAGGGTTCCAAAAGTATACCTGGTTGTGTAGAGCAGAATGATCCACACAGCATGGGCCTCAGTCTATACTTAATCCTGGAACATTCCTTAGATCTGATATTTGACCTCTTCATGGATGTAATAGTTGTCTTACTGCTTTAACCCTTTTTTTGATCATAAGTTACTGTTTCTGACAACTTTATTCTGGCCACACCACTGTGGTTCATGAAACTAAACCATGTTATATTTTGGTTTGCATTCTGGACTACTTCTAGTCTGACAAGTATTTAGCCTTATATCAATTCACAAGTGGGCTGAGATTTTCCATTGATCATTTTTCTTTCCTGTGATTTCCTGGGATCTGGTATTATTCAGGATTGGGCCATTCTCTTCAGTAACTGACTCCAAAAAATGTTTGACTCTTGATCTTCCATCCAGTCCACATATTAAGGAAGCATTTTGGTCAAAGATTTCAGCTGTCTCCATAATGGATCCTCTCCTCAACTGTTTCCTGGGTTAAAGAGTTAGGGATTGTCTAAAACTGTTTTAAAAGTTTTACGTTCCTTCGGACCACTTTTGAATATGCTTCTGCTGGTTTTTCTTTATACTGGCTGTTAGTACAACTTCAGAGATGCTGGCTTGGTCAGAAGGAGGCAGGAGATTGCATGTAATTCTGGCTTACAAATGTGATCATCCTTGTCACTTTGCTGTGGTCTTAGATTAAAAACATTTTATATATATTTAAAATAACATTACTATACATATACTTAAAACATAAATATGAATATATATAGTTATACATAACTATATATAGTCAATATATGCTATATATAGTTATATAGATTTATAGTTATATATAATGTATATCATAGTGTTATATATAGTTATATAATATTTACATGTTTTATATATTTTCTATATTTAAAAAATATAAATATTTTTGGTTGAGTGCAAGGTTTGTCAGATCCTACAGTAAATCATGTGAACCAAAGTGAGAATATAATAGTCTAAGTTTCTTAAAGTTGTTCACACTATTTTAGTCTCAGTTCCTTTCGAGAGGGTCGGATGTGAGTAGGACAACTGGGAACAAAAGGCAAGTGACAGGGTTGGGAATGGGACATAGATTATATAAGAGTGACTCCAAGCAAGGGAACACAACATACCCATGAGCCGAGAACAACTTTGAGTGTCGGTCTACTGGAAAGAGATCGGTATAATTATTTTCTTTCAGTATTGCCCCTGGAAACTTCTGTGAGAAGAAACAAAACCTGGTTATGGCTTTCACATGGTTCCAAACAGCATACAAGGGATCAGATTGCTGGGTCTTCCATTCCTCCCCCTCAGGACTCCTGATTTCATTCCTTGACTATGAAGTACACTGAACAGCAAACAACAGCCTCATCTCCTGTACCCAACACACCCCTCATGCTTCTCTACCTCCATCCTAATCTTAGTGAATCCAAATGCTTATTAGCACACCCACTCAGATCTTCCCCACATTGTTCCCATAGTTATCATTCATTTTCTGGTGTGAACTCAATTGCTGAACTGAGCAGGGAACTCTGAGGCTTACCAGCTGGTTGGGAGGTCTCATGAGACAGGTCAACATGACCATTGACATCGCCAAGTGATTAGGTTCCATTTGCAGAGACCTATGGAATGCCTCTCTAGAAAATATGGTGGCTTTCATCTTTCAGGAGAATTTTCCAAGTGATGTTCAAAATAGCTCGTGGAGAGCACAGATAATTGTGGATAATCACTCCAACATAAAGCTATTATTGATTCTTTGGGAAAGCTCTCCATGGAGGTGATGGCCAAATTGTTATTTATATAAGCTCCAGGGCCAGGCTTTCTAGAGTGGGAAATTAGTGCCTGTCTTAACTAGTTAGAATGATTGCCAATATCCTCCCTTCCCCCTTGGTCCTGTAGACAAAGGTAGGGCTTATATAATTGCTTGTGCATACTGTGATGCCTGGATCAACAATTTGGACCGAGTTGTAAGGCCAACACAGAAACTTAAGGAAGATCAATGGCCCTGAAAGATATATACTTAATGCTCCATTGGTTTGTTCAGTTAGGGTTCTGTCTGAAAGGGACCAGGACCCTGAAGGACATAACTGAGGTCACTGATACTGGTTGGTTTTACTCTGAGACTGAGTCCTATTGTTAGTGGTCTTAATTCAATGAAAATTGAAACAAATTGAACTATTTTGTTTTGCAGCTAGATAGCAGGATTTAGCAAGTATGACAGCAATATGTTATATTTTGGAATGCACTTAACCTCATTGTAGGAATAAACTAAAACTACAACTTCTATTCAGAGGGGTGTACGAAAACATATTTCTGAAGGGTAAATTGGAAACAGCAGTTATTCTCTATAAATATAACCCTAGTTCTGCATATGTTCAGAGTACCAGGTCAAAGTCTTGCATATCAGCTGTCTCCATGCATCATATCTGAATTTTCTTAAAATATCTGCATACTTTTGGCAGTTTTTTCTTGAAATGTATGCATAGCTTTGGTAGTTTTGTTCTCTTATTATATACACAAAAATCCAGTTTATGTGATAAAGTCCATGTGTAAATGTGTCCTGGTTAAATGATATTTGAACATTTTCTTTTACCTAGCAAAAAATTGTCAATAGCCAAATTGCTTGTTGACTACCAAATTGTTTCTCAATTCATTTTGGTAGACTTAAATAGAAATGCTCAACTTTCTAGAAAGAACACAATTAACATATTAACTGACATAATCTTTTTTACTAAACTTTTGAGAAAAAAAGATTATCAATCCACATTTTACTGCATATTACAAAAGTAATGAAACTCATTCCAAGCAGTAATCACTTGTTATCCTGTTGTTTGTTGAGCTGCTTGAGCGGGTGCCAGTAACGTCTCCATTCAAAACTGTTGCATGCTAATGTAGCTCAGTGGCTTCTGCTCATTCGAGGAACATGAAGAGCATCAAACAATTTGTTCAGGGTCTTGATGAAAAAGTCCAACAATCTCATAGGTGGGCGGCCAGGTGTTCTTTTTGACACCCCATAGAATCCAGTCGGTAATGGCTCTAGTCCAGTGGTCGTCTCCAAATTGCATTACATGTCCAGCCCATCTGATTTCCAACACCTTGGCAAATGAGGCAACGTCCCTGATCTTTGATGGTCAATGGAGGTTGGAATTCCAGATTTCTTCTCTCACTTGAGGGAAGCGTGATACTCAAAGCCTAGCTCTTTCGATTCCTCTTTGGGATATCTGAATAGTGTTCTTGTCCTGTTTTTGTAGGGCCCACGTCTTGGAGGCGTATGTTAGTGGAGGAAGAATGGTAGAGTTGAAAAAATATGCCTGGAGACAAAGGTTCTTTGTCCTCTTAACAACTTCTTCAACACTCTTGAAGGCATTCCACGCCGCTTTCTTCCTCCTGTGCAGTTCTGGCGCCATGTCGTTCCTCATGTTGAGTTCTTGACCAAGGTACACGTAACTGCTGCATTTGGAGATGTTTGTTCAGTTGAGAGCAAATGGAACATCAGGAACTAGTCTGTTTTTCATGAACATTGTTTTGGTGAGATTCAGCTACATTCCCACATTTCCACACTCACAGTCGAAATCGGCCAGCATTTGTGCCGCTTGGCTAATATTTGGTGTTATTAGAATAATGTCATCAGCAAAATGGAGGTGGTGTAGTTGCCAACCATCTATCTTCACTCCATTCCTTCCCATTCCAGTCGTCACATGACATTCTCGAGGGTGGCACTGAAGAATTTCAGTTTCGGTGAAATGGTATCATCCTGCTGAACCCCTCTCTTTACATCAATGATCATTTCCTTGTAGAATGGTGAGATCCTGGTGGTGAATCCATATTACAGCTCACGGAGGATCCTGATGTACTGAGTTTGAATGCCCAATTTGGTTAGGGCTTCGATGACCGCTTCAGTCTCAACAGAATCAAAGGCCTTATTTAAATCGATGAACAATTTAAAGCAGTAAAAAGCAATGTGATGAACGATTTAAAGCAGTAAAAAGTAATGTTTCTCTTTCTCTTTCATGGCTTGGAAGCCGGCAGCACATGCTGGAGGAAAGGGAAGCTCAGATAGAGAAGGGTACACCAAGAAAAAGATGTTTGGAGGATTCGCTCGTGATGTGAGATGTGTGCTGTAAGTAGATTATAGACCGAACATGATGGCCACTCATTACCTCTATTACAAACCACAACACCCTAAAAGAAAGAGAGAGCAAAAGGGAAAGCCCTGCCACAGAGGCGGGGCAGGGTGGGGGATGAGGTGAGGGGGTGGGAGGGCTACTGGGATCATTGGTGGTGGAGAATGGGCACTGGTGGAGGGATGGGTACTCAATCATTGTATAACTGAAACCCAAGCACAAACGTATTGTTCAAAACATTGTCTTGTATTGTATACATTGTATTGTATTGTATACATTGTATAACTGAAACCCAAGCACTATAACAATACCTCAGGATGTTCCACTAATAAAACAACAACAACAACAATAAAAAGTAGTGTTTCTCTGCATTCAGACACCACGTTTTTCTTTGCAAAATTCCTGTCCACAATAATATAAATATCTCAGTTTATTATGACACATCATTTTTTCTTTGACAGTTTCATTCTGCTATGTAAAAATATATCAAAGCTATTTCAGTCCCTGGCCTTAGGAAATTTTTATGTGGTAAAGAAACATTAAGTTCTAAGTAACCAGGAAAATGACTGAGTGGTTTCTTTAGGCCTGAACCTTAAACCCAATCCCAGACTTTGCAATGTTTTGTTTGTTTGTATTTATTGAGTCATTGTGAGATAGTTACAAAGTTTTTATGATTAGGCTTCAGTCATGCAATGTTCCAACACCCATTCCTCCAGCAGTGTACATTTCCTACCACCAATATCTGCCACGGGCCCCCACCCCAGCCAGCCTCTACTCTATTGTAGGCACTTTTCTTCTCTCTCTCTCTCTTACTTTCTCTCTCTCTCTCTTTCTCTCTCTCGGCACTATGGTTTGCGATACAGATACTGAGAGGCCATCATGTTTGGTCCTTTGCCCACTTTCAGCACACGCCTCCAATTCAGAGCAATCTCTTTGAACCATCACCTTCATAATGGTCCCTTCTCTATCCCAACTTCCCTCTCCCCCAGCCCTTGAGGCAGGCTTCCAAAATGGACCATTTTTCCTGGCCCTTGTTTCTACTGTCCTTGGGTATTAGTCTTATCCTATGTTTTTTCGTATCCTACAAATGAGTACAGCCATTCTGCCTGTCCCTCTCCTTTTGACTTATTTCACGCAGCATGATAATCTCCATGTCCATCCATTTATAAGTTAATTTCATGACTTCATTTTTTCCTAACAGTTGTATATTACTCCATTGTGTAGATGAACCAGTTTCTTTAATCAATCCTCTGTTTTAGGGTACTCGAGTTGTTTCCAGTTTCTGGCTACTGTGAACTGTGCTGCAATGAACACAAGTGCAAATGTCATTTCTTCTGTGTGTTTTTGCACACTGGGGGTATGTTTCCAGAAGTTGTATTGTTGAGTCATACGGAAGGTCAATTTCTATATATTTTTTTCTTTTTGGGTCACACCCGGCGATATAAAGAGAGGTTACTCCTGGCTTATGCACTCAGGAATTACTCCTGGCGGTGGTTGAGTGACCATTTGGGATGCTGGGAATTGAACCCGGGTCGACCACGTGCAAGGCAAATGCCCTACCTGCTGTGCAACCACTGCAGCCCCTAATTTCTAGTTTTTTTGAGGAATGCCCATATATAGATATTTTTTCCACAGCCACAAATACCTGGCTTTGAGAGATCCCACTGACAGGACAATAGGCAGCTCAAGATTAATGAGAAACCCAGCGAAATGATGGCCTCTGAATATATTGTTTGTGTAGAAAGGTTTATGTAGAATATATTGTTTTTTTCGATGGTTCAGAATACAGTGAAAAACCTCATGATAACTGAGAATTACTATCCTATCACCAAATGGATAGAAGATCAGAACTGAAGATTGTTTGTAGAAAGTGTTTAGTTTCCAAGAACAGTTCAGTGAGTGGAAATAAATATATATGACCAGTACATGCATATATAACCCCATTTCTGGAAAACAAGACTAGCAAAACCTTAAATTTGTTTGCCTTTACTTTTTTATCAAAAGTTTTTACATGTTAGATAACTGGATTCTCACGCAATGATTTCATAGGAAAGTATGGCATAGCAAAGCTGGGATTTAGTCTAGAGTGTAAAATTATTAAGTAAAGGTTAAGTATTTATTAAAAAACCCGAATTTTCTCTTACACTGTATGTGACATGTGTACCCTTAGCACTGAGGGTCCTAGGGTCCTAATTTGATATGTATATATATTATTATTATGCAACCATAAGGATTTTAAACATGTGATAAAAAGTATATTTCCATCAAGATATTAAAAATGTCAAGAGGTTGCAAGTCATTAAAAACATAAGTTATCAAAACACTATGAGCCAAATTCTCTCTATATTCTATTAAGTTCTCATATACTCTATTTGTGTCTTTCATTTATATTTAGTTTCTATTCTTAAAAAAAGGAAATGGAGGCTTTACCCCAAACTGGAAAAGTCTGTGTTCTCTCCTATACTCTAATTTTTAAAAAAAAATTTAAATATTTTTAAAAATTTTTATTAGTGATAAACCATGGCCAGGAGATTTACTCCATGTCTTGGAGGCCAGCTGCACATTCTAAGGGGAAAGGCAGCTCCTATACAGAAGGGAGCACCAAAAAAAGGATGTTTGGAGTCTGAGGATCGGAGATACATGCTGAAAGTAGACTATAGACCAAACATGATTGCCACTCTCTGCATCTTTTGCAAACCACAGCACCCAAAAGGGGAGAAAAATATTTTAAAATACATATTTTTATTTTAATTTTTTTTAATTTTTAAATTTTTAAAAAACTTTTATTAGTGAAACACCATGAGGTACAGTTGTAGACTTACAAATTTTTGTGCTTGGGTTTTAGCTATACAACGATTCAGCACACATCCCTCCACCAGTGCCCACATTCCACAACCACGGGTTCCAGTATCCCTTCTACACCCCATCCCCCACATCACACCCTGCCTCTGTGGCAGGGCATTACCTTTTGTTCTCTCTCTCCTTTGGGGTGCTGTGGTTTGCAAAAGAAGCATTGAGTGGCAATCATGTTTGGTCTATAGTCTACTTTTAGCATGCTTCCCCATCCTGGAAAGGTCCTGCCAACACCCTTTATTTGGTGATCCCTTCTCTATCTAAGCTCCCTTTTCCCCTAGCATATGTGGCTGGCCTCCAAGCCATGGAGCAAAATTCCTGGTACTAATCTCGACCACTCTTGGGTGTAGTCTCCTAATTTGTTACTTTATGTTCCCTAGATGAATACAATCTTTCTATGTCTATCACTCTCTTTCTGACTCATTTCCTTTAACATGATATTTTCCATGTAGTACTACTTGTATGTAAATTTCATGCCTTCATCTTTTCTAACAGCTACATAGTGCTCCATTGTGCAAATATACCAAAGTTTCTTTAACCAGTCATCTGTTCTAGGGCACTCAGGTTTTTTCCAGATTCTGGCTATTGTAAAGAGTGCTGCAATGAACAGACAACTGAAGATGTCACTTCGACTATACTTTTTTGCTCTTTGGGATATATTCCCAGGAGTGGTATTGCTGGGTCAAATGGGAGGTCAATTTCTAATTTTTTGAGAATCGTCCATACTGTTTTCCCAAAAGGGCTGTACCAGTCTACATTCTGACCAGTAGTGAAGGAGGGTCCCTTTCTCGTCACATCCGCGCCAGCACCGGTTGCTTTTGTTCTTGTGGATGTGGGCCAGTCTCTGTGGTGTGAAGTGATATCTCATTTTGGTTTTGATCACATCTCCCTGATGATTAATGATGTGGAGCATTTTCTCATGTGCCTTTTAGCCATTTGGATTTCTTCTTTGAGAAAGATTCTGTTCATTTCATTGCCCCATTTTTTTGATGGGGTTGGATGTTTTCTTCTTGTGGAGTTCAACCAGTACCTTGTATATCCTTGATATCAACCCTTTGTCAGATGTGTATTCAAGAATATCCTTTCCCATTCTGTAGATTGTCTTTTTATTTGGTCACTGTTTCTTTTGAGGTGCAGACACTTCTTAGTTTAAGAGAGTCCCATTTGTCTATCTCTGTTTTCACGTGTTTGGCCAATGGTGTGACGTCTTTGAAGATACCATTAGCCTCAATATCATGGAGGGTTTTTTCAACTTTATCTTCAATGAACTTTATGGATTCTGGTCTGATGTTGAGGTCTTCAATCCATTTTGATCTTACTTTTGTACATGGCATTAGGCAGAGATCTGAGCCCACTTTTTTGCATGTTAGCCATCCAGTTTTGCCAGCATAATTTGTTTAAGAGGCTTTCCTTGCTCCACTTCACTTTTCTTGCCCTCTTATCTAAGATTAGATGATCATATGCTTGGGGGGAGATGTCAGTATATTCAACCCTGTTCCAATGGTCTACATCTCTGCCTTTGTTTCAGTACCATGCTGCTTTAATTATTACTGCTTGTAGTAGAGTTTGAAGTTAGGGAGGTTGATTCCTCCCATTTTCTTTTTCCCAATAATTCCCTTAGCTATTCGTGGGAACTTAATGTTCCATATAAATTTCAGGAGTGTTTACTTCATTTCTTTGAAGAATGTCATGGGTATCATAATAGGGATCACATTGAATTTGTACACTGCTTAGGAAGTATTGCATTTTGACAATGTTAATTCTCCCGATCCATGAACAGGGGATATTTTTTAATTTCCTCGTGTCCTCTTTTATTTTCTCAAGTAGCGTTTTGTAGTTTTCTTTGTACAGGTCCTTAGTTAAGCTGATTCCTATGTACTTGATTTTCTGGAGCACAATTTTGAACGGGATTGTTTTCCTCATGTCACTTGATTCTCTTTTATGTAAACATTACATATAGAAAAGCCATGGACTTTTGGGTATTGATTTTATAGCCCGCAACTGAACTATACAAGTCTATTGTTTCTAGGAGTTTCTTGGTAGAGGTTTTAGGGTTCTCCTAGTATCATATCATCTGCAAATAGTGAAAGCTTGATTTCTATCTTTCCGACCTGGATGCCCTTAATATATTTTTCTTGCCTAATTGCTATTGCACGTACTTCCAGTACTATTTTGAAGTAGTGGAGAGAGTGGGAATCCTTGTCTTGTCCCTGATCTTACGAGGAAAGCTTTCAGTTTTTCCCTTTTGAGGATGATGCTTGCCGCAGGCTTGTGGTAGATGGTTTTAACTATACTGAGGAAAGCCCCCTCTATCCCCATTTTGGCAAGGGTTTTCATCATAAACAGGTGCTGGATCTTGTCAAATGCCTTCTCTGCATTTATTGATATGATCATATGATTTTTATTTTTTCTTTTGTATATGTGATGGATTATGTTGATTGATTTCCGAATGTTAAACCATCCTTGAATCCTCAGGATGAATCCCACGTGGTCATGGTGTATGATCTTTTTGATGAGTAGTTAAATTCTATTTGCTAGCATTTTGTTGAGAATCTTTGCATCCATGTTCATCAGGGATATCGGCCTGTAGTTTTCTTTTCTTGAGGTGTCTTTGTTTCCTTTTGGTATTAGAGAGATATGGGCTTCATAGAAACTGGAAGAGTTTCTGTTTTTTTCAATTTCCTGGAAAAGCTTTAGAAGGACTGGCAGTATGTCCTCTTTAAATGTTTGGAAAAATTCACTAGTGAATCCATCTGGACTTTGGCTTTTGTTTTTGGCAAGATTACAGTTTCAATTTCCTTGATGTTAATAGGTCTATTCAGGTACTCTAGATCTTCTGATTCAGTTTGGGAGATGATAGGAATCCAGGAATTTATCCATTTCTTCTAGGTTCTCTTGTTTCGTGGTATGTAGACTTTAAAAATAGTCTCTGATGATCTTTTGAATTTCTTTGATATACCCCATCTCATTTCTGATTCGGTTTATTAGGGTTCTCTCTTTCTGTTTCTTTGTGAGTGTTGCTATGGTTTATCTATCTTGTTTATTTTCTCGAAGAACCAGCTCTTTGTTTCATTGATCTTTTGAATTGTATCTTTTGTTTCCATGTCATTGATTTCTGCTCTAAGTTTTATAATCTCTTTCCTTCTGCCTGATTTGGGATCTTTTTTGATCCTTTTCTATGGTCTTGAGCTGTGAAGTCAAGTTGTTTATGTGTATCCTTTCTTCCGTCCTGAGATATGCTTGCAGAACTATAAATTTTTCCCTTAATATGGCTCTAGCTGCATCCCATAAATTCTGGTAGCTCGTGTCTTCATTTTCATTTGTTTCCAGGTATCTTTGGATTTCGTCTTTGACTTCTTTCCTAACCCACTTGTTGTTTAGCATTTAGTTGTTTAATTTCCAGGTGTTTGATTTTGTTCTCCATGTCTGTGTGTGATTCACTTCTATCCTCAGTGCATCATGGTCTGAAAAGATGGTTGATAGTATTTATATCTTCCTGATTCTATTGAGGTATTTTTTGTGGCCTAGCTCATGGTCTATTTTGGAAAATGTTCCATGCGCACTGGAGAAAGTGTATTCTTCTTTTTGGGGTGTAAAACCTTGTATAGGTCTATAAGCCCTTTCTCTTCTATTTCTTCTTTCAAAGTCAATGTTTCCTTGCTGAGTTTTGTTCTTGTTGATCTATCCAGAGGTGATAAGGCGATGTTGAAGAATCCAGCTACTATTGCATTGCTAGCAATGTCTTCCTTAAGATCTGTTAGCAGTCATTTTAAACATTTACCTCTTTCCTCATTAGGTGCGTATACATTTAAGAGTGTTATTTCTTCCTATTGTACGTATCCCTTGATGAAGAGAAAATAGCCTTTGCTGTTCCTTCTAATCTTTTTCAACCTAAATGTTGAAATGTTGTAGGATACTAGTATGGCCACCGTAGCTTTTTTGAGGGAGCTGTTTGCTTGCAGGATTGTTTTTCATTCTTTGACTTTGAGTCTGTTTTTGCCTCTGGCTGTTTAGATGAGTTTCTTGTAAGCAGCATTATGTTGGGTTCTGTCTCTGAATCCCTTTTGCCACTATGTGTCTCTTAATTGGTGAATTTAGACCGTTGACATTGAGAGAAATTATTGTTATGGGGTTTTGTGTCATCTTTCTGCAAGTGTGTGTTGTGCTTGTAGGGTTTGTCTTTTTTTTATAGTAGCCCCTTTCGTCATTCTTTTACGTTTGGTTTTGAGTCTTTGAAGTTCCTGAGCTGCTGTTTATCTAGAAAATAGTGTACCTATCTTCGATTTTGAGTGAGAGTTTAGCTGGATAGAGTATTCTTAGTGAAGCATTCATTTCACTGAGTTTTTTCACTATATCCCACCATTACCTTCAGGCTTTGAGGTTTTTTTCTGATAGGTCTGCTGTGAATCTACTTGGTGCTCCTTTGTATGATTTCCTTCTTTGACCTTGCTGCTTGCAGTATTGTATCTCTATTGGCAGCATCAATCATTCTAACTATGATATGTCTTGGAGTGCTTTTGTTAGGCTCTCTTTTAGCTCTCACCCTTCGGGCTCCTTGAACCTGAATAGTTGCATTGTCGAGGTCTGGGAATTTTTCAGCAATGATTTGTTTAATCGTGTTTTTTTTCATTGGGATCGTTTCCCTGAGATTTTGGTACTACAATGATTCTAATGTTGTTCCTCTTGGAATCATCTCCTAGAACTTTGATTCTCTCTTGAGCTATTTTGAGGTCCCTTGGCACTGTTTGTTGTTGCCTGTTGGCTTGGTGCAGCTGATCTTCCAGCTCACTGATTCTGTCTTCAGCTGTGACCATTCTACTGTTGAGGGCACAGACTGAGTTTTTCATTTCATCTATGAAATCTTTTATTGTGAAATTTCTGCTCTCATTTTTTCCAATAATTTTTTGATGTTTTCTCTCATGTTACTGGATATCTGTCTGACTGTTTCATTGAGTTGATTCAACATCTTCATTACTTCGTATCTGAATTCTTTGTCAGAGAGGTCCCTTATGTGAGCAGTGTCAACAGAGGCTTCTGGATTCTTTTTGTTGTCCTCTCCATGTGGTGGTGATTTGCGTTGTTTCTTCATGTTGGTGCGTAGATTTGGGGACTAGGTTCCTTGGTATGGCTAAACTACCTGTGGCCCCATGAGCGTTGGCCTGATGAAAATTAGGCCATGCCCACTTCTATAGAAGCTATGCCCACTTCTGAAAAGCCTCGCCCCCCCCCCGGGTACCTAGTATGTGTGGGGGGAGTAAAGACTGGGTAGGGGAAAAGACCAGCACAGCTTGTCCAAGAGGTAGGGGAGAAGACCAGCACAGCTTGTCCGAGAGGACGCCTGGGGAACTTGCAGGGAGAAATCCAAGTCCTGGGTTCGAGTACCGGTGGATGAGCTGACCTGGGTTTGGGAGAAGATCCGCACAGCTTGGTTGGCGAAAAGGAAGAGGCAGACACTCAGAGCTGCTTTTCTTCCAGCATCCGAAAGGACGCCTGGGGGGCTTTCAGGGAGAAATTCAAGTCCCGGGTTCGAGTACCAGTCGATGAGCTGACCTGGGTTTGGGAGAAGATCAGCACAGCCTGGCAGTGAATAGGAAGAGCTAATAATATTTAAAAAATATTTTTTTGCCATACCCTGCACTGCTGGAGCAATAGCACAACGGGTGAGGCGTTTGCCTTGCACGAGGCCAACCCATGTTCAATTTCTCCACCCCTCTTGGAGAGCTTGGCAAGCTACCGAGAATATCCTGCCCACATGGCAGAGCCTGGCAAGCTCCCCCTGGCATATTCCATATGCCAAAAACAGTAACAGCAAGTCTTACAATGGAGACATTACTGGTTCCTGCTCGAGCAAATCGACGAACAACAAGAGGACAGTGCTACAGTGGACAGTGCTACCCAGCAGTGCTCAGGGCTTACTCCTGGCTCTGTGCTCAGGTATAACTCCTGTCAGTGCTAGAGGATCCATAAGCATAATCAGAGTGTGATATATATTATTTATATATGTATCCTTATATATATATTTCAGAGCAGAAAATGAATAAGGGATGAAAGTGATTATTTCAGAAATGTAAAGATCACAATTCATCCTGGGGCTATGATAATCTTATGTGGTAATGAAAGCAATAGCAGAGCTTCAAAACACAAGAAGCAAAACTGATATAACTACAAGAAGAAACAAATACAGTTGGGCATATAAGTACTGCTATTTAAATTTATATAGCAGGCAGGCAGAATGTCCAGATATCAGTAGTCTGGAAGAGGACGATAACAAACAAAGTCTGATTGCCATTTCCAGAGCACTCCAGCAAAAAGTTTCAGCAAAAACACTTGTATGAAGCACACAAAAGTTTCACCAGGAGAGAAAGTGTTAGAGACTATAAAAAAATTTCAATGGATTTAAAATGTTTCAAGTCATCCAGCGTATGCTTTTTTTTTGTTAAAATGGTACATTTATTGAAATTGTGACTTATTTTCACTTAATAAAACAGCTTTCAGATTCATCATTTTTATTTTATTTAAAAAAATTTATTAGTGAAACACCATGAGGTACAATTGTAGACTTACAAATTTTTGTGCTTGAATTTCAGTTATATAATAATTGATTGTTGTATAAAGTATGCTTTTTGATCAAAGTGGAATTAAACAATGATCCAGAAAATGTCCAAATATTTGGAAACAAGACAACTTGCTATCAAATAGGCTAGGAACTTAACAACTGAAATAAGTATTCAGAGTGGATCTTCTCTGGAAATAAAATGGAAACACAAAAGGTTTACAAAAAATTTGGGATATTGTGAATAAATTATAGTGAGCAAATATACAGCACTAAGAATCTTTAGAAAAGAAAGTTTTAAATAACCTATTTCTGTCTTAATAAAATAAAATAAGTAAACTAAACCCAAATTCAGCAGGGAAGAATTAATATATATACATATATATATCAAATATGAAGTTGATGAAATAGAAAATAAAGAATCAAAGAAACCTAAGGCCCAAATTTTCCTATTTATCAATAAAATTGATAAACCCTCTACACATGGATCCAGAAAAATAAAGCCCCAAATTATCAATACCAAGGATAAGAGAGGTGCTATTGCCACAGTTTTTACAGCTAGTAAAAAAGAACAGCTACTAAGGGGATATGCTAATCTGGTTGAAAAACAGAAAAATTAGACAAAAGTGACAAATTGAGATATCACGATCATGATCACGATCATCCTGTTGTTCGTTGATTGCCTCGAGCAGGCACCAGTAATGTCTCCTTCGTCCTAGCCCTGAGATTTTAAAAAGTGCCAAATTCAAAGCTCTTTCAGGGTTAGGAGTATGAGACACATCATTGTTACTGGTATTTGGCATATTGGGTACACCACGGGGAGTTTGCCAGACTCTGCCATGTGGGCAGCTTACATTCAGTAGCCTGCCAGGTTGTCCAAAGTAAGAATGAGATAATAAGACTATAAAACCCAGTTCCCAGAAGCTGGGCTTTATAGTCTCTGGGTCTTGGCTATTGATGGGATTATACGGCACTGGGGATCAGTTGGTGGGTGTGACCCCTGCCTACTGGAGGTTGGAGGATCTGGGTGGAGGATGCTCAGCCCCGATCTGAGCAGGCTTGGAGATCTCAGCCCGGGACCCGCATGCCTTTGTTCCTCTGCTGGTACCTTCATGTGTGTGGAGAGCGGTCTCAGCATGGTTGTGGCTGGTTCTGGAAGTCTTTGGCTGCCGGAGATCTGCTCAGGGCAGGGAGGGAAACTCCTGCCCCAGCGCCTGGCTGTCCTCACCAGGACCCCTCGGAGTGGAGCGGGTTGAGTTTCCCTCCCTGCCCCGAGCAGATCTCTGGCAGCCGAAGACATCCAGAACCAGTCACAACCATGCTGAGATCACTCTCCACATGCATGAAGGTACCAGCAGAGG
This sequence comes from Sorex fumeus, assembly GCF_029834395.1. NCBI lineage: Eukaryota > Metazoa > Chordata > Mammalia > Eulipotyphla > Soricidae > Sorex > Sorex fumeus. The sequence goes on from NW_026606067.1 coordinate 19,724,148, forward strand.
AACAAAGGCATGCGGATCCTGGGGCTGAGATCTCCAAGCCTGCTTGGATTGGGGCTGAGCATCCTCCACCCAGATCCTCCATCCTCCAGTAGGCAGGGGTCACACCCACCAACTGACCCTCGGCACTGTGTAATCCCATCAACGGCCAAGACCCAGAGACTATAAAACCCAGCTCCCGGAAGAAAACAGTGCAGAGACTCCTGCCCCCACACCTGGCTGTCCTTGCCGGGTCCCTTTGGATGGGGGAGGGTTAAGTTTCCCTCCCTGATCTGAGCAGATCTCCGGCAGCCGAAATTGAGATATACAGCATATGAAAGCTCATTCAAGAGCAATCCATAATATAACTGTTTAAAAATTGCATTTAAGATTAAAAATCTTATAATATAACTGTTTAAAAATTGCATTTAAGATTAAAATCTTCCCATAAGAAATTTCCAAGTCCAGTGGGTAATGAAAACTCTAATGGTGGGTGCAATATCTGTAAAAGTCCCAAACTTATATCAGTACTGCTGTAAGTCCGGACATAACAATTTAAAAAATGCAGGAAGAAAAGTCAGTGGTGTAAAGACAGTACAGTGGGTGAGGCTTGGAAGGCACCGGGCCCAGGTTCCAAGCTCTAGCACCATCTGGTTCCTCAAGTCCTTGCCAGGAGTGATCTCTGAGCACAGAGGCAGGAGTAAATCCTAAGCATAGTTGGGTATGGCTCAACTTTACATGGCCCTGACCAGAAAGACAATTCCAAACATAGAGAATTTGCCAGCAAATAATATTGAGAATAGAGTATTTAAAGAATAATAAAAGCAATCACACACAAACTTTTCTATAAAAGTCAAACTCAGTAAACATTTTCCAGCTCATTGTCCTGATACCAGAGCTGGAAAAAAGCAGTATTATAAGAGAATAAAACCACTGGGAAGTATTCCTAATAAACACACAAATAATTTTTCAACACAACAGCTGATGGATCTAACACTACATAAAAATAATCAACCATGATCAACTTTAGCCCAGAATGCAAGGTTAACTATTTGGAAACTAATACAATTCATAATTTTAACAGACTAATAAAAATACCACTGGAATCATATGATCATCTTAATAGATGCAAAAAAGCATGTGCATAACCCAACATATATTTCTAATCAGAAAGTCACCGCAGAGAGTTGTGTGGATTCCTCTGGCTGGCCGCCCATTCCCCCCACCCCCACCCCCCATGAATCCTGGCCTTCCACCTAAAGGGAAGCTCTTCTTTTCAGCATCTTGCCAGGGAAAAGCTCTCCCCTGCCAGCCACCGCCCCTGGAGCACCTAACTTTTCCATCAGGTGTGTAGACCCCTATTGTCACCTCCCCGGATCTACCCATCATGGCATACCTTTAAAATCTCTAACCACAAAACCACGAGGTTAGGTCCGAGTGAAGAAGTTACTTTGTCTGTACCCCACACTCGAAGTACTAGTTAACCCAGGCCTCACATATCTTTACTTATCAATAAACCATGGTAATACACAAAGATAGACCCAGTGCAGGACAAAAACATACAACAACATGGGAAAAAAATCCAAAATGCAAAGGTCACAGTGGTTAAATAATGCAGAAATTCACCAGGCTTAATGACTGAAGTTGCTATCCCAAATGGATCAAATAGTAATAATGAACTATACAACCTCTCAGATAAGGAATTTAAAATGGAGCTTTTAAGGATGTACAAAGAGCTCAAAGAAGCAATGGAAAGAACTGCTGATAAAATACAAGAGGATATAAAAGTGGGAGTGAGGAAATGCAAACAAAAATACAAGCAGAAATGTTAGACCTAAAACTCTTGGTAGGTGAAATAAAAAACTCAGTGGAAGATATCCACAATAAAGTAACAAAGGACAGAAACAGTGAGATCCAAGATAAGGTACAGAGAATCTCCAGACAACAGCAGAAAATGGAAAGTGCTTCAAAATAAACCAACAGATATCAGGAAAGAATCAGGATGAAGCCAAGAGGAATAACATAAGAACCACTGGAGTCCCAGAGGGACAGGAAGAAAACTTTGATGAAAGAAAAACTGTCAAACACATCACTGCTGAGAAGTTCCCAGAGCTGAAGAGCACATGCAAACAGATTCAAGAGACTTGAAGGGTACCAGTTAAATAAAATCCAAATAAAAATACTTCAAGACACAACCTTATCAGAATGATAAAAACCATAGAGATAAATTTCTAAAAGCACCAAGATCAAAGAAAGAAATTGCTTAAAAAGGAATATCCTTAATATTCACAGCCGACTTACCTGATAAAACCCTCAGGGCCCAAAGACAGTGGTCGGATATAGTGAAAAGACTCAATGAAATAAATGCCTCACCAAGAATACTTTACCCATATCATACAGCTTGAAGCAACATACAGCTTCACAGACAAACAATAACTCAGGAACTTAAGAGACTCAAAACCATGGTTACAAGTATAGCTAAATGGGCTATACTTTAAAACAAGACAAGCCCCTCAAATACACCAAAATTTGGCAGAAATATGGGACAAAAACCCATGACAATAATCTCTCTCAATGTCAACTAACTAAATGCACCAATGAAAAGAAACAGAATGACAGGATGGATCCTAAAATTGAACCCAAAATTCTGCTGCTTGCAAAAAACACATCTGAATAGTAAGAGCAAACACAGACTCAAAGTCAAAGGATGGAAAACAATTCTACAAGCAAACAACTCCCTCAAAAAAGTTGAAGTGGCCATACTAGTATATGATCACATAGACTTCAGAATGAAGAAGGTTACAAGAGACAGCAAAAGTCATTTCTTAATCATCAAAGGATTTGTACATCAGGTAGAACTCATACTCCTAAATGCACATGAATCTAATGAGAAACCAGCAGAATACTAAAATGACTGCTCATAGAGTTGAAGAAAGACACTGAAAGTAACACACTAATAATTGGAGATTTCAACATCACTTTATCACACTTTATCACTCCATGATAGGTCAACCAGACTCAAGCTCAGAAAGGACATACAAGAAATAGAATACAGGGGTTTAGCAAATATATACATATATATAATATATAACATATATATATATATATATATATATATATAGACATTCTTCTCAAGTGCACATGGGGACCACATGCTGGGCCACAAAACATACCTCCATAAAACTAAATGGATAGAAATTGTTTCAAAGATCTTTTCAGACCATGATACCCTGAATAAAATTAAGTGAATCACACACAAAAACAAAATTTCAAATAAACACGTGGAAATTTAACAGCTCACTACTGAATAATCAGTGGCTTAGAGAGGAAATCAAAGAGGAAATCAAAAATTCCTGGGAACAAATGAGAATGAAGACATGAGTTACCAGAATTTATGAGACACAGCAAAAGCAGTGTTAAGAGATAATAGTTTTTAGCTCTACAAGCATTCCCCAGGATGGAAGAGTGAGCCCACACAAATAACAACCTCATAGTTTATAATCTTGGAGAATGACCAATAAAGGAACTCAACACAGGCAGGAGAAAGGAAATAATAACAGTTAGAGCAGACATTAATAATATGGATACCTAAAAAACAATCTGAAAGATCAATGAAATCAAGAGCTGTTTTTTTGACACAATAAACGATCAATAAATCACAAACAAGACTGAAACGGAAAGAGAAAGACAGAGACCCCTAATAAACAGAATCAGAAATGAAAATGGGGACATCATAACAGAATCCACAGAAATTCAAAGGATCATCAGAATTTTGAGAAGCTTTATGTAAGGAACATGAAAGCCTCGAAGAAATGGATAAATTACTGGACTCCTATAATTTCTCAGAGCTGACCCATGAAGACTTGGAATACCTGGACAGATCTATCACTATCAAAGAAATTGAGATATTAATCAACACTCTCCCCCAAAAAACAAAAGCCCTGACACAGATGGATTCACTAGTGAATTCTTTCAAATTTTTAAACAGGACCTACTCCCAATCCTGTTCAAGTTTTTCCAAGAAATTGAATAAACAGAGACACTTACAAATAGTATCTATGAGGCAAATATCACCCTCATGCCAAAAGCAGACACACACACACACACACACACATACACACACACACACACACACACACAAGAATTACAGGCCAATATCCCTGATGGATACAGATGCAAAGATCCTCAACAAAATACAAGCAAATAGAATCCAAGGACTCATCAAAAAGATCACACACCATGACTAAGTAGGATTAATCCCGGGGATACAAGGATGGTTTAGCATTCATTTGCAAGTCAGTCAACATAATACATCATATCAATAAAAGAAAAGATAAAACCATATGATCATATCAACAGATGCAGAGAAGGCGTTTGACAAGATCCAGCACCCATTTATGATATAAACTCTCAGCAAAATGGGAGTTGAAGGAACTTTCCTTCAATATAGTCAAAGACATCTACCAAAAGCCCACAGCAAGCATTATTCTCAATGGGAAAAAACTAAGAGCCTTCCCTCTAAGATTGGGAACAGGCAAGGTTGCCCACTCTAACCACTTCTATTCAATATAGTACTGGAAGTACTTGCCATAATAGTTAGGCAAGAAAAAGATATCAAGGGCATTCAGATAGGAAAGGAAGAAGTCAAGCTATCACTATTCGGAGATGACATAATACTATATTTAAAAAATCCTAAAGACTACAGAAAAGCTTCTAGAAACAATAGGTTGGTATAGTAAAGTGGTAGGTTACAAAATCAATACCCCAAATTCCATGGCCTTCCTATATACAAATAATGAAAGAGAAAAATCTCATTCAAAATAGTGCCTCAGAAAATCAAGTACCTTGGAATCAGCTTAAATAAAGAAGTGAAGGACCTGTAAAAAGAAAACTACAAAACACTACTTCAAGAAATAAAAGAGGACACTAGGAAATGGAGACACATCCCCTGCTCATGAATTGGGAGGATTAACATTGACAATACTCCCCAAAACATTATACAGATTCAATGCAGTTCCTATAATGATACCCATGACATTTTTTAAAGGAATATACAAAACACTTATGAAATTCATATGGAGCAATAACCCCTCACAAATAGCTAAAGCTATTCTTGGGAAAAAGATGGGTGGCATCATCTTCCCCAATTTCAAACTGTAGTAATTAAAAATCAGTAGTAACTAAAACAGCATAGTAGTAGAATAGAAACAGAAACACAGACCAATGGAACAGAGTTGAGTATTCTGACACAGCCTCTCAAGTATATGATCACATAATCTTTGATAAAGGAGCAAGAAATGTGAAGTGGAACAAGGAAAGCCTCTTCAACTAGCGGTGCTGGGAAAACTGGACAGCTAAATGGAAAAAATGAACTCAGACCTCTATATAATGCCAAGCACAAAAGTCAGACCAAAATGAATTAAAGACCTCAATATCAGACGAATCTATAAGCTACATATGGAGGGAAATGTGGGCAGAACCCTCCATGATACTGAAGCTAAAGTCATCTTCAAGGACGAAAAACTACTGACCAAGCAAGTGGAAACAAATATAAACAAATGAGACTACATTAAAATAAGAAGCTTCTGCACCTCAAAAGAAACAATGACCAAGAGAAACAGTGAGCCCACGAAATGGGAAAAATTATTTACCGAATATCTATTAATAGGGGTAAACTATCCAGGATATACAAGACATTGATAAAAATTTACAAGAAAAAAATCCTCTAACCCCACCAAAAATGGGGAGAAGAAATAACAGAAACTTCCTCAAAAAAGAAATTCAAATTTCAGAAGGGCACATGAATAAATGCAGACATCCCTAATAATCAGGGCGATGCATATGAAAGCAACAATGAGATATTATCTTACACCACAGAAACTGGCATACGTAATAAAGAACAAGAACCGCGAGTGCAGGCATGGATATGGGGAGAAAGGGACTCTCATTCACTGTTGGTGGGAATGTTGACTGGTACAGCTTTTATGGCAAACAATATGGATATTCCTCCAAAAACTAGAAATTGAGCTCCCATATTACCAAACAATATCACCTCTGGGAACATATCCCTGAGATTTAAAAAAAAAAAACAGTAGAAATGACATCTGCACTTGTATGTATATTGCAGCATTGTTAACAATAGCCAAAATCTGGAAAAAACTTGAGTGCCCAAGTACAGATGACTGGTTAAAGAAACTTTTGTACATCTACATAATGGAATGCTATGCAGCTATTAGAAAAGATGAAATCATGAACGTTGCATATAAGTGGATAGACATGGAAAGTATCATGTTATATGAGATGAGTCAGAAAGAGAGGGACAGACATAGAATGACTGCACTCATTTGTGGAATATGAAGTAACATAGTATGAGACTAACACCCGAAAACAGTAGAGATAAGGCCCAGGAGGATCGCTCCATGATTTGGAAGTTGGCCTCATGTGCTGGGGGAAAAGGCAGTTGGGATGGAGAAGGGATCACAAAGTCAATGATAGTTGGAGGGATCGTTTGGGACAGCAGATTGTGCTGAAAGTAGACTAAGGATATAACATGATGGTCTCTTAGTATCTGTATTGCAAACAATAATACCCCAAAGTAAAGAGAGAATAAGAAGAAAATTACTTGCCACAGAGGCAGGGGTGATGGGGTGGGGGTGGCGAGACAGATACTGGGAACACTGATGGTGAACAATGTGCACTGGTGGAGAGATGGGTGCTTGATCATTGTATAACTGAAACTTAATTATGAAAGTCTGTAACTGTATCTCATGGTAATTCAGTAGAAAAAAAGTCACAGCAGAGCCTGAGTGATCATACATAAAGCTTCTGTGTGGATGGGGGTATGGTGCTGCCAGCAGGTCAATCTGTACCTGTGAGGCGAGTGCATCAGCAGCCTGATGGCGCCTTCAGACTTCCAGATACACCAAAATTGCCGCTGTGCCTTTGGCCAGACCCCAAAAACTTGGGGCAAAGTTTACCAAGAAAGTAAACAGCCAAAAGTTAGGTATGTGGGAGACACACCCACAAACCACCTCCGGCTCAGCAATATAACTGGAGGCAAGGCCTCTCTGGTTCCTGTTCGAAATGCTTAATGGCCATGATCCCAGAGACTCAGAAACAAATCTCAAAACCCAAGGGCTTTTGGGAGAACTGTGTCCGGTCCCTGCAGTAGGCTACCGGCACCTGGCCACCCCAGGTGGGAATAGGTTTCGTGCCTTGGCCTGTTCCCCCTGGCGGCCCGGTGGCCGCCATCCTCCAGAGGCAACTGGACAGTCAGGCTTTGGCCCACAGTCATGAGTCATGTGGGTCCTCACAGGATGGGGGTGAAGGCAAGTGGAAAGTAAAACTGTGAATGGGATGAAAATAGTACATGTAATTTTTAAAAATATTTTTTAATTAAAAACACTTTTAAATTAGTTATAATTTCACTTTTGGGTCAAAGTCCTTCTAGAACCATTTCACAATCATTTTAGAATTAAGATACATTGACTATTTATCATTAACTGAATGTGGGGTTTATTTAAATTTCCACAACAAACTCACAAGGGAAAGTGCTCTTGATTCTGTTCTACAATGAAACTGGAGACTAAAGAAGAGCAGCATTTGGTTGAGCAGAGAGCAAGCCCCAGGAGAATCCCAAGAACCCGGTTGCAAATGTGGTGCTTGAGGCTATGGGAGTGTTCCCCATGCTTATTATCAAATACCAGTAATAGCTACTCAAGCTCTTATGATAATGTAGTGAGAACAAGTGAAGCTGGCTGACAACTTGCTAGCTTTATGGTATTCTGCTGACACCAAAATTACCTTACCTTTGAAAGGTAATTTTAGAGAGCAGTTGGAAGATAAAATATTATGAAGTAAAGCCTTTGCATATGTCTCCTTGTCTTTATTTTATCAATTACATTCAAAATTCAAAATCTTAGTTACTTAATAGATTTCCAATAGTCGCAAAGATGTACCAAAACAAGTATAAAGACATTTGTGAAATTTACCATTAATAACATACCATTGCTATTTCAATAACAAAAAAAAAACCCAACATTAGTCAGTAAATTGTATCTTCTAAAATTTTTATTATCACTATCAAGTTATAATCTGGCAGTACGGATCAAAATGGCATTAAATGTTTATCCACTGACTCTGCTTCATTCCTGTTGGGTTTCCACTTCTCGCGGGAGCTTCATAAGAATCCAGGACTTCAGTTTTTCTAGTTCAGCTCTGTTCAGCTCATGGAAAACCCCTGGGAAACTATGAAACTTGGTGCTCACCCCCAGAGATTTTAACATTGAGTTTGTCTCTTCTCCCCAAGAATGAAGTACTAGTTCATCTGCAGTACCATGGCACTGAAATAATTCAGGAAGGGTGCCTTCTGTCTTCTGAAGATCCTAGAGAAGGTACAAAAATGAAAAAGCTAAAGAAATTTACTCAAGAACATTATCCTGGAAAGGAGAGAGCACAGAAAAACACTACTTTTATCTATTTTAAATATTTAGAGAAAAGGAAGTTCTCCTTTAGCGCAAGGGCTGATCTGGATGGTGGCAACACCTGGGGCTGCTCAATGAGACCAACATTTACTACAATGGTCTTGAAATGGTCAGAGACTTTCCTGAAGAAAGTATGGGGCATAAGAGGAAAAACCTCTTCATGAGGAGTGAAGAAGGGAGACAAGGTGCTATAGTCTAAGGAAATTTTTCATTCCAGTTCTTGCTTAAAGTTTTGCTGATCCTATTGCTGGTAATGAGATAGAACACTATAATGTTTGCAAACTGGGATATTACTACAAAGTACATGTTAGCAATAAAATTGTTGTGATTATTTCCACGACATAATAAGAAAACCAAGCTCTGACCCACCTATATTTTGAAAATATATCAAGGGCACATATAATATATAGATTTCATATACTATACATTCTATCATTTCCCCTTTGGCATTTTTGTGATGATATTCTTTCCAAGGCAATTCCTTGACATTACTGACCACTTACTCAATAGGACTACTTTGGTCATAAATTTCCAGAAATGGTCAATGTATCAGTTGTTATTGTCCAACTACCAATGTGATTGTAACCAATGTGACTGTCAGTTTTCATAAAAAAAAAAAAATCATGTTTTTTTTTTCTATTATTCAAACTGGAACTCACCTGGTAAACAGCAGATGCTTTATTCAAAAAACTAGAAAGAGCAAATACTCCTGCCACATCTTGATGGTTTCTATAGGCTAGATGCATTGCCATACATCCTCCCATTGAAAATCCTCCTAAAAGAAGCAAAAATACACTTACCAAAAACCTGAATATATGCCACAAAAATTTAGAACAAGATATTTATGCCAGATCTTCCATAAATACTTTTAAATAGTTAGAAATCTTGAAAGAGAAAGAGTGGGAAAGAGAAACGTAGTGTACTTTAGATCTGATAGGGCACGGTCTGCTGTGAATAAGAGATGCTGTTCTGTTATTGCTGGAAAAGGAGTTTTCATAAAAGGAGATATTCTAGAAAAGAGAGACTATGATCACTGAATTCATAATTTAAAATATAAACCACAGTGCAAGGCTTGTTTATTAGCACTTCTAATATCTAATATATATATATATATATATATACACACAGCCCACTCATATATGATATTTTATCACTGCACCATCCACCAGCGTCAATGTCTCTCCACCCGTGTTTTTATTTTTGTTCTGTTTGGAGGCCACAGCCGACCTGGCTCTGCACTCAGGAATTACTCCTGGAGGTGCTCAGGGGATCATATGGGATGCAAGGAATCAAACCTGGATCAACCACATACATGCAAGACAAATGCACTGCCCACTGTGCATCACTCTGCTCCCTGAGAAGATTCAGTTCTACAGGTCAGATTTGAGAGTCTGTTGCCATTGTTACATTGTTACAGTTGTTACATGCTATACTTCTTCATAGTCTACATATGAGAAATCATTCTGTATTTATATCTGTGACTCTCCCTGACTTCTTTCAGCATGATACCCTATAGATCCATCTCACCATGACGCCCAGTGAATCTCTAGTAGAATAAGGTCAAATTTTATTACATGTAGCACTGTAGCACGGTCCTCCTGTTGTTCCTTGATTTGCTCAAGCGGGCCCACTAATGTCTCCATTGTGAGACTTGTTGTTACTGTGTTTGGCATATCGAATACGTCACTGGGAGCTTGCCAGGCTTTGCTGTGTGCCTGAGATACTCTCTGCAGCTTGCGGGGCTCTCCAGAGAGGGTGGAGGAATTGAACTCCAGTCGGCTGGGTTGGCCGCGTGCAAGGCAAAAGCCCTACCTGCTCCAGCCTAATGTAAAACCCAATATTGGACTTTTTACCTACAGGTTCTTCTGCTATGGACTGTATTAAAAGCTCGGGATACTGAAACTTTACAGTAATCAGAACACGGATCCTGAGAATGGAGATTTTTGTCTATTATTCATGGATGAAACGTCCTCGTTTAGAAGCTTAAGTATATGGTAGGTGTTTAAAATATAAAAGTCAAACGCAGTTCCAAAAGGATATATCTGGAAGAAGACACATTATTATGGATTCCAACTCACAGAATTTTTTGTGGTCTGACTTAGAGCTTAGAATATCTAAGATTTGATGACTAGTTTGTTCCCTGCTAATGACTTCTAAATCTGGCTTCTTAAAAAGTAAAAATCCTGGAGTTAGTTCCAGACCCACTAACAAAATCTCAAAGCCAACAAATGCCCATTTTTAAATATTCTTATACCCACAAACAGTGTAGGAATCACACCTTAGAAAAGTATCAATAGCTGCAAAGCAGACAATTCAAAATTAAGTGTAATGAATAAAAACAGAAAGTGAAATGTGGCCATGATTTAAAAGATATCCATATGTCATGAATACCAAAATGGCATGAAAAACGTTTTTGTTTTTGGGAAAAATTCAAGAGCTTGAATTATATTTCTTTAACAAAATATACCTAAGGAACATATTAAATGAAACTAGCATGACTGAGGAACTAAATGTTCACTTTTATTTAATTTTAACAGTTTATGTTTAGTCAAATTGTGGCTTATGGTTATCTTATTGGACAATGACGTTCTAAGTAATCTAAGGTATTTCAACTGTAGAGAAATTCAAAATTCATAAATGGGACAAAAATAAGACATATAATTTTAAAAGACTGAAATAATTAAAAATCATATTTGAATGTAATAAATTTTTAAAAACACCACAAGAAAAAGTGAACGATAATATATTAGTAAACAAAAATATATTAACAGATAAATTTAAAAGTATATTTTAAAAATTTTGTTGACAAAAATAGCCAGTCATTTCATCTGGTTTAAGTCTTCATGATGAGACAAGTATAACAACCACAAAAATTTATGAAAGAAAACACTTGCCCACATAGGAAATGTCATTATGGGCAAACATAAATGCATATGCAGACATTTAACTTCATGTTCAATTCACATAATTTACAGTGAAGAAAAATGTGCTCACTGAAATCTTATTATAGAAAGATTTAATCTAAGTCTATGACCCCTTTATAATCTTGTGAGGTAATCTGCAATTTCTCATCAGCCATCTTTGACAATACAATCACTTTTCAAGTCAGAAACTACTGTGAAAAGGGACTTTGTGTATTTTTTTAAAAAAGAAGAAAATTTAACACAAAGGACTAGTTATTTGAATTCAATTTCCAACTAAGTGTCTAAAATGCAATATAAAATATACTGTTGAATAAGTGGATACCAAATAGTAAACTCATTGTAGGTAATGGTTATAATGTATATTTATAGTTGCTGGCAAAGTATAAAAATGTCAAGAGTTAAGATTTCAACATACATTTAAGATTAACAAGCTGAATAAAACATGTTAAAAAATAATAAACCTAGCTTTTATGAACTCTTTAAGCAAAACAAAACAGTAACAATGTATAATGGACTACACTGGGAAAACTAGGCTAATCTATCTAAGAACAAAATTCAGAGGAAAAAAATACTTATAATTATAAATTGAATGGGATTTTAAAAATGCAATAAAATCCACCCTCTTACCAATTTTAGCAATTCTTCCATTTATTATGTTTATTGTAATTATTCTTCAAACTGAACTGTGAAAAAAATGATTTGGGAATATATAAACTGTGCCCATAATATTGATTTGTATATTTTCTTTCATACAAAATTTATAGGATAAATAAAATTTTATTACTTTCTATTAAAAGCTATTAGAACGGCAAGCCCATGTCTTTAAAGTGTTGGTAATTGTTGTCAAAGAAACATCAGAGGTTTAAAGACATATTTATGATAAAGCAAGGAAGAAGGATATCACTCTTAAGTTTTAGCTCTGGAAGAGCTACAGAAGGGAGAGCTTTAGAAGAAGCTGATATCATCAGGTTGTCTGCACAAGAAACAGAAATCTTGGAGCTAGGCATGTGTCTTCCTAGGAGTCACTATAGTCTCTTCATCTTCATCTTCTCTAAAAATTAATGCACTAATAGATGACCACTTTGTCAAGTGTTTCTACCATGCTGTAAGTCACAATTTTGACATATTTTTAAAAATTCACTTTCATAGCTACTCATTCTACATGTATAATATAATTTAGACTCTTCCCACAGAATAGTGATTTCAAAGTCTTTCAACAGAGCGAAAACACCTTAATTATTTTCAATTCACTGAGCACATGATAATTTACACTTATGTACACACACACAGTATTTAATGGTCACATAATGTTAAACTGTATTAATAGGCCCTAATTTCCTACATTGTTTAGAGTTTCATGAAAATCTCACAGATGCACTTGATTACAGTGCTTTAAAATTCGATTATCATCAAAATCATTCTATTCTGGTCCTATAGTAGTCAAGGTCTATAGATTCTAGATTCAAGTTAAATCTAAATTACATAATTTTAACAAATTATCACCACCTAGTGGACAAAAAAGAATCTCATCATAAAACGATTAAGTCAATGGATCTGGATTCTAGTCCCAACTCCTATTTTTATAATTGCCAGCAGTATTTTTTAATCATTTCTTCTTAACACCCTAAGAAACTGCTCCCATTAAACCTATTACAAGGCTCTGGATAAATAAATAATTCTTGTGAAAACAACTCTACATATATTAAATGTAAAACACAATGATATGAAGACTCTCCCTATGAATGTCCTCAACTTCAGCAGCATCTTTATCATACATATCTGTTAAGCTTAAAGTACCTACAGGAAAAACAAAATACTTTCTCCGTAGATTTCAAATTATGCAGAAACATGCTTAAAGGAAACCAAGAGTATTAAGACAGATATTGATAGGTAGAATATGTGAAATATGGTTATATTTGACACACTGTTCACTCCAAAATGTTAAAACAAAAAGAAGACAGGATAATCTAACATTATTTTTCTCAAGATACAGGATTTGAATCCAGGCTTTTCAATAAAAATGCTGCCAATATTTGGAACTACTTTAAAAGTCACTATTTTGTCATCTGCATTTCTGCCTTTTATCTCCCTTCTCTGGAATCATGTATGATGCAATTATAAAAGCAAAAACCCTGACATTCTTAAGTGCAAAGAATGAGATTTGAGAATAAATCTCCTATATCTTCTACTGAGATAAAGAGTAAACCTATTTTATGTTGTTCTTCTTTTCTTCCCAGTTTAGGTTTTTTTTTTTTTTTTTTTTTTTTTAAGAAAGGAATCCTAGAGAAGGGAGCACCAAGTAAAGGGTGTTGGGAGGATCCTCCCAGGATGGGAGATGCATGCTGAAAGTAGACTATAGACTGAACATGATTGCCACTCAATGCCTCTTTTGCAAAACATAACACCCCAAGGGAGAGAGAGAACAAAAGGAAATACTGCCACAGAGGCAGGGTGGGATGGGGGAGGAAAGAGGGGTGGGCAGGATACTGGGATCAGTGGTGGTGAAGAATGAGCACTGGTGGAGGGATGGGTACTCGATCACTGTATTACTGAAACCCAAGCACAAAAAATTTTAAGTCTACAACTGTACTTCATGGTGTTTCATTAATAGTAAAGTAAAGTAAGTAAAGGCCCTCCCGTTGATCGTCGATTTGCTCGAGCAGGCCCAGTAACGTCTCCATTGGAGACTTTGTTGTTACGGTGTTTGGCATATCTCGGTAGCTTGCCGGGCTCTCCGAGAGGGGCGGAGGAATCGAACTCGGGTCAGCCATGTTGGCTGCGTGCAAGGAAAACGCCCTACCGCTGTGCTATCGCTCCAAAAAGGGGGGATCCATTTTCCACAAATGAAGACTACAATGCAAGGAATATGTTTCTACTGCTATTATTTAATGTCCTGGTGTATAATCGTTCTTGTCCTGTGCCTCCAAAACCCTGGAACAGTGCACATCCAACTGAATACTGCATATGCTCTCCTGTTGTTCTCCTGGCCTCGCATGCTGCTGGCACAATGCCCCTGAACTTTCTGTGTCCAGCTCACTAGTCCTCCAGTTGGAGCAAAAGTCAGGTGAGGATTTCCAAGGACTCTGACATGCTCCAAGCTTGGTCAGGAAAGAGTTTCTCTGCTAACCAGTCACATTCTCGCTCATTCTTGAAAACTTGGTTGAAGAGTCATCTTTTCTAAGAAGATGCTCATTCCCCCAAGATTTGCTTCTCTCTTCATTGTGTGCAATATTCTTTGCACACAACCTTTACAATACTTGTAGTAATATTAGGTATAATTTTTTAGTAGTTTTTCTAGAGGACATTCTGCATTTAGCATTTTTAGTAACTACATGGAGATTAAATTTCAGAACTTTTTACTCTCAGCAAGCTAGAGAGAATGACCTAGAGAGTGCAGTTTCATATACTACATAAATAGAACTATTTTCAAAACTAAGTATAGGGGGCTTAAGAGATACAACAGAGGTTAAAGCCTTTTTCTTGCAAACAGTCAACCCGAGTTCAATTCCCAACATCCCATATGGTCCTCTAAGCCCCACCATGAGTGACTGCTAACAAAAGGAGTAAGCCCTGGGCATTGCTGAGTGTGGTCCAAGTAAGATTAATAAAATAAAAAGCTGCTAAACAAAATAAAAACATTACTTATTACAGAAAAGAAATACGCACAAAGATTTTTGTACTTATTGTCTCATTTTTCCTTTTGAATCTTAAAATTTTTCTACTACATTTAAAAATGATTCTAGGGACTGGAGCGATAGCATAGCGGGTAAGGGCATTTGCCTTGCACGTGGTCAACCCAGGTTCGATTCCCAGCATCCCATATGATCCGTGGAGCACCGCCAGGAGTAATTTCTGAGTGCAGAACCAGAAGTAACCCCTGAGCATTGCCGGGTGTAACCCAAAAAGAAAACAAACAAAAAACTAATCTATTATGGTCTGTGTCTATCTGTGTTTAATATATTTACAGATACTTTTATTTACATTTATGATAATCATAACTCAAGGAATGTATACGCAAAAATACCTTACAACAGCAGTGACATTACTGTTTGTGTCACGTTTTCAAATTAATGAGAAATTCAATTATAACAGAAAGACAAATAACATCTATAATAAACACTCCTTATGGGACTTAAATGCTATTTCCTCTGTGCATCAACAGCAAACCTATGTAAAGAACACAGCTTACCAAAAAGATGGTAACATAATTCATACTTTGTCAGAATGAACAGGTAAGGAACTGTATGTTTTATGCCATGTGTTTAACTCCAAAGAACTGTTATTAAGATTTATTTTTACTATGTATTTATGTAACTAACAATACAGTAACGTGGACATATAACCTGGGCCCTTCTGTATTTCAGGCTAAGGAAGTTAATATGCTTAGTCCCAAATTTAATACATCATATATACATATATATGTATAGTATTTTATTATGGCTTTAGAGTAAATTCTAATTTATTGTTTCAGAAACCTTCCCCAAGTGAAATTTTGTTGTTAAAGCGATTCACTGGTAAAATTCTTTGGTAAAATTTTTTGGTAAAATTCTTGTCATATTCCTAACTTGCTTTATAAATACAACTATCTTTGTTTATTTTGTTTTGGGGCCACAAACTAGCTGTATTCAGGGTTTACTACTGGCTCTGTGCTCAGGGATCACATCTGGCATTCGGGGCCTTGGGAAAGGAACTATATATGATGCAGGTATTGACGTTGGGTTCACAGCTTGCAAGGCAAGAACCTTACCCACTGAACTACCTCCATGGCCCATAGACTGTCTTTAACAAGTTTTTTTTTGTACTCCAGAAAATAAAGTTTCCATTGTGTGCTAGAGAAACAAATCAAAATAATTTCCAGATACATAAAGAACTAAACATAAATAAACACATCACATTACATGAAAAACATTAAGTCTATTTGAATATTTACCCAAGTACTAGTGATAGACTTCTTCTCCCCAGGTTTACTGTATAATAATAGCCAAACCTTATGAGACATTTCAAGTGCAAAGCATGCTGATATGATTTTGAGATATTATGAAGTAACTGATCTGATTTATAGATATTATGAAGTGATTACCACAAGAGATTTCCTTATGTGAAAAATAAGTAGGAAAGAAAAGACAGTAATAGATAATTAAAAAGCAAAGTTATTGTGTGTGTGTTTGTGTGTGTTTAAATGTAACATGCAGAACTAAAAGGCACATATCAAAATTTAGTGTAAATTAATTATGAAGTTTTATTTACTTATGTTTAGCAAAGATTTCTTTCAATACATATTATTTCAGTAAGAGCATAATAAGAGGGAAAATTTAATACAAGCTGTACAAGTTATCCACTGGTATAATTGTTTCATGACGGAATTAGATTAATATGTATTGCATTTTAAATACATTTGACCAAATGAAAGAGTCACAGGCTTTGAAACAAATGCAATCTATATTCCAAATTCTTATTAGCTACTACCCATATAATGATCCAGAGTATTTCTGCAAATATGAGTAAATGAAATAATTTATGGATTTAGAAAGGGCAGAGGAGGGAAGGGTACGAGAGAAGTAAAGAACAGTTACAATTCTACAGGATAAACTATTTTTTTCAAATACAAACTATGAAACACAGTTTGAATTTTTACAAAATCTTACAAAACACAGTTTGTAAGAAATTTCTTAACATCGTTTATCAGCACTTTCCATGTCTGTAATGTTGAATTACAATTTTATTTTTACAGTTTCTTGGCCTAATCTTTCATTATCCCTTCATCATTTCATGACTTCAGGAATCTCATTTACTAGCTTATTGTTAAATTCAGTGACAGGTTGTGATTCACTAAAGTTCACATCTTTATTATACTTAGCCTTTCAATAGGAATATTTTCCTAAGAGCACCTTTCTAATGAGTTACACAGCCCAAGTGCAATCTTTTCTTCTAATTTCTCAGCAATTATCTATACAATACACAGTAAATGGGGAACCAGAAGTAATTTGGTTTTGTGAGCCTGGAGTGAGCTGAATACTTTACAAACATCTTCCGAGTAGAATGAGAATTGTATTATCACTTCAATTTGAGGCAAGAGAGAGCCTCAGATTGAAGGCAGTAAAGATGTGACTGTTGAGCCCACACTTTCTTCAGTCTCGTGGAGTTAAGAAGGCATGTTCCAGTCAAACAAGTTTCTGCTATAGCGATTAACTTTTTCCAGAGAACACCCAACACCATTACTACCATGCTCATGACCTTACTACAATTCGTGCCTGGACCTTAGCCTCTCCTCTTTATGCCTGCTGGAAAGGGCTTCAACTCCTCCCATGCTCACTTCAGCAATTTTCAGATGAACCCTGACTCATTTATGTGTGCCCCAGTGAACACAAAACACAGTGCCCAGTAAGCATGCAGTAGAAGTGTTTAAAGATTTGCTAAATTCCTTAATGATGACTGTCATGTGCATGCATGCACTCTGAATTCTATGTTGTCACTCTCTATCCCCTACACTGAGGCAGGGACCCCTCCCCATGCTCTTTTCAGAACTCCCATAAAGTTCAATGCCTGTTTCCATTCAGTTACACACAAATATGGACATAGGCATATGAGAAGCTCAGAAATGCAGAATCCAACATGGATGAAGAGACAGATGCCCAGAAAGGAGGTGCTGCTATGCTGGAGACCACAATGCTTTTAGTTAATGAGCATGGGTGATGAAGCCAAGACAGAAAATAATATTCTTTCCATTTTCTCATTTTTCCTTTGGCTTACTAATAGTTCAGAACCTTAACAAACAACAGGCAAGTTTAGTAATTTACCCAAATCCTGTCTACATGGGGTCTCAGTGTGCACTTGAATGCTATTTAGAACACGACAGAAATACTTTGTTCTGTGCCATCCGTATTCTACATAATCTGTCTCATCTTCACATGTACCCTAGAAATAGATTTAAGTAGTTCTTATGTGTTCGTAATTACAGAGCAGAGGACACCAAGCAGACTAGAGAAATTACATAAAGTATTTTTTATTGCCTTGGAAACAGATCACTAAGGACATATTTAACAAAATTTTTTACAATAACTTTTAATGTGATATTAACCCTAAAGAAACTTTTTATGAATCTGATGTTACATTTTCAACTATAATTTGGTTTAGTTTTGGCAATGGTAATATGAAGACTATCATAACATAGGCTTATTAAAATATTTTTCATATGCAAATGAAGTCTCTGAATTAAAAATACAATGTGGGATTCTCTAACAATTTTATAAAAAAGAAGTTTTTGATAAAATTGTTAAAGCCATGGTTTATAATTCTAATACCTTTGATATTTTTTTATTTATATTTTTTGCTTTTTTGGTCACACCGGCAATGTACAGGGGTTATACCTGGCTCAAGCACTCAGGAATTACTCCTGGCAGTGCTTGGGGAACCATATGGGACACTAGGAATCAAACTTGGGTGGGCCACATGCAAGGCCTTACCCGCTGTACTATCGCTACAGTCCCTACCTTTGATACCTTTTAATGTATAAAGTTTATCTGAAATTATGAATAGATCAAATGATATACAAATACTTCTAAATAAGTCTAAATTCAATATATAGAATTAGGCAAGTATAATTACAAATTTTAAGTATTCTTACCTACTAAAATCCGACTCTTCTTGATGCCACTTTTTACTTCCTCATCAATCAAGTCTGTAAGCATCCCGCACATTCCATCAATGGACTCGAGGTGCTCGGGGCAGTCCATAGATATTTTTAACCTGTCAAACCATACATTGGAGATCCCTCCTTTCATAGGTGTGTAAGGCCTGTGGAGGGAAAATTTTTTTAAATGTCAAATGGAGTACTAAAATGTATGTTTTACTTTCAATATGTTAGCATTTTTAATAATTTTCTTTAAGCTTAAAAACTTTCTTCTTGAAATCCGAATGGCAAAAATGTGCATGAGAAAATGCTCTACATCACTAATCATCAGAGAGATGCAGATCAAAACAACAATGAGATATCATTTAACACCACTGAGACTGGCCCACATCCACAAGAATAAAAGCAACCAGTGCTGGCGCGGATGTGGCGAGAAAGGGACCCTCCTTCACTGCTGGAGGGAATGACGACTGGTCCAACCCTTTTGGAAAACAGTATGGACGATTCTCAAAAAAATTAAAATTTGATCTCCCATTTGACCCAGCAATACCACTCCTGGGAATATATCCCAAAGAGCAAAAAAGTATAGTCGAAGTGACATCTGCAATTGTTTGTTCATTGCAGTACTCTTTACAATAGCCAGAATCTGGAAAAACCTGAGTACCCGAGAACAGATGACTGGTTAAAGAAACTTTGGTACATTTACACAATGGAGTACTATGCAGCTGTTAGAAAAGATGAAGTCATGAAATTTACATACAAGTGGTACTACATGGAAAGTATCATGTTAAGCAAAATGAGTCAGAAAGAGCGGGATAGACACAGAAAGATTGCATTCATCTGGGGAACATAAAGCAACAAAATGGGAGACTAACACCCAGGAGTGGCTGAGATTAGTACCAGGAATTTTGCTCCATGACTTGGAGGCCAGTCACATGTGCTAGTGGAAACGGAAGCTCAGATAGAGAAGAAATCACCAAATAAAGGGTGTTGTGAGGATCTTCCCAGGGTGGGAGAAGCATGCTGAAAGTAGACTATAGACCAAACAAGATTGCCACTCAGTGCCTCTCTTGCAAAACACAGGACCCAAAAGAAGAGAGAGAGAACAAGGGGGAATGCCCTGCCACAGAGGCAGGGTGAGATGGGGGGATGGTGGGTGGGAGGGATGCTGGAACCCGTGGTGGTGGAGGATGGGCACTGGTGGAGGGATGGGTACTTGATCATTGTATAACTGAAACCCAAGCACAAAAACTTGTAAGTCTATAACTGTATCTCATGGTGTTTCACTAATAAAAAAATAAATAAATAAATAAAAACTTCCTTCTTTATAATGCTTTCACTCTCCTATGCTTCTAATGATTCCATCAGTATATTCTGATGGTTAATCATTTCATTTTAAATACCTTTTAGATTCATATATTCTTCAGAAAATACCAATTAAAAAGGGAATTTTATACATACTTATAAAATTATATACACAACATGTGGGAATTATATACATATTATATAAATATGTATATATGTTATCTATTTTTTTCTGATTAATTTAAATACATGACTAATCAGGTGTACTATATTTTTCAAATTTCTGAAGGGATCAATACTTAATAGTAAGTATTCAAAGATAACTGAATGTCTGCACAAAAAAATCCTCATTACCTAGTGAGGGAAAACAAGATCCCTGGCCCCCAAGTATTCAAGTATTTTAAAAATATTACTAATTTCTAACTTGTTTTCTTTTTTGATTTAGGGATACATTCAGCTGTGCTCAAGGCTTACTCCCAGCTTTGCTCTCAGGAAATTGCTCAGGAGACCGTATGTGGTGATAGGAATAAAACTTAGATCAGTCACGTGCAAGGTAAGTACCTTGCCCACTGTACTACCTCTCCAAGCCTAATTTTCAGGTCTTAAGCATAAAATGTGTGTTAATCCATCAAGAGATATTTTGATACCATCCAGACACATTACTCTTAGAAAGGGGTGTTACAATGAAAAAAATTAAGATTTGGAACTATAGGTAAAAAAATTATTTTTGCAAAAAAATAAGAATTTAATGGGATATAAATAGCCTTTGGAAGTAATAATCAGATAAATATCTCATACAGTTAGAGCCTTCCTGGTCTCAAATGGAATGCATTTTCAGATTGGCAAAGGCAGTATATTGTAAGATAGTCTAAGCTGGGTGTTCTGCTGAACAAGGGAGATTTTAAAGGATGCTTATTGTTGAAGTATGAGACTGGCCGGGTGACTCTTACTTTAGACATTGTATGGGCTGGCACAATAGCACAGCAAGTAGGGTATTTGCCTTGCATGCGGCCAACCCGGGTTCGATTCCTCTGTCCCTCTCCAAGAGCCCGGCAAGCTACTGAGAGTA
The DNA here is from genome assembly GCF_029834395.1 of Sorex fumeus. Taxonomy (NCBI): domain Eukaryota; kingdom Metazoa; phylum Chordata; class Mammalia; order Eulipotyphla; family Soricidae; genus Sorex; species Sorex fumeus. Next base: position 19,745,535 of record NW_026606067.1, read on the forward strand.
CCTCCGCAAGGCAGAGCCTGGCAAGCTCCCCGTGGCATATTCGATACACCAAAAAACAGTAACAACAAGTCTCACAATAGAGACATTACTGGAGCCTGCTTGAGCAAATCGATGAACAACAGGAGGACAGTGCTACAGTGCAGTGCTACTGTTGTCTATTTATATTGAGGCTGTCTGTTGAGATGTCTGCCTATCTCATAGTAGTCAAGATGTTCTGTTTTACCAATTACTATGACTTTGGGAGGGGTCTTGCGTGCAGTCTGATCCTAGTAAAAGCAAATGAAGAGGGAAAAACCCATCTCAGGATATGGCTACAGGCAAACACTGGAATATAGAAGACAAACATGGAAAATGGAGATTTCCTACAGAGGAGAGACACAAGAGTCCAACTGAAAATAATGCTCTTCTCTTGCTAAATTGCTTCCTCTGTATGTGACTGAAAATTAGGATCCTTGGGATATCTGCATATTCCCAGAAAATATAACAAGGGTTCAATAGTATTTTCTGTGATGCATCAGAAGTTAAAGCAATGAAGACCACAGAGGCAGAGCACACCCTCCACCATCTCCCTTGCCCCATCTTGCACTCAGCACACATAAGCACCCTCCAAAGTCAGCGAAGCCAAATGATCATAGGAACTCTTGACTCATTCTCTCACCTGCTGCATCCTGAGAATCCCTGCCCCCTCAATGTGGAATCTGCTTCCCAGAAGCACCCAGTCCTGAGGACTTGTGACTGTGCTAATGGGGACATAATTGTGCCCATCTTGTTCTGCACTGCTCAGTCACTTCACAATAAACCAAGGAGAAAGGAAGACTACATGTGGGAGAGTTTCTCAGAGAAATATGGAAACAAGAAAGGTGCTCTGACTCAACTCAAATTTAAGAAGAACTCATCCACAGAGAATCTTTCATTTACTAAAAACTAGACCCATTGCACAAAACTTTGTTAAATGTCTTTTGAAATATGAAGGTATATCATAAAAACCACTATAAATCAGTCCATAAAATCTTAACATTTTCTCCTGGTTTCCTAAGGCATGCATTTTCTTGTGTGTGTGTGTGTGTGTGTGTGTGTGTGTATGTTTTGTGTTGTTCTGATGTTTCTCACATAAATCTTGTTCCTATTTTGTGCCATTCCTCTGCTCTCTCACACTCCCCACATCCCCTCCCTCCTGAATGGCATTTATGATCTGGAACACATCCTCTAATGTGGGAGAGCCTTGCATGTGAACAGTTAAAACCTGCATCATTGCAGCAGGACTTTAAGAGCATCGTTTGCTCTTCAGGTATTACCTATAGGCCCCTGAAAACCTCTGGATGCATAGCTGGAAAGAAACTGAATCATCAGGCCTGTATTACTGGGCTGGACAAGATGGAGAAGGGAGCTGAGATCTGAACATTGGCTGTGTGACCCCTATTCAAAACACAACTTAAACCCCCATGCTTCCTCTTTTATGAAGACAAACTTTATCCTCATTACGCCTTTAATTTTATAACTCTAAATTTTCTAGTCTCTCTCAACCCTGGTTCTATAAGATGATGGATAGTGGCCCAAGGCCAACAGCCTAGATTGTATAGAATGAATGGATTACCCTGGATGTATGCAGAGTGGCCCTGTTTGACTCTTTGATGAGAAAAAAAGAAAAAAAAAAACATGACTCAAGTCATTTCTTGGATTCTATAGTTCAAGTGAGGAACTCTGGCTAAGATATTCGATTCTATCCCACTCATCAACCATTCTGGTTGATTACCCTTGTCCCATCACAAGTGGTCTCAGGGATTCTATGAAATTGACTGAGCATACCCTCACCTTACCGCACCCAGTCACAGTTACCTTTCACATCTCTGATTCCTACTTTCAGCATTTATTCATATCTCTCTGGTGTCCAACACAAATGAGTGGATCTCACATGAACAAAGTCAGTAAGAAGGACACAGAAAAATACCAGATGTCCTCAGTAATCTGTGGTATATAGGATTTATTGACAAATAAATGAACGGTATTAAAGGTGGTAGAACCCTTTAGCCCTAGAGTACAGAAATGAAAATACCAGGGAGAGAGAGAAAAATGAATGAAAAGTTGAAGCAAGAAGAGGTAAAAGGGAGGTAAAAGGGACAAGGGCTGGGCTATGGACTCATGCAGAATGTAAAGGTATCTCCCTATGTCTAAACCACTACAGTCAACATTACTGTAAGTGTGGGACCCAAACTACAATAATTCAACTTAAAAAAGTATGCCTGATAAGAAGACAGTTTGTGGATGGGAGGGAAACTGGAGTCATTAGTGAAGGGATACTGATGCAGCTGTGGAATTGGAGTTGAAATGTATGGCTAAAAATCTATCATCAACAATCCAAATCAGAGTGCCTAAGTTCCTAAAGAAAAGAAAAAGGGAATACAAGCCAATCACCTAGTTAACAAACTTTATTGTGAACAGTCAAATAATTCCGATAGTACATGTGAGATTTTTTTCTAACTACCACTGCATTATTTGCATTATTGTCAGGGAATCCACATTTTGTGGCACAAATTAGAGAGCAAAATGTTGCTTCCCCAATTTTCCCATTATAATGTTCTCCCAGCTCTCTGTGGGTACCAAAACCTAAAACCCTACACCAGCTCTCAGCTCTCTACCATGATGCTTACAGAGCTCCCCCATCCTGCAGTCCTGGAGGCTTCTGATCTAAGAAAGGGCCTGGCTCACGAGAGGTACACAAATTGGAATCAGAAGAAAGGAGGCATTCAGGTGCCCGGCCCCAGAAGCACTGCTCAGGATGAACTCTCTCAAAGACCTTTCAAAGCAGGTGCTTCCCACATAGCATTAATGTAACTGTCAAACACAAAACTCCAAACAAAACTCAGTCCCTGAAATCACAGGGCACTCATGAATGAAACTGAGCATATCACACTGACTTCAGAGCCGGAATTAGGAGGTTAATCTTTATTTCTACCTTTGCCTTCTCTTTCTTTCTGCTATTTCTCTTTGTCTAAGCACTTAAATAAGGGTGATATCATAGATCAAATTATGAATCATGAAGAGAGCTTAGCCATGATAATGGCATTCACTTCCCTGCTTGTCTCTGACACTACCTAACTTAATCAATGATAGATTCTCCAGGAAGGTGAATCCCAATTAAACTTGACTATAACACCATACAATTGCTTTTTCTTATCTCAATTCTCTATGAACATTAAGGTTCTGCTCAAAGCTGATAACTGAAAACAATGAGACAAAGAAATATCTTAAACTTTCTGTAAACAAAAGTTAATCAAGCTGGTTCAATTCTCCCAAGGTTCTATAATTACTTTCAAATGAATCACAAAAGGATTGTTGGTGAAAATAGCAAAACAAAATGGCATGTACATACCATTATGTACTCATACATAAGTATGTACTCATACTCATACAAATTATGTACTCATACATAATTTTTCCTCAAATAAATCACACAATTATCTGGGATAAAATGGCTAAGCCATTTACCACAATAAATACATGCTTGGCATAGGACAAATGTGGCTTCTGAATCAATCAAACCATTATACATCACTAAAATATTAAGCTGGAACAAAATAGCCACGGTCTTGAAATATAATAAGTTGACATTCAGCTCCATACCAAGCTCAGTTCTGATCTGAACTCCCAGTCCTGAAATTGCACAGTCACCTTTATCCTTTGGATGAGAGCCCTTACTCACTGCAGAGAGCTCCAGCTTCACCCTAAGGCAGAGGGTCCACCTCCTGTGGTTTGTCTCCAGCAGGACTTCACTATTCTCCAGACTCGAGCCCCCTCCTGGAGGAATCACTGCCACACTTCTGCATGCTGTTCCCACTGAATATAAATAGGATTTAGATTCAGTTCAAATGTCACCATATCAGCTCCCTACAAGGCGCAGGGGTGGAGAGCACTCTTTAGACCCTACAATTGAAAGTAGATCTCACCTCTGCCCTATCAGCATAAACACCCTTTCTACCTTGTTTCCCTAGCAATGGTTTTAACGGAATCCATATTTGAAACTCATGCATTTAATTTCCCTTTCACTTTCTACCTCAAGAACAGTGCAATCTGCCTTTCCCACCTCCAGGGCTTCTAGTAAGTATTTGCTGAATGATGAATGTCAGTGATCATCTCTGTCAGCTAGAAATAACAAAGTACCTAAGCTGCCTCGTTTAGCTCTGGAAATTATTTGACTTCAATTTTTGGAAAATTTACACTGTAATTTCTAGAAAAAGTTAACTTTCCCTTATTGATTTTATATAAAGGAAACTTTTGTTTAGCTCATTTATTATATTTTAATAAGGGTTTCTTAAAAAATTAAAGCTTAAGATGGGTATAGAGTTAATGTACCCCACAATCACCAAAATACTCAAGGTCCTACTCCAGTTTTGCTGTATCACCTTAAATAGGGTCCCTTTTCCTCTCACATACTTATAAGTATTTAAAGATATCATCTGAAATACTTAATCATAGAAGTAAATGATTTCTTCAAAAAGCTGTAGTCTCTGCAGATTTGCTAGTCTGTATCTGATCCCCAGAGAGGCCAGCACCCTGCCCAGAGAAATCCCTTAGACCTGAAGGACAGACAAACCCATTGTCTGCTATACCTAGGTAGAAGTGCCAAACCCTATTTTGGAATCTAAGTTTAATGGAAAAGTATAAATATGCACCCCATGTGGAAAAATCCCAAATCAAAAAAAAGGCACTCTGAAAAGCTACTGTACTGCAACACAAGCTATATCATCATATAAATTATTAAGGGCTTAGTAAAAAAAATTGTTACTAGTTTTAAAATGGAAATTCTAAGAGTAAACCCCAGCCAAGCAAACTTCTAATTACAAACCCAGCTGAGGTATGCTGCAAAAATAAAAAATCTTTATTGAACACTTCAATTAAATAGAGTGCAAATTAACATCCTGAAAAAAACTGAAGCCATTTTTCCCCACTTAAATCAACATAAAGTCCATTTTAACTTCTACCTAATATGCTCTGAACTTGGCTGATTAAAAACATCTATTACACAGAGTTGAGGAAAATGACTACTTTACAGCCAAAATGCCGATTCACAATTTAATTGAGTCATTTTGATGTGCTGTAACAAACTAAAATCAGGATAAATACAACAGACTATTGTTCTTCTCCTACGTTCTTTAATAGACACACAGAAAACTCCTCAAAGCAAAATTCACATCCCTAACTGGCATTGTTTTCAGTGTTTGTAAATGGATGACAAGCATAAAGAAGTCTGATGGCTGTGTAAAGCCTACACTGTATATGAAGTAGTAAAAAATTAAGATATCTTTCTACCCTAATGCAATCATGAAAATAAAGAAGGGATTAATGACAATGGATGATTTTAAGTAATGAAAACAATCCCAAATGGAAAAGGGACAGAAAGGAACACAAGATGTAAATACAGACATATCAACAGATAAAACATCAACATCAAAGGCAAAAGTGATTTTTTTAGACCATTTGCATTTGAGGTCTCTCTATGTTGATCTGGAATGAGACATCAACAATAATAGCTGGAGTTTGCCCAAATACTTAGAAACAAATAACATATCTTTTTGTTTCGATTCTGGGTCATGGCCCTCCACTCTTCAGGGCATTCTCTGTGCTCAGGGATCATCCCTGGCTGTGTTCCGGGGACCAAATGGGAGCTGAGGATCAAATCCTGTTTGACCACAGGGCAAGAGCCCTACTCACTGTACTATCTCTCCAGTCCCAACAAACACATTTCTAAGAAAGCCACAGGCCCAGGAAGCTCCCAGAACTACATGCTCCATGTTCACCAGTGTCTCTACCCCACAGGCTCTCCTCAGGGTGTGAGACTAAGATGCCGGATTTAGTGGCGTCATCAACTTCTTCTTGGGGTTCTTCTCACAAAACAGGCAAGAACAGTGACTCTTTTTCAATACATGGTCTACAAAAGTACCACTGTTTCTTTCTGGTTCTCTTTGGGAATTGGCTTTGGGAGTCCAGCCTCCACCATGTCCGGAAGTCTAAAACATGAGCTGAAGGACAAGGCACATAGGAAGACAAAAGGCGGCCCTAGTGAGTGTCTGGAAGCTGGGTGGCATGTAGGATCTGAGGGGCCCTCGTGTCTCAGGCACTCAGATTTCTATAGAAGCATTCTGCTACCAGAGAAAAGAGTTTTGTCACCACCTCTGTCCCTTTTCAGAATTCCTATGTCTCAGGTTTGTGAACTTAATATAAATGTGGCCTTTGCTGGTTTGATACAGAGCTGTGATAATGAGAACATGAAAGACATCAGAAAAATAAATTGATAAAAATAATACTAACTAAACAATACTAGAATTACAAGAGAAGGCTACTGGGAATTAGTTAAAGTTACAATAAGTGAGCAGCTTAAAATTTTAATCTGGAAGGGATTGCTTTCTCATCATATAAACAAATGAGACTGAATTCATTAACAAAACTGCCATGTTAGAAAACTTCAAGTCCAGATGATTCCACAAATGAATTTAATTAAAAACTGAAAGAAGAAATGGCACAAATTCAGAAAACAGTGCAAGGAATATGGTCTAACCCATTTCATGACAGCAGTACAATCCTGATAGGAAAACTACCATTTACTATTCCTCATGAAGAGAGAGCACCAGAAAATCAATTTAAGCCACATACAAAAGATCAAGGGCTGGAGCAATAGCACAGTGGGCAAGGCACTGCCTTGCACGCGGTAGACCTGGGTTCGATTCCTCCATCCCTCTTGGAGAGCCTGGCAAGCTACTGAGAGTATCCTGCCTGCATGGCCGAGCCTGGCATCTCCCCCGATGTATTCGATATGCCAAACACAGTAACAACAAGTCTCACAATGGAGATGTTACTGGTGCCCGCTCGAGCAAATGGATGAACAACAGGAGGCCAGTGCTACAGTGATACAAAGGATCAAACATAATTATAATTATAATGAAATAGGGTTTATTCTAGGAAAGAGCGGGTTAATATTTCAAAATCCACCCATGTACTTATCCATACTAACAAATGAAAGGTAAAAAACATGATATTCAAAGCATACATGAAAAGCATCTAACCAATTAAAAAAAGAAAACTCAGTCTAACCAAAGATACTTCCTTGATATAATAAAAGGCTCACAAAAATATCTGTAGCCAACATTACAAGTGATGAAATGCTGAATGTCTCCCCTCTAGGACAGTAACACAGGAAGGTTCTTAATGCTATTGAACACTGTGTTGGAAGTGCAACAAGTGCAGAAAGACAAGACAATGAAATAAAAGAAATGAAGATGGGGAAGAAAAAACTTTCATTCAAGATGCTATAACTACAAAAAATTATAAGGAACCCACCAAATAACAGAAATAATTTAGGAAGACAACAGAATTCCCAAACAACAAACAAAAAATGTTTTTTTACAAACCAGAAACAATTAGAAATAAAATTTAAAAATAAAGATGAAAATAAATGGTCATGTATACCAGGAGTGCGAAGCAGAAAACACATTTTTACATAAACTGAACTGCAAGCAATGCCAGGCAATTTCACTAAAAAATCCACATAGACATTTTTATAAAATTGATAAGGATATTCTAAAATTTACATATAAAGAACCAAAAAAAAAATCAAGTGCAAAGAACCAAAGGTAAACTTTTGCAACAGAACTTAAGCATCTGATTTCAAGATTTCTTTTAAAAATAGAGTAATCAAAAGTTTTGTATTGGCATAAGATTAGACAAACCATCTGAGGGAATAGAGTTTAGATAAGAATCAATTAAAATGTTCATAAAAAAGGATTTGTGACAAGAATACTTATGGAAGCATTAGTCTTCATATTTAAAATCTTAAAATGATCTAAATGTCCAGTGACAATAAAATGGAGAAATCGTGTAGAGCTCACACATAAAAACTATTCAGGATTTTAAAAATGAGCTATTAATAACACACACAGATGGATCTTAAAAATTCTAGGTTGCTGGAAAGAAGCCAGACACAGAAGATTAAATCACTCCATTTAACTGAAATTCAAGAACAGGAAAAACTATGTCACAGTGATGAAAATCAGACAATGGGAGCTTACATGTAGGTGGAAACTGAATGGAAGGAGGCATAAGAAAACTTTCTGAGCTATTGGGAACATCTTTGTCTTAATTCACCCAAATATCCTGAGCTATACACTTAAGATTGTTTTGCATTTCATTATGAATTTTGCCTTTCAAGAGACATTTCAGGACTGTTATTCATGGGCTTTCATTAAGTCCTTGAAAGTGCAAACCAGAGTGATGGGCAAGATAGTTGGATTTATATATCTATCTTTGCCACCAAGCTATGATGAAAAATATAAAGCCCTAATAAATTGATCATAGGCAACTAAATAAAGACATGGTGAAAGGGTTTCAATGGGAAACGGGAATTTTAAGATGATTTAAATATCCAATAAACATACAAACAAGGGCTGAACATATTAGAGAAATGCATAATAACTCATATTAGAGAAATGCATATTGTATGCATAAAGTGATAAAACTGAAGATCAACTAGAGTGACTAGGAGAGAAAAAAGTAACAATGGAGATTGTTCCTATGGACAAATGGCTGGACACTGATGGCAGAACTGTTGACTTGGAGCTACCACCTCTGCAAAGACCAATGTCACTGCCACCAAACCAATGAAGCGAGATCAGCTTTAAAACATTTCCTTCTCATTCCATTCCACAAATACCTCACTGAGGTAATGTTCCCTTACAGTCGGCATCACCTTGATGGGGGAGGGGTTGACAGAAAGCTAGGACAATGGTCATGCCATTGAATCCTGGCTTTCTTTTCCTTTTTATTTATTTATTTTTATTTTTTTCAAATTTTATTGGACTGGAGTGATACCACAGTGGTAGGGCGTCTGCTTTGCGCACACGGCTGAGCCGGTTCGATTCCTCCGTCCCTCTCAGAGAGCCCGGCAAACTACCGAGAGTATCCTGCCCACACGGCAAAGCCTGACAAGCTACCCGTGACATGTTCGATATGCCAAATACAGTAACAACAAGTCTGACAATGGAGACGTTACTGGGCCCACTTGAGCAAATCGATGAACAACGGGAGGACAGTGCTAGAGTGTTACAAGTTTTATTAATAACAGGTAAAACATCATTATTACCAGAATGGGATCCAAGTTGAAAATCGAATTTAATACAAGTATATTCTAGATTACAGAATTGAAAACTTACTTAGGAAAATGAGAATAGGAATTTTATCATATTGTATTAAATGTTTTTATTATTTTTAATTTTTATTCATTTATTTATTTATTTTTATTAGTGAAACACCATGAGGTACAATTGTAGACTTACAAACTTTTGTGCTTGGGTTTCAGTTATACAATGATTGAGTACCCATCCCTCCACCAGTGCCCATTCTCCACCACCAATGATCCCAGTAGCCCTCCCACCCTCTACCCCAACCCTCCACCCCACCCCACCTTTGTGGCAGGGCATTCCCTTTTGCTCTTTCTTTCCTTTAGGGTGTTGTGGTTTGCAATAGAGGTATTGAGTGGCCATCATGTACTGTCTATAGTCTACTTTCAGCAGGCATCTAGCATCGTGAGTGAATCCTCCAAACATCCTTTACTTGGTGTTCCCTTCTCTATCTGAGCTGCCTTTTCCCCCAGCATGTGCTACCAGCTTCCAAGCCATGGAGCAGACCTCCTGGTACTTATCTCAACTATTCTTGGATGTTTGTCTCCCATTCTGTTACTTTATATTCCCCAGATGAGTGCAGACTTTCTATGTCTGTCCCTCTCTTTCTGGCTCATTTCACTTTTTAGCATGATACTTTCCATGTAGAAGCACTTGTACGTAAATTTCATGACTTCATCTTTTCTAACAGCTGGACAGGGGGAACAGCTGCCTAAGAAATGGAATTCCTTAAAATGCATGTCGTGGGCTTCATCCCATCCAGTCAGAATCTAGGAAGGTATAGTTAAACATTTCGTATTTTTGATAAATTTCTTAGTTGATTCTTATTGGGATTAATATAAAAAAGTTTGGGGGTGTGGATTACCCTTAGTTTAAAACTCTGCATCCCAAATTAACTGTACAGTTTTTTTCAAAATTCTAATTGGATGCTACTTCATAAAAACACAACCAGCATGCCTTTAACCTATAATTTTTCCTCGCACATACACACACACACACACACAAAAGAATAAAACATGGCAAGTGTGGTCTTCTCTGAGATCCCGTATTTTAACTTCTTCTCATTGCCCTAATTTGCAGTGTCTCCTAGTTCCTGCTGTGTAAATCTCTCTCACTGTGACTGTTTTAATTGCAGCTCCACCATTGCTGAACAGAAACCAGACTCCTGCTTGCTGGACCAGTGAATCTCAGCTTTGGCTGTTAGCTGCAGGAACATTTCCGATTTGTTTTTGTTTTCGTTTTCTGTGCTCAACACATACAGCAAAAATATACCCACATATCTCTCATGTTTTAATCACTAAGGAGTGTGCACAAGATGAGTGGGATGCATTTTTCATTGTCATTTGGACTATAACAAATTGGAAGGCTATTGTTCTATACCAGGATGGAGGAGTAAGCCCAGGGCCCCTAGGGCATGGGGTCAGGCCTGGGACCAGGCTGGACAGATGTGGATGTGTCTCTGCTGTCTGTTCTAATGAGGCCCTTGAATGATATAAATAGTCAAGTGGCCTCTGAAGGGGGAAAGAACAAAAGAAAAAGATTCCACCCCCTGTCCTAAGCAGGCTTCTTCAAGTGCTCAGCTCAAGTTCCCTTTTGCCCAAGAAAGTTTGTGGCAATTCTGAGAATACAGGTTCATCAAACAGGTATACAACTCAAACATTTACTGATGCATAAATTGTAAATAAGTCTATTTTTAAATGACCCCCAACCCCCATTCAGGTTAGCTATCCCACAAGGGTCACAAATGCCAGCTGAAGAAGTTAGGCTCAGACTAGGGTACAGACAATTTTTTTGGCAAAAGGTCAGACAGTAAGATAGAGGCTGTGTCTGTGAACCATTGAGGGTCTGGGGATAATGACTAGATTCTGAGATGTGGCTGCAGAATAGCCAGAGATAATATGTAAAAAAATGGATGTGATCATGTCAGGAAACTTTTCTTAACAAAACAGATCATGGTTCATTATAAAGCAGGCCTCAGGCTAGTTAGATAGCCCTTACTTTAGATTATCAGAACATTTAAGATTTCTATTTTGAAGCAATAGCACAAGGGGTAGGGTGTTTGCCTTACACACAGCCAACATGGTCGAGCCAAGTTCAATTCCTAAGCCCCTCTCGGAGAGCCCAGCAAGCTACCAAGAGTATCTCGCCCGCACGGCAAAGCCTGGCAAGCTACCTGTGATGTTATTCGATATGCCAAAACACAGTAACAAGTCTCACAATCTTACTGGGCCCGCTCGAGCAAATCGATGAACAATGGGAGGACCGTGACCGTGACTGTGATTCAATGTAATTAGTCCTCTTTATGTCAGCTGGAAAATCAAAGCATCTCTGCATCTCTACATCTTTATGAAAATAATAGCGCCACCCCAATTTATGGTTGAGACTATAACCAAGAAGTATGACGCTGGAATATTCCTTTTAAGGTTATCAGTAATAATTCTTGTATAATAATGTGGCTGCATTCTGCCACAGGTATCATAGACAGACGACTGTTAAAACTTACTGGTGCTCAGAGTTTACTTTATGTTAGATGGCACGCTAAGGATTTATGCACATGTTCAATTCTCACTCCTCTTTGAGGTTGATACAATGATGATCCCCACTTTACAATTCAGAAAACTAGACACTCAGGGAAGAGGGAGCAAACCTGATTCAAGACTTCCCATATGTACCAGGATTCACGGACAGGTCTCACCCAAAAAACAATCCTTTACTGCTCCTCTTACAGTAATCCCATGGCTCTTCAAAGCCCTGCTGGCCAATGTTATATCTTGGGAATTCCTCTGAACCTTTGATCTCAAAAGTAGAGACAAAAAAATTAATAAAATAATAATAAGAAGAAAAATAAAAGAAAGGAAAAGAAAAAAAAATGTCTGACAATGCTGGATCTCCCTCAGTACATGTCAGAAACATTATGAAGAGTCCCAAATGAAGCTCTACACAGTTACTGGATGCAAAAATGACTTAGATATTGAGTCCAATCTGGTTGTGTTTACTTGAAAATTAAGATCCAGAAATGACCAATTTCTTACTATTCAACTGTTTTGCAACAGTGGCCTACTTCCAACCTCAAGTACTTGCCATTCTCCCCATGCCCTGTGGCTCTCTAGTCTTGTACCACAGCTCTCCACTTATGCAATTTTCACCTGTAGGCCCAGATATTCTGGTGCTGCACAGGAGACCGTGTGGCCTCTGGCTGAGGAACTCCAGTGAAGATGACATAATTCTAAAAGTCTGCACTTCTCTTACTTAGCAACTGATTTCTCCGGGATTTAATATTGTACAGTATAGACCAGAATGTTGGTTTGAAATAAGTGGAAGGAATAACACACCAATTATTTATTACTATATCGCTCATTTTGGATATGTCTTCCATATGATTTATTCTTATTAATACACGATGTATTAGAATGGGACCACATATAACTAAATGCGCAAATGTATAAATATGTGACTACATATTTCCAAAGCTAATATCCATTAACTTAGTATACAAATTATTAAGAAATTAGTGGTTTGTGCCTGTTTTCACACTTTCCATATTTTCTTCAAAATCTTGTTTCTAATCAGTTAATTATGTGAACATGAAAAATTTGATAACTCTTGAGTGAACATGGATAAAATACTGGTCTTTTTATCTTAATGGATTAGGTTAATAACAGACTACATGATTTAATGATTTTGAAATCATTTATTATTTAATAACTGATAACCCGTTGAGAGTCTCAGTAACAAGCAGAACTAATTTAAAAGATATCTATCTTGGGGGTATGGTGCCGCCAGCAGGTCAATCTGTACCTGTGAGGCGAGTGCATCAGCAGCCTGATGGCACCGTCAGGCCTTCAGATACCCCAAAATGGCTGCTGTGCTTTGGCCAGACCCCAAAAACGTAGGGCAAAGTTTACCAAGAAAGTAAACGGCCAAAAGTTAGGTATGTGGGAGACACACCCACAAACCACCTCCAACTCAGCTATATAAGTGGAGGCATGGCCTCTCTGGTTCCTGATCAAACTGCTTAACGGCCATGATCCCAGAGACTCAGAAACGAATCACAGAACCCAAAGACTTTTGGCAGAAATGTGTCCTTTTCCTCCAGTAGGTTACTGGGGCTGGGCCACTCTAGGTGGGAATAGGTTTCGTGCCTTGGCCTGTTCCCCTTGGTGGCCTGGTGACCGCCATCCTCCAGAGGCCACTGAAAAGTCAGGTTTGGGCCTGCAGTGACGAGAAACGTGGGACCTCACCAGATGGGGGTGGAACTGGCCCTTTCCTCCCCATTCCAGCGAGACCCCGAGTTGCCGCCTACAAACTGCCTCTCTGGCTCCTGATCAAGCTGACTGATGGCCATGATCCCAGAGACTCAGAAACAAATATCGAAACCCAGCGGTTTTTGGCAGAAATGTATCTGGACTGCATACACGGCCATGGCTCCAGATGCAAAAGGACTTAATCCAGAGTCCGAAAGCTTGCAGCAGAAAAGTGAATGGACCATGCATTAAACTACGACACCATGCCTCCCCGGGAGGGAAAAGATGTTGCTCCCTTCCGCCTTTCTCCCCCTGGCAGCAAGGTGGCTGCCCCGCCTCAGAGTTTATTGGAAAGCCAGGTGTAAGCCGGTGGTGACGGGGCAACTGCAGTCTCATGGGAAGGGGGGTGTTACTGGCTTGTCCTTCATGCCCTACCGAGTCACAAGTTGCCCCCCATGTGCGTCTCTCTGGCATGGCCATGGCTCCAGTGGCAAAAGGACTTAATCCAGAGCCCGGTGGCTTGCGGCAGAAAAGTAAATGGAACATGCGTTAAACTACAGTGTCATGCCTCCCCGGGAGGGAAAGGGTGTTGATCCCTTCCGCTTCCCCCCCCCCCCCCCCCCGCAGCAAGGTGGCCGCCTCCTCAGAGCTTATTGGAAAGCCAGTGGTGTCGGGGCAACCACAGTCTCATGGGAAGAGGGGCGGTACCAGCTCGTCCTTCACGCCCTACCGAGGTCACGAGTTGCCTCCCACAAGTGGCTCTCCTGCACGGCCATGGCTCCAGAGGCAAAAGGACTTAATCCAGAGCCTGGCGCTTGCGGCAGAAAAGTGAACGGACCGTGCGTTAAACTATGGCACCATGACTCCCCAAGAGGGAAAGGGTGTTGCTCCCGCCTTTTCTCCCCATCGGCAGCAAGGTGGCCACCGCCTCAGAGCGTATAGGAAAGCCATGTATGAGCCAGCGGTGACAGGGCAACTGCAGTTTCATGGGAAGGAGGGTGGTACCGGTTCATCCTTCACGCCCTACCAAGGTCCTGAGTTACCCCCCACAAGCGGCTCTCCAGCACAACCATAACACCAGACGCACAGAAACCCATCACTAAATTATCTGGCTTTTTGCAGAAATCCAAAACTGCGTAGCCACAATAGCAGCTGCACAACATTATATGATTCTCATAACCAGCTATAGAAAACAAAGTATTTCACAATGCCTTTTCAGCAATTCTGATTGTTGGGGGGAAATTCTAAACAATAATGGTACATCTTTTGTCGAAATGATGAAAGTAATCAATGTAGAGAAGAGTTAAGTAGAAATCATCTGCCTCACAGGCATTGGGTTGGGTGGGAGGGGGGTATATTGGGGTTCTTGGTGGTGAAATGTGAGTACTGTTGGAGGGAAAGGTGTTTGATCATTGTATGACCGAGACTTAAACCTGAAAGCTTAGTAACTCTTCCCACAATGATTCAATAAATAAATAAAAGACAAAAAAATAAATAAAACTGTGAAAAAAAAAGAAAGGTGGAGTTCATACCCAATTTAATCAGCTAATCAGTGGCTGAATAAAAGCAGTACTCCTATATAAAAAACAAAAAAAAAGATATTTTTCTTAAAAGAGAAATTACTGCTAGTAAGTGTTGAGTGAAATGAGTAAGATAATACACTGTTGACAATAATGCAAAGCATTTTTTGAAAAAAATGTGGATAAGTAAATTCAGTGAATAAAAAAAGAAGATTCAGGACCTCTGAATAAATATTCTCTAGGGATTTTTTGACAACTCTAGGGACTTTTCCAAAAGGCCAATTGAAAATAAGATAAAAAGATATTTTTATAGAGACAAATAGAATATAAGAACCAAGATAGTGAGACAGTGTGAAAGAGAAAAATAATTTTTAATTGTCCTATAACTACTAAACAGTTTTATAAAACATTTAAATGACAAAATTTTACAGTAAAAATTATATAATTTTTAAAATTTAAATGAATGAGAAAAAGGCAGAATTTATAATTACATATTCATTTTCAACTTTTATTTATAAAAGTAAGGCATCAAACATATTAAAGATTGTAATAAATTCTTAACAGTAGTCATCAGTTTTTTACAATACTTATAGTTCACTCAAGTTTTGGTTTTATCTAGAAAAGTGTAAAAGTTTTCTAAAACATTGTACCAGAACAAAATTTTGTTTACTCTAGTTATATTAAATCACCACTAGTAGTCCTAAAGCCTGGGGAACTCTGAGCTGAACTGAAGGAACTAAAAGAACTCTTGTTGAGGAGCTAAAAGAATCTGGTATCTTGCGAACATAACAAAACAAAATGGAACATAATCAGAAATAAAAATTTCTGAAGGAAAATCATTAGCTCTGTGTGAGAGATTGTCCAGAGGACTGGAATGCATGCTTTGTGTATGCGAGCCCTGGGTTTGATGCCCACCACCACAAAGTTCCCCAAGCATCACTGGGAGTGAATCCTGAACCCTAAGATGAACCAACCCACAGAATCCCAACCCATCTGAAAATTAAAATATTTCAGCTTTTTATATTAAATTGCATATTGAAGTAAACTTTCTCATTACTTTGAGAGTGAAACATTTGAAATTAAATCTTGATGATTTATATACTATTCATAAAACCAAAGTAATGACTTCACAGCAATATTGAAATACTTTTTCAAATATGACCAAATATTAAATCAGTTTCCTTGTTACAATGCTCATAAGATCCCTTCCAACAGTCAGAAAAACCTAAATCAAAAGTTTCACAACCATTGAGAGTCAGTGATCAGTGTAATTTTATTTCTAATATGGAAAACAAAGAGAACTAAAGCAGATCTACAAAAATGTGCAATATGCTGAATCCAAAATGATTTTGCTGGGTCCGCAGATGATTCTGATATTTACTGTTGAAAAGAGTATTAAAAAAACTTACTTGGTCTGCAACCTGGTGGTCCTCCACTCCCAGAAGGTCACCACATTGATGCCGAACTTAGTGCGGACACCCAATTGGCATAGCACACTACAGCCCAGAACTCCTGTAGTGATAGCACAACGGTAGGGCATTTGCCTTGCACATAGCGGGCCTGGCTGAGCCAGGTTCAATTCCTCCATCCCTCTTGAGAGCCTGGCAAGCTACCAAGAGTATCTCGCCCGCATGGCAAAGCCTGGCAAGCTACTGGTGATGGACGTATATCATATGCCAAACACAGTAACAAGGAGTTTCACAATGGAGAAGTTACTGGGCCCGCTAGAGCAAATCAAAGAACAATGGGAGGACAATGCCAGTGACAGTGACTTGATCTGCATACTACTAGTACACTATAATGGCATTATTATTCTTAATTTTTATTTACTCCTTCATGTCAAGGATAGAGATTTGAACTACAGTGTTTCACAGTATAGATCTTATTTATAGTAAATGTCTGTGAAATACGTACATATATAATCTTTCTGAGATCTTTATTTCTTCATTTTAGTAATCTTAGAAACAGTTAAAATAAGGTAGCAATGTTTCAGAATGTCATTCTCACTGGGTAAAATTGAGATTTAAAAGACTTTTGAAGAAAGCGGGATTGTTTTTAAATGTTTCTAACCTAGATTAAATCTAAAACTAAAGAAAACTTAGTACTATAAAGATGACGAGGTCTTTATATTTTCAGGTGCCAATTTCTTCTTGTATTGATTCCAAGACAATGATGCTATTCAAACTTTTATTGCCTCGGATTATTTGTTTTTCTAAAATATACACAGCTGACCACACTGCAGCCCCTCGGCCCTCCAAAGAACAGAGACACTAATCACTGAGAACATGTCCAGTGGAGGAGCAACTTCAAACAGGCTCTGTAAACCCAGGCCCCATGGAGATGGTGGACTGGGTACTTTTGGGGGAGTGGATTGTCCTTTACAGAGCAGAAATGTAGCTGCTAGAGGCCTGCACCCATTAGTGGCCTATTGTCCTGGTCCAACATAACTGCACAAAGAAAAACATAGATTGTAGAAGAAAGTACTCCAGTTTAAATTACTTTACTTTAAATACAGCTACGCCTACAGTACATCCAGCTGGTCCATGTATTTATATGTATTTCATGCCACAAGAATTATACTCGGCAGAGGAGATAAATTACTACATACCTGGGAGGCGCTGTTGGATAAATAATTTTGATGTGCTGGAATGTTAAATCTTGATTTAAAACCTGCTTGATCCACCGTCTTACTCCTTGTCCAGAATCACCTGATGAATCACAAAATCTAGATTAAAACCAAGCATTTTGATACCACTGTGCATTTAAAAGAAATCCATTAACTCTTGTCATGCAAAGGCTGGACTGGAATTTTAAAAAAGCCCACAGTTTAAAAAAAAAAAACTGATGTGAATGAAATGGTAAAAAAGGAAGGAATATTTTGGCTAGTGAATTCTTTGGAGAACTTGTTTGAGCTTGAGTTTTAAATTCAGGAACCAATCAATAAGCCAAGGATAAAAACAATTTAAAATATCACTATATCTGGGTGTTCTTTTTCACTCTTATTCTCTCAAACAAAAATTTTCTCAAGAGTTTTTAAACATTGTAGTTGGAGCAACCATAGGTATCCTTTCTTGGTTAAAACAATTCCAATTTTCCCAAAAAAGATATTCCATCTTCATTTTGAACTTGAAGAAAATTGAATTTTTATAACATGGTGACAAACGTGACCTAAAATAATGATAAATACACTTCCAGGTGTGGCTGGAGCAATAGCACAGTGGACAGGGCGTTTGCCTTGCGCACAGCCAACCCAATCGACCGGGTTTTGATTCCTCCCCCCGTTTCGAGGGCCTGGCAAGCTACCGAGGGTATCTCGCCCACTGAGCAAAGCCTGACAAGAGACCTGTGACATATTCGATATGCCAAACACAGTAACAAGTCTCACAATGGAGACGTTACTGGGCCCGAGCAAATTGATGAACAAAGGGAGGACAGTGACAGTGACACCCCCAGGTGAGAAAATAACAAAAACTCAGTCAAGTATTACTATCTGTTCATCTGTATTTGCCCCACCTCCAAATCTGGGAAGAAACAGAAGTTCTTCTTAGCCCCGAACTGGATATTTTAATGGTAATGCTTGAGTCTATTACAGAATCTTTTCATGAAGATGAAAATCCAAAATATATTTCCTGAATACTTACTAGTGTCTGGCATTGTGCTGAAGGTGTTGGGGGGAATGGTTGGGGGAGAAGGAGCCCCCTCTCTCGGAGCAAAGTTTCTTATGAAAATCAGACATGGCATCTATGCTCATACTGTGAAAGACTATTCCGTGTGCTCAGAGAATTCAGTGCTGACCCCACTGAGAGGGCAAGGAACCGGCCCCAGCATCTAAGTGCCCCAGGGTAAGGGCAGCTGTGGGCTTTATTCCTGTGATGCTTTGTCTAGGGAGTGCTGAGAACCCAATGGAGGGAGACCAGGCAGCTAATGCTCTAACCCAGGATGGAGGAAAGGGACGCACAGAAGGATCTCAGATGGCACAGGGCAGAGGGAGCAGCTAGGAAGGTTAGAAAATCAGTGAGTGCAAGAGGAGATGGAGAAAATCAAGGAATTTGGCAGACTCTTAGGCCCTAGAGGGGTTTGGGGGGAAGAAAAGGGAGAACACTTCTATGGATGGCTTCAGAAGTGCATGAAGATAGCAGAACAGAGGTTAGAAGTTGTGGGAAAATCAGGCAGGAGAACAGGAGACAGATGCTGAGACTAGGGTTACTGCTGTGTATAAAGAGAGGCCTGATACGGCAGAAACAGGCACCTCTGCTGGGGTCTGCGAGAGGGTGGGAGGGATGAAGGCAGTTCTGGGCCACAGCCAGATGGTGAAGTGACACCACGGAAGCAGCTGGAGACATCCGGTCTTCACACAGAGGCTCCTGCTCCTGACACAATCCCAGGCCCCACGCAGCCGCAGGGCAGATCCCAGGTCCTGGGAATGGAGACGCTAACTGTGGTTTGCACAGTTCCAAAGAGCTCCTTAGACAGAGAACAGGACACTGCCAGGTCAGTGACTTCCTACACCAAGAGCATCAGCATCAACACTTATGTAAGTCACCATGTTACCTCGACTGCAAGAAAAAGTTCAAGTAAATAAATTTTAAGAAAGAAAAAAAAAGGAGAAAGAACCTAGAAAAGGTAGCAGTGTGAAACAGAAAAATATGGGGGTGAACTTGCAGCATATGAATCATAAACAATTGCTACTATCCGAGCCTTTAGAGAAAATTCCTGCTCTGCCCTACCTGGGCACCAATGCCCCTGCAGGTGCTCTCACTACTTCTCCTGCAGGCACACACCATGCACAGTTTTTGAACTTGCCAGAGAACCAGCTTCATGTCCTGTCATTTGTCTACTCAGTGCTCACATGGGTCTGATTGCTGGCGGTGGTCACCTACTCAAGAGGAGCCTGCTCCTCCATCCTTCCTTCTCCTGGTTTACTGCCTTTGAGTTGACACTATGCCCCTACTGGGCTATAAACATCAGGAACACTCATCTCATCACTCAGCATTGCATACACACAGGCCTGCTGTCCTGAACAATGGCAGGAACGCAGGAAGGAGTCAGCAGCTAGGAAGCAGCCAGAGAAATACGCCCAGAGCTCAGTGGGGAAAAAAACTGGAGACATACACTTTATCATCTATCTCGGAAACTAGCATCTCTAAGTTTGGATTTTATCCAGTGGAGGAGAAAACAAAAAGCAAAGGAAGAATAAGAAGAGATCTCTTATAAATTCTAAAGAATAACAATTAATGATGCAAGCAGATAAATGCTCAAAATAAAACAAAAAAAAAACAACAACACATAAATAGAAGTAGAATAGTTTAAGAAGAAAGCTACATGTTCCAATTCAAATAAGAGGAAGATTGGAAGAGGTCCACTATATTTGGCAATACACAGGTCACGGGGAACACAAGCTTACTCAGTTCTTGAACTCTGAGTACAGGGTCAGAAAATCAGAGAATAAACATGCCTGTTTGACCCTCATGTAAAGTTCAGTGGGGAATAGAGATGCTAAACTAGGTAATCACAGTAGGTAATTATTGAATATATAAGGACAACCATAGTATCCCAAGGGAGAACTAATCTCATCTAGACTTTTTAGTCTTGTAAAGCAAAATGTATGTTGCTGATCCATATCCAGTGCCCATTCATAAAGTTCACATTTTGAAAAGCCAGCACCATATTCTGTGAGTATAGTGAAAACTGGTTTGCCCGTATTTGGATTAAACAGAAGCTCAAACATTGTAATATAACTAGATATAATTAAGTCTTCTGTAAAACTTACTCCAAATAGTTCGGTTAACTAAATGGAGCTCTAAAATAAATAGGAATTGGGACTGGAGAGATAGTAAAGTAGGCAGGATGCTGGCATTGCACATGGGCAGACCCGGCTTGATCTTGGCACCCCATATGATCCCAAGTCTATCAGGAGTGATCCCTGAGCAGAGACAGGAATAAGCCCTGAGCACAGTTGGGGTGTGTCCTAAAATCTTAAAATACAATAAACAAGAATTATGTACTCTGCTTGAATAGTTGGCAGAACTATTTGGATAATTTCTTTATTCAAAGTAGCACTGTAGCACTGGTCCTCCCGTTGTTCATAATTTGCTCGAGCTGGCCCAATAACATCTCCATTGTGAGACTTGTTGTTACTGTGTTTGGCACATTGAATATGTCACGGGTAGCTTGTCAGGCTTTGCTGTGCGGGCGAGATGCTCTCCGTAGCTTGCCAGGCTCTTGCGAGAGGCAAAGGAATCGAACTCAGGTCGGCCTAGTGGGTCGCACGCAAGGCAAATGCTCTAGCCACTGTGCTATTGCTCCCAAAGGGGAAAATACATGTACAATGTTTTAGAGACCAAAAAAAAAAAAAAAAGATAAAAAATGCCAGTCACTTGGAGCTAATAAGTAAAGTGTGTTTACTTTAGAGAATCTGGCCCTTAAGGGTGAAAAAAAGAGACAAACAGGCGTATATTCTCTCTGAAGATACTGGAAAATGATGAATACTTTTTAAAAGTACTATGGTATTGGGGGATTGGTGGGTGCTTATAAGTGAACACCACTGGACCCCTGAAGAATGTCCTCCTTGAAAGGCATTGTTTGTTACTTGCCAAACATTTTATTAATCAAGTCTTTGCCTTCAAATGTCTTGGGCTGGTTGCTTTCTCATTTGAAACAGAGCTCAAGGTTTTTTTCACCTTAGCTCACAAAGGCATTGACGGGGAGTTAGAACTGCATCCAAATTCCACCACTACTTTTGCTAATGGACAAGCAATCTCAGGCCAGAAACTACCTACATTTGACTCTGCCTGGAATCATTTCCAGCCTGGCCTGATTTCCCACAACTGCCCATTTTCCAATCTCCATTCCACTGTTCCAATCTCCTCCAGAGCTTATCACCAAACCCCACAGGTCACAGAGAAACCACTTTCTCCATCAAATCTCTTGGCCCATTTTTTTTTATTCCAATTTACTTGGCATTAAAAAATGCACCTTCTTATGATGTCCACTGGCGACTCAAATGAATTGAGCTGGGTTTTTGTTTGTTTGTTTTGCAGTGAGCCCCTTAAAGACACTCACTGGCTGCATCACATTTCATGAAAACGACAACAAAAAAACGAGTCCACTGGTGATTAAGGGTGGCCAACGTAAGAAAAAAGAGAGAGACAGAGAGACAAAGAGAGAGAAAGAGAGCCAGAAAGAGAGGAAAAGGGACAGGAATCAGATGAGAGAAAGGAAAAAGGCACTGCAGGACAGGCAAGAGTGTCCCTCAGGATAGAGAAAACTTCTAACTGAAACTGACTCAGCTGACCAGCTCAAGCAACGCCAGAGCTCCGATGTGACTGAGCACAGCGGCCAGTTACCCAAGGCCCTGAGTGGCACTGTCTGTCTCCAGCCAGACTTACCTGCCTAAAGACTTAGTGTGCGGGTGAGGGGCAAGCAACGAGGGCAGGGAGGCACGGAGAGCACTGTGCACGGCGATCTCGCCGAGCGGGGCTCGGGAACCAGAGGGGGCGGGGGGGGGGACAGGGCTGCGGGGCACGGGTGACCCTCCCTGCCCCGTGCCCGGCCCGACCGGGCGGGCGGAGCCACCCTTCCCCGGCCACGGCTCCTACGAGGGCCAGGCGCCTTCTCCCGACGCCCGCCGGGGCCAAGCAGGAAGAGGTGTCCCAGGACCAGGGCCCGCCGTGCACCTGAGCCATGCAGGAAGATGAGCGAGGCGCTGTGTCTGCCCGCCGGAGACACCCAGCAGCGCTGCAAGCGCGCGGAGCCCGACGCAGCCGCCATCGCGCCGTCGGCCCCATCCCGCGAGCGCGCGCACGCAGGCTCGAAGCGGGCGCGCGCCCGGGCTCGCGCGTGCGCCTTGCGCCCGGCGTGGGCCTCCGGGCGGCTGCGCTGCTCCCTGGGCTGTGCTCACCAGGGGCTTCCGGCGACCGCTTTGGAGGTGAACCCGCGAGGCGCTAGTTGGCCTGCCGTGGGGATTGCACTCTGAAAGCCCAGCGCCTTCTTGTATGCACAGCTCCTTAGTAGCTTGTTCGGTTCGGCCTGGGTTGGCCATATCAGTAACGCTGTCGTTTTTAAATCGGTTGCAGAGCTAGCTAAAGGGGTTAGACTTTACAGTGTTTAGGTTTCTTCTTCTGTTCTCCTTTCTTTCTTTCTTTCTTTCTTCTTCTTCTTCTTCTTCTTCTTCTTCTTCTTCTTCTTCTTCTTCTTCTTCTTCTTCTTCTTCTTCTTCTTCTTCTTCTTCTTTCTCCTCCTCCTCCTCTTCCTCCTCCTCCTCCTCCTCTTCCTCCTCCACCTCTTCCTCCTCCTCCTCTTCCTCCTCCTCTTCCTCTTTCGTTGTTGTGGTTTTCTCCTTCTCCTTTTCCTCCTTCCCCCCTCCTCCTCCTCCCTTATCTCCTCCCCTCCCTTCCCCTCCCCCTCTTCTTTTTTTTCTCCTCCTCCTCCTCTTTCTTTTCTTCATTGCCATCTCCTCCTCCTCCTCCTCCTCCTCCTCCTCCTCCTCCTCCTCCTCCTTCTCCTCCCCTCTATCACTGTCCTCCCGTTGTTCATCGATTTGCTCAAGCGGACCAAATAACATTGTGAGACTTGTTACTGTGTTTGTCATATCGAATACATCACCAAATACATCACCGGGAGCTTGCCAGGCTTTGCTGTGCGGATGAGATACTCTCAGTAGTTTGCCAGGCTCTCTGAGAGGGGTGGAGGAATCGAACTCAGGTCTGCTGTGTAGGCCATGTGCAAGACAAATGCCCTACCCGTTGGGCTATCACTTCTATTAATTTTTAAATTGAGTCAGTTATATACACATTTACAAAGTTGTTCATGAATGGATTTGTCATACAATGTTCCAACAATACCTGTCCCTTCATCTGTGTGCATTCCCTACCACCAAATGGTCCTAGTTTTCCTCCTGACTCCCCTTCCCACTGCCTGCGTCTATGACAGGTACCTCTTTCTCTGTCTCCCACTCTCTTCTCTCTCTCTCTCTCTCTCTCTCTCTCTCTCTCTCTCTCTTTCTCTCTCTCTTTCCTCTTGGAGGTGGCTTTTATTGAAAGGAGTCAAAAAGAAGCAAAACGCCAACGTGGATGTCGACGTGGAAGTGGAGGAACTGGAAATTGGAACTCGTACATGTTATATGGCACAGTGACTGGTCTGCTCTTAGCAAGTTAAAGACAACCCCGTGACACATAAAATTCTGTCACTAGACAAAGGAGATGAAAGAAGGTACACTCACACCAATTACCTGAATCTCAGTGTTCATAACAAAAATCACAGTAACCAAAAATCAGAGACAGATGCTCATTGAAGAATACGTGGAAAGCAGAGTATGGTATATGAATACTATGAAATATTATATAGCCCTTCAGAAGTAGCAAAATTCTGACATCTGCTACAATCTGGATGAATTTTGAAACTAAGATGCTAAGTGAGTTAAACCAGATCAAAGGGCAAATCCAGTTACATGAGGATTTGTTCTTTGTATCTAGATTAGTATCTAGACTAGGCAAATTCACAAGGACAAACAGCAGAACAGTGATTACCAGGTACTGAAGAGAAAAGAGAAAAGCAAGATAATGTTCCATAAGTATAGATTTTCTGTTTTGTAGGATGAGAAAAATTTCTTAGTAATTTTTGCACATGGCTAAACTATACTCTTAGAGCATTTCAAATAGTAAGTTACATTTTATCACTTGTTTTCAACTACCAAAGGCAGTTATCTCTAGAGTGATTATTTCTACAATAACCTAATCATAGACATCCTTTATACTGAGGGCTGTAGCCTCAACAGCAGGTTCATTCCTCATATAAGAACCATGGAGAGTAGCATGCTAAGTGAAATGAGTCAGAAAGAGAGGGACAGACATAGAATGACTGCACTCATTTGTGGAATATAAAATAACATAATATGGATAGTAGACACAAGGGCCAGGGATATTGACCCATAGTTGGAAGCTTGTCTCATGAGCTGGAGGAGAAGACAGCTGGAATAGAGAGGAGATCACTAAGTTAGTGATGGTTGGAGGAATTGTTCAGCATAGGAGATGTGTGCTGAAAGTAAAGGACCAAAAGTGATAACTTCTCAGTATCTATATTGCAAACCATAATGCACAAAAGAAGAGAGAGAGAGAGAGTATGGGGGAAATTGTCTGCCATAGAGGCAGGGGGAAGATTGGAAGAAGGGGCGGTAATACTGGGGACATTGGTGGTGGAGAATGTGCACTGGTGGAGGGATGGGTGTTCAAGTATTGTATAACTGAAACTCAAACATGAAAGTTATCTAACTATCTCACGATGATTCAATTAAAAAATAAAATAAAATGTTATTCTTTTAAATAAACAAAGAACCAATGTCCTGCAGAACTTCCTGTGGTCTCCCACTCATTGTAATTGTCATCAAGTTCAAGCATTTACAACCTCTCTTTTATTTGTTCAAAGGTAATTATCCTTCATGAGACTAAACACTCACTTTCACTGTTCAGTTGCCAAATTACGCTCTATGCTATCAAAGTTTTGTACCAAGGTTGTGAAGGAATTGGTCTTTCATTCCATTAATTAACCAGATCAAAAAGGAACTCTGAATTATTTCAGTCAAGCCAATAGATCTTGGGATGAAAGCTCTCCAAAATGAAGTCATGAATAGGACAGTCTGGGATGGCTTATCTCTGACAACCATTTTATTTTAAATGCTTCTATCTCTAGACTTGCCCAGATTCATGACTCGATAAAATGCAAGATCCAAGTGAGAGGAGGACTGTGTAATAGTAGGAGAATGAGTATGGAGACATAGCAGGTAGGGCTTTGATGACACTTTTACAATAATACTTAATGCCAGAAAGCCTTCCTGGGTATTGCCTCCAAGCTTTAGAGATAGCAAAGACAAAAGAATAGTCTGAAACATAATTATTTAACACTTAGGATGGTGATAACTAATGAAATGTAATCAAATAATAAGCAGGTGACAGCGATCAGGACTTAAAAGGTGCCAAGCACTATATGGAGTAAATGTCCTCAAAAATCTGTGCTATTTATATCTGTTATTGCCAATGTGAGGTAAGGAACTTGGGCAGAGGTCACACAGTCTGTATTTGGAAAAATCTGGTTTCACATGTTGAACTTGACTTCAGAGTTCAGGAGTTACTTTTATCAGTAATTACTTGTTAGCTCAAAAAAAGAAGACAAGGCCATACCCCAGATATTTTACTTAAAACACAAACTTCTGGCATTTGGATTGAGGTCCTTTCTAGTCCATTTATTAGGAGTTTCTGTGATTTTTCAGATTTACTCTAGTCTTGTTTAATTGTGATTTCTCTTCCACCTGGATTGGAACCAGTCTGAGCAGGTAGATGAACAGTACCTGCAAGTTGGGATTTTGAATTTCACCTAACACTTGAGCCTCCCCTGATTCAGGACCACTATTAGAATAATCCAGATTCTTCTCAACCTAATCAAAATGCTCTTTTATTCCCAGTGATTTAAATGCTTAGCTATTGTTGCTGTTCCTTTCATCTTTATTTATAGAACAAACAGAAGGTTTTAGATTACTATATTTAGAAATGCCATCTGGTAGGGAAACTATTGAACAAACTTTTTATGTTCCTTTCATGTAGCTGCATTACTTTGAAATGTAATTAAGTTTCAGAATGGCTGTTTGCTTCTTTTATGGCAGCTCTTTGGCCTTACTAGATTGAGGAGGGAAGTTATCTCTGAAATACTTTCTTCCATATATTGTGTTATTCTTTCTGCATGTCTTTCTGCATATATTGTTTTAATCTTCTACTGCTTATATTTTATATTTTATGTTTATATATTTTATATGTTTTACTCTTGTACTGCATATATTTTATCTCTGCATCTGCATTTTTTGGTTGTTCTTTATTTGGTTTTGGTCAAAATATAATATATATATCTGCTATCATTGCACCCTACTTTGTGGAAATTTCAGTGTCTAAATTAAGAAAATCAGATAAAAAGCAAAGCAAAGGATATAAGTATCTCACTTTATTCACGTTTTCCAATATTTATTGTAATTAAACAAGTGATAAATCAATGTTTGTTTTTATGTTTTGCTGCCTTAGAAATATGTTTTGGCACACTTCTTGGCTTTAAAAGTATTTAAAAGTGACAGATTAGCCAACTGAAGTAGTAAACTTTGTATTCTCAAATGATTACAGTGAAACAATTTGCATTCATCATGTAGACAGTATGCAGTAAGACCCTGTTTCTCTTATTTTTAAATAATAGGTCATATTTTCTCTCCATTGGTTGGTTTTTATATATTAAATTAAATGAAATATGGGAAAATTGCTCAGTTTTATATATTTTTAAATTAAAGCAAACTCATTTAAACACATACTTTATTTATTGAGAGAAAATGTTAAAAGAGAAAAAGAAATCCCTGAAGTTTCTGGATTCTTATCAAACATCACAATTAAACTCTTTAGAAAAGAACAATCATATGCTTTAAATATAGTCAGAACTTCAGTTCTGGGCACCTAAAATGCTTTTAGTTAAATTCTTCAAGTTATACATGTGGGGTCTCCTACTCCCTCCACTATTCTCAGGACTCAATGACGTCTTTTAAGAGCAAATGGATTACCTGAAACTGTGTGACTAGGTTGAGGATCATTGTTGGTCAGGAAGTATTTAATTTTCTTTCTATTCCCCAGAAGGACCTAGAACTGTATCTTAGAGATTACTTTTGGGATTAAATTATGCATTTAATTAAGTATGAACTTTTGCTTTCTTTCAGTCTGCTTGTATGGGGGTATGCAGGCTAGAAGCCAGGAAGAGCTAGAGAGGTGCCTGGCCAGGACTTGGAGAAATCAAGGACAGCCACCATCAGGGTTCCAAGTAGAACTTGAACTTGGGAAGCAGATTTTTTTTTAGAAAAAACAAAACAAACAAACCAAAAAAAAAAACTAATAGCCAAGAAATCTTGTATTTGGAAGCAAAGCTAGAACATGAAGAAAAATAAATTTATTGGTTTTCAGGGATAAAGAAAGGAAAGATCCACACTTCAGGAAGTCAGGTTGTGAAGAATGGGGAATGGGGCATATGTGACTGGAGCATCAATGTCAGCATGTCTGTGGGGAATGGTACTATCTTATGGCACTGACCAGATTGATGATGGGCCAGCACTTTAAGGTTCAACTTAAAGTAGGGACTGTCTCAAGTGACTGGAACATCACACACACACACACACACACACACACACACACACACACACACACACACCACTTGCACGCTTTTGTATATATTTTAGAGGACTCCCTAGGAATATATGGATGTCAGGCTTGACTTTCTAGTCTATGATTTTGTACACTCAAGGCCAAGGTTACATAAGATTAATTGTTATAGCTTATTCCAGTTCTGAACCAGGGAGAGTTTAAGTGAGAGACACTGTACTTAATACAAAAAGAGTAAAAATATGTTCACTTGGCATTAGCGACTCTATTATCCAGTTTTCATAGAAAAAACTGTGACTTCTATGCAGATTGTCTTTAAGATTTATTCAATGACTCATGAGTAAAATATACTTTATGAATAAGTGTTATGATAGAAATAAATAGGATATAAATAGCTCTGATATTTATTGTTCATTTATAAACATGAATGCCCTACTTAGTAATATAATAATGATAACAAATAAAAGTAAAAATTTTAAAAACTATGGCATGAAAATAAGATCCAAATAAGATCAAAACAAAAAAAGGTTTCTTTCCACTTTCAATGCATCTAATGCACTTTAGAGTAAGTTACTATTTTTAGAAAACACTTTTTTAGGACAATGCTTGCCAATCCAAGCATAGAAACAATAAACAAATGAGATCACTTTTACATGAATGTTTCATGTTAAGAAAGTATGTTACACATCTCAAAGTCTAAATTTACAACATAAACTAAATATGGAATAATTTCTATTTCTGTGTCTATTTGTGTGACATTGAATGCAAATTATTTTTTCCATCTTATATTCCCAGTGTCTAGACTATTGGATATTACTCAGAAGGAAGGAGTTTTTAATTTTGACTCATTTATTTTTGGTATTTTGGGGGCCATGCTCAGCTTTTCTCAGGGATTACTCCTGACTCTGTTGCTCAGGGATCATTTCTGGCAGTATTCAAGGAACCAGATGTTGTGATTGGGATGGAATCCCAGTTGGCTGTATTCAAGGCCTTACCAGTTTTCCAAAAATTCTTCAGGGGAACATCTCAAACTCTGATTGATTTAAAGAGACAGTAAGCCTAGTTTCCCTCTTTCTATGTAAGATACCAACATAGATGATATTCCCACAGATGCTGTACTTCCTTCTACCCCTGTGTTTTTTTCTCTCTGATTTCTCAGCTAGGTATTTTTATCATTAATTTTTATATGTTCCAACCCCCACTTTCATACTGTGCACCTAAAAGTTTTAATATCAACAAAAATAAAGAGCATTTTTCTCTCACTGGAAGGCGGGTAGTAGAGGTGTGTTTGTGTATCTTTGTGGAAAGACAGAGAGAGAGAGAGAGAGAGAGAGAGAGAGAGAGAGAGAGAGAGAGAGAGAGTTTTCACTTAATTCTCTTCAATAGTCCCCATTTATTTATATTTACATGTCATTATAAAATACATTGTAGACAAAGAATGTTTAAAATATCAACAAGTATAGCTGCACCAATAGAAAAAGTGTGAGAGATAAATAAGCAATCTACTCAGTAACTCTAATTTTCAGAAAACACTATTGTCAATATTTTGCAGACTTGCCTATCTCAACTTCTTGCTTCAATTTACACCAAAGATGGAATTTGAAAAATTGTTAACATGGGGAGTAGTTTCTTTGAGCAATTTGGATATTCTACTTGCAATGAAGTCTGAATCAAAAAATATTAATGATTGTTTATGAATACCAGTGGGGTGGCTCTAATAAAAATATTGTTTCATGTCTCGCTTTTCAGTGACAAATGCCACCCATGAAGCCTGCTACCTTTTCTTCTGATAATATGATTGAAGGAAACCAGAAAAAGTACATACCTTCACTTGCAAAAATGTAGGTCATTTATTTTTCTTAACATGTAATATGTATCACTGTTTAATTTTTACAAAAAAAGTTAATAGTATATTTTTACCTAAGTTACATGAAACATTAAAAGAGAAAGATAAAAACCATACCTTACCATAGACTTTAAGAAGGTCTATTCCTTTGTATCAAGCACACACTAATTTAAATTAAAAAGTTAATCCCTAGGAGATAAATTATAGTGATTTTTGTGTTAGGTCTAAAAAAAAGTTAGATTCATATGTTATCTAGTTTCCCCATCTCTACAAAAATAGTATTCTACTTGTGCATGATTTTTACATCATGCAGGTGGAGTTAATAGGAAAAACCCCTGAGTTTCATGGTTATTAAAATCACTGTATATACTAATAATTCCCTTCTTTAGCCATTTTCATCAGAGAATAGTTCTGTTCGGTCACATGGTTAACATCTGGAAGCCACTCAGAGTAATAACTACCACCAATGTGTTGCTTATTCAGAGAAGACATGCTAGAATTCCAGGAAAGAGGGCACATTCAATGTTTCCTCTGACACATGCAGAGTTAAATCTCATCATTGTCTTAAAACTATTCATCAGGATTGTGAAAAGATTGAACTGTCAATAAATATGTTATTTGTCTTAAAACAAACTTCCAGAAAACATAAAAATGCATTGAAAATGAAATCTCTTGCTTATTTCAGTTCACATAGGACATGATTTTTGTTGTGAACCCTTGGCCTTTGACCATAAATACAAAATGCCTGCAGTTTTCCCTACAGGTTGTGCTTTGTGTGAGGCATAGAGTTTCCCCGGTTATATCATTAAGAGGATTTATTCATTTCTGAAGAAGAGGAAGGAAGATAAGAAGAGTACGGAGTGTGGTATTAAGAATATCATTCATGTCTCGATGATTTTAGTTATGCATTGACTATAAATAATTGAAGCTAGTTAACTTGCAAAAACAACAATAAACTAGACTCCTTGACATGGAGAAAACGTTGTGGTGATCTGAGGGAAAGGAAGATGGTAGGAAAATGGGTAGACAGATTGTTTGGGTGGTGGGTTGACTCTGGAATTTTGGTGGTAGGTGTGATGAATCCTGAACATATATGGTATGTTAAACTATACCCCCCAAAGACCTGTATTTTTGCAAATAATGATGATAAAAGGGGAAATTATTATCTTTAAATCTATCATAACTGTGTCCAAGCAATCAATCTAATCAATCTAATCAACCTTAGTGTCAATCTAAGAAGCTTTTACAGATATTTCATTTTAAGAGGGAAAGGACAAAACACATAAATCCTAAAAATAACATGTTTTTCCCCCTTTTAAATAATGTTCCACATCAAAAGTTAGAAAATACATTGTTCTTTCCATTTCAAGATTATGCTAATGTTGGCAATTATTTCAGGATCTGAATCTTCTAATGAAGTCCCTTGAAGTGGAAAATGTGACTGTGACTAAGGCTATCTGTCTCAGAATGTCATTGTTTATAATTATTGTCTTGTTTGACCTGTGGTTAGCTAAATCCTCTTCTCAAGAGAGTCCTCAAATTCCACAATCCTTCTCTCCATGCTGTTGTGTTGAAATTTCTGGCCTACCTCCCACGTTGTTCGAAGATGTACTTTGTGGTCTTCTTTTAAGGGTTCCTGTCAGCCTGGCTGTTTACAATTGGGTCACTTAAACTCACTTGAGTACTTAGGGGTATTTTGGGTCCAGTATAATGAGTTTGTATTTTGATGACTTGAGTTCAAGTGGCTACAAAGTCCCAGTGTAAGTGATACAAATCAGTGATGACTCACCTACCTGGACATCTTGTGTTGGTGTCAAATTCCAGTATTGAGCACATCCTGAACATTCTTATGCTTGATAATAAGATTCTGATAAAGTCAGAATCTTGCTGCAGAGTGAACTAGAAAAAATAG
This sequence comes from Sorex fumeus, assembly GCF_029834395.1. Classification (NCBI taxonomy): domain Eukaryota; kingdom Metazoa; phylum Chordata; class Mammalia; order Eulipotyphla; family Soricidae; genus Sorex; species Sorex fumeus. The sequence continues at coordinate 19,777,396 of NW_026606067.1, forward strand.
AGATGTATTTGAAAATGATCTGCTTAAAAGTGAGTACCTACTCATATTCATCCATTTTTTGGTTTTACCATTTAAGAGTAGTGAAACAGAATAATAATAGTAGCAACAAAATAGATTCATTTTTTGAAACCATTTTTCACTTGCAAAATGAGTGTTTGCCAAGAAATACTCCAGTGATGTAGTTTATTAAGTGGTGTAACATACAAAGGGCAATATGACTCAGCTCACGAATTGTAGTCTTCATCTGATAAATATAATATGCTCAAATGCTTTTGGGGACTTGAGAAAACAGTTTTCCCCAGTGGCTTCTTCATTTTATAAGTGCTAATAATATTTTTCTCCTTTCATCTTGTTATTTGCTAATCTGCACATAATACAGGTACACGTGGTGATTTTCCCTAAATCTAAGTCTTGCCTTCAGTTTCTCTCTATTCACAACCGCAGATTTTATTTGGCACACTGAGTATTTCATCAGATATTGACTGAATGCATTAAAGACATTCATACAACTAATAGCCATAGCATGTTTGTAATGTTACGTCACTGTCCTCCCATTGTTCATTGATTTGCCTGAGCGGGCCCAGTAATGTCTCCATTGTGACAATTGTTACTGTGTTTGGCATATTGAATATATCACAGGTAGCTTGCCAGGCTTTGCCGTGCAGGCAAGATACTCTCGGTAGCTTGCCGGGCTCTCCGAGAGGGGTGGAGGAATAGAACTAGGGTAGGCCATGTTGTCTGCTTGCAAGGCAAACGCCCTATCAGCTGTGCTATCGCTCCAGCCCAAAGTTAATTCTGTTGGTGAATTGAATCATCAGACTTTGATATTATTATGAAGTAGCTTATGTACAGTGGGGAGGAAAATGGTACACAAGCTATGAGATCGAGTAGATAATAATAACTCTAAGTTGTTTGTGGACAAGATTTTAACAACTTCAGCAGAGAGAAAAAAGTATTTCAAACTACAGAAAACCAGTTAAGACATTTATGGAATATACAATTACAGTTGTTCAAACACTAATCAGTAATTCCCTGCCCAGGAATCTAAGTATACCTAGAGTCACAGGGTTGGACCAGTAGCTGCTGTGTCTCCTCTTTTCACTCAACTTTAAAATGCTTCTTTATGGAGAAGGAATATACACTGACAATATACTTGCTTGCTTCTCCTCGCTTCCTTATATTGGCTCTATCAAGTTGATTTCTTTCCCTTAAATAAAAAAATTCCTTCTCATGATACATTTGATATGTCTTACACTAATAGTGAAGTTACCATAATTTAATAAGTCTATGTGACTTGGACATGTAAACGCAAAAAAACATGGCAAACATGTTTGCTGATTGTGTGCTGAATGAATGGCTAGTGCATTATTGAGTGTGAGAGTGAGTGAATGGCCATCAGTTAGGAAGCAAACCCACTCAAGAAAAACAGCTGGGTCCTGGTGATATTGTAGAATGTAAATTACACAAGCACACTTAGCATTACTCTTTGAATTCTATTATAGTCATTAACAAATATTTGTCAAATGTCACATTCCTCGATCTGCACATTCCTAGTATCGTATTTACGTTGTTAGGGAAAGCTGATTCTCTTGGTAAAAGGATAATCCTGTTTCACTACTGGAGAAATGGATCATCAGACAGTATTTCCAACAGTTTCTCTGGAAATCACTCCTTTGAGACTCAAAATTGGACAAAAATGATTAGATTTTATAAATGTTGTACCACTTCTTATTGCATATAGTATCCAATAAAACGAAAATCCCAAAAGAAAATTCTGTTTGTCTCATGGGTCTAATACTATAAAGTCTTATTCTTACAACATCTCCATCTTGGCATTTGTTTGTCAAAAATGGAGTAGAGGTAAAAGGATTCTTTTTGCCAGTTTATGTGATGCCATAAAGCAGCATTTTTCATTTTTCAACACTTATTAGCTCAGCTCTCCAGCTGCGTGGCACCACGCCCTGGTGTGAAACTGAGAGCAAAAGCTCAGACAAGTTTATATTAGCCTAAATTTATGGCTTTTCTTTAGGGTAGGGGATGGGATTTTTATGGACCTTGTTATTGTGTGATATTGCATCACAAAACATATAACATGGAGTAATATGATAATAATTGTTAGTGTATAATGTTTGGCTCCTTTAAGTAATTGTTAATACGTACATAATGAGAGGAAATGTAGATCAAGAAGTTAACAAACAGATCAATGAATCATTGAATAGCTAATCTAAATGCGTTTGCATCCTGCAAGATGTATGTATTTAAAATAATGCAAAACTTTCACTTAAATAGCTGGATTTTGATATGATTGCTTCAGATATTCCAAGGGGACAATTTCAAGAAGGCAAAGTTAATTGATTTCAAAGAATTTGGCTTGGCCAGCAGAAAATGTGTTCAAACAATCACTGTAGCATTATGTAGCACATTAAAGTGAAATGATTGACTACAGGCTAAAATTTTTAAGGTAAACAAACTTAATCCTTGGCTGCCACTTTCTTGCTCTCTCACACACCCTAGCATGTGACAAACAAGGGGGAGTGTCTTTAAGTTTTTTAAAGCTCCATCTTGAGTACAACTAAGCTTGGCTAAAACCCTTCATAGTTATGTTGTGAGGGAGGCTTAAAAATCAACACACAGTCAGGCTTTCTGTCTTCTTCTCCATAAAGCTTCTCATTGAAAAGTAGAGTGGAAGAAGAAGAGCTTTTGCAAACCTAATGAGCCTTGAAAAATATGCTCAAATTCTCAGTTAACCACAGAGGGAAGGGAGACCCATGTGTCAAACGTGCCTACTTGTAGGTTGGCACTGACAATGATCCCCTTCATGTGCTCCCAGAAAAAACAGAAGCAGTCTGATTGTCTCAATGACTTTGTTTGCATGTGGTAAATATAAAGTAGTCTTTTTGTAAACCATCTCAAAGCATCTAAATGTCCGGGACCATCTTTAACTCAGTGAATTGTTTTCATCCTTAAACTGCTAATCTTATTCCAGAAATAAAGCCAGGACACCAGACATTTTGCAGGCATTTTAGAAAGCTACATTTTTCATTTTTATGCCAACTGAAGAAAAGAATTTCATAGAAATAAATGGGCTGGAGAAATAGCCCTGCTGGCAAGGCATTTTCCTTGCACGCAGCTGACCTGGGTTCGATTCCTCCATCCCTCTCGGAGAGCCTAGCAAGATACCGAGAGTATATCACCTGTACGGCAAAGCCTAGCAAGCTCCCTGTGATGTATTCGGTATGCCCAAAACAGTAACAATAAGTCTCACAATTTGTTGTGAGTCGTTACTGGTGCCCACTTGAGCAAATTGATGAAAAATGGGAGGACAGGACAGTGCTACAGTGCTACAGAAATAAATGAGACATCTAAAGATCTGTTTCCTGAAGTCTATTTTTAATCTTTAACAAACATGAAATGTGAGGTATAAAGAAATAACCATGGGATGCTGGGGGAAAAGGCAGCTCATATAAAGAAGGGAACATCAAGTAAAGGATGTTTGGAGGACTCACTCAAGATGTGAGATGCGTGCTGAAAGTAGACTGTAGACCGAACACGATGGGCACTCAATACCTCTATTGCAAACTAAAAGACCCTGAAGGAAAGAGTGAGCAAAAGGGAATACCCTGCCACAGAGGTGGGGTGGGGTTGGGGGATGAGGTGTGGGGGTGGGAGGGTAGGATCATTAGTGGCAGAGAATGGGTACTGGTAGAGGGGTGGGTACTTGATCATTGTATAACTGAAACCCAAACACGAAAGTTTGTAAGTCTACAACTGTACCTCATGGAGTTTCACTAATTAAAAAAAAAAGATCTGAAAATCTGTTGGTGTGCAGTTCACTTCCTTGGGATTCACCCAGATGTCCTCTGTATGTATTTCTCTGAAAAAAAATGTTGACAGAAATGAAAGCAAGTACAAATGATGCTTGGCAAGGCTATTTGAAAATACCCATAAGGTAAACATGTCTACTTTAATTTTACAAATCTCACTTCTACAGGTAAACTAAAGAGAAGTGAGTACTGCTGGTGGGAATGTCAACTGATCCAGCCTCTTTGGCAAACATAAAAATTCCTAAATATGCTAGGAATTGAACTTTCATATCACCCAGCAATTCCACTCCTGGAAATATACCCTAGGGGCCCAAACACAATTTATAAAAGTCATATGCACTCTTATGTTCATTGTAGTACTAGTCCAAAGAAACAAAATCTGAATACAACCCAAGTGCCCCAAAACAGAACAAACAACTGAACTGAGAAGCAGTGGTACACATACACAATGGAATACTATGCAGTCATTAGGAAAGAATAAGTCATTTGCTGATATGTGCATGGATCCTGACAGCATCATGAAGAGTGAACTGCATAAGGAGAGGGTCAGACAGACCTATGCCACTCATTTGCCAGATACAAAGAAACATTGTAGGAGAATAATGCCCAAAGATAATATAAACAAAGGGCAGAAGAACTGGTCCAATGTGGAGGCTTTTTCACAGTGTGTGTGTGAGGGGGTGTTCGGACAGGAAAGCAGCCACTAGGATGGTGATGAGGGGAAGTGGTCAATTTGGATGACAACTGGGTGCCAAAAGGAGGTAAAGTGATACGCATGATTTGCTTTCACAGTACTGAAAACCACAGTGCCTTACAGGAAAAACATTTGTGGTGATGGAAGGTGGGTGGGGAAGGGATGGGGGGGATGGGGGCTGACCACATAGCTGTTTGATAGAGGGAAGGGGACACTGGTGAAGGGACTGGTGCTCCATTACTGTACTCCTGAAACTCATCATGGATATCTTTGTAACTTGGTGAAATAATAAAAGAAAAATTAAAATTAAAAAAAATAAAATTAAGAAATAACCATGGGAAATAAAGCGGTTATGTAGCCACTTGCTGGGAAAAGTCCATCTTTGAGCATCTGGAAAGCAGAAGAAATGGCTTCAAGATGAGCACCTGGTACTTTGAGCAATAAAAGAAAATAGGAACCATCACTCAAATAAAAATCACACAGGCAAAAATTTTACACTGGCTTTCTCAATCAGTCTTTTTGTATAGTGTATATTTTCACTTGGGAAGACAAAAGAAACAATTTATTACTTAGAAACCTATCTTGAATCAGAAAAATTTTTCTTTAAATGTAGGAGTTGCTATCATCCTGAATGTAACTAGCTGATTATGGTAACATAAATAAATTTAAGGCTAATTTGTTGGATATTGAAAAAGGTTATAAAAAGATTCTCATTGTAACTATTTTTTTCCAGTAGACTGGGAGGGGGAATGAACTAGTTGAGAGTGTCAGTGTTTTCACGATGGAAGTGGGATATATTAGAAAGCTAGAATGTTAGGACTGTTATCCATTGAATTTGGAGTTGAACATTTTGTTTAAGCTATTGAAATAAATATAGAATGTAGAAAAAAGGGGCATATGCAGAGTGGAGACATTGAGTCCAACTTTTCAGTTTCTTTTAGGGTGAGTAGAAGTTGGATGAGGGTGGAAATATGATGGGTCAGCATCTTAGATTAGGAATGGGAGTAAATTTGGGCAGTCATCAGTGTGTAAGTGTCAGATAAAAATTAAGAGGAGAGGAGTAGCAAGAAAAAGAGGACAGAGGATTTCCTAGAAAACCTATGTTTGAAGGAAAAGTCAGGAAATATCGAGGAATGTCATGAAAGCACAGGAGACAACTGTCCTGAGGTGTATTGATCAAGTCTGGGCAGAAGCCTGAGGACTAAACAATGGTATGGGTCTTCTCATAGCAGGAAGATGCATAGCTGTTCATCAGAGCAGTTCCAGAGGAGAAGAAAGACTAAGAGTCAGTCTGACTAAAGAATTTCAAGTTGGAGTATAGAGTAAGTTTGAATAGACATATGAAACTAATACTCAAATACAGTAGAAACAAGGACCAGGAGGACTGGTCCATGATTGGCAGCCTGCCTAAAATATTGGGGGAGAAGGCAATTGGGATAGAGAAGGAACCACTCAGAAAGAGAGAGAGAAATAGAGAGAGAGAAAGAGAGAGAGAGAGGGAGAGAGAGAGAGAGAGAGAAGAAAAGTGCCTGCCATAGATCAAGCTTTGTAGGGGTGGTGGGGGGCAGCAGGAGGGAAAGTGGGGATGTTGGACATTAATGGCAGGAAATGTACACTGGTGGAGGGATGGTATTGGAACTTTGTATGACTGAAACCCAAACATATTTTTGTAACTGTACCTCATGGTGATTCAATAAAAATAAATTAATTAAGAAATATTGAATAGACAAACACCTTTTAATTCTTTAAAAAGGCTTACGTGGGGCTGGAGCGATAGCACAGCAGGTAGGGTGTTTGTCTTGCACGCAGCTGACCCCGGTTTAATTCCCAGCATCCCATATAGTCTCCTGAGCACCACCAGGAGTAACCCCTGTACATGACCAGGTGTGACCCAAAAAGCAATAAATAAATAAATAAATCACTATCACTTTCACTATCTCCCTGTTGTTCATTGATTTGCTCTAGCGGGCACCAACAACAACTCCATTCATACCTGTCACATGCTAGTGTAGCCTGATGGCATAGTGGGGGCTCTTTCAGGGTCAGGGGAATGAGGACCACCATTGTAACTGCTTTTGGCATATCAAGTACTTCTCGGGTAGCTTGTCAGGCTCTGCTATGTGGGTGGGATACTTTCGGTAGCTTGCCAGGCTCTCCGACTGGGCTGGAGGCTTTGGGGGCAGCCTTTAATCCCCAGTCAGGCATATATGGGGCAGGCTACTCTCAGTAGCCTGCCAGGTTCTCTAAGAGTGAGAACTAGAGAATAAGAGGTTGCATGACTGCATTTTCAGTTGCGCACTTCCGGGAGCTTGGTTTTATAGTCTCTGGATCCTGGTCGTTTATGGGGTTACATGGCAGTTGGTGGGTGTAACTGTCTAGCTACTGGAAGATGGGGAATCTGGGTGGCGGAGTTCCAGTCCCAAACTGAGCAGGCTTGGAAATCTCAGCCACGGGTCCCACTCACCTGGGTTCCTCTGTTGGTTCCTTCATGCATGAGGCTCGTCCGAGTTGTGTGGAGAGTGGTTTCAGCATGGTTGTGGCTGGGTCTAAGAGGTCTTCAGATTCCGGGGCTCTTTTCAGGGCACAGAGAGAAACTCAACCTGCCCTCCTCCAAGGGGCTCTGTGAGGACAGCCAAGGATGGGAGCAGGAGACTCTGCTTTGTTCTCTTCCGGGAGCTTGGTTTTAAATAAATAAAATAAAAAGGCTTACTTGTATAGCTTGAAGAAGACAGAGATTAAAGGGAGGGTATTATCATTAGTGAGGATGATCCAGACACAATGTTAACAAGAAAAACAAGGACAAGGCAAAGGAATGAATAGAATTTGACGAAAGTGGAAGGGGATGCAAAGAATGCCTTGGAAAGTCAGGATATTCTTCCTTTAAAATTAAAAGAAATTGGAAAAGAAATGAAGACAAAAATAAATGTGAAGAGAAAAAAGCTAAGAATTATTATATTTTATAATATCCATTTACTAAAAAGAATGGAATAAGGAAGAGACTAAGGTCTTCAGAAAATCTAAGTAGGCTTATGAGAAAAAAACTGAATAATAATTAGGTAAAATTTTTGTTTTGATTATTTTTTAACTGAATTGCTGTGAGTTATACAGTTGCAAGGTTGTTCATGATTAGGTTTTAACTATACACTGTCCCAATACCCATCCTTCACCGGTGTATCGTTCCCACCAACAACATCCCTGCTCCTCTACTCACCTTCCTACCTCTATGGTAGAATTGTAGTAGAATTTTTAAATAAACACACATGCAAATAGAAAGTATTAAAGAGCTAATATCCATTACAATCAAACCTGTACCAGGAGCTTCTAAAAAGAATTAAGAAATGCATTGATCTTGTATTGACTATGAAAAAGAATTACATCAGCTAGTGTCAGACTATTGATCAGATTGATGATAATGAAGAGTTGTGTAGACCATGTAGTAAAAGAATGGATCCATGAAGGTGCATATGGCTAGAAAATTAATGATAGGATAAAGCCTGAACAGGTGCTAACTGAGTAAAATGAGGGAATGTGAGCAAGAAAAGAACAGGAAGTTACATACAAAGTACAATGAACATGGATAATTTTAGACCTGGAAAATTCCTAGGTTGCATGGGAGAGGAAGGAAGACAGAAGAGAATCTTTAGGAATTTACAGAATTTTTATGATGAGAAAGAGGGAGGATATTGTGTGTCCAAAATAAAAAATAAGAGTTGGGATCAAGCTGAAAGGAAAACCACAAAGCCAGAGGGTCCAGCTATAAAGGGCACAATCTCTGGGGAACAACAGCTGGACTGGAGATTAGAAGGAAAAGAAATGTGGACAGCTTCAGTGAACTACAGAACATACACTCTTGGAAACCTGCGATAATACTCCAACTTTAACCTGGAGTCAATTGAGACCACCAAGAAAGTCAGGTTTGGGGCACATAGACTTGAGTAGATATTGTTAAAGGTGCCAGAGGGTCATTCATGCCCACAATTGTCATTTAGACAAAACAGGTGTCTGGAGAAGTGAAATAGGAAAGTTGAACTTGAATGTTGGACATAAATGACAACAGTATCAACAATGATGTTGACAACAATGATGACAATGACAATGACAACTATGACAATGATAATGATGATAACTAAAATGGAGGGAAGAAGAGGACAGGACTTGATGACAAATTTGATGCAGAAAACTTGCAGATGCAAGACATGGATCAGAATATGGGAGAGCATCCTGCCAGGGAGGGTTGTGAAGAGCTCTGGAGTGTGTAGCCCAGGGAGAGCTTTGAACCTCAGACAATCTGCCCTTACCCTGGCTCCTTGTTTGTGATATGAAAAAATAAATCCATTAAAGAATTAAGAAATAATTTAAGAAATAAATCCATTAAAGAATTAAGAAATTAAGGAAGCCACAGAATATCAGAAGTCCATAAACAGAGTTATTATTGTGTCCTTCACTTGTATTAAAATTGACTAGTACAGTGTGGCTCACAGCAGAGAGATGTCATGGAGAGGCATATGTCTGGCATGCGGAATCAGACTTGGGTGACTCCTTTTGTCATTTGGGGCCAAGATTTCTGGTGAACAGGCTCTATTAATAATTACTGCATTCCAATCAGAAAACTGTATGGGTGGATAATATGAAAAAGACCATTTAATTACACCTGGAAATTTTTTTCCAGTCTCAGCTACATTTGAGTAACAGGCACCATAGTGTGAACACCCATTTTGATTGCAAAACATACAATTTTTACAAACTCTATTTTACCCAATAAGTTAAAATTTTGGATCTTTACTATGTATCACTTGAATAATCATCCTGTACAACATACTAATTTGCATCAATAGACCCAATTAAAATATGCTTTAAAAAGAATAAAATCAAAGATAACCCAAAACCTTAGATAGTCTCTACTTTTTTTTGGTTGCAGGAAAGTCCAGATTCATGAATATCTTAAATGAACTTTACTGTGGAATATATTTTAAACTGTAGTGGGTACTAATCACTAGTAATATGAATATTCAAAATATTTCTTGTAATGGTTATTGGGAGGCAGAAATATGATAATAGTTTATTACATTTTTGTACTTCATATTTTTCTAAAATATTTCCCTTAAGTTTATTTTTATAGAACGTGTCTTTGAAGAGCATGCCCTGGTAGAGTTGTGTCGATGCATATCATACTAGGAAAAAAGTCTCAATTATAAGTATGTTTTGCTCTTGTTGCCAGTAATAGCTGGTATTTTCTCCATATGAAATGTGATTAACAGAATTTCTTTTCCACTTAGCATGGGATTTACAGAGTTTTCAACTTACGTCTATATTTAGAATCTCTGATTCTTCAATGAATTTAAAAGTCACTGAACTACCTTTCCTAATTCTTTACAGAATAAGCAATGGGAGTGCTCAATTAGTCCCAGAAGGTTGAGGTAAAATTATTACCACAAAATAGGTTGTTTTAAAAGAAAAAGTGTGTCACTCACATTTCCCAAGGCCAGAATTCTGTAGTCAGCATGATGGACCACCCTTCCCCCCAGGCGTAATTCTTCCTGTTTCTTCCAGTTTTTGGCAACTTCAGGCAGTCTTTGCTTGTTTCTTGGTTTGCACCAATAGTGTCCTGCCTCCTCTGCCTTGGTCTTCAGATGACAGCAGTTCTGGGTCACTGTTTTTCCTAAGTGACTGTTTTGTCTGAGTTCTATGTGCTTGATTGTCCCTGTCTACAAACCTCTCTGTCCCTTTACTGATATGAAATCTAGTCATTGAATATAACTAAAGGGTGCCCTCTTAGCCTTGATCATTTTGTCGTAAAATTCTTCATGAATTGTATTTGTAAAGGCCCTATTTTCAAGTAAAATGCCATTTTGAAGTTCTGAATATGCAAGAATTTGAATGTAAAATGGTATTGGTAATGGCTCAAACTTGCATCATTTCTCACCTTAAATGCTATCCACTGGACCAGCTGTAGAAGGGAGGGTGCTCATATGAGTGACTAAAAATGTCAAAATCATAGGGTATACCACAAGACATATGTCTGTCAGTGGAGCTATCCCCTGAAGCTGTCCTAGCCCATGGTGAAATTGATGTACATACAGAAAGATCCTTGACCTGGCCCATGTGGTCTAGGAACTCCTGGATCATTTATCCATGGGAGCATTGCATCTTCCCTTCGATCTGTATGCAACATGTTTTCTCATTCAGTCCCACATTTACCAGTGTTGGAGCTAGGGGAAGAGTATCAGAGACTGTAGAAGGGCCTAGGTACCTCTGTGAGTACAGTGTTTTGTAAGCAGGTGTTTTGTGGGCTCTCACCCAGAGGTCCCAGGAACCAGAGAAAAAGAGTGAAGGTGGGCTGGTCATGGATCTAATGCAGTTCATTAGATGGCTGACCCTAATGCAGTAATGCTCATGAAGTGGTTTTCTGGGATTAAATATCACTTCCTACATCTTTTGTCCAATCATCAGATGTTTCATTGGATAGAAATAGTTATAGCCACCATCCTACAGGCTAGTGGTAAAGATTAAATCAGTTTGTAAAATTATATAGAACAATATGGAACAAGTGTTTAATAATGTTTAATTATCAAGAGTACTGTACTGTCTCTGTACTCAGGAATCAATCATGAAGATGCCCAAGGACCACATGGGTTGCCAGGTATCAAACTCATGTTGGTTGTGTGCAAGGCAAATACACCACCTGCTGTTCTATAGCTTCAGCCCCTCTGCTGGAACAGTTTGGCAGCTTAGTGACTTTTTATCCCTGGCTCTGTTTTTAATCTTTGGTAGTCATATACCTCTAAACTAAAAATTTAAGTAAACATATCTTCAAACAAAGTATAAAGGCTATGGAGAAAATATGTTAAAGTAAAAATGCTTTCCCAAGGTAAGGTAGCATGCCATTAATATGGATCAATTAATATAGATTTTGTATGCAACACTTTTGTAGTTATATTAAATTTTCTTTAAATTAAATGTCTGAATCCTGGCTGTAGAGATAGTATATTGGGTTAAGGACTTGACTTGCACACAGCTGACCTGTGTACTCTCCCGAGTACCACATAATGATCTTCTGAGCACAATAAAGGGGGTAAAAGGGGGGAACATATGGGGTTCCAGGGATTGAACCTGGGCCAGCTGCATACAAGGTAAATGTTCTGCATCTGAGTTATTGCTCTGTCCCTTGTATGGTAGTTTTCAACTTTGCTGTGCTTGTGGATCACTTGAGGAATTTTAAAATATGCCTAATATCATTCCAGTTACAATACAACTGGAGATTATGGTTCTAGGTATTTGTAAATTTTAAAAGGATTTCAGTGTTTGGGTCAGAGAAATAATACAGTAGTCTCGTCACTTGCTTGAATGTAAACAATCTCTATTTGATTCTCTAACATTGCATATGGTCCCCTGAACCCTGAATCCTGCCACGATTGATCTTTAAGTACAGAGCCTAGATTAAGACTTGAACATTGTTGGGTGTGGGCTCCCCCAAACACCTAACAAAGGACCCCAGTACTTCTGATATTTAACCAGATTTGGAAGTCACTAATTTAGGAAGAATTATTGTAATTAATTCAAGATACCATAATCCTAGGATGAATAACTTACAGAATGGCACAAAAGATAAAACTGTTTTGGCTTCTTGGGTGGGGGGGAGTTATCCTCAGAGAAGATTTCACATAGATGAACTTTTACCAGATAGGCCTCAACCTAAGTGGAAGATGTGAATTTGAACATGTGCTGTAAAAATTTTAAAATATTCCATTACAAAACATTTGGCTCACCATGATAAAAGGGATGCATGTAATATGATGTAGTTAGACTATAAGAGAAAACACAAAAGGAAAAACAGGAAATAAGATTGGGGCTATAAAACAGAAAAAAGATACAGGAGACCTTTATGGGCCCATGTGTTTGTCTAATAAGAATTCTCTTGTGGACCTTTGGGCACATGTTGCTATAAATATGGTACATATCTTTTGTATGCTTATTTTATATGAAATATGTGGGAGAGCAGCATTGTATAAAGTAGTCATATGTACTTTGAGAAATTAAATATCAATCTAAGAATTTGGGGGGGGGGAAGTTGGGCCTACCAGATTTTTGGTTCTGTTCTCTTGATTCTGGTTCTGCTCTCTTGGCAATGAGTGCTTGGGAGACTACGAGATGCCAGGAATAGAAACTGGGCTGTCTGTATGGAAAGCAATCACTTTGGCCTGAGTTGTTTATTAAGATTCTGCTCAATCCTTCAATTCTTGGAGAGCAGGCTAACATTTGCCAGTTAGAATAGGAAAGCTTGGGATGGGTTTTGGGCCATGCCCAGTGATACTCAGGGGTGACTCCTGGCTCTGAACTCAAGAATTGTTCCTGGTGGTCCTGGAGAACATTATGGGATGTGGGGTATCAAACATGGGTTGCCTGTGTGTGATGCAAGTCCCTTACCTGCTGTACTATCCCTCCAGCCCTGGGAAAACATTTTTGGATTTGAGAAATACCACAGATTCTATACATTTGAGAGCCGCTGAGAAGTTAATCTTTTGCTTCCAGTTGCTTTAGCTTTGGATAGTATTAGCTCAGCCAAGTTGGATCACATGTCCTTTGAGTATTTCCCCCATCATTTATAGCATTGCTTCACTTTCTGGCACAGCAAGCATTTAAAAAATTTTTTTTTCTTTTACTTTCATTTTGCTGTGCTGGAGCAATAGCACAATGGGTAGGGCGTTTGCCTCACATGTGACCCACCAGGGTTTGATTCCTCAGTTCCTCTCGGAGAGCCTGGCAAGCTATCAAGAGTATCCTGTCCACGTGGCAGAGCCTGGCAAGCTCCTCATGGAGTATTCAATATGCCAAAAACAGTAACAAGTCTCACAGCGGAGACGTTACTGGTGTCCGTTCGAGCAAATCAATGAACAATGGGAAGACAGTGCTACAGTTCAATGCTATCAAGAGTACATTATATAAGGTACTTTGATTGATCAAATGTTTGTGTTATGATCCTTAACCTCAGGGAGATGATTTCTATTTATTAATTTTTGTTCTTGGAGCTTATAATTTTAAAGACTCTTCACACAATCCTTCGCAAACCTTTCTATTTATATTAGAGGCTTAAACGTGTACTTAAGAGAAGTGGATATTTTATGTACAGAGTAAATAACAGAGTTGGGACTCAGCTCTAGGATATCTGTCTAATATAGTGATTTTGTTTCATTTTGTTTTATTTTAGGGCCACATGCTGTGAATCTCAGAATTTACTCCTGACTCTGCACTCAGAAGTACTACTGGTGGGCCTGGTGGACCACAGTGCATACTGGGGAGTGATCCCAGGTTTCTCATGTGCAAGGCAAGCACCGTACCTGCTGTACTATCACTCCAATCTCAGATATTATGATTTTTTTAAAGGAATGTATGGTCTTTAGTTCACATTTCTCTGCATAGAGATTTTAACCTCTGGAACTTTCCCCTAAATGCTGAGTACAATCAATCTTTTTTTGTTATGCTAATGATGTGACTTTGAAAGATATGTCAGATTAGGATCTGGTTAGATGTGAAATCTACCACATATTTAGGGGGTTGGAATTCTCTGTCACTTCTATTTGACCTCTAGAGGGTAAAGTCTATAAATTAGTACATTTGTTTATTTTATTTTATTTATTAATTTTTAATTTTTTTTATTAGAGAGTCACCGTGAGGTACAGTTACAGACTTACAAACTTTTGTGCTTGTGCCTCAGTTATACTATAACCAAGTACCCATCCCTCCACCATTGCCCACCCTCTACCACCTATAGTCCCAGCATCCCTCCTACCACCGCCACCCAGTCCCCTCCATCCCACCCCACCTCTGTGGCAGAGCATTCCACTTTGTTCTCTCTCTCCTTTTGGGTGTTGTGGCTTGCAATAGAGGAACCAAGTGGCCATCATGTTAGGTTCATAGTCCACTTTCAGCCCACATCTCCCATCCCATGCGGGCCCTCCTAGCACTCTTGACTTGCTGGTCCCTTCTCTGTCTGAGCTGCCTTTACCCCCAGCATGTGAGGCCGGCATCTAAGCTGTGGATTAGTCCTCCTGGTACTTATCTCTACTATTCTTGGGTGTTAGTCTCCCATTCTATTACTTTATAATACATTTGTTTTTAACTAAATTAATAAAACCGTCAATAAGTTAATGAGTCATGCCCATATAATGTAGCCTCCATTAAAAACTCAGAAGATGGGATCTATTGAACTTCCAGTTGAGTAAACTGAGTAAATTCTCCCTGGAATTTTGGGAGAATGGTGAAATCAGAAAGCATTGAAGTCCTATACTCTTTTTTGGTAACTTTTCTCATACATTTCTTGTATGTGGTTGTACTTAAATACTGTCCACTTATAACAAAGCAATAATTTTATAAGTTCAATGTCCCTGTAAGTTCTGTTGCCACTCTAGCAAATTAATCAAAACCAAGCAGGGAATCAATGGAACTTCCAATCCATTGATGGTTGGTGAGAAGATCAAAAGATGAGACATTCTGGAGTTGTGACTGATTCTAATGTAAAGGCAGCCTCAGAGTGGAAGACTGGTCCTCTCTTTGAGTGCCGTCTCCAGCTGAATGGTGTTTGCACTGAGTTGAATTGTAGGACATACAGTTGGTGTTGGAGAATTGCTATGGAACTTATTAGAGAATTGGCATGAAACTTCCCTTCTGAAACACAGCGGAGTTTGAATCAGGCGTATTTCTCTCTTATAAGCCACACCGTAAATATTCAAGGAGAGGGACATGCTGGGCAGTCACTCTATCTCAGGCTTCAGTGATAAGAAAAATTGAAAAGAAAGGACCCCATGTTATAGAAAATTTGTTGATTTAAAAGTCAGAAAATCTCTTCCTCTTCGTCCCCCAAGCTGAGCTGATCTTCTCCCCCACCCAGGTCTGTTTATCTGCTGCTTCTCGAACCCAGGACTTGGATTTCTCCCTGAAAGCCCCCCAGGTGTCCTCTCAGACCTTGGGAGACAAAGCAGCCCTGAGCCTCTGCCTCTTCCTCTTCGTCCCTCAAGCTGAGCTGGTCTTCTCCCCCATCCAGTCTTTACTCCCCTCACACACATGAAGTTCCACTGCCCCCCCCTTCCTAAGTGGGCGTAGCTTCTGTAGAAGTGGGCATGACCTAACTTTCAGTGATTCAACGCTCACACGGCCGCAGGTAGTTTGGTCATACCAAGAAATCTAGTCACCACTCCTACACACCAACATGAATAAGCAATGTAAATCCTCATCACAAGGGGAGTCGATGAAAAGAGTCTAGAAGCCTCTGTAGGTGCTACTCACCTAAGGGACCTCTCTGACAAAGAATTCAGATATGAAGTCATAAAGATGTTCATGAACTCAATGAAACAGTCAGACAGATATCCAGTAACAAGACAGAAAAAATCGACAAATTACAGGAAGAAATGAGAGCAGAAATTGGAAAGCTATGCACAGAAATATCATGAATTAAAGATTCCGTAGATGAATTAAAAAACTTAATATGTGCCCTCAAAAGTAGAATGACCATAGCTGAGGAAAGAATCAGTGAGCTGGAAGATCAGCTGCACCAAGCCAACAGGCAACAACAAACAATGGCAAGGGACCTCAAAAAAGCTCTAGAGAGAATCAGAATCCTAGGAGACGATTCCAAGAGGAACAACATTAGAATCATTGGACAACCAGAAGATCACGGAAACAATCTCAATGAAAAAGCTACAGTTAAACAAATCATCGCTGAAAAATTCCTAGAGGTTGACAATGCAGCCATTCAGATTCAAAAAGCCAGAAGGGTGCCAGCTAAAAGAGACCCTAACAAAAACACTCCAAGATATATCATAGTTAGAATGATCGATGCTGCTGATAGAGACACAATACTGCAAGCAGCAAGGTCAAAGAAGGAAATCACATATAAAGGAGCACTCCTTAGATTCACAGCAGATCTATCAGAGGAAACCCTCCAAGCCCGAAGGCAGTGGCGAGATGTAGTGAAAAAGCTCACTGAAATGAATGCTTCACCAAGAATACTCTAACCGGCTAAACTCACTCAAAATCGAAGGATCATTATACTATTTTCTAGAAATACAGCAGCTCAGGAACTTCATAGACTCAAAACCAAACCTAAAACAAGCGCTAAAGGGGCTACTATAAGACAAGACAAACCCTACAACCACAACAGACCCTTACAAAAAGATGACACAAAACCCCATAACAGTAATCTCTCTCAATGGCAATGGTCTAAATTCACCAATTAAGAGACACAGAGTGATAAAATGGATTCAGAGACAGAACCCAACATTCTTCTGCCTACGAGAAAATCATCTTAACAGTCAGAGCAAACACAGATGCGAGTCAAAAAATGGAAAAAATCCTGCAAGCAAACAGCTACCTCAAAAAAATTGGGGTGGCCATACTAGTATCTGACAACATTAATTTCACATTGAAAAAGATTAGAAGGGACAATGAAGGCTATTTTCACTTCATTAAGGGATACATACAACAGGAAGAAATAAAACTCTTAAATGTATATGCACCGAATGAGGAAAGAGCAAAATACTTAAAACAACTGCTAATAGATTTTAAGGAGGACATTGCTAGCAACACATAGTAGTTGGAAACTTCAACATTGCCTTATCACCTCTGGATAGATAAACAAGAACAAAACTCAGCAAGGAAACATAGGTTTTGAAAGAAGAAATAGAAGAGAAAGGGCTTATAGACCTATAGAGGGCTTTACACCCCAAAAAGAAAGAATATACATTCTTCTGCAGTGTGCATGGAACATTTTCCAAAATAGAACATGTGCTAGGACACAAAAAATACCTCAATAGAATCAGGAAGATAGAAATAGTATCAACCATCTTTTCAGACCACGATGCACTGATAGAAGTGAATCACACACAGACATGGAGTACCAAATCAAAGACCTGGAAATTAAACAACTCAATGCTGAACAATGAGTGGGTCAGGAGGGAAAATAAGGACGAAATCAAAAGATACCTGGAAACAAATGAGAATGAAGACACGAGCTACCAGAACTTATGGAATGCAGTGAAAGCCATATTAAGGGGAAAATTTATAGCACTGGAAGCATTTCTCAGGATGGAAGAAAGGATGCAAATAAAAATTTTGACTTCTCAGCTCAAGACCTTAGAAAAGGATCAAAAGAAAGAGCCTAAATCAGGCAGAAGGAAAGAGATCATAAAACTTAGAGCAGAAATCAATGACATGGAAACCAAAAGATCAATGAAACCAAGAGCTGGTTCTTTGAGAAAATAAACGAGATAGATAAACCACTAGCAACACTCACAAAGAAAGAGAGAGAGAACCCTAATAAACTGAATCAGAAATTTCATTTAATTTCATTTCATCATCCTGTTATTCGTCGATTGCCTCGAGCAGGCCCCAGTAACATCTCTTTCATCCTAGCCCTGAGATAATATTCAAGGCTCTTTAGGAGAATGAGACCCATCACTGTTACTGGTATTTGGCATATTTGGTACGCCACGGGGAGTTTGCCAGACTCTGACCTGTGGGCAGGCTACATTCGATAGCCTGCAAGTTTGTCCAAAGTAGGAATGAGATAATAAGATGTCATAAAAAGATGTCCTGATAAGATATTCGCGGCCGCACGGTTTTGGGAGCTGAATTTTATAGTCTCTGAGTCTTGGCCATTGATGGGATTACACGGCGCCAGGGGGCCAGGTGGTGGGTGTGACCCCCGTCTACTGGAATTTGGAGGATCTGGGTGGAGGATGCTCGACTCCAATTCGAGTAGGCTGGAATCAGAAATGAGAAGGGAGATATCACAAGAGAAACGAAAGAAATTCAAAAGATCATCAGAGACTACTTTGAAAGCCTGTATGCCATGAAACAAGAGAACCTAAAAGAAATGAATAAATTCCTGGATTCCTCTCATCTCCCAAAGCTGAACCAAGAAGATCTAGAGTACCTGAATAGACCTATTAACATCAAAGAAATTGAAACTGTAATCAAAAGTCTTCCCAAAAACAAAAGCCCAGGTCCAGATGGATTCACTAGCGAATTTTTCCAAACATTTAAAGAGGACCTACTGCAAGTCCTTCTCAAGCTTTTCCAGCAAACTGAAAAGACAGAAACTCTCCCAAACAGTTTCTATGAAGCCCCTATCTCTTTAATACCAAAAGGAAACAAAGATACCACAAGAAAATAATACTACAGGCCGATGTTCCTAATGAACGCAGATGCGAAGATTCTCAACGAAATACTAGCAAATAGAATTCAACTACTCATCAAAATGATCATACACCATGACCAAGTGGGGTTCATCCCGGGGATGCAAGGATGGCTTAACACTCGGAAATCAGTCAATATAATCCATCATATGAACAAAAGAAAAGATAAAAATCATATGATCATATCAATAGATGCATAGAAAGCATTTGACAAGATCCGTCACCCGTTTATGATGAAAACCCTCGCCAAAATGGGGATAGAGGGAACTTTCCTCAATATAGTTAAAGCCATCTACCACAAGCCTAGAGCAAGCATCATCCTCAATGGGGAAAAACTGAGAACCTTCCCCCTAAGATCAGGGACGAGACAAGGATGTCCACTCTCTCCACTACTGTTCAATATAGTACTGGAAGTACTTGGAATATTAAGGGAATCCCGGTCGGAAAGGAAGAAATCAAGCTCTCACTATTTGCAGATGATATGATAGTATACTTAGAGAACCCTAAAACCTCTACCAAGAAACTTCTAGAAATAACAGACTTTTATAGTAAAGTTGCAGGCTATAAAATCAATACACAAAAGTCTATGGCTTTCCTATATGCAAATAGTGAAAGAGAAGAAAGTGACATGAAGAAAACAATTTCGTTCACAATTGTGCCCCAGAAAATCAAGTACCTAGGAATCAGCTTACCTAAGGCAGTAAAGTACCTGTAGAAAGAAAACTACAAAATGCTACTTCAGGAAATAAAAGAGAAGATGAGGAAATGATAAAATATCCCCTGTTCATGGACGGGGAGAATTAACATTGTCAAAATGGCAATATTTCCCAAAGCACTATACAACTTCAATGCAATCCCTATTAGGATACCCATGACATTCTCAAAGAAATGGAACAAGCACTCCTGAAATTTATATGGAACAATAAGCTCCCACGAATAGCTAAAGCAATTCTTGGGAAAAAGAAAATGGGAGGAATGAACCTCTCTAACTTCAAACTCTACTACAAAGCAGCAATAATGAAAACAGCATGGGACTGGAACAAAGGCAGATCTGTAGACCAGTGGAACAGGGTTGAATATACTGACATCTCCCCCCAAGCATATGATCTTCTGATCTTTGATAAGGGGGCAAGAAATTTGAAGTGGAGCAAGGAAAGTCTCTTTAACAAATTATGCAGGTAAAACTGGATGGCTACATGCAAAAATGTGGGCTCAGATTTCTGCCTAATGCCATGTACAAAAGTAAGATCAAAGTGGATTAAAGAACTCAACATCAGACCGGAATCCATAAGGTACATTGAAGAAAAAGTTGGCAAAACCATCCATGATATTGAAGCTAATGGTATCTTCAAATATGTCAATGCCACTGACCAATCAAGTGGAAACAGAGATAGACAAATGGGACTGTCTTAAACTAAGAAGCTTCTGCACCTCAAAAAAATAGTGACCAAAATTCAAAGACAGTTTGCAGAATGGGAAAGGATATTTGCCTAATACACATCCGACAAGGGGTTGATATCAAGGATATACAAATTACTGGTCGAACTCCACAAGAAGAAAACATCCAACCCCATCAAAAATATGGGGCCATGAAATGAATAGAAACTTTCTCAAAGAAGAAATCCGAATGGCTAAAAGGCACATGAGAAAATGCTCCACATCATTAACCATCAGGGAGATGCAGATCAAACAACAATGAGATATCATTTCACACCACAGACACTGGCCCATATCCAAAAGAACAAAAGCAACAGGTGCTGGCGTGTATGTGGGGAGAAAGGGACCCTACTTCACTGCTGGTGGGAATGCCGTCTGTTTCAGCCCTTTTGGAAAACAGTTTGAACGATTCTCAAAAAATTAGAAATTTAGCTCCCATTTGACCCAGCAATACTACGCCTGGGAATATATCCCAGAGAGGCAAAAAAGTATAGTCGAAGTGACGTCTGCACTTGTTTGTTCATTGCAGCACTCTTTACAATAGCCAGAATCTGGAAAAACCTGAGTACCCGGGAACAGATGACTGGTTATAGAAACTTTGGTACATTTACACAATGGAGTACTATGCAGCTGTTAGAAAAGATGAAGTTATGAAATTTACATACAAGTGGTACTACATGGAAAGTATCATATTAAGCGAAATGAGTCAGAAAGAGAGGGATAGACATAGAAAAATTGCATACATCTGGGGAACATAAAGTAACAAAATAGGAGACTAACACTCAAGAATGCCAGAGATTAGTACCAGAAATTTTGTTCCATGGCTTGGAGGCCAGCCACACATGCTAGTGGAAAAGGGAGCTCAGATAGAGAAGGGAGCACCAAATACAGGGTGTTGAGAGGATCCTCTCAAGATGGGAGAAGCATGCTGAAAGTAGACTATAGACAAAACATGATTCCCACTCAATGCCTCTTTTGCAAACCACATCACCCAAAAGGAGAGAGTGAACAAAAGGGAATACCCTGCCACAGAGGCAGGGTGTGATGGGGGAAATTTGCACTGGTGGAGGGATGGGTACTTGAACATTGTATAACTGAAACCCAAGTACAAAAATTTGTAAGTCTTCAACTGTACCTCATTTTGTGTCACTAATAAAAATTAAAAAATAAAAAAATAAAAGTCCGAATACTTGCGTGTTAGGTTTTTCTGTGCCATTTGAGTTGAAAAATTATGTACATGCTTTTACAAAGTCAGTTGAGTCTTCATGAAATGAATTTTCATTCCTCATGTTTGTGTGATGTATTTCAAGTTAGAGAGCTCAAACTTGTAACATGCCCCCCTCTTTTGCTGAGTTTGTGTTTTCTGGTAGACTACAGAGCCTGGCTCATGGGGCAAAAATGTTTGTGTAAATGTTTGTTGGTTGCCATGTGTTCAGGAGCTGTTCCCAGGCACTGTTGATGCAATAAGGATGGAGCTTTTAAATGTTGATACTATGTAAATGTGATGTGATTGGACTTGGAAAGGTGCCTGAACCAGACCACCCATCATATTTATATTTTTATTTTATATTTTTTGTCAAACAGGTCAAATAAATTCAGCTGAAAAGACTTTGAACTTTCTTGATAGTGAATAATTCACATTTCATTTTAAATGCATATTTACTTGTCCTGAAATATTCTTACTCAAAGCTACTTTCTGGCTCATATTTTTTCACCTTTACTTACTTTAATTTAGCATGTGCTTTACAAAGTTCATTCTACCTTGTGGAGGCAAAGAGAACCCTGTCTCAGTTGCCCCCCACGAGCGGCTCTCCAGCACAGCCACGGCCCCAGAAGCACAAGGACTTAATGCAGAACCCAGCAGCTTGGAGCAGAAAAGTGAACGGACTATGCATTGATCCAGGCCATCAAGTCTGCCGGAGGGGAAAGGGTGTTGCCCCATTCGCCCTCTCCTCTCTGGAAAGAAAGATGGCGGCCACATGGGAGCCTTGTGGACAGCAGGTATGAGCCGGGGGAGTGGGGGCGACTAAAACCTCATGGGTCGGGGGGCGTTCCGGTCCGTCCTTCACGCCCTACCGAGGTCACCAGTTGCCCCCCACGAGCGGCTCTCCAGCACGGCCATGGCCCCAGAAGCACAAGGACTTAATGCAGAACCCAGCAGCTTGGAGCAGAAAAGTGAATGGACTATGCGTTGATCCAGCCCATCAAGTCTGCCGGAGGGGAAAGGGTGTTGCCCCATTCGCCCTCTCCTCTCTGGAAAGAAAGATGGCGGCCACATGGGAGCCTTGTGGACAGCAGGTATGAGCCGGGAGTGTGGGGGCGACTAAAACCTCATGGGAAGGGGGGCGTTTCGCTCCGCCCTTCACGCCCTACCGAGGCCACCAGTTGCCCCCCACGAGCGGCTCTCCAGCACGGCCACGACTCCAGAACACAGAAACCAATTTCTTAACTATCTGACTTTCAGTAGAAATACTTCCAGGGTCAATAAGTAAAATAGCAGAAATCCAAAACCAACATTTAATTCTTGAACCCAGCTGGAGAAAGCAAATCACTTCACAATGCTTTTTCAGCATGTCTGATTTGGGGGGGGGGGTAAACTCTAAATAATAGTGGTGAATCTTTTATTGAAACAATCTAATCAAAGCGGATAGAGTGTTAACTAGAATTCATCTGCCTCACAGGGACGGGGAGGGGTGGGGGGTGGGGTTTTATTGGGGTTCTTCATGGGAAAAAATAAGTATTGGTAAAGGGAAATTTGTTTGATATTTGCATGACTGAGACATAAACCTGAAAGCTTTGTAACCTTTCCCACAGTGATTCAATAAATAAATAAAAAAAAAAAAAAAAAAAAAAGAGAACCCTGTCTTCTCCTTTTTCTTAAAATTTTAACCTTGGGACTTAAGCAATGTTGAGGATCATCCCTCAGAAAATGTTACACTTTATGTGTTTCCCTAGACTTGTTCAGCTAACAAGATCTGTTTTATTCCCAGTTCTTCTTGGCATATTAGATACTCTTCAAATTCCTTGAAGAAAATTCTCTACCCAGGAATCACCCTTATGTCTGGCATCTGAAAGGCATGCAAAAAAAAAAAGTTTCATGACCTGAATTGAATGCCCTTTCTACATATGAAGTTTTAGCTTCTTTCTGAGTGGATCTATCTTCCGTCCCCTCCACCCATGACTGAGATCAGAATCCCTCATTTTTCTGAGGTGAAGCATAATTTCTAGAAGCTGCCTCTGAAAGACCTGCTGGCATCCCTCGTAATGACAACTGAGAGTCACAGATAGAGTGAGTCAACCTTAATCCTGAGAAAAAAAGAGTGAAAATAATGTAACTGTCTTGTAATGTAAATGTAATGTAATGTAAATGGTCTAGAGGTCACATTCTGAGCAGTTTCTTCTAGGTACCTGTCAGGGTCTTACTGTATGATTAATTGTCATTAAACTATGTGTGTATTTTAGAACACTGTATGATTGAATAAACAATGAACACACAATATAGATTATTCTCTAAGTTCAGGATTTTTTAAAAAATTGAGTCTTTGAAAAATAAAACTTTAGTATTCAAAACCAGAATATAGTGTCCAGAAAAGGGAAAATTTTGGTTATACTCGTGCTACATCTAACAATCAGGAATATGTATAGAATTCCTGCCACCACCACCAAAGTTCTGGTGTCATCTCATCACCAAAGTATCCTCAATCTGGGGAAAGTCTGCTCTCCCCTCTTGCATTTTCATTTATTCAATATGTGTTAGAGCAACTACTCCATGCAAAATATCATATTTTGGGCTTTAAGGGTTCCATACATTTCATTAATGAATTATTGAATTAAACATTATCTTTGTTTTTCAATAAATATATAGTAGAGAACATTAGTGACATGAAGATTTTTTTTAATTTCCAAGGAAACAAATGAAATCACTCCATATTATTTATAGCTCAGAATGTAATTGGAGGACAGGGCTTGATCATTTGGATGAATGTAAGAACTGACAGAGACATCCAAGAATCTTAATTCAAGCAAATGAATCATAGTATTGTAAGAAAGTAGATCTTAAAGGAGACATATGAAATTAACTAAGGAAAGATTATAAAAATAGTTGGAAAATTTGGCCCTCTGTGAGGTTAACTATTTTTTTACTTCATTTTTAGTGATTCATTTATTTGCTCCCAATTTATAATGGTCAGGAGTGTCCCCCACCAACATGCATACACATACACACCACGGTGTGCATAAACTCTTTCTCCCCTGTACTTGTCACCTGTGAGTGTCCCAAGTAAGAGACAGACGGGATTAAACAAGTGAAAGTCTATTCTAGTAGTAGGAAGTCTTTCCTGCTGACCTCACTGAAAATATTACAGTAGAATATGCTTTTGTAGTTCTCTTGGATGACCAGTCATTCACCCTGGTAAGCTGCTCAGGTGCCAATTATCATGTATTTTGAGGATCCTCTTTTAACAAACATGAGAATGAAGTTTTATTATTATTTTTTATGATAGGGACCTCAGGATCTGATTTGATCTTGAACTTTAAATGGTGACTCAGAGATCTAAGTTCCATGCTCAAGGATAGGACATTGTGTGCTAACAGGCCAGGAATTACCAGTTCATGAATCTCTTTTGATCAGATGATTTAAATATTTGGAGTTTTAGTAGAACAAAACAACAAAAAGCCATTTTTGAGTCTGTGCTTCAGTTATTCATGCATTTGGCTGTAAAATCTATAGATGTACCACAAGGATAGTTTCTTGTTTATGCGAAGCAATGTTTTAAGAACACATTTTTTTTTACTGTCATAAATAAAGTTTTTATTAGGACTTGAAAACCTTTCAGTCATAGCAATTCTATAGGGATAGTAACTGAAATAAAGAAGAGTAGTAGTATGTATAATATATATTTATATATAATATAAATAATGCCATTTTTTCCATTTCCAATGACTATACCATAAAATGTAAGCTTAAGTACACATTTTAAAGAATGAGGTTTAAATTACTTAGAACTCTCAGGAATTTCTCCTTCTCCCAAGTTTGGCAATTCAGACTTTTATCTTTATATTTTGAAATATAGAATACTTACTAATTTTTAATTTCTTAATTATGTCACCATGAATTACAATTATTCATGATTGGGTTTCAGGAATATAATGTTTCAATACTAGTCCCATCACCAGTGTCCACCTCCTTCCACCAGTGCTACTTCCCTTTCCTTTCTACTCACCCACCTCTTTGAAAGACACTTAATTCTTTTTTTATAACTTTTGGATCTGTGGTTTACAGTGCCGTTTCCAATAGAGCTTCATGCATGAGCTCTACTACCTTTCATTTCCCTCACTTCCTCTGGGGCGAACGCTTCCTTCTGCAGTTGTACATTCCCTTCCATGTCCTATCTCTCTATTTAGGCTTTTATTTTACTAAACAGGATGATTTATGCCCACATTATGCAAAATGAAAAGCCCTGAATGATTACAAATGAGGGGTAACTCACTTCTACTTCCAGTACTTATTTTCTATTACACCTTGGTCCAAGAGTTGCTAGGACCCAAGAGTTGCTGAAAACCCTCCTGCAGGGATTTTTTTTCACTATACTTTTATTCTGAGCACTTTGAGATAAGGAAAGATTAGGGCCTCTGTTTTTGAAACTCAGAAGGTAGATTTTCTTCTCTGGTTTGAAAAGCATACTTCCCACCCCCAGTCTCTCCTGTAAATACCACGCATATCTGTTTCATCGCTCTTTAATTCCAGGGAGAATTGATGAAAGAGAGCTGTTTTTCTCCTTAGGAATTTTCTTCAGATTACTCTTATTTCAGTATGCTAATCTTCTGTTTTTAAGTTTCTTCTTCTACACAAATTACATATATCTCCTAGCCGGGGATTTTATTCTGAATTTGCAATGAGTAGTAGAAGG
Source organism: Sorex fumeus (assembly GCF_029834395.1). NCBI lineage: Eukaryota > Metazoa > Chordata > Mammalia > Eulipotyphla > Soricidae > Sorex > Sorex fumeus. The sequence continues at coordinate 19,803,449 of NW_026606067.1, forward strand.
AAAGGAATTTCTCTCGACCTAAGATCTTGTTTCCAAAGATCTTAGAAGTAAGGGAAAGGCAGGGGAGTCTTGGGTCTCTCTAACGAAGGAGGTTATGGGGAAGAAAAAATAAAAAATAGTATAAGCAGATTATCTCTAACGTATTACAGTTGTAAGGGTCTTTGCAAACACAAAGCATCAGGAACTCAGGATCTGATAGCAGTTGGGGGGAAGGAGGATGACCACATGGTATGGTTGCTAATTTCCCAAAAGAGACATGTCAGCAATTTGAATGAGAAAAATAAACCCTGGGTGACTGATAGACCCCTGGCAGAGTGTGGCCAGCCACCCAGTGCAGAGCAACCTTCATGAGATGCTGCCAGCATAGCCCTATATTACTCTTTTACTCAAGGTGGTGAAAAAAGGTTTCTTATGCTTTCTTTTAGATGCTGAGGTTAGAGTACAAAAGGAGACATTCCTACCTGGATAAAAATCACCCTGAAATAAAGGTACACTATTCACTCATGAGAGCAGGTCCTTTTGTCTCTTAGCATGATGAATACATTGGTAGACCAGGATTGCTTGCTCCAGCTTTTCCCAGATTCATTGTCTGAATTTATTGCTGGCATAGAGAGCACTGTCTACCTCCCAGACTTGATAATTGAGCAGGCTCTCAGCACAGGTCAGCCTTCACCTTGCTTTAAGAGTTGAGAGGGTCTGTAGGTCCCAACAGTGAAATGCCATCAAAGGCCTACAGTCTCTAAAATGAAAGTGACAAGAAATAGAACTATCAAAGTAATTCCTCCCAGCTGCCAAATTTGGAGCAAGGCACCACCAAAGTCAACATGTGCCCAAATCCACTTAAGAGTCCTCTTATTGTTGATGGAATCTGAGTATTAAGTGAAGCCTCAAGATTTCTGAGTTCAGGTTCCAGTTGTTTACCAACCAAAATAAAAGAATCCACAAAAAACTGTTCATGAGGCTTCGTGCTTCAAATCATTCTTACCAAACATGTTGATGAGTTAAATATAAAGAATCAGAAACATACGGTTCACATTTCTGAAGAAATCCACAGGGTATATTAAGGGAATTAAAGGAAAATGTGTTAGGCCAAACATATTTAAGAATTTAACAAAACCAAAATCCACCAAAATAGTTTAACATTTTCTGGTAAGTCGGTTTCAGTTTATTTTTCTTTAGGACTCTGTTTTCTCGATTGCCTTAAACTTACATTTTTATGGGATATGAGAGCTCCATAAATATACATATTACCACCTATTTACCAATTCAGTCCCTTATATTAATCCCATGTAGAAAAATTTACCTCAGAAAATATTGCTATAGTTAGACACAATTCAAATAAGCAAAAGTAGTCAGTAATTTGGACCAATTAGACAAATCCAAATTGTGAAAACAATGTTTTATAATGTTACATATACATATGCAAAGTTATATATATGCAACTTCAACATTTTAAGTACCTGAAATATTTTTATTAATTTCTTTAGCTATTTTATTCATCTGATCTCATTTAAGGTTCTGTTCCTAGGTGTTTCGGAGTCAGTCACATTTTAGCAAGTAGGTAAATTAGACATAGAGCATGCTCTCAAAGGGGATATAAGACAGATTTAGCCTATGTTCCATGATCATGAATGCAGAAGTATGATATTCTTTACTTCCTATCTTAAGCTTTTTAAAAGTGATGGTTCTGAAGTGGTAGTTTATTATCTAAGAATGCATTGCCTATGCAGTTAATTCTCGAGGCTGACCCGAGTTCAATTCCTTCACCCCTCTCGGAGAGCCCGACGAGCTACCGAGAGTATCTCACCCACATGGCAAAGCCTGGAAAGCTCCCCGTGACATGTTCGATATGCCAAACACAAGTCTCATAATGGAGACATTACTGGACCCGCTCAAGCAAATTGATGAACAATGTGAGGACATTGCTACAGTGCTACAGTGCAGTTAATTCTCATGTAATTTAGCATATTTCAGAGGATGATCTTTACTAACTCTAAAAAGTAGGTAGAAATTATTCTCTCTATGAGATTCTTATAGACTGACTTCTGTTTTTATTAGTAATCCTCGACATGGAAGACGATTGGATTAATTAGGATTTTATGTTGGCCATTGATAGTTTAGGGTTCTCTGTGACTATTTCCAGTGCCACTAAAGGACTATGGTAAAGTAGGTGTAGAATAAAGAGAAAGTCAATGCAATATTCAGTTCTCTCCTTTTTTTGCACCCAGAGATGCTCAGGGGTTACTCCCGGTTCCACACTCAGGAATTACTCCTGGCAGTGCATGGGGGACCATATGAGACGCTGGGGATTGAACCTAGGTCGGCTGTGTGCACAGCTTACGCCCTATCTGCTCCCTATTGCTCCAGTCCATTATTCACTTTTTATTTGTTTTATAATATCTGGTCCATCTAGGATTCTCTGAAAAAATTTGACAAGATGGAAGAAGAAAGATGCATATTAGGCATCAGATATTAATACAAAATAACTGCAGAAAAGCATCTGACCAACTTTATTTCTGACTTAAACTTATGATGGTCTATGCACTGAATCACAAACATAGTTGCCTTCATATGCAAATACACTTGGTGTGGATTTTGGCCATTTCCAGCACTCCATGTATATTGGAGAGACAATTTTCCATCTTCTATCCTTGTTTTTTGTTGTTTTTAGTTTGTTCTTTTTTTTTCTTGAGGAAGCATCATTCTATGATGTTGGATAACTGATAATACCCTTCAGCCATTGATTCTTCTTTCAGTCAATTCCCTGTACCAGGATTTCTGTGGGGACTGCTGCCATAATCTAGGGTTGCTGCAATCTTCATGGCATTTTGGTATTAGGATTCACAAAACACTTACTTTGGTCAGGTTTTCTGTCACCAGAGAGCTGACCTTATAGAAACATCTGAGTGTGTCTTGCAGTTTCAAAGGTTTGCGGGTTAAAAAGGGAGGGGGACACAGCAGGTCTTTGGACTGCCCTGAAGAGGGAAGAAGTGTGACCAGAATCTCCCAGGAATTCCCTGAAGAGATCTGGTGAATGCTGTTGTCTTCATGCATTTAGCTTGAAATGGATCATTTGGAGGGCCTTCCAGACCTAAATTAAAGGCAGTTGGAAAGTACTAATTGCATAGCAGAAATTGGGGTTTGGGAAGGTGACAAGTCTCCCAGATGATGCTCAGGAAGTCTTGGGGCCCTGTCTGGCAGATCTTGACAAACTGTACCTGTGCTTCAATGTCACCCCCAAGAATGTGGCATTTATTGGGCCCCGTAGGCCATTCAGGTGGATCTTGGAACCCTTTAGTGGATCATGTGGCATTCATGATTCAGCTGGGGTCAGCTGCATGCAAGGAAAGCACCTTAACCCTTGTACTTTGGCCCAGAAACTCTAGGATCATGAAGAATGTGGATGAATCCCACTCATATTTGGCCATAATCAGCATCTACATGGCATCAGTGGTGTAGGGACATTTGATCAATATTCCCAGGAGCTTAGGTTCTTGGACAGGGTGTAGCCCTGGCTTTTAGGAGCTGAAGTACAGGGACTGCTGAGGTGAATGGAAGTGGGAGACTATAGATTAGTGGCAGGTGCTGAATGGTCCAGTCATGACTGAACAATGAAGGTCCAGGTTGGAAAAATGGGAAGGAATTCACATAGGATTACTGAAGGAATGGCATGGGATACTAGTGAGAAATGAAAGTCAAACTTGGTCAGTCTCAAAATTAATCCTGCTTATTTGGAAAACCAAATATGTGCTAGAACATTTACCATTTACTTATTTCTTACAGGACATTCTAAAAATATGACTACCGTGTTCATTGAGAATATGACTCTATGTCTTAAAAATAAAAAACCCTATTAATTATTTTAAGTATAAGATGGACTAATTGGATTATTAAATTGTGAGCAACACATCTATCCTAATATGAAGTTGCTGCATTATTTTGTTTTCTGTATTTTTCTTCTTATATCTAAAGTTTCCTGGACAAAATAGACCATATTGTGGTATTTTAAATGTTGCTCAAATAACTTTTTAAAAAAGAGATGATTAAAAGCAGACATCCTAAGAAAAACAGCTGTGCTTGGCAGAAAGATGTAATTTCTGACTGTCTTCCACAGATAAATTGTGAAAAAAGACATTATGAATTATCTTTTGCTACACATTTCAGACTGACAAATCAGTTGAATCAAACATTTGATCTACTTGCTTTCTTGTGAAAAATTATAATGCTTTGAGTTGAAAATGATAAGTTAGTTCCTTAGACACTTGTTTGCCTCTAACACATCAGTTGCTTAGTTGTATCTCTTAAAGGTAAATATAGAAGTCACCTTCACTAGACGGAAATACAATTTTGGCTTCAGATCAAGTAGGATAAATTCAAGCAAATGAAGGCTCACTTTGCAGTGAAGTTAGAAAAGTAAATTTACAAGTTTTCTTGAAAATAATGCTCTGTTTTATGTATTAGTGACATTTAGCTATTTGTAACATTCCTCCTTTCCAAATGCTTATTCTCTGATACTTTATGTGGTCATGGCTTGGACAGAGTTTTCCTCTTCCCTGTCACTAGCTGAAAGAAGCCCTACTCACTTTCCTAATCCCCTGTCCCTCCCTGCAAGAACAGCGAGGTTTGTGACCTTCCTTTCATGCCATGCCTTTCATATTTCTCTTTGTTTGATTTTGTTAGTTTGGGAACCACATCCAGTGTTTCTTAGGACTTACTCCTGGCTCTGCACTCAGGGATCACATCTTGTGGGGCTTAGGGGAGCAAATACAGTTTGGGGTATCAAACTTGGATTTACTACATCCAAGACAAGAGACCTGTCAGCTGTACTATACCTCGAGACCAAACTTTTCATGTTTTTAAACAGTGTTTCATAATATATGTATATCTAGTGGCTGCATAAGATAATGACTCTGATCCTGGCCAAATCACTCAAATCTTAGGGCCTTTGATTTCTTTTTTAAAAAATTATTTTTATTTTTTATTAAGGCACCATGAAATACAGTTTAAAAGCTTTCGTGATTAGCTTTCAGAAATACAATGTTCCAACATCCATTCCTTCACCTGTGTTGGGTAACATTGCTTTGTCCTTCAAGAAGCTTAGGTTTTATCTGGTTACACCCACCACAGTGCTCCAGAGGCACTTCCACTTCCATTGTGTTTACATGTAAACATGTAAACAGTCTTTCCTATGCTCTCCTTCCTACCCAGTTAATCAGCTTTCCCCTTAATCAGACTTTGTTAGTTTGTAAGATCAGTTTCCCAGAAATCTATGATTTTATATGTATGAGTGAAATATTGCCTTTCTCCTCTCCTTATGCCTTATGAACAGTTTACTTTAAAGTAATATCCTTTTTGTATAGATACAGGAAGACCGTTAACATTATGCTTTGTAATTTAGGATTTGATTGGCCTTGAATATTATTCACTCCCGGGCATCATCTTTCTCGACTTAAGCCTCAGTTGCCCATAGTTCCTAACACCCCAAAAGCAGGGTCCCGACGAGGGACTGAATGGACCCAGGGCAAGCAGTGAGCTACCCTGGCAGCGAAATGGGCCAGGCCAAAGTGCCACGATTCTTAACTATAAGTTAAGAGTTTGATCATAGACAAATGCTGTCATGATCCAAAGGTAACGACAAGACTAGGATCCTGCTAGGGGTGGGAAAGACTATCTGGCCTGAGCACCGTAGTCTGAGATCGAGATGGCCCTAGGAGAGCAATTCTATAAGTTTAAGATATTTCTTACTGTATCCATACAAAATGATTTATATAATATTTTATATGCTTGTTGGACAAGGAGAGGAGAGGCACGCCCATGGAATTCTGCTCTAGGGTGGGTCCTCCTGCTAAGGAAGGATCTGTCCTAGGAGCGGTCTTCCCTGAGGCTAAGATTTCTACCCCTGTTCATCTCCACCCCTATTGATTGTGACCACACCTATGTGTAATTGTTCCCCCAATTCCTCAGGAGAGAGGATTTAACTGTACTGTAGGAGTGAGAGAGGGGCAGGAGAAGGAAGAAGAGAGTTCAGAGAGGGGCAGGAGAAGGAAGAAGAGAGTTCAGAGAGGGGCAGAAGGAAGAAGCAGAAGTTCAGAGAGGATCAGAAGGAAGAGGAGGATGAAGGGGGATGGGGAAGGAGAATGAAGTAGCATGGGAGCAGAGACAGGAGAGACGAGGAGAAACAGAGAGAGATGGGAGCAGAGAGAGAGAAGGAGAGACAGAAGGAGAGATGAGGAGAGAATCAGAATAAACTACGACTAATACCTACCAGCCTGGCCCTCGTTCCTTCCTCCGCCTGACCATCGCCATCGACCTCTCCGGGGTGGTAGAAGGGTGAGACTACCGAACGCGGGTGGTGGGAGAGATAGAGCCGCCGCCGTGTGGGTGCCGTGCCCCCCAAGTTGTGTGAGTTTACACAACCTGTGTACATTTCCTAACACCAATATCCCCCATATCTCACCTGTCACCCACTCCGCCAGTCTACCTCTGTGGCAGGCACTTATATTATCTGTGTCTCTGTCTCTATGTCTCTGTCTATGTCTCTGTGTCTCTCTCCTACTTTGAGCATTATGGTTTGCCATCATGTTTTGTCCTTTACCCACTTTCAGCACACATCTTCCATCCAAATCGATCCCTTCTAACAATTATTGTCATAATGGTCCCTTATTCATTCCAGCTGCCCTCTCCCCCAGCCATTGAGATAGGCTTCCCAATAATGGGTAATTAGTCCTTGTCCTTGTTTCTATTATCTTTGGATACTATTTTTTTCGTATATCCCACAAATGAATGCAGTCATTCTGTGTCTCTCCTTCTTCTGACTTATTACACCCAGCATGGTACTCTCCATGACCATCCATTTATAAGCAAATTCCATGACTTCATCTTTTCTAACAGCTACATGGTATTCCATTGTTTAGATGTATCAAAGTTTCTTTAACCAGTCATCTGTTCTTGGGCACTTGGGTTGTTTTCAGATTCTGGCTATTGTGAACAGTGCTGCAATGAACATACTAATGCAGATGTCATTTATGCTGTGTGGGGTATTTTTGTTTTGTTTTGTTTTGTTTTGTTGCTTTTTGGGTCACACCTGGCAATGCACAGGGTTTACTCCTGGCTCATGCACTCAGGAATTACTCCCGGTCATGCCCGGGGGACCATATGGGATGTTGGGAATTGAACCCTGGTTGCCAGTGTGCAAGGCAAATGCTCTACCCGCTGTGCTATTGCTCCAGCCCCTCTGCTGTGTGTTTTTGGACCCCGAGGTTGTATTCCCAGAAGTGGTATTGCTGGGTCAGATGGAAGCTCAATTTCTAGTTTTTGAGGAATGTGCATATTGTTTTCCAAAAAGACTGGAGCAGTCAGCATTATTACCAAGAATGAATAAGAGTCTCTTTCTCCTTGCATCTGTGTTAGTACTGATTGTTCTTATTCTTTTGTGCGTGTGCCAGTCTCTATGGTGTGGTGTATTCTTGTTTTGATTGGCATCTTCCTCATGATTAGCAATTTAGAGCATTTTTTATGTGCCTTATGGCCACTTGTATTTCTTCTTTGAGAAATTTTTTTTTCATTTCTTCTTCCCATTTTATGATGGGGTTGGAGGTGTTTTTCTTAGAAAATTCTACCAATCACGTTCACGACCATCCTGTTGTTTGTCGATTGCCTCGAGCAGGCCCCAGTAACGTCTCCTTCATCCTAGCCCTGAGAGATTTTTTTTAAAAGTGCCATATCAAAGCTCATTCAGGGTTAGGAGAATGAGACCCATCATTGTTACTGGTATTTGGCATATTGGTTATGCCACGGGGAGTTTGCCAGACTCTGCTTTGTGGGCAGGTTACATTCAGTAGTCTGCCAGTTTGTCCAAAGTAAGAATGAGATAATAAGATGTCGTGCGGCCACGAATGTGGCCAAGTGCTTCCAGGAGCTGGGTTTTATATTTTCTGGGTCTTGGCCGTTGATGGCATTACATGGCGCCAGGGGGTCTTGGCCATTGATGGGATTACATGGCGCCAGGGGGCCAGTTGGTGGGTGTGACCCCTGCCTACTGAAATATGGAGGATCTGGGTGGAGGATGCCCAGCCCCGATCCGAGCAGGCTTGGAGATCTCAGCCCTGGGCCCCGCATGCCTTTGTTCCTCTGCCGGTACCTTTATGAGTGTGAAGAGTTGTCTCAGCATGGTGGTGGCTGGTTCTGGAGGTCTTTGGCTGCCAGAGCCCTGGTCGGGGCGGGGAAGGAAACTCAACCCACTCCCCTCCAAGGGGTCCCAGCGAGGACAGCCAGGCGTGGGGACAGGAGACTCTACCAGTGCCTTATATGTCTAATATATTAATCTTATAGGTATTGAGTAAATAATTTTTCACATTCCATGGGCTGTCTGGGCATCTTGGTCACCATCGCTTTTGAAATGCACAAGCTTCTTAGCTTAATGTAGTGCCATTTGTTTATATTTGTTTCCACTTGCTTGGTCAGTGGTATTTCATCTTTGAAGATGCCTTTAGCTTCAGTGTCATGGAGTGTTTTGCTTATTTTTTCCTTCACGTACCTTATAGATTTAGGCCTGATGTTGATGTCCTTAGGGCTGGAGTGATAATGCAGCAGGAAGGGTGTTTGCCTTGCAAGCGGCCAACATGGCCGACCCGAGTTCGATTCCTCCAACCCTCTCAGAGAGCCTGGCAAGCTACTGAGTGTATCTTGCTCACATGGCAAAGCCTGACAAGCTACTCATGGTGTATTCAATATGACAAATACAGTAACAGTTGTCACAATGGAGACATTACTGGGCCCACTCGAGCAAATCTATAAACAATGGGAGAACAGTGACAGAGACAGTTGATGTCCTTAATACATTTTAATCTGACTTAAGTGCTTTGCTTAGATGTTTGAGTTCATTATTTGCATGTAGCTGTCCAGTTTTCATGGTAGAACTTGTTGAAGAAGTTTTCCTTATTCCACTTAATATTTCTTGCTCTTTTGTCAAAGATTAAGTGACTATATATTTCAGGATCTATTTCAGTATAATCAACCCTACTCCACTTGTCTGCAGTCTGTCTCTATTCCAATACCATGCTGTTATAATTACTACTGTGGCAGTACAGTTTCAAGTTGAGGAAGGTGATGTCTCCCATATCTTTTTTTCAAGAACTGCTTTAGCTTTTCATGGGGGTTTATTTTCCATATTAGTTTAAGGAGTGTTATGTCCATTTCTTTGAAAAATGTCACGGTTATTCTTATAGGGACCACGTTGACTCTATAGAGTACGTTTTGACAATGTTAATCCTTTCTATCCATGAGCAGAGGATGCATCTCCATAAACCTTGTGTCCTCTTTTATTTCCTGAAGTAGTGTTTTGTAATTTTCTTTGTACAGGTCCTTCAACTCTATAGTTAAGATGATTCCGAGGTACTTGATTTTCTGAGACACAATTGTGAAAAGGATTGCTTTTAAATATCTCTTCCTTTGTATATAGGAAAGATATGGACTTTTGGATAGTGATTTTGTAACCTGACACTTTACTATACAAACCTATAGTTTCTTTTTGCAGAGTCGTGAGGATATTCTAAGTGTAGTATCATGCCATGTGCAAATAGTTATAGCTTGACTTATTCCTTTCATATCTAGATTCCCATTGATATATTTTTCTTCAGGACTTGGGCTGGAGCGATAGCACAGCAGGTAGGGCATTTCCCTTGCATGCAGCCCACCCAGGTTCGATTACTCTGTCCCTCTCAGAGAGCCTGGCAAGCTACCGAGAGTATTTCGCCCACATGGCAGAGCCTGGCAAGCTCCCCATGTCGTATTCAATATGCCAAGAACAGTAACAACAAGTCTCACAATGGAGACATTGCTGGTGCCTGCTCTAGCAAATTGATGAACTATGGGAGGACAGTGCTACAGTGCTACATATTTTTCTTGCTTAACTGCTATGGCAAATACTTTCAGTACTAGATTGAATAGAAGAGAGAGTGGGCAACATTGTTTTGTCCTTAACCTTTGAGGGAAGGCTTTTAGTTTTTTCCCCATTGGGAATATTGCTTGCTGTAGACCTGTGGTAGATGGCTTTGACTATACTGAGGAAAGTTCCTTCAACTCCCATTTTTGTTGAGAGTTTTTATCCTAAGTGGTTACCGAATCTTGTCATATGCTTTCTATGCTTCATATGCTAGGATCAAATGGTTTTATCTTTTCTTTTATTGTTATGAGGGATTATGTTGATTGACTTGTGAGTGTTAAACCATCCTTGCATGCCCAGGATGAATCCTACTTAGTCATGGTGTATAATCTTTTTGATGAGTTACTGGATTGTATTTGTTAGTATTTTGTTCAGGATCTTTGCATGTGTATTCATCAAGGATATCGGCCCGTAATTCCTTTTTATTTTATTTTTTGTGTTGTCTCTATCTGCTTTTGGTATCAGGGTGATATTTGCATCATAGAAACTGTGTGGAATTTTACCAGTTCCCTGGAAAGGCTTGATTCTGAATAGATCCTCTTTTAAGTTTTCGAAGAATTCACTCATCAGTACATCTGGGCCAGGCTTTTGTTTTTGGGGAGACTTTTGATTACTATTTCAATTTCCTTTGTAGTTATAGGTCTGTTCATATATTTCAAATCTTCTTGGGTCAGCCTTAACAGATTATAGGAGTGCAGTATTTATTTTATCCATTTATTCAAGATTATCTTGTTTCATGGCATGAAGATTATCAAAGTAATCTCTGATGATCCTTTGAATTTTTGTGATTTCTGTTGTGATGTTCCCTCTTTCATTTCTGATTCTGTTTATTACGGTTCTTTTTCTTTCTTTGTGAGTATTTCTAGTGGTTTATCGGATCTTGTTTATTTTTTCAAAGAATCAGCTCTTGATTTCACTGATGTTACAGATTTTTTTGAGCTTCCAGCTCATTAATTCTCACTCTAAGTTTTATTATTTCCTTCTTGCTGCATTGTTTCGGCTCCTTTTGTTGGTCATTTTCCAAGATCTTAAGGTGTGAGGTTACATTACTTATGTAGGCTCACTCTTCCTTCCTGAGGAATGCTTGTAGTGTTATAATCCTCTTAACACTGCTTTTGTCATGTCCTATAAATTCTGGTAACTTGTGCATTCATTCTCATTTGTTTCCAGGAATCTTTTGATTTCCTCTTTGTTTCCTCTCAAATCCACTTGTTGTTCAGTAGTATCACTGTATCACTGTATCACTGTATTCCGTTGATCATCGAATTACTTGAGCGGGCACCAGTAATGTCTCTGTTCCTACCAGCCCTGAAATTTTAGCAGCCTCTTCTTACTCGTCTTTTCCCAACAATTGGAGGATCTTTCAGGATCAGGGGAATGAGAACTATTGTCATTACTGTATTTGGCATATTGAATATGCCACAGGGAGCTTTCCAGCTTTTACCGTGTGGGCAGAATACTCTTGGTAGCTTGCTGGGCTCTCTGAGATGCATAAATGGGTAGGAACTGTCTTATAATGTGTCAAAGAGTCTGGAGAGTGACCTGAGCATGGTGGTGGTTGGGCAGTGGAGGTTGGATGCTGGGGTAGGATCCCTTGGCGTGGGAAGGGCTCTTACCCGCCCCACAGCCTGGCACAGAGTCTGGTGGCATGGTTCTGGGGGGGGCTCCTTTTATATTCCCATCTGGGAGGAACATCTGTGAGTTCTGGAGGGTGGCCGATGAGGAGATTATCTGATGCCAGCAGGGTGTGGCCTATGGGTGTGATCCCTGAGTCATAGGAGATCAGGGGAAGCAGGCAGAGGATCTGTGTTCCAGGTCCCATTGAGTTCAGAGTCCAAGGTCACAAATTTCTGCATTATCTAGATTCCATGAGACTTCATTCATGTGTGAGGCTCGGCCTGAGCATCCAGAAAGTGACCTGGAGTGTGGTGGTGGTTGAGCAATGGAGGTTGGCTGCTGGGGCTGGGTCCCTTGGGTTGGGGAGGACTCTCAGAAACTGTGTGAAGCATTACTCAGTGCATCATGGTTTGACAATATTGTTGATATATTTCTATCCTCTTAATTTCAGGTCATATGTTTTGTGGTACAGCATGTGTTCTATCTTGAAAACTGTGCATATGCACTGGAGTAGAATGAGTATTCTGCTTTATAGGGATGAAACGTCCTTTATCTATCTACTAAACCCTTCTCTTCCATTTCTCCCCTCAAAGAAAGTATGTCCTTGCTGAGCTTGAGTCTGGATGATCTATTGTGAGATGATAAATTGATATTGAAATCTCCAATTATTATCGTGTTGCTCTCAATATCTTTCTTCAAGTCCATTAGCAGTTATTTTAAGTATTTTTCTGGTCCCTCATTAGGTGCCTATTCATTTAGGAGTGTGAGTTCTTCCTAATGTGCAGATCCCTTAATATTTAAGAAATAACCTTCACTGTCTCTTATAACCTTCGTCAGTCTAAAGTCTATGTGGTCAGATAGTATGGTCACCCCAGCTTTTTATTTATTTATTTATTTATTTATTTATTTATTTATTATTAGTGAAACACCATGAGGTACAGTTGTAGAAATACAAGTTGTTGTGCTTGAATTTCAGCTATACAATGATCGCGTACCCATCCCACCACCAGTGCCCATTCTCCACCCCCACCAATCCCAGTATCCCTCCCACCCCTCCCATCCCCCATCCCACCCTGCCTCTGTGGCAGGGCACTCCCTTTTGTTCTATCTCTCCTTTTGTCAACCCAGCTTTTTGAGAGTGTTGTTTGTTTACAGAATTGTTTTCTAGACCTTCACTTTGAGTTTGTTTGCTCTGACTGTTCATTATTTTAATTTTAATTTTTATTAGTGAGAAATCATGAGGTACAGTTGTAGACTTACAAATTTTTGTGCTTGGGTTTCAATTATACAATGATCAAATACCCATCCCTCCACCAGTGCCCATTTCCCACCACCACGGATCCCAGTATCCCTCCCACCCACCAGTTGTGTTTCTTGCAGGCAGCAGAATATTGGGTTTAAATTTCTGATCCTTCCTGCCACTTGGTGTCTCTTTATTAGTGCATTTAGCCCATTGACATTGAGAGAGACTGTTGTCATGGGGTTTTGTTCCATATTTCTGCAGGAGTTTGGTGTGTTTGAGGGGAATGTACAGTCTTAAAGTTGTCTATTTAGTTATTCCTATAGCCAGGATTTTGAGTCTTTGAAGTTTCTGAGTTTTGTTTGTCAGTGAAGATGTAGCTGTGAAACTCTTCAACTATGAGTGAGAGTCTAGCTGGGTTAAGTATTCTTGGTTAGGCATTCATTACATTGAATTATTTTATTATATCTCCCTACAGTCCTCAAACCCAGAGAATTTATCAGATAAGTCTACTGTAAATCTTGTATTTTTTTTAGATTTTTATAAGTTAAACACCGTGAGGTACAGTTGTAGATTTACAAAGTTTTGTGTTTGGTTTTCAGTTATACAATGATAGTATACCCATCCCTCCACCAGTGCCCATTCTCCACCACCACTGATCCCAGTATCCCTCCCATCCCCCGCACTCCCCCCATGCCATCCTGCCTCTGTGGCAGGGCATTCCCCTTTGTTCTCTCTCTCCTTTTGGGTATTGTGGTTTGCAGAAGAGGCATTGAGTGGCAATCATGTTCAGTCTAAAGTGTACTCTCAGCATGCATCTCCCATCCTGGAAAGATGCTCCCAACACCCTTCAGTTGGTGCTCCCTTCTCTATCTGAGCTGCCTTTACCCCTAGTGCATGCGGCTGGCCTCCAAGCCATGGAGTAAACCTCCTGGTACTTATCTCGGCTATTCGTGTGTGTTAGTCTCCTATTTTGTTGCTTTCTGTTCCCCAGATGGATGTAATCTTTCTATGTCTGTCCCTCTCTTTCTGACTCATTTCGCTTAGCATGATACTTTCCATGTAGTACCACTTGTATATAAATTTCATGACTTAAAAAAATATATAAAAAAATAAATAAATTTTATGACTTGATTTTTTCTAACAGCTACATAGTACTCCATTGTGTAGATGTACCAAAGTTTCTTTAACCAGTCATCTGTTCTCGGGCATTCAGTTCTTCTCCAGATTCTAGCTATTGTTAACACTGTTGCAATGAACAAACAAGTGCAGACATCACTTCGACTATACTTTTTTGCCTCTCTGGGATATATTCCCAGGAGTGGTATTTCTGGGTCAAATGGGAGCTCGATTTCTAATTTTTTGAGAATCGTCTATACTATTTTCCAAAAGGGCTGAACCAATCGACATTCACACCAGCACTAAAGGAGGGTCCCTTTCTCACCACATCCGCACCAACACTGGTTGCTTTTGTTCTTTTGGATGTGGGCCAATCTCTGTGGTGTGAAATGATATCTCATTGTTGTTTTGATCTGCATCTCCCTGATGATTAATGATGTAGAGCATTTTCTCATGTGTCTTTTAGCCATTCGGATTTCTTCTTTGAGAAAGTACCGTGTGCACTGGAGAAGAATGTGTACTCTTTTTTTGGGTGGGTATAATTCCCAGTATAGGTCTATAAGCTCTCTATCTTCTATTTCTTCTTTCAAAGCCAATGTTTCCTTGCTGAGTTTTGTTCTTGTTGATCTATCCAGAGGTGATAAGGCAATGTTGAAGTCTCCCACTATGATTGTGTCCTCTTTAAAATGTCCTCTTTAAAATCCCTTAGCAGTTGTTATATTTAGCTGTTCCCTCATTAGGTGTGTATACATTTAAGAGTGTTATTTCTTCCTCTTGTACGTATCCCTTGATGAATAGAAAATAGCCTTCGCTACCCCTTCTAATCTTTTTCAACGTGAAATTAATGTTATCGGATACTAGTATGGCCACCCGTGCCTTATTGAGGGAGCTGCTTGCTTGCAGGATTGTTTTCCATCTTTCAACTTTGAGTCTCTTTTTGCTCTGACTGTTAAGATGAGTTTCTTTTAGGCAGCAGAATGTTGGGTTCTGTCTCTGAATTCCTTTTGCCACTCTGTGTCTCTTAATTGGTGAATTTAGACCATTGACGTTGAGAGAGATTATTGTTATGGGGTTTTGTGTCATCTTTTTGTAAGTGTGTGTTTTGTTTTTAGTATGTCTTGTCTTATAGTCGCCACTTTATCCCTTGTTTTAGGTATAGTTTTGAGTCGATGAAGTTCCTGAGCTGCTGTTTATCTAGAAAATAGTGTACCGTTCCTTTGAGTTTGAGTGAGAGTTTAGCCGGATAGAATATTCTTTGTGACGCATTCATTTCAGTGAGTTTTTTCACTATCTCCCACCATTGCCTTCGGGCTTGGAGGGTTTCCTTTGTTATGTCTGCTGTGAATCTAAGGGGTGCTCTTTTGTGTGTGATTTCCTTCTTTGCCCTTTCTGCTTGCAGTATTGTGTCTCTATTGGTGGCATGATCATTCTAACTATGATATGTCTTGGAGTGTTTTTGTTAGGGTCTCTTTTACCTGGCAGCCTTCGGGCTCCTTGAATCTGAATGGCTTCACTCTCCAGCTCTGGCAATTTTTCAGCAATGATTTCTTTAACCGTGGCTTTTTCATTGAGATTGTTTCCCTGAGTTTCAGGTACTCCAATGATTCTAATGTTTTTCCTCTTGGAATCATCGCCTAGAACTCTGATTCGCTCTAGAGCTATTTTGAGGTCTCTTGCCATTGTTTGTTGTTGTCTGTTGACTTGGTGAAGCTGATCTTCTAGCTCACTGATTCTGACCTCAGCTGTGGTCATTCTACTGTTGAGGGCACAGACTGAGTTTTTTAGTTTATCTATGGAATCTTTATTTCGTGACATTTGTGCTCTCATTTCTTCCTGTAATTTGTCGATTTTTCTGTCATGTTACTGGATATCTGTATGACTCTTTCATTGAGTTCAATGAACATCTTCATGACTTCATATCTGAATTCTATCTCAGAGAGGTCCTTTAGGTTTGTAGCACCTACTAGGGCTTCTGAACTCTTTTCATGTTTGTCCCCACGTGATGGGGATTTGCGTTGTTTCTTCATGTTGGTGTGTAGGTATGAGAACTGAGATGTTCCACTAGAGTTTTTGGTATGAGTAAACTAACTGCAACCAAAATCAGGCCACTCCCACTTCTGTAGAAACCACGCCCATTTCTAAAGAGGCCATGCCCCCACGGGAACCTGGTGTGTGGAGGGGTACTAGCCTGGAGGGGAAGAAGACTGGCAGGCATTGGGGATGAAGAGGAAGAGCAAGTCTACTGTAAATCTTAAGGATGCTCCTTTACAAGCAATTTTCTTCTTTACTCTTGCTGCTTAGAGTATTTTATTTCCATCTATGGTTTTCATCATTTTGATTAGGATGTAAAAGGTAAAGGCCCTCCCGTTGTTCGTCGATTTGCTCAAGCGGGCCCAGTAACGTCCCCATTGGAGACTTTGTTGTTACTGTGTTTGGCATATCGAATACTCTCGGTAGCTTGCCGGGCTCTCCGAGAGGGGCGGAGGAATCGAACTCGGGTCGGCCATGTTGGCCGCTTGTAAGGCGAACGCCCTACCCGCTGTGCTATCGCTCCAAGACAGGATGCTATCGTTCAAAGACAGGATGTGTCTTTGAATATTTTTATTTGGATTTCTTTTATCTGCTACCCTTTGGGCCTCTTAAATCTGGAAACGTGCTCTTCAGCTCCAGGAATGTCTCATCAATGATGTCTTTCACAGTTGCTTCTTCATCATTGTTTTCTTCCTGTCTCTCTGGGAGTCCAATGTTTCTTATATTATTTCTCTTGGCTTCATCCCGATTTTCTCTTTATATCTGTTGGTTTATTTTGAGGCTCATTTCCATCTTCTGTGGTTGACTAGAAATTCTCTGCACCTCATCTTGGAACTCACTGATTCTGTCTGCAGCATTTGTTACTCTGTTGCTGAGACCTTCCAGTGAGTTTTTCATTCATCTACCAAGTTTTTCAAGTCTGTAATTTCTGCTTTTTTAAATTATATTTTCCTCATTTATGCTCTCATATCCTCTGTATTTTATTGGCAGTGTGTTCCATTGCTTCTTTGAGCTCTGTATGCATTCATAACAGCTTCATTCTAAATTCCTTATCTGACAGCTTATATAGTTCATTATTACTGTTTGGTTCTTCTGGACTAGTGATGATTTCACTCACTAAGTTTGATGAGTTTCCTTGTTGTTTTACAATTGTGATCTCTGCTGTTTGGGATTGTTCCTTGTGTGTTTTTGTGTGTTTAGGACCCTGCAGTTAGGCTGTTTTTGTATGTTACAGTGAGTTATGGAGAGGTGAAGAAATTTGAGATCTGGGTACACTGGTACCTCTAATATTGGATATAGATAAAGTAACTTCTTCTTGCATACTCTAGCATGTCTGTGCAGTTTTGAGGTTAGAGATTTTAATGGGATGCCATTGAGGGTTAGTTTCAGAGGTGAGATGCTGAAGGACCACCCTTCCTTTTGTGTGTGGGGTGAACTTTAGACTGAGGGAGGGTAAGGAGCTCTCTATGGTGCATACACCTGAGTTCAAGATGTTAGACCTGATTTCTTTCTTATGATATATAGTTGGTGATAAGTAATAATTTACCCTGGATGCTTTTTACAAAGAATTAATTTTGTTAATATTTATAATTTGGCAGAATCTTCTGCCTTCGCACCAGGCTGTCTTCACCGGGGGCCCCTTCGGGAGGCGGCAGGTTGAATTTCCCTCCCTGCCCCAAGCAGAGCCCTGGAAGCCAAAACCCTCCAGAACCCAGCCACAGTCGTGCTCAAGACCACTCTCCACATGCTCTGATAAGCCTCACCTATGAGAGAACCTGCACAGGTACCCAGGTATATGGGAACTGTAGCTGAGATCTCCAAACCTGCTTGGATAGAGACTGGGCCTCCTCCATCAAGGTTCCCTGTTTTCCAGTAGCTTGGCAGCCACACCCACAAACAAACTACCCTCTCTCCTCTGTGCCATGTAATCTCATCAATGGCCAAGATCCAAAGACTATAGAACAAAGCTCCCAGAAGAGAGCAACAAAGCATTTTTTGGATCATTACCGTCCCTCTTGGAGAGCCTAGCAAGCTACAGAGAATATTCTGCCCATATGGCACAGCCTGGCAAGGTACCCATGATGTATTCAATATGCCAAGAACAGTAACAATAATGGGCCCCATTCCTCTGACCCTGAAAGAGCCCCCAATGCGCCATTGGGCTGTACTATCACACAACAGGAACAAATGGAGACTTTACTGTCGCCCATTCAAGCAAATTGATGAACAATGGGACGACAAGTGATACAAATGATCACAAATCACAAATCATCCTGTTATTCGTCGATTGCCTCGAGCAGGCCCCAGTAACGTCTCTTTCATCCTAGCCCTGAGATTATATTCAAAGCTCTTTAGGAGAATGAGACCCATCATTGTTACTGGTATTTGGCATATTGAGTAGGCCATGGGGAGTTTGCCAGGCTCTGCCGTGTGGGCAGGCTACATTCGGTAGCCTGCCAGTTTGTCCAAAGTAGGAGTGAGATAATAAGATGTCGTATTCGCGGCCGCACGATTCCGGGAGCTGGTTTTTATAGTCTCTGAGTCTTGGCTGTTGATGGGATTACACGGCTCCAGGGGGCCAGTTGGTGGGTGAGACCCCCACGTACTGGAATTTGGAGGATCTGGGTGGAGGATGCTCGACCCCAATCCGAGTAGGCTTGGAGATCTCTGCCCCAGAACCCGCGTGGATACAAGTGATACAAGTGAATATTTATAATTTATACATTTTACTTCATTATAATTTAAAACAAATTACAGTTTTTTATGCCATTATTTGTTGGCATAAATATTGTTGAAAATCTTTTTGTTTGTTTGTTTATACTTGGCTCATACTTAGCAATGTTCAAGTCTTACTCTGGATGGTTCTGTGCTCAGAGGTCAGCCCTAGAGGTATTCAAGGGACAATATGTGGTGCCATGAATCAAACAGTACCATGATTGCACACAAGGCAATTGGCTTAACCTCCATGTTATATTTTCACCCCCTATAAATCTTAAATTATGCGCCCATTTTTATTATGCTACATTCACAAAGCACATAGAGGAAGCTTGACAATAAATAGTTAATGTTATAAAAAGATTGTTTTAATAGTATAAGTGTTTTGAGGGAAAAAAAGCCTTGGAGGCCTTCCACATAGAGAAAATTGACCATAAAATTTCTTGGTTCTCATTACATATTACGTGGGCTTCTCCTTTGATTTTAAATTCTTAACCTTACTTTAGAAAACTAATGTTTACTTCTGGTTTGAATTTTTACTAATCTAGCCTGGCATGGGAGACCTAAACAAGTTTTAAATCTTGATTAATTTTTTTCTTCATTTTCTCAAAAACATGTGGATCTAGGTTTCTTTTATTGTTGTAAAGCATTGTTTTACAGATCCTTTTATAGGTTCCTTTTACTACCAAAGGTTTTGGTAGAGTGGAACAGTGTGCCATAGATGTAGCAATAACTGTGAAAGATGATTAAGATCTGGTGTCCATTTTAGCCCTTTTCCTGCCCTTTTTATTTCTACTGTCTTCACATTAAGACCATTTTCCAGTTCAGCTCTGCTGACCCCCTAGTCCTCCTTCAGAAACTAGCAGCGAGGGGTTAGTTTTCCTGCCTTTTCTTTCCCCCTGGTCTTTAATTGCTCATTAGCATTTGCCAGGAGAATAGCTCTTACCTTTACTGCTTTCTTCTAAAACCATATTTCAAGAGCTTATTATGTTCAGCTAAAACCCTTTCCTGTGGTTTGGATATGCTCCCTTCACTCATTGCTGGATCTCAACCTGCCCCATGGTCTTACTTCCACTTATTTCACCCATGGTGCCTTCAAGCCCCATGTGCTGAATTTCTTTATAATATTTGAAGACTTTCTGCCTGTAAATGTTTTATATACAATTTTCCTCTTTTCTTTGGTGGCCTGTATTATTTTGACTCTGGTGAGTTTTAACTTGTAGTATTTTCAGTAAGTCAAACTTGAGCAGTTTAAAAATATAATTTGTCTTTCCAGGAGATTTCCAGAAGCCCTCAGAACCCTGGATCAAGGTGCTTCTGTCTGCCTTAAAAATTTGTTTTGCTTAATTATTTCTGTCATATTCTGAGCTGGCTGTTGAATTCAGAGTTATATTATGTATACTTTCCTAAAAGGTGGGTAAAATGTATTCATACTTCTTTTCCATTTTATTATGGTTTCTTGGCCTCAAAATAAATTTTTTGGGGGAGATGCCACACTCAGTGGTCTTCAGGACTTATTACTGGCTCTGGATTACTCTTGCTGGTTCCCCGTGGACCTTGTGTGGTGCCAAGAATCAAACCTATGCAGGGTGAGTTAAACACGAACATTTAACCCGCTATACTACCTCTTCATTCCCCTTATTTTTGTGTAATATGAAATTGGGCCTCTCTCATCTTTTTCACTGAGTTGCCACCTGAAATTTCCGAACATCTTATTTATTTACTTACTTATTTTAAAATAGAAAACAGGTGGCTCATGTCTTATCCTAGAGATATTTTTAAGTAAAAAGAAAACAGCTTTCCCTGCTTAAATGAAATATTATGTTCCTATCAGAGATTTGGGAAAGAGAGTAACTTCAGAAAAATTTCCAAATATAGGAAATCACATAAAGCTGAAGAAAAGAGTGTGTGTTGTTAGGACTCACCATAGCCATGCCTACAGACCCCGAGCCAGGCTGTTTCATTTGGGTTGACATGGAGGAGAGAGGGTGAGGCCCCTCTCAACTCCAAGGAGCCAACCCGGCAACCGAAAACCTCTAGAACTCAACCACTGTCATGCTCACGATCACTCTACACACACTCTGGCTGAGCCTCACTCATGGCTGTGCAACATCTCATACCTCACTCCACTAATATTCTAGAGTAGTGCACCACATTTGATGTGGTTTAAAGTAGAAGGCAACAAATCTTAGAGGGAAATATATCTATACATATATATACGTACATATACATATATATCTACATATATATATATATATATATATATATATACTCACAAGCCTCAACCTTTAACAACATGCTAGTAATCTCTTTTAGAAGGTCTTAATGCCCCCTGGGTGAAATACAACAATCTTCACACACTTCCCTATAGGGAAACATGTTTGGAGCATTTTTAGCCATTTATTCATAACAAACAATACAAAATAAATTGTTTCACTTCTGCTTTGGGGCAGGGATTGGGGTTCAGGATGGAAATATCCAAAATATGGTAGTGGGAAGGTGTAATGGTGGTGGGGTTGGTGTTTGAATATTAAAGGTAAAAGGTAAAGGCCCTCCCGTTGATCGTCGATTTGCTCTAGCGGGCCCAGTAACGTCTCCATTGGAGACTTTGTTGTTACTGTGTTTGGCATATCGAATACTCTCGGTAGCTTGCCCGGCTCTCCGAGAGGGGCGGAGGAATCGAACTCGGGTCGGCCATGTTGGCCGCTTGTAAGGCGAACGCCCTACCGCTGTGCTATCGCTCCAGCCCTTACACTTGAATATTAAGTGTAATCAAATATTATGAAGTACTTTATAAAAATAAAATTAAATTTATAAAAAAAGTGTGTGTATAGTTAAAGAATTTATGATTCTTATATGTTACTCAACGAAATGTACTGGATTGAACACAAAAGAAGAACAAGACCTACCTTTCTTCCCTTAATGAGTCATCATCTTGGTGTTGGGGGTTGGTCACTCTACT
The DNA here is from genome assembly GCF_029834395.1 of Sorex fumeus. NCBI lineage: Eukaryota > Metazoa > Chordata > Mammalia > Eulipotyphla > Soricidae > Sorex > Sorex fumeus. Next base: position 19,825,076 of record NW_026606067.1, read on the forward strand.
GTTACAGTGTCATTGCTGCAGAAACCACATGCACTTTCATCCCCTTCTCTCCTTCCACCTCTTCTGAAAGGAATTTTAGTAGCTCATATCTGGGCACCTTTCAAATATTATTTTGTTTTTCACTACAATCTTTAAATTATACATGATTATTTCAGTTTCTATTCTTTTATTTTCTTTTTCATATTTTTGCTTTCCATGAGGCACTGCTTAGGGACTCCTGTGGTGCTCAGGGGAGTCTAGGCAGTGCCAAGAATGAAAACCAGGTTGCCCACATGCCAGGCAAGTGAATTACCCACTACAGTATTACTCTGGTTCTTATTTCATTTCAATATCAAAAAGATTTCTAAGAATATTTTTACAAAATGATTTCACAAGAAACTAGTTTGACATACATTGAAAGACTTATAGTTATGTACATACATATACCCTTTATGCTTTTTCTGGTCTGGGCAACAGCAGAGCATTTTAAGTGAAGGATTAGGCTAAAACTCAGGGAAATTGAAAGCCAAGTCTGATCATGCATACAAGTATATTGACTGTGGTTTGATATAAAAAGGCTTGCTAAAATGTCAGAGGTTTGGTGCTCAGGAGATTAACAGCTAAAGAGTCTGGGTGAACAAGGAAATGTCCATTGCCAGAAAAGATGATGTCCAGTGTGGTGTGAATCACCATGCACTGGTTCCTGCAGAACTCAAATGGGGGCAGACAATGGTCATCAAGGCAAAGAAATCTGTTATTCTAAAACAACAGCAACAAAAACATGTAAGCATGAAGAAGCCACAGTCTTTAGCAAAAATGGCATCTCATAGAAGGATTGCTAGCTGGAAGACCCATCTTTCCATGTTGTATGATCCCCAAATCTCTTATCCACAGAAAAAACATACCCTACAATGATATCAAGAGACCCAGTCTCATATTATCTTCAAAGTAGGGACTCTCTCCATGCCTGCACCATACTAAAGATAACCATGACTGCTCCAAATTGTTCAGAGAAGAATGTAAAAGGGGTGAAAGCTCAATTCCAGGTAAAGGGATTGAGCTTTGGAAAAACACCTATCACCTATCCCTTTAATAATTTATTTCTCTCCTCCCTCATAGAAGTAAATAAAAACTAGTGCCCACATCCACTTAGGAAATTTATGCTCCAGCTCTCTATTTATGTCCCCACAGCATGTCTCTTTTTCTTCATTTTAACTAGAGAACTGGTATTTGGAGATGTTAGAAGTGCTCATCGATCTTTTGGGTTTTGTTCCAAGAAGCCCTTTCTACCCAACAGGTCTGTAAAGCTGCAAAACTGATGAGGACACAGCTCCCTTACTTCCACCTCAGCATATTACTTAATGCTATTCAAAATGAATTTAATAAAAGTCAAGTGAATTTTTGAATGAATAAAACCAGGTGGATGAGAGAAAGGAGTAATGGATGTCTGGAATGAAATAGACAAGGGCAGTGACATCACCAACAGCTGGCCCAGTACCTAGAACATTCGTAAGTGTGGTTGAATTAATCTTGGGTTTTGTCTGTCTGCCTTTACAGATCAACTAGAACTTATATGGGCCACTTGAATGGAAACTGAGAAATTCGTAAGTGCTTCTTTAGTTCCTGGGGGCTTTCAGTCTTTAAAAACTAGGAGAAAATGGGTACTAATGGGACAATGGGACTCAGTGTTATCAACACTGATTTCCTGGATCCAAAGGTTTGTATAAGTGTGGAAATCACCATGGTCTTTACAAGTGATGGATGAGGGCTGGAGTGGGTAAGGCATTTGCCTTGCACGCAGCTGATCCGGGTTCGATCCCCATCATTCCATATGCTCCTCTGAGTATCACCAGGATTAATTCCTGAATGCAGAGCCAGGAATAACCTGTGTGCGTTGTAGGGTTTGACCCAAAGAGAAAAAGAAAACAAGTGGTAGATGAATATTCTTTTACCACTAAAAAAAATCAGAGAAAATCCTGCCATTGTTTCCCAGGTGAGAAGACGTGTGCATAAGTTGGAATGGAGCTGGGGCTGAGCAGTTATAAGCCTAAGCTTCACATCTAGACCACTTGGCCTTGAGTAACCAGTGTGATTCTGGGAAAGGTGTATATTGATATTTTAGTCTCCTCATCTATAAAGGTATAGATAAAGAGCACATTTTTATACTGAATTTTTGAAAACACAGTTGACCTTTGAACAATTACCTTAGATGCACCAAACCCCAAGCTGTCAAAAGCCTTTGTATAACTTTTGTCTTACTCAAAACTGAACTAAGCAGTTTCCCCTTGATATTGAACAAGGCATTGGCTTCAGGATAAACCCAAACCACTCTCAATCCAGTTCCAAAGACTCTCAAATCTCTTAGAGTTAGACTTCACTTTGTTTGTTAGTGAATCATCCTTAGATGCAACCAGTCACATTTGAGGTTGGTTGAAACTATGGATGTGATATCTGTTGGTATGAATGGCCAACTGCATTTGCTGAAAACAATTTGATTGGAAGTGACCCTAGAATCAATGTTGTTCATGGTTTTGTAGGTATCTTCCTTGCCCTTATAAAACATTTTGTGTCAGTTATTGTTATTATTCTAGTATTGTTCCAACCATAAGGTAATTATCTGTATAGCGAGGGAAAAGCAACAACAACTCTGACTTAGGTGTCAAACCCATTGTGAGATCAGAAGAAAGTAGAAGATAATAGTCCTGGTTGGCAGAAACTCTCACTTCTGAAGTCTCATTGTGCCACCTTGGGCACTTATCCTTGCATTAATCCCAAAGCAGGGCCAGATAGATGTGTTTACAGCCTGGGCCAGGTGTAAGGGACAAGGAGAAATGTGAAAAACAGGGAGGTATAATAGTTTCTTGGCACCAGTACCCTAAATAGGCATACTCAGTGGTTGGATTGGAAAAGGGCTGGTGAGCTTCCAGATGTGTGTCAGGAAGAGAAGGAAGAAAAGTAATGACCCAGTACCCTGATGTTGGGATCATGACAAGGACATGAACTGTGATAAAATGCTGAAAGAGACCACAAAATAATGATCAACAGCACAGCACCATGTGTCCTCAACTGTGGATCCCAAACAACATTTCTGTTCAAGCAAGTTGCCAGAAGAAGAAATTTGGAAGGAAAATATGGAAAACTTCATGGGAAGTATAATAGTTTTTTCAGCACTGCTTCTCTATAATTGAACTCTATCTACAGAGTGCAAATAGGGAGATGTTTGCAATTACTTGGTTGGCTTGATCGATTCAGACAGCCAAACTGGATTACTCAATTTTCTTTGATGACTTGATACAAAATTGTCTAGTTAGAGGCTTGAATTTTCTAGGTTCACTGTCTAAATTGATCAGATTAATTAAATTTCAATGAACTTTTGAGTTGAGTCTCCAAGAGTGTTAAATTTTATGTCCAATTATTTTCTCCATCTCTAGTTGAGAATAACATAACTATCCAAGGAAATTATAACAATTTATAACAATGGGATAATTCAGTGACAATATAGAACATTTTATCCTTATTCAACTATTAGCAAAAAATGGCCGGTAATGATGTTTGATATATAGCCACAGACTGCCTGGGTACAAATTCTTCAGATTGATTGTGTTGCTCAGTCTTTATTTTGCATGTCTCTGATTTAGATTTTGCTCGTTGGGACCTGGTGTCAAAGAAGAACCCAGAACTCTTTCCCATGGTGCTGTTAAAAATATGCTTCTTGATCATCTTGTTTTTCTATCCCTGTGTCTTCTCATTTTTCTTCCTTTCCTAAGGATTTCTTCTTTCCAGTTCTTTCTTATTTACTTCTTTGATTTTAGTGAAACCCCCTTTGTCCTAGTCATGCTCTACTCAAGACTTGAAGATGGGGCAAAGAAGAGATGTTAATGGCCAAAGAGGGTATTAAAATTAAGTGACATACCAGGAATTGACCTCACTCAACCCTGTGGATGAGCCCCAGTGACTGCAAGTTTTTGGAACTCTCTCACCCTTGTGTACCCTTCCTCTTCTAAGCTTTTCAACCTCCTCTCTCTGTTCAGCAGTTTGGAACCTCAGTTGCCCCGTTGCCCATTATTCCCCAACACTGGATCCTGGGGTCTCCATTTCCACCACTGAAACATACCTTCCTTTTAGTTACTTCACCTGCTTCGCCTCCTTAATCTTGTTAGAGGACAGCTCAGCAAATTTGTAGCCTCCCACCTGCTCTTCTGACTCCCTGCTATCTACACACCCTGCACTGCCATTTTCAAAAACTAAAGTCAAGATGTTGCTCTTTTTTATTTTTCTGTATGTGAGTCACACCCATTGTATTTACTGGTTTGGGTATATTGAATATACCATGGATAGCTTGCCAGGCTCTTCCGTGTGGGCAAGAAGTCAACATGATGAATAACCTAGCACCTGGGTTGCTCAGGAGGAAGAGAGCAGCTTGGAACACCTTCAAGAATGTCAAAGAAATAAGTAAGAGACAAAGAACCTCCGGCTCCAGGTACATCTCTTCGATTCCACTGTTCTTCCTGCATTAACATATGCCTCAGAGACCTGGGCCCTATGAAATCAGGATGAAAAGGCTATTTGGATCTCCCAAAGAGGAATCAAAAGAGCTGTGCTTGGAGTATCACACGTCACTCAAATGAGAGAAACAATCTGGAGTTCCGAACACCATCGACGGTGAAGAATCAGGGATGCTGTCTCGTTTGCCGAGGTGTCTAAAATCAGATGGACCGGACACGTAATGAGATTTGGAGATGACTGCTGGACTAGAGCTGTTACAGACTGGATTCCATGGGACTTCAAAAGATCATGTGGCCACCCACTTATGAGATGATCAGACTTCTTCGTCAAGACCCTGAACGATCGGTTTGAGGCTCTTCATGCTCCTAGAACGAGCAGACGCCATTGGGCTACACTAGCACATGACATGGATGAATGGAGACATTACTGGCGCCCACTCGAGCAAATCGATGAGTAACAGGATGTCAAGTGATCAAATGATTAAGTGAGTCACACCATTCAGTGCTCAAGTGTCTTATGGGTCACTCTGGTGGCAGAGGCCAACCAAGCTAGTGGTTCAGTGGGAAGGACTAAACATATCTTGCTGCTCCATTCCCCTGGTGTGTGAAGGCCAGAGGACTCCAAGGCTCTACAGAGTGACTCCTAGGGCTGTCTATGGTGATGTTCAGGTGGCCTTTTGGGGACAGGTCAGGCACAAGTCTGGCATGTGCCCTAACTCCTATACTCTCTTCCCAACTTCAAATTGTTATTCTTCTAAAATCAATATCTTTCCTTGATCCTCAGTTTGTGCCAAGAGCAAGTTCTTTTTGGGGGATCAGGTCCTTCCTTTCTCCACCCTCTACTTCATGTTGCTCTTTGCTCTGGGTGGACTTAAGAGCAAGGTTCTGGAATGTCATGGCTTGTTATTCATGTGCTTGTCCTTAAATGTCCACATAGTTCACTGCCTCACATCCTTAAGTCTCTTCTCAAGTATCTTCCCAGTGAAACGTTCCTGGAAACCTTTATAAAAATTTGTATTTCCCTCAGTTATTCTATTATCCTCGGCCTAATGTGTCTTAGTCTTTATCACTCTAGATCTTGTTATCTTATTATCTTTGTCATATCATGTAGGTCTTTCCCAACTGGAATGAGAGGGGTCCTGTTGTTTGTCCTTTACTGATTTCTATTTATATTCCCAGTACAGAAAGCAGTATGATCCACTTCCCAGGTCACTGTCACTGTGACTGTCCTCCTGTTGTTCATCGATTTGCTCAAGTGGGCCCAGTAACATTGTGAGACTTGTTACTGTGTTTGGCATAACAAATACATCACGTGAAGCTTGCCAGGCTTTACCGTGCAGGCAAGATACTCTTGGTAGCTTGCTGGACTCTCTGAGAGGGGTGAAAGAATGGAACTCGGGTTGGCTGTTTTGGCCGCCTGCAAGGCAAACGCCCTACCCTCTGTGCTATCGCTCCATATATTCATTTAATGAGTATTTAAAGAATGAGAATGTTTTACGAATGATTGGGAAGTAGATGGCTGAGTAGAGAAAATTTTAAAAAGGTGCCTAGTGATATACCTTGAGGTTTTAGCTTCACAGACATGCTTAAAATAAGTACCATATTATGGCATCAGATCAAGGAATGAATGATATTTGTTTTTCTGAATTCAATGCATCTACTTTCCCTCTGTCAAAATAAAGGGAAGCAGTTATCTGTACTTTTCACTTTAACATTGTTTACAATTGAAGATCTTCTAGTATTATATAAGTTCCAGGTGTGTATCATTTAAAATCAACACAAGCACACACACACACACACACACACCATTACATTCACTACTAGGCACATGGTTAAATGCTTTACATACACTTGTTCCCAATGAACCAACCCCTGTTCCCTCTGTTAACCACCAATTTGTCTTATAGAACAAAAGTTAGTTTTCATTTATCTAGTTCATCTGGTCTTTTTCTCTCTATCCTGTGTATGAATGAAGTCATAGGACACTATGTTTTTCTTTGTCTGATTTATTTCATTGAGCATAATACTCTCTACATCCATCTCTGTTGTTGGATATATCAGGATTTCATCAATTTTTTAAATTGCAGAATAATACTTCATTGTGTAGATAAATCATTTTTCCTTATCCATTATTAAGTTGGTGGGCACTTAGTTTCCAGTTCTTGAATATTGTACTATTGCTAGAGTAAACATGGTAAATTTATGTGCGTTTTGTAAAAATAATTCCTTACATCAAACTTGCTATATTCAGATCAAAGGAGGTCTAATAACTTAGATCATCTGCAAATCACGGCAATCAGTTTTAAACAACAAAGTATAATATTTTATCTTTTTGTTTTGTTTTCAGCCTTTGCTGGTGATATTGAGGATCTACTCATAGTTTAGTTCTTGGAGGTAGCTTCTTGGTGGTGCATGGGGGACCACATTAGGTCAGAAATTGAACCTGGGGATCTTCCATGTAAACGGTTCACTCCAGCTCTTTGAACTATCTATCTCCCTGACATAAACATCAACTGAGTGTGTACTTTGTGGTAGAAATATGATTAATCATTTACCAGCATTATTATTTTCACTCACTCCAAGGACCAACCTGGAATATGAATCTGCTGTTATTCTCTAAAATTAATTCTAAAAATGTCACTGTAATTAAGGTAACATGTTTACAATAGTACTGACATTTATTAACTTGGTGAACACACTCACCTCACCACACAAGTGCCCAATATTCCGCTTTCATGAAATAATGTTGCTTGCTGCAACTTAGATGGAACTGGAGGCATCAGCTGAATACAATTACCCAGAGGGAGAAAGACATGCTCTGGATGATCTTACTCATCTGTGATGTATACGGGAACAAAACAAGGGAACAGATAATGCCAATTGATCACAAACTCTGGATCCTAAAGTACAAACTGAGATATGACATAGGAACTGTATCTTATTTTCAATTATCACTATACCACCCCACTCCATGTCAGTCTAATAGCTATTTAGTCTGTTCACTGAATTTGTTTCACATTCTCTTTGCTTTGCTTTTTTGGAGGGCCACACTTGTACGCAGGGATTACTCCTAATTCTCTGCTTAGGAATCTCTCATGGCAGTGCTCAAAAGTCCATATGAGTTTCCAGAGATTGAATTGGCATCAGCTACATGCAAGCAAGCATCTGAACCCTTGTATTATTTCTCCAAGTTTTGAGTTGTATTCTTTTTTTTTTTTAATGTAGGAGTACTGCTATTTATTCACCCACTGATTAGCTGATTGAAATTGAATTGGGCATGAACGCCACCTTACTTTTTTTTCAGTTTTATTTATTTATTTATTTTTCATCTTATATTTATTTATTAAATCATTGTGGGAAAAGTTACTAAGGTTTCGGGTTTAAGTCTCGGTCATACAATGATCAAACACACTTCCCTTCACCAGTACTCACTTTTCACCAATAACCCCAATATACCCCCCCACCCCACCAATGCCTGTGAGGCAGATGATTTCTACTTATCTCTTCTCTACATTGATTACATTCATCATTTCGATAAAAGATGCACCATTATTTAGAATTTCCCTCCCATCAATCAGAATTGCTGAAAAGGCATTGTGAAATACTTTGTTTTCTATTGCTGGATATGAGAATCATATAATGTTGTGCAGCCTCTATTGCGGCCACACAATTTTGGATTTCTGCAAAGAGCCAGACAATTACAAGATTGGTTTCTGTGTGTCTGGTGTTATGGCAGTGCCGGAGAGCCGCTCGTGGGGGGGTGGGGGGAGGCAACTCGTGAACTCCGTAGGGCATGAAGGACAAGGACAAGTCAGTACCACCATGAGACTGCAGTTGCCCTGTGACTGCCGGCTCATACCTGGCTTTGCAATAAGCTCTGAGGAGGCAGCCACCTTGCTGCCAGGGGATGGAAGGAAGAAAGGCGAAAGGGAGCAACACCCTTTTCCCTCCGGGGGAGGCATTGCACCATAGTTTAACGCATGGTCCATTCACTTTTCTTCTGCAAGCTGCTGAACTCTGGATTAAGTTCTTTTGCCTCTGGACCCATGGCCATGCCAGAGAGCTGCTAGTGGGGGCATCGTGTGACCTCGGTAGGGCATGAAGGTCGAGCCAGTACTGCCCCCTCTTCCCATGAGACTACAGTTGCCCTTTCACCGCAGGCTCATACTTGGCTTTCCAATAAGCTCTGAGGAGGTGGCCACCTTGCTGCTGGGGGATGGGGTGGGCGGAGAAAGGCGGAAGGGAGCAACACCCTTTCCCTCCTGGAGAAGCATGGCTCTGTAGTTTAACACATGGTCCATTCACTTTTCTGCTGCAAGCCGCAGATTAAGTTCTTTTGCCTTTGGAGCCATGGCCCTATATGTGGTCCAGACGCATTTGTGCCAAAAGCCGCTGGGTTTTGAGATTTGTTTCTGAGTCTCTGGGATCATGGCTGTTAAGCAGCTTGATCAGGAACCAGAGAGGCTGTTTGTAGGTAGCAACTCGAGGTCTCGCTGGGATGGGGAGGAAAGGGCCAATTGCACTCCAATCTGGTGAGGCACTGTGTGTCTCGTCACTGCAGGCCCAAAACTGACTGTCCAGTGACCTCTGGAGGATGACGGTCACCAGGCCGCCAAGGAGAACAGGCCAAGACATGAAACCTATTCCCACCTGGTGTGGCCCAGCCCCAGTAACCTACTGCAGGAACAGGACACATTTCTACCAAAAGCTTCTGGGTTCCGAGATTTGTTTCTGAGCCTCTGGGATCATGGCTTTTAAGCAGTTTGATCAGGAACCAGAGAGGCCATGCCTCCAATTATATAACTAAGCCGGAGGTGGTTTGTGGGTGTGTCTCCCACATACCTAACTTTTGGCCATTTACTTTCTTGGTAAACTTTGCCCCAAGTTTTTGGGGTCGGGCCAAAGGCACAGCAGCAATTTTGGGGTATCTGAAAGTCTGACGTTGCCATCAGGCTGCTGATGCACTCGCCTCACAGGTACAGATTGACTTGCTGGCAGCACCATACCCCCTTGAGTTGCATTCTTTATCTTGATGTATTCTAGACATATACCTCCATGAATTGATGTTGATCTTTTGAGGGAAAATAAAATCAATGAATAGTAGATTTATAGACTTGGTAACATCAACAGAACCAAGACAACTCTGCAGTCCCCTAATTGGAGTCTGCTCTTCTTCATAACCACCACCTCTGCCCATTGGAGGAAACACATGCTTACCCAGCATGAAGCATGTAGCACACTTCAAGCTCAAGTCTTGCACTACAGAAAATGTATATTATGCCTGCTTAATCATGGCAACATAAATTCTTATTTTCTGCCCTTTAAAGATGAAACCCATTTAATCTTATCTTTTCTTTGTTACTATGGTTTCATCAAAGCAATACCCTCATAGTATAAAACAATGTGCTGAATATGGTGGATTGTAAAATAAAATAATATAAGCACTGCAACATTTTCCTGTGCCTGTGTAAGAGCAAAGTCAAACCAAGCCACCATCTGTCTACATTCTTGTATTAACATTTGAAAGTCACAGCTGAGCAACTGGGAGCCTCCTGGGCCAGTGATTCAAATCACAGAGGGATCACGATCATGATCACAATCATCCTGTTGTTTGTCGATTGCCTCGAGCAGGCACCAGTAATGTCTCTTTCATCCTAGCCCTGAGATTCTAAAAAGTACCACATTCAAGGCTCCTTCAAGGTAAGGAGAACGAGACCCATCATTGTTACTGGTATTTGGCATATTGGGTATGCCACAGGGAGTTTGTCAGACTCTACTGTGTGGGCAGGTTACATTCGGTAGCCTGCCAGGTTGTCCAAAGCAAGAGTGAGATAATAAGATATCGCATGGCCACAAATGCGGCTGCACATTTCCGGGAGCTGGGTTTTATGTTCTTTGGGGAATGGCCGTTGATGGGATTACACAGCACCGGGGGGCAGTTGGTGGGTGTGACCCCCGCCTACTGGAAGATGGAGGATCTGGGTGGAGGATGCTCAGCCCTGATCTGAGCAGGCTTGGAGAACTCAGTCCCAGGACCCGCCTTCCTTTGTTTCTCTGCCGGTACCTTCATGCGTGTGAAGAGTGGTATCAACATAGTTGTGGCTGGTTCCACAGGTCTTTGGCTGCTGGGGCTCTGCTCAGGGTGGGGAGGAAAACTCAACCTGCTCCCCTCTAACGGGCCCTGGCGAGGACAACCAGACGTGGGGGCAGGAGTCTCTGCAAAAATTTGCTTATTGGCTGCTTTTCAACATTGTAACTAGGCCACAGGAAGAGCTGATGAACATGTAGTTGACCATTGCCCAGGAGCCTGTTGAGAGTTTCGGGTGTCTCCCCAAACCTCCTATTGATAATAGTAGAGGTTCTGTATGTCTGATTCTCTCCATCAACTCTCCATATTTATGCCTACTCCTTCTATTTCCCGTCCTCTTTCCTTGGTGTAATGGCTTCTTCACTCACTTGTTTCTACACTTTGTTCAAGTTGATCTCAGGTCCGTATGCACTGTCTGTTTTCTACATTTCCAACAATATTTAAAGACTCATTTCAATTTACCTTCTCTGAGATAGCACCTTCAGAGAAACAAACCTGCGTTATTTTGTAATTCCTTGGTTATTCATTCCTAAACCCGTTTGTGCTAAAATCAATACCTTTCCAGATAGCAGATTCATCTGGAAATAATAAGGATACAGTGTGATTAATAAATTCACAATTAATGATGAACAAAGATGAAAACTAACACAGGGTATTCAAAATATTGGAGATCACAGAGCTCTCAAGATTGCTCAGATATTCTCCCCTGCAGCTTTATACATGTTATGCTACAAACTCATCGATCTTAACATTTTGATGAATTTTATTCCATTTCTTTTTCTCTGCTTCCTACTTTTTCATGTATTTTGCACACAAAATTCCTTCTTGTCTATTAATATTTTATATCCTAAGAACAAAAATATTTCTTGGCTAGTCATTCTAAAATTATCAAACTTAGGTCATTTTAAATTGATTTAACATATATTCTTGTGTACCTTATACTTTTCATCTTTAGTTAAAATATTCTAGAAGTAACTCCTGATATGCTAGTAAACGCTTAAGCCCTTATATTGGCTGAAAATCATGAGCAATAGACTACATTTCTTACCATTGTATTTTTCAACACTTAATCCGTGACTTTCCTCTATGAAGTGGTTGTCTTGCTTTATTAGGAAAATATTTATGAATCAAAATAAATTTCTTTATTTTGCTCAAATTCAGGGCAAATAAACCTCAAAATTTCTTAGATGATGGACTATATTAAGGTTAGGGTTTTGGGGGTTGTGGATGCAGTAACTAGGAGCTCCACTAGATCCAAGGATGGAACCAAAATAATATATCAAGAGGGTGTTTTAAGTAAACAACCCTAAGAGGCAAGGAAAAGGAGCAGAACTCACCACTGTATCCAGAAATAAGGAATTTGGCTTCAAAGCAAGTGAATACTAAATGAGAACAAGGGATTTGAACAAAACAGAGGGAGTGGATTCTGGACATAATCCATGAAATGCTGGAGTAGCCCCAGGGACATTTTTATAGGGCACATATGGTCTCAGCTGAGAGTGAGGAAGGAGTTATAAAGAGCTAAACTAGTCCGTCAGGATATATCAGTCGTTGGGGGATAACCATATGTGTGGGGAAAAAAATGCAGTGCAATATGAAAAGTTCCATAATCATAGCATGTGCTGAATGGAAGTAAGCTTTGGAATATTAATGAAGATTTCATAGGGGTGGTGTGTAATTAGAAGTTGGTTAATCGGGAAAAGGTAAGCAAAGTCTAAGAAGAACAAATATCAAGGACCAGGGTTGCTATAAAATAACATTATGTGCATTCAAGAGTTAGTGATTAGAAAGTAGACTCATAACTTACATGGAATATGCGAAGAGCATGTGGGCCCTCTTAGGTACAAATTGGTAAACACGAGATAATTCTGAAATTGGTTGCTCTCAAATTCAGAAGTTACTCATACTATTGAGTTCAGAAAACTCATTTGGTACTATCTGAGTTGATACTGACACTATAAGTGATCTGACCTCTTGCTCAAAACAAGTGACCAAACAATAGTTTGAGAAGTGACCAAACAATATATACTTTTGCAAGAGGAGACTCAAGATGGCGAGAATAACAGTTTCATTTAGATGACATTCTAACAAGGGTTGAACCTCCAACAGGCAGTAAGACCTTTTCAAAAGTATGCTGATCTTTCTGAAATTTTAACAATTAAATCTGGTGGGATTTATCCCAAAACCTGCTGGGTTTCTAGATTTGTTCCTGAGTCTCTGAGATCACAGAATTCCAAAATCACATGGCCACTACTGCGACTGTGTGACATCATATGTTATTCATAAGCAGCAATAGAAAACAAATTGTTTATGATTGCCTTTTTGGCATATTTGAGTCTTGGGTTAAAATCCCAAATAATAATGGTGTGTTAGGGTAGAAATATTGAATGGAATCAAAGAGAGAGAGAGAGTAATGTGAAAATCATCTGTCCCACATGTACGGGGAGTGTGTGGGATGAGGGTTATACTGGCGTTTTTGGTTGTGGAAAATGGGCACTGGTGAAGGAACAGGTGTTTCATCATTGTTTGGTTGACACTTAAACCCGAAAATTTTGTAACTGCTCTCACAGTGATTCAAGAAATAAATTTATAAAAAATAAAAAAAGTATGCTGATCTTTAGGACAGAGTTTGGGTCCTGGTGGTGGTACTGAAGAATAAACAAGGATGTTAAAACCTAAACACAAGAATAAATAGAAGACAAACTTTCAGAGTTCAGTGGGAAGGCAGATTCTTGGTGGTCTTGTGAATGTTAACCTCAAATATCCCAATTTCTGATATTTGTTTCAGATTCCAGGGACTGATTATTCCAAAGGCCATATCTGGCTTGGACAGAATTGGTCACAAAAATGAAAGATATTGAGCTATTGTAGTGAAAAGTCTTTAAGATCTGTAGCGTCACTGGGTCTGAGTACTCTGTAATCATATTAATCAAAGGGATTGCTTTGTCATCATAAGATCTCGGCAGTGTCCTTGTAGTAATTGGGTAGCTTTGAAAAATTTTGAGAAGTGACCAAAGAATATATACTTTTAGAAGATAAATCTGGTGACAGGTCACATAAAAAGTCTGGAACTTGGAACCCCAGGAGAGTCCTGTTTGCCTGCACTTAACTCTGTAGTCATGGTTTGAGTTTCATCATAGTAATGAGAGATAGAAATTGGGGTACCAATTTATTTCTTTAAAAGTTATTTGTCTTTAACACATTGTGACTGAAGACTTTTTGCATTACATGTGCTCTTTTATAGACATTTTCAGCTTCACAGGTAAATGATTTGTGATTTTTTTTGTGTGTAATATAACTTCTAAATCTGCATTATAATCCTGGACTACCACTTAATCATCTTTATTTTTAAAGTCTATAATTTGACACTGTTGCCTCCTGATAGAGTATTGACCTGAAGCTCTCAGTGATTATTTTTATAGCAAGAATGAAGCAGGTAATGTATTGAAAATATCTGGAATGAGTAGATGTATTATATACCTTTGTTGAAAGAACAAGATCTCTCCTTGTTCTTTCAACAAACATATTATAATACATCTACTCATTCCAGGATACAGAAGAATAAATATTTTTGCTAATTCTCAGTCCTGATAAGGTGATGGAATGAGTAAAGCCAAGTCTCTGACTATAAATGAAGTTTGAGGAGATTAGGTTTCATGAAATGATGTGGAAACTTTTCACGAGGTACACGTGTAGATTTCAATAGCAAGTGATAATGGAGTGCTAGAAGCTCTTCATATGTTATATTGGTATTAGATACTTTACATAAGAACAGTGGAATCAAAGAGATGTGCCCAGAGCCGGAGGTTCTTCATCCTCTTAGCTATTTCTTTGATGCTCTTCAAGGCATTCCAATCCGCTCTCTTCCTACTGTGCAACTCAGGTGTCAGGTTGGCCGTAATGTAATGTTGAGTTCTCGACCTAGGTACACATAGCAAGTGCATTAGGAGATGTTCATTCCCTTGAGAGTAAATGGAACATCAGGAATGAGTCCATTTCTTATAAACATTGTCTATGTGAGATTCAGCTGCCATCTGACCTTTCCACACTCACGGTCAAAGTCGGCCAGCATTTGTGCTACTTGCCTAATGTTTGGTGTTATTAGAACAATGTCATTAATGAAGTGGAGTTGGTGTAGTTCCCGACCTCCTATCTTCACTCCATTTTCTTCCCATTCCAGTCATCGCATGACGTTCTTGAGGGTGGCACTGAAGAGTTTTGATGAAGTGGTATCACCCTGCTTTACCCCTCTCTTGACATGGATGATCACTTCCTTGTAGAATGGTGAGATCCTGGTAGTGAATCCATAATACAGCACCCAGAGGATCCTGATGTATTGAGTTTGAATGCCCTGTTTGCTAGGTCCTTGACGACCGCTTCAGTCTCAACAGAATCAAAAGCTTTCTTTAAATCAATGAACGTTATTAGACAGAGTGGCATTTTGAACTCCCAAGAAACCTCAATGAGCTTGGTCACCGTGTGGATATGGTTGATTTTGCTGACTATTTTTTGGAACCTGGATTGCTCACATGGTTGTCCTTTATCTAGTGTTCTGTCAATCCTATTTAGGATGACTAGAGTTAACAGCTCATAGACAACAGACAACAGGCAGATTGGACAATAGTTGCCAATGTCGTGGATGTCTCCCTTCTTGCACAGTAGTATAGTCCTGCTGGTTTTCCATTGGGATGGAACCTTGAATTCAGACAGGTAGCATGTGAAGAGCCGAGCCAGTATATTGATGAGTATTGAAGGCAAGTTCTTCAGGTGTTCAGGTATGAATTTGTCTGGGCCAGGTTCTGTTCACTACTTCACCGAAGAACTGGCGTGTGGGATTTTGGAAGGAAGAACATTGGGAATGACATATCCATCCTACGGAATTTGGTGTGTGGGCAGGTGGATATGGCTATTGAAGAGATCCGTGTATAAGTCATGGATAATCTTCTCCATTGCCCTTCGGGAAGATGTGATATATCCATCACGATGTCGGAGGGCAGTCATCTTGGTCTTGTAGTTGGCAAAGGACAGGCACGCCTTGCAAATGCTCTTCCTGGCCTCTGCCGCATCTGCCAACACTGCTACTCTTCTCTCTTTGAGGTCTTCCTTTATTGCTTCTCTGCACTGCTTTGCAAGCTCGGACATTCTCTTGCAGTTACCCGAGTCTCCCGACAAGCCCACGTTGGCAGATGTGCTCAAAAGCTTTTGAAGTCAGGCGTCTTTTTGTGACTCTCTCTCTCTCTCAGCATTCCTCGTACATTCATGGAGGTGCTGAACCAGTTGATCATATTCTTCATCAATGTTGTCAACGACAACTTCTTCCCACGTTGCTGCAATCATGCCAAAAAGCTCCCAGTTGGTGGTCATTCTGTGATTTCTCTTGTTAAATATTGCAGCCCTTTCTCCCTGATCTGTGAAGTAGAATTTTTCACAAAGGAAGCGGTGGTCCAATCCCATTTGGAATTTTGGGACAACAGTGACATCCGCCAGGCTAAACCATCAATTGAATGTGATATGATCAATTTTGTTGTGGAACTGTCCACCCGGACACTCCCATTCCAATGGTTAGATTCGGCCTTCTATATCTGTGAGTTACCAAGAATGGTCTTGGTCAACATGATGAACTCAGACAGTCTCTCACCCTGCCATGGGTCCCCATGTGGAGTTCTTCGGCTGATCTTCTCAGTTCTATCTTGGCAGTAAAATCACCGACAATGATCTCTTAGAAGGTGTGATATTCCAGGAATTTTGCTCCATTATTGGAGGCCAGCCACACATGCTAGGGGAAAAGGGTGCTCAGATAGAGAAGGGAGCACTAAATAAAGGGTGTTGGGAGGATCCTCCCAGGATGGGAGAAGCATGCTGAAAGTAGACTATAGACCGAACATGATTGCCACTCAATGCTTTTTTTTGCAAACCACAGCACCCAAAAAGAGAGAGAGAACAAAAGGGAATGCCCTGCCACAGAGGCAGGGTGGGATGAGGAGGATGGGGATGGGAGGGATACTGAGACCCATGGTGGTTGAAAATGGGCACTGGTGGAGGTATTGCTACCTGATCATTGTATAACTGAAACCCAAGCACAAAAAGTTGTAAGTCTACAACTGTACCTCATGGTGTTTCACTAATAAAAATTAAAAAATTAAAAAATAGAAAAGAGGCAAAGATAAGATAATGAAACAAAGAGTGTTTTCAATAAATAATTTACATGCAAAAAAAGAAATTGTGGTCTTCTTTAAAGAACTTCTCCAGTTCCATGTAGAACTTTTCAATTTCTCCTTCATTATAATTGGATGTTGGTGCATAGACAACGAAGATAGAAACTGCCAATGGTGAGGCAATTCTATTCAAGTGTAATCATCCAATTCAGGTTGTAGACATTTGAATGAATCAATGCTCATGGCCAAGTTCGTGTTGACAAGAACACCAATACCACCAATACCTCTTTTGTAACATGTTCTGAGGAACAGTTCTTCTTCAGTGTCTAAAACAGCGTGATGTGATTGATGCCTTCTTGTCTAATTTAGACCAATGATGTCGTACTTGATCTTTCGTGCTTGTACCATCAGGTCCTCGATGGATGCATCTGTTGCCAGCGAATGTGTATTGAAAGTATAGACAATCATTTTTGTCTTTCTTTGCTTTGGCAGCCTATTTCAGCCTTGAGATTTTATCAGCCTCTCCTTCCTCATTCTTTTTAATGCTGCCGTATTGGTTGCTCTTCCAGGGTCAGGGGAATGAGACCCATTATATTTACTGGTTTTGGCATATTGAATACACCACTAATAGCTTGCCAGATTCTGATGTCCGGGTGGGATATTCTTGATACCTTACCAGGCTCTCCAAGAGGGATAGAGGCTTTTCAGGTGGCCTCTAATTGCTCTTGCAGGTGTTCCCATGGTTCAAACCATATTTGAACCCTATCAAATATGGTGCAGTAATCTTGGAAGATGGATATTAAGTGTCTTATGATGACTTCTACTCAGATCTCTTTGATAGCCATGTCCACCTGCCTTCACAGTAAATTCCGCAGGATAGATATGTTGTTCCCAACATTCTCCCTTCCAAAATCCGACACGCCAGTTCGTCAGTAGAGAAGCAAATAACACCCAGCCCAGACAAGGTCAGACCCGAAAATATGAAGAACCTGCCATCAGTACTCATCAATATACTGGCTTGGCTCTTCACACGCTGTCTGAATGCAAGGTTCTGTCCCAGTGGAAAACCAGCAGGACTATACTACTGTACAAGAAGGGAGACATCCATGACATTGGCAACTGTTGTCCGATCTGCCTGTTGTCTGTTATCTACAAGCTGTTCACTCAAGTCATCCTGACTAGGATTGGCAGAACACGAGATGAAGGACAACCATTTGAGCAAGCCATGTTCTGAAAAGGATTCAGCACGATCGAAAATGTTCACACTATAATCAAGCTCATTGAGGTTTATCAGGAGTGCAAGATGCTGCTCTCTCTAACATTCATTGATTTAAAGGAGGCTTTTGATTCTTTTGAGACTGAAGCAGTCATCAAAGCCCTAGCCAAACAGAGTGTTCAAACCCAATACATCAGGATCCTTTGTGAGCTGTATTAGAGATTCACTACCAGGCCTTCACCATTCTACAAGGAAGTGATCCTTCATGTCAGAGAGAGGTTAGGCAGGGTGATACTATTTCACTGAAACTCTTCAGTGCCACCCTCGAGAACGTCATGTGACGACTGTAATGGGAATGAATGGGAGTGAAGATAGTTGGTTGGCAACTACACCACCTCCGCCTCTCTGATGACATTGTTCTAATAACACCAAACATTAGCCAAGCAGCACAAAAGCTGGCTGACTTCAACCGTGAGTGTGGAAAGTTTAGACTACAGCTGAATCTCATGAAGATAATGTTTATGATAAACAGACTCATTCCTGATGTTCCATTCACTCTCAAGGGAAGAAATGTCTCCTAATTCAGCAGCTATGTGTACCTAGGTCGAAAACTCAACATGATGGACGACCTGACACCCGAGTTGTGCAGGAGGAAGAGATCAGCTTAGAACACCTTATAGAGCGTCAAAGAAATAGCTAAGAGGACAAAGAACCTCCGGCTCTGGGCACATCTCCTTGATTCCACTTTTCTTGCTGTATTAAAATATGTCTGAGAGAACTGGGTCCTACAGCAACAGGATGAGAACACTATTTGTGTCTCCCAAAGAGGAATCGAAAGAGCTATGCTTGGAGTATCACGCTTCACTCAAATGAAAGAATCGGAGTTCTGACCTCCTTCGATGATCGAGAATCAGGGATGGTGTCTAGTTTGCTAAGGCATCAAAAATCAGATGGGCTGGACATGTAATGAGATTTGGAGATGACTGACGGGATTCCGCTGGACATCAAATGATTGCGTGGCTGGCTGTCCACCTATGAGATGGTCAGTCTTCTTTTTCAAGAATCTGAACAATCTTTTTGAGGCTCTTCCTTTTCCTAGAATGAGCAGACACCATTGGGCTACACTAGCACGTAACAGGGACGAATAGAGACGTTACTGGTGCCCGCTTGAGCAAATTGATGAGTAATGGGATGTCAAGTGATCAAGTGATCAAGTGATGTTTTATGTGGGGTGGGAGATGGCACACTCAGAAGTGCTTAGTGCTTACTCCTAGCTTTTTCCTCAGGGATCATTCCTTGCAGGCTCACAGGTAGCATATCTGAATTCAGATTGACCATGTGCAAGGCAAATACCCTACCTGATTTACTATCACTCCTTCCACCAATTCATCATTTTAATATACTCTCGATTTGAAAAGTGAGACAAATATTCTATTTGCTCTCAAAGGTGTAGAACCAGCCTACATGGAAACTTTGAGTTAAACAATCCTATCAGAATCTATGTACCTATATACTGGAAATCACTTACCAATATGAAACTAGTAAATAAGCACATCTATAGAGGGAAATATGTACATTGCAGGAAACACTAAAAAAAAAACTTGTAACCATTGATTTTGGTATAGCCATGATAATGGCTTAATCTAGTTCAGGAGGCACAGCTGTCCCTCAAACACTGAAATACTGTTTCTTCTCTTATATAGGTCTCTATTTCCTAGATATAATCCCTTTCTACCAGAAATAAACATTGAATTTGGGTTGAGTTTAATTTACCAGATTCACCTGGACCTAGATGTGGTGACCCGGCAACACATGGATATAAAGCTTCTATTTCCAGCTCTGAGTTATTGCAAAGCTGTTCATAGCAACTCCTCGGTTTAGGCTTCCTTATTTTTGGCAGAAGCATCAGCTTCCCTGGTGGCACAGTTGTGAATGCAGTTCTGGGATTCTTCCTAGAACCTTGCCAGAGTCTAATTCCTTGGCCTTCTCATGAGTATGTGAGCCACCCAGATTTCATAATGGAATAATTTCTTATCAAAGTAAGTATATGGAGTTTTATCACAACTGAAATATTAATATATCTGACAGTTGCTCTTGCGGGTTTGAAGATACACCAGTTTCAACTGAAAAATTATGAAATCATATATTAAAAGGAATAGAATAGAGACAGAGGGAAGGAACTAAGTAGCTTTTGTTATTATTACTATTGTATGTTCAGAAGTACTATTTGAGGATCCAGAGGACTGTGCCTCTATTTATTTCCCGTGAAGTAAAGCCCAAAACGAGATTTAAAATATTCATCTTAATTATAATTTTCCAAACATGTATTTTGTCAAAAGTCAAAGTATAGGGCTGAAACAATAGCACAGAGTGTAGGGCATTTACCTTGCATGCAGCTGACCCAGATTTGATTCGTTTGTCCCTCTTGGAGAGCCCAGCAAGCTACCGGGAGTATTTGATATGCCAAACACAGTAACAACAAAGTCTCCAATAGAGACGTTACTGGGCCCGCTCGAGCAAATCGACGATCAATGGGAGGGCCTTTACCTTTACCTTTACCTTTACCTCTCGGAGAGCCCAGCAAGCTACCGAGAGTATTCTGCCTGCACGGCAGAGCCTGGCAAGCTCCCTGTGGTGTATTCAATATGACAAAAACAGTATCAAGTCTCACAATGAACTTGTTGAACAAATTGATGAACAATGGGAGGATAGTGCTACAGTGCTATCGTGCCAAAATGTCATTATTTACTACACAGATATATTGAGGTAGTATCTTGTTTTATCAGATTGAAATCTCTGGCATTGCTTCTCTAACATTTTGGTTGGACCCTGAGAAAGTATATAGAATGCATAGAATAAATCATTATTGGGCATGTGAAAAAAAAAATACTGTGGATGCAAAAAAGGCTTTTTTTCCACCTAGGCTCTTAATGTGGAGTTCTCAGAATAATGTTCAGGACCTTGCATTTTTTTCAATTTCACCAGTATTTATTTTTTTACCAGTAATAAATTTTTAATAAATTACAAATCTTATGTCCTAATAGCAAATGTTATGTGGTTTCTATTTAATAATATATGTCTTACTTTATTATTTTCAAGTTTTAACAAATTAAATATTTTTAGAAAATTTTCAATTGTTTTATAGAACTCCATTGTTGGTTGTTAATATTACTTTTAATATCTTTAACTTTTCTTTTGAATTATTTTTTATTTTAATTTTTTATTAAATCACCATGAGATATAGTTACAAAGCTTTCATGATTGAGTTGCAGTCTTACAATGATTGAACACTCATCCTTCCACCGGTGTATATTTTCCACCATGAATCTCCAGTATCCTTACTGCCACCCCCCACCCCAAACCACCCCCTGCCTCAATGACAATTTCCTTCTTACTCTCTATTTTTGAGAACCCTGCATTTTTTAACAAAGTTGAAAATTCAGTTTTAAAAATGCTATCAGCAAATTGATGGTTTAGTATACAAAGAGTTATTTTTAGACAAAACAAATAGATTTTTTAAAAAAGTGTTAACATATTTAAATAAATCTACCATCTGGACTTCAATTTAATAACTTGCTATAAAAGATGAGCAAATATTCAAAAGATGTTTTTTCTTCTCTCAAATATGAAATTGTAATAGCTTTTCCAACTATCCTTTAAAATTCACAGCTAAATAGTTTATATTTAAAAAATCAATAGTACTTGAACTTGTACATCTTTTACCAAGCACGGTTTTAAGCCCTTTTCTAGCCATTAAAATAGAAAAATTGATCCAGAGGAATCAAGGGTGATATCCAGCTTTCTTGGATTCAAAAATCATTTATCAAGTAATTAGTGTAATAAAAATTGGTTATTTCCCAGGTACCAAAATGAAATGAAATAACAGAGGGCACAGTTCGGAAAGGAGCTGGACACATGGACTGAAGAATTAGAGGTGGTTCTTAAAGGATTGTGAAGAGAGTCTACACATGGGGTGTGGTTTCCAGGCCTGGCCATTTTCCACCCATTTTACATGGATGCTTTAAAAATATAAATATGATGCCATGGTCTGATTTATGGTTTCCAGTATACCACCCTGAGGTGTATGCTCTGGGCATCTAAATTTCAAAAAACACACCTGATTCCAACATGTTGCCAGGTGGAAAATCAAGATTTATGATGAGCCCCGGAGGAAGTGACTCGCTGAGACCAAGATAGACGCGGATGAATCAGGTGTTACCATGCATCGGTTCTGATCTCCCAGTACTAGTAAGCCATTTGCCCACAAGCACAAAGAATTCAAATAAATAATACAGCTATGAGAACATTTTTTCCCCTTACCCCCTCTCCCCCCATTCTAGAAACAAAGTAGTCTCAATGTTTGGTTTCATGTGAAGCTCCCCACAACCCCGTGGGGAATGGAAGGAAAATGGAGGGGAGCTTTGCAAGAAATTTGACAGTGAAGTTGCTCCATACTCAAAGGCAAGGCTGCTACCTACATTTTACTGTGCAATGCCAGACTTTAGTCCAGCAGCTGTTCTTATTCTTGGGATAAGTCAAGGCATTCAAGTTAAAATACTTTGGACTTGAATCAAAAAGGGAAGGGGAAAAAAAGCAGAAACATCTGGAGAAAAGAATGATGCAAGGCAATATGCTTGGGTGGAGGTCAAAGGGAAGTCAAGGGATTCCGTAGCCCCAAATCAAGTGAAAGGGCCTGAGCGACGAGGCTACCAGGACTCCACAGAGCGAACACTTGGGAAAAGCAGAAGGTCGTGCTGAAAACATGTTCAGGAAAATGATGACAGAGCCATTTATTTGCAGCTTAGATTTAAATCATAAAAATGAACAAAGAAAGCTGCTGAAAGGAATTGTTCCTCAGGAATAACCCTCAGAAAATGCGAACTCAAGAGGGTATCGTGCTGCCAGCAGGTCAATCTGTACCTCTCAGGTGAGTGCATCAGCAGCCTAATGGCACCGTCAGACTTTCAGACACCCCAAAATTACTGTTGTACTTTTCGCCAGAACCCAAAAACTTGGGGCAAACTTTACTAAGAAATAAACGGCCAAATGTTGCACTATGTGGGAGACACACGCACAACCACCTCCAAATCAGCTATATAATTGGAGGCATGGCCTCTCTGGTTCCTGATCGAGCTGCTTAAAAGCCATGATCCCAGAGGCTCAGAAACAAATCTCAGAACCCAGAAGCTTTTGGCAGAAACGCGTCCTGTTCCTGCAGTAGGTTACTGGTGCTGGGCCACTCCAGGTGGGAATAGGTTTTGTGCCTTGGCCTGTTCCCCTTGGCGGCCCGGTGACCATCATCCTCCAGATGCCACCGGACAGTCAGGTTTGGGCCTGCAGTGACGAGACACGTGGAGTCTCACCAGATGGGGGTGGAATCGGCCCTTTTCTCCCCATCCCAGCGAGACCCCAAGTTGCCGCCTACAACCTACCTCTCTGGCTTCTGATCAAGCTGCTTAACAGCCATGATCCCAGAGACTCAGAAACAAATCTCAAAACCCAGAAGCTTTTTGCAGAAATGCATCTGGACCGCATACAAGGTGGCTGCCGCCTCAGACCTTATTAGAAAGCCAGGTATGAGCCGGCGTTGATGGGGCAACTGCAGTCTCATGGGAAGTGGGGTGGTACTGGCTTGTCCTTCATGCCATACTGAGGTCTTGAGTTGCTCCCCACGAGAGGCTCTCTGGCATGGCCATGGCTCCAGAGGCAAAAGGACTTAATCTAGAGCCTAACATCTTGTGGCAGAAAAGTGAATGGACCATACCTTAAATTACGGTGCCAGGCCTCCCTGGAAAGGAAAGGGTGTTGCTTCCTTCGGCCTTTTTACCCCCCAGTAGCAAGGTGGCCGCCACCTCAGAGATTACTGGAAAGCCAGGTATAAGCCAGAGGTGATGGGGCAACTGCAGTCTCATGGGAAGGGGGGCGGTACCGGCTCGTCCTTCATGCCCTACGGAGGTAATGAGTTGTCCCCCCATGAGCAGCTCTCTGGCATGGCCATGGCTCCAGAGGCAAAAGAACTTAGTCCAGAGCCCGGCAGCTTGCAGCAGAAAAGTGAATGGACCATGCACCAGATGCACAGAAACCACTCTCGTAATTATCTGGCTCTTTGCAGAAATCCAAAATTGCGAGGCCGCTATTACGGCCACTTGGGATTCTATGATTCTCATAACCAGCTATAGAAAACAAAGCATTTCACAATTCCTTTCTAGCAATTCTGATTCTGGGGGGAGGGGGGGGGAATTCTAAACAGTAATGGTGCATCTTTTGTTGAAATAATGAATGTAATCAATGTAGAGAAGAGTTAAGTGGAAATCATCTGCCTCACAGGCATTGGGAGGGGTGGGAGGGGGGTATATTGGGGTTCTTGGTGGTGAAAAATGAGTACTAGTGAAGGGAAAGGTGTTTGATCATTGTATGACCTAGACTTAAACCTGAAAACTTAGTAACTTTTCTCATGGTGTTTCAATAAATAAATATAAGAAGTAAAATAAATAAGTAAATAAAGCTATGAAACAAATTAAGGTGGAGTTCATGCCCAATTCAATCATCTAATCAGTGGCTGAATAAATAGCAGTACTCCTACAAAAAAAAGAAAGAAAATGTGAACTAAGCCTTGAATTATCAAATAACATGTTTCTGAGCTTAAAAATAAATAAATGTTCAAAAATCCATCTATCAGTGCTTTCTCTTGTCTAAGTCATTTCATTTTTTCATTTTAACTTTCAGTGACTGGGTTAGAAGTGGGAAATGTGTGTGTATATATGTGTATATATGTATATATATAGTGTATGTATATGTGTAAATGTGTGTGCATATTTTGTTTCAAGAGAATATTGGTTATCTTTGTTCCATGTAAGTTATGGGAGTCATAAAATAGTTGGACTCTTTTTATAAAAGGATGCTGCAGAGTCATGCTAAGCCATTTGCCCAAGGAGAGCCTGAATTAATTAGAAACAGTCCGGCAGGGGTGGAGCGATTGGCACACACTTTGCTGAACACCCTTTCAGATTCATGTAGAGATGGATGGTAGCTAAAGCTGGGAAAAGCCATATGAAAACAAAATGATCTGGGGTAGGAAATAATTATTTTCTATAGTTCTTCTGCAGCCCATTTGAAGAAAGGAAAATGGGAGTGCCCATCAGCAGTCTTGTTCTAAATTGGTTTAAGATGAATTTCTTTGAAATATCTTTACTGATTCCCACCTGCCCCTTTGCTATTCATCTGTTCTTTTTATGTTATAGTATTAACTTTAAACTATGATTGTTCCCTCATTGTTCCATCTGTAATGCTGGAATCTTCAGAAAATGCTCTCTTCCCATCCCAGCTTTCAAGGGACACAACATCATGTAATGGTTGGCTATTTACTGCCAGAATTTCTTGACTGCTGGATGAAGGGGGGAGCTCTGGACATTATTCAATATCACTGCATAGCATTCTACCCTTCAGAAAATATAGATCATGCTAATGTCTTTCTTATAGAGTCATGGTTAGAATTAAATAAATAAAACTGATATATATATATACATATGTGTAATTGTGTCTGGCACATATTAAGCTGTGTTTGTGAATAACTTTTTAAAAATTTAAAATCAACTAAATATGAGCTCACCTCATAGTTTGATTTTATGTATAAAATCTGCTAAATTGTTCCTTAAATACTTCAGGATGTATTGATAAAATCACTCCAAAAATGCAATTGCTTAAAAAACAATTCAACTAAGGGTGAAAATAATGCAAATAGGCAAATTGAGAGGAAAATTTCATGGTGTCAGTAAAAAACCAGGTTGATTATTTTTCCTTTAAACTAAAGCCCCAGAACTAGGTCATATGCATTATCTTAATTTGCTATTAGTTTCATGGCATTAGCATATAAGTTCCATAAAGTCAGGCTAATTTTGTTGTGCATGGAGCACTGGAGCACTGTCCTCCTGTCATTCATCAATTTGCTCGAGCGGGCACCAGTAATGTTCCATTGTGAGACTTGTTACTGTTTTGGCATATCAAATACGTCATGGAAAGCTTGACAGACTTTGCCTTGTGGGCAGAATACTCTCGGTAGCTTTCCAGGCGCTCCGAGAGGGGTGGAGGAATCAAACCTGGGTCGGCCACATGCAAGGGAAATACCCTACCCGCTGTGCTATAGTAATGTCACAAAACCACTAACTGGAAAATCATGAGAAATTTAATTCCCCAAATTGTTAATCCACAGTGGGAAAATGAAAAAGAAAAATTAAGATAGAAAAATAAAAAATATATAGTGTGGGATATGATATCACAAAAAAGAACAGCTCTAAAGATATAGAATATTCATGTCAATATATTCTATATTTCCTATATAGAACTCTCTATCACAATTCAAAGTTATCAAAACAAAACAGCAGAAAAACAATCAGAAAAGTAAATCCAAGTGATGTAAAAGAACTCAGAAAAGCTAATCAGAAGAGATATAACAGAACTCAGAAAAAAACAGATTAATAATATCAAATTAAAATAATGCACAGACATTGAGATGGATGTTTTAAAGAAGAAAAGATATGATATGTAAAGAACTCAATAAGATGAGAGTGTCAACACACATTTATTTGCAACATATTGGAGGAAATCTGTAGACTACAAGCTTTGTGCTCAGCGATACATTCCTCTCCTTGGTCTTCCTATTCTCTGCAGTCTATTCTCCACTATCAGTTGATTTTCTAACTCACTGGTGTGTTGTTAATCATTTCCTCTTTGTTTAATTCATCTAAAGTCATTTTCTTAAAACAGAGAACTAACTCTGACAAGTGTAGAAGGTCATATTTTATGAGGAAACTGCAATAGAAATCTTTTCATTTTTGTATTTTCATCTTACAACTTTCCCCTCTGTAGACATTATTTACTATCCTCATGTAACAAAAAAAAATGGGTTTCCAGAGTATAACCTCAGTCTGTGAATGGTGGGGCTGGGATGCAAGCCAATTCCATCCTACCCTTCATTATACTCAATAGATAATTTGGAAAACCTTCTGTAACTCGAATATTCTACTAGTTGAAGAATCTAAGTGGTGTCAAGGAAAGGTTTGGGTGCTGAGAGATCAAAAAGATCCTACAAATATTCATGCATTCTTAAATTCTGCATAAGCGAAAGTAATTCCCTGACCTTCCTATGAAACATGCTGTGAGATGAATTTTCTTTTGGAAATTGACCTTCTCTTACCCACCTCTTTTCCCCTCTCCAGCCCTCAAATGTGCCCTGCCCTTCTCCCCCTCATCCCCTCCACCCCTTGGCAGCAAAAACAAGCAACCCCCAGAAAGACTGGTGACTTAACCTACTTCATCATCTCCCTGGTCCAACATAGGGGTCCTTTTAGGTCACAGGGCCCTTTCCTCCTGTAGGTTTATTGACAGCTTGTGTGTTCATGCTCATTAAGTAACTTCTAGCAGTCTTGGTTAAATAAATTGGTAAAAGGCTGAACTCATAGTCCACATTGCTTCATAACACATGCATGCAGAGCTCATAATATATGTGACAGTTGACTCATTTAAATCACCCAATTAATTTTTTGTAGTCTTCTATACTTATAGTAAAGTAGCTATAGAAATGAAAGATGTTTTCAAGTTAAATTTGACTCTGCTGAACTCTCAGAGTCTGTTAACTTATATTTTACTTCAGGTGATTTTATAGGTAGTTTTTTTTAAAAGCAACATATTCTTGAAAGATTGAGGTTGTTTCTCTCCCCATTTAAAAATTGTCTCTATAAAAACCTATTAATTTCATGATCTATTAATTTTCAGTGGAAGACTGTACTCTTTTGTTGATGTAGAAAGTTTATTCGGCCAATAAGTCACATAAAATGTATATAACCACCTCATTTCAGTTATGTTGCTGTCAAATCACTCATCTCAGATGTTTGCTGTCAAGTCATACTTTATATAGGGTTATTTTTTGGCTTACAACAGAAAACTTCAGTAGCTTAAATGGTACATTTAAACTTGTGTGAAATGGAGATGAAAGGGTATTTTGATGACATGTAATTTAGATAAGTACTCACTGTCACTGTCACTGTCACTGTCCTCCCTTTGTTCATAGATTTGCTCAAGCAGGTCCAGTAATGTCTCCATTGTGAGACTTGTTGTTACTGTGTTTGACATATCAAACACGTCACGGGTAGCTTT
This sequence comes from Sorex fumeus, assembly GCF_029834395.1. Taxonomy (NCBI): domain Eukaryota; kingdom Metazoa; phylum Chordata; class Mammalia; order Eulipotyphla; family Soricidae; genus Sorex; species Sorex fumeus. The sequence goes on from NW_026606067.1 coordinate 19,853,171, forward strand.
CCAGGCTTTGCCATGCAGGCGTGATACTCTCAGTAGCTTGTCAGGCACTCCGAGAGGAGTGGAGGAATTGAACCCAGCTTGGTCGGGCTGGCCGCGTGCAAGGCAAACGCCCTACTGCTGTGCTATTGCTCTAGCCAGATAAGTACTCATGGCTGGTTTTTCATCTCCTGCCATTGGAGTCAGTATTTTTAGTAAAAATACTGGCATTTTTCAGTGTGACTTGGAAAATGTTAAGAATTTGGCAATCAAAAGATAAATCTATAGTAACTGAGAGGCATGGCATGGCCTAAAGAAATTCATTTTGGGAAGAAATTGGGAAGAAAACTAAGAAAGTTTTGCTTTCGCTGTTGCTGTTACTATTCTATCTAGAATTGAAATCAAGCAATTATATTTGTCTCTAGTGGTAGCTTATTAACCCTGAGTATGCAGGAAGTAGAAAGAGGAGTGCTGCTTATAAGAAATTTTTTTTTAAAAAAAAGGAGCATTAAGAATCATCCTTAGATTTTTCTCCTTTAAAAAAAGACTGCTTGAAGGGAAATGAGTACTCAGATCTTATTTCTCTTGCTTTGACTTGGTTTATGTCAAAGAAAATACTAGACTGTAGGTTCTTAAATATTAGCAATGGAATGTCATCAAATTGAGAGAGCGGAGGAGTAAGAACATTGCTGTTGGGTGGAGAGACAGAGAAAGATCAGCTTCACTAACCGCCTGCCCTGCACACATGCAGCCAGGACTCAGCCCCACACTCCTTATGTTCCTAAGCACGGCTAACTGTGATTCCTGATCACAGAGCCAGGAGGTAGGCGTGGCTTGAAAATAAAGGAAAACGAAATGAAAGGGAGGGGGGACATTTTATGAAGCTAAAGAAAAGAAAGGTACAGTGGTCCACTGAAGTTCTTTCCTGGTTCCAGCTGAAACTATCTACCCAACATATTCCATGATGTTTATATACCTCAGATCCAAGATAGCAAGGGACCAAACTCCTCTTCTGGTTCATGTTCTTTCTGTAAGCTGTGGAGACCATTTGACTGAGTGCATGAATCAAGTGTCAAAATGAGCCTCCTTTCTCAGTTTCTGAACGATTTTTCTTACTCCAGACCTACCATTTATTTTAAATTACTGTTTCTTAATTAATGCCAAAAAAGTAACAAGTTCTTCACTAACCAGGGATTTAAAAATAACTTCATACTTAAAATTCCTTTGCCTTCATCTGCTGTCATTTATTATTATTGACATTTTACTGTTCTGGCTGTGCAGCTGATACATCAACATTTTTTTCTCTAACAATTGCAATTCTTAGTTGAAAGATGTATTAAAGAATGATAATGGACAATTTACTCAACCATTAGTATTTACATAAAAACTTGAGTACTTAACTTCTGATTTGCATTTTCTTTCTTATTCTGAGTCACAGAGAACAGTTATCTTTTAAGTCTTATTATTCTTACTCTATATCCTCTTCCTTATGATTATAAAAAGATCATGTCTAGAATACCCTTCATTTTCTAAGAGTTTCCAGCCATTATTCTAATGAGGAGAACATGTGTTATCTTTGTATTTCCTTTGTGGATAATTTGGAAGAAAATGGAAATACCTTTAGAGAAAGTACATTTATTCTCTCCTAGTATTTAACTTAACAAGCATTTTTATCAGTTTGATTAGTAGCCCATACTTTTTAATGAGTCTATAGATATTAAAATATTAATAAATGCATATTTATATACAACTCTATATTACATGTTTATAAGTGTATTTGTGTATATTTTAATATCTTTTAAATATTTTAAATAGACATACTAGACAAGTTTCATGTTTTTTTTAATTTTATATAACTATAAATTATACTACTATATTTCTTTAGTTTCTCAGATTAAATTTTTTATTGCTAGAAATTTTTTTAAGCACTGGGGTTACAGAACTATCAGTCCTGAAAAACTAGGTCAGTTCTATGGGGAGGTATTTTCAGAGGGAAGAAGGCAGACAATAAACAAGTAATCATGTAATGAATACTGTGTCAGATGCTAAAAAAAACAACTGTAAAAAGGGAGGGAAAAAGAGGGTAAGGGGGATAGAGAGTGTGTGTTTATTTCTATTTATGTTGGGTTGCCATGGAAGGTAAGTTCTAAACAGAACTGAGAAAAGTTCGGGAGTGAATGGTTCATTTAATAAAACCAGAGTAGTGAAACTGGTAGGTATGAATTCTTCAAGGTAAGTAGATCTTCTTGCCCAGGACATCAAGGAACCCAAAACAGAATGTGAGTCTGAAATGAAGTGAGCTGAGGCTCTGTAGTAAAAGGAAGGAATGAAGTACCATGGATCTAGATACACATATCCTTTTAGACTAATAGGAAATACTATATTTTGTACTTAATGAGATTGGAAATCAAATAGGAATGGTGTGATCAGATGTAAATTTTGAGACAATTATGCGAACTGACTCCAGGGAAGAGAAAATTAGTGAAATAATTGTTGATTCATTTTGAGAGACCATAGTTGATAGAAACAGTCTTTTGGTGTACATCTCGTTGGTGTGTACATAAAAGGAAGTTTAAAATTTGGGTATAACTATTTTTGTGCAGAGATATAATTTTGAGGAAGAATTAACAGAAAAAGTATGAGTACAAACTAAGCAGCAGTGATAATAGAGTCATTTCAAAGCTATGAACAAGTATGTTTATAGTTATTTACTATAAAACTGTTAAATAGTTGAAAGATAATTGGTTACTTAATATAAAAGCAAAATTGTGTTTTAAAGAAACCCACAGTATAATCTCTCAGTATCTGTATCACTATATCATTGTCATCCCGTTGTTTGTCAATTTACTTGAGTGGGCACCAGTAATGTCTCTATTTGTCCCAGCCCTGTGATTTTAGCAGCCTCTCCTTACTCGTCTTTCCCAATGGTTAGAAGATCTTTCAGGGTCAGGGGAATGAGACCTGTTATAGTTACTGGTCTTGGCATATCAAATACGACATAGGTAGCTTGCCAGGCTCTGCCGGTGTGGGCAGGATACTCTTGGTAGCTTGCTGGACATTCCAAGAGGCATATATATGTATATGTATATATATATATATATATATATATATATATATATATGATTGTTGTCTGGGCTGGAGCAATGGCACAGTGGGTAGGGTGTTTGCCTTGCACGCAGCTAACATGGCCAACCCGAGTTTGATTCCTCCGCCCCTCTCGGAGAGCCCGGCAAGCTACCGAGAGTATCTCGCACACACGGCAAAGCCTGGCAAGCTACCAGTGATGTATTCGATATGCCAAACACAGTAACAAATGTCACAGTGGAGATGTTACTGGGCCTGCTTGAGCAAATTGATGAAGAACGGGAGGACAGTGACAGTGACAGTGATGATTATTGCCTATTGTCTGAACTCCATCAAACATCTGTGTTACAACCATAATACCCAAAAGGATGGAGAAAGAGACAGATTATGAGAGAAAGAAGAGAAGAGAAGAGAAGAGAAGAGAAGAGAAGAGAAGAGAAGAGAGAGAGAGAGAGAGAGAGAGAGAGAGAGAGAGAGAGAGAGAGAGAGAGAAACTGCCTGCCAACAGGATAGGTGTTTGGGAGTGGGGGGAGATAATGGTGGTGGGAAACGTACACTGGTGGAGAAATGGGTGTAAGAAAACTGTGTGACTGAAACCTGATTGTGAACAACTTTGAAATTGTGTATCTCATGGTGATTTAAAAAAGCAAGTAAAAATGTAGCTACATATAAAATTATGGTAATTAAAAAATCTATTCTTCCATGAATATGTAAAATTGAGTCTGATAATAAAGAATTAAAACCCATATTTTTGAGGAAACCATATTTACTGCAGGATAGATACAAATAAATTTTGATTATAAATCAGATTAAAACTATAAAACAGCAAGTGATCTTAATAGCATAGCAAAGACGTTTAGAAGTGGAAGTAGAGTATTATAAGTAACAGTGTTCAAGAAATAGAGGTGGATAGCTACTTAGGATTGAAGAAATATTTGAATCATCACTTACAGAAACAAATAAATTAACATAGAAACATCACTTATTTTAGTGAAAAACACCAATTTTAAGAAGAAAATATTAAAGGCAAAAAGACTAAAAAAATTGAAGTCACAAAATAGAATTATCACATCTTCTCACAAACAATAAGAGAACCAAGATAGAGGACTTACATATTTAAAATTCTGAGAAAAATAAAGGCAAGTCTATAGCTCTAGATCCAACTAAACAAATATTTAAAATTGAACATCAACATAACAAAAATCATAGAATTAACAATCTTGCAATTCACAAGAACTTTGTTCTAAGATATTCTCTAAATGCCCTATCTCCCTTCTCTCCAAAAAAAGTTCACAATATTAGAAGCAAAATTCAGTTTAAACATTTGTAAAGAAGTGGGGGAATATAAATATGTCTAATTACAAAATACAATTATAGAAATTATTTTTGAGATGGCTTTAAAAACAAGTTACAGAAGCATTTGACAAAAATCAGCATTCCTTTTATGATAAAATCATTAAATGAACTAGGAATACAAATGAACTTTTCAGTCTGACAAAATACGCCAGTGAAATTCCCATACCCAGTGGTGAAACTGAATCATTTCACTGAAGACCAGGAGCAAAGCAAATATGTAATCCCCGTTCCATCTTCTCAACTTTGTATTGGAGGATCAAGTTATGATAACAAGGAAAGACAGATGTGGCATTTAGATGAGAAAGAAAGAAGTAAAACTGTTCTAACTGGCAGATGTTAGAAATTTGTATGTAGTAATCACTGCCTCTCCAATCACAGCTAAAAAAATGTAGCAGCACTAAAGTTTTATAAGATCATTGTATGAAAATGAATTATAGTTTTCTGTAATATCAATGTAACACAAAAACAAATTAAGAAAAACATTCTATGGGCTGGAGCGATAGCACAGCAGATAGGGCATTTGCCTTGCATGCAGCTGACCCAGGTTCGATCCCCGACATTCAATATGGTCCCCTGAGCACTGCCAGGAGTAATTCCTGAGTGCAAAGCCAGGAGTAATATCTGCGCATTGCTGGGTGTGACCCAAAAAGGAAAAAAAAAATAAAAACATTCTATTTATAACAAAATAACAAGGTATCAAATGAATAAGTATATAAAAAAGTTGGGCTGGAGCGACAGCACAGTTGGTAGGGTGTTTGCCTTGCACGCAGCCAACATGGCCGACTCAAGTTCGATTTCTCCACCCCTCTCAGAGAGCCCGGCAAGCTACTGAGAGTATCTCGCACGCATGGCAAAGCCTGGCAAGCTCCACGTGACGTATTCAATATTCCAAACACAGTAACAGCAAGTCTCACAATTTGTTGTGAGACGTTACTGGTGCGCGTTCAAGCAAATCAATGAACAACGGGAGAACAGTGCTACAATGCTATAAAAAAGTTATAAAACATACTCAAAAAAAGCCTATAAAAGTAAAAAGTTAAAAATCACCCAATAAAAATAAGGCATCCCATATTCATAAACAGTATTACAAAGTAAAGCTAAATGTGAGGCTGGAGCAATAGCACAGAGGATAGGGCATTTGCCTTGCACACAGTCAACCGGGTTCGATTCCCAGCCTCCCATTTGGTCTTCTGAGCACTGCCAGAAGTAATTCCTGAGTGCAGAGCCAGGATTAACCCCTGTACATCGCCAGGTGTGACCCCCCCCAAAAAAATAAAGCTAAATCCCCAACCCATGTAAATCTAGATTCACACCCCTGAGTTGGTGCGGAGAGTTCTAAAAGAAAGGGATGTTGGGGTCATTGGCGGGGAAAGGCAGGTGCACTAGTGATGGATCTAATGTTGGAATCATATACATAGGAACCTATCATCAACAGTACTGTAAATCAAAGAAGCGTAATTTTAAAAATTATTTATTTTATATTTTTGCTTTTTGGGATATGGGATGCTGGGAATCAAACCCAGGTCAGCTGCATGCAAGGCAAACTCCCTATCCTCTGTGCTATCGCTCCAGCCCCTCAATTAAAAATTTTTAATAGAATAAATGAAAGTATTAGGGTGAAGGATAAATTTAGGGCAAATGGTAAATATAAGCCTTGCTTGGTCTTACTAGGGTTATGGTTACGGATAGAGTTAGGGATCAGTTTAGGGCTTGGGTTCAGAGTCAGGTTTAGGTTTGACTATGGTTGAAGTTCAAAGTGAAATTTTGTAATAGAGTTATTGTTAATTTTAGAGCAATTGGTAGAGTTGTTAGGATTAAGGTTAAGTTCAGTTAAGTGTTAGAATTTTGTTTTAGCTAGGGTTAATTTTTAAATTTAAAGTTAATATTAGAGTGAACATTAAATTTAGGACAACTGGTAGGGTTGTGCCTATGCTAGAGTAAAGGTTAGTGTTAGGATTTGGGTTGCCTTAAGTAGGGTTAGGGTTCAAGTAAGGGTTAAGAATTAGGTTTGGTAGTTTCAAGTAAGGGTTAAGAGTTAGGTTTGGTAGATAAAATTGTAAAAAAGCTAGTATTAGGTTGAATATTATGTTTAGGGCAATTGGTGGGATAAAAGTTGGTGTTAGGATTAGGAATTGTTTAGAATTACAGATTTTGGCTATGATGAAGTTGTAAATTAAAGTTAGTATTAGGCTGAATGTTAAATTTAGGTTATTTGGTAGAGTTAGGCCTATACCAAATTAGGGTTACGGTTAAGATTCAGGTTAAGTTTATGGTTTTAGTTAGGCGTGGATTTGGATTAGGGTTAAATTTTAGTTTATGGATTAGGTTTGGCTATGATGAAGTGGCCTCCACTACCCTCCACTACCTCCACTACCCAGCTGCTGCCACACTCCAGGACGCTTTCTGGATGCTCGGGCCGAGACTCACACATGACTGAAGTCCCACAGAACAAGAAAAGTGGAACTCTGACCTTGGACTCCAGTCTCAACGGACCCAGGAACAGAGACTCTCTGCTTGCTCCCACCAACCACAGTTGACGAAGCCATTAACATCAGGAGCCCCACCCTACCCTGCCCTGTCTGCTTCCACCAACCGCCAGAGACCCAGGGATTGGATTGCTCATAGAATACCCACCCTATCCCTACCGATACCAGATAAATACCTCAATGGCAGACCTCCACTACCTCCACTACTTTCACTACCCAGCCGCCTCCATGCTCCATGATGTTTTGCAGCTGCACAGCACAATATAAGACACTTAATATCATTCTTTCAGAATTGCCATACCATATTTGATAGAGTTCAAATATGGTTTGAACCATGGCAACGCCTATAAGGGCGATTAGAGGCCGCCCCAAAGGCCTCTATCCCTCTCGGAGAGCCTGGCAAACTACCGAGAGTATTCTGCCTGCACAGCAGAGCCTCGCAAGATATACGTTGTGTATTCGATATGACAAAACCAGTAATTACAATAGGTCTCATTCCCCTGAACCTGAAGCTATCACCAATATAGTAGCGTTGAGAAGGATGAGAAACGAGAGGCTGATAAAATATCAAGGCTGAACTAGGCTGCCAAAACGAAGGAAGACAAAAATGATTATCTGTACTTTCAATGCACATACACTAGCATTGGATGCATCCATCGAGGACCTGATGGTACAAGAGTGAAAGATCAAGTATGACATCATTGGTCTGACCGAGACAAGAAGGCACCAATCACATCATGCCGTTTTTGACACTGGAGAAGAATTGTTTCTTGGAACATGCTATAAAAGAGTCGTCAGAGGCGTCAGTGTCCTTATCAACACGAACTTGGCCATAAACATTGATTAATTCAAATGTCTAACAACCCGAATCTGACCTTTACATTTGCATAGATGTGGATCACTGCAGGCAGTTTCTATCTTTGTTGTCTACGCACCAACATCCAATTATGATGAAGGAGAAATTGAGAAGTTCTACATGGAGCTGGAAAAGTTCTATAAAGTAGACCACACCTTCTACAAGATCATTGTGGGTGATTTTAATGCCAAGATAGGAAAGAGAAGATCAGCCAAAGAACTCCACATCGGGACTCATGGCCTAGAATGGAACAAACAGGGTGAAAGACTGTCTGAGTTCATTATGTCAACCAAGACCATCCATGGTAACTCACAGTTCCAGAAGGCCAAATCTAAACTTGGACATGGGAGTCTCCCAGTGGACGGTTCCACAATGAAATAGACCACATCATATTCAATCGATGGTTTTGCCTGACCAATGTTGCTGTTGTCTAAAAATTCCAAATGGGATACGACCACCATCTCCTTCATGCTAAATTCTACTTTACAGAGCGGGGAGAAAGGGCTCAAAGTTTAAGAAGAGAACTCCAAGAACGACCACCAACTGGGAGCTCTTTGGCACTATTGCAGAAACATGGAAGATGCCATTGTTGACAACATTGATGAGGAATATGATCGATTGGTTCAGCACCTCCATGATTGTGCAAGGAATGCCGAGAGAGAGATATCCACAAAAAAATGCCTGTCTTCGAAAACTCTTGAGCTTATTCGCCAACGGGGTTTGGCATATGCCTCAGACAACCACAAGCAAATGTCCAAGCTCGCAAAGCAGTGCAGAGATGCTATCAAGGCAGACCTCAAAAAGAGAAGAGCAGAAGTGCTGGTAGATGAGGCAGAAGCCGGGAAAAGCATTTGTATAGCTCGCTTGTCTTGGCCAACTACAAGACCAAGATGACTGCCCTCCGACGTCCTGATGGATCCATCACATCCTCCAGAATGGCAATGGAGAAGATTATCCATGACTTCTACTCAAATCTCTTCGATAGCCATGTCCACCTGCCCACATACCAAATCCCACAGGATAAATATGTCATTCCCAATGTTCTCCCTTCCAAAATCCAACACACCATTTCGTCGGTAAAGAAACAAACAGCACCTGGCCCAGACAAGGTCAGACCTGAACACCTGAAGAACCTGCCGTCAGTACTCATCAATATGCTGGCTCAGCTCTTTACACGCTACCTGTCTGAATGCAAGGTTCCATCCCAGTGGAAAAATAGCAGGACTTTACTACTGTTCAAGAAGGGAGACATCCACGACATTGGCAACTATTGCCCAATATGCCTATTGTCTGTCATCTATAAGAAGTTCACTCGAGACATCCTGCATAGGATTGGCAGAACACTAGATAAAGGACAACCATGCGAGCAAGCTGGGTTCTACAAAGGATTCAGCACCATTGACCATATCCACTGATAACCAAGCTCATTGAGGTTTCTCGGGAGTTCAAGTCTAATGTTCATTGATTTAAAAAAAGGCCTTTGATTCTGTTGGGATGGACGCGGTCATTGAATCCCTAGCCAAACAGGGTGTTCAAACTCAATACATCAGGATCCTCCGTGAGCTGTATTATGGATTCACTACCAGGATCTCACCATTCTACAAAGAATTAATCATTGATATCAAGACAGAGGTTTGGCAGGGTGATACCATTTCACCGAAACTTTTCAGTGCCACCCTTGAGAACATCATGTGACAACTGGAATGGGAAGGAATGAGAGTGAAGATAGATGGTCGGCAACTACACCACCTCTGCTTTGCTGATGACATTGTTTGAGTAACACCAAACATTAGCCAACCAGCACAAATGCTGGCTGACTTTGACCGTGAGTGTGGAAAGGTCAGAATACAGCTGAATCTTAAGAAGACAATGTTTATGAGAAACAGCCTCATTCCTGACGCCCCATTCTCTCTCAACGGAACGACCATCTCTGAATGCAACAGTTACGTGTACCTTGGTCGAGAAGTCAACATGATGAATGACCTGGCACCTGAGTTGTGCAGGAAGAAGAGAGCAGCTTGGAATGCCTTATAGAGAGTCAAAGAAATAGCTAATAGGATGAAGAACCCCTGGCTCTGGCAACATATCTTTGATTCCACTGTTCTTCCTGCATTAACATACGCCTCAGAGACCTGGGCCCTAAGCAAACAGGATGAGAACGCTATTTGGGTCTCCCAAAGAGGAATTGAAAGAGCTATGCTTGGAGTATCACGTTTCACTCAAATGAAAGAAAGAATCTGGAGTTCTGACCTCCATTGACGATAAAGAATCAGAGACGCTGTCTCTTTTGCCAAGGCGACAAATATCAGATGGGCTGGACACGTAATGAGATTTAGAGACAACCGCTAGACTAGAGCTGTTACTGACTGGATTCTACAGGACGTCAAAGGACAACGTGGCCGCCCACCTACCAGATGGCCAGACTTCTTCACCAAGATTATGACCGATTGGTTTGAGGCTCTTCGCATTCCTAGAACGAACAGACGCCAGTGGGCTACACTAGCACGTGACAGGGACAACTGGAGACGTTACTGGCGCCTGCTCAAGCAAATCGATGATTAATGGGAAGTTAAGTGATCAAGTGATCAAGTGAAGTTGAAAAGAAAAGTATTAGGGTAAATGTAAAATTTAGGGTGCTTGGTAAGGTTAGGCCTACGGTGTATGGTTTAGTGTTTGAGTTAGGGTTAATGTTAATATTAGAGTTAGATTTTAGGTTGCTCAAAGTTAAAAATTAAAATATTTGGGTGAATGTGAAAACTCAGGTTAATTGTTTAGTCAGGCCTATCCTAGGGTCATGAGTAGTTTTAGTTTTAGGGTTTAGGCTAGATTTGGGCTAGATTTGGGTGACCGTTATGGTTAGTGTTTAAGTTAAGGTTAGGTTTTTGGTTGAAAAAAAAACATAATAAAAATAAAGTCTTGCTTTAATAAAATTCTTTTTTACTATAACAAGGTTTAACATATTTTCTGGATTCTTAAAACAAGTGCATATTGATTCTCAAATTTATATTATAATTCATGGTGCTAAGGGTGGTACAAACAGAAGGGTAGACACAAAAACTAATGCAATAGAATTCGGAATAAAATAAAGCTAAAGACAAATATTTTCAATGAGGATACCAAAATCATTAATGAACAAAAAACTAGCCTTTTAAACTACTGGATAGGCACAGCAAAGAATGGTTTTGAACTTTAAATTCACATCTTAAATGCATATATATATATATGCATATATGTGTGTATATATATGTATATATATATATATATATATATATATATATATATATGGGCTGGAGAGAAAATTCATTGTGAGTGGAGTGCATGCCTTGCTGTTGGTATTGCATGCTTCTGAGTAGCACACAAGTGATCCTGAGCACAAAGCTGGGAGTAGTCACTGAGCACCACTGGGCGTAGTTCCAAAGTTTGGAGCATGGCAACAGACTCCAGAGCAGATAAAATCTATCTCTGTGTAGTAGATAAGACCTGTTCCTTCATAGTGACCCAGATTGAGTAGAGAGTGACTGGGCACATTTTATAAGCACCAGGTATTCAGCCTTTGGTCTCACCCAATCCCCCAAGAATTGTCACCTACTTAGTGAATCACCCCTAACTGCAGCATCTGGCCCTAATTGTGATTGGGTCTGGGTGAAATGGAGTTGGAAACGTGATAGGTCAGTAATGGTAAACTTTATGTGATTGGACCATCCTCTCAGGCCTAGATAAAATACCTGTGTATGTGGCAATAAAGTGAGAGGCCATTAGCTTTCTTCCAGAATGGTTTCTCCATGCACCCATCATCCTTCGCTCCACATCTGCCTGGATCTGTTGTGCAACATGTCTGGGAATGTTGGGAAAAAACTGTTCTCCAATACCAAAGCCCAAACAAAACAATTTAAAAAAGCATAAAAATGTACTAAAATGTAGGAGCTGCTACAAATTGTGTTAAAACTAAAATTCATAGGTTAAGATTATAACCTATGATTGTCCTTCCATTTGTCAATTAGCCTTAAGATATGACACCAAAAGTACAGAGAATACAATTTTAAAAAGCATTTTTTGTGTTTTAAAGGCATCACCAAGAAAGTACTGTTAAAATAATAGGAAAAAGATAACCCAGTTAAAAAAGGAGCAAATGAACTAATGGAGATCACTTTAAGTGTGTAAATGACTACTATGCACATGAAAAGTTGACCCAAATTATTGGTTTCTTAGAAAATGATATAAAAACATATGATGTGACACAACTTCACACCTTCCAGGGAAGCTGCTATCAAGAAGAGTAGGAAAAGTTTCAGTGGGAATATACACTGCTAGCAGGAACATAAGTTGGTTTTATTGCTATTGAGACGAATGTCAGTTCTTCAAAAGCCTATAAAAATAGAGTTAAAATGTGACCCCAAAACTCCATGCCGTAGCTAAGAGAAATGAAGATTTGTCCAGAGCAGCTTTCTTCATAACAGCCACAAAGTGGAAATTACTGATTGGTATAGGTACAATGAAATATTATTCAGCAAAGAAATGAAGTTCCATTACTTACTATGACATGGATGAAACTTAGCATTATTTTGTTATGTGAAATTAGACACAGTAACTACACACATGTGATTTCATATATGAGAAATGTGCACAAAGCCAATCTATAGGAAAAGAAATTAGATTAGTGAATTCTTAAGACTGAGTGTTGAATGGGTAGTAGATTTATATAAAAGTATATGGAGGGGCTACACCGATAGCACAGAGGGTAGGGCATTTGCCTTGCATATGGCCAACCTGGGTTCGATTCCCAGCATCCCATATAGTCCCCCAAGAACCTCCAGGAGTAATTCCTAAGTGCATGAGCCAGAAGTAAACTCTGTGCAATGCCGGATATGACCAAAATGAAAAAAGCAAAACAAACACTGTCCTCCCGTTGTTCATTGATTTGCTCGAGCGGGTCCAGTAATGTCTCCATTTTGAGACTTGTTGTTACTTGTGTTTGGCATATTGAATATGTCATGCGTAGTTTCAAAATAAAAAATAAGTAAATAAATAAATAAATACTAAAATAAAAGGCATATAGAATACATTTTAGGGAGTGATAAAAATGTTTCAAAATATATTGTAATAGTTGCAGAGTTCCTGCGTATATTAATGAAATGTTTTAGAGAAGTGATTTTTGTTTATTATTATTATTATTTTATTATTATTATTATTATTCTCCCCCCTTTTTATTGATGAGGGGGAATGAGATATAGTTACAAAGACTTCATGTTTGAACTTCGGTCATACAATTGTCAAACACCCATCCCTTCACCAGTACACATTTTCCAACACCAAAGTCCCCAGTATTCCCCCCTAATTGTCCCCTCCCCATCATTCTAACCCTTCCTCTCCTTGTTTGGCAGACGATATCCCCCATACTCTCTTCCTCTCTACTTTAGTTATATTTGATATTTCGACACCAGACCCGCCACACTCAAACCTGCCGAAAAGGCAAAGCTAGGCAATTTGTTTTGTATTGCTTGTCATGGATAGAATGTAATGTCCAGGAAATTCTGTGTCATTCTCTTCCGGGACCTTTAGTTTGTAGTCTCTCGGTCTTGGCAGTTGATGAGATTACATGGTTCAGGGGGAGTTTGTGGGTGTGACTGCCAAGCTAATGGAGAAATGGAGACCTGGGAGGAGGAGGCCCAGTCCTGATCCAAGTGGGCTTGGAGGTCTCGGTCATGGGTTCCTGCTTACCTCCATGCCACCAGCCCTAACTGCGTCTTCTGATCTCTTTCAAGATTTATGGAAATAAGCCTTATTTTCTGAAATAAAGCCAATAAATAAATGAGTTTATATAGTTGAGCCAGATGTGGTTTGTGGGTGTGGCTCCCACATACCTAACTTTTGACCGTTTAATTTCTTGGTAAACTTGGCCGCAACTTGTTGGGGTCTGGCCAAAGGCACAGCAGCAATTTTGGGGTATCTTGAAGTCTGAAGGCACCATCAGGCTGCTGAGTCACTTGCCCCACAGGTAAGGGTTAAACTGCTAGGAACACTATACCCCCTGGGGAGTGATTTTTATGACAGGTGAATTATAGGTCAGAAAATCTGTGGGAAAAAAAGTTTATAATTAAATGATAATAAAATATGGGTGATTTAAGTAGAAAAAGAATAAAATTAATGTCATGTCCCTCATATTGCTCGTTAAACTTACTGCTAATTATAGGCTGTTAATTTCAATGTACATTCTAAAATTTGGAGAGCAATAATTAAAGGATGTAGCAGAATTTTTAGCTTAAATCAGTCGTAGATCAACACAGTTTTTCTCAAAAACTAATATATAAAGCAGACAAAATTTTTTTAAAGATACAATTTTGTAATGTTAGAAAATATTTGAAAATATGAATGTGAAGCCATATATTATTTGGTTTTTGCTAGCAAACCTGGAACATTAAAATAAAACAAAAAACCCTTAACATATATTGGAACATAAAACAAGTCTCCACAAATACTGAGCTGGATCACAGATTTCTATACTGAGATATATGTTGATAACATGATATGAATAGAAATCAATAAATGATCCAAATTCTACTCCCTACTATAAGAAATACCATAATGACATCTAATGACTTATGGGTGAAAGAATAAATCACTGACATTTTGACAATACTTATTACTGAGTTTCAGTATAAACAAAACCTATATATCAAAGCTTGTGAACTATTACAACAAGTTATTGGTAATCATTTAAGACTGTAGGTATTTATGCAGCCAGCAGGTCAATCTGTGCCTTTGAGGCAAGTGCATCAGCAGCCTGATGGCACCTTCAGACTTCCAGATACCCCAAAATTCCTGCTGTGCCTTTGGACAGACCCCAAAAACTTGGGGCAAAGTCTACCAAGAAAGTAAGCAGCTAAAAGTTAGGTATGTGGGAGCCACACCCACAAACCACTTCTGGCTCAGCTATATAATTGGAGGCATGGCCTCTCTGGTTCCTGATCTAACTTCTTAATGATCATGATCCCAGAGACTCAGGAACAAATCACAAAGCCCAACAGCTTTTGGCAGAATCGCGTCTGATCCCTGCAGTAGGTTACCGGTGCTGGGCCAACCCAGGTGGGAGTAGGTTTCATGTCTTGGCCTGTTCCCCCTGGCGGCGTGGTGGCCATCATCCTCCAGAGGCCACTGGACAGTCAGGTTTGGGTCCACAGTGATGAGACACGTGGGGCCTCATGGGATGGGGGTGGAGCCGACCCTTTCCTCCCGACCCCAACGAGATCCCAAGTCACCACCCACGAACAGCCTCTCCTGATCTGGCTCCTGATCAAGCTGCTTAATGGCCATCATCCCAGAGATTCAAAAACGAACCTCAGAACCCAACGGCTTTTGGCAGAAATGCGTCTGGTCCCTGCAGTAGATTACCGGCACTGGGAAAACCCAGGTGGCAGTAGGTTTCGTGCCTTGGCCTGTTCTCCCTGGTGGCCCAGTGGCCGCCATCCTCCAGAGGCCACTGAATAGTCAGGTTTGTGCCCATAGTGACGAGACACATGGGACCTCACTGGATGGGGGTGGAGCCAGTCCTTTCCTCCCCACCCCAATGAGACTCCGAATCTCCACCCACGAATGGCCTCCTTGGCTCCTGATCAAGCTGCTTAATGGCCATGGTCCCAGAGACTCAAAAACAAATCTCGTAACCCAGTGGCTTTCGACAGAAATGCTCCGGACCTGTAGTAGGTTACTGCCACCTGGCCACTGCAGGGGGGAAAGGGTGTTGTCCCTCCGCCTGCTCCCCCTAGTTGGCTTGGTGACTGCCGTCCTCCAGAGACCATTAGGCAGTCAGGTTTGGGCCCTCATAGATGAGACACATGGGGCCTCACAGGATGGGGATGGAACCGGCCTTTTCCTCCCCATCCCAAAGAGACTCCGAGTCGCCGCCCATGAATGGCATCTCTGGCTCCTGATCAGGCTGCTTAATGGCCATGATCCCAGAGACTCAGGAACAAACCTTGGAATCCAGCAGGTTTTAGCATTTATAGTACATGAGACTTGCTTCTTTATTGTCAACTAAATATAATGCTGTCACAATTATCCACATAATTGATCAGCATAGTTGCTTTTTATCTTCTTATTTACTGATTAAAGACACCACATTTTAGTATTATTTGAGCTATAAGCCAAAAAGAAATTAAAGGCTCAGTTAACAAAAACTTAAACAACCTAAATTGAATTTTTGCCTGTGAACTTTATTCTATAATTCCCCAGATAACTTAAGGGAAAATGCCAGGAACAGAGCCATAAACTTCCCGGAAGTCATACTTTAACCAGGAAATAAAACCAGGCTAGCATCAGAATAGGCAATTAGAAAAAAAAACTGGAGGAATTTAGGATGCCAAGGTCAAATTAACTCATGTGTCTGTCTCTGAACTGAATGCCACACCTCTCCTGGTATTAGTGCTTGTAGTTTCCCATTGCTGCTAGCCAGAGTTTCTGTACATGCTTTGCAGACCGCATGCTGCAGCTTTCACTTCTGTTAAGCCCATTCTGGAGAGAGAAATCATAGAATCCTGTGATAAAGTAAATGTTTGAGTGTTACACAGTGAGCTAGAATAGAACAATGAGATCCTGAGAGTCCTCCTTCTGTGAATTTTTAATTTTAGTTTTGATTAAAATAGATCGCTGTTTAACTTTTGCTCAGAAACTAAGTGAACTTACTATGTGTGGGTCAGTAAACAAGACATGAGCACTATACTGAAATGATCACAGAGGCATCCCTGCTTAAACTAAACTTACATTGAAGTGATAGAAACAGTCTCCAATTTGTGATTTTAAAGAAAAATAAAGCAAATACCAAGTGTTGTAGCAGTAATAGAAATGTTAAGCAGGTATAGAGACGGTGATTTTGGTGGAGTCTTGTGGAAGACATAATCAAGCAAATGCCAGTAGAATAGCAAATTGGATTTTTTTTAAGATAGAAAGGAGGAAGAAAGGCACAAGCAGGAGGAGGAATTTAAATTAACCTGCTTGTATGTAAATATTTGTGGTAAACCGCAAATGTGCATGACGTCAGAAATAGGCATACTTTGTATGATAGAGAAGAGACTCTAGTGATACCATTGTTAACTTGGAGGATTCAAGTTTGTAAACAGAAGAGCGTATGCATGAAGGGTGGGGTTTATTTTGGTTAAATATCCTGATGTCAACATTTGAAAACTGTTTTATGTGAAAGTAAGATCAAAATGAATCAAAGACCTCAACATCAGACCGGAATCCATAAGGTATATTGAAGAAAAAGTTGGCAAAACCCTCCATGACATTGAAGCTAATGGTATCTTCAAAGATGTCATGTCACTGGCCAAGCAAGTAAACACAGAGATAGGCAAATGGGAGTATCTTAAACTAAGAAGCTTCTGCACCTCCAAAGAAACAGTGACCAAAATACAAAGACAGTCTACAGAATGGGAAAGGATATCCACCGAATACACATCTGACAAGGGGTTGATATCAAGTATATACAAAGTACTGGTTGAACTCCACAAGAAGAAAACATCAACCCCATCAAAAAGTGGGGCAACGAAATGAACAGAAACTTTCTCAAAGAAGAAATCTAAATGGCTAAAAGGCACATAAGAAAATGCTCTACATCATTAATCATCAGGGAGATGCAGATCAAAACAACAATGAGATATCATTTCACACCACAGAGATTGGCCCACATCCAAAAGAACAAAAGCAACCTGTGTTGGCGCGGATGTGGTGAGAAAGGGACCCTCCTTCACTGTTGGTGGGAATGCCAACTGGTTCAGCCCTTTTGGAAAACAGTATGGAAAATTCTCAAAAAATTAGAAATTGAGCTCCCATTTGACCCAGCAATACCACTCCTGGGGATATACCCTGGAGAGGCAAAAATGCATAGTCGAAGTGAAATCTGCACTTGTTTGTTCAATGCAGCACTGTTTACAATAGCCAAAAACTGGAAGAAACCTGAATGCCCAAGAACAGATGACTGGTTAAAGAAACTTTGGTACATCTACACAATGGAGTACTATATAGCTGTTAGAAAAGATGAAGTCATGAAATGTACATACAAGTGGTACTACATGGAAAATATCATGCTAAGTGAAATGATCCAGAAAGAGAGGGACAGACATAGAAAGAGTACATTCATCTGGGGAACAAAAAGTAACAAAATAAGAGACTAACACCCAAGTATAGCTGTGATAAATACCAGGAGGTTTACTCCATGGCTTCGAGGCCAGCCGCATACTCTAGGGGTAAAGGCAGCTCAGATAGATAAGGGAGCACCAAATAAAGTGTGCTGAGAAGATCCTCCCAGGATGGGAGATGCATGCTGAAAGTAGACTATAGACTGAACATGATTGCCACCCAATGCCTCTTCTGCAAACCACAGCACCCAAAAGGAGAGAGAGAACAAATGGGAGTGCCCTGCCACAGAGGCAGGGTGGGATGGGGGACGGGGTGTGGGAGGGATACTGGGATTGGTGGGGGTGGAGAGTGGGTACTGGTGGTGGGATGGGTACTTGATCATTGTATAAGTGAAACCCAAGCACAAAAACTTGTAAGTCTACAACTGTACCTAATGCTGTTTCACTAATAAAAAAAAAAGAATGTCTGTTTCTGGGAAAGAAAGAGCAAGTGCAATCCCTGGACCAAGAGGATTGTGCAAAGGGGAGCAAAGATGGTAAATGACACCCTGGCTTAATGCAGCCAGAGCCTCACTTAGTGTAAGGCAGGAAGCAGGAGAAACTTTCTGGAGTCCCTAGCAAGAAGGACATTGGAGAGATCCTAGCAGTAAAAGAAATAGAAAAATCACTGCAGCTGGACAAGGAGTACAAGGGTGAAGGATTTTAACTGGCATTGCTTCTAGACTGCAAACCCAGAAAGTCAATGCTATAACAGCCACCTTCATTTCTTCATTTATCAGGATGGACTGAGTGGGGTTTTCCACCCTCCAAGCTCATGGTTCATGCATGGTTTTTCTGGGAAAGGTAAAATAATTAAAAGGATGAAAGCAGTACTGCATTCTAGAGGTGAGCATCCCAGGACTTGTTCTGGGAGGGTTCCTATGTGTCTCTGTCTTTCATAGTTGGAAAATATTTGAACTCACTGATCTCAGCTCTATTCCAAATGTGCAAGCTGTGTCTCTACAAAGTCAGGTACACGTTGGCAGATGAGGGAGGGCTGGAGTGGATTAGACTCAGTGTTTGGATTTGTGGTTGGGAAGAATGAAGATATTTAAAACAGGAAGAGCAGCATAGTAAAAGAAATAGTGGAAGGAGTAATGCTGGTTTGCTTGGCAGAGTACGTTTGGAATAATAGAGACTTTTCTAACTGAACTGTAGGAACTGGAAGGTCGAGTAGTGGGAAATAAAATTTAAGTTCTGGCACTTGCTTTTCATAGGAGAGAAATGTTATTCCTGGAAACTTGGTATAACTTAAAACTCAAATAATTCAAAGTGATTTTTCCTGACGGTGAAGGGGGGTGGTGTTATTTTTCTTTTAACTATGATTATTTTAGTGTGTATATTTTATTTCAAATAACTTTAAATACTTTTATTATTTTGCTAAGTGCTGTTTCCTAAACAAATGGTGATGCTGGTTTGCTCTCTTTCTTGCTCTCTTCTATCTTCATTCTGCTTCAAACATATTTATTTGATCTTGATTTTCAGCATTTTCTTTAATAGCACCATTTAATGAGCTTGGTTGGAGTTGTAAAATGATATTTGAAAAAAATATTTAAAATGATAACAGTGGGCTCCCTTAGATTATAAAACCAGAAATCACTTTCATTAACATTGGTTCTCCTAACACTGACTAAGGAGGCTTGTGTTTCTTTTGATGCATTTGATAGGTAATGTCAACAATAACAGTTTTCAATTGGTTCACTTCTTATATCATGCAACTCTGAAGGAATGAAATCAATTGGATTTCTCATCAATTTTAATTTAATCTCCCAATTTAGATGTTTTACCATTTAGAATCCCATTTAGTATGCACTGAGAAACTGGGAAAAAGAAAATGGGTGGAATCAACCTTTCCAACCTCAAACTCTACTAGAAAGCAGTAATAATTAAAACAACATGGTACTGGAACAAAGACAGAGCCACAGACCAATGGAACAGGTTTGAATATACTGAAACCTCCCCCTAAATATATGTTCATCTAGTCTTTGATAAGGGAGCAAGAAATGTGAAGTGGAGCAAGGAAAGCCTCAAATTGTTCTGTCAAAAGCTACATGCAAAAAAATGGGCTCATATCTGTAGGTTTGGTTTTGAGTCTATGAAGTTCCTGAGCTGCTCTTTATCTAGAAAATAGTGATGACATAGATCAGGCATAGATCATTCTAACTATGATATGTCTTGGAGTGTATTTGTTGAGGTTTCTTTTAGCTGGCCCCTTCGGGCTCCTTGAATCTGAATGGCTGCATTGTCCAGCTCTGGGAACTTTTCAACAATGATTTGTTGAAAACCATGGCTTTTTTTCATTGAGATTGTTTCCCTGACCTTCTGGTACTCCAATGATTCTAATGTTGTTCCTCTTGGAATCATCTCCTAGGACTCTGATTCTCTCTAGAGCTATTTTGAGGTCTCTTGCTATTGTTTGTTTTTGCCTGTAGGCTTCCTGCTGCTGATCTTCCAGGTCACTGATTCTGTCTTCAGCTGTGAGCATTCTACTGCTGAGGGCACAGACTGAATTTTTTTTTATTTCATCTACCAAATCTCTTATTCATGACATTTCTGTGCATAGCTTTCCAATTTCTGCTCTCGTTTCTTTCTGGATTTTCTCAATTATCTGATCCATTGTTTCTCTCATGTCCTCCTTCAGTTTACTGGATATCTGTCTCATTGTTTCACTGAATTCATTAAACATCTTCATTACTTCATATCTGAATTCTTTCTCAGAGAGGTACGTAAGATCACTGTATCACTGTCATCCTGTTGTTCGTTGATTGCCTCGAGCAGCCCCAGTAATGTCTCCATTGTCCTAGCCCTGAGATTTTTAAAAGTGCCACATTTGAGGCTCTTTCAGGATCAGGAGAATGAGACCCATCATTGTTGCTGTTTTTTGGCATATTGAATACACCACGGGGAGTTTGCTAGACTCTGCCATGTGAGCAGGATACTTTTGGTAGCCTGCCAGGTTCTCCAAAATAAGAACTAGATAAGAAGATGTCACGCGGCCACATTTGCTTCCGGGAGCAGGGTTTTACAGTCTCTGGGTCTTGGCCGTTGATGGGATTACACGGTGCCAGGGGCAGTTGGTGGGCATAACACCTACATACTGGAAGGTGGGGGATCTGGGTGGAGGAGGCCCCAGTCCCAATCCGAGCAGGCTTGGAGATCTACGCCCCTGGTCCCATACACCTGGGTTCCTCTGCTGGTTTCTTCACGCGTGAGGCTCGTCCAAACGTGTGGAGAGTGGTCTTAAGCATGGCTGTGGCTGGAACTGGAGGACTTCAGCTGCTGGAACTCTGCTCGGGTGGAGAGGGAAACTCAACCCACCCTCCTCCATGGGGCCCCAGTGAGGACAGTCAGGTGAGGTCCCTAAGATGAGTAGCACCTACTGAGGCTTCTGGACTCTTTTCATTGTGCTCTCCTCCTGGTGGGGATTTGCATTGTTTCTCAGGGATGGTGAGCACCCCAGGGTCCCAGAGGATGCCTGGGGTGCTGACGTAGGGAAATCCAAATCCCGGTTTTGAGTAAAGACTGACTTGAGGGATGGAGAAGACCGGGCACCGTATCAGGAACTTTAACCTGTGGGAGTCAAGTGGTATTATTAGATGGTGTTCTTGAGTAAATATATTTAATCTAGTCCTTTGGATCCTGCTGTCTAAATGAAAATAAGCTCTACCTAACATGTCTTGGTGGCAAGAATATAAGAAATCTACTCTGTAAACAGAATCGCATGGAATAATTTACCATAGATCTTACAATTTAATATTTAACAGCTAATTTTAAGTTCAAAATTAGGGCAAAATAAGCATACCATGAGGAATAAGGATTCCCAAGAGAATCAGAAAGACTCTTTGGCAAGGGTTATCTTGTGGACTATGAATGTTACACATCCCTTAAAGTGCATAGCAATGTATGACTTGGTCAAAACTTATATTTTATTTGTTTGTTTTTTAGTGTAATAAAAACCTTTATTTTATTTTTACTAATGTGACGTAGCACAGTCATCCCATTGTTCATCGATTTGCTTGAGCGGGCACTAGTAACATCTCCATTGTGAGACGTGTTGTTACTGTTTTTGGCATATAGAATATGCCATGGGGAGCTTGCCAGGCATGCTGTGCAGTCAGGATACTCTCGGTAACTTGCCGGTCTCTCTGAGAGGGGCGGAAGTATCAAACCCGGGTTGGCTGCATGAAAGGCAAATGCCCCACACGCTTTGCTATTGCTCCAGCCCATGGACGTAGCATTATAACATCTTGTAATCTTCAAATCATAGTTTGCATTTTGAACATACCATGATGAAAAGACCTTTGTCTTTTGATTATGTTCACATAGATGTGGCTAAGTGACCATAGAGAAGAGGAAGGCAAGTGACCAGGAAGAGGACTCAAGTTATGTGCTATACATGTGATGTAAGGCTTCTATCTGCAGCACTGCATGGCCACCCTGAAGCACACAAACATTACATGATTCCCCAGGTACAGAGGCAGTCCTCAGAGAGCAGAGGGCCACAGTCCCCAGCCTCAGCACTATGAGGATTGCCCCCATTAAAAGAGTGGGAGGTCTTGGTATACTTGACTTCAAGTATCTGATAGTGTTCCCCGTTTAATTCTCCCTCATGTTGCAAAAGAGGAGGGGGATACTTACCTTATTTTTCTTAGTGGAAAGATATTTGTCATTCCAGGAACATGAGACATGAAATAGGCATATCAGACATACCAGGAGAAAAAGATGCTGCTTAAAATCCCATCTGGGGGTTGTAGGGATAATCGAGCTGGTAAAGTGCTTGTCTTGACATAGCTAGCAGACCTGAATTTGATCATCTGCACTGCATATGGCCTCCTGAGCCTGCCAGGAGAGATCCTGAACACAGAGCCAGGAGGAATTCCTGAGCACTGCTGGGTGTGGCTCCGAAAACAAAACGAAATGAAACAAAGTAAAAAAAAAAAAATAAAAACAAAAGACCATTTAGTTTAACACGGAGTTGGAGTAAAGGGAAATTGCTAGTTTTTATGTGGTCATGTTCAGACACATGAATTCAACTAGTGTTTTGCTAACAACTAAAATAAATGCATATATTATTCACGTACTATAAAATTCATCTTTTGAACGTTTATAGTTCAGTTATTTTATCATGTACACCAACATATCCAGCACTATGTTATTCCAGAATATTTTCATTAACCCTTCCCAAGGAACACACCCTGTATCTCTCCTCTCTATTCCTGAAAACTGCTTATCTTCTTTCTTGCATGATGGGTTTACCTGTTTCAGGCATTTCATATAAGTGGAATATACATTAGGTGACTCTCGGCAGATGGTTTGTTTTACTTTGTTTTAAATTTTGCCTCTCATATCATGTATCAATGCTTCATTTGTTCTTATGAATTTTTATTTCATTGTATAGATGTTACATATTTTGTTTATCAGGTGATGGACATTTGGATTGTTTCCACCTTGTTGCTATTGTGAATAATGCTTCTATGAAAATTGGAGTACAAGATTTTATTGAACATATGTTTTTAGCTTTTGGGGCACATACTCTAGTGATGGAGTTGTTCAGACATATGGTAACTCTGTTTAACTTTTGGAGAAACTGCCAGTTTTCCAAAGCATCTGCAACATACACGTTCCCACCAGCTTCTTACTAATGTTGAAATTCTTCTAAATCCTACTCAGCACTTACTATTGTATATATTTTGATTAGTACATTTCTGGTGGGTGTGTAGTGTCATCGCATCATGATTTGCATTTTCTCTCTGCATGATTAATCATGTTGGGTATCTCTTCAAGTGCTTATTGTTGGAATGTCTTCTTTGGAAGAATGTTCATTTGAATTCGTTGTCCATTTGCTTTTTATTGTTGGATCATAAGAATTCTTATCTGTTTGGATACTTGAGTTATTTTTTTTTGGGAGAAAGAAGGCTTGGGCAATACCTAGTAGAGCTCAGGGACTTCTGGTTCTGTGCTCAAGGGTCATTCCTGGCAGTACTCTGAGGACCATGTGCATCTGAGGTTGAAACAGGGTTGTCCTCATGCACAAGTTACTTAACCTCTGGACTATCTTTCAAGCAGATACTGTTATCAGATATAATATCAAATATGTTTTCTCTTTCTGTGAGTAGCATATTTTGATGAGTATTAGATTTGGGAGATTCTTGTAACCAGTTATAGTAGAGTTTTAGTAATCCATTATGAATAATTTACTTCAGGTCGTGCTTTTTATGTCCTTTTCCTTTATTTTATGCTGAACTGGATTGGTATATATATACATATATATCTATAGAGAGAGAGGTATATATATATGTCTATATATATATACACACACACACACATATACATATATATGCCTCTGTACACTGGAATAGAGATTTGTGAAATCCTGTTATGTGCAGGATGACTCCTTATGTATGCTATAAACCTAAAATAAGAATAGTGCAATTAACTAATAAAGTTCCCAAAGTGGTAGATGAGACTGGGGGACCTAAGAAGAAAAGAGCCGTGTCAGGAGAAAATTTAGTAATAGGGACAAACACTTCTCTTTGACAATTTTACTAGGGATTCAATTTTTTCCTTTTCATTGTCCTAAAAGAAAAGCAGTCTCTATATCACTTTGTATGAAAAATTACTTCTATACCATATTCATAATAAATAGTATAGTTATTCTGCTAGATGTCCTTATTTTTCAAGAAGTAAAAACTGTAATAATTTATTTAGCAAGGGGAGGAGTGTTTCCCTACATATGCAGAGAGGACTCTTTTCATTTATTTTTTTAACTTCAGACTAATAAAGGAGCTTTTATGTATCCAAGTTAAAAAAATGAATAGCTCTTGGTCTTTTAAAGAAAGTTCTGCCTAAAATGTCATTGTTGACACAAAGCATAAAAAAATGGAGGAAAGGATGTTTGTGGACAGTTTCCAAAGTGCTTAGGATGTCAGATAATAGAGAAGGAAGCTTTGTGATCTTTGTTCTGTGTCTAATGTTTCTTTGAGCTCTCTGTGTATTGGTGAATAATGTCTGCCTGTACAGTAGACTACTGTTAGTACTATCTGCTGTAATATGTGTATGATCTCATGCCTACCTCAGCAGAGGCCAATTGGGTCATCTGCAATGAAAGTGTACCCATGCTTGTCAAATGGGTCTCTAGAATGGACAGGGTTTGGAAGAAGCCTTTTCCTCAATCACAAAAGAAGAGTCCCAACTATTACTATCTGGATCCAGAAGTTGTATCTATACACAATGTAATACTATGTAGCTCTAAGAAACAACAAAATCATGCAATTTGCTGCAGCAAGGATGGGAGTAGAGGATATCATACTGTTGAAATCAGTCAAAAGAAAGGAATAAGTACAGAGTGGTCTTTCTCCTATGTGGGACTTAAAAATTCACAGTCAGGTAGCAACAAAGGGCTTAAACACAGTACAGATGGAGAATTGATCTACATTATTAAGTTCATAGTGAGGGGAGGAACTAAAGGAAGGGCCCTGGTGTCTTGGGGGTACACTCTTGATAGGTGTGATTTTGGAATTGTGTATATGGGAAACCATCATTAGCAGTACTGTAAATCATAATACCTTGATTAATAAAATAGTAAAAATATAATAAAATGAAAGAACAGCCCCAGACAGAAGTACTACAGTTATTTACTGAACTTGGATTTGCATTTCCCACTATTTCCCAAGCACAATAATTCCTTCTCTTGGTTGTTTTCCTCTCCCCTCCCCCCTTTTAGCATTACAGTGCTCCATTATTGCAACAGGGGGAACTGTTGACTTAATTTTGCTTTGGAGACACTGCTGCTGAAATTATTAAGCTAATGATTTATGCCTTCTGTGATACAGCAATCTCTTGTGCTTCAGATGGTTGCCATGTTTTGTTTACTGTTTATAACTACCAGTGGTTATGCCACCAAATGCCCTGCCAGCCTGCAGGGTTTATTTATCCCTGTGGATCTTTAGAAACCACTGATTAATATAGAAGAAATTTGAATGGTTTGTATAAAAAAACACATGTTATGAATTAAACCACTGTGCTCTGCTCTATAGGAGGAAAAGTTCAGTGAGAATGAATAAGGGGTGTCCAAAGCCACTGCCTGGCATGCTTGCTTCTGGTTGTATCAGTGTGAAAAGTATGAGAGCTTTTTAGGAATAGCTGCTGGGATCCCATCGGTTGATGCCTGTGACCTTCAGTTCTTCCCCTTGGCATCCAGGCACATTTATTTTCAATTTTATTGAATCACCGTGAGATAGTTACAAGCTTTCATGCCTGAGTTACAATCACTCAATGATCAAACACTCATCCCTCCACTGGTGTACGTTCCAGGCACATTTGGCCAAATTAAGGAATCAGTTTACTAAGGGCGATGTTGCCCATCTTTAAAGCTGTTAATGCTCCCTGTCTGAAAGAATCCTTCTGTCCAGGCCTGGGGCTAAGCCTTGCTGAAAGCAGACACCTGCATTGTTTTCTTTTTTTGTTTTGAAGTGTTTTTTGTAACCCAGAGATTTCCTTGGGAATGGAGTTGTGAGGCTGGAGTGAGTGATTGCTGTTGGGAAACCTGGAACATCTGTGCCCCTTCCCATTAAATCCTGACATTGCTTGACACTCACTCCCAAGATAGAAAAGGCAACAGAGTAGTTGTTGGTCAGAGGCTTGGTATGCTCCCACAGTACTGAACATCACTTACTTCTACTCCCCTGAATCCTGTTCAGGTTCTGACCCTGTTTGCACTTCTACAAACTTCTCCCCTTTTTGAACTTCATCCATGTTCCTCCTCTGATAGGCCAGTGTGGTGACTACTGGGCTCTTCTGCTCCAGAGTCTGAATGTCGGATTCTGTGAATGCTCTTGTCCCATGGACCACAAGTGGCTACTTCCCAGGGAACAGGGAACAAGATCCACTGGGCATGTGCAACAGGGCTCTGACACAGTGTTTCTCAGTGATGGTCGTTTAGTGTTAAAATTCTGAAGGCAGAGTTGAGCAAGTCAGTTTGCAAGTGGAAAATAGACGATAAGGCCCGAAACTTGGGAACAGTGCTTGACCTTCATGTAAGCATAAGTATGTAAGCGTGAGCATGTAAGCATGCAAATGTAAGCTTTAGCCTTGAATGTTCCCTTAATGCAAAATTTTCTACCCCACAACACAGTGAGATGATTTTGAAACACTGACTACAGAATAATATGTTTTATTTCTCCACATACCTATTATTTTTCTTCATGAAAATGAATTGTTTGGGCATAAAAACTTCTCAATATATAACAGGGAAAAGTGGAAAGCATTATCTAAGTGACAATATTAATTGGGAAGAAATGCTTACCTATTTTTTTTTTCTTTTTGGGTCACACCTGGCAATGTATGGGGGTTACTCCTAGCTCTGCGCTCAGGAATTACCCCTGGCAGGGTTCAGGGGACCATATAGGATGCTGGGAATCGAACCTGGGTTGGCCGCGTGCAAGGCAAACACCCTACTCGCTGTGCTATTGCTCCAGCCCCTGCTTACCTAATTTTATACTGATTTCTTTTAGTATATATATTTTCAGTGTTATAATGGCTCTGATTTAGATAAGTACAATGAAATAAATAAAAGTTCCAATGGTATGAGTTACTCTAATTTTTTTGATGATTTCCATTTTATTCCAATTGAATTTTATTTTTAGCACTGTGCTTGAAGAAAAAGAATTTTACACAGCTTATCTTAAATATCTTGGTGGTTGTTTTTTAACCCAAAATGTAATTTAATTACAAATTATTTTTAAATCACTAAAATCCTAGACATCAGAATGGTATGTGATTTGAAATTTTATCCTAGCACAAACAGGTTAAATACACTTAATAAGTCTGGCAGGAAAAGTAACTGTAATGTGTAGATTTTATGGCATGAAAATTCCAGGCCTTAGTAGACGGATTAGATTTCTCAGAGTTAATCAACAGAATAAAATGTTAAGAATCCTGGCTGGAGAGATAGTATAGCAGATTGGGTACTTGCCTTGCACATGGCCAAACCATATTCAATCTCTACCATCCTAAATGTTTCCTTAAGGTTTACTAAGTGTGATCCCTGAGCTCAAAGCCAGGAGTAAGAGAATTACTGGGTGTAGTTCTAAAACAACATAATTTAAAAAGCAAAAAATATTGCAAGTAACTTTAAAATCTAATGTTTTTTTCTTTTTTTTCAGGGAAAATGATGAGGAACAATTAAGTTTGGCAACAAAAAGGTAATATAGTGTTTTCAAGTTTATTTATGCTGATGCATATTTCAGACTGCAGATTTAAACCTTTCCTAGTAGCATGTATTTTAGAACATTGCTTAAGACAGAAATCACATTAGCTAGAACTGGAGAAAGGATTGAGGAGGTAGTGTGATTACTTTGCACACAGCCTACCAGTGTTCATTTTCCAGGATCACATATGGTCCTAGAAGTTCCATGAGCACAGAGTCAGGAGTAAGCCCTTGAGTACAGGTGGTGTGTCCCAAAACACAAAACCAAACCCAAAATCAAAAATTTTATTAACTATTAGTATCACTTTGGACCCTAAAATCATCTCTTATTTATGTTTATTATTTCAAAAATGAAAAAATGAAATGAAATTATACGGTCACAAGTTTTCCTACTATGTTCCATGTATCAGATGTGTATTTTGCCAAAAAATGACATATGATATTTGACTTATTCTTTTATATTCATAATGTTTTCTGAAGAGCAGTGTAAAATTTTTAAAAATCTTGTTTATTATAATTTGCACATTTTATTTCTATGAAATGTTTTTAAAAACCATTATTACAAGAATATTCTGTTTTTGAAAGAATATTCTGATTTATTGTATATGTATCCTAAATTTGGAATTGATATTTTGTTCAAGATATGAGATAAGGAAGGTATTAATTTTTTCTATATGTATATACAACTGTCCTGCAACACTTATTTAAGTATTTATCCATTCATCAAAATGCCTTGGAACCTTTGCTGGAAATAAATGTCCAGCAAATATTAACCAACTTAGGAAGATATACCTGACAGAATTTATTTGAAGAGACATCTCAACAATCTCAGGTCTTCAGTTAATAAACATGCCACCATTTATTTCCATATATTGTCTTATATTATTTGTATCAAGATTTATTTGTAGTTTTTAGTATAGAGGAACTGGACAAACTTGCAGGCTATCAAATGTAGCCTGCCCACAGGGCAGAGTCTGGCAAACTCCCCGTGGCGTACCAAATATGCCAAATACCAGTAACAATGATGGGTCTCATTCTCCTAAAGAGCCTTGAATATAATCTCAGGGCTAGGATGAAAGAGACGTTACTGGGGCCTGCTCGAGGCAATCGACGAATAACAGGATGATGAAATGAAATGAAAAAATGAAGTATAGAGGAATTACACGTGTAAATTAAATATATTCATAATTAATGTTTCATGCTATTATAATACTTAAGATTTTAAGATACAAGTGGTTCCTTTTACTATTGCTATAATACTTTGTGATGTTGCTAACTCATATTATTTTGGAAGATTATGTAGAATTTTCAGAATAAACAATCACGTCAAATAGAGAGATGTACTTTTTCACTCTTGTTTTTTGGTCTTGTTAAATAAACCAGTGTATTATAAAAATTGATGAGAACAGCCAGTTTTATAGCTTTTTTTAAATAATCACTCAGTGTTTTACCAGTATGTATAGCATGTACAGTAGTATTTTTATACATTATTTTCAGAATGAGAAATCATCTTTCAATTTGTAACAAATTGAATTAAGTGTTAAATTATCTCGAGTAAAACAAGTAAAAATCTATGTAGATAGCCTTTTTTCTTTTGTTTTGTTTTATTTTTAATTATATTTTATGTTTTATTGAGTCCCCATGAAATACACAGTTGCAAAGTTATTTATGATTTGATTTTAGTTGAATATTTCCCACAACTATTCTTAGTTTCCCTCCACCCAAACCAACCTGCCTTTATGGCAGGCACTTTTCTTCTCTCTCTCTCTCTCTCTCTCTTTCTTAGTGTGTGTGTCTTTTACCTCTTGGGCATTGTAGTTTGCAATAGAGGTACTGAAAGGTTATCAT
Organism: Sorex fumeus; assembly: GCF_029834395.1. Taxonomy (NCBI): domain Eukaryota; kingdom Metazoa; phylum Chordata; class Mammalia; order Eulipotyphla; family Soricidae; genus Sorex; species Sorex fumeus. The sequence goes on from NW_026606067.1 coordinate 19,883,153, forward strand.
GTTTGTTCCCTTACCTATTTTCAGCATGTAGTTCTTATCCAGAGTAGTCATTTCCAACTATTATTGACTATCATTGTCATAGTGGTTCCTTCTCTATCCTAACTGTCCTCTCCCCCTACCACTTGAGGCAAGCTTCCAACTGTGGACCAGTTATCCTGGCTCTTGTTTCTATTGTCCTTGGGTTAGTCTAATATCATGTGGGTTTTTTTTTGGCCTTTAAAAAAATTTATTGTATCATTATGAGTCACATATTTACAAAGCTTTCATGATTAAGTTTAAGTCACACAATGTCCCAACATTTATCCCTCCACCAGTGTACATTTCCCACCACCAATGTCCCCAGTATCTCTCCTGCTACTCTCACCCTACCCACGTTAACCCCGCCTACACTCTATGGCAGGCACTTCTTTTTCTCTCTATATTTTGGCATTATGGTTTGCAATACAGATACTGAGAGGCCATCATGGTTGGTCCTTTACCCACTTTCAGCACACATCTCCCGTCCAGAGTGATCCTTCCAACCATCACTGTCATAGTGGTCCCATCTCTATCCCAACTGTCCTCTCCCCCAGCTCTTGAGGCAGGTTTCCAACCTTGGACCGATCCACCTGATCCTTCTCTCTTTGTTGTCCTTGGGTGTTAGACTCATGCTATAGTATAAAGCAAGGCCTTTAAGTGAGGTATCTGTTTAGCATAACAAGATATAATGCACATAATTTGTGCAGTCATTCATTCAACATTTGCTTAGTTAGGTATGAAAACACAGAAATGTACCAGTTGTAAGTGTAATGGGATTCCTAACACAGCATCAATGTAGGTATTCTAGGTGCAGGAGGAGTATCTAACTCTGTTGGGGATGGGGTAGCACTGTCCTCCCTTTGTTCATCGATTTGCTCGAACGGGCCCAGTAACATCTCCATTGTGAGACTTATTGTTACTGTGTTTGACATATCAAATATGGCACAGGTAGCTTGCCAGGCTTTGCCGTTCAGGTGAGATACTCTTGGTAGCTATCCAGGCTCTCTGAGAAGGGTGGAGGAATTGAACTCGGGTCATCCGGGTCAGTCGCGTGCAAAGCAATCACCCTATCCACTGTGTTATCTCTCCAGCCTGGGTCCAAGAATCAGATGGAAAATTTAAATTACTAAGACAAAAATGAAACAAAACTCTCTCTCCCTCTCTCTAATACCTCACTCCCCTTAACTTCAGCTTTTGATGGGTTTTCCAATGAAGAAAACAGGGAACTTCCTGAAGGGAACAAGAACAGCCTCCTGCCCAGGAAGTGAGTGCTGAGATAACCAACCCCTGTCCGGAAGGTGAGTGCTGGGACAGCCTCCTGCCTGGGAGGTGAGTGATGAATAACCATCTCCTGCCCAGGAAGCGGGTGCTAGGACTACCTCCTGCCTGGGAGGTGGAGGGCATTCACTGGTGGCAGAAAAGGCAGAAAACGGGATGGAGTAAATTTCATTAATACCATGTTTTCTATATCCCACAAATGAGTGTTATCATTCTATGTCTGTCTATCTTCTTCTGACTCATTTCACTCAGCATGATACTCTCAGGTCAGATGGCTTTTTAAATTGAAAAAAAAAATTCTTTTATTTTGTCTTTGACTAGATATTGAAATTACAATATACAATACATCATCTGCATCTATTGGACAATATTGGATAGTTTTGTTCTTATAAACCATAATTTACATACATAGATTTAAAGTCAAATATAAAACTAACCATGAAATTCTGGGAAATAGTTGGTCATGAGGCATTATCCCTTTTATTAATTTTTAAAAATTTTTTTTTAAATTGTTGTGACTTTTGCTCATGAGCAGTATTAGGCTATAGTGGTTTGTTTTATTTATTTATTTTTTTTTGATGAACTGCCATTTAAAAATATCAATTCTAATGTCGTATCACATAAAATGAGCTGGTAAATATACTTCCTTTTACTTTTTAGAAAATTTATAGAGTTCAACTTTTACTTAAATATATTTTTAAAAAATTATCAGTTCAATTATCTGGACTTAGACTTTTAATTGTAGAAGTTTCTTTTTTTTCACTTGTTTTTTATTTTGGGCTCCCAAGAAAGTGAGGGTCCTGGGGCCTATGTAGGACCACTCAGCGAACCAGACCAGACAGTTCAATATGAGGGAATGAGGGTCCTATGCTGAGTTTTCCCTGCTATTTGAAGAAATAGACCATCACTGTGGTGCTCAGAGACCTTCAGAACAACACACCACATGACTCAGAGTCAATTTGTACCACATATTAATCCAGTGTCATCACCAGTCAGAAACCTCTGAGTTGTCTCACCAGGCCTCATGAAAAGAGTTTTTTTCTATGAATTTCAATTTTAAATTTATATATGTATATATATATAGAAACTATATGTACACGTTTGCTTGATATTAACCTTTAAATACCTGTAGGATCTTTAGTTATCTTCCCTCTTTTGGTCCTGTTAGTCTTTCTTTTTGTTCACAATGTGACTAGCTGTTTATCAGTTTTACAATGTTTTTCAAAGAACTGCTTTTTTTAAGTTTTATCAAATTTTCCAAACATTAATTTCCCATATTCTAGTTCATTTATTTTCATTCTTATTCTGTACTTAATTTAATTTCTTCTGTTATTGAGGCAGACTGTTATTCAGTGATTGGAAACTTTATTTTCTTTACTAAACCTTATTTGCTTATCTGTCACTGCCACTGTCCTCCCGTTGTTCATTGATTTGCTTGAGCGGGCCCAGTAACATCTCCATTGGAGACTTTGTTGTTACTGTGTTTGGCATATTGAATACATCATGGGTTGCTTGCCAGGCTCTGCCGTGTGGGCGAGACACTCTCGGTAGCTTGTCAGGCTCTCCGAGAGGGGCAGAGGAATCGAACTCGGGTCTGCCGTGTGGGCTGCATGCAAGGCAAACACCCTACTCGCTGTGCTATCGCTCCAGCTAATGTATGAAATTTCTTCAGTTTAAAAGTTATATGTTGAACTCTGCCTAACACCATGTACAAAAGTAAGATCAAAATGGACTAAAGACCTCAACATTTGACTGGAAACCATAAGATACATTATAGACAAAGTTGGCAAAACCCTCCATGATGTTGAAGCTAATGGTATCTTCAAAGATGTCACACCACTGGCCGAGCAAGTGAAAAAAGAGATAGATAAATGGGACTATCTTAAACTAAGAAGCTTCTTCACCTCCAAAGAAACAGTGACCAAAATACAAAGACAGTCTACAGAATTGAAAAGGATATTCGCCAAAAACACATCTGACAAGGGGTTGATATCAAGGATATATAAAGTACTGGTTGAACTCCACAAGAAGAAAACATCCAACCCCATCAAAAAATGGGGCAATGAAATGAGCAGAAACTTTCTCAAAGAAGAAATCCGAATGGCAAAAAAGCACATGAGAAAATGCTCTACATCATTAATCATCAGGGAGATGCAGATCAAAACCACAATGAGATACCATCTCACACCTCAGAGACTGGCCCACATTCAAAAGAACAAAAGCAACCTGTGTTGTCGCAGATGTGGCGAGAAAGGGACCCTCCTTCACTGTTGGTGGGGATGCCGACTGGTTCAGCCCTTTTGGAAAACAGTATGGACGATTCTCAAAAAAAAAAAAGCCTCCGACTCCATCAAAAAATGGAAATAAGAAATGAATAGAAACTTCCTCAAAAAAGAAATACAAATGTCCACAAGACACATGTCAAAATGCTATACATCACTAATCATTATGTAGATGCAAATAAAAACATCAATGATATGTCATCTCTCACCACAGAGACTGGCAGACATCCAAAAGAATAAAAACAAGTGCTGGTGCATATGTGGGGAGAAAGGGACTCTCTTTCATTGTTGATGGGAATGCCAACTGGTCCAACCTTTCTGGAAAACAATATGGACATTCCTAAAAAAACTAGTGGATATTCATGCTAAGTGAAATGAGTCAGAAAGAGAGGGACAGACATAGAATGACTTCATTCATTTGGGGAATATAAAATAAAATATGAGACTAACACCCAAGGACAGTAGAGATAAGATCCGGGAAGTTAGCTCTGCAATTGGAAGCTTGCCTCATGAGCTGGGGGAGAAGAAAGCTGGGATAGAGAAGGGATCACTAAGTCAATGATGGTTGGAGGGATTGCTCAGGATGGAAAAAGTGTGCTAAAAGTAGATAAAGGACCAAACATGATGACCTCTCAGTATTTGTATTGAAAACCATAATTCCCAAAAGTAGAGAGAGAGTAACAGGGAAATTGTCTGCCAGAGAGGAAGGGGGTAGGTTAGGATGTGGGGTAGGGATATTGGGACATTTGTGGTGGAAAATGTACAATAGTGGAGGAATGGGTGTTCAAATATTGTATTATAGACACTCAAACATGAAAACTTTGTATTTCTTGGTGATTCAATTTTTTAAAAAAAGTAGCTCCATGTAGTTACAAAGTAACACCAAAATGAAAGGGGATATCTTGAAAGAGTACAGACGAGATATCCCAGACTGCCACACACACTATGGGAAAGAGTGAAGAAACCTACACTAGGAGTGGAGGAAAATAGGAGCCCTGAAGCTCCAACATGGAATACCCACATCCAAAATCTCTCTGATATTTCAGAGAACTCAGACACGAAATGATGAGGACGTTCAAAGAGCTCAAACTAATAATGGACAAGAATCCAATAAAATACAGGAGAAAATAAGAAAACTACAAACAAAGGTCATCAATAAAAAACTTGGTTAGATGAAATGAAAAACTCAATAGGTACCCTCAACAATAGCAAAATGACTACAGCTGAACACAGAATCAGTGAGCTTGAAGGTGGACTCCAGAAAGCATACAAGCAACAACAGAAAATGGAAAAAAGATCTCAAAATAGCTCAAGAGATATATTGGATAAATTCATGAGGGACGACATAAGAACCATCAGAGTCCCAGAGGGACTGGGAGGAGACCCCAATGAGGTAGTAACAGTTAAATAAATCATCGCTGGGAAGTTTCCAGGGCTGGAAAATGGAGGCAGTCAGACACAAGAAGCCTGAACGGCACCAGCTTAAGAGACCCCAATGAAAAGACCCAAACATATAGCCTAATCAGAACATCAAATATCATAGAGAGAGAGATGCAATACTGAAAGGAGCAAGGTCAAAGAAGGAAATTGCATACCAAGGATTGTCCCTTAGGTTTACAGCAGACCAATCATATAAAACTCTCCAGGTCCAAGGTCACTGGTGGGATATAGTAAAAAAACTTACTGAAATGAACAGCTCACCAAGAATGCCTTACCCAGAGAGTGTCTCATTCGGATTTGAAGAAATCATACACAACTTCATTGATAAAAGAACAACACAGGAACTTCATATAATCAAAGCCAACATCAAATGAAGAACTGAAGGGACTACTGTAAGGCAAGACAAACCCCACAAACACAACAAATTTCTATTTAACGATGGCACAAAATCCCATGATAATAATCTCTTTCTCTATCTCAATGAACTAAATGCAGCAATTAAGAGATACAGAGTGGAAAATGGATAAAAAACTAAATCCAAGCCTACAAGAAACACATTTGTATAGTCTGAACAAACACAGACTCAAAGTCAAAGATACATCTACACAATGGAATATTACACAGCTGTTAGAAAAAATGCACTGTAGCACTGCCCTCCCATTTTTCATTGATTTGCTCGATTGGGCACCAGTAACGTCTCACAACAAATTGTGAGACTTGTTGTTATTGTTTTTGGAATATTGAATACGTCATGGGTAGCTTGCTAGGTTTTGCCGTGTGGGCAAGATACTCTCAGTAGCTTGCTGGGCTCTCTGAAAGAGGTGGAGGAATCGAACCTGGGTCTACCGGGCTGGCCGTGCACAAGGCAAACACCCTACCGTTGTGCTATCACTCCAGCCCTAGAAAAGATGAAGTCATGAAATTTACATACAAATGGTTCTACATGGAAAGTATCATGCTAAGTGAAATGAACCAGAAAGAGAGGAACAGACATAGAAAGTCTGCACTCATCTGGGGAATATAAAGTTACAGATGGGAGTCGAACACCCAGGAATAGTTGAGATAAGTACCAGGAGGTCTGCTCCAGGGCTTGGAAGATTGCAGCACATGCTGGGGGGAAAAGGCAGCTCAGATAGAGAAGGGAGTTTATCCAAACCAAGTAAAGGAAGTTTGGAGGACTCACTCGTTTGCAAGATGCGTGCTGAAAGTAGACTATAGACCAAACACAATGGCCACTCAATACCTCTATTGAAAACTACAAGACCCTGAAGGAAAGAGTAAGCAAAAGGGAATGTCCTGCCACAGAGGTAGGGTGGATTTAGGCGGGGATGTGGTGTGGGGGTGGGAGGGCTAGTAGGTTCATTGGTGGTGGAGAATGGGCACTGGTGGAAGGATGGGTACTCGATCATTGAAATCCGAGCATGAAGTTTGTAGCTTACAGTGTTTCACTAATTAAAAAAAAAGTCAAAGGCTGGAAAACAATTTTTTCAAGCAAATAACTATTTCAAAAAGGCCAGGGTAGACATACTAGTGTATGATGACATAGATTTAAGGCTGAAAAAGCTTAGAAAGCAGAGGCTATTTATTAATAATAAAGCGATATGTACACCAGGAAGAAATTATACTCCTAAACATAGATGCACCGAATGAGGGGCCAGCAAAATATTTAAAACTAATGCTAATGGACTTCAAGGAGAACATTGGCAGCAACACAGTAGTAGTTGGAGACTTCAACACTGCCTTGTCACCTCTTGATCAATGAGACCAAAATTCAGCAAGGAAATACTGGCTTTGAAGGAAGAAATGGATGAGAGAAGGCTAGTAAATATATACAGGGCTTTTCCTCCCCCCAAAATTGAATACACATTCTTCTCCTGTGCACATGGTACATTCTCCAAGACAGATCATATGTTGGGCCACAAAACATACCTCTATGAAATCAAGAAGATAGAAATGATATTGACTATATTTTCAGAACATAATGCACTTAAAATAGAAGTTAATCACATACAGAAGCAGAGATTACTGTTACTGTATCACTGTCATCCCACTGTTCATCAATTTCCTCGAAAAGGCACCAGTAACGTCTCCATTTATCCTAGCCCTGAGATTTTAGCAAATGCCACATTGGAGGCTCTTTCAGGGTCAGGGAAATGAGACTCATCATTGTTACTGGGTTGTGTTATATCGAATACACCACGGGGAGCTTGCCAGACTCTGCCATGCAGGCAGGATACTCGAAGTAGCCTGCCGGTTCTCTGAGAGCGAGTACTAGACAATAAGCTTGAACTAGACAAGCTTCCGGGAGCTTGGTTTTATGGTCTCTGGATCTTGGCCATTGATGGGATTACACGGCACTGGAGGCAGTTGGTGCATGTAACTGTCTAGCTACTGGAAGATGGGGGATCTTGGGGTAGGAGGCCCAGTCCCAATCCAAGCAGGCTTGGAGAGCTAGCCTGGGGTTCCACACACCTGGATTCCTCTGCTGGTTCCTTCATGTGTGAGACTCACCTGAGCATGTGGAGATTGGTCTTAAGTCTGGCTGTGGCTGGGTTCTGGGAGTCTTCAGCTTCCAGGGCTTCTGCTTGGGGAGGGGAGGGAAACTTAACCCACCCCCATATAAGGGGCCCGATGAGGGCAACCTACTGTCTGAACCCCATCGAACATGGTGTGGTAATTATGGAAAATGGATAGAAAGTGTCTTATAATATGTTTGGAAAGCAGCCTGTGGTGGCAGGTGGGTAGTGGGGGTTGGCTGCCAAGGCTGGGTGCTTTCGGGCTGGGAGAGCTCTCATCCGCCCCCCTCTGGGGCACCCCAGGTGAAAACAGCCTTGCATGAAGCCCCGTAGCATGGTTATTAGAGGCCCATTTTGTGCTCCCTTCCAGGAGAAGCAGCTGTGAGTTCTAGAGGGTGACCGATGAGGAGATTATCTGGCGCCGGCAGGGAGTAGCATCTGGGTGTGACCCCTGGGTTGCTGGAGACAGGGAAGCCAGCAGGGGATCTCTGCTCCTGGGTCCCGTTGGGCCCAGAGTCCAGGGTCACAAAGTTTCACATTACTTAAGTTTCATGCACAGAGAAACAAATAAAAAACCTGGAAATTAAACAGCTCATTGCTAAACAAACAATGGGTTAGAGAGGAAATTAAAGAAGACATCAAAAGATTCCTGGACAATGAGTTCAAGAGCTACCAGAACTGTGAGATACAGCAAAAGCAGTCGTATGAGGACTGCAGTCATTTATAGCTCTGCAAGTGTTTGACAAGATCCAACATAGGTTCATGATAAAAACTCTCAACAAAATGGAAATTGAAGGATCTTTTCTTAATAATGTCAAAGCCATCTGCCAGATGCCCACAACAAGCAAAATCCTCAGTGGGGAAAACTTAAAAGCTTTTTCTCTAAGACTAGGAAAAGACAAGGTTGCCTACTCTTGCCACTTTTATTAAATATTCTACTGGAGGTATTTGCCATAGCTGTAGCACTGCATTGTCCTCCTGTTGTTCATTGATTTGCTCGAGTGGGCCCAGTAACATCTCCATTGTGAGACTTGTTACTGTGTTTGGCATATCAAATACGTCATGGGTAGCTTGCTGTGCGGAGGAGATACTCTTGGTAGTTTGCTGGGCTCTCCTAGAGGGGCAGAGGAATTGAACCTGGGCCAACAGGTTTGGCCGCGTGGAAGGCAAATGCCTTGCCCGCTGTGCTATCGCTCCAGCCCTTTGCCATTGCTATTGGGCAAAATAAAGATATAAAAGGCATCCAGATAGAAAAGGAAGAAGTAAAGCCCTCACTATTTGCAGATGACATAATACTATACTTAGAGAATCCTAAGGACTCTACCAAAATGTTCCTAGATACAATATTTATATAGTAGAGTGGAAGGTTACAAAATCAATACTCAGCAATCCATGGCTTTCCTTTACTCAAATAATTAAAGAGAAGAAAGAGGTATTAGAAAAGCAATCCCATTCACAATTGTTCCTAAGAAAATAATCTACCCAAGAAATATCTTAATCTAGGAGGTATAGTACCTATATGTTAAAAAAACAAACAAAAAATGGAGCTGGAGTGATAGTACAGCAGGTAGGGAGTTTGCCTTGCATGCGAACGACTGAGGTTTGATTCTCAGCATCCCATTATGGTCCCTTGAGCACCGCCAGGAGTAATTCCTGAGTGCAGAGCCAGAAGTAACCCCTGAGCGTTGTGGTTGTGACCTAAAGCAAAAAAGCAAATAAATAAATAAATAAATAAAATAAACCAAACACCCCTATAAGATTCTACTTCAAGAAACATAAGAAAGAGGACACAGGGAGATGCATCCCTTGCTCATGGATTGGGAGAATTAGCATTGTAAAAATGGGAATAATCCCTAAAGCATTATATATATTCACAATGTGGTCCATATAAGGATACCCAGGGCTTTTTTCAGGAAATAAACCAAACACTCTAGAAATGCATATGGAACAATAAACCCCCAAGAATTGCTAAAGTAATCCTTGGTAGAAAGATTACCCCAACTTCATAATTACTACAAAGTGGTATGATTCAAACAGCATGGTACTGAAGCAAAAACAGACCTACAGACCAAAGGAATAGAGTTGAATACCTTGGCACAGACCCTCAATATCTGTCACTATCACTGTCCTTCCGTTGTTCATCGATTTTGCTCTAGCAAACACCAGTAATGTCTCCATTGTGAGACTTGTTGTTACTATTTTTGGCATATTGAATACATCACGAGGAGATTGCCAGGCTTTGCCATGCCAGCAGAATTCTTTTGGTAGCTTGCCGGGCTCTCCAAGAGGGCAGAGGAATCGAACCCCAGTCAGCCACATACAAGCCAAACGTCCTACCTGCTATGCTATCTCTCCGGCCCACCAACAAAAACATGAACATTTAATCTTTGATAGGAGAGCAAGAAGTATAAAGTGGAGCAAGGAAAGCCCCTTCAACAAGTGGTGTTAGGAAAACTGGGTAACTACATCTAAAAAAAATGAACTCAGACTTTTTAAATGGTGTGCACAAAAGTCAGATCAAAATGGATTAAAGACCTTAATATCAGACCTGAATCCATAAAGTACATAAAGGAAAATGTAGGCAAAACATATCATGACATTGAAGCTCAAGACATCAAGGATGAAACACTATTAACCAAGCAAGTAAAAGCAAAACTAAACAAATGGGACTACAAGAAAACTAAGAAGCTTCTAAACCTAAAAGAAATGGAGTCTAAGATACAAAGGCAGCCCATGGAGTGGGAGAAATTTACCCAATATCCATCTAATAAAGGGTTAATATAAAAGTTATATAGGACACTGGTAGAACTTCACAAGAAAAAAAAAACATTAAACCTCATCAATAAGTGGGGAGATGAATTGAACAGAAACTTCCTCAAAGAAATTCAAATAGAGCAAAATTTCTGGTACTGATCTCGGCTACTCTTGGGTGTTACTCTCCTATTTTGTTATTTTATGTTCTTCAGATGAATGCAGCCACACATAAATAAAAAATAAATAAAGGCCCTCCCGTTGATCATCGATTTGCTCGAGCGGGCCCAGTAACGTCTCCATTGGAGACTTTGTTGTTACTGTGTCTGGCATATCGAATACTCTCGGTAGCTTGCGGGGCTCTCCAAGAGGGGCGGAGGAATCGAACTCGGGTCGGCCATGTTGGCTGCGTGCAAGGCAAACGCCCTACCCACTGTACTATCACTCCAGCCACACATGCTAGGGCAAAAAGGAGCTCAGATAGAGAAGGGAGCACCAAATAAAAGGTGTTGGGAGGGTCCTCCCAGGATGGGAGAAGCATGCTGAACGTAGACTAAAGACCAAACATGATTGCCACTCAATGCCTCCTTTGCAAACCACAGCACCCAAAAGGAGAGAGAGAACAAAAGGGAATGCCCTGCCACAGAGGCAGAGTGGGATGGGGGGGGAGCAAGAGGGGTGGGAGAAATACTGGGACCTGTGGTGGTGGAAAATGGGCACTGGTTGAGGGATGGGTACTCGATCATTGTATAACTGAAACCCAAGCACAAAAATTTATAAGTCTACAACTGTACCTCATGGTGTTTCACCAATAAAAATTAAAAAATTTAAAAAAATTTAAAAAAATGAAATTCAAATGGCCAAAAGGCACATGAAAAAGTGCTCTACATCACTAATCATCAGGGAGATGCAAATCAAATCAACTATGAGATATCATCTCACACCACACAGAGACTGGCACACAGCCATAACAAGAGCAACCAGAGCTGGCACAGATATGAGGAGAAAGAGACTCTCATTCATTGTTGGTGGGAATGCTGACTTGTTCAGCCTTTTTGAAAAACAATATCGACATTTCTTATGAAACAGAAATTGATCTCCCATTTGACTCAGCAATACCACTTCTGGGAATATACCCTGGGGCCTCAAAAACACAGCAGAAACACTATCTGCACATCAATGTTCATTGCAGCACTGTTCACAATCGCCAGAATCTGGAAACAACCCAAGTGCCTGAGAACAGATTACTGGATAAAGAAACTGGTACATATACACAATGGAATACTATGCAGTTAGAAATAATGAAGTTATAAACTTTGCTTTTAAATGGGTTGACATGAAGAATACCATGTTGAGTGAAACGAGAAGGAGATGAGCCGGTAGAGAATAGCTGGATTCATTTGTGGGATATAAAATATAATATATATATATTTATATATATAAAGAGACAGAGAGAGAGGGAGGGAGAGAAGAGGAGGAAAAGTGTCTGCCATAGAGGCAGGCAGGGGTGGGGAGTGAGGGGTGTGGTGATGGAGGATAACTGTGACCATGGGTGGTAGGAAAAGTACACTGGTGAAGGGAACGGTGTTGGCATATTATATATTGCTTTTCTCTTTTCTTTATGTCATTTGCATGGTTTCTTTAGCAATGTCCTTTTTATGTAGACACAGAAAGACAGTTGATGCTATGCTTTTATAACATGGGAGCTAATTGACTCCGAAATAATATTTATTCCTGGGCATCCATCATATTTACTTGACGTAAGATCAGTTGCCTTTACTTCCTAACACTCCCCAAAGGAGGATCCTGAGAAGGGACTGGATGGGCCTAGGGAAAGCTGTAAGCTACTGGCATCAAAAGCGGACAAGCTAAGCACAATAAGTATAATAGGTTAAGAGCATGGGTCATGACCCAAAAAGAAGTAACTTAATAAGGACCCTGCTGGTCTTAGGAAAGGGCAACCTTGTCTAAGGACTGTAGTCTGGGATATATAGCGAGATGTCCCCAGAAGGAGCCAAACTTTAAGCTTAATATTTCTCTTACTGTGTTCAGACAAAATGACCAGAAATATTATATGAAGTAAATTTACTATGATTGTTTAAATGGAGTACTATCTGAGGAAAGGATAAAGCAATAAACCCCTGATGGAATCCTGCCCTTGAGTAGATCTCCTAGTAATCTGGAATGCTGAACCTTCAGAAGAGATTTTGTCTTTCAGTTAATTCCCTAGAACGTCCCCTGAAGGAGTGACTTTACTACTGTTGTTATGACAATGTTAAACCTCACCTATGTGTACGCCCACCCTTCATGATTTCTATATAACTATGCTGTAAGGGGAAAGAGGACGATGAGATGATGACTAGAAAGTAGAGGACTTTGAGGTCTACGAGGAGACTAGGCTGATGGAGCTATGATGACTGGAATTACAACCAAAACTATGATTACAATTGTGCTGAAGGGGAGGGATAAGACTGCGCTGGGGAAGAGAGTGAAATAAACTTCCTACCAACCAGCTTGGGGCTCAGGCCCTTTCCTCCTTTCTCCCGGTCCTTCACCATCCATTGCTATTGTACAGCCTGGGGAGGTGGCTCTCAGCCACCGAACGCTCTCGCTCAGCATGCCCACATTTTTCTATTGAATCTCACTCAGGGATAACTCTTGGTATTGCTCGTCAACCTCTAGTTTTAGGCATTCTTTTATGTGATGATTTGCTTTTCTTTTCCTCATTTCAAGATTCTCATTTTGTTTTAGGCACTTGATAATTTGCTGATAAGCATTTTTATCTTCTCATGATTCAGTAATTCCATATATGTCATGTTTTAACACAATCACACAATCACAAATCATCCTGTTATTCGTCAATTGCGTCGAGCAGGCCCCAGTAACGTCTCCTTCATTTTAGCACTGAGATTATATTCAAGGCTCTTTAGGAGAATGAGACCTATCATTGTTACTGGTATTTGGCATATTGGGTACGCCACGGGGAGTTTGCCAGACTCTGCTGTGTGGGCAGGCTACATTCAGTAGCCTGCCAGTTTGTCCAAAGTAGGAATGAGATAATAAGATGTCATAATAAGATGTTGGGAGGCCGCGACATCTTATTATGTTCTCTTCCGGGAGCTGGTTTTTATAGTCTCTGAGTCTTGGCCGCTGATGGGATTACACAGCGCCAGGGGGCCAATTGGTGGGTGTGATCCCCACCTACTGGAATTTGGAGGATCTGGGTGGAGGATGCTTGGCCCAAATCCGAATAGGCTTGGAGATCTCGGCCCCGGAATTTTTAATTTTTAATGTTTTAACGCATTAAAAATTAACTTATTTTGCAGCCACGCTTGGCTGTGCTTAGGCCTCTACTCCTAGTTCTGTGCTCATGGGTCATTTCTGGCAGAGCTTAAGGAACAATGTGTGGTGCAGAAATCAAACTGGAGTTGACTGCATGCAAGACAAGTGTCTTGCCCCTGCCTCAGGCCCTCTGCACACTTTCAGAATGCATTTACCTTTTGACAAGTTACTAGGTAATTTTCCTAGACAAAGAGAAATAAGAAGTTAGGATGTTTCTTCTATTTCTTTTGTGCCAAGTAATTAATGGAAAAGGCCTTGGTGAGTGTGTGAATGGTTCTTAATGACCCTTGCTATGCAATATTTAGATTAATGCATTGTAGGCAATGATTACCCACAAAAAGCTAAGTGTTGTATGACTGTTACATTCTTTTTACTTCCTCAGAGAGAAGCCAGGGTTAAGTTTCTCCTCAAGAGCCAGACTTTGTTAATGGAAGGGACACTGGTGAGTGAGGAATGCAGATAGTTCTCACTTTGTTGCTGGCATCACGCTTGAAAGAAGGGGCTCTTATAAGTGAAAAACTCAGAATTTTCTCATTTTGTTGCTGCTGTCATTCTTATCTAAATGCAGGAAACTCTTAACTGGACTTGAATTTCCTATAATGGGAGTTGGTCCATGTTGAATTGGTATTTACATGGAGGAAGTAGAGTATGATACTATACTACTATAAATGATGCAGCCCTTTAAAGATTGAAATCATTTATAGATTGCAGCTGTTTGAAGATTGATTTTAATTGTTTATGAAATGTATTGTACATACTGTGAAAGTAACAGTACTTTGTTATATTTGATGTCATTCATAAAAATATCAAATCAAGTTGTGGTATGGTAGTTCTCAATTTATCTCTATGATCACTGATTTACCATCTGTTTGTTTTGTCAGTTACTATAATAACAATGGTGGGCTTTATTTTTTCTAATAAATCTAATAATGCTCATCTTTGAATTTGTGGATATTTTACTTTAATGCAAGAGAGTGAGAAGAAGGGGGGGGAAGAGAGAGAAAGAGAGACAAAGAGAGACCGAGAGAGAGTTCACGAGAGCTGCTCTTTACATCTCTGAAATGACAGTGTTACAATATTCCTAATATTCCTGCTCCCATTTCAGCTCCCTTGATGAAGTTGAGCAATGTTATTTTCCCCCACTTTCAGCCAAATTATAGGGGCTATAAGCATATTATATTTAGGTATTTGCCCAGATGTTCTCTAGATAAAAACATGTAATATATTTTAAAACTAAGAAATATTTGAAAGTTTAAATTTATCTAAAATTTGTCTGTCTGGGAATATATATATATATAATTTATATCTGAGTATTCCTTCTACATAATTAGTGGTCACTTGATCACTTGACTCATCGATTTGCTCGAGCAGGTCCCAGTAACGTCTCCATTCGTGCCTATCGAATGCTAGTGTAGCCCAATGGCTTCTGCTAGCTCTAGGAACATGAGGAGTCTCAAACCAATCATTCAGGGTCTTGACAAAGAAGTCTGACCATCTTGTAGGTGGGCGGCCAAGCGATCTTTTGACGTCCCATGGAATCCAGTCGGTAATGGCTCTAGTCCAGTGATTGTCTCCAAATCTCATTATGTGTTCAGCCCATCTTTACCTTAGGGTATTGTAATTTTCAATAGAGGTATTGAGTGGACATCGTGTTTGGTTTATAGTTTACTTTCAGCACATATCTCTCATCCCGAGCAAGTCCTCCAAATATCCTTTACTTGGTGTTCCCTTCTCTATCTGAGTTGCCTTTTCCCCCAGCATGTGCTGCCTGCTTCCAAGTGAAGCAGAACTCCTGGTACTTATTTCAACTATTCTTGAGTGTTCAACTCCCATTCTGTTACTTTGTATTCCCCAAAAGAGTGCAGTCTTTCTATGTCTGTCCCTCTGTTTTTGGCTAATTCACTTAGCATAATATTTTCCATGTAGAATCACTTGTACATAAATTTCATGACTTCATCTTTTCTACAGCTGCATAGTATTCCATTGTGTAGATGTAACAAGTTTCTTTAACTATTCATTTTTTCTTGAGCACTAGGGTTTTTTTCCCAAATTTTGGCTATAGTAAACAGTACAGCAATGAACATAGAAGTACAGATGTCATTTCAACTGTACTTTTTTGACTCTCCAGAATATATTTCTAAGAGTGGTATTCCTGGGTCAAATGGGAGCTGACTTTCTAATTTTTTGAGAATTGTCCATACTGCTTTCCAAAAGGACTGAACCAGTCTGCATTCCCAGCAATAGTGAAGGAGGGTCCCTTTCTTGCTACATCCAGGCCAACACTGGTTGCGTTTGTTCTTTGAATGTGGTCCAGACTCTGTGGTGTGAGATGACATCTCATTGTTGTTTTCATCTGCGTTTCCCTGAGGAGTAGTGATGTAGAGCATTTTCTCATGTGCCTTTTAGGCATTTATATTTCTTCTTCGAGAAAGTTTCTGTTCATTTCATCACCCCGTTTTTTGATGGGGATGGATGTTTTCTTCTTGTGGACTTCAACCAGTGCTTTGTATACCCTTGATATCAATTCCTCATAGGATGGCTATTGGGTGAATATCCTTTTCCATTCTGTAGACTGTCTTTGGATTTTGGTCACTATTTCTTTTGAGGTGCAAAACCTTCTTAGTTTGAGATAGTCCCACATGTCTATCTCTGTTTTCCCCTGCCTTTCCAGTGGTGTGTCATCTTTGAAGACACTGTTAGCTTCAATGTTGTGGAGAGTTTTACCAACCTTGTCTTCAATGTACCTTATGTATTCCGGTCTGATGTTGAGGTGCTTAATCAAATTTGATCTGACTTTTGTATATGGTGTTAGGTATAGATCTGAGCCCATTTTTTTGCACCTAACTCTCCAGTTTTGCCAGCACAATTTGTTAAAGAGGCTTTCCTTGCTCCACTTCACACTTCTTGCTCCCTTACCAAAGATTATCTGATCATATATTTGGGGGGAGGTTTCACTATATTCAACTCTGTTCCATTGGTCTGCGGCTCTGCCTTTGTTCCAGTGCCATGCTGTTTTAATTATTACTGCTTTCTAGTAGAGTTTGATGTTGGGGAGATTGATTCCTGCCATTTTCTTTTTCTCAAGAATTGCTTTAGCTATTCGTGGGTACTTATTATTCCATGTGAATTTCAGGAGTGTTTGCTCCATTTCTTTGCAGAATGTCATGGGTATTGGTATAGGGATTACATTGAATTTTTACAATGCTTTGGGGGTATTGCCATTTTGACAATATTAATTCTCCCGATCCATGAGCAGGGGATATCTCCATATTCTTGTGTCCTCTTTTATTTCCTGAAGTAGCGTTTTGTAATTTTCTTTCTACAGGTCTTTTACTTCCTTAGTTAAACTGATTCCTAGGTACTTGATTTTCTGGGGCACATGTGAATGGGATTTTTTTTCATGTCACTTTCTCTCTCTCACTATTTGCTTATAGGAAAGCCATTGACTTTTGGGTATTGATTTTATAACCTGCAACTTTACTATCCAGGTCTATTGTTTCTAGGAGTTTCTTGGTAGAGGTTTAAGGGTTCCCTAAGTATAGTACATATCATCTGCAAATAGTGAGAGCTTGATTTCTTCCATTCCTATCTGAATGCCTTTAATATATTTTTCTTGCCTAACAGTACTGCAAGTACTTCCAGTACTATATTGAACAACAGTGGAGAGAGTGGGCAGCCTTGTCTCATCCCTGAACTTAGGGGGGAGGCTCTAACTTTTTCCCCGTTGAGCATGATGCTTGCTGTAGGCTTGTGGTAGATGGATTTAACTATATTGGGGAAAGTTCCCTCTATGCCCATTTTGGCAAAGGTTTTCATCATAAACGGGTGCTGGATCTTGTATCAATGCTTTCTCTGTATCAATTGATATGATCATACGGTGTTTATCTTTTCTTCTGTTGATAAGATGGATTATGTTGATTGCTTTCTGAATGTTAATCCTTGCACCCCCTGGATGAATCCCACTTCGTCATGATGTATGACCTTTTTGATGAGTTGTTGAATTCTATTTGCTAGTATTTTGTTGCGAATCTTTGCATCCATGTTCATCAGGGATATCGGCCTGTAGTTTTCTTTTCTTGTTTTGTCTTTGTTTCCTTTTGGTATTAGAAGAGATATGGGATTAATAGAAACTGTTTGGGAGAGTTTCTTTTTCTTCAATTTCTGAAAATTCTTGAGAAGAACTGGCAATAGGTCCTCTTTAAAAGTTTGGAAAAATTTGTTAGTGAATCCATCTGGACCTGGGCTTTTATTTTGGGGAAGATTTTTGATTACAGTTTCAATTTCCTTGATGTTAATTTGTCTATTCAGGTACTCTATATCTTCTTGATTCAGCCTTGGGAGATGATAGGAATCCAGGAATTTATCCATTTCTTCTAGGTTCTCTTGTTTCGTGGCATACAGATTTTCAAAGTAGTCTCTGAATATCTTTTGAATTTCTTTGTTTTCTGTTGTGATATCCCCCTTCTCATTTCTTATTCGGTTTCTTATGCATCTCTCTCTTTCTTTGTGAGTCTTGTAGTGGTTTATCTATCTTGTTTAATTTCTCCAAGTACCAGCTCTTGATCATTGATCTTTCAGATTGTTGTTTTTGGGTTTCAATTTCATTGATTTCTGCTCTAGGCTTTATGATCTCTTTCCTTCTGCCTGATTTGGGCTCCTTTTGTTAGTTCTTTTCTAAGATCTTGAGTTTTGAAGTCAAGTTCTTTATTTGGGACCTTTCTTCCTTTCTAAGAAATGCTTGCAGAGCTATAAATTTTCCCCTTAGACGGCTTTAGCTGTGTCCCATAGATTCTGGTAGATCATGTCTTCATTCTAATTTTTTCCAGGTATCTTTTGATTTCCTCCTTGATTTTTTTATGATCTCTTTCCTTATGCCTGATTTGGGCTCCTTTTTTAGTTCTTTTCTAAGATCTTGAGCTCTGAAGTCAAGTTCTTTATTTGGGATCTTTCTTCCTTTCTAAGAAATGCTTGCAGAGCTATAAATTTTCCACCTAGACGGCTTTAGCTGCGTCCCATAGATTCTGGTAGATCATGTCTTCATTCTCATTTTTTTCCAGGTATCTTTTGATTTCTTCCTTGATTTTATTCCTGACCCACTCATTGTTCAACTTTGAATTGTTTAATTTCCAGGTGTTTGATTTGGTTTTCTGCATCTGAACATGATTACCTTCTATCTTCAGTGAATCGTGGTCAGAGAAGATAGTTGATATGTCTATCTTCCTGATTCTTTTGTGGTATGCGTTGTGGCCCTGCACATGCTCTATTGTGGAAAATGTCCCATGTTCACTGGAAAAGAATGTGCATTCTTTTTTTGCGGGGGTATAAGTCATGTATATCTATTAGACCTCTCCTATTTCATCCTTCAGAGCCATTATTTCTTTGCTGAGTTTTAATCTTCTTGATCTATCCAGAGGTAATAAAGAGGTGTTTAAGTCTCAAACTACTATTGTGTTGCTTTTAATGTCCTTCTTAAGGTCTGTTAGCAGTTGTTGTATGTATTTTGCTGGTCCCTCATTGGGTGCGTATACGTTTAGGAGTGTGATTTCTTCCTGCTGTACATATCACTTGAATAATAAAAAATGATCTTCACTGTCCCTTCTAATCTTTTTAAACCTGAAATCTATGTTGTCTGATACTAGTAAGGCCACTCCAGCTTTTTTGAGGGGGTTGTTTTCTTGCAGGGTTGTTTTCTATCCTTTGACTTTGAGTCTGTATTTGTTGTGATTGTTCAGACATGTTTCTTGTAGACAGGAGAATGTTGGATTCTGTCTCTGAAGCCATTTTGCTACTTTGTGTCTCTTAATTGGTGAATTTAGAACACTGATTTTGAGAGAGATCATTGTTAGAGGGGTTTGTGTCATCTTTCTGTAATGGTTTGTTGTGCTTGTAGGGATTCATCTTGTCTTACAGTAGCCCCTTTAGCCCTTCTTTTAGGTTTGGTTTTGAGTCTATGAAGTTCCTGAGCTGCTTTTTATCCACAAAATAGTGTACCATTCCTTCGAGTTTGAGTGAGAGTTAAGCCGGATAAAGTATTCTTGGTGAAGGTTTCATTTCATTGAGTTTTTTCACTATAACCACCATTGCCTTCGGGCTTGGAGGGTTTCCTCTGATAGGTCTGCTGTGAATATAAGAGGTGATTTCCTTCTTTGACCAGCTTCTTACAGTATTGTGTCTCTATCCGTGGCATCCATCATTCTATGATATGTCGTGGAATATTTTTGTTAGGGTCTCTTTTAACTGGCACTCTTCGGGCTCCTTGAATCTGAATGTCTGCATTGTTCAGCTCTGGGAACTTTTCAGCAATGATTTCTTTAACAGTGGCTTTTTCACTGAAATTGCTTCCCTGATCTTCTCCTACTCCTCTGATTGTAATGTTTTTTTTTTCCTGAAATCATCCCCTAGGACTCTGATTCGCTCTAGAGCTATTTTGAGGTCTCTTGCTATTGTTTGTTGTTGCCTGTAGACTTCGTGCAGCTGAATTTCCAGCTCACTGATTCTGTCTTCAGCTGTAGCCATTCTACTGTTGAGAGCACAACCAAGTTTTTCATTTCATTTACTGAATCTTTTATTGGTGACATGTCTGTGCGTAGCTTTCCAATTTCTGCTCTCATTTCTTCTCGTATTTCCTCCATTATTTCTTTCATGTCTTCCTTTAATTTACTGGATATATGTCTGACTGTTTCATTTAGATCTTTGAACATCTTCATTGCTTCATATCTGAATTCTTTCTCAGAGAGCTCCCTTAAGTGTGTAACACCTATGAGAATTCTGAACTCTTTTCATCATCCTCTACTTGGGGTGGGTTTTTGTATTGTTTCTTCATGTTGGTGTGGTGTCATGGAGAATGAGATGTTACACAAGATTGCTGGATTTGTGTAATTTATCTGCGGCCTTTGGCCCAGAATTAGGCCACACCCACTTCTGAAGAAGTCATGCCCACTTCTGAAGAGGCCACGCCGTTATGGGTACCTGGTGTATGTGGGCGGTACAACCTGGAATTGGGGAGGAACAGAAAGTGGCTCAGGGCTGGCGGACAATCCAGGATCCCAGAGGATGCCTGGGGTGCATGCACGGGAAAGCAGAATCCCGGGTTTGAATATGGACTAACTTTGGGGTGGGGAAGAAGAACTGGCAGGGCGTTGGGGAGGAACAGGAAGGGGCTCGTCCTTGATTCTTGATCATCAACAGAGTTTGGAACTCTGGATTCTTTCTCTCACTTGAGTGAAGCGTGATACTCCAAGCATAGCTCTTTTGATTGCTCTTTGGGAGATCTGAATAGCATTCTCATCCTGTTTTCGTAGTGTCCAGGTCTCTGAGGTGTATGGTAATGCAGAAAGAAAAGTGTAATTGAAGAGATGTGCCTGGAGTCAGAGGTTCTTTGTTCTCCTAGCTATTTCTTTGATGCTCTTGTAGGTGTTCCACACTGCTCTCTTTCTCCTGTGCAACTCAAGTGCCAGATCATTCGTCATGTTGACTTCTCAACCTAGGTACACATAACTGTTGCATTCGGAGATGTTTGTTCCATTGAGAGGGAATAGAATGTCAGGAACAAGACCGATTCTCATAAACATTGTCTTTGTGAGATTCAGCTGTAGTCCAACCTCTCCTCACTCACAGTCAAAGTTGGCCAGCATTTGTGCCGCCTGGCTAATGTTTGGTGTTATTAGAAGGATGTCATCTGTGAAGCAGAGGTGGTGTAGTTGCCAACCGTCTGTCTTCACTCCTGTTCCTTCCCATTCCAGTTGCCTCATGATGTTCTCGAGGGTGGCACCGAAGAGTTTCGGTGAAATGGTATCATCCTCCAAACCCCTCTCTTAACATGGATTATCTCTTCCTTGTAGAATGGTGAAATCCTTATAGTGAATCTGTAATAGAGCTCATGGAGGATCCTGATGTATTAAGTTTGAACGCCCTGTTTGGCTAGGGTTTCAATGACCGATTCAGTCTCAACTTTAAATCAATGAATGTTAGACAGAGTGGCATCTTGAACTCCTGAGAAACTTCAATGAGTTTGGTTATCATGTTGATATGGTCGATTGTGCTGAATCCTTTTCGGAACCCGCCTTGCACGCATGGTTGTCCTTCGTCTAGTGTTCTGCCAATCCTATTCAGGATGACTCATGTGAACAGCTTGTAGACGACAGACAACAGGCAGATTGGGTGATAGTTGCCAATGTTGTGTATGCCTCCCTTTTGTACAGTAGTGTAGTACAGTCCTGCTGGTTTTCCATTGAGAAGGAATCTTGCATTCAGACAGGTAGCGTGTGAAGAGCTGAGCCAGTGTATTGATGAGTACTGACAACAGGTTCTTTAGGTGTTTGGGTCTGACCTTTTCTGTACAGGGTGCTGTTCACTTCTTTACAGGTGAACTGGGGTATTAGATTTTGGAAAGGAAAACATTGGGAATGACATATCTATCCTGCGGAGTTTGGTATATGGGCAGGTGGATGTGGCTGTCGAAGAGATCCGACTAGAAGTCATAGATAATCTTCTCCATTGCCCTTTTGATAGATGTGATAGATGCACCAGGATGTTGGAGTGCAGTCATCTTGGTCTTGTAGTTGGTGAAGGACAGGCGGGCATTGCAATTGCTTTTCCTGGATTCTGCCTCATCGGCCAGCACTGCTGCTCTTCTCTCTTATTAGTGGAAACCAAAAAAATTGGAAAATGTAAAAAATAATGCCATTTTAAATGTAGATACTATTCATTCTCATCAGGCTGCAGTCTCATCAGGCTAATTTAAAGAAATTTAGGTAAGTTATCAGTCTCTATAGAGTCCCTTTTATTCCATCTGTTCTCTGGAGAGGCTTTTGACACCGTGTTCAGTAATATAGTTTAATTATCTTTATGTGATAGCACAGGGTATTATGTGCTATTGTTTTGTGAATATTGTTGTTGGTCCTTTTGATATATTTCAAAATGATGCCATTTATGTTTCCTGCAAGGGCTTCTGGTTTAAGGCCAATGTTCTCTGTGGATTTACATTCCAGATTTCTTGATCAATAACTTTTTCTTTCCATGGTTTTAATCTCGCTGTGCCTAAACCTAGAATTTTCCCACTGAATTTTACTTGTGGAATTCTGGATTTTTCTACATAACTAGTTGGGAAATTTAAAAAAGTTGAAGTGGAGGTGACAAATCCAGAGCAAGAATATTTGAACTGGGCATCAAAATTACTTAGGGGAATAAAAATTTAGCCTAATGTTTTTAAATATTATCTTTCTACAAATCAAATGATTTTGCCAAACTTCTCAACTAATTAGTGACTGTTTATCATTATGTATAACATTTTGTGTATTAAATTTGGAAATATTACACTTGACGTTCTAACACGTAATTCCATCAGTCATCTTGTGATACTAAAGAACATAGTAGTTGCTATATACAATTTCTGAGCTAACAACCTAAGTTTTGGGCAACTTGAATATTGAGTTTGGGCATAACTTAGGAGTTATTGATTCAGTAAGTCAAAAAACATTAAATGTTAGAATTCATTCTGATGAGTGGATAAGTTTAAATTTAAACTTTGAATTTAAACTTTGAATTTAAAGTTTAGGACTCCCCAAAGAATAACATTGTATCATATAAACAACCTTGAAACTTGAACACAGAAAACTGTTTTGAGATGATAGGTGGATTTTTTTTTACACTAAACTGCTTTATTATAGAGACATGGCAGTAGGAGATAAGATGCATCTTAGGAGAAATGGAATCCTGAGAGTAAAATGAAAAGTGTTTCATTTTATACAAAAATGTTATTATGCAGTTACTTTTCATGACAAAAATATGTTTTAAAATTTTGCAATGTTGTGTGCATGTATATGAGTAAATACGTATGCATTGTGTGCATGCATATATTTTTATAGGGATATTTTCATAGACTTACTATTATTTGTTTTATCATTCAAATATTCTTTTTCTTTTTTTTTGCGTCACACCTTGCATTGCACAGGGGTTAGTCCTGGCTCATTCACTCAGGAATTACTCCTGCCGGTGCTCAGGGGACCATATGGGATGCTGGAAATCGAACCCAGTTGTTCGTGTGCAAGGCAAATGCCCTACCCGCTAAGCTTTCGCTCCAGCCCCTAAAAAGATAAAGAAATTTTTCGCTGAAATATGTTGTATCATTATCTTGAAATTCAGGTAAGACTGTAAAAAATGTATTTAAGTTGGATTTTTTTACAATCTGTTTAAGTGTAAATTCTACTAAGTATATTGTCATTTTAGCTTGCTGGAAAGAGGGAGAGGGATATGATGAGGTCTGTTGTTATAGATGCCTATGTGAATTATAATGGAGTGTCAGCAGTGATGGATTAAATTGAATTTTAGTTCATTGGTATACTTCAAGTCGGACTCTCAGCAGAGCTGAGGATTATTCAGGTTGGAGTGATAGCACAGTGGGTAGGATGTTTGCCTTGCATGTGGCCGATCTGGCTGACACGGGTTCGATTCTTCCATCCTTCTTGGAGAGCCCGGCAAGCTACCAAGAGTATCTCGCCCACATGACAAAGCCTGCCAAGCTACCTGTGATGTATTTGATATGCCAAAAACAGTAACAAGTGTCACGATGGAGACATTACTGGTCCTGCTCCAGCGAATCAATGAACGGGAGGACAGTGACAGTGATCATCCAAATTATCACTGTCACTGTCCTCCTGTTGTTCCTCGATTTGCAGTGCGGCCTCCTGTTGTTCATCGATTTGCTGTGTGGCCTCCTGTTGATCATCGATTTGCAGTGTTGTTCATTGACTTTGCTGTGCAGGCGAGATACTCTTGGTAGCTTGCCGGGCTCTCTGAGAGGGTCAGAGGAATTGAACTGGCTCATCCGGGCTGGCTGTGCGCAAGGCAAATGCCCTACTGCTGTGCTATTGCTCCAGCCCAAGAAATGTCACTGTCACTATCACTGTCCTCCCATTGTTCATCGATTTGCTCGAGCAGGCCCAGTAATGTCTCCATTGTGAGACTTTGTTGTTACTGTGATTGGCATATCGAATACGTCATGGGTAGCTTGCCAGGCTTTGTCATGTGGGTGAGATA
This sequence comes from Sorex fumeus, assembly GCF_029834395.1. Taxonomy (NCBI): domain Eukaryota; kingdom Metazoa; phylum Chordata; class Mammalia; order Eulipotyphla; family Soricidae; genus Sorex; species Sorex fumeus. The sequence goes on from NW_026606067.1 coordinate 19,907,817, forward strand.
CTCTTGGTAGCTTGCCAGGCTCTCTGAGAGGGGCAGAGGAATCAAACTCAGGTAGGCCATGTTGGCTGCGTGCAAGGCAATCGCCCTACCCACTGTGCTATCGCTCCAGCCCATTCAAATTATAAACTATACTAAAGAAAAAACATAATGATATTCTGTCTTTGATGATAGATCCTTAATCTTTGCATTAGTAGAGACTAATAAGTATTTTCATTCCAAATATTATGTTCTGATAAGGGGAAGAAAGCCATCTAAAGTAGAATGATATGGGATAGTGTTAATCCCCTTGAGAAATGGTCTAGGGTAGGTTGCTGAGACAGATTAAAGGATGATGTAAATAGAATCAGATCAATTTAGGACATAATTCACCTGCTGCTTTTAGCCATTCTAGAATAAGGATTCCCAGCAGTGGTATGTTGGAGTCAGCTAATACTATCATCTGAGAACTATCTTTTAGCTTGACAACTGGTTATTAGACACAGTTGTTATTAGAAACTTAATTTTATAGTGAACTAGTTTCTGTTGAATGTGAATATAGTTAAGCTTAAATATTAATTCCTTGTTCTATTACATTTATTAATTTATACATTGATTCCTAGTTCTATTACATATTTTTAAGTTCCTGGGGTTAAATATGCCCATTGTATTGGAACTGTAAAAATACCACTGTTCTGTTGTACTCTTCATCCCAGCTCCACATTCAGTGGTCTAATGCTGGCAATTTGAGATTACCCATGGTTATTTTTATTTATCCTTTTTTTATTTTCTAGAAGTTGCATGTTAAATATTTTTAAAGACATTGCTGGTTTCAAAAAATAAGAAAATTGATGCTGCCAGGCATTTGTCTGCTAGTTTCAGTAAATTGCATAAAGGAACAATTTAGGGTCTGAGAGATAACATAGGGTTAAGGTGTTCATCTTGCACACAGCTTACCCTGGTTGGGTCCTCAAACTTCATATGGTTCTTAAGCACTCTATAAGTGCTCCTTTAACATATCCAAGAGTAGGCCCTGAGCACACTTTACACACACACATACACACACACACAATCTTCATTATTGTTTAATCTTATTAAGCAGTTACTGGAACTTCAATCTTCAAGACCATGGTGGATAAGAGGTAGAGATCAATATAGACCTTCTAAAGCCCTTCTATAAAGTTAATTTAATGGATATTTTCTAAGAAACTGCTAGTTGATTTCTACTTATATCTCACTGGTTCCCTTGAGCTGTGAAGAAGGTAGTAAAATGAAGGCTCTGTAGAGGAATATTTCTGCTCCAGAAAACCCTTCAATCCATTTAAGTGGAAGGAATGGAAGGATTAGGAAACTAGCCTACTCTGATAAATTAACACTCTCAGAACACTCTACACTGTTTCCTATCATACTTTTTAAATGGTATGATTTAAGTCCAGTGGATAATTTCATTTATTGGTCTTTATGTTGTCCTAAATAAGAATCAGTTCCATGGCTTCTTAAAGGTTAGTCCAAAGAGTAATTCAATGACCATCTGCAGATCCAAGTAGCAGCTTCCCTTCAGAAAGTAGGGCATGTGTAGAAAAAAAATATACCTAAATTATCTCTTCACTGTCACTAAGCCAAGTATTTTTATTTTTATTTTTATTTTTTGCTTTTTGGGTCACATCTGGTGACACACGGGCATTACTCCTGGCTCTTCATTCAGGAATTACTCCTGGGGGTGCTTGGGTGACCATATGGGATACTGGGAATTTAACCCAGGTCTGTCGCGTGCAAGGCAAACACCCTACCCGCTGTTCTATCACTCCAACCCCCAAAGCCAAGTATTTTTTTAAATATTTTTTATTTATTTGTCGAATCACCGTGAGAACAGTCACAAAGCCTTTCAGTTCAAGTCTCTGTCAGTCATACAATGATCAAACACCCGTCCCCTCACCAGTGCACATTTTCCACCGCCAAGAACCCCAGCATACCCCCCTCCCACCCACCTCCCACCTGTGTGGCAGATTTCCACTTTTACTCTCTCTCTACATTGATCACATTCAATATTATGACAAAAGACCCACCACTGTTATTTGGAATTTTCCCCAACATTCAGACCTTCCACAAAGACATCATTAGAAACCTTCCACAAAGACATCATTAGAAAATTTGTTTTCGAATGTTGATTATGAGGAGCATATGATGTTGTGAGGCCACAATAGCAGC